>NW_027488370.1:10000000-14800000 GCF_051014445.1 Colletes latitarsis
GTCGTAATGTGGGTCCAAACTTGAAACAATCAATTAAAACTGGTCTTGATAAATATTTTAGAGGATAACGCATGTTAGGTCTGGGTTAGGTCTAGGATTTGCCCTCATCAGGCTCATACTTTCGCATATTTCTCATACTTCATGGCTAGATCCTGGGCTATTTCTGGATTGGATCACGTAGTAAAGTGGTACCACACTGAAACATTCAATGAAACCTGGTCTGGATAAATATTTTAGAGGATAACGCATCTTAGGTCTGGGTTAGGTCTAAGATTTGCCCTCATCAGGCTCACATTTTCGCGTTTTTCACATACTTGTTGAACGGATCCTGGGCTATTTCTGAGTTGGATCACGTAGTAAAGTGGTACCACACTGAAACAGTCAATTAAACCTGGTTTCCATCAATATTTTAGAGGACAACGCAAGTTAGGTCTGGGATAGGTCTGGGATTTGCCCTCATCAGGCTCATACTCTCGGGTTTTTCACATACTTGTTGAACAGATCCTGGGTTTTTTCTGGTTTGGATCACGTAGTAATGTGGTTCCACACTGCAACAGTCGATTAAACCTGGTTTCGATCAATATTTTAGAGGATAACGCAAGTTAGGTCTGGGATAGGTCTGGGGTTTGCCCTCATCAGGCTCATACTTTCGCGTTTTTCACATACTAGTTGAACAGATCCTGGGTTTTTTCTGGTTTGGATCCCGTAGTAGTGTCGTACCACACTGAAACAGTCCATTAAACCTGGTTTCGCCCAATATTTTAGAGGATAACGCATGCTAGGTCTAGGTCAGGCCTGGTTTTTTCACTCATCAGACTCATACTTTCGCATTCTTCACATACTTGTTGAACGGATCCTGGGTTTTTTCTGGTTTGGGTCACGTAGTAATGAGGTACCACACTGAAACCGTCCATTAAACCTGGTCTTGATAAATATTTTAGAGGACAACGCAAGTTAGGTCTAGGTAAGGCCTGAGATTTTCACTGATCAGACTCATACATTCGCATTCTTCACATACTTGTTGAACGGACCCTGGGTTTTTTCCGGTTTGGATCACGTAGTAATGTGGGACCACACTGAAGCAATCAATTAAACCTGGTCTTGATAAATATTTTAGAGGATAACGCATGTTAGGTCTGGGTTAGGTCTAGGAATTGCCCTCGTCAGGCTCATACTTTCGCATATTTCTCATACTTCATGGCTAGATCCTGGGCTATTTCTGGATTGGATCACGTAGTAATGTGGTACCACACTGAAACAGTCAATTAAACCTGGTTTCGCTCAATACTTTAGAGGATAACGCAAGTTAGGTCTGGGATAGGTCTGGGATTTGCCCTCATCAGGCTCACATTTTCGCGTTTTTCACATACTTGTTGAACGGATCCTGGGTTTTTTCTGGTTTGGATCCCGTAGTAGTGTGGTACCACACTGAAACAGTCCATTAAACCTGGTTTCGCTCATTATTTTAGAGGATAACGCATGTTAGGTCTAGGTCAGGCCTGGGATTTTCAATCATCAGACTCATACTTTCGCATTCTTCACATACTTGTTGAACGGATCCTGGGGTTTTTCTGGTTTGGCTCACGTAGTAATGTGGGACCACACTGAAACAATCAATTAAACCTGGTCTTGATAAATATTTTAGAGGATAACGCATGTTAGGTCTGGGTTAGGTCTAGGATTTGCCCTCGTGAGGCTCATACTTTCGCATATTTCTCATACTTCATGGCTAGATCCTGGGCTATTTCTGGATTGGATCACGTAGTAATGTGGTACCACACTGAAACTGTCAATTAAACCTGGTTTCGATCAATATTTTAGAGGATAACGCAAGTTAGGTCTGGGATAGGTCTGGGATTTGCCCACATCAGGCTCATACTTTCGGGTTTTTCACATACTTGTTGAACAGATCCTGGGTTTTTTCTGGTTTGGATCCCGTAGTAGTGTGGTACCACACTGAAACAGTCCATTAAACCTGGTTTCGCTCATTATTTTAGAGGATAACGCATGTTAGGTCTAGGTCAGGCCTGGGATTTTCACTCATCAGACTCATACTTTCGCATTCTTCACATACTTGTTGAACGGATCCTGGGGTTTTTCTGGTTTGGATCACGTAGTAATGTGGGACCACACTGAAACAATCAATTAAACCTGGTCTTGATAAATATTTTAGAGGATAACGCATGTTAGGTCTGGGATAGGTCTGGGATTTGCCCTCATCAGGCTCACAGTTTCGCGTTTTTCACATACTTGTTGAACGGATCCTGGGTTGTTTCTGGTTTGGATCACGTAGTAATGTGGGACCACACTGAAACAGTCAATTAAATCTGGTTTCGACCAATATTTTAGAGAATAATTCATGTTAGGTCTAGGTTAGGTCTGGGATTTGCTCTCATCAGGCTCATTCTTTTGCATATTTCTCATACTTGATGGCTAGATCCTGGGCTTTTTCTGGATTGCATCACGTAGTAATGAAGTACAACACTGAAACAGTCAATTAAACCTGGTTTCCATCAATATTTTAGAGGACAACGCAAGTTAGGTCTGGGATAGGTCTGGGGTTTGCCCTCATCAGGCTCATACTTTCGGGTTTTTCACATACTTGTTGAACAGATCCTGGGTTTTTTCTGGTTTGGATCCCGTAGTAGTGTGGTACCACACTGAAACAGTCCATTAAACCTGGTTTCGCTCATTATTTTAGAGGATAACGCATGTTAGGTCTAGGTCAGGCCTGGGATTTTCACTCATCAGACTCATACTTTCGCATTCTTCACATACTTGTTGAACGGATCCTAGGGTTTTTCTGGTTTGGATCACGTAGTAATGTGGGACCACACTGAAACAATCAATTAAACCTGGTCTTGATAAATATTTTAGAGGATAACGCATGTTAGGTCTGTGTTAGGTCTAGGATTTGCCCTCGTCAGGCTCATACTTTCGCATATTTCTGATACTTCATGGCTAGATCCTGGGCTATTTCTGGATTGGATCACGTAGTAATGTGGTACCACACTGAAACTGTCAATTAAACCTGGTTTCGATCAATATTTTAGAGGATAACGCATCTTAGTTCTGGGTTAGGTCTAAGATTTGCCCTCATCAGGCTCACAGTTTCGCGTTTTTCACATACTTGTTGAACAGATCCTGGGTTTTTTCTGGTTTGGATCACGTAGTAATGTGGTACCACACTAAAACAGTGAATTAAACCTGGTTTCGATCAATATTTTAGAGGATAACGCAAGTTAGGTCTGGGATAGGTCTGGGATTAGCCCTCATCAGACTCATACTTTCGCACACTTCACATACTCGATGACAAGATCCTGGGTTTTTTTCTGGTTTGGATCACGTAGTAATGTGTTTCCACACTGAAACAGTCGATTAAACCTGGTTTCGATCAATATTTTAGAGGATAACGCAAGTTAGGTCTGGGATAGGTCTGGGATTTGCCCTCATCAGAATCACACTTTCGCACACTTCACATACTCGTTGAATAGATCCTGGGTTATTTTCTGGTTTGGATCACATAGTAATGTGGTACCACACTGAAACAGTCGATTAAACCAGGTTTCGATCAATATTTTTGAGGATAACGCATGTTAGGTCTAGGTTAGGCATGGGATTTTAACTCATCAGACTCATTCTTTCGCATTCTTCTTATACATGTTGAACGGATCCAGGGTTTTTTCTGGTTTGGAACACGTCGTAATGTGGGTCCAAACTTGAAACAATCAATTAAAACTGGTCTTGATAAATATTTTAGAGGATAACGCATGTTAGGTCTGGGTTAGGTCTAGGATTTGCCCTCATCAGGCTCATACTTTCGCATATTTCTCATACTTCATGGCTAGATCCTGGGCTATTTCTGGATTGGATCACGTAGTAAAGTGGTACCACACTGAAACATTCAATGAAACCTGGTCTGGATAAATATTTTAGAGGATAACGCATCTTAGGTCTGGGTTAGGTCTAAGATTTGCCCTCATCAGGCTCACATTTTCGCGTTTTTCACATACTTGTTGAACGGATCCTGGGTTTTTTCTGGTCTGGATCCCGTAGTAGTGTGGTACCACACTGAAACAGTCCATTAAACCTGGTTTCGCTCATTATTTTAGAGGATAACGCATGTTAGGTCTAGGTCAGGCCTGGGATTTTCAATCATCAGACTCATACTTTCGCATTCTTCACATACTTGTTGAACGGATCCTGGGGTTTTTCTGGTTTGGCTCACGTAGTAATGTGGGACCACACTGAAACAATCAATTAAACCTGGTCTTGATAAATATTTTAGAGGATAACGCATGTTAGGTCTGGGTTAGGTCTAGGATTTGCCCTCGTCAGGCTCATACTTTCGCATATTTCTCATACTTCATGGCTAGATCCTGGGCTATTTCTGGATTGGATCACGTAGTAATGTGGTACCACACTGAAACTGTCAATTAAACCTGGTTTCGATCAATATTTTAAAGGATAACGCAAGTTAGGTCTGGGATAGGTCTGGGATTTGCCCACATCAGGCTCATACTTTCGGGTTTTTCACATACTTGTTGAACAGATCCTGGGTTTTTTCTGGTTTGGATCCCGTAGTAGTGTGGTACCACACTGAAAGAGTCCATTAAACCTGGTACCGCTCATTATTTTAGAGGATAACGCATGTTAGGTCTAGGTCAGGCCTGGGATTTTCACTCATCAGACTCATACTTTCGCATTCTTCACATACTTGTTGAACGGATCCTAGGGTTTTTCTGGTTTGGATCACGTAGTAATGTGGGACCACACTGAAACAATCAATTAAACCTGGTCTTGATAAATATTTTAGAGGATAACGCATGTTAGGTCTGTGTTAGGTCTAGGATTTGCCCTCGTCAGGCTCATACTTTCGCATATTTCTGATACTTCATGGCTAGATCCTGGGCTATTTCTGGATTGGATCACGTAGTAATGTGGTACCACACTGAAACTGTCAATTAAACCTGGTTTCGATCAATATTTTAGAGGATAACGCAAGTTAGGTCTGGGATAGGTCTGGGATTTGCCCTCACCAGGCTCATACTTTCGCGTTTTCCACATACTTGTTGAACAGATCCTGGGTTTTTTCTGGTTTGGATCCCGTAGTAGTGTGGTACCACACTGAAACAGTCCATTAAACCTGGTTTCGCTCATTATTTTAGAGGATAACGCATGTTAGGTCTAGGTCAGGCCTGGGATTTTCACTCATCAGACTCATACTTTCGCATTCTTCACATACTTGTTGAACGGATCCTGGGGTTTTTCTGGTTTGGATCACGTAGTAATGTGGGACCACACTGAAACAATCAATTAAACCTGGTCTTGATAAATATTTTAGAGGATAACGCATGTTAGGTCTGGGATAGGTCTGGGATTTGCCCTCATCAGGCTCACAGTTTCGCGTTTTTCACATACTTGTTGAACGGATCCTGGGTTTTTTCTGGTTTGGATCACGTAGTAATGTGGGACCACACTGAAACAGTCAATTAAACCTGGTTTCGAGCAATATTTTAGAGAATAATTCATGTTAGGTCTAGGTTAGGTCTGGGATTTGCTCTCATCAGGCTCATTCTTTTGCATATTTCTCATACTTGATGGCTAGATCCTGGGCTTTTTCTGGATTGCATCACGTAGTAATGAAGTACAACACTGAAACAGTCAATTAAACCTGGTTTCCATCAATATTTTAGAGGACAACGCAAGTTAGGTCTGGGATAGGTCTGGGATTTGCCCTCATCAGGCTCATACTTTCGGGTTTTTCACATACTTGTTGAACAGATCCTGGGTTTTTTCTGGTTTGGATCCCGTAGTAGTGTGGTACCACACTGAAACAGTCCATTAAACCTGGTTTCGCTCATTATTTTAGAGGATAACGCATGTTAGGTCTAGGTCAGGCCTGGGATTTTCACTCATCAGACTCATACTTTCGCATTCTTCACATACTTGTTGAACGGATCCTAGGGTTTTTCTGGTTTGGATCACGTAGTAATGTGGGACCACACTGAAACAATCAATTAAACCTGGTCTTGATAAATATTTTAGAGGATAACGCATGTTAGGTCTGTGTTAGGTCTAGGATTTGCCCTCGTCAGGCTCATACTTTCGCATATTTCTGATACTTCATGGCTAGATCCTGGGCTATTTCTGGATTGGATCACGTAGTAATGTGGTACCACACTGAAACTGTCAATTAAACCTGGTTTCGATCAATATTTTAGAGGATAACGCAAGTTAGGTCTGGGATAGGTCTGGGATTTGCCCTCACCAGGCTCATACTTTCGCGTTTTTCACATACTTGTTGAACAGATCCTGGGCTATTTCTGGATTGGATCACGTAGTAATGTGGTACCACACTGAAACTGTCAATTAAACCTGGTTTCGATCAATATTTTAGAGGATAACGCATCTTACTTCTGGGTTAGGTCTAAGATTTGCCCTCATCAGGCTCACAGTTTCGCGTTTTTCACATACTTGTTGAACAGATCCTGGGTTTTTTCTGGTTTGGATCACGTAGTAATGTGGTACCACACTAAAACAGTGAATTAAACCTGGTTTCGATCAATATTTTAGAGGATAACGCAAGTTAGGTCTGGGATAGGTCTGGGATTAGCCCTCATCAGACTCATACTTTCGCACACTTCACATACTCGATGACAAGATCCTGGGTTTTTTTCTGGTTTGGATCACGTAGTAATGTGTTTCCACACTGAAACAGTCGATTAAACCTGGTTTCGATCAATATTTTAGAGGATAACGCAAGTTAGGTCTGGGATAGGTCTGGGATTTGCCCTCATCAGAATCATACTTTCGCACACTTCACATACTCGTTGAATAGATCCTGGGTTATTTTCTGGTTTGGATCACATAGTAATGTGGTACCACACTGACACAGTCGATTAAACCAGGTTTCGATCAATATTTTTGAGGATAACGCATGTTAGGTCTAGGTTAGGCATGGGATTTTAACTCATCAGACTCATTCTTTCGCATTCTTCACATACTTGTTGAACGGATCCAGGGTTTTTTCTGGTTTGGAACACGTCGTAATGTGGGTCCACACTTGAAACAATCAATTAAAACTGGTCTTGATAAATATTTTAGAGGATAACGCATGTTAGGTCTGGGATAGGTCTGGGATTTGCCATCATCAGACTCCTACTTTCGCACACTTCACGTACTCGTTGAACAGATCCTGGGTTATTTTCTAGCTGGGATCAGTAGTAATGTGGTACCACTCTGAGACATTCGATTAAACCATGTTTTGATCAATATTTTTGAGGATAACACATGTTAGGACTAGGTTAGGCTTGGGATTTTCACTCATCAGACTCATACTTTCGCATTCTTCACATACTTGTTGAACGGATCCTGGGGTTTTTCTGGTTTGGTTCACGTAGTAACGTGGTACCACACTGAAAGATTCAATTAAACCTGGTCTTGATAAATATTTTAGAGGATAACGCATGTTAGGTCTGGGTTAGGTCTAGGATTTGCCCTCATCAGGCTCATACTTTCACATATTTCTCATACTTCATGGCTAGATCCTGGGCTATTTCTGGATTGGATCACGTAGTAAAGTGGTACCACACTGAAACATTCAATGAAACCTGGTCTGGATAAATATTTTAGAGGATAACGCATCTTAGGTCTGGGTTAGGTCTAAGATTTGCCCTCATCAGGCTCACAGTTTCGCGTTTTTCACATACTTGTTGAAAGGATCCTGGGCTATTTCTGAGTTGGATCACGTAGTAAAGTGGTACCACACTGAAACAGTCAATTAAACCTGGTTTCCATCAATATTTTAGAGGACAACGCAAGTTAGGTCTGGGATAGGTCTGGGATTTGCCCTCATCAGGCTCATACTTTCGGGTTTTTCACATACTTGTTGAACAGATCCTGGGTTTTTTCTGGTTTGGATCACGTAGTAATGTGGTTCCACACTGCAACAGTCGATTAAACCTGGTTTCGATCAATATTTTAGAGGATAACGCAAGTTAGGTCTGGGAAAGGTCTGGGGTTTGCCCTCATCAGGCTCATACTTTCGCGTTTTTCACATACTAGTTGAACAGATCCTGGGTTTTTTCTGGTTTGGATCCCGTAGTAGTGTCGTACCACACTGAAACAGTCCATTAAACCTGGTTTCGCCCAATATTTTAGAGGATAACGCATGCTAGGTCTAGGTCAGGCCTGGTTTTTTCACTCATCAGACTCATACTTTCGCATTCTTCACATACTTGTTGAACGGATCCTGGGTTTTTTCTGGTTTGGGTCACGTAGTAATGAGGTACCACACTGAAACCGTCCATTAAACCTGGTCTTGATAAATATTTTAGAGGACAACGCAAGTTAGGTCTAGGTAAGGCCTGAGATTTTCACTGATCAGACTCATACATTCGCATTCTTCACATACTTGTTGAACGGACCCTGGGTTTTTTCCGGTTTGGATCACGTAGTAATGTGGGACCACACTGAAGCAATCAATTAAACCTGGTCTTGATAAATATTTTAGAGGATAACGCATGTTAGGTCTGGGTTAGGTCTGGGATTTGCCCTCATCAGGCTCATACTTTCGCGTTTTTCACATACTTGTTGAACAGATCCTGGGCTATTTCTGGATTGGATCACGTAGTAATGTGGTACCACACTGAAACTGTCAATTAAACCTGGTTTCGATCAATATTTTAGAGGTTAACGCATCTTAGGTCTGGGTTAGGTCTAAGATTTGCCCTCATCAGGCTCACAGTTTCGCGTTTTTCACATACTTGTTGAACAGATCCTGGGTTTTTTTCTGGTTTGGATCACGTAGTAATGTGTTTCCACACTGAAACAGTCGACTAAACCTGGTTTCGATCAATATTTTAGAGGATAACGCAAGTTAGGTCTGGGATAGGTCTGGGATTTGCCCTCATCAGAATCATACTTTCGCACACTTCACATACTCGTTGAACAGATCCTGGGTTATTTTCTGGTTTGGATCACATAGTAATGTGGTACCACACTGAAACAGTCGATTAAACCAGGTTTCGATCAATATTTTTGAGGATAACGCATGTTAGGTCTAGGTTAGGCATGGGATTTTCACTCATCAGACTCATACTTTCGCATTCTTCACATACTTGTTGAACGGATCCTGGGGTTTTTCTGGTTTGGATCACGTAGTAATGTGGGACCACACTGAAACAATCAATTAAACCTGGTCTTGATAAATATTTTAGAGGATAACGCATGTTAGGTCTGGGTTAGGTCTAGGATTTGCCCTCATCAGGCTCATACTTTCGCATATTTCTCATACTTCATGGCTAGATCCTGGGCTATTTCTGGATTGGATCACGTAGTAAAGTGGTACCACACTGAAACATTCAATGAAACCTGGTCTGGATAAATATTTTAGAGGATAACGCATCTTAGGTCTGGGTTAGGTCTAAGATTTGCCCTCATCAGGCTCACATTTTCGCGTTTTTCACATACTTGTTGAACGGATCCTGGGTTTTTTCTGGTTTGGATCCCGTAGTAGTGTGGTACCACACTGAAACAGTCCATTAAACCTGGTTTCGCTCATTATTTTAGAGGATAACGCATGTTAGGTCTAGGTCAGGCCTGGGATTTTCAATCATCAGACTCATACTTTCGCATTCTTCACATACTTGTTGAACGGATCCTGGGGTTTTTCTGGTTTGGCTCACGTAGTAATGTGGGACCACACTGAAACAATCAATTAAACCTGGTCTTGATAAATATTTTAGAGGATAACGCATGTTAGGTCTGGGTTAGGTCTAGGATTTGCCCTCGTCAGGCTCTTACTTTCGCATATTTCTTATACTTCATGGCTAGATCCTGGGCTATTTCTGGATTGGATCACGTAGTAATGTGGTACCACACTGAAACTGTCAATTAAACCTGGTTTCGATCAATATTTTAGAGGATAACGCAAGTTAGGTCTGGGATAGGTCTGGGATTTGCCCACATCAGGCTCATACTTTCGGGTTTTTCACATACTTGTTGAACAGATCCTGGGTTTTTTCTGGTTTGGATCCCGTAGTAGTGTGGTACCACACTGAAACAGTCCATTAAACCTGGTTTCGCTCATTATTTTAGAGGATAACGCATGTTAGGTCTAGGTCAGGCCTGGGATTTTCACTCATCAGACTCATACTTTCGCATTCTTCACATACTTGTTGAACGGATCCTGGGGTTTTTCTGGTTTGGATCACGTAGTAATGTGGGACCACACTGAAACAATCAATTAAACCTGGTCTTGATAAATATTTTAGAGGATAACGCATGTTAGGTCTGGGTTAGGTCTAGGATTTGCCCTCATCAGGCTCATACTTTCGCATATTTCTCATACTTCATGGCTAGATCCTGGGCTATTTCTGGATTGGATCACGTAGTAAAGTGGTACCACACTGAAACATTCAATGAAACCTGGTCTGGATAAATATTTTAGAGGATAACGCATCTTAGGTCTGGGTTAGGTCTAAGATTTGCCCTCATCAGGCTCACATTTTCGCGTTTCTCACATACTTGTTGAACGGATCCTGGGTTTTTTCTGGTTTGGATCCCGTAGTAGTGTGGTACCACACTGAAACAGTCCATTAAACCTGGTTTCGCTCATTATTTTAGAGGATAACGCATGTTAGGTCTAGGTCAGGCCTGGGATTTTCAATCATCAGACTCATACTTTCGCATTCTTCACATACTTGTTGAACGGATCCTGGGGGTTTTCTGGTTTGGCTCACGTAGTAATGTGGGACCACACTGAAACAATCAATTAAACCTGGTCTTGATAAATATTTTAGAGGATAACGCATGTTAGGTCTGGGTTAGGTCTAGGATTTGCCCTCGTCAGGCTCATACTTTCGCATATTTCTTATACTTCATGGCTAGATCCTGGGCTGTTTCTGGATTGGATCACGTAGTAATGTGGTACCACACTGAAACTGTCAATTAAACCTGGTTTCGATCAATATTTTAGAGGATAACGCAAGTTAGGTCTGGGATAGGTCTGGGATTTGCCCACATCAGGCTCATACTTTCGGGTTTTTCACATACTTGTTGAACAGATCCTGGGTTTTTTCTGGTTTGGATCCCGTAGTAGTGTGGTACCACACTGAAACTGTCAATTAAACCTGGTTTCGATCAATATTTTAGAGGATAACGCATCTTAGTTCTGGGTTAGGTCTAAGATTTGCCCTCATCAGGCTCACAGTTTCGCGTTTTTCACATACTTGTTGAACAGATCCTGGGTTTTTTCTGGTTTGGATCACGTAGTAATGTGGTACCACACTAAAACAGTGAATTAAACCTGGTTTCGATCAATATTTTAGAGGATAACGCAAGTTAGGTCTGGGATAGGTCTGGGATTAGCCCTCATCAGACTCATACTTTCGCACACTTCACATACTCGATGACAAGATCCTGGGTTTTTTTCTGGTTTGGATCACGTAGTAATGTGTTTCCACACTGAAACAGTCGATTAAACCTGGTTTCGATCAATATTTTAGAGGATAACGCAAGTTAGGTCTGGGATAGGTCTGGGATTTGCCCTCATCAGAATCATACTTTCGCATTCTTCACATACTTGTTGAACAGATCCTGGGTTATTTTCTGGTTTGGATCCCGTAGTAGTGTGGTACCACACTGAAACAGTCCATTAAACCTGGTTTCGCTCATTATTTTAGAGGATAACGCATGTTAGGTCTAGGTCAGGCCTGGGATTTTCACTCATCAGACTCATACTTTCGCATTCTTCACATACTTGTTGAACAGATCCTGGGTTATTTTCTGGTTTGGATCACATAATAATGTGGTACCACACTGAAACAGTCGATTAAACCAGGTTTCGATCAATATTTTTGAGGATAACGCATGTTAGGTCTAGGTTAGGCATGGGATTTTAACTCATCAGACTCATTCTTTCGCATTCTTCACATACATGTTGAACGGATCCAGGGTTTTTTCTGGTTTGGAACACGTCGTAATGTGGGTCCACACTTGAAACGATCAATTAAAACTGGTCTTGATAAATATTTTAGAGGATAACGCATGTTAGGTCTGGGATAGGTCTGGGATTTGCCATCATCAGACTCCTACTTTCGCACACTTCACGTACTCGTTGAACAGATCCTGGGTTATTTTCTAGCTGGGATCAGTAGTAATGTGGTACCACTCTGAGACATTCGATTAAACCAGGTTTTGATCAATATTTCTGAGGATAACACATGTTAGGTCTAGGTTAGGCTTGGGATTTTCACTCATCAGACTCATACTTTCGCATTCTTCACATACTTGTTGAACGGATCCTGGGGTTTTTCTGGTTTGGTTCACGTAGTAACGTGGTACCACACTGAAAGATTCAATTAAACCTGGTCTTGATAAATATTTTAGAGGATAACGCATGTTAGGTCTGGGTTAGGTCTAGGATTTGCCCTCATCAGGCTCATACTTTCACATATTTCTCATACTTCATGGCTAGATCCTGGGCTATTTCTGGATTGGATCACGTAGTAAAGTGGTACCACACTGAAACATTCAATGAAACCTGGTCTGGATAAATATTTTAGAGGATAACGCATCTTAGGTCTGGGTTAGGTCTAAGATTTGCCCTCATCAGGCTCACAGTTTCGCGTTTTTCACATACTTGTTGAAAGGATCCTGGGCTATTTCTGAGTTGGATCACGTAGTAAAGTGGTACCACACTGAAACAGTCAATTAAACCTGGTTTCCATCAATATTTTAGAGGACAACGCAAGTTAGGTCTGGGATAGGTCTGGGATTTGCCCTCATCAGGCTCATACTTTCGGGTTTTTCACATACTAGTTGAACAGATCCTGGGTTTTTTCTGGTTTGGATCCCGTAGTAGTGTCGTACCACACTGAAACAGTCCATTAAACCTGGTTTCGCCCAATATTTTAGAGGATAGCGCCGGTTATGTCACGGGTAGGTCTGGGATTTGTCCTCATCTGGCTCATACTTTCGCATTTCTCGCTTACTTGTTGGCCAGATCCTGGCGTTTTTCTGGTTTGGATCACGTAGTAATGCGGTACCACACCGGAACAGTCAATTAAACCTGGTTCCGATTAATATTTTAGAGGATAACGCCGGTTATGTCTGGGTTATGTCTGGTATTTGCCCTCATCTGGCTCGTATTTTCGCATTTTTCGCATACATGTAGGCAAGATCCTGGCCTTTTTCTGGCTTGGACCTCGTTGTAATGTGGTACCACACTGAAACAGTCAATAGAATCTAGTTCCGATTAATATTTTAGAGGATAACGCCGGTTATGGCTGGGTTAGGTCTGGGATTTGCCGTCATCTGGCTCGTATTTTCGTCTTTTTCGCATACTTGTTTGCCAGATCCTGGCCTTTTTCTGGTTTGGATCACGTGGTAATGCGGTACCACACCGAAACAGTCAATTAAACCTGGTAGCGATTAATATTTTAGAGGATAACGCCGGTTATGTCTCGGTTAGGTCTGGGATTTGCCCTCATCTGGCCCGTACTTTCGCATTTTTCGCATACTTGTTGGCCAGATCCTGGCGTTTTTCTGGTTTGGATCACGTAGTAATGCGGTACCACACCGGAACAGTCAATTAAACCTGGTCTTGATAAATATTTTAGAGGATAACGCATGTTAGGTCTAGGTTAGTTCTGGGATTTTCACTCATCAGACCCATACTTTCGCATTCTTCACATACTTGTTGAACGGATCCTGGGTTTTTTCTGGGTTGGATCACGTAGTAATGTGGGACCACACTGAAACAATCAATTAAACCTGGTCTTGATAAATATTTTAGAGGATAACGCATGTTAGGTGTGGGATAGGTCTGGGATTTGCCCTCATCAGACTCATACTTTCGCATATTTCTCATACTTCATGGCTAGATCCTGGGCTATTTCTGGATTGGATCACGTAGTAATGTGGTACCACACTGAAACAGTCAATTAAACCTGGTTTCGATCAATATTTTAGAGGATAACGCAAGTTAGGTCTGGGATAGGTCTGGGATTTGCCCTCACCAGGCTCATACTTTCGCGTTTTTCACATACTTGTTGAACAGATCCTGGGCTATTTCTGGATTGGATCACGTAGTAATGTGGTACCACTGAAACTGTCAATTAAACCTGGTTTCGATCAATATTTTAGAGGATAACGCATCTTAGGTCTGGGTTAGGTCTAAGATTTGCCCTCATCAGGCTCACAGTTTCGCGTTTTTCACATACTTGTTGAACAGATCCTGGGTTTTTTCTGGTTTGGATCACGTAGTAATGTGGTACCACACTAAAACAGTGAATTAAACCTGGTTTCGATCAATATTTTAGAGGATAACGCAAGTTAGGTCTGGGATAGGTCTGGGATTAGCTCTCATCAGACTCATACTTTCGCACACTTCACATACTCGATGACAAGATCCTGGGTTTTTTTCTGGTTTGGATCACGTAGTAATGTGTTTCCACACTGAAACAGTCGATTAAACCTGGTTTCGATCAATATGTTAGAGGATAACGCAAGTTAGGTCTGGGATAGGTCTGGGATTTGCCCTCATCAGAATCATACTTTCGCACACTTCACATACTCGTTGAACAGATCCTGGGTTATTTTCTGGTTTGGATCACATAGTAATGTGGTACCACACTGAAACAGTCAATTAAACCTGGTAGCGATTAATATTTTAGAGGATAACGCCGGTTATGTCTCGGTTAGGTCTGGGATTTGCCCTCATCTGGCCCGTACTTTCGCATTTTTCGCATACTTGTTGGCCAGATCCTGGCGTTTTTCTGGTTTGGATCACGTAGTAATGCGGTACCACACCGGAACAGTCAATTAAACCTGGTTCCGATTAATATTTTCGAAGATAACGCTGGTTATATCTGGGTTAGTTCTGGTATTTGCAATCGTCTGGCTCATACTTTCGCAATTTTCGCGTACTTGTTGGCCTGATCTTGGTTTTTTTGTGGTTTGGATCCCGTCGTAATGTGGTTCCACACCGAAGCAGTCAATTAAACCTGGTAGCGATGAATATTTTGGAGGATAACCCTGGTTATGATTGGGTTAGTTCTGGTATTTGCAATCATCTGGCTCGTACTTTCGCATTTTTCGCATACTTGTTGGCAAGATCCTGAGCTTTTTTTGGTTTGGATCACGTAGTAATGTGGTACCACACTGAAACAGTCAATTAAACCAGCTCCCGATTAATATTTTAGAGGATAACGCCGGTTATGTCTGGGTTATGTCTGGTATTTGCCCTCATCTGGCTCGTACTTTCGCATTTTTCGCATACATGTAGGCTAGATCCTGGCCTTTTTCTGGTTTGGATCACGTAGTAATGCGGTACCACACCGAAACAGTCAATTAAACCTGGTAGCGATTAATATTTTGGAGGATAACGCCGGTTATGTCTCGGTTAGGTCAGGGATTTGCCCTCATCTGGCTCGTACTTTCGCATTTATCGCATACTTGTTGGCCAGATCCTGGCCTTTGTCTGGCTTGTATCACGTAGTAATTTGGTACCACACTGAAACAGTCAATCAAACCTGGTTCCGATTAATTTTTTAGAGGATAACGCCGGTTATGGCTGGGTTAGGTCTGGGATTTGCCGTCATCTTGCTCGTGCTTTCATATTTTTCGCATACTTGTTGGTCAGGTCCTGGGTTTTTTCTGGTTTGGATCCCGTCGTAATGTGGTTCCACACCGAAGCAGTCAATTAAACCTGGTTGCGATTAATATTTTAGACGACAACGCCGGTTATGGCTCGGTTAGGTCAGGGATTTGCCCTCATCTGGCTCGTACTTTCGCATTTTTCGCATACTTGTTGGCCAGATCCTGGCCTTTTTCTGGCTTGGACCACGTAGTTATGTGGTATCACACTGAAACAGTCAATTAAACCTGGCTCCGATTAATATTTTAGAGGATAACGCCGGTTATGGCTGGGTTTGGTCTGGTATTTGCCCTCATCTGGCTCGTACCTTCGCATTTTTCGCTTACTTGTTGGCCAGATCCTGGCCTTTTTCTGGCTTGGACCACGTAGTAATGAGGTACCACACTGAAACAGTCGATAAAACCTGGTACCGATTAATATTTTAGAGGATAACGCTGGTTATGTCTGGGTTAGGTCTGGTATTTGCAACCATCTGGCTCATACTTTCGCGTTTTTCGCATACTTGTTGACCAGATCCTGGCCTTTTTCTGGCTAGGACCACGTAGTAATGTGGTATCACACTGAAACAGTCAATTAAACCTGGTTGCGATTAATATTTTAGAGGACAACGCCGGTTATGTCACGGGTAGGTCTGGGATTTGCCGTCATCTGGCCCGTATTTTCGCATTTTTCGCATACTTGTTGGCCAGATCCTGGCCTTTTTCTGGCTTGGACCACGTTGTAATGTGGTACCACACTGAAACAGTCAATAGAATCTAGTTCCGATTAATATTTTAGAGGATAACGCCGGTTATGGCTGGGTTAGGTCTGGGATTTGCCGTCATCTGGCTCGTATTTTCGTTTTTTTCGCATACTTGTTGACCAGATCCTGGCCTTTTCCTGGCTTTGACCACGTAGTAATGTGGTATCACACTGAAACAATCAATTAAACCTGGTTGCGATTAATATTTTAGAGGATAACGCCGGTTATCTCTCGGTTAGGTCTGGGATTTGTCCTCATCTGGCTCATACTTTCGCATTTCTCGCTTACTTGTTGGCAAGATCCTCGGCTTTTTTTGGTTTGGACCACGTAGTAATGTGGTACCACACTGAAACAGTCAATTAAACCTGGTTCCGATTAATATTTTAGAGGATAACGCTGGTTATGTCCTGGTTAGTTCTGGTATTTGCAATCATCTGGCTCGTACTTTCGCATTTTTCGCATACTTGTTGGCAAGATTCTGGGCTTTTTTTAGTTTGGATCACGTAGTAATGTGGTACCACACTGAAACAGTCAATTAAACCTGGTTCCGATTAATATTTTAGAGGATAACGCCGGTTATGTCTGGGTTAGGTCTGGTATTTGCCCTCATCTGGTTCGTACTTTCGCATTTTTCGCATACTTGTTGGCCAGATCCTGGCCTTTTTCTGTTTTGGATCACGTAGTAATGCGGCACCACACCGAAACAGTCAATTAAACCTGGTAGCGATTAATATTTTAGAGGATAACGCCGGTTATGTCTCGGTTAGGTCTGGGATTTGCCCTCATCTGGCCCGTACTTTCGCATTTTTCGCATACTTGTTGGCCAGATCCTGGCGTTTTTCTGGTTTGGATCACGTAGTAATGCGGTACCACACCGAAACAGTCAATTAAACCTGGTAGCGATTAATATTTTAGAGGATAACGCCGGTTATGTCTCGGTTAGTTCTGGTATTTGCAATCATCTGGCTCGTACTTTCGCATTTTTCGCATACTTGTTGGCAAGATTCTGGGCTTTTTTTAGTTTGGATCACGTAGTAATGTGGTACCACACTGAAACAGTCAATTAAACCTGGTTCCGATTAATATTTTAGAGGATAACGCCGGTTATGTCTGGGTTAGGTCTGGTATTTGCCCTCATCTGGTTCGTACTTTCGCATTTTTCGCATACTTGTTGGCCAGATCCTGGCCTTTTTCTGTTTTGGATCACGTAGTAATGCGGCACCACACCGAAACAGTCAATTAAACCTGGTTGCGATTAATATTTTAGACGACAACGCCGGTTATGGCTCGGTTAGGTCAGGGATTTGCCCTCATCTGGCTCGTACTTTCGCATTTTTCGCATACTTGTTGGCCAGATCCTGGCCTTTTTCTGGCTTGGACCACGTAGTAATGTGGTATCACACTGAAACAGTCAATTAAACCTGGTTGCGATTAATATTTTAGAGGATAACGCCGGTTATCTCTCGGTTAGGTCTGGGATTTGTCCTCATCTGGCTCATATTTTCGCATTTCTCGCTTACTTGTTGGCAAGATCCTCGGCTTTTTTTGGTTTGGATCACGTAGTAATGTGGTACCACACTGAAACAGTCAATTAAACCTGGTACCGATTAATATTTTAGAGGATAACGCTGGTTATGTCTGGGTTAGTTCTGGTATTTGCAATCATCTGGCTCATACTTTTGCAATTTTCGCGTACTTGTTGGCCAGATCTTTGGTTTTTTGTGGTTTGGATCCCGTCGTAATGTGGTTCCACACCGAAGCAGTCAATTAAACCTGGTAGCGATGAATATTTTGGAGGATAACCCTGGTTATGATTGGGTTAGTTCTGGTATTTGCAATCATCTGGCTCGTACTTCCGCATTTTTCGCATACTTGTTGGCAAGATCCTGAGCTTTTTTTGGTTTGGATCACGTAGTAATGTGGTACCACACTGAAACAGTCAATTAAACCAGCTCCCGATTAATATTTTAGAGGATAACGCCGGTTATGTCTGGGTTATGTCTGGTATTTGCCCTCATCTGGCTCGTACTTTCGCATTTTTCGCATACATGTAGGCTAGATCCTGGCCTTTTTCTGGTTTGGATCACGTAGTAATGCGGTACCACACCGAAACAGTCAATTAAACCTGGTAGCGATTAATATTTTGGAGGATAACGCCGGTTATGTCTCGGTTAGGTCAGGGATTTGCCCTCATCTGGCTCGTACTTTCGCATTTATCGCATACTTGTTGGCCAGATCCTGGCCTTTGTCTGGCTTGTATCACGTAGTAATTTGGTACCACACTGAAACAGTCAATCAAACCTGGTTCCGATTAATTTTTTAGAGGATAACGCCGGTTATGGCTGGGTTAGGTCTGGGATTTGCCGTCATCTTGCTCGTGCTTTCATATTTTTCGCATACTTGTTGGTCAGGTCCTGGGTTTTTTCTGGTTTGGATCCCGTCGTAATGTGGTTCCACACCGAAGCAGTCAATTAAACCTGGTTGCGATTAATATTTTAGACGACAACGCCGGTTATGGCTCGGTTAGGTCAGGGATTTGCCCTCATCTGGCTCGTACTTTCGCATTTTTCGCATACTTGTTGGCCAGATCCTGGCCTTTTTCTGGCTTGGACCACGTAGTTATGTGGTATCACACTGAAACAGTCAATTAAACCTGGCTCCGATTAATATTTTAGAGGATAACGCCGGTTATGGCTGGGTTTGGTCTGGTATTTGCCCTCATCTGGCTCGTACCTTCGCATTTTTCGCTTACTTGTTGGCCAGATCCTGGCCTTTTTCTGGCTTGGACCACGTAGTAATGAGGTACCACACTGAAACAGTCGATAAAACCTGGTACCGATTAATATTTTAGAGGATAACGCTGGTTATGTCTGGGTTAGGTCTGGTATTTGCAACCATCTGGCTCATACTTTCGCGTTTTTCGCATACTTGTTGACCAGATCCTGGCCTTTTTCTGGCTAGGACCACGTAGTAATGTGGTATCACACTGAAACAGTCAATTAAACCTGGTTGCGATTAATATTTTAGAGGACAACGCCGGTTATGTCACGGGTAGGTCTGGGATTTGCCGTCATCTGGCCCGTATTTTCGCATTTTTCGCATACTTGTTGGCCAGATCCTGGCCTTTTTCTGGCTTGGACCACGTTGTAATGTGGTACCACACTGAAACAGTCAATAGAATCTAGTTCCGATTAATATTTTAGAGGATAACGCCGGTTATGGCTGGGTTAGGTCTGGGATTTGCCGTCATCTGGCTCGTATTTTCGTTTTTTTCGCATACTTGTTGACCAGATCCTGGCCTTTTCCTGGCTTTGACCACGTAGTAATGTGGTATCACACTGAAACAATCAATTAAACCTGGTTGCGATTAATATTTTAGAGGATAACGCCGGTTATCTCTCGGTTAGGTCTGGGATTTGTCCTCATCTGGCTCATACTTTCGCATTTCTCGCTTACTTGTTGGCAAGATCCTCGGCTTTTTTTGGTTTGGACCACGTAGTAATGTGGTACCACACTGAAACAGTCAATTAAACCTGGTTCCGATTAATATTTTAGAGGATAACGCTGGTTATGTCTGGGTTAGTTCTGGTATTTGCAATCATCTGGCTCGTACTTTCGCATTTTTCGCATACTTGTTGGCAAGATTCTGGGCTTTTTTTAGTTTGGATCACGTAGTAATGTGGTACCACACTGAAACAGTCAATTAAACCTGGTTCCGATTAATATTTTAGAGGATAACGCCGGTTATGTCTGGGTTAGGTCTGGTATTTGCCCTCATCTGGTTCGTACTTTCGCATTTTTCGCATACTTGTTGGCCAGATCCTGGCCTTTTTCTGTTTTGGATCACGTAGTAATGCGGCACCACACCGAAACAGTCAATTAAACCTGGTAGCGATTAATATTTTAGAGGATAACGCCGGTTATGTCTCGGTTAGGTCTGGGATTTGCCCTCATCTGGCCCGTACTTTCGCATTTTTCGCATACTTGTTGGCCAGATCCTGGCGTTTTTCTGGTTTGGATCACGTAGTAATGCGGTACCACACCGAAACAGTCAATTAAACCTGGTAGCGATTAATATTTTAGAGGATAACGCCGGTTATGTCTCGGTTAGTTCTGGTATTTGCAATCATCTGGCTCGTACTTTCGCATTTTTCGCATACTTGTTGGCAAGATTCTGGGCTTTTTTTAGTTTGGATCACGTAGTAATGTGGTACCACACTGAAACAGTCAATTAAACCTGGTTCCGATTAATATTTTAGAGGATAACGCCGGTTATGTCTGGGTTAGGTCTGGTATTTGCCCTCATCTGGTTCGTACTTTCGCATTTTTCGCATACTTGTTGGCCAGATCCTGGCCTTTTTCTGTTTTGGATCACGTAGTAATGCGGCACCACACCGAAACAGTCAATTAAACCTGGTTGCGATTAATATTTTAGACGACAACGCCGGTTATGGCTCGGTTAGGTCAGGGATTTGCCCTCATCTGGCTCGTACTTTCGCATTTTTCGCATACTTGTTGGCCAGATCCTGGCCTTTTTCTGGCTTGGACCACGTAGTAATGTGGTATCACACTGAAACAGTCAATTAAACCTGGTTGCGATTAATATTTTAGAGGATAACGCCGGTTATCTCTCGGTTAGGTCTGGGATTTGTCCTCATCTGGCTCATACTTTCGCATTTCTCGCTTACTTGTTGGCAAGATCCTCGGCTTTTTTTGGTTTGGATCACGTAGTAATGTGGTACCACACTGAAACAGTCAATTAAACCTGGTTCCGATTAATATTTTAGAGGATAACGCCGGTTATGTCTGGGTTAGGTCTGGTATTTGCCCTCATCTGGTTCGTACTTTCGCATTTTTCGCATACTTGTTGGACAGATCCTGGCCTATTTTTGGTTTGGATCACGTAGTAATGCGGTACCGTACCGAAACAGTCAAGTAAACCTGCTTACGATTAATATTTTAGAGGATAACGCCGGTTATGTCTCGGTTAGGTCTGGGATTTGCCGTCATCTGGCTCGTATTTTCGCTTTTTTCGCATACTTGTTGACCAGATCCTGGCCTTTTCCTGGCTGTGACCACGTAGTAATATGGTATCACACTGAAACAGACAATTAAACCTGGTTGCGATTAATATTTTAGAGGATAACGCCGGTTATGTCTGGGTTAGGTCTGGTATGTGCCATCATCTGGCTCGTACTTTCGCATTTTTCGCAAACTTGTTGGCCAGATCCAGGCTTTTCTCTGGATTGGATCACGTGGTAATGCGGTACCACACCGAAACAGTCAAGTAAACCTGGTTGCGATTAATATTCTAGAGGATAACGCCGGTTATCTCTCGGTTAGGTCTGGGATTTGTCCTCATCTGGCTCATACTTTCGCATTTCTCGCGTACTTGTTGGCCAGATCCTGGGCTTTTTCTGGTTTGGATCACGGTGTAGTGTGGTACCACACTGAAACAGTCAATAAAAGCTGGTTCCGATTAGTATTTTAGAGGATAACTCTGGTTATGTCTGGGTTAGTTCTGGTATTTGCAATTATCTGGCTCATACTATCGCGATTTTCGCATACTTCTTGGCCAGATCCAGGGTTTTTTCAGGTTTGGATCCCGTAGTAATGTGGTTCCACACCGAAACAGTCAATTAAACCTGGTCGCGATGAATATTTTAGAGGATAACGCCGGTTATGTCTGGGTTAGGTCTGGTATTTGCCCTCATCTGGCTCGTACTTTCGCATTTTTCGCATACTTGTTGGGCAGATCCTGGCCTATTTTTGGTTTGGATCACGTAGTAATGCGGTACCACACCGAAACAGTCAAGTAAACCTGCTTACGATTAATATTTTAGAGGATAACGCCGGTTATGTCTCGGTTAGGTCTGGGATTTGCCGTCGTCTGGCTCGTATTTTCGTTTTTTTCGCATACTTGTTGACCAGATCCTGGCCTTTTCCTGGCTTTGACCACGTAGTAATGTGGTATCACACTGAAACAGTCAATTAAACCTGGTTGCGATTAATATTTTAGAGGATAACGCCGGTTATGTCTGGGTTAAGTCTGGTATGTGCACTCATCTGGCTCGTACTTTCGCATTTTTCGCATACATATAGGCAAGATCCTGGCCTTTTTCTGGTTTGGATCACGTAGTAATGCGGTACCACACCGAAACAGTCAATTAAACCTGGTCGCGATGAATATTTTAGAGGATAACGCCGGTTATGTCTGGGTTAGGTCTGGTATTTGCCCTCACCTGGCTCGTACTTTCGCATCTTTCGCATACTTGTTGGCCAGATCCTGGGCTTTTTCAGGTTTGTATCACGTAGTAATGTGGTACCACACTGAAACAGTCAATAGTAGCTGCTTCCGAATAGTATTTTAGAGGATAATGCTGGTTACGTCTGGGTTAGATCTGGTATTTGCAATCATCTGGCACATACTTTCGCATTTTTCGCTTACTTGTTGGCCAGATCCTGGCCTCTTTCTGGCTTGGACCACGTAGTAATGAGGTACCACACTGAAACAGTCAATTAAACCTGGTTCCGAATAATATTTTAGAGGATAACGCTGGTTATGTCTGGGTTAGTTCTGGTATTTGCCCTCACCTGGCTCGTACTTTCGCATATTTCGCATACTTGTTGGCCAGATCCTGGCCTTTTCCTGGTTTGGATCACGTAGTAATGCGGTACCACACTGAAACAGTCAATCAAACCTGGTTCCGGTTAGTATTTTAGAGGATAACGCCGGTTATGTCTAGGTTAGGTCTGGTATGTGCCCCCATCTGGCTCGTACTTTCGCATTTTTCGCAAACTTGTTGTCCAGATCCTGGCCTTTTTCTGGATTGGATCACGTCGTAATGCGGTACCACACCGAAACAGTCAAGTAAGCCTGGTTGCGATTAATATTTTAGAGGATAACGCCGGTTATGTCTGGGTTAGGTCTGGTATTTGCCCTCACCTGGCTCGTACTTTCGCATCTTTCGCATACTTGTTGGCCAGATCCTGGCCTTTTTCTGGATTGGATCACGTAGTAATGTGGTACCACACTGAAACAGTCAATAGTAGCTGCTTCCGAATAGTATTTTAGAGGATAATGCTGGTTACGTCTGGGTTAGATCTGGTATTTGCAATCATCTGGCTCATACTTTCGCATTTCTCGCGTACTTGTTGGCCAGATCCTGGGCTTTTTCTGGTTTGGATCACGTTGTAATGTGGTACCACACTGAAACAGTCAATAAAAGCTGGTTCCGATTAGGATTTTAGAGGATAACGCTGGTTATGTCTTGGTTAGTTCTGGTATTTGCAATTATCTGGCTCATACTATCGCGTTTTTCGCATACTTCTTGGCCAGATCCAGGGTTTTTTCAGGTTTGGATCCCGTAGTAATGTGGTTCCACACCGAAACAGTCAATTGAACCTGGTCGCGATGAATATTTTAGAGGATAACGCCGGTTATGTCTGGGTTAGGTCTGGTATTTGCCCTCATCTGGCTTGTACTTTCGCATTTCTCGCTTACTTGTTGGCAAGATCCTCGGCTTTTTTTGGTTTGGATCACGTAGTAATGTGGTACCACACTGAAACAGTCAATTAAACCTGGTTCCGATTAATATTTTAGAGGATAACGCTGGTTATGTCTGGGTTAGTTCTGGTATTTGCAATCATCTGGCTCGTACTTTCGCATTTTTCGCATACTTGTTGGCCAGATCCTGGGTTTTTTCTGGTTTGGATCCCGTCGTAATCTGGTTCCACACCGAAGCAGTCAATCGAACCTGGTTCGGATGAATATTTTGGAGGATGACGCTGGTTATGTTTGGGTTAGTTCTGGTATTTGCAATCATCTGGCTCGTACTTTCGCATTTTTCGCATACTTGCTTGCAAGATTCTGGGCTTTTTTTAGTTTGGATCACGTAGTAATGTGGTACCACACTGAAACAGTCAATTAAACCTGGTTCCGATTAATATTTTAGAGGATAACGCCGGTTATGTCTGGGTTAGGTCTGGTATTTGCCCTCATCTGGTTCGTACTTTCGCATTTTTCGCATACTTGTTGGCCAGATCCTGGGTTTTTTCTGGTTTGGATCCCGTAGTAATGAAGTTCCACACCGAAACAGTCAATTAAACCTGGTTGCGATTAATATTTTAGAGGATAACGCCGGTTATGACTCGGGTAGTTCTGGGAGTTGCCGACATCTGGCTCGTATTTTCGCATTTCTCGCTTACTTGTTGGCAACATCCTGGCCTTTTTCTGGCTTGGATCACGTAGTAATGTGGATCCACACCGAAACAGTCAATTAAACCTGTTTGCGATTAATATTTTAGAGGATAACGCCGGTTATGTCTCGGGTAGTTCTGGGATTTGCCGTCATCTGGCTCGTATTTTCGCATTTTTCGCATACTTGTTGGCCAGATCCTGGGCTTTTTTCTGGTTTGAGTCACGTAGTAATGTGGTACCACAATGAAACAGTCAATAAAAGCTGGTTCCGAATAGTATTTTAGAGGATAACGCAGGTTACGTCTGGGTCAGTTCTGGTATTTGCAATCATCTGGCTCATACTTTCGCATTTCTCGCATACTTGTTGGCCAGATCCTGGGTTTTTTCTGGTTTGGATCCCGTAGTAACGAGGTTCCACACCGAAACAGTCAATTCAACGCGGTTGCGGCTAATATTTTAGGGGATAACGCCGGTTATGTCTCGATTAGGTCAGGGATTTGCCCTCATCTGTGTCGTGCTTTCGTAATTTTCGCGAACTTGTTGGCCAGATCTTGGGTTTTTTGTGGTCTGGATCCCGTCGTAATGTGGTTCCACACGGATGGAGTCAATTAAACCTGGTTGCGATTAATATTTTGGAGGATAACGCTGGCTATGTTTGGGTTAGTTCTGGTATTTGCAATCATCTGGCTCATACTTTCGCAATTTTCGCGTACTTGTTGGCCAGATCTAGGGTTTTTTGTGGTTTGGATCCCGTCGTAATGTGGTTCCACACCGAAGCAGTCAACTAACCTTGTTGCGATGAATATTTTGGAGGATAACCCTGGTTATGTTTGGGTTAGTTCTGATATTTGCAATCATCTGGCTCGTACTTTCGCATTTTTCGCATACTCGTTGGCAAGATCCTGGGCTTTTTTTGGTTTGGATCACGTCGTAATGTGGTACCACACTGAAACAGTCAATTAAACCTGGTCCCGGTTAATATTTTAGAGGATAACGCCGGTTACGTCTGGGTTAGGTCTGGTATTTGCCCTCATCTGGCTCGTACCTTCGCATTTTTGCACACTTGTAGGCAAGATCCTGGCCTTTTTCTGGTTTGGATCACGTAGTAATGCGGTACCACACCGAAACAGTCAATTAAACCTGGTAGCGATTAATATTTTGGAGGATATCGCCGGTTATGTCTCGGTTAGGTCAGGGATTTACCCTCATCTGGCTCGTACTTTCGCATTTATCGCATACTTGTTGGACAGATCCTGGCCTTTTTCTAGCTTGGATCACGTTGTAATGTGGTACCACACTGAAACAGTCAATAAAAGCTGGTTCCGATTAGTATTTTAGAGGATAACGCTGGTTATGTCTGGGTTAGTTCTGGTATTTGCAATTATCTGGCTCATACTATCGCGTTTTTCGCATACTTCTTGGCCAGATCCAGGGTTTTTTCAGGTGTGGATCCCGTAGTAATGTGGTTCCACACCGAAACAGTCAATTAAACCTGGTCGCGATGAATATTTTAGAGGATAACGCCGGTTATGTCTGGGTTAGGTCTGGTATTTGCCCTCATCTGGCTCGTTCTTTCGCATTTTTCGCATACTTGTTGGCCAGATCCTGGCTTATTTTTGGTTTGGATCACGTAGTAATGCGGTACCACACCGAAACTGTCAAATAAACCTGGTTACGATTAACATTTTAGAGGATAACGCCGGTTATGTCTCGGTTAGGTCTGGGATTTGCCGTCATCTGGCTCGTATTTTCGCATTCTTCGCATACTTGTTGACCAGATCCTGGCCTTTTACTGGCTTTGACCACGTAGTAATGTGGTATCACACTGAAGCAGTCAATCGAACCCGGTTCGGATGAATACTTTGGAGGATGACGCTGGTTATGTTTGGGTTAGTTCTGGTATTTGCAATCATCTGGCTCGTACTTTCGTATTTTACGCAAACTTGTTGGCAAGAGTCTGGGCTTTTTTCAGTTTCGATCACGTAGTAATGTGGTACCACACTGAAACAGTCGATTAAACCTGGTTCCGATTAATATTTTAGAGGATAACGCCGGTTATGTCTGGGTTAGGTCTGGTATTTGCCCTCATCTGGTTCGTACTTTCGCATTTTTCGCATACTTGTTGGCCAGATCCTGGCCTTTTTCTGGTTTGGATCACGTAGTAATGCGGTACCACAATGAAACAGTCAATAAAAGCTGGTTCCGAATAGTATTTTAGAGGATAACGCAGGTTACGTCTGGGTCAGTTCTGGTATTTGCAATCATCTGGCTCATACTTTCGCGTTTTTCGCATACTTGTTGGCCAGATCCTGGGTTTTTTCTGGTTTGGATCCCGTAGTAACGAGGTTCCACACCGAAACAGTCAATTCAACGCGGTTGCGGCTAATATTTTAGGGGATAACGCCGGTTATGTCTCGATTAGGTCAGGGATTTGCCCTCATCTGTGTCGTGCTTTCGTAATTTTCGCGAACTTGTTGGCCTGATCTTGGGTTTTTAGTGGTCTGGATCCCGTCGTAATGTGGTTCCACACGGATGGAGTCAATTAAACCTGGTTGCGATTAATATTTTGGAGGATAACGCTGGTTATGTTTGGGTTAGTTCTGGTATTTGCAATCATCTGGCTCATACTTTCGCAATTTTCGCGTACTTGTTGGCCAGATCTAGGGTTTTTTGTGGTTTGGATCCCGTCGTAATGTGGTTCCACACCGAAGCAGTCAACTAACCTTGTTGCGATGAATATTTTGGAGGATAACCCTGGTTATGTTTGGGTTAGTTCTGATATTTGCAATCATCTGGCTCGTACTTTCGCATTTTTCGCATACTCGTTGGCAAGATCCTGGGCTTTTTTTGGTTTGGATCACGTCGTAATGTGGTACCACACTGAAACAGTCAATTAAACCTGGTCCCGGTTAATATTTTAGAGGATAACGCCGGTTATGTCTGGGTTAGGTCTGGTATTTGCCCTCATCTGGCTCGTACCTTCGCATTTTTGCACACTTGTAGGCAAGATCCTGGCCTTTTTCTGGTTTGGATCACGTAGTAATGCGGTACCACACCGAAACAGTCAATTAAACCTGGTAGCGATTAATATTTTGGAGGATATCGCCGGTTATGTCTCGGTTAGGTCAGGGATTTACCCTCACCTGGCTCGTACTTTCGCATTTATCGCATACTTGTTGGACAGATCCTGGCCTTTTTCTAGCTTGGATCACGTTGTAATGTGGTACCACACTGAAACAGTCAATAAAAGCTGGTTCCGATTAGTATTTTAGAGGATAGCGCTGGTTATGTCTGGGTTAGTTCTGGTATTTGCAATTATCTGGCTCATACTATCGCGTTTTTCGCATACTTCTTGGCCAGATCCAGGGTTTTTTCAGGTGTGGATCCCGTAGTAATGTGGTTCCACACCGAAACAGTCAACTAAACCTGGTCGCGATGAATATTTTAGAGGATAACGCCGGTTATGTCTGGGTTAGGTCTGGTATTTGCCCTCATCTGGCTCGTTCTTTCGCATTTTTCGCATACTTGTTGGCCAGATCCTGGCTTATTTTTGGTTTGGATCACGTAGTAATGCGGTACCACACCGAAACTGTCAAATAAACCTGGTTACGATTAACATTTTAGAGGATAACGCCGGTTATGTCTCGGTTAGGTCTGGGATTTGTCGTCATCTGGCTCGTATTTTCGCATTTTTCGCATACTTGTTGACCAGATCCTGGCCTTTTACTGGCTTTGACCACGTAGTAATGTGGTATCACACTGAAACAGTCAATCGAACCCGGTTCGGATGAATACTTTGGAGGATGACGCTGGTTATGTTTGGGTTAGTTCTGGTATTTGCAATCATCTGGCTCGTACTTTCGTATTTTACGCAAACTTGTTGGCAAGAGTCTGGGCTTTTTTCAGTTTCGATCACGTAGTAATGTGGTACCACACTGAAACAGTCGATTAAACCTGGTTCCGATTAATATTTTAGAGGATAACGCCGGTTATGTCTGGGTTAGGTCTGGTATTTGCCCTCATCTGGTTCGTACTTTCGCATTTTTCGCATACTTGTTGGCCAGATCCTGGCCTTTTTCTGGTTTGGAACACGTAGTAATGCGGTACCACACCGAAACAGTCAATTAAGCCTGGTAGCGATTAATATTTTAGAGGATAACGCCGGTTATGTCGGGGTTAGGTCCGGTATTTGCCCTCATCTGGCTCGTACTTTCGCATTTTTCGCATACTTGTTGGCCAGATCCTGGCCTTTTTCTGGTTTGGATCACGTAGTAATGCGGTACCACACCGGAACAGTCAATTAAACCTGGTCCCGATTAATATTTTAGAAGATAACGCTGGTTATATCTGGGTTAGTTCTGGTATTTGCAATCGTCTGGCTCATACTTTCGCAATTTTCGCGTACTTGTTGGCCAGATCTTGGGTTTTTTGTGGTCTGGATCCCGTCGTAATGTGGTTCCACACCGAAGCAGTCAATTATACCTGGTTGCGATGAATATTTTGGAGGATAACCCTGGTTATGATTGGGTTAGTCCTGGTATTTGCAATCATCTGGCTCGTACTTTCGCATTTTTCGCATACTTGTTGGCAAGATCCTGAGCTTTTTTTGGTTTGGATCACGTAGTAATGTGGTACCACACTGGAACAGTCAATTAAACCTGGTCCCGATTAATATTTTAGAGGATAACGCCAGTTATGTCTGGGTTAGGTCTGGTATTTGCCCTCATCTGGCTCGTACTTTCGCATTTTTCGCATACATGTAGGCAAGATCCTGGCCTTTTTCTGGTTTGGATCACGTAGTAATGCGGTACCACACCGAAACAGTCAATTAAACCTAGTCCCGATTAATATTTTAGAGGATAACGCCGGTTATGTCTCGGTTAGGTCAGGGATTTGCCCTCATCTGGCTCGTACTTTCGCATTTATCGCATACTTGTTGGCCAGATCCTGGCCTTTTTCTGGCCTGGATCACGTAGTAATTTGGTACCACACTGAAACAGTCAATCAAACTTGGTTCCGATGAATTTTTTAGAGGATAACGCCGGTTATGGCTTGGTTAGGTCTGGGATTTGCCGTCATCTTCCTCGTGCTTTCCTATTTTTCGCATACTTGTTGGTCAGATCCTGGGTTTTTTCTGGTTTGGATCCCGTCGTAATGTGGCTCCACACCGAATCAGTCAATTAAACCTGGTTGCGATTAATATTTTAGACGACAACGCCGGTTATGGCTCGGTTAGGTCAGGGATTTGCCCTCATCTGGCTCGTACTTTCGCATTTTTCGCATACTTGTTGGCCAGATCCTGGCCTTTTTCTGGCTTGGACCACGTAGTAATGTGGTATCACACTGAAACAGTCAATTAAACCTGGCTCCGATTAATATTTTAGAGGATAACGCCGGTTATGGCTGGGTTAGGTCTGGTATTTGCCCTCATCTGGCTCGTACCTTCGCATTTTTCGCTTACTTGTTGGCCAGATCCTGGCCTTTTTCTGGCTTGGACCACGTAGTAATGAGGTACCACACTGAAACAGTCGATAAAACCTGGTACCGATTAATATTTTAGAGGATAACGCTGGTTATGTCTGGGTTAGGTCTGGTATTTGCAACCATCTGGCTCATACTTTCGCGTTTTTCGCATACTTGATGACCAGATCCTGGCCTTTTTCTAGCTAGGACCACATAGTAATGTGGTATCACACTGAAACAGTCAATTGAACCTGGTTGCGATTAATATTTTAGAGGATAACGCCGGTTATGTCACGGGTAGGTCTGGGATTTGCCGTCATCTGGCTCGTATTTTCGCATTTTTCGCATACTTGTTGGCCAGATCCTGGCCGTTTTCTGGCTTGGACCACGTTGTAACGTGGTACCACACTGAAACAGTCAATAGAATCTAGTTCCGATTAATATTTTAGAGGATAACGCCGGTTATGGCTGGGTTAGGTCTGGTATTTGCCCTCATCTGGCTCGTACCTTCGCATTTTTCGCTTACTTGTTGGCCAGATGCTGGCCTTTTTCTGGCTTGGAACACGTAGTAATGAGGTACCACACTGAAACAGTCAATTAAACCTGGTTCCGATTAATATTTTAGAGGATAACGCTGGTTATGTCTGGGTTAGTTCTGTTATTTGCAATCATCTGGCTCATACTTTCGCAATTTTCGCGTACTTGTTGGCCAGATCTTGGGTTTTTTGTGGTTTGGATCCCGTCATAATGTTGTTCCACACTGAAGGAGTCAATTAAACCTGGTTGCGATGAATATTTTGGAGGATAACGCTGGTTATGTTTGGGTTAGTTCTGGTATTTGCAATCATCTGGCTCGTACTTTCGCATTTTTCGCATACTTGTTGGCCAGATGCTGGCCTTTTTCTGGCTTGGACCACGTAGTAATGAGGTACCACACTGAAACTGTCAATTAAACCTGGTTCCGATTAATATTTTACAGGATAACGCTGGTTATGTCTGGGTTAGTTCTGTTATTTGCAATTATCTGGCTCATACTTTCGCAATTTTCGGGTACTTGTTGGCCAGATCTTGGGTTTTTTGTGGTTTGGATCCCGTCGTAATGTCGTTGCACACTGAAGCAGTCAATTAAACCTGGTTGCTATGAATATTTTGGAGGATAACGCTGGTTATGTTTGGGTTAGTCCTGGTATTTGCAATCATCTGGCTCGTACCTTCGCGTTTTTCGCATACTTGTTGGCCAGATCCTGGGTTTTTTCTGGTTTGGATCCCGTAGTAATGAAGTTCCACACCGAAACAGTCAATTAAACCCGGTTGCGATTAATATTTTAGAGGATAACGCCGGTTATGTCTCGGGTAGTTCTGGGATTGCCGTCATCTGGCTCGTATTTTCGCATTTTTCGCGTACTTGTTGGCAATATCCTGGCCTTTTTCTGGCTTGGATCACGTAGTAATGTGGATCCACACCGAAACAGTCAATTAAACCTGGTTGCGATTAATATTTTAGTGGATAACGCCGGTTATGTCGGCGCTAGGTCTGGAATTTGCCCTCATCTGGCTCGTACTTTCGCATTTTTCGCATACCTGTTGGCCAGATCCTGGGCTTTTTCGGTTTTGGATCACGTAGTAATGTGGTACCACACTGAAACAGTCAATAAAAGCTGGTTCCGAATAGTATTTTAGAGGATAACGCAGGTTACGTCTGGGTCAGTTCTGGTATTTGCAATCATCTGGCTCATACTTTCGCGTTTTTCGCATACTTGTTGGCCAGATCCTGGGTTTTTTCTGGTTTGGATCCCGTAGTAACGAGGTTCCACACCGAAACAGTCAATTGAACGCGGTTGCGGTTAATATTTTAGAGGATAACGCCGGTTATGTCTCGATTAGGTCAGAGATTTGCCCTCATCTGTGTCGTGCTTTCGTAATTTTCGCGAACTTGTTGGCCAGATCTTGGGTTTTTTGTGGTTTAGATCCCGTCGTAATGTCGTTCCACACTGAAGCAGTCAATTAAACCTGGTTGCGATTAATATTTTGGAGAATAACGCTGGTTATGTCTGCGCTAGGTCTGGAATTTGCCCACATCTGGCTCGTACTTTCGCATTTTTCGCATACTTGTTGGCAAGATCCTGGGCTTTTTTTGGTTTGGATCACGTAGTAATGTGGTACCACACTGAAACAGTCAATAAAAGCTGGTTCCGAATAGCATTTTAGAGGATAACGCAGGTTACGTCTGGGTTAGTTCTGGTATTTGCAATCATCTGGCTCATACTTTCGCGTTTTTCGCTTACTTGTTGGCCAGATCCTGGGTTTTTTCTGGTTTGGATCCCGGAGTAATGAAGTTCCACACCGAAACAGTCAATTAAGCCTGGTTGCGATTAATGTTTTAGAGGATAACGCTGGTTAAGTTTGGGTTAGTTCTGGTATTTGCCCTCATCTGGCTCATACTTTCGCGTTTTTCGCATACTTGTTGGCCAGATCCTGGGTTTTTTCTGGTTTGGATCCCGTAGTAATGAAGTTCCACACCGAAACAGTCAATTAAACCTGGTTGCGATTAATGTTTTAGAGGATAACGCCGGTTATGTCTCGGGTAGGTCTGGGATTTGCCGTCATCTGGCTCGTATTTTCGCATTTCTCGCATACTTGTTGGCCAGATCCTGGCCTTTTCCTGGCTTGGACCACGTAGTAATGTGGTATTACACTGAAACAGTCAATTAAACCCGGTTGCGATTAATATTTTAGAGGATAACGCCGGTTGTGTCTCGGGTAGGTCTGGGATTTGCCGTCATCTAGCTCGTATTTTCGCATTTTTCGCATACTTGTTGGCCAGATCCTGGCCTTTTTCTGGCTTCGACCTCGTAGTAATGTGGTATCACACTGAAACAGTCAATAGAATCTAGTTCCGATTAGTATTTTAGAGGATAACGCAGGTTACGTCTGGGTTAGTTCTGGTATTTGCTATCATCTGGCTCATACTTTCGCGTTTTTCGCATACTTGTTGGCCAGATCCTGGGTGTTTTCTGGTTTGGATCCCGTAGTAACGAGGTTCCTCACCGAAACAGTCAATTAAACGTGGTTGCGGTTAATATTTTAGACGATAACGCCGGTTATGTCTCGGTTAGGTCAGGGATTTGCTCTCATCTGTCTCGTGCTTTCGTAATTTTCGCGTACTTGTTGGCCAGATCTTGGGTTTTTTGTGGTTTGGATCCCGTCGTAATGTGGTTCCACACCGATGCAGTCAATTAAACCTGGTTGCAATGAATATTTTGGAGGATAACGCTGGTTATGTTTGGGTTAGTTCTGGTATTTGCAATCATCTGGCTCGTACTTTCGCATTTTTCGCATTCTTGTTGGCAAGATCCTGGGTTTTTTTTGGTTTGGATCACGTAGTAATGTGGTAACACACTGAAACACTCAATTAAACCTGGTTGCGATTAATATTCTAGAGGTTAACGCCGGTTATGTCTCGGTTATGTCTGGGATTTGCCCTCATCTGGCTCATACTTTCGCATTTCTCGCATACTTGTTGGCCAGATCCTGGGCTTTTTTTGGTTTGGATCACGTAGTAATGCGGTACCACACTGAAGCAGTCAATTAAACCTGGTTGCGATTAATATTTTAGAGGATAACCCCGGTTATGTCTCGGGTAGGTCTGGGATTTGCCGTCATCTGGATCGTATTTTCGAATTTTTCAAATACTTGTTGTCAAGATCCTGGGCTTTTTTTGGTTTGGATCACGTGGTAATGCGGTACCACACCGAAACAGTCAAGTAAACCTGGTTGCGATTAATATTTTAGAGGATAACGCCGGTTACGTCTCGGTTAGGTCTGGGATTTGCCCTCATCTGGCTCATACTTTCGCATTTCTCGCATACTTGTTGGCCAGATCCTGGGCTTTTTCTGGTTTGGATCACGTAGTAATGTGGTACCAAACTGAAGCAGTCAATAAAAGCTGGTTCCGATTAGCATTTTAGAGGATAACGCCGGTTACGTCCCGGTTAGGTCTGGGATTTGCCATCATCTGGCTCGTACTTTCGCATTTTTCGCATACTTGTTGGCCAGATCCTGGGCTTTTTCTGGTTTGGATCCCGGAGTAATGAAGTTCCACACCGAAACAGTCAATTAAACCTGGTTGCAATTAATATTTTAGAGGATAACGCAGGTTATGTCTCGGGTAGTTCTGGGATTTGCCGTCATCTGGCTCGTATTTTCGAATTTTTCGCATACTTGTTGGCAAGATCCTGGGCTTTTTTTGGTTTGGATCACGTAGTAATGTGGTACCACACTGAAACAGTCAATTAAACCTGGTTCCGATTAATATTTTAGAGGATAACGCCGGTTAAGTCTGGGTTAGGTCTGGTATTTGCCCTCACCTGGCTCGTACTTTCGCATCTTTGGCATACTTGTTGGCAAGATCCTGGGCTTTTTTTGGTTTGGATCACGTGGTAATGCGGTACCACACCGAAACAGTCAAGTAAACCTGGTTGCGATTAATATTTTAGAGGATAACGCCGGTTACGTCTCGGTTAGGTCTGGGATTTGCCCTCATCTGGCTCATACTTTCGCATTTCTCGCATACTTGTTGGCCAGATCCTGGGCTTTTTCTGGTTTGGATCACGTAGTAATGTGGTAGCAAACTGAAGCAGTCAATAAAAGCTAGTTCCGATTAGTATTTTAGAGGATAACGCCGGTTACGTCCCGGTTAGGTCTGGGATTTGCCCTCATCTGGCTCATACTTTCGCATTTCTCGCATACTTGTTGGCAAGATCCTGGGCTTTTTTTGGTTTGGATCACGTGGTAATATGGTACCACACTGAAACAGTCAATTAAACCTGGTTGCGATTAATATTTTAGAGGATAACGCCGGTTATGTCTCGGTTAGGTCTGGGATTTGCCGTCATCTGGCTCGTACTTTCGCATTTTTCGCATACTTGTTGGCCAGATACTGGGCTTTTTCTGGTTTGGATCACGTAGTAATGTGGATCCACACTGAAACAGTCAATCAAACCTGGTTCCGATTAATATTTTAGAGGATAACGCCGGTTATGTCTGGGTTAGGTCTGGTATTTGCCCTCATCTGGCTCGTACTTTCGCATCTTAGGCATACTTGTTGGCCAGATCCTGGCCTTTTTCTGGTTTGGATCACGTAGTAATGCGGTACCACACTGAAACAGTCAATTATACCTGGTTCCGGTTAGTATTTTAGAGGATAACGCCGGTTATGTCTGGGTTAGGTCTGGTATTTGCCCTCATCTGGCTCGTACTTTCGCAACTTTGGCATACTTGTTGGCAAGATCCGGGGCTTTTTTTGGTTTGGATCACGTGGTAATGCGGTACCACACCGAAACAGTCAAGTAAACCTGGTTGCGATTAATATTCTAGAGGATAACGCCGGTTATGTCTCGGTTAGGTCTGGGATTTGCCCTCATCTGGCTCATACTTTCGCATTTCTCGCATACTTGTTGGCCAGATCCTGGGTTTTTTTTGGTTTGGATCACGTCGTAATGTGGTACCACACTGAAACAGTCAATAGAAGCTGGTTCCGAATAGTATTTTAGAGGATGACGCTGGTTATGACTCGGGTAGTTCTGGGATTTGCTGTCATGTGGCTCGTATTTTCGCATTTTTCGCATACTTGTTGGCCAGATACTTGGCTTTTTCTGGTTTGGATCACGTAGTAATGTGGATCCACACTGAAACAGTCAATTAAACCTGGTTCCGATTAATATTTTAGAGGATAACGCCGGTTATGTCTGGGTTAGGTCTGGTATTTGCCCTCATCTGTCTCGTACTTTCGCATCTTTGGCATACTTGTTGGCCAGATCCTGGGTTTTTTTTGGTTTGGATCACGTCGTAATGTGGTACCACACTGAAACAGTCAATAGAAGCTGGTTCCGAATAGTATTTTAGAGGATAACGCCGGTTACGTCCCGGTTAGGTCTGGGATTTGCCATCATCTGGCTCGTACTATCGCATTTTTCGCATACTTGTTGGCCAGATCCTGGCCTTTTTCTGGTTTGGATCACGTAGTAATGTGGTACCACACTGAAACAGTCACTAAAAGCTGGTTCCGATTAGTATTTTAGAGGATAACGCCGGTTACGTCCCGGTTAGGTCTGGGATTTGCCATCATGTGGCTCGTACTTTCGCATTTTTCGCATACTTGTTGGCCAGATCCTGGGCTTTTTCTGGTTTGGATCCCGGAGTAATGAAGTTCCACAACGAAACAGTTAATTAAACCTGGTTGCAATTAATATTTTAGAGGATAACGCAGGTTATGTCTCGGGTAGTTCTGGGATTTGCCGTCATCTGGCTCGTATTTTCGAATTTTTCGCATACTTGTTGGCAAGATCCTGGGCTTTTTTTGGTTTGGATCCCGTGGTAATGAAGTTCCACACCGAAACAGTCAATTAAACCTGGTCGCGATTAATATTTTAGAGGATAACGCCGGTTATGTCTCGGGTAGTTCTGGGATTTGCCGTCATCTGTCTCGTATTTTCGAATTTTTCGCATACTTGTTGGCAAGATCCTGGGCTTTTTTTGGTTTGGATCGCGTAGTAATGTGGTACCACACTGAAACACTCAATTAAACCTGGTTGCGATTAATATTTTAGAGGATAACGCCGGTTATGTCTCGGTTAGGTCTGGGATTTGCCCTCATCTGGCTCATACTTTCGCATTTCTCGCATACTAGTTGGCCAGATCCTGGGCTTTTTCTGGTTTGGATCACGTAGTAATGTGGTTCCACACCGATGCAGTCAATTAAACCTGGTTGTAATGAATATTTTGGAGGATAACGCTGGTTATGTTTGGGTTAGTTCTGGTATTTGCAATCATCTGTCTCGTATTTTCGAATTTTTCGCATACTTGTTGGCAAGATCCTGGGCTTTTTTTGGTTTGGATCGCGTCGTAATGTGGTACCACACTGAAACACTCAATTAAACCTGGTTGCGATTAATATTTTAGAGGATAACGCCGGTTATGTCTCGGTTAGGTCTGGGATTTGCCCTCATCTGTCTCGTACTTTCGCATCTTTGGCATACTTGTTGGCCAGATCCTGGCCTATTTCTGGTTTGGATCACGTAGTAATGCGGTACCACACTGAAGCAGTCAATTAAACCTGGTTCCGGTTAGTATTTTAGAGGATAACGCCGGTTATGTCTCGGTTAGGTCTGGGATTTGCCCTCATCTGGCTCATACTTTCGCATTTCTCGCATACTTGTTGGCCAGATCCTGGCCTTTTTCTGGTTTGGATCACGTAGTAATGTGGTACCACACTGAAACAGTCACTAAAAGCTGGTTCCTATTAGTATTTTAGAGGATAACGCTGGTTATGTCTGGGTTAGTTCTGGTATTTGCAATTATCTGGATCATACTATCGCGTTTTTCGCATACTTCTTGGCCAGATCCAGGGTTTTTTCAGGTTTGGATCTCGTAGTAATATGGTACCACACAGAAACAGTCAATAGAAGCTGGTTCCGAATAGTATTTTAGAGGATGACGCTGGTTATGTCTGGGTTAGTTCCGGTATTTGCAACCATCTGCCTCATACTTTCGCGATTTCGTATACTTGTTTGCCAGATCCTGGCATTTTTCTGACTTGGACCACGTAGTAATGTGCTATAACACTGAAACAGTCAATTAAACCTGGTTGCGATTAATATTTTAGAGGATAACGCCGGTTATGTCTCGGGTAGGTCTGGGATTTGCCGTCATCTGGCTCGTATTCTCGCATTTTTCGCATACTTGTTGGCCAGATCCTGGCCTTTTTCTGGCTTGGACCACGTTGTAATGTGGTACCACACTGAAGCCGTCAATAGAATCTGGTTCCGAAAGGTATTCCGGAGGATAACGCAGGTTACGTCTTGGTTAGTTCTGGTATTTGCAATCATCTGGCTCATACTTTCGCGTATTTCGCATACTTGTTGGCCAGATCCTGGGTTTTTTCTGGTTTGGATCCCATAGTAATGAAGTTCCACACCGAAACAGTCAATTAAACCTGGTTGCGATTAATATTTTAGAGGATAACGCAGGTTACGTCTGGGTTAGCTCTGGTATTTGCAACCATCTGGCTCATACTTTCGCGATTTCGTATACTTGTTTGCCAGATCCTGGCATTTTTCTGGCTTGGACCACGTAGTAATGTGCTATAACACTGAAACAGTCAATTAAACCTGGTTGCGATTAATATTTTAGAGGATAACGCCGGTTATGTCTCGGGTAGGTCTGGGATTTGCCGTCATCTGGCTCGTATTTTCGCATTTTTCGCATACTTGTTGGCCGGATCCTGGGTTTTTCCTGGTTTGGAACCCGTAGTAATGAAGTTCCACACCGAAACAGTCAATTAAACCTGGTTGCGATTAATATTTTAGAGGATAACGCCGGTTATGTCTCGGTTAGTTCTGGGATTTGCCATCATCTGGCTCGTACTTTCGCATTTTTCGCATACTTGTTGGTCAGATCTTGGCCTTTTTCTGGTTTGGATCCCGTAGTAATGTGGATCCACACCGAAACAGACAATTAAACCTGGTTGCGATTAATATTTTAGAGGATAACGCCGGTTATGTCTCGGTTAGGTCAGGGATTTGCCCTCATCTGTCTCGTGCTTTCGTAATTTTCGCGTACTTGTTGGCCAGATCTTGGGTTTTTTGTGGTTTGGATCCCGTCGTAATGTGGTTCCACACCGATGCAGTCAATTAAACCTGGTTGTAATGAATATTTTGGAGGATAACGCTGGTTATGTTTGGGTTAGTTCTGGTATTTGCAATCATCTGGCTCGTACTTTCGCATTTTTCGCATACTTGTAGGCAAGATCCTGGGTTTTTTTTGGTTTGGATCACGTAGTAATGTGGTACCACACTGAAACAGTCAATTAAACCTGGTTCCGATTAATATTTTAGAGGATAACGCCGGTTAAGTCTGGGTTAGGTCTGGTATTTGCCCTCACCTGGCTCGTACTTTCGCATCTTTGGCATACTTGTTGGCAAGATCCGGGGCTTTTTTTGGTTTGGATCACGTGGTAATGCGGTACCACACCGAAACAGTCAAGTAAACCTGGTTGCGATTAATATTTTAGAGGATAACGCCGGTTACGTCTCGGTTAGGTCTGGGATTTGCCCTCATCTGGCTCATACTTTCGCGTTTTTCGCATACTTGTTGGCCAGATCCTGGGTGTTTTCTGGTTTGGATCCCGTAGTAACGAGGTTCCTCACCGAAACAGTCAATTAAACGTGGTTGCGGTTAATATTTTAGACGATAACGCCGGTTATGTCTCGGTTAGGTCAGGGATTTGCCCTCATCTGTCTCGTGCTTTCGTAATTTTCGCGTACTTGTTGGCCAGATCTTGGGTTTTTTGTGGTTTGGATCCCGTCGTAATGTGGTTCCACACCGATGCAGTCAATTAAACCTGGTTGCAATGAATATTTTGGAGGATAACGCTGGTTATGTTTGGGTTAGTTCTGGTATTTGCAATCATCTGGCTCGTACTTTCGCATTTTTCGCATTCTTGTTGGCAAGATCCTGGGTTTTTTTTGGTTTGGATCACGTAGTAATGTGGTAACACACTGAAACACTCAATTAAACCTGGTTGCGATTAATATTCTAGAGGTTAACGCCGGTTATGTCTCGGTTATGTCTGGGATTTGCCCTCATCTGGCTCATACTTTCGCATTTCTCGCATACTTGTTGGCCAGATCCTGGGCTTTTTTTGGTTTGGATCACGTAGTAATGCGGTACCACACTGAAGCAGTCAATTAAACCTGGTTGCGATTAATATTTTAGAGGATAACCCCGGTTATGTCTCGGGTAGGTCTGGGATTTGCCGTCATCTGGATCGTATTTTCGAATTTTTCAAATACTTGTTGGCAAGATCCTGGGCTTTTTTTGGTTTGGATCACGTGGTAATGCGGTACCACACCGAAACAGTCAAGTAAACCTGGTTGCGATTAATATTTTAGAGGATAACGCCGGTTACGTCTCGGTTAGGTCTGGTATTTGCCCTCACCTGGCTCGTACTTTCGCATCTTTGGCATACTTGTTGGCAAGATCCTGGGCTTTTTTTGGTTTGGATCACGTGGTAATGCGGTACCACACCGAAACAGTCAAGTAAACCTGGTTGCGATTAATATTTTAGAGGATAACGCCGGTTACGTCTCGGTTAGGTCTGGGATTTGCCCTCATCTGGCTCATACTTTCGCATTTCTCGCATACTTGTTGGCCAGATCCTGGGCTTTTTCTGGTTTGGATCACGTAGTAATGTGGTAGCAAACTGAAGCAGTCAATAAAAGCTAGTTCCGATTAGTATTTTAGAGGATAACGCCGGTTACGTCCCGGTTAGGTCTGGGATTTGCCATCATCTGGCTCGTACTTTCGCATTTTTCGCATACTTGTTGGCCAGATCCTGGGCTTTTTCTGGTTTGGATCCCGGAGTAATGAAGTTCCACACCGAAACAGTCAATTAAACCTGGTTGCAATTAATATTTTAGAGGATAACGCAGGTTATGTCTCGGGTAGTTCTGGGATTTGCCGTCATCTGGCTCGTATTTTCGAATTTTTCGCATACTTGTTGGCAAGATCCTGGGCTTTTTTTGGTTTGGATCACGTGGTAATATGGTACCACACTGAAACAGTCAATTAAACCTGGTTGCGATTAATATTTTAGAGGATAACGCCGGTTATGTCTCGGTTAGGTCTGGGATTTGCCGTCATCTGGCTCGTACTTTCGCATTTTTCGCATACTTGTTGGCCAGATACTGGGCTTTTTCTGGTTTGGATCACGTAGTAATGTGGATCCACACTGAAACAGTCAATTAAACCTGGTTCCGATTAATATTTTAGAGGATAACGCCGGTTATGTCTGGGTTAGGTCTGGTATTTGCCCTCATCTGGCTCGTACTTTCGCATCTTAGGCATACTTGTTGGCCAGATCCTGGCCTTTTTCTGGTTTGGATCACGTAGTAATGCGGTACCACACTGAAACAGTCAATTATACCTGGTTCCGGTTAGTATTTTAGAGGATAACGCCGGTTATGTCTGGGTTAGGTCTGGTATTTGCCCTCATCTGGCTCGTACTTTCGCAACTTTGGCATACTTGTTGGCAAGATCCGGGGCTTTTTTTGGTTTGGATCACGTGGTAATGCGGTACCACACCGAAACAGTCAAGTAAACCTGGTTGCGATTAATATTCTAGAGGATAACGCCGGTTATGTCTCGGTTAGGTCTGGGATTTGCCCTCATCTGGCTCATACTTTCGCATTTCTCGCATACTTGTTGGCCAGATCCTGGGTTTTTTTTGGTTTGGATCACGTCGTAATGTGGTACCACACTGAAACAGTCAATAGAAGCTGGTTCCGAATAGTATTTTAGAGGATGACGCTGGTTATGACTCGGGTAGTTCTGGGATTTGCTGTCATGTGGCTCGTATTTTCGCATTTTTCGCATACTTGTTGGCCAGATCCTGGGTTTTTTCTGGTTTGGATCCCGTGGTAATGAAGTTCCACACCGAAACAGTCAATTAAACCTGGTTGCGATTAATATTTTAGAGGATAACGCAGGTTATGTCTCGGGTAGTTCTGGGATTTGCCGTCATCTGTCTCGTATTTTCGAATTTTTCGCATACTTGTTGGCAAGATCCTGGGCTTTTTTTGGTTTGGATCGCGTAGTAATGTGGTACCACACTGAAACAGTTAATTAAACCTGGTTCCGGTTAGTATTTTAGAGGATAACGCCGGTTATGTCTGGGTTAGGTCTGGTATTTGCCATCATCTGGCTCGTACTTTCGCATTTTTCGCAAACTTGTTGGCCAGATCCTGGCCTTTTTCTGGATTGGATCACGTAGTAATGCGGTACCACACTGAAGCAGTCAATTAAACCTGGTTCCGGTTAGTATTTTAGAGGATAACGCCGGTTATGTCTCGGTTAGGTCTGTGATTTGCCCTCATCTGGCTCATACTTTCGCATTTCTCGCATACTTGTTGGCCAGATCCTGGCCTTTTTCTGGTTTGGATCACGTAGTAATGTGGTACCACACTGAAACAGTCACTAAAAGCTGGTTCCTATTAGTATTTTAGAGGATAACGCTGGTTATGTCTGGGTTAGTTCTGGTATTTGCAATTATCTGGATCATACTATCGCGTTTTTCGCATACTTCTTGGCCAGATCCAGGGTTTTTTCAGGTTTGGATCTCGTAGTAATATGGTACCACACAGAAACAGTCAATAGAAGCTGGTTCCGAATAGTATTTTAGAGGATGACGCTGGTTATGTCTGGGTTAGTTCCGGTATTTGCAACCATCTGCCTCATACTTTCGCGATTTCGTATACTTGTTTGCCAGATCCTGGCCTTTTTCTGGCTTGGACCACGTAGTAATGTGATATCACACTGAAACAGTCAATTAAACCTGGTTGCGATTAATATTTTAGAGGATAACGCCGGTTATGTCTCGGGTAGGTCTGGGATTTGCCGTCATCTGGCTCGTATTCTCGCATTTTTCGCATACTTGTTGGCCAGATCCTGGCCTTTTTCTGGCTTGGACCACGTAGTAATGTGCTATAACACTGAAACAGTCAATTAAACCTGGTTGCGATTAATATTTTAGAGGATAACGCCGGTTATGTCTCGGGTAGGTCTGGGATTTGCCGTCATCTGGCTCGTATTTTCGCATTTTTCGCATACTTGTTGGCCGGATCCTGGGTTTTTCCTGGTTTGGATCCCGTAGTAATGAAGTTCCACACCGAAACAGTCAATTAAACCTGGTTGCGATTAATATTTTAGAGGATAACGCCGGTTATGTCTCGGTTAGGTCTGGGATTTGCCATCATCTGGCTCGTACTTTCGCATTTTTCGCATACTTGTTGGTCAGATCTTGGCCTTTTTCTGGTTTGGATCCCGTAGTAATGTGGATCCACACCGAAACAGACAATTAAACCTGGTTGCGATTAATATTTTAGAGGATAACGCCGGTTATGTCTCGGTTAGGTCAGGGATTTGCCCTCATCTGTCTCGTGCTTTCGTAATTTTCGCGTACTTGTTGGCCAGATCTTGGGTTTTTTGTGGTTTGGATCCCGTCGTAATGTGGTTCCACACCGATGCAGTCAATTAAACCTGGTTGTAATGAATATTTTGGAGGATAACGCTGGTTATGTTTGGGTTAGTTCTGGTATTTGCAATCATCTGGCTCGTACTTTCGCATTTTTCGCATACTTGTAGGCAAGATCCTGGGTTTTTTTTGGTTTGGATCACGTAGTAATGTGGTACCACACTGAAACAGTCAATTAAACCTGGTTCCGATTAATATTTTAGAGGATAACGCCGGTTAAGTCTGGGTTAGGTCTGGTATTTGCCCTCACCTGGCTCGTACTTTCGCATCTTTGGCATACTTGTTGGCAAGATCCGGGGCTTTTTTTGGTTTGGATCACGTGGTAATGCGGTACCACACAGAAACAGTCAAGTAAACCTGGTTGCGATTAATATTTTAGAGGATAACGCCGGTTACGTCTCGGTTAGGTCTGGGATTTGCCCTCATCTGGCTCATACTTTCGCATTTCTCGCATACTTGTTGGCCAGATCCTGGGCTTTTTCTGGTTTGGATCACGTAGTAATGTGGTACCAAACTGAAGCAGTCAATAAAAGCTGGCTCCGATTAGTATTTTAGAGGATAACGCCGGTTACGTCCCGGATAGGTCTGGGATTTGCCATCATCTGGCTCGTACTTTCGCATTTTTCGCATACTTGTTGGCCAGATCCTGGGCTTTTTCTGGTTTGGATCCCGGAGTAATGAAGTTCCACACCGAAACAGTCAATTAAACCTGGTTGCAATTAATATTTTAGAGGATAACGCAGGTTATGTCTCGGGTAGTTCTGGGATTTGCCGTCATCTGGCTCGTATTTTCGAATTTTTCGCATACTTGTTGGCAAGATCCTGGGCTTTTTTTGGTTTGGATCACGTAGTAATGTGGTACCACACTGAAACAGTCAATTAAACCTGGTCGCGATTAATATTTTAGAGGATAACGCCGGTTAAGTCTGGGTTAGGTCTGGTATTTGCCCTCACCTGGCTCGTACTTTCGCATCTTTGGCATACTTGTTGGCAAGATCCTGGGCGTTTTTTGGTTTGGACCACGTGGTAATGCGGTACCACACCGAAACAGTCAAGTAAACCTGGTTGCGATTAATATTTTAGAGGATAACGCCGGTTACGTCTCGGTTATGTCTGGGATTTGCCCTCATCTGGCTCATACTTTCGCATTTCTCGCATACTAGTTGGCCAGATCCTGGGCTTTTTCTGGTTTGGATCACGTAGTAATGTGGTTCCACACCGATGCAGTCAATTAAACCTGGTTGTAATGAATATTTTGGAGGATAACGCTGGTTATGTTTGGGTTAGTTCTGGTATTTGCAATCATCTGGCTCGTACTTTCGCAACTTTGGCATACTTGTTGGCAAGATCCGGGGCTTTTTTTGGTTTGGATCACGTGGTAATGCGGTACCACACCGAAACAGTCAAGTAAACCTGGTTGCGATTAATATTCTAGAGGATAACGCCGGTTATGTCTCGGTTAGGTCTGGGATTTGCCCTCATCTGGCTCATACTTTCGCATTTCTCGCATACTTGTTGGCCAGATCCTGGGTTTTTTTTGGTTTGGATCACGTCGTAATGTGGTACCACACTGAAACAGTCAATAGAAGCTGGTTCCGAATAGTATTTTAGAGGATGACGCTGGTTATGACTCGGGTAGTTCTGCGATTTGCTGTCATGTGGCTCGTATTTTCGCATTTTTCGCATACTTGTTGGCCAGATCCTGGGTTTTTTCTGGTTTGGATCCCGTGGTAATGAAGTTCCACACCGAAACAGTCAATTAAACCTGGTTGCGATTAATATTTTAGAGGATAACGCCGGTTATGTCTCGGGTAGTTCTGGGATTTGCCGTCATCTGTCTCGTATGTTCGAATTTTTCGCATACTTGTTGGCAAGATCCTGGGCTTTTTTTGGTTTGGATCACGTAGTAATGTGGTACCACACTGAAACAGTCAATTAAACCTGATTGCGATTAATATTTTAGAGGATAACGCCGGTTATGTCTCGGTTAGGTCTGGGATTTGCTATCATCTGGCTCGTACTTTCGCATTTTTCGCATACTTGTTGGCCAGATACTTGGCTTTTTCTGGTTTGGATCACGTAGTAATGTGGATCCACACTGAAACAGTCAATTAAACCTGGTTCCGATTAATATTTTAGAGGATAACGCCGGTTATGTCTGGGTTAGGTCTGGTATTTGCCCTCATCTGTCTCGTACTTTCGCATCTTTGGCATACTTGTTGGCCAGATCCTGGCCTATTTCTGGTTTGGATCACGTAGTAATGCGGTACCACACTGAAACAGTTAATTAAACCTGGTTCCGGTTAGTATTTTAGAGGATAACGCCGGTTATGTCTGGGTTAGGTCTGGTATTTGCCATCATCTGGCTCGTACTTACGCATTTTTCGCAAACTTGTTGGCCAGATCCTGGCCTTTTTCTGGATTGGATCACGTAGTAATGCGGTACCACACTGAAGCAGTCAATTAAACCTGGTTCCGGTTAGTATTTTAGAGGATAACGCCGGTTATGTCTCGGTTAGGTCTGGGATTTGCCCTCATCTGGCTCATACTTTCGCATTTCTCGCATACTTGTTGGCCAGATCCTGGCCTTTTTCTGGTTTGGATCACGTAGTAATGTGGTACCAAACTGAAGCAGTCAATAATAGCTGGTTCCGATTAGTATTTTAGAGGATAACGCCGGTTACGTCCCGGTTAGGTCTGGGATTTGCCATCATCTGGCTCGTACTTTCGCATTTTTCGCATACTTGTTGGCCAGATCCTGGGCTTTTTCTGGTTTGGATCCCGGAGTAATGAAGTTCCACACCGAAACAGTCAATTAAACCTGGTTGCAATTAATATTTTAGAGGATAACGCAGGTTATGTCTCGGGTAGTTCTGGGATTTGCCGTCATCTGGCTCGTATTTTCGAATTTTTCGCATACTTGTTGGCAAGATCCTGGGCTTTTTTTGGTTTGGATCACGTAGTAATGTGGTACCACACTGAAACAGTCAATTAAACCTGGTTCCGATTAATATTTTAGAGTATAACGCCGGTTAAGTCTGGGTTAGGTCTGGTATTTGCCCTCACCTGGCTCGTACTTTCGCATCTTTGGCATACTTGTTGGCGAGATCCTGGGCTTTTTTTGGTTTGGATCACGTGGTAATGCGGTACCACACCGAAACAGTCAAGTAAACCTGGTTGCGATTAATATTTTAGAGGATAACGCCGGTTACGTCTCGGTTAGGTCTGGGATTTGCCCTCATCTGGCTCATACTTTCGCATTTCTCGCATACTTGTTGGCCAGATCCTGGGCTTTTTCTGGTTTGGATCACGTAGTAATGTGGTACCAAACTGAAGCAGTCAATAATAGCTGGTTCCGATTAGTATTTTAGAGGATAGCGCCGGTTATGTCTCGGTTAGGTCTGGGATTTGCCCTCATCTGGCTCATACTTTCGCATTTCTCGCATACTTGTTGGCCAGATCCTGGGTTTTTTTTGGTTTGGATCACGTCGTAATGTGGTACCACACTGAAACAGTCAATAGAAGCTGGTTCCGAATAGTATTTTAGAGGATGACGCTGGTTATGACTCGGGTAGTTCTGGGATTTGCTGTCATGTGGCTCGTATTTTCGCATTTTTCGCATACTTGTTGGCCAGATCCTGGGTTTTTTCTGGTTTGGATCCCGTGGTAATGAAGTTCCACACCGAAACAGTCAATTAAACCTGGTTGCGATTAATATTTTAGAGGATAACGCAGGTTATGTCTCGGGTAGTTCTGGGATTTGCCGTCATCTGGCTCGTATTTTCGAATTTTTCGCATACTTGTTGGCAAGATCCTGGGCTTTTTTTGGTTTGGATCACGTAGTAATGTGGTACCACACTGAAACAGTCAATTAAACCTGGTTCCGATTAATATTTTAGAGGATACGCCGGTTATGTCTGGGTTAGGTCTGGTATTTGCCCTCATCTGGCTCGTACTTTCGCATCTTAGGCATACTTGTAGGCCAGATCCTGGCCTTTTTCTGGTTTGGATCACGTAGTAATGCGGTACCACACTGAAACAGTCAATTATACCTGGTTCCGGTTAGTATTTTAGAGGATAACGCCGGTTATGTCTGGGTTAGGTCTGGTATTTGCCCTCATCTGGCTCGTACTTTCGCATTTTTCGCAAACTTGTTGGCCAGATCCTGGCCTTTTTCTGGATTGGATCACGTGGTAATGCGGTACCACACCGAAACAGTTAAGTAAACCAGGTTGCGATTAATATTTTAGAGGATAACGCCGGTTATGTCTCGGTTAGGTCTGGGATTTGCCCTCATCTGGCTCATACTTTCGCATTTCTCGCATACTTGTTGGCCAGATCCTGGGCTTTTTCTGGTTTGGATCACGTAGTAATGTCGTACCAGACTGAAACAGTCAATAAAAGCTGGTTCCTATTAGTATTTTAGAGGATAACGCTGGTTATGTCTGGGTTAGTTCTGGTATATGCAATTATCTGGCTAATACTATCGCGTTTTTCGCATACTTCTTGGCCAGATCCAGGGTTTTTTCAGGTTTGGATCTCGTAGTAATATGATACCACACAGTAAGTCAATAGAAGCTGGTTCCGAATAGTATTTTAGAGGATGACGCTGGTTATGTCTGGGTTAGTTCCGGTATTTGCAACCATCTGCCTCATACTTTCGCGACTTCGTATACTTGTTTGCCAGATCCTGGCCTTTTTCTGGCTTGGACCACGTCGTAATGTGGTACCACACTGAAACAGTCAATAGAAGCTGGTTCCGAATAGTATTTTAGAGGATGACGCTGGTTATGACTCGGGTAGTTCTGGGATTTGCTGTCATGTGGCTCGTATTTTCGCATTTTTCGCATACTTGTTGGCCAGATCCTGGGTTTTTTCTGGTTTGGATCCCGTGGTAATGAAGTTCCACACCGAAACAGTCAATTAAACCTGGTTGCGATTAATATTTTAGAGGATAACGCCGGTTATGTCTCGGTTAGGTCTGGGATTTGCCCTCATCTGGCTCATACTTTCGCATTTCTCGCATACTTGTTGGCCAGATCCTGGGCTTTTTCTGGTTTGGATCACGTAGTAATGTCGTACCAGACTGAATCAGTCAATAAAAGCTGGTTCCTATTAGTATTTTAGAGGATAACGCTGGTTATGTCTGGGTTAGTTCTGGTATATGCAATTATCTGGCTAATACTATCGCATTTTTCGCATACTTGTTGGCCAGATCCTGGGCTTTTTCTGGATTGGATCCCGTAGTAATGAAGTTCCACACCGAAACAGTCAATTAAACCTGGTTGCAATTAATATTTTAGAGGATAACGCCGGTTATGTCTCGGGTAGGTCTGGGATTTGCCATCATCTGGCTCGTACTTTCGCATTTTTCGCAAACTTGTTGGCCAGATACTGGGCTTTTTCTGGTTTGGATCACGTAGTAATGCGGTACCACACTGAAACAGTCAATTATACCTGGTTCCGGTTAGTATTTTAGAGGATAACGCCGGTTATGTCTGGGTTAGGTCTGGTATTTGCCCTCATCTGGCTCGTACTTTCGCATTTTTCGCAAACTTGTTGGCCAGATCCTGGCCTTTTTCTGGATTGGATCACGTGGTAATGCGGTACCACACCGAAACAGTCAAGTAAACCAGGTTGCGATTAATATTTTAGAGGATAACGCCGGTTATGTCTCGGTTAGGTCTGGGATTTGCCCTCATCTGGCTCATACTTTCGCATTTCTCGCATACTTGTTGGCCAGATCCTGGGCTTTTTCTGGTTTGGATCACGTAGTAATGTCGTACCAGACTGAAACAGTCAATAAAAGCTGGTTCCTATTAGTATTTTAGAGGATAACGCTGGTTATGTCTGGGTTAGTTCTGGTATATGCAATTATCTGGCTAATACTATCGCGTTTTTCGCATACTTCTTGGCCAGATCCAGGGTTTTTTCAGGTTTGGATCTCGTAGTAATATGATACCACACAGAAACAGTCAATAGAAGCTGGTTCCGAATAGTATTTTAGAGGATGACGCTGGTTATGTCTGGGTTAGTTCCGGTATTTGCAACCATCTGCCTCATACTTTCGCGACTTCGTATACTTGTTTGCCAGATCCTGGCCTTTTTCTGGCTTGGACCACGTAGTAATGTGGTATCACACTGAAACACTCAATTAAACCTGGTTGCGATTAATATTTTAGAGGATAACGCCGGTTATGTCTCGGGTAGGTCTGGGATTTGCCGTCATCTGGCTCGTATTCTCGCATTTTTCGCATACTTGTTGGCCAGATCCTGGCCTTTTTCTGGCTTGGACCACGTTGTAATGTGGTACCACACTGAAGCCGTCAATAGAATCTGGTTCCGAAAGGTATTCCGGAGGAGAACGCAGGTTACGTCTTGGTTAGTTCTGGTATTTGCAATCATCTGGCTCATACTTTCGCGTTTTTCGCATACTTGTTGGCCAGATCCTGGGTTTTTTCTGGTTTGGATCCCGCAGTAATGAAGTTCCACACCGAAACAGTCAATTAAACCTGGTTGCGATTAATATTTTAGAGTATAACGCAGATTACGTCTGGGTTAGTTCTGGTATTTGCAACCATCTGGCTCATACCTTCGCGATTTCGTATACTTGTCTGCCAGATCCTGGCATTTTTCTGGCTTGGACCACGTAGTAATGTGGTATAACACTGAAACAGTCAAATAAACCTGGTTGCGATTAATATTTTAGAGGATAACGCCGGTTATGTCTCGGTTAGGTCAGGGATTTGCCCTCATCTGTCTCGTGCTTTCGTAATTTTCGCGTACTTGTTGGCCAGATCTTGGGTTTTTTGTGGTTTGGATCCCGTCGTAATATGGTTCCACACCGATGCAGTCAATTAAACCTGGTTGTAATGAATATTTTGGAGGATAACGCTGGTTATGTTTGGGTTAGTTCTGGTATTTGCAATCATCTGGCTCGTACTTTCGCATTTTTCGCATACTTGTTGGCAAGATCCTGGGTTTTTTTTGGTTTGCATCACGTAGTAATGTGGTACCACACTGAAACAGTCAATTAAACCTGGTTCCGATTAATATTTTAGAGGATAACGCCGGTTAAGTCTGGGTTAAGTCTGGTATTTGCCCTCACCTGGCTCGTACTTTCGCATCTTTGGCATACTTGTTGGCAAGGTCCTGGGCTTTTTTTGATTTGGATCACGTGGTAATACGGTACCACACCGAAACAGTCAAGTAAACCTGGTTGCGATTAATATTTTAGAGCATAACGCCGGTTACGTCTCGGTTAGGTCTGGGATTTGCCCCCATCTGGCTCATACTTTCGCATTTTTCGCATACTTGTTGGCAAGATCCTGGGCTTTTTTTGGTTTGGATCACGTAGTAATGTGGTACCACACTGAGACAGTCAATTAAACCTGGTTGCGATTAATATTTTAGAGGATAACGCCGGTTATGTCTCGGTTAGGTCTGGGATTTGCCATCATCTGGCTCGTACTTTCGCATTTTTCGCATGCTTGTTGGCCAGATACTGGGCTTTCTCTGGTTTGGATCACGTAGTAATGTGGATCCACACTGAAACAGTCAATTAAACCTGGTTCCGATTAATATTTTAGAGGATAACGCCGGTTATGTCTGGGTTAGGTCTGGTATTTGCCCTCATCTGGCTCGTACTTTCGCATCTTAGGCATACTTGTTGGCCAGATCCTGGCCTTTTTCTGGTTTGGATCACGTAGTAATGCGGTACCACACCGAAACAGTCAAGAAAACCTGGTTGCGATTAATATTCTAGAGGATAACGCAGGTTATGTCTCGGTTAGGTCTGGGATTTGCCCTCATCTGTCTCATACTTTCGCATTTCTCGCATACTTGTTGGCCAGATCCTGGGTTTTTTTTGGTTTGGATCACGTCGTAATGTGGTACCACACTGAAACAGTCAATAGAAGCTGGTTCCGAATAGTATTTTAGAGGATGACGCTGGTTATGACTCGGGTAGTTCTGGGATTTGCTGTCATGTGGCTCGTATTTTCGCATTTTTCGCATACTTGTTGGCCAGATCCTGGGTTTTTTCTGGTTTGGATCCCGTGGTAATGAAGTTCCACACCGAAACAGTCAATTAAACCTGGTTGCGATTAATATTTTAGAGGATAACGCCGGTTATGTCTCGGGTAGTTCTGGGATTTGCCGTCATCTGTCTCGTATTTTCGAATTTTTCGCATACTTGTTGGCAAGATCCTGGGCTTTTTTTGGTTTGGATCACGTAGTAATGTGGTACCACACTGAAACAGTCAGTTAAACCTGGTTGCGATTAATATTTTAGAGGATAACGCCATTTATGTCTCGGTTAGGTCTGGGATTTGCTATCATCTGGCTCGTACTTTCGCAATTTTCGCATACTTGTTGGCCAGATACTTGGCTTTTTCTGGTTTGGATCACGTAGTAATGTGGATCCACACTGAAACAGTCAATTAAACCTGGTTCCGATTAATATTTTAGAGGATAACAACGGTTATGTCTGGGTTAGGTCTGGTATTTGCCCCCATCTGTCTCGTATTTTCGCATCTTTGGCATACTTGTTGGCCAGATCCTGGCCCATTTCTGGTTTGGATCACGTAGTAATGCGGTACCACACTGAAACAGTTAATTAAACCTGGTTCCGGTTAGTATTTTCGATGATAACGCCGGTTATGTCTGGGTTAGGTCTGGTATTTGCCATCATCTGCCTCGTACTTTCGCATTTTTCGCAAACTTGTTGGCCAGATCCTGGCCTTTTTCTGGATTGGATCACGTAGTAATGCGGTACCACACTGAAGCAGTCAATTAAACCTGGTTCCGGTTAGTATTTTAGAGGATAACGCCGGTTATGTCTCGGTTAGGTCTGGGATTTGCCCTCATCTGGCTCATACTTTCGCATTTCTCGCATACTTGTTGGCCAGATCCTGGGCTTTTTCTGGTTTGGATCACGTAGTAATGTGGTACCACACTGAAACAGTCACTAAGAGCGGGTTCCTATTAGTATTTTAGAGGATAACGCTGGTTATGTCTGGGTTAGTTCTGGTATTTGCAATTATCTGGATCATACTATCGCGTTTTTCGCATACTTCTTGGCCAGATCCAGGGTTTTCTCAGGTTTGGATCTCGTAGTAATATGGTACCACACAGAAACAGTCAATAGAAGCTGGTTCCGAATAGTATTTTAGAGGATGACGCTGGTTATGTCTGGGTTAGTTCCGGTATTTGCAACCATCTGCCTCATACTTTCGCGATTTCGTATACTTGTTTGCAAGATCCTGGGTTTTTTTTGGTTTGGATCACGTAGTAATGTGGTACCACACTGAAACAGTCAATTAAACCTGGTTCCGATTAATATTTTAGAGGATAACGCCGGTTATGTCTCGGTTAGGTCAGGGATTTGCCCTCATCTGTCTCGTGCTTTCGTAATTTTCGCGTACTTGTTGGCCAGATCTTGGGTTTTTTGTGGTTTGGATCCCGTCGTAATATGGTTCCACACCGATGCAGTCAATTAAACCTGGTTGTAATGAATATTTTGGAGGATAACGCTGGTTATGTTTGGGTCAGTTCTGGTATTTGCAATCATCTGGCTCGTACTTTCGCATTTTTCGCATACTTGTTGGCAAGATCCTGGGTTTTTTTTGGTTTGGATCTCGTAGTAATGTGGTACCACACTGAAACAGTCAATTAAACCTGGTTCCGATTAATATTTTAGAGGATAACGCCGGTTAAGTCTGGGTTAGGTCTGGTATTTGCCCTCACCTGGCTCGTACTTTCGCATTTTTCGCAAACTTGTTGGCCAGATCCTGGCCTTTTTCTGGATTGGATCACGTGGTAATGCGGTACCACACCGAAGCAGTCAAGTAAACCAGGTTGCGATTAATATTTTAGAGGATAACGCCGGTTATGTCTCGGTTAGGTCTGGGATTTGCCCTCATCTGGCTCATACTTTCGCATTTCTCGCATACTTGTTGGCCAGATCCTGGGCTTTTTCTGGTTTGGATCACGTAGTAATGTCGTACCAGACTGAATCAGTCAATAAAAGCTGGTTCCTATTAGTATTTTAGAGGATAACGCTGGTTATGTCTGGGTTAGTTCTGGTATATGCAATTATCTGGCTAATACTATCGCGTTTTTCGCATACTTCTTGGCCAGATCCAGGGTTTTTTCAGGTTTGGATGTCGTAGTAATATGATACGACACAGAAACAGTCAATAGAAGCTGGTTCCGAATAGTATTTTAGAGGATGACGCTGGTTATGTCTGGGTTAGTTCCGGTATTTGCAACCATCTGCCTCATACTTTCGCGACTTCGTATACTTGTTTGCCAGATCCTGGCCTTTTTCTGGCTTGGACCACGTAGTAATGTGGTATCACACTGAAACACTCAATTAAACCTGGTTGCGATTAATATTTTAGAGGATAACGCCGGTTATGTCTCGGGTAGGTCTGGGATTTGCCGTCATCTGGCTCGTATTCTCGCATTTTTCGCATACTTGTTGGCCAGATCCTGGCCTTTTTCTGGCTTGGACCACGTTGTAATGTGGTACCACACTGAAGCCGTCAATAGAATCTGGTTCCGAAAGGTATTCCGGAGGATAACGCAGGTTACGTCTTGGTTAGTTCTGGTATTTGCAATCATCTGGCTCATACTTTCGCGTTTTTCGCATACTTGTTGGCCGGATCCTGGGTTTTTCCTGGTTTGGATCCCGTAGTAATGAAGTTCCACACCGAAACAGTCAATTAAACCTGGTTGCGATTAATATTTTAGAGGATAACGCCGTTATGTCTCGGTTAGGTCTGGGATTTGCCATCATCTGGCTCGTACTTTCGCATTTTTCGCATACTTGTTGGTCAGATCTTGGCCTTTTTCTGGTTTGGATCCCGTAGTAATGTGGATCCACACCGAAACAGACAATTAAACCTGGTTGCGATTAATATTTTAGAGGACAACGCCCGTTATGTCTCGGTTAGGTCAGGGATTTGCCCTCATCTGTCTCGTGCTTTCGTAATTTTCGCGTACTTGTTGGCCAGATCTTGGGTTTTTTGTGGTTTGGATCCCGTCGTAATGTGGTTCCACACCGATGCAGTCAATAAAACCTGGTTGTAATGAATATTTTGGAGGATAACGCTGGTTATGTTTGGGTTAGTTCTGGTATTTGCAATCATCTGGCTCGTACTTTCGCATTTTTCGCATACTTGTTGGCAAGATCCTGGGTTTTTTTTGGTTTGGATCACGTAGTAATGTGGTACCACACTGAAACAGTCAATTAAACCTGGTTCCGATTAATATTTTAGAGGATAACGCCGGTTAAGTCTGGGTTAGGTCTGGTATTTGTCCTCACCTGGCTCGTACTTTCGCATTTTTCGCAAACTTGTTGGCCAGATCCTGGCCTTTTTCTGGATTGGATCACGTGGTAATGCGGTACCACACCGAAACAGTCAAGTAAACCAGGTTGCGATTAATATTTTAGAGGATAACGCCGGTTATGTCTCGGTTAGGTCTGGGATTTGCCCTCATCTGGCTCATACTTTCGCATTTCTCGCATACTTGTTGGCCAGATCCTGGGCTTTTTCTGGTTTGGATCACGTAGTAATGTCGTACCAGACTGAATCAGTGAATAAAAGCTGGTTCCTATTAGTATTTTGGAGGATAACGCTGGTTATGTCTGGGTTAGTTCTGGTATATGCAATTATCTGGCTAATACTATCGCGTTTTTCGCATACTTCTTGGCCAGATCCAGGGTTTTTTCAGGTTTGGATGTCGTAGTAATATGATACCACACAGAAACAGTCAATAGAAGCTGGTTCCGAATAGTATTTTAGAGGATGACGCTGGTTATGTCTGGGTTAGTTCCGGTATTTGCAACCATCTGCCTCATACTTTCGCGACTTCGTATACTTGTTTGCCAGATCCTGGCCTTTTTCTGGCTTGGACCACGTAGTAATGTGGTATCACACTGAAACACTCAATTAAACCTGGTTGCGATTAATATTTTAGAGGATAACGCCGGTTATGTCTCGGGTAGGTCTGGGATTTGCCGTCATCTGGCTCGTATTCTCGCATTTTTCGCATACTTGTTGGCCAGATCCTGGCCTTTTTCTGGCTTGGACCACGTTGTAATGTGGTACCACACTGAAGCCGTCAATAGAATCTGGTTCCGAAAGGTATTCCGGAGGATAACGCAGGTTACGTCTTGGTTAGTTCTGGTATTTGCAATCATCTGGCTCATACTTTCGCGTTTTTCGCATACTTGTTGGCCAGATCCTGGGTTTTTTCTGGTTTGGATCCCGTAGTAATGAAGTTCCACACCGAAACAGTCAATTAAACCTGGTTGCGATTAATATTTTAGAGGATAACGCAGGTTACGTCTGGGTTAGTTCTGGTATTTGCAACCATCTGGCTCATACTTTCGCATTTTTCGCATACTTGTTGGCAAGATCCTGGGTTTTTTTTGGTTTGGATCACGTAGTAATGTGGTACCACACTGAAACAGTCAATTAAACCTGGTTCCGATTAATATTTTAGAGGATAACGCCGGTTATGTCTCGGTTAGGTCAGGGATTTGCCCTCATCTGTCTCGTGCTTTCGTAATTTTCGCGTACTTGTTGGCCAGATCTTGGGTTTTTTGTGGTTTGGATCCCGTCGTAATATGGTTCCACAACGATGCAGTCAATTAAACCTGGTTGTAATGAATATTTTGGAGGATAACGCTGGTTATGCTTGGGTTTGTTCTGGTATTTGCAATCATCTGGCTCGTACTTTCGCATTTTTCGCATACTTGTTGGCAAGATCCTGGGTTTTTTTTGGTTTGGATCACGTAGTAATGTGGTACCACACTGAAACAGTCAATTAAACCTGGTTCCGATTAATATTTTAGAGGATAACGCCGGTTAAGTCTGGGTTAGGTCTGGTATTTGCCCTCACCTGGCTCGTACTTTCGCATCTTTGGCATACTTGTTGGCAAGGTCCTGGGCTTTTTTTGATTTGGATCACGTGGTAATACGGTACCACACCGAAACAGTCAAGTAAACCTGGTTGCGATTAATATTTTAGAGGATAACGCCGGTTACGTCTCGGTTAGGTCTGGGATTTGCCCTCATCTGGCTCATACTTTCGCATTTCTCGCATACTTGTTGGCCAGATCCTGGGCTTTTTCTGGTTTGGATCACGTAGTAATGTGGTACCAAACTGAAACTGTCAATAAAAGCAGGTTCCGATTAGTATTTTAGAGGATAACGCCGTTTACGTCTTGGTTAGGTCTGGGATTTGCCATCATCTGGCTCGTACTTTCGCATTTTTCGCATACTTGTTGGCCAGATCCTGGGCTTTTTCTGGTTTGGATCCCGTAGTAATGAAGTTCCACACTGAAACAGTCAATTAAACCTGGTTGCGATTAATATTTTAGAGGATAACGCCGGTTATGTCTCGGGTAGTTCTGGGATTTGCCGTCATCTGGCTCGTATTTTCGAATTTTTCGCATACTTGTTGGCAAGATCCTGGGCTTTTTTTGGTTTGGATCACGTAGTAATGTGGATCCACACTGAAACAGTCAATTAAACCTGGTTCCGATTAATATTTTAGAGGATAACGCCGGTTATGTCTGGGTTAGGTCTGGTATTTGCCCTCATCTGGCTCGTACTTTCGCATTTTTCGCAAACTTGTTGGCCAGATCCTGGGCTTTTTCTGGTTTGGATCACGTAGTAATGTCGTACCAGACTGGAACAGTCAATAAAAGCTGGTTCCTATTAGTATTTTAGAGGATAACGCTGGTTATGTCTGGGTTAGTTCTGGTATTTGCAATTATCTGGCTCGTACTATCGCGATTTTCGCATACTTCTTGGCCAGATCCAGGGTTTTTTCAGGTTTGGATCACGTAGTAATATGGTACCACACAGAAACAGTCAATAGAAGCTGGTTCCGAATAGTATTTTAGAGGATGACGCTGGTTATGTCTGGGTTAGTTCTGGTATTTGCAACCATCTGCCTCATACTTTCGCGATTTCGTATACTTGTTTGCCAGATCCTGGCCTTTTTCTGGCTTGGACCACGTAGTAATGTGGTATCACACAGAAACAGTCAATTAAACCTGGTTGCGATTAATATTTTAGAGGATAACGCCGATAATGTCTCGGGTAGGTCTGGGATTTGCCGTCATCTAGCTCGTATTTTCGCATTTTTCGCATACTTGTTGGCCAGATCCTGGCCTTTTTCTGGTTTGGATCCCGTAGTAATGAAGTTCCACACCGAAACAGTCAATTAAACCTGGTTGCGATTAATATTTTAGAGGATAACGCCGGTTATGTCTCGGTTAGGTCTGGGATTTGCCATCATCTGGCTCGTACTTTCGCATTTTTCGCATGCTTGTTGGCCAGAAACTGGGCTTTCTCTGGTTTGGATCACGTAGTAATGTGGATCCACACTGAAACAGTCAATTAAACCTGGTTCCGATTAATATTTTAGAGGATAACGCCGGTTATGTCTGGGTTAGGTCTGGTATTTGCCCTCATCTGGCTCGTACTTTCGCATTTTTCGCAAATTTGTTGGCCAGATCCTGGCCTTTTTCTGGATTGGATCACGTGGTAATGCGGTACCACACTGAAACAGTCAATTAAACCTGGTTCCGGTTAGTATTTTAGAGGATAACGCCGGTTATGTCTGGGTTAGATCTGGTATTTGTCCTCATCTGGCTCGTAGTTTCGCATTTTTCGCAAACTTGTTGGCCAGATCCTGGCCTTTTTCTAGATTGGATCACGTGGTAATGCGGTACCACACCGAAACAGTCAAGTAAACCTGGTAGCGATTAATATTTTAGAGGATAACGCCGGTTATGTCTCGGTTAGGTCTGGGATTTGCCATCATCTGGCTCGTACTTTCGCATTTTTCGCATACTTGTTGGCCAGATACTGGGCTTTTTCTGGTTTGGACCACGTTGTAATGTGGTACCACACTGAAGCGGTCAATAGAATCTGGTTCCGAAAGGTATTCCGGAGGATAACGCAGGTTATGTCTCGGTTAGGTCTGGGATTTGCCCTCATCTGGCTCATACTTTCGCATTTCTCGCATACGTGTTGGCCAGATCCTGGGCTTTTTCTGGTTTGGACCACGTTGTAATGTGGTACCACACTGAAGCGGTCAATAGAATCTGGTTCCGATAGGTATTCTGGAGGATAACGCAGGTTACGTCTTGGTTAGTTCTGGTATTTGCAACCATCTGGCTCATACTTTCGCGATTTCGTATACTTGTTTGCCAGATCCTGGCCTTTCCCTGGCTTGGACCACGTAGTAATGTGGTATCACACTGAAACAGTCAATTAAACCTGGTTGCGATTAATATTTTAGAGGATAACGCCGGTTATGTCTCGGTTAGGTCTGGGATTTGCCCTCATCTGGCTCATACTTTCGCATTTCTCGCATACGTGTTGGCCAGACCCTGGGCTTTTTCTGGTTTGGACCACGTAGGAATGTGGTATCACACTGAAACAGTCAATTAAACCTGGTTGCGATTAATATTTTAGAGGATAACGCCGGTTATGTCTCGGGTAGGTCTGGGATTTGCCGTCAGCTAGCTCGTATTTTCGCATTTTTCGCATACTTGTTGGCCAGATCCTGGCCTTTTTCTGGCTTGGACCACGTTGTAATGTGGTACCACACTGAAGCAGTCAATTAAACCTGGTTGCGATTATTATTTTAGAGGATAACGCCGGTTATGTCTCGGTTAGGTCTGGGATTTGCCATCATCTGGCTCGTACTTTCGCATTTTTCGCATACTTGTTGGCCAGATACTGGGCTTTTTCTGGTTTGGACCACGTTGTAATGTGGTACCACACTGAAGCGGTCAATAGAATCTGGCTCCGAAAGGTATTCTGGAGGATAACGCAGGTTACGTCTTGGTTAGTTCTGGTATTTGCAATCATCTGGCTCATACTTTCGCGTTTTTCGCATACATGTTGGCCAGATCCTGGGCTTTTTCTGGTTTGGATCCCGTAGTAATGAAGTTCCACACCGAAACAGTCAATTAAACCTGGTTCCGATTAATATTTTAGAGGATAACGCCGGTTATGTCTGGGTTAGGTCTGGTATTTGCCCTCATCTGGCTCGTACTTTCGCATTTTTCGCAAACTTGTTGGCCAGATCCTGGCCTTTTTCTGGATTGGATCACGTGGTAATGCGGTACCACACCGAAACAGTCAAGTAAACCTGGTTGTGATTAATATTTTAGAGGATAACGCCGGTTATGTCTCGTTTAGGTCTGGGATTTGCCCTCATCTGGCTCATACTTTCGCATTTCTCGCATACGTGTTGGCCAGATCCTGGGCTTTTTCTGGTTTGGACCACGTTGTAATGTGGTACCACACTGAAGCGGTCAATAGAATCTGGTTCCGAAATGTATTCTGGAGGATAACGCAGGTTACGTCTTGGTTAGTTCTGGTATTTGCAACCATCTGGCTCATACCTTCGCGATTTCGTATACTTGTTTGCCAGATCCTGGCCTTTTCCTGGCTTGGACCACGTAGTAATGTGGTATCACACTGAAACAGTCAATTAAACCTGGTTGCGATTAATATTTTAGAGGATAACGCCGGTTATGTCTCGGGTAGTTCTGGGATTTGCCGTTATCTGGCCCGTATTTTCGCATTTTTCGCATACTTGTTGGCAAGATCCTGGCCTTTTCCTGGCTTGGACCACGTAGTAATGTGGTATCACACTGAAACAGTCAATTAAACCTGGTTGCGATTAATATTTTAGAGGATAACGCCGGTTATGTCTCGGTTAGGTCTGGGATTTGCCCTCATCTGGCTCATACTTTCGCATTTCTCGCATACGTGTTGGCCAGATCCTGGGCTTTTTCTGGTTTGGACCACGTAGGAATGTGGTATCACACTGAAACAGTCAATTAAACCTGGTTGCGATTAATATTTTAGAGGATAACGCCGGTTATGTCTCGGGTAGGTCTGGGATTTGCCGTCAGCTAGCTCGTATTTTCGCATTTTTCGCATACTTGTTGGCCAGATCCTGGCCTTTTTCTGGCTTGGACCACGTTGTAATGTGGTACCACACTGAAGCAGTCAATTAAACCTGGTTGCGATTATTATTTTAGAGGATAACGCCGGTTATGTCTGGGTTAGGTCTGGTACTTGCCCTCATCTGGCTCGTACTTTCGCATTTTTCGCATACTTGTAGGCAGGATCCTGGCCTTTTTCTGGTTTGGATCACGTAGTAATGTGGTACCACACTGAAACAGTCAATAAAAGCTGGTTCCGATTAGTATTTTAGAGGATAACGCTGGTTATGTCTGGGTTAGTTCGGGTATTTGCAATTATCTGGCTCATACTATCGCGTTTTTCGCATACTTCTTGGCCAGATCCAGAGTTTTCTCAGGTTTCGATCACGTAGTAATATGGTACCACACAGAAACAGTCAATAGAAGCTGGTTCCGAATAGTATTTTAGAGGATGACGCTGGTTATGTCTGGGTTAGTTCTGGTATTTGCAACAATCTGGCTCATACTTTCGCGATTTCGTATACTTGTTTGCCAGATCCTGGCCTTTTTCTGGCTTGGATCCCGTAGTAATGAAGTTCCACACCGAAACAGTAAATTAAACCTGGTTGCGATTAATATTTTAGTGGATAACGCCGGTTATGTCTCGGGTAGTTCTGGGATTTGCCGTTATCTGGCTCGTATTTTCGCATTTTTCGCATACTTGTTGGCAAGATCCTGGGCTTTTTTTGGTTTGGATCTCGTAGTAATGTGGTACCACACTGAAACAGCCAATTAAACCTGGTTGCGATTAATATTTTAGAGGATAACGCCGGTTATGTCTCGGTTAGGTCTGGGATTTGCCATCATCTGGCTCGTACTTTCGCATTTTTCGCATACTTATTGGCCAGATCCTGGCCTTTTTCTGGTATGGATCCCGTAGTAATGTGGATCCACAACGAAACGGACAATAAAACCTGGTTGCGATTAATATTTTAGAGGATATGCCGGTTATGTCTGGGCTAGGTCTGGAACTTGCCCACATCTGGCTCGTACTTTCGCATTTTTCGCATACTTGTTGGCCGGATACTGGGCTTTTTCTGTTTTGGATCACGTAGTAATGTGGTACCACACTGAAACAGTCAATAAAAGCTGGTTCCGAATAGTATTTTAGAGGATAACGCAGGTAACGTCTGGGTTAGTTCTGGTATTTGCAATCATCTGCCTCGTACTTTCGCATGTTTCGCATACTTGTTGGCAAGATCCTGGGTTTTTTTTGGTTAGGATCACGTAGTAATGTGGTACCACACTGAAACTGTCAATTAAACCTGGTTCCGATTAATATTTTGGCGGATAATGCCGGTTATGTCTGGGTTAGGTCTGGTATTTGCCCTCATCTGGCTCGTACTTTCGCATTTTTCGCATACTTGTTGGCCAAATCCTGGCCTTTTTCTGGTTTGGATCACGTAGTAATGCGGTACCACACTGAAACAGTCAATTAAACCTGGTTTCAGTTAGTATTTTAGAGGATAACGCCGGTTATGTCTGGGTTAGGTCTGGTATTTGCCCTCATCTGGCTCGTACTTTCGCATTTCTCGCATACTTGTTGGCCAGATCCTGGGCTTTTTCTGGTTTGGATCACGTAGTAATGTGGTACCACACTGAAACAGTCAATAAAAGCTGGTTCCGATTAGTATTTTAGAGGATAACGCTGGTTATGTCTGGGTTAGTTCTGGTATTTGCAATTATCTGGCTCATACTATCGCGTTTTTCGCATGCTTCTAGGCCAGATCCAGGGTTTTTTCAGGTTTGGATCCCGTAGTAATGTGGTTCCACACCGAAACAGTCAATTAAACCTGGTTGGAATGAATATTTTAGGGGATAACGCCGGTTATGTCTGGGTTAGGTCTGGTATTTGCCCTCATCTGCCTCGTATTTTCGCATTTTTCGCATACTTGTTGGCCAGATCCTGGCCTTTTTCTGGTTTGGATCACGTTGTAATGTGGTACCACCCTGAAACGGTGAATAAGAGCTGGTGGCGATTAATATTTTAGAGGATAACGCTGGTTATGTCTGGGTTAGTTCTGGTATTTGCAATCATCTGGCCCATACTTTTGCAATTTTCTCGTACTTGTTGGCCATATCTTGGGTTTTCTGTGGCTTGGATCCCGTCGAAATCTGGTTCCACACCGAAGCAGTCAATCAAACCTGGTTGCGATGAATATTTTGGAGGATAACGCTGGTTATGTTTGGGTTAGTTCTGGTATTTGCAATCATCTGACTCGTACTTTCGCATTTTTCGCATACTTGTTGGCAAGATTATGGGCTTTTTTTAGTTTGGATCACGTAGTAATGTGGTACCACACTGAAACAGTCAATAAAAGCTGGTTCCGAATAGTATTTTAGAGGATAGCGCAGGTTACGTCTGGGTTAGTTCTGGTATTTGCAATCATCTGGCTCATACATTCGCGTTTTTCGCATACATCTTTGCCGGATCCTGGGTTTTTTCTGGTTTGGATCCCGTAGTAATGAAGTTCCAAACCGAAACAGTCAATTAAACCTGGTTGCGATTAATATTTTAGAGGATAACGCCGGTTATGTCTCGGGTAGGTCTGGGATTTGCCGTCATCTGGCTCGTATTTTCGCATTTCTCGCATACTTGTTGGCCAGATCCTGGCCTTTTCCTGGCTTGGACCACGTAGTAATGTGGTATCACACTGAAACAGTCAATAAAAGCTGGTTCCGAATAGTATTTTAGAGGATAACGCAGGTAACGTCTGGGTTAGTTCTGGTATTTGCAACCATCTGCCTCGTACTTTCGCATTTCTCGTATACGTGTTGGCCAGATCCTGGGTTTTTTTCTGGTTTGGATCCCGTAGTAATGAAGTTCCACTCTGAAACAGTCAATTAAACCTGGTTCCGATTAATATTTTAGAGGATAACGCTGGTTATGTCTGGGTTAGTTCTGTTATTTGCAATCATCTGGCTCATACTTTCGCAATTTTCGCGTACTTGTTGGCCAGATCTTGGGTTTTTAGTGGTTTGGATCCCTTCGTAATGTCGTTCCACACCGAAGCAGTCAATTAAACCTGGTTGCGATGAATATTTTGGAGGATAACGCTGGTTATGTTTGGGTTAGTTCTGGTATTTGCAATCATCTGGCTCGTACTTTCGCATTTTTCGCATACTTGTTGGCCAGATCCTGGCCTTTTCCTGGCTTGGACCACGTAGTAATGTGGTATCACACTGAAACAGTCAATTAAACCTGGTTGCGATTAATATCTTAGAGGATAACGCCGGTTATGTCTCGGGTAGGTCTGGGATTTGCCGTCATCTAGCTCGTATTTTCGCATTTTTCGCATACTTGTTGGCCAGATGCTGGCCTTTTTCTGGCTTTGACCACGTAGTAATGTGGTATCACACTGAAACAGTCAATAGAATCTAGTTCCGAATAGTATTTTAGAGGATAACGCAGGTTACGTGTGGGTTAGTTCTGGTATTTGCCTTCATCTGGCTCGTACCTTCGCATTTTTCGCTTACTTGTTGGCCAGATCCTGGCCTTTTTCTGGCTTGGACCACGAAGTAATGTGGTACCACACTGAAACAGTCAATTAAACCTGGTCCCGATTAATATTTTAGAGGATAACGCCGGTTATGTCTGGGTTAGGTCTGGTATTTGCCCTCATCTGGCTCGTACTTTCGCATTTTTCGCATACTTGTAGGCAGGATCCTGGCCTTTTTCTGGTTTGGATCACGTAGTAATGCGGTACCACACCGAAACAGTCAATTAAACCTAGTTCCGATTAATATTTTAGAGGATAACGCCGGTTATGTCTGGGTTAGGTCTGGTATTTGTCCTCATCTGGCTCGTACTTTCGCATTTTTCGCTTACTTGTTGGGCAGATCCTGACCTTTTTCTGGCTTGGACCACATAGTAATGAGGTACCACACTGAAACAGTCAATTAAACCTGGTTCCGATTAATATTTAAGAAGATAACGCTGGTTATATCTGGGTTAGTTCTGGTATTTGCAATCATCTGGCTCATACTTTCGCATTTTTCGCATACTTGTCGGCAGGATCCTGAGCTTTTTTTGGTTTGGATCACGTAGTAATGTGGTACCACACTGAAACAGTCAATTAAACCTGGTTCCGATTAATATTTTAGAAGATAACGCTGGTTATATCTGGGTTAGTTCTGGTATTTGCAATCATCTGGCTCATACTTTCGCATTTATCGCATACTTGTTGGCCAGATCCAGGCCTTTTTCTGGCTTGGACCACGTAGTAATGAGGTACCACACTGAAACAGTCAATTAAACCTGGTTCCGATTAATATTTTAGAGGATAACGCCGGTTATGTCTGGGTTAGTTCTGTTATTTGTAATCATCTGGTTCATTTTTTCGCAATTTTCGCGTACTAGTTGGCCAGATCTTGGGTTTTTTGTGGTTTGGATCCCGTCGTAATGTCGTTCCACACCGGAGCAGTCAATTAAACCTGGTTGCGATGAATATTTTGGAGGATAACGCTGGTTATGTTTGGGCTAGTTCTGGTATTTGCAATCATCTGGCTCGTACTTTCGCATTTTTCGCATACTTGTTGGCAAGATCCTGGGCTGTTTTTGGTTTGGATCACGTAGTAATGTGATACCACACTGAAACAGTCAATGAAAGCTGGTTCCGAATAGTATTTTAGAGGATAGCCCAGGTTACGTCTGGGTTAGTTCTGGTATTTGCAATCATCTGGCTCATACATTCGCGTTTTTCGCATACATCTTTGCCAGATCCTGGGTTTTTTCTGGTTTGGATCCCGTAGTAATGAAGTTCCACACCGAAACAGTCAATTAAACCTGGTTGCGATTAATATTTTAGAGGATAACGCCGGTTATGTCTCGGGTAGGTCTGGGATTTGCCGTCATCTGGCTCGTATTTTCGCATTTCTCGCTTACTTGTTGGCCAGATCCTGGCCTTTTCCTGGCTTGGACCACGTAGTAATGTGGTATCACACTGAAACAGTCAATTAAACCTGGTTGCGATTAATATCTTAGAGGATAACGCCGGTTATGTCTCGGGTAGGTCTGGGATTTGCCGTCATCTAGCTCGTATTTTCGCATTTTTCGCATACTTGTTGGCCAGATCCTGGCCTTTTTCTGGCTTGGACCACGAAGTAATGTGGTACCACACTGAAACAGTCAATAGAATCTAGTTCCGAATAGTATTTTGGAGGATAACGCAGGTTATGTCTGGGTTAGGTCTGGTATTTGCAATCATCTGGCTCATACTTTCGCGTTTTTCACATACTTGTTGGCCAGATCCTGGGTTTTTTTCTGGTTTGGATCCCGTAGTAATGAAGTTCCGCACTGAAACAGTCAATTAAACCTGGTTGCGATTAATATTTTAGAGGATAACGCCGGTTATGTCTCGGTTAGGTCTGGGATTTGCCATCATCTGGCTCGTACTTTCGCATTTTTCGCATGCTTGTTGGCCAGAAACTGGGCTTTCTCTGGTTTGGATCACGTAGTAATGTGGATCCACACTGAAACAGTCAATTAAACCTGGTTCCGATTAATATTTTAGAGGATAACGCCGGTTATGTCTGGGTTAGGTCTGGTATTTGCCCTCATCTGGCTCGTACTTTCGCATTTTTCGCAAACTTGTTGGCCAGATCCTGGCCTTTTTCTGGATTGGATCACGTGGTAATGCGGTACCACACTGAAACAGTCAATTAAACCTGGTTCCGGTTAGTATTTTAGAGGATAACGCCGGTTATGTCTGGGTTAGATCTGGTATTTGTCCTCATCTGGCTCGTACTTTCGCATTTTTCGCAAACTTGTTGGCCAGATCCTGGCCTTTTTCTGGATTGGATCACGTGGTAATGCGGTACCACACCGAAACAGTCAAGTAAACCTGGTTGCGATTAATATTTTAGAGGATAACGCCGGTTATGTCTCGGTTAGGTCTGGGATTTGCCATCATCTGGCTCGTACTTTCGCATTTTTCGCATACTTGTTGGCCAGATACTGGGCTTTTTCTGGTTTGGACCACGTTGTAATGTGGTACCACACTGAAGCGGTCAATAGAATCTGGTTCCGAAAGGTATTCCGGAGGATAACGCAGGTTATGTCTCGGTTAGGTCTGGGATTTGCCCTCATCTGGCTCATACTTTCGCATTTCTCGCATACGTGTTGGCCAGATCCTGGGCTTTTTCTGGTTTGGACCACGTTGTAATGTGGTACCACACTGAAGCGGTCAATAGAATCTGGTTCCGAAAGGTATTCTGGAGGATAACGCAGGTTGCGTCTTGGTTAGTTCTGGTATTTGCAACCATCTGGCTCATACTTTCGCGATTTCGTATACTTGTTTGCCAGATCCTGGCCTTTTCCTGGCTTGGACCACGTAGTAATGTGGTATCACACTGAAACAGTCAATTAAACCTGGTTGCGATTAATATTTTAGAGGATAACGCCGGTTATGTCTCGGTTAGGTCTGGGATTTGCCCTCATCTGGCTCATACTTTCGCATTTCTCGCATACGTGTTGGCCAGATCCTGGGCTTTTTCTGGTTTGGACCACGTAGGAATGTGGTATCACACTGAAACAGTCAATTAAACCTGGTTGCGATTAATATTTTAGAGGATAACGCCGGTTATGTCTCGGGTAGGTCTGGGATTTGCCGTCAGCTAGCTCGTATTTTCGCATTTTTCGCATGCTTGTTGGCCAGATCCTGGCCTTTTTCTGGCTTGGACCACGTTGTAATGTGGTACCACACTGAAGCAGTCAATTAAACCTGGTTGCGATTATTATTTTAGAGGATAACGCCGGTTATGTCTCGGTTAGTTCTGGTATTTGCCTTCATCTGGCTCGTACCTTCGCATTTTTCGCTTACTTGTTGGCCAGATCCTGGCCTTTTTCTGGCTTGGACCACGAAGTAATGTGGTACCACACTGAAACAGTCAATTAAACCTGGTCCCGATTAATATTTAAGAAGATAACGATGGTTATATCTGGGTTAGTTCTGGTATTTGCAATCATCTGGCTCATACTTTCGCATTTTTCGCATACTTGTTGGCAGGATCCTGAGCTTTTTTTGGTTTGGATCACGTAGTAATGTGGTACCACACTGAAACAGTCAATTAAACCTGGTTCCGATTAATATTTTAGAAGATAACGCTGGTTATATCTGGGTTAGTTCTGGTATTTGCAATCATCTGGCTCATACTTTCGCATTTATCGCATACTTGTTGGCCAGATCCAGGCCTTTTTCTGGCTTGGACCACGTAGTAATGAGGTACCACACTGAAACAGTCAATTAAACCTGGTTCCGATTAATATTTTAGAGGATAACGCCGGTTATGTCTGGGTTAGTTCTGTTATTTGTAATCATCTGGTTCATTTTTTCGCAATTTTCGCGTACTAGTTGGCCAGATCTTGGGTTTTTTGTGGTTTGGATCCCGTCGTAATGTCGTTCCACACCGAAGCAGTCAATTAAACCTGGTTGCGATGAATATTTTGGAGGATAACGCTGGTTATGTTTGGGCTAGTTCTGGTATTTGCAATCATCTGGCTCGTACTTTCGCATTTTTCGCATACTTGTTGGCAAGATCCTGGGCTTTTTTTGGTTTGGATCACGTAGTAATGTGGTACCACACTGAAACAGTCAATGAAAGCTGGTTCCGAATAGTATTTTAGAGGATAGCCCAGGTTACGTCTGGGTTAGTTCTGGTATTTGGAATCATCTGGCTCATACATTCGCGTTTTTCGCATACATCTTTGCCAGATCCTGGGTTTTTTCTGGTTTGGATCCCGTAGTAATGAAGTTCCACACCGAAACAGTCAATTAAACCTGGTTGCGATTAATATTTTAGAGGATAACGCCGGTTATGTCTCGGGTAGGTCTGGGATTTGCCGTCATCTGGCTCGTATTTTCGCATTTCTCGCTTACTTGTTGGCCAGATCCTGGCCTTTTCCTGGCTTGGACCACGTAGTAATGTGGTATCACACTGAAACAGTCAATTAAACCTGGTTGCGATTAATATCTTAGAGGATAACGCCGGTTATGTCTCGGGTAGGTCTGGGATTTGTCGTCATCTAGCTCGTATTTTCGCATTTTTCGCATACTTGTTGGCCAGATCCTGGCCTTTTTCTGTCTTCGACCACGTAGTAATGTGGTATCACACTGAAACAGTCAATAGAATCTAGTTCCGAATAGTATTTTGGAGGATAACGCAGGTTACGTCTGGGTTAGTTCTGGTATTTGCAATCATCTGGCTCATACTTTCGCGTTTTTCACATACTTGTTGGCCAGATCCTGGGTTTTTTTCTGGTTTGGATCCCGTAGTAATGAAGTTCCGCACTGAAACAGTCAATTAAACCTGGTTCCGATTAATATTTTAGAGGATAACGCTGGTTATGTCTGGGTTAGTTCTGTTATTTGCAATCATCTGGCTCATACTTTCGCAATTTTCGCGTACTTGTTGGCCAGATCTTGGGTTTTTAGTGGTTTGGATCCCTTCGTAATGTCGTTCCACACCGAAGCAGTCAATTAAACCTGGTTGCGATGATTATTTTGGAGGATAACGCTGGTTATGTTTGGGTTAGTTCTGGTATTTGCAATCATCTGGCTCGTACTTTCGCATTTTTCGCATACTTGTTGGCAAGATCCTGGGCTTTTTTTGGTGTGGATCACGTAGTAATGTGGTACCACACTGAAACAGTCAATAAAAGCTGGTTCCGAATAGTATTTTAGAGGATAACGCAGGTTACGTCTGGGTTAGTTCTGGTATTTGCCCTCATCTGGCTCGTACCTTCGCATTTTTCGCTTACTTGTTGGCCAGATCCTGGCCTTTTTCTGGCTTGGACCACGAAGTAATGTGGTACCACACTGAAACAGTCAATTAAACCTGGTCCCGATTAATATTTTAGAGGATAACGCCGGTTATGTCTGGGTTAGGTCTGGTACTTGCCCTCATCTGGCTCGTACTTTCGCATTTTTCGCATACTTGTAGGCAGGATCGTGGCCTTTTTCTGGTTTGGATCACGTAGTAATGCGGTACCACACCGAAACCGGCAATTAAACCTAGTTCCGATTAATATTTTAGAGGATAACGCCGGTTATGTCTGGGTTAGGTCTGGTATTTGTCCTCATCTGGCTCGTACTTTCGCAGTTTTCGCTTACTTGTTGGGCAGATCCTGACCTTTTTCTGGCTTGGACCACATAGTAATGAGGTACCACACTGAAACAGTCAATTAAACCTGGCGGCGATTAATATTTTAGAGGATAATGCCGGTTATGTCTGGGTTAGGTCTGGTACTTGCCCTCATCTGGCTCGTACTTTCGCATTTTTCGCATACTTGTAGGCAGGATCCTGGCCTTTTTCTGGTTTGGATCACGTAGTAATGCGGTACCACACCGAAACCGGCAATTAAACCTAGTTCCGATTAATATTTTAGAGGATAACGCCGGTTATGTCTGGGTTAGGTCTGGTATTTGCCCTCATCTGGCTCGTACTTTCGCATTTTTCGCATACTTGTTGGCCAGATCCTGGCCTTTTTCTGGATTGGATCACGTGGTAATGCGGTACCACACCGAAACAGTCAAGTAAACCTGGTTGCGATTAATATTTTAGAGGATAACGCCGGTTATGTCTCGGTTAGGTCTGGGATTTGCCATCATCTGGCTCGTACTTTCGCATTTTTCGCATACTTGTTGGCCAGATACTGGGCTTTTTCTGGTTTGGACCACGTTGTAATGTGGTACCACACTGAAGCGGTCAATAGAATCTGGTTCCGAAAGGTATTCCGGAGGATAACGCAGGTTATGTCTCGGTTAGGTCTGGGATTTGCCCTCATCTGGCTCATACTTTCGCATTTCTCGCATACGTGTTGGCCAGATCCTGGGCTTTTTCTGGTTTGGACCACGTAGGAATGTGGTATCACACTGAAACAGTCAATTAAACCTGGTTGCGATTAATATTTTAGAGGATAACGCCGGTTATGTCTCGGGTAGGTCTGGGATTTGCCGTCAGCTAGCTCGTATTTTCGCATTTTTCGCATACTTGTTGGCCAGATCCTGGCCTTTTTCTGGCTTGGACCACGTTGTAATGTGGTACCACACTGAAGCAGTCAATTAAACCTGGTTGCGATTATTATTTTAGAGGATAACGCCGGTTATGTCTCGGTTAGGTCTGGGATTTGCCATCATCTGGCTCGTACTTTCGCATTTTTCGCATACTTGTTGGCCAGATACTGGGCTTTTTCTGGTTTGGACCACGTTGTAATGTGGTACCACACTGAAGCGGTCAATAGAATCTGGTTCCGAAAGGTATTCTGGAGGATAACGCAGGTTACGTCTTGGTTAGTTCTGGTATTTGCAATCATCTGGCTCATACTTTCGCGTTTTTCGCATACTTGTTGGCCAGATCCTGGGCTTTTTCTGGTTTGGATCCCGTAGTAATGAAGTTCCACACCGAAACAGTCAATTAAACCTGGTTCCGATTAATATTTTAGAGGATAACGCCGGTTATGTCTGGGTTAGGTCTGGTATTTGCCCTCATCTGGCTCGTACTTTCGCATTTTTCGCAAACTTGTTGGCCAGGTCCTGGCCTTTTTCTGGATTGGATCACGTGGTAATGCGGTACCACACCGAAACAGTCAAGTAAACCTGTTTGTGATTAATATTTTAGAGGATAACGCCGGTTATGTCTCGGTTAGGTCTGGGATTTGCCCTCATCTGGCTCATACTTTCGTATTTCTCGCATACGTGATGGCCAGATCCTGGGCTTTTTCTGGTTTGGACCACGTTGTAATGTGGTACCACACTGAAGCGGTCAATAGAATCTGGTTCCGAAAGGTATTCTGGAGGATAACGCAGGTTACGTCTTGGTTAGTTCTGGTATTTGCAACCATCTGGCTCATACCTTCGCGATTTCGTATACTTGTTTGCCAGATCCTGGCCTTTTCCTGGCTTGGACCACGTAGTAATGTGGTATCACACTGAAACAGTCAATTAAACCTGGTTGCGATTAATATTTTAGAGGATAACGCCGGTTATGTCTCGGGTAGTTCTGGGATTTGCCGTTATCTGGCCCGTATTTTCGCATTTTTCGCATACTTGTTGGCAAGATCCTGGCCTTTTCCTGGCTTGGACCACGTAGTAATGTGGTATCACACTGAAACAGTCAATTAAACCTGGTTGCGATTAATATTTTAGAGGATAACGCCGGTTATGTCTCGGTTAGGTCTGGGATTTGCCCTCATCTGGCTCATACTTTCGCATTTCTCGCATACGTGTTGGCCAGATCCTGGGCTTTTTCTGGTTTGGACCACGTAGGAATGTGGTATCACACTGAAACAGTCAATAGAATCTGGTTCCGAAAGGTATTCTGGAGGATAACGCAGGTTACGTCTTGGTTAGTTCTGGTATTTGCAACCATCTGGCTCATACCTTCGCGATTTCGTATACTTGTTTGCCAGATCCTGGCCTTTTCCTGGCTTGGACCACGTAGTAATGTGGTATCACACTGAAACAGTCAATTAAACCTGGTTGCGATTAATATTTTAGAGGATAACGCCGGTTATGTCTCGGTTAGGTCTGGGATTTGCCCTCATCTGGCTCATACTTTCGCATTTCTCGCATACGTGTTGGCCAGATCCTGGGCTTTTTCTGGTTTGGACCAAGTAGGAATGTGGTATCACACTGAAACAGTAAAATAAACCTGGTTGCGATTAATATTTTAGAGGATAACGCCGGTTATGTCTCGGGTAGGTCTGGGATTTGCCGTCAGCTAGCTCGTATTTTCGCATTTTTCGCATACTTGTTGGCCAGATCCTGGCCTTTTTCTGGCTTGGACCACGTTGTAATGTGGTACCACACTGAAGCAGTCAATTAAACCTGGTTGCGATTATTATTTTAGAGGATAACGCCGGTTATGTCTGGGTTAGGTCTGGTACTTGCCCTCATCTGGCTCGTACTTTCGCATTTTTCGCATACTTGTAGGCAGGATCCTGGCCTTTTTCTGGTTTGGATCACGTAGTAATGTGGTACCACACTGAAACAGTCAATAAAAGCTGGTTCCGATTAGTATTTTAGAGGATAACGCTGGTTATGTCTGGGTTAGTTCGGGTATTTGCAATTATCTGGCTCATACTATCGCGTTTTTCGCATACTTCTTGGCCAGATCCAGAGTTTTCTCAGGTTTGGATCACGTAGTAATATGGTACCACACAGAAACAGTCAATAGAAGCTGGTTCCGAATAGTATTTTAGAGGATAACGCAGGTAACGTCTGGGTTAGTTCTGGTATTTGCAACAATCTGGCTCATACTTTCGCGATTTCGTATACTTGTTTGCCAGATCCTGGCCTTTTTCTGGCTTGGATCCCGTAGTAATGAAGTTCCACACCGAAACAGTCAATTAAACCTGGTTGCGATTAATATTTTAGTGGATAACGCCGGTTATGTCTCGGGTAGTTCTGGGATTTGCCGTTATCTGGCTCGTATTTTCGCATTTTTCGCATACTTGTTGGCAAGATCCTGGGCTTTTTTTGGTTTGGATCTCGTAGTAATGTGGTACCACACTGAAACAGCCAATTAAACCTGGTTGCGATTAATATTTTAGAGGATAACGCCGGTTATGTCTCGGTTAGGTCTGGGATTTGCCATCATCTGGCTCGTACTTTCGCATTTTTCGCATACTTATTGGCCAGATCCTGGCCTTTTTCTGGTATGGATCCCGTAGTAATGTGGATCCACAACGAAACGGACAATTAAACCTGGTTGCGAATAATATTTTAGAGGATATGCCGGTTATGTCTGGGCTAGGTCTGGAACTTGCCCACATCTGGCTCGTACTTTCGCATTTTTCGCATACTTGTTGGCCGGATACTGGGCTTTTTCTGTTTTGGATCACGTAGTAATGTGGTACCACACTGAAACAGTCAATAAAAGCTGGTTCCGAATAGTATTTTAGAGGATAACGCAGGTAACGTCTGGGTTAGTTCTGGTATTTGCAATCATCTGCCTCGTACTTTCGCATTTTTCGCATACTTGTTGGCAAGATCCTGGGTTTTTTTTGGTTTGGATCACGTAGTAATGTGGTACCACACTGAAACTGTCAATTAAACCTGGTTCCGATTAATATTTTGGAGGATAATGCCGGTTATGTCTGGGTTAGGTCTGGTATTTGCCCTCATCTGGCTCGTACTTTCGCATTTTTCGCATACTTGTTGGCCAAATCCTGGCCTTTTTCTGGTTTGGATCACGTAGTAATGCGGTACCACACTGAAACAGTCAATTAAACCTGGTTTCAGTTAGTATTTTAGAGGATAACGCCGGTTATGTCTGGGTTAGGTCTGGTATTTGCCCTCATCTGGCTCGTACTTTCGCATTTCTCGCATACTTGTTGGCCAGATCCTGGGCTTTTTCTGGTTTGGATCACGTAGTAATGTGGTACCACACTGAAACAGTCAATAAAAGCTGGTTCCGATTAGTATTTTAGAGGATAACGCTGGTTATGTCTGGGTTAGTTCTGGTATTTGCAATTATCTGGCTCATACTATCGCGTTTTTCGCATGCTTCTAGGCCAGATCCAGGGTTTTTTCAGGTTTGGATCCCGTAGTAATGTGGTATCACACTGAAACAGTCAATTAAACCTGGTTGCGATTAATATCTTAGAGGATAACGCCGGTTATGTCTCGGATAGGTCTGGGATTTGCCGTCATCTAGCTCGTATTTTCGCATTTTTCGCATACTTGTTGGCCAGATGCTGGCCTTTTTCTGGCTTCGACCACGTAGTAATGTGGTATCACACTGAAACAGTCAATAGAATCTAGTTCCGAATAGTATTTTAGAGGATAACGCAGGTTACGTGTGGGTTAGTTCTGGTATTTGCCCTCATCTGGCTCGTACCTTCGCATTTTTCGCTTACTTGTTGGCCAGATCCTGGCCTTTTTCTGGCTTGGACCACGAAGTAATGTGGTACCACACTGAAACAGTCAATTAAACCTGGTCCCGATTAATATTTTAGAGGATAACGCCGGTTATGTCTGGGTTAGGTCTGGTACTTGCCCTCATCTGGCTCGTACTTTCGCATTTTTCGCATACTTGTAGGCAGGATCGTGGCCTTTTCTGGTTTGGATCACGTAGTAATGCGGTACCACACCGAAACCGGCAATTAAACCTAGTTCCGATTAATATTTTAGAGGATAACGCCGGTTATGTCTGGGTTAGGTCTGGTATTTGTCCTCATCTGGCTCGTACTTTCGCAGTTTTCGCTTACTTGTTGGGCAGATCCTGACCTTTTTCTGGCTTGGACCACATAGTAATGAGGTACCACACTGAAACAGTCAATTAAACCTGGCGGCGATTAATATTTTAGAGGATAATGCCGGTTATGTCTGGGTTAGGTCTGGTACTTGCCCTCATCTGGCTCGTACTTTCGCATTTTTCGCATACTTGTAGGCAGGATCCTGGCCTTTTTCTGGTTTGGATCACGTAGTAATGCGGTACCACACCGAAACCGGCAATTAAACCTAGTTCCGATTAATATTTTAGAGGATAACGCCGGTTATGTCTGGGTTAGGTCTGGTATTTGTCCTCATCTGGCTCGTACTTTCGCAGTTTTCGCTTACTTGTTGGGCAGATCCTGACCTTTTTCTGGCTTGGACCACGTAGTAATGCGGTACCACACCGAAACCGGCAATTAAACCTAGTTCCGATTAATATTTTAGAGGATAACGCCGGTTATGTCTGGGTTAGGTCTGGTATTTGCCCTCATCTGGCTCGTACTTTCGCATTTTTCGCATACTTGTTGGCCAGATCCTGGCCTTTTTCTGGATTGGATCACGTGGTAATGCGGTACCACACCGAAACAGTCAAGTAAACCTGGTTGCGATTAATATTTTAGAGGATAACGCCGGTTATGTCTCGGTTAGGTCTGGGATTTGCCATCATCTGGCTCGTACTTTCGCATTTTTCGCATACTTGTTGGCCAGATACTGGGCTTTTTCTGGTTTGGACCACGTTGTAATGTGGTACCACACTGAAGCGGTCAATAGAATCTGGTTCCGAAAGGTATTCCGGAGGATAACGCAGGTTATGTCTCGGTTAGGTCTGGGATTTGCCCTCATCTGGCTCATACTTTCGCATTTCTCGCATACGTGTTGGCCAGATCCTGGGCTTTTTCTGGTTTGGACCACGTAGGAATGTGGTATCACACTGAAACAGTCAATTAAACCTGGTTGCGATTAATATTTTAGAGGATAACGCCGGTTATGTCTCGGGTAGGTCTGGGATTTGCCGTCAGCTAGCTCGTATTTTCGCATTTTTCGCATACTTGTTGGCCAGATCCTGGCCTTTTTCTGGCTTGGACCACGTTGTAATGTGGTACCACACTGAAGCAGTCAATTAAACCTGGTTGCGATTATTATTTTAGACGATAACGCCGGTTATGTCTCGGTTAGGTCTGGGATTTGCCATCATCTGGCTCGTACTTTCGCATTTTTCGCATACTTGTTGGCCAGATACTGGGCTTTTTCTGGTTTGGACCACGTTGTAATGTGGTACCACACTGAAGCGGTCAATAGAATCTGGTTCCGAAAGGTATTCTGGAGGATAACGCAGGTTACGTCTTGGTTAGTTCTGGTATTTGCAATCATCTGGCTCATACTTTCGCGTTTTTCGCATACTTGTTGGCCAGATCCTGGGCTTTTTCTGGTTTGGATCCCGTAGTAATGAAGTTCCACACCGAAACAGTCAATTAAACCTGGTTCCGATTAATATTTTAGAGGATAACGCCGGTTATGTCTGGGTTAGGTCTGGTATTTGCCCTCATCTGGCTCGTACTTTCGCATTTTTCGCAAACTTGTTGGCCAGGTCCTGGCCTTTTTCTGGATTGGATCACGTGGTAATGCGGTACCACACCGAAACAGTCAAGTAAACCTGTTTGTGATTAATATTTTAGAGGATAACGCCGGTTATGTCTCGGTTAGGTCTGGGATTTGCCCTCATCTGGCTCATACTTTCGTATTTCTCGCATACGTGTTGGCCAGATCCTGGGCTTTTTCTGGTTTGGACCACGTTGTAATGTGGTACCACACTGAAGCGGTCAATAGAATCTGGTTCCGAAAGGTATTCTGGAGGATAACGCAGGTTACGTCTTGGTTAGTTCTGGTATTTGCAACCATCTGGCTCATACCTTCGCGATTTCGTATACTTGTTTGCCAGATCCTGGCCTTTTCCTGGCTTGGACCACGTAGTAATGTGGTATCACACTGAAACAGTCAATTAAACCTGGTTGCGATTAATATTTTAGAGGATAACGCCGGTTATGTCTCGGGTAGTTCTGGGATTTGCCGTTATCTGGCCCGTATTTTCGCATTTTTCGCATACTTGTTGGCAAGATCCTGGCCTTTTCCTGGCTTGGACCACGTAGTAATGTGGTATCACACTGAAACAGTCAATTAAACCTGGTTGCGATTAATATTTTAGAGGATAACGCCGGTTATGTCTCGGTTAGGTCTGGGATTTGCCCTCATCTGGCTCATACTTTCGCATTTCTCGCATACGTGTTGGCCAGATCCTGGGCTTTTTCTGGTTTGGACCACGTAGGAATGTGGTATCACACTGAAACAGTCAATAGAATCTGGTTCCGAAAGGTATTCTGGAGGATAACGCAGGTTACGTCTTGGTTAGTTCTGGTATTTGCAACCATCTGGCTCATACCTTCGCGATTTCGTATACTTGTTTGCCAGATCCTGGCCTTTTCCTGGCTTGGACCACGTAGTAATGTGGTATCACACTGAAACAGTCAATTAAACCTGGTTGCGATTAATATTTTAGAGGATAACGCCGGTTATGTCTCGGTTAGGTCTGGGATTTGCCCTCATCTGGCTCATACTTTCGCATTTCTCGCATACGTGTTGGCCAGATCCTGGGCTTTTTCTGGTTTGGACCAAGTAGGAATGTGGTATCACACTGAAACAGTAAAATAAACCTGGTTGCGATTAATATTTTAGAGGATAACGCCGGTTATGTCTCGGGTAGGTCTGGGATTTGCCGTCAGCTAGCTCGTATTTTCGCATTTTTCGCATACTTGTTGGCCAGATCCTGGCCTTTTTCTGGCTTGGACCACGTTGTAATGTGGTACCACACTGAAGCAGTCAATTAAACCTGGTTGCGATTATTATTTTAGAGGATAACGCCGGTTATGTCTGGGTTAGGTCTGGTACTTGCCCTCATCTGGCTCGTACTTTCGCATTTTTCGCATACTTGTAGGCAGGATCCTGGCCTTTTTCTGGTTTGGATCACGTAGTAATGTGGTACCACACTGAAACAGTCAATAAAAGCTGGTTCCGATTAGTATTTTAGAGGATAACGCTGGTTATGTCTGGGTTAGTTCGGGTATTTGCAATTATCTGGCTCATACTATCGCGTTTTTCGCATACTTCTTGGCCAGATCCAGAGTTTTCTCAGGTTTGGATCACGTAGTAATATGGTACCACACAGAAACAGTCAATAGAAGCTGGTTCCGAATAGTATTTTAGAGGATAACGCAGGTAACGTCTGGGTTAGTTCTGGTATTTGCAACAATCTGGCTCATACTTTCGCGATTTCGTATACTTGTTTGCCAGATCCTGGCCTTTTTCTGGCTTGGATCCCGTAGTAATGAAGTTCCACACCGAAACAGTCAATTAAACCTGGTTGCGATTAATATTTTAGTGGATAACGCCGGTTATGTCTCGGGTAGTTCTGGGATTTGCCGTTATCTGGCTCGTATTTTCGCATTTTTCGCATACTTGTTGGCAAGATCCTGGGCTTTTTTTGGTTTGGATCTCGTAGTAATGTGGTACCACACTGAAACAGCCAATTAAACCTGGTTGCGATTAATATTTTAGAGGATAACGCCGGTTATGTCTCGGTTAGGTCTGGGATTTGCCATCATCTGGCTCGTACTTTCGCATTTTTCGCATACTTATTGGCCAGATCCTGGCCTTTTTCTGGTATGGATCCCGTAGTAATGTGGATCCACAACGAAACGGACAATTAAACCTGGTTGCGAATAATATTTTAGAGGATATGCCGGTTATGTCTGGGCTAGGTCTGGAACTTGCCCACATCTGGCTCGTACTTTCGCATTTTACGCATACTTGTTGGCCGGATACTGGGCTTTTTCTGTTTTGGATCACGTAGTAATGTGGTACCACACTGAAACAGTCAATAAAAGCTGGTTCCGAATAGTATTTTAGAGGATAACGCAGGTAACGTCTGGGTTAGTTCTGGTATTTGCAATCATCTGCCTCGTACTTTCGCATTTTTCGCATACTTGTTGGCAAGATCCTGGGTTTTTTTTGGTTTGGATCACGTAGTAATGTGGTACCACACTGAAACTGTCAATTAAACCTGGTTCCGATTAATATTTTGGAGGATAATGCCGGTTATGTCTGGGTTAGGTCTGGTATTTGCCCTCATCTGGCTCGTACTTTCGCATTTTTCGCATACTTGTTGGCCAAATCCTGGCCTTTTTCTGGTTTGGATCACGTAGTAATGCGGTACCACACTGAAACAGTCAATTAAACCTGGTTTCAGTTAGTATTTTAGAGGATAACGCCGGTTATGTCTGGGTTAGGTCTGGTATTTGCCCTCATCTGGCTCCTACTTTCGCATTTCTCGCATACTTGTTGGCCAGATCCTGGGCTTTTTCTGGTTTGGATCACGTAGTAATGTGGTACCACACTGAAACAGTCAATAAAAGCTGGTTCCGATTAGTATTTTAGAGGATAACGCTGGTTATGTCTGGGTTAGTTCTGGTATTTGCAATTATCTGGCTCATACTATCGCGTTTTTCGCATGCTTCTAGGCCAGATCCAGGGTTTTTTCAGGTTTGGATCCCGTAGTAATGTGGTATCACACTGAAACAGTCAATTAAACCTGGTTGCGATTAATATCTTAGAGGATAACGCCGGTTATGTCTCGGATAGGTCTGGGATTTGCCGTCATCTAGCTCGTATTTTCGCATTTTTCGCATACTTGTTGGCCAGATGCTGGCCTTTTTCTGGCTTCGACCACGTAGTAATGTGGTATCACACTGAAACAGTCAATAGAATCTAGTTCCGAATAGTATTTTAGAGGATAACGCAGGTTACGTGTGGGTTAGTTCTGGTATTTGCCTTCATCTGGCTCGTACCTTCGCATTTTTCGCTTACTTGTTGGCCAGATCCTGGCCTTTTTCTGGCTTGGACCACGAAGTAATGTGGTACCACACTGAAACAGTCAATTAAACCTGGTCCCGATTAATATTTTAGAGGATAACGCCGGTTATGTCTGGGTTAGGTCTGGTATTTGCCCTCATCTGGCTCGTACTTTCGCATTTTTCGCATACTTGTAGGCAGGATCCTGGCCTTTTTCTGGTTTGGATCACGTAGTAATGCGGTACCACACCGAAACAGTCAATAGAATCTAGTTCCGAATAGTATTTTAGAGGATAACGCAGGTTACGTGTGGGTTAGGTCTGGTATTTGCCCTCATCTGGCTCGTACCTTCGCGTTTTTCGCATACTTGTTGGCCAGATCCTGGGTTTTTTCTGGTTTGGATCCCGTAGTAATGAAGTTCCACACCGAAACAGTCAATTAAACCTGGTTGCGATTAATATTTTAGAGGATAACGCCGGTTATGACTCGGGTAGTTCTGGGAGTTGCCGACATCTGGCTCGTATTTTCGCATTTCTCGCTTACTTGTTGGCAACATCCTGGCCTTTTTCTGGCTTGGATCACGTAGTAATGTGGATCCACACCGAAACAGTCAATTAAACCTGTTTGCGATTAATATTTTAGAGGATAACGCCGGTTATGTCTCGGGTAGTTCTGGGATTTGCCGTCATCTGGCTCGTATTTTCGCATTTTTCGCATACTTGTTGGCCAGATCCTGGGCTTTTTTCTGGTTTGAGTCACGTAGTAATGTGGTACCACAATGAAACAGTCAATAAAAGCTGGTTCCGAATAGTATTTTAGAGGATAACGCAGGTTACGTCTGGGTCAGTTCTGGTATTTGCAATCATCTGGCTCATACTTTCGCATTTCTCGCATACTTGTTGGCCAGATCCTGGGTTTTTTCTGGTTTGGATCCCGTAGTAACGAGGTTCCACACCGAAACAGTCAATTCAACGCGGTTGCGGCTAATATTTTAGGGGATAACGCCGGTTATGTCTCGATTAGGTCAGGGATTTGCCCTCATCTGTGTCGTGCTTTCGTAATTTTCGCGAACTTGTTGGCCAGATCTTGGGTTTTTTGTGGTCTGGATCCCGTCGTAATGTGGTTCCACACGGATGGAGTCAATTAAACCTGGTTGCGATTAATATTTTGGAGGATAACGCTGGCTATGTTTGGGTTAGTTCTGGTATTTGCAATCATCTGGCTCATACTTTCGCAATTTTCGCGTACTTGTTGGCCAGATCTAGGGTTTTTTGTGGTTTGGATCCCGTCGTAATGTGGTTCCACACCGAAGCAGTCAACTAACCTTGTTGCGATGAATATTTTGGAGGATAACCCTGGTTATGTTTGGGTTAGTTCTGATATTTGCAATCATCTGGCTCGTACTTTCGCATTTTTCGCATACTCGTTGGCAAGATCCTGGGCTTTTTTTGGTTTGGATCACGTCGTAATGTGGTACCACACTGAAACAGTCAATTAAACCTGGTCCCGGTTAATATTTTAGAGGATAACGCCGGTTACGTCTGGGTTAGGTCTGGTATTTGCCCTCATCTGGCTCGTACCTTCGCATTTTTGCACACTTGTAGGCAAGATCCTGGCCTTTTTCTGGTTTGGATCACGTAGTAATGCGGTACCACACCGAAACAGTCAATTAAACCTGGTAGCGATTAATATTTTGGAGGATATCGCCGGTTATGTCTCGGTTAGGTCAGGGATTTACCCTCATCTGGCTCGTACTTTCGCATTTATCGCATACTTGTTGGACAGATCCTGGCCTTTTTCTAGCTTGGATCACGTTGTAATGTGGTACCACACTGAAACAGTCAATAAAAGCTGGTTCCGATTAGTATTTTAGAGGATAACGCTGGTTATGTCTGGGTTAGTTCTGGTATTTGCAATTATCTGGCTCATACTATCGCGTTTTTCGCATACTTCTTGGCCAGATCCAGGGTTTTTTCAGGTGTGGATCCCGTAGTAATGTGGTTCCACACCGAAACAGTCAATTAAACCTGGTCGCGATGAATATTTTAGAGGATAACGCCGGTTATGTCTGGGTTAGGTCTGGTATTTGCCCTCATCTGGCTCGTTCTTTCGCATTTTTCGCATACTTGTTGGCCAGATCCTGGCTTATTTTTGGTTTGGATCACGTAGTAATGCGGTACCACACCGAAACTGTCAAATAAACCTGGTTACGATTAACATTTTAGAGGATAACGCCGGTTATGTCTCGGTTAGGTCTGGTATTTGCAATCATCTGGCTCGTACTTTCGTATTTTACGCAAACTTGTTGGCAAGAGTCTGGGCTTTTTTCAGTTTCGATCACGTAGTAATGTGGTACCACACTGAAACAGTCGATTAAACCTGGTTCCGATTAATATTTTAGAGGATAACGCCGGTTATGTCTGGGTTAGGTCTGGTATTTGCCCTCATCTGGTTCGTACTTTCGCATTTTTCGCATACTTGTTGGCCAGATCCTGGCCTTTTTCTGGTTTGGATCACGTAGTAATGCGGTACCACACCGGAACAGTCAATTAAACCTGGTTGCGATGAATATTTTGGAGGATAACGCTGGTTATGTCTGGGTTAGTTCTGTTATTTGCAATCATCTGGCTCATACTTTCGCAATTTTCGCGTACTTGTTGGCCAGATCTTGGGTTTTTTGTGGTTTGGATCCCGTCATAATGTTGTTCCACACTGAAGGAGTCAATTAAACCTGGTTGCGATGAATATTTTGGAGGATAACGCTGGTTATGTTTGGGTTAGTTCTGGTATTTGCAATCATCTGGCTCGTACTTTCGCATTTTTCGCATACTTGTTGGCCAGATGCTGGCCTTTTTCTGGCTTGGACCACGTAGTAATGAGGTACCACACTGAAACTGTCAATTAAACCTGGTTCCGATTAATATTTTACAGGATAACGCTGGTTATGTCTGGGTTAGTTCTGTTATTTGCAATTATCTGGCTCATACTTTCGCAATTTTCGGGTACTTGTTGGCCAGATCTTGGGTTTTTTGTGGTTTGGATCCCGTCGTAATGTCGTTGCACACTGAAGCAGTCAATTAAACCTGGTTGCGATGAATATTTTGGAGGATAACGCTGGTTATGTTTGGGTTAGTCCTGGTATTTGCAATCATCTGGCTCGTACCTTCGCGTTTTTCGCATACTTGTTGGCCAGATCCTGGGTTTTTTCTGGTTTGGATCCCGTAGTAATGAAGTTCCACACCGAAACAGTCAATTAAACCCGGTTGCGATTAATATTTTAGAGGATAACGCCGGTTATGTCTCGGGTAGTTCTGGGATTGCCGTCATCTGGCTCGTATTTTCGCATTTTTCGCGTACTTGTTGGCAATATCCTGGCCTTTTTCTGGCTTGGATCACGTAGTAATGTGGATCCACACCGAAACAGTCAATTAAACCTGGTTGCGATTAATATTTTAGTGGATAACGCCGGTTATGTCGGCGCTAGGTCTGGAATTTGCCCTCATCTGGCTCGTACTTTCGCATTTTTCGCATACCTGTTGGCCAGATCCTGGGCTTTTTCGGTTTTGGATCACGTAGTAATGTGGTACCACACTGAAACAGTCAATAAAAGCTGGTTCCGAATAGTATTTTAGAGGATAACGCAGGTTACGTCTGGGTCAGTTCTGGTATTTGCAATCATCTGGCTCATACTTTCGCGTTTTTCGCATACTTGTTGGCCAGATCCTGGGTTTTTTCTGGTTTGGATCCCGTAGTAACGAGGTTCAACACCGAAACAGTCAATTGAACGCGGTTGCGGTTAATATTTTAGAGGATAACGCCGGTTATGTCTCGATTAGGTCAGAGATTTGCCCTCATCTGTGTCGTGCTTTCGTAATTTTCGCGAACTTGTTTGCCAGATCTTGGGTTTTTTGTGGTTTAGATCCCGTCGTAATGTCGTTCCACACTGAAGCAGTCAATTAAACCTGGTTGCGATTAATATTTTGGAGAATAACGCTGGTTATGTCTGCGCTAGGTCTGGAATTTGCCCACATCTGGCTCGTACTTTCGCATTTTTCGCATACTTGTTGGCAAGATCCTGGGCTTTTTTTGGTTTGGATCACGTAGTAATGTGGTACCACACTGAAACAGTCAATAAAAGCTGGTTCCGAATAGCATTTTAGAGGATAACGCAGGTTACGTCTGGGTTAATTCTGGTATTTGCAATCATCTGGCTCATACTTTCGCGTTTTTCGCTTACTTGTTGGCCAGATCCTGGGTTTTTTCTGGTTTGGATCCCGGAGTAATGAAGTTCCACACCGAAACAGTCAATTAAGCCTGGTTGCGATTAATGTTTTAGAGGATAACGCTGGTTAAGTTTGGGTTAGTTCTGGTATTTGCCCTCATCTGGCTCATACTTTCGCGTTTTTCGCATACTTGTTGGCCAGATCCTGGGTTTTTTCTGGTTTGGATCCCGTAGTAATGAAGTTCCACACCGAAACAGTCAATTAAACCTGGTTGCGATTAATGTTTTAGAGGATAACGCCGGTTATGTCTCGGGTAGGTCTGGGATTTGCCGTCATCTGGCTCGTATTTTCGCATTTCTCGCATACTTGTTGGCCAGATCCTGGCCTTTTCCTGGCTTGGACCACGTAGTAATGTGGTATTACACTGAAACAGTCAATTAAACCCGGTTGCGATTAATATTTTAGAGGATAACGCCGGTTGTGTCTCGGGTAGGTCTGGGATTTGCCGTCATCTAGCTCGTATTTTCGCATTTTTCGCATACTTGTTGGCCAGATCCTGGCCTTTTTCTGGCTTCGACCTCGTAGTAATGTGGTATCACACTGAAACAGTCAATAGAATCTAGTTCCGATTAGTATTTTAGAGGATAACGCAGGTTACGTCTGGGTTAGTTCTGGTATTTGCTATCATCTGGCTCATACTTTCGCGTTTTTCGCATACTTGTTGGCCAGATCCTGGGTGTTTTCTGGTTTGGATCCCGTAGTAACGAGGTTCCTCACCGAAACAGTCAATTAAACGTGGTTGCGGTTAATATTTTAGACGATAACGCCGGTTATGTCTCGGTTAGGTCAGGGATTTGCTCTCATCTGTCTCGTGCTTTCGTAATTTTCGCGTACTTGTTGGCCAGATCTTGGGTTTTTTGTGGTTTGGATCCCGTCGTAATGTGGTTCCACACCGATGCAGTCAATTAAACCTGGTTGCAATGAATATTTTGGAGGATAACGCTGGTTATGTTTGGGTTAGTTCTGGTATTTGCAATCATCTGGCTCGTACTTTCGCATTTTTCGCATTCTTGTTGGCAAGATCCTGGGTTTTTTTTGGTTTGGATCACGTAGTAATGTGGTAACACACTGAAACACTCAATTAAACCTGGTTGCGATTAATATTCTAGAGGTTAACGCCGGTTATGTCTCGGTTATGTCTGGGATTTGCCCTCATCTGGCTCATACTTTCGCATTTCTCGCATACTTGTTGGCCAGATCCTGGGCTTTTTTTGGTTTGGATCACGTAGTAATGCGGTACCACACTGAAGCAGTCAATTAAACCTGGTTGCGATTAATATTTTAGAGGATAACCCCGGTTATGTCTCGGGTAGGTCTGGGATTTGCCGTCATCTGGATCGTATTTTCGAATTTTTCAAATACTTGTTGGCAAGATCCTGGGCTTTTTTTGGTTTGGATCACGTGGTAATGCGGTACCACACCGAAACAGTCAAGTAAACCTGGTTGCGATTAATATTTTAGAGGATAACGCCGGTTACGTCTCGGTTAGGTCTGGGATTTGCCCTCATCTGGCTCATACTTTCGCATTTCTCGCATACTTGTTGGCCAGATCCGGGGCTTTTTCTGGTTTGGATCACGTAGTAATGTGGTACCAAACTGAAGCAGTCAATAAAAGCTGGTTCCGATTAGCATTTTAGAGGATAACGCCGGTTACGTCCCGGTTAGGTCTGGGATTTGCCATCATCTGGCTCGTACTTTCGCATTTTTCGCATACTTGTTGGCCAGATCCTGGGCTTTTTCTGGTTTGGATCCCGGAGTAATGAAGTTCCACACCGAAACAGTCAATTAAACCTGGTTGCAATTAATATTTTAGAGGATAACGCAGGTTATGTCTCGGGTAGTTCTGGGATTTGCCGTCATCTGGCTCGTATTTTCGAATTTTTCGCATACTTGTTGGCAAGATCCTGGGCTTTTTTTGGTTTGGATCACGTAGTAATGTGGTACCACACTGAAACAGTCAATTAAACCTGGTTCCGATTAATATTTTAGAGGATAACGCCGGTTAAGTCTGGGTTAGGTCTGGTATTTGCCCTCACCTGGCTCGTACTTTCGCATCTTTGGCATACTTGTTGGCAAGATCCTGGGCTTTTTTTGGTTTGGATCACGTGGTAATGCGGTACCACACCGAAACAGTCAAGTAAACCTGGTTGCGATTAATATTTTAGAGGATAACGCCGGTTACGTCTCGGTTAGGTCTGGGATTTGCCCTCATCTGGCTCATACTTTCGCATTTCTCGCATACTTGTTGGCCAGATCCTGGGCTTTTTCTGGTTTGGATCACGTAGTAATGTGGTAGCAAACTGAAGCAGTCAATAAAAGCTAGTTCCGATTAGTATTTTAGAGGATAACGCCGGTTACGTCCCGGTTAGGTCTGGGATTTGCCATCATCTGGCTCGTACTTTCGCATTTTTCGCATACTTGTTGGCCAGATCCTGGGCTTTTTCTGGTTTGGATCCCGGAGTAATGAAGTTCCACACCGAAACAGTCAATTAAACCTGGTTGCAATTAATATTTTAGAGGATAACGCAGGTTATGTCTCGGGTAGTTCTGGGATTTGCCGTCATCTGGCTCGTATTTTCGAATTTTTCGCATACTTGTTGGCAAGATCCTGGGCTTTTTTTGGTTTGGATCACGTGGTAATATGGTACCACACTGAAACAGTCAATTAAACCTGGTTGCGATTAATATTTTAGAGGATAACGCCGGTTATGTCTCGGTTAGGTCTGGGATTTGCCGTCATCTGGCTCGTACTTTCGCATTTTTCGCATACTTGTTGGCCAGATACTGGGCTTTTTCTGGTTTGGATCACGTAGTAATGTGGATCCACACTGAAACAGTCAATCAAACCTGGTTCCGATTAATATTTTAGAGGATAACGCCGGTTATGTCTGGGTTAGGTCTGGTATTTGCCCTCATCTGGCTCGTACTTTCGCATCTTAGGCATACCTGTTGGCCAGATCCTGGCCTTTTTCTGGTTTGGATCACGTAGTAATGCGGTACCACACTGAAACAGTCAATTATACCTGGTTCCGGTTAGTATTTTAGAGGATAACGCCGGTTATGTCTGGGTTAGGTCTGGTATTTGCCCTCATCTGGCTCGTACTTTCGCAACTTTGGCATACTTGTTGGCAAGATCCGGGGCTTTTTTTGGTTTGGATCACGTGGTAATGCGGTACCACACCGAAACAGTCAAGTAAACCTGGTTGCGATTAATATTCTAGAGGATAACGCCGGTTATGTCTCGGTTAGGTCTGGGATTTGCCCTCATCTGGCTCATACTTTCGCATTTCTCGCATACTTGTTGGCCAGATCCTGGGTTTTTTTTGGTTTGGATCACGTCGTAATGTGGTACCACACTGAAACAGTCAATAGAAGCTGGTTCCGAATAGTATTTTAGAGGATGACGCTGGTTATGACTCGGGTAGTTCTGGGATTTGCTGTCATGTGGCTCGTATTTTCGCATTTTTCGCATACTTGTTGGCCAGATACTTGGCTTTTTCTGGTTTGGATCACGTAGTAATGTGGATCCACACTGAAACAGTCAATTAAACCTGGTTCCGATTAATATTTTAGAGGATAACGCCGGTTATGTCTGGGTTAGGTCTGGTATTTGCCCTCATCTGTCTCGTACTTTCGCATCTTTGGCATACTTGTTGGCCAGATCCTGGGTTTTTTTTGGTTTGGATCACGTCGTAATGTGGTACCACACTGAAACAGTCAATAGAAGCTGGTTCCGAATAGTATTTTAGAGGATAACGCCGGTTACGTCCCGGTTAGGTCTGGGATTTGCCATCATCTGGCTCGTACTATCGCATTTTTCGCATACTTGTTGGCCAGATCCTGGCCTTTTTCTGGTTTGGATCACGTAGTAATGTGGTACCACACTGAAACAGTCACTAAAAGCTGGTTCCGATTAGTATTTTAGAGGATAACGCCGGTTACGTCCCGGTTAGGTCTGGGATTTGCCATCATGTGGCTCGTACTTTCGCATTTTTCGCATACTTGTTGGCCAGATCCTGGGCTTTTTCTGGTTTGGATCCCGGAGTAATGAAGTTCCACAACGAAACAGTTAATTAAACCTGGTTGCAATTAATATTTTAGAGGATAACGCAGGTTATGTCTCGGGTAGTTCTGGGATTTGCCGTCATCTGGCTCGTATTTTCGAATTTTTCGCATACTTGTTGGCAAGATCCTGGGCTTTTTTTGGTTTGGATCCCGTGGTAATGAAGTTCCACACCGAAACAGTCAATTAAACCTGGTCGCGATTAATATTTTAGAGGATAACGCCGGTTATGTCTCGGGTAGTTCTGGGATTTGCCGTCATCTGTCTCGTATTTTCGAATTTTTCGCATACTTGTTGGCAAGATCCTGGGCTTTTTTTGGTTTGGATCGCGTAGTAATGTGGTACCACACTGAAACACTCAATTAAACCTGGTTGCGATTAATATTTTAGAGGATAACGCCGGTTATGTCTCGGTTAGGTCTGGGATTTGCCCTCATCTGGCTCATACTTTCGCATTTCTCGCATACTAGTTGGCCAGATCCTGGGCTTTTTCTGGTTTGGATCACGTAGTAATGTGGTTCCACACCGATGCAGTCAATTAAACCTGGTTGTAATGAATATTTTGGAGGATAACGCTGGTTATGTTTGGGTTAGTTCTGGTATTTGCAATCATCTGTCTCGTATTTTCGAATTTTTCGCATACTTGTTGGCAAGATCCTGGGCTTTTTTTGGTTTGGATCGCGTAGTAATGTGGTACCACACTGAAACAGTTAATTAAACCTGGTTGCGATTAATATTTTAGAGGATAACGCCGGTTATGTCTCGGTTAGGTCTGGGATTTGCCCTCATCTGTCTCGTACTTTCGCATCTTTGGCATACTTGTTGGCCAGATCCTGGCCTTTTTCTGGATTGGATCACGTAGTAATGCGGTACCACACTGAAGCAGTCAATTAAACCTGGTTCCGGTTAGTATTTTAGAGGATAACGCCGGTTATGTCTGGGTTAGGTCTGGTATTTGCCATCATCTGGCTCATACTTTCGCATTTCTCGCATACTTGTTGGCCAGACCCTGGCCTTTTTCTGGTTTGGATCACGTAGTAATGTGGTACCACACTGAAACAGTCACTAAAAGCTGGTTCCTATTAGTATTTTAGAGGATAACGCTGGTTATGTCTGGGTTAGTTCTGGTATTTGCAATTATCTGGATCATACTATCGCGTTTTTCGCATACTTCTTGGCCAGATCCAGGGTTTTTTCAGGTTTGGATCTCGTAGTAATATGGTACCACACAGAAACAGTCAATAGAAGCTGGTTCCGAATAGTATTTTAGAGGATGACGCTGGTTATGTCTGGGTTAGTTCCGGTATTTGCAACCATCTGCCTCATACTTTCGCGATTTCGTATACTTGTTTGCCAGATCCTGGCATTTTTCTGGCTTGGACCACGTAGTAATGTGCTATAACACTGAAACAGTCAATTAAACCTGGTTGCGATTAATATTTTAGAGGATAACGCCGGTTATGTCTCGGGTAGGTCTGGGATTTGCCGTCATCTGGCTCGTATTCTCGCATTTTTCGCATACTTGTTGGCCAGATCCTGGCCTTTTTCTGGCTTGGACCACGTTGTAATGTGGTACCACACTGAAGCCGTCAATAGAATCTGGTTCCGAAAGGTATTCCGGAGGATAACGCAGGTTACGTCTTGGTTAGTTCTGGTATTTGCAATCATCTGGCTCATACTTTCGCGTTTTTCGCATACTTGTTGGCCAGATCCTGGGTTTTTTCTGGTTTGGATCCCATAGTAATGAAGTTCCACACCGAAACAGTCAATTAAACCTGGTTGCGATTAATATTTTAGAGGATAACGCAGGTTACGTCTGGGTTAGTTCTGGTATTTGCAACCATCTGGCTCATACTTTCGCGATTTCGTATACTTGTTTGCCAGATCCTGGCATTTTTCTGGCTTGGACCACGTAGTAATGTGCTATAACACTGAAACAGTCAATTAAACCTGGTTGCGATTAATATTTTAGAGGATAACGCCGGTTATGTCTCGGGTAGGTCTGGGATTTGCCGTCATCTGGCTCGTATTTTCGCATTTTTCGCATACTTGTTGGCCGGATCCTGGGTTTTTCCTGGTTTGGAACCCGTAGTAATGAAGTTCCACACCGAAACAGTCAATTAAACCTGGTTGCGATTAATATTTTAGAGGATAACGCCGGTTATGTCTCGGTTAGTTCTGGGATTTGCCATCATCTGGCTCGTACTTTCGCATTTTTCGCATACTTGTTGGTCAGATCTTGGCCTTTTTCTGGTTTGGATCCCGTAGTAATGTGGATCCACACCGAAACAGACAATTAAACCTGGTTGCGATTAATATTTTAGAGGATAACGCCGGTTATGTCTCGGTTAGGTCAGGGATTTGCCCTCATCTGTCTCGTGCTTTCGTAATTTTCGCGTACTTGTTGGCCAGATCTTGGGTTTTTTGTGGTTTGGATCCCGTCGTAATGTGGTTCCACACCGATGCAGTCAATTAAACCTGGTTGTAATGAATATTTTGGAGGATAACGCTGGTTATGTTTGGGTTAGTTCTGGTATTTGCAATCATCTGGCTCGTACTTTCGCATTTTTCGCATACTTGTAGGCAAGATCCTGGGTTTTTTTTGGTTTGGATCACGTAGTAATGTGGTACCACACTGAAACAGTCAATTAAACCTGGTTCCGATTAATATTTTAGAGGATAACGCCGGTTAAGTCTGGGTTAGGTCTGGTATTTGCCCTCACCTGGCTCGTACTTTCGCATCTTTGGCATACTTGTTGGCAAGATCCGGGGCTTTTTTTGGTTTGGATCACGTGGTAATGCGGTACCACACCGAAACAGTCAAGTAAACCTGGTTGCGATTAATATTTTAGAGGATAACGCCGGTTACGTCTCGGTTAGGTCTGGGATTTGCCCTCATCTGGCTCATACTTTCGCGTTTTTCGCATACTTGTTGGCCAGATCCTGGGTGTTTTCTGGTTTGGATCCCGTAGTAACGAGGTTCCTCACCGAAACAGTCAATTAAACGTGGTTGCGGTTAATATTTTAGACGATAACGCCGGTTATGTCTCGGTTAGGTCAGGGATTTGCCCTCATCTGTCTCGTGCTTTCGTAATTTTCGCGTACTTGTTGGCCAGATCTTGGGTTTTTTGTGGTTTGGATCCCGTCGTAATGTGGTTCCACACCGATGCAGTCAATTAAACCTGGTTGCAATGAATATTTTGGAGGATAACGCTGGTTATGTTTGGGTTAGTTCTGGTATTTGCAATCATCTGGCTCGTACTTTCGCATTTTTCGCATTCTTGTTGGCAAGATCCTGGGTTTTTTTTGGTTTGGATCACGTAGTAATGTGGTAACACACTGAAACACTCAATTAAACCTGGTTGCGATTAATATTCTAGAGGTTAACGCCGGTTATGTCTCGGTTATGTCTGGGATTTGCCCTCATCTGGCTCATACTTTCGCATTTCTCGCATACTTGTTGGCCAGATCCTGGGCTTTTTTTGGTTTGGATCACGTAGTAATGCGGTACCACACTGAAGCAGTCAATTAAACCTGGTTGCGATTAATATTTTAGAGGATAACCCCGGTTATGTCTCGGGTAGGTCTGGGATTTGCCGTCATCTGGATCGTATTTTCGAATTTTTCAAATACTTGTTGGCAAGATCCTGGGCTTTTTTTGGTTTGGATCACGTGGTAATGCGGTACCACACCGAAACAGTCAAGTAAACCTGGTTGCGATTAATATTTTAGAGGATAACGCCGGTTACGTCTCGGTTAGGTCTGGTATTTGCCCTCACCTGGCTCGTACTTTCGCATCTTTGGCATACTTGTTGGCAAGATCCTGGGCTTTTTTTGGTTTGGATCACGTGGTAATGCGGTACCACACCGAAACAGTCAAGTAAACCTGGTTGCGATTAATATTTTAGAGGATAACGCCGGTTACGTCTCGGTTAGGTCTGGGATTTGCCCTCATCTGGCTCATACTTTCGCATTTCTCGCATACTTGTTGGCCAGATCCTGGGCTTTTTCTGGTTTGGATCACGTAGTAATGTGGTAGCAAACTGAAGCAGTCAATAAAAGCTAGTTCCGATTAGTATTTTAGAGGATAACGCCGGTTACGTCCCGGTTAGGTCTGGGATTTGCCATCATCTGGCTCGTACTTTCGCATTTTTCGCATACTTGTTGGCCAGATCCTGGGCTTTTTCTGGTTTGGATCCCGGAGTAATGAAGTTCCACACCGAAACAGTCAATTAAACCTGGTTGCAATTAATATTTTAGAGGATAACGCAGGTTATGTCTCGGGTAGTTCTGGGATTTGCCGTCATCTGGCTCGTATTTTCGAATTTTTCGCATACTTGTTGGCAAGATCCTGGGCTTTTTTTGGTTTGGATCACGTGGTAATATGGTACCACACTGAAACAGTCAATTAAACCTGGTTGCGATTAATATTTTAGAGGATAACGCCGGTTATGTCTCGGTTAGGTCTGGGATTTGCCGTCATCTGGCTCGTACTTTCGCATTTTTCGCATACTTGTTGGCCAGATACTGGGCTTTTTCTGGTTTGGATCACGTAGTAATGTGGATCCACACTGAAACAGTCAATTAAACCTGGTTCCGATTAATATTTTAGAGGATAACGCCGGTTATGTCTGGGTTAGGTCTGGTATTTGCCCTCATCTGGCTCGTACTTTCGCATCTTAGGCATACTTGTTGGCCAGATCCAGGGTTTTTTCAGGTTTGGATCTCGTAGTAATATGGTACCACACAGAAACAGTCAATAGAAGCTGGTTCCGAATAGTATTTTAGAGGATGACGCTGGTTATGTCTGGGTTAGTTCCGGTATTTGCAACCATCTGCCTCATACTTTCGCGATTTCGTATACTTGTTTGCCAGATCCTGGCCTTTTTCTGGCTTGGACCACGTAGTAATGTGATATCACACTGAAACAGTCAATTAAACCTGGTTGCGATTAATATTTTAGAGGATAACGCCGGTTATGTCTCGGGTAGGTCTGGGATTTGCCGTCATCTGGCTCGTATTCTCGCATTTTTCGCATACTTGTTGGCCAGATCCTGGCCTTTTTCTGGCTTGGACCACGTAGTAATGTGCTATAACACTGAAACAGTCAATTAAACCTGGTTGCGATTAATATTTTAGAGGATAACGCCGGTTATGTCTCGGGTAGGTCTGGGATTTGCCGTCATCTGGCTCGTATTTTCGCATTTTTCGCATACTTGTTGGCCGGATCCTGGGTTTTTCCTGGTTTGGATCCCGTAGTAATGAAGTTCCACACCGAAACAGTCAATTAAACCTGGTTGCGATTAATATTTTAGAGGATAACGCCGGTTATGTCTCGGTTAGGTCTGGGATTTGCCATCATCTGGCTCGTACTTTCGCATTTTTCGCATACTTGTTGGTCAGATCTTGGCCTTTTTCTGGTTTGGATCCCGTAGTAATGTGGATCCACACCGAAACAGACAATTAAACCTGGTTGCGATTAATATTTTAGAGGATAACGCCGGTTATGTCTCGGTTAGGTCAGGGATTTGCCCTCATCTGTCTCGTGCTTTCGTAATTTTCGCGTACTTGTTGGCCAGATCTTGGGTTTTTTGTGGTTTGGATCCCGTCGTAATGTGGTTCCACACCGATGCAGTCAATTAAACCTGGTTGTAATGAATATTTTGGAGGATAACGCTGGTTATGTTTGGGTTAGTTCTGGTATTTGCAATCATCTGGCTCGTACTTTCGCATTTTTCGCATACTTGTAGGCAAGATCCTGGGTTTTTTTTGGTTTGGATCACGTAGTAATGTGGTACCACACTGAAACAGTCAATTAAACCTGGTTCCGATTAATATTTTAGAGGATAACGCCGGTTAAGTCTGGGTTAGGTCTGGTATTTGCCCTCACCTGGCTCGTACTTTCGCATCTTTGGCATACTTGTTGGCAAGATCCGGGGCTTTTTTTGGTTTGGATCACGTGGTAATGCGGTACCACACAGAAACAGTCAAGTAAACCTGGTTGCGATTAATATTTTAGAGGATAACGCCGGTTACGTCTCGGTTAGGTCTGGGATTTGCCCTCATCTGGCTCATACTTTCGCATTTCTCGCATACTTGTTGGCCAGATCCTGGGCTTTTTCTGGTTTGGATCACGTAGTAATGTGGTACCAAACTGAAGCAGTCAATAAAAGCTGGCTCCGATTAGTATTTTAGAGGATAACGCCGGTTACGTCCCGGATAGGTCTGGGATTTGCCATCATCTGGCTCGTACTTTCGCATTTTTCGCATACTTGTTGGCCAGATCCTGGGCTTTTTCTGGTTTGGATCCCGGAGTAATGAAGTTCCACACCGAAACAGTCAATTAAACCTGGTTGCAATTAATATTTTAGAGGATAACGCAGGTTATGTCTCGGGTAGTTCTGGGATTTGCCGTCATCTGGCTCGTATTTTCGAATTTTTCGCATACTTGTTGGCAAGATCCTGGGCGTTTTTTGGTTTGGACCACGTGGTAATGCGGTACCACACCGAAACAGTCAAGTAAACCTGGTTGCGATTAATATTTTAGAGGATAACGCCGGTTACGTCTCGGTTATGTCTGGGATTTGCCCTCATCTGGCTCATACTTTCGCATTTCTCGCATACTAGTTGGCCAGATCCTGGGCTTTTTCTGGTTTGGATCACGTAGTAATGTGGTTCCACACCGATGCAGTCAATTAAACCTGGTTGTAATGAATATTTTGGAGGATAACGCTGGTTATGTTTGGGTTAGTTCTGGTATTTGCAATCATCTGGCTCGTACTTTCGCAACTTTGGCATACTTGTTGGCAAGATCCGGGGCTTTTTTTGGTTTGGATCACGTGGTAATGCGGTACCACACCGAAACAGTCAAGTAAACCTGGTTGCGATTAATATTCTAGAGGATAACGCCGGTTATGTCTCGGTTAGGTCTGGGATTTGCCCTCATCTGGCTCATACTTTCGCATTTCTCGCATACTTGTTGGCCAGATCCTGGGTTTTTTTTGGTTTGGATCACGTCGTAATGTGGTACCACACTGAAACAGTCAATAGAAGCTGGTTCCGAATAGTATTTTAGAGGATGACGCTGGTTATGACTCGGGTAGTTCTGGGATTTGCTGTCATGTGGCTCGTATTTTCGCATTTTTCGCATACTTGTTGGCCAGATCCTGGGTTTTTTCTGGTTTGGATCCCGTGGTAATGAAGTTCCACACCGAAACAGTCAATTAAACCTGGTTGCGATTAATATTTTAGAGGATAACGCCGGTTATGTCTCGGGTAGTTCTGGGATTTGCCGTCATCTGTCTCGTATTTTCGAATTTTTCGCATACTTGTTGGCAAGATCCTGGGCTTTTTTTGGTTTGGATCACGTAGTAATGTGGTACCACACTGAAACAGTCAATTAAACCTGATTGCGATTAATATTTTAGAGGATAACGCCGGTTATGTCTCGGTTAGGTCTGGGATTTGCTATCATCTGGCTCGTACTTTCGCATTTTTCGCATACTTGTTGGCCAGATACTTGGCTTTTTCTGGTTTGGATCACGTAGTAATGTGGATCCACACTGAAACAGTCATTTAAACCTGGTTCCGATTAATATTTTAGAGGATAACGCCGGTTATGTCTGGGTTAGGTCTGGTATTTGCCCTCATCTGTCTCGTACTTTCGCATCTTTGGCATACTTGTTGGCCAGATCCTGGCCTATTTCTGGTTTGGATCACGTAGTAATGCGGTACCACACTGAAACAGTTAATTAAACCTGGTTCCGGTTAGTATTTTAGAGGATAACGCCGGTTATGTCTGGGTTAGGTCTGGTATTTGCCATCATCTGGCTCGTACTTACGCATTTTTCGCAAACTTGTTGGCCAGATCCTGGCCTTTTTCTGGATTGGATCACGTAGTAATGCGGTACCACACTGAAGCAGTCAATTAAACCTGGTTCCGGTTAGTATTTTAGAGGATAACGCCGGTTATGTCTCGGTTAGGTCTGGGATTTGCCCTCATCTGGCTCATACTTTCGCATTTCTCGCATACTTGTTGGCCAGATCCTGGCCTTTTTCTGGTTTGGATCACGTAGTAATGTGGTACCAAACTGAAGCAGTCAATAATAGCTGGTTCCGATTAGTATTTTAGAGGATAACGCCGGTTACGTCCCGGTTAGGTCTGGGATTTGCCATCATCTGGCTCGTACTTTCGCATTTTTCGCATACTTGTTGGCCAGATCCTGGGCTTTTTCTGGTTTGGATCCCGGAGTAATGAAGTTCCACACCGAAACAGTCAATTAAACCTGGTTGCAATTAATATTTTAGAGGATAACGCAGGTTATGTCTCGGGTAGTTCTGGGATTTGCCGTCATCTGGCTCGTATTTTCGAATTTTTCGCATACTTGTTGGCAAGATCCTGGGCTTTTTTTGGTTTGGATCACGTAGTAATGTGGTACCACACTGAAACAGTCAATTAAACCTGGTTCCGATTAATATTTTAGAGGATAACGCCGGTTAAGTCTGGGTTAGGTCTGGTATTTGCCCTCACCTGGCTCGTACTTTCGCATCTTTGGCATACTTGTTGGCGAGATCCTGGGCTTTTTTTGGTTTGGATCACGTGGTAATGCGGTACCACACCGAAACAGTCAAGTAAACCTGGTTGCGATTAATATTTTAGAGGATAACGCCGGTTACGTCTCGGTTAGGTCTGGGATTTGCCCTCATCTGGCTCATACTTTCGCATTTCTCGCATACTTGTTGGCCAGATCCTGGGCTTTTTCTGGTTTGGATCACGTAGTAATGAGGTACCAAACTGAAGCAGTCAATAATAGCTGGTTCCGATTAGTATTTTAGAGGATAGCGCCGGTTATGTCTCGGGTAGTTCTGGGATTTGCCGTCATCTGGCTCGTATTTTCGAATTTTTCGCATACTTGTTGGCAAGATCCTGGGCTTTTTTTGGTTTGGATCACGTAGTAATGTGGTACCACACTGAAACAGTCAATTAAACCTGGTTCCGATTAATATTTTAGAGGATAACGCCGGTTAAGTCTGGGTTAGGTCTGGTATTTGCCCTCATCTGGCTCATACTTTCGCATTTCTCGCATACTTGTTGGCCAGATCCTGGGTTTTTTTTGGTTTGGATCACGTCGTAATGTGGTACCACACTGAAACAGTCAATAGAAGCTGGTTCCGAATAGTATTTTAGAGGATGACGCTGGTTATGACTCGGGTAGTTCTGGGATTTGCTGTCATGTGGCTCGTATTTTCGCATTTTTCGCATACTTGTTGGCCAGATCCTGGGTTTTTTCTGGTTTGGATCCCGTGGTAATGAAGTTCCACACCGAAACAGTCAATTAAACCTGGTTGCGATTAATATTTTAGAGGATAACGCAGGTTATGTCTCGGGTAGTTCTGGGATTTGCCGTCATCTGGCTCGTATTTTCGAATTTTTCGCATACTTGTTGGCAAGATCCTGGGCTTTTTTTGGTTTGGATCACGTAGTAATGTGGTACCACACTGAAACAGTCAATTAAACCTGGTTGCGATTAATATTTTAGAGGATAACGCCGGTTATGTCTCGGTTAGGTCTGGGATTTGCCATCATCTGGCTCGTACTTTCGCATTTTTCGCATGCTTGTTGGCCAGATACTGGGCTTTTTCTGGTTTGGATCACGTAGTAATGTGGATCCACACTGAAACAGTCAATTAAACCTGGTTCCGATTAATATTTTAGAGGATACGCCGGTTATGTCTGGGTTAGGTCTGGTATTTGCCCTCATCTGGCTCGTACTTTCGCATCTTAGGCATACTTGTAGGCCAGATCCTGGCCTTTTTCTGGTTTGGATCACGTAGTAATGTGGATCCACACTGAAACAGTCAATTAAACCTGGTTCCGATTAATATTTTAGAGGATAACAACGGTTATGTCTGGGTTAGGTCTGGTATTTGCCCCCATCTGTCTCGTATTTTCGCATCTTTGGCATACTTGTTGGCCAGATCCTGGCCCATTTCTGGTTTGGATCACGTAGTAATGCGGTACCACACTGAAACAGTAAATTAAACCTGGTTCCGGTTAGTATTTTCGATGATAACGCCGGTTATGTCTGGGTTAGGTCTGGTATTTGCCATCATCTGCCTCGTACTTTCGCATTTTTCGCAAACTTGTTGGCCAGATCCTGGCCTTTTTCTGGATTGGATCACGTAGTAATGCGGTACCACACTGAAGCAGTCAATTAAACCTGGTTCCGGTTAGTATTTTAGAGGATAACGCCGGTTATGTCTCGGTTAGGTCTGGGATTTGCCCTCATCTGGCTCATACTTTCGCATTTCTCGCATACTTGTTGGCCAGATCCTGGGCTTTTTCTGGTTTGGATCACGTAGTAATGTGGTACCACACTGAAACAGTCACTAAGAGCGGGTTCCTATTAGTATTTTAGAGGATAACGCTGGTTATGTCTGGGTTAGTTCTGGTATTTGCAATTATCTGGATCATACTATCGCGTTTTTCGCATACTTCTTGGCCAGATCCAGGGTTTTTTCAGGTTTGGATCTCGTAGTAATATGGTACCACACAGAAACAGTCAATAGAAGCTGGTTCCGAATAGTATTTTAGAGGATGACGCTGGTTATGTCTGGGTTAGTTCCGGTATTTGCAACCATCTGCCTCATACTTTCGCGATTTCGTATACTTGTTTGCAAGATCCTGGGTTTTTTTTGGTTTGGATCACGTAGTAATGTGGTACCACACTGAAACAGTCAATTAAACCTGGTTCCGATTAATATTTTAGAGGATAACGCCGGTTATGTCTCGGTTAGGTCAGGGATTTGCCCTCATCTGTCTCGTGCTTTCGTAATTTTCGCGTACTTGTTGGCCAGATCTTGGGTTTTTTGTGGTTTGGATCCCGTCGTAATATGGTTCCACACCGATGCAGTCAATTAAACCTGGTTGTAATGAATATTTTGGAGGATAACGCTGGTTATGTTTGGGTCAGTTCTGGTATTTGCAATCATCTGGCTCGTACTTTCGCATTTTTCGCATACTTGTTGGCAAGATCCTGGGTTTTTTTTGGTTTGGATCACGTAGTAATGTGGTACCACACTGAAACAGTCAATTAAACCTGGTTCCGATTAATATTTTAGAGGATAACGCCGGTTAAGTCTGGGTTAGGTCTGGTATTTGCCCTCACCTGGCTCGTACTTTCGCATTTTTCGCAAACTTGTTGGCCAGATCCTGGCCTTTTTCTGGATTGGATCACGTGGTAATGCGGTACCACACCGAAGCAGTCAAGTAAACCAGGTTGCGATTAATATTTTAGAGGATAACGCCGGTTATGTCTCGGTTAGGTCTGGGATTTGCCCTCATCTGGCTCATACTTTCGCATTTCTCGCATACTTGTTGGCCAGATCCTGGGCTTTTTCTGGTTTGGATCACGTAGTAATGTCGTACCAGACTGAATCAGTCAATAAAAGCTGGTTCCTATTAGTATTTTAGAGGATAACGCTGGTTATGTCTGGGTTAGTTCTGGTATATGCAATTATCTGGCTAATACTATCGCGTTTTTCGCATACTTCTTGGCCAGATCCAGGGTTTTTTCAGGTTTGGATGTCGTAGTAATATGATACGACACAGAAACAGTCAATAGAAGCTGGTTCCGAATAGTATTTTAGAGGATGACGCTGGTTATGTCTGGGTTAGTTCCGGTATTTGCAACCATCTGCCTCATACTTTCGCGACTTCGTATACTTGTTTGCCAGATCCTGGCCTTTTTCTGGCTTGGACCACGTAGTAATGTGGTATCACACTGAAACACTCAATTAAACCTGGTTGCGATTAATATTTTAGAGGATAACGCCGGTTATGTCTCGGGTAGGTCTGGGATTTGCCGTCATCTGGCTCGTATTCTCGCATTTTTCGCATACTTGTTGGCCAGATCCTGGCCTTTTTCTGGCTTGGACCACGTTGTAATGTGGTACCACACTGAAGCCGTCAATAGAATCTGGTTCCGAAAGGTATTCCGGAGGATAACGCAGGTTACGTCTTGGTTAGTTCTGGTATTTGCAATCATCTGGCTCATACTTTCGCGTTTTTCGCATACTTGTTGGCCGGATCCTGGGTTTTTCCTGGTTTGGATCCCGTAGTAATGAAGTTCCACACCGAAACAGTCAATTAAACCTGGTTGCGATTAATATTTTAGAGGATAACGCCGTTATGTCTCGGTTAGGTCTGGGATTTGCCATCATCTGGCTCGTACTTTCGCATTTTTCGCATACTTGTTGGTCAGATCTTGGCCTTTTTCTGGTTTGGATCCCGTAGTAATGTGGATCCACACCGAAACAGACAATTAAACCTGGTTGCGATTAATATTTTAGAGGACAACGCCCGTTATGTCTCGGTTAGGTCAGGGATTTGCCCTCATCTGTCTCGTGCTTTCGTAATTTTCGCGTACTTGTTGGCCAGATCTTGGGTTTTTTGTGGTTTGGATCCCGTCGTAATGTGGTTCCACACCGATGCAGTCAATAAAACCTGGTTGTAATGAATATTTTGGAGGATAACGCTGGTTATGTTTGGGTTAGTTCTGGTATTTGCAATCATCTGGCTCGTACTTTCGCATTTTTCGCATACTTGTTGGCAAGATCCTGGGTTTTTTTTGGTTTGGATCACGTAGTAATGTGGTACCACACTGAAACAGTCAATTAAACCTGGTTCCGATTAATATTTTAGAGGATAACGCCGGTTAAGTCTGGGTTAGGTCTGGTATTTGCCCTCACCTGGCTCGTACTTTCGCATTTTTCGCAAACTTGTTGGCCAGATCCTGGCCTTTTTCTGGATTGGATCACGTGGTAATGCGGTACCACACCGAAACAGTCAAGTAAACCAGGTTGCGATTAATATTTTAGAGGATAACGCCGGTTATGTCTCGGTTAGGTCTGGGATTTGCCCTCATCTGGCTCATACTTTCGCATTTCTCGCATACTTGTTGGCCAGATCCTGGGCTTTTTCTGGTTTGGATCACGTAGTAATGTCGTACCAGACTGAATCAGTGAATAAAAGCTGGTTCCTATTAGTATTTTAGAGGATAACGCTGGTTATGTCTGGGTTAGTTCTGGTATATGCAATTATCTGGCTAATACTATCGCGTTTTTCGCATACTTCTTGGCCAGATCCAGGGTTTTTTCAGGTTTGGATGTCGTAGTAATATGATACCACACAGAAACAGTCAATAGAAGCTGGTTCCGAATAGTATTTTAGAGGATGACGCTGGTTATGTCTGGGTTAGTTCCGGTATTTGCAACCATCTGCCTCATATTTTCGCGACTTCGTATACTTGTTTGCCAGATCCTGGCCTTTTTCTGGCTTGGACCACGTAGTAATGTGGTATCACACTGAAACACTCAATTAAACCTGGTTGCGATTAATATTTTAGAGGATAACGCCGGTTATGTCTCGGGTAGGTCTGGGATTTGCCGTCATCTGGCTCGTATTCTCGCATTTTTCGCATACTTGTTGGCCAGATCCTGGCCTTTTTCTGGCTTGGACCACGTTGTAATGTGGTACCACACTGAAGCCGTCAATAGAATCTGGTTCCGAAAGGTATTCCGGAGGATAACGCAGGTTACGTCTTGGTTAGTTCTGGTATTTGCAATCATCTGGCTCATACTTTCGCGTTTTTCGCATACTTGTTGGCCAGATCCTGGGTTTTTTCTGGTTTGGATCTCGTAGTAATGAAGTTCCACACCGAAACAGTCAATTAAACCTGGTTGCGATTAATATTTTAGAGGATAACGCAGGTTACGTCTGGGTTAGTTCTGGTATTTGCAACCATCTGGCTCATACTTTCGCATTTTTCGCATACTTGTTGGCAAGATCCTGGGTTTTTTTTTGGTTTGGATCACGTAGTAATGTGGTACCACACTGAAACAGTCAATTAAACCTGGTTCCGATTAATATTTTAGAGGATAACGCCGGTTATGTCTCGGTTAGGTCAGGGATTTGCCCTCATCTGTCTCGTGCTTTCGTAATTTTCGCGTACTTGTTGGCCAGATCTTGGGTTTTTTGTGGTTTGGATCCCGTCGCAATATGGTTCCACAACGATGCAGTCAATTAAACCTGGTTGTAATGAATATTTTGGAGGATAACGCTGGTTATGCTTGGGTTTGTTCTGGTATTTGCAATCATCTGGCTCGTACTTTCGCATTTTTCGCATACTTGTTGGCAAGATCCTGGGTTTTTTTTGGTTTGGATCACGTAGTACTGTGGTACCACACTGAAACAGTCAATTAAACCTGGTTCCGATTAATATTTTAGAGGATAACGCCGGTTAAGTCTGGGTTAGGTCTGGTATTTGCCCTCACCTGGCTCGTACTTTCGCATCTTTGGCATACTTGTTGGCAAGGTCCTGGGCTTTTTTTGATTTGGATCACGTGGTAATACGGTACCACACCGAAACAGTCAAGTAAACCTGGTTGCGATTAATATTTTAGAGGATAACGCCGGTTACGTCTCGGTTAGGTCTGGGATTTGCCCTCATCTGGCTCATACTTTCGCATTTCTCGCATACTTGTTGGCCAGATCCTGGGCTTTTTCTGGTTTGGATCACGTAGTAATGTGGTACCAAACTGAAACTGTCAATAAAAGCAGGTTCCGATTAGTATTTTAGAGGATAACGCCGTTTACGTCTTGGTTAGGTCTGGGATTTGCCATCATCTGGCTCGTACTTTCGCATTTTTCGCATACTTGTTGGCCAGATCCTGGGCTTTTTCTGGTTTGGATCCCGTAGTAATGAAGTTCCACACTGAAACAGTCAATTAAACCTGGTTGCGATTAATATTTTAGAGGATAACGCCGGTTATGTCTCGGGTAGTTCTGGGATTTGCCGTCATCTGGCTCGTATTTTCGAATTTTTCGCATACTTGTTGGCAAGATCCTGGGCTTTTTTTGGTTTGGATCACGTAGTAATGTGGATCCACACTGAAACAGTCAATTAAACCTGGTTCCGATTAATATTTTAGAGGATAACGCCGGTTATGTCTGGGTTAGGTCTGGTATTTGCCCTCATCTGGCTCGTACTTTCGCATTTTTCGCAAACTTGTTGGCCAGATCCTGGGCTTTTTCTGGTTTGGATCACGTAGTAATGTCGTACCAGACTGGAACAGTCAATAAAAGCTGGTTCCTATTAGTATTTTAGAGGATAACGCTGGTTATGTCTGGGTTAGTTCTGGTATTTGCAATTATCTGGCTCGTACTATCGCGATTTTCGCATACTTCTTGGCCAGATCCAGGGTTTTTTCAGGTTTGGATCACGTAGTAATATGGTACCACACAGAAACAGTCAATAGAAGCTGGTTCCGAATAGTATTTTAGAGGATGACGCTGGTTATGTCTGGGTTAGTTCTGGTATTTGCAACCATCTGCCTCATACTTTCGCGATTTCGTATACTTGTTTGCCAGATCCTGGCCTTTTTCTGGCTTGGACCACGTAGTAATGTGGTATCACACAGAAACAGTCAATTAAACCTGGTTGCGATTAATATTTTAGAGGATAACGCCGATAATGTCTCGGGTAGGTCTGGGATTTGCCGTCATCTAGCTCGTATTTTCGCATTTTTCGCATACTTGTTGGCCAGATCCTGGCCTTTTTCTGGCTTGGACCACGTTGTAATGTGGTACCACACTGAAACAGTCAATTAAACCTGGTTGCGATTAATATTTTAGAGGATAACGCCGGTTATGTCTCGGTTAGGTCTGGGATTTGCCATCATCTGGCTCGTACTTTCGCATTTTTCGCATACTTGTTGGCCAGATACTGGGCTTTTTCTGGTTTGGACCACGTTGTAATGTGGTACCACACTGAAGCGGTCAATAGAATCTGGTTCCGAAAGGTATTCTGGAGGATAACGCAGGTTACGTCTTGGTTAGTTCTGGTATTTGCAATCGTCTGGCTCATACTTTCGCGTTTTTCGCATACTTGTTGGCCAGATCCTGGGCTTTTTCTGGTTTGGATCCCGTAGTAATGAAGTTCCACACCGAAACAGTCAATTAAACCTGGTTGCGATTAATATTTTAGAGGATAACGCCGGTTATGTCTCGGTTAGGTCTGGGATTTGCCATCATCTGGCTCGTACTTTCGCATTTTTCGCATGCTTGTTGGCCAGAAACTGGGCTTTCTCTGGTTTGGATCACGTAGTAATGTGGATCCACACTGAAACAGTCACTTAAACCTGGTTCCGATTAATATTTTAGAGGATAACGCCGGTTATGTCTGGGTTAGGTCTGGTATTTGCCCTCATCTGGCTCGTACTTTCGCATTTTTCGCAAATTTGTTGGCCAGATCCTGGCCTTTTTCTGGATTGGATCACGTGGTAATGCGGTACCACACTGAAACAGTCAATTAAACCTGGTTCCGGCTAGTATTTTAGAGGATAACGCCGGTTATGTCTGGGTTAGATCTGGTATTTGTCCTCATCTGGCTCGTACTTTCGCATTTTTCGCAAACTTGTTGGCCAGATCCTGGCCTTTTTCTAGATTGGATCACGTGGTAATGCGGTACCACACCGAAACAGTCAAGTAAACCTGGTAGCGATTAATATTTTAGAGGATAACGCCGGTTATGTCTCGGTTAGGTCTGGGATTTGCCATCATCTGGCTCGTACTTTCGCATTTTTCGCATACTTGTTGGCCAGATACTGGGCTTTTTCTGGTTTGGACCACGTTGTAATGTGGTACCACACTGAAGCGGTCAATAGAATCTGGTTCCGAAAGGTATTCCGGAGGATAACGCAGGTTATGTCTCGGTTAGGTCTGGGATTTGCCCTCATCTGGCTCATACTTTCGCATTTCTCGCATACGTGTTGGCCAGATCCTGGGCTTTTTCTGGTTTGGACCACGTTGTAATGTGGTACCACACTGAAGCGGTCAATAGAATCTGGTTCCGATAGGTATTCTGGAGGATAACGCAGGTTACGTCTTGGTTAGTTCTGGTATTTGCAACCATCTGGCTCATACTTTCGCGTTTTTCGCATACATGTTGGCCAGATCCTGGGCTTTTTCTGGTTTGGATCCCGTAGTAATGAAGTTCCACACCGAAACAGTCAATTAAACCTGGTTCCGATTAATATTTTAGAGGATAACGCCGGTTATGTCTGGGTTAGGTCTGGTATTTGCCCTCATCTGGCTCGTACTTTCGCATTTTTCGCAAACTTGTTGGCCAGATCCTGGCCTTTTTCTGGATTGGATCACGTGGTAATGCGGTACCACACCGAAACAGTCAAGTAAACCTGGTTGTGATTAATATTTTAGAGGATAACGCCGGTTATGTCTCGTTTAGGTCTGGGATTTGCCCTCATCTGGCTCATACTTTCGCATTTCTCGCATACGTGTTGGCCAGATCCTGGGCTTTTTCTGGTTTGGACCACGTTGTAATGTGGTACCACACTGAAGCGGTCAATAGAATCTGGTTCCGAAATGTATTCTGGAGGATAACGCAGGTTACGTCTTGGTTAGTTCTGGTATTTGCAACCATCTGGCTCATACCTTCGCGATTTCGTATACTTGTTTGCCAGATCCTGGCCTTTTCCTGGCTTGGACCACGTAGTAATGTGGTATCACACTGAAACAGTCAATTAAACCTGGTTGCGATTAATATTTTAGAGGATAACGCCGGTTATGTCTCGGGTAGTTCTGGGATTTGCCGTTATCTGGCCCGTATTTTCGCATTTTTCGCATACTTGTTGGCAAGATCCTGGCCTTTTCCTGGCTTGGACCACGTAGTAATGTGGTATCACACTGAAACAGTCAATTAAACCTGGTTGCGATTAATATTTTAGAGGATAACGCCGGTTATGTCTCGGTTAGGTCTGGGATTTGCCCTCATCTGGCTCATACTTTCGCATTTCTCGCATACGTGTTGGCCAGATCCTGGGCTTTTTCTGGTTTGGACCACGTAGGAATGTGGTATCACACTGAAACAGTCAATTAAACCTGGTTGCGATTAATATTTTAGAGGATAACGCCGGTTATGTCTCGGGTAGGTCTGGGATTTGCCGTCAGCTAGCTCGTATTTTCGCATTTTTCGCATACTTGTTGGCCAGATCCTGGCCTTTTTCTGGCTTGGACCACGTTGTAATGTGGTACCACACTGAAGCAGTCAATTAAACCTGGTTGCGATTATTATTTTAGAGGATAACGCCGGTTATGTCTGGGTTAGGTCTGGTACTTGCCCTCATCTGGCTCGTACTTTCGCATTTTTCGCATACTTGTAGGCAGGATCCTGGCCTTTTTCTGGTTTGGATCACGTAGTAATGTGGTACCACACTGAAACAGTCAATAAAAGCTGGTTCCGATTAGTATTTTAGAGGATAACGCTGGTTATGTCTGGGTTAGTTCGGGTATTTGCAATTATCTGGCTCATACTATCGCGTTTTTCGCATACTTCTTGGCCAGATCCAGAGTTTTCTCAGGTTTCGATCACGTAGTAATATGGTACCACACAGAAACAGTCAATAGAAGCTGGTTCCGAATAGTATTTTAGAGGATGACGCTGGTTATGTCTGGGTTAGTTCTGGTATTTGCAACAATCTGGCTCATACTTTCGCGATTTCGTATACTTGTTTGCCAGATCCTGGCCTTTTTCTGGCTTGGATCCCGTAGTAATGAAGTTCCACACCGAAACAGTAAATTAAACCTGGTTGCGATTAATATTTTAGTGGATAACGCCGGTTATGTCTCGGGTAGTTCTGGGATTTGCCGTTATCTGGCTCGTATTTTCGCATTTTTCGCATACTTGTTGGCAAGATCCTGGGCTTTTTTTGGTTTGGATCTCGTAGTAATGTGGTACCACACTGAAACAGCCAATTAAACCTGGTTGCGATTAATATTTTAGAGGATAACGCCGGTTATGTCTCGGTTAGGTCTGGGATTTGCCATCATCTGGCTCGTACTTTCGCATTTTTCGCATACTTATTGGCCAGATCCTGGCCTTTTTCTGGTATGGATCCCGTAGTAATGTGGATCCACAACGAAACGGACAATAAAACCTGGTTGCGATTAATATTTTAGAGGATATGCCGGTTATGTCTGGGCTAGGTCTGGAACTTGCCCACATCTGGCTCGTACTTTCGCATTTTTCGCATACTTGTTGGCCGGATACTGGGCTTTTTCTGTTTTGGATCACGTAGTAATGTGGTACCACACTGAAACAGTCAATAAAAGCTGGTTCCGAATAGTATTTTAGAGGATAACGCAGGTAACGTCTGGGTTAGTTCTGGTATTTGCAATCATCTGCCTCGTACTTTCGCATTTTTCGCATACTTGTTGGCAAGATCCTGGGTTTTTTTTGGTTAGGATCACGTAGTAATGTGGTACCACACTGAAACTGTCAATTAAACCTGGTTCCGATTAATATTTTGGCGGATAATGCCGGTTATGTCTGGGTTAGGTCTGGTATTTGCCCTCATCTGGCTCGTACTTTCGCATTTTTCGCATACTTGTTGGCCAAATCCTGGCCTTTTTCTGGTTTGGATCACGTAGTAATGCGGTACCACACTGAAACAGTCAATTAAACCTGGTTTCAGTTAGTATTTTAGAGGATAACGCCGGTTATGTCTGGGTTAGGTCTGGTATTTGCCCTCATCTGGCTCGTACTTTCGCATTTCTCGCATACTTGTTGGCCAGATCCTGGGCTTTTTCTGGTTTGGATCACGTAGTAATGTGGTACCACACTGAAACAGTCAATAAAAGCTGGTTCCGATTAGTATTTTAGAGGATAACGCTGGTTATGTCTGGGTTAGTTCTGGTATTTGCAATTATCTGGCTCATACTATCGCGTTTTTCGCATGCTTCTAGGCCAGATCCAGGGTTTTTTCAGGTTTGGATCCCGTAGTAATGTGGTTCCACACCGAAACAGTCAATTAAACCTGGTTGGAATGAATATTTTAGGGGATAACGCCGGTTATGTCTGGGTTAGGTCTGGTATTTGCCCTCATCTGCCTCGTATTTTCGCATTTTTCGCATACTTGTTGGCCAGATCCTGGCCTTTTTCTGGTTTGGATCACGTTGTAATGTGGTACCACCCTGAAACGGTGAATAAGAGCTGGTGGCGATTAATATTTTAGAGGATAACGCTGGTTATGTCTGGGTTAGTTCTGGTATTTGCAATCATCTGGCCCATACTTTTGCAATTTTCTCGTACTTGTTGGCCATATCTTGGGTTTTCTGTGGCTTGGATCCCGTCGAAATCTGGTTCCACACCGAAGCAGTCAATCAAACCTGGTTGCGATGAATATTTTGGAGGATAACGCTGGTTATGTTTGGGTTAGTTCTGGTATTTGCAATCATCTGACTCGTACTTTCGCATTTTTCGCATACTTGTTGGCAAGATTATGGGCTTTTTTTAGTTTGGATCACGTAGTAATGTGGTACCACACTGAAACAGTCAATAAAAGCTGGTTCCGAATAGTATTTTAGAGGATAGCGCAGGTTACGTCTGGGTTAGTTCTGGTATTTGCAATCATCTGGCTCATACATTCGCGTTTTTCGCATACATCTTTGCCGGATCCTGGGTTTTTTCTGGTTTGGATCCCGTAGTAATGAAGTTCCAAACCGAAACAGTCAATTAAACCTGGTTGCGATTAATATTTTAGAGGATAACGCCGGTTATGTCTCGGGTAGGTCTGGGATTTGCCGTCATCTGGCTCGTATTTTCGCATTTCTCGCATACTTGTTGGCCAGATCCTGGCCTTTTCCTGGCTTGGACCACGTAGTAATGTGGTATCACACTGAAACAGTCAATAAAAGCTGGTTCCGAATAGTATTTTAGAGGATAACGCAGGTAACGTCTGGGTTAGTTCTGGTATTTGCAACCATCTGCCTCGTACTTTCGCATTTCTCGTATACGTGTTGGCCAGATCCTGGGTTTTTTTCTGGTTTGGATCCCGTAGTAATGAAGTTCCACTCTGAAACAGTCAATTAAACCTGGTTCCGATTAATATTTTAGAGGATAACGCTGGTTATGTCTGGGTTAGTTCTGTTATTTGCAATCATCTGGCTCATACTTTCGCAATTTTCGCGTACTTGTTGGCCAGATCTTGGGTTTTTAGTGGTTTGGATCCCTTCGTAATGTCGTTCCACACCGAAGCAGTCAATTAAACCTGGTTGCGATGAATATTTTGGAGGATAACGCTGGTTATGTTTGGGTTAGTTCTGGTATTTGCAATCATCTGGCTCGTACTTTCGCATTTTTCGCATACTTGTTGGCCAGATCCTGGCCTTTTCCTGGCTTGGACCACGTAGTAATGTGGTATCACACTGAAACAGTCAATTAAACCTGGTTGCGATTAATATCTTAGAGGATAACGCCGGTTATGTCTCGGGTAGGTCTGGGATTTGCCGTCATCTAGCTCGTATTTTCGCATTTTTCGCATACTTGTTGGCCAGATGCTGGCCTTTTTCTGGCTTCGACCACGTAGTAATGTGGTATCACACTGAAACAGTCAATAGAATCTAGTTCCGAATAGTATTTTAGAGGATAACGCAGGTTACGTGTGGGTTAGTTCTGGTATTTGCCTTCATCTGGCTCGTACCTTCGCATTTTTCGCTTACTTGTTGGCCAGATCCTGGCCTTTTTCTGGCTTGGACCACGCAGTAATGTGGTACCACACTGAAACAGTCAATTAAACCTGGTCCCGATTAATATTTTAGAGGATAACGCCGGTTATGTCTGGGTTAGGTCTGGTATTTGCCCTCATCTGGCTCGTACTTTCGCATTTTTCGCATACTTGTAGGCAGGATCCTGGCCTTTTTCTGGTTTGGATCACGTAGTAATGCGGTACCACACCGAAACAGTCAATTAAACCTAGTTCCGATTAATATTTTAGAGGATAACGCCGGTTATGTCTGGGTTAGGTCTGGTATTTGTCCTCATCTGGCTCGTACTTTCGCATTTTTCGCTTACTTGTTGGGCAGATCCTGACCTTTTTCTGGCTTGGACCACATAGTAATGAGGTACCACACTGAAACAGTCAATTAAACCTGGTTCCGATTAATATTTAAGAAGATAACGCTGGTTATATCTGGGTTAGTTCTGGTATTTGCAATCATCTGGCTCATACTTTCGCATTTTTCGCATACTTGTCGGCAGGATCCTGAGCTTTTTTTGGTTTGGATCACGTAGTAATGTGGTACCACACTGAAACAGTCAATTAAACCTGGTTCCGATTAATATTTTAGAAGATAACGCTGGTTATATCTGGGTTAGTTCTGGTATTTGCAATCATCTGGCTCATACTTTCGCATTTATCGCATACTTGTTGGCCAGATCCAGGCCTTTTTCTGGCTTGGACCACGTAGTAATGAGGTACCACACTGAAACAGTCAATTAAACCTGGTTCCGATTAATATTTTAGAGGATAACGCCGGTTATGTCTGGGTTAGTTCTGTTATTTGTAATCATCTGGTTCATTTTTTCGCAATTTTCGCGTACTAGTTGGCCAGATCTTGGGTTTTTTGTGGTTTGGATCCCGTCGTAATGTCGTTCCACACCGAAGCAGTCAATTAAACCTGGTTGCGATGAATATTTTGGAGGATAACGCTGGTTATGTTTGGGCTAGTTCTGGTATTTGCAATCATCTGGCTCGTACTTTCGCATTTTTCGCATACTTGTTGGCAAGATCCTGGGCTGTTTTTGGTTTGGATCACGTAGTAATGTGATACCACACTGAAACAGTCAATGAAAGCTGGTTCCGAATAGTATTTTAGAGGATAGCCCAGGTTACGTCTGGGTTAGTTCTGGTATTTGCAATCATCTGGCTCATACATTCGCGTTTTTCGCATACATCTTTGCCAGATCCTGGGTTTTTTCTGGTTTGGATCCCGTAGTAATGAAGTTCCACACCGAAACAGTCAATTAAACCTGGTTGCGATTAATATTTTAGAGGATAACGCCGGTTATGTCTCGGGTAGGTCTGGGATTTGCCGTCATCTGGCTCGTATTTTCGCATTTCTCGCTTACTTGTTGGCCAGATCCTGGCCTTTTCCTGGCTTGGACCACGTAGTAATGTGGTATCACACTGAAACAGTCAATTAAACCTGGTTGCGATTAATATCTTAGAGGATAACGCCGGTTATGTCTCGGGTAGGTCTGGGATTTGCCGTCATCTAGCTCGTATTTTCGCATTTTTCGCATACTTGTTGGCCAGATCCTGGCCTTTTTCTGGCTTGGACCACGAAGTAATGTGGTACCACACTGAAACAGTCAATAGAATCTAGTTCCGAATAGTATTTTGGAGGATAACGCAGGTTATGTCTGGGTTAGGTCTGGTATTTGCAATCATCTGGCTCATACTTTCGCGTTTTTCACATACTTGTTGGCCAGATCCTGGGTTTTTTTCTGGTTTGGATCCCGTAGTAATGAAGTTCCGCACTGAAACAGTCAATTAAACCTGGTTGCGATTAATATTTTAGAGGATAACGCCGGTTATGTCTCGGTTAGGTCTGGGATTTGCCATCATCTGGCTCGTACTTTCGCATTTTTCGCATGCTTGTTGGCCAGATACTGGGCTTTCTCTGGTTTGGATCACGTAGTAATGTGGATCCACACTGAAACAGTCAATTAAACCTGGTTCCGATTAATATTTTAGAGGATAACGCCGGTTATGTCTGGGTTAGGTCTGGTATTTGCCCTCATCTGGCTCGTACTTTCGCATTTTTCGCAAACTTGTTGGCCAGATCCTGGCCTTTTTCTGGATTGGATCACGTGGTAATGCGGTACCACACTGAAACAGTCAATTAAACCTGGTTCCGGTTAGTATTTTAGAGGATAACGCCGGTTATGTCTGGGTTAGATCTGGTATTTGTCCTCATCTGGCTCGTACTTTCGCATTTTTCGCAAACTTGTTGGCCAGATCCTGGCCTTTTTCTGGATTGGATCACGTGGTAATGCGGTACCACACCGAAACAGTCAAGTAAACCTGGTTGCGATTAATATTTTAGAGGATAACGCCGGTTATGTCTCGGTTAGGTCTGGGATTTGCCATCATCTGGCTCGTACTTTCGCATTTTTCGCATACTTGTTGGCCAGATACTGGGCTTTTTCTGGTTTGGACCACGTTGTAATGTGGTACCACACTGAAGCGGTCAATAGAATCTGGTTCCGAAAGGTATTCCGGAGGATAACGCAGGTTATGTCTCGGTTAGGTCTGGGATTTGCCCTCATCTGGCTCATACTTTCGCATTTCTCGCATACGTGTTGGCCAGATCCTGGGCTTTTTCTGGTTTGGACCACGTTGTAATGTGGTACCACACTGAAGCGGTCAATAGAATCTGGTTCCGAAAGGTATTCTGGAGGATAACGCAGGTTGCGTCTTGGTTAGTTCTGGTATTTGCAACCATCTGGCTCATACTTTCGCGATTTCGTATACTTGTTTGCCAGATCCTGGCCTTTTCCTGGCTTGGACCACGTAGTAATGTGGTATCACACTGAAACAGTCAATTAAACCTGGTTGCGATTAATATTTTAGAGGATAACGCCGGTTATGTCTCGGTTAGGTCTGGGATTTGCCCTCATCTGGCTCATACTTTCGCATTTCTCGCATACGTGTTGGCCAGATCCTGGGCTTTTTCTGGTTTGGACCACGTAGGAATGTGGTATCACACTGAAACAGTCAATTAAACCTGGTTGCGATTAATATTTTAGAGGATAACGCCGGTTATGTCTCGGGTAGGTCTGGGATTTGCCGTCAGCTAGCTCGTATTTTCGCATTTTTCGCATGCTTGTTGGCCAGATCCTGGCCTTTTTCTGGCTTGGACCACGTTGTAATGTGGTACCACACTGAAGCAGTCAATTAAACCTGGTTGCGATTATTATTTTAGAGGATAACGCCGGTTATGTCTCGGTTAGTTCTGGTATTTGCCTTCATCTGGCTCGTACCTTCGCATTTTTCGCTTACTTGTTGGCCAGATCCTGGCCTTTTTCTGGCTTGGACCACGAAGTAATGTGGTACCACACTGAAACAGTCAATTAAACCTGGTCCCGATTAATATTTAAGAAGATAACGATGGTTATATCTGGGTTAGTTCTGGTATTTGCAATCATCTGGCTCATACTTTCGCATTTTTCGCATACTTGTTGGCAGGATCCTGAGCTTTTTTTGGTTTGGATCACGTAGTAATGTGGTACCACACTGAAACAGTCAATTAAACCTGGTTCCGATTAATATTTTAGAAGATAACGCTGGTTATATCTGGGTTAGTTCTGGTATTTGCAATCATCTGGCTCATACTTTCGCATTTATCGCATACTTGTTGGCCAGATCCAGGCCTTTTTCTGGCTTGGACCACGTAGTAATGAGGTACCACACTGAAACAGTCAATTAAACCTGGTTCCGATTAATATTTTAGAGGATAACGCCGGTTATGTCTGGGTTAGTTCTGTTATTTGTAATCATCTGGTTCATTTTTTCGCAATTTTCGCGTACTAGTTGGCCAGATCTTGGGTTTTTTGTGGTTTGGATCCCGTCGTAATGTCGTTCCACACCGAAGCAGTCAATTAAACCTGGTTGCGATGAATATTTTGGAGGATAACGCTGGTTATGTTTGGGCTAGTTCTGGTATTTGCAATCATCTGGCTCGTACTTTCGCATTTTTCGCATACTTGTTGGCAAGATCCTGGGCTTTTTTTGGTTTGGATCACGTAGTAATGTGGTACCACACTGAAACAGTCAATGAAAGCTGGTTCCGAATAGTATTTTAGAGGATAGCCCAGGTTACGTCTGGGTTAGTTCTGGTATTTGCAATCATCTGGCTCATACATTCGCGTTTTTCGCATACATCTTTGCCAGATCCTGGGTTTTTTCTGGTTTGGATCCCGTAGTAATGAAGTTCCACACCGAAACAGTCAATTAAACCTGGTTGCGATTAATATTTTAGAGGATAACGCCGGTTATGTCTCGGGTAGGTCTGGGATTTGCCGTCATCTGGCTCGTATTTTCGCATTTCTCGCTTACTTGTTGGCCAGATCCTGGCCTTTTCCTGGCTTGGACCACGTAGTAATGTGGTATCACACTGAAACAGTCAATTAAACCTGGTTGCGATTAATATCTTAGAGGATAACGCCGGTTATGTCTCGGGTAGGTCTGGGATTTGTCGTCATCTAGCTCGTATTTTCGCATTTTTCGCATACTTGTTGGCCAGATCCTGGCCTTTTTCTGTCTTCGACCACGTAGTAATGTGGTATCACACTGAAACAGTCAATAGAATCTAGTTCCGAATAGTATTTTGGAGGATAACGCAGGTTACGTCTGGGTTAGTTCTGGTATTTGCAATCATCTGGCTCATACTTTCGCGTTTTTCACATACTTGTTGGCCAGATCCTGGGTTTTTTTCTGGTTTGGATCCCGTAGTAATGAAGTTCCGCACTGAAACAGTCAATTAAACCTGGTTCCGATTAATATTTTAGAGGATAACGCTGGTTATGTCTGGGTTAGTTCTGTTATTTGCAATCATCTGGCTCATACTTTCGCAATTTTCGCGTACTTGTTGGCCAGATCTTGGGTTTTTAGTGGTTTGGATCCCTTCGTAATGTCGTTCCACACCGAAGCAGTCAATTAAACCTGGTTGCGATGATTATTTTGGAGGATAACGCTGGTTATGTTTGGGTTAGTTCTGGTATTTGCAATCATCTGGCTCGTACTTTCGCATTTTTCGCATACTTGTTGGCAAGATCCTGGGCTTTTTTTGGTGTGGATCACGTAGTAATGTGGTACCACACTGAAACAGTCAATAAAAGCTGGTTCCGAATAGTATTTTAGAGGATAACGCAGGTTACGTCTGGGTTAGTTCTGGTATTTGCCCTCATCTGGCTCGTACCTTCGCATTTTTCGCTTACTTGTTGGCCAGATCCTGGCCTTTTTCTGGCTTGGACCACGAAGTAATGTGGTACCACACTGAAACAGTCAATTAAACCTGGTCCCGATTAATATTTTAGAGGATAACGCCGGTTATGTCTGGGTTAGGTCTGGTACTTGCCCTCATCTGGCTCGTACTTTCGCATTTTTCGCATACTTGTAGGCAGGATCGTGGCCTTTTTCTGGTTTGGATCACGTAGTAATGCGGTACCACACCGAAACCGGCAATTAAACCTAGTTCCGATTAATATTTTAGAGGATAACGCCGGTTATGTCTGGGTTAGGTCTGGTATTTGTCCTCATCTGGCTCGTACTTTCGCAGTTTTCGCTTACTTGTTGGGCAGATCCTGACCTTTTTCTGGCTTGGACCACATAGTAATGAGGTACCACACTGAAACAGTCAATTAAACCTGGCGGCGATTAATATTTTAGAGGATAATGCCGGTTATGTCTGGGTTAGGTCTGGTACTTGCCCTCATCTGGCTCGTACTTTCGCATTTTTCGCATACTTGTAGGCAGGATCCTGGCCTTTTTCTGGTTTGGATCACGTAGTAATGCGGTACCACATCGAAACCGGCAATTAAACCTAGTTCCGATTAATATTTTAGAGGATAACGCCGGTTATGTCTGGGTTAGGTCTGGTATTTGCCCTCATCTGGCTCGTACTTTCGCATTTTTCGCATACTTGTTGGCCAGATCCTGGCCTTTTTCTGGATTGGATCACGTGGTAATGCGGTACCACACCGAAACAGTCAAGTAAACCTGGTTGCGATTAATATTTTAGAGGATAACGCCGGTTATGTCTCGGTTAGGTCTGGGATTTGCCATCATCTGGCTCGTACTTTCGCATTTTTCGCATACTTGTTGGCCAGATACTGGGCTTTTTCTGGTTTGGACCACGTTGTAATGTGGTACCACACTGAAGCGGTCAATAGAATCTGGTTCCGAAAGGTATTCCGGAGGATAACGCAGGTTATGTCTCGGTTAGGTCTGGGATTTGCCCTCATCTGGCTCATACTTTCGCATTTCTCGCATACGTGTTGGCCAGATCCTGGGCTTTTTCTGGTTTGGACCACGTAGGAATGTGGTATCACACTGAAACAGTCAATTAAACCTGGTTGCGATTAATATTTTAGAGGATAACGCCGGTTATGTCTCGGGTAGGTCTGGGATTTGCCGTCAGCTAGCTCGTATTTTCGCATTTTTCGCATACTTGTTGGCCAGATCCTGGCCTTTTTCTGGCTTGGACCACGTTGTAATGTGGTACCACACTGAAGCAGTCAATTAAACCTGGTTGCGATTATTATTTTAGAGGATAACGCCGGTTATGTCTCGGTTAGGTCTGGGATTTGCCATCATCTGGCTCGTACTTTCGCATTTTTCGCATACTTGTTGGCCAGATACTGGGCTTTTTCTGGTTTGGACCACGTTGTAATGTGGTACCACACTGAAGCGGTCAATAGAATCTGGTTCCGAAAGGTATTCTGGAGGATAACGCAGGTTACGTCTTGGTTAGTTCTGGTATTTGCAATCATCTGGCTCATACTTTCGCGTTTTTCGCATACTTGTTGGCCAGATCCTGGGCTTTTTCTGGTTTGGATCCCGTAGTAATGAAGTTCCACACCGAAACAGTCAATTAAACCTGGTTCCGATTAATATTTTAGAGGATAACGCCGGTTATGTCTGGGTTAGGTCTGGTATTTGCCCTCATCTGGCTCGTACTTTCGCATTTTTCGCAAACTTGTTGGCCAGGTCCTGGCCTTTTTCTGGATTGGATCACGTGGTAATGCGGTACCACACCGAAACAGTCAAGTAAACCTGGTTGTGATTAATATTTTAGAGGATAACGCCGGTTATGTCTCGGTTAGGTCTGGGATTTGCCCTCATCTGGCTCATACTTTCGTATTTCTCGCATACGTGTTGGCCAGATCCTGGGCTTTTTCTGGTTTGGACCACGTTGTAATGTGGTACCACACTGAAGCGGTCAATAGAATCTGGTTCCGAAAGGTATTCTGGAGGATAACGCAGGTTACGTCTTGGTTAGTTCTGGTATTTGCAACCATCTGGCTCATACCTTCGCGATTTCGTATACTTGTTTGCCAGATCCTGGCCTTTTCCTGGCTTGGACCACGTAGTAATGTGGTATCACACTGAAACAGTCAATTAAACCTGGTTGCGATTAATATTTTAGAGGATAACGCCGGTTATGTCTCGGGTAGTTCTGGGATTTGCCGTTATCTGGCCCGTATTTTCGCATTTTTCGCATACTTGTTGGCAAGATCCTGGCCTTTTCCTGGCTTGGACCACGTAGTAATGTGGTATCACACTGAAACAGTCAATTAAACCTGGTTGCGATTAATATTTTAGAGGATAACGCCGGTTATGTCTCGGTTAGGTCTGGGATTTGCCCTCATCTGGCTCATACTTTCGCATTTCTCGCATACGTGTTGGCCAGATCCTGGGCTTTTTCTGGTTTGGACCACGTAGGAATGTGGTATCACACTGAAACAGTCAATAGAATCTGGTTCCGAAAGGTATTCTGGAGGATAACGCAGGTTACGTCTTGGTTAGTTCTGGTATTTGCAACCATCTGGCTCATACCTTCGCGATTTCGTATACTTGTTTGCCAGATCCTGGCCTTTTCCTGGCTTGGACCACGTAGTAATGTGGTATCACACTGAAACAGTCAATTAAACCTGGTTGCGATTAATATTTTAGAGGATAACGCCGGTTATGTCTCGGTTAGGTCTGGGATTTGCCCTCATCTGGCTCATACTTTCGCATTTCTCGCATACGTGTTGGCCAGATCCTGGGCTTTTTCTGGTTTGGACCAAGTAGGAATGTGGTATCACACTGAAACAGTAAAATAAACCTGGTTGCGATTAATATTTTAGAGGATAACGCCGGTTATGTCTCGGGTAGGTCTGGGATTTGCCGTCAGCTAGCTCGTATTTTCGCATTTTTCGCATACTTGTTGGCCAGATCCTGGCCTTTTTCTGGCTTGGACCACGTTGTAATGTGGTACCACACTGAAGCAGTCAATTAAACGTGGTTGCGATTATTATTTTAGAGGATAACGCCGGTTATGTCTGGGTTAGGTCTGGTACTTGCCCTCATCTGGCTCGTACTTTCGCATTTTTCGCATACTTGTAGGCAGGATCCTGGCCTTTTTCTGGTTTGGATCACGTAGTAATGTGGTACCACACTGAAACAGTCAATAAAAGCTGGTTCCGATTAGTATTTTAGAGGATAACGCTGGTTATGTCTGGGTTAGTTCGGGTATTTGCAATTATCTGGCTCATACTATCGCGTTTTTCGCATACTTCTTGGCCAGATCCAGAGTTTTCTCAGGTTTGGATCACGTAGTAATATGGTACCACACAGAAACAGTCAATAGAAGCTGGTTCCGAATAGTATTTTAGTGGATAACGCAGGTAACGTCTGGGTTAGTTCTGGTATTTGCAACAATCTGGCTCATACTTTCGCGATTTCGTATACTTGTTTGCCAGATCCTGGCCTTTTTCTGGCTTGGATCCCGTAGTAATGAAGTTCCACACCGAAACAGTCAATTAAACCTGGTTGCGATTAATATTTTAGTGGATAACGCCGGTTATGTCTCGGGTAGTTCTGGGATTTGCCGTTATCTGGCTCGTATTTTCGCATTTTTCGCATACTTGTTGGCAAGATCCTGGGCTTTTTTTGGTTTGGATCTCGTAGTAATGTGGTACCACACTGAAACAGCCAATTAAACCTGGTTGCGATTAATATTTTAGAGGATAACGCCGGTTATGTCTCGGTTAGGTCTGGGATTTGCCATCATCTGGCTCGTACTTTCGCATTTTTCGCATACTTATTGGCCAGATCCTGGCCTTTTTCTGGTATGGATCCCGTAGTAATGTGGATCCACAACGAAACGGACAATTAAACCTGGTTGCGAATAATATTTTAGAGGATATGCCGGTTATGTCTGGGCTAGGTCTGGAACTTGCCCACATCTGGCTCGTACTTTCGCATTTTTCGCATACTTGTTGGCCGGATACTGGGCTTTTTCTGTTTTGGATCACGTAGTAATGTGGTACCACACTGAAACAGTCAATAAAAGCTGGTTCCGAATAGTATTTTAGAGGATAACGCAGGTAACGTCTGGGTTAGTTCTGGTATTTGCAATCATCTGCCTCGTACTTTCGCATTTTTCGCATACTTGTTGGCAAGATCCTGGGTTTTTTTTGGTTTGGATCACGTAGTAATGTGGTACCACACTGAAACTGTCAATTAAACCTGGTTCCGATTAATATTTTGGAGGATAATGCCGGTTATGTCTGGGTTAGGTCTGGTATTTGCCCTCATCTGGCTCGTACTTTCGCATTTTTCGCATACTTGTTGGCCAAATCCTGGCCTTTTTCTGGTTTGGATCACGTAGTAATGCGGTACCACACTGAAACAGTCAATTAAACCTGGTTTCAGTTAGTATTTTAGAGGATAACGCCGGTTATGTCTGGGTTAGGTCTGGTATTTGCCCTCATCTGGCTCGTACTTTCGCATTTCTCGCATACTTGTTGGCCAGATCCTGGGCTTTTTCTGGTTTGGATCACGTAGTAATGTGGTACCACACTGAAACAGTCAATAAAAGCTGGTTCCGATTAGTATTTTAGAGGATAACGCTGGTTATGTCTGGGTTAGTTCTGGTATTTGCAATTATCTGGCTCATACTATCGCGTTTTTCGCATGCTTCTAGGCCAGATCCAGGGTTTTTTCAGGTTTGGATCCCGTAGTAATGTGGTATCACACTGAAACAGTCAATTAAACCTGGTTGCGATTAATATCTTAGAGGATAACGCCGGTTATGTCTCGGATAGGTCTGGGATTTGCCGTCATCTAGCTCGTATTTTCGCATTTTTCGCATACTTGTTGGCCATATGCTGGCCTTTTTCTGGCTTCGACCACGTAGTAATGTGGTATCACACTGAAACAGTCAATAGAATCTAGTTCCGAATAGTATTTTAGAGGATAACGCAGGTTACGTGTGGGTTAGTTCTGGTATTTGCCTTCATCTGGCTCGTACCTTCGCATTTTTCGCTTACTTGTTGGCCAGATCCTGGCCTTTTTCTGGCTTGGACCACGAAGTAATGTGGTACCACACTGAAACAGTCAATTAAACCTGGTCCCGATTAATATTTTAGAGGATAACGCCGGTTATGTCTGGGTTAGGTCTGGTATTTGCCCTCATCTGGCTCGTACTTTCGCATTTTTCGCATACTTGTAGGCAGGATCCTGGCCTTTTTCTGGTTTGGATCACGTAGTAATGCGGTACCACACCGAAACAGTCAATTAAACCTAGTTCCGATTAATATTTTAGAGGATAACGCCGGTTATGTCTGGGTTAGGTCTGGTATTTGTCCTCATCTGGCTCGTACTTTCGCATTTTTCGCTTACTTGTTGGGCAGATCCTGACCTTTTTCTGGCTTGGACCACATAGTAATGAGGTACCACACTGAAACAGTCAATTAAACCTGGTTCCGATTAATATTTAAGAAGATAACGCTGGTTATATCTGGGTTAGTTCTGGTATTTGCAATCATCTGGCTCATACTTTCGCATTTTTCGCATACTTGTTGGCAGGATCCTGAGCTTTTTTTGGTTTGGATCACGTAGTAATGTGGTACCACACTGAAACAGTCAATTAAACCTGGTTCCGATTAATATTTTAGAAGATAACGCTGGTTATATCTGGGTTAGTTCTGGTATTTGCAATCATCTGGCTCATACTTTCGCATTTATCGCATACTTGTTGGCCAGATCCAGGCCTTTTTCTGGCTTGGACCACGTAGTAATGAGGTACCACACTGAAACAGTCAATTAAACCTGGTTCCGAATAGTAATTTAGAGGATAGCGCAGGTTACGTCTGGGTTAGTTCTGGTATTTGCAACCATCTGGCTCATACCTTCGCGATTTCGTATACTTGTTTGCCAGATCCTGGCCTTTTCCTGGCTTGGACCACGTAGTAATGTGGAATCACACTGAAACAGTCAATTAAACCTGGTTCCGATGAATATTTTGGAGGATAACCCTGGTTATGTTTGGGTTAGTTCTGGTATTTGCAATCATCAGGCTCGTACTTTCGCATATTTCGCATACTTGTTGGCAAGATCCTGGGCTTTTTTTGGTTTGGATCACGTAGTAATGTGGTTCCACACCGAAGCAGTCAATTAAACCTGGTTGCGATTAATATTTTAGAGGATAACGCCGGTTATGGCTCGGTTAGGTCAGGGATTTGCCCTCTTCTGGCTCGTACCTTCGCATTTTTCGCTTACTTGTTTGCAAGATCCTGGGCTTTTTTTGGTTTGGATCACGTAGTAATGTGGTACCACACTGAAACAGTCAATAAAAGCTGGTTCCGAATAGTAATTTAGAGGATAGCGCAGGTTACGTCTGCGTTAGTTCTGGTATTTGCAATCATCTGGCTCATACTTTCGCGTTTTTCGCATACTTGTTTGCCAGATCCTGGGTTTTTTCTGGTTTGGATCCCGTAGTAATGAAGTTCCACATCGAAACAGTCAATTAAACCTGGTTGCGATTAATATTTTAGCGGATAACGCCGGTTATGTCTCGGGTAGGTCTGGGATTTGCCGTCATCTGGCTCGTATTTTCGCATTTCTCGCATACTTGTTGGCCAGATCCTGGCCTTTTCCTGGCTTGGACCACGTAGTAATGTGGTATCACACTGAAACAGTCAATTAAACCTGGTTTCAGTTAGTATTTTAGAGGATAACGCCGGTTATGTCTGGGTTAGGTCTGGTATTTGCCCTCATCTGGCTCGTACTTTCGCATTTCTCGCATACTTGTTGGCCAGATCCTGGGCTTTTTCTGGTTTGGATCACGTAGTAATGTGGTACCACACTGAAACAGTCAATAAAAGCTGGTTCCGATTAGTATTTTAGAGGATAACGCTGGTTATGTCTGGGTTAGTTCTGGTATTTGCAATTATCTGGCTCATACTATCGCGTTTTTCGCATGCTTCTAGGCCAGATCCAGGGTTTTTTCAGGTTTGGATCCCGTAGTAATGTGGTATCACACTGAAACAGTCAATTAAACCTGGTTGCGATTAATATCTTAGAGGATAACGCCGGTTATGTCTCGGATAGGTCTGGGATTTGCCGTCATCTAGCTCGTATTTTCGCATTTTTCGCATACTTGTTGGCCAGATGCTGGCCTTTTTCTGGCTTCGACCACGTAGTAATGTGGTATCACACTGAAACAGTCAATAGAATCTAGTTCCGAATAGTATTTTAGAGGATAACGCAGGTTACGTGTGGGTTAGTTCTGGTATTTGCCTTCATCTGGCTCGTACCTTCGCATTTTTCGCTTACTTGTTGGCCAGATCCTGGCCTTTTTCTGGCTTGGACCACGAAGTAATGTGGTACCACACTGAAACAGTCAATTAAACCTGGTCCCGATTAATATTTTAGAGGATAACGCCGGTTATGTCTGGGTTAGGTCTGGTATTTGCCCTCATCTGGCTCGTACTTTCGCATTTTTCGCATACTTGTAGGCAGGATCCTGGCCTTTTTCTGGTTTGGATCACGTAGTAATGCGGTACCACACCGAAACAGTCAATTAAACCTAGTTCCGATTAATATTTTAGAGGATAACGCCGGTTATGTCTGGGTTAGGTCTGGTATTTGTCCTCATCTGGCTCGTACTTTCGCATTTTTCGCTTACTTGTTGGGCAGATCCTGACCTTTTTCTGGCTTGGACCACATAGTAATGAGGTACCACACTGAAACAGTCAATTAAACCTGGTTCCGATTAATATTTAAGAAGATAACGCTGGTTATATCTGGGTTAGTTCTGGTATTTGCAATCATCTGGCTCATACTTTCGCATTTTTCGCATACTTGTTGGCAGGATCCTGAGCTTTTTTTGGTTTGGATCACGTAGTAATGTGGTACCACACTGAAACAGTCAATTAAACCTGGTTCCGATTAATATTTTAGAAGATAACGCTGGTTATATCTGGGTTAGTTCTGGTATTTGCAATCATCTGGCTCATACTTTCGCATTTATCGCATACTTGTTGGCCAGATCCAGGCCTTTTTCTGGCTTGGACCACGTAGTAATGAGGTACCACACTGAAACAGTCAATTAAACCTGGTTCCGAATAGTAATTTAGAGGATAGCGCAGGTTACGTCTGGGTTAGTTCTGGTATTTGCAACCATCTGGCTCATACCTTCGCGATTTCGTATACTTGTTTGCCAGATCCTGGCCTTTTCCTGGCTTGGACCACGTAGTAATGTGGTATCACACTGAAACAGTCAATTAAACCTGGTTCCGATGAATATTTTGGAGGATAACCCTGGTTATGTTTGGGTTAGTTCTGGTATTTGCAATCATCAGGCTCGTACTTTCGCATATTTCGCATACTTGTTGGCAAGATCCTGGGCTTTTTTTGGTTTGGATCACGTAGTAATGTGGTTCCACACCGAAGCAGTCAATTAAACCTGGTTGCGATTAATATTTTAGAGGATAACGCCGGTTATGGCTCGGTTAGGTCAGGGATTTGCCCTCTTCTGGCTCGTACCTTCGCATTTTTCGCTTACTTGTTTGCAAGATCCTGGGCTTTTTTTGGTTTGGATCACGTAGTAATGTGGTACCACACTGAAACAGTCAATAAAAGCTGGTTCCGAATAGTAATTTAGAGGATAGCGCAGGTTACGTCTGCGTTAGTTCTGGTATTTGCAATCATCTGGCTCATACTTTCGCGTTTTTCGCATACTTGTTTGCCAGATCCTGGGTTTTTTCTGGTTTGGATCCCGTAGTAATGAAGTTCCACATCGAAACAGTCAATTAAACCTGGTTGCGATTAATATTTTAGCGGATAACGCCGGTTATGTCTCGGGTAGGTCTGGGATTTGCCGTCATCTGGCTCGTATTTTCGCATTTCTCGCATACTTGTTGGCCAGATCCTGGCCTTTTCCTGGCTTGGACCACGTAGTAATGTGGTATCACACTGAAACAGTCAATTAAACCTGGTTTCAGTTAGTATTTTAGAGGATAACGCCGGTTATGTCTGGGTTAGGTCTGGTATTTGCCCTCATCTGGCTCGTACTTTCGCATTTCTCGCATACTTGTTGGCCAGATCCTGGGCTTTTTCTGGTTTGGATCACGTAGTAATGTGGTACCACACTGAAACAGTCAATAAAAGCTGGTTCCGATTAGTATTTTAGAGGATAACGCTGGTTATGTCTGGGTTAGTTCTGGTATTTGCAATTATCTGGCTCATACTATCGCGTTTTTCGCATGCTTCTAGGCCAGATCCAGGGTTTTTTCAGGTTTGGATCCCGTAGTAATGTGGTATCACACTGAAACAGTCAATTAAACCTGGTTGCGATTAATATCTTAGAGGATAACGCCGGTTATGTCTCGGATAGGTCTGGGATTTGCCGTCATCTAGCTCGTATTTTCGCGTTTTTCGCATACTTGTTGGCCAGATCCTGGGTTTTTTTCTGGTTTGGATCACGTAGTAATGAAGTTCCACACTGAAACAGTCAATTAAACCTGGTTCCGATTAATATTTTAGAGGATAACGCTGGTTATGTCTGGGTTAGTTCTGTTATTTGCAATCATCTGGCTCATATTTTCGCAATTTTCGCCTACTTGTTGGCCAGATCTTGGGTTTTTTGTGGTTTGGATCCCGTCGTAATGTCGTTCCACACCGAAGCAGTCATTTAAACCTGGCTGCGATGAATGTTTTGGAGGATAACGCTGGTTATGTTTGGGTTAGTTCTGGTATTTGCAATCATCTGGCTCGTACTTTCGCATTTTTCGCATACTTGTTGGCAAGATCCTGGGCTTTTTTTGGTTTGGATCACGTAGTAATGTGGTACCACACTGAAACAGTCAATAAAAGCTGGTTCCGAATAGCATTTTAGAGGATAACGCAGGTTACGTCTGGGTTAGTTCTGGTATTTGCAATCATCTGGCTCATACTTTCGCGTTTTTCGCATACTTGTTGGCAAGATCCTGGGCTTTTTTTGGTTTGGATCACGTAGTAATGTGGTACCACACTGAAACAGTCAATAAAAGCTGGTTCCGAATAGTATTTTAGAGGATAACGCAGGTTACGTCTGGGTTAGTTCTGGTATTTGCAATCATCTGGCTCATACTTTCGCATTTTTCGCATACTTGTTGGCCAGACCCTGGCCTTTTTCTGGCTTGGACCACGTAGTAATGTGGTACCACACTGAAACAGTCAATTAAACCTGGTGGCGATTAATATTTTAGAGGATAGCGCCGGTTATGTCTGGGTTAGGTCTGGAATTTGCCCTCATCTGGCTCGTACATTCGCATTTTTCGCATACTTGTTGGCTAAATCTTCGCCTTTTTCTGGTTTGGCTCACTTAGTAATGCGGTACCACACCGAAATTGCTAACTACACCTGGTTGCGATTAATATTTTAGAGGATAACGCCGGTTATGCCTCGGTTAGGTCTGGGATTTGCCCCCATCTGGCTCATACTTTCGCGTTTTTCGCATACTTGTTGGCCAGATCTTGGGTTTTTTCTGGTTTGGATCCCGTAGTAATGAAGTTCCACACCGAAACAGTCAATTAAACCTGGTTGCGATTAATATTTTAGAGGATCACGCCGGTTATGTCTCGCGTGGGTCTGGGATTTGCCGTCACCTGGCTCGTATTTGCATTTTTCGCATACATGTTGGCCAGATCCTGGGCTTTTTTTGGTTTGGATCACGTAGTAATGTGGTACCACACTGAAACAGTCAATAAAAGCTGGTTCCGAGTAGTATTTTAGAGGATAACGCAGGTTACGTCTGGGTTAGTTCTGGTATTAGCAATCATCTGGCTCAAACTTTCGCGTTTTTCGCATACTTGTTTGCCAGATCCTGGGTTTTTTCTGGTTTGGATCCCGTAGTAATGAAGTTCCACACCGAAACAGTCAACTAAACCTGGTTGCGATTAACATTTTAGAGGATAACGCCGGTTATGTCTCGGTTAGGTCTGGGATTTGCCGTCATCTGGCTCGTATTTTCGCATTTTTCGCATACTTGTTGACCAGATCCTGGCCTTTTCCTGGCTTGGACCACGTAGTAATGTGGTATCACACTGAAACAGTCAATTAAACCTGGTTGCGATTAATATTTTAGAGGTTAACGCCGGTTATGTCTCGGGTAGGTCTGGGATTTGCCGTCATCTAGCTCGTATTTTCGCGTTTTTCGCATACTTGTTGGCCAGATCCTGGGTTTTTTTCTGGTTTGGATCACGTAGTAATGAAGTTCCACACTGAAACAGTCAATTAAACCTGGTTCCGATTAATATTTTAGAGGATAACGCTGGTTATGTCTGGGTTAGTTCTGTTATTTGCAATCATCTGGCTCATATTTTCGCAATTTTCGCCTACTTGTTGGCCAGATCTTGGGTTTTTTGTGGTTTGGATCCCGTCGTAATGTCGTTCCACACCGAAGCAGTCAATTAAACCTGGTTGCGATGAATGTTTTGGAGGATAACGTTGGTTATGTTTGGGTTAGTTCTGGTATTTGCAATCATCTGGCTCGTACTTTCGCATTTTTCGCATACTTGTTGGCAAGATCCTGGGCTTTTTTTGGTTTGGATCACGTAGTAATGTGGTACCACACTGAAACAGTCAATAAAAGCTGGTTCCGAATAGCATTTTAGAGGATAACGCAGGTTACGTCTGGGTTAGTTCTGGTATTTGCAATCATCTGGCTCATACTTTCGCGTTTTTCGCATACTTGTTGGCCAGATTTTGGGTTTTTTCTGGATTGGATCACGTGGTAATGCGGTACCACACCGAACCAGTCAAGTAAACCTGGTTGCGATTAATATTTTAGAGGATAACGCCGGTTATGTCAGGGTTAGGTCTGGTATTTGCCCTCATCTGGCTCGTACTTTCGCATTTTTCGCTTACTTGTTGGCCAGATCCTGGCCTTTTTCTGGCTTGGACCACGTAGTAATGAGGTACCTCACTGAGACAGTCAATTAAACCTGGTTCCGATTAATATTTTAGAGGATAACGCAGGTTACGTCTGGGTTAGTTCTGGTATTTGCAATCATCTGGCTCATACTTTCGCGTTTTTCGCGTACTTGTTGGCCAGTTCCTCGGCTTTTTTTGGTTTGGATCACGTAATAATGTGGTACCACACTGAAACAGTCAATTAAACCTGGTCCCGATTAATATTTTAGAGGATAACGCCGGTTATGTCTGGGTTAGTTCTGTTATTTGTAATCATCTGGCTCATTCTTTCGCAATTTTCACGTACTAGTTGGCCAGATCTTGGGTTTTTTGTGGTTTGGATCCCGTCGTAATGTCGTTCCACACCGAAGCAGTCAATTAAACCTGGTTGCGATGAATATTTTGGAGGATAACGCTGGTTATGCTTGGGCTAGTTCTGGTATTTGCAATCATCTGGCTCGTACTTTCGCATTTTTCGCATACTTGTTGGCAAGATCATGGGCTTTTTTTGGTTTGGATCACGTAGTAATGTGGTACCACACTGAAACAGTCAATAAAAGCTGGTTCCGAATAGTATTTTAGAGGATAGCGCAGGTTACGTCTGGGTTAGTTCTGGTATTTGCAATCATCTGGCTCATACATTCGCGTTTTTCGCATACTTCTTTGCCAGATCCTGGGTTTTTTCTGGTTTGGATCCCGTAGTAATGAAGTTCCACACCGAAACAGTCAATTAAACCTGGTTGCGATTAATATTTTAGAGGATAACGCCGGTTATGTCTCGGGTAGGTCTGGGATTTGCCGTCATCTGGTTCGTATTTTCGCATTTCTCGCATACTTGTAGGCCAGATCCTGGCCTTTTTCTGGCTTCGACCACGTAGTAATGTGGTATCACACTGAAACAGTCGATAGAATCTAGTTCCGAATAGTATTTTGGAGGATAACGCAGGTTACGTCTGGGATAGTTCTGGTATTTGCAATCATCTGGCTCATACTTTCGCGTTTTTCACATACTTGTTGGCCAGATCCTGGCTTTTTTTGGTGTGGATCACGTAGTAATGTGGTACCACACTGAAACAGTCAATTAAACCTGGTCCCGATTAATATTTTAGAGGATAACGCCGGTTATGTCTGGGTTAGGTCTGGTATTTGCCCTCATCTGGCTCGTACTTTCGCATTTTTCGCATACTTGTAGGCAGGATCCTGGCCTTTTTCTGGTTTGGATCACGTAGTAATGCGGTACCACACCGAAACAGTCAATTAAACCTAGTTCCGATTAATATTATAGAGGATAACGCCGGTTATGTCTGGGTTAGGTCTGGTATTTGTCCTCATCTGGCACGTACTTTCGCATTTTTCGCTTACTGGTTGGGTAGATCCCGACCTTTTTCTGGCTTGGACCACATAGTAATGAGGTACCACACTGAAACAGTCAATTAAACCTGGTTCCGATTAATATTTAAGAAGACAACGCTGGTTATATCTGGGTTAGTTCTGGTATTTGCAATCATCTGGCTCATACTTTCGCATTTTTCGCATACTTGTTGGCAAGACCCTGGGCTTTTTTTGGTTTGGATCACGTAGTAATGTGGTAGCACACTGAAACAGTCAATTAAACCAGGTCCCGATTAATATTTTAGAGGATAACGCCGGTTATGTTTGGGTTAGGTCTGGTATTGGCCCTCATCTGGCTCGTTCTTTCGCATTTTTCGCATACTTGTAGGCAGGATCCTGGCCATTTTCTGGTTTGGATCACGTAGTAATGCGGTACCACACCGAAACAGTCAATTAATCCTAGTTCCGATTAATATTTTAGAGGATCACGCCGGTTATGTCTGGGTTAGGTCTGGTATTTGTCCTCATCTGGCTCGTACTTTCGCATTTTTCGCTTACTTGTTGGGCAGATCCTGACCTTTTTCTGGCTTGGACCACATAGTAATGAGGTACCACACTGAAACAGTCAATTAAACCTGGTTCCGATTAATATTTAAGAAGATAACGCTGGTTATATCTGGGTTAGTTCTGGTATTTGCAATCATCTGGTTCATACTTTCGCATTTTTCGCATACTTGTTGGCAAGATCCTGGCCTTTTTCTGGTTTGGTTCACGTAGCAATGCGGTACCACTCCGAAACAGTCAATTAAACCTGGTTGCGATGAATATTTTGGAGGATAACGCTGGTTATGCTTGGGCTAGTTCTGGTATTTGCCCTCATCTGGCTCGTACTTTCGCATTTATCGCATACTTGTTGGCCAAATGCTGGCCTTTTTCTGGTTTGGATCACGTAGTAATGCGGTACCACACTGAAACAGTCAATTAAACCTGGTTTCAGTTAGTATTTTAGAGGATAACGCCGGTTATGTCTGGGTTAGGTCTGGTATTTGCCCTCATCTGGCTCGGTCTTTCGCATTTTTCGCAAACTTGTTGGCCAGATCCTGGCCTTTTTCTGGATTGGATCACGTGGTAATGCGGTACCACACCGAAACAGTCAAGTAAACCTGGTTGCGATTAATATTAAGAGGATAACGCCGGTTATGTCTCAGTTAGGTCTGGGATTTGCCCTCATCTGGCTCGTACATTCGCATTTTTCGCCTACTTGTTGGCAAGATCCTGGGCTTTCTCTGGTTGGGATACCGTAGTAATGCGGTACCACACCGAAGCAGTCGATTAATCCTGGTTGCAATTATTATTTTAGAGGATAACGCTGGTTATGTCTGGGTTAGTTCTGTTATTTGCAATTATCTGGCTCGTACTTTCGCATTTTTCGCATACTTGTTGGCAAGATCCTGGGCTTTTTTTGGTTTGGATCACGTATTAATGTGGTACCACACTGAAACAGTCAATAAAAGCTGGTTCCGAATAGTATTTTAGAGGATAACGCAGGTTACGTCTGGGTTAGTTCTGGTATTTGCAATCATCTGGCTCATACTTTCGCGTTTTTCGCATACTTGTTGACCAGATCCTTGGTTTTTTCTGGTTTGGATCCCGTAGTAATGAAGCTCCACACCGAAACAGTCAATTAAACCTGGTTGCGATTATTATTTTAGAGGATAACGCCGGTTATGTCTCGCGTGGGTCTGGGATTTGCCGTCACCTGGCTCGTATTCGCATTTTTCGCATACATGTTGGCCAGATCCTGGGCTTTTTTTCGTTTGGATCACGTAGTAACGTGGTACCACACTGAAACAGTCAATAAAAGCTGGTTCCGAATAGTATTTTAGAGGATAACGCAGGTTACGTCTGGGTTAGTTCTGGGATTTGCCATCATCTGGCTCGTACTTTCGCATTCTTCGCATACTTGTTGTCCAGATCCTGGCCTTTTTCTGGTTTGGATCCCGTAGTAATGTGGATCCACAACGAAACAGACAATTAAACCTGGTTGCGATTAATATTTTAGTGGATGACGCCGGTTATGTCTGGGCTAGGTCTGGAATTTGCCCACATCTGGCTCGTACTTTCGCATTTTTCGCATACTTGTTGGCCAGATACTGGGCTTTTTCTGTTTTGGATCACGTAGTAATGTGGTACCACACTGAAACAGTCAATAAAAGCTGGTTCCGAATAGTATTTTAGAGGATAACGCAGGTAACGTCTGGGTTAGTTCTGGTATTTGCAATCATCTGCCTCGTACTTTCGCATTTTTCGCATACTTGTTGGCAAGATCCTGGGTTTTCTTTGGTTTGGATCACGTAGTAATGTCGTACGACACTGAAACGGTCAATTAAGCCTGGTTCCGATTAATATTTTAGAGGATAATGCCGGTTATGTCTGGGTTAGGTCTGGTATTTGCCCTCATCTGGCTCGTACTTTCGCATTTTTCGCATACTTGTTGGCCAAATGCTGGCCTTTTTCTGGTTTGGATCACGTAGTAATGCGGTACCACACTGAAACAGTCAATTAAACCTGGTTTCAGTTAGTATTTTAGAGGATAACGCCGGTTATGTCTGGGTTAGGTCTGGTATTTGCCCTCATCTGGCTCGTTCTTTCGCATTTTTCGCAAACTTGTTGGCCAGATCCTGGCCTTTTTCTGGATTGGATCACGTGGTAATGCGGTACCACACCGAAACAGTCAAGTAAACCTGGTTGCGATTAATATTTAGAGGATAACGCCGGTTATGTCTCGGTTAGGTCTGGGATTTGCCCTCATCTGGCTCGTACATTCGCATTTTTCGCCTACTTGTTGGCAAGATCCTGGGCTTTCTCTGGTTGGGATCAGGTAGTAATGCGGTACCACACCGAAGCAGTCAATTAAACCTGGTTGCAATTATTATTTTAGAGGATAACGCTGGTTATGTCTGGGTTAGTTCTGTTATTTGCAATTATCTGGCTCGTACTTTCGCATTTTTCGCATACTTGTTGGCAAGATCCTGGGTTTTTTTTGGTTTGGATCACGTAGTAATGTGGTACCACACTGAAACAGTCAATAAAAGCTGGTTCCGAATAGTATTTTAGAGGATAACGCAGGTTACGTCTGGGTTAGTTCTGGTATTTGCAATCATCTGGCTCATACTTTCGCGTTTTTCGCATACTTGTTGACCAGATCCTGGCCTTTTTCTGGTTTGGATCACGTAGTAATGCGGTACCACACTGAAACAGTCAATGAAACCTGGTTTCAGTTAGTATTTTATAGGATAACGCCGGTTATGTCTGGGTTAGGTCTGGTATTTGCCCTCATCTGGCTCGTACTTTCGCATTTTTCGCAAACTTGTTGGCCAGATCCTGGGCTTTTTCTGGTTTGGATCACGTAGTAATGTGGTACCACACTGAAACAGTCAATAAAAGCTGGTTCCGATTAGTACTTTAGAGGATAACGCTGGTTATGTCTGGGTTAGTTCTGGTATTTGCAATTATCTGGCTCATACTATCGCGTTATTCGCATACTTCTTGGCCAGATCCAGGGTTTTTTCAGGTTTGGATCCCGCAGTAATGTGGTGCCACACCGAAACAGTCAATTAAACCTGGTTGGGATGAATATTTTAGGGGATAACGCCGGTTATGTGTGGGTTAGGTCTGGTATTTGCCCTCATCCGGCTCGTATTTTCGCATTTTTCGCATACTTGTTGGCCAGATCCTGGCCTTTTTCTGGTTTGGGTCACGTTGTAATGTGGTACCACTCTGAAACGGTGAATAAGAGCTGGTGCCGATTAATGTTTTAGAGGATAACGCTGGTTATGTCTGGGTTAGTTCTGGTATTTGCAATCATCTGGCTCATACTTTTGCAATTTTCGCGTACTTGTTGGCCATATCTTGGGTTTTCTGTGGTTTGGATCCCGTCGAAATCTGGTTCCACACCGAAGCAGTCAATCAAACCTGGTAGCGATGAATATTTTGGAGGATAACGCAGGTTATGTTTGGGTTAGTTCTGGTATTTGCAATCATCTGGCTCGTACTTTCGCATTTTTCGCATACTTGTTGGCAAGATTATGGGTTTTTTTTAGTTTGGAACACGTAGTTATGTGGTACCACACTGAAACAGTCAATTAAACCTGGTTCCGATTAATATTTTAGAGGATAACGCCGGTTATGTCTGGGTTAGGTCTGGTATTTGCCCTCATCTGGCTCGAACTTTCGCATTTTTCACATACTTGTTGGCCAGATCTTGGCCTTTTTCTGGTTTGGATCACGCAGTAATGCGGTACCACACCGGATCAGTCAAGTAAACCTGGTTGCGATTAATATTTTAGAGGATAACGCCGGTTATGTCTCGGTTAGGTCTGGGATTTGCCCTCATCTGGCTCATACTTTCGGATTTCTCGCATACTTGGTGTCCGGATCCTGGGCATTTTCTGGTTTGGATCACGTAGTAATGTGGTACCACACTGAAACAGTCAATAAAAGCTGGTTCCGATTAGTATTTTAGAGGATAACGCTGGTTATGTCTGGGTTAGTTCTGGTATTTGCAATTATCTGGCTCATACTATCGCGTTTTTCGCATACTTCTTGGCCAGATCCAGGGTTTTTTCGGGTTTGGATCACGTAGTAATATGGTACCACACAGAAACAGTCAATAGAAGCTGGTTCCGAATAGTATTTTAGAGGATGACGCTGGTTATGTCTGGGTTAGTTCTGGTATTTGCAACCATCTGGCTCATACTTTCGCTATTTCGTATACTTGTTTGCCAGATCCTGGCCTTTTTCCGGTTTGGATCCCGTAGTAATGAAGTTCCACACCGAAACAGTTAATTAAACCTGGTTGCGATTAATATTTTAGTGGATAACGCCGGTTATATCTCGGGTAGTTCTGGGATTTGCCGTTATCTGGCTCGTATTTTCGCATTTTTCGCATACTTGTTGGCAAGATCCTGGGCTTTTTTTGATCTGGATCTCGTAGTAATGTGGTACCACACTGAAACAGTCAATTAAACCTGGTTGCGATTAATATTTTAGAGGATAACGCCGGTTATGTCTCGGTTAGGTCTGGGATTTGCCATCATCTGGCTCGTACTTTCGCATTTTTCGCATACTTGTTGGCCAGATCCTGGCCTTTTTCTGGTTTGGATCCCGTAGTAATGTGGATCCACAACGAAACAGACAATTAAACCTGGTTGCGATTAATATTTTAGAGGATAACGCCGGTTATGTCTGGGCTAGGTCTGGAATTTGCCCACATCTGGCTCGTACTTTCGCATTTTTCGTATACTTGTTGACCAGATACTGGGCTTTTTCTGTTTTGGATCACGTAGTAATGTGGTACCACACTGAAACAGTCAATAAAAGCTGGTTCCGAATAGTATTTTAGAGGATAACGCAGGTAACGTCTGGGTTAGTTCTGGTATTTGCAATCATCCGCCCCGTACTTTCGCATTTTTCGCATACTTGTTGGCAAGATCCTGGGTTTTTTTTGGTTTGGATCACGTAGTAATGTGGTACCACACTGAAACGGTCAATTAAACCTGGTTCCGATTAATATTTTAGAGGATAATGCCGGTTATGTCAGGGTTAGGTCTGGTATTTGCCCTCATTTGGCTCGTACTTTCGCATTTTTCGCATACTTGTTGGCCAAATGCTGGCCTTTTTCTGGTTTGGATCACGTAGTAATGCGGTACCACACTGAAACAGTCAATTAAACCTGGTTTCAGTTAGTATTTTAGAGGATAACGCCAGTTATGTCTGGGTTAGGTCTGGTATTTGCCCTCATCTGGCTCGTACTTTCGCATTTTTCGCAAACTTGTTGACCAGATCCTGGCCTTTTTCTGGATTGGATCACGTGGTAATGCGGTACCACACCGAAACAGTCAAGTAAACCTGGTTGCGATTAATATTTAGAGGATAACGCCGGTTATGTCTCGGTTAGGTCTGGGATTTGCCCTCATCTGTCTGATACTTACGCATTTCTCGCATACTTGTTGGCCAGATCCTGGGCTTTTTCTGGTTTGGATCACGTAGTAATGTGGTACCACACTGAAACAGTCAATAAAAGCTGGTTCCGATTAGTATTTTAGAGGATAACGCTGGTTATGTCTGGGTTAGTTCTGGTATTTGCAATTATCTGGCTCATACTATCGCGTTTTTCGCGTGCTTCTTGGCCAGATCCAGGGTTTTTTCAGGTTTGGATCCCGTAGTAATGTGGTTCCACACCGAAACAGTCAATTAAACCTGGTTGGGATGAATATTGTAGGGGATAACGCCGGTTATGTCTGGGTTAGGTCTGGTATTTGCCCTCATCTGGCTCGTATTTTCGCATTTTTCGCATACTTGTTGGCCAGATCCTGGCCTTTTTCTGGTTTGGATCACGTTGTAATGTGGTACCACTCTGAAACGGTGAATAAGAGCTGGTGGCGATTAATATTTTAGAGGATAACGCTGGTTATGTTTGGGTTAGTTCTGGTATTTGCAATCATCTGGCTCGAACTTTCGCATTTTTCGCATACTTGTTGGCAAGATTATGGGCTTTTTTTAGTTTGGATCTCGTAGTAATGTGGTACCACACTGAAACAGTCAATTAAACCTGGTTCCGATTAATATTTTAGAGGGGAACACCGGTTATGTCTGGGTTAGGTCTGGTATTTGCCCTCATCTGGCTCGAACTTTCGCATTTTTCACATACTTGTTGGCCAGATCCTGGCCTTTTTCTGGTTTGGATCACGTAGTAATGCGGTACCACACTGAAACAGTCAATTAAACCTGGTTTCAGTTAGTATTTTAGAGGATAACGCCGGTTATGTCTGGGTTAGGTCTGGTATTTGCCCTCATCTGGCTCGTTCTTTCGCATTTTTCGCAAACTTGTTGGCCAGATCCTGGCCTTTTTCTGGATTGGATCACGTGGTAATGCGGTACCACACCGAAACAGTCAAGTAAACCTGGTTGCGATTAATATTTAGAGGATAACGCCGGTTATGTCTCGGTTAGGTCTGGGATTTGCCCTCATCTGGCTCGTACATTCGCATTTTTCGCCTACTTGTTGGCAAGATCCTGGGCTTTCTCTGGTTGGGATCAGGTAGTAATGCGGTACCACACCGAAGCAGTCAATTAAACCTGGTTGCAATTATTATTTTAGAGGATAACGCTGGTTATGTCTGGGTTAGTTCTGTTATTTGCAATTATCTGGCTCGTACTTTCGCATTTTTCGCATACTTGTTGGCAAGATCCTGGGTTTTTTTTGGTTTGGATCACGTAGTAATGTGGTACCACACTGAAACAGTCAATAAAAGCTGGTTCCGAATAGTATTTTAGAGGATAACGCAGGTTACGTCTGGGTTAGTTCTGGTATTTGCAATCATCTGGCTCATACTTTCGCGTTTTTCGCATACTTGTTGACCAGATCCTGGCCTTTTTCTGGTTTGGATCACGTAGTAATGCGGTACCACACTGAAACAGTCAATGAAACCTGGTTTCAGTTAGTATTTTATAGGATAACGCCGGTTATGTCTGGGTTAGGTCTGGTATTTGCCCTCATCTGGCTCGTACTTTCGCATTTTTCGCAAACTTGTTGGCCAGATCCTGGCCTTTTTCTGGATTGGATCACGTGGTAATGCGGTACCACACCGAAACAGTCAAGTAAACCTGGTTGCGATTAATATTTAGAGGATAACGCCGGATATGTCTCGGTTAGGTCTGGGATTTGCCCTCATCTGGCTCATACTTTCGCATTTCTCGCATACTTGTTGGCCAGTTCCTGGGCTTTTTCTGGTTTGGATCACGTAGTAATGTGGTACCACACTGAAACAGTCAATAAAAGCTGGTTCCGATTAGTACTTTAGAGGATAACGCTGGTTATGTCTGGGTTAGTTCTGGTATTTGCAATTATCTGGCTCATACTATCGCGTTATTCGCATACTTCTTGGCCAGATCCAGGGTTTTTTCAGGTTTGGATCCCGCAGTAATGTGGTGCCACACCGAAACAGTCAATTAAACCTGGTTGGGATGAATATTTTAGGGGATAACGCCGGTTATGTGTGGGTTAGGTCTGGTATTTGCCCTCATCCGGCTCGTATTTTCGCATTTTTCGCATACTTGTTGGCCAGATCCTGGCCTTTTTCTGGTTTGGGTCACGTTGTAATGTGGTACCACTCTGAAACGGTGAATAAGAGCTGGTGCCGATTAATGTTTTAGAGGATAACGCTGGTTATGTCTGGGTTAGTTCTGGTATTTGCAATCATCTGGCTCATACTTTTGCAATTTTCGCGTACTTGTTGGCCATATCTTGGGTTTTCTGTGGTTTGGATCCCGTCGAAATCTGGTTCCACACCGAAGCAGTCAATCAAACCTGGTAGCGATGAATATTTTGGAGGATAACGCAGGTTATGTTTGGGTTAGTTCTGGTATTTGCAATCATCTGGCTCGTACTTTCGCATTTTTCGCATACTTGTTGGCAAGATTATGGGTTTTTTTTAGTTTGGAACACGTAGTTATGTGGTACCACACTGAAACAGTCAATTAAACCTGGTTCCGATTAATATTTTAGAGGATAACGCCGGTTATGTCTGGGTTAGGTCTGGTATTTGCCCTCATCTGGCTCGAACTTTCGCATTTTTCACATACTTGTTGGCCAGATCTTGGCCTTTTTCTGGTTTGGATCACGCAGTAATGCGGTACCACACCGGATCAGTCAAGTAAACCTGGTTGCGATTAATATTTTAGAGGATAACGCCGGTTATGTCTCGGTTAGGTCTGGGATTTGCCCTCATCTGGCTCATACTTTCGGATTTCTCGCATACTTGGTGTCCGGATCCTGGGCATTTTCTGGTTTGGATCACGTAGTAATGTGGTACCACACTGAAACAGTCAATAAAAGCTGGTTCCGATTAGTATTTTAGAGGATAACGCTGGTTATGTCTGGGTTAGTTCTGGTATTTGCAATTATCTGGCTCATACTATCGCGTTTTTCGCATACTTCTTGGCCAGATCCAGGGTTTTTTCGGGTTTGGATCACGTAGTAATATGGTACCACACAGAAACAGTCAATAGAAGCTGGTTCCGAATAGTATTTTAGAGGATGACGCTGGTTATGTCTGGGTTAGTTCTGGTATTTGCAACCATCTGGCTCATACTTTCGCTATTTCGTATACTTGTTTGCCAGATCCTGGCCTTTTTCCGGTTTGGATCCCGTAGTAATGAAGTTCCACACCGAAACAGTTAATTAAACCTGGTTGCGATTAATATTTTAGTGGATAACGCCGGTTATATCTCGGGTAGTTCTGGGATTTGCCGTTATCTGGCTCGTATTTTCGCATTTTTCGCATACTTGTTGGCAAGATCCTGGCCTTTTTCTGGTTTGGATCCCGTAGTAATGTGGATCCACAACGAAACAGACAATTAAACCTGGTTGCGATTAATATTTTAGAGGATAACGCCGGTTATGTCTGGGCTAGGTCTGGAATTTGCCCACATCTGGCTCGTACTTTCGCATTTTTCGTATACTTGTTGACCAGATACTGGGCTTTTTCTGTTTTGGATCACGTAGTAATGTGGTACCACACTGAAACAGTCAATAAAAGCTGGTTCCGAATAGTATTTTAGAGGATAACGCAGGTAACGTCTGGGTTAGTTCTGGTATTTGCAATCATCCGCCCCGTACTTTCGCATTTTTCGCATACTTGTTGGCAAGATCCTGGGTTTTTTTTGGTTTGGATCACGTAGTAATGTGGTACCACACTGAAACGGTCAATTAAACCTGGTTCCGATTAATATTTTAGAGGATAATGCCGGTTATGTCAGGGTTAGGTCTGGTATTTGCCCTCATTTGGCTCGTACTTTCGCATTTTTCGCATACTTGTTGGCCAAATGCTGGCCTTTTTCTGGTTTGGATCACGTAGTAATGCGGTACCACACTGAAACAGTCAATTAAACCTGGTTTCAGTTAGTATTTTAGAGGATAACGCCAGTTATGTCTGGGTTAGGTCTGGTATTTGCCCTCATCTGGCTCGTACTTTCGCATTTTTCGCAAACTTGTTGACCAGATCCTGGCCTTTTTCTGGATTGGATCACGTGGTAATGCGGTACCACACCGAAACAGTCAAGTAAACCTGGTTGCGATTAATATTTAGAGGATAACGCCGGTTATGTCTCGGTTAGGTCTGGGATTTGCCCTCATCTGTCTGATACTTACGCATTTCTCGCATACTTGTTGGCCAGATCCTGGGCTTTTTCTGGTTTGGATCACGTAGTAATGTGGTACCACACTGAAACAGTCAATAAAAGCTGGTTCCGATTAGTATTTTAGAGGATAACGCTGGTTATGTCTGGGTTAGTTCTGGTATTTGCAATTATCTGGCTCATACTATCGCGTTTTTCGCGTGCTTCTTGGCCAGATCCAGGGTTTTTTCAGGTTTGGATCCCGTAGTAATGTGGTTCCACACCGAAACAGTCAATTAAACCTGGTTGGGATGAATATTGTAGGGGATAACGCCGGTTATGTCTGGGTTAGGTCTGGTATTTGCCCTCATCTGGCTCGTATTTTCGCATTTTTCGCATACTTGTTGGCCAGATCCTGGCCTTTTTCTGGTTTGGATCACGTTGTAATGTGGTACCACTCTGAAACGGTGAATAAGAGCTGGTGGCGATTAATATTTTAGAGGATAACGCTGGTTATGTTTGGGTTAGTTCTGGTATTTGCAATCATCTGGCTCGAACTTTCGCATTTTTCGCATACTTGTTGGCAAGATTATGGGCTTTTTTTAGTTTGGATCTCGTAGTAATGTGGTACCACACTGAAGCAGTCAATTAAACCTGGTTCCGATTAATATTTTAGAGGGGAACACCGGTTATGTCTGGGTTAGGTCTGGTATTTGCCCTCATCTGGCTCGAACTTTCGCATTTTTCACATACTTGTTGGCCAGATCCTGGCCTTTTTCTGGTTTGGATCACGTAGTAATGCGGTACCACACCGAAACAGTCAATTAAACCTGGTAGCGATTAATATTTTAGAGGATAACGCCGGTTATGTCTCGGTTACGTCTGGGATTTGCCCTCATCTGGCTCGTACATTCGCATTTTTCGCATACTTGTTGGCCAGATCCTGGCCTTTTTCTGGTTTGGATCACGTAGTAATGCGGTACCACACCGGAACAGTCAAGTAAACCTGGTTGCGATTAATATTTTAGAGGATAACGCCGGTTATGTCTGGGCTAGGTCTGGAATTTGCCCACATCTGGCTCGTACTTTCGCATTTTTCGCATACTTGTTGGCCAGATACTGGGCTTTTTCTGTTTTGGATCACGTAGTAATGTGGTACCACACTGAAACAGTCAATAAAAGCTGGTTCCGAATAGTATTTTAGAGGATAACGCAGGTAACGTCTGGGTTAGTTCTGGTATTTGCAATCATCTGCCTCGTACTTTCGCATTTTTCGCATACTTGTTGGCAAGATCCTGGGTTTTTTTTGGTTTGGATCACGTAGTAATGTAGTACAACACTGAAACGGTCAATAAAACCTGGTTCCGATTAATATTTTAGAGGATAATGCCGGTTATGTCTGGGTTAGGTCTGGTATTTGCCCTCATCTGGCTCGTACTTTCGCATTTTTCGCATACTTGTTGGCCAAATGCTGGCCTTTTTCTGGTTTGGATCACGTAGTAATGCGGTACCACACTGAAACAGTCAATTAAACCTTGTTTCAGTTAGTATTATAGAGGATAACGCCGGTTATGTCTGGGTTAGGTCTGGTATTTGCCCTCATCTGGCTCGTTCTTTCGCATTTTTCGCAAACTTGTTGGCCAGATCCTGGCATTTTTCTGGATTGGATCACGTGGTAATGCGGTACCACACCGAAACAGTCAAGTAAACCTGGTTGCGATTAATATTTAGAGGATAACGCCGGTTATGTCTCGGTTAGGTCTGGGATTTGCCCTCATCTGGCTCGTACATTCGCATTTTTCGCCTACTTGTTGGCAAGATCCTGGGCTTTCTCTGGTTGGGATCACGTAGTAATGCGGTACCACACCGAAGCAGTCAATTAAACCTGGTTGCAATTATTATTTTAGAGGATAACGCTGGTTATGTCTGGGTTAGTTCTGTTATTTGCAATTATCTGGCTCGTACTTTCGCATTTTTCGCATACTTGTTGGCAAGATCCTGGGCTTTTTTTGGTTTGGATCACGTAGTAATGTGGTACCACACTGAAACAGTCAATAAAAGCAGGTTCCGAATAGTATTTTAGAGGATAACGCAGGTTACGTCTGGGTTAGTTCTGGTATTTGCAATCATCTGGCTCATACTTTCGCGTTTTTCGCATACTTGTTGACCAGATCTTTGGTTTTTTCTGGTTTGGATCCCGTAGTAATGAAGTTCCACACCGAAACAGTCAATTAAACCTGATTGCGATTATTATTTTAGAGGATAACGCCGGTTATGTCTCGCGTGGGTCTGGGATTTGCCGTCACCTGGCTCGTATTCGCATTTTTCGCATACATGTTGGCCAGATCCTGGGCTTTTTTTCGTTTGGATCACGTAGTAATGTGGTACCACACTGAAACAGTCAATAAAAGCTGGTTCCGAATAGTATTTTAGAGGATAACGCAGGTTACGTCTGGGTTAGTTTTGGTATTTGCCCTCATCTGGCTCGTACTTTCGCAACTTTGGCATACTTGTTGGCCAGATCCTGGCCTTTTGCTGGTTTGGATCACGTAGTAATCCGGTACCACACTGAAACAGTCAATTAAACCTGGTTTCAGTTAGTATTTTATAGGATAACGCCGGTTATGTCTGGGTTAGGTCTGGTATTTGCCCTCATCTGGCTCGTACTTTCGCATTTTTCGCAAACTTGTTGGCCAGATCCTGGACTTTTTCTGGATTGGATCACGTGGTAATGCGGTACCACACCGAAACAGTCAAGTAAACCTGGTTGCGATTAATATTTAGAGGATAACGCCGGTTATGTCTCGGTTAGGTCTGGGATTTGCCCTCATCTGGCTCATACTTTCGCATTTCTCGCATACTTGTTGGCCAGATCCTGGGCTTTTTCTGGTTTGGATCACGTAGTAATGTGGTACCACACTGAAACAGTCAATAAAAGCTGGTTCCGATTAGTACTTTAGAGGATAACGCTGGTTATGTCTGGGTTAGTTCTGGTATTTGCAATTATCTGGCTCATACTATCGCGTTTTTCGCATACTTCTTGGCCAGATCCAGGGTTTTTTCAGGTTTGGATCCCGTAGTAATGTGGTGCCACACCGAAACAGTCAATTAAACCTGGTTGGGATGAATATTTTAGGGGATAACGCCGGTTATGTGTGGGTTAGGTCTGGTATTTGCCCTCATCTGGCTCGTATTTTCGCATTTTTCGCATACTTGTTGGCCAGATCCTGGCCTTTTTCTGGTTTGGATCCCGTAGTAATGTGGATCCACAACGAAACAGACAATTAAACCTGGTTGCGATTAATATTTTAGAGGATAATGCCGGTTATGTCTGGGCTAGGTCTGGAATTTGCCCACATCTGGCTCGTACTTTCGCATTTTTCGCATACTTGTTGGCCAAATGCTGGCCTTTTTCTGGTTCGGATCACGCAGTAATGCGGTACCACACTGAAACAGTCAATTAAACCTGGTTTCAGTTAGTATTTTAGAGGATAACGCCAGTTATGTCTGGGTTAGGTCTGGTATTTGCCCTCATCTGGCTCGTACTTTCGCATTTTTCGCATACTTGTTGGCCAGATACTGAGCTTTTTCTGTTTTGGATCACGTAGTAATGTGGTACCACACTGAAACAGTCAATTCTGGTTGCTGGTTCCGAATAGTATTTTAGAGGATAACGCAGGTAACGTCTGGGTTAGTTCTGGTATTTGCAATCATCTGCCTCGTACTTTCGCATTTTTCGCATACTTGTTGGCAAGATCCTGGGTTTTTTTTGGTTTGGATCACGTAGTAATGTGGTACCACACTGAAACGGTCAATTAAACCTGGTTCCGATTAATATTTTAGAGGATAATGCCGGTTATGTCTCGGTTAGGTCTGGGATTTGCCCCCATCTGTCTCATACTTTCGCATTTCTCGCATACTTGTTGGCCAGATCCTGGCCTTTTTCTGGTTTGGATCACGTTGTAATGTGGTACCACTCTGAAACGGTGAATAAGAGCTGGTGGCGATTAATATTTTAGAGGATAACGCTGGTTATGTCTGGGTTAGTTCTGGTATTTGCAATTATGTGGCTCGTACTTTCGCATTTTTCGCAAACTTGTTGGCCAGATCCTGGCCTTTTTCTGGCTTGGACCACGTAGTAATGAGGTACCACACTGAGACAGTCAATTAAACCTGGTTCCGATTAATATTTTAGAGGAAAACGCCGGTTATGTCTGGGATAGGTCTGGGATTTGCCCTCATCTGGCTCGTACTTTCGTATTTTTCGCATACTTGTTGGCCAGAACCTGGCCTTTTTCTGGATTGGATCACGTGGTAATGCGGTACCACACCGAAACAGTCAAGTAAACCTGGTTCCGAATAGTATTTTAGAGGATAACGCAGGTAACGTCTGGGTTAGTTCTGGTATTTGCAATCATCTGGCTCATACTTTCGCGTTTTTCGCATACTTGTTGGCCAGATCCTGGGCTTTTTCTGGTTTGGATCACGTAGTAATGTGGTACCACACTGAAACAGTCAATAAAAGCTGGTTCCGATTAGTATTTTAGAGGATAACGCTGGTTATGTCTGGGTTAGTTCTCGTATTTGCAATTATCTGGCTCATACTATCGCGTTTTTCGCATACTTCTTGGCCAGATCCAGGGTTTTTTCAGGTTTGGATCCCGTAGTAATGTGGTTCCACACCGAAACAGTCAATTAAACCTGGTTGGGATGAATATTTTAGGGGATAACGCCGGTTATGTCTGGGTTAGGTCTGGTATTTGCCCTCATCTGGCTCGTTCTTTCGCATTTTTCGCAAACTTGTTGGCCAGATCCTGGCCTTTTTCTAGTTTGGATCACGTAGTAATGCGGTACCACACCGAAACAGTCAATTAAACCGGGTAGCGATTAATATTTTAGAGGATAACGCCGGGTATGTCTCCGTTAGGTCTGGGATTTGCCCTCATCTGGCTCGTACTTTCCCATTTTTCGCATACTTGTTGGCCAGATCCTGGCCTTTTTCTGGTTTGGACCACGTAGTAATGCGGTACCACACGGAAACAGTCAATTAAACCTGGTTGCGATGAATATTATGGAGGATAACGCTGGTCATGTCTCGGTTAGGTCTGGGATTTGCCCTCATCTGGCTCGTACTTTCGCATTTCTCGCATACTTGTAGGCCAGATCCTAGGCTTTTTCTGGTTTGGATCACGTAGTAATATGGTACCACACAGAAACAGTCAATAGAATCTGGTTCCGGTTAATATTTTAGAGGATAACGCCGGTTATGTCTCGGTTAGGTCAGGGATTTGCCCACATCTGTCTCGTGCTTTCGTAACTTTCGCGTACTGGTTGGCCAGATCTTGGGTTTTTTGTGGTTTGGATCCCGTCGTAATGTTGTTCCACACCGATGCAGTCAATTAAACCTGGTTGCAATGAATATTTTGGAGGATAACGCTGGTTACATTTGGGTTAGTTCTGGTATTTGCAATCATCTGGCTCGTACTTTCGCATTTTTCGCATACTTGTTGGCAAGATCCTGACCTTTTTCTGGTTTGGATCACGTAGTAATGCGGTACCACACTGAAACAGTCAATTAAACCTGGTTCCGATTAATATTTTAGAGGATAACGCCGGTTATGTCTGGGTTAGGTCTGGGATTTGCCGTCATCTTGCTCGTGCTTTCGTATTTCTCGCATACTTGTTGGCCAGATCCTGGGTTTTTTGTGGTTTGGATCCCGTCGTAATGTCGTTCCACACCGAAGCAGTCAATTAAACCTGGTTGCGATGAATATTTTGGAGGATAACGCTGGTTATGTTTTGGTTAGTTCTGGTATTTGCAATCATCTGGCTCGTAGCTTCGCATTTTTCGCTTACTTGTTGGCAAGATCCTGGGCTTTTTTTGGTTTGGATCACGTAGTAATGTGGTACCACACTGAAACAGTCAAGAAAAGCTGGTTCCGAATAGTATTTTAGAGGATAGCGCAGGTTACGTCTGGGTTAGTTCTGGTATTTGCAATCATCTGGCTCATACTTTCACGTTTTTCGCATACTTGTTGGCCAGATTTTGGGTTTTTTCTGGTTTGGATCCCGTAGAAATGAAGTTCCACACCGAAACAGTCAATTAAACCTTGTTGCGATTAATATTTTAGAGGATAACGCCGGTTATGTCTCGCGTGGGTCTGGGATTTGCCGTCACCTGGCTCGTATTCGCATTTTTCGCATACATGTTGGCCAGATCCTGGGCTTTTTTTGGTTTGGATCACGTAGTAATGTAGTACCACACTGAAACAGTCAATAAAAGCTGGTTCCGAATAGTATTTTAGAGGATAACGCAGGTTACGTCTGGGTTAGTTCTGGTATTTGCAATCATCTGGCTCATACTTACGCCTTTTTCTCACACTTGTTGGCCAGACCCTGGCCTTTTTCTGGCTTGGACCACGTAGTAATGTGGTACCACACTGAAACAGTCAATTAAACCTGGTGGCGATTAATATTTTAGAGGATAACGCCGGTTATGTCTGGGTTATGTCTGGAATTTGCCCTCATCTGGCTCGTACTTTCGCATTTTTCACATACTTGTTGGCCAGATCCTGGCCTTTTCCTGGTATAGATCAGGTAGTAATGCGGTACCACACCGAAGCAGTCAATTAATCCTGGTTGCGATTAATATTTTAGAGGATAACGCCGGTTATGTCTCGGTTAGGTCTGGGATTTGCCCTCATCTGTCTCGTACTTTCGCATTTTTCGCATACTTGTTGGCCAGATCCTGGCATTTTTCTGGCTTGGACCACGTAGTAATTTGGTACCACACTCAAACAGTCAATTAAACCTGGTTGCGATTAATATTTTAGAGGATAACGCTGGTAATGTCTGGGTTAGTTCTGGTATTTGCAATCATCTGCCACGTACTTTCGCATTTTTCGCATACTTGTTGGCCAGATCCTGGCCTTTTTCAGGCTTGGACCACGTATTAATGAAGTACCACACTCAAAACAGTCAATTAAACCTGGTTCAGATTAATATTTTAGAGGATAACGCTGGTTATGTCTGGGTTAGTTGTGGTATTTGCAATCATCTGGCTCATACATTCGCAATTTACGCGTACTTGTTGGCCAGATCTTGGGTTTTTTGTCGTTTGGAACCCGTCGTAATGTGGTTCCACACCGAAGCAGTCAATTAAACCTGGTTGCGGTGAATATTTTGGAGGATAACGTTGGTTATGTTTGGGTCAGATCTGGTATTTGCAATCATCTGGCTCGTACTTTCGAATTTTTCGCATACTTGTTGGCCGATCCCGGCCTTTTTCTGGTTTGGATCACGTAGTAATGCGGTACCACACCGAAATTGTCAACTACACCTGGTTGCGATTAATATTTCAGAGGATAACGCCGGTTATGTCTCGGTTAGGTCTGGGATTTCCCGTCATCTGGGTCGTACTTTAGCGTTTTTCGCATAGTTGTTGGCCAGATCCTGGCTTTTTTCTGGGTTGGATCACGTAGTAACGCGCTACCACACCGAAAGTCAATTAAACCCGGTTGCGATTAATATTTTAGAGGATAACGCCGGTTATGTCTATGTTAGGTCTGGTATTTGCCCTCATCTGGCTCGTACTTTCGCATTTTTCGCCTACTTGTTCGACAGATCCTGGCCTTTTTCTGGCTTGGATCACGTAGTAATGCGGTACGACACCTAAACAGTCAATTAAACCTGGTTGCGATTAATAGTTTAGAGGATAACGCCGGTTATGTCTCGGTTAGGTCTGGGATTTGCCCACATCTGTCACGTACTTTCGCATTTCTCGCGTACTTGTTGGTCAGATCCTGGGCTTTTTCTGGTTTGGATCACGTAGTAGTATGGTACCACACAGAAACAGTCCATAAAAGCTGGTTCCGAATAGTATTCTAGAGGATAACGCTGGTTATGTCAGGCTTAGTTCTGGTATTTGCAACAATCTGGCTCATACATTCGCGATTTCGCATACTTGTTTGCCAGATCCTGGTTTTTTTCTGGTTTGGATCCCGTAGTAATGAGATTCCACACCGAAACAGTCAATTAAACCTGGTTGCGATTAATATTTTAGAGGATAACGCCGGTGATGTCTCGATTATGTCTGGGATTTGCCCTCATCTTGCTCGTGCTTTCGTTTTTTTCGCATACTTCTTGGCCAGATCTTGGGTTTCTTGTGGTTTGGATCCCATCGTAATGTGGTTCCACACCGAAGCAGTCAATTAGACCTGGTTACGATGAATATTTTGGAGGATAACGCTGGTTATGTTTGGGTTAGTTCTGGTATTTGCAATCATCTGGCTCGTACTTTCGCATTTTTCGCATACTTGTTGGCAAGATCCAAGGCTTTTTTTGGTTTGGATCACGTAGTAATGCGGCTCCACACCGTAACAGTCAATAAAAGCTGGTTCCGATTAGTATTTTAGAGGATAACGCTGGTTATGTCTGGGTTAGTTCTGGTATTTGCCCTCATCTGGCTCGTACTTTCGCATTTTTCGCATACTTGTTGGCCAGATCCTTGCCTTTTTCTGGCTTGGACCAAGTAGTAATGTGGGACCGCACTCAAACGGTCAATTAAACCTGGTTGCGATTAATATTTTAGAGGATAACGCCGGTTATATCTCGGTTAGGTCTGGGATTTGCCCACATCTGTCACGTACTTTCGCACTTTTCGCATTCTTGTTGGCCAGATACTGGCCTTCTTCTAGGCCGTGTCAGGTAGTAATGCGGTACCACACCGAAGCAGTCAATTAGACCTGGTTACGATGAATATTTTGGAGGATAACGCTGGTTATGTTTGGGTTAGTTCTGGTATTTGCCCTCATCTGGCTCGTACTTTCGCATTTTTCGCATACTTGTTGGACAGATCCTGGGCTTTTTCTGCTTTGGATCACGTAGTAATTTGGTACCACACGGAAACAGTCAATAAAAGCTGGTTGCTATTAGTATTTTAGAGGATAACGCTGGTTATGTCTGGGTTAGTTCTGGTATTTGCAATCATCTGGCTCGTTCCTTCGCATTTTCGCCTAATTGTTGGCAAGATCCTGGGCTTTTTCGGGTTTGGATCACGTAGTAATGCGGTACCACACTGTAACAGTTAATTAAACCTGGTTGCGATTAATATTTTAGAGGATAACGCCGGCTATTTCTCGGTTAGGTCTATGATTTGTCCTCATCTGTCATGTACCTTCGCATTTTTCGCATACTTGTTGGCCAGATACTGGCCTTCTTCTAGGCCGTGTCAGGTAGTAATTTGGTACCACACGGAAACAGTCAATAAAAGCTGGTTGCTATTAGTATTTTAGAGGATAACGCTGGTTATGTCTGGGTTAGTTCTGGTATTTGCAATCATCTGGCTCGTTCCTTCGCATTTTCGCCTAATTGTTGGCAAGATCCTGGGCTTTTTCGGGTTTGGATCACGTAGTAATGCGGTACCACACTGTAACAGTCAATTAAACCTGGTTGCGATTAATATTTTAGAGGATAACGCCGGCTATTTCTCGGTTAGGTCTATGATTTGTCCTCATCTGTCATGTACCTTCGCATTTTTCGCATACTTGTTGGCCAGATACTGGCCTTCTTCGAGGCCGTGTCAGGTAGTAATGCGGTACCACACCGAAACAGTCAATTAAACCTGGTTGCGATCAATATTTTAGAGGATAACGCTGATTATGTCTCGGTTAGGTCTGGGATTTGCAATCATCTGGCTCGTACCTTCGCATTTTTCGCCTACTTGTTGGCTATATCCTGCGCTTTTTCTGGTTTGGATCACGTAGCAATGCGGTACCACACCGATGCAGTCAATTAAACATGGTTGCGATTAATATTTTAGAGGATAACGCCGGTTATGTCTGGGTTAGGTCTGGGATTTGCCCTTATCTGGCTCGTACATTCGCATTTCTCGCATACTTGTTGGCCAGATCCCGGCCTTTTTCTGGTTTGGATCACGTAGCAATGCGGTACCACACCGAAGCAGTCAATTAAAACTGTTTGCGATTAATATTTTGGAGGATAACGCTGATTATGTCTCGGTTAGGTCTGGGATTTGCCCACATCTGGCTCGTACTTTCGCATTTTTCGCATACTTGTTGGCCAGATCCCGGCCTTTTTCCAGTTTGGACCACGTACTAATACGGTACCAGGCCGAAACAGTTAATCAAACCTGGTTGCGATGAATATTTAGGAGGATAACGCCGGTTATGTCTCGGTTAGGTCTGGGATTTGCCCTCATCTGGCTCGTACTTTCGCATTTTTCGAATACTTGTTGGCCAGATCCTGGCCTTTTTCCGGCTTGGACCACGTAGTAATGTGGTAACACACCGAAATAGTCAATAGAAGCTGGTTGCGATTAATATGTTAGAGGATATCGCAGGTTATGTCTGGGTTAGGTCTGGTAATTGCCCACATCTAGCTCGTACTTTCTCATTTTTCGCATACTTTTTGGCGAGATCCCGGCCTTTTTCTGGTTTGGATCACGTAGTAATGTGGTGCCACACTGAAACAGTCAATAAAAGCTGGTTCCGATTAGTATTTTAGAGGATAACGCTGGTTATGTCTGGGTTAGTTCTGGTATTTGCAATCATCTGGCTCGTACCTTCGCATTTTTCGCCTACTTGTTGGCTAGATCGTGGGCTTTTTCTGGTTTAGATCACGTAGCAATGTGGTACCACACCGAAGCAGTCAATTAAACCTGGTTGCGATTAATATTTTAGGGGATGACGCTGGTTATGTATCGGTGAGGTCTGGGATTTGCCCACATCTGGCTCGTACTTTCGCATTTCTCGCATACTTGTTGGTCAGATCCCGGCCTTTTTCTGGTTTGGATCACGTACTAATGCGGTACCAGGCCGAAACAGTTAATTAAACCTGGTTGCGATTAATATTTTAGAGGATAACGCCGGTTATGTCTCGGTTAGGCCTGGGATTTGCCCTCATCTGGCTAGTACCTTAGCATTTTTCGCCAACATGTTGGCTAGATCCTGAGCTTCTTCTGGTTTGGATCCCGTAATTATGACGCTCCACACCGAAACAGTCAATTAAACCTGGGTCCGATTAATATTTTAGAGGATAACGCCGGTTATGTCTCGGTTAGGTCTGGGATTTGCCCTCATCTGGCTCGTACTTTCGCATTTTTCGCATACTTGTTGGCCAGATCCTGGCCTTTTTTTGGCTTGGACCAAGTCGTAATGTGTGACCATACTCAAACAGTCAATTAAACCTGGTTGCGATTAATATTTTAGAGGATAACGCCGGTTATTTCAAGGTTAGGTCTGGGATTTGCCCTCATCTGGCTCGTACTTTCGCATTTTCCGCCTACTTGTTGGCAAGATCCTGGGCTTTTTCTGGTTTGGATCACGTAGTAATGCGGTACCACACCGTAACAGTCAATTGAACCTGGTTGCGGTTTAGATTTTGCAGGATAACGCCGTTTATGTCTGGGTTAGGTCTGGGATTTGCCCTTATGTGGCTCGTACTTTCGCATTTCTCGCATACTTGTTGGCCAGATCCTGGGCTGTTTCTGGCTTGGATCACGTACTAATGCGGTACCAGACCGTAACAGTGAATTAATCCTGGTTGCGATTAATATTTTAGAGGATAACGCCGGTTATGTCTGGGTTAGGTCTGGGATTTGCCCTTATCTGGCTCGTACTTTCGCATTTCTCGCATACTTGTTGGCCAGATCCTGGGCTGTTTCTGGTTTGGAACACGTACTAATGCGGTACCAGACCAAAACAGTCAATTAATCCTGGTTGCGATTAATATTTTAGAGGATAACGCCGGTTATGTCTGGGTTATGTCTGGGATCTGCCCCCATCTGGCTCGTACTTTCGCATTTCTCGCATACTTGTTGGCCAGATCCAGGGCTTTTTCTGGTTTGTATCCCGTCGTAATGTGGTTCCACACCGAAACAGTCAATTAATCCTGGTTGCGATTAATATTTTAGAGGATAACGCTGGTTATGTCTGGGTTAGGTCTGGGATTTGCCCTTATCTGGCTCGTACTTTCGCATTTCTCGCATACTTGTTGGCCAGATCCTGGGCTGTTTCTGGTTTGGATCACGTACTAATGCGGTACCAGACCAAAACAGTCAATTAATCCTGGTTGCGATTAATATTTTAGAGGATAACGCCGGTTATGTCTGGGTTATGTCTGGGATCTGCCCCCATCTGGCTCGTACTTTCGCATTTCTCGCATACTTGTTGGCCAGATCCAGGGCTTTTTCTGGTTTGTATCCCGTCGTAATGTGGTTCCACACCGAAACAGTCAATTAATCCTGGTTGCGATTAATATTTTAGAGGATAACGCTGGTTATGTCTGGGTTAGGTCTGGGATTTGCCCTTATCTGGCTCGTACTTTCGCATTTCTCGCATACTTGTTGGCCAGATCCTGGGCTGTTTCTGGTTTGGATCACGTACTAATGCGGTACCAGACCAAAACAGTCAATTAATCCTGGTTGCGATTAATATTTTAGAGGATAACGCCGGTTATGTCTGGGTTATGTCTGGGATCTGCCCCCATCTGGCTCGTACTTTCGCATTTCTCGCATACTTGTTGGCCAGATCCTGGGCTGTTTCTGGCTTGGATCACGTACTAATGCGGTACCAGGCCGAAACAGTTAATTAAACCTGGTTGCGATTAATATTTTAGAGGATAACGCCGGTTATGTCTCGGTTTGGCCTGGTATTTGCCCTCATCTGGCTCGTACTTTCGCATTTCTCGCATACTTGTTGGCCAGATCCTGGCCTTTTCCTGGTTTAGATCACGTACTAATGCGGTACCAGACCGAAACAGTCAATTAATCCTGGTTGCGATTAATATTTTAGAGGATAACGCCGGTTATGTCTGGGTTATGTCTGGGATCTGCCCCCATCTGGCTCGTACTTTCGCATTTCTCGCATACTTGTTGGCCAGATCCAGGGCTTTTTCTGGTTTGTATCCCGTCGTAATGTGGTTCCACACCGAAACAGTCAATTAATCCTGGTTGCGATTAATATTTTAGACGATAACGCTGGTTATGTCTGGTATTTGCAATCATCTGGCTCGTACCTTCGCATTTTCCGCCTACTTGTTGGCAAGATCCTGGGCTTTTTCTGGTTTGGATCACGTAGTAATGCGGTACCACACCGTAACAGTCAATTGAACCTGGTTGCGGTTTAGATTTTGCAGGATAACGCCGTTTATGTCTGGGTTAGGTCTGGGATATGCCCTTATCTGGCTCCTACTTTCGCATTTCTCGCATACTTGTTGGCCAGATCCTGGGCTGTTTCTAGCTTGGATCACGTACTAATGCGGTACCAGACCAAAACAGTGAATTAATCCTGGTTGCGATTAATATTTTAGAGGATAACGCCGGTTATGTCTGGGTTAGGTCTGGGATTTGCCCTTATGTGGCTCGTACTTTCGCATTTCTCGCATACTTGTTGGCCAGATCCTGGGCTGTTTCTGGTTTGGATCACGTACTAATGCGGTACCAGACCAAAACAGTCAATTAATCCTGGTTGCGATTAATATTTTAGAGGATAACGCCGGTTATGTCTCGGTTAGTTCTGGGATTTGCACTCATCTGGCTAGTACCTTCGCATTTTTCGCCAACTTGTTGGCTAGATCCTGAGCTTTTTCTGGTTTGGATCCCGTAATAATGACGCTCCACACCGAAACAGTCAATTAAACCTGGGTTCGATTAATATTTTAGAGGATAACGCCGGTTATGTCTCGGTTAGGTCTGGGATTTGCCCTCATCTGGCTCGTACTTTCGCATTTTTCGCATACTTGTTGGCCAGATCCTGGCATTTTTCTGGTCTGTATCACGTAGCAATGCGGTACCACACCGAAACAGTCAATTAAACCTGGTTGCGATTAATATTTTAGATGATAACGCTGGTTATATCTGGGTTAGTTCTGGTTTTTGCGATCATCTGGCTCATACTTTCGCAATTTTCGCGAACTCGTTGGCCAGATCTTGGGTTTTTTGTGGTTTGGATCCCGTCGTAATGTGGTTCCACACCGAAGCAGTCAATTAAACCTGGTTGCGATGAATATTTTGGAGGATAACGCCGGTTATGTCTCGGTTAGGTCTGGGATTTGCCCTCATCTGGCTCGTACTTTCGCATTTTTCGCATACTAGTTAGCCAGATCGTGGCCTTTTTCCGGCTTGGACCACGTAGTAATTTGGTACCACACCGAAACAGTCAATAGAAGCTGGTTGCGATTAATATTTTAGAGGATAACGCCGGTTATGTCTGGGTTAGGTCTGGGATTTGCCCCCATCTGGCTCGTACTTTCGCATTTCTCGCATACTTGTTGGCCAGATGCAGGGCTTTTTCTGGTTTGTATCCCGTCGTAATGTGGTTCCACACCGAAACAGTCAATTAATCCTGGTTGCGATTAATATTTTAGAGGATAACGCTGGTTATGTCTGGGTTAGTTCTGGTATTTGCAATCATCTGGCTCGTAACTTCGCATTTTTCGCATACTTGTTGGCCAGATCCTGGGCTTTTTCTGGTTTGGATCACGTAGTAATGCGGTACCACACCGAAACAGTCAATTAAACCTGGTTGCGATTAATATTTTAGAGGATAACGCTGGTTATGTCTGGGTTAGTTCTGGTATTTGCAATCATCTGGCTCATATTTTCGCAATTTTCGCGTACTCGTTGGCCAGATCTTGGGTTTTTTGTGGTTTGGATCCCGTCGTAATGTGGTTCCACACCGAAGCAGTCAATTAAACCCGGTTGCGGTTAATATTTTGGAGGATAATGCCGGTTATATCTCGGTTAGTTCTGGGATTTGCCCTCATCTGGCTCGTACCTTCGCATTTTTCGCATTCTTGTGGGCCAGATCCTGGGCTGTTTCTGGTTTGGATCACGTACTAACGCGGTACCAGACCAAAACAGTCAATTAATCCTGGTTGCGATTAATATTTTAGAGGATAACGCCGGTTATGTCTCGGTTAGTTCTGGGATTTGCCCTCATCTGGCTAGTACCTTCGCATTTTTCGCCAACTTGTTGGCTAGATCCTGAGCTTTTTCTGGTTTAGATCCCGTAATAATGACGCTCCACACCGAAACAGTCAATTAAACCTGGGTTCGATTAATATTTTAGAGGATAACGCCGGTTATGTCTGGGTTAGGTCTGGGATTTGCCCCCATCTGGCTCGTACTTTCGCATTTCTCGCATACTTGTTGGCCAGATGCAGGGCTTTTTCTGGTTTGTATCCCGTCGTAATGTGGTTCCACACCGAAACAGTCAATTAATCCTGGTTGCGATTAATATTTTAGAGGATAACGCTGGTTATGTCTGGGTTAGTTCTGGTATTTGCAATCATCTGGCTCGTAACTTCGCATTTTTCGCATACTTGTTGGCCAGATCCTGGGCTTTTTCTGGTTTGGATCACGTAGTAATGCGGTACCACACCGAAACAGTCAATTAAACCTGGTTGCGATTAATATTTTAGAGGATAACGCTGGTTATGTCTGGGTTAGTTCTGGTATTTGCAATCATCTGGCTCATATTTTCGCAATTTTCGCGTACTCGTTGGCCAGATCTTGGGTTTTTTGTGGTTTGGATCCCGTCGTAATGTGGTTCCACACCGAAGCAGTCAATTAAACCCGGTTGCGGTTAATATTTTGGAGGATAATGCCGGTTATATCTCGGTTAGTTCTGGGATTTGCCCTCATCTGGCTCGTACCTTCGCATTTTTCGCATTCTTGTGGGCCAGATCCTGGGCTGTTTCTGGTTTGGATCACGTACTAATGCGGTACCAGACCAAAACAGTCAATTAATCCTGGTTGCGATTAATATTTTAGAGGATAACGCCGGTTATGTCTCGGTTAGTTCTGGGATTTGCCCTCATCTGGCTAGTACCTTCGCATTTTTCGCCAACTTGTTGGCTAGATCCTGAGCTTTTTCTGGTTTGGATCCCGTAATAATGACGCTCCACACCGAAACAGTCAATTAAACCTGGGTTCGATTAATATTTTAGAGGATAACGCCGGTTATGTCTCGGTTAGGTCTGGGATTTGCCCTCATCTGGCTCGTACTTTCGCATTTTTCGCATACTTGTTGGCCAGATCCTGGCATTTTTCTGGTCTGTATCACGTAGCAATGCGGTACCACACCGAAACAGTCAATTAAACCTGGTTGCGATTAATATTTTAGATGATAACGCTGGTTATATCTGGGTTAGTTCTGGTTTTTGCGATCATCTGGCTCATACTTTCGCAATTTTCGCGAACTCGTTGGCCAGATCTTGGGTTTTTTGTGGTTTGGATCCCGTCGTAATGTGGTTCCACACCGAAGCAGTCAATTAAACCTGGTTGCGATGAATATTTTGGAGGATAACGCCGGTTATGTCTCGGTTAGGTCTGGGATTTGCCCTCATCTGGCTCGTACTTTCGCAATTTTCGCGTACTTGTTGGACAGATCTAGGGGTTTTTGTGGTTTGGATCCCGTCGTAATGTGGTTCCACACCTTAGCAGTCAATTAAACCTGGTTGCGATGAATATTTTGGAGAATAACGCTGGTTATGTTTGGGTTAGTTCTGGTATTTGCAATCATCTGGCTCGTACTTTCGCATTTTTCGCATACTTGTTGGCCAGTTCCTGGGCTTTTTCTGGTTTGGATCACGTAGTAATGTGGTACCACGCCGAAACAGGCAATTAAACCTGATTGCGATTAATATTTTAGAGGATAACTCCGGTTATGTCTCGGTTAGGTCTGGTATTTGCCCTCATCTGGCTCGAACTTTCGCATTTTTCGCATACTTGTTGGCCAGATCCTGGCATTTTTCTGGTCTGTATCACGTAGTATTGCGGTACCACACCGAAACAGTCAATTAATCCTGGTTGCGATTAATATTTTAGAGGATAACGCCGGTTATGACTCGGTTAGGTCTGGGCTTTGGCCTCATCTGGCACGTACTTTCGCATTTTTCGCATACTTGTTGGCCAGATCCTGGCATTTTTCTGGTCTGTATCACGTAGTATTGCGGTACCACACCGAAACAGTCAATTAATCCTGGTTGCGATTAATATTTTAGAGGATAACGCCGGTTATGACTCGGTTAGGTCTGGGCTTTGGCCTCATCTGGCACGTACTTTCGCATTTCTCGCATACTTGTTGTCCAGATCCTGGCCTTTTTCTGGCTTGGACCACATAGTGATCTGGTACCGCACCGAAACAGTCAATTAATCCTGATTGCGATTAATATTTTAGAGGATAACGCCTGTTATGTCTGGGTTAGTTCTGGTATTTGCAATCATCTGGCTCGTAACTTCGCATTTTTCGCCTACTTGTTGGCCAGATCCTGGGCTTTTTCTGGTTTGGATCACGTAGTAATGCGGTACCACACCGAAACAGTCAATTAAACCTGGTTGCGATTAATATTTTAGAGGATAACGCTGGTTATGTCTGGGTTAGTTCTGGTATTTGCAATCATCTGGATCATACTTTCGCAATTTTCGCGTACTCGTTGGCCAGATCTTGGGTTTTTTGTGGTTTGGATCCCGTCATAATGTGGTTCCACACCGAAGCAGTCAATTAAACCTGGTTGCGATGAATATTTAGGAGGATACAGCCGGTTATGTCTCGGTTAGGTCAGGGATTTGCCCTCATCTGTCTCGTACTTTTCCATTTTTCGCATACTTGTTGGCCAGATCCTGGCATTTTTCTGGTCTGTATCACGTAGTATTGCGGTACCACACCGAAACAGTCAACTAAACCTGGTTGCGATTAATATTTTAGAGGATAACGCTGGTTATGTCTGGGTTAGTTCTGGTATTTGCAATCATCTGGATCATACTTTCGCAATTTTCGCGTACTCGTTGGCCAGATCTTGGGTTTTTTGTGGTTTGGATCCCGTCGTAATGTGGTTCCACACCGAAGCAGTCAATTAAACCTGGTTGCGATGAATATTTAGGAGGATAACGCCGGTTATGTCTCGGTTAGGTCAGGGATTTGCCCTCATCTGGCTCGTACTTTCGCCTTTTTCGCATACTTGTTGGCCAGATCCTGGCCTTTTCCTGGTTTAGATCACGTACTAATGCGGTACCAGACCGAAACAGTCAATTAATCCTGGTTGCGATTAATATTTTAGAGGATAACACCGGTTATGTCTCGGTTAGGTCAGGGATTTGCCCTCATCTGGCTCGTACTTTCGCATTTTTCGCATACTTGTTGGCCAGGTCGTGGCCTTTTTCCGGCTTGGACCACGTAGTAATGTAGTACCACACCGAAACAGTCAATTAAACCTGGTTGCGATTAATATTTTAGAGGATAACGCTGGTTATGTCTGGGTTAGTTCTGGTATATGCAATCATCTCGCTCATACTTTCGCATTTTTCGCATTCTTGTGGGCCAGATCCTGTCCTTTTTCTGGCCCGGACCACGTAGTAATGTGGTACCACGCCGAAACAGGCAATTAAACCTGGTTGCGATTAATATTTTAGAGGATAACGCCGGTTATGTCTCGGTTAGGTCTGGTATTTGCCCTCATCTGGCTCGTACTTTCGCATTTCTCGCATACTTGTTGGCCAGATCCTGGCCTTTTCCTGGTTTAGATCACGTACTAATGCGGTACCAGACCGAAACAGTCAATTAATCCTGGTTGCGATTAATATTTTAGAGGATAACGCCGGTTATGTCTGGGTTATGTCTGGGATTTGCCCCCATCTGGCTCGTACTTTCGCATTTCTCGCATACTTGCTGGCCAGATCCAGGGCTTTTTCTGGGTTGTATCCCGTCGTAATGTGGTTCCACACCGAAACAGTCAATTAATCCTGGTTGCGATTAATATTTTAGAGGATAACGCTGGTTATGTCTGGTATTTGCAATCATCTGGCTCGTACCTTCGCATTTTCCGCCTACTTGTTGGCAAGATCCTGGGCTTTTTCTGGTTTGGATCACGTAGTAATGCGGTACCACACCGTAACAGTCAATTGAACCTGGTTGCGGTTTAGATTTTGCAGGATAACGCCGTTTATGTCTGGGTTAGGTCTGGGATTTGGCCTCATCTGGCTCATACTTTCGCATTTCTCGCATACTTGTTGGCCAGATCTAGGGCTTTATCTGGTTTGTATCCCGTCGTAATGTGGTTCCACACCGAAACAGTCAATTAAACCTGGGTTCGATTAATATTTTAGAGGATAACGCCGGTTATGTCTCGGTTAGGTCTGGGATTTGCCCTCATCTGGCTCGTACTTTCGCATTTTTCGCATACTTGTTGGCCAGATCCTGGCATTTTTCTGGTCTGTATCACGTAGCAATGCGGTACCACACCGAAACAGTCAATTAAACCTGGTTGCGATTAATATTTTAGATGATAACGCTGGTTATATCTGGGTTAGTTCTGGTTTTTGCGATCATCTGGCTCATACTTTCGCAATTTTCGCGAACTCGTTGGCCAGATCTTGGGTTTTTTGTGGTTTGGATCCCGTCGTAATGTGGTTCCACACCGAAGCAGTCAATTAAACCTGGTTGCGATGAATATTTTGGAGGATAACGCCGGTTATGTCTCGGTTAGGTCTGGGATTTGCCCTCATCTGGCTCGTACTTTCGCATTTTTCGCATACTAGTTAGCCAGATCGTGGCCTTTTTCCGGCTTGGACCACGTAGTAATTTGGTACCACACCGAAACAGTCAGTAGAAGCTGGTTGCGATTAATATTTTAGAGGATAACGCCGGTTATGTCTGGGTTAGGTCTGGGATTTGCCCCCATCTGGCTCGTACTTTCGCATTTCTCGCATACTTGTTGGCCAGATGCGGGGCTTTTTCTGGTTTGTATCCCGTCGTAATGTGGTTCCACACCGAAACAGTCAATTAATCCTGGTTGCGATTAATATTTTAGAGGATAACGCTGGTTATGCCTGGGTTAGTTCTGGTATTTGCAATCATCTGGCTCGTAACTTCGCATTTTTCGCCTACTTGTTGGCCAGATCCTGGGCTTTTTCTGGTTTGGATCACGTAGTAATGCGGTACCACACCGAAACAGTCAATTAAACCTGGTTGCGATTAATATTTTAGAGGATAACGCTGGTTATGTCTGGGTTAGTTCTGGTATTTGCAATCATCTGGCTCATATTTTCGCAATTTTCGCGTACTCGTTGGCCAGATCTTGGGTTTTTTGTGGTTTGGATCCCGTCGTAATGTGGTTCCACACCGAAGCAGTCAATTAAACCTGGTTGCGGTTAATATTTTGGAGGATAATGCCGGTTATATCTCGGTTAGTTCTGGGATTTGCCCTCATCTGGCTGGTACCTTCGCATTTTTCGCATTCTTGTGGGCCAGATCCTGTCATTTTTCTGGCCCGGTCCACGTAGTAATGTGGTACCACGCCGAAACATGCAATTAAACCTGGTTGCGATTAATATTTTAGATGATAACGCTGGTTATGTCTCGGTTAGGTCTGGTATTTGCCCTCATCTGGATTATATTTTCGCAATTATCGCGTACTTGTTGGCCAGATCTTGGGTTTTTTCTGGTTTGTATCCCGTCGTAATGTGGTTCCACACCGAAACAGTCAATTAAACCTGGTTGCGATTAATATTTTAGAGGATGACGCTGGTTATGTCTGGGTTAGTTCTGGTATTTGCAATCATCTGTCTCGTACCTACGCTTTTTCCGCCTACTTGTTGGCAAGATCCTGGGCTTTTCTGGTTTGGATCACGTAGTAATGCGGTACCACACCGAAACAGTCAATTAAACCTGGTTGCGATTAATATTTTAGAGGTTAACGCTGGTTATGTCTGGGTTAGTTCTGGTATTTGCAATGATCTGGCTCGAACTTTCGCATTTCTCGCATACTTGTTGACCAGATCCTGGCCTTTTCCTGATTTAGATCACGTAGTAATGCGGTACCACACCGAAACAGTCAATTAAACCTGGTTGCGATTAATATTTTAGAGGATAACGCCGGTTATGTCTCGGTTAGGTCTGGGATTTGCCCTCATCTGTCTCGTACTTTCGCATTTTTCGCATACTTGTTGGCCAGATCCTGGCATTTTTCTGGTCTGTATCACGTAGTATTGCGGTACCACACCGAAACAGTCAATTAATCCTGGTTGCGATTAATATTTTAGAGGATAACGCCGGTTATGTCTCGGTTAGTTCTGGGATTTGTCCTCATCTGGCTAGTACCTTAGCATTTTTCGCCAAGTTGTTGGCTAGATCCTGAGCTTTTTCTGGTTTGGATCCCGTAATTATGACGCTCCACACCGAAACAGTCAATTAAACCTGGGTCCGATTGATATTTTAGAGGATAACGCCGGTTATGTCTCGGTTAGGTCTGGGATTTGCCCTCATCTGGCTCGTACTTTCGCATTTTTCACATACTTGTTGGCCAGATCCTGGCATTTTTCTGGTCTGTATCACGTAGTAATGCGGTACCACACCGTAACAGTCAATTAAACCTGGTTGCGGTTAATATTTTGGATGATAACGCCGGTTATGTCTGGGTTAGGTCTGGGATTTGCCCTTATCTGGCTCGTACTTTCGCATTTCTCGCATACCTGTTGGCCAGATCCTGGGCTGTTTCTGGTTTGGATCACGTACTAATGCGGTACCAGACCGAAACAGTCAATTAATCCTGGTTGCGATTAATACTTTAGAGGATAACGCTGGTTATGTCTGGGTTAGTTCTGGTATTTGCAATCATCTGGCTCGTACCTTCGCATTCTCCGCCAACTTGCTGGCAAGATCTTGGGCTTTTTCTGGTTTGGATCACGTAGTAATGCGGTACCACACCGAAATAGTCAATTAAACCTGGTTGCGATTAATATTTTAGAGGATAACGCTGGTTATGTCTGGGTTAGTTCTCGTATTTGCAATCATCTGGCTCATACTTTCGCAATTTTCGCGCACTCTTTGGCCAGATCTTTGGTTTTTTGTGGTTTGGATCCCGTCGTAATGTGTTTCCACACCGAAGCAGTCAATTAAACCTGGTTGCGATGAATATTACGGAGGATAACGCCGGTTATGTCTCGGTTAGGTCTGGGATTTGCCCTCATCTGTCTCGTACTTTCGCATTTTTCGCATACTTGTTGGCCAGATCCTGGCATTTTTCTGGTCTGTATCACGTAGTAATGCGGTACCACACCGTAACAGTCAATTAAACCTGGTTGCGGTTAATATTTTGGATGATAACGCCGGTTATGTCTGGGTTAGGTCTGGGATTTGCCCTTATCTGGCTCGTACTTTCGCATTTCTCGCATACCTGTTGGCCAGATCCTGGGCTGTTTCTGGTTTGGATCACGTACTAATGCGGTACCAGACCGAAACAGTCAATTAATCCTGGTTGCGATTAATATTTTAGAGGATAACACCGGTTATGTCTCTGTTAGTTCTGGGATTTGCCCTCATCTGGCTAGTACCTTCGCATTTTTCGCCTACTTGTTGGCTAGATCCTGAGCTTTTTCTGGTTTGGATCCCGTAATAATGACGCTCCACACCGAAACAGTCAATTTAACCTGGGTTCGATTAATATTTTAGAGGATAACGCCGGTTATATCTCTGTTAGGTCTGGGATTTGCCCTCATCTGGCTCGTACCTTCGCATTTTTCGCATTCTTGTGGGCCAGATCCTGGCCTTTTTCTGGCTGGGATAACGTAGTAATGCGATACCACACTCAAACAGTCAATTAAACCTGGTTGCGATTAATATTTTAGAGGATAGCGCCGGTTATTTCTCGGTTAGGTCTGGGATTTGCCCTCATCTGTCTCCTACTATCACATTTTTCGCATACTTGTTGGCCAGATCCTGGCCTTTTTCTGGTCTGTATCACGTAGTAATGCGGTACCACACCGAAGCAGTCAATTAAACCTGGTTGCGATTAATATTTTAGAGGATAACGCCGGTTATGCCTGGGTTAGTTCTGGTATTTGCAATCATCTGGCTCATACTTTCGCAATTTTCGCGTACTTGTTGGCCAGATCTTGGGTTTCTTGTGGTTTGGATCCCGTCGTAATGTGGATCCACACCGAAGCAGTCAATTAAGCCTGGCTGCGATGAATATTTTAGAGGATAACGCTGCTTATGTTTGGGTTAGTTCTGCTATTTGCAATCATCTGGCTCGTACTTTCGCATTTCTGGCATACTTGTACGCAGATCCTGGGCTTTTTCTGGTTTGGATCACGTAGTAATGCGGTACCACACTGAAACAGTCAATTAAACCTGGTTGTGATTGACATTTTGGAGGATAACGCCGGTTATGTCACGGTTAGGTCTGGGATTTGCCGTCATCTGGCTCGTATTTTCGCATTTTTCGCATACTTGTAGGCCAGATCCTGGCCATTTTTTCTGGCTTGGACCACCTAGTAATGTGGTATCACACTGAAACAGTCAATTAAACCTGGTTGTGATTAACATTTTGGAGGATAACGCCGGTTATGTCTCGGTCAGTTCTCGGACTTGCCCTCATCTGGCTCGTACCTTCGCATTTTTCGCCTACTTGTTGGCAAGATCCTGGGCTTTTTCTGGTTTGGATCACGTAGTAATGCGGTACCACACCGATGCAGTCAATTAAACCTGGTTGCGATTAATATTTTAGAGGATAACGCCGGTTATGTCTTGGTTAGGTCTGGGATTTGGCCTCATCTGGCTCATACTTTCGCATTTCTCGCATACTTGTTGGCCAGATCCAGGGCTTTATCTGGTTTGTATCCCGTCGTAATGTGGTTCCACACCGAAACAGTGAATTAAACCCGGTTGCGATTAATATTTTAGAGGATAACGCCGGTTATGTCTGGGTTAGGTCTGGTATTTGCAATCATCAGGCTCATACTTTCGCAATTTTCGCGTACTTGTTGGCCAGATCTTGGGTTTTTTGTGGTTTGGATCCCGTCGTAATGTGGATCCACACCGAAGCAGTCAATTAAACCTGGTTGCGATTAATATTTTAGAGGATAACGCTGGTTATGTCTGGGTTAGTTCTGGTATTTGCAATCATCTGGCTCATACTTTCGCAATTTTCGCGTACTTGTTGGCCAGATCTTGGGTTTCTTGTGGTTTAGATCCCGTCGTCATGTGGATCCACACCGAAGCAGTCAATTAAGCCTGGCTGCGATGAATATTTTAGAGGATAACGCTGCTTATGTTTGGGTTAGTTCTGCTATTTGCAATCATCTGGCTCGTACTTTCGCATTTCTGGCATACTTGTAGGCAGATCCTGGGCTTTTTCTGGTTTGGATCACGTAGTAATGCGGTACCACACTGAAACAGTCAATTAAACCTGGTTGTGATTAACATTTTGGAGGATAACGTCGGTTATGTCACGGTTAGGTCTGGGATTTGCCGTCATCTGGCTCGTATTTTCGCATTTTTCGCATACTTGTTGGCAAGATCCTGGGCTTTTTCTGGTTTGGATCACGTAGTAATGCGGTACCACACCGATGCAGTCAATTAAACCTGGTTGCGATTAATATTTTAGAGGATAACGCCGGTTATGTCTTGGTTAGGTCTGGGATTTGGCCTCATCTGGCTCATACTTTCGCATTTCTCGCATACTTGTTGGCCAGATCCAGGGCTTTATCTGGTTTGTATCCCGTCGTAATGTGGTTCCACACCGAAACAGTGAATTAAACCCGGTTGCGATTAATATTTTAGAGGATAACACCGGTTATGTCTGGGTTAGGTCTGGGATTTGCCCACATCTGGCTCGTACTTTCGCATTTCTCGCATACTTGTTGGCCAGATCCTGGGCTTTTTCTGGTTTAGATCACGTAGTAATGTGGTTCCACACCGAAACAGTCAATTAAACCTGGTTGCGATTAATATTTTAGACGATAACGCCGGTTATGTCACGGTTAGGTCTGGGATTTGCCGTCATCTGGCTCGAATTTTCGCATTTCTCGCATACTTGTTGGCCAGATCCTGGGCTTTTTCTGGTTTGGATCACGTAGTAATGTGGTACCACACTGAAACAGTCAATAAAAGCTGGTTCCGATTAGTATTTTATAGGATAACGCTGGTTACGTCTGGTTTAGTTCTGGTATTGGCAATCATCTGGCTCGTACCTTCGCATTTTTCGCCTACTTGTTGGCAAGATCCTGGCCTTTTTCTGGCTTGGACCATGTAGTAATGTGGTATCACACTGAAACAGTCAACTAAACCTGGTTGTGATTAACATTTTGGAGGATAACGCCGGTTATGTCTTGGTTAGGTCTGGGATTTGCCCTCATCTGGCTCGTACTTTCGCATTTTCGCATACTTGTTGGCCAGATCCTGGCCTTTTTCTGGCTTGGACCACGTAGTAATGTGGTATCACACTGAAATAGTCAACTAAACCTGGTTGTGATTAACATTTTGGAGGATAACGCCGGTTATGTCTTGGTTAGGTCTGGTATTTGCCCTCATCTGGCTCGTACTTTCGCATTTCTCGCATACTTGTTGGCCAGATCCTTGCCTTTTCCTGGTTTGGATCACGTAGTAATGCGGTACCACACTGAATCAGTCAATTAAACCTGGTTGTGATTAATATTTTGGAGAATAACGCTGGTTATGTTTGGGTTAGTTCCGGTATTTGCAACCATCTGGCTGATACTTTCGCATTTTTTGCATACTTGTTGGCCAGATCCAGGGCTTTTTCTGGTTTGTATCCCGTCGTAATGTGGTTCCACACCGAAACAGTCAATTAATCCTGGTTGCGATTAATATTTTAGAGGATAACGCCGGTTATGTCTCGGTTAGTTCTGGGATTTGCCCTCGTCTGGAAAGTACCTTCGCATTTTTCGCCTACTTATTGGCTAGATCCTGAGCTTTTTCTGGTTTGAATCCCGTAATAATGACGCTCCACACCGAAACAGTCAACTAAACCTGGTTGCGATTAATATTTTAGAGGATAACGCTGGTTATATCTGGGTTAGTTCTGGTATTTGCGATCATCTGGCTCATACTTTCGCAATTTTCGCGAACTCGTTGGCCAGATCTTGGGTTTTTTGTGGTTTGGATCCCGTCGTAATGTGGTTCCACACCGAAGCAGTCAATTAAACCTAGTTGCGATGAATATTTTGGAGGATAACGCCGGTTATGTCTCGGTTAGGTCTGGGATTTGCCCTCATCTGGCTCGTACTTTCGCATTTTTCGCCTACTAGTTAGCCAGATCGTGGCCTTTTTCCGGCTTGGACCACGTAGTAATTTGGTACCACACCGAAACAGCCAATAGAAGCTGGTTGCGATTAATATTTTAGAGGATAACGCCGGTTATGCCTGGGTTAGGTCTGGGATTTGCCCCCATCTGGCTCGTACTTTCGCATTTCTCGCATACTTGTTGGCCAGATGCAGGGCTTTTTCTGGTTTGTATCCCGTCGTAATGTGGTTCCACACCGAAACAGTCAATTAATCCTGGTTGCGATTAATATTTTAGAGGATAACGCTGGTTATGTCTGGGTTAGTTCTGGTATTTGCGATCATCTGGCTCATACTTTCGCAATTTTCGCGAACTCGTTGGCCAGATCTTGGGTTTTTTGTGGTTTGGATAACGTCGTAATGTGGTTCCACACCGAAACAGTCAATTAATCCTGGTTGCGATTAATATTTTAGAGGATAACGCCGGTTATGTCTCGGTTAGTTCTGGGATTTGCCCTCGTCTGGAAAGTACCTTCGCATTTTTCGCCTACTTGTTGGCTAGATCCTGAGCTTTTTCGGGTTTGAATCCCGTAATAATGACGCTCCACACCGAAACAGTCAACTAAACCTGGTTGCGATTAATATTTTAGAGGATAACGCTGGTTATATCTGGGTTAGTTCTGGTATTTGCGATCATCTGGCTCATACTTTCGCAATTTTCGCGAACTCGTTGGCCAGATCTTGAGTTTTTTGTGGTTTGGATCCCGTCGTAATTTGGTACCACACCGAAACAGTCAACTAAACCTGGTTGCGGTTAATATTTTGGAGGATAACGCCGGTTATATCTCGGTTAGGTCTGGGATTTGCCGTCATCTGGCTCGTATTTTCGCATTTTTCGCATACTTGTAGGCCAGATCCTGGCCATTTTTTCTGGCTTGGACCACCTAGTAATGTGGTATCACACTGAAACAGTCAATTAAACCTGGTTGTGATTAACATTTTGGAGGATAACGCCGGTTATGTCTCTGTTAGTTCTGGGATTTGCCCTCATCTGGCTCGTACCTTCGCATTTTTCGCCTACTTGTTGGCAAGATCCTGGGCTTTTTCTGGTTTGGATCACGTAGTAATGCGGTACCACACCGATGCAGTCAATTAAACCTGGTTGCGATTAATATTTTAGAGGATAACGCCGGTTATGTCTTGGTTAGGTCTGGGATTTGGCCTCATCTGGCGCATACTTTCGCATTTCTCGCATACTTGTTGGCCAGATCCAGGGCTTTATCTGGTTTGTATCCCGTCGTAATGTGGTTCCACACCGAAACAGTGAATTAAACCCGGTTGCGATTAATATTTTAGAGGATAACGCCGGTTATGTCTGGGTTAGGTCTGGGATTTGCCCTCATCTGTCTCCTACTATCACATTTTTCGCATACATGGTGGCCAGATCCTGGCCTTTTTCTGGTCTGTATCACGTAGTAATGCGGTACCACACCGAAACAGTCAATTAAACCTGGTTGCGATTAATATTTTAGAGGATAACGCTGGTTATGTCTGGGTTAGTTCTGGTATTTGCAATCATCAGGCTCATTCTTTCGCAATTTTCGCGTACTTGTTGGCCAGATCTTGGGTTTCTTGTGGTTTGGATCCCGTCGTAATGTGGATCCACACCGAAGCAGTCAATTAAACCTGGTTGCGATTAATATTTTAGAGGATAACGCTGGTTATGTCTGGGTTAGTTCTGGTATTTGCAATCATCTGGCTCATACTTTCGCAATTTTCGCGTACTTGTTGGCCAGATCTTGGGTTTCTTGTGGTTTGGATCCCGTCGTAATGTGGATCCACACCGAAGCAGTCAATTAAGCCTGGCTGCGATGAATATTTTAGAGGATAACGCTGCTTATGTTTGGGTTAGTTCTGCTATTGGCAATCATCTGGCTCGTACTTTCGCATTTCTGGCATACTTGTAGGCAGATCCTGGGCTTTTTCTGGTTTGGATCACGTAGTAATGCGGTACCACACTGAAACAGTCAATTAAACCTGGTTGTGATTAACATTTTGGAGGATAACGCCGGTTATGTCACGGTTAGGTCTGGGATTTGCCGTCATCTGGCTCGTATTTTCGCATTTTTCGCCTACTTGTTGGCAAGATCCTGGGCTTTTTCTGGTTTGGATCACGTAGTAATGCGGTACCACACCGATGCAGTCAATTAAACCTGGTTGCGATTAATATTTTAGAGGATAACGCCGGTTATGTCTTGGTTAGGTCTGGGATTTGGCCTCATCTGGCTCATACTTTCGCATTTCTCGCATACTTGTTGGCCAGATCCAGGGCTTTATCTGGTTTGTATCCCGTCGTAATGTGGTTCCACACCGAAACAGTGAATTAAACCCGGTTGCGATTAATATTTTAGAGGATAACGCCGGTTATGTCTGGGTTAGGTCTGGGATTTGCCCTCATCTGTCTCCTACTATCACATTTTTCGCATACATGGTGGCCAGATCCTGGCCTTTTTCTGGTCTGTATCACGTAGTAATGCGGTACCACACCGAAACAGTCAATTAAACCTGGTTGCGATTAATATTTTAGAGGATAACGCTGGTTATGTCTGGGTTAGTTCTGGTATTTGCAATCATCTGGCTCATACTTTCGCAATTTTCGCGTACTTGTTGGCCAGATCTTGGGTTTCTTGTGGTTTGGATCCCGTCGTAATGTGGATCCACACCGAAGCAGTCAATTAAGCCTGGCTGCGATGAATATTTTAGAGGATAACGCTGCTTATGTTTGGGTTAGTTCTGCTATTGGCAATCATCTGGCTCGTACTTTCGCATTTCTGGCATACTTGTAGGCAGATCCTGGGCTTTTTCTGGTTTGGATCACGTAGTAATGCGGTACCACACTGAAACAGTCAATTAAACCTGGTTGTGATTAACATTTTGGAGGATAACGCCGGTTATGTCACGGTTAGGTCTGGGATTTGCCGTCATCTGGCTCGTATTTTCGCATTTTTCGCATACTTGTTGGCAAGATCCTGGGCTTTTTCTGGTTTGGATCACGTAGTAATGCGGTACCACACCGATGCAGTCAATTAAACCTGGTTGCGATGAATATTTTAGAGGATAACGCCGGTTATGTCTTGGTTAGGTCTGGGATTTGGCCTCATCTGGCTCATACTTTCGCATTTCTCGCATACTTGTTGGCCAGATCCTTGCCTTTTCCTGGTTTGGATCACGTAGTAATGCGGTACCACACTGAATCAGTCAATTAAACCTGGTTGTGATTAATATTTTGGAGAATAACGCTGGTTATGTTTGGGTTAGTTCCGGTATTTGCAACCATCTGGCTGATACTTTCGCATTTTTTGCATACTTGTTGGCCAGATCCAGGGCTTTTTCTGGTTTGTATCCCGTCGTAATGTGGTTCCACACCGAAACAGTCAATTAATCCTGGTTGCGATTAATATTTTAGAGGATAACGCCGGTTATGTCTCGGTTAGTTCTGGGATTTGCCCTCGTCTGGAAAGTACCTTCGCATTTTTCGCCTACTTATTGGCTAGATCCTGAGCTTTTTCTGGTTTGAATCCCGTAATAATGACGCTCCACACCGAAACAGTCAACTAAACCTGGTTGCGATTAATATTTTAGAGGATAACGCTGGTTATATCTGGGTTAGTTCTGGTATTTGCGATCATCTGGCTCATACTTTCGCAATTTTCGCGAACTCGTTGGCCAGATCTTGGGTTTTTTGTGGTTTGGATCCCGTCGTAATGTGGTTCCACACCGAAGCAGTCAATTAAACCTAGTTGCGATGAATATTTTGGAGGATAACGCCGGTTATGTCTCGGTTAGGTCTGGGATTTGCCCTCATCTGGCTCGTACTTTCGCATTTTTCGCCTACTAGTTAGCCAGATCGTGGCCTTTTTCCGGCTTGGACCACGTAGTAATTTGGTACCACACCGAAACAGCCAATAGAAGCTGGTTGCGATTAATATTTTAGAGGATAACGCCGGTTATGCCTGGGTTAGGTCTGGGATTTGCCCCCATCTGGCTCGTACTTTCGCATTTCTCGCATACTTGTTGGCCAGATGCAGGGCTTTTTCTGGTTTGTATCCCGTCGTAATGTGGTTCCACACCGAAACAGTCAATTAATCCTGGTTGCGATTAATATTTTAGAGGATAACGCTGGTTATGTCTGGGTTAGTTCTGGTATTTGCGATCATCTGGCTCATACTTTCGCAATTTTCGCGAACTCGTTGGCCAGATCTTGGGTTTTTTGTGGTTTGGATAACGTCGTAATGTGGTTCCACACCGAAACAGTCAATTAATCCTGGTTGCGATTAATATTTTAGAGGATAACGCCGGTTATGTCTCGGTTAGTTCTGGGATTTGCCCTCGTCTGGAAAGTACCTTCGCATTTTTCGCCTACTTGTTGGCTAGATCCTGAGCTTTTTCGGGTTTGAATCCCGTAATAATGACGCTCCACACCGAAACAGTCAACTAAACCTGGTTGCGATTAATATTTTAGAGGATAACGCTGGTTATATCTGGGTTAGTTCTGGTATTTGCGATCATCTGGCTCATACTTTCGCAATTTTCGCGAACTCGTTGGCCAGATCTTGAGTTTTTTGTGGTTTGGATCCCGTCGTAATTTGGTACCACACCGAAACAGTCAACTAAACCTGGTTGCGGTTAATATTTTGGAGGATAACGCCGGTTATATCTCGGTTAGGTCTGGGATTTGCCGTCATCTGGCTCGTATTTTCGCATTTTTCGCATACTTGTAGGCCAGATCCTGGCCATTTTTTCTGGCTTGGACCACCTAGTAATGTGGTATCACACTGAAACAGTCAATTAAACCTGGTTGTGATTAACATTTTGGAGGATAACGCCGGTTATGTCTCTGTTAGTTCTGGGATTTGCCCTCATCTGGCTCGTACCTTCGCATTTTTCGCCTACTTGTTGGCAAGATCCTGGGCTTTTTCTGGTTTGGATCACGTAGTAATGCGGTACCACACCGATGCAGTCAATTAAACCTGGTTGCGATTAATATTTTAGAGGATAACGCCGGTTATGTCTTGGTTAGGTCTGGGATTTGGCCTCATCTGGCGCATACTTTCGCATTTCTCGCATACTTGTTGGCCAGATCCAGGGCTTTATCTGGTTTGTATCCCGTCGTAATGTGGTTCCACACCGAAACAGTGAATTAAACCCGGTTGCGATTAATATTTTAGAGGATAACGCCGGTTATGTCTGGGTTAGGTCTGGGATTTGCCCTCATCTGTCTCCTACTATCACATTTTTCGCATACATGGTGGCCAGATCCTGGCCTTTTTCTGGTCTGTATCACGTAGTAATGCGGTACCACACCGAAACAGTCAATTAAACCTGGTTGCGATTAATATTTTAGAGGATAACGCTGGTTATGTCTGGGTTAGTTCTGGTATTTGCAATCATCAGGCTCATTCTTTCGCAATTTTCGCGTACTTGTTGGCCAGATCTTGGGTTTCTTGTGGTTTGGATCCCGTCGTAATGTGGATCCACACCGAAGCAGTCAATTAAACCTGGTTGCGATTAATATTTTAGAGGATAACGCTGGTTATGTCTGGGTTAGTTCTGGTATTTGCAATCATCTGGCTCATACTTTCGCAATTTTCGCGTACTTGTTGGCCAGATCTTGGGTTTCTTGTGGTTTGGATCCCGTCGTAATGTGGATCCACACCGAAGCAGTCAATTAAGCCTGGCTGCGATGAATATTTTAGAGGATAACGCTGCTTATGTTTGGGTTAGTTCTGCTATTGGCAATCATCTGGCTCGTACTTTCGCATTTCTGGCATACTTGTAGGCAGATCCTGGGCTTTTTCTGGTTTGGATCACGTAGTAATGCGGTACCACACTGAAACAGTCAATTAAACCTGGTTGTGATTAACATTTTGGAGGATAACGCCGGTTATGTCACGGTTAGGTCTGGGATTTGCCGTCATCTGGCTCGTATTTTCGCATTTTTCGCCTACTTGTTGGCAAGATCCTGGGCTTTTTCTGGTTTGGATCACGTAGTAATGCGGTACCACACCGATGCAGTCAATTAAACCTGGTTGCGATTAATATTTTAGAGGATAACGCCGGTTATGTCTTGGTTAGGTCTGGGATTTGGCCTCATCTGGCTCATACTTTCGCATTTCTCACATACTTGTTGGCCAGATCCAGGGCTTTATCTGGTTTGTATCCCGTCGTAATGTGGTTCCACACCGAAACAGTGAATTAAACCCGGTTGCGATTAATATTTTAGAGGATAACGCCGGTTATGTCTGGGTTAGGTCTGGGATTTGGCCTCATCTGGCTCGTACTTTCGCATTTCTCGCATACTTGTTGGCCAGATCCTGGGCTTTTTCTGGTTTAGATCACGTAGTAATGTGGTTCCACACCGAAACAGTCAATTAAACCTGGTTGCGATTAATATTTTAGACGATAACGCCGGTTATGTCACGGTTAGGTCTGGGATTTGCCGTCATCTGGCTCGAATTTTCGCATTTCTCGCATACTTGTTGGCCAGATCCTGGGCTTTTTCTGGTTTGGATCACGTAGTATTGTGGTACCACACTGAAACAGTCAATAAAAGCTGGTTCCGATTAGTATCTTACAGGATAACACCGGTTATGTCTGGGTTAGGTCTGGGATTTGCCCTCATCTGGCTCGTATTTTCGCATTTTCGCATACTTGTTGGCCAGATCCTGGCCTTTTTCTGGCTTGGACCACGTAGTAATGTGGTATCACAATGAAACAGTCCACTAAACCTGGTTGTGATTAACATTTTGGAGGATAACGCCGGTTATGTCTTGGTTAGGTCTGGTATTTGCCCTCATCTGGCTCGTACTTTCGCATTTCTCGCATACTTGTTGGCCAGATCCTTGCCTTTTCCTGGTTTGGATCACGTAGTAATGCGGTACCACACTGAAACAGTCAATTAAACCTGGTTGTGATTAATATTTTGGAGAATAACGCTGGTTATGTTTGGGTTAGTTCCGGTATTTGCAACCATCTGGCTGATACTTTCGCATTTTTTGCATACTTGTTGGCCAGATCCTGGCCTTTTCCTGGTTTGGATCACGTAGTAATGCGGTACCACCCCGAAACAGTCAATAAAACCTGGTTGCGATTAATATTTTAGAGGATAACGCCGGTTATGTCTGGTTCAGTTCTGGTATTTGCAATCATCTGGCTCGTACTTTCGCATTTTTCGCATACTTGTTCTTCAGATCCTGGGCTTTTTCTGGTTTGGATCACGTAGTAATGTGGTACCACACTGAAACAGTCAATAAAAGCTGGTTCCGATTAGTATTTTAGAGGATAACGCTGGTTATGACTGGTTTTGTTCTGGAATTTGCAAACATCTGGCTCGTACCTTCGCATTTTTCGCCTACTTGTTGGCAAGATCCTGGTCTTTTTCATGCTTGGACCACGTAGTAATGTGGTACCACACTGAAACAGTCAAATAAACCTGGTTCCGGTTAATATTTAACAGGGTAACGCCGGCTATGTCTCTGTTAGGTCTGGGATATTCCCTCATCTGGCTCGTACCTCCGCATTTTTCGCATAGTTGTTGGCAAGATCCTGGGCATTTTCTGGTTTGGATCACGTAGTAATGCGGTACCACACCGAAACAGTCAATAAAACCTGGTTGCGATTATTATTTTAGAGGATAACGCCGGTTATGTCTCGGTTATGTCTGGGATTTGCCCTCATCTGGCACATACTTTCGCATTTCTCGCATACTTGATGGCCAGATCCTGGCCTTTTTCTGGCTTGGACCACGTAGTAATGTGGTACCACACCGAAACAGTCATTACAAGCTGGTTGCGATTAATATTTTAGAGGATAACGCCGGTAATGTCTGGGTTAGGTCTGGTACTTGCCCCTCATCTGGCTCGTACTTTCGCATTTTTCGCATACTTGTTCTTCAGATCCTGGGCTTTTTCTGGTTTGGATCACGTCGTAATGTGGTACCACACTGAAACAGTCAATAAAAGCTGGTTGCGATTAGTATTTTGGAGGATAACGCTGGTTATGTCTGGTTTAGTTCTGGTATTTGCAATCATCTGGCTCGTACCTTCGCATTTTTCGCATACTTGATGGCCAGATCCTGGCCTTTTTCTGGTTTGGATCACGTAGTAATGTGGTACCACACTAAAACAGTCAATAAAAGCTGGTTGCGATTAGTATTTCGGAGGATAACGCTGGTTATGTCTGGTTTAGTTCTGGTATTTGCAATCATCTGGCTCGTACCTTCGCATTTTTCGCATACTTGATGGCCAGATCCTGGCCTTTTTCTGGTTTGGATCACGTAGTAATGTGGTACCACACTAAAACAGCCAACAAAAGCTGGTTTCGAGTAGTATTTTAGAGGATAACGCCGGTTATGTCTGGTTTAGTTCTGGTATTTTTGCAAATATGATGATTGCCATCTGGCTCGTACTTTCGCATTTTTCGCATACTTGTTCTTCAGATCCTGGGCTTTTTCTGGTTTGGATCACGTAGTAATGTGGTACCACACTGAAACAGTCAATAAAAGCTGGTTCCGATTAGTATTTTAGAGGATAACGCTGGTTATGACTGGTTTAGTTCTGGAATTTGCAAACATCTGGCTCGTACCTTCGCATTTTTCGCCTACTTGTTGGCAAGATCCTGGGCATTTTCTGGTTTGGATCACGTAGTAATGCGGTATCACACCGAAACAGTCAATAAAACCTGGTTCCGATTAATATTTTAGAGGATAACGCCGGTTATGTCACGGTTAGGTCTGGGATTTGCCGTCATCTGGCTCGTATTTTCGCATTTTTCGCCTACTTGTTGGCTAGATCCTTAGCGTTTTCTGGTTTGGATCCCGTAATAATGACGCTCCACACCGAAACAGTCAATTTAACCTGGGTTCGATTAATATTTTAGAGGATAACGCCGGCTATATCTCGGTTGGGTCTGGGATTTGCCCTCATCTGGCTCGTACCTTCGCATTTTTCGCATTCTTGTTGGCCAGATCCTGGGCTTTTTCTGGTTTGGATCACGTAGTAATGTGGTACCACACTGAAACAGTCAATAAAAGCTGGTTCCGATTAGTATTTTACAGGATAACGCCGGTTATGTCTCCGTTAGGTTTGGGATTTTCCCTCATCTGGCTCGTAATTTCGCATTTTTCGCATACTTGTTGGCCAGATCCTGGCCATTTTCATGCTTGGACCACGTAGTAATGTGGTACCACATTGAAACAGTCAAATAAACCTGGTTCCGATTAGTATTTCAGAGGATAACGCAGGTTACGTCTGGGTTAGGTCTGGGATTTGCCCTCATCTGTCTCCTACTATCACATTTTTCGCATACATGTTGGCCAGATCCTGGCCTTTTTCTGGTCTGTATCACGTAGTAATGCGGTACCACACCGAAACAGTCAATTAAACCTGGTTGCGATTAATATTTTAGAGGATAACGCTGGTTATGTCTGGGTTAGTTCTGGTATTTGCAATCATCAGGCTCATACTTTCGCAATTTTCGCGTACTTGTTGGCCAGATCTTGGGTTTCTTGTGGTTTGGATCCCGTCGCAATGTGGATCCACACCGAGGCAGTCAATTAAACCTGGTTGCGATTAATATTTTAGAGGATAACGCTGGTTATGTCTGGGTTAGTTCTGGTATTTGCAATCATCTGGCTCATACTTTCGCAATTTTCGCGTACTTGTTGGCCAGATCTTGGGTTTCTTGTGGTTTGGATCCCGTCGTAATGTGGATCCACACCGAAGCAGTCAATTAAGCCTGGCTGCGATGAATATTTTAGAGGATAACGCTGCTTATGTTTGGGTTAGTTCTGCTATTTGCAATCATCTGGCTCGTACTTTCGCATTTCTGGCATACTTGTAGGCAGATCCTGGGCTTTTTCTGGTTTGGATCACGTAGTAATGCGGTACCACACTGAAACAGTCAATTAAACCTGGTTGTGATTAACATTTTGGAGGATAACGCCGGTTATGTCACGGTTAGGTCTGGGATTTGCCGTCATCTGGCTCGTATTTTCGCATTTTTCGCATACTTGTTGGCAAGATCCTGGGCTTTTTCTGGTTTGGATCACGTAGTAATGCGGTACCACACCGATGCAGTCAATTAAACCTGGTTGCGATGAATATTTTAGAGGATAACGCCGGTTATGTCTTGGTTAGGTCTGGGATTTGGCCTCATCTGGCTCATACTTTCGCATTTCTCACATACTTGTTGGCCAGATCCAGGGCTTTATCTGGTTTGTATCCCGTCGTAATGTGGTTCCACACCGAAACAGTGAATTAAACCCGGTTGCGATTAATATTTTAGAGGATAACGCCGGTTATGTCTGGGTTAGGTCTGGATTTGGCCTCATCTGGCTCGTACTTTCGCATTTCTCGCATACTTGTTGGCCAGATCCTGGGCTTTTTCTGGTTTAGATCACGTAGTAATGTGGTTCCACACCGAAACAGTCAATTAAACCTGGTTGCGATTAATATTTTAGACGATAACGCCGGTTATGTCACGGTTAGGTCTGGGATTTGCCGTCATCTGGCTCGAATTTTCGCATTTCTCGCATACTTGTTGGCCAGATCCTGGGCTTTTTCTGGTTTGGATCACGTAGTAATGTGGTACCACACTGAAACAGTCAATAAAAGCTGGTTCCGATTAGTATCTTACAGGATAACACCGGTTATGTCTGGGTTAGGTCTGGGATTTGCCCTCATCTGGCTCGTACTTTCGCATTTCTCGCATACTTGTTGGCCAGATCCAGGCCTTTTTCTGGTTTGGATCAGGTAGTAATGCGGTACTACACCGAAACAGTCAATTAAACCTGGTTGCGATTAATATTTTAGAGGATAACGCCGGTTATGTCACGGTTAGGTCTGGGATTTGCCGTCATCTGGCTCGTATTTTCGCATTTTCGCATACTTGTTGGCCAGATCCTGGCCTTTTTCTGGCTTGGACCACGTAGTAATGTGGTATCACACTGAAACAGTCCACTAAACCTGGTTGTGATTAACATTTTGGAGGATAACGCCGGTTATGTCTTGGTTAGGTCTGGTATTTGCCCTCATCTGGCTCGTACTTTCGCATTTCTCGCATACTTGTTGGCCAGATCCTTGCCTTTTCCTGGTTTGGATCACGTAGTAATGCGGTACCACACTGAAACAGTCAATTAATCCTGGTTGTGATTAATATTTTGGAGAATAACGCTGGTTATGTTTGGGTTAGTTCCGGTATTTGCAACCATCTGGCTGATACTTTCGCATTTTTTGCATACTTGTTGGCCAGATCCTGGCCTTTTTCTGGTTTGGATCACGTAGTAATGCGGTACCACCCCGAAACAGTCAATAAAACCTGGTTGCGATTAATATTTTAGAGGATAACGCCGGTTATGTCTGGTTTAGTTCTGGTATTTGCAATCATCTGGCTCGTACTTTCGCATTTTTCGCATACTTGTTCTTCAGATCCTGGGCTTTTTCTGGTTTGGATCACGTAGTAATGTGGTACCACACTGAAACAGTCAATAAAAGCTGGTTCCGATTAGTATTTTAGAGGATAACGCTGGTTATGACTGGTTTAGTTCTGGAATTTGCAAACATCTGGCTCGTACCTTCGCATTTTTCGCCTACTTGTTGGCAAGATCCTGGTCTTTTTCATGCTTGGACCACGTAGTAATGTGGTACCACACTGAAGCAGTCAAATAAACCTGGTTCCGATTAATATTTAACAGGGTAACGCCGGCTATGTCTCTGTTAGGTCTGGGATTTTCCCTCATCTGGCTCGTACCTCCGCATTTTTCGCATAGTTGTTGGCAAGATCCTGGGCATTTTCTGGTTTGGATCACGTAGTAATGCGGTACCACACCGAAACAGTCAATAAAACCTGGTTGCGATTATTATTTTAGAGGATAACGCCGGTTATGTCTCGGTTATGTCTGGGATTTGCCCTCATCTGGCACATACTTTCGCATTTCTCGCATACTTGATGGCCAGATCCTGGCCTTTTTCTGGCTTGGACCACGTAGTAATGTGGTACCACACCGAAACAGTCATTACAAGCTGGTTGCGATTAATATTTTAGAGGATAACGCCGGTTATGTCTGGGTTAGGTCTGGTACCTGCCCCTCATCTGGCTCGTACTTTCGCATTTTTCGCATACTTGTTCTTCAGATCCTGGGCTTTTTCTGGTTTGGATCACGTAGTAATGTGGTACCACACTGAAACAGTCAATAAAAGCTGGTTGCGATTATTATTTTGGAGGATAACGCTGGTTATGTCTGGTTTAGTTCTGGTATTTGCAATCATCTGGCTCGTACCTTCGCATTTTTCGCATACTTGATGGCCAGATCCTGGCCTTTTTCTGGTTTGGATCACGTAGTAATGTGGTACCACACTAAAACAGCCAACAAAAGCTGGTTTCGATTAGTATTTTAGAGGATAACGCCGGTTATGTCTGGTTTAGTTCTGGTATTTTTGCAAATATGATGATTGCCATCTGGCTCGTACTTTCACATTTTTCGCATACTTGTTCTTCAGATCCTGGGCTTTTTCTGGTTTGGATCACGTAGTAATGTGGTACCACACTGAAACAGTCAATAAAAGCTGGTTCCGATTAGTATTTTAGAGGATAACGCTGGTTATGACTGGTTTAGTTCTGGAATTTGCAAACATCTGGCTCGTACCTTCGCATTTTTCGCCTACTTGTTGGCAAGATCCTGGGCATTTTCTGGTTTGGATCACGTAGTAATGCGGTACCACACCGAAACAGTCAATAAAACCTGGTTGCGATTATTATTTTAGAGGATAACGCCGGTTATGTCTCGGTTATGTCTGGGATTTGCCCACATCTGGCACATACTTTCGCATTTCTCGCATACTTGTTTTTCAGATCCTGGGCTTTTTCTGGTTTGGATCACGTAGTAATGTGGTACCACACTGAAACAGTCAATAAAAGCTGGTTGCGATTAGTATTTTAGAGGATAACGCTGGTTATGTCTGGTTTAGTTCTGGTATTTGCAATCATCTGGTTCGTACCTTCGCATTTTTCGCATACTTGATGGCCAGATCCTGGCCTTTTTCTGGTTTGGATCACGTAGTAATGTGGTACCACACTAAAACAGCCAACAAAATCTGGTTTCGATTAGTATTTTAGAGGATAACGCTGGTTATGTCTGGTTTAGTTCTGGTATTTGCAATCATCTGGCTCGTACCTTCGCATTTTTCGCCTATCTGTTGGGAAGATCCTGGGCTTTTTCATGCTTGGACCACGTAGTAATGTGGTATCACACTGAAACAGTCAAATAAACCTGGTTCCGATTAGTATTTCAGAGGATAACGCAGGTTACGTCTGGGTTAGTTCTGGTATTTGCAACCATCTGGCACATACTTTCGCGGTTTTCGCATACTTGTTGGGCAGATCCTGGGTTTTTTCTGGTTTGGATCCCGTAGTAATGAGGTTCCACACCGAAGCAGTCAATTAAACCTGGTGGCGATTAATATTTTAGAGGATAACGCCGGTTATGTCGCGGTTAGATCTGGGATTTGGCCTCATCTGGCTCATACTTTCGCATTTTTCGCATACTTGTTGGCCAGATCCTGGCCTTTTTCATGCTTGGACCACGTAGTAATGTGGTTCCACACCGAAACAGCCAATTAAACCTGGTAGCGATTAATATTTTAGACGATAACGCCGGTTATGTCACGGTTAGGTCTGGGATTTGCCGTCATCTGGTTCGAATTTTCGCATTTCTCGCATACTTGTTGGCCAGATCCTGGGCTTTTTCTGGTTTGGATCACGTAGTAATGTGGTACCACACTGAAACAGTCAATAAAAGCTGGTTCCGATTAGTATTTTATAGGATAACGCTGTTTATGTCTGGTTTAGTTCTGGTATTTGCAATCATCTGGCTCGTACTTTCGCATTTTTCGCCTACTTGTTGGCAAGATCCTGGGCTTTTTCATGCTTGGACCACGTAGTAATGTGGTACCACACTGAAACAGTCAAATAAACCTGGTTGCGATTAATATTTTAGAGGATAACGCCGGTTATGTCTAGGTTAGTTCTGGTATTTGCCCTCATCTGGCTCGTACTTTCGTATTTTTCGCATACTTGTTGGCCAGATCCTGGGCTTTTTCTGGTTTGGATCACGTAGTGATGTAGTGCCACACTGAAACAGTCAATAAGAGCTGGTTCCGATTAGTATTTTACAGGATAACGCCGGTTATGTCTGGGTTAGGTCTGGGATTTGCCCTCATCTGGCACGTACTTTCGCATTTCTCGCATACTTGTTGGCCAGATCCAGGCCTTTTTCTGGGTTGGATCACGTAGTAATGCGGTACCACACCGAAACAGTCAATTAAACCTGGTTGCGATTAATATTTTAGAGGATAACGCCGGTTATGTCACGGTTAGGTCTGGGATTTGCCGTTATCTGGCTCGTATTTTCGCATTTTTCGCCTACTTGTTGGCTAGATCCTGAGCTTTTTCTGGTTTGGATCCCGTAATAATGACGCTCCACACCGAAACAGTCAATTTAACCTGGGTTCGATTAATATTTTAGAGGATAACGCCGGCTATATCTCGGTTAGGTCTGGGATTTGCCCTCATCTGGCTCGTACCTTCGCATTTTTCGCATTCTTGTTGGCCAGATCCTGGGCTTTTTCTGGTTTGGATCACGTAGTAATGTGGTACCACACTGAAACAGTCAATAAAAGCTGGTTCCGATTAGTATTTTACAGGATAACGCCGGTTATGTCTGGGTTAGGTCTGGGATCTGCCCTCATCTGGCCCGTACTTTCGTATTTTTCGCATACTTGTTGGCCAGATCTTGGGTTTTTTGTGGTTTGGATCCCGTCGTAATGTGTTTCCACACCGAAGCAGTCAATTAAACCTGGTTGCGATGAATATTTCGGAGGATAACGCCGGTTATGTCTCGGTTAGGTCTGGGATTTGCCCTCATCTGTCTCGTACTTTCGCATTTTTCGCATACTTGTTGGCCAGATCCTGGCATTTTTCTGGTCTGTATCACGTAGTAATGCGGTACCACACCGTAACAGTCAATTGAACCTGATTGCGGTTAATATTTTGGATGATAACGCCGGTTATGTCTGGGTTAGGACTGGGATTTGCCCTTATCTGGCTCGTACTTTCGCATTTCTCGCATACCTGTTGGCCAGATCCTGGGCTGTTTCTGGTTTGGATCACGTACAAATGCGGTACCAGACCGAAACAGTCAATTAATCCTGGTTGCGATTAATATTTTAGAGGATAACACCGGTTATGTCTCTGGTAGTTCTGGGATTTGCCCTCATCTGGCTAGTACCTTCGCATTTTTCGCCTACTTGTTGGCTAGATCCTGAGCTTTTTCTGGTTTAGATCACGTAGTAATGTGGTTCCACACCGAAACAGCCAATTAAACCTGGTAGCGATTAATATTTTAGACGATAACGCCGGTTATGTCACGGTTAGGTCTGGGATTTGCCGTCATCTGGCTCGAATTTTCGCATTTCTCGCATACTTGTTGGCCAGATCCTGGGCTTTTTCTGGTTTGGATCACGTAGTAATGTGGTACCACACTGAAACAGTCAATAAAAGCTGGTTCCGATCAGTATTTTATAGGATAACGCTGGTTATGTCTGGTTTAGTTCTGGTATTTGCAATCATCTGGCTCGTACCTTCGCATTTTTCGCCTACTTGTTGGCAAGATCCTGGGCTTTTTCATGCTTGGACCACGTAGTAATGTGGTACCACACTGAAACAGTCAAATAAACTTGGTTGCGATTAATATTTTAGAGGATAACGCCGGTTATGTCTAGGTTAGTTCTGGTATTTGCCCTCATCTGGCTCGTACTTTCGTATTTTTCGCATACTTGTTGGCCAGATCCTGGGCTTTTTCTGGTTTGGATCACGTAGTGATGTGGTGCCACACTGAAACAGTCAATAAGAGCTGGTTCCGATTAGTATTTTACAGGATAACGCCGGTTATGTCTGGGTTAGGTCTGGGATTTGCCCTCATCTGGCACGTACTTTCGCATTTCTCGCATACTTGTTGGCCAGATGCAGGCCTTCTTCTGGTTTGGATCACGTAGTAATGCGGTACCACACCGAAACAGTCAATTAAACCTGGTTGCGATTAATATTTTAGAGGATAACGCCGGTTATGTCACGGTTAGGTCTGGGATTTGCCGTCATCAAGCTCGTATTTTCGCATTTTTCGCCTACTTGTTGGCTAGATCCTTAGCGTTTTCTGGTTTGGATCCCGTAATAATGACGCTCCACACCGAAACAGTCAATTTAACCTGGGTTCGATTAATATTTTAGAGGATAACGCCGGCTATATCTCGGTTAGGTCTGGGATTTGCCCTCATCTGGCTCGTACCTTCGCATTTTTCGCATTCTTGTTGGCCAGATCCTGGGCTTTATCTGGTTTGTATCCCGCCGTAATGTGGTTCCACACCGAAACAGTCAATTAAACCCGGTTGCGATTAATATTTTAGAGGATAACGCCGGTTATGTCTGGGTTAGGTCAAGGATTTGCCCTCATCTGGCTCGTACTTTCGCATTTCTCGCATACTTGTTGGCCAGATCCTGGGCTTTTTCTGGTTTAGATCACGTAGTAATGTGGTTCCACACCGAAACAGCCAATTAAACCTGGTAGCGATTAATATTTTAGACGATAACGCCGGTTATGTCACGGTTAGGTCTGGGATTTGCCGTCATCTGGCTCGAATTTTCGCATTTCTCGCATACTTGTTGGCCAGATCCTGGGCTTTTTCAGGTTTGGATCACGTAGTAATGTGGTACCACACTGAAACAGTCAATAAAAGCTGGTTACAATTAGTATTTTATAGGATAACGCTGGTTATGTCTGGTTTAGTTCTGGTATTTGCAATCATCTGGCTCGTACCTTCGCATTTTTCGCCTACTTGTTGGCAAGATCCTGGGCTTTTTCATGCTTGGACCACGTAGTAATGTGGTACCACACTGAAACAGTCAAATAAACCTGGTTGCGATTAATATTTTAGAGGATAACGCCGGGTATGTCTAGGTTAGTTCTGGTATTTGCCCTCATCTGGCTCGTACTTTCGTATTTTTCGCATACTTGTTGGCCAGATCCTGGGCTTTTTCTGGTTTGGATCACGTAGTGATGTAGTGCCACACTGAAACAGTCAATAAGAGCTGGTTCCGATTAGTATTTTACAGGATAACGCCGGTTATGTCTGGGTTAGGTCTGGGATTTGCCCTCATCTGGCACGTACTTTCGCATTTCTCGCATACTTCTTGGCCAGATCCAGGCCTTTTTCTGGTTTGGATCACGTAGTAATGCGGTACCACACCGAAGCAGTCAATTAAACCTGGTAGCGATTAATATTTTAGAGGATAGCGCCGGTTATGTCACGGTTAGGTCTGGGATTTGCCGTTATCTGGCTCGTATTTTCGCATTTTTCGCCTACTTGTTGGCTAGATCCTGAGCTTTTTCTGGTTTGGATCCCGTAATAATGACGCTCCACACCGAAACAGTCAGTTTAACCTGGGTTCGATTAATATTTTAGAGGATAACGCCGGCTATATCTCGGTTAGGTCTGGGATTTGCCCTCATCTGGCTCGTACCTTCGCATTTTTCGCATTCTTGTTGGCCAGATCCTGGGCTATTTCTGGTTTGGATCACGTAGTAATGTGGTACCACACTGAAACAGTCAATAAAAGCTGGTTCCGATTAGTATTTTACAGGATAACGCCGGTTATGTCTGGGTTAGGTCTGGGATCTGCCCTCATCTGGCCCGTACTTTCGCATTTTTCGCATTCTTGTGGGCCAGATCTTGGGTTTTTTGTGGTTTGGCTCCCGTCGCAATGTGTTTCCACACCGAAGCAGTCAATTAAACCAGGTTGCGATGAATATTTCGGAGGATAACGCCGGTTATGTCTCGGTTAGGTCTGGGATTTGCCCTCATCTGTCTCGTACTTTCGCATTTTTCGCATACTTGTTGGCCAGATCCTGGCATTTTTCTGGTCTGTATCACGTAGTAATGCGGTACCACACCGTAACAGTCAATTGAACCTGGTTGCGGTTAATATTTTGGATGATAACGCCGGTTATGTCTGGGTTAGGTCTGGGATTTGCCCTTATCTGGCTCGTACTTTCGCATTTCTCGCATACCTGTTGGCCAGATCCTGGGCTGTTTCTGGTTTGGATCACGTACAAATGCGGTACCAGACCGAAACAGTCAATTAATCCTGGTTGCGATTAATATTTTAGAGGATAACACCGGTTACGTCTCTGTTAGTTCTGGGATTTGCCCTCATCTGGCTAGTACCTTCGCATTTTTCGCCTACTTGTTGGCTAGATCCTGAGCTTTTTCTGGTTTGGATCCAGTAATAATGACGTTCCACACCGAAACAGCCAATTTAACCTGGGTTCGATTAATATTTTAGAGGATAACGCCGGTTATATCTCGGTTAGGTCTGGGATTTGCCCTCATCTGGCTCGTACCTTCGCATTTTTCGCATTCTTGTGGGCCAGATCCTGGCCTTTTTCTGGCTGGGATAACGTAGTAATGCGGTACCACACTCAAACAGTCAATTAAACCTGGTTGCGATTAATATTTTAGAGGATAGCGCCGGTTATTTCTCGGTTAGGTCTGGGATTTGCCCTCATCTGTCTCCTGCTATCACATTTTTCGCATACTTGTTGGCCAGATCCTGGCCTTTTTCTGGTCTGTATCACGTAGTAATGCGGTACCACACCGAAACAGTCAATTAAACCTGGTTGCGATTAATATTTTAGAGGATAACGCTGGTTATGTCTGGGTTAGTACTGGTATTTGCAATCATCTGGCTCATACTTTCGCAATTTTCGCGTACTTGTTGGCCAGATCTTGGGTTTTTTGTGGTTTGGATCCCGTCGTAATGTGGATCCACACCGAAGCAGTCAATTAAACCTGGTTGCGATTAATATTTTAGAGGATAACGCTGGTTATGTCTGGGTTAGTTCAGGTATTTGCAATCATCTGGCTCATACTTTCGCAATTTTCGCGTACTTGTTGGCCAGATCTTGGGTTTCTTGTGGTTTGGATCCCGTCGTAATGTGGATCCACACCGAGGCAGTCAATTAAGCCTGGCTGCGATGAATATTTTAGAGGATAACGCTGCTTATGTTTGGGTTAGTTCTGCTATTTGCAATCATCTGGCTCGTACTTTCGCATTTCTGGCATACTTGTGGGCAGATCCTGGGCTTTATCTGGTTTGTATCCCGTCGTAATGTGGTTCCACACCGAAACAGTCAATTAAACCCGGTTGCGATTAATATTTTAGAGGATAACGCCGGTTATGTCTGGGTTAGGTCTGGGATTTGCCCTCATCTGGCTCGTACTTTCGCATTTCTCGCATACTTGTTGGCCAAATCCTGGGCTTTTTCTGGTTTAGATCACGTAGTAATGTGGTTCCACACCGAAACAGTCAATTAAACCTGGTTGCGATTAATATTTTAGACGATAACGCCGGTTATGTCACGGTTAGGTCTGGGATTTGCCGTCATCTTGCTCGAATTTTCGCATTTCTCGCACACTTGTTGGCCAGCTCCTGGGCTTTTTCTGGTTTGGATCACGTAGTAATGTGGTACCACACTGAAACAGTCAATAAAAGCTGGTTCCGATTAGTATTTTATAGGATAACGCTGGTTATGTCTGGTTTAGTTCTGGTATTTGCAATCATCTGGCTCGTACCTTCGCATTTTTCGCCTACTTGTTGGCAAGATCCTGGGCTTTTTCATGCTTGGACCACGTAGTAATGTGGTACCACACTGAAATAGTCAAATAAACCTGGTTGCGATTAATATTTTAGAGGATAACGCCGGTTATGTCTAGGTTAGTTCTGGTATTTGCCCTCATCTGGCCCGTACTTTCGTATTTTTCGCATACTTGTTGGCCAGATCCTGGGCTTTTTCTGGTTTGGATCACGTAGTAATGTGGTACCACACTGAAACAGTCAATAAAAGCTGGTTCCGATTAGTATTTTATAGGATAACACCGGCTATGTCTGGGTTAGGTCTGGGATTTGCCCTCATCTGGCTCGTACTTTCGCATTTTTCGCATACTTGTTGGCCAGATCCTGGGCTTTTTCTGGTTTGGATCACGTAGTAATGCGGTACCACACCGAAACAGTCAATTAAACCTGGTTGCGATTAATATTTTAGTGGATAACGCCGGTTATGTCACGGTTAGGTCTGGGATTTGCCGTCATCTGGCTCGTATTTTCGCATTTTCGCATACTTGTTGGCCAGATCCTGGCCTTTTTCTGGCTTGGACCACGTAGTAATGTGGTATCACACTGAAACAGTCAATAAAACCTGGTTGCGATTAATATTTTAGAGGATAACGCCGGTTATGTCTCGGTTATGTCTGGGATTTGCCCTCATCTGGCACATACTTTCGAATTTCTCGCATACTTGATGGCCAGATCCTGGCCTTTTTCTGGCTTGGACCACGTAGTAATGTGGTACCACACCGAAACAGTCAATACAAGCTGGTTGCGATTGATATTTTAGAGGATAACGCCGGTTATGTCTGGGTTAGGTCTGGTATTTGCCCCTCATCTGGCTCGTACTTCCGCATTTTTCGCATACTTGTTCTTCAGATCCTGGGCTTTTTCTGGTTTGGATCACGTAGTAATGTGGTACCACACTAAAACAGCCAACAAAAGCTGGTTCCGATTAGTATTTTAGAGGATAACGCTGGTTATGTCTGGTTTAGTTCTGGTATTTGCAATCATCTGGCTCGTACCTTCGCATTTTTCGCCTATTTGTTGGGAAGATCCTGGGCTTTTTTATGCTTGGACCACGTAGTAATGTGGTATCACACTGAAACAGTCAAATAAACCTGGTTCCGATTAATATTTTACAGGATAACGCCGCCTATATCTCGGTTAGGTCTGGGATTTTCCCTCATTTGGCTCGTACCTCCGCATTTTTCGCATACTTGTTGGCAAGATCCTGGGCTTTTTCTGGTTTGGATCACGTAGTAATGCGGTACAACACCGAAGCGGTCAATTCAACCTCGTGGCGATTAATATTTTAGAGGATAACGCCGGTTATGTCTCCGTTAGGTTTGGGATTTTCCCTCATCTGGCTCGTAATTTCGCATTTTTCGCATACTTGTTGGCCAGATCCTGGCCTTTTTCATGCTTGGACCACGTAGTAATGTGGTACCACACCGAAACAGTCAATTAAACCTGGTTGCGATTAATATTTTAGAGGATAACGCTGGTTATGTCTGGGTTAGTTCTGGTATTTGCAATCATCAGGCTCATACTTTCGCAATTTTCGCGTACTTGTTGGCCAGATCTTGGGTTTTTTGTGGTTTGGATCCCGTCGTAATGTGGATCCACACCGAAGCAGTCAATTAAACCTGGTTGCGATTAATATTTTAGAGGATAACGCTGGTTATGTCTGGGTTAGTTCAGGTATTTGCAATCATCTGGCTCATACTTTCGCAATTTTCGCGTACTTGTTGGCCAGATCTTGGGTTTCTTGTGGTTTGGATCCCGTCGTAATGTGGATCCACACCGAGGCAGTCAATTAAGCCTGGCTGCGATGAATATTTTAGAGGATAACGCTGCTTATGTTCAGGTTAGTTCTGCTATTTGCAATCATCTGGCTCGTACTTTCGCATTTCTGGCATACTTGTGGGCAGATCCTGGGCTTTATCTGGTTTGTATCCCGTCGTAATGTGGTTCCACACCGAAACAGTCAATTAAACCCGGTTGCGATTAATATTTTAGAGGATAACGCCGGTTATGTCTGGGTTAGGTCTGGGATTTGCCCTCATCTGGCTCGTACTTTCGCATTTCTCGCATACTTGTTGGCCAAATCCTGGGCTTTTTCTGGTTTAGATCACGTAGTAATGTGGTTCCACACCGAAACAGTCAATTAAACCTGGTTGCGATTAATATTTTAGACGATAACGCCGGTTATGTCACGGTTAGGTCTGGGATTTGCCGTCATCTTGCTCGAATTTTCGCATTTCTCGCACACTTGTTGGCCAGCTCCTGGGCTTTTTCTGGTTTGGATCACGTAGTAATGTGGTACCACACTGAAACAGTCAATAAAAGCTGGTTCCGATTAGTATTTTTTAGGATAACGCTGGTTATGTCTGGTTTAGTTCTGGTATTTGCAATCATCAGGCTCGTACCTTCGCATTTTTCGCCTATTTGTTGGGAAGATCCTGGGCTTTTTCATGCTTGGACCACGTAGTAATGTGGTATCACACTGAAACAGTCAAATAAACCTGGTTCCGATTAATATTTAACAGGATAACGCCGGCTGTGTCTCGGTTAGGTCTGAGATTTTCCCTCATTTGGCTCGTACCTCCGCATTTTTCGCATACTTGTTGGCAAGATCCTGGGCTTTTTCTGGTTTGGATCACGTAGTAATGCGGTACAACACCGAAGCGGTCAATTCAGCCTCGTGGCGATTAATATTTTAGAGGATAACGCCGGTTATGTCTCCGTCAGGTTTGGTATTTTCCCTCATCTGGCTCGTAATTTCGCATTTTTCGCATACTTGTTGGCCAGATCCTGACCTTTTTCATGCTTGGACCACGTAGCAATGTGGTATCACACTGAAACAGTCAAATAAACCTGGTTCCGATTAGTATTTCGGAGGATAACGCTGGTTATGTCTGGTTTAGTTCTGGTATTTGCAATCATCTGGCTCGTACCTTCTCATTTTTCGCCTACTTGTGGCAAGATCCTGGGCTTTTTCTGGTTTGGATCAGGTAGTAATGCGGTACCACACCTTAACAGTCAATTAAACCTGGTTCCGAATAATATTTTAGAGGTTAACGCAGGTAACGTCTGGGTTAGTTCTGGTATTTGCAATCATCAGGCTCATACTTTCGCAATTTTCGCGTACTTGTTGGCCAGATCTTGGGTTTTTTGTGGTTTGGATCCCGTCGTAATGTGGATCCACACCGAAGCAGTCAATTAAACCTGGTTGCGATTAATATTTTAGAGGATAACGCTGGTTATGTCTGGGTTAGTTCAGGTATTTGCAATCATCTGGCTCATACTTTCGCAATTTTCGCGTACTTGTTGGCCAGATCTTGGGATTCTTGTGGTTTGGATCCCGTCGTAATGTGGATCCACACCGAGGCAGTCAATTAAGCCTGGCTGCGATGAATATTTTAGAGGATAACGCTGCTTATGTTTGGGTTAGTTCTGCTATTTGCAATCATCTGGCTCGTACTTTCGCATTTCTGGCATACTTGTGGGCAGATCCTGGGCTTTATCTGGTTTGTATCCCGTCGTAATGTGGTTCCACACCGAAACAGTCAATTAAACCCGGTTGCGATTAATATTTTAGAGGATAACGCCGGTTATGTCTGGGTTAGGTCTGGGATTTGCCCTCATCTGGCTCGTACTTTCGCATTTCTCGCATACTTGTTGGCCAAATCCTGGGCTTTTTCTGGTTTAGATCACGTAGTAATGTGGTTCCACACCGAAACAGTCAATTAAACCTGGTTGCGATTAATATTTTAGACGATAACGCCGGTTATGTCACGGTTAGGTCTGGGATATGCCCTCATCTGGCCCGTACTTTCGTATTTTTCGCATACTTGTTGGCCAGATCCTGGGCTTTTTCTGGTTTGGATCACGTAGTAATGTGGTACCACACTGAAACAGTCAATAAAAGCTGGTTCCGATTAGTATTTTATAGGATAACACCGGCTATGTCTGGGTTAGGTCTGGGATTTGCCCTCATCTGGCTCGTACTTTCGCATTTCTCGCACACTTGTTGGCCAGATCCTGGCCTTTTCCTGGTTTGGATCACGTAGTAATGCGGTACCACACCGACACAGTCAATAAAACCTGGTTGCGATTAATATTTTAGAGGATAACGCCGGTTATGTCTCGGTTATGTCTGGGATTTGCCCTCATCTGGCACATACTTTCGAATTTCTCGCATACTTGATGGCCAGATCCTGGCCTTTTTCTGGCTTGGACCACGTAGTAATGTGGTACCACACCGAAACAGTCAATACAAGCTGGTTGCGATTGATATTTTAGAGGATAACGCCGGTTATGTCTGGGTTAGGTCTGGTATTTGCCCCTCATCTGGCTCGTACTTTCGCATTTTTCGCATACTTGTTCTTCAGATCCTGGGCTTTTTCTGGTTTGGATCACGTAGTAATGTGGTACCACACTAAAACAGCCAACAAAAGCTGGTTCCGATTAGTATTTTAGAGGATAACGCTGGTTATGTCTGGTTTAGTTCTGGTATTTGCAATCATCTGGCTCGTACCTTCGCATTTTTCGCCTATTTGTTGGGAAGATCCTGGGCTTTTTCATGCTTGGACCACGTAGTAATGTGGTATCACACTGAAACAGTCAAATAAACCTGGTTCCGATTAATATTTAACAGGATAACGCCGGCTATATCTCGGTTAGGTCTGGGATTTTCCCTCATTTGGCTCGTACCTCCGCATTTTTCGCATACTTGTTGGCAAGATCCTGGGCTTTTTCTGGTTTGGATCACGTAGTAATGCGGTACAACACCGAAGCGGTCAATTCAACCTCGTGGCGATTAATATTTTAGAGGATAACGCCGGTTATGTCTCCGTTAGGTTTGGGATTTTCCCTCATCTGGCTCGTAATTTCGCATTTTTCGCATACTTGTTGGCCAGATCCTGGCCTTTTTCATGCTTGGACCACGTAGTAATGTGGTACCACACTGAAACAGTCAAATAAACCTGGTTCCGATTAGAATTTCAGAGGATAACGCAGGTTACGTCTGGGTTAGTTCTGGTATTTGCAACCATCTGGCACATACTTTCGCGGTTTTCGCATACTTGTTGGGCAGATCCTGGGTTTTTTCTGGTTTGGATCCCGTAATAATAACGCTCCACACCGAAACAGTCAATTTAACCTGGGTTCGATTAATATTTTAGAGGATAACGCCGGTTATATCTCGGTTAGGTCTGGGATTTGCCCTCATCTGGCTCGTACCTTCGCATTTTTCGCATTCTTGTGGGCCAGATCCTGGCCTTTTTCTGGCTGGGATAACGTAGTAATGCGGTACCACACTCAAACAGTCAATTAAACCTGGTTGCGATTAATATTTTAGAGGATAGCGCCGGTTATCTCTCGGTTAGGTCTGGGATTTGCCCTCATCTGTCTCCTACTATCACATTTTTCGCATACTTTTTGGCCAGATCCTGGCCTTTTTCTGGTCTGTATTACGTAGTAATGCGGTACCACACCGAAACAGTCAATTAAACCTGGTTGCCATTAATATTTTAGAGGATAACGCTGGTTATGTCTGGGTTAGTTCTGGTATTTACAATCATCAGGCTCATACTTTCGCAATTTTCGCGTACTTGTTGGCCAGATCTTGGGTTTTTTGTGGTTTGGATCCCGTCGTAATGTGGATCCACACCGAGGCAGTCAATTAAGCCTGGCTGCGATGAATATTTTAGAGGATAACGCTGCTTATGTTTGGGTTAGTTCTGCTATTTGCAATCATCTGGCTCGTACTTTCGCATTTCTGGTATACTTGTGGGCAGATCCTGGGCTTTTTCTGGTTTGGATCACGTAGTAATGCGGTACCACACTGAAACAGTCAATTAAACCTGGTTGTGATTAACATTTTGGAGGATAACGCCGGTTATGTCTGGGTTAGGTCTGGGATTTGCGCTCATCTGGCTCGTACTTTCGCATTTCTCGCATACTCGTTGGCCAGATCCTGGGCTTTTTCTGGTTTAGATCACGTAGTAATGCGGTACCACACCGAAACAGTCAATTAAACCCGGTTGCGATTAGTATTTTATAGGATAACGCTGGTTATGTCTGGTTTAGTTCTGGTATTTGCAATCATCTGGCTCGTACTTTCGCATTTCTCGCATACTTGTTGGCCAGATCCTTGCCTTTTCCTGGTTTGGATCACGTAGTAATGCGGTACCACACTGAAACAGTCAATTAAACCTGGTTGTGATTAATATTTTGGAGAATAACGCTGGTTATGTTTGGGTTAGTTCCGGTATTTGCAACCATCTGGCTGATACTTTCGCATTTTTTGCATACTTGTTGGCCAGATCCTGGCCTTTTTCTGGTTTGGACCACGTAGTAATGCGGTACCACACCGAAACAGTCAATAAAACCTGGTTGCGATTAATATTTTAGACGATATCGCCGGTTATGTCTCGGTTATGTCTGGTATTTGCCCCTCATCTGGCTCGTACTTTCGCATTTTTCGCATACTTGTTCTTCAGATCCTGGGCTTTTTCTGGTTTGGATCACGTAGTAATGTAGTACCACACTAAAACAGCCAACAAAAGCTGGTTCCGATTAGTATTTTAGAGGATAACGCTGGTTATGTCTGGTTTAGTTCTGGTATGTGCAATCATCTAGCTCGTACCTTCGCATTTTTCGCCTATTTGTTGGGAAGATCCTGGGCTTTTTCATGCTTGGACCACGTAGTAATGTGGTATCACACTGAAACAGTCAAATAAACCTGGTTCCGATTAATATTTAACAGGATAACGCCGGCTATGTCTCGGTTAGGTCTGAGATTTTCCCTCATCTGGCTCGTACCTCCGCATTTTTCGCATACTTGTTGGCAAGATCCTGGGCTTTTTCTGGTTTGGATCACGTAGTAATGCGGTACAACACCGAAGCGGTCAATTCAACCTCGTGGCGATTAATATTTTAGAGGATAACGCCGGTTATGTCTCCGTCAGGTTTGGTATTTTCCCTCATCTGGCTCGTAATTTCGCATTTTTCGCATACTTGTTGGCCAGATCCTGACCTTTTTCATGCTTGGACCACGTAGCAATGTGGTATCACACTGAAACAGTCAAATAAACCTGGTTCCGATTAGTATTTCGGAGGATAACGCTGGTTATGTCTGGTTTAGTTCTGGTATTTGCAATCATCTGGCTCGTACCTTCTCATTTTTCGCCTACTTGTGGCAAGATCCTGGGCTTTTTCTGGTTTGGATCAGGTAGTAATGCGGTACCACACCTTAACAGTCAATTAAACCTGGTTCCGAATAATATTTTAGAGGTTAACGCAGGTAACGTCTGGGTTAGTTCTGGTATTTGCCCTCATCTGGCTCATACTTTCGCGTTTTTCGAATACATCTTGGCAAGATCCTGGCCTTTTTCTGGTTTGGATCACGTAGTAATGCGGTACCACACCGAAACAGTCAATTAAACCTGGTGGCGATTAAAATTTTAGAGGATAACGCCAGTTTTGTCTCTGTTAGGTCTGGGATTTTCCCTCATCTGGCTCTTAATTTCGCATTTTTCGCATACTTGTGGGCCAGATCCTGGCCTTTTTCATGCTTGGATCACGCAGTAATGTGGTATCACACTGAAACAGTCAAATAAACCTGATTCCGATTAGTATTTTAGAGGATAACGCTGGTTATGTCTGGTTTAGTTCTGGTATTTGCAATCATCTGGCTCGTACCTTCTCATTTTTCGCCTACTTGTGGCAAGATCCTGGTCTTTTTCTGGTTTGGATCAGGCAGTAATGCGGTACCACACGTTAACAGTCAATTAAACCTGGTTCCGAATAGTATTTTAGATTATAACGCAGGTTACGTCTGGGTTGGTTCTGGTATTTGCAATCATCTGGCACATACTTTCGCGTTTTTCGCATACTTGTTGGGCAGATCCTGGGTTTTTTCTGGTTTGGATCCCGTAGTAATGAGGTTCCACACCGAAGCAGTCAATTAAACCTGGCGGCGATTAATATTTTAGAGGATAACGCCGGTTATGTCTCGGATAGGTCTGGGATTTGGCCTCATCTGGCTCATACTTTCGCATTTCTCGCATACTTGTTGGCCAGATCCAGGGCTTTTTCTGGTTTGTATCCCGTCTTATGTGGTTCCACACCGAAACAGTCAATTAAACCAGGTTGCGATTAATATTTTAGAGGATAACGCCGGTTATGTCTGGGTTAGGTCTGGGATTTGCCCTCATCTGGCTCGAATTTTCGCATTTCTCGCATACTTGTTGGCCAGATCCTGGGCTTTTTCTGGTTTGGATCACGTAGTAATGTGGTACCACACTGAAACGGTCAATAAAAGCTGGTTCCGAATAGTATTTTAGAGGATAACACTGGTTATGTCTGGTTTAGTTCTGGTATTTGCAATCATCTGGCACGTACCTTCGCATTTGTCGCCTACTTGATGGCAAGATCCTGGGCTTTTTCATGCTTCGACCACGTAGTAATGTGGTACCACACTGAAACAGTCAAATAAACCTGGTTCCGATTAATATTTTACAGGATAACGCCGGCTATGTCTCGGTTAGGTCTGGGATTTTCCCTCATCTGGCTCGTACCATCGCATTTTTCGCCTATTTGTTGGCAAGATCCTGGGCTTTTTCTGGTTTGGACCACGTAGTAATGTGGTGCCACACTGAAACAGTCAAATAAACCTGGTTCCGATCAATATTTTACAGGATAACGCCGGTTTTGTCTCGGTTAGGTCTGGGATTTGCCCTCAACTGGCTCGTACTTTCGCATTTTTCGCATACTTGTTGGCCAGATCCAGGCCTTTTTCTGGTTTGGATCACGTAGTAATGTGGTAACACACTGAGACAGTCAAATAAACATGGTTCCGATTAATATTTTGGAGGATAACGCTGGTTATGTCTGGGTTAGTTCTGGTATTTGCAATCATCTGGCTCATACTTTCGCGTTTTTCGCACACTTGTTGGCCAGATCCTGGGTTTTTTCTGGTTTGGATCCCGTAGTAATGAGGTTCCATACCGAAACAGTCAATTAAACCTGGTGGTGATTAATATTTTAGAGGATAACGCCGGTTATGTCTCGGTTAGGTCTGGGATTTTCCCTCATCTGGCTCGTAATTTCGCATTTTTTGCATACTTGTGGGCCAGATCCTGGCCTTTTTCATGCTTGGACCACGTAGTAATGTGGTACCACACTGAAACAGTCAAATAAACATGGTTCCGATTAATATTTTACAGGATAACGCCGGCTATGGCTGGGTTAGGTCTGGTATTTGCCCTCATCCGGCTCATACTTTCGCGTTTTTCGAATACATCTTGGCAAGATCCCGGCCTTTTTCTGGTTTGGATCACGTAGTAATGCGGTGCCACACCGAAACAGTCAATTAAACCTGGTTGCGATTAATATTTTAGAGGATAACGCCGGTTATGTCTCGGTTAGTTCTGGTATTTGCTATCATCTGGCTCGTACCTTCGCATTTTTCGCCTACTTGTTGGCAAGATCCTGGGCTTTTTCATGCTTGGACCACGTAGTAATGTGGTACCACACTGAAACAGTCAAATAAACCTGGTTCCGATTAATATTTAACAGGATAACGCCGGCTATGTCTGGTTTAGTTCTGGTATTTGCAATCATCTGGCTCGTACCTTCTCATTTTTCGCCTACTTGTGGCAAGATCCTGGGCTTTTTCTGGTTTGGATCAGGTAGTAATGCGGTACCACACCTTAACAGTCAATTAAACCTGGTTCCGAATAGTATTTTAGAGTATAACGCAGGTTACGTCTGGGTTGGTTCTGGTATTTGCAATCATCTGGCACATGCCTTCGCGTTTGTCGCATACTTGTTGGGCAGATCCTGGGTTTTTTCTGGTTTGGATCCCGTAGTAATGAGGTTCCACACCGAAACAGTCAATTAAACCTGGCGGCGATTAATATTTTAGAGGATAACGCCGGTTATGTCTCGGATAGGTCTGGGATTTGGCCTCATCTGGCTCATACTTTCGCATTTCTCGCATACTTGTTGGCCAGATCCAGGGCTTTTTCTGGTTTGTATCCCGTCGTAATGTGGTTCCACCCCGAAACAGTCAATTAAACCAGGTTGCGATTAATATTTTGGAGGGTAACGCTGGTTATGTCTGGGTTAGTTCTGGTATTTGCAATCATCTGTCTCATACGTTCGCAATTTTCGCATACTCGTTGGCAAGATCCTGGGCTTTTCCTGGTTTGGATCACGTAGTAATGCGGTACCACACCGTAGCGGTCAATTAAACCTGGTTGCGATTAGTATGTTGGAGGATAACGCCGGTTATGTCTCGGTTAGTTCTGGTATTTGCTTTCATCTGGCTCGTACCTTCGCATTTTTCGCCTACTTGTTGGCAAGATCCTGGGCTTTTTCATGCTTGGACCACGTAGTAATGTGGTACCACACTGAAACAGTCAAATAAACCTGGTTCCGATTAATATTTAACAGGATAACGTCGGCTATGTCTCGGATATGTCTGGGATTTTCCCTCATCTGGCTGGTACCTCCGCATTTTTCGCATACTTGTTGGCAAGATCCTGGGCATTTTCTGGTTTGGATCACGTAGTAATGCGGTACCACACCGAAGCGGTCAATTCAACCTCGTGGCGATTAATATTTTAGAGGATAACGCCGGTTATGTCTCCGTTAGTTTTGGGATTTTCCCTCATCTGGCTCGTAATTTCGCATATTTCGCATACTTGTTGGCCAGATCCTGGCCTTTTTCATGCTTGGACCACGTAGTAATGTGGTACCACACTGAAACAGTCAAATAAACCAGGTTCCGAATAGTATTTTAGAGGATAACGCTGGTTATGTCTGGTTTAGTTCTGGTATTTGCAATCATCTGGCTCGTACCTTCTCATTTTTCGCCTACTTGTGGCAAGATCCAGGGATTTTTCTGGTTTGGATCAGGTAGTAATGCGGTACCACACCTTAACAGTCAATTAAACCTGGTTCCGAATATTATTTTAGAGTATAACGCAGGTTACGTCTGGGTTGGTTCTGGTATTTGCAATCATCTGGCACATACTTTCGCGTTTTTCGCATAATTGTTGGGCAGATCCTGGGTTTTTTCTGGTTTGGATCCCGTAGTAATGAGGTTCCACACCGAAGCAGTCAATTATACCTGGCGGCGATTAATATTTTAGAGGATAACGCCGGTTATGTCTCGGATAGGTCTGGGATTTGGCCTCATCTGGCTCATACTTTCGCATTTCTCGCATACTTGTTGGCCAGATCCAGGGCTTTTTCTGGTTTGTATCCCGTCGTAATGTGGTTCCACACCGAAACAGTCAATTAAACCAGGTTGCGATTAATATTTTAGAGGATAACGCCGGTTATGTCTGGGTTAGGTCTGGGATTTGCCCTCATCTGGCTCGTATTTTCGCATTTCTCGCCTACTTGATGGCAAGATCCTGGGCTTTTTCATGCTTCGACCACGTAGTAATGTGGTACCACACTGAAACAGTCAAATAAACCTGGTTCCGATTATTATTTAGCAGGATAACGCCGGCTATGTCTGGTTTAGTTCTGGTATTTGCAATCATCTGGCTCGTACCTTCTCATTTTTCGCCTACTTGTGGCAAGATCCTGGGCTTTCTCTGGTTTGGATCAGGTAGTAATGCGGTACCACACCTTAACAGTCAATAAAACCTGGTTCCGAATAGTATTTTAGAGTATAACGCAGGTTACGTCTGGGTTGGTTCTAGTATTTGCAATCATCTGGCACATGCTTTCGCGTTTGTCGCATACTTGTTGGGCAGATCCTGGGTTTTTTCTGGTTTGGATCCCGTAGTAATGAGGTTCCACACCGAAACAGACAATTAAACCTGGCGGCGATTAATATTTTAGAGGATAACGCCGGTTATGTCTCGGTTAGTTCTGGGATTTTCCCTCATCTGGCTCGTACTTTCGCATTTTTCGCTTACTTGTTGGCCAGATCCTGGCCTTTTTCTGGTTTGGATCATGTAGTAATGTGGTAACACACTGAGACAGTCAAATAAACATGGTTCCGATTAATATTTTACAGGATAACGCCGGCAACGTCTGGGTTAGGTCTGGTATTTGCCCTCATCTGGCTCATACTTTCTCGTTTTTCGCATACATCTTGGCAGGATCCTGGCCTTTTTCTGGTTTGGATCACGTAGTAATGCGGTACCACACCGAAACAGTCAATTAAACCTGGTTGCGATTAATATTTTAGAGGATAACGCCGGTTATGTCTGGGTTAGGTCTAGGATTTGCCCACATCTGGCTCGTACTTTCGCATTTTTCGCATACTTGTTGGCAAGATCCTGGGCTTTTTCTGGTTTGGATCACATAGTAATGTGGGACAACACTCAGACAGTCAATTAAACCTGGTTGCGATTAATATTTTAGAGGATAGCGCCGGTTATTTCTCGGTTAGGTCTGGGATTTGCCCTCATTTGTCTCGTACCTTCGCATTTTTCGCCAACTTGTTGGCAGGATCCTGGGCTTTTTCATGCTTGGATCACGTAGTAATGTGGTACGACACTGAAACAGTCAAATAAACCTGGTTCCGATTAATATTTTACAGGATAACGCCGGCTATGTCTCGGTTAGGTCTGGGATTTTCCCACATCTGCCTCGTACCTCCGCATTTTTCGCATACTTGTTGGCGAGATCCTGGGCTTTCTCTGGTTTGGATCACGTAGTAATGCGGTACCACACCGAAGCAGTCAATTCAACCTGGTGGCGATTAATATTTTAGAGGATAACGCCGGTTATGTCTGCGTTAGGTTTGGGATTTTCCCTCATCTGGCTCGTAATTTCGCGTTTTTCGCATACTTGTTGGCCAGATCCTGGGCTTTTTCTGGTTTGGATCACGTAGTAATGTGGTACCTCACTGAAACAATCAATAAAAGCCGGTTCCGAATAGTATTTTAGAGGATAACGCTGGTTATGTCTGGTTTAGTTTTGGTATTTGCAATCATCTGGCTCGTACCTTCGCATTTTTCGCCTACTTGATGGCAAGATCCTGGGCTTTTTCATGCTTGGACCACGTAGTAATGTGGTACCACACTGAAACAGTCAAATAAACCTGGCTCCGATTAATATTTTACAGGATAACGCAGGCTATGTCTCGGTTAGGTCTGGGATTTTCCCTCATCTGGCTCGTACCTTCGCATTTTTCGCCTATTTGTTGGCAAGATCCTGGGCTTTTTCTGGTTTGGATCACGTAGTAATGCGGTACCACACCGAAGCAGTCAATTAAACCTGGTGGCGATTAATATTTTAGAGGATAACGCCGGTTTTTTCTCGGTTAGGTCTGGGATTTTCCCTCATCTGGCTCGTAATTTCGCATTTTTCGCATACTTGTGGCAAGATCCTGGGCTTTTTCTGGTTTGGATCAGGTAGTAATGCGGTACCACACCGTAACAGTCAATTAAACCTGGTTTCGAATAGTATTTTAGAGGATAATGCAGGTTACGTCTGGGTTAGTTCTGGTATTTGCAATCATCTGGCTCATACTTTCGCGTTTTTCGCACACTTCTTGGCCAGATCCTGGGTTTTTTCTGGTTTGGATCCCGTAGTAATGAGGTTCCATACCGAAACAGTCAACTAACCTGGTGGTGATTAATATTTTAGAGGATAACGCCGGTTATGTCTCGGTTGGGTCTGGGATTTTCCCTCATCTGGCTCGTAATTTCGCATTTTTCGCATACTTGTGGGCCAGATCCTCGCCTTTTTCATGCTTGGACCACGTAGTAATGTGGGACCACACTCACACAGTCAATCAAACCTGGTTGCGATTAATATTTTAGAGGATAGCGCCGGTTATTTCTCGGTTAAGTCTAGGATTTTCCCTCATCTGTCTCGTACTTTCGCGTTTTTCGCATACATCTTGGCAAGATCCTGGCCTTTTTCTGGCTTGGACAACGTAGTAATGTGGTACCACACCTAAACAGTCAATTAAACCTGGTTGCGATTAACATTTTAGAGGATAACGCCGGTTATGTCACGGTTAGGTCTGGGATTTGCCGTCATCTGGCTCGAATTTTCGCATTTCTCTCATACTTGTTGGCCAGATCCTGGACTTTTTCTGGCTTGGACCACGCAATAATGTGGTATCACACTGAAACAGTCAATTAAACCTGGTTGCGATTAATTTTTTGGAGGATAACGCTGGTTATGTTTGGGTTAGTTCCGGTACTTGCAACCATCTGGCTGATACTTTCGCATTTCTCGCATACTTGATGACCAGATCCTGGCCTTTTTCTGGCTTGGACCACGTAGTGATGTGGTACCACACCGAAACAGTCAATTAAACCTGGTTGCGATTAATATTTTAGAGGATAACGCTGATTATGTCTGGGTTAGTTCTGGTATTTGCAATCATCTGGCTCATACTTTCTCAATTTTCGCGTACTCGTTGGCCAGATCTTGGGTTTTTTGTGGTTTGGATCCCGTCGTAATGTGGTTCCACACCGAAGCAGTCAATTAAACCTGGTTGCGATGAATATTTTGGAGGATAACGCCGGTTATATCTCGGTTAGGTCTAGGATTTGCCCTCATCTGTCACGTACTTTCGCATTTTTCGCATACTTGTTGGCCAGATCCTGGCCTTTTTCTGGTGTGTATCACGTAGTAATGCGGTACCACACCGAAACAGTCAATAGAAGCTGGTTGCGATTAATATTTTAGTGGATAACGCTGGTTATGTCTGGGTTAGTTCTGGTATATGTAATCATCTGGCACGTACTTTCGCATTTCTCGCATACTTGTTGTCCAGATCCTGGCCTTTTTCTGGCTTGGACCACGTAGTGATGTGGTACCTCACTGAAACAGTCAAATAAACCTGGTTCCGATTAGTATTTTAGAGGATAACGCTGGTTATGTCTGGTTTAGTTCTGGTATTTGCAATCATCTGGCTCGTACCTTCTCATTTTTCGCCTACTTGTGGCAAGATCCTGGGCTTTTTTTGGTTTGGATCAGGCAGTAATGCGGTACCACACCTTAACAGTCAATTAAACCTGGTTCCGAATAGTATTTTAGAGGATAACGCTGGTTATGTCTGGTTTAGTTCTGGTATTTGCAATCATCTGGCTCGTACCTTCACATTTTTCGCCTATTTGTTGGCAAGATCCTGGACTTTTTCTGGTTTGGACCACGTAGTAATGTGGTGCCACACTGAAACAGTCAAATAAACCTGGTTCCGATCAATATTTTACAGGATAACGTCGGTTTTGTCTCGGTTAGGTCTGGGATTTTCCCTCATCTGGCTCGTACTTTCGCATTTTTCGCTTACTTGTTGGCCAGATCCTGGCCTTTTTCTGGTTTGGATCACGTAGTAATGTGGTAACACACTGAGACAGTCAAATAAACATGGTTCCGATTAATATTTTACAGGATAACGCCGGCAACGTCTGGGTTAGGTCTGGTATTTGCCCTCATCTGACTCATACTTTCTCGTTTTTCGCATACATCTTGGCAGGATCCTGGCCTTTTTCTGGTTTGGATCACGTAGTAATGCGGTACCACACCGAAACAGTCAATTAAACCTGGTTGCGATTAATATTTTAGAGGATAACGCCGGTTATGTCTGGGTTAGGTCTAGGATTTGCCCCCATCTGGCTCGTACTTTCGCATTTTTCGCATACTTGTTGGCCAGATCCTGGGCTTTTTCTGGTTTAGATCATGTAGTAATGTGGTTCCACACCGAAACAGTCAATTAAACCTGGTTGCGATTAGTATTTTAGAGGATAACGCCGGTTATGTCACGGTAAGGTCTGGGATTTTCCGTCATCTGGCTCGTATATTCGCATTTTTCGCATACTTGTTGGCTAGATCCTGGCCTTTTTCTGGCTTGGACAACATAGTAATGTGGTATCACACTGAAACAGTCAATTAAACCTGGTTGCGATTAATACTTTGGAGGATAACGCCGGTTATGTCTCGGTTAGGTCTGGGATTTGCCCTCATCTGGCTCGTACCTTCGCATTTTTCGCCTACTTGTTGGCAAGATCCTGGGAATTTTCTGGTTCGGATCACATAGTAATGTGGGACCACACTCAGACAGTCAATTAAACCTGGTTGCGATTAATATTTTAGAGGATAGCGCCGGTTATTTCTCGGTTAGGTCTGGGATTTGCCCTCATCTGTCTCGTACCTTCGCATTTTTCGCCAACTTGTTGGCAGGATCCTGGGCTTTTTCATGCTTGGATCACGTAGTAATGTGGTACGACACTGAAACAGTCAAATAAACCTGGTTCCGATTAATATTTTACAGGATAACGCCGGCTCTGTCTCGGTTAGGTCTGGGATTTTCCCACATCTGGCTCGTACCTCCGCATTTTTCGCATACTTGTTGGCAAGATCCTGGGCTTTTTCTGGTTTGGATCACGTAGTAATGCGGTACCACACCGAAGCAGTCAATTCAACCTGGTGGCGATTAATATTTTAGAGGATAACGCCGGTTATGTCTGCGTTAGGTTTGGGATTTTCCCTCATCTGGCTCGTAATTTCGCATTTTTCGCATACTTGTTTGCCAGATCCTGGCCTTTTTCTGGTTTGGATCACGTAGTAATGTGGTAACACACTGAGACAGTCAAATAAACATGGTTCCGATTAATATTTTACAGGATAACGCCGGCAACGTCTGTGTTAGGTCTGGTATTTACCCCCATCTGGCTCATACTTTCTCGTTTTTCGCATACATCTTGGCAAGATCCTGGGCTTTTTCTGGTTTGGACCACGTAGTAATGTGGTACCACACTGAAACAGTCAAATAAACCTGGTTCCGATTACTATTTTACAGGATAACGCCGGCTATGTCTCGGTTAGGTCTGGGATTTTCCCTCATCTGGCTCGTACCATCGCATTTTTCGCCTATTTGTTGGCAAGATCCTGGGCTTTTTCTGGTTTGGACCACGTAGTAATGTGGTGCCACACCGAAACAGTCAATTAAACCTGGTTGCGATTAATATTTTAGAGGATAACGCCGGTTATGTCTAGGTTAGGTCTAGGATTTGCCCCCATCTGGCTCGTACTTTCGCATTTTTCGCATACTTGTGGCAAGATCCTGGGCTTTTTCTGGTTTGGATCAGGTAGTAATGCGGTACCACACCGAAACAGTCAATTAAGCCTGGTTGCGATTAATATTTTGGAGGATAACGCTGGTTATGTCTGGGTTAGTTCTGGTATTTGCAATCATCTGGCTCATACTTTCGCGTTTTTCGCACACTTGTTGGCCAGATCCTGGGTTTTTTCTGGTTTGGATCCCGTAGTAATGAGGTTCCATACCGAAACAGTCAATTAATCCTGGTGGTGATTAATATTTTAGAGGATAACGCCGGTTATGTCTCGGTTAGGTCTGGGATTTTCCCTCATCTGGCTCGTAATTTCGCATTTTTTGCATACTTGTGGGCCAGATCCTGGCCTTTTTCATGCTTGGACCACGTAGTAATGTGGTACCACACTGAAACAGTCAAATAAACATGGTTCCGATTAATATTTTACAGGATAACGCCGGCTATGGCTGGGTTAGGTCTGGTATTTGCCCTCATCCGGCTCATACTTTCGCGTTTTTCGAATACATCTTGGCAAGATCCCGGCATTTTTCTGGTTTGGATCACGTAGTAATGCGGTGCCACACCGAAACAGTCAATTAAACCTGGTTGCGATTAATATTTTAGAGGATAACGCCGGTTATATCTCGGTTAGTTCTGGTATTTGCTATCATCTGGCTCGTACCTTCGCATTTTTCGCCTACTTGTTGGCAAGATCCTGGGCTTTTTCATGCTTGGACCACGTAGTAATGTGGTACCACACTGAAACAGTCAAATAAACCTGGTTCCGATTAATATTTAACAGGATAACGCCGGCTATGTCTGGTTTAGTTCTGGTATTTGCAATCATCTGGCTCGTACCTTCTCATTTTTCGCCTACTTGTGGCAAGATCCTGGGCTTTTTCTGGTTTGGATCAGGTAGTAATGCGGTACCACACCTTAACAGTCAATTAAACCTGGTTCCGAATAGTATTTTAGAGTATAACGCAGGTTACGTCTGGGTTGGTTCTGGTATTTGCAATCATCTGGCACATGCCTTCGCGTTTGTCGCATACTTGTTGGGCAGATCCTGGGTTTTTTCTGGTTTGGATCCCGTAGTAATGAGGTTCCACACCGAAACAGTCAATTAAACCTGGCGGCGATTAATATTTTAGAGGATAACGCCGGTTATGTCTCGGATAGGTCTGGGATTTGGCCTCATCTGGCTCATACTTTCGCATTTCTCGCATACTTGTTGGCCAGATCCAGGGCTTTTTCTGGTTTGTATCCCGTCGTAATGTGGTTCCACACCGAAACAGTCAATTAAACCAGGTTGCGATTAATATTTTAGAGGATAACGCCGGTTATGTCTGGGTTAGGTCTGGGATTTGCCCTCATCTGGCTCGTATTTTCGCATTTCTCGCCTACTTGATGGCAAGATCCTGGGCTTTTTCATGCTTCGACCACGTAGTAATGTGGTACCACACTGAAACAGTCAAATAAACCTGGTTCCGATTATTATTTAGCAGGATAACGCCGGCTATGTCTGGTTTAGTTCTGGTATTTGCAATCATCTGGCTCGTACCTTCTCATTTTTCGCCTACTTGTGGCAAGATCCTGGGCTTTTTCTGGTTTGGATCAGGTAGTAATGCGGTACCACACCTTAACAGTCAATAAAACCTGGTTCCGAATAGTATTTTAGAGTATAACGCAGGTTACGTCTGGGTTGGTTCTAGTATTTGCAATCATCTGGCACATGCTTTCGCGTTTGTCGCATACTTGTTGGGCAGATCCTGGGTTTTTTCTGGTTTGGATCCCGTAGTAATGAGGTTCCACACCGAAACAGACAATTAAACCTGGCGGCGATTAATATTTTAGGGGATAACGCCGGTTATGTCTCGGATAGGTCTGGGATTTGGCCTCATCTGGCTCATACTTTCGCATTTCTCGCATACTTGTTGGCCAGATCCAGGGCTTTTTCTGGTTTGTATCCCGTCGTAATGTGGTTCCACACCGAAACAGTCAATTAAACCAGGTTGCGATTAATATTTTGGAGGGTAACGCTGGTTATGTCTGGGTTAGTTCTGGTATTTTCAATCATCTGTCTCATACGTTCGCAATTTTCGCATACTCGTTGGCAAGATCCTGGGCTTTTCCTGGTTTGGATCACGTAGTATTGCGGTACCACACCGTAGCAGTCAATTAATCCTGGTTGCGAATAATATGTTGGAGGATAACGCCGGTTATGTCTCGGTTAGTTCTGGGATTTTCCCTCATCTGGCTCGTACTTTCGCATTTTTCGCTTACTTGTTGGCCAGATCCTGGCCTTTTTCTGGTTTGGATCATGTAGTAATGTGGTAACACACTGAGACAGTCAAATAAACATGGTTCCGATTAATATTTTACAGGATAACGCCGGCAACGTCTGGGTTAGGTCTGGTATTTGCCCTCATCTGGCTCATACTTTCTCGTTTTTCGCATACATCTTGGCAGGATCCTGGCCTTTTTCTGGTTTGGATCACGTAGTAATGCGGTACCACACCGAAACAGTCAATTAAACCTGGTTGCGATTAATATTTTAGAGGATAACGCCGGTTATGTCTGGGTTAGGTCTAGGATTTGCCCACATCTGGCTCGTACTTTCGCATTTTTCGCATACTTGTTGGCCAGATCCTGGGCTTTTTCTGGTTTAGATCATGTAGTAATGTGGTTCCACACCGAAACAGTCAATTAAACCTGGTTGCGATTAATATTTTAGAGGATAACGCCGGTTATGTCACGGTATGGTCTGGGATTTGCCGTCATCTGGCTCGTATATTCGCATTTTTCGCATACTTGTTGGCTAGATCCTGGCCTTTTTCTGGCTTGGACAACGTAGTAATGTGGTATCACACTGAAACTGTCAATTAAACCTGGTTGCGATTAATACTTTGGAGGATAACGCCGGTTATGTCTCGGTTAGGTCTGGGATTTGCCCTCATCTGGCTCGTACCTTCGCATTTTTCGCCTACTTGTTGGCAAGATCCTGGGCTTTTTCTGGTTTGGATCACATAGTAATGTGGGACCACACTCAGACAGTCAATTAAACCTGGTTGCGATTAATATTTTAGAGGATAGCGCCGGTTATTTCTCGGTTAGGTCTGGGATTTGCCCTCATTTGTCTCGTACCTTCGCATTTTTCGCCAACTTGTTGGCAGGATCCTGGGCTTTTTCATGCTTGGATCACGTAGTAATGTGGTACGACACTGAAACAGTCAAATAAACCTGGTTCCGATTAATATTTTACAGGATAACGCCGGCTATGTCTCGGTTAGGTCTGGGATTTTCCCACATCTGCCTCGTACCTCCGCATTTTTCGCATACTTGTTGGCGAGATCCTGGGCTTTCTCTGGTTTGGATCACGTAGTAATGCGGTACCACACCGAAGCAGTCAATTCAACCTGGTGGCGATTAATATTTTAGAGGATAACGCCGGTTATGTCTGCGTTAGGTTTGGGATTTTCCCTCATCTGGCTCGTAATTTCGCGTTTTTCGCATACTTGTTGGACAGATCCTGGGCTTTTTCTGGTTTGGATCACGTAGTAATGTGGTACCACACTGAAACAATCAATAAAAGCCGGTTCCGAATAGTATTTTAGAGGATAACGCTGGTTATGTCTGGTTTAGTTTTGGTATTTGCAATCATCTGGCTCGTACCTTCGCATTTTTCGCCTACTTGATGGCAAGATCCTGGGCTTTTTCATGCTTGGACCACGTAGTAATGTGGTACCACACTGAAACAGTCAAATAAACCTGGCTCCGATTAATATTTTACAGGATAACGCAGGCTATGTCTCGGTTAGGTCTGGGATTTTCCCTCATCTGGCTCGTACCTTCGCATTTTTCGCCTATTTGTTGGCAAGATCCTGGGCTTTTTCTGGTTTGGATCACGTAGTAATGCGGTACCACACCTAAACAGTCAATTAAACCTGGTTGCGATTAATATTTTAGAGGATAACGCCGGTTATGTCTGGGTTAGGTCTAGGATTTGCCCCCATCTGGCTCGTACTTTCGCATTTTTCGCATACTTATTGGCCAGATCCTGGGCTTTTTCTGGTTTAGATCATGTAGTAATGTGGTTCCACACCGAAACAGTCAATTAAACCTGGTTGCGATTAATATTTTAGAGGATAACGCCGGTTATGTCACGGTAAGGTCTGGGATTTGCCGTCATCTGGCTCGTATTTTCGCATTTTTCGCATACTTGTTGACTAGATCCTGGCCTTTTTCTGGCTTGGACAACGTAGTAATGTGGTATCACACTGAAACTGTCAATTAAACCTGGTTGCGATTAATACTTTGGAGGATAACGCCGGTTATGTCTCGGTTAGGTCTGGGATTTGCCCTCATCTGGCTCGTACCTTCGCATTTTTCGCCTACTTGTTGGCAAGATCGTGGGCTTTTTCTGGTTTGGATCACGTAGTAATGCGGTACCACACCGAAGCAGTCAATTAAACCTGGTGGCGATTAATATTTTAGAGGATAACGCCGGTTTTTTCTCGGTTAGGTCTGGGATTTTCCCTCATCTGGCTCGTGATTTCGCATTTTTCGCATACTTGTGGCAAGATCCTGGGCTTTTCCTGGTTTGGATCAGGTAGTAATGCGGTACCACACCGTAACAGTCAATAGAAGCTGGTTGCGATTAATATTTTAGAGGATAACGCCGGTCATGTCTCGGTTATGTCTGGGATTTGCCCTTATCTGGCTCGTACTTTCGCATTTTTCGCATACTTGTTGGCCAGATCCTGGCCTTTTTCTGGTGTGTATCACGTAGTAATGCGGTACCACACCGAAACAGTCAATAGAAGCTGGTTGCGATTAATATTTTAGTGGATAACGCTGGTTATGTCTGGGTTAGTTCTGGTATATGTAATCATCTGGCACGTACTTTCGCATTTCTCGCATACTTGTTGTCCAGATCCTGGCCTTTTTCTGGCTTGGACCACGTAGTGATGTGGTACCTCACCGAAACAGTCAATAGAAGCTGGTTGCGATTAATATTTTAGAGGATAACGCCGGTCATGTCTCGGTTATGTCTGGGATTTGCCCTTATCTGGCTCGTACTTTCGCATTTTTCGCATACTTGTTGGCCAGATCGTGGCCTTTTTCTGGTCTGTATCACGTAGTAATGCGGTACCACACCGAAACAGTCAATTAAACCTGGTTGCGATTAATATTTTAGAGGATAACGCCGGTTATGTCTCCGTTAGGTTTGGGATTTTCCCTTATCTGGCTCGTAATTTCGCATCTTTCGCATACTTGTTGGCCAGATCCAGGCCTTTTTCATGCTTGGACCACGTAGTAATGTGGTACCACACTGAAACAGTCAAATAAACCTGGTTCCGATTAGTATTTTAGAGGATAACGCTGGTTATGTCTGGTTTAGTTCTGGTATTTGCAATCATCTGGCTCGTACCTTCTCATTTTTCGCCTACTTGTGGCAAGATCCTGGGCTTTTTTTGGTTTGGATCAGGCAGTAATGCGGTACCACACCTTAACAGTCAATTAAACCTGGTTCCGAATAGTATTTTAGAGGATAACGCTGGTTATGTCTGGTTTAGTTCTGGTATTTGCAATCATCTGGCTCGTACCTTCACATTTTTCGCCTATTTGTTGGCAAGATCCTGGACTTTTTCTGGTTTGGACCACGTAGTAATGTGGTGCCACACTGAAACAGTCAAATAAACCTGGTTCCGATCAATATTTTACAGGATAACGTCGGTTTTGTCTCGGTTAGGTCTGGGATTTTCCCTCATCTGGCTCGTACTTTCGCATTTTTCGCTTACTTGTTGGCCAGATCCTGGCCTTTTTCTGGTTTGGATCACGTAGTAATGTGGTAACACACTGAGACAGTCAAATAAACATGGTTCCGATTAATATTTTACAGGATAACGCCGGCAACGTCTGGGTTAGGTCTGGTATTTGCCCTCATCTGACTCATACTTTCTCGTTTTTCGCATACATCTTGGCAGGATCCTGGCCTTTTTCTGGTTTGGATCACGTAGTAATGCGGTACCACACCGAAACAGTCAATTAAACCTGGTTGCGATTAATATTTTAGAGGATAACGCCGGTTATGTCTGGGTTAGGTCTAGGATTTGCCCCCATCTGGCTCGTACTTTCGCATTTTTCGCATACTTGTTGGCCAGATCCTGGGCTTTTTCTGGTTTAGATCATGTAGTAATGTGGTTCCACACCGAAACAGTCAATTAAACCTGGTTGCGATTAGTATTTTAGAGGATAACGCCGGTTATGTCACGGTAAGGTCTGGGATTTTCCGTCATCTGGCTCGTATATTCGCATTTTTCGCATACTTGTTGGCTAGATCCTGGCCTTTTTCTGGCTTGGACAACGTAGTAATGTGGTATCACACTGAAACTGTCAATTAAACCTGGTTGCGATTAATACTTTGGAGGATAACGCCGGTTATGTCTCGGTTAGGTCTGGGATTTGCCCTCATCTGGCTCGTACCTTCGCATTTTTCGCCTACTTGTTGGCAAGATCCTGGGCTTTTTCTGGTTCGGATCACATAGTAATGTGGGACCACACTCAGACAGTCAATTAAACCTGGTTGCGATTAATATTTTAGAGGATAGCGCCGGTTATTTCTCGGTTAGGTCTGGGATTTGCCCTCATCTGTCTCGTACCTTCGCATTTTTCGCCAACTTGTTGGCAGGATCCTGGGCTTTTTCATGCTTGGATCACGTAGTAATGTGGTACGACACTGAAACAGTCAAATAAACCTGGTTCCGATTAATATTTTACAGGATAACGCCGGCTCTGTCTCGGTTAGGTCTGGGATTTTCCCACATCTGGCTCGTACCTCCGCATTTTTCGCATACTTGTTGGCAAGATCCTGGGCTTTTTCTGGTTTGGATCACGTAGTAATGCGGTACCACACCGAAGCAGTCAATTCAACCTGGTGGCGATTAATATTTTAGAGGATAACGCCGGTTATGTCTGCGTTAGGTTTGGGATTTTCCCTCATCTGGCTCGTAATTTCGCATTTTTCGCATACTTGTTTGCCAGATCCTGGCCTTTTTCATGCTTGGACCACGTTGTAATGTGGTACCACACTGAAACAGTCAAATAAACCTGGTTCCGATTAGTATTTTAGAGGATAACGCTGGATATGCCTGGTTTAGTTCTGGTATTTGCAATCATCTGGCACATACTTTCGCGTTTTTCGCATACTTGTTGGGCAGATCCTGGGTTTTTTCTGGTTTGGATCCCGTAGTAATGAGGTTCCACACCGAAGCAGTCAATTAAACCTGGTTGCGATTAATATTTTAGACGATAACGCAGGTTATGTCACGGTCAGGTCTGGGATTTGCCGTCATCTGGCTCGAATTTTCGCATTTCTCGCATACTTGTTGGCCAGATCCTGGGCTTTTTCTGGTTTGGATCACGTAGTAATGTGGTACCACACTGAAACAATCAATAAAAGCCGGCTCCGAATAGTATTTTAGAGGATAACGCTGGTTATGTCTGGTTTAGTTCTGGTATTTGCAATCATCTGGCTCGTACCTTCGCATTTTTCGCCTACTTGATGGCAAGATCCTGGGCTTTTTCATGCTTGGACCACGTAGTAATGTGGTACCACACTGAAACAGTCAAATAAACCTGGCTCCGATTAATATTTTACAGGATAACGCCGGCTATGTCTCGGTTAGGTCTGGGATTTTCCCTCATCTGGCTCGTACCTTCGCATTTTTCGCCTATTTGTTGGCAAGATCCTGGGCTTTTTCTGGTTTGGTAGTGATGTGGTACCACACCGAAACAGTCAATAGAAGCTGGTTGCGATTAATATTTTGGAGGATAACGCTGGTTATGTCTGGGTTAGTTCTGGTATTTGTAATCATCTGGCACGTACTTTCGCATTTCTCGCATACTTGTTGGCCAGATCCTGCCCTTCTTCTGGCTTGGACCACCTAGTGATGTGGTACCACACCGAAACAGTCAATAGAAGCTGGTTGCGATTAATATTTTATAGGATAACGCTGGTTATGTCTGGGTTAGTTCTGGAATTTGCAATCATCTGGCTCGTACCTTCGCATTCTCCGCCAACTTGTTGGCAAGATCCCGGGCTTTTTCTGGTTTGGATCACGTAGTAATGCGGTACCACACCGAAACAGTCAATTAATCCTGGTTGCGATTAATATTTTAGAGGATAACGCCGGTTATGTCTCGGTTAGTTCTGGGATTTCCCTTCATCTGGCTAGCACCTTCGCATTTTTCGCCAACTTGTTGGCAAGATCCCGGGCTTTTTCTGGTTTGGATCACGTAGTAATGCGGTACCACACCGAAACAGTCAATTAATCCTGGTTGCGATTAATATTTTAGAGGATAACGCCGGTTATGTCTCGGTTAGTTCTGGGATTTGCCTTCATCTGGCTAGCACCTTCGCATTTTTCGCCTACTTGTTGGCTAGATCCTGGCCTTTTTCTGGGTTGGACCACGTAGTAATGTGGTACCACACCAAAACAGGCAATTAAACCTGGTTGCGATTAATATTTTAGAGGAGAACACAGGTTATGTCTCGGTTAGTTCTGGTATATGCAATCATCTGGCTCATACTTTCGCGTTTTTCGAATACATGTTGGCCAGAACCAGGCCTTTTTCTGGTTTAGATCACGTAGTAATGCGGTACCACACTGAAACAGTCAATTAAACCTGGTTGCGATTAACATTTTGGAGGATAACGCCGGTTATGTCTCGGTTAGGTCTGGGATTTGCCCTCATCTGGCTCGTACCTTCGCATTTTTCGCCTACTTGTTGGCAAGATCCTGGGCTTTTTCTGGTTTGGATCACGTAGTAATGCGGTACCACACCGTAACAATCAATTAAACCTGGTTGCGGTTAATATTGTGGAGGATAACGCCGGTTATGTCTGGGTTAGGTCTGGGATTTTCCCTCATCTGGCTCGTATTTTCGCATTTTTCGCATACTTGTTGTCCAGATCCTGGCCTTTTTCTGGCTTGGACCACGTAGTGATGTGGTACCACACCGAAACAGTCAATAGAAGCTGGTTGCGATTAATATTTTAGTGGATAACGCTGGTTATGTCTGGGTTAGTTCTGGTATATGTAATCATCTGGCACGTACTTTCGCAATTCTCGCATACTTGTTGTCCAGATCCTGGCCTTTTTCTGGCTTGGACCACGTAGTGATGTGGTACCTCACCGAAACAGTCAATAGAAGCTGGTTGCGATTAATATTTTAGAGGATAACGCCGGTCATGTCTCGGTTATGTCTGGGATTTGCCCTTATCTGGCTCGTACTTTCGCATTTTTCGCATACTTGTTGGCCAGATCGTGGCCTTTTTCTGGTCTGTATCACGTAGTAATGCGGTACCACACCGAAACAGTCAATTAAACCTGGTTGCGATTAATATTTTAAAGGATAACGCCTGTTATGTCTGGGTTAGTTCTGGTATTTGCAATCATCTGGCTCATACTTTCGCAATTTTCGCGTACTTGTTGGCCAGATCTTGGGTTTCTTGTCGTTTGGATCCCGTCGTAATGTGGATCCACACCGTAGCAGTCAACTAAACCTGGTTGCGATTAATATTTTAGAGGATAACGCTGGTTATGTCTGGGTTAGTTCTGGTATTTGCAATCATCTGGCTCATACTTTCGCAATTTTCGCGTACTTGTTGGCCAGATCTTGGGTTTCTTGTGGTTTGGATCCCGTCGTAATGTGGATCCACACCGAAGCAGTCAATTAAGCCTGGCTGCGATGAATATTTTAGAGGATAACTGTGGTTATGTTTGGGTTAGTTCTGGTATATGCAATCATCTGGCTCATACTTTCGCGTTTTTCGAATATATGTTGGCCAGAACCAGGCCTTTTTCTGGTTTGGATCACGTAGTAATGCGGTACCACACTGAAACAGTCAATTAAACCTGGTTGCGATTAACATTTTGGAGGATAACGCTGGTTATGTCTCGGCTAGGTCTGGGATTTGCCCTCACCTGGCTCGTTCCTTCGCATTTTTCGCCTACTTGTTGGCAAGATCCTGGGCTTTTTCTGGTTTGGATCACGTAGTAATGCGGTACCACACCGAAGCAGTCAATTAAACCTGGTTGCGATTAATATTTTAGAGGATAACGCCGGTTATGTCTTGGTTAGGTTTGGTATTTGGCCTCATCTGGCTCGTACTTTCGCATTTCTCGCATACTTGTTGGCCAGATCCTTGCCTTTTCCTGGTTTGGATCACGTAGTAATGCGGTACCACACTGAAACAGTCAATTAAACCTGGTTGTGATTAATATTTTGGAGGATAACGCTGGTTATGTTTGGGTTAGTTCCGGTATTTGCAACCATCTGGCTGATACTTTCGCATTTTTTGCATACTTGTTGGCCAGATCCTGGGCTTTTTCATGCTTGGACCACGTAGTAATGTGGTACCACACTGAAGCAGTCAAATAAACCTGGTTCCGATTAATATTTTACAGGATAAAGCCGGTTATGTCACGGTTATGTCTGGGATTTGCCGTCATCTGGCTCGTATTTTCGCATTTTTCGCATACTTGTTGGCCAGATCCTGGCCTTTTTCTGGCTTGGACCACGTAGTAATGTGGTATCACACTGAAACAGTCAATTAAACCTGTTTGTGATTAACATTTTGGAGGATAACGCCGGTTATGTCTCGGTTAGGTCTGGGATTTGCCCTCATCTGGCTCGTACCTTCGCATTTTTCGCCTACTTGTTGGCAAGATCCTGGGCTTTTTCTGGTTTGGATCACGTAGTAATGCGGTACCACACCGAAGCAGTCAATTAAACCTGGTTGCGATTAATATTTTAGAGGATAACGCCGGTTATGTCTTGGTTAGGTCTGGTATTTAGCCTCATCTGGCTCGTACTTACGCATTTCTCGCATACTTGTTGGCCAGATCCTTGCCTTTTCCTGGTTTGGATCACGTAGTAATGCGGTACCACACTGAAACAGTCAATTAAACCTGGTTGTGATTAATATTTTGGAGGATAACGCTGGTTATGTTTGGGTTAGTTCCGGTATTTGCAACCTTCTGGCTGATAGTTTCGCATTTTTTGCATACTTGTTGGCCAGATCCTGGCCTTTTTCTGGTTTGGATCACGTAGTAATGCGGTGCCACACCGAAACAGTGAATAAAACCTGGTTGCGATTAATATTTTAGAGGATAACGCCGGTTATGTCTCGGTTATGTCTGGGATTTGCCCTCATCTGACACATACCTTCGCATTTCTCGCATACTTGATGGCCAGATCCTGGCCTTTTTCTGGCTTGGACCACGTAGAAATGTGGCCGAAACAGTCAATACAAGCTGGTGGCGATTAATATTTTAGAGGATAACGCCGGTTATGTCTCGGTTAGGTCTGGGATTTGGCCTCATCTGGCACATACTTTCGCATTTCCCGCATACTTGTTGGCCAGATCCAGGGCTTTTTCTGGTTTGTATCCCGTCGTAATGTGGTTCCACACCGAAACAGCCAATTAAACCCGGTTGCGATTAATATTTTAGAGGATAACGCCGGTTATGTCTGGGTTAGGTCTGGGATTTGCCCTCATCTGGCTCGTACTTTCGCATTTCTCGCATACTTGTTGGCCAGATCATGGGCTTTTTCTGGTTTAGATCACGTAGTAATGTGGTTCCACACCGAAACAGTCAATTAAACCTGGTTGCGATTAATATTTTAGACGATAAAGCCGGTTACGTCACGGTTAGGTCTGGGATTTGCCGTCATCTGGCTCGAATTTTCGCATTTCTCGCATAGTAGTTGGCCAGATCCTGGGCTTTTTCTGGTTTGGATCACGTAGTAATGTGGTACCACACTGAAACAGTCAATAGAAGCTGGTTCCGATTAGTATTTTATAGGTTAACGCTGGTTATGACTGGTTTAGATCTGGTATTTGCAATCATCTGGCTCGTACCTTCGCATTTTTCGCCTACTTATTGGCAAGATCCTGGGCTTTTTCATGCTTGGACCACGTAGTAATGTGGTACCACACTCTAACAGTCAAATAAACCTGGTTCCGATTAATATTTTACAGGATAACACCGGTTATGTCTGGATTAGGTCTGGGATTTGCCGTCATCTGGCTCGTATTTTCGCATTTTTCGCATACTTGTTGGCCAGATCCTGGCCTTTTTCTGGCTTGGACCACATAGTAACGTGGTACCACACTGAAACAGTCAAATAAACCTGTTTCCGATTAGTATTTTAGAGGATAACGCTGGTTATGTCTGGTTTAGTTCTGGTATTTGCAATCATCTGGCTCGTACCTTCGCATTTTTCGCCTACTTGTGGCAATATCCTGGGCTTTTTCTGGTTTGGATCAGGTAGTAATGCGGTACCACACCTTAACAGTAAATTAAACCTGGTTCCGAATAGTATTTTAGAGGATAACGCAGGTTACGTCTGGGTTAGTTCTGGTATTTGCAATCATCTGGTACATAGTTTCGCGTTTTTCGCATACTTGTTGGGCAGATCCTGGGTTTTTTCTGGTTTGGATCCCGTAGTAATGAGGTTCCACACCGAAGCTGTCAATTAAACCTGGTGGCGATTAATATTTTAGAGGATAACGCCGGTTATGTCTGGGTTAGGTCTGGGGTTTGCCCTCATCTGGCTCGTACCTTCGCATTTTTCGCATACTTGTTGGCCAGATCCTGGGCTTTTTCTGGTTTGGATAACGTAGTAATGTGGTACCACACCGAAACAGTCAATTAAACCTGGTTGCGATTAATATTTTAGAGGATGACGCCGGTTATGTCTCGGTTAGGTCTGGGATTTGCCCTCATCTGGCACTTACTTTCGAATTTCTCGCATACTTGTTGGCCAGATCCTGGGCTTTTTCTGGCTTGGACCACGTAGTAATGTGGTACCACACCGAAACAGTCAATAGAAGCTGGTTGCGATTAATATTTTAGAGGATAACGCCGGTTATGTCTGGGTTATGTCTGGGATTTGCCCTCATCTGGCACATACTTTCGCATTTCTCGCATACTTGATGGCCAGATCCTGGCCTTTTTCTGGCGTGGACCACGTAGTAATGTGGTACCACACCGAAACAGTCAATACAAGCTGGTTGCGATTAATATTTTAGAGGATAACGCCGGTTATGTCTGGGTTAGGTCTGGGATTTGCCCTCATCTGGCACGTACTTTCGCATTTCTCGCATACTTGTTGGCCAGATCCTGGCCTTTTCCTGGTGTGGATCACGTAGTAATGCGGTACCACACTGAAACAGTAAATTAAACCTGGTTGTGATTAATATTTTGGAGGATAACGCTGGTTATGTTTGGGTTAGTTCCGGTATTTGCAACCATCTGGCTGATACTTTCGCATTTTTTGCATACTTGTTGGCCAGATCCTGGCCTTTTTCTGATTTGGATCACGTAGTAATGCGGTACCACACCGAAACAGTCAATAAAACCTGGTTGCGATTAATATTTTAGAGGATAACGCCGGTTATGTCTCGGTTATGTCTGGGATTTGCCCTCATCTGGCACATACTTTCGCATTTCTCGCATACTTGATGGCCAGATCCTGGCCTTTTTCTGGCTTGGACCACGTAGTAATGTGGTACCACACCGAAACAGTCAATACAAGCTGGTTGCGATTAATATTTTAGAGGATAACGCCGGTTATGTCTGGGTTAGGTCTGGGATTTGCCCTCATCTGGCTCGTACTTTCGCATTTCTCGCATACTTGTTGGCCAGATCCAGGACTTTTTCTGGTTTGGATCACGTAGTAATGCGGTACCACACCGAAACAGTCAATTAAACCTGGTTGCGATTAATATTTTAGAGGATAACGCCGGTTATGTCACGGTTAGGTCTGGGATTTGCCGTCATCTGGCTCGTATTTTCGCATTTTTCGCATACTTGTTGGCCAGATCCTGGCCTTTTTCTGGCTTGGACCACGTAGTAATGTGGTATCACACTGAAACAGTCAATTAAACCTGGTTGTGATTAACATTTTGGAGGATAACGCCGGTTATGTCTCGGTTAGGTCTGGGATTTCCCCTCTTCTGACTCGTACCTTCGCATTTTTCGCCTACTTGTTGGCAAGATCCTGGGCTTTTTCTGGTTTGGATCACGTAGTAACGCGGTACCACACCGAAGCAGTCAATTAAACCTGGTTGCGATTAATATTTTAGAGAATAACGCCGGTTATGTCTTGGTTAGGTCTGGTATTTGCCCTCATCTCGCTCGTACTTTCGCATTTCTCGCATACTTGTTGGCCAGATACTTGCCTTTTCCTGGTTTGGATCACGTAGTAGTGCGGTACCACACTGAAACAGTCAATTAAACCTGGTTGAGATTAATATTTTGGAGGATAACGCTGGTTATGTTTGGGTTTGTTCCGGTATTTGCAACCATCTGGCTGATACTTTCGCATTTTTTGCATACTTGTTGGCCAGATCCTGGGCTTTTTCTGGTTTGGATCACGTAGTAATGCGGTACCACACCGAAACTGTCAATAAAACCTGGTTGCGATTAATATTTTAGAGGATAACGCCGGTTATGTCTCGGTTATGTCTGGGATTTGCCCTCATCTGGCACATACTTTCGCATTTCTCGCATACTTGTTGGCCAGATCCTGGCTTTTTCTGGTTTAGATCATGTAGTAATGTGGTTCCACACCGAAACAGTCAATTAAACCTGGATGCGATTAATATTTTAGAGGATAACGCCGGTTATGTCTCGGTTGGGTCTGGGATTCTCCTCATCTGGCTCGTAATTTCGCATTTCTCGCATACTTGTTGGCCTGATCCTGGGCTTTTTCTGGTTTGGATCACGTAGTAGTGTGGTACCACACTGAAACAGTCAATAAAAGCTGGTTCCGATTAGTATTTTATAGGATAACGCTGGTTATGTCTGGTTTAGTTCTGGTATTTGCAATCATTTGGCTCGTACCTTCGCATTTTTCGCCTACTTGTTGGCAAGATCCTGGGCATTTTCATGCTTGGACCACGTAGTAATGTGGTACCACACTGAAACAGTCAAATAGACCTGGTTCCGATAAATATTTTACAGGATAACGCCGGTTATGTCACGGTAAGATCTGGGATTTGGCGCCATCTGGCTCGTATTTTCGCATTTTTCGCATACTTGCTGGCTACATACAGGCCTTTTTCTGGCTTGGACCACGTAGTAATGTGGTATCACACTGAAACTGTCAATTAAACCTGGTTGCGATTAATACTTTGGAGGATAACGCCTGTTATGTCTCGGTTGGGTCTGGGATTTGCCCTCATCTGGCTCGTACTTTCGCATTTTTCCCCTACTGATTGGCAGGATCCTGGCCTTTTCCTGGTTTGGATCACGTAGTAGTGCGGTACCACACTGAAACAGTCAATTAAACCTGGTTGAGATTAATATTTTGGAGGATAACGCTGGTTATGTTTGGGTTTGTTCCGGTATTTGCAACCATCTGGCTGATACTTTCGCATTTTTTGCATACTTGTTGGCCAGATCCTGGGCTTTTTCTGGTTTGGATCACGTAGTAACGCGGTACCACACCGAAGCAGTCAATTAAACCTGGTTGCGATTAATATTTTAGAGAATAACGCCGGTTATGTCTGGGTTAGGTCTGGGATTTGCCCTCATCTGGCACGTACTTTCGCATTTCTCGCATACTTGTTGGCCAGATCCTGGGCTTTTTCTGGCTTCGACCACGTAGTAATGTGGTACCACACCGAAACAGTCAATAGAAGCTGGTTGCGATTAATATTTTAGAGGATAACGCCGGTTATGTCTGGGTTAGTTCTGGTATTTGCCCTCATCTGGCTCGTACTTTCGCATTTCCCGCATACTCGGTGACCAGATCCTGGCCTTTTTCTGGCTTGGACCACGTAGTAATGTGGGACCACACTCAGACAGTCAATTAAACCTGGTTGCGATAAATATTCTAGAGGATGACGCCGGCTATGTCTCGGTTGGGTCTGGGATTTTCCCTCATCTGGCTCGTAATTTCGCATTTCTCGCATACTTGTTGGCCTGATCCTGGGCTTTTTCTGGTTTGGATCACGTAGTAATGTGGTACCACACTGAAACAGTCAATAAAAGCTGGTTCCGATTAGTATTTTATAGGATAACGCTGGTTATGTCTGGTTTAGTTCTGGTATTTGCAATCATCTGGCTCGTACCTTCGCATTTTTCGCCTACTTGTTGGCAAGATCCTGGGCTTTTTCATGCTTGGACCACGTAGTAATGTGGTACCACACTGAAACAGTCAATTAAACCTGGTTCCGATAAATATTTTACAGGATAACGCCGGCTATGTCTCGGATATGTCTGGAATTTTCCCTCATCTGGCTCGTACCTTCGCATATTTCGCCTATTTGTTGGCAAGATCCTGGGCTTTTTCTGGTTTGGACCACGTAGTAATGTGGTGCCACACTGAGACAGTCAATAAAATCTGGTTCCGGTTAGTATTTTAGAGTATAACGCCGGTTATGTCACGGTAAGGTCTGGGATTTGGCGCCATCTGGCTCGTATTATCGCATTTTTCGCATACTTGTTGGCTACATACAGGCCTTTTTCTGGCTTGGACCACGTAGTAATGTGGTATCACACTGAAACTGTCAATTAAACCTGGTTGCGATTAATACTTTGGAGGATAACGCCTGTTATGTCTCGGTTAGGTCTGGGATTTGCCCTCATCTGGCTCGTACTTTCGCATTTTTCCCCTACTGATTGGCAGGATCCTGGGCTTTTTCTGGCTTGGATCACGTAGTAATGCGGTACCACACCGAAGCAGTCAATTAAACCTGGTTCCGATTAATATTTTAGAGGATAACGCCGGTTATGTCTGGGTTAGGTCTGGGGTTTGCCCTCATCTGGCTCGTACTTTCGCATTTTTCGCATACTTGTTGGCCAGATCCTGGGCTTTTTCTGGTTTGGGTAACGTAGTAATGTGGTACCACACCGAAACAGTCAATTAGACCTGGTTGCGATTAATATTTTAGAGGATGACGCCGGTTATGTCTCGGTTAGGTCTGGGATTTGCACTCATCTGGCACGTACTTTCGCATTTCTCGCATACTTGTTGGCCAGATCCTGGGCTTTTTCTGGCTTGGACCACGTAGTAATGTGGTACCACACCGAAACAGTCAATAGAAGCTGGTTGCGATTAATATTTTAGAGGATAACGCCGGTTATGTCTGGGTTAGTTCTGGTATTTGCCCTCATCTGGCTCGTACTTTCGCATTTCTCGCATACTCGGTGACCAGATCCTGGCCTTTTTCTGGCTTGGACCACGTAGTAATGTGGGACCACACTCAGACAGTCAATTAAACCTGGTTGCGATTAATATTTTAGAGGATGACGCCGGTTATGTCTCGGTTAGGTCTGGGATTTGCCCTCATCTGGCACGTACTTTCGCATTTTTCGCATACTTGTTGGCCAGATCCTGGCCTATTTCTGGTCTGTATCACGTAGTAATGTGGTACCACACTGAAACAGTCAAATAAACCTGGTTCCGATTAATATTTTACAGGATAACGCCGGCTATGTGTCGGTTAGGGCTGGGATTTTCCCTCATCTGGCTCGTAATTTCGCATTTTTCGCATACTAGTGGCAAGATCCTGGGCTTTTTCTTGTTTGGATCAGGTAGTAATGCGATACCACACCGAAGCAGTCAATTACACCTGGTTGCGATTAATATTCTAGAGGATAACGCCGGTTATGTCTGGATTAGGTCTGGGATTTGCCCTCATCTGGCTCGTACTTTCGCATTTTTCGCATACTTGTTGGCCAGATCCTGGGCTTTTTCTGGTTTAGATCATGTAGTAATGTGGTCCCACACCGAAACAGTCAATTAAACCTGAATGCGATTAATATTTTAGAGGATAACGCCGGTTATGTCTCGGTTGGGTCTGGGATTTTCCCTCATCTGGCTCGTAATTTCGCATTTTTCGCATACTTATGGGTCAGATCCTGGCCTTTTTCATGCTTGGACCACGTAGTAATGTGGTACCACACTGAAACAGTCAAATAAACCTGGTTCCGATTAATATGTTACAGGATAACGCCGGCTATGTTTGGGTTAGTTCCGGTACTTGCAACCATCTGGCTCATACTTTCGCATTTCTCGCATACGTGGTGACCAGATCCTGGCCTTTTTCTGGCTTGGACCAAGTAGTAATGTGGGACCACACTCAGACAGTCAATTAAACCTGGTTGCGATTAATATTTTAGAGGATAGCGCCGGTTATTTCTCGGTTAGGTCTGGGATTTGCCCTCATCTGTCTCGTACTTTCGCATTTTTCGCATACTTGTTGGCCAGATCCTGGGCTTTTTCTGGTTTAGATCATGTAGTAATGTGGTTCCACACCGAAACAGTCAATTAAACCTGGATGCGATTAATATTTTAGAGGATAACGCCGGTTATGTCACGGTTAGGTCTGGGATTTGCCGTCATCTGGCTCGAATTTTCGCATTTTTCTCATACTTGTTGGCCAGATCCTGGCCTTTTTCTGGCTTGGACCACGCAGTAATGTGGTATCACACTGAAACAGTCAATTAAATCTGGTGGCGATTAATATTTTAGAGGATAGCGCCGGTTACTTCTCGGTTAGGTTGGGATTTGCCCTCATCTGTCTCATACTTTCGCATTTTTCGCATACTTGTTGGCCAGATCCTGGCCTTTTTCTGGTCTGTATCACGTAGTAATGCGGTACCACGCCGGAACAGTCAATTAAACCTGGTTGCGATTAATATTTCAGAGGATAACGCCGGTTTTGTCTCGGTTAGGTCTGGGATTTTCCCTCATCTGGCTCGTAATTTCGCATTTTTCGCATACTTGTGGCAAGATCCTGGGCTTTTTCAAGTTTGGATCAGGTAGTAATGCGGTACCACACCGTAACAGTCAATTAAATCTGGTTCAGAATAGTATTTTAGAGGATAATGCAGGTTACGTCTGGGTTAGTTCTGGTATTTGCAATCATCTGGCTCGTACCTTCGCATTTTTCGCCTCCTTGTTGGCAGGATCCTGGGCTTTTTCATGCTTGGATCACGTAGTAATGCGGTACCACACCGAAGCAGTCAATCAAACCTGGTGGCGATTAATATTTTAGAGGATAACGCCGGTTTTGTCTCGGTTAGGTCTGGGATTTTCCCTCATCTGGCTCGTAATTTCGCATTTTCCGCATACTTGTGGGCCAGATTCTGGCCTTTTTCATGCTTGGACCACGTAGTAATGTGGTACCACACTGAAACAGTCAAATAAACATGGTTCCGATTAATATTTTACAGGATAACGCCGGCTATGTCTGGGTTAGGTCTGGTATTTGACCTCATCTGGCTCATACTTTCGCGTTTTTCGCATACATCTTGGCAAGATCCTGGCCTTTTTCTGGTTTGGATCACGTAGTAATGCGGTACCACACCGAAACAGTCAATTAAATCTGGTGGCGATTAATATTTTAGAGGATAACGCCGGTTTTGTCTCGGTTAGGTCTGGGATTTTCCCTCATCTGGCTCGTAATTTCGATTTTTTCGCATACTTGTGGGCCAGATCCTGGCCTTTTTCATGCTTGGACCACGCAGTAATGTGGTATCACACTGAAACAGTCAATTAAACCTGGTTGCGATTAATTTTATGGAGGATAACGCTGGTTTGACTTAGTTCCGGTACTTGCAACCATCTGGCTCATACTTTCGCATTTCTCGCATACTTGGTGACCAGATCCTGGCCTTTTTCTGGCATGGACCAAGTAGTAATGTGGGACCACACTCAGACAGTCAATTAAACCTGGTTGCGATTAATATTTTAGAGGATAACGCCGGTTATGTCTGGTTTAGGTCTGGGATTTGCCCACATCTGGCACGTACTTTCGCATTTTTCGCATACTTGTTGGCCAGATCCTGGGCTTTTTCTGGTTTGGATAATGTAGTAATGTGGTACCACACCGAAACAGTCAATTAAACCTGGTTGCGATTAATATTTTAGAGGATAACGCCGGTTATGTCTCGGTTAGTTCTGGGATTTGCCCTCATCTGGCTAGTACTTTCGCATTTCTCGCTTACTTGTTGGCCAGATACTGGGCTTTTTCTGGTTTGGATCACGTAGTTATGTGGTACCACACTGAAACAGTCAATAAATCTGGTTCCGATTAGTATTTCAGAGGATAACACTGGTTATGTCTGGGTTAGTTCTGGTATTTGCAAACATATGTCACATACTTTCGCGTTTTTCGCATACTTCTTGGCCAGATCCAGGGTTCTTTCTGGTTTGGATCCCGTAATAATGACGCTCCACACCGAAAGAGTCAATTAAACCTGGTTGTGATTAATATTTTGCAGGATAACGCTGGTTATGTCTGGGTTAGTTCTGGTATTTGCAATCATCTGTCTCATACGTTCGCAATTTTAGCATACTTGTTAGCCAGATCCCGGGCTTTTTCTGGTTTGGATCACGTAGTAATGTGGTACCACACTGAAACAGTCAATAAAAGCTGGTTCCGATTAGTATTTTAGAGGATAACGCTGGTTATGTCTGGTTTAGTTCTGGTATTTGCAATCATCTGGCTCGTACCTTCGCATTTTTCGCCTACTTGTTGGCAAGATCCTGGGCTTTTCCTGGTTTGGATCACGTAGTAATGCGGTACCACACCGTAACAGTCAATTAAACCTGGTTGCGATTAATATGTTGGAGGATAACGCCGGTTATGTCACGGTTAGGTCAGGGATTTGCCGTCATCTGGCTCGTATTTTCGCATTTTTCGCATACTTGTTGGCCAGATACTTGCCTTTTCCTGGTTTGGATCACGTAGTAATGCGGTACCACACTGAAACAGTCAATTAAACCTGGTTGTGATTAATATTTTAGAGGATAACGCTGGTTATGTCTGGTTTAGTTCTGGTATTTGCAATCATCTGGCTCGTACCTTCGCATTTTTCGCCTACTTGTTGGCAAGACCCTGGGCTTTTTCATGCTTGCACCACGTAGTAATGTGGTACCACACTGAAACAGTCAAATAAACCTGGTTCCGATTAATATTTTACAGGATAACGCCGGTTATGTCTCGGTTGGGTCTGGGATTTTCCCTCATCTGGCTCGTAATTTCGCATTTTTCGCATACTGGTGGGTCAGATCCTGACCTTTTTCATGCTTGGACCACGTAGTAATGTGGTACCACACTGAAACAGTCAAATAAACATGGTTCCGATTAATATTTTACAGGATAACGCCGGCTATGTTTGGGTTAGGTCTGGTATTTGCCCTCATCTGGCTCATACCTTCGCATTTTTCGCCTACTTGTTGGCAGGATCCTGGGCTTTTTCATGCTTGGATCACGTAGTAATGCGGTACCACACCGAAACAGTCAATTAAACCTGGTTGCGATTAATTTTTTGGAGGATAACGCTGGTTATGTCTGGGTTAGGTCTGGGATTTTCCCTCATTTGGCTCGTAATTTCGCATTTTTCGCATACTTGTGGGCCAGATCCTGGCGTTTTTCATGCTTGGACCACGCAGTAATGTGGTATCACACTGTAACAGTCAATTAAACCTGGTTGCGATTAATTTTTTGGAGGATAACGCTGGTTTGACTTAGCTCCGGTACTTGCAACCATCTGGCTCATACTTTCGCATTTCTCGCATACTTGGTGACCAGATCCTGGCCTTTTTCTGGCTTGGACCAAGTAGTAATGTGGGACCACACTCAGACAGTCAATTAAACCTGGTTGCGATTAATATTTTAGAGGATAACGCCGGTTATGTCTGGTTTAGGTCTGGGATTTGCCCACATCTGGCACGTACTTTCGCATTTTTCGCATACTTGTAGGCCAGATCCTGGGCTTTTTCTGGTTTGGATAACGTAGTAATGTGGTACCACACCGAAACAGTCAATTAAACCTGGTTGCGATTAATATTTTACAGGATAACGCCGGTTATGTCTCGGTTAGTTCTGGGATTTGCCCTCATCTGGCTAGTACTTTCGCATTTCTCGCTTACTTGTTGGCCAGATCCTGGGCATTTTCTGGTTTGGATCACGTAGTAATGTGGTACCACACTGAAACAGTCAATAAATCTGGTTCCGATTAGTATTTCAGAGGATAACGCTGGTTATGTCTGGGTTAGTTCTGGTACTTGCAAACATATGTCACATACTTTCGCGTTTTCCGCATACTTCTTGGCCAGATCCAGGGTTCTTTCTGGTTTGGATCTCGTAATAATGACGCTCCACACCGAAACAGTCAATTAAACCTGGTTGTGATTAATATTTTGCAGGATAACGCTGGTTATGTCTGGGTTAGTTCTGGTATTTGCAATCATCTGTCTCATACGTTCGCAATTTTCGCATACTTGTTGGACAGATCCCGGGCTTTTTCTGGATTGGATCACGTAGTAATGCGATACCACACCGAAACAGTCAATAAAACCTTGTTGCGATTAATATTTTAGAGGATAACGCCGGTTATGTCTGGGTTAGGTCTGGTATTTGCAATCATCTGGCTCGTACCTTCGCATTTTTCGCCTACTTGTTGGCAAGATCCTGGGCTTTTCCTGGTTTGGATCACGTAGTAATGCGGTACCACACCGTAACAGTCAATTAAACCTGGTTGCGATTAATATGTTGGAGGATAACGCCGGTTATGTCTCGGTTAGGTCTGGGATTTGCCCTCATCTGGCTAGTACTTTCGCATTTTTTGCATACTTGTTGGCCAGATCCTGGCCTTTTTCTGGTTTGGATCACGTAGTAATGCGGTACCACACCGAAACAGTCAATAAAACCTTGTTGCGATTAATATTTTAGAGGATAACGCCGGTTATGTCTGGGTTAGGTCTGGTATTTGCCCCTCACTGGCTCGTACTTTCGCTTTTTTCGCATACTTGTTCTTCAGATCTTGGGCTTTTTCTGGTTTGGATCCCGTAGTAATGTGGTACCACACTGAAACAGTCAATAAAAGCTGGCTCCGATTAGTATTTTAGTGGATAACGCTGGTTATGTCTGGTTTAGTTCTGGTATTTGCAATCATCTGGCTCGTACCATCACATTTGTCGCCTACTTGTTGGCAAGTTCCTGGGCTTTTTCATGCTTGGACCACCTAGTAATGTGGTACCACACTGAAACAGTCAAATAAACCTGGTTCCGATTAATATTTTACAGGATAACGCCGGCTATGTCTCGGTTAGGTCTGGGATTTTCCCTCATCTGGCTCGTACCTCCGCATTTTTCGCATACTTGTTGGCAAGATCCTGGGCTTTTTCTGGTTTGGATCACGTAGTAATGCGGTACCACACCGAAGCAGTCAATTCAACCTGGTGGCGAATAATATTTTGGAGCATAACGCCGGTTATGTCTCCGTTAGGTTTGGGATTTTCCCTCATCTGGCTCGTAATTTCGCATTTTTCGCATACTTGTTGGCCAGATCCAAGGCTTTTTCTGGTTTGCATCCCGTCGTAATGTGGTTCCACACCGAAACAGTCAATTAAACCTGGTTGCGATTAATATTTTAGACGATAACGCCGGTTATGTCACGGTCACGTCTGGGATTTGACCTCATCTGGCTCGAATTTTCGCATTTTTCGCCTATTTGTTGGCATGATCCAGGGCTTTTTCTGGTTTGGACCACGTAGTAATGTGGTGCCACACTGAAACAGTCAAATAAACCTGGTTCCGATTAATATTTTACAGGATAACGCCGGCTATATCAAGGTTAGGTCTGGTATTTGCCATCATCTGGCTCGTACTTTCGCATTTTTCGCTTACTTTTTGGCCAGATCCTGGCCTTTTTCTGGTTTGGAGCACGCAGTAATGTGGTACCACACTGAGACAGTCAATAAAATCTGGTTCCGGATAGTATTTTAGAGGATAACGCCGGTTATGTCACGGTAAGGTCTGGGATTTGCCGTCATCTGGCTCGTATTTTCGCATTTCTCGCATACTTGTTGGCTAGATCCTGGCCTTTTTCTGGCTTGGACCACGTAGTAATGTGGTATCACACTGAAACTGTCAATTAAACCTGGTTGCGATTATTACTTTGGAGGATAACGCCGGTTATGTCTCGGTTAGGTCTGGGTTTTGCCCTCATCTGGCTCGTAATTTCGCATTTTTCTCATACCTGTGGCAAGATCCTGGGCTTTTTCTGGTTTAGATCAGGTAGTAATGCGGTACCACACCGTAACAGTCAGTTAAACCTGGTTCCGAATAGTATTTTAGAAGATAATGCAGGTTACGTCTGGGTTAGTTCTGGTATTTGGAATCATCAGGCTCATACTTTCGCGTTTTTCGCACACTTCTTGGCCAGATCCTGGGTTTTTTCTGGTTTGGATCCCGTAGTAATGACGTTCCATACCGAAACAGTCAAGTAAACCTGGTTGCGATTAATATTTTAGAGGATAACGCTGGTTATGTCTGGGTTAGGTCTGGTATTTGCCCCCCATCTGGCTCGTACCTTCGCATTTTTCGCCTACTTGTTGGCAAGATCCTGGGCTTTTTCATGCTTGGACCACGTAGTAATGTGGTATCACACTGAAACTGTCAATTAAACCTGGTTCCGATTAATATTTTACAGGATAACGCCGGCTATGTCTCGGTTAGGTCTGGGATTTTCCCTCATCTGGCTCGTACCATCGCATTTTTCGCCTATTTGTTGGCAAGATCCTGGGCTTTTTCTGGTTTGGACCATGTAGTAATGTGGTGCCACACTGAAACAGTGAAAAAAACCTGGTTCCCATCAATATTTTACAGGATAACGCCGGCTATATCTGGGTTAGTTCTGGTATTTGCAATCATCTGGCTCATACTTTCGCGTTTTTCGCATACATCTTGGCAAGATCCTGGCCTTTTTCTGGTTTGGATCACGTAGTAATGCGGTACCACACCGAAACAGTCAATTAATCCTGGTTGCGATTAATATTTTAGAGCATAACGCCGGTTATGTCTCGGTTAGGTCTGGGATTTGCCCTCATCTGGCTAGTACTTTCGCATTTCTCGCATACTTTTTGGCCAGATCCTGGACTTTTTCTGGCTTGGGCCAAGTAGTAATGAGGGACCACACTCAGACAGTCAGTTAAACCTGGTTGCGATTAATATTTTAGAGGGTAGCGCCGGTTATTTCTCGGTTAGGTCTGGGATTTGCCCTCATCTGTCTCGTACTTTCGCATTTTCCGCATACCTTTTGGCCAGATCCTGGCCTTTTTCTGGTCTGTATCACGTAGTAATGCGGTACCGCGCCGAAACAGTCAATTAAACCTGGTTGCGATAAATATTTTAGAGGATAACGCTGGTTATGTCTGGTTTAGTTCTGGTATTTGCAATCATCTGGCTCGTACCTTCGCATTTTGCGCCTACTTGTTGGCAGGATCCTGGGCTTTTTCATGCTTGGATCACGTAGTAATGCGGTACCACACCGAAGCAGTCAATTAAACCTGGTGGCGATTAATATTTTAGAGGATAACGCCGGTTTTGTCTCGGTTAGGTCTGAGATTTTCGTTCATCAGGCTGGTAATTTCGCATTTTTCGCATACTTGTGGCAAGATCCTGGGCTTTTTCTGGTTTGGATCAGGTAGTAATGCGGTACCACACCGTAACAGTCAATTAAACCTGGTTCAGAATAGTATTTTAGAGGATAATGCAGGTTACGTCTGGGTTAGTTCTGGTATTTGCAATCATCTGGCTCATACCTTCGCGTTTTTCGCACACTTGTTGGCCAGATCCTGGGTTTTTTCAGGTTTGGATCCCGTTGTAATGAGGTTCCATACCGAAACAGTCAATTAAACCTGGTGGCGATTAATAGTTTAGAGGAAAACGCCGGTTATGTCTCGGTTAGGTCTGGGATTTGCCCTCATCTGGCTAGTACTTTCGCATTTTTTGCATACTTGTTGGCCAGATCCTGGCCTTTACTGGTTTGGATCACGTAATAATGCGGTACCACACCTAAACAGCCAATAAAACCTGGATGCGATTAATATTTTAGAGGATAACGCCGGTTATGTCTGGGTTAGGTCTGGTATTTGCCCCTCATCTGGCTCGTACTTTCGCATTTTTCGCATACTTGTTCTTCAGATCCTGGGCGTTTTCTGGTTTGGATCACGCAGTAATGTGGTACCACACTGAAACAGTCAATACAAGCTGGTTCCGATTAGTATTTTAGAGGATAACGCTGGTTATGTCTGGTTTAGTTCTGGTATTTGCAATCATCTGGCTCGTACCTTCGCATTTTTCGCCTACTTGTGGCAAGATCCTGGGCTTTTTCTGGTTTGGATCAGTTAGTAATGCGGTACCACACCGAAACAGTCAATTAAACCAGGTTGCGATTAATATTTTAGACGATAACGCCGGTTATGTCACGGTCAGGTCTGGGATTTGCCGTCATCTGGCTCGAATTTTCGCATTTCTCGCATACTTGTTGGCCAGATCCTGGGCTTTTTCTGGTTTGGATCACGTAGTAATGTGGTACCACACTGAAACAGACAATTAAAGCTGGTTCCGAATAGTATTTTGGAGGATAACGCTGGTTATGTCTGGTTTAGTTCTGGTATTTGCAATCATCTGGCTCGTACCTTCGCATTTTTCGCCTACTTGTTGTCAAGATCCTGGGCTTTTTCATGCTTGGACCACGTAGTAATGTGGTACCACACTGAAACAGTCAAATAAACCTGGTTCCGATTAATATTTTACAGGATAACGCCGGCTATGTCACGGTTAGATCTGGGATTTTCCCTCATCTGGCTCGTACCTTCGCATTTTTCGCCTATTTGTTGGCATGATCCTGGGCTTTTTCTGGTTTGGACCACGTAGTAATGTGGTACCACACTGAAACAGTCAAATAAACCTGGCTCCGATCAATATTTTACAGGATAACGCCGGCTATGTCTGGGTTAGGTCTGGTATTTGCCATAATCTGGCTCGTACTTTCGCATTTTTCGCTTACTTGTTGGCCAGATCCCGGCCTTTTTCTGGTTTGGATCACGTAGTAATGTGGTACCACACTGAGACAGTCAATAAAATCTTGTTCCGGTTAGTATTTTAGAGGATAACGCCGGTTATGTCACGGTAAGGTCTGGGATTTGCCGTCATCTGGCTCGTATTTTCGCATTTTTCGCATACTTGTTGGCTAGATCCTGGCCTTTTTCTGGCTTGGACAACGTAGTAATGTGGTATCACACTGAAACTGTCAATTAAACCTGGTTGCGATTAATACTGTGGAGGATAACGCCGGTTATGTCTCGGTTAGGTCTGGGATTTGCCCTCATCTGGCTCATACTTTCGCGTTTTTCGCATACATCTTGGCAAGATCCTGGCCTTTTTCTGGTTTGGATCACGTAGTAATGCGGTACCACAACTAAACAGTCAATTAAACCTGGTTGCGATTAATATTTTAGAGGATAACGCCGGTTATGTCTGGGTCAGGTCTGGGATTTGCCCTCATCTGTCTCGTACTTTCGCATTTTTCGCATACTTGTTGGCCAGATCCTGGCCTTTTTCTGGTCTGTATCACGTAGTAATGCGGTACCACACCGTAACAGTCAATTAAACCTGGTTCAGAATTGTATTTTAGAGGGTCATGCAGGTTACGTCTGGGTTAGTTCTGGTATTTGGAATCATCTGGCTCATACTTTCGCATTTTTCGCCTACTTGTTGGCAGGATCCTGGGCTTTTTCATGCTTGGATCACGTAGTAATGCGGTACCACACCGAAGCAGTCAATTAAACCTGGTGGCGATTAATATTTTAGAGGATATCGCCGGTTTTGTCTCGGTTAGGTCTGGGATTTTCCATCATCTGGCTCGTAATTTCGCATTTTTCGCATACTTGTGGCAAGATCCTGGGCTTTTTCTGGTTTGGATCAGGTAGTAATGCGGTACCACACCGTAACAGTCAATTAAACCTGGTTCAGAATAGTATTTTAGAGGGTCATGCAGGTTACGTCTGGGTTAGTTCTGGTATTTGGAATCATCTGGCTCATACTTTCGCGTTTTTCGCACACTTGTTGGCCAGATCCTGGGTTTTTTCTGGTTTGGATCCCGTAGTAATGAGGTTCCATACCGAAACAGTCAATTAAACCTGGTGGGGATTAATATTTTAGCGGATAACGCCGGTTATGTCTGGGTTAGGTCTGGGATTTGCCCTCATCTGGCTCGTACCTTCGCATTTCTCGCATACTTGTTGGCCAGATCCTGGGCTTTTTCTGGTTTAGATCACGTAGTAATGTTGTTCCACACCGAAACAGTCAATTAAACCTGGTTGCGATTAATATTTTAGACGATAACGCCGGTTATGTCACGGTCAGGTCTGGGATTTGCCCACATCCGGCTCGTACTTTCGCATTTTTCGCTTACTTGTTGGCCAGATCCTGGCCTTTTTCTGGTTTGGATCACGTAGTAATGTGGTACCACACTGAGACAGTCAATAAAATCTTGTTCCGGTTAGTATTTTAGAGGATAACGCCGGTTATGTCACGGTAAGGTCTGGGATTTGCCGTCATCTGGCCAGTATTTTCGCATTTTTCGCATACTTGTTGGCTAGATCCTGGCCTTTTTCTGGCTTGGACAACGTAGTAATGTGGTATCACACTGAAACTGTCAATAAAAGCTGGTTCCGATTAGTATTTTAGAGGATAACGCTGGTTGTGTCTGGGTTAGTTCTGGTATTTGCAATCATCTGGCACATACTTTCGCGTTTTTGCATACTTCTTGGCCAGATCCAGGGTTCTTTCTGGTTTGGATACCGTAATAATGACGCTCCACACCGAAACAGTAAATTAAACCTGGTTGCGATTAATATTTTGGAGGATAACGCTGGTTATGTCTGGGTTAGTTCTGGTATTTGCAATCATCTGTCTCATACGTTCGCAATTATCGCATACTTGTTGGCCAGATCCCGGGCTTTTTCTGGTTTGGATCACGTAGTAGTATGGTACCACACTAAAACAGTCAATTAAACCTGGTTGCGAGTAATATTTTGGAGGAGAACGCTGGTTATGTCGGGGTTAGTTCTGGTATTTGCAATCATCTGGCTCGTACCTTCGCATATTTCGCCTACTTGTTGGCAAGATCCGGGGCTTTTTTTGGTTTGCATCACGTAGTAATGTGGTACCACACTGAAACAGTCAAATAAACCTGGTTCCGATTAATATTTTACAGGATAACGCCGGCTATGTCTCGTTAGGTCTGGGATTTTCCCTCATCTGGCTCGTACCTCCGCATTTTTCGCATACTTGTTGGCAAGATCCTGGGCTTTTTTTGTTTGGATCACGTAGTAATGCGGTACCACACCGAAGCAGTCATTTCAACCTGGTTGCGAGTAATATTTTGGAGGATAACGCCGGTTATGTCTCGGTTAGGTCTAGGATTTGACCTCATCTGGCTCATACTTTCGCATTTCTCGCATACTTGTTGGCCAGATCCAGGGCTTTTTCTGGTTTGTATCCCGTCGTAATGTGGTTCCACACCGAAACAGTCAATTAAACCTGGTTGCGATTATTATTTTAGACGATAACGCTGGTTATGTCACGGCCAGGTCTGGGATTTGCCGTCATCTGGCACGAATTTTCGCATTTCTCGCATACTTGTTGGCCAGATCCTGGGCTTTTTCTGGTGTGGATCACGTAGTAATGTGGTACCACACTGAAACAGGCAATAAAAGCTGGTTCCGATTAGTATTTTAGAGGATAACGCTGGCTATGTCTGGTTTAATTCTGGTATTTGCAATCATCTGGCTCGTACCTTCGCATTTTTCGCCTACTTGTTGGCAAGATCCTGGGCTTTTTCATGCTTGGACCACGTAGTAATGTGATGCCACACTGAAACAGTCAAATAAACCTGGTTCCGATCCATATTTTACAGGATAACGCCGGCTATGTCTGGGTTAGGTCTGGTATTTGCCATCATCTGGCTCGTACTTTCGCATTTTTCGCTTACTTGTTGGCCAGATTCTGGCCTTTTTCTGGTTTGGATCACGTTGTAATGCGGTACCACACTGAGACAGTCAATAAAATCTGGTTCCGGTTAGTATTTTAGAGGATAACGCCGGTTATGTCACGGTAAGGTCTGGGATTTGCCGTCATCTGGCTCGTAATTTCGCATTTTTCGCATACTTGTTGGCCAGATCCTGGCCTTCTTCATGCTTGGACCACGTTGTAATGTGGTACCACACTGAAACAGTCAAATAAACCTGGATCCGATTAGTATTTTAGAGGATAACGCTGGTTATGTCTGGTTTAGTTCTGGTATTTGCAATCATCTGGCTCGTACCTTCGCATTTTTCCCCTACTTGTGGCAAGATCCTGGGCTTTTTCTGGTTTAGATCACGTAGAAATGTTGTTCCACACCGAAACAGTCAATTAAACCTGGTTGCGATTAATATTTTAGACGATAACGCCGGTTATGTCACGGTCAGGTCTGGGATTTGCCGTCATCTGGCACGAATTTTCGCATTTCTCGCATACTTGTTGGCCAGATCCTGGGCTTTTTCTGGTGTCGATCACGTAGTAATGTGGTACCACACTGAAACAGGCAATAAAAGCTGGTTCCGATTAGTATTTTACAGGATAACGCTGGTTATGTCTGGTTTAGTTCTGGTATTTGCAATCATCTGGCTCGTACCTTCGCATTTTTCGCCTACTTGTTGGCAAGATCCTGGGATTTTTCATGCTTGGACCACGTAGTAATGTGGTGCCACACTGAAACAGTCAAATAAACCTGGTTCCGATCCATATTTTACAGGATAACGCCGGCTATGTCTGGGTTTAGGTCTGGTATTTGCCATCATCTGGCTCGTACTTTCGCATTTTTCGCTTACTTGTTGGCAAGATCCTGGGCTTTTTCATGCTTGGACCACGTAGTAATGTGGTACCACACTCAGACAGTCAATTAAACATGGTTGCGATTAATATTTTAGAGGATAGCGCCTGTTATTTCTCGGTTAGGTCTGGGATTTGCCCTCATCTGTCTCGTACTTTCGCATTTTTCGCCTACTTGTTGGCAGGATCCTGGGCTTTTTCATGCCTGGATCACGTAGTAATGCGGTACCACACCGAAGCAGTCAATTAAACCTGGTGGCGATTAATATTTTAGAGGATAACGCCGGTTTTGTCTCGGTTAGGTCTGGGATTTTCCCTCATCTGGCTCGTAATTTCGCATTTTTCGCATACTTGTGGCAACATCCTGGGTTTTTTCTGGTTTGGATCAGGTAGTAATGCGGTACCACACCGTAACAGTCAATTAAACCTGGTTCAGAATAGCATTTTAGAGGATAATGCAGGTTACGTCTGGGTAATTTCTGGTATTTGCAATCATCTGGCTCATACTTTCGCGTTTTTCGCACACTTGTTGGCCAGATCCTGGGTTTTTTCTGGTTTGGATCCCGTAGTAATGAGGTTCCATACCGGAACAGTCAATTAAACCAGGTGGTGATTAATATTTTAGAGGATAACGCCGGTTATGTCTCGGTTGGGTCTGGGATTTTCCCTCATCTGGCTCGTAATTTCGCATTTTTCGCATACTTGTGGGCCAGATCCTGGCCTTTTTCATGCTTGGACCGCGTAGTAATGTGGTACCACACTGAAACAGTCAAATAAACATGGTTCCGATTAATATTTTACAGGATAACGCCGGCTATGGCTGGGTTAGGTCTGGTATTTGCCCTCATCTGGCTCGTACTTTCGCATTTTTCGCATACTTGTTGGCCAGATCCTGGGCTTTTTCTGGTTTAGATCACGTAGTAATGTTGTTCCACACCGAAACAGTCAATTAAACCTGGTTCAGAATAGCATTTTAGAGGATAATGCAGGTTACGTCTGGGTAATTTCTGGTATTTGCAATCATCTGGCTCATACTTTCGCGTTTTTCGCACACTTGTTGGCCAGATCCTGGGTTTTTTCTGGTTTGGATCCCGTAGTAATGAGGTTCCATACCGGAACAGTCAATTAAACCAGGTGGTGATTAATATTTTAGAGGATAACGCCGGTTATGTCTCGGTTGGGTCTGGGATTTTCCCTCATCTGGCTCGTAATTTCGCATTTTTCGCATACTTGTGGGCCAGATCCTGGCCTTTTTCATGCTTGGACCGCGTAGTAATGTGGTACCACACTGAAACAGTCAAATAAACATGGTTCCGATTAATATTTTACAGGATAACGCCGGCTATGGCTGGGTTAGGTCTGGTATTTGCCCTCATCTGGCTCGTACTTTCGCATTTTTCGCATACTTGTTGGCCAGATCCTGGGCTTTTTCTGGTTTAGATCACGTAGTAATGTTGTTCCACACCGAAACAGTCAATTAAACCTGGTTCAGAATAGCATTTTAGAGGATAATGCAGGTTACGTCTGGGTAATTTCTGGTATTTGCAATCATCTGGCTCATACTTTCGCGTTTTTCGCACACTTGTTGGCCAGATCCTGGGTTTTTTCTGGTTTGGATCCCGTAGTAATGAGGTTCCATACCGGAACAGTCAATTAAACCAGGTGGTGATTAATATTTTAGAGGATAACGCCGGTTATGTCTCGGTTGGGTCTGGGATTTTCCCTCATCTGGCTCGTAATTTCGCATTTTTCGCATACTTGTGGGCCAGATCCTGGCCTTTTTCATGCTTGGACCGCGTAGTAATGTGGTACCACACTGAAACAGTCAAATAAACATGGTTCCGATTAATATTTTACAGGATAACGCCGGCTATGTCTGGGTTAGGTCTGGTATTTGCCCTCATCTGGCTCGTACTTTCGCATTTTTCGCATACTTGTTGGCCAGATCCTGGGCTTTTTCTGGTTTAGATCACGTAGTAATGTTGTTCCACACCGAAACAGTCAATTAAACCTGGTTCAGAATAGCATTTTAGAGGATAATGCAGGTTACGTCTGGGTAATTTCTGGTATTTGCAATCATCTGGCTCATACTTTCGCGTTTTTCGCACACTTGTTGGCCAGATCCTGGGTTTTTTCTGGTTTGGATCCCGTAGTAATGAGGTTCCATACCGGAACAGTCAATTAAACCAGGTGGTGATTAATATTTTAGAGGATAACGCCGGTTATGTCTCGGTTGGGTCTGGGATTTTCCCTCATCTGGCTCGTAATTTCGCATTTTTCGCATACTTGTGGCAAGATCCTGGGCTTTTTCTGGTTTGGATCAGGTAGTAATGCGGTACCACACCGTAACAATCAATTAAACCTGGTTCAGAATAGCATTTTAGAGGATCATGCAGGTTACGTCTGGGTTAGTTCTGGTATTTGGAATCATCTGGCTCATACTTTCGCGTTTTTCGCACACTTGTTGGCCAGATCCTGGGTTTTTTCTGGTTTGGATCCCGTAGTAATGAGGTTCCATACCGAAACAGTCAATAAAACCTGGTGGGGATTAATATATTAGCGGATAACGCCGGTTATGTCTGGGTTAGGTCTGGGATTTGCCCTCATCTGGCTCGTACCTTCGCATTTCTCGCATACTTGTTGGCCAGATCCTGGGCTTTTTCTGGTTTAGATCACGTAGTAATGTTGTTCCACACCGAAACAGTCAATTAAACCTGGTTGCGATTAATATTTTAGACGATAACGCCGGTTATGTCACGGTCAGGTCTGGGATTTGCCCACATCTGGCTCGTACTTTCGCATTTTTCGCATACTTGTTGGCCAGATCCTGGGCTTTTTCTGGTTTGGATAACGTAGTAATGTGGTACCACACCGAAACAGTCAATTAAACCTGGTTGCGATTAATAGCTTAGAGAATAACGCCGGTTATGTCTCGGTTAGTTCTGGGATTTGCCCTCATCTGTCTAGTACTTTCGCATTTCTCGCATACTTGTTTGCCAGATCCTGGGCTTTTTCTGGTTTGGATCACGTAGTAATGTGGTACCACACTGAAACAGTCAATAAAAGCTGGTTCCGATTAGTATTTTAGAGGTTAACGCTGATTGTGTCTGGGTTAGTTCTGGTATTTGCAATGATCTGGCACATACTTTCGCGTTTTTCGCATACTTCTTGGCCAGATCCAGGGTTCTTTCTGGTTTGGATCCCGTAATAATGACGCTCCACACCGAAACAGTAAATTAAACCTGGTTGCGATTAATATTTTGGAGGATAACGCTGGTTATGTCTGGGTTAGTTCTGGTATTTGCAATCATCTGTCTCATACGTTCGCAATTATCGCATACTTGTTGGCCAGATCCCGGGCTTTTTCCGGTTTGGATCACGTAGTAATGTGGTACCACACTGAAACAGTCAATTAAACCTGGTTGCGAGTAATATTTTGGAGGATAACGCTGGTTATGTCGGGGTTAGTTCTGGTATTTGCAATCATCTGTCTCATACGTTCGCAATTATCGCATACTTGTTGGCCAGATCCTGGGCTTTTCCTGGTTTGGATCACGTAGTAATGCGGTACCACAAAGTAACAGTCAATTAAACCTGGTTGCGATTAATATGTTGGAGGATAACGCCGGTTATGTCTGGGTTAGGTCTGGGATTTGACCTCATCTGGCTCGTACTTTCGCATTTCTCGCATACTTGTTGGCCAGATCCTGGGCTTTTTCTGGTTTAGATGACGTAGTAATGTGGTTCCACACCGAAACAGTCAATTAAACCTGGTTGCGATTAATATTTTAGACGATAACGCCGGTTATGTCACGGTCAGGTCTGGGATTTGCCGTCATCTGGCACGAATTTTCGCATTTCTCGCATACTTGTTGGCCAGATCCTGGGCTTTTTCTGGTTTGGATCACGTAGTAATGTGGTACCACACTGAAACAGGCAATAAAAGCTGGTTCCGATTAGTATTTTAGAGGATAACGCTGGTTATGTCTGGTTTAGTTCTGGTATTTGCAATCATCTGGCTCGTACCTTCGCATTTTTCGCCTACTTGTTGGCAAGATCCTGGGCTTTTTCATGCTTGGACCACGTAGTAATGTGGTACCACACTGAGACAGTCAATAAAATCTGGTTACGGTTAGTATTTTAGAGGATAACGCCGGTTATGTCACGGTCAGGCCAGGGATTTGCCCTCATCTGGCTCGTACTTTCGCATTTCTCGCATACTTGTTGGCCAGATCCTGGGCTTTTTCTGGTTTAGATCACGTAGTAATGTGGTCCCACACCGAAACAGTCAATTAAACCTGGTTGCGATTAATATTTTAGACGATAACGCCGGTTATGTCGCGGTCAGGTCTGGGATTAGCCGTCATCTGGCTCGAATTTTCGCATTTCTCGCATACTTGTTGGCCAGATCCTGGGCTTTTTCTGGTTTGGATCACGTAGTAGTGTGGTACCACACTGAAACAGTCAATAAAAGCTGGTTCCGAATAGTATTTTAGAGGATAACGCTGGTTATGTCACGGTTGGGTCTGGGATTTTCCCTCATCTGGCTCGTAATTTCGCATTTTTCGCATACTTGTGGGCCAGATCCTGGCCTTTTTCACGCTTGGACCACGTAGTAATGTAGTACCACACTGAAACAGTCAAATAAACATGGTTCCGATTAATATTTTACAGGATAACGCCGGCTATGTCTGGGTTAGGTCTGGTATTTGCCCTCATCTGGCTCGTACTTTCGCATTTTTCGCATACTTGTTGGCCAGATCCTGGGCTTTTTCTGGTTTAGAACACGTAGTAATGTGGTTCCACACCGAAACAGTCAATTAAACCTGGTTGCGATTAATATTTTAAACGATAACGCCGGTTATGTCACTGTCAGGTCTGGGATTTGCCGTCACCTGGCTCGAATTTTCGCATTTCTCACATACTTGTTGGCCAGATCCTGGCCTTTTTCATGCTTGGACCACGTAGTAATGTGGTACCACACTGAAACAGTCAAATAAACCTGGTTCCGATTAGTATTTTAGAGGATAACGCTGGTTACGTCTGGGTTAGATCTGGTATTTGCAATCATCTGGCACATACTTTCGCGTTTTTCGCATACTTGTTGGGCAGATCCTGGGTTTTTTCTGGTTTGGATCCCGTAGTAATGAGGTTCCACACCGAAGCAGTCAATTCAACCTTGTGGCGATTAATATTTTAGAGGATAACGCCGGTTATGTCTCGGTTAGGTCTGGGATTTGACCTTATCTGGCTCATACTTTCGCATTTCTCGCATACTTGTTGGCCAGATCCAGGGCTTTTTCTGGTTTGTATCCCGTCGTAATGTGGTTCCACACCGAAACAGTCAATTAAACCCGGTTGCGATTAATATTTTAGAGGATAACGCCGGTTATGTCTGGGTTAGGTCTGGGATTTGCCCTCATCTGGCTCGTACCTTCGCATTTTCCGCCTACTTGTTGGCATGATCCTGGGCTTTTTCATGCTTGGACCACGTAGTAATGTGGTACCACACTGAAGCAGTCAAATAAACCTGGTTCCGATCAATATTTTACAGGATAACGCCGGCTATGGCTGGTTTAGTTCTGGTATTTGCAATCATCTGGCTCGTACCTTCGCATTTTTCGCCTACCTGTGGCAAGATCCTGGGCTTTTTCTGGTTTGGATCAGGTAGTAATGCGGTACCACACCTTAACAGTCAATTAAACATGGTTCCGAATAGTATTTTAGGGGATAACGCAGGTTACGTCTGGGTTAGTTCTGGTATTTGCTATCATCTGGCATATACTTTCGTGTTTTTCGCACACTTGTTGGGCAGATCCTGGCCTTTTTCTGGCTCGGACCAAGTAGTAATGTGGGACCACACTCAGACAGTCAATAAAACCTGGTTGCGATTAATATTTTAGAGGATAGCGCCGGTTATTTCTCGGTTAGGTCTGGGATTTGCCCTCATCTGTCTCGTACTTTCGCATTTTTCGCATACTTGTTGGCCAGATCCTGGCCTTTTTCTGGTCTCTATCACGTAGTAATGCGGTACCACGCCGAAACAGTCAATTAAACCTGGTTGCGATTAATATTTTAGAGGATAACGCCGGTTATGTCTCGTTTAGGTCTGGGATTTGCCCTCATCTGGCACGTACTTTCGCATTTCTCGCATACTTGTTGGCCAAATCCTGGGCTTTTTCTGGTTTGGATCACGTAGTAATGTGGTAACACACTGAAACAGTCAATAAAAGCAGGTTCTGATTAGTATTTTAGAGGATAACGCTGGTTATGTCTGGTTTAGTTCTGGTATTTGCCCTCATCTGGCTCGTACTTTCGCATTTCTCGCATACTTGGTGACCAGATCCTCGCCTTCTTCATGCTTGGACCACTTAGTAATGTGGTACCACACTGAAACAGTCAAATAAACATGGTTCCGATTAATATTTTACAGGATAACGCCGGCTATGTCTGGGTTAGCTCTGGTATTTGCCCTCATCTGGCTCTTACCTTCGCGTTTTTCGCATACATCTTGGCAAGATCCTGGCCTTCTTCTGGTTTGGATCACGTAGTAATGCGGTACCACACCGAAACAGTCAATTAAACCTGGTTGCGATTAATATTTTAGAGGATAACGCCGGTAATGTCTGGGTTAGGTCTGGGATTTGCCCTCATCTGGCTCGTACCTTCGCATTTTTCGCCTACTTGTTGGCAAGATCCTGGGCTTTTCCTGGTTTGGATCACGTAGTAATGCGGTACCACACCGAAGCAGTCAATTAAACCTGGTTGCGATTAATATTTTAGAGGATAACGCCGGTTATGGCTTGGTTAGGTCTGGTATTTGCCCTCATCTGGCTCGAATTTTCGCATTTTTCTCATACTTGTTGGCCAGATCCTGGTCTTTTTCTGGCTTGGACCACGCAGTAATGTGGGCTCACACTGAAACAGTCAATTAAACCTGGTTGCGATTAATTTTTTGGAGGATAACGCTGGTTATGTTTGGGTTAGTTCCGGTATTTGCAACCATCTGGCTGATACTTTCGCATTTTTTGCATACTTGCTGGCCAGATCCTGGCCTTTTCCTGGTTTGGATCACGTAGTAATGCGGTACCACACCGAAACAGTCAATAAAACCTGGTTGCCATTAATATTTTAGAGAATAATTCATGTTAGGTCTAGGTTAGGTCTGGGATTTGTTCTCATCAGGCTCGCACATTCGCATTTTTCGCATACTTGTTGACAAGATCCTGGGCTTTTTCTGGTTTAGATCATGTAGTAATGTGGCTCCACACCGAAACAGTCAATTAAACCTGGTTGCGATTAATATTTTAGAGGATAACGCCGGTTATGTCACGGTTAGGTCTGGGATTTGCCGTCATCTGGCTCGAATTTTCGCATTTTTCTCATACTTGTTGGCCAGATCCTGGCCTTTTTCTGGCTTGGACCACGCAGTAATGTGGTCTCACACTGAAACAGTCAATTAAACCTGGTTGCGATTAATTTTTTGGAGGATAACGCTGGTTATGTTTGGGTTAGTTCCGGTATTTGCAACCATCTGGCTCATACTTTCGCATTTCTCGCATACTTGGTGACCAGATCCTGGCCTTTTTCTGGCTTGGACCAAGTAGTAATGTGGGACCACACTCAGACAGTCAATTAAACCTGGTTGCGATTAATATTTTAGAGGATAACGCCGGTTATGTCTCGGGTAGGTCTGGGATTTGTCCTCATCTGACTCGTACTTTCACGTTTTTCGCATACTTGTTGGCCAGATCCTGGGCTTTTGCTGGTTTGGATCACGTAGTAATGTGGTACCACACTGAAACAGTCTATTGAACCTGGTTTCGATCAATATATTAGAGGATAACGCATGTTATGTCTAGGTTAGGCCGGGGATTTGCCCACATCAGATTCATACCTTCGCATTCTTCACATACATGTTGGCCAGATCCTGGGTATATTCTAGTTTGGATCACGTAGTAATGTGGCACCACACTGAAACAGTCCATTAAACCTGGTTTCGATCAATATTTTAGAGGATAACGCAAGTTAGGTCTAGGTTAGGCCAGGGATTTGCCACATCAGGGTCATACTTTCACATTTTTCGCATACATGATGGCCATATCCTGGGTTTTTTCTGGTTTAGATCACGTAGTAATGTGGTACCACACTGAAACAGTCGATTAAACCTGGTTTCGATCAATATTTTAGAGGATAGCGAATGTTAGGTCTAGGTTAGGCCAGGGATTTGCCCTCATCAGGGTCATACTTTCGCAGTTTTAACATACATGTTGACCTGAGCGAGGTTTTTTTCTGCTTTGGATCACGTAGTATTGTGGTACCACACTGAAACAGTCAATTAAACCTGGTCTTGATAAATATTTTAGAGGATAACGCATGTTAGATCTGGGTTAGGTCTACGATTTGCCCTCATCAGGCTCATACTTTCGCATATTTCTCATACTTGTTGGCTAGATCCTGGGCTTTTTCTGGATTGGAACACGTAGTAATGTGGTACAACACTGAAACTGTCAATTAGACGTGGTTTTCGTCAATATTTTAGAGGATAATACATGTTAGGTCTAGGTTAGGTCTGGGATTTGCCCTCATCTGGGTCATACATTCGCAGTTTCAAAATACATGTTGACCTGATCGATGGTTTCTTCTGCTTTGGATCACGTAGTAAAGTGGTACCACACTGAAACAGTCAATTAAACCTGGTTTCGATCAATATTTTAGAGGATAGGACATGTTAGGTCTAGGTTAAAACTGGGATTTGCTCTCATCGGGCTCATACTTTCGTATATTTCTCATTCTTGTTGGCCAGATCCCAGGCTTCCACTGGTTTGCATCACGTAGTAATGTGGTACCACACTGAAACAGTCAATTAAATCTGGTCTTGATAAATATTTTAGAGAATAACGCACGTTAAGTCTAGGTTAGGCCTGGGATTTGCCCTCATCAGGGTCATATTTTCGCATTTTTTACATACTTGTTGAACAGATCCTGGGCTTTTCTGGTTTGGATCACGTAGTGATGTGGTACCACACTGAAACAGTCGATTAATCCTGATTTCGATCAATATTTAAGAGGATAACACATGTTAAGTCTAGGTTACGTCTAGGATTTGCCCACACCAGTCTCATACTTTCGCATTCTACACATACATCTTGAACAGATCTTGGGTTTTTTCTTGTTTCGATCACGTATTAATGTGGTACCACACTGAGACAGTCAATTAAACCTGGTTTCGATGAGTATTTTAGAGGATAACACATGTTAGGTCTAGGATAGGTCTGGGATTTGCCTTCATCAGGGTCATACTTTCGCAGTTTTAAAATACATGTTGACCTGATCGATGGATTTTTCTGCTTTGGATCACGTACTAATGTGGTACCACTGTGAAACAGTCCATTCAACCTGGTTTCGATCAATATTTTAGAGGATAACGCATGTTAGGTCCAGGTTAGGCCAGGGATTTGCCCTCATCGGGGTCATACTTCAGCAGTCTTAACATACATGTTCAACGGATCCTGGGTTTTTTCTGGTTTGGTTCACGTAGTAATGTGGTACCACACTGAAACGGTCAATTAAACCTGGTTTCCATAAATATTTTAGAGGACAACGCATGTTAGGTCTAGGTTAGGCCTGGGATTTGCCCTCATCAGGGTCATATTTCAGCAGTCTTAACATACATGTTCAACGGATCCTGGGTTTTTTCTGGTTTGGTTCACGTAGTAATGTGGTACCACACTGAAACATTCAATTAAACCTGGTCTTGATAAATATTTTAGAGGACAACGCAAGTTAGGTACCACACCGAAACAGTCAATTAAACCTGGTTGCGATTAATATTTTAGAGGATAACGCCGGTTATGTCTCGGTTAGGTCTGGGATTTGCCCTCATCTGGCACGTACTATCGCTTTTCTCGCATACTTGTTGGCCAGATCCTGGGCTTTTACTGGTTTGGATCATGTAGTAATGTGGTAACACACTGAAACAGTCAATAAAAGCAGGTTCTGATTAGTATTTTAGAGGATAACGCTGGTTATGTCTGGTTTAGTTCTGGTATTTGCCCTCATCTGGCTCGTACTTTCGCATTTCTCGCATACTTGGTGACCAGATCCTCGCCTTTTTCATGCTTGGACCACGTAGTAATGTGGTACCACACTGAAACAGTCAAATAAACATGGTTCCGATTAATATTTTACAGGATAACGCCGGCTATGTCTGGGTTAGGTCTGGTATTTGCCCTCATCTGGCTCATACCTTCGCATTTTTCTCATACTTGTTGGCCAGATCCTGGCCTTTTTCATGCTTGGACCACGTAGTAATGTGGTACCACACCGAAACAGTCAATTAAACCTGGTTGCGATTAATATTTTAGAGGATAACGCCGGTAATGTCTGGGTTAGGTCTGGGATTTGCCCTCATCTGGCTCGTACTTTCGCATTTTTCGCATACTTGTTGGCCAGATCCTGGCCTTTTTCTGGTCTGTATCACGTAGTAATGCGGTACCACGCCGAAACAGTCAATTAAACCTGGTTGCGATTAATATTTTAGAGGATAACGCCGGTTATGACTCGGTTAATTCTGGGATTTGCCCTCATCTGGCTAGTACTTTCGCATTTCTCGCATACTTTTTGGCCAGATCCTGGGCTTTTTCTGGTTTGGATCACGTAGTAATGTGGTAACACACTGAAACGGTCAATAAAAGCAGGTTCAGATTAGTATTTCAGAGGATAACGCTGGTTATGTCTGGTTTAGTTCTGGTATTTGCAATCATCTGGCTCGTACCTTCGCATTTTTCGCCTACTTGTTGGCAGGATCCTGGGCTTTTTCATGCTTCGATCACGTAGTAATGCGGTACCACACCGAAGCAGTCAATTAAACCTGGTGGCGATTAATATTTTAGAGGATAACGCCGGTTTTGTCTCGGTTAGGTCTGGGATTTTCCCTCATCTGGCTCGTAATTTCGCATTTTTCGCATACTTGTGGCAAGATCCTGGGCTTTTTCTGGTTTGGACCACGTAATAATGTGTTACCACACTGAAACAGTCAAATAAACATGGTTCCGATTAATATTTAACAGGATAACGCCGGCTATGTCTGGGTTAGGTCTGGTATTTGCCCCTCATCTGGCTCGTACTTTCGCATTTTTCGCATACTTGTTCTTCAGATGCTGGGCTTTCTCTGGTTTGGGTCACGTAGTAATGTGGTACCACACTGAAACAGTCAATTCAACCTGGTGGCGATTAATATTTTAAAGGATAACGCCGGTTATGTCTCCGTTAGGTTTGGGATTTTCCCACATCTGGCTCGTAATTTCGCATTTTTCGCATACTTGTTGGCCAGATCCTGGCCTTTTTCATGCTTGGACCACGTAGTAATGTGGTACCACACTGAAACAGTCAAATAAACCTGGTTCCGATTAGTATTTTAGAGGATAACGCTGGTTATGTCTGGTTTAGTTCTGGTATTTGCAATCTTCTGGCTCGTACCTTCGCATTTTTCGCCAACTTGTGGCAAGATCCTGGGCTTTTTCAGGTTTGGATCAGGTAGTAATGCGGTACCACACCTTAACAGTCAATTAAACCTGGTTCCGAATAGTATTTTAGAGGATAACGCAGGTTACGTCTGGGTTAGTTCTGGTATTTGCAATCATCTGGCACATACTTTCGCGTTTTTCGCATACTTGTTGGGCAGATCCTGGGTTTTTACTGGTTTGGATCCCGTAGTAATGAGGTTCCACACCGAAGCAGTCAGTTCAACCTGGTGGCGATTAATATTTTAGAGGATAACGCCGGTTATGTCTCGGTTAGGTCTGGGATTTGACCTCATCTGGCTCATACTTTCGCATTTCTCGCATACTTGTTGGCCAGATCCAGGGCTTTTTCTGGTTTGTATCCCGTCGTAATGTGGTTCCACACAGAAACAGTCAATTAAACCCGGTTGCGATTAATATTTTAGAGGATAACGCCGGTTATGTCTGGGTTAGGTCTGGGATTTGCCCTCATCTGGCTCGTACTTTCGCATTTCTCGCATACTTGTCGGCCAGATCCTGGGCTTCTTCTGGTTTGGATTCGTAGTATTGTGGTACCACACTGAAACAGTCAATAAAAGCTGGTTCCGATTAGTATTTTAGAGGATAACGCTGGTTATGTCTGGATTAGTTCTGGTATTTGCAATCATCTGGCTCGTACCTTCGCATTTTCCGCCTACTTGTTGGCATGATCCTGGGCTTTTTCATGCTTGTACCACGTAGTAATGTGGTACCACACTGAAGCAGTCAAATAAACCTGGTTCCGATTAATATTTTACAGGATAACGCCGGCTATGTCTCGGTTAGGTCTGGGATTTTCCCTCATCTGGCTCGTACCTTCGCATTTTTCGCCTATTTGTTGGCAAGATCCTGGGCTTTTTCTGATTTGGACCACGTAGTAATGTGGTGCCACACTGTAACAGTCAAATAAACCTGGTTCCGATCAATATTTTACAGGATAACGCCGGCTATGTCTGGTTTAGTTCTGGTATTTGCAATCATCTGGCTCGTACCTTCGCATTTTTCGCCTACCTGTGGCAAGATCCTGGGCTTTTTCTGGTTTGGATCAGGTAGTAATGCGGTACCACACCTTAACAGTCAATTAAACATGGTTCCGAATAGTATTTTAGGGGATAACGCCGGTTATGTCCCGTTTAGGTCTGGGATTTGCCCTCATCTGGCACGTACTTTCGCATTTCTCGCATACTTGTTGGCCAAATCCTGGGTTATTTTCTGGTTTGGATCACATAGTAATGTGGTACCACACTGAATCAGTCGATTAAACCAGGTTTCGATCAATATTTTTGAGGATAACGCATGTTAGGTCTAGGATAGGCCGGGGTTTTTCACTCATCAGACCCATACTTTCGCATTCTTCACATACTTGTTGAACGGATCCTGGGTTTTTACTGGTTTGGAACACGTAGTAATGTGGGACCACACTGAAACAATCAATTAAACCTGGTCTTGATAAATATTTTAGAGGATAACGCATATTAGGTCTGGGTTAGTTCTAGGATTTGCCATCGTCAGTCTCATACTTTCGCATATTTCTCATACTTGATGGCTAGATCCTGGGCTTTTTCTGGATTGCATCACGCAGTAATGAAGTACAACACTGAAACAGTCAATTAAACCTGGTTTCCATCAATATTTTAGAGGACAACGCATGTTAGGTTTAGGTTTGCCCTGGGATTTTCACTCATCAGACTCATACATTCGCATTCTTCACATACTTGTTGAACTGATCCTGGGTTTTTTCTGGATTGGTTCGCGTAGTAATGTGGTACCACACTGGAACATTCAATTAAACCTGGTCTTGATAAATATTTTAGAGGATAACGCATCTTAGGTTTGGGTTAGTTCTAGGATTTGCCCTCATTGGGCTCATACTTTCGCATATTTCTCTTACTTCATGGCTAGATCCTCGGCTGTTTCTGGATTGTGTCACGTAGTAATGTGGCACCACGCTGAAACAGTCAATTAAACCTGGTTTCGTTCAATATTTTAGAGGATAACGCAAGTTAGGTCTGGGATAGGTCTGGGATTTGCCCTCATCAGGCTCATACTTTCGCGTTTTTCACATACTTGTTGAACAGATCCTGGGTTTTTTCCGGTTTGGGTCACGTAGTAGTGTGGTACCACACTGAAACAGTCGATTAAACCTGGTTTCGATCAATATTTTTGAGGATAACGCATGTTAGGTCTAGGTTAGGCCGGGGATTTTCACTCATCAAACTCATACTTTCGCATTCTTCAAATACTTGTTGAACGGATCCTGGGTTCTTTTCTGGTTTGGATCACATAGTAATGTGGGACCACACTGAAACAATCAATTAAACCTGGTCATGATGAATATTTTAGAGGATAACACATGTTAGGTCTGGGTTAGGACTAGGTTTTGCCCTCGTCAGGCTCATACTTTCGCATATTTCTCATACTTCATGGCTAGATCCTGGGCTGTTTCTGGATTGTATCACGTAGTAATGTGGTACCACGCTGAAACAGTCAATTAAACCTGGTTTCGATCAATATTTTAGAGGATAACGCAAGTTAGGTCTGGGATAGGTCTGGGATTCGCCCCCATCAGGCTCATACTTTCGCGTTTTTCACATACTTATTGAACAGATCCTGGGTTTTTTCTGGTTTGGATCACGTAGTAGTGTGGTACCACACTGAAACAGTCCATTAAACCTGGTTGGGATCAATATTTTAGAGGATAACGCATGTTAGGTCTAGGTTAGGTCTGGGATTTTCACTCATCAGACTCATACTTTCGCATTCTTCACATACTTGTTGAACGGATCCTGGGTTTTTTCTGGTTTGGATCACGTAGTAATGTGGGACCACACTGAAACAATCAATTAAACCTGGTCTTGATAAATATTTTAGAGGATAACGCATGTTAGGTCTGGGATAGGTCTGGGATTTGCCCTCATCAGACTCATACTTTCGCACACTTCACATACTCGTTGAACAGATCCTGGGTTATTTTCTGGTTTGGATCACATAGTAACGTGGTACCACACTGAAAAAGTCGATTAAACCAGGTTTTGATCAATATTTTTGAGGATAACGCACGTTAGGTCTAGGTTAGGCCTGGGATTTTCACTCATCAGACTCATACTTTCGCATTCTTCACATACTTGTTGAACGGATCCTGGGTTTTTTCTGGTTTGGATCACGTAGTAATGTGGACCACACTGAAACAATCAATTAAACCTGGTCTTGATAAATATTTTAGAGGATAACGCATATTAGGTCTGGGTTAGGTCTAGGATTTGCCCTCGTCAGGCTCATACTTTCGCATATTTCTCATACTTCATGGCTAGATCCTGGGCTATTTCTGGATTGGATCACGTAGTAATGTGGTACACACTGAAACAGTCGATTAAACCAGGTTTCGATCAATATTTTTGAGGATAACGCAAGTTAGGTATGGGATAGGTCTGGGATTTGCCCTCATCAGGCTCATACTTTCGCATTTTTCACATACTTGTTGAACAGATCCTGGGTTTTTTCTGGTTTGGATCACGTAGTAATGTGGGACCACACTGAAGCAGTCAATTAAACCTGGTTTCGAACAATATTTTAGAGAATAATTCATGTTAGGTCTAGGTTAGGTCTGAAATTTGCTTTCATCAGGCTCATTCTTTCGCATATTTCTCATACTTGATGGCTAGATCCTGGGCATTTTCTGGATTGCATCACGCAGTAATGAAGTACAACACTGAAACAGTCAATTAAACCTGGTTTCCATCAATTTTTTAGAGGACAACGCATTTTAGGTCTAGGTTAGGCCTGGGATTTGCCCTCATCAGGGTCATACTTTCGCAGTTTTAATATACATGTTGACGTGATCGAGGGTTTTTTCTGGTTTGGATCACGTAATAATGTGGTACCACACTGAAACATTCAATTAAACCTGGTCTTGATAATTATTTTAGAGGATAACGCATGTTAGGTCTGGGTTAGGTCTAGGATTTGCCCTCATCATGCTCATGCTTTCGCATATTTCTCATACTTCATGGCTGGATCCTGGGCAATTTCTGGATTGGATCACGTAGTAGTGTGGTACCACACTGAAACAGTCAATTAAACCTGGTTTTGATCAATATTTTAGAGAACAATTCATGCTAGGTCTAGGTTAGGTCTGGGATTTGCTCTCATCAGGCTCATTCATTCTCATATTTCTCATACTTGATGGCTAGATCCTGGGCTTTTTCTGGATTGCATCACGTAGTAATGAAGTACAACACTGAAACAGTCAACTAAACCTGGTTTCCATCAATATTTTAGAGGACAACGCATGTTAGGTCTAGGTTAGGCCTGGGATTTGCCCTCATCAGGCTCATACTTTCGCGTTTTTCACATACTTGTTGAACAGATCCTGGGTTCTTTTCTGGTTTGGATCACATAGTAATGTGGGACCACACTGAAACAATCAATTAAACCTGGTCATGATAAATATTTTAGAGGATAACACATGTTAGGTCTGGGTTAGGACTAGGTTTTGCCCTCGTCAGGCTCATACTTTCGCATATTTCTCATACTTCATGGCTAGATCCTGGGCTGTTTCTGGATTGTATCACGTAGTAATGTGGTACCACGCTGAAACAGTCAATTAAACCTGGTTTCGATCAATATTTTAGAGGATAACGCAAGTTAGGTCTGGGATAGGTCTGGGATTCGCCCCCATCAGGCTCATACTTTCGCGTTTTTCACATACTTGTTGAACAGATCCTGGGTTTTTTCTGGTTTGGATCACGTAGTAGTGTGGTACCACACTGAAACAGTCCATTAAACCTGGTTGGGATCAATATTTTAGAGGATAACGCATGTTAGGTCTAGGTTAGGTCTGGGATTTTCACTCATCAGACTCATACTTTCGCATTCTTCACATACTTGTTGAACGGATCCTGGGTTTTTTCTGGGTTGGATCACGTAGTAATGTGGGACCATACTGAAACAATCAATTAAACCTGGTCTTGATAAATATTTTAGAGGATAACGCATGTTAGGTCTGGGATAGGTCTGGGATTTGCCCTCATCAGACTCATACTTTCGCACACTTCACATACTCGTTGAACAGATCCTGGGTTATTTTCTGGTTTGGATCACATAGTAATGTGGTACCACACTGAAAAAGTCGATTAAACCAGGTTTTGATCAATATTTTTGAGGATAACGCACGTTAGGTCTAGGTTAGGCCTGGGATTTTCACTCATCAGACTCATACTTTCGCATTCTTCACATACTTGTTGAACGGAACCTGGGTTTTTTCTGGTTTGGATCACGTAGTAATGTGGACCACACTGAAACAGTCAACTAAACCTGGTTTTGATCAATATTTTAGAGAACAATTCATGCTAGGTCTAGGTTAGGTCTGGGATTTGCTCTCATCAGGCTCATTCATTCTCATATTTCTCATACTTGATGGCTAGATCCTGGGCTTTTTCTGGATTGCATCACGTAGTAATGAAGTACAACACTGAAACAGTCAACTAAACCTGGTTTCCATCAATATTTTAGAGGACAACGCATGTTAGGTCTAGGTTAGGCCTGGGATTTGCCCTCATCAGGGTCATACTTTCGCAGTTTTAACATACATGTTGACCTGATCGAGGGTTTTTTCTGCTTTGGATCACGTAGTAAAGTGGTACCACACTGAAACAGTCCATTAAACCTGGTTTGGATCAATATTTTAGAGAATAATTCATGTTAGGTCTAGGTTAGGTCTGCGATTTGCTCTCATCAGGCTCATTCTTTCGCATATTTCTCATACTTGATGGCTAGATCCCGGGCTATTTCTGGATTGCATCACGTAGTAATGAAGTACAACACTGAAACAGTCAATTAAAACTGGTTTCCATCAATATCTTAGAGGACAACGCAAGTTAGGTTTGGGATAGGTCTGGGATTTGCCCTCATCAGGCACATTCTTTCGCATATTTCAGATACTTGATGGCTAGATCCTGGGCTTTCTGGATTGTATCACGCAGTAATGAAGTACAACACTGAAACAGTCAATTAAACCTGGTTTCCATCAATATTTTAGAGGACAACGCATGTTAGGTCTAGGTTAGGCCTGGGATTTGCCCTCATCTGGGTCATACTTTCGCAGTTTTAATATATGTGTTGACGTGATCGAGGGTTTTTTCTGCTTTGGATCACGTAGTAAAGTGGTACCACACTGAAACAGTCCATAAACCTGGTTTGGATCAATATTTTAGAGGATAACGCTTGTAAGGTCTGGGATAGGTCTGGGATTTGCCCTCACCAGGCTCATACTTTCGCATTCTTCACATACTTGTTGAACGGATCCTGGGTTTTTTCTGGTTTGGATCACGTAGTAATGTGGGACCACACTGAAACAATCAATTAAACCTGGTCATGATAAATATTTTAGAGGATAACGCATGTTAGGTCTGGGTTAGGTCTAGGATTTGCCCTCGTCAGGCTCATACTTTCGCATATTTCTCATACTTCATGGCTAGATCCTGGGCTGTTTCTGGATTGTATCACGTATTAATGTGGTACCACGCTGACACAGTCAATTAAACATGGTTCCGAATAGTATTTTAGGGCATAACGCAGGTTACGACTGGGTTAGTCCTGGTATTTGCAATCATCTGGCATATACTTTCGTGTTTTTCGCACACTTGTTGGGCAGATCCTGGCCTTTTTCTGGCTTGGACCAAGTAGTAATGTGGGACCACACTCAGACAGTCAATAAAACCTGGTTGCGATTAATATTTTAGAGGATAGCGCCGGTTATTTCTCGGTTAGGTCTGGGATTTGCCCTCATCTGTCTCGTACTTTCGCATTTTTCGCATACTTGTTGGCCAAATCCTGGGTTATTTTCTGGTTTGGATCACATAGTAATGTGGTACCACACTGAATCAGTCGATTAAACCAGGTTTCGATCAATATTTTTGAGGATAACGCATGTTAGGTCTAGGTTAGGCCGGGGATTTTCACTCATCAAACTCAAACTTTCGCATTCTTCACATACTTGTTGAACGGATCCTGGCCTTTTTCTGGTCTCTATCACGTAGTAATGCGGTACCACGCCGAAACAGTCAATTAAACCTGGTCTTGATAAATATTTTAGAGAACAATTTATGCTAGGTCTAGGTTAGGTCTGGGATTTGCTCTCATCAGGCTCACTCTTTCTCATATTTCTCATACTTGATGGCTAGATCCTGGGCTTTTTCTGGATTGCATCACGTAGTAATGAAGTACAACACTGAAACAGTCAATTAAACCTGGTTTTGATCAATATTTTAGAGAACAATTCATGCTAGGTCTAGGTTAGGTCTGGGATTTGCTCTCATCAGGCTCACTCTTTCTCATATTTCTCATACTTGATGGCTAGATCCTGGGCTTTTTCTGGATTGCATCACGTAGTAATGAAGTACAACACTGAAACAGTCAACTAAACCTGGTTTCCATCAATATTTTAGAGGACAACGCATGTTAGGTCTAGGTTAGGCCTGGGATTTGCCCTCATCAGGGTCATACTTTCGCAGTTTTAACATACATGTTGACCTGATCGAGGGTTTTTCCTGCTTTGGATCACGTAGTAAAGTGGTACCACACTGAAACAGTCCATTAAACCTGGTTTGGATCAATATTTTAGAGGATAACGCATGTTAGGTCTAGGTTAGCCCTGGGATTTTCACTCATCAGACTCATACATTCGCATTCTTCACATACTTGTTGAACTGATCCTGGGTTTTTTCTGGATTGGTTCGCGTAGTAATGTGGTACCACACTGGAACATTCAATTAAACCTGGTCTTGAGAAATATTTTAGAGGATTACGCATCTTAGGTTTGGGTTAGTTCTAGGATTTGCCCTCATCAGGCTCATACTTTCGCATATTTCTCATACTTCATGGCTAGATCCTCGGCTGTTTCTGGATTGTGTCACGTAGTAATGTGGTACCACGCTGAAACAGTCAATTAAACCTGGTTTCGCTCAATATTTTAGAGGATAACGCAAGTTAGGTCTGGGATAGGTCTGGGATTTGCCCTCATCAGGCTCATACTTTCGCGTTTTTCACATACTTGTTGAACAGATCCTGGGTTTTTTCCGGTTTGGGTCACGTAGTAGTGTGGTACCACACTGAAACAGTCGATTAAACCTGGTTTCGATCAATATTTTTGAGGATAACGCATGTTAGGTCTAGGTTAGGCCGGGGATTTTCACTCATCAAACTCATACTTTCGCATTCTTCAAATACTTGTTGAACGGATCCTGGGTTCTTTTCTGGTTTGGATCACGTAGTAATGTGGGACCACACTGAAACAATCAATTAAACCTGGTCATGATAAATATTTTAGAGGATAACACATGTTAGGTCTGGGTTAGGACTAGGTTTTGCCCTCGTCAGGCTCATACTTTCGCATATTTCTCATACTTCATGGCTAGATCCTGGGCTGTTTCCGGATTGTATCACGTAGTAATGTGGTACCACGCTGAAACAGTCAATTAAACCTGGTTTCGATCAATATTTTAGAGGATAACGCAAGTTAGGTCTGGGATAGGTCTGGGATTTGCCCTCATCAGGCTCATACTTTCGCGTTTTTCACATACTTGTTGAACAGATCCTGGGTTTTTTCTGGTTTGGATCACGTAGTAATGTGGGACCACACTGAAGCAGTCAACTAAACCTGGTCTTGATAAATATTTTAGAGGATAACGCATGTTAGGTCTGGGATAGGTCTGGGATTTGCCCTCATCAGACTCATACTTTCGCACACTTCACATACTCGTTGAACAGATCCTGGGTTTTTTCCGGTTTGGGTCACGTAGTAGTGTGGTACCACACTGAAACAGTCAATTAAACCTGGTTTCGATCAATATTTTAGAGGATAACGCAAGTTAGGTCTGGGATAGGTCTGGGATTTGCCCTCATCAGGCTCATACTTTCGCGTTTTTCACATACTTGTTGAACAGATCCTGGGTTTTTTCTGGTTTGGATCACATAGTAATGTGGTACCACACTGAAAAAGTCGATTAAACCAGGTTTTGATCAATATTTTTGAGGATAACGCACGTTAGGTCTAGGTTAGGCCTGGGATTTTCACTCATCAGACTCATACTTTCTTCACATTCTTGTTAAACGGATCCTGGGTTTTTTCTGGTTTGGATGACGTAGTAATGTGGACCACACTGAAACAATCAATTAAACCTGGTCTTGATAAATATTTTAGAGGATAACGCATATTAGGTCTGGGTTAGGTCTAGGATTTGCCCTCGTCAGGCTCATACTTTCGCATATTTCTCATACTTCATGGCTAGATCCTGGGCTATTTCTGGATTGGATCACGTAGTAATGTGGTACCACACTGAAACAGTCGATTAAACCTGGTCTTGATAAATATTTTAGAGGATAACGCATGTTAGGTCTGGGTTAGGTCTAGGATTTGCCCTCATCAGGCTCTTGCTTTCGCATATTTCTCATACTTCATGGCTGGATCCTGGGCAATTTCTGGATTGGATCACGTAGTAGTGTGGTACCACACTGAAACAGTCAATTAAACCTGGTTTTGATCAATGTTTTAGCGAACAATTCATGCTAGGTCTAGGTTAGGTCTGGGATTTGCTCTCATCAGGCTCATTCTTTCTCATATTTCTCATACTTGATAACTAGATCCTGGGCTTTTTCTGGATTGCATCACGTAGTAATGAAGTACAACACTGAAACAGTCAACTAAACCTGGTTTCCATCAATATTTTAGAGGACAACGCATGTTAGGTCTAGGTTAGGCCTGGGATTTGCCCTCATCAGGGTCATACTTTCGCAGTTTTAACATACATGTTGACCTGATCGAGGGTTTTTTCTGCTTTGGATCACGTAGTAAAGTGGTACCACACTGAAACAGTCCATTAAACCTGGTTTGGATCAATATTTTAGAGAATAATTCATGTTAGGTCTGAGATAGGTCTGGGATTTGCCCTCATCAGACTCATACTTTCGCACACTTCACATACTCGTTGAACAGATCCTGGGTTATTTTCTGGTTTGGATCACATAGTAATGTGGTACCACACTGAATCAGTCGATTAAACCAGGTTTCGATCAATGTTTTTGAGGATAACGCATGTTAGGTCTAGGATAGGCTTGGGATTTGCCCTCATCAGGGTCATACTTTCGCAGTTTTAACATACATGTTGAACGGATCCTGGGTTTTTACTGGTTTGGAACACGTAGTAATGTGGGACCACACTGAAACAATCAATTAAACCTGGTCTTGATAAATATTTTAGAGGATATCGCATATTAGGTCTGGGTTAGGTCTAGGATTTGCCATCGTCAGGCTCATACTTTCGCATATTTCTCATACTTGATGGCTAGATCCTGGGCTTTTTCTGGATTCCATCACGCAGTAATGAAGTACAACACTGAAACAGTCAATTAAACCTGGTTTCCATCAATATTTTGGTGGACAACGCATGTTAGGTCTAGGTTAGGCTTGGGATTTGCCCTCATCAGGGTCATACTTTCGCAGTTTTAACATACATGTTGACGTGATCGAGGGTTTTTTCTGCTTTGGGTCACGTAGTAAAGTGGTACCACACTGAAACAGTCCAATAAACCTGGTTTGGATCAATATTTTAGAGGATAACGCATGTTAGGTCTAGGTTAGCCCTGGGATTTTCACTCATCAGGCTCATACTTTCGCATATTTCTCATACTTCATGGCTAGATCCTCGGCTGTTTCTGGATTGTGTCACGTAGTAATGTGGTACCACGCTGAAACAGTCAATTAAACCTGGTTTCGTTCAATACCTTAGAGGATAACGCAAGTTAGGTCTGGGATAGGTCTGGGATTTGCCCTCATCAGGCTCATACTTTCGCGTTTTTCACATACTTGTTGAACAGATCCTGGGTTTTTTCCGGTTTGGGTCACGTAGTAGTGTGGTACCACACTGAAACAGTCGATTAAACCTGGTTTCGATCAATATTTTTGAGGATAACGCATGTTAAGTCTAGGTTAGGCCGGGGATTTGCCCTCATCAGTCTCATACTTTCGCGTTTTTCACATACTTGTTGAACAGATCCTGGGTTTTTTTCTGGTTTGGATCACGTAATAATGTGGTACCACACTGAAACATTCAATTAAACCTGGTCTTGATAAATATTTTAGAGGATAACGCATGTTAGGTCTAGGTTAGGCCTGGGATTTGCCCTCATCAGGGTCATACTTTCGCAGTTTTAACATACATGTTGACCTGATCGAGGGTTTTTTCTGCTTTGGATCACGTAGTAAAGTGGTACCACACTGAAACAGTCCATTAAACCTGGTTTGGATCAATATTTTGGAGAAAAATTCATGTTAGGTCTACGCAAGGTCTGGGATTTTCACTCATCAGACTCATACTTTCGCATTCTTCACATACTTGTTGAACGGATCCTGGGTTATTTTCTGGTTTGGATCACATAGTAATGTGGTACCACACTGAAAAAGTCGATTAAACCAGGTTCTGATCAATATTTTTGAGGATAACGCATGTTAGGTCTAGGTTAGGCCTGGGATTTGCCCTCACCAGGCTCATACTTTCGCGTTTCTCACATACGTGTTGAACAGATCCTGTGTTTTTTCTGGATTGGTTCACCTAGTAATGTGGTACCACACTGGAACATTCAATTAAACCTGGTCATGATAAATATTTTAGAGGATAACACATGTTAGGTCTGGGTTAGGACTAGGTTTTGCCCTCGTCAGGCTCATACTTTCGCATATTTCTCATACTTCATGGCTAGATCCTGGGCTGTTTCCGGATTGTATCACGTAGTAATGTGGTACCACGCTGAAACAGTCAATTAAACCTGGTTTCGATCAATATTTTAGAGGATAACGCAAGTTAGGTCTGGGATAGGTCTGGGATTTGCCCTCATCAGGCTCATACTTTCGCGTTTTTCACATACTTGTTGAACAGATCCTGGGTTTTTTCTGGTTTGGATCACGTAGTAATGTGGGACCACACTGAAGCAGTCAATTAAACCTGGTCTTGATAAATATTTTAGAGGATAACGCATGTTAGGTCTGGGATAGGTCTGGGATTTGCCCTCATCAGACTCATACTTTCGCACACTTCACATACTCGTTGAACAGATCCTGGGTTATTTTCTGGTTTGGATCACATAGTAATGTGGTACCACACTGAAAAAGTCGATTAAACCAGGTTTTGATCAATATTTTTGAGGATAACGCACGTTAGGTCTAGGTTAGGCCTGGGATTTTCACTCATCAGACTCATACTTTCTTCACATTCTTGTTAAACGGATCCTGGGTTTTTTCTGGTTTGGATGACGTAGTAATGTGGACCACACTGAAACAATCAATTAAACCTGGTCTTGATAAATATTTTAGAGGATAACGCATATTAGGTCTGGGTTAGGTCTAGGATTTGCCCTCGTCAGGCTCATACTTTCGCATATTTCTCATACTTCATGGCTAGATCCTGGGCTATTTCTGGATTGGATCACGTAGTAATGTGGTACCACACTGAAACAGTCGATTAAACCTGGTCTTGATAAATATTTTAGAGGATAACGCATGTTAGGTCTGGGTTAGGTCTAGGATTTGCCCTCATCAGGCTCTTGCTTTCGCATATTTCTCATACTTCATGGCTGGATCCTGGGCAATTTCTGGATTGGATCACGTAGTAGTGTGGTACCACACTGAAACAGTCAATTAAACCTGGCTTTGATCAATGTTTTAGCGAACAATTCATGCTAGGTCTAGGTTAGGTCTGGGATTTGCTCTCATCAGGCTCATTCTTTCTCATATTTCTCATACTTGATAACTAGATCCTGGGCTTTTTCTGGATTGCATCACGTAGTAATGAAGTACAACACTGAAACAGTCAACTAAACCTGGTTTCCATCAATATTTTAGAGGACAACGCATGTTAGGTCTAGGTTAGGCCTGGGATTTGCCCTCATCAGGGTCATACTTTCGCAGTTTTAACATACATGTTGACCTGATCGAGGGTTTTTTCTGCTTTGGATCACGTAGTAAAGTGGTACCACACTGAAACAGTCCATTAAACCTGGTTTGGATCAATATTTTAGAGAATAATTCATGTTTGGTCTGAGATAGGTCTGGGATTTGCCCTCATCAGACTCATACTTTCGCACACTTCACATACTCGTTGAACAGATCCTGGGTTATTTTCTGGTTTGGATCACATAGTAATGTGGTACCACACTGAATCAGTCGATTAAACCAGGTTTCGATCAATGTTTTTGAGGATAACGCATGTTAGGTCTAGGATAGGCTTGGGATTTGCCCTCATCAGGGTCATACTTTCGCAGTTTTAACATACATGTTGAACGGATCCTGGGTTTTTACTGGTTTGGAACACGTAGTAATGTGGGACCACACTGAAACAATCAATTAAACCTGGTCTTGATAAATATTTTAGAGGATATCGCATATTAGGTCTGGGTTAGGTCTAGGATTTGCCATCGTCAGGCTCATACTTTCGCATATTTCTCATACTTGATGGCTAGATCCTGGGCTTTTTCTGGATTCCATCACGCAGTAATGAAGTACAACACTGAAACAGTCAATTAAACCTGGTTTCCATCAATATTTTGGTGGACAACGCATGTTAGGTCTAGGTTAGGCTTGGGATTTGCCCTCATCAGGGTCATACTTTCGCAGTTTTAACATACATGTTGACGTGATCGAGGGTTTTTTCTGCTTTGGGTCACGTAGTAAAGTGGTACCACACTGAAACAGTCCAATAAACCTGGTTTGGATCAATATTTTAGAGGATAACGCATGTTAGGTCTAGGTTAGCCCTGGGATTTTCACTCATCAGGCTCATACTTTCGCATATTTCTCATACTTCATGGCTAGATCCTCGGCTGTTTCTGGATTGTGTCACGTAGTAATGTGGTACCACGCTGAAACAGTCAATTAAACCTGGTTTCGTTCAATACCTTAGAGGATAACGCAAGTTAGGTCTGGGATAGGTCTGGGATTTGCCCTCATCAGGCTCATACTTTCGCGTTTTTCACATACTTGTTGAACAGATCCTGGGTTTTTTCCGGTTTGGGTCACGTAGTAGTGTGGTACCACACTGAAACAGTCGATTAAACCTGGTTTCGATCAATATTTTTGAGGATAACGCATGTTAAGTCTAGGTTAGGCCGGGGATTTTCACTCATCAAACTCATACTTTCGCATTCTTCACATACTTGCTGAACGGATCCTGGGTTTTTACTGGTTTGGATCACGTAGTAATGTGGGACCACACTGAAACAATCAATTAAACCTGGTCTTGATAAATATTTCAGAGGATAACGCATGTTAGGTCTGGGATAGGTCTGGGATTTGCCCTCATCAGGGTCATACTTTCGCAGTTTTAATATACATGTTGACGTGATCGAGGGTTTTTTCTGCTTTGGATCACGTAGTAAAGTGGTACCACACTGAAACAGTCCATTAAACCTGGTTTGGATCAATATTTTAGAGGATAACGCAAGTTAGGTCTGGGATAGGTCTGGGATTTGCCCTCATCAGTCTCATACTTTCGCGTTTTTCACATACTTGTTGAACAGATCCTGGGTTTTTTTCTGGTTTGGATCACGTAATAATGTGGTACCACACTGAAACATTCAATTAAACCTGGTCTTGATAAATATTTTAGAGGATAACGCATGTTAGGTCTAGGTTAGGCCTGGGATTTGCCCTCATCAGGGTCATACTTTCGCAGTTTTAACATACATGTTGACCTGATCGAGGGTTTTTTCTGCTTTGGATCACGTAGTAAAGTGGTACCACACTGAAACAGTCCATTAAACCTGGTTTGGATCAATATTTTGGAGAAAAATTCATGTTAGGTCTACGCAAGGTCTGGGATTTTCACTCATCAGACTCATACTTTCGCATTCTTCACATACTTGTTGAACGGATCCTGGGTTATTTTCTGGTTTGGATCACATAGTAATGTGGTACCACACTGAAAAAGTCGATTAAACCAGGTTCTGATCAATATTTTTGAGGATAACGCATGTTAGGTCTAGGTTAGGCCTGGGATTTGCCCTCACCAGGCTCATACTTTCGCGTTTCTCACATACGTGTTGAACAGATCCTGTGTTTTTTCTGGATTGGTTCACCTAGTGATGTGGTACCACACTGGAACATTCAATTAAACCTGGTCTTGATAAATATTTTAGAGGATAACGCATGTTAGGTTTGGGTTAGGTCTAGGATTTGCCCTCACCAGGCTCATACTTTCGCATATTTCTCATACTTCATGGCTAGATCCTGTGCTGTTTCTGGATTGTATCACGTAGTAATGTGGTACCACGCTGAAACAGTCAATTAAACCTGGTTTCGTTCAATATTTTAGAGGATAACGCAAGTTAGGTCTGGGATAGGTCTGGGATTTGCCCTCATCAGGCTCATACTTTCGCGTATTTCACATACGTGTTGAACAGATCCTGGGTTTTTTCCGGTGTGGGTCACGCAGTAGTGTGGTTCCACACTGGAACATTCAATTAAACCTGGTCTTGATAAATATTTTAGAGGATAACGCATGTTAGGTTTGGGTTAGGTCTAGGATTTGCCCTCACCAGGCTCATACTTTCGCATTCTTCACATACTTGTTGAACGGATCCTGGGTTTTTTCTGGTTTGGATCACGTAGTAATGTGGGACCACACTGAAACAATCAATTAAACCTGGTCATGATAAATATTTTAGAAGATAACGCATGTTAGGTCTGGGTTAGTTCTAGGATTTGCCCTCGTCAGGCTCATACTTTCGCATATTTCTCATACTTCATGGCTAGATCCTGGGCTGTTTCTGGATTGTATCACGTATTAATGAGGTACCACGCTGAAACAGTCAATTAAACCTGGTTTCGATCAATATTTTAGAGGATAACGCAAGTTAGGTCTGGGATAGGTCTGGGATTCGCCCTCAGCAGGCTCATACTTTCGCGTTTTTCACATACTTGTTGAACAGATCCTAGGTTTTTTCTGGTTTGGATCACGTAGTAGAGTGGTACCACACTGAAACAGTCCATTAAACCTGGTTTGGATCAATATTTTAGAGGATAACGCATGTTAGGTCTAGGTTAGGTCTGGGATTTTCACTCATCAGACACATACTTTCGCATTCTTCACATACTTGCTGAACGGATCCTGGGTTATTTTCTGGTTTGGATCACATAGTAATGTGGTACCACACTGAATCAGTCGATTAAACCAGGTTTCGATCAATATTTTTGAGGATAACGCACGTTAGGTCTAGGATAGGTCGGGGTTTTTCACTCATCGGACACATACTTTCGCATTCTTCACATACTTGCTGAACGGAACCTGGGTTTTTACTGGTTTGGATCACGTAGTAATGTGGTACCACACTGAAACATTCAATTAAACCTGGTCTTGATAAATATTTTAGAGGATAACGCATGTTAGGTCTGGGTTAGGTCTAGGATTTGCCCTCATCAGGCTCATACTTTCGCATATTTCTCATACTTCATGGCTAGATCCTGGGCTTTTTCTCGATTGCATCACGTAGTAATGAAGTACAACACTGAAACAGTCAATTAAAACTGGTTTCCATCAATATCTTAGAGGACAACGCAAGTTAGGTCTGGGATAGGTCTGGGATTTGCCCTCATCAGGCTCATACTTTCGCGTTTTTCACATACGTGTTGAACAGATCCTGGGTTTTTTCCGGTGTGGGTCACGCAGTAGTGTGGTACCACACTGGAACATTCAATTAAACCTGGTCTTGATAAATATTTTAGAGGATATCGCATGTTAGGTTTGGGTTAGGTCTAGGATTTGCCCTCACCAGGCTCATACTTTCGCATTCTTCACATACTTGTTGAACGGATCCTGGGTGTTTGCTGGTTTGGATCACGTAGTAATGTGGGACCACACTGAAACAATCAATTAAACCTGGTCATGATAAATATTTTAGAGGATAACGCATGTTAGGTCTGGGTTAGGTCTAGGATTTGCCCTCGTCAGGCTCATACTTTCGCATATTTCTCATACTTCATGGCTAGATCCTGGGCTGTTTCTGGATTGTATCACGTATTAATGTGGTACCACGCTGAAACAGTCAATTAAACCTGGTTTCGATCAATATTTTGGAGGATAACGCATGTTAGGTCTAGGTTAGGCCTGGGATTTGCCCTCATCTGGGTCATACTTTCGCAGTTTTAATATATATGTTGACGTGATCGAGGGTTCTTTCTGCTTTGGATCACGTAGTAAAGCGGTACCACACTGAAACAGTCCATTAAACCTGGTTTGGATCAATGTTTTAGAGGATAACGCTTGTTAGGTCTGGGATAGGTCTGGGATTTGCCCTCACCAGGCTCATACTTTCGCGTTTTTCACATACGTGTTGAACAGATCCTGGGTTTTTTCTGGATTGGTTCACGTAGTAATGTGGTACCACACTGGAACATTCAATTAAACCTGGTCTTGATAAATATTTTAGAGGATAACGCATGTTAGGTTTGGGTTAGGTCTAGGATTTGCCCTCACCAGGCTCATACTTTCGTATATTTCTCATACTTCATGGCTAGATCCTGTGCTGTTTCTGGATTGTATCACGTAGTAATGTGGTACCACGCTGAAACTGTCAATTAAACCTGGTTTCGTTCAATATTTTAGAGGATAACGCAAGTTAGGTCTGGGATAGGTCTGGGATTCGCCCTCAGCAGGCTCATACTTTCGCGTTTTTCACATACTTGTTGAACAGATCCTAGGTTTTTTCTGGTTTGGATCACGTAGTAGAGTGGTACCACACTGAAACAGTCCATTAAACCTGGTTTGGATCAATATTTTAGAGGATAACGCATGTTAGGTCTAGGTTAGGTCTGGGATTTTCACTCATCAGACACATACTTTCGCATTCTTCACATACTTGCTGAACGGATCCTGGGTTATTTTCTGGTTTGGATCACATAGTAATGTGGTACCACACTGAATCAGTCGATTAAACCAGGTTTCGATCAATATTTTTGAGGATAACGCACGTTAGGTCTAGGATAGGTCGGGGTTTTTCACTCATCGGACACATACTTTCGCATTCTTCACATACTTGCTGAACGGAACCTGGGTTTTTACTGGTTTGGATCACGTAGTAATGTGGTACCACACTGAAACATTCAATTAAACCTGGTCTTGATAAATATTTTAGAGGATAACGCATGTTAGGTCTGGGTTAGGTCTAGGATTTGCCCTCATCAGGCTCATACTTTCGCATATTTCTCATACTTCATGGCTAGATCCTGGGCTTTTTCTCGATTGCATCACGTAGTAATGAAGTACAACACTGAAACAGTCAATTAAAACTGGTTTCCATCAATATCTTAGAGGACAACGCAAGTTAGGTCTGGGATAGGTCTGGGATTTGCCCTCATCAGGCTCATACTTTCGCGTTTTTCACATACGTGTTGAACAGATCCTGGGTTTTTTCTGGATTGGTTCACGTAGTAATGTGGTACCACACTGGAACATTCAATTAAACCTGGTCTTGATAAATATTTTAGAGGATATCGCATGTTAGGTTTGGGTTAGGTCTAGGATTTGCCCTCACCAGGCTCATACTTTCGCATTCTTCACATACTTGTTGAACGGATCCTGGGTGTTTGCTGGTTTGGATCACGTAGTAATGTGGGACCACACTGAAACAATCAATTAAACCTGGTCATGATAAATATTTTAGAGGATAACGCATGTTAGGTCTGGGTTAGGTCTAGGATTTGCCCTCGTCAGGCTCATACTTTCGCATATTTCTCATACTTCATGGCTAGATCCTGGGCTGTTTCTGGATTGTATCACGTATTAATGTGGTACCACGCTGAAACAGTCAATTAAACCTGGTTTCGATCAATATTTTGGAGGATAACGCATGTTAGGTCTAGGTTAGGCCTGGGATTTGCCCTCATCTGGGTCATACTTTCGCAGTTTTAATATATATGTTGACGTGATCGAGGGTTCTTTCTGCTTTGGATCACGTAGTAAAGCGGTACCACACTGAAACAGTCCATTAAACCTGGTTTGGATCAATGTTTTAGAGGATAACGCTTGTTAGGTCTGGGATAGGTCTGGGATTTGCCCTCACCAGGCTCATACTTTCGCGTTTTTCACATACGTGTTGAACAGATCCTGGGTTTTTTCTGGATTGGTTCACGTAGTAATGTGGTACCACACTGGAACATTCAATTAAACCTGGTCTTGATAAATATTTTAGAGGATAACGCATGTTAGGTTTGGGTTAGGTCTAGGATTTGCCCTCACCAGGCTCATACTTTCGTATATTTCTCATACTTCATGGCTAGATCCTGTGCTGTTTCTGGATTGTATCACGTAGTAATGTGGTACCACGCTGAAACTGTCAATTAAACCTGGTTTCGTTCAATATTTTAGAGGATAACGCAAGTTAGGTCTGGGATAGGTCTGGGATTTGCCCTCATCAGGCTCATACTTTCGCGTTTTTCACATACGTGTTGAACAGATCCTGGGTTTTTTCCGGTGTGGGTCACGCAGTAGTGTGGTACCACACTGGAACATTCAATTAAACCTGGTCTTGATAAATATTTTAGAGGATATCGCATGTTAGGTTTGGATTAGGTCTAGGATTTGCCCTCACCAGGCTCATACTTTCGCATTCTTCACATACTTGTTGAACGGATCCTGGGTTTTTTCTGGTTTGGGTCACGTAGTAATGTGGGACCACACTGAAACAATCAATTAAACCTGGTCATGATAAATATTTTAGAGGATAACGCATGTTAGGTCTGGGTTAGGTCTAGGATTTGCTCTCGTCAGGCTCATACTTTCGCATATTTCTCATACTTCATGGCTAGATCCTGGGCTGTTTCTGGATTGTATCACGTATTAATGTGGTACCACGCTGAAACAGTCAATTAAACCTGGTTTCGATCAATATTTTGGAGGATAACGCAAGTTAGGTCTGGGATAGGTCTGGGATTCGCCCTCAGCAGGCTCATACTTTCGCTTTTTCACATACTTGTTGAACAGATCCTAGGCTTTTTCTGGTTTGGATCACGTAGTAGAGTGGTACCACACTGAAACAGTCCATTAAACCTGGTTTGGATCAATATTTTAGAGGATAACGCATGTTAGGTCTAGGTCAGGTCTGGGATTTTCACTCATCAGACACATACTTTCGCATTCTTCACATACTTGCTGAACGGATCCTGGGTTTTTTCTGGTTTGGACCACGTAGTAATGTGGGACCACACTGAAACAATCAATTAAACCTGGTCTTGATAAATATTTCAGAGGATAACGCATGTTAGGTCTGGGATAGGTCTGGGATTTGCCCTCATCAGACTCATACTTTCGCGTTTTTCACATACTTGTTGAACAGATCCTGGGTTTTTTCCGGTTTGGGCCACGTAGTAGTGTGGTACCACACTGAAACAGTCGATTAAACCTGGTTTCGATCAATATTTTAGAGGACAACGCATGTTAGGTCTAGGTTAGGCCTGGGATTTGCCCTCATCAGGGTCATACTTTCGCAGTTTTAACATACATGTTGACCTGATCGAGGGTATTTCCTGCTTTGGATCACGTAGTAAAGTGGTACCACACTGAAACAGTCCATTAAACCTGGTTTGGATCAATATTTTAGAGGATAACGCATGTTAGGTCTAGGTTAGCCCTGGGATTTTCACTCATCAGACTCATACATTCGCATTCTTCACATACTTGTTGAACTGATCCTGGGTTTTTTCTGGATTTGTTCGCGTAGTAATGTGGTACCACACTGGAACATTCAATTAAACCTGGTCTTGATAAATATTTTAGAGGATAACGCATCTTAGGTTTGGGTTAGTTCTAGGATTTGCCCTCATCAGGCTCATACTTTCGCATATTTCTCATACTTCATGGCTAGATCCTCGGCTGTTTCTGGATTGTGTCACGTAGTAATGTGGTACCACGCTGAAACAGTCAATTAAACCTGGTTTCGTTCAATATTTTAGAGGATAACGCAAGTTAGGTCTGGGATAGGTCTGGGATTTGCCCTCATCAGGCTCATACTTTCGCGTTTTTCACATACTCGTTGAACAGATCCTGGGTTTTTTCCGGTTTGGGTCACGTAGTAGTGTGGTACCACACTGAAACAGTCGATTAAACCTGGTTTCGATCAATATTTTTGAGGATAACGCATGTTAGGTCTAGGTTAGGCCGGGGATTTTCACTCATCAAACTCATACTTTCGCATTCTTCAAATACTTGTTGAACGGATCCTGGGTTCTTTTCTGGTTTGGATCACGTAGTAATGTGGGACCACACTGAAACAATCAATTAAACCTGGTCATGATAAATATTTTAGAGGATAACACATGTTAGGTCTGGGTTAGGACTAGGTTTTGCCCTCGTCAGGCTCATACTTTCGCATATTTCTCATACTTCATGGCTAGATCCTGGGCTGTTTCTGGATTGTATCACGTAGTAATGTGGTACCACGCTGAAACAGCCAATTAAACCTGGTTTCGATCAATATTTTAGAGGATAACGCAAGTTAGGTCTGGGATAGGTCTGGGATTCGCCCCCATCAGGCTCATACTTTCGCGTTTTTCACATACTTGTTGAACAGATCCTGGGTTTTTTCTGGTTTGGATCACGTAGTAGTGTGGTACCACACTGAAACAGTCCATTAAACCTGGTTTGGATCAATATTTTAGAGGATAACGCATGTTAGGTCTAGGTTAGGTCTGGGATTTTCACTCATCAGACTCATACTTTCGCATTCTTCACATACTTGTTGAACGGATCATGGGTTTTTTCTGGTTTGGATCACGTAGTAATGTGGGACCACACTGAAACAATCAATTAAACCTGGTCTTGATAAATATTTTAGAGGATAACGCATGTTAGGTCTGGGATAGGTCTGGGATTTGCCCTCATCAGACTCATACTTTCGCACACTTCACATACTCGTTGAACAGATCCTGGGTTATTTTCTGGTTTGGATCACATAGTAATGTGGTACCACACTGAAAAAGTCGATTAAACCAGGTTTTGATCAATATTTTTGAGGATAACGCACGTTAGGTCTAGGTTAGGCCTGGGATTTTCACTCATCAGACTCATACTTTCTTCACATTCTTGTTGAACGGATCCTGGGTTTTTTCTGGTTTGGATGACGTAGTAATGTGGACCACACTGAAACAATCACTAAACCTGGTCTTGATAAATATTTTAGAGGATAACGCACATTAGGTCTGGGTTAGGTCTAGGATTTGCCCTCGTGAGGCTCATACTTTCGCATATTTCTCATACTTCATGGCTAGATCCTGGGCTATTTCTGGATTGGATCACGTAGTAATGTGGTACCACACTGAAACAGTCGATTAAACCAGGTTTCGATCAATATTTTTGAGGATAACGCAAGTTAGGTATGGGATAGGTCTGGGATTTGCCCTCATCAGGCTCATACTTTCGCGTTTTTCACATACTTGTTGAACAGATCCTGGGTTTTTTCTGGTTTGGATCACGTAGTAATGTGGGACCACACTGAAGCAGTCAATTAAACCTGGTTTCGAACAATATTTTAGAGAATAATTCATGTTAGGTCTAGGTTAGGTCTGGGATTTGCTTTCATCAGGCTCATTCTTTCGCATATTTCTCATACTTGATGGCTAGATCCTGGGCTTTTTCTGGATTGCATCACGCAGTAATGAAGTACAACACTGAAACAGTCAATTAAACCTGGTTTCCATCAATTTTTTAGAGGACAACGCATGTTAGGTCGTGGTTAGGCCTGGGATTTGCCCTCATCAGGGTCATACTTTCGCAGTTTTAATATACATGTTGACGTGATCGAGGGTTCTTTCTGCTTTGGATCACGTAGTAAAGCGGTACCACACTGAAACAGTCCATTAAACCTGGTTTGGATCAATGTTTTAGAGGATAACGCTTGTTAGGTCTGGGATAGGTCTGGGATTTGCCCTCACCAGGCTCATACTTTCGCGTTTTTCACATACGTGTTGAACAGATCCTGGGTTTTTTCTGGATTGGTTCACGTAGTAATGTGGTACCACACTGGAACATTCAATTAAACCTGGTCTTGATAAATATTTTAGAGGATAACGCATGTTAGGTTTGGGTTAGGTCTAGGATTTGCCCTCACCAGGCTCATACTTTCGTATATTTCTCATACTTCATGGCTAGATCCTGTGCTGTTTCTGGATTGTATCACGTAGTAATGTGGTACCACGCTGAAACTGTCAATTAAACCTGGTTTCGTTCAATATTTTAGAGGATAACGCAAGTTAGGTCTGGGATAGGTCTGGGATTTGCCCTCATCAGGCTCATACTTTCGCGTTTTTCACATACGTGTTGAACAGATCCTGGGTTTTTTCCGGTGTGGGTCACGCAGTAGTGTGGTACCACACTGGAACATTCAATTAAACCTGGTCTTGATAAATATTTTAGAGGATATCGCATGTTAGGTTTGGATTAGGTCTAGGATTTGCCCTCACCAGGCTCATACTTTCGCATTCTTCACATACTTGTTGAACGGATCCTGGGTTTTTTCTGGTTTGGGTCACGTAGTAATGTGGGACCACACTGAAACAATCAATTAAACCTGGTCATGATAAATATTTTAGAGGATAACGCATGTTAGGTCTGGGTTAGGTCTAGGATTTGCTCTCGTCAGGCTCATACTTTCGCATATTTCTCATACTTCATGGCTAGATCCTGGGCTGTTTCTGGATTGTATCACGTATTAATGTGGTACCACGCTGAAACAGTCAATTAAACCTGGTTTCGATCAATATTTTGGAGGATAACGCAAGTTAGGTCTGGGATAGGTCTGGGATTCGCCCTCAGCAGGCTCATACTTTCGCTTTTTCACATACTTGTTGAACAGATCCTAGGCTTTTTCTGGTTTGGATCACGTAGTAGAGTGGTACCACACTGAAACAGTCCATTAAACCTGGTTTGGATCAATATTTTAGAGGATAACGCATGTTAGGTCTAGGTCAGGTCTGGGATTTTCACTCATCAGACACATACTTTCGCATTCTTCACATACTTGCTGAACGGATCCTGGGTTTTTTCTGGTTTGGACCACGTAGTAATGTGGGACCACACTGAAACAATCAATTAAACCTGGTCTTGATAAATATTTCAGAGGATAACGCATGTTAGGTCTGGGATAGGTCTGGGATTTGCCCTCATCAGACTCATACTTTCGCGTTTTTCACATACTTGTTGAACAGATCCTGGGTTTTTTCCGGTTTGGGCCACGTAGTAGTGTGGTACCACACTGAAACAGTCGATTAAACCTGGTTTCGATCAATATTTTAGAGGACAACGCATGTTAGGTCTAGGTTAGGCCTGGGATTTGCCCTCATCAGGGTCATACTTTCGCAGTTTTAACATACATGTTGACCTGATCGAGGGTATTTCCTGCTTTGGATCACGTAGTAAAGTGGTACCACACTGAAACAGTCCATTAAACCTGGTTTGGATCAATATTTTAGAGGATAACGCATGTTAGGTCTAGGTTAGCCCTGGGATTTTCACTCATCAGACTCATACATTCGCATTCTTCACATACTTGTTGAACTGATCCTGGGTTTTTTCTGGATTTGTTCGCGTAGTAATGTGGTACCACACTGGAACATTCAATTAAACCTGGTCTTGATAAATATTTTAGAGGATAACGCATCTTAGGTTTGGGTTAGTTCTAGGATTTGCCCTCATCAGGCTCATACTTTCGCATATTTCTCATACTTCATGGCTAGATCCTCGGCTGTTTCTGGATTGTGTCACGTAGTAATGTGGTACCACGCTGAAACAGTCAATTAAACCTGGTTTCGTTCAATATTTTAGAGGATAACGCAAGTTAGGTCTGGGATAGGTCTGGGATTTGCCCTCATCAGGCTCATACTTTCGCGTTTTTCACATACTCGTTGAACAGATCCTGGGTTTTTTCCGGTTTGGGTCACGTAGTAGTGTGGTACCACACTGAAACAGTCGATTAAACCTGGTTTCGATCAATATTTTTGAGGATAACGCATGTTAGGTCTAGGTTAGGCCGGGGATTTTCACTCATCAAACTCATACTTTCGCATTCTTCAAATACTTGTTGAACGGATCCTGGGTTCTTTTCTGGTTTGGATCACGTAGTAATGTGGGACCACACTGAAACAATCAATTAAACCTGGTCATGATAAATATTTTAGAGGATAACACATGTTAGGTCTGGGTTAGGACTAGGTTTTGCCCTCGTCAGGCTCATACTTTCGCATATTTCTCATACTTCATGGCTAGATCCTGGGCTGTTTCTGGATTGTATCACGTAGTAATGTGGTACCACGCTGAAACAGCCAATTAAACCTGGTTTCGATCAATATTTTAGAGGATAACGCAAGTTAGGTCTGGGATAGGTCTGGGATTCGCCCCCATCAGGCTCATACTTTCGCGTTTTTCACATACTTGTTGAACAGATCCTGGGTTTTTTCTGGTTTGGATCACGTAGTAGTGTGGTACCACACTGAAACAGTCCATTAAACCTGGTTTGGATCAATATTTTAGAGGATAACGCATGTTAGGTCTAGGTTAGGTCTGGGATTTTCACTCATCAGACTCATACTTTCGCATTCTTCACATACTTGTTGAACGGATCATGGGTTTTTTCTGGTTTGGATCACGTAGTAATGTGGGACCACACTGAAACAATCAATTAAACCTGGTCTTGATAAATATTTTAGAGGATAACGCATGTTAGGTCTGGGATAGGTCTGGGATTTGCCCTCATCAGACTCATACTTTCGCACACTTCACATACTCGTTGAACAGATCCTGGGTTATTTTCTGGTTTGGATCACATAGTAATGTGGTACCACACTGAAAAAGTCGATTAAACCAGGTTTTGATCAATATTTTTGAGGATAACGCACGTTAGGTCTAGGTTAGGCCTGGGATTTTCACTCATCAGACTCATACTTTCTTCACATTCTTGTTGAACGGATCCTGGGTTTTTTCTGGTTTGGATGACGTAGTAATGTGGACCACACTGAAACAATCACTAAACCTGGTCTTGATAAATATTTTAGAGGATAACGCACATTAGGTCTGGGTTAGGTCTAGGATTTGCCCTCGTGAGGCTCATACTTTCGCATATTTCTCATACTTCATGGCTAGATCCTGGGCTATTTCTGGATTGGATCACGTAGTAATGTGGTACCACACTGAAACAGTCGATTAAACCAGGTTTCGATCAATATTTTTGAGGATAACGCAAGTTAGGTATGGGATAGGTCTGGGATTTGCCCTCATCAGGCTCATACTTTCGCGTTTTTCACATACTTGTTGAACAGATCCTGGGTTTTTTCTGGTTTGGATCACGTAGTAATGTGGGACCACACTGAAGCAGTCAATTAAACCTGGTTTCGAACAATATTTTAGAGAATAATTCATGTTAGGTCTAGGTTAGGTCTGGGATTTGCTTTCATCAGGCTCATTCTTTCGCATATTTCTCATACTTGATGGCTAGATCCTGGGCTTTTTCTGGATTGCATCACGCAGTAATGAAGTACAACACTGAAACAGTCAATTAAACCTGGTTTCCATCAATTTTTTAGAGGACAACGCATGTTAGGTCGTGGTTAGGCCTGGGATTTGCCCTCATCAGGGTCATACTTTCGCAGTTTTAATATACATGTTGACGTGATCGAGGGTTTTTCCTGCTTTGGATCACGTAGTAAAGTGGTACCACACTGAAACAGTCCATTAAACCTGGTTTGGATCAATATTTTAGAGGATAACGCAAGTTAGGTCTGGGATAGGTCTGGGATTTGCCCTCATCAGGCTCATACTTTCGCGTTTTTCACATACTTGTTGAACAGATCCTGGGTTTTTTCCGGTTTGGGCCACGTAGTAGTGTGGTACCACACTGAAACAGTCGATTAAACCTGGTTTCGATCAATATTTTTGAGGATAACGCATGTTAGGTCTAGGTTAGGCCGGGGATTTTCACTCATCAAACTCATACTTTCGCATTCTTCAAATACTTGTTGAACGGATCCTGGGTTTTTTTTCTGGTTTGGATCACGTAATAATGTGGTACCACACTGAAACATTCAATTAAACCTGGTCTTGATAAATATTTTAGAGGATAACGCATGTTAGGTCTGGGTTAGGTCTGGGATTTGCTCTCATCAGGCTCATTCTTTCTCATATTTCTCATTCTTGATAACTAGATCCTGGGCTTTTTCTGGATTGCATCACGTAGTAATGAAGTACGACACTGAAACAGTCAACTAAACCTGGTTTCCATCAATATTTTAGAGGACAACGCATGTTAGGTCTAGGTTAGGCCTGGGATTTGCCCTCATCAGGGTCATACTTTCGCAGTTTTAACATACATGTTGACCTGATCGAGGGTTTTTTCTGCTTTGGATCACGTAGTAGAGTGGTACCACACTGAAACAGTCCATTAAACCTGGTTTGGATCAATATTTTAGAGAATAATTCATGTTAGGTCTGGGATAGGTCTGGGATTTGCCCTCATCAGACTCATACTTTCGCACACTTCACATACTCGTTGAACAGATCCTGGGTTATTTTCTGGTTTGGATCACATAGTAATGTGGTACCGCACTGAATCAGTCGATTAAACCAGGTTTCGATCAATATTTTTGAGGATAACGCATGTTAGGTCTAGGATAGGTCGGGGTATTTCACTCATCAGACTCATACTTTTTTTTTTTTTTTTTTTTTTTTTTTGTCGTGGGGAAAATCTTCGAAAGACTCCCTCCCACCTCCTTGGGGAGAGGTGGGAGGGGTGTGTGGGATTCCCCGCGCCCGTACAACGACAGGCGCGGGACCTACCCACTAAAAACCCCACGGTGACCCTTCGGCACGCTTTGGGAGGATACCGGGAATCGCTCGAAGCATTCTTCCGGTATCCTCCCCGTGCCCGCGCTTTCGCGCCCATCCCCCGGGGGGACAATCGGTCCCCCCAGTAGACACACTGCCTCATAGCGGCGGGACGGGGCCACTCCATCCCGCCGCTATCCGTCCCGGGGCCGCGAGCCCCAACTCGCAACCGCCCGCGACCCCGTTTCCACCCCTCGGCGGCCGGGCGTTCATGGCCGCACCAGACCGCCGAGGGTGCCTCCCCTTGCGTTGGACCGGTAGGGGGAGGCACTCCTACCCCCAACCGGTCCGACCCGGCGCCGCCTGGCGGGAGGAGGGTCCCCTCAGGACCCCCCTCCCAGCCTAGGTCATCCGCCACGCCGAGGCGGCCGCCCGCGACGCCTCGCGACCGGGCGACGACCTCGGGCCACCGCACGAGCACGAGCTTCAGCGCGCCGCTGAAGCTCGCGCTCCCTCCCCGCGGCCTCCTTCTGCAACATTACGTTCTCGCAGAAGGAGGCCACGGCCCTCCACTTCTCCTCGCTGCCGAGCATGGCGCGCACCACGCCCGGCAGCGAGACATCCCGCCCGACAACGCCGACCAGGACACGGCGCTCCCCCTCCCACGCGGGGCATACCTCCAGGGTATGATCCGCCGTGTCCTGCTCAGCGTCGCAGTGGCAGCAACGCGCCGTCGGCTCCTTCCCTATCCGGCACAGGTATCTTCCGAAGCTGCCATGCCCGGAAAATACCTGTGCCAGCCGGTAGGTGAGGCTGCCATGGCCTCTGTCCAGCCACTCCTTCAGGAGCGGCCGAACAGCCCCGACTGTCCGGTGCCCCGCGGTTGGCAGTGCCAGCCGCTCCTGCCACGCGAGCAACACGGTCTGCCGGGCCTGGCGCTTCAAATCGCCCCAAGCAGGTTCCTGCCCGCCCGGGACCGCCCCCACCCCCGCGCGACGGTCGACGCGGTGCCAGTACATCACCGCGTGCGACCGCGCGAGCAGGTCCATGGGCGGCATCCCCGCTAGAACCGTCGCCGCCTCATGTGACATGGTCCGATACCCGCGGACGACCCTGAGCGCCATGCGCCTCTGCACCCGACGCAGCATAGTCATGCTGCGCCGGGAGGCAGCCAGGTCGTCCGCCCAGACGGGGGCCCCGTATAGGGCCACCGACTGGACCATTGCCACATAGAGGCGACGAACTCGGCCCGCCGGGCCCCCCAGGTTGGGCAGGATCCGGCCCAGAGCCGCAACCATCCTTTCCAACCGGGGGACCAGGCAGCGGAAATGCTTCTCGAAACGCCAGTGGCTATCGAGGATCAGCCCCAGATACCTGATCTGGGGCTTCACCTCGATGTCAGCCCCACCCATCCGAATCAGAGTGGGTGGCGGATCCTGCCGAGGTGAATGAAACGCAATCACCTCGGTCTTATGGACCGCCACCGTCATCCCCATCCCCCTGATCCGGTCGACGACGCGTTGCGACCCCTCCTCCGCGCGACGCATGGCCCTCCCCCAGTGCGCCCCGACGGCCAGCACCAGTGTGTCATCTGCGTAACACACCGTGCTGACGCCGTCGGGGAGGCCGGCCCGCAACACCGAGTCGTACGCGATGTTCCACAGGAGTGGCCCGAGGACCGACCCCTGCGGAACACCGCAGTACACCTCCCTCCGCATATCACCATCCCGGCCCGGATACTCGATCCACCTGCCGCGGAGATAATCCCCGACGACCGCCCTGAGACAAGGGGGGACTCGATGATATTCGAGCCCCCTCATTATCTCTTCCCAGGGGAGGGTGTTAAAGGCATTGGCAATATCCAAGGATATTGCCAATGCCACCCCTCCCCGGGAGACGGCCGCCTCCGAGAGGGCCCTCACACGACCTATCGCGTCGATAGTCGATCGGCCCCCCCGGAAACCGAACTGGCAGTCGGCCAGACCGGGATCACCCCGCGACAGGTGCTCGACGAGGCGGGCAGCAATCACACACTCGAAGAGCTTGCCCACCTCGTCGAGGAGACAAATGGGCCGGTATGCGGAGGGAGACTCCGCGGGCCGACCCTCCTTCCGGAGGAGGACCATCCTCGCCACCTTCCAACTGGGGGGGAATCGCCCGTCCCTCAGGCAGCGGTCGAACAACCGCCTGAGGTCGGCCCCAAGGACGCCCTGGGTCAAGACCCAAACCCGGCCGGGCACACCATCCGGACCCGGGGCCGTGTTACGAACCCCGAGCCGTCTGATGGCCGCTGCCAGCTCCTCCTGCGTGACCCCCAGCTCGGCCGTCCACTCCACTGGGACAGCCGCCGCCGCCGGAGGACGCGGTCCCCTCTCCCCAATTGGGAAGAGTGTATTGACCACGTCCTCCAGCAGCCGGGGGTCAAGACCCTCGGTGACGGGGGGCGCCCACGGGCGGAGCTTATTCAGCACCACCTTATATGGGCGCCCCCATGGATCGTCATCAAGGGTCTGGAGGAGCTCCTTCCATGCCTGGGTCTTGGCCCGTTTGATGGCGACCTGCAGAGCAACCCGCGCCACGCGGTATGCTCCATACAGGTCATCAGCTGCCCTCGCTCGCGCCACGCCGTCGCCTGTACGTTGACGACGGCGCGCGCGGGTGTACTGGCGTCGGGCGCGGACAGTCGCGACTCGCAACTCCGCGATCGCGTCCGACCACCAGTACACCGCCCGGCGAGGAGAAGCCCGCCCGACCCGAGGCATCGCCGCGTCGCAAATACCCGCGACCAATGCTCCGAGCCGGGCGACCTCCTCCTCTATGCTCGGCAACTCGGCCGCTCCCTGCGGCCAAGTTGCAGCGAGGGCAGCTGCCATCAGGGCGTCCTTGTCCAGGCGCCGAAGCGCCCAGCGGCGTGGTGGGGTGCCACGCAGGCGGCCGTGTCGGGATGCACTCGCGGCGGCAGAGACCTCCATCCGGATGTACCGGTGATCGGAGAGTGTCTCTGCCCCCGCGACCACGTGCCAACCCGACACCATGCGCACGGCGTTGGGGGTCGCGAATCCAACATCCACGATGGACCCCCCATATCGCCGCACGCATGTGTGCTCCGACCCCCGGTTCAATACCCGGAGGTCGAGCCCAGCCGCCCAATCGCCCAGGATCCCGCCGCGAACGGAGGTCCTGGGGGATCCCCAAGCCACCGACTTGGCATTAAAATCCCCCAGGACCAGCACCGGCCGGGCCGCGTAGCGCTGCACGCATGCCGCGACCTCGGCCAAGTACAGCTCGAACGCAGCGTGACCGCTACGGGGCGAAATGTAGCACCCCACCACAGCGACTCCCCCCCAGTCCACGGCGACGAATCCCCGACCGCGCTCCAACAAGGAGAACGGTGGGGACCCGTCGCCCCCTCCCCATACCGTCGCCACCAAGCCGTCCGCGTCGCCCACCCAATGAGGGTGATCAGGGACGCGGTACGGCTCGGCGGCGACCGCCAGGCCAACCCCCCACTCCGCGAGGACTTGGAACATCAAGTCCTGTGCCGCGCGGCAGTGGTTGAGGTTGGCCTGGAGGAGGAGGCGGGGCGGCATTAATTAATGGCCGCGCCAGCCTCCTCCCGGCCGTCCGTCCCCGTAGCACCGTCCACCTCCATGGAGGACGATGCCACCGCCCTCGGCACCGGAGCCGGTGCAGCCCGCCTCTTCCTCTCCTTCCGGGAGGGGGGGGAGCACTTCTTGCTCCCCACCCTGTGATCGGCTGGCCTCCCCATGTCCGCACACAGCGGACAGTGGGGGGCCGCCGAGCACTGGCTCGCACGGTGCTCTTTGGCACCGCAGCGGTAACACTGACCGGTGCGGTCCACCGGCGAGGTGCACCACTGCCTCACGTGCCCCAATTCGAGGCAGCGGTGACACTGGAGCGGGCGCGGCGCGAGGATTTCCACTCGCGCCGAAACCCACCCCACCAACACCCTCCCGGATTCCGCCACCTTACGGGCGGCGGAGAGGGGGCACCGGGCCCACACCGACCCGAGGCCGGAGGGCGACCTGCGGATCTCTCCGATCCGCAGGTCCTCCACAGGACAGTCCCCCGCCCTCGCAAGGGCACGGGACACATCCTGTGCGCTGACCGAGTCGTCCAGCCCACAAACGCGCATCTCCGTGCGCTTCGTGGGCCGGGCGACCCGGACACCTCGCTCGCCCAGCTGCTCCCGGAGCCTCTGGGCGAGACGATCCGCCTTCGCGCCGCCTTCTGCACCGGGGATCTCCAGCAAGAGACCCCCGGTCACGGCCCTCTTCGCCCTCACGGAGGCGATGCCCAGCTCTTCCAGGGAGATATTCTCCCTGGCGAGCCGCATCGCCTCCGCGAGGGTCAGGTCGCACCCCTGCGCAACGGTCAGCGTCACCGCTGCCGTTTTTGGGGGACGACCTGGTCGTGCCTTCCCGACCTTCGCGGCCTTTACCTTGGCCGCCGGCGGCGGAGGCGGAGGCTGCGGTTGCGAGGCCTTCCTCGCCGCCCGCTTCGCCTTCCGCCCCACCACCTCACTCCACGCCACCCCCCCTTGGGAGGGTGCCGTGGAGGACGCGACCACCGCGACCACGGGTACACCACCCCCCTTGGGGGTCGCGACCCGGGGCCCTGGTGCCGCAACGCTGGGCGGAGCCTTCACTCCGCCCTTCTTTGCCTTCCCCGACTGTACCGGAACAGGTCGGGGAGGCACCGCCTTCCTGCTGACCGCTCTTCCGGCGAGGAGCTCCTCCCGGAAGGCGGCCAGCTTGCCATCAATCATGTCCCCAATCCTCCTCAGAAGATCGTCTTCTGAGGAGGACGGGGACTTCTTCACGGGCGGAGTGCGGGTGGAGGGGCCCGCGGTGCCCCGCACCACTGCCGCCGCACTCCGCTTATTTACCTCCGCCGAGGGACGCGGCGGTGGGGGAGGAGGGAGGATGGGAGGGAGAGCCGCGCTGTTCCACAGCGCCTCTGCCCTCCTCCTCCCCTGTCGCTACTCCTCCAACAGGAGCTGCAGACGGGCGTTCCGCCCTCTGAGCTCCCGCGCCGCCTCCCTCATTTCCGCCGCCGCGGCCTTCAGGGCCTCCGCGCCACCGCTTTTCTGCCCCTTAAAGGCGCAGGCAGCGGCGACTTTCTCCACCCGCCTCAGGGACGAGGAGATCCTCTCCGATATCTCCTCGGTCACCTCGTCCCTGAGGCAACTCAGCCTCACCGACGGGCTCATCGCCCCGCCCACCTCGACGACGGCCTGCCCCGTCCTCTTCCTCCTAGAGCCTATGTGGCTCGTGCTGGAGGAGAAGGACGAGACCGACGCCGTCTCGTCGTCCTCCTCCACCCTCCACGAAGCCGGACCTGGCGCTGAGTGGGGCGCGAGCGCCGCCACCCTAACCCCAACCCCGTCTCCGTCCTCCCCAACCGACAAAACCCGCCCCATCCCCATTTTATTTTCTGTGTCCATAAGAATCCCACGAGATGGTCGGAAATAAAGGTCCACCCGGGCAGAGCCGCCTTACCCGGGTAAGCCTAATACTCCGGGGGTTCGGCAGGTTCCCCGGAGGTGGTCGCTTGGGATTGGGCCTTCTCCCCCAACCATGCATCCCATCGCCGCGCACCATAGCTTAGGATTGGAGGGCGATTTTATAGAGTCGCCATACTCGTGGCCCAGGCGGTTAAGCCAAGACCCCCGTTCCTCCTGCCGTCACGTACCATTCACAAAACCAATAGGGAATTGTGAATGGGTCGTTGTGACGACCAACAGGAGGCTTACGGTGTGTGTATGACTCGGGTACCCCGGGTTCGTTAAGCCCGTACTGCAGCTGAAAGGCTGGCAGCCCCTGAGGGTATCAGACTCATACTTTCGCATTCTTCACATACTTGTTGAACGGAACCTGGGTTTTTACTGGTTTGGATCACGTAGTAATGTGGTACCACACTGAAACATTCAATTAAACCTGGTCTTGATAAATATTTTAGAGGATAACGCATGTTAGGTCTGGGTTAGGTCTAGGATTTGCCCTCATCAGGCTCATACTTTCGCATATTTCTCATACTTCATGGCTAGATCCTGGGCTGTTTCTGGATTGGATCACGTAGTAATGTGGTACCACGCTGAAACAGTCAATTAAACCTGGTTTCGTTCAATGTTTTAGAGGATAACGCAAGTTAGGTCTGGGATAGGTCTGGGATTTGCCCTCATCAGGCTCATACTTTCGCGTTTTTCACATACTTGTTGAACAGATCCTGGGTTTTTTCCGGTTTGGGTCACGTAGTAGTGTGGTACCACACTGAAACAGTCCATTAAACCTGGTTTGGATCAATATTTTAGAGGATAACGCACGTTAGGTCTAGGTTAGGTCTGGGATTTGCCCTCATCAGACTCATACTTTCGCACACTTCACATACTCGTTGAACGGATCCTGGGTTTTTTCTGGTTTGCAACACGTAGTAATGTGGGACCACACTGAAACAGTCAATTAAACCTGGTTTCGATCAATATTTTAGAGAATAATTCATGTTAGGTCTAGGTTAGGTCTGCGATTTGCTCTCATCAGGCTCATTCTTTCGCATATTTCTCATACTTGATGGCTAGATCCCGGGCTTTTTCTGGATTGCATCACGTAGTAATGAAGTACAACACTGAAACAGTCAATTAAACCTGGTTTCCATCAATATTTTAGAGGACAACGCATGTTAGGTCTAGGTTAGGCCTGGGATTTGCCCTCATCTGGGTCATACTTTCGCAGTTTTAATATATATGTTGACGTGATCGAGGGTTTTTTCTGCTTTGGATCACGTAGTAAAGTGGTACCACACTGAAACAGTCCATAAACCTGGTTTGGATCAATATTTTAGAGGATAACGCTTGTTAGGTCTGGGATAGGTCTGGGATTTGCCCTCACCAGGCTCATACTTTCGCATTCTTCACATACTTGTTGAACGGATCCTGGGTTTTTTCTGGTTTGGATCACGTAGTAATGTGGGACCACACTGAAACAATCAATTAAACCGGGTCATGATAAATATTTTAGAGGATAACGCATGTTAGGTCTGGGTTAGGTCTAGGATTTGCCCTCGTGAGGCTCATACTTTCGCATATTTCTCATACTTCATGGCTAGATCCTGGGCTATTTCTGGATTGGATCACGTAGTAATGTGGTACCACACTGAAACAGTCGATTAAACCAGGTTTCGATCAATATTTTTGAGGATAACGCAAGTTAGGTATGGGATAGGTCTGGGATTTGCCCTCATCAGGCTCATACTTTCGCGTTTTTCACATACTTGTTGAACAGATCCTGGGTTTTTTCTGGTTTGGATGACGTAGTAATGTGGGGCCACACTGAAGCAGTCAATTAAACCTGGTTTCGAACAATATTTTAGAGAATAATTCATGTTAGGTCTAGGTTAGGTCTGGGATTTGCTTTCATCAGGCTCATTCTTTCGCATATTTCTCATACTTGATGGCTAGATCCTGGGCTTTTTCTGGATTGCATCACGCAGTAATGAAGTACAACACTGAAACAGTCAATTAAACCTGGTTTCCATCAATTTTTTAGAGGACAACGCATGTTAGGTCTAGGTTAGGCCTGGGATTTGCCCTCATCAGGGTCATACTTTCACAGTTTTAATATACATGTTGACGTGATCGAGGGTTTTTCCTGCTTTGGATCACGTAGTAAAGTGGTACCACACTGAAACAGTCCATTAAACCTGGTTTGGATCAATATTTTAGAGGATAACGCAAGTTAGGTCTGGGATAGGTCTGGGATTTGCCCGCATCAGGCTCATACTTTCGCGTTTTTCACATACTTGTTGAACAGATCCTGGGTTTTTTCCGGTTTGGGCCACGTAGTAGTGTGGTACCACACTGAAACAGTCGATTAAACCTGGTTTCGATCAATATTTTTGAGGATAACGCATGTTAGGTCTAGGTTAGGCCGGGGATTTTCACTCATCAAACACATACTTTCGCATTCTTCAAATACTTGTTGAACGGATCCTGGGTTTTTTTTCTGGTTTGGATCACGTAATAATGTAGTACCACACTGAAACATTCAATTAAACCTAGTCTTGATAAATATTTTAGAGGATAACGCAAGTTAGGTCTGGGATAGGTCTGGGATTTGCCCTCATCAGGCTCATACTTTCGCGTTTTTCACATACTTGTTGAACAGATCCTGGGTTTTTTCCGGTTTGGGCCACGTAGTAATGAAGTACAACACTGAAACAGTCAATTAAACCTGGTTTCCATCAATATTTTAGAGGACAACGCATGTTAGGTCTAGGTTAGGCCTGGGATTTGCCCTCATCTGGGTCATACTTTCGCAGTTTTAATATATATGTTGACGTGATCGAGGGTTTTTTCTGCTTTGGATCACGTAGTAAAGTGGTACCACACTGAAACAGTCCATAAACCTGGTTTGGATCAATATTTTAGAGGATAACGCTTGTTAGGTCTGGGATAGGTCTGGGATTTGCCCTCACCAGGCTCATACTTTCGCATTCTTCACATACTTGTTGAACGGATCCTGGGTTTTTTCTGGTTTGGATCACGTAGTAATGTGGGACCACACTGAAACAATCAATTAAACCGGGTCATGATAAATATTTTAGAGGATAACGCATGTTAGGTCTGGGTTAGGTATAGGATTTGCCCTCGTCAGGCTCATACTTTCGCATATTTCTCATACTTCATGGCTAGATCCTGGGCTTTTTCTGGATTGCATCACGCAGTAATGAAGTACAACACTGAAACAGTCAATTAAACCTGGTTTCCATCAATATTTTGGTGGACAACGCATGTTAGGTCTAGGTTAGGCTTGGGATTTGCCCTCATCAGGTTCGTACCTTCGCAGTTTTAACATACATGTTGACGTGATCGAGGGTTTTTTCTGCTTTGGATCACGTAGTAAAGTGGTACCACACTGAAACAGTCCATTAAACCTGGTTTGGATCAATATTTTAGAGGATAACGCAAGTTAGGTCTGGGATAGGTCTGGGATTCGCCCTCAGCAGGCTCATACTTTCGCGTTTTTCACATACTTGTTGAACAGATCCTAGGTTTTTTCTGGTTTGGATCACGTAGTAGAGTGGTACCACACTGAAACAGTCCATTAAACCTGGTTTGGATCAATATTTTAGAGGATAACGCATGTTAGGTCTAGGTTAGGTCTGGGATTTTCACTCATCAGACACATACTTTCGCATTCTTCACATACTTGCTGAACGGATCCTGGGTTATTTTCTGGTTTGGATCACATAGTAATGTGGTACCACACTGAATCAGTCGATTAAACCAGGATTCGATCAATATTTTTGAGGATAACGCACGTTAGGTCTAGGATAGGTCGGGGTTTTTCACTCATCGGACACATACTTTCGCATTCTTCACATACTTGCTGAACGGAACCTGGGTTTTTACTGGTTTGGATCACGTAGTAATGTGGTACCACACTGAAACATTCAATTAAACCTGGTCTTGATAAATATTTTAGAGGATAACGCATGTTAGGTCTGGGTTAGGTCTAGGATTTGCCCTCATCAGGCTCATACTTTCGCATATTTCTCATACTTCATGGCTAGATCCTGGGCTTTTTCTCGATTGCATCACGTAGTAATGAAGTACAACACTGAAACAGTCAATTAAAACTGGTTTCCATCAATATCTTAGAGGACAACGCAAGTTAGGTCTGGGATAGGTCTGGGATTTGCCCTCATCAGGCTCATACTTTCGCGTTTTTCACATACGTGTTGAACAGATCCTGGGTTTTTTCTGGATTGGTTCACGTAGTAATGTGGTACCACACTGGAACATTCAATTAAACCTGGTCTTGATAAATATTTTAGAGGATATCGCATGTTAGGTTTGGGTTAGGTCTAGGATTTGCCCTCACCAGGCTCATACTTTCGCATTCTTCACATACTTGTTGAACGGATCCTGGGTGTTTGCTGGTTTGGATCACGTAGTAATGTGGGACCACACTGAAACAATCAATTAAACCTGGTCATGATAAATATTTTAGAGGATAACGCATGTTAGGTCTGGGTTAGGTCTAGGATTTGCCCTCGTCAGGCTCATACTTTCGCATATTTCTCATACTTCATGGCTAGATCCTGGGCTGTTTCTGGATTGTATCACGTATTAATGTGGTACCACGCTGAAACAGTCAATTAAACCTGGTTTCGATCAATATTTTGGAGGATAACGCATGTTAGGTCTAGGTTAGGCCTGGGATTTGCCCTCATCTGGGTCATACTTTCGCAGTTTTAATATATATGTTGACGTGATCGAGGGTTCTTTCTGCTTTGGATCACGTAGTAAAGCGGTACCACACTGAAACAGTCCATTAAACCTGGTTTGGATCAATGTTTTAGAGGATAACGCTTGTTAGGTCTGGGATAGGTCTGGGATTTGCCCTCACCAGGCTCATACTTTCGCGTTTTTCACATACGTGTTGAACAGATCCTGGGTTTTTTCTGGATTGGTTCACGTAGTAATGTGGTACCACACTGGAACATTCAATTAAACCTGGTCTTGATAAATATTTTAGAGGATAACGCATGTTAGGTTTGGGTTAGGTCTAGGATTTGCCCTCACCAGGCTCATACTTTCGTATATTTCTCATACTTCATGGCTAGATCCTGTGCTGTTTCTGGATTGTATCACGTAGTAATGTGGTACCACGCTGAAACTGTCAATTAAACCTGGTTTCGTTCAATATTTTAGAGGATAACGCAAGTTAGGTCTGGGATAGGTCTGGGATTTGCCCTCATCAGGCTCATACTTTCGCGTTTTTCACATACGTGTTGAACAGATCCTGGGTTTTTTCCGGTGTGGGTCACGCAGTAGTGTGGTACCACACTGGAACATTCAATTAAACCTGGTCTTGATAAATATTTTAGAGGATATCGCATGTTAGGTTTGGATTAGGTCTAGGATTTGCCCTCACCAGGCTCATACTTTCGCATTCTTCACATACTTGTTGAACGGATCCTGGGTTTTTTCTGGTTTGGGTCACGTAGTAATGTGGGACCACACTGAAACAATCAATTAAACCTGGTCATGATAAATATTTTAGAGGATAACGCATGTTAGGTCTGGGTTAGGTCTAGGATTTGCTCTCGTCAGGCTCATACTTTCGCATATTTCTCATACTTCATGGCTAGATCCTGGGCTGTTTCTGGATTGTATCACGTATTAATGTGGTACCACGCTGAAACAGTCAATTAAACCTGGTTTCGATCAATATTTTGGAGGATAACGCAAGTTAGGTCTGGGATAGGTCTGGGATTCGCCCTCAGCAGGCTCATACTTTCGCTTTTTCACATACTTGTTGAACAGATCCTAGGCTTTTTCTGGTTTGGATCACGTAGTAGAGTGGTACCACACTGAAACAGTCCATTAAACCTGGTTTGGATCAATATTTTAGAGGATAACGCATGTTAGGTCTAGGTCAGGTCTGGGATTTTCACTCATCAGACACATACTTTCGCATTCTTCACATACTTGCTGAACGGATCCTGGGTTTTTTCTGGTTTGGACCACGTAGTAATGTGGGACCACACTGAAACAATCAATTAAACCTGGTCTTGATAAATATTTCAGAGGATAACGCATGTTAGGTCTGGGATAGGTCTGGGATTTGCCCTCATCAGACTCATACTTTCGCGTTTTTCACATACTTGTTGAACAGATCCTGGGTTTTTTCCGGTTTGGGCCACGTAGTAGTGTGGTACCACACTGAAACAGTCGATTAAACCTGGTTTCGATCAATATTTTAGAGGACAACGCATGTTAGGTCTAGGTTAGGCCTGGGATTTGCCCTCATCAGGGTCATACTTTCGCAGTTTTAACATACATGTTGACCTGATCGAGGGTATTTCCTGCTTTGGATCACGTAGTAAAGTGGTACCACACTGAAACAGTCCATTAAACCTGGTTTGGATCAATATTTTAGAGGATAACGCATGTTAGGTCTAGGTTAGCCCTGGGATTTTCACTCATCAGACTCATACATTCGCATTCTTCACATACTTGTTGAACTGATCCTGGGTTTTTTCTGGATTTGTTCGCGTAGTAATGTGGTACCACACTGGAACATTCAATTAAACCTGGTCTTGATAAATATTTTAGAGGATAACGCATCTTAGGTTTGGGTTAGTTCTAGGATTTGCCCTCATCAGGCTCATACTTTCGCATATTTCTCATACTTCATGGCTAGATCCTCGGCTGTTTCTGGATTGTGTCACGTAGTAATGTGGTACCACGCTGAAACAGTCAATTAAACCTGGTTTCGTTCAATATTTTAGAGGATAACGCAAGTTAGGTCTGGGATAGGTCTGGGATTTGCCCTCATCAGACTCATACTTTCGCGTTTTTCACATACTTGTTGAACAGATCCTGGGTTTTTTCCGGTTTGGGCCACGTAGTAGTGTGGTACCACACTGAAACAGTCGATTAAACCTGGTTTCGATCAATATTTTTGAGGATAACGCATGTTAGGTCTAGGTTAGGCCGGGGATTTTCACTCATCAAACTCATACTTTCGCATTCTTCAAATACTTGTTGAACGGATCCTGGGTTCTTTTCTGGTTTGGATCACGTAGTAATGTGGGACCACACTGAAACAATCAATTAAACCTGGTCATGATAAATATTTTAGAGGATAACACATGTTAGGTCTGGGTTAGGACTAGGTTTTGCCCTCGTCAGGCTCATACTTTCGCATATTTCTCATACTTCATGGCTAGATCCTGGGCTGTTTCTGGATTGTATCACGTAGTAATGTGGTACCACGCTGAAACAGCCAATTAAACCTGGTTTCGATCAATATTTTAGAGGATAACGCAAGTTAGGTCTGGGATAGGTCTAGGATTCGCCCCCATCAGGCTCATACTTTCGCGTTTTTCACATACTTGTTGAACAGATCCTGGGTTTTTTCTGGTTTGGATCACGTAGTAGTGTGGTACCACACTGAAACAGTCCATTAAACCTGGTTTGGATCAATATTTTAGAGGATAACGCATGTTAGGTCTAGGTTAGGTCTGGGATTTTCACTCATCAGACTCATACTTTTGCATTCTTCACATACTTGTTGAACGGATCATGGGTTTTTTCTGGTTTGGATCACGTAGTAATGTGGGACCACACTGAAACAATCAATTAAACCTGGTCTTGATAAATATTTTAGAGGATAACGCATGTTAGGTCTGGGATAGGTCTGGGATTTGCCCTCATCAGACTCATACTTTCGCACACTTCACATACTCGTTGAACAGATCCTGGGTTATTTTCTGGTTTGGATCACATAGTAATGTGGTACCACACTGAAAAAGTCGATTAAACCAGGTTTTGATCAATATTTTTGAGGATAACGCACGTTAGGTCTAGGTTAGGCCTGGGATTTTCACTCATCAGACTCATACTTTCTTCACATTCTTGTTGAACGGATCCTGGGTTTTTCTGGTTTGGATGACGTAGTAATGTGGACCACACTGAAACAATCACTAAACCTGGTCTTGATAAATATTTTAGAGGATAACGCACATTAGGTCTGGGTTAGGTCTAGGATTTGCCCTCGTGAGGCTCATACTTTCGCATATTTCTCATACTTCATGGCTAGATCCTGGGCTATTTCTGGATTGGATCACGTAGTAATGTGGTACCACACTGAAACAGTCGATTAAACCAGGTTTCGATCAATATTTTTGAGGATAACGCAAGTTAGGTATGGGATAGGTCTGGGATTTGCCCTCATCAGGCTCATACTTTCGCGTTTTTCACATACTTGTTGAACAGATCCTGGGTTTTTTCTGGTTTGGATCACGTAGTAATGTGGGACCACACTGAAGCAGTCAATTAAACCTGGTTTCGAACAATATTTTAGAGAATAATTCATGTTAGGTCTAGGTTAGGTCTGGGATTTGCTTTCATCAGGCTCATTCTTTCGCATATTTCTCATACTTGATGGCTAGATCCTGGGCTTTTTCTGGATTGCATCACGCAGTAATGAAGTACAACACTGAAACAGTCAATTAAACCTGGTTTCCATCAATTTTTTAGAGGACAACGCATGTTAGGTCGAGGTTAGGCCTGGGATTTGCCCTCATCAGGGTCATACTTTCGCAGTTTTAATATACATGTTGACGTGATCGAGGGTTTTTCCTGCTTTGGATCACGTAGTAAAGTGGTACCACACTGAAACAGTCCATTAAACCTGGTTTGGATCAATATTTTAGAGGATCACGCAAGTTAGGTCTGGGATAGGTCTGGGATTTGCCCTCATCAGGCTCATACTTTCGCGTTTTTCACATACTTGTTGAACAGATCCTGGGTTTTTTCCGGTTTGGGCCACGTAGTAGTGTGGTACCACACTGAAACAGTCGATTAAACCTGGTTTCGATCAATATTTTTGAGGATAACGCATGTTAGGTCTAGGTTAGGCCGGGGATTTTCACTCATCAAACTCATACTTTCGCATTCTTCAAATACTTGTTGAACGGATCCTGGGTTTTTTTTCTGGTTTGGATCACGTAATAATGTGGTACCACACTGAAACATTCAATTAAACCTGGTCTTGATAAATATTTTAGAGGATAACGCATGTTAGGTCTGGGTTAGGTCTGGGATTTGCTCTCATCAGGCTCATTCTTTCTCATATTTCTCATTCTTGATAACTAGATCCTGGGCTTTTTCTGGATTGCATCACGTAGTAATGAAGTACGACACTGAAACAGTCAACTAAACCTGGTTTCCATCAATATTTTAGAGGACAACGCATGTTAGGTCTAGGTTAGGCCTGGGATTTGCCCTCATCAGGGTCATACTTTCGCAGTTTTAACATACATGTTGACCTGATCGAGGGTTTTTTCTGCTTTGGATCACGTAGTAGAGTGGTACCACACTGAAACAGTCCATTAAACCTGGTTTGGATCAATATTTTAGAGAATAATTCATGTTAGGTCTGGGATAGGTCTGGGATTTGCCCTCATCAGACTCATACTTTCGCACACTTCACATACTCGTTGAACAGATCCTGGGTTATTTTCTGGTTTGGATCACATAGTAATGTGGTACCGCACTGAATCAGTCGATTAAACCAGGTTTCGATCAATATTTTTGAGGATAACGCATGTTAGGTCTAGGATAGGTCGGGGTATTTCACTCATCAGACTCATACTTTTTTTTTTTTTTTTTTTTTTTTTTTGTCGTGGGGAAAATCTTCGAAAGACTCCCTCCCACCTCCTTGGGGAGAGGTGGGAGGGGTGTGTGGGATTCCCCGCGCCCGTACAACGACAGGCGCGGGACCTACCCACTAAAAACCCCACGGTGACCCTTCGGCACGCTTTGGGAGGATACCGGGAATCGCTCGAAGCATTCTTCCGGTATCCTCCCCGTGCCCGCGCTTTCGCGCCCATCCCCCGGGGGGACAATCGGTCCCCCCAGTAGACACACTGCCTCATAGCGGCGGGACGGGGCCACTCCATCCCGCCGCTATCCGTCCCGGGGCCGCGAGCCCCAACTCGCAACCGCCCGCGACCCCGTTTCCACCCCTCGGCGGCCGGGCGTTCATGGCCGCACCAGACCGCCGAGGGTGCCTCCCCTTGCGTTGGACCGGTAGGGGGAGGCACTCCTACCCCCAACCGGTCCGACCCGGCGCCGCCTGGCGGGAGGAGGGTCCCCTCAGGACCCCCCTCCCAGCCTAGGTCATCCGCCACGCCGAGGCGGCCGCCCGCGACGCCTCGCGACCGGGCGACGACCTCGGGCCACCGCACGAGCACGAGCTTCAGCGCGCCGCTGAAGCTCGCGCTCCCTCCCCGCGGCCTCCTTCTGCAACATTACGTTCTCGCAGAAGGAGGCCACGGCCCTCCACTTCTCCTCGCTGCCGAGCATGGCGCGCACCACGCCCGGCAGCGAGACATCCCGCCCGACAACGCCGACCAGGACACGGCGCTCCCCCTCCCACGCGGGGCATACCTCCAGGGTATGATCCGCCGTGTCCTGCTCAGCGTCGCAGTGGCAGCAACGCGCCGTCGGCTCCTTCCCTATCCGGCACAGGTATCTTCCGAAGCTGCCATGCCCGGAAAATACCTGTGCCAGCCGGTAGGTGAGGCTGCCATGGCCTCTGTCCAGCCACTCCTTCAGGAGCGGCCGAACAGCCCCGACTGTCCGGTGCCCCGCGGTTGGCAGAGCCAGCCGCTCCTGCCACGCGAGCAACACGGTCTGCCGGGCCTGGCGCTTCAAATCGCCCCAAGCAGGTTCCTGCCCGCCCGGGACCGCCCCCACCCCCGCGCGACGGTCGACGCGGTGCCAGTACATCACCGCGTGCGACCGCGCGAGCAGGTCCATGGGCGGCATCCCCGCTAGAACCGTCGCCGCCTCATGTGACATGGTCCGATACCCGCGGACGACCCTGAGCGCCATGCGCCTCTGCACCCGACGCAGCATAGTCATGCTGCGCCGGGAGGCAGCCAGGTCGTCCGCCCAGACGGGGGCCCCGTATAGGGCCACCGACTGGACCATTGCCACATAGAGGCGACGAACTCGGCCCGCCGGGCCCCCCAGGTTGGGCAGGATCCGGCCCAGAGCCGCAACCATCCTTTCCAACCGGGGGACCAGGCAGCGGAAATGCTTCTCGAAACGCCAGTGGCTATCGAGGATCAGCCCCAGATACCTGATCTGGGGCTTCACCTCGATGTCAGCCCCACCCATCCGAATCAGAGTGGGTGGCGGATCCTGCCGAGGTGAATGAAACGCAATCACCTCGGTCTTATGGACCGCCACCGTCATCCCCATCCCCCTGATCCGGTCGACGACGCGTTGCGACCCCTCCTCCGCGCGACGCATGGCCCTCCCCCAGTGCGCCCCGACGGCCAGCACCAGTGTGTCATCTGCGTAACACACCGTGCTGACGCCGTCGGGGAGGCCGGCCCGCAACACCGAGTCGTACGCGATGTTCCACAGGAGTGGCCCGAGGACCGACCCCTGCGGAACACCGCAGTACACCTCCCTCCGCATATCACCATCCCGGCCCGGATACTCGATCCACCTGCCGCGGAGATAATCCCCGACGACCGCCCTGAGACAAGGGGGGACTCGATGATATTCGAGCCCCCTCATTATCTCTTCCCAGGGGAGGGTGTTAAAGGCATTGGCAATATCCAAGGATATTGCCAATGCCACCCCTCCCCGGGAGACGGCCGCCTCCGAGAGGGCCCTCACACGACCTATCGCGTCGATAGTCGATCGGCCCCCCCGGAAACCGAACTGGCAGTCGGCCAGACCGGGATCACCCCGCGACAGGTGCTCGACGAGGCGGGCAGCAATCACACACTCGAAGAGCTTGCCCACCTCGTCGAGGAGACAAATGGGCCGGTATGCGGAGGGAGACTCCGCGGGCCGACCCTCCTTCCGGAGGAGGACCATCCTCGCCACCTTCCAACTGGGGGGGAATCGCCCGTCCCTCAGGCAGCGGTCGAACAACCGCCTGAGGTCGGCCCCAAGGACGCCCTGGGTCAAGACCCAAACCCGGCCGGGCACACCATCCGGACCCGGGGCCGTGTTACGAACCCCGAGCCGTCTGATGGCCGCTGCCAGCTCCTCCTGCGTGACCCCCAGCTCGGCCGTCCACTCCACTGGGACAGCCGCCGCCGCCGGAGGACGCGGTCCCCTCTCCCCAATTGGGAAGAGTGTATTGACCACGTCCTCCAGCAGCCGGGGGTCAAGACCCTCGGTGACGGGGGGCGCCCACGGGCGGAGCTTATTCAGCACCACCTTATATGGGCGCCCCCATGGATCGTCATCAAGGGTCTGGAGGAGCTCCTTCCATGCCTGGGTCTTGGCCCGTTTGATGGCGACCTGCAGAGCAACCCGCGCCACGCGGTATGCTCCATACAGGTCATCAGCTGCCCTCGCTCGCGCCACGCCGTCGCCTGTACGTTGACGACGGCGCGCGCGGGTGTACTGGCGTCGGGCGCGGACAGTCGCGACTCGCAACTCCGCGATCGCGTCCGACCACCAGTACACCGCCCGGCGAGGAGAAGCCCGCCCGACCCGAGGCATCGCCGCGTCGCAAATACCCGCGACCAATGCTCCGAGCCGGGCGACCTCCTCCTCTATGCTCGGCAACTCGGCCGCTCCCTGCGGCCAAGTTGCAGCGAGGGCAGCTGCCATCAGGGCGTCCTTGTCCAGGCGCCGAAGCGCCCAGCGGCGTGGTGGGGTGCCACGCAGGCGGCCGTGTCGGGATGCACTCGCGGCGGCAGAGACCTCCATCCGGATGTACCGGTGATCGGAGAGTGTCTCTGCCCCCGCGACCACGTGCCAACCCGACACCATGCGCACGGCGTTGGGGGTCGCGAATCCAACATCCACGATGGACCCCCCATATCGCCGCACGCATGTGTGCTCCGACCCCCGGTTCAATACCCGGAGGTCGAGCCCAGCCGCCCAATCGCCCAGGATCCCGCCGCGAACGGAGGTCCTGGGGGATCCCCAAGCCACCGACTTGGCATTAAAATCCCCCAGGACCAGCACCGGCCGGGCCGCGTAGCGCTGCACGCATGCCGCGACCTCGGCCAAGTACAGCTCGAACGCAGCGTGACCGCTACGGGGCGAAATGTAGCACCCCACCACAGCGACTCCCCCCCAGTCCACGGCGACGAATCCCCGACCGCGCTCCAACAAGGAGAACGGTGGGGACCCGTCGCCCCCTCCCCATACCGTCGCCACCAAGCCGTCCGCGTCGCCCACCCAATGAGGGTGATCAGGGACGCGGTACGGCTCGGCGGCGACCGCCAGGCCAACCCCCCACTCCGCGAGGACTTGGAACATCAAGTCCTGTGCCGCGCGGCAGTGGTTGAGGTTGGCCTGGAGGAGGAGGCGGGGCGGCATTAATTAATGGCCGCGCCAGCCTCCTCCCGGCCGTCCGTCCCCGTAGCACCGTCCACCTCCATGGAGGACGATGCCACCGCCCTCGGCACCGGAGCCGGTGCAGCCCGCCTCTTCCTCTCCTTCCGGGAGGGGGGGGAGCACTTCTTGCTCCCCACCCTGTGATCGGCTGGCCTCCCCATGTCCGCACACAGCGGACAGTGGGGGGCCGCCGAGCACTGGCTCGCACGGTGCTCTTTGGCACCGCAGCGGTAACACTGACCGGTGCGGTCCACCGGCGAGGTGCACCACTGCCTCACGTGCCCCAATTCGAGGCAGCGGTGACACTGGAGCGGGCGCGGCGCGAGGATTTCCACTCGCGCCGAAACCCACCCCACCAACACCCTCCCGGATTCCGCCACCTTACGGGCGGCGGAGAGGGGGCACCGGGCCCACACCGACCCGAGGCCGGAGGGCGACCTGCGGATCTCTCCGATCCGCAGGTCCTCCACAGGACAGTCCCCCGCCCTCGCAAGGGCACGGGACACATCCTGTGCGCTGACCGAGTCGTCCAGCCCACAAACGCGCATCTCCGTGCGCTTCGTGGGCCGGGCGACCCGGACACCTCGCTCGCCCAGCTGCTCCCGGAGCCTCTGGGCGAGACGATCCGCCTTCGCGCCGCCTTCTGCACCGGGGATCTCCAGCAAGAGACCCCCGGTCACGGCCCTCTTCGCCCTCACGGAGGCGATGCCCAGCTCTTCCAGGGAGATATTCTCCCTGGCGAGCCGCATCGCCTCCGCGAGGGTCAGGTCGCACCCCTGCGCAACGGTCAGCGTCACCGCTGCCGTTTTTGGGGGACGACCTGGTCGTGCCTTCCCGACCTTCGCGGCCTTTACCTTGGCCGCCGGCGGCGGAGGCGGAGGCTGCGGTTGCGAGGCCTTCCTCGCCGCCCGCTTCGCCTTCCGCCCCACCACCTCACTCCACGCCACCCCCCCTTGGGAGGGTGCCGTGGAGGACGCGACCACCGCGACCACGGGTACACCACCCCCCTTGGGGGTCGCGACCCGGGGCCCTGGTGCCGCAACGCTGGGCGGAGCCTTCACTCCGCCCTTCTTTGCCTTCCCCGACTGTACCGGAACAGGTCGGGGAGGCACCGCCTTCCTGCTGACCGCTCTTCCGGCGAGGAGCTCCTCCCGGAAGGCGGCCAGCTTGCCATCAATCATGTCCCCAATCCTCCTCAGAAGATCGTCTTCTGAGGAGGACGGGGACTTCTTCACGGGCGGAGTGCGGGTGGAGGGGCCCGCGGTGCCCCGCACCACTGCCGCCGCACTCCGCTTATTTACCTCCGCCGAGGGACGCGGCGGTGGGGGAGGAGGGAGGATGGGAGGGAGAGCCGCGCTGTTCCACAGCGCCTCTGCCCTCCTCCTCCCCTGTCGCTACTCCTCCAACAGGAGCTGCAGACGGGCGTTCCGCCCTCTGAGCTCCCGCGCCGCCTCCCTCATTTCCGCCGCCGCGGCCTTCAGGGCCTCCGCGCCACCGCTTTTCTGCCCCTTAAAGGCGCAGGCAGCGGCGACTTTCTCCACCCGCCTCAGGGACGAGGAGATCCTCTCCGATATCTCCTCGGTCACCTCGTCCCTGAGGCAACTCAGCCTCACCGACGGGCTCATCGCCCCGCCCACCTCGACGACGGCCTGCCCCGTCCTCTTCCTCCTAGAGCCTATGTGGCTCGTGCTGGAGGAGAAGGACGAGACCGACGCCGTCTCGTCGTCCTCCTCCACCCTCCACGAAGCCGGACCTGGCGCTGAGTGGGGCGCGAGCGCCGCCACCCTAACCCCAACCCCGTCTCCGTCCTCCCTAACCGACAAAACCCGCCCCATCCCCATTTTATTTTCTGTGTCCATAAGAATCCCACGAGATGGTCGGAAATAAAGGTCCACCCGGGCAGAGCCGCCTTACCCGGGTAAGCCTAATACTCCGGGGGTTCGGCAGGTTCCCCGGAGGTGGTCGCTTGGGATTGGGCCTTCTCCCCCAACCATGCATCCCATCGCCGCGCACCATAGCTTAGGATTGGAGGGCGATTTTATAGAGTCGCCATACTCGTGGCCCAGGCGGTTAAGCCAAGACCCCCGTTCCTCCTGCCGTCACGTACCATTCACAAAACCAATAGGGAATTGTGAATGGGTCGTTGTGACGACCAACAGGAGGCTTACGGTGTGTGTATGACTCGGGTACCCCGGGTTCGTTAAGCCCGTACTGCAGCTGAAAGGCTGGCAGCCCCTGAGGGTATCAGACTCATACTTTCGCATTCTTCACATACTTGTTGAACGGAACCTGGGTTTTTACTGGTTTGGATCACGTAGTAATGTGGTACCACACTGAAACATTCAATTAAACCTGGTCTTGATAAATATTTTAGAGGATAACGCATGTTAGGTCTGGGTTAGGTCTAGGATTTGCCCTCATCAGGCTCATACTTTCGCATATTTCTCATACTTCATGGCTAGATCCTGGGCTGTTTCTGGATTGGATCACGTAGTAATGTGGTACCACGCTGAAACAGTCAATTAAACCTGGTTTCGTTCAATGTTTTAGAGGATAACGCAAGTTAGGTCTGGGATAGGTCTGGGATTTGCCCTCATCAGGCTCATACTTTCGCGTTTTTCACATACTTGTTGAACAGATCCTGGGTTTTTTCCGGTTTGGGTCACGTAGTAGTGTGGTACCACACTGAAACAGTCCATTAAACCTGGTTTGGATCAATATTTTAGAGGATAACGCACGTTAGGTCTAGGTTAGGTCTGGGATTTGCCCTCATCAGACTCATACTTTCGCACACTTCACATACTCGTTGAACGGATCCTGGGTTTTTTCTGGTTTGCAACACGTAGTAATGTGGGACCACACTGAAACAGTCAATTAAACCTGGTTTCGATCAATATTTTAGAGAATAATTCATGTTAGGTCTAGGTTAGGTCTGCGATTTGCTCTCATCAGGCTCATTCTTTCGCATATTTCTCATACTTGATGGCTAGATCCCGGGCTTTTTCTGGATTGCATCACGTAGTAATGAAGTACAACACTGAAACAGTCAATTAAACCTGGTTTCCATCAATATTTTAGAGGACAACGCATGTTAGGTCTAGGTTAGGCCTGGGATTTGCCCTCATCTGGGTCATACTTTCGCAGTTTTAATATATATGTTGACGTGATCGAGGGTTTTTTCTGCTTTGGATCACGTAGTAAAGTGGTACCACACTGAAACAGTCCATAAACCTGGTTTGGATCAATATTTTAGAGGATAACGCTTGTTAGGTCTGGGATAGGTCTGGGATTTGCCCTCACCAGGCTCATACTTTCGCATTCTTCACATACTTGTTGAACGGATCCTGGGTTTTTTCTGGTTTGGATCACGTAGTAATGTGGGACCACACTGAAACAATCAATTAAACCGGGTCATGATAAATATTTTAGAGGATAACGCATGTTAGGTCTGGGTTAGGTCTAGGATTTGCCCTCGTGAGGCTCATACTTTCGCATATTTCTCATACTTCATGGCTAGATCCTGGGCTATTTCTGGATTGGATCACGTAGTAATGTGGTACCACACTGAAACAGTCGATTAAACCAGGTTTCGATCAATATTTTTGAGGATAACGCAAGTTAGGTATGGGATAGGTCTGGGATTTGCCCTCATCAGGCTCATACTTTCGCGTTTTTCACATACTTGTTGAACAGATCCTGGGTTTTTTCTGGTTTGGATGACGTAGTAATGTGGGGCCACACTGAAGCAGTCAATTAAACCTGGTTTCGAACAATATTTTAGAGAATAATTCATGTTAGGTCTAGGTTAGGTCTGGGATTTGCTTTCATCAGGCTCATTCTTTCGCATATTTCTCATACTTGATGGCTAGATCCTGGGCTTTTTCTGGATTGCATCACGCAGTAATGAAGTACAACACTGAAACAGTCAATTAAACCTGGTTTCCATCAATTTTTTAGAGGACAACGCATGTTAGGTCTAGGTTAGGCCTGGGATTTGCCCTCATCAGGGTCATACTTTCACAGTTTTAATATACATGTTGACGTGATCGAGGGTTTTTCCTGCTTTGGATCACGTAGTAAAGTGGTACCACACTGAAACAGTCCATTAAACCTGGTTTGGATCAATATTTTAGAGGATAACGCAAGTTAGGTCTGGGATAGGTCTGGGATTTGCCCGCATCAGGCTCATACTTTCGCGTTTTTCACATACTTGTTGAACAGATCCTGGGTTTTTTCCGGTTTGGGCCACGTAGTAGTGTGGTACCACACTGAAACAGTCGATTAAACCTGGTTTCGATCAATATTTTTGAGGATAACGCATGTTAGGTCTAGGTTAGGCCGGGGATTTTCACTCATCAAACACATACTTTCGCATTCTTCAAATACTTGTTGAACGGATCCTGGGTTTTTTTTCTGGCTTGGATCACGTAATAATGTAGTACCACACTGAAACATTCAATTAAACCTAGTCTTGATAAATATTTTAGAGGATAACGCAAGTTAGGTCTGGGATAGGTCTGGGATTTGCCCTCATCAGGCTCATACTTTCGCGTTTTTCACATACTTGTTGAACAGATCCTGGGTTTTTTCCGGTTTGGGCCACGTAGTAATGAAGTACAACACTGAAACAGTCAATTAAACCTGGTTTCCATCAATATTTTAGAGGACAACGCATGTTAGGTCTAGGTTAGGCCTGGGATTTGCCCTCATCTGGGTCATACTTTCGCAGTTTTAATATATATGTTGACGTGATCGAGGGTTTTTTCTGCTTTGGATCACGTAGTAAAGTGGTACCACACTGAAACAGTCCATAAACCTGGTTTGGATCAATATTTTAGAGGATAACGCTTGTTAGGTCTGGGATAGGTCTGGGATTTGCCCTCACCAGGCTCATACTTTCGCATTCTTCACATACTTGTTGAACGGATCCTGGGTTTTTTCTGGTTTGGATCACGTAGTAATGTGGGACCACACTGAAACAATCAATTAAACCGGGTCATGATAAATATTTTAGAGGATAACGCATGTTAGGTCTGGGTTAGGTATAGGATTTGCCCTCGTCAGGCTCATACTTTCGCATATTTCTCATACTTCATGGCTAGATCCTGGGCTTTTTCTGGATTGCATCACGCAGTAATGAAGTACAACACTGAAACAGTCAATTAAACCTGGTTTCCATCAATATTTTGGTGGACAACGCATGTTAGGTCTAGGTTAGGCTTGGGATTTGCCCTCATCAGGTTCGTACCTTCGCAGTTTTAACATACATGTTGACGTGATCGAGGGTTTTTTCTGCTTTGGATCACGTAGTAAAGTGGTACCACACTGAAACAGTCCATTAAACCTGGTTTGGATCAATATTTTAGAGGATAACGCATGTTAGGTCTAGGTTAGCCCTGGGATTTTCACTCATCAGGCTCATACTTTCGCATATTTCTCATACTTCATGGCTAGATCCTCGGCTGTTTCTGGATTGTGTCACGTAGTAGAGTGGTACCACACTGAAACAGTCCACTAAACCTGGTTTGGATCAATATTTTAGAGGATAACGCATGTTAGGTCTAGGTTAGGTCTGGGATTTTCACTCATCAGACACATACTTTCGCGTTTTTCACATACTTGTTGAACAGATCCTGGGTTTTTTCCGGTTTGGGTCACGTAGTAGTGTGGTACCACACTGAAACAGTCGATTAAACCTGGTTTCGATCAATATTTTTGAGGATAACGCATGTTAGGTCTGGGATAGGTCTGGGATTTGCCCTCATCAGGGTCATACTTTCGCAGTTTTAATATACATGTTGACGTGATCGAGGATTTTTTCTGCTTTGGATCACGTAGTAAAGTGGTACCACACTGAAACAGTCCATTAAACCTGGTTTGGATCAATATTTTAGAGGATAACGCAAGTTAGGTCTGGGATAGGTCTGGGATTTGCCCTCATCAGTCTCATACTTTCGCGTTTTTCACATACTTGTTGAACAGATCCTGGGTTTTTTTCTGGTTTGGATCACGTAATAATGTGGTGCCACACTGAAATATTCAATTAAACCTGGTCTTGATAAATATTTTAGAGGATAACGCATGTTAGGTCTGGGTTAGGTCTAGGATTTGCCCTCATCAGGCTCATGCTTTCGCATATTTCTCATACTTCATGGCTGGATCCTGGGCAATTTCTGGATTGGATCACGTAGTAATGTGGTACCACACTGAAACAGTCAACTAAACCTGGTTTTGATCAATATTTTAGAGAACAATTCATGCTAGGTCTAGGTTAGGTCTGGGATTTGCTCTCATCAGGCTCATTCTTTCTCATATTTCTCATACTTGATGGCTAGATCCTGGGCTTTTTCTGGATTGCATCACGTAGTAATGAAGTACAACACTGAAACAGTCAACTAAACCTGGTTTCCATCAATATTTTAGAGGACAACACATGTTAGGTCTAGGTTAGGCCTGGGATTTGCCCTCATCAGGGTCGTACTTTCGCAGTTTTAACATACATGTTGACCTGATCGAGGGTTTTTTATGCTTTGGATCACGTAGTAAAGTGGTACCACACTGAAACAGTCCATTAAACCTGGTTTGGATCAATATTTTGGAGAATAATTCATGTTAGGTCTAGGCAAGGTCTGGGATTTTCACTCATCAGACTCATACTTTCGCATTCTTCACATACTTGTTGAACGGATCCTGGGTTATTTCTGGTTTGGATCACATAGTAATGTGGTACCACACTGAAAAAGTCGATTAAACCAGGTTCTGATCAATATTTTTGAGGATAACGCATGTTAGGTCTAGGTTAGGCCTGGGATTTGCCCTCACCAGGCTCATACATTCGCGTTTCTCACATACGTGTTGAACAGATCCTGTGTTTTTTCTGGTTTGGATCACATAGTAATGTGGTACCACACTGAAAAAGTCGATTAAACCAGGTTCTGATCAACATTTTTGAGGATAACGCATGTTAGGTCTGGGTTAGGTCTAGGATTTGCCCTCGTCAGGCTCATACTTTCGCATATTTCTCATACTTCATGGCTAGATCCTGGGCTGTTTCTGGATTGTATCACGTATTAATGTGGTACCACGCTGAAACAGTCAATTAAACCTGGTTTCGATCAATATTTCAGAGGATAACGCATGTTAGGTCTGGGATAGGTCTGGGATTTGCCCTCATCAGACTCATACTTTCGCACACTTCACATACTCGGTGAACAGATCCTGGGTTATTTTCTGGTTTGGATCACATAGTAATGTGGTACCACACTGAAAAAGTCGATTAAACCAGGTTCTGATCAATATTTTTGAGGATAACGCATGTTAGGTCTAGGTTAGGCCTGGGATTTGCCCTCACCAGGCTCATACTTTCGCGTTTCTCACATACGTGTTGAACAGATCCTGTGTTTTTTCTGGATTGGTTCACGTAGTAATGTGGTACCACACTGGAACATTCAATTAAACCTGGTCTTGATAAATATTTTAGAGGATAACGCATGTTAGGTTTGGGTTAGGTCTAGGATTTGCCCTCACCAGGCTCATACTTTCGCATATTTCTCATACTTCATGGCTAGATCCTGTGCTGTTTCTGGATTGTATCACGTAGTAATGAGGTACCACGCTGAAACAGTCAATTAAACCTGGTTTCGTTCAATATTTTAGAGGATAACACAAGTTAGGTCTGGGATAGGTCTGGGATTTGCCCTCATCAGGCTCATACTTTCGCGTTTTTCACATACGTGTTGAACAGATCCTGGGTTTTTTCCGGTGTGGGTCACGCAGTAGTGTGGTACCACACTGGAACATTCAATTAAACCTGGTCTTGATAAATATTTTAGAGGATAACGGATGTTAGGTTTGGGTTAGGTCTAGGATTTGCCCTCACCAGGCTCATACTTTCGCATTCTTCACATACTTGTTGAACGGATCCTGGGTTTTTTCTGGTTTGGGTCACGTAGTAATGTGGGACCACACTGAAACAATCAATTAAACCTGGTCATGATAAATATTTTAGAGGATAACGCATGTTAGGTCTGGGTTAGGTCTAGGATTTGCTCTCGTCAGGCTCATACTTTCGCATATTTCTCATACTTCATAGCTAGATCCTGGGCTGTTTCTGGATTGTATCACGTATTAATGTGGTACCACGCTGAAACAGTCAATTAAACCTGGTTTCGATCAATATTTTGGAGGATAACGCAAGTTAGGTCTGGGATAGGTCTGGGATTCGCCCTCAGCAGGCTCATACTTTCGCTTTTTCACATACTTGTTGAACAGATCCTAGGTTTTTTCTGGCTTGGATCACGTAGTAGAGTGGTACCACACTGAAACAGTCCATTAAACCTGGTTTGGATCAATATTTTAGAGGATAACGCATGTTAGGTCTAGGTCAGGTCTGGGATTTTCACTCATCAGACACATACTTCCGCATTCTTCACATACTTGCTGAACGGATCCTGGGTTTTTTCTGGTTTGGACCACGTAGTAATGTGGGACCACACTGAAACAATCAATTAAACCTGGTCTTGATAAATATTTCAGAGGATAACGCATGTTAGGTCTGGGATAGGTCTGGGATTTGCCCTCATCAGACTCATACTTTCGCACACTTCACATACTCGTTGAACAGATCCTGGGTTATTTTCTGGTTTGGATCACATAGTAATGTGGTACCACACTGAATCAGTCGATTAAACCAGGTTTCGATCAATATTTTTGAGGATAACGCATGTTAGGTCTAGGATAGGTCGGGGTTTTTCACTCATCAGACTCATACTTTCGCATTCTTCACATACTTGTTGAACGGAACCTGGGTTTTTACTGGTTTGGATCACGTAGTAATGGTACCACACTGAAACATTCAATTAAACCTGGTCTTGATAAATATTTTAGAGGATAACGCATGTTAGGTCTGGGTTAGGTCTAGGATTTGCCCTCATCAGGCTCATACTTTCGCATATTTCTCATACTTCATGGCTAGATCCTGGGCTGTTTCTGGATTGTATCACGTAGTAATGTGGTACCACGCTGAAACAGTCAATTAAACCTGGTTTCGTTCAATATTTTAGAGGATAACGCAAGTTAGGTCTGGGATAGGTCTGGGATTTGCCCTCATCAGGCTCATACTTTCGCGTTTTTCACATACATGTTGAACAGATCCTGGGTTTTTTCCGGTTTCGGTCACGTAGTAGTGTGGTACCACACTGAAACAGTCCATTAAACCTGGTTTGGATCAATATTTTAGAGGATAACGCATGTTAGGTCTAGGTTAGGTCTGGGATTTGCCCTCAACAGACTCATACTTTCGCACACTTCACATACTCGTTGAACAGATCCTGCGTTATTTTCTGGTTTGGAACACATAATAATGCGGTACCACACTGAATCAGTCGATTAAACCAGGTTTCGATCAATATTCTTGAGGATAACGCATGTTAGGTCTAGGATAGGCCTGGGATTTTCACTCATCAGACTCATCCTTTCGCATTCTTCACATACTTGTTGAACGGATCCTGGGTTTTTTCTGGTTTGGATCACGTAGTAATGTGGGACCACACTGAAACAGTCAATTAAACCTGGTTTCGATCAATATTTTAGAGAATAATTCATGTTAGGTCTAGGTTAGGTCTGCGATTTGCTCCCATCAGGCTCATTCTTTCGCACACTTCACATACTCGTTGAACGGATCCTGTGTTTTCTCTGGTTTGGAACACATATTAATGCGGTACCACACTGAATCAGTCGATTAAACCAGGTTTCGATCAATATTTTTGAGGATAACGCATGTTAGGTCTAGGATAGGCCTGGGATTTTCACACATCAGACTCATACTTTCGCATTCTTCACATACTTGTTGAACGAATCCTGGGTTTTTTCTGGTTTGGATCACGTAGTAATATGGTACCACACTGAAACAGTCGATTAAACCTGGTTTCGATTAATATTTTTGAGGATATCGCATGTTAGGTCTGGGACAGGTCTGGGATTTGCCCTCATCAGGCTCATACTTTCGCAGTTTTAACATGCATGTTGACCTGATCGAGGGTTTTTTCTGGTTTGGGTCACGTAGTAATGTGATACCACACTGAAACAGTGGGTTAAACCAGGTTTCGATCAATATTTTGGAGGATAACGCATGTTAGGTCTAGGTCAGGCCTGGGATTTTCACTCATCAGACTCATATTTTCGCATTCTTCACATACTTGTTGAACGGATCCTGGGTTTTTTCTGGTTTGGATCACGTAGTAATGTGGTACCACACTGAAACAGTCGATTAAACCTGGTTTCGATCAATAGTTTAGAGGATAACGCAAGTTAAGTCTGGGATTGGTCTGGGATTTGACCTCATCAGACACATACTTTCGCACACTTCACATACTCGTTGAACAGATCCTGGGTTATTTTCTGGTTTGGATCACATAGTAATGTGGGACCACACTGGAACAGTCAATTAAACCTTGTTTCGATCAATATTTTAGAGGATAACGCATGTTAGGTCTGGGTTAGGTCTAGGATTTGCCCTCATCAGGCTCATACTTTCGCATATTTCTCATACTTCATGGCTAGATCCTGGGCTATTTCTGGATTGCATCACGTAGTAATGTGGTACCACACTGAAACAGTCAATTAAACCTGGTTTTGATAAATATTTTAGAGAATAATTCATGTTAGGTCTAGGTTAGGCCCGGGATTTGCCCTCATCAGGGGCATCCTTTCGCAGTTTTAACATACATGTTGACCTGATCGAGGGTTTTTTCTGCTTTGGATCACGTAGCAAAGTGGTACCACACAGAAACAGTCCATTAAACCTGGTTTGGATCAATATCTTAGAAGATAACGCAAGTTAGGTCTGGCATAGGTCTGGAATTCGCCCTCATCAGACTCATACTTTCGCGTTTTTCACATACTTGTTGACCTGACCGAGGGTTTTTTCTGCTTTGGATCACGTAGTAAAGTGGAACCACACTGAAACAGTCCATTAAACCTGGTTTGGATCAATATTTTAGAGGATAACGCATGTTAGGTCTAGGTTAGCCCTGGGATTATCACTCATCAGACTCATACTTTCGCATTCTTCACATACTTGTTGAACGGATCCTGGGTTTTTTCTGGTTTGGATCACATAGTAATGTGGTACCACACTGAAACAGTCGATTAAACCAGGTTTCGATCAATATTTTTGAGGATAACGCATGTTAGGTCTAGGTTAGGCCTGGGATTTTCACTCATCAGACTCATACTTTCGCATTCTTCACATACTTGTTGAACGGATCCTGGGCTTTTTCTAAATTGGATCACGTAGTAATGTGGGACCACACTGAAACAATCAATTAAACCTGGTCTTGATAAATATTTTAGAGGATAGCGCATGTTAGGTCTGGGATATGTCTGGGATTTGCCCTCATCAGGCTCATACTTTCTCGTTTTTCACATACCTGTTGAACGGATCCTGGGTTTTCTCTGGTTTGGATCACATAGTAATGTGGTACCACACTGAAACGGTCAATTAAACCTGGTTTCGATCAATATTTTAGAGGATAACGCAAGTTAGGTCTAGGTTAGGCCTGGGATTTTCACTCATCAGACTCATACTTTCGCATTCTTCACATACTTGTTGAACGGATCCTGGGTTTTTACTGGTTTGGATCACGTAGTAATGTGGTACCACACTGAAACATTCAATTAAACCTGGTCTTGATAAATATTTTAGAGGATAACGCATGTTAGGTCTGGGTAAGGTCTGGGATTTGCTCTCATCAGGCTCATTCTTTCGCACACTTCACATACTCGTTGAACGGATCCTGTGTTTTCTCTGGTTTGGAACACATATTAATGCGGTACCACACTGAATCAGTCGATTAAACCAGGTTTCGATCAATATTTTTGAGGATAACGCATGTTAGGTCTAGGATAGGCCTGGGATTTTCACACATCAGACTCATACTTTCGCATTCTTCACATACTTGTTGAACGAATCCTGGGTTTTTTCTGGTTTGGATCACGTAGTAATATGGTACCACACTGAAACAGTCGATTAAACCTGGTTTCGATTAATATTTTTGAGGATATCGCATGTTAGGTCTGGGACAGGTCTGGGATTTGCCCTCATCAGGCTCATACTTTCGCAGTTTTAACATGCATGTTGACCTGATCGAGGGTTTTTTCTGGTTTGGGTCACGTAGTAATGTGATACCACACTGAAACAGTGGGTTAAACCAGGTTTCGATCAATATTTTGGAGGATAACGCATGTTAGGTCTAGGTCAGGCCTGGGATTTTCACTCATCAGACTCATATTTTCGCATTCTTCACATACTTGTTGAACGGATCCTGGGTTTTTTCTGGTTTGGATCACGTAGTAATGTGGTACCACACTGAAACAGTCGATTAAACCTGGTTTCGATCAATAGTTTAGAGGATAACGCAAGTTAAGTCTGGGATTGGTCTGGGATTTGACCTCATCAGACACATACTTTCGCACACTTCACATACTCGTTGAACAGATCCTGGGTTATTTTCTGGTTTGGATCACATAGTAATGTGGGACCACACTGGAACAGTCAATTAAACCTTGTTTCGATCAATATTTTAGAGGATAACGCATGTTAGGTCTAGGTTTGGCCGGGGATTTTCACTCATCAGGCTCATACTTTCGCATATTTCTCATACTTCATGCCTAGATCCTGGGCTGTTTCTGGATTGTATCACATAGTAATGTGGTACCACGCTGAAACAGTCGATTAAACCTGGTTTCGATCAATATTTTAGAGGATAACGCAAGTTAAGTCTGGGATAGGTCTGGGATTTGACCTCATCAGACTCATACTTTCGCAGTTTTTCACATACTTGTTGAACAGATCCTGGGTTTTTTCTGGTTTGGATCACGTAGTAGTGTGGTACCACACTGAAACAGTCCATTAAACCTGGTTGCGATCAATATTTTAGAGGATAACGCATGTTAGGTCTGGGTTAGGTCTAGGATTTGCCCTCATCAGGCTCATACTTTCGCATATTTCTCATACTTCATGGCTAGATCCTGGGCTATTTCTGGATTGCATCACGTAGTAATGTGGTACCACACTGAAACAGTCAATTAAACCTGGTTTTGATAAATATTTTAGAGAATAATTCATGTTAGGTCTAGGTTAGGCCCGGGATTTGCCCTCATCAGGGGCATCCTTTCGCAGTTTTAACATACATGTTGACCTGATCGAGGGTTTTTTCTGCTTTGGATCACGTAGCAAAGTGGTACCACACAGAAACAGTCCATTAAACCTGGTTTGGATCAATATCTTAGAAGATAACGCAAGTTAGGTCTGGCATAGGTCTGGAATTCGCCCTCATCAGACTCATACTTTCGCGTTTTTCACATACTTGTTGACCTGACCGAGGGTTTTTTCTGCTTTGGATCACGTAGTAAAGTGGAACCACACTGAAACAGTCCATTAAACCTGGTTTGGATCAATATTTTAGAGGATAACGCATGTTAGGTCTAGGTTAGCCCTGGGATTATCACTCATCAGACTCATACTTTCGCATTCTTCACATACTTGTTGAACGGATCCTGGGTTTTTTCTGGTTTGGATCACATAGTAATGTGGTACCACACTGAAACAGTCGATTAAACCAGGTTTCGATCAATATTTTTGAGGATAACGCATGTTAGGTCTAGGTTAGGCCTGGGATTTTCACTCATCAGACTCATACTTTCGCATTCTTCACATACTTGTTGAACGGATCCTGGGCTTTTTCTAAATTGGATCACGTAGTAATGTGGGACCACACTGAAACAATCAATTAAACCTGGTCTTGATAAATATTTTAGAGGATAGTGCATGTTAGGTCTGGGATATGTCTGGGATTTGCCCTCATCAGGCTCATACTTTCTCGTTTTTCACATACCTGTTGAACGGATCCTGGGTTTTCTCTGGTTTGGATCACATAGTAATGTGGTACCACACTGAAACGGTCAATTAAACCTGGTTTCGATCAATATTTTAGAGGATAACGCAAGTTAGGTCTAGGTTAGGCCTGGGATTTTCACTCATCAGACTCATACTTTCGCATTCTTCACATACTTGTTGAACGGATCCTGGGTTTTTACTGGTTTGGATCACGTAGTAATGTGGTACCACACTGAAACATTCAATTAAACCTGGTCTTGATAAATATTTTAGAGGATAACGCATGTTAGGTCTGGGTAAGGTCTGGGATTTGCTCTCATCAGGCTCATTCTTTCGCAGATTTCTCATACTTCATGGCTAGATCCTGGACTGTTTCTGGATTGTATCACGTAGTAATGTGGTACCACGCTGAAACAGTCGATTAAACCTGGTTTCGATCACTATTTTAGAGGATAACGCAAGTTAAGTCTGGGATAGGTCTGGGATTTGACCTCATCAGACTCATACTTTCGCACACTTCACATACTCGTTGAACAGATCCTGGGTTATTTTCTGGTTTGGATCACATAGTAATGTGGTACCACACTGAAGCAGTCGATTAAACCAGGTTTCGATCAATATTTTAGAGGATAACGCAAGTTAGGTCTGGGATAGGTCTGGGATTTGACCTCATCAGACTCATACTTTCGCATTCTTCACATACTTGTTGAACGGATCCTGGGTTTTTTCTGGTTTGGATCACGTAGTAATGTGGGACCACACAGAAACAGTCAATTAAACCTGGTTTCGATCAATATTTTAGAGAATAATTCATGTTAGGTCTAGGTTAGGTCTGGGATTTACTCTCATCAGGCTCATTCTTTCGCATATTACTGATACTTGATGGCTAGATCCTGGGCTTTTTCTGGATTGGATCACGTAGTAATGTGGGACCACACTGAAACAATCAATTAAACCTGGTCTTGATAAATATTTTAGAGGATAACGCATGTTAGGTTTGGGTTAGGTCTAGGATTTGCCCTCATCGGGCTCATACTTTCGCATATTTCTCATACTTCATGGCTAGATCCTGGGCTGTTTCTGGATTGTATCACGTAGTAATGTGGGACCACACTGAAACAATCAATTAAACCTGGTCTTGATAAATATTTTAGAGGATAGTGCATGTTAGGTCTGGGATAGGTCTGGGATTTGCCCTCATCAGACTCATACTTTCGCGTTTTTCACGTACTTGTTGAACTGATCCTGGGTTTTTTCTGGTTTCGATCACGTAGTAATGTGGTACCACACTGAAACAGTCGATTAAACCTGGTTTCGATCCATATTTTAGAGGATAACGCAAGTTAGGTCTGGGATAGGTCTGGGATTTGACCTCATCAGACTCATACTTTCGCACACTTCACATACTCCTTGAACAGATCCTGGGTTATTTTCTGGATTGGATCACGTAGTAATGTGGTACCATCACTGAAACAGTCAATTAAACCAGGTTTCGATCAATATTTTAGAGGATAACGCATGTTAGGTCTAGGTTAGGTCTGGGATTTTCACTCATCAGACTCATTCTTTCGCATTCTTCACATACTTGTCGAACGGATCCTGGTTTTTTTCTGGTTTGGATCACGTAGTAATGTGGTACCACACTGAAACATTCAATTAAACCTGGTCTTGATAAATATTTTAGAGGATAACGCATGTTAGGTTAGGGTTAGGTCTAGGATTTGCTCTCATCAGGCTCATTCTTTCGCAGATTTCTCATACTTCATGGCTAGATCCTGGACTGTTTCTGGATTGTATCACGTAGTAATGTGGTACCACGCTGAAACAGTCGATTAAACCTGGTTTCGATCACTATTTTAGAGGATAACGCAAGTTAAGTCTGAGATAGGTCTGGGATTTGACCTCATCAGACTCATACTTTCGCGTTTTTCACATACTTGTTGAACAGATCCAGGGTTTTTTCTGGTTTGGATCACGTAGGAGTGTGGTACCACACTGAAACAGTCCATTAAACCTGGTTGCCATCAATATCTTAGAGGATAACACATGCTAGGTCTGGATTAGGTCTAGGATTTGCCCTCATCAGGCTCATTCTTTCGCATATTTCTCAAACTTGATGGCTAGATCCTGGGCTTTTTCAGGATTGTATCACGTAGTAATGTGGTACCACACTGAAACATTCAATTAAACCTGGTCTTGATAAATATTTCAGAGGATAACGCATGTTAGGTTTGGGTTAGGTCTAGGATTTGCCCTCATCAGACTCATACTTTCGTATTCTTCACATACTTGTTGAACGGATCCTGGGTTTTTTCTGGTTTGGATCACATAGTAATGTGGTACCACACTGAAACTTTCAATTAAACCTGGTCTTGATAAATATTTTAGAGAATAACGCATGTTAGGTCTGGGTTAGGTCTAGGATTTGCCCTCATCAGGCTCATACTTTCGCATATTTCTCATACTCCATGGCTAGATCCTGGGCTATTTCTGGATTGGATCACGTAGTAAAGTGGTACCACACAGAAACGTTCAATGAAACCTGGTCTGGATAAATATTTTCGAGGATAACGCATGCTAGGTCAAGGTTAGGTCTAAGATTTGCACTCATCAGTCTCGCAGTTTCGCGTTTTTCACATACTTGTTGAACAGATCCTGGGTTTTTTCTGGCTTGGATCACGTAGTAATGTGGTACCACACTGAAACATTCAATTAAACCTGGTCTTGATAAATATTTTACAGGATAACGCATGCTAGGTCTGGGTTACGTCTGTGATTTGCCCTCATCAGGGTCATACTTTCGCAGTTTTAACATGCATGTTGACCTGATCGAGGGTTTTCTTTGCTTTGGATAACGTAGTAATGTGGTACCACACTGAAACATTCAATTAAACCTGGTCTTGATAAATATTTTAGAGGATAACGCATGTTAGGTTTAGGTTAGGTCTAGGATTTGCCCTCATCAGACTCATACTTTCGCATTCTTCACATACATGTTGAACGGATCCTGGGTTTTTTCTGGTTTGGATCACGTAGTAATGTGGGACCACACTGAAACAATCAATTAAACCTGGTCTTGATAAATATTTTAGAGGATAACGCATGTTAGGTCTGGGTTAGGTCTAGGATGTGCCCTCGTCAGGCTCATACTTTCGCATATTTCTCATACTTCATGGCTAGATCCTGGGCTATTTCTGGATTGGATCACGTAGTAATGTGGTACCACACTGAAAGTGTCAATTAAACCTGGTTTCGCTCAATATTTTAGAGGTTAACGCAAGTTAGGTCTGGGATAGGTCTGGGATTTGCCCTCATCAGGCTCAGACATTCGCGTTTTTCACATACTTGCTGAACAGATCCTTGGTTTTTTCAGGTTTGGGTCACGTAGTAGTGTGATGCCACACTGAAACAGTCGATTAAACCTGGTTTCGATCAATATTTTTGAGGATAACGCATGTTAGGTCTGGGTTAGGCCGGGGAATTTCACTCATCAGACACATACTTTCGCATTCTTCACATACTTGTTGAACGGATCCTGGGTTTTTACTGGTTTGGATCACGTAGTAATGTGGTACCACACTGAAACATTCAATTAAACCTGGTCTTGATAAATATTTTAGAGGATAACGCATGTTAGGTCTGGGTTAGGCCGGGGAATTTCTCTCATCAGACACATACTTTCGCATTCTTCACATACTTGTTGAACGGATCCTGGGTTTTTACTGGTTTGGATCACGTAGTAATGTGGTACCACACTGAAACATTCAATTAAACCTGGTCTTGATAAATATTTTAGAGGATAACGCATGTTAGGTCTGGGTAAGGTCTGGGATTTGCTCTCATCAGGCTCATTCTTTCGCAGATTTCTCATAATTCATGGCTAGATCCTGGACTGTTTCTGGATTGTATCACGTAGTAATGTGGTACCACGCTGAAACAGTCGATTAAACCTGGTTTCGATCACTATTTTAGAGGATAACGCAAGTTAAGTCTGGGATAGGTCTGGGATTTGACCTCATCAGACTCATACTTTCGCACACTTCACATACTCGTTGAACAGATCCTGGGTTATTTTCTGGTTTGGATCACATAGTAATGTGGTACCACACTGAAGCAGTCGATTAAACCAGGTTTCGATCAATATTTTAGAGGATAACGCAAGTTAGGTCTGGGATAGGTCTGGGATTTGACCTCATCAGACTCATACTTTCGCATTCTTCACATACTTGTTGAACGGATCCTGGGTTTTTTCTGGTTTGGATCACGTAGTAATGTGGGACCACACTGAAACAGTCAATTAAACCTGGTTTCGATCAATATTTTAGAGAATAATTCATGTTAGGTCTAGGTTAGGTCTAGGATTTACTCTCATCAGGCTCATTCTTTCGCATATTACTGATACTTGATGGCTAGATCCTGGGCTTTTTCTGGATTGGATCACGTAGTAATGTGGGACCACACTGAAACAATCAATTAAACCTGGTCTTGATAAATATTTTAGAGGATAACGCATGTTAGGTTTGGGTTAGGTCTAGGATTTGCTCTCATCAGGCTCATTCTTTCGCAGATTTCTCATACTTCATGGCTAGATCCTGGACTGTTTCTGGATTGTATCACGTAGTAATGTGGTACCACGCTGAAACAGTCGATTAAACCTGGTTTCGATCACTATTTTAGAGGATAACGCAAGTTAAGTCTGGGATAGGTCTGGGATTTGACCTCATCAGACTCATACTTTCGCACACTTCACATACTCGTTGAACAGATCCTGGGTTATTTTCTGGTTTGGATCACATAGTAATGTGGTACCACACTGAAGCAGTCGATTAAACCAGGTTTCGATCAATATTTTAGAGGATAACGCAAGTTAGGTCTGGGATAGGTCTGGGATTTGACCTCATCAGACTCATACTTTCGCATTCTTCACATACTTGTTGAACGGATCCTGGGTTTTTTCTGGTTTGGATCACGTAGTAATGTGGGACCACACTGAAACAGTCAATTAAACCTGGTTTCGATCAATATTTTAGAGAATAATTCATGTTAGGTCTAGGTTAGGTCTAGGATTTACTCTCATCAGGCTCATTCTTTCGCATATTACTGATACTTGATGGCTAGATCCTGGGCTTTTTCTGGATTGGATCACGTAGTAATGTGGGACCACACTGAAACAATCAATTAAACCTGGTCTTGATAAATATTTTAGAGGATAACGCATGTTAGGTTTGGGTTAGGTCTAGGATTTGCCCTCTTCGGGCTCATACTTTCGCATATTTCTCATACTTCATGGCTAGATCCTGGGCTGTTTCTGGATTGTATCACGTAGTAATGTGGGACCACACTGAAACAATCAATTAAACCTGGTCTTGATAAATATTTTAGAGGATAGCGCATGTTAGGTCTGGGATAGGTCTGGGATTTGCCCTCATCAGACTCATACTTTCGCACACTTCACATACTCATTGAACAGATCCTGGGTTATTTTCTGGTTTGGATCACATTGTAATGTGGTACCACACTGAAACAGTCGATTAAACCAGGTTTCGATCAATACTTTTCAGGATAACGCATGTTAGGTCTGGGTTAGGTCTAGGATTTGCTCTTGTCAGGCTCATACTTTCGCATATTTCTCATACTTCATGGCTAGATCCTGGGCTATTTCTGGATTGGATCACGTAGTAATGTGATACCACACTGAAACATTCAATTAAACCTGGTCTTGAGAAATATTTTAGAGGATAACGCATGTTAGGTTTGGGTTAGGTCTAGGATTTGCCCTCATCGGGCTCATACTTTCGCATATTTCTCATACTTCATGGCTAGATCCTGGGCTGTTTCTGGATTGTATCACGTAGTAATGTGGTACCACGCTGAAATAGTCAATTAATCCTGGTTTCGATAAATATTTTAGAGGATAACGCATGTTAGGTCTGGGATAGGTCTGGGAATCGCCCTAATCAGGCTCATACTTTCGCGTTTTTCACGTACTTGTTGAACTGATCCTGGGTTTTTTCTGGTTTCGATCACGTAGTAATGTGGTACCACACTGAAACAGTCGATTAAACCTGGTTTCGATCCATATTTTAGAGGATAACGCAAGTTAGGTCTGGGATAGGTCTGGGATTTGACCTCATCAGACTCATACTTTCGCACACTTCACATACTCCTTGAACAGATCCTGGGTTATTTTCTGGATTGGATCACGTAGTAATGTGGTACCATCACTGAAACAGTCAATTAAACCAGGTTTCGATCAATATTTTAGAGGATAACGCATGTTAGGTCTAGGTTAGGTCTGGGATTTTCACTCATCAGACTCATTCTTTCGCATTCTTCACATACTTGTTGAACGGATCCTGGTTTTTTTCTGGTTTGGATCACGTAGTAATGTGGTACCACACTGAAACAGTCGATTAAACCTGGTTTCGATCAATATTTTAGAGAATAATTCATGTTAGGTCTAGGTTAGGTCTGGGATTTGCTCTCATCAGGCTCATTCTTTCGCATATTTCTCATACTTCATGGCTAGATCCTGGGCTTTTTCTGGATTGTATCACGTAGTAATGTGGTACCACACTGAAACATTCAATTAAACCTGGTCTTGATAAATATTTTAGAGGATAACGCATGTTAGGTTAGGGTTAGGTCTAGGATTTGCTCTCATCAGGCTCATTCTTTCGCAGATTTCTCATACTTCATGGCTAGATCCTGGACTGTTTCTGGATTGTATCACGTAGTAATGTGGTACCACACTGAAACAGTCAACGAAACCAGGTTTCCATCAATATTTTAGAGGATAACGCAAGTTAAGTCTGAGATAGGTCTGGGATTTGACCTCATCAGACTCATACTTTCGCGTTTTTCACATACTTGTTGAACAGATCCAGGGTTTTTTCTGGTTTGGATCACGTACGAGTGTGGTACCACACTGAAACAGTCCATTAAACCTGGTTGCCATCAATATCTTAGAGGATAACACATGCTAGGTCTGGATTAGGTCTAGGATTTGCCCTCATCAGGCTCATTCTTTCGCATATTTCTCAAACTTGATGGCTAGATCCTGGGCTTTTTCAGGATTGTATCACGTAGTAATGTGGTACCACACTGAAACATTCAATTAAACCTGGTCTTGATAAATATTTCAGAGGATAACGCATGTTAGGTTTGGGTTAGGTCTAGGATTTGCCCTCATCAGACTCATACTTTCGCATTCTTCACATGCTTGTTGAACGGATCCTGGGTTTTTTCTGGTTTGGATCACATAGTAATGTGGTACCACACTGAAACTTTCAATTAAACCTGGTCTTGATAAATATTTTAGAGAATAACGCATGTTAGGTCTGGGTTAGGTCTAGGATTTGCCCTCATCAGGCTCATACTTTCGCATATTTCTCATACTCCATGGCTAGATCCTGGGCTATTTCTGGATTGGATCACGTAGTAAAGTGGTACCACACAGAAACGTTCAATGAAACCTGGTCTGGATAAATATTTTCGAGGATAACGCATGTTAGGTCAAGGTTAGGTCTAAGATTTGCACTCATCAGTCTCGCAGTTTCGCGTTTTTCACATACTTGTTGAACAGATCCTGGGTTTTTTCTGGCTTGGATCACGTAGTAATGTGGTACCACACTGAAACATTCAATTAAACCTGGTCTTGATAAATATTTTACAGGATAACGCATGCTAGGTCTGGGTTACGTCTGTGATTTGCCCTCATCAGGGTCATACTTTCGCAGTTTTAACATGCATGTTGACCTGATCGAGGGTTTTCTTTGCTTTGGATAACGTAGTAATGTGGTACCACACTGAAACATTCAATTAAACCTGGTCTTGATAAATATTTTAGAGGATAACGCATGTTAGGTTTAGGTTAGGTCTAGGATTTGCCCTCATCAGACTCATACTTTCGCATTCTTCACATACATGTTGAACGGATCCTGGGTTTTTTCTGGTTTGGATCACGTAGTAATGTGGGACCACACTGAAACAATCAATTAAACCTGGTCTTGATAAATATTTTAGAGGATAACGCATGTTAGGTCTGGGTTAGGTCTAGGATGTGCCCTCGTCAGGCTCATACTCTCGCATATTTCTCATACTTCATGGCTAGATCCTGGGCTATTTCTGGATTGGATCACGTAGTAATGTGGTACCACACTGAAAGAGTCAATTAAACCTGGTTTCGCTCAATATTTTAGAGGTTAACGCAAGTTAGGTCTGGGATAGGTCTGGGATTTGCCCTCATCAGGCTCAGACTTTCGCGTTTTTCACATACTTGCTGAACAGATCCTTGGTTTTTTCAGGTTTGGGTCACGTAGTAGTGTGATGCCACACTGAAACAGTCGATTAAACCTGGTTTCGATCAATATTTTTGAGGATAACGCATGTTAGGTCTGGGTTAGGCCGGGGAATTTCACTCATCAGACACATACTTTCGCATTCTTCACATACTTGTTGAACGGATCCTGGGTTTTTACTGGTTTGGATCACGTAGTAATGTGGTACCACACTGAAACATTCAATTAAACCTGGTCTTGATAAATATTTTAGAGGATAACGCATGTTAGGTCTGGGTTAGGCCGGGGAATTTCTCTCATCAGACACATACTTTCGCATTCTTCACATACTTGTTGAACGGATCCTGGGTTTTTACTGGTTTGGATCACGTAGTAATGTGGTACCACACTGAAACATTCAATTAAACCTGGTCTTGATAAATATTTTAGAGGATAACGCATGTTAGGTCTGGGTAAGGTCTGGGATTTGCTCTCATCAGGCTCATTCTTTCGCAGATTTCTCATACTTCATGGCTAGATCCTGGACTGTTTCTGGATTGTATCACGTAGTAATGTGGTACCACGCTGAAACAGTCGATTAAACCTGGTTTCGATCACTATTTTAGAGGATAACGCAAGTTAAGTCTGGGATAGGTCTGGGCTATTTCTGGATTGGATCACGTAGTAAAGTGGTACCACACAGAAACATTCAATGAAACCTGGTCTGGATAAATATTTTCGAGGATAACGCATGTTAGGTCAAGGTTAGGTCTAAGATTTGCACTCATCAGTCTCGCAGTTTCGCGTTTTTCACATACTTGTTGAACAGATCCTGGGTTTTTTCTGGCTTGGATCACGTAGTAATGTGGTACCACACTGAAACATTCAATTAAACCTGGTCTTGATAAATATTTTACAGGATAACGCATGCTAGGTCTGGGTTACGTCTGTGATTTGCCCTCATCAGGGTCATACTTTCGCAGTTTTAACATGCATGTTGACCTGATCGAGGGTTTTCTTTGCTTTGGATAACGTAGTAATGTGGTACCACACTGAAACATTCAATTAAACCTGGTCTTGATAAATATTTTAGAGGATAACGCATGTTAGGTTTGGGTTAGGTCTAGGATTTGACCTCATCAGACTCATACTTTCGCGTTTTTCACATACTTGTGGAACAGATCCAGCGTTTTTTCTGGTTTGGATCACGTAGTAGTGTGGTACCACACTGAAACAGTCCATTAAACCTGGTTGCCATCAATATCTTAGAGGATAACACATGCTAGGTCTGGATTAGGTCTAGGATTTGCCCTCATCAGGCTCATACTTTCGCATATTTCTCATACTCCATGGCTAGATCCTGGGCTATTTCTGGATTGGATCACGTAGTAAAGTGGTACCACACAGAAACATTCAATGAAACCTGGTCTGGATAAATATTTTCGAGGATAACGCATGTTAGGTCAAGGTTAGGTCTAAGATTTGCCCTCATCAGTCGCGCAGTTTCGCGTTTTTCACATACTTGTTGAACAGATCCTGGGTTTTTTCTGGCTTGGATCACGTAGTAATGTGGTACCACACTGAAACATTCAATTAAACCTGGTCTTGATAAATATTTTAGAGGTTAACGCAAGTTAAGTCTGGGATAGGTCTGGGATTTGCCCTCATGAGGCTCAGACTTTCGCGTTTTTCACATACTTGTTGAACAGATCCTTGGTTTTTTCAGGTTTGGGTCACGTAGTAGTGTGATGCCACACTGAAACAGTCGATTAAACCTGGTTTCGATCAATATTTTTGAGGATAACGCATGTTAGGTCTGGGTTAGGCCGGGGAATTTCTCTCATCAGACACATACTTTCGCATTCTTCACATACTTGTTGAACGGATCCTGGGTTTTTACTGGTTTGGATCACGTAGTAATGTGGTACCACACTGAAACATTCAAATAAACCTGGTCTTGATAAATATTTTAGAGGATAACGCATGTTAGGTCTGGGTTAGGCCGGGGAATTTCTCTCATCAGACACATACTTTCGCATTCTTCACATACTTGTTGAACGGATCCTGGGTTTTTACTGGTTTGGATCACGTAGTAATGTGGTACCACACTGAAACATTCAATTAAACCTGGTCTTGATAAATATTTTAGAGGATAACGCATGTTAGGTCTGGGAAAGGTCTGGGATTTTCACTCATCAGACTCATACTTTCGCATTCTTCACATACTTGTTGAACGGATCCTGGGTTTTTTCTGGTTTGGATCACGTAGTAATGTGGGACCACACTGAAACAATCAATTAAACCTGGTCTTGATAAATATTTTAGAGGATAACGCATGTTAGGTCTGGGTTAGGTCTAGGATTTGCCCTCATCAGGCTCATACTTTCGCATATTTCTCATACTTCATGGCTAGATCCTGGGCTGTTTCTGGATTGTATCACGTAGTAATGTGGTACCACGCTGAAACAGTCAATTAAACCTGGTTTCGATCAATACTTTAGAGGATGACGCATGTTAGGTCTAGGATAGGTCTGGGATTTGCTGTCATCAGGCTCATTCTTTCGCATATTTCTCATGCTTCATGGCTAGATCCAGGGCTTTGTCTAGACTGCATCACGTAGTAATGTAGTACCACACTGAAACAGTCAACGAAACCAGGTTTCCATCAATATTTTAGAGGACAACGCAAGTTAGGTCTAGGTAAGGCCTGAGATTTTCACTGATCAGACTCATACTTTCGCAATCTTCACATACTTGTTGAACGGATCCTGGGTTTTTTATGGTTTGGATCACGTAGTAATGTGGTACCACACTGAAACGTTCAATTAAACCTGGTCTTGATAAATATTTTAGAGAATACCGCATGTTAGGTCTGGGTTAGGTCTAGGATTTGCCCTCATCAGGCTCATACTTTCGCATATTTCTCATACTCCATGGCTAGATCCTGGGCTATTTCTGGATTGGATCACGTAGTAAAGTGGTACCACACAGAAACATTCAATGAAACCTGGTCTGGATAAATATTTTCGAGGATAACGCATGTTAGGTCAAGGTTAGGTCTAAGATTTGCCCTCATCAAGCTCACAGTTTCGCGTTTTTCACATACTTGTTGAACAGATCCTGGGTTTTTTCTGGCTTGGATCACGTAGTAATGTGGTACCACACTGAAACATTCAATTAAACCTGGTCTTGATAAATATTTTAGAGGATAACGCATGTTAGGTCTGGGTTACGTCTGTGATTTGCCCTCATCAGGGTCATACTTTCGCAGTTTTAACATGCATGTTGACCTGATCGAGGGTTTTCATTGCTTTGGATCACGTAGTAAAGTGGTACCACACTAAAACAGTCAATTAAACCTGGTTTCGATCAATATTTTAGAGGATAACGCATGTTAGGTCTATGTTAGCCCTGGGATTTTCACTCATCAGACTCATACTTTCGCATTCTTCACATACTTGTTGAACTGATCCTCGGTTTTTTCTGGTTTGGATCACGTAGTAATGTGGTACCACACTGAAACAGTCGATTAAACCTGGTTTCGATCAATAATTTAGAGGATAACGCATGTTAGGTCTATGTTAGCCCTGGGATTTTCACTCATCAGACTCATACTTTCGCATTCTTCACATACTTGTTGAACTGATCCTGGGTTTTTTCTGGTTTGGATCACGTAGTAATGTGGTACCACACTGAAACAGTCGATTAAACCTGGTTTCGATCAATATTTTAGAGGATAACGCATGTTAGGTCTATGTTAGCCCTGGGATTTTCACTCATCAGACTCATACTTTCGCATTCTTCACATACTTGTTGAACTGATCCTCGGTTTTTTCTGGTTTGGATCACGTAGTAATGTGGTACCACACTGAAACAGTCGATTAAACCTGGTCTCGATCAATATTTTAGAGAATAATTCATGTTAGGTCTAGGTTAGGTCTGGGATTTGCTCTCATGAGGCTCATTCTTTCGCATATTTCTCATACTTGATGGTTAGATCCTGGGCTTTTTCTGGATTGCATCACGTAGTAATGAAGTACAACACTGAAACTGTCAATTAAACCTGCTTTCCATCAATATCTTAGAGGACAACGCAAGTTAGGTCTGGGATATGTCTGGGATTTGCCCTCATCAGGCTCATACTTTCGCGTTTTTCACATACTCGTTGAACAGATCCTGGGTTATTTTCTGGTTTGGATCACGTAGTAATGTGGGACCACACTGAAACAGTCAATTAAACCTGGTTTCGATCAATATTTTAGAGAATAATTCATGTTAGGTCTAGGTTAGGTCTGGGATTTGCTCTCATCAGGCTCATTCTTTCGCATATCTCTCATACTTGATGGCTAGATCCTGGGTTATTTTCTGGTTTGGATCACATAGTAATGTGGTGCCACACTGAAACAGTCGATTAAACCTGGTTTCGATCAATATTTTTGAGGATAACGCATGTTAGGTCTGGGTTAGGCCGGGGATTTTCTCTCATCAGACACATACTTTCGCATTCTTCACATACTTGTTGAACGGATCCTGGGTTTTTACTGGTTTGGATCATGTAGTAATGTGGTACCACACTGAAACATTCAATTAAGCCTGGTCTTGATAAATATTTTAGAGGATAACGCATGTTAGGTCTGGGTTAGGTCTGGGATTTTCACTCATCAGACTCATACTTTCGCATTCTTCACATACTTGTTGAACGGATCCTGGGTTTTTTCTGGTTTGGATCACGTAGTAATGTGGGACCACACTGAAACAATCAATTAAACCTGGTCTTGATAAATATTTTAGAGGATAACGCATGTTAGGTCTGGGTTAGGTCTGGGATTTGCTGTCATCAGGCTCATTCTTTCGCATATTTCTCATGCATGATGGCTAGATCCTGGGCTTTGTCTAGATTGCATCACGTAGTAATGTAGTACCACACTGAAACAGTCAACGAAACCAGGTTTCCATCAATATTTTAGAGGACAACGCAAGTTAGGTCTAGGTAAGGCCTGAGATTTTCACTGATCAGACTCATACTTTCGCAATCTTCACATACTTGTTGAACGTATACTGGGTTTTTTCTGGTTTGGATCACGTAGTAATGTGGTACCACACTGAAACATTCAATTAAACCTGGTCTTGATAAATATTTTAGAGAATACCGCATGTTAGGTCCGGGTTAGGTCTAGGATTTGCCCTCATCAGGCTCATACTTTCGCATATTTCTCATACTCCATGGCTAGATCCTGGGCTATTTCTGGATTAGGATCACGTAGTAAAGTGGTACCACACAGAAACATTCAATGAAACCTGGTCTGAATAAATATTTTCGAGGATAACGCATGTTAGGTCAAGGTTAGGTCTAAGATTTGCCCTCATCAGGCTCACAGTTTCGCGTTTTTCACATACTTGTTGAACAGATCCTGGGTTTTTTCTGGCTTGGATCACGTAGTAATGTGGTACCACACTGAAACATTCAATTAAACCTGGTCTTGATAAATATTTTAGAGGATAACGCATGTTAGGTCTGGGTTACGTCTGTGATTTGCCCTCATCAGGGTCATACTTTCGCAGTTTTAACATGCATGTTGACCTGATCGAGGGTTTTCATTGCTTTGGATCACGTAGTAAAGTGGTACCACTCTAAAACAGTCAATTAAACCTGGTTTCGATCAATATTTTAGAGGATAACGCATGTTAGGTCTATGTTAGCCCTGGGATTTTCACTCATCAGACTCATACTTTCGCATTCTTCACATACTTGTTGAACTGATCCTCGGTTTTTTCTGGTTTGGATCACGTAGTAATGTGGTACCACACTGAAACAGTCGATTAAACCTGGTTTCGGTCAATATTTTAGAGGATAACGCATGTTAGGTCTATGTTAGCCCTGGGATTTTCACTCATCAGACTCATACTTTCGCATTCTTCACATACTTGTTGAACTGATCCTGGGTTTTTTCTGGTTTGGATCACGTAGTAATGTGGTACCACACTGAAACAGTCGATTAAACCTGGTTTCGATCAATATTTTAGAGGATTACGCATGTTAGGTCTATGTTAGCCCTGGGATTTTCACTCATCAGACTCATACTTTCGCATTCTTCACATACTTGTTGAACTGATCCTCGGTTTTTTCTGGTTTGGATCACGTAGTAATGTGGTACCACACTGAAACAGTCGATTAAACCTGGTCTCGATCAATATTTTAGAGAATAATTCATGTTAGGTCTAGGTTAGGTCTGGGATTTGCTCTCATGAGGCTCATTCTTTCGCATATTTCTCATACTTGATGGTTAGATCCTGGGCTTTTTCTGGATTGCATCACGTAGTAATGAAGTACAACACTGAAACTGTCAATTAAACCTGCTTTCCATCAATATCTTAGAGGACAACGCAAGTTAGGTCTGGGATATGTCTGGGATTTGCCCTCATCAGGCTCATACTTTCGCGTTTTTCACATACTCGTTGAACAGATCCTGGGTTATTTTCTGGTTTGGATCACGTAGTAATGTGGGACCACACTGAAACAGTCAATTAAACCTGGTTTCGATCAATATTTTAGAGAATAATTCATGTTAGGTCTAGGTTAGGTCTGGGATTTGCTCTCATCAGGCTCATTCTTTCGCATATCTCTCATACTTGATGGCTAGATCCTGGGTTATTTTCTGGTTTGGATCACATAGTAATGTGGTGCCACACTGAAACAGTCGATTAAACCTGGTTTCGATCAATATTTTTGAGGATAACGCATGTTAGGTCTGGGTTAGGCCGGGGATTTTCTCTCATCAGACACATACTTTCGCATTCTTCACATACTTGTTGAACGGATCCTGGGTTTTTACTGGTTTGGATCATGTAGTAATGTGGTACCACACTGAAACATTCAATTAAGCCTGGTCTTGATAAATATTTTAGAGGATAACGCATGTTAGGTCTGGGTTAGGTCTGGGATTTTCACTCATCAGACTCATACTTTCGCATTCTTCACATACTTGTTGAACGGATCCTGGGTTTTTTCTGGTTTGGATCACGTAGTAATGTGGGACCACACTGAAACAATCAATTAAACCTGGTCTTGATAAATATTTTAGAGGATAACGCATGTTAGGTCTGGGTTAGGTCTGGGATTTGCTGTCATCAGGCTCATTCTTTCGCATATTTCTCATGCATGATGGCTAGATCCTGGGCTTTGTCTAGATTGCATCACGTAGTAATGTAGTACCACACTGAAACAGTCAACGAAACCAGGTTTCCATCAATATTTTAGAGGACAACGCAAGTTAGGTCTAGGTAAGGCCTGAGATTTTCACTGATCAGACTCATACTTTCGCAATCTTCACATACTTGTTGAACGTATACTGGGTTTTTTCTGGTTTGGATCACGTAGTAATGTGGTACCACACTGAAACATTCAATTAAACCTGGTCTTGATAAATATTTTAGAGAATACCGCATGTTAGGTCTGGGTTAGGTCTAGGATTTGCCCTCATCAGGCTCATACTTTCGCATATTTCTCATACTCCATGGCTAGATCCTGGGCTATTTCTGGATTAGGATCACGTAGTAAAGTGGTACCACACAGAAACATTCAATGAAACCTGGTCTGAATAAATATTTTCGAGGATAACGCATGTTAGGTCAAGGTTAGGTCTAAGATTTGCCCTCATCAGGCTCACAGTTTCGCGTTTTTCACATACTTGTTGAACAGATCCTGGGTTTTTTCTGGCTTGGATCACGTAGTAATGTGGTACCACACTGAAACATTCAATTAAACCTGGTCTTGATAAATATTTTAGAGGATAACGCATGTTAGGTCTGGGTTACGTCTGTGATTTGCCCTCATCAGGGTCATACTTTCGCAGTTTTAACATGCATGTTGACCTGATCGAGGGTTTTCATTGCTTTGGATCACGTAGTAAAGTGGTACCACTCTAAAACAGTCAATTAAACCTGGTTTCGATCAATATTTTAGAGGATAACGCATGTTAGGTCTATGTTAGCCCTGGGATTTTCACTCATCAGACTCATACTTTCGCATTCTTCACATACTTGTTGAACTGATCCTCGGTTTTTTCTGGTTTGGATCACGTAGTAATGTGGTACCACACTGAAACAGTCGATTAAACCTGGTTTCGGTCAATATTTTAGAGGATAACGCATGTTAGGTCTATGTTAGCCCTGGGATTTTCACTCATCAGACTCATACTTTCGCATTCTTCACATACTTGTTGAACTGATCCTGGGTTTTTTCTGGTTTGGATCACGTAGTAATGTGGTACCACACTGAAACAGTCGATTAAACCTGGTTTCGATCAATATTTTAGAGGATTACGCATGTTAGGTCTATGTTAGCCCTGGGATTTTCACTCATCAGACTCATACTTTCGCATTCTTCACATACTTGTTGAACTGATCCTCGGTTTTTTCTGGATTGGATCACGTAGTAATGTGGTACCACACTGAAACAGTCGATTAAACCTGGTCTCGATCAATATTTTAGAGAATAATTCATGTTAGGTCTAGGTTAGGTCTGGGATTTGCTCTCATGAGGCTCATTCTTTCGCATATTTCTCATACTTGATGGTTAGATCCTGGGCTTTTTCTGGATTGCATCACGTAGTAATGAAGTACAACACTGAAACTGTCAATTAAACCTGCTTTCCATCAATATCTTAGAGGACGACGCAAGTTAGGTCTGGGATATGTCTGGGATTTGCCCTCATCAGGCTCATACTTTCGCGTTTTTCACATACTCGTTGAACAGATCCTGGGTTATTTTCTGGTTTGGATCACATAGTAATGTGGTACCACACTGAAACAGTCGATTAAACCAGGTTTCGATCAATATTTTTGAGGATAACGCATGTTATGTCTAGGTTAGGCCTGGGATTTACACTAATCAGACTCATACTTTCGCATTCTTCACATACTTGTTGAACGGATCCTGGGTTTTTTCTGGTTTGGATCACGTAGTAATGTGGGACCGCACTGAAACAGTCAATTAAACCTGGTTTCGATCAATATTTTAGAGAATAATTCATGTTAGGTCTAGGTTAGGTCTGGGATTTGCTCTCATCAGGCTCATTCTTTCGCATATTTCTCATACTTGATGGCTAGATCCTGGGTTATTTTCTGGTTTGGATCACATAGTAATGTGGTACCACACTGAAACAGTCGATTAAACCTGGTTTCGATCAATATTTTTGAGGATAACGCATGTTAGGTCTGGGTTAGGCCGGGGATTTTCTCTCATCAGACACATACTTTCGCATTCTTCACATACTTCTTGAACGGATCCTGGGTTTTTACTGGTTTGGATCATGTAGTAATGTGGTACCACACTGAAACATTCAATTAAACCTGGTCTTGATAAATATTTTAGAGGATAACGCATGTTAGGTCTGGGTTAGGTCTGGGATTTTCACTCATCAGACTCATACTTTCGCATTCTTCACATACTTGTTGAACGGATCCTGGGTTTTTTCTGGTTTGGATCACGTAGTAATGTAGTACCACACTGAAACAGTCGATTAAACCTGGTTTCGATCAATATTTTAGAGGATAACGCATGTTAGGTCTATGTTAGCCCTGGGATTTTCACTCATCAGACACATACTTTCGCATTCTTCACATACTTGTTGAACGGATCCTGGGTTTTTACTGGTTTGGATCATGTAGTAATGTGGTACCACACTGAAACATTCAATTAAACCTGGGCTTGATAACTATTTTAGAGGATAACGCATGTTAGGTCTGGGTTAGGACTGGGATTTTCACTCATCAGACTCATACTTTCGCATTCTTCACATACTTGTTGAACGGATCCTGGGTTTTTTCTGGTTTGGATCACGTAGTAATGTAGTACCACACTGAAACAGTCAACGAAACCAGGTTTCCATCAATATTTTAGAGGACAACGCAAGTTAGGTCTAGGTAAGGCCTGAGATTTTCACTGATCAGAGTCATACTTTCGCAATCTTCACATACTTGTTGAACGGATCCTGGGTTTTTTCTAGTTTGGATCACGTAGTAATGTGGTACCACACTGAAACATTCAATTAAACCTGGTCTTGATAAATATTTTAGAGAATACCGCATGTTAGGTCTGGGTTAGGTCTAGGATTTGCCCTCATCAGGCTCATACTTTCGCATATTTCTCATACTCCATGGCTAGATCCTGGGCTATTTCTGGATTGGATCACGTAGTAAAGTGGTACCACACAGAAACATTCAATGAAACCTGGTCTGGATAAATATTTTCGAGGATAACGCATGTTAGGTCATGTTAGGTCTAAGATTTGCCCTCATCAGGCTCGCAGTTTCGCGTTTTTCACATACTTGTTGAACAGATCCTGGGTTTTTTCTGGCTTGGATCACGTAGTAATGTGGTACCACACTGAAACATTCAATTAAACCTGGTCTTGATAAATATTTTACAGGATAACGCATGCTAGGTCTGGGTTACGTCTGTGATTTGCCCTCATCAGGGTCATACTTTCGCAGTTTTAACATGCATGTTGACCTGATCGAGGGTTTTCTTTGCTTTGGATCACGTAGTAAAGTGGTACCACACTAAAACAGTCAACTAAACCTGGTTTCGATCAATATTTTAGAGGATAACGCATGTTAGGTCTGGGATAGGTCTGGGATTAGCCCTCATCAGACTCATACTTTCGCACACTTCACATACTCGTTGACAAGATCCTGGGTCTTTTTCTGGTTTGGATCACGTAGTAATGTGGTACCACACTGAAACAGTCGATTAAACCTGGTTTCGATCAATATTTTTGAGGATAACGCATGTTAGGTCTGGGATAGGTCTGGGATTAGCCCTCATCAGGCTCATACTTTCGCAGTTTTAACATGCATGTTGACCTGATCGAGGGTTTTCTTTGCTTTGGATCACGTAGTAAAGTGGTACCACACTAAAACAGTCAATTAAACCTGGTTTCGATCAATATTTTAGAGGTTATCGCAAGTTAAGTCTGGGATAGGTCTGGGATTTGCCCTCATCAGACTCATACTTTCGCACACTTGACATACTCGTTGATCAGATCCTGGGTTTTTTTTCTGGTTTGGATCACGTAGTAATGTGGTACCACACTGAAACAGTCGATTAAACCTGGTTTCGATCAATATTATTGAGAATAACGCATGTTAGGTCTAGGTTAGGCCTGGGATTTTCACTCATCAGACTCATACTTTCGCATTCTTCACATACTTGTTGAACGGATCCTGGGTTTTTTCTGGTTTGGATCATGTAGTAATGCGGGACCACACTGAAACAGTCAATTAAACCTGGTTTCGATCAATATTTTAGAGAATAATTTATGTTAGGTCTAGGTTAGGTCTGGGATTTACTCTCATCAGGCTCATTCTTTCGCATATTACTCATACTTGATGGCTAGATCCTGGGCTATTTCTGGTTTGGATCACGTAGTAATGTGGGACAACACTGAAACAGTCAATTAAACCTGGTTTCGATCAATATTTTAGAGAATAATTCATGTTAGGTCTAGGTTAGGTCTGGGATTTGCTCTTATCAGGCTCATTCTTTCGCATATTTCGCATACTTGATGGCTAGATCCTGGGCTTTGTATGGATTGTATAACGTAGTAATGAAGTACAACATTGAAACAGTCAATTAAACCTGGTTTCCATCAATATTGTAGAGGATAACGCAAGCTAGGTCTGGGATAGGCCTGCGATTTGACCTCGTCAGACTCATACTTTCGCACCCTTCACATACTCGTTGAACAGATACTGGGTTATTTTCTTGTTTGTATCACATAGTAATGTGGTACCACACTGAAACTGTCGATTAAACCAGGTTTCGATCAATATTTTAGAGAATAATTCATGTTAGGTCTAGGTTAGGTCAGGGATTTACTCTCATCAGGCTCATTCTTTCGCATATTACTCATACTTGATGGCTAGATCCTGGGCTGTTTCTGGATTGTATCACACAGTAATGTGGTACCACACTGAAACAGTCAATTAAACCAGGTTTCGATCAATACTTTTGAGGATAACGCATGGTATGTCTGGGTTAGGTCTAGGATTTGCTCTCGTCAGGCTGATACTTTCGCATATTTCTCATACTTCATGGCTAGATCCTGGGCTATTTCTGGATTGGATCACGTAGTAATGTGGTACCACACTGAAACAGTCGATTAAACCTGGTTTCGATCAATATTTTAGTGGATAACGCAAGTTAGGTCTGGGATAGGTCTGGGATTTGACCTCATCAGACTCATACTTTCGCACCCTTCACATACTCGTTGAACAGATCCTGGGTTATTTTCTGGTTTGGATCACATAGTAATGTGGTACCACACTTAAACAGTCGATTAAACCAGGTTTCGATCAATATTTTAGAGGATAACGCATGTTAGGTCTAGGTTAGGCCTGGGATTTTCACTTATCAGACTCATACTTTCGCATTCTTCACATACTTGTTGAACGGATCCTGGGTTTTTTCTGGTTTGGATCACGTAGTAATGTGGGACAACACTGAAACAGTCAAATAAACCTGGTTTCGATCAATATTTAAGAGAATAATTCATGTTAGGTCTAGGTTAGGTCTGGCATTTGCTCTTATCAGGCTCATTCTTTCGCATTTTTCTCATACTTGATGGCTAGATCCTGGGCTTTATCTGGATTGTATAACGTAGTAATGAAGTACAACACTGAAACAGTCTATTAAACCTGGTTTCCATCAATATTTTAGAGGATAACGCAAGCTAGGTCTGGGATAGGCCTGGGATTTGACCTCGTCAGACTCATACTTTCGCACACTTCACAGACTCGTTGAACAGATACTGGGTTATTTTCTTGTTTGTATCACATAGTAATGTGGTACCACACTGAAACTGTCGATTAAACCAGGTTTCGATCAATATTTTAGAGAATAATTCATGTTAAGTCTAGGTTAGGTCAGGGATTTACTCTCATCAGGCTCATTCTTTCGCATATTACTCATACTTGATGGCTAGATCCTGGGCTTTTTCTGGATTGGATCACGTAGTAATGTGGGACCACACTGAAACAATCAAATAAACCTGGTCTTGATAAATATTTTACAGGGTAACGCATGCTAGGTCTGGGTTACGTCTGTGATTTGCCCTCATCAGGGTCATACTTTCGCAGTTTTAACATGCATGTTGACCTGATCGAGGGTTTTCTTTGCTTTGGATCACGTAGTAAAGTGGTACCACACTAAAACTGTCAATTAAACCTGGTTTCGATCAATATTTTAGAGGATAACGCATGTTAGGTCTGGGATAGGTCTGGGATTAGCCCTCATCAGACTCATACTTTCGCACACTTCACATTCTCGTTGACAAGATCCTGGATCTTTTTCTGGTTTGGATCACGTAGTAACGTGGTACCACACTGAAACAGTCGATTAAACCTGGTTTCGATCAATATTTTTGAGGATAACGCATGTTAGGTCTGGGATAGGTCTGGGATTTGCCCTCATCAGGCTCATACTTTCCCTGTTTTAACATGCATGTTGACCTGATCGAGCGTTTTTTCTGCTTTGGAGCACGTAGTAAAGTGGTACCACAATAAAACGGTCAATTAAACCAGGTTTCGATCAATATTTTGGAGGATAACGCATGTTAGGAGTAGGTTAGGCCTGGGATTTGCCCTCATCAGGCTCATACTCGCATATTTCTCATACTTCATGGCTAGATCCTGGGCTGTTTCTGGATTGTATCACGTAGTAATGTGGTACCACGCTGAAACAGTCAATTAAACCTGGTTTCGATCAATATTTTAGAGGATAACGCATGTTAGGTCTGGGATAGGTCTGGGATTAGCCCTCATCAGACTCATACTTTCGCACACTTCACATTCTCGTTGACAAGATCCTGGATCTTTTTCTGGTTTGGATCACGTAGTAATGTGGTACCACACTGAAACAGTCGATTAAACCTGGTTTCGATCAATATTTTAGAGGCTAACGCATGTTAGGTCTGGGTTAGGACTAGGATTTGACCTCTTCAGTCTCATACTTTCGCATATTTCTCATACTTCATGGCTAGATCCCGGGCTTTTCCTGGATTGCATCACGTAGTAATGAAGTACAACACTGAAACAGTCAATTAAACCTGGTTTCCATCAATATCTTAGAGGACAACGCAAGTTAGGTCTGGGATAGGTCTTGGATTTGCCCTCATCAGGCTCATACTGTCGCGTTTTTCAGATACTTGTTGAACAGATCCTTGGTATTTTCTGGTTTGGATCACGCAGTATTGTGGTACCACACTGAAACAGTCCATTATACCTAGTTTGGATCAATATTTTAAAGGATAACGCATGTTAGGTCTAGGTTAGGTCTGGGATTTTCACTCATCAGACTCATACTTTCGCAGTCTTCAAATACTTGTTGAACGGATCCTGGGTTTTTTCTGGTTTGGATCACGTAGTAATGTGGTACCACACTGAAACAGTCGATTAAAGCTGGTTTCGATCAATATTTTAGAGGATAACGCAAGTTAGGTCTGGGATAGGTCTGGAATTTGACCTCATCAGACTCATACTTTCGCACACTTCACATACTCGTTGAACAGATCCTGGGTAATTTTCTGGTTTGGATCACATAGAAATGTGGTACCACACTGAAACAGTCGATTAAACCAGGTTTCGATCAATATTCTTGAGGATAACGCAAGTTAGGTCTGGGATAGGTCTAGGATTTGCCCTCATCAGGCTCTTACTTTCGCATATTTCTCATACTTCATGGCTAGATCCTGGGCTATTTCTGGATTGGATCACGTAGTAATGTAGTACCACACTGAACCAGACAATGAAACCTCGTTTCCATCAATATTTTAGAGGACAACGCAAGTTAGCTCTAGGTAAGTCCTGAGATTTTCACTGATCAGACTCATACTTTCGCATTCTTCACATACTTGTTGAACGGATCCTGGGTTTTTTCTCGTTTGGATCTCGTAGTAATGTGGTACCACACTGAAACAGTCAATTAAACCTGGTTTCGATCAATATTTTAGAGAATAATTCATGTTAGGTCTAGGTTAGGTCAGGGATTTGCTCTCATAAGGCTCATTCTTTCGCATATTTCTCATACTTGATGGCTAGATCCTGGGCTTTTTCTGGATTGCATGACGTAGTAATGAAGTACAACACTGAAACAGTCAATTAAACCTGGTTTTGACACAATATTTTAGAGAATAATTCATGTTAGGTCTAGGATAGGTCTGGGATTTTCACTCATCAGACTCATACTTTCGCAGTCTTTACATACTTGTTGAACGGATCCTGGGTTTTTTCTGGTTTGGATCACGTAGTAATGTGGTGCCAGACTAAAACAGTCGATTAAACCTGGTTTCGATCAATATCTTAGAGGATAACGCATGTTAGGTCTAGGTTAGGCCTGGGATTTTCACTCACCAGACTCATACTTTCGCAGTCTTTACATACTTGTTGAACGGATCCTGGGTTTTTTCTGGTTTGGATCACGTAGTAGTGTGGTACCACGCTGAAACAGTCCATTAAACCTGGTTTGGATCAATATTTTAGAGGATAACGCATGTTAGGTCTAGGTTAGGCCTGGGACTTTCACTCATCAGACTCATACTTTCGCAGTCTTTACATACTTGTTGAACGGATCCTGGGTTTTTTCTGGTTTGGATCACGTAGTAGTGTGGTACCACGCTGAAACAGTCCATTAAACCTGGTTTGGATCAATATTTTAGAGGATAACGCATGTTAGGTCTAGGTTAGGCCTGGGATTTTCACTCATCAGACTCATACTTTCGCATTCTTCACATACCTGTTGAACAGATCCTGGGTTTTTTCTGGTTTGGATCACGAAGTAGTGTGGTACCACACTAAAACAGTCCATTAAACCTGGTTTCGCTCAATATTTTAGAGGATAACGCATGTTAGGTCTAGGTTAGGTCTGGGATTTGCTCTCATCAGGCTCATCCTTTCGCATATTTCTCATACTTGATGGCTCGATCCTGGGCTTTTTCTGGATTGCATCACGTAGTAATGAAGTACAACACTGAAACAGTCAATTAAACCTGGTTTCGACACAATATTTTAGAGAATAATTCATGTTAGGTCTAGGTTAGGTCTGGGATTTTCATTCATCAGACTCATACTTTCGCAGTCTTTACATACTTGTTGAACGGATCCTGGGTTTTTTCTGGTTTGGATCACGTAGTAATGTGGTGCCAGACTAAAACAGTCGATTAAACCTGGTTTCGATCAATATCTTAGAGGATAACGCATGTTAGGTCTAGGTTAGGCCTGGGATTTTCACTTATCAGACTCATATTTTTCATACTCATACTGGGATTTTGCTCTCATCAGGCTCATTCTTTCGCATATTTCTCATACTTGATGGCTAGATCCTGGGTTATTATCTGGTTTGGATCACATAGTAATGTGGTACCACACTGAAACAGTCGATTAAACCTGGTTTCGATCAATATTTTTGAGGATAACGCATGTTAGGTCTGGGTTAGGCCGGGGATTTTCTCTCATCAGACACATACTTTCGCATTCTTCACATACTTGTTGAACGGATCCTGGGTTTTTACTGGTTTGGATCATGTAGTAATGTGGTACCACACTGAAACATTCAATTAAACCTGGTCTTGATAAATATTTTAGAGGATAACGCATGTTAGGTCTGGGTTAGGTCTGGGATTTTCACTCATCAGACTCTTACTTTCGCGTTCTTCACATACTTGCTGAACGGATCCTGGGTTTTTTCTGGTTTGGATCACGTAGTAATGTGGGACCACACTGAAACAATCAATTAAACCTGGTCTTGATAAATATTTTAGAGGATAACGCATGTTAGGTCTGGGTTAGGTCTAGGATTTGCCCTCATCAGGCTCATACTTTCGCATATTTCTCATACTTCATGGCTAGATCCTGGGCTGTTTCTGGATTGTATCACGTAGCAATGTGGTACCACGCTGAAACAGTCAATTAAACCTGGTTTCGATCAATATTTTAGAGGATAACGCAAGTTAGGTCTGGGATAGGTCTGGGATTCGCCCTAATCAGGCTCATACTTTCGCGTTTTTCACGTACTTGTTGAACTGATCCTGGGTTTTTTCTGGTTTGGATCACGTAGTAATGTGGTACCACACTGAAACAGTCGATTAAACCAGGTTTCGATCAATATTTTTGAGGATAACGCAAGTTAGGTCTGGGATAGGTCTAGGATTTGCCCACATCAGGCTCTTACTTTCGCATATTTCTCATACTTCATGGCTAGATCCTGGGCTATTTCTGGATTGGATCACGTAGTAATGTAGTACCACACTGAAACAGACAATGAAACCTCGTTTCCATCAATATTTTAGAGGACAACGCAAGTTAGCTCTAGGTAAGTCCTGAGATTTTCACTGATCAGACTCATACTTTCGCATTCTTCACATACTTGTTGAACGGATCCTGGGTTTTTTCTCGTTTGGATCTCGTAGTAATGTGGTACCACACTGAAACAGTCAATTAAACCTGGTTTCGATCAATATTTTAGAGAATAATTCATGTTAGGTCTAGGTTAGGTCAGGGATTTGCTCTCATAGGGCTCATTCTTTCGCATATTTCTCATACTTGATGGCTAGATCCTGGGCTTTTTCTGGATTGCATGACGTAGTAATGAAGTACAACACTGAAACAGTCAACTAAACCTGGTTTCGACACAATATTTTAGAGAATAATTCATGTTAGGTCTAGGATAGGTCTGGGATTTTCACTCATCAGACTCATACTTTCGCAGTCTTTACATACTTGTTGAACGGATCCTGGGTTTTTTCTGGTTTGGATCACGTAGTAATGTGGTGCCAGACTAAAACAGTCGATTAAACCTGGTTTCGATCAATATCTTAGAGGATAACGCATGTTAGGTCTAGGTTAGGCCTGGGATTTTCACTCATCAGACTCATACTTTCGCAGTCTTTACATACTTGTTGAACGGATCCTGGGTTTTTTCTGGTTTGGATCACGTAGTAGTGTGGTACCACGCTGAAACAGTCCATTAAACCTGGTTTGGATCAATATTTTAGAGGGTAACGCATGTTAGGTCTAGGTTAGGCCTGGGATTTTCACTCATCAGACTCATACTTTCGCAGTCTTTACATACTTGTTGAACGGATCCTGGGTTTTTTCTGGTTTGGATCACGTAGTAGTGTGGTACCACGCTGAAACAGTCCATTAAACCTGGTTTGGATCAATATTTTAGAGGATAACGCATGTTTGGTCTAGGTTAGGCCTGGGATTTTCACTCATCAGACTCATACTATCGCATTCTTCACATACCTGTTGAACAGATCCTGGGTTTTTTCTGGTTTGGATCACGAAGTAGTGTGGTACCACACTAAAACAGTCCATTAAACCTGGTATCGCTCAATATTTTAGAGGATAACGCATGTTAGGTCTTGGTTAGGTCTGGGATTTGCTCTCATCAGGCTCATCCTTTCGCATATTTCTCATACTTGATGGCTCGATCCTGGGCTTTTTCTGGATTGCATCACGTAGTAATGTAGTACCACAATGAAACAGTCAATGAAACCTCGTTTCCATAAATATTTTAGAGGACAACGCAAGTTAGGTCTAGGTAAGTCCTGAGATTTTCACTGATCAGACGCATACTTTCGCATTCTTCACATACTTGTTGAACGGATCCTGGGTTTTTTCTAGTTTGGATCTCGTAGTAATGTAGTACCACACTGAAACAGTCCATTAAACCTGGTTTGGATCAATATTTTAGAGGATAACGCATGTTAGGTCTAGGTTAGGCCTGGGATTTTCACTCATAAGACTCATACTTTCGCATTCTTCACATACTTGTTGAACGGATTCTGGTTTTTTTCTGGTTTGCATCACGTAGTAATGTGGTGCCAGACTAAAACAGTCGATTAAACCTGGTTTCGATCAATATCTTAGAGGATAACGCATGTTAGGTCTAGGTTAGGCCTGGGATTTTCACTCATCAGACTCATACTTTCGCAGTCTTTACATACTTGTTGAACGGATCCTGGGTTTTTTCTGGTTTGGATCACGTAGTAGTGTGGTACCACGCTGAAACAGTCCATTAAACCTGGTTTGGATCAATATTTCAGAGGATAACGCATGTTAGGTCTAGGTTAGGCCTGGGATTTTCACTCATCAGACTCATACCTTCGCAGTCTTTACATACTTGTTGAACGGATCCTGGGTTTTTTCTGGTTTGGATCACGTAGTAGTGTGGTACCACGCTGAAACAGTCCATTAAACCTGGTTTCGATTAATATTTTAGAGGATAACGCAAGTTAAGTCTGGGATTGGTCTGGGATTTTCACTTATCAGACTCATACTTTCGCATTCTTCACATACTTGTTGAACGGATCCTGGGTTTTTTCTGGTTTGGATCATGTAGTAATGTGGGACCACACAGAAACAGTCAATTAAACCTGGTTTCGATCAATATTTTAGAGAATAATTCATGTTAGGTCTAGGTTAGGTCTGGGATTTGCTCTCATCAGGCTCATTCTTTCGCATATTTCTCATACTTGATGGCTAGATCCTGGGCTTCTTCTCGATTGCATTACGTAGTAATGAAGTACATCACTGAAACAGTCAATTAAACCTGGTTTCCATCATTATCTTAGAGGACAACGCAAGTTAGGCCTGGGATATGTCTGGGATTTGCCCTCATCAGGCTCATACTTTCGCGTTTTTTACATACTTGTTGAACAGATCCTGGGCTGTTTCTGGCTTGTATCACGTAGTAATGTGGTACCACGCTGAAACAGTCAATTAAGCCTGGTTTCGCTCAACATTTTAGAGGATAACGCATGTTAGGTCTAGGTTAGGTCTGGGATTTTCTCTCATCAGGCTCATTCTTTCGCATTCTTCACATACTTGTTGAACTGATCCTGGGTTTTTTCTGGCTTGGATCACGTAGTATTGTGGTACCACACTGAAACAGTCAATGAAACCTGGTTTCCATGAATATTTTAGAGGACAGCGCATGTTAGGTCTAGGTTAGGCCAGGGATTTTCACTCATCAGACTCATACTTTCGCATTCTTCACATACTTGTTGAACGGATCCTGGGTTTTTTCTGGTTTGGATCACGTAGTAATGTGGTACCACACTGAAACAGTCCATTAAACCTGGTCTTGATAAATATTTTAGAGGATAACTCATGTTAGGTCTGGGTTAGGTCTAGGATTTGTGCTCATCAGGCTCATACTTTCGCATATTTCTCATACTTGTTGAACAGATCCTTGGTTTTTACTGGTTTGGATCACGCAGTAATGTGGTACCACACTGAAACAGTCCATTATACCTGGTTTGGATCAATATTTTAGAGGATAACGCATGTTAGGTCTAGGTTATGTCTGGGATTTTCACTCATCAGACTCATACTTTCGCAGTCTTCAAATACTTGTTGAACGGATCCTGGGTTTTTTCTGGTTTGGATCACGTAGTAATGTGGTACCACACTGAAACTGTCGATTAAAGCTGGTTTCGATCAATATTTTAGAGGATAACGCAAGTTAGGTCTGGGATAGGTCTGGAATTTGACATCATCAGACTCATACTTTCGCACACTTCACATACTCGTTGAACAGATCCTGGGTTATTTTCTGGTTTGGATCACATAGTAATGTGGTTCCACTCTGAAGCAGTCGATTAAACCAGGTTTCGATCAATATTTTTGATGATAACGCAAGTTAGGTCTGGGATAGGTCTAGGATTTGCCCTCATCAGGCTCTTACTTTCGCATATTTCTCATACTTCATGGCTAGATCCTGGGCTATTTCTGGATTGGATCACGTAGTAATGTAGTACCACACTGAAACAGACAATGAAACCTCGTTTCCATCAATATTTTAGAGGACAACGCAAGTTAGGTCTAGGTAAGTCCTGAGATTTTCACTCATCAGACTCATACTTTCGCATTCTTCACATACTTGTTGAACTGATCCTGGGTTTTTTCTGGTTTGGATCACGTAGTATTGTGGTACCACACTGAAACAGTCAATGAAACCTGGTTTCCATCAATATTTTAGAGGACAGCGCATGTTAGGTCTAGGTTCGGTCTGGGATTTTCACTCATCAGACTCATACTTTCGCATTCTTCACATACTTGTTGAACGGATCCTGGGTTTTTTCTGGTTTGGATCACGTAGTAATGTGGTACCCCACTGAAACAGTCCATTAAACCTGGTCTTGATAAATATTTTAGAGGATAACGCATGTTAGGTCTGGGTTAGGTCTAGGATTTGCCCTCATCAGGCTCATACTTTCGCATATTTCTCATACTTCAAGGCTAGATCCTGGGCTGTTTCTGGATTGTATCACGTAGTAATGTGGTACCACGCTGAAACAGTCAATTAAACCTGGTTTCGATCTGTATTTTAGAGGATAACGCAAGTTAGGTCTGGGATAGTTCTAGGATTTGCCCTCATCAGGCTCATACTTTCGCATATTTCTCATACTTGATGGCTAGATCCTGGGCTATATCTGGATTGGATCACGTAGTAAAGTGGTACCACACTGAAACATTCAATGAAACCTGGTTTCCATCAATATTTTAGAGGATAACGCATGTTAGGTCTGGGTTAGGTCTAAGATTTGCCCTCATCAGGCTCACAGTTTAGCGTTTTTCACATACTTGTTGAACGGATCCTGGGTTTTTTCTGGTTTGGATCACGTAGTAATGTGGTACCACACTGAAACGGTCAATTAAACCTGGTTTCGATCAATATTTTAGAGAATAATTCATGTTAGGTCAAGGTTAGGTCTGGGATTTGCTCTCATCAGGCTCATTCTTTCGCATATTTCTCATACTTGATGGCTAGATCCTGGGCTTTTTCTGGATTGCAACACGTAGTAATGTAGTACAACACTGAAACAGTCAACTAAACCTGGTTTCGACACAATATTTTAGAGAATAATTCATGTTAGGTCTAGGATAGGTCTGGGATTTTCACTCATCAGACTCATACTTTCGCAGTCTTTACATACTTGTTGAACGGATCCTGGGTTTTTTCTGGTTTGGATCACGTAGTAATGTGGTGCCAGACTAAAACAGTCGATTAAACCTGGTTTCGATCAATATCTTAGAGGATAACGCATGTTAGGTCTAGGTTAGGCCTGGGATTTTCACTCATCAGACTCATACTTTCGCAGTCTTTACATACTTGTTGAACGGATCCTGGGTTTTTTCTGGTTTGGATCACGTAGTAGTGTGGTACCACGCTGAAACAGTCCATTAAACCTGGTTTGGATCAATATTTTAGAGGGTAACGCATGTTAGGTCTAGGTTAGGCCTGGGATTTTCACTCATCAGACTCATACTTTCGCAGTCTTTACATACTTGTTGAACGGATCCTGGGTTTTTTCTGGTTTGGATCACGTAGTAGTGTGGTACCACGCTGAAACAGTCCATTAAACCTGGTTTGGATCAATATTTTAGAGGATAACGCATGTTAGGTCTAGGTTAGGCCTGGGATTTTCACTCATCAGACTCATACTTTCGCAGTCTTTACATACTTGTTGGGCGGATCCTGGGTTATTTTCTGGTTTGGATCACATAGTGATGTGGTACCACACTGAAACAGTCGATTAAACCAGGTTTCGATCAATATTTTTGAGGATAACGCATGTTAGGTCTAGGTTAGGCCTGGGATTTTCACTTATCAGACTCATACTTTTCATACTCATACTGGGATTTTGCTCTCATCAGGCTCATTCTTTCGCATATTTCTCATACTTGATGGCTAGATCCTGGGTTATTATCTGGTTTGGATCACATAGTAATGTGGTACCACACTGAAACAGTCGATTAAACCTGGTTTCGATCAATATTTTTGAGGATAACGCATGTTAGGTCTGGGTTAGGCCGGGGATTTTCTCTCATCAGACACATACTTTCGCATTCTTCACATACTTGTTGAACGGATCCTGGGTTTTTACTGGTTTGGATCATGTAGTAATGTGGTACCACACTGAAACATTCAATTAAACCTGGTCTTGATAAATATTTTAGAGGATAACGCATGTTAGGTCTGGGTTAGGTCTGGGATTTTCACTCATCAGACTCTTACTTTCGCGTTCTTCACATACTTGTTGAACGGATCCTGGGTTTTTTCTGGTTTGGATCACGTAGTAATGTGGGACCACACTGAAACAATCAATTAAACCTGGTCTTGATAAATATTTTAGAGGATAACGCATGTTAGGTCTGGGTTAGGTCTAGGATTTGCCCTCATCAGGCTCATACTTTCGCATATTTCTCATACTTCATGGCTAGATCCTGGGCTGTTTCTGGATTGTATCACGTAGCAATGTGGTACCACGCTGAAACAGTCAATTAAACCTGGTTTCGATCAATATTTTAGAGGATAACGCAAGTTAGGTCTGGGATAGGTCTGGGATTCGCCCTAATCAGGCTCATACTTTCGCGTTTTTCACGTACTTGTTGAACTGATCCTGGGTTTTTTCTGGTTTGGATCACGTAGTAATGTGGTACCACACTGAAACAGTCGATTAAACCAGGTTTCGATCAATATTTTTGAGGATAACGCAAGTTAGGTCTGGGATAGGTCTAGGATTTGCCCACATCAGGCTCTTACTTTCGCATATTTCTCATACTTCATGGCTAGATCCTGGGCTATTTCTGGATTGGATCACGTAGTAATGTAGTACCACACTGAAACAGACAATGAAACCTCGTTTCCATCAATATTTTAGAGGACAACGCAAGTTAGCTCTAGGTAAGTCCTGAGATTTTCACTGATCAGACTCATACTTTCGCATTCTTCACATACTTGTTGAACGGATCCTGGGTTTTTTCTCGTTTGGATCTCGTAGTAATGTGGTACCACACTGAAACAGTCAATTAAACCTGGTTTCGATCAATATTTTAGAGAATAATTCATGTTAGGTCTAGGTTAGGTCAGGGATTTGCTCTCATAGGGCTCATTCTTTCGCATATTTCTCATACTTGATGGCTAGATCCTGGGCTTTTTCTGGATTGCATGACGTAGTAATGAAGTACAACACTGAAACAGTCAACTAAACCTGGTTTCGACACAATATTTTAGAGAATAATTCATGTTAGGTCTAGGATAGGTCTGGGATTTTCACTCATCAGACTCATACTTTCGCAGTCTTTACATACTTGTTGAACGGATCCTGGGTTTTTTCTGGTTTGGATCACGTAGTAATGTGGTGCCAGACTAAAACAGTCGATTAAACCTGGTTTCGATCAATATCTTAGAGGATAACGCATGTTAGGTCTAGGTTAGGCCTGGGATTTTCACTCATCAGACTCATACTTTCGCAGTCTTTACATACTTGTTGAACGGATCCTGGGTTTTTTCTGGTTTGGATCACGTAGTAGTGTGGTACCACGCTGAAACAGTCCATTAAACCTGGTTTGGATCAATATTTTAGAGGGTAACGCATGTTAGGTCTAGGTTAGGCCTGGGATTTTCACTCATCAGACTCATACTTTCGCAGTCTTTACATACTTGTTGAACGGATCCTGGGTTTTTTCTGGTTTGGATCACGTAGTAGTGTGGTACCACGCTGAAACAGTCCATTAAACCTGGTTTGGATCAATATTTTAGAGGATAACGCATGTTAGGTCTAGGTTAGGCCTGGGATTTTCACTCATCAGACTCATACTATCGCATTCTTCACATACCTGTTGAACAGATCCTGGGTTTTTTCTGGTTTGGATCACGAAGTAGTCTGGTACCACACTAAAACAGTCCATTAAACCTGGTATCGCTCAATATTTTAGAGGATAACGCATGTTAGGTCTTGGTTAGGTCTGGGATTTGCTCTCATCAGGCTCATCCTTTCGCATATTTCTCATACTTGATGGCTCGATCCTGGGCTTTTTCTGGATTGCATCACGTAGTAATGTAGTACCACAATGAAACAGTCAATGAAACCTCGTTTCCATAAATATTTTAGAGGACAACGCAAGTTAGGTCTAGGTAAGTCCTGAGATTTTCACTGATCAGACGCATACTTTCGCATTCTTCACATACTTGTTGAACGGATCCTGGGTTTTTTCTAGTTTGGATCTCGTAGTAATGTAGTACCACACTGAAACAGTCCATTAAACCTGGTTTGGATCAATATTTTAGAGGATAACGCATGTTAGGTCTAGGTTAGGCCTGGGATTTTCACTCATAAGACTCATACTTTCGCATTCTTCACATACTTGTTGAACGGATCCTGGGTTATTTCTGGTTTGGATCACGTAGTAATGTGGGACCACACTGAAACAGTCAATTAAACCTGGTTTCGATCAATATTTTAGAGAATAATTCATGTTAGGTCTAGGTTAGGTCAGGGATTTGCTCTCATAAGGCTCATTCTTTCGCATAATTCTCATACTTGATGGCTAGATCCTGGGCTTTTTCTGGATTGCATCACGTAGTAATGAAGTACAACACTGAAACAGTCAATTAAACCTGGTTTCGACACAATATTTTAGAGAATAATTCATGTTAGGTCTAGGTTAGGTCTGGGATTTTCACTCATCAGACTCATACTTTCGCAGTCTTTACATACTTGTTGAACGGATTCTGGGTTTTTTCTGGTTTGGATCACGTAGTAATGTGGTGCCAGACTAAAACAGTCGATTAAACCTGGTTTCGATCAATATCTTAGAGGATAACGCATGTTAGGTCTAGGTTAGGCCTGGGATTTTCACTCATCAGACTCATACTTTCGCAGTCTTTACATACTTGTTGAACGGATCCTGGGTTTTTTCTGGTTTGGATCACGTAGTAATGTGGTGCCAGACTAAAACAGTCGATTAAACCTGGTTTCGATCAATATCTTAGAGGATAACGCATGTCAGGTCTAGGTTAGGCCTGGGATTTTCACTCATCAGACTCATACTTTCGCAGTCTTTACATACTTGTTGAACGGATCCTGGGTTTTTTCTGGTTTGGATCACGTAGTAGTGTGGTACCACGCTGAAACAGTCCATTAAACCTGGTTTGGATCAATATTTTAGAGGGTAACGCATGTTAGGTCTAGGTTAGGCCTGGGATTTTCACTCATCAGACTCATACTTTCGCAGTCTTTACATACTTGTTGAACGGATCCTGGGTTTTTTCTGGTTTGGATCACGTAGTAGTGTGGTACCACGCTGAAACAGTCCATTAAACCTGGTTTGGATCAATATTTTAGAGGATAACGCATGTTAGGTCTAGGTTAGGCCTGGGATTTTCACTCATCAGACTCATACTTTCGCAGTCTTTACATACTTGTTGGGCGGATCCTGGGTTATTTTCTGGTTTGGATCACATAGTGATGTGGTACCACACTGAAACAGTCGATTAAACCAGGTTTCGATCAATATTTTTGAGGATAACGCATGTTAGGTCTAGGTTAGGCCTGGGATTTTCACTTATCAGACTCATACTTTTCATACTCATACTGGGATTTTGCTCTCATCAGGCTCATTCTTTCGCATATTTCTCATACTTGATGGCTAGATCCTGGGTTATTATCTGGTTTGGATCACATAGTAATGTGGTACCACACTGAAACAGTCGATTAAACCTGGTTTCGATCAATATTTTTGAGGATAACGCATGTTAGGTCTGGGTTAGGCCGGGGATTTTCTCTCATCAGACACATACTTTCGCATTCTTCACATACTTGTTGAACGGATCCTGGGTTTTTACTGGTTTGGATCATGTAGTAATGTGGTACCACACTGAAACATTCAATTAAACCTGGTCTTGATAAATATTTTAGAGGATAACGCATGTTAGGTCTGGGTTAGGTCTGGGATTTTCACTCATCAGACTCTTACTTTCGCGTTCTTCACATACTTGTTGAACGGATCCTGGGTTTTTTCTGGTTTGGATCACGTAGTAATGTGGGACCACACTGAAACAATCAATTAAACCTGGTCTTGATAAATATTTTAGAGGATAACGCATGTTAGGTCTGGGTTAGGTCTAGGATTTGCCCTCATCAGGCTCATACTTTCGCATATTTCTCATACTTCATGGCTAGATCCTGGGCTGTTTCTGGATTGTATCACGTAGCAATGTGGTACCACGCTGAAACAGTCAATTAAACCTGGTTTCGATCAATATTTTAGAGGATAACGCAAGTTAGGTCTGGGATAGGTCTGGGATTCGCCCTAATCAGGCTCATACTTTCGCGTTTTTCACGTACTTGTTGAACTGATCCTGGGTTTTTTCTGGTTTGGATCACGTAGTAATGTGGTACCACACTGAAACAGTCGATTAAACCAGGTTTCGATCAATATTTTTGAGGATAACGCAAGTTAGGTCTGGGATAGGTCTAGGATTTGCCCACATCAGGCTCTTACTTTCGCATATTTCTCATACTTCATGGCTAGATCCTGGGCTATTTCTGGATTGGATCACGTAGTAATGTAGTACCACACTGAAACAGACAATGAAACCTCGTTTCCATCAATATTTTAGAGGACAACGCAAGTTAGCTCTAGGTAAGTCCTGAGATTTTCACTGATCAGACTCATACTTTCGCATTCTTCACATACTTGTTGAACGGATCCTGGGTTTTTTCTCGTTTGGATCTCGTAGTAATGTGGTACCACACTGAAACAGTCAATTAAACCTGGTTTCGATCAATATTTTAGAGAATAATTCATGTTAGGTCTAGGTTAGGTCAGGGATTTGCTCTCATAGGGCTCATTCTTTCGCATATTTCTCATACTTGATGGCTAGATCCTGGGCTTTTTCTGGATTGCATGACGTAGTAATGAAGTACAACACTGAAACAGTCAACTAAACCTGGTTTCGACACAATATTTTAGAGAATAATTCATGTTAGGTCTAGGATAGGTCTGGGATTTTCACTCATCAGACTCATACTTTCGCAGTCTTTACATACTTGTTGAACGGATCCTGGGTTTTTTCTGGTTTGGATCACGTAGTAATGTGGTGCCAGACTAAAACAGTCGATTAAACCTGGTTTCGATCAATATCTTAGAGGATAACGCATGTTAGGTCTAGGTTAGGCCTGGGATTTTCACTCATCAGACTCATACTTTCGCAGTCTTTACATACTTGTTGAACGGATCCTGGGTTTTTTCTGGTTTGGATCACGTAGTAGTGTGGTACCACGCTGAAACAGTCCATTAAACCTGGTTTGGATCAATATTTTAGAGGGTAACGCATGTTAGGTCTAGGTTAGGCCTGGGATTTTCACTCATCAGACTCATACTTTCGCAGTCTTTACATACTTGTTGAACGGATCCTGGGTTTTTTCTGGTTTGGATCACGTAGTAGTGTGGTACCACGCTGAAACAGTCCATTAAACCTGGTTTGGATCAATATTTTAGAGGATAACGCATGTTAGGTCTAGGTTAGGCCTGGGATTTTCACTCATCAGACTCATACTATCGCATTCTTCACATACCTGTTGAACAGATCCTGGGTTTTTTCTGGTTTGGATCACGAAGTAGTGTGGTACCACACTAAAACAGTCCATTAAACCTGGTATCGCTCAATATTTTAGAGGATAACGCATGTTAGGTCTTGGTTAGGTCTGGGATTTGCTCTCATCAGGCTCATCCTTTCGCATATTTCTCATACTTGATGGCTCGATCCTGGGCTTTTTCTGGATTGCATCACGTAGTAATGTAGTACCACAATGAAACAGTCAATGAAACCTCGTTTCCATAAATATTTTAGAGGACAACGCAAGTTAGGTCTAGGTAAGTCCTGAGATTTTCACTGATCAGACGCATACTTTCGCATTCTTCACATACTTGTTGAACGGATCCTGGGTTTTTTCTAGTTTGGATCTCGTAGTAATGTAGTACCACACTGAAACAGTCCATTAAACCTGGTTTGGATCAATATTTTAGAGGATAACGCATGTTAGGTCTAGGTTAGGCCTGGGATTTTCACTCATAAGACTCATACTTTCGCATTCTTCACATACTTGTTGAACGGATCCTGGGTTATTTCTGGTTTGGATCACGTAGTAATGTGGAACCACACTGAAACAGTCAATTAAACCTGGTTTCGATCAATATTTTAGAGAATAATTCATGTTAGGTCTAGGTTAGGTCAGGGATTTGCTCTCATAAGGCTCATTCTTTCGCATAATTCTCATACTTGATGGCTAGATCCTGGGCTTTTTCTGGATTGCATCACGTAGTAATGAAGTACAACACTGAAACAGTCAATTAAACCTGGTTTCGACACAATATTTTAGAGAATAATTCATGTTAGGTCTAGGTTAGGTCTGGGATTTTCACTCATCAGACTCATACTTTCGCAGTCTTTACATACTTGTTGAACGGATTCTGGGTTTTTTCTGGTTTGGATCACGTAGTAATGTGGTGCCAGACTAAAACAGTCGATTAAACCTGGTTTCGATCAATATCTTAGAGGATAACGCATGTTAGGTCTAGGTTAGGCCTGGGATTTTCACTCATCAGACTCATACTTTCGCAGTCTTTACATACTTGTTGAACGGATCCTGGGTTTTTTCTGGTTTGGATCACGTAGTAGTGTGGTACCACGCTGAAACAGTCCATTAAACCTGGTTTGGATCAATATTTCAGAGGATAACGCATGTTAGGTCTAGGTTAGGCCTGGGATTTTCACTCATCAGACTCATACCTTCGCAGTCTTTACATACTTGTTGAACGGATCCTGGGTTTTTTCTGGTTTGGATCACGTAGTAGTGTGGTACCACGCTGAAACAGTCCATTAAACCTGGTTTCGATTAATATTTTAGAGGATAACGCAAGTTAAGTCTGGGATTGGTCTGGGATTTGACCTCATCAGACTCATACTTTCGCACACTTCACATACTCGTTGTACAGATCCTGGGTTATTTTCTGGTTTGGATCACATAGTGATGTGGTACCACACTGAAACAGTCGATTAAACCAGGTTTCGATCAATATTTTTGAGGATAACGCATGTTAGGTCTAGGTTAGGCCTGGGATTTTCACTTATCAGACTCATACTTTCGCATTCTTCACATACTTGTTGAACGGATCCTGGGTTTTTTCTGGTTTGGATCATGTAGTAATGTGGGACCACACAGAAACAGTCAATTAAACCTGGTTTCGATCAATATTTTAGAGAATAATTCATGTTAGGTCTAGGTTAGGTCTGGGATTTGCTCTCATCAGGCTCATTCTTTCGCATATTTCTCATACTTGATGGCTAGATCCTGGGCTTCTTCTCGATTGCATTACGTAGTAATGAAGTACATCACTGAAACAGTCAATTAAACCTGGTTTCCATCATTATCTTAGAGGACAACGCAAGTTAGGCCTGGGATATGTCTGGGATTTGCCCTCATCAGGCTCATACTTTCGCGTTTTTTACATACTTGTTGAACAGATCCTGGGCTGTTTCTGGCTTGTATCACGTAGTAATGTGGTACCACGCTGAAACAGTCAATTAAGCCTGGTTTCGCTCAACATTTTAGAGGATAACGCATGTTAGGTCTAGGTTAGGTCTGGGATTTTCTCTCATCAGGCTCATTCTTTCGCATTCTTCACATACTTGTTGAACTGATCCTGGGTTTTTTCTGGCTTGGATCACGTAGTATTGTGGTACCACACTGAAACAGTCAATGAAACCTGGTTTCCATGAATATTTTAGAGGACAGCGCATGTTAGGTCTAGGTTAGGCCAGGGATTTTCACTCATCAGACTCATACTTTCGCATTCTTCACATACTTGTTGAACGGATCCTGGGTTTTTTCTGGTTTGGATCACGTAGTAATGTGGTACCACACTGAAACAGTCCATTAAACCTGGTCTTGATAAATATTTTAGAGGATAACTCATGTTAGGTCTGGGTTAGGTCTAGGATTTGTGCTCATCAGGCTCATACTTTCGCATATTTCTCATACTTGTTGAACAGATCCTTGGTTTTTACTGGTTTGGATCACGCAGTAATGTGGTACCACACTGAAACAGTCCATTATACCTGGTTTGGATCAATATTTTAGAGGATAACGCATGTTAGGTCTAGGTTATGTCTGGGATTTTCACTCATCAGACTCATACTTTCGCAGTCTTCAAATACTTGTTGAACGGATCCTGGGTTTTTTCTGGTTTGGATCACGTAGTAATGTGGTACCACACTGAAACTGTCGATTAAAGCTGGTTTCGATCAATATTTTAGAGGATAACGCAAGTTAGGTCTGGGATAGGTCTGGAATTTGACATCATCAGACTCATACTTTCGCACACTTCACATACTCGTTGAACAGATCCTGGGTTATTTTCTGGTTTGGATCACATAGTAATGTGGTTCCACTCTGAAGCAGTCGATTAAACCAGGTTTCGATCAATATTTTTGATGATAACGCAAGTTAGGTCTGGGATAGGTCTAGGATTTGCCCTCATCAGGCTCTTACTTTCGCATATTTCTCATACTTCATGGCTAGATCCTGGGCTATTTCTGGATTGGATCACGTAGTAATGTAGTACCACACTGAAACAGACAATGAAACCTCGTTTCCATCAATATTTTAGAGGACAACGCAAGTTAGGTCTAGGTAAGTCCTGAGATTTTCACTCATCAGACTCATACTTTCGCATTCTTCACATACTTGTTGAACTGATCCTGGGTTTTTTCTGGTTTGGATCACGTAGTATTGTGGTACCACACTGAAACAGTCAATGAAACCTGGTTTCCATCAATATTTTAGAGGACAGCGCATGTTAGGTCTAGGTTCGGTCTGGGATTTTCACTCATCAGACTCATACTTTCGCATTCTTCACATACTTGTTGAACGGATCCTGGGTTTTTTCTGGTTTGGATCACGTAGTAATGTGGTACCCCACTGAAACAGTCCATTAAACCTGGTCTTGATAAATATTTTAGAGGATAACGCATGTTAGGTCTGGGTTAGGTCTAGGATTTGCCCTCATCAGGCTCATACTTTCGCATATTTCTCATACTTCAAGGCTAGATCCTGGGCTGTTTCTGGATTGTATCACGTAGTAATGTGGTACCACGCTGAAACAGTCAATTAAACCTGGTTTCGATCTGTATTTTAGAGGATAACGCAAGTTAGGTCTGGGATAGTTCTAGGATTTGCCCTCATCAGGCTCATACTTTCGCATATTTCTCATACTTGATGGCTAGATCCTGGGCTATATCTGGATTGGATCACGTAGTAAAGTGGTACCACACTGAAACATTCAATGAAACCTGGTTTCCATCAATATTTTAGAGGATAACGCATGTTAGGTCTGGGTTAGGTCTAAGATTTGCCCTCATCAGGCTCACAGTTTAGCGTTTTTCACATACTTGTTGAACGGATCCTGGGTTTTTTCTGGTTTGGATCACGTAGTAATGTGGTACCACACTGAAACGGTCAATTAAACCTGGTTTCGATCAATATTTTAGAGAATAATTCATGTTAGGTCAAGGTTAGGTCTGGGATTTGCTCTCATCAGGCTCATTCTTTCGCATATTTCTCATACTTGATGGCTAGATCCTGGGCTTTTTCTGGATTGCAACACGTAGTAATGTAGTACAACACTGAAACAGTCAACTAAACCTGGTTTCGACACAATATTTTAGAGAATAATTCATGTTAGGTCTAGGATAGGTCTGGGATTTTCACTCATCAGACTCATACTTTCGCAGTCTTTACATACTTGTTGAACGGATCCTGGGTTTTTTCTGGTTTGGATCACGTAGTAATGTGGTGCCAGACTAAAACAGTCGATTAAACCTGGTTTCGATCAATATCTTAGAGGATAACGCATGTTAGGTCTAGGTTAGGCCTGGGATTTTCACTCATCAGACTCATACTTTCGCAGTCTTTACATACTTGTTGAACGGATCCTGGGTTTTTTCTGGTTTGGATCACGTAGTAGTGTGGTACCACGCTGAAACAGTCCATTAATCCTGGTTTGGATCAATATTTTAGAGGGTAACGCATGTTAGGTCTAGGTTAGGCCTGGGATTTTCACTCATCAGACTCATACTTTCGCAGTCTTTACATACTTGTTGAACGGATCCTGGGTTTTTTCTGGTTTGGATCACGTAGTAGTGTGGTACCACGCTGAAACAGTCCATTAAACCTGGTTTGGATCAATATTTTAGAGGATAACGCATGTTAGGTCTAGGTTAGGCCTGGGATTTTCACTCATCAGACTCATACTTTCGCATTCTTCACATACCTGTTGAACAGATCCTGGGTTTTTTCTGGTTTGGATCACGAAGTAGTGTGGTACCACACTAAAACAGTCCATTAAACCTGGTATCGCTCAATATTTTAGAGGATAACGCATGTTAGGTCTAGGTTAGGTCTGGGATTTGCTCTCATCAGGCTCATTCTTTCGCATATTTCTCATACTTGATGGCTAGATCCTGGGTTATTATCTGGTTTGGATCACATAGTAATGTGGTACCACACTGAAACAGTCGATTAAACCTGGTTTCGATCAATATTTTTGAGGATAACGCATGTTAGGTCTGGGTTAGGCCGGGGATTTTCTCTCATCAGACACATACTTTCGCATTCTTCACATACTTGTTGAACGGATCCTGGGTCTTTCCTGGTTTGGATCACGTAGTAATGTGGTACCACACTGAAACAGTCCATTATACCTGGTTTGGATCAATATTTTAGAGGATAACGCATGTTAGGTCTAGGTTATGTCTGGGATTTTCACTCATCAGACTCATACTTTCGCAGTCTTCAAATACTTGTTGAACGGATCCTGGGTTTTTTCTGGTTTGGATCACGTAGTAATGTGGTACCACACTGAAACTGTCGATTAAAGCTGGTTTCGATCAATATTTTAGAGGATAACGCAAGTTAGGTCTGGGATAGGTCTGGAATTTGACATCATCAGACTCATACTTTCGCACACTTCACATACTCGTTGAACAGATCCTGGGTTATTTTCTGGTTTGGATCACATAGTAATGTGGTTCCACTCTGAAGCAGTCGATTAAACCAGGTTTCGATCAATATTTTTGATGATAACGCAAGTTAGGTCTGGGATAGGTCTAGGATTTGCCCTCATCAGGCTCTTACTTTCGCATATTTCTCATACTTCATGGCTAGATCCTGGGCTATTTCTGGATTGGATCACGTAGTAATGTAGTACCACACTGAAACAGACAATGAAACCTCGTTTCCATCAATATTTTAGAGGACAACGCAAGTTAGGTCTAGGTAAGTCCTGAGATTTTCACTCATCAGACTCATACTTTCGCATTCTTCACATACTTGTTGAACTGATCCTGGGTTTTTTCTGGTTTGGATCACGTAGTATTGTGGTACCACACTGAAACAGTCAATGAAACCTGGTTTCCATCAATATTTTAGAGGACAGCGCATGTTAGGTCTAGGTTCGGTCTGGGATTTTCACTCATCAGACTCATACTTTCGCAGTCTTTACATACTTGTTGAACGGATCCTGGGTTTTTTCTGGTTTGGATCACGTAGTAATGTGGTGCCAGACTAAAACAGTCGATTAAACCTGGTTTCGATCAATATCTTAGAGGATAACGCATGTTAGGTCTAGGTTAGGCCTGGGATTTTCACTCATCAGACTCATACTTTCGCAGTCTTTACATACTTGTTGAACGGATCCTGGGTTTTTTCTGGTTTGGATCACGTAGTAGTGTGGTACCACGCTGAAACAGTCCATTAAACCTGGTTTGGATCAATATTTTAGAGGGTAACGCATGTTAGGTCTAGGTTAGGCCTGGGATTTTCACTCATCAGACTCATACTTTCGCAGTCTTTACATACTTGTTGAACGGATCCTGGGTTTTTTCTGGTTTGGATCACGTAGTAGTGTGGTACCACGCTGAAACAGTCCATTAAACCTGGTTTGGATCAATATTTTAGAGGATAACGCATGTTAGGTCTAGGTTAGGCCTGGGATTTTCACTCATCAGACTCATACTTTCGCATTCTTCACATACCTGTTGAACAGATCCTGGGTTTTTTCTGGTTTGGATCACGAAGTAGTGTGGTACCACACTAAAACAGTCCATTAAACCTGGTATCGCTCAATATTTTAGAGGATAACGCATGTTAGGTCTAGGTTAGGTCTGGGATTTGCTCTCATCAGGCTCATTCTTTCGCATATTTCTCATACTTGATGGCTAGATCCTGGGTTATTATCTGGTTTGGATCACATAGTAATGTGGTACCACACTGAAACAGTCGATTAAACCTGGTTTCGATCAATATTTTTGAGGATAACGCATGTTAGGTCTGGGTTAGGCCGGGGATTTTCTCTCATCAGACACATACTTTCGCATTCTTCACATACTTGTTGAACGGATCCTGGGTCTTTCCTGGTTTGGATCACGTAGTAATGTGGTACCACACTGAAACAGTCCATTATACCTGGTTTGGATCAATATTTTAGAGGATAACGCATGTTAGGTCTAGGTTATGTCTGGGATTTTCACTCATCAGACTCATACTTTCGCAGTCTTCAAATACTTGTTGAACGGATCCTGGGTTTTTTCTGGTTTGGATCACGTAGTAATGTGGTACCACACTGAAACTGTCGATTAAAGCTGGTTTCGATCAATATTTTAGAGGATAACGCAAGTTAGGTCTGGGATAGGTCTGGAATTTGACATCATCAGACTCATACTTTCGCACACTTCACATACTCGTTGAACAGATCCTGGGTTATTTTCTGGTTTGGATCACATAGTAATGTGGTTCCACTCTGAAGCAGTCGATTAAACCAGGTTTCGATCAATATTTTTGATGATAACGCAAGTTAGGTCTGGGATAGGTCTAGGATTTGCCCTCATCAGGCTCTTACTTTCGCATATTTCTCATACTTCATGGCTAGATCCTGGGCTATTTCTGGATTGGATCACGTAGTAATGTAGTACCACACTGAAACAGACAATGAAACCTCGTTTCCATCAATATTTTAGAGGACAACGCAAGTTAGGTCTAGGTAAGTCCTGAGATTTTCACTCATCAGACTCATACTTTCGCATTCTTCACATACTTGTTGAACTGATCCTGGGTTTTTTCTGGTTTGGATCACGTAGTATTGTGGTACCACACTGAAACAGTCAATGAAACCTGGTTTCCATCAATATTTTAGAGGACAGCGCATGTTAGGTCTAGGTTCGGTCTGGGATTTTCACTCATCAGACTCATACTTTCGCATTCTTCACATACTTGTTGAACGGATCCTGGGTTTTTTCTGGTTTGGATCACGTAGTAATGTGGTACCCCACTGAAACAGTCCATTAAACCTGGTCTTGATAAATATTTTAGAGGATAACGCATGTTAGGTCTGGGTTAGGTCTAGGATTTGCCCTCATCAGGCTCATACTTTCGCATATTTCTCATACTTCAAGGCTAGATCCTGGGCTGTTTCTGGATTGTATCACGTAGTAATGTGGTACCACGCTGAAACAGTCAATTAAACCTGGTTTCGATCTGTATTTTAGAGGATAACGCAAGTTAGGTCTGGGATAGTTCTAGGATTTGCCCTCATCAGGCTCATACTTTCGCATATTTCTCATACTTGATGGCTAGATCCTGGGCTATATCTGGATTGGATCACGTAGTAAAGTGGTACCACACTGAAACATTCAATGAAACCTGGTTTCCATCAATATTTTAGAGGATAACGCATGTTAGGTCTGGGTTAGGTCTAAGATTTGCCCTCATCAGGCTCACAGTTTAGCGTTTTTCACATACTTGTTGAACGGATCCTGGGTTTTTTCTGGTTTGGATCACGTAGTAATGTGGTACCACACTGAAACGGTCAATTAAACCTGGTTTCGATCAATATTTTAGAGAATAATTCATGTTAGGTCAAGGTTAGGTCTGGGATTTGCTCTCATCAGGCTCATTCTTTCGCATATTTCTCATACTTGATGGCTAGATCCTGGGCTTTTTCTGGATTGCAACACGTAGTAATGTAGTACCACACTGAAACAGTCAATGAAACCTGGTTTCGATCAATATTTTAGAGGATAACGCATGTTAGGTCTAGGTTTGCCCTGGGAATTACACTCATCAGACTCATACTTTCGCATTCTTCACATACTTGTTGTACGGATCCTGGATTTTTTCTGGTTTGGATCACGTAATAATGTAGTACCACACTGAAACATTCAATGAAACCTGGTTTCCATCAATATTTTAGAGGACAACGCATGTTAGGTCTAGGTTAGCCCTGGGAATTACACTCATCAGAATCATACTTTCGCATTCTTCACATACTTGTTGAACGGACCCTGAGTTTTTTCTGGTTTGGATCACGTAGTAATGTGGGACCACACTGAAACAGTCAATTAAACCTGGTTTCCATCATTATCTTAGAGGACAACGCAAGTTAGGCCTGGGATATGTCTGGGATTTGCCCTCATCAGGCTCATACTTTCGCGTTTTTCACATACTTGTTGAACAGATCCTGGGTTTTTTCTGGTTTGGATCACGTAGTAGTGTGGTACCACGCTGAAAAAGTCCATTAAACCTGGTTTGGATCAATATTTTAGAGAATAACGCATGTTAGGTCTAGGATAGGTCTGGGATTTGCTGTCATCAGGCTCATTCTTTCGCATATTTCTCATGCTTGATGGCTAGATCCTGGGCTTTGTCTAGATTGCATCACGTAGTAATGTAGTACCACACTGAAACAGTCAATGAAACCAGGTTTCCATCAATATTTTAGAGGACAACGTAAGTTAGGTCTAGGTATGGCCTGAGATTTTCACTGATCGTACTCATACTTTCGCATTTTTCACATACTTGTTGAACGGATCCTGGGTCTTTCCTGGTTTGGATCACGTAGTAATGTGGTACCACACTGAAACGGTCAATTAAACCTGGTTTCGATCAATATTTTAGAGAATAATTCATGTTAGGTCAAGGTTAGGTCTGGGATTTGCTCTCATCAGGCTCATTCTTTCGCATATTTCTCATACTTCATGGCTAGATCCTGGGCTGTTTCTGGATTGTATCACGTAGTAATGTGGTACCACGCTGAAACAGTCAATTAAGCCTGGTTTCGCTCAATATTTTAGAGGATAACGCATGTTAGGTCTAGGATAGGTCTGGGATTTGCTGTCATCAGGCTCATTCTTTCGCATATTTCTCATACTTGATGGCTAGATCCTGGACTTTTTCTGGACTGCATCACGTAGTAATGTAGTACCACACTGAAACAGTCAATGAAACCTGGTTTCCATCAATATTTTAGAGGACAACGCATGTTAGGTCTACGTTAGCCCTGGGAATTACACTCATCAGACTCATACTTTCGCATTCTTCACATACTTGTTGAACTGATCCTGGGTTCTTTCTGGTTTGGATCACGTAGTATTGTGGTACCACACTGAAACAGTCAATGAAACCTGGTTTCCATGAATATTTTAGAGGACAGCGCATGTTAGGTCTAGGTTAGGCCAGGGATTTTCACTCATCAGACTCATTCTTTTGCATTCGTCACAAACTTCTTGAACGGATCCTGGGTTTTTTCTGGTTTGGATCACGTAGTAATGTGGTACCACACTGAAACAGTCCATTAAACCTGGTCTTGCTAAATATTTTAGAGGATAACGCATGTTAGGTCTGGGTTAGGTCTAGGATTTGCCCTCATCAGGCTCATACTTTCGCATATTTCACATACTTGTTGAACGGATCCTGGGTTTTTTCTGGTTTGGATCACGTAGTCATGTGGTACCACACTGAAACAGTCGATTAAACCTGGTTTCGATCAATATTTTAGAGAATAATTCATGTTAGGTCAAGGTTAGGTCTGGGATTTGCCCTCATCAGGCTCATTCTTTCGCATATTTCTCAATCTTGATGGCTAGATCCTGGGCTTTTTCTGGATTGCATCACGTAGTAATGTGGTACCACACTGAAACATTCAATTAAACCTGTTTTCGATTAATATTTTAGAGAATAATTCATGTTAGGTCTAGGATAGGTCGGGGATTTGCTCTCATCAGGCTCATTCTTTCGCATATTTCCCATACATGTTGAACAGATCCTGTGTTTTTTCGGGTTTGGATCACGTAGTAATGAAGTACAACACTGAAACAGTCAATTAAACCTGGTTTCCATCAATATCTTAGAGGACAACGCAAGTTAGGTCTGGGATAGGTCTAGGATTTGCCCTCATCAGGCTCTTACTTTCGCATATTTCTCATACTTCATGGCTAGATCCTGGGCTATTTCTGGATTGGATCACGTAGTAAGGTGGTACCACATTGAAACATTCAATGAAACCTGGTCTGGATAAATATTTTAGAGGATAACGCATCTTAGGTCTGGGTTAGGTCTAAGATTTGCCCTCATCAGGCTCACAGTTTAGCGTTTTTCACATACTTGTTGAACAGATCCTGGGTTTTTTCTGGTTTGGACCACGAAGTAGTGTGGGACCACACTGAAACAGTCAATTAAACCTGATTCGATCAATATTTTAGAGAGTAATTCATGTTAGGTCTAGTTTAGGCCTGGGATTTGCCCTCGTCAGGCTCATACTTTCGCATATTTCTCATACTTCATGGCTAGATCCTGGGCGATTTCTGGATTGGATCACGTAGTAATGTGGTACCACACTGAAACTGTCAATTAAACCTGGTTTCGATCAATATTTTAGAGGATAACGCAAGTTAGCTCTGGGATATGTCTGGGATTTGCCCTCATCAGGCTCATACTTTAGCGTTTTTCACACACTTGTTGAACAGATCCTGGGTTTTTTCTGGTTTGGATCACGTAGTAGTGTGGTACCACGCTGAAACAGTCCATTAAACCTGGTTTGGATCAATATTTTAGAGGATAACGCATGTTAGGTCTAGGTTAGGTCTGGGATTTTCACTCATCAGACACATACTATCGCATTCTTCACATACTTGTTGAACGGATCCTGGGTTTTTTCTGGTTTGGATCACGTAGTCATGTGGTACCACACTGAAACAGTCGATTAAACCTGGTTTCGATCAATATTTTAGAGAATAATTCATGTTAGGTCAAGGTTAGGTCTGGGATTTGCCCTCATCAGGCTCATTCTTTCGCATATTTCTCAATCTTGATGGCTAGATCCTGGGCTTTTTCTGGATTGCATCACGTAGTAATGTGGTACTACACTGAAACATTCAATTAAACCTGTTTTCGATTAATATTTTAGAGAATAATTCATGTTAGGTCTAGGATAGGTCGGGGATTTGCTCTCATCAGGCTCATTCTTTCGCATATTTCTCATACATGTTGAACAGATCCTGGGTTTTTTCGGGTTTGGATCACGTAGTAATGAAGTACAACACTGAAACAGTCAATTAAACCTGGTTTCCATCAATATCTTAGAGGACAACGCATGTTTGGTCTGGGATAGGTCTAGGATTTGCCCTCATCAGGCTCTTACTTTCGCATATTTCTCATACTTCATGGCTAGATCCTGGGCTATTTCTGGATTGGATCACGTAGTAAGGTGGTACCACACTGAAACATTCAATGAAACCTGGTCTGGATAAATATTTTAGAGGATAACGCATCTTAGGTCTGGGTTAGGTCTAAGATTTGCCCTCATCAGGCTCACAGTTTAGCGTTTTTCACATACTTGTTGAACAGATCCTGGGTTTTTTCTGGTTTGGACCACGAAGTAGTGTGGTACCACACTGAAACAGTCCATTAAACCTGCTTTCGCTCAATATTTTAGAGGATAACGCATGTAAGGTCTAGGTTAGGTTTGGGATTTGCTCTCATCAGGCTCATTCTTTCGCATATTTCTCATACTTGATGGCTAGATCCTGGGTTTTTTCTGGTTTGGATCACGTAGTAATGTGGTGCCACACTGAAACAGTCGATTAAACCTGGTTTCGATCAATCTTTTAGAGGATAACGCAAGTTAGGTCTGGGATTGGTCTGGGATATGACCTCATCAGACTCGTACTTTCGCAACGCTTCACATACTCCTTGAACAAATCCTGGGTTATTTTCTGGTTTGGATCACATAGTAATGTGGTACCACACTGAAACAGTCGACTAAACCAGGTTTCGATCAATATTTTAGAGGATAACGCATGTTAGGTCTAGGTTAGGCCTGGGATTTTCACTCATCAGACTCATACTTTCGCATTCTTCACATACTTGTTGAACGGATCCTGGGTTTTTTCTGGTTTGGATCACGTAGTAATGTGGTACCACACTGAAACGGTCAATTAAACCAGGTTTCGATCAATATTTTAGAGGAGAACGCATGTTAGGTCTAGGTTAGGCCTGGGATTTTCACTCATCAGACTCATACTTTCGCATTCTTCACATTCTTGTTGAACGGATCCTGGGTTTTTTCTGGTTTGGATCACGTAGTAATGTGGGACCACACTGAAACAGTCAATTAAACCTGGTTTCGATCAATATTTTAGAGAATAATTCATGTTAGGTCTAGGTTAGGCCTGGGATTTGCCCTCGTCAGGCTCATACTTTCGCATATTTCCCATACATGTTGAACAGATCCTGGGTTTTTTCGGGTTTGGATCACGTAGTAATGAAGTACAACACTGAAACAGTCAATTAAACCTGGTTTCCATCAATATCTTAGAGGACAACGCAAGTTAGGTCTGGGATAGGTCTAGGATTTGCCCTCATCAGGCTCTTACTTTCGCATATTTCTCATACTTCATGGCTAGATCCTGGGCTATTTCTGGATTGGATCACGTAGTAAGGTGGTACCACATTGAAACATTCAATGAAACCTGGTCTGGATAAATATTTTAGAGGATAACGCATCTTAGGTCTGGGTTAGGTCTAAGATTTGCCCTCATCAGGCTCACAGTTTAGCGTTTTTCACATACTTGATGAACAGATCCTGGGTTTTTTCTGGTTTGGACCACGAAGTAGTGTGGGACCACACTGAAACAGTCAATTGAACCTGATTCGATCAATATTTTAGAGAGTAATTCATGTTAGGTCTAGTTTCGGCCTGGGATTTGCCCTCGTCAGGCTCATACTTTCGCATATTTCTCATACTTCATGGCTAGATCCTGGGCGATTTCTGGATTGGATCACGTAGTAATGTGGTACCACACTGAAACTGTCAATTAAACCTGGTTTCGATCAATATTTTAGAGGATAACGCAAGTTAGCTCTGGGATATGTCTGGGATTTGCCCTCATCAGGCTCATACTTTCGCGTTTTTCACACACTTGTTGAACAGATCCTGGGTTTTTTCTGGTTTGGATCACGTAGTAGTGTGGTACCACGCTGAAACAGTCCATTAAACCTGGTTTGGATCAATATTTTAGAGGATAACGCATGTTAGGTCTAGGTTAGGTCTGGGATTTTCACTCATCAGACACATACTATCGCATTCTTCACATACTTGTTGAACGAATCCTGGGTTTTTTCTGGTTTGGATCACGTAGTCATGTGGTACCACACTGAAACAGTCGATTAAACCTGGTTTCGATCAATATTTTAGAGAATAATTCATGTTAGGTCAAGGTTAGGTCTGGGATTTGCCCTCATCAGGCTCATTCTTTCGCATATTTCTCAATCTTGATGGCTAGATCCTGGGCTTTTTCTGGATTGCATCACGTAGTAATGTGGTACTACACTGAAACATTCAATTAAACCTGTTTTCGATTAATATTTTAGAGAATAATTCATGTTAGGTCTAGGATAGGTCGGGGATTTGCTCTCATCAGGCTCATTCTTTCGCATATTTCTCATACATGTTGAACAGATCCTGGGTTTTTTCGGGTTTGGATCACGTAGTAATGAAGTACAACACTGAAACAGTCAATTAAACCTGGTTTCCATCAATATCTTAGAGGACAACGCATGTTTGGTCTGGGATAGGTCTAGGATTTGCCCTCATCAGGCTCTTACTTTCGCATATTTCTCATACTTCATGGCTAGATCCTGGGCTATTTCTGGATTGGATCACGTAGTAAGGTGGTACCACACTGAAACATTCAATGAAACCTGGTCTGGATAAATATTTTAGAGGATAACGCATCTTAGGTCTGGGTTAGGTCTAAGATTTGCCCTCATCAGGCTCACAGTTTAGCGTTTTTCACATACTTGTTGAACAGATCCTGGGTTTTTTCTGGTTTGGACCACGAAGTAGTGTGGTACCACACTGAAACAGTCCATTAAACCTGCTTTCGCTCAATATTTTAGAGGATAACGCATGTAAGGTCTAGGTTAGGTTTGGGATTTGCTCTCATCAGGCTCATTCTTTCGCATATTTCTCATACTTGATGGCTAGATCCTGGGTTTTTTCTGGTTTGGATCACGTAGTAATGTGGTGCCACACTGAAACAGTCGATTAAACCTGGTTTCGATCAATCTTTTAGAGGATAACGCAAGTTAGGTCTGGGATTGGTCTGGGATTTGACCTCATCAGACTCGTACTTTCGCAACGCTTCACATACTCCTTGAACAAATCCTGGGTTATTTTCTGGTTTGGATCACATAGTAATGTGGTACCACACTGAAACAGTCGACTAAACCAGGTTTCGATCAATATTTTAGAGGATAACGCATGTTAGGTCTAGGTTAGGCCTGGGATTTTCACTCATCAGACTCATACTTTCGCATTCTTCACATACTTGTTGAACGGATCCTGGGTTTTTTCTGGTTTGGATCACGTAGTAATGTGGTACCACACTGAAACGGTCAATTAAACCAGGTTTCGATCAATATTTTAGAGGAGAACGCATGTTAGGTCTAGGTTAGGCCTGGGATTTTCACTCATCAGACTCATACTTTCGCATTCTTCACATTCTTGTTGAACGGATCCTGGGTTTTTTCTGGTTTGGATCACGTAGTAATGTGGGACCACACTGAAACAGTCAATTAAACCTGGTTTCGATCAATATTTTAGAGAATAATTCATGTTAGGTCTAGGTTAGGCCTGGGATTTGCCCTCGTCAGGCTCATACTTTCGCATATTTCCCATACATGTTGAACAGATCCTGGGTTTTTTCGGGTTTGGATCACGTAGTAATGAAGTACAACACTGAAACAGTCAATTAAACCTGGTTTCCATCAATATCTTAGAGGACAACGCAAGTTAGGTCTGGGATAGGTCTAGGATTTGCCCTCATCAGGCTCTTACTTTCGCATATTTCTCATACTTCATGGCTAGATCCTGGGCTATTTCTGGATTGGATCACGTAGTAAGGTGGTACCACATTGAAACATTCAATGAAACCTGGTCTGGATAAATATTTTAGAGGATAACGCATCTTAGGTCTGGGTTAGGTCTAAGATTTGCCCTCATCAGGCTCACAGTTTAGCGTTTTTCACATACTTGTTGAACAGATCCTGGGTTTTTTCTGGTTTGGACCACGAAGTAGTGTGGGACCACACTGAAACAGTCAATTGAACCTGATTCGATCAATATTTTAGAGAGTAATTCATGTTAGGTCTAGTTTCGGCCTGGGATTTGCCCTCGTCAGGCTCATACTTTCGCATATTTCTCATACTTCATGGCTAGATCCTGGGCGATTTCTGGATTGGATCACGTAGTAATGTGGTACCACACTGAAACTGTCAATTAAACCTGGTTTCGATCAATATTTTAGAGGATAACGCAAGTTAGCTCTGGGATATGTCTGGGATTTGCCCTCATCAGGCTCATACTTTCGCGTTTTTCACACACTTGTTGAACAGATCCTGGGTTTTTTCTGGTTTGGATCACGTAGTAGTGTGGTACCACGCTGAAACAGTCCATTAAACCTGGTTTGGATCAATATTTTAGAGGATAACGCATGTTAGGTCTAGGTTAGGTCTGGGATTTTCACTCATCAGACACATACTATCGCATTCTTCACATACTTGTTGAACGGATCCTGGGTTTTTTCTGGTTTGGATCACGTAGTCATGTGGTACCACACTGAAACAGTCGATTAAACCTGGTTTCGATCAATATTTTAGAGAATAATTCATGTTAGGTCAAGGTTAGGTCTGGGATTTGCCCTCATCAGGCTCATTCTTTCGCATATTTCTCAATCTTGATGGCTAGATCCTGGGCTTTTTCTGGATTGCATCACGTAGTAATGTGGTACTACACTGAAACATTCAATTAAACCTGTTTTCGATTAATATTTTAGAGAATAGTTCATGTTAGGTCTAGGATAGGTCGGGGATTTGCTCTCATCAGGCTCATTCTTTCGCATATTTCTCATACATGTTGAACAGATCCTGGGTTTTTTCGGGTTTGGATCACGTAGTAATGAAGTACAACACTGAAACAGTCAATTAAACCTGGTTTCCATCAATATCTTAGAGGACAACGCATGTTTGGTCTGGGATAGGTCTAGGATTTGCCCTCATCAGGCTCTTACTTTCGCATATTTCTCATACTTCATGGCTAGATCCTGGGCTATTTCTGGATTGGATCACGTAGTAAGGTGGTACCACACTGAAACATTCAATGAAACCTGGTCTGGATAAATATTTTAGAGGATAACGCATCTTAGGTCTGGGTTAGGTCTAAGATTTGCCCTCATCAGGCTCACAGTTTAGCGTTTTTCACATACTTGTTGAACAGATCCTGGGTTTTTTCTGGTTTGGACCACGAAGTAGTGTGGTACCACACTGAAACAGTCCATTAAACCTGCTTTCGCTCAATATTTTAGAGGATAACGCATGTAAGGTCTAGGTTAGGTCTGGGATTTGCTCTCATCAGGCTCATTCTTTCGCATATTTCTCATACTTGATGGCTAGATCCTGGGTTTTTTCTGGTTTGGATCACGTAGTAATGTGGTGCCACACTGAAACAGTCGATTAAACCTGGTTTCGATCAATCTTTTAGAGGATAACGCAAGTTAGGTCTGGGATTGGTCTGGGATTTGACCTCATCAGACTCGTACTTTCGCAACACTTCACATACTCCTTGAACAGATCCTGGGTTATTTTCTGGTTTGGATCACATAGTAATGTGGTACCACACTGAAACAGTCGACTAAACCAGGTTTCGATCAATATTTTAGAGGATAACGCATGTTAGGTCTAGGTTAGGCCTGGGATTTTCACTCATCAGACTCATACTTTCGCATTCTTCACATTCTTGTTGAACGGATCCTGGGTTTTTTCTGGTCTGGATCACGTAGTAATGTGGGACCACACTGAAACAGTCAATTAAACCTGGTTTCGATCAATATTTTAGAGAATAATTCATGTTAGGTCTAGGTTAGGCCTGGGATTTGCCCTCGTCAGGCTCATACTTTCGCATATATCTCCTACTTGATGGCTAGATCCTGGGCTATTTCTGGATTGGATCACGTAGTAATGTGGTACCACACTGAAACTGTCAATTAAACCTGGTTTCGATCAATATTTTAGAGGATAACGCAAGTTAGGTCTGGGATATGTCTAGGATTTGCCCCCATCCGGCTCTTACTATCGCATATTTCTCATACTTCATGGCTAGATCCTGGGCTATTTCTGGATTGGATCACGTAGTAAAGTGGTACCACACTGAAACATTCAATGAAACCTGGTCTGGATAAATATTTTAGAGGATAACGCATCTTAGGTCTGGGTTAGGTCTAAGATTTGCCCTCATCAGGCTCACAGTTTCGCGTTTTTCACATACTTGTTGAACAGATCCTGGGTTTTTTCTGGTTTGGATCACGTAGTAATGTGGTACCACACTGAAACAGTCGATTAAACTTGGTTTCGATCAATATTTTAGAGGATAACGCAAGTTAAGTCTGGGAGTACCGGAAGAATGCTTCGAGCGATTCCTGGTATCCTCCCAAAGCGTGCCGAAGGGTCACCGTGGGGTTGTTAGTGGGTAGGTCCCGCGCCTGTCGTTGTACGGGCGCGGGGAATCCCATACACCCCTCCCACCTCTCCCCAAGGAGGTGGGAGGGAGTCTTTCGAAGATTTTCCCCACGACAAAAAAAAAAAAAAAAAAAAAAAAAAAAAAGTTAAGTCTGGGAATGGTCTGGGATTTGACCTCATCAGACTCATACTTTCGCATTCTTCACATACTTGTTGAACGGATCCTGGGTTTTTTCTGGTTTGGATCACATAGTAATGTGGTACCACACTGAAACAGTCGACTAAAACACGTTTCGATCTATATTTTAGAGGATAACGCATGTTAGGTCTAGGTTAGGCCTGGGATTTTCACCCATCAGACTCATACTTTCGCATTCTTCACATACTTGTTGAACGGATCCTGGGTTTTTTCTGGTTTGGATCACGTCGTAATGTGGGACCATACTGAAACAGTCAAGTAAACCTGTTTTCGATCAATATTTTAGAGAATAATTCATGCTAGGTCTAGGATAGGTCTGGGATTTGCTCTCATCAGGCTGATTCTTTCGCATATTTCTGATACATGTTGAACAGATCCTAGGTTTTTTCGGGTTTGGATCACATAGTAATGAAGTACAACACTGAAACAGTCAATTAAACCTGGTTTCCATCAATATCTTAGAGGACAACGCAAGTTAGGTCTGGGATAGGTCTAGGATTTGCCCTCATCAGGCTCTTACTTTCGCATATTTCTCATACTTCATGGCTAGATCCTGGGTTATTTCTGGATTGGATCACGTAGTAAAGTGGTAACACACTGAAACATTCAATGGAACCAGGTCTGGATAAATATTTTAGAGGATAACGCATCTTAGGTCTGGGTTAGGTCTACGATTTGCCCTCATCAGGCTCACAATTTAGCGTTTTTCACATACTTCTTGAACAGATCCTGGGCTTTCACTGGTTTGGATCACGAAGTAGTGTGGTACCTCACTGAAACAGTCCATTAAACCTGGTTTCGCTCAATATTTTAGAGGATAACGCATGTTAGGTCTAGGTTAGGTCTAGGATTTGCTCTCATCAGGCTCATTCTTTCGCATATTTCTCATACTTGATGGCTAGATCCTGGGCTTTTTCTGGATTGCATCACGTAGTAATGTAGTACCACACTGAACCAGTCAATGAAACCTGGTTTCCATCAATATTTTAGAGGACAACGCAAGTTAGGTCTAGGTGAGGCCTGAGATTTTCACTGATCAGACTCATACTTTCGCATTCTTCACATACTTGTTGAACGGATCCTGGGTTTTTTCTGGTTTTGATCACGTAGTAGTGTGGTACCATACTGAAACATTCAATTAAACCTGGTCTTGATAAATATTTTAGAGAATAACGCGTGTTAGGTCTGGGTTAGGTCCAGGATTTGTCCTCATCAGGCTCATACTTTCGCATATTTCTCATACTTCATGGCTAGATCCTGGGCTATTTCTGGATTGGATCACGTAGTAATGTGGTACTACACTGGAACAGTCAATTAAACCTGGTTTTGATCAATATTTTAGAGAATAATTCATGTTAGGTCTAGGTTAGGTCAGGGATTTGCTCCCATCAGGCTCATTCTTTCGCATATTTCTCATACTTGATGGCTAGATCCTGGGCTTTTTCTGGATTGCATCACGTAGTAATGAAGTACAACACTGAAACAGTCAATTAAACCTGGTTTCCATCAATATTTTAGAGGACAACGCATGTTAGGTCTAGGTTAGGCCTGGGATTTGCTCTCATCAGGCCCATTCTTTCGCATATTTCTCATACATGTTGAACAGATCCTGGGTTTTTTCTGGTTTGGATCACGAAGTAGTGTGGTACCACACTGAAACAGTCCATTAAACCTGGTTTCGCTCAATATTACAGAGGATAACGCATGTAAGGTCTAGGTTAGGTCTGGGATTTGCTCTCATCAGGCTCATTCTTTCGCATATTTCTCATACTTGATGGCTAGATCCTGGGCTTTTTCTGGATTGCATCACGTAGTAATGAAGTACAACACTGAAACAGTCAATTAAACCTGGTTTCCATCAATATTTTAGAGGACAACGCATGTTAGGTCTAGGTGAGGCCTGGGATTTGCCCTCATCAGGCTCATACTTTCGCGTTTTTCACATACGTGTTGAACAGATCCTGGGTTTTTTCTGGTTTGGATCACGTAGTAATGTGGTACCACACTGAAACAGTCGATTAAACCTGGTTTTGATCAATATTTTAGAGGATAACGCAAGTTAAGTCTGGGATTGGTCTGGGATTTGACCTAATCAGACTCATACTTTCGCACACTTCACATACTCGCTGAACAGATCCTGGGTTATTTTCTGGTTTGGATCACATAGTAATGTGGTACCACACTGAAACAGTCGATTAAACCAGGTCTCGATCAATATTATAGAAGATAACGCATGTAAGGTCTAGGTTAGCTCTGGGATTTGCTTTCATCAGGCTCATTCTTTCGCATATGTCTCATACTTGATGGCTAGATCCTGGGCTTTTTCTGGATTGCATCACGTAGTAATGAAGTACAACACCGAAACAGTCAATTAAACCTGGTTTCCATCAATATTTTAGAGGACAACGCATGTTAGGTCTAGGTTAGGCCTGGGATTTGCCCTCATCAGGCTCATACTGTCGCAGTTTTAACATACTTGTTGCACGGATACTGGGTTTTTTCTGGTTTGGTTCACGTAGTAATGTGGTACCACACTGAAACATTCAATTAAACCTGGTCTTGATAAATATTTTAGAGGATAACGCATGTTAGGTTTGGGTTAGGTCTAGGATTTGCCCTCATCAGGCTCATACTTTCGCACATTTCTCATACTTCATGGCTAGATCCTGGGCTGCTTCTGGACTGTATCACGTAGTAATGTGGTACCACGCTGAAACAGTCGATTAAACCTGGTTTCGATCAATATTTTAGAGGATAACGCAATTTAAGTCTGGGATAGGTCTGGGATTTGACCTCATCAGACTCATACTTTCGCATTCTTCACATACTTGTTGAACGGATCCTGGGTTTTTTCTGGTTTGGATCACGTAGTAATGTGGGACCACACTGAAACAGTAGACTAAACCTGGTTTCGATCAATATTTTAGAGGATAACGCATGTTAGGTCTAGGTTAGGCCTGGGATTTTCCCTCATCAGACTCATACTTTCGCATTCTTCACATACTTGTTGAACGGATCCTGGGTTTTTTCTGGTTTGGATCACGTAGTATTGTGGGACCACACTGAAGCAGTCAAGTAAACCTGGTTTCCATCAATATTTTAGAGAATAATTCATGTTAGGTCTAGGTTAGGTCTGGGATTTGCTCTCATCAGGCTCATTCTTTCGCATATTTCTCATACATGTTGAACAGATACTGGGTTTTTTCTGGTTTGGATCACGTAGTAATGTGGGACCACACTGAAACAGTCGACTAAACCTGGTTTCGATCAATATTTTAGAGGATAACGCATGTTAGGTCTAGGTCAGGCCTGGGATTTTCCCTCATCAGACTTATACTTTCGCATTCTTCACATACTTGTTGAACGGATCCTGGGTTTTTTCTGGTTTGGATCACGTAGTATTGTGGGACCACACTGAAGTAGTCATGTAAACCTGGTTTCGATCAATATTTTAGAGAATAATTCATGTTAGGTCTAGGTTAGGTCTGGGATTTGCTCTCATCAGGCTCATTCTTTCGCATATTTCTCATACATGTTAAACACATACTGGGTTTTTTCTGGTTTGGATCACGTAGTAATGTGGGACCACACTGAAACAATCAATTAAACCTGATCTTGATAAATATTTTAGAGGATAACGCATGTTAGCTCTGGGTTAGGTCTGGGATTTGCTCTCATCAGGCTCTTACTTTCGCATATTTCTCATACTTCATGGCTAGATCCTGGGCTATTTCTGGATTGGATCACGTAGTAAAGTGGTACCACACTGAAACATTCAATGAAACCTGGTCTTGATAAATATTTTAGAGGATAACGCATGTTAGGTCTGGGTTAGGTCTAGGATTTGCCCTCATCAGGCTCATACTTTCACATTCTTCACATACTTGTTGAACTGACCCTGAGTTTTTTCTGGTTTGGATCACGTAGTAATGTGGTACCACACTGAAACAGTCAATGAAACCTGGTTTCCATCACTATTTTAGAGGACAGCGCATGTTAGGTCTAGGTTAGGCCTGGGATTTTCACTCATCAGACTCATACTTTCGCATTCTTCACATACTTGTTGACTGATCCTGAGTTTTTTCTGGTTTGGATCACGTAGTATTGTAGTACCACACTGAAACAGTCAATGAAACCTGGTTTCCATCACTATTTTAGAGGACAGCGCATGTTAGGTCTAGGTTAGGCCTGGGATTTTCACTCATCAGACTCATACTTTTGCATTCGTCACAAACTTGTTGAACGGATCCTGGGTTTTTTCTGGTTTGGATCACGTAGTAATGTGGTACCACACTGAAACAGTCCATTAAACCTGGTCTTGATAAATATTTTAGAGAATAATTCATGTTAGGTCTAGGATAGGTCGGGGATTTGCTCTCATCAGGCTCATTCTTTCGCATATTTCCCATACATGTTGAACAGATCCTGGGTTTTGTCGGGTTTGGATCACGTAGTAATGAAGTACAACACTGAAACAGTCAATTAAACCTGGTTTCCATCAATATCTTAGAGGATAACGCAAGTTAGGTCTGGGATAGTTCTAGGAATTGCCCTCATCAGGCTCTTACTTTCGCATATTTCTCATACTTCATGGCTAGATCCTGGGCTATATCTGGATAGGATCACGTAGTAAAGTGGTACCACACTGAAACATTCAATGAAACCTGGTCTGGATAAATATTTTAGCGGTTAACGCATCTTAGGTCTGGGTTAGGTCTAAGATTTGCCCTCATCAGGCTCACAGTTTAGCGTTTTTCACATACTTGTTGAACGGATCCTGGGTTTTTTCTGGTTTGGATCACGTAGTAATGTGATACCACACTGAAACGGTCAATTAAACCTGGTTTCGATCAATAGTTTAGAGAATAATTCATGTTAGGTCAAGGTTAGGTCTGGGATTTGCTCTCATCAGGCTCATTCTTTCGCATATTTCTCATACTTCATGGCTAGATCCTGGGCTGTTTCTGGATTGTATCACGTAGTAATGTGGTACCACGCTGAAACAGTCAATTAAAACTGGTTTCGCTCAATATTTTAGAGGATAACGCATGTTAGGTCTAGGTTAGGTCTGGGATTTTCTCTCATCAGGCTCATTCTTTCGCATATTTCTCATACTTGATGGCTAGATCCTGGGCTTTTCCTGGATTGCATCACGTAGTAATGTAGTACCACACTGAAACAGTCAATGAAACCTGGTGTCGATCAATTTTTTAGAGGATAACGCAAGTTAAGTCTGGGATTGGTCTGGGATTTGACCTCATCAGACTCATACTTTCGCACACTTCACATACCCGTTGAACAGATCCTGGGTTTTTTCTGGTTTGGATCACGTAGTAGTGTGGTACCACACTGAAACAGTCCATTATACCTGGTTTGGATCAATATTTTAGAGGATAACGCAAGTTAGGTCTAGGTTAGGTCTGGGATTTTCACTCATCAGACTCATACTTTCGCACACTTCACATACTCGTTGAACGGATCCTGGGTTTTTTCTGGTTTGGATCACGTAGTAATGTGGGACCACACTGAAACAGTCAATTAAACCTGCTTTCGATCAATATTTTAGAGAATAATTCATGTTAGGACTAGGTCAGGTCTGGGATTTGCTCTCATCAGGCTCATTCTTTCGCATATTTCTCATACTTGATGGCTAGATCCTGGGCTTTTTCTGGATTGCATCACGTAGTAACGAAGTACAACACTGAAACAGTCAATTAACCCTGGTTTCCATCAATACCTTAGAGGACAACGCAAGTTAGGTCTGGGATATGTCTGGGATTTGCCCTCATCAGGCTCATACTTTCGCGTTTTTCACATACTTGTTGAACAGATCCTGGGTTTTTTCTGGTTTGGATCACGTAGTAGTGTGGTACCACGCTGAAACAGTCCATTAAACCTGGTTTGGATCAATATTTTAGAGGATAACCCATGTTAGGTCTAGGTTAGGCCTGGGATTTGCCCTCATCAGGCTCATACTTTCGCGTTTTTCACACACTTGTTGAACAGATCCTGGGTTTTTTCTGGTTTGGATCACGTAGTAGTGTGGTACCACGCTGAAACAGTCCATTAAACCTGGTTTGGATCAATATTTTAGAGGATAACGCATGTTAGGTCTAGGTTAGGTCTGGGATTTTCACTCATCAGACACATACTATCGCATTCTTCACATACTTGTTGAACGGATCCTGGGTTTTTTCTGGTTTGGATCACGTAGTCATGTGGTACCACACTGAAACAGTCGATTAAACCTGGTTTCGATCAATATTTTAGAGAATAATTCATGTTAGGTCAAGGTTAGGTCTGGGATTTGCCCTCATCAGGCTCATTCTTTCGCATATTTCTCAATCTTGATGGCTATATCCTGGGCTTTTTCTGGATTGCATCACGTAGTAATGTGGTACTACACTGGAACATTCAATTAAACCTGTTTTCGATTAATATTTTAGAGAATAATTCATGTTAGGTCTAGGATAGGTCTGGGATTTGCTCTCATCAGGCTGATTCTTTCGCATATTTCTCATACATGTTGAACAGATCCTAGGTTTTTTCGGGTTTGGATCACATAGTAATGAAGTACAACACTGAAGCAGTCAATTAAACATGGTTTCCATCAATATCTTAGAGGACAACGCAAGTTAGGTCTGGGATAGGTCTAGGATTTGCCCTCATCAGGCTCTTACTTTCGCATATTTCTCATACTTCATGGCTAGATCCTGGGTTATTTCTGGATTGGATCACGTAGTAAAGTGGTAACACACTGAAACGTTCAATGGAACCTGGTCTGGATAAATATTTTAGAGGATAACGCATCTTAGGTCTGGGTTAGGTCTAAAATTTGCCCTCATCAGGCTCACAATTTAGCGTTTTTCACATACTTCTTGAACAGATCCTGGGCTTTCTCTGGTTTGGATCACGAAGTAGTGCGGTACCTCACTGAAACAGTCCATTAAACCTGGTTTCGCTCAATATTTTAGAGGATAACGCAAGTTAGGTCTGGGATATGTCTAGGATTTGCCCCCATCCGGCTCTTACTATCGCATATTTCTCATACTTCATGGCTAGATCCTGGGCTATTTCTGGATTGGATCACGTAGTAAAGTGGTACCACACTGAAACATTCAATGAAACCTGGTCTGGATAAATATTTTAGAGGATAACGCATCTTAGGTCTGGGTTAGGTCTAAGATTTGCCCTCATCAGGCTCACAGTTTCGCGTTTTTCACATACTTGTTGAACAGATCCTGGGTTTTTTCTGGTTTGGATCACGTAGTAATGTGGTACCACACTGAAACAGTCGATTAAACTTGGTTTCGATCAATATTTTAGAGGATAACGCAAGTTAAGTCTGGGAGTACCGGAAGAATGCTTCGAGCGATTCCTGGTATCCTCCCAAAGCGTGCCGAAGGGTCACCGTGGGGTTGTTAGTGGGTAGGTCCCGCGCCTGTCGTTGTACGGGCGCGGGGAATCCCATACACCCCTCCCACCTCTCCCCAAGGAGGTGGGAGGGAGTCTTTCGAAGATTTTCCCCACGACAAAAAAAAAAAAAAAAAAAAAAAAAAAAAAAGTTAAGTCTGGGAATGGTCTGGGATTTGACCTCATCAGACTCATACTTTCGCATTCTTCACATACTTGTTGAACGGATCCTGGGTTTTTTCTGGTTTGGATCACGTAGTAATGTGGTACCACACTGAAACAGTCGATTAAGCCTGGTTTCGATCAATATTTTAGAGGATAACCCTAGTTAGGTCTGGGATAGGTCTGGGATTTGACCTCATCAGATTCATACTGTCGCACACTTCACAAACTCCTTGAACAGATCCTGGGTTATTTTCTGGTTTGGATCACATAGTAATGTGGTACCACACTGAAACAGTCGATTAAACCACGTTTCGATCTATATTTTAGAGGATAACGCATGTTAGGTCTAGGTTAGGCCTGGGATTTTCACCCATCAGACTCATACTTTCGCATATTTCTCATACTTCATGGCTAGATCCTGGGTTATTTCTGGATTGGATCACGTAGTAAAGTGGTAACACACTGAAACATTCAATGGAACCAGGTCTGGGTAAATATTTTAGAGGATAACGCATCTTAGGTCTGGGTTAGGTCTACGATTTGCCCTCATCAGGCTCACAATTTAGCGTTTTTCACATACTTCTTGAACAGATCCTGGGCTTTCACTGGTTTGGATCACGAAGTAGTGTGGTACCTCACTGAAACAGTCCATTAAACCTGGTTTCGCTCAATATTTTAGAGGACAACGCAAGTTAGGTCTAGGTGAGGCCTGAGATTTTCACTGATCAGACTCATACTTTCGCATTCTTCACATACTTGTTGAACGGATCCTGGGTTTTTTCTGGTTCTGATCACGTAGTAGTGTGGTACCATACTGAAACATTCAATTAAACCTGGTCTTGATAAATATTTTAGAGAATAACGCGTGTTAGGTCTGGGTTAGGTCCAGGATTTGTCCTCATCAGGCTCATACTTTCGCATATTTCTCATACTTCATGGCTAGATCCTGGGCTATTTCTGGATTGGATCACGTAGTAATGTGGTACTACACTGGAACAGTCAATTAAACCTGGTTTTGATCAATATTTTAGAGAATAATTCATGTTAGGTCTAGGTTAGGTCAGGGATTTGCTCCCATCAGGCTCATTCTTTCGCATATTTCTCATACTTGATGGCTAGATCCTGGGCTTTTTCTGGATTGCATCACGTAGTAATGAAGTACAACACTGAAACAGTCAATTAAACCTGGTTTCCATCAATATTTTAGAGGACAACGCATGTTAGGTCTAGGTTAGGCCTGGGATTTGCTCTCATCAGGCCCATTCTTTCGCATATTTCTCATACATGTTGAACAGATCCTGGGTTTTTTCTGGTTTGGATCACGAAGTAGTGTGGTACCACACTGAAACAGTCCATTAAACCTGGTTTCGCTCAATATTACAGAGGATAACGCATGTAAGGTCTAGGTTAGGTCTGGGATTTGCTCTCATCAGGCTCATTCTTTCGCATATTTCTCATACTTGATGGCTAGATCCTGGGTTTTTTCTGGTTTGGATCACGTAGTAATGTGGTACCACACTGAAACAGTCGATTAAACCTGGTTTTGATCAATATTTTAGAGGATAACGCAAGTTAAGTCTGGGATTGGTCTGGGATTTGACCTGATCAGACTCATACTTTCGCACACTTCACATACTCGCTGAACAGATCCTGGGTTATTTTCTGGTTTGGATCACATAGTAATGTGGTACCACACTGAAACAGTCGATTAAACCAGGTTTCGATCAATATTATAGAAGATAACGCATGTAAGGTCTAGGTTAGCTCTGGGATTTGCTTTCATCAGGCTCATTCTTTCGCATATGTCTCATACTTGATGGCTAGATCCTGGGCTTTTTCTGGATTGCATCACGTAGTAATGAAGTACAACACCGAAACAGTCAATTAAACCTGGTTTCCATCAATATTTTAGAGGACAACGCATGTTAGGTCTAGGTTAGGCCTGGGATTTGCCCTCATCAGGCTCATACTGTCGCAGTTTTAACATACTTGTTGCACGGATACTGGGTTTTTTCTGGTTTGGTTCACGTAGTAATGTGGTACCACACTGAAACATTCAATTAAACCTGGTCTTGATAAATATTTTAGAGGATAACGCATGTTAGGTTTGGGTTAGGTCTAGGATTTGCCCTCATCAGGCTCATACTTTCGCACATTTCTCATACTTCATGGCTAGATCCTGGGCTGCTTCTGGACTGTATCACGTAGTAATGTGGTACCACGCTGAAACAGTCGATTAAACCTGGTTTCGATCAATATTTTAGAGGATAACGCAATTTAAGTCTGGGATAGGTCTGGGATTTGACCTCATCAGACTCATACTTTCGCATTCTTCACATACTTGTTGAACGGATCCTGGGTTTTTTCTGGTTTGGATCACGTAGTAATGTGGGACCACACTGAAACAGTAGACTAAACCTGGTTTCGATCAATATTTTAGAGGATAACGCATGTTAGGTCTAGGTTAGGCCTGGGATTTTCCCTCATCAGACTCATACTTTCGCATTCTTCACATACTTGTTGAACGGATCCTGGGTTTTTTCTGGTTTGGATCACGTTGTATTGTGGGACCACACTGAAGCAGTCAAGTAAACCTGGTTTCCATCAATATTTTAGAGAATAATTCATGTTAGGTCTAGGTTAGGTCTGGGATTTGCTCTCATCAGGCTCATTCTTTCGCATATTTCTCATACATGTTGAACAGATACTGGGTTTTTTCTGGTTTGGATCACGTAGTAATGTGGGACCACACTGAAACAGTCGACTAAACCTGGTTTCGATCAATATTTTAGAGGATAACGCATGTTAGGTCTAGGTCAGGCCTGGGATTTTCCCTCATCAGACTTATACTTTCGCATTCTTCACATACTTGTTGAACGGATCCTGGGTTTTTTCTGGTTTGGATCACGTAGTATTGTGGGACCACACTGAAGTAGTCATGTAAACCTGGTTTCGATCAATATTTTAGAGAATAATTCATGTTAGGTCTAGGTTAGGTCTGGGATTTGCTCTCATCAGGCTCATTCTTTCGCATATTTCTCATACATGTTAAACACATACTGGGTTTTTTCTGGTTTGGATCACGTAGTAATGTGGGACCACACTGAAACAATCAATTAAACCTGATCTTGATAAATATTTTAGAGGATAACGCATGTTAGCTCTGGGTTAGGTCTGGGATTTGCTCTCATCAGGCTCTTACTTTCGCATATTTCTCATACTTCATGGCTAGATCCTGGGCTATTTCTGGATTGGATCACGTAGTAAAGTGGTACCACACTGAAACATTCAATGAAACCTGGTCTTGATAAATATTTTAGAGGATAACGCATGTTAGGTCTGGGTTAGGTCTGGGATTTGCTCTCATCAGGCTCATTCTTTCGCATATTTCTCATACATGTTGAACTGACCCTGAGTTTTTTCTGGTTTGGATCACGTAGTAATGTGGTACCACACTGAAACAGTCAATGAAACCTGGTTTCCATCACTATTTTAGAGGACAGCGCATGTTAGGTCTAGGTTAGGCCTGGGATTTTCACTCATCAGACTCATACTTTCGCATTCTTCACATACTTGTTGACTGATCCTGAGTTTTTTCTGGTTTGGATCACGTAGTATTGTAGTACCACACTGAAACAGTCAATGAAACCTGGTTTCCATCACTATTTTAGAGGACAGCGCATGTTAGGTCTAGGTTAGGCCTGGGATTTTCACTCATCAGACTCATACTTTTGCATTCGTCACAAACTTGTTGAACGGATCCTGGGTTTTTTCTGGTTTGGATCACGTAGTAATGTGGTACCACACTGAAACAGTCCATTAAACCTGGTGTTGATAAATATTTTAGAGAATAATTCATGTTAGGTCTAGGATAGGTCGGGGATTTGCTCTCATCAGGCTCATTCTTTCGCATATTTCCCATACATGTTGAACAGATCCTGGGTTTTGTCGGGTTTGGATCACGTAGTAATGAAGTACAACACTGAAACAGTCAATTAAACCTGGTTTCCATCAATATCTTAGAGGATAACGCAAGTTAGGTCTGGGGTAGTTCTAGGAATTGCCCTCATCAGGCTCTTACTTTCGCATATTTCTCATACTTCATGGCTAGATCCTGGGCTATATCTGGATAGGATCACGTAGTAAAGTGGTACCACACTGAAACATTCAATGAAACCTGGTCTGGATAAATATTTTAGCGGTTAACGCATCTTAGGTCTGGGTTAGGTCTAAGATTTGCCCTCATCAGGCTCACAGTTTAGCGTTTTTCACATACTTGTTGAACGGATCCTGGGTTTTTTCTGGTTTGGATCACGTAGTAATGTGATACCACACTGAAACGGTCAATTAAACCTGGTTTCGATCAATATTTTAGAGAATAATTCATGTTAGGTCAAGGTTAGGTCTGGGATTTGCTCTCATCAGGCTCATTCTTTCGCATATTTCTCATACTTCATGGCTAGATCCTGGGCTGTTTCTGGATTGTATCACGTAGTAATGTGGTACCACGCTGAAACAGTCAATTAAAACTGGTTTCGCTCAATATTTTAGAGGATAACGCATGTTAGGTCTAGGTTAGGTCTGGGATTTTCTCTCATCAGGCTCATTCTTTCGCATATTTCTCATACTTGATGGCTAGATCCTGGGCTTTTCCTGGATTGCATCACGTAGTAATGTAGTACCACACTGAAACAGTCAATGAAACCTGGTGTCGATCAATTTTTTAGAGGATAACGCAAGTTAAGTCTGGGATTGGTCTGGGATTTGACCTCATCAGACTCATACTTTCGCACACTTCACATACCCGTTGAACAGATCCTGGGTTTTTTCTGGTTTGGATCACGTAGTAGTGTGGTACCACACTGAAACAGTCCATTATACCAGGTTTGGATCAATATTTTAGAGGATAACGCAAGTTAGGTCTAGGTTAGGTCTGGGATTTTCACTCATCAGACTCATACTTTCGCACACTTCACATACTCGTTGAACGGATCCTGGGTTTTTTCTGGTTTGGATCACGTAGTAATGTGGGACCACACTGAAACAGTCAATTAAACCTGCTTTCGATCAATATTTTAGAGAATAATTCATGTTAGGACTAGGTCAGGTCTGGGATTTGCTCTCATCAGGCTCATTCTTTCGCATATTTCTCATACTTGATGGCTAGATCCTGGGCTTTTTCTGGATTGCATCACGTAGTAACGAAGTACAACACTGAAACAGTCAATTAACCCTGGTTTCCATCAATACCTTAGAGGACAACGCAAGTTAGGTCTGGGATATGTCTGGGATTTGCCCTCATCAGGCTCATACTTTCGCGTTTTTCACATACTTGTTGAACAGATCCTGGGTTTTTTCTGGTTTGGATCACGTAGTAGTGTGGTACCACGCTGAAACAGTCCATTAAACCTGGTTTGGATCAATATTTTAGAGGATAACCCATGTTAGGTCTAGGTTAGGCCTGGGATTTGCCCTCATCAGGCTCATACTTTCGCGTTTTTCACACACTTGTTGAACAGATCCTGGGTTTTTTCTGGTTTGGATCACGTAGTAGTGTGGTACCACGCTGAAACAGTCCATTAAACCTGGTTTGGATCAATATTTTAGAGGATAACGCATGTTAGGTCTAGGTTAGGTCTGGGATTTTCACTCATCAGACACATACTATCGCATTCTTCACATACTTGTTGAACGGATCCTGGGTTTTTTCTGGTTTGGATCACGTAGTCATGTGGTACCACACTGAAACAGTCGATTAAACCTGGTTTCGATCAATATTTTAGAGAATAATTCATGTTAGTTCAAGGTTAGGTCTGGGATTTGCCCTCATCAGGCTCATTCTTTCGCATATTTCTCAATCTTGATGGCTAGATCCTGGGCTTTTTCTGGATTGCATCACGTAGTAATGTGGTACTACACTGGAACATTCAATTAAACCTGTTTTCGATTAATATTTTAGAGAATAATTCATGTTAGGTCTAGGATAGGTCTGGGATTTGCTCTCATCAGGCTGATTCTTTCGCATATTTCTCATACATGTTGAACAGATCCTAGGTTTTTTCGGGTTTGGATCACATAGTAATGAAGTACAACACTGAAACAGTCAATTAAACATGGTTTCCATCAATATCTTAGAGGACAACGCAAGTTAGGTCTGGGATAGGTCTAGGATTTGCCCTCATCAGGCTCTTACTTTCGCATATTTCTCATACTTCATGGCTAGATCCTGGGTTATTTCTGGATTGGATCACGTAGTAAAGTGGTAACACACTGAAACATTCAATGGAACCTGGTCTGGATAAATATTTTAGAGGATAACGCATCTTAGGTCTGGGTTAGGTCTAAAATTTGCCCTCATCAGGCTCACAATTTAGCGTTTTTCACATACTTCTTGAACAGATCCTGGGCTTTCTCTGGTTTGGATCACGAAGTAGTGCGGTACCTCACTGAAACAGTCCATTAAACCTGGTTTCGCTCAATATTTTAGAGGATAACGCATGTTAGGTCTAGGTTAGGTCTGGGATTTGCTCTCATCAGGCTCATTCTTTCGCATATTTCTCATACTTGATGGCTAGATCCTGGGCTTTTTCTGGATTGCATCACGTAGTAATGTAGTACCACACTGAACCAGTCAATGAAACCTGGTTTCCATCAATATTTTAGAGGACAACGCAAGTTAGGTCTAGGTGAGGCCTGAGATTTTCACTGATCAGACTCATACTTTCGCATTCTTCACATACTTGTTGAACGGATCCTGGGTTTTTTCTGGTTTTGATCACGTAGTAGTGTGGTACCATACTGAAACATTCAATTAAACCTGGTCTTGATAAATATTTTAGAGAATAACGCATGTTAGGTCTGGGTTAGGTCCAGGATTTGTCCTCATCAGGCTCATACTTTCGCATATTTCTCATACTTCATGGCTAGATCCTGGGCTATTTCTGGATTGGATCACGTAGTAATGTGGTACTACACTGGAACAATCAATTAAACCTGGTTTTGATCAATATTTTAGAGAATAATTCATGTTAGGTCTAGGTTAGGTCAGGGATTTGCTCCCATCAGGCTCATTCTTTCGCATATTTCTCATACTTGATGGCTAGATCCTGGGCTTTTTCTGGATTGCATCACGTAGTAATGAAGTACAACACTGAAACAGTCAATTAAACCTGGTTTCCATCAATATTTTAGAGGACAACGCATGTTAGGTCTAGGTTAGGCCTGGGATTTGCTCTCATCAGGCCCATTCTTTCGCATGTTTCTCATACATGTTGAACAGATCCTGGGTTTTTTCTGGTTTGGATCACGAAGTAGTGTGGTACCACACTGAAACAGTCCATTAAACCTGGTTTCGCTCAATATTACAGAGGATAACGCATGTAAGGTCTAGGTTAGGTCTGGGATTTGCTCTCATCAGGCTCATTCTTTCGCATATTTCTCATACTTGATGGCTAGATCCTGGGTTTTTTCTGGATTGGATCACGTAGTAATGTGGTACCACACTGAAACAGTCGATTAAACCTGGTTTTGATCAATATTTTAGAGGATAACGCAAGTTAAGTCTGGGATTGGTCTGGGATTTGACCTGATCAGACTCATACTTTCGCACACCTCACATACTCGCTGAACAGATCCTGGGTTATTTTCTGGTTTGGATCACATAGTAATGTGGTACCACACTGAAACAGTCGATTAAACCAGGTTTCGATCAATATTTTTGAGGATAACGCATGTTAGGTCTAGGTTAGGCCTGGGATTTTCACTCATCAGACTCATACTTTCGCATTCTTCACATACTTGTTGAACGGATCCTGGGTTTTTTCTGGTTTGGATCACGTAGTAATGTGGGACCAAACTGAAACAGTCAATTCAACCTGGTTTCGATCAATATTTTAGAGAATAATTCATGTTAGGTCTAGATTAGGTCTGGGATTTGCTCTCATCAGGCACATTCTTTCGCATATTTCTCAAACTTGATGGCTAGATCCTGGGCTTTATCTGGATTGCATCACGTAGTAATGTGGTACCACACTGAAACTTTCAATTAAACCAGGTCTTGATAAATATTTTAGAGGCTAACGCATGTTAGGTCTGGGTTAGGTCTAGGATTTGCCCTCATCAGGCTCATACTTTCGCATATTTCTCATACTTCATGGCTAGATCCTGGGCTTTTTCTGGATTGCGTCACGTAGTAAAGTGGTACCACACTGAAACATGCAATGAAACCTGGTTTCTATCAATATTTTAGAGGATAACGCATGTTAGGTCTAGGTTAGGCCTGGGATTTTCCCTCATCAGACTCATACTTTCGCATTCTTCACATACTTGCTGAACGGATCCTGGGTTTTTTCTGGTTTGGATCACGTAGTATTGTGGGACCACACTGAAGCAGTCAAGTAAACCTGGTTTCCATCAATATTTTAGAGAATAATTCATGTTAGGTCTAGGTTAGGTCTGGGATTTGCTCTCATCAGGCACATTCTTTCGCATATTTCTCATACATGTTGAACAGATACTGGGTTTTTTCTGGTTTGGATCACGTAGTGTTGTGGGACCTCACTGAAACAGTCGACTAAACCTGGTTTCGATCAATATTTTAGAGGATAACGCATGTTAGGTCTAGGTTAGGCCTGGGATTTTCCCTCATCAGACTTATACTTTCGCATGCTTCACATACTTGTTGAACGGATCCTGGGTTTTTTCTGGTTTGGATCACGTAGTATTGTGGGACCACACTGAAGCAGTCATGTAAACCTGGTTTCGATCAATATTTTAGAGAATAATTCATGTTAGGTCTAGGTTAGGTCTGGGATTTGCTCTCATCAGGCTCATTCTTTCGCATATTTCTCATACATGTTGAACACATACTGGGTTTTTTCTGGTTTGGATCACGTAGTAATGTGGGACCACACTGAAACAATCAATTAAACCTGATCTTGATAAATATTTTAGAGGATAACGCATGTTAGCTCTGGGTTAGGTCTAGGATTTGCTCTCATCAGGCTCTTACTTTCGCATATTTCTCATACTTGATGGCTAGATCCTGGGCTTTTTCTGGATTGCATCACGTAGTAATGAAGTACAACACTGAAACAGTCAATTGAACCTGGTTTCGATCAATATTTTAGAGAATAATTCATGTTAAGTCTAGGTTAGGTCTGGGATTTGCTCTCATCAGGCTCATTCTTTCGCATATTTCTCATACTTGATGGCTAGATCCTGGGCTTTTTCTGAATTGCATCACGTAGTAATGAAGTACAACACTGAAACAGTCAATTAAACCTGGTTTCCATCAATATTCTAGAGGACAACGCATGTTAGGTCTTGGTTAGGCCTGGGATTTGCCCTCATCAGAGTCATACTGTCGCAGTTTTAACATACTTGTTGAACGGATCCTGGGTTTTTTCTGGTTTGGTTCACGTAGTAATGTGGTACCACACTGAAACATTCAATTAAACCTTTTCTTGATAAATATTTTAGAGGATAACGCATGTTAGGTTTGGGTTAGGTCTGAGGTTTGGCCCTCATCAGGCTTATACTTTCGCATATTTCTCATACTTCATGGCTGTTTCTGGATTGTATCAGGTAGTAAAATGGTACCACACTGAAACATTCAATGAAACCTGCTCTGGATAAATATTTTAGAGGATAACGCATCTTAGGTCTGGGTTAGGTCTAAGATTTGCCCTCATCAGGCTCACAGTTTAGCGTTTTTCACATACTTCTAGAACAGATCCTGGGCTTTCTCTGGTTTGGATCACGAAGTAGTGTGGTACCACACTGAAACAGTCCATTAAACCTGGTTTCGCTCAATATTTTAGAGGATAACGCATGTTAGGTCTACGTTAAGTCTGGAATTTGCTCTCATCAGGCTCATTCTTTCGCATATTTCTCATACTGGATGGCTAGATCCTGGGCTTTTTCTGGATTGCATCACGTAGTAATGTAGTACCACACTGAAACAGTCAATGAAACCTGGTTTCCAACAATATTTTAGAGGACAAGGCAAGTTAGGTCTAGGTAAGGCCTCAGATTTTCACTGATCAGACTCATACTTTCGCATTCTTCACATACTTGTTGAACGGATCCTGGGTTTTTTCTGGTTTAGATCACGCAGTAATGTGGTACCACACTGAAACAGTCAAATAAACTTGGTTTTGATCAATATTTTAGAGAATAATTCATGTTAGGTCTAGGTTAGGTCTGGGATGTGCTCCGATCAGGCTCATTCTTTCGCATATTTCTCATACTTGATGGCTAGATCCTGGGCTTTTTCTGGATTGCATCACGTAGTAATGGAGTACAACACTGAAACAGTCAATTAAACCTGGTTTCCATCAATATTCTAGAGGACAACGCATGTTAGGTCTAGGTTAGGCCTGGGATTTTCCCTCATCAGACTCATACTTTCGCATTCTTCACATACTTGTTGAACGGATCCTGGGTTTTTTCTGGTTTGGATCACGTAGTATTGTGGGACCACACTGAAGCAGTCAAGTAAACCTGGTTTCCATCAATATTTTAGAGAATAATTCATGTTAGGTCTAGGTTAGGCCTGGGATTTGCCCTCATCAGGGTCATACTGTCGCAGTTTTAACATACTTGTTGAACGGATCCTGGGTTTTTTACGGTTTGGTTCACGTAGTAATGTGTTACCACACTGAAACACTCAATTAAACCTGGTCTTGATAAATATTTTAGAGGATAACGCATGTTAGGTTTGGGTTAGGTCTAGGATTTGCCCTCATCAGGCTCATACTTTCGCATATTTCTCATACTTCATGGCTAGATCCTGGGCTGTTTCTGGATTGTATCATGTAGTAATGTGGCACCACGCTGAAACAGTCGATTAAACCTGGTTTCGATCAATATTTTATAGGATAACGCAAGTTAAGTCTGGGATAGGTCTGGGATTTGACATCATCAGACTCATACTTTCGCGTTTTTCACATACTTGTTGAACAGATCCTGGGTTTTTTCTGGTTTGGATCACCTAGTAATATGGGGCCACACGGAAACAGTCAAGTAAACCTGGTTTCGATCAATATTTTAGAGGATAACGCATGTTAGGTCTAGGTTAGGCCTGGGATTTTCACTCATCAGACTCATACTTTCGCATTCTTCACATACTTGTTGAACGGATCCTGGGTTTTTTCTGGTTTGGATCACGTAGTAATGTGGGACCACACTGAAGCATTCAATGAAACCTGGTCTGGATAAATATTTTAGAGGATAACGCATCTTAGGTCTGGGTTAGGTCTAAGATTTGCCCTCATCAGGCTCACAGTTTAGCGTTTTTCACATACTTGTTGAGCAGATCCTGGGTTTTTTCTGGTTTGGATCACGAAGTAGTGTGGTACCACACTGAAACAGTCCATTAAACCTGGTTTCGCTCAATATTATAGAGGATAACGCATGTAAGGTCTAGGTTAGCTCTGGGATTTGCTCTCATCAGGCTCATTCTTTCGCATATTTCTCATACTTGATGGCTAGATCCTGGGTTTTTTCTGGTTTGGATCACGTAGTAATGTGGTACCACACTGAAACAGTCGATTAAACCTGGTTTCGATCAATATTTTAGAGGATAACGCATGTTAGGTCTAGGTTAGGCCTGGGATTTTCCCTCATCAGACTCATACTTTCGCATTCTTCACATACTTGTTGAACGGATCCTGGGTTTTTTCTGGTTTGGATCACGTAGTATTGTGGGACCACACTGAAGCAGTCAAGTAAACCTGGTTTCCATCAATATTTTAGAGAATAATTCATGTTAGGTCTAGGTTAGGTCTGGGATTTGCTCTCATCAGGCTCATTCTTTCGCATATTTCTCATACATGTTGAACAGATACTGGGTTTTTTCTGATTTGGATCATGTAGTAATGTGGGACCACACTGAAACAGTCGACTAAACCTGGTTTCGATCAATATTTTAGGGGATAACGCATGTTAGGTCTAGGTTAGGCCTGGGATTTTCACTCATCAGACTTATACTTTCGCATATTTCTCATACTTCATGGCTAGATCCTGGGCTATTTCTGGATTGGATCACGTAGTAAAGTGGTACCACACTGAAACATTCAATGAAACCTGGTCTGGATAAATATTTTAGAGGATAACGCTTCTTAGGTCTGGGTCAGGTCTAAGATTTGCCCTCGTCAGGCTCACATTTTAGCGTTTTTCACATACTTCTAAAACAGATCCTGGGCTTTCTCTGGTTTGGATCACGAAGTTGTGTGGTACCACACTGAAACAGTCCATTAAACCTGGTTTCGCTCAATATTTTAGAGGATAACGCATGTTAGGTCTAGGTTAGGTCTGGGATTTGCTCTCATCAGGCTCATTCTTTCGCATATTTCTCATACTTGATGGCTAGATCCTGGGCTTTTTCTGGATTGCATCACGTAGTAATGAAGTACAACACTGGAGCAGTCAAGTAAACCTGGTTTCGATCAATATTTTAGAGAATAATTCATGTTAAGTCTAGGTTAGGTCTGGGATATGCTCTCATCAGGCTCATTCTTTCGCATATTTCTCATACTTGATGGCTAGATCCTGGGCTTTTTCTGAATTGCATCACGTAGTAATGTGGTACCACACTGAAACATTCAATTAAACCTTTTCTTGGTAAATATTTTAGAGGATAACGCATGTTAGGTTTGGGTTAGGTCTGAGGTTTGGCCCTCATCAGGCTTATACTTTCGCATATTTCTCATACTTCATGGCTAGATCCTGGGCTGTTTCTGGATTGTATCAGGTAGTAAAGTGGTACCACACTGAAACATTCAATGAAACCTGCTCTGGATAAATATTTTAGAGGATAACGCATCTTAGGTCTGGGTTAGGTCTAAGATTTGCCCTCATCAGGCTCACAGTTTAGCGTTTTTCACATACTTCTTGAACAGATCCTGGGCTTTCTCTGGTTTGGATCACGAAGTAGTGTGGTACCACACTGAAACAGTCCATTAAACCTGGTTTCGCTCAATATTTTAGAGGATAACGCATGTTAGGTCTAGGTTTGGTCTGGGATTTGCTCTCATCAGGCTCATTCTTTCGCATATTTCTCATACATGTTGAACACATACTGGGTTTTTTCTGGTTTGGATCACGTAGTAATGTGGGACCACACTGAAACAAAAAATTAAACCTGATCTTGATAAATATTTTAGAGGATAACGCATGTTAGCTCTGGGTTAGGTCTAGGATTTGCTCTCATCAGGCTCTTACTTTCGCATATTTCTCATACTTCATGGCTAGATCCTGGGCTATTTCTGGATTGGATCACGTAGTAAAGTGGTACCACACTGAAACATTCAATGAAACCTGGTCTGGATAAATATTTTAGAGGATAACGCTTCTTAGGTCTGGGTCAGGTCTAAGATTTGCCCTCGTCAGGCTCACATTTTAGCGTTTTTCACATACTTCTAAAACAGATCCTGGGCTTTCTCTGGTTTGGATCACGAAGTTGTGTGGTACCACACTGAAACAGTCCATTAAACCTGGTTTCGCTCAATATTTTAGAGGATAACGCATGTTAGGTCTAGGTTAGGTCTGGGCTTTGCTCTCATCCGGCTCATTCTTTCGCATATTTCTCATACTTGATGGCTAGATCCTGGGCTTTTTCTGGATTGCATCACGTAGTAATGACGTACAACACTGAAACAGTCAATTAAACCTGGTTTCGATCAATATTTTAGAGAATAATTCATGTTAAGTCTAGGTTAGGTCTGGGATTTGCTCTCATCAGGCTCATTCTTTCGCATATTTCTCATACTTGATGGCTAGATCCTGGGCTTTTTCTGAATTGCATCACGTAGTAATGAAGTACAACACTGAAACAGTCAATTAAACCTGGTTTCCATCAATATTCTACAGGACAACGCATGTTAGGTCTAGGTTAGGCCTGGGATTTGCCCTCATCAGAGTCATACTGTCGCAGTTTTAACATACTTGTTGAACGGATCCTGGGTTTTTTCTGGTTTGGTTCACGTAGTAATGTGGTACCACACTGAAACATTCAATTAAACCTTTTCTTGGTAAATATTTTAGAGGATAACGCATGTTAGGTTTGGGTTAGGTCTGAGGTTTGGCCCTCATCAGGCTTATACTTTCGCATATTTCTCATACTTCATGGCTAGATCCTGGGCTGTTTCTGGATTGTATCAGGTAGTAAAGTGGTACCACACTGAAACATTCAATGAAACCAGCTCTGGATAAATATTTTAGGGGATAACGCATTTTAGGTCTGGGTTAGGTCTAAGATTTGCCCTCATCAGGCTCACAGTTTAGCGTTTTTCACATACTTCTTGAACAGATCCTGGGTTTTTCTCTGGTTTGGATCACGAAGTAGTGTGGTACCACACTGAAACAGTCCATTAAACCTGGTTTCCATCGATATTCTAGAGGACAACGCATGTTAGGTCTAGGTTAGGCCTGGGATTTGCCCTCATCAGGGTCTTACTGTCGTAGTTTTAACATACTTGTTGAACGGATCCTGGGTTTTTTCTGGTTTGGATCACGAAGTAGTGTGGTACCACACTGAAACAGTCCATTAAACCTGGTTTCGCTCAATATTACAGAGGATAACGCATGTAAGGTCTAGGTTAGGTCTGGGATTTGCTCTCATCAGGCTCATTCTTTCGCATATTTCTCATACTTGATGGCTAGATCCTGGGTTTTTTCTGGATTGGATCACGTAGTAATGTGGTACCACACTGAAACAGTCGATTAAACCTGGTTTTGATCAATATTTTAGAGGATAACGCAAGTTAAGTCTGGGATTGGTCTGGGATTTGACCTGATCATACTCATACTTTCGCACACTTCACATACTCGCTGAACAGATCCTGGGTTATTTTCTGGTTTGGATCACATAGTAATGTGGTACCACACTGAAACAGTCGATTAAACCAGGTTTCGATCAATATTTTTGAGGATAACGCATGTTAGGTCTAGGTTAGGCCTGGGATTTTCACTCATCAGACTCATACTTTCGCATTCTTCACATACTTGTTGAACGGATCCTGGGTTTTTTCTGGTTTGGATCACGTAGTAATGTGGGACCAAACTGAAACAGTCAATTCAACCTGGTTTCGATCAATATTTTAGAGAATAATTCATGTTAGGTCTAGGTTAGGTCTGGGATTTGCTCTCATCAGGCACATTCTTTCGCATATTTCTCAAACTTGATGGCTAGATCCTGGGCTTTATCTGGATTGCATCACGTAGTAATGTGGTACCACACTGAAACTTTCAATTAAACCAGGTCTTGATAAATATTTTAGAGGCTAACGCATGTTAGGTCTGGGTTAGGTCTAGGATTTGCCCTCATCAGGCTCATACTTTCGCATATTTCTCATACTTCATGGCTAGATCCTGGGCTTTTTCTGGATTGCGTCACGTAGTAAAGTGGTACCACACTGAAACATGCAATGAAACCTGGTTTCGATCAATATTTTAGAGGATAACGCATGTTAGGTCTAGGTTAGGCCTGGGATTTTCCCTCATCAGACTCATACTTTCGCATTCTTCACATACTTGCTGAACGGATCCTGGGTTTTTTCTGGTTTGGATCACGTAGTATTGTGGGACCACACTGAAGCAGTCAAGTAAACCTGGTTTCCATCAATATTTTAGAGAATAATTCATGTTAGGTCTAGGTTAGGTCTGGGATTTGCTCTCATCAGGCACATTCTTTCGCATATTTCTCATACATGTTGAACAGATACTGGGTTTTTTCTGGTTTGGATCACGTAGTAATGTGGGACCTCACTGAAACAGTCGACTAAACCTGGTTTCGATCAATATTTTAGAGGATAACGCATGTTAGGTCTAGGTTAGGCCTGGGATTTTCCCTCATCAGACTTATACTTTCGCATTCTTCACATACTTGTTGAACGGATCCTGGGTTTTTTCTGGTTTGGATCACGTAGTATTGTGGTACCACACAGAAACATTCAATTAAACCTGGTCTTGATAAATATTTGAGAGGATAACGCATGTTAGGTTTGGGTTAGGTCTAGGATTTGCCCTCATCAGGCTCATACTTTCGCATTCTTCACATACTTGTTGAACGGATCCTGGGTTTTTTCTGGTTTTGGTTCACGTAGTAATGTGTTATCACACTGAAACAGTCAAGTAAACCTGGTTTCGATCAATATTTTAGAGGATAACGCATGTAAGGTCTAGGTTAGGCCTGGGATTTTCACTCATTAGACTCATACTTTCGCATTCTTCACATACTTGTTGAACGGATCCTGGGTTTTTTCTGGTTTGGATCACGTAGTAATGTGGGACCACACTGAAGCATTCAATGAAACCTGGTCTGGATAAATATTTTAGAGGATAACGCATCTTAGGTCTGGGTTAGGTCTAAGATTTGCCCTCATCAGGCTCACAGTTTAGCGTTTTTCACATACTTGTTGAACAGATCCTGGGTTTTTTCTGGTTTGGATCAGGAAGTAGTGTGGTACCACACTGAAACAGTCCATTAAACCTGGTTTCGCTCAATATTTTAGAGGATAACGCATGTTAGGTCTAGGTTAGGTCTGGGATTTGCTCTCATCAGGCTCATTCTTTCGCATATTTCTCATACTTGATGGCTAGATCCTGGGCTTTTTCTGGATTGCATCACGTAGTAATGTAGTACCACACTGAAACTGTCAATGAAACCTGGTTTCCATCAATATTTTAGAGGACAACGCAAGTTAGGTCTAGGTAAGGCCTGAGATTTTCACTGATCAGACTCATACTTTCGCATTCTTCACATACTTGTTGAACGGATCCTGGGTTTTTTTCTGGTTTTGATCACGTAGTCATGAGGTACCACAATGAAACATTCAATTAAACCTGGTCTTGATAAAAATTTTACAGAATAACGCATGTTAGGTCTGGGTTAGGTCTAGGATTTGCCCTCATCAGACACATACTTACGCATTCTTCACATACTTGTTGAACGGATCCTGGGTTTTTTCTGGTTTGGATCACGTAGTAATGTGGTACCACACTGAAACAGGCGATTAAACCTGGTTTCGGTCAATATTTTTGAGGATAACTCATGTTAGGTCTAGGTTAGGCCCGGGGTTTTCCCTCATCAGGCTCATTCTTTCGCATATTTCTCATACATGTTGACAGATCCTGGGTTTTTTCGGGTTTGGATCACGTAGTAATGAAGTACAACACAGAAACAGTCAATTAAACCTGGTTTCGATCAATATTTTAGAGGATAACGCAAGTTAGGTCTGGGATAGGTCTGGGATTTGACCTCATCAGACTCATACTTTCGCACACTTCACATACTCCTTGAACAGATCCTGGGTTATTTTCTGGTTTGGATCACATAGTAATGTGGTACCACACTGAAACAGTCGATTAAACCAGGTTTCGATCTATATTTTAGAGGATAACGCATGTTAGGTCTAGGTTAGGCCTGGGATTTTCACCCATCAGACTCATACTTTCGCATTCTTCACATACTTGTTGAACGGATCCTGGGTTTTGTCTGGTTTGGATCACGTAGTAATGTGGGACCACACTGAAACAGTCAAGTAAACCTGTTCTCGATCAATATTTTAGAGAATAGTTCATGTTAGGTCTAGGTTAGGTCTGGGGTTTGCTCTCATCAGGCTCATTCTTTCGCGTATTTCTCATACTTGATGGCTAGATCCTGGGCTTTTTCTGGATTGCATCACGTAGTAATGAAGTACAACACTGAAACAGTCAACTAAACCTGGTTTCGATCAATATCTTAGAGGACAACGCAAGTTAGGTCTGGGATAGGTCTGGGATTTGCCCTCATCAGGCTCATACTTTCGCATATTTCTCATACTTCATGGCTAGATCCTGGGCTATTTCTGGATTGGATCACGTAGTAATGTGGTACCACACTGAAACAGTCAATTAAACCTGGTTTTGATCAATATTTTAGAGAATAATTCATGTTAGGTCTTGGTTAGGTCAGGGATTTGCTCTCATCAGGCTCATTCTTTCGCATATTTCTCATACTTGATGGCTAGATCCTGGGCTTTTTCTGGTTTGCATCACGTAGTAATGAAGTACAACACTGAAACAGTCAACTAAACCTGGTTTCGATCAATATTTTAGAGAATAATTCATGTTAGGTCTAGGTTAGGTCTGGGATTTGCTCTCATCAGGCTCATTCTTTCGCATATTTCTCATACTTGATGGCTAGATCCTGGGCTTTTTCTGGATTGCATCACGTAGTGAAGTGGTACCACACTGAAACAGTCAATGAAACCTGGTTTCCATCACTATTTTAGAGGACAACGCATGTTAGGTCTAGGTTAGGCCTGGGATTTGCCCTCATCAGGGTCATACTGTCGCAGTTTTAGCATACTTGTTGAACGGATCCTGGGTTTTTTCTGGTTTGGTTCACGTAGTAATGTGGTACCACACTGAAACATTCAATTAAACCTGGTCTTGATAAATATTTTAGAGGATAACGCATGTTAGGTTTGGGTTGGGTCTAGGATTTGCCCTCATCAGGCTCATACTTTCGCATATTTCTCATACTTCATGGCTAGATCCTGGGCTATTTCTGGATTGGATCACGTAGTAATGTGGTACTACACTGAAACAGTCAATTAAGCCAGGTTTTGATCAATATTTTAGAGAATAATTCATGTTAGGTCTAGGTTAGGTCTGGGATTTGCTCCCATCAGGCTCATTCTTTCGCATATTTCTCATACTTGATGGCTAGATCCTGGGCTGCTTTTGGATTGTATCAGGTAGTAAAGTGGTACCACACTGAAACATTCAATGAAACCTGGTCTGGATAAATATTTTAGAGGATAACGCATCTTAGGTCTGGGTTAGGTCTAAGATTTGCCCCCATCAGGCTCACAGTTTAGCGTTTTTCACATACTTCTTGAACAGATCGTGGGCTTTCTCTGGTTTGGATCACGAAGTAGTGTGGTACCACACTGAAACAGTCCAATAAACCTGGTCTGGATAAATATTTTAGAGGATAACGCATCTTAGGTCTGGGTTAGGTCTAAGATTTGCCCTCATCAGGCTCACAGTTTAGCGTTTTTCACATACTTGTTGAACAGATCCTGGGTTTTTTCTGGTTTGGATCACGAAGTAGTGTGGTACCACACTGAAACAGTCCATTAAACCTGGTTTCGCTCAATATTTTAGAGGATAACGCATGTTAGGTCTAGGATAGGTCTGGGATTTGCTCTCATCAGGCTCATTCTTTCGGATATTTCTCATACTTGATGGCTAGATCCTGGGCTTTTTCTGGATTGCATCACGTAGTAATATAGTACCACAATGAAGCAGTCAATGAAACCTGGTTTCCATCAATATTTTAGAGGACAACGCATGTTAGGTCTAGGTTAGGCCTGGGATTTTCACCCATCAGACTCATACTTTCGCATTCTTCACATACTTGTTGAACGGATCCTGGGTTTTGTCTGGTTTGGATCACGTAGTAATGTGGGACCACACTGAAACAGTCAAGTAAACCTGTTCTCGATCAATATTTTAGAGAATAATTCATGTTAGGTCTAGGTTAGGTCTGGGGTTTGCTCTCATCAGGCTCATTCTTTCGCGTATTTCCCATACTTGATGGCTAGATCCTGGGCTTTTTCTGGATTGCATCACGTAGTGATGAAGTACAACACTGAAACAGTCAACTAAACCTGGTTTCGATCAATATCTTAGAGGACAACGCAAGTTAGGTCTGGGATAGGTCTGGGATTTGCCCTCATCAGGCTCATACTTTCGCATATTTCTCATACTTCATGGCTAGATCCTGGGCTATTTCTGGATTTGATCACGTAGTAATGTGGTACCACACAGAAACAGTCAATTAAACCTGGCTTTGATCAATATTTTAGAGAATAATTCATGTTAGGTCTAGGTTAGGTCAGGGATTTGCTCCCATCAGGCTCATTCTTTCGCATATTTCTCATACTTGATGGCTAGATCCTGGGCTTTTTCTGGTTTGGATCACGTAGTAATGTGGGACCACACTGAAACAATCAATTAAACCTGATCTTGATAAATATTTTAGAGGATAACGCATGTTAGGTCTGGGTTAGGTCTAGGATTTGCCCTCATCAGGCTCATACTTTCGCATATTTCTCATACTTCATAGCTAGATCCTGGGCTGTTTCTGGATTGGATCTCGTAGTAATGTGGTACCACGCTGAAACAGTCAATTAAACCTGGTTTCGATCAATATTTTAGAGGAAAACGCAAGTTAGGTCTGGGATAGGTCTAGGATTTGCCCTCATCAGGCTCCTACTTTCGCATATTTCTCATACTTCATGGCTAGATCCTGGGCTATTTCTGGATTGGATCACGTAGTAAGGTGGTACCACACTGAAACATTCAATAAAACCTGGTCTGGATAAATATTTTAGAGGATAACGCATCTTAGGTCTGGGTTAGGTCTAAGATTTGCCCTAATCAGGCTCACAGTTTAGCGTTTTTCACATACTTGTTGAACAGATCCTGGGTTTTTTCTGGTTTGGATCACGAAGTAGTGTGGTACCACACTGAAACAGTCCATTATACCTGGTCTGGATAAATATTTTAGAGGGTAACGCATCTTAGGTCTGGGTTAGGTCTAAGATTTGCCCTCATCAGGCTCACAGTTTAGCGTTTTTCACATACTTGTTGAACAGATCCTGGGTTTTGTCTGGATTGGATCACGAAGTAGTGTGGTACCACACTGAAACAGTCCATTAAACCTGGTTTCGCTCAATATTTTAGAGGATAACGCATGTTAGGTCTAGGTTAGGTCTGGGATTTGCTCTCATCAGGCTCATTCTTTCGGATATTTCTCATACTTGATGGCTAGATCCTGGGCTTTTTCTGGATTGCATCACGTAGTAATGTAGTACCACACTGAAACTGTCAATGAAACCTGGTTTCCATCAATATTTTAGAGGACAACGCAAGTTAGGTCTAGGTAAGGCCTGAGATTTTCACTGATCAGACACATACTTTCGCATTCTTCACATACTTGTTGAACGGATCCTGGGTTTTTTTCTGGTTTTGATCACGTAGTCATGAGGTACCACAATGAAACATTCAATTTAACCTGGTCTTGATAAAAATTTTACAGAATAACGCATGTTAGGTCTGGGTTAGGTCTAGGATTTGCCCTCATCAGGCTCTTACTTTCGCATATTTCTCATACTTCATGGCTAGATCCTGGGCTATTTCTTGATTGGATCACGTAGTAATGTGGTACCACACTGAAACAGTCTATTAAACCTGGTTTTGATCAATATTTTAGAGAATAATTCATGTTAGGTCTAGGTTAGGTCAGGGATTTGCTCTCATCAGGCTCATTCTTTCGCATATTTCTCATACTTGATGGCTAGATCCTGGGCTTTTTCTGGATTGCATCACGTAGTAATGAAGTACAACACTGAAACAGTCAATTAAACCTGGTTTCGATCAATATTTTAGAGAATAATTCATGTTAGGTCTAGGTTAGGTCTGGGATTTGCTCTCATCAGGCTCATTCTTTCGCATATTTCTCATACTTGATGGCTAGATCCTGGGCTTTTTCTGGATTGCATCACGTAGCAATGAAGTACAACACTGAAACAGTCAATTAAACCTGGTTTCCATCAATATTTTAGAGGACAACGCATGTTAGGTCTAGGTTAGGCCTGGGATTTGCCCTCATCAGGCTCATACTGTCGCAGTTTTAACATACTTGTTGAACGGATACTGGGTTTTTTCTGGTTTGGTTCACGTAGTAATGTGGTACCACACTGAAACATTCAATTAAACCTGGTCTTGATAAATATTTTAGAGGATAACGCATGTTAGGTTTGGGTTAGGTCTAGGATTTGCCCTCATCAGGCTCATACTTTCGCATATTTCTCATACTTCATGGCTAGATCCTGGGCTGTTTCTGGATTGTATCACGTAGTAATGTGGTACCACGCTGAAACAGTCGATTAAACCTGGTTTCGATCAATATTTTAGAGGATAACGCAAGTTAAGTCTGGGATAGGTCTGGGATTTGACCTCATCAGACTCATACTTTCGCATTCTTCACATACTTGTTGAACGGATCCTGGGTTTTTTCTGGTTTGGATCACGTAAGAAAGGGGGACCACACTGAAACAGTCGACTAAACCTGGTTTCGATCAATATTTTAGAGGATAACGCATGTTAGGTCTAGGTTAGGCCTGGGGTTTTCCCTCATCAGACTCATACTTTCGCAATCTTCACATACTTATTGAACGGATCCTGGGTTTTCTCTGGTTTGGATCATGTAGTATTGTGGGGCCACACTGAAGCAGTCAAGTAAGCCTGGTTTCGATCAATATTTTAGAGAATAATTCATGTTAGGTCTAGGTTAGGTCTGGGATTTGCTCTCATCAGGCTCATTCTTTCGCATATTTCTCATACATGTTGAACAGATACTGGGTTTTTTCTGGTTTGGATCACGTAGTAATGTGGGACCACACTGAAACAATCAATTAAACCTGATCATGATAAATATTTTAGAGGATAACGCATGCTAGGTCTGGGTTAGGTCTAGGATTTGCTCTCATCAGGCTCATACTTTCGCATATTTCTCATACTTCATGGCTAGATCCTGGGCTGTTTCTGGATTGTATCACGTAGTAATGTGGTACCACGCTGAAACAGTCAATTAAACCTGGTTTCGATCAATATTTTAGAGGATAACGCAAGTTATGTCTGGGATATGTCTAGGATTTGCCCTCATCAGGCTGTTACTTTCGCATATTTCTCATACTTCATGGCTAGATCCTCGGCCATTTCTGGATTGGATCACGTAGTAATGTGGCACTACACTGAAACAGTCAATTAAACCTGGTTTTGATCAATATTTTAGAGAATAATTCATGTTAGGTCTAGGTTAGGTCAGGGATTTGCTCCCATCAGGCTCATTCTTTCGCATATTTCTCATACTTGATGGCTAGATCCTGGGCTTTTTCTGGATTGCATCACGTAGTAATGAAGTACAACACTGAAACAGTCAATTAAACCTGGTTTCGATCAATATTTTAGAGAATAATTCATGTTAGGTCCAGGTTAGGTCTGGGATTTGCTCTCGTCAGGCTCATTCTTGCGCATATTTCTCATACTTGATGGCTAGATCCTGGGCTTTTTCTGGATTGCATCACGTAGTAATGAAGTACAACACTGAAACAGTCAATTAAACCTGGTTTCCATCAATATTCTAGAGGACAACGCATGTTAGGTCTAGGTTAGGCCTGGGATTTGCCCTCATCAGAGTCACACTGTCGCAGTTTTAACATACTTGTTGAACGGATCCTGGGTTTTTTCTGGTTTGGTTCACGTAGTAATGTGGTACCACACTGAAACATTCAATTAAACCTTTTCTTGATAAATATTTTAGAGGATAACGCATGTTAGGTTTGGGTTAGGTCTGAGGTTTGGCCCTCATCAGGCTCATACTTTCGCATATTTCTCATACTTCATGGCTAGGTCCAGGGCTGTTTCTGGATTGTATCAGGTAGTAAAGTGGTACCACACTGAAACATTCAATGAAACCTGGTCTGGACAAATATTTTAGAGGATAACGCATCTTAGGTCTGGGTTAGGTCTAAGATTTGCCCTCATTAGGCTCACAGTTTAGCGTTTTTCACATACTTCTTGAACAGATCCTGGGCTTTCTCTGGTTTGGATCACGAAGTAGTGTGGTACCACACTGAAACTGTCCATTAAACCTGGTTTCGCTCAATATTTTAGAGGATAACGCATGTTAGGTCTAGGTTAGGTTCGGGTTTGCTCTCATCAGGCTCATTCTTTCGCATATTTCTCATACATGTTGAACAGATACTGGGTTTTTTCTGGTTTGGATCACGTAGTAATGTGGGACCACACTGAAACAATCAATTAAACCTGATCATGATAAATATTTTAGAGGATAACGCATGTTAGGTCTGGGTTAGGTCTAGGATTTGCTCTCATCAGGCTCATACTTTCGCATATTTCTCATACTTCATGGCTAGATCCTGGGCTGTTTCTGGACTGTATCACGTAGTAATGTGGTACCACGCTGAAACAGTCGATGAAACCTGGTTTCGATCAATATTTTAGAGGATAACGCAAGTTAAGTCTGGGATAGGTCTGGGATTTGACCTCATCAGACTCATACTTTCGCATTCTTCACATACTTGTTGAACGGATCCTGGGTTTTTTCTGGTTTGGATCACGTAAGAAAGGGGGACCACACTGAAACAGTCGACTAAACCTGGTTTCGATCAATATTTTAGAGGATAACGCATGTTAGGTCTAGGTTAGGCCTGGGATTTTCCCTCATCAGACTCATACTTTCGCAATCTTCACATACTTGTTGAACGGATCCTGGGTTTTCTCTGGTTTGGATCATGTAGTATTGTGGGACCACACTGAAGCAGTCAAGTAAACCTGGTTTCGATCAATATTTTAGAGAATAATTCATGTTAGGTCTAGGTTAGGTCTGGGATTTGCTCTCATCAGGCTCATTCTTTCGCATATTTCTCATACATGTTGAACAGATAATGGGTTTTTTCTGGTTTGGATCACGTAGTAATGTGGGACCACACTGAAACAATCAATTAAACCTGATCATGATAAATATTTTAGAGGATAACGCATGTTAGGTCTGGGTTAGGTCTAGGATTTGCTCTCATCAGGCTCATACTTTCGCATATTTCTCATACTTCATGGCTAGATCCTGGGCTGTTTCTGGATTGTATCACGTAGTAATGTGGTACCACGCTGAAACAGTCAATTAAACCTGGTTTCGATCAATATTTTAGAGGATAACGCAAGTTATGTCTGGGATAGGTCTAGGATTTGCCCTCATCAGGCTGTTACTTTCGCATATTTCGCATACTTCATGGCTAGATCCTGGGCTATTTTTGGATTGGATCACGTAGTAAAGTGGTACCACACTGAAACATTCAATGAAACCTGGTCTGGATAAATATTTTAGAGAATAACGCATGTTAGGTCTGGGTTAGGTCTAGGATTTGCCCTCATCAGGCTCATACTTTCGTATATTTCTCATACTTCATGGCTAGATCCTGGGCTATTTCTGGATTGGATCACGTAGTAATGTGGTACTACACTGAAACAGTCAATTAAACCTGGTTTTGATCAATATTTTAGAGAATAATTCATGTTAGGTCTAGGTTGGGTCAGGGATTTGCTCCCATCAGGCTCATTCTTTCGCATATTTCTCATACTTGATGGCTAGATCCTGGGCTTTTTCTGGATTGCATCACGTAGTAATGAAGTACAACACTGAAACAGTCAATTAAACCTGGTTTCGATCAATATTTTAGAGAATAATTCATGTTAGGTCTAGGTTAGGTCTGGGATTTGCTCTCGTCAGGCTCATTCTTTCGCATATTTCTCATTCTTGATGGCTAGATCCTGGGCTTTTTCTGGATTGCATCACGTAGTAATGAAGTACAACACTGAAACAGTTAATTAAACCTGGTTTCCATCAATATTCTAGAGGACAACGCATGTTAGGTCTAGGTTAGGCCTGGGATTTGCCCTCATCAGAGTCATACTGTCGCAGTTTTAACATACTTGTTGTAAGGATCCTGGGTTTTTTCTGGTTTGGTTCACGTAGTATTGTGGTACCACACTGAAACATTCAATAAAACCTTTTCTTGATAAATATTTTAGAGGATAACGCATGTTAGGTTTGGGTTAGGTCTGAGGTTTGGCCCTCATCAGGCTCATACTTTCGCATATTTCTCATACTTCATGGCTAGATCCTGGGCTGTTTCTGGATTGTATCAGGTAGTAAAGTGGTACCACACTGAAACATTCAATGAAACCTGGTCTGGACAAATATTTTAGAGGATAACGCATCTTAGGTCTGGGTTAGGTCTAAGATTTGCCCTCATCAGGCTCACAGTTTAGCGTTTTTCACATACTTCTTGAACAGATCCTGGGCTTTCTCTGGTTTGGATCACGAAGTAGTGTGGTACCACACTGGAACAGTCCATTAAACCTGGTTTCGCTCAATATTTTAGAGGATAACGCATGTTAGGTCTAGGTTAGGTCTGGGTTTGCTCTCATCAGGCTCATTCTTTCGCATATTTCTCATACATGTTGAACAGATACTGGGTTTTTTCTGGTTCGGATCACGTAGTAATGTGGGACCACACTGAAACAATCAATTAAACCTGATCATGATAAATATTTTAGAGGATAACGCATGTTAGGTCTGGGTTAGGTCTAGGATTTGCTCTCATCAGGCTCATACTTTCGCATATTTCTCATACTTGATGGCTAGATCCTGGGCTTTTTCTGGATTGCATCACGTAGTAATGTAGTACCACACTGAAACAGTCAATGAAACCTGGTTTCCAACAATATTTTAGAGGACAACGCAAGTTAGGTCTAGGTAAGGCCTGAGATTTTCACTGATCAGACTCATACTTTCGCATTCGTCACATACTTGTTGAACGGATCCTGGGTTTTTTCTGGTTTTGATCGCGTAGTAATGTGGTACCACACTGAAACATTCAATTAAACCTGGTCTTGATAAATATTTTAGAGAATAACGCATGTTAGGTCTAGGTTAGGTCAGGGATTTGCTCCCATCAGGCTCATTCTTTCGCATATTTCTCATACTTGATGGCTAGATCCTGGGCTTTTTCTGGATTGCATCACGTAGTAATGTAGTACAACACTGAAACAGTCAATTAAACCTGGTTTTGATCTATTTTTTAAGAATAATTCATGTTAGGTCTAGGTTCGGTCTGGGATTTGCTCCCATCAGGCTCATTCTTTCGCATATTTCTCATACTTGATGGCTAGATCCTGGGCTTTTTCTGGATTGCATCACGTAGTAATGAAGTACAACACTGAAACAGTCAATTAAACATGGTTTCCATCAATATTCTAGAGGACAACGCATGTTAGGTCTAGGTTAGGCCTGGGATTTGCCCTCATCAGGGTCATACTGTCGCAGTTTTAACATACGTGTTGAACGGATCCTGGGTTTTTTCTGGTTTGGTTCACGTAGTAATGTGTTACCACACTGAAACATTCAATTAAACCTGGTTTTGATCAATATTTTATAGGATAACGCAAGTTAAGTCTGGGATCTCAGGGCGGTCGTCGGGGATTATCTCCGCGGCAGGTGGATCGAGTATCCGGGCCGGGATGGTGATATGCGGAGGGAGGTGTACTGCGGTGTTCCGCAGGGGTCGGTCCTCGGGCCACTCCTGTGGAACATCGCGTACGACTCGGTGTTGCGGGCCGGCCTCCCCGACGGCGTCAGCACGGTGTGTTATGCGGATGACACACTGGTGCTGGTCGTCGGGGCGCACTGGGGGAGGGCCATGCGTCGCGCGGGGGAGGGGTCGCAACGCGTCGTCGACCGGATCAGGGGGATGGGGATGACGGTGGCGGTCCATAAGACCGAGGTGATTGCGTTTCATTCACCTCGGCAGGATCCGCCACCCCCTCTGATCCTGGTGGGTGAGGCTGACATCGAGGTGAAGCCCTGGATCAGGTATCTAGGGCTGATCCTCGATAGCCACTGGCGTTTCGAGGAGCATTTCCGCTGCCTGGTCCCCCGGTTGGAAAGGATGGTTGCGGCTCTGGGCCGGATCCTGCCCAACCTGGGGGGCCCGGCGGGCCGAGTTCGTCGCCTCTATGTGGCAATGGTCCAGTCGGTGGCCCTATTACGGGGCCCCCGTCTGGGCGGACGACCTGGCTGCCTCCCGGCGCGGCATGACTATGCTGCGTCGGGTGCAGAGGCGCATGGCGCTCAGGGTCGTCCGCGGGTATCGGACCATGTCACATGAGGCGGCGACGGTTCTAGCGGGGATGCCGCCCATGGACCTGCTCGCGCGGTCGCACGCGGTGATGTACCGGCACCGCGTCGACCGTCGCGCGGGGGTGGGGGCGGTCCCGGGCGGGCAGGAACCTGCTTGGGGCGATTTGAAGCGCCAGGCCCGGCAGTCCGTGTTGCTCGCGTGGCAGGAGCGGCTGGCTCTGCCAACCGCGGGGCACCGGACTGTCGGGGCGGTACGGCCACTCCTGAAGGAGTGGCTGGACAGAGGCCATGGCAGCCTCACCTACCGGATGGCACAGGTATTTTCCGGGCATGGCAGCTTCGGAAGATACCTGTGCCGGATAGGGAAGGAGCCGACGGCGCGTTGCTGCCACTGCGACGCTGAGCAGGACACGGCAGATCATACCCTGGAGGTATGCCCCGCGTGGGAGGGGGAGCGCCGTGTCCTGGTCGGCGTCGTCGGGCGGGATGTCTCGCTGCCGGGCGTGGTGCGCGCCATGCTCGGCAGCGAGGAGAAGTGGAGGGCCGTGGCCTCCTTCTGCGAGAACGTAATGTTGCAGAAGGAGGCCGCGGGGAGGGAGCGCGAGCTTCATGGGCGCGCTGAAGCTCGCGCTCGTGCGGTGGCCCGAGGTCGTCGCTCGGTCGCGAGGCGTCGCGGACGGCCGCCTCGGCGTCGCGGATGACCTAGGCTGGAAGGGGGGTCCTGAGGGGACCCTCCTCCCGCCAGGCGGCGCCGGGTTGGACCGGTTAGGGGTAGGAGTGCCTCCCCCTACCGGTCCGGCGCAAGGGGAGGCACCCTCGGCGGTCTGGTGCGGCCATGAACGCCCGGCCGCCGAGGGGTGGAAACGGGGTCGCGGGCGGTTGCGAGTTTGGGCTCGCAGCCGCCACTAAACGCGGCCCCGGGACGGATAGCGGCGGGATGGAGTGGCCCCGTCCCGCCGCTATGAGGCAGTGTGTCTACTGGGGGGACCGATTGTCCCCCCGGGGGATGGGCGCGAAAGCGCGCGCACGGGGAGGATACCGGAAGAATGCTTCGAGCGATTCCCGGTATCCTCCCAAAGCGTGCCCAAGGGTCACCGTGGGGTTTTTAGTGGGTAGGTCCCGCGCCTGTCGTTGTACGGGCGCGGGGAATCCCACACACCCCTCCCACCTCTCCCCAAGGAGGTGGGAGGGAGTCTTTCGAAGATTTTCCCCACGACAAAAAAAAAAAAAAAAAAAAAAAAAAAAGTTAAGTCTGGGATAGGTCTGGGATTTGACCTCATCAGACTCATACTTTCGCGTTTTTCACATACTTGTTGAACAGATCCTGGGTTTTTTCTGGTTTGGATCACGTAGTAATGTGGGACCACACTGAAACAGTCAAGTAAACCTGGTTTCGACCAATATTTTAGGGAATAATTCATGTTAGGTCTAAGTTAGGTCTGGGATTTGCTCTCATCAGGCTCATTCTTTCGCATATTTCTCATACATGTTGAACAGATCCTGGGTTTTTTCTGGTTTGGCTCACGTAGTAATGTGGGACCACACTGAAACAATCAATTAAAGCTGATCTTGATAAATATTTTAGAGGATAACGCATGTTAGGTCTGGGTTAGGTCTAAGATTTGCCCTCATCAGGCTCACAGATTAGCGTTTTTCACATACTAGTTGAACAGATCCTGGGCTTTTTCTGGTTTGGATCACGAAGTAGTGTGGTACGTCACTGAAACAGTCCATTAAACCTGGTTTCGCTCAATATTTTAGAGGATAACGCATGTTAGGTCTAGGTTACGTCTGGGATTTGCTCTCATCAGGCTCATTCTTTCGCATATTTCTCATACTTGATGGCTAGATCCTGGGCTTTTTCTGGATTGCATCACGTAGTAATGTAGTACCACACTGAAACAGTCGATTAATCCAGGTTTCGATCAATATTTTTGAGGATAACGCATGTTAGGTCTAGGTTAGGCCTGGGATTTTCACTCATCGGACTCATACTTTCGCATTCTTCACATTCTTGTTGAACGGATCCTGGGTTTTTTCTGGTTTGGATCACGTAGTAATGTGGGACCACGCTGAAACAGTCAAGTAAACCTGGTTTCGATCAATATTTTAGAGAATAATTCATGTTAGGTCTAGGTTAGGTCTGGGATTTGCTCTCATCAGGCTCATTCTTTCGCATATTTCTCATACTTGATGGCTAGATCCTGGGCTTTTTCAGGATTGCATCACGTAGTAATGAAGTACAACACTGAAACAGTCAATTAAACCTGGTTTCCATCAATATCTTGGGGGACAACGCAAGTTTGGTCTGGGATATGTCTGGGATTTGCCCTCATCAGGCTCATACTTTCGCGTTTTTCACATACTTGTTGAACAGATCCTGGGTTTTTTCTGGTTTGGACCACGTAGCAGTGTGGTACCACGCTGAAACAGTCCATTAAACCTGGTTTGGATCAATATTTTAGAGGATAACGCATGTTAGGTCTAGGTTAGGCCTGGGATTTTCACTCATCAGACTCATACTTTCGCATTCTTCACATACTTGTTGAACGGATCCTGGGTTATTTCTGGTTTGGTTCACGCAGTAATGTGGTACCACACTGAAACATTCAATTAAACCTTTTCTTGATAAATATTTTAGAGGATAACGCATGTTAGGTTTGGGTTAGGTCTAGGATTTGCCCTCATCAGGCTTATACTTTCGCATATTTCTCATACTTCATGGCTAGATCCTGGGCTGTTTCTGGATTGTATCAGGTAGTAAAGTGGTACCACACTGAAACATTCAATGAAACCTGGTCTGGATAAATATTTTAGAGGATAACGCATCTTAGGTCTGGGTTAGGTCTAAGATTTGCCCTCATCAGGCTCACAGTTTAGCGTTTTTCACATACTTCTTGAACAGATCCTGGGCTTTCTCTGGTTTGGATCACGAAGTAGTGTGGTACCACACTGAAACAGTCCATTAAACCTGGTTTGGATCAATATTTTAGAGGATAACGCATGTTAGGTCTAGGTTAGGCCTGGGATTTTCACTCATCAGACTCATACTTTCGCATTCTTCACATACTTGTTGAACGGATCCTGGGTTATTTCTGGTTTGGATCACGTAGTAATGTGGGACCATACTGAAACAGTCATTTAAACCAGGTTTCGATCAATATTTTAGAGAATAATTCATGTTAGGTCTAGGTTAGGTCTGGGATTTGCTCTCATCAGGCTCATTCTTTCGCATATTGCTCATACTTCATGGCTAGATCCTGGGCTGTTTCTGGATTGTATCACGTAGTAATGTGGTACCACGCTGAAACAGTCAATTAAACCTGGTTTCGATCAATATTTTAGAGAATAATTCATGTTAGGTCGAGGTTAGGTCTGGGATTTGCTCTCATCAGGCTCATTCTTTCGCATATTTCTCATACTTGATTGCTAGATCCTGGGCTTTTTCTGGATTGCATCACGTAGTAATGAAGTACAACACAGAAACAGTCAATTAAACCTGGTTTCCATCAATATTCTAGAGGACAACGCATGTTAGGTCTAGGTTAGGCCTGGGATTTGCCCTCATCAGGGTCATACTGTCGCAGTTTTAACATACTTGTTGAACGGATCCTGGGTTTTTTCTGGTTTGGTTCACGCAGTAGTGTGGTACAACACTGAAACAGTCAATTAAACCTGGTTTCCATCAATATTCTAGAGGACAACGCAAGTTAGGTCTGGGATAGGGCTAGGATTTGCCCTCATCAGGCTCATACTTTCGCATATTTCTCATACTTCATGGCTAGATCCTGGGCTGTTTCTGGATTGGATCACGTAGTAATGTGGTACCACGCTGAAACAGTCAATTAAACCTGGTTTCGATCAATATTTTAGAGGATAACGCAAGTTAGGTCTGGGATAGGTCTAGGATTTGCCCTCATCAGGCTCTTAGTTTCGCATATTTCTCATACTTCATGGCTAGATCCTGGGCTATTTCTGGATTGGATCACGTAGTAAAGTGGTACCACACTGAAACATTCAATGAAACCTGGTCTGGATAAATATTTTAGAGGATAACGCATCTTATGTCTGGGTTCGGTCTAAGATTTGCCCTCATCAGGCTCACAGATTAGCGTTTTTCACATACTAGTTGAACAGATCCTGGGCTTTTTCTGGTTTGGATCACGAAGTAGTGTGGTACGTCACTGAAACAGTCCATTAAACCTGGTTTCGCTCAATATTTTAGAGGATAACGCATGTTAGGTCTAGGTTAGGTCTGGGATTTGCTCTCATCAGGCTCATTCTTTCGCATATTTCTCATACTTGATGGCTAGATCCTGGGCTTTTTCTGGATTGCATCACGTAGTAATGTAGTACCACACTGAAACAGTCGATTAATCCAGGTTTCGATCAATATTTTTGAGGATAACGCATGTTAGGTCTAGGTTAGGCCTGGGATTTTCACTCATCGGACTCATACTTTCGCATTCTTCACATTCTTGTTGAACGGATCCTGGGTTTTTTCTGGTTTGGATCACGTAGTAATGTGGGACCACGCTGAAACAGTCAATTAAACCTGGTTTCGATCAATATTTTAGAGAATAATTCATGTTAGGTCTAGGTTAGGTCTGGGATTTGCTCTCATCAGGCTCATTCTTTCGCATATTTCTCATACTTCATGGCTAGATCTTGGGCTGTTTCTGGATTGTATCACGTAGTAATGTGGTACCACGCTGAAACAGTCAATTAAACCTGGTTTCGATCAATATTTTGGAGAATAATTCATGTTAGGTCTAGGTTAGGTCTGGGATTTGCTCTCATCAGGCTCATTCTTTCGCATATTTCTCATACTTGATGGCTAGATCCTGGGCTTTTTCTGGATTGCATCACGTAGTAATGAAGTACAACACAGAAACAGTCAATTAAACCTGGTTTCCATCAATATTCTAGAGGACAACGCATGTTAGGTCTAGGTTAGGCCTGGGATTTGCCCTCATCAGGGTCATACTGTCGCAGTTTTAACATACTTGTTGAACGGATCCTGGGTTTTTTTCTGGTTTGGTTCACGCAGTAGTGTGGTACAACACTGAAACAGTCAATTAAACCTGGTTTCCATCAATATTCTAGAAGACAACGCAAGTTAGGTCTGGGATAGGGCTAGGATTTGCCCTCATCAGGCTCATTCTTTCGCATATTTCTCATACTTCATGGCTAGATCCTGGGCTGTTTCTGGATTGTATCACGTAGTAATGTGGTACCACGCTGAAACAGTCAATTAAACCTGGTTTCGATCAATATTTTAGAGAATAATTCATGTTAGGTCTAGGTTAGGTCTGGGATTTGCTCTCATCAGGCTCATTCTTTCGCATATTTCTCATACTTGATTGCTAGATCCTGGGCTTTTTCTGGATTGCATCACGTAGTAATGAAGTACAACACAGAAACAGTCAATTAAACCTGGTTTCCATCAATATTCTAGAGGACGACGCATGTTAGGTCTAGGTTAGGTCTGGGATTTGCCCTCATCAGGGTCATACTGTCGCAGTTTTAACATACTTGTTGAACGGATCCTGGGTTTTTTCTGGTTTGGTTCACGCAGTAGTGTGGTACAACACTGAAACAGTCAATTAAACCTGGTTTCCATCAATATTCTAGAGGACAACGCAAGTTAGGTCTGGGATAGGGCTAGGATTTGCCCTCATCAGGCTCATACTTTCGCATATTTCTCATACTTCATGGCTAGATCCTGGGCTGTTTCTGGATTGGATCACGTAGTAATGTGGTACCACGCTGAAACAGTCAATTAAACCTGGTTTCGATCAATATTTTAGAGGATAACGCAAGTTAGGTCTGGGATAGGTCTAGGATTTGCCCTCATCAGGCTCTTAGTTTCGCATATTTCTCATACTTCATGGCTAGATCCTGGGCTATTTCTGGATTGGATCACGTAGTAAAGTGGTACCACACTGAAACATTCAATGAAACCTGGTCTGGATAAATATTTTAGAGGATAACGCATCTTATGTCTGGGTTCGGTCTAAGATTTGCCCTCATCAGGCTCACAGATTAGCGTTTTTCACATACTAGTTGAACAGATCCTGGGCTTTTTCTGGTTTGGATCACGAAGTAGTGTGGTACGTCACTGAAACAGTCCATTAAACCTGGTTTCGCTCAATATTTTAGAGGATAACGCATGTTAGGTCTAGGTTAGGTCTGGGATTTGCTCTCATCAGGCTCATTCTTTCGCATATTTCTCATACTTGATGGCTAGATCCTGGGCTTTTTCTGGATTGCATCACGTAGTAATGTAGTACCACACTGAAACAGTCGATTAATCCAGGTTTCGATCAATATTTTTGAGGATAACGCATGTTAGGTCTAGGTTAGGCCTGGGATTTTCACTCATCGGACTCATACTTTCGCATTCTTCACATTCTTGTTGAACGGATCCTGGGTTTTTTCTGGTTTGGATCACGTAGTAATGTGGGACCACGCTGAAACAGTCAATTAAACCTGGTTTCGATCAATATTTTAGAGAATAATTCATGTTAGGTCTAGGTTAGGTCTGGGATTTGCTCTCATCAGGCTCATTCTTTCGCATATTTCTCATACTTCATGGCTAGATCTTGGGCTGTTTCTGGATTGTATCACGTAGTAATGTGGTACCACGCTGAAACAGTCAATTAAACCTGGTTTCGATCAATATTTTGGAGAATAATTCATGTTAGGTCTAGGTTAGGTCTGGGATTTGCTCCCATCAGGCTCATTCTTTCGCATATTTCTCATACTTGATGGCTAGATCCTGGGCTTTTTCTGGATTGCATCACGTAGTAATGAAGTACAACACAGAAACAGTCAATTAAACCTGGTTTCCATCAATATTCTAGAGGACAACGCATGTTAGGTCTAGGTTAGGCCTGGGATTTGCCCTCATCAGGGTCATACTGTCGCAGTTTTAACATACTTGTTGAACGGATCCTGGGTTTTTTCTGGTTTGGTTCACGCAGTAATGTGGTACCACACTGAAACATTCAATTAAACCTTTTCTTGATAAATATTTTAGAGGATAACGCATGTTAGGTTTGGGTTAGGTCTAGGATTTGCCCTCATCAGGCTCATACTTTCGCATATTTCTCATACTTCATGGCTAGATCCTGGGCTGTTTCTGGATTGTATCAGGTAGTAAAGTGGTACCACACTGAAACATTCAATGAAACCTGGTCTGGATAAATATTTTAGAGGATAACGCATCTTAGGTCTGGGTTAGGTCTAAGATTTGCCCTCATCAGGCTCACAGTTTAGCGTTTTTCACATACTTCTTGAACAGATCCTGGGCTTTCTCTGGTTTGGATCACGAAGTAGTGTGGTACCACACTGAAACAGTCCATTAAACCTGGTTTGGATCAATATTTTAGAGGATAACGCATGTTAGGTCTAGGTTAGGCCTGGGATTTTCACTCATCAGACTCATACTTTCGCATTCTTCACATACTTGTTGAACGGATCCTGGGTTATTTCTGGTTTGGATCACGTAGTAATGTGGGACCACACTGAAACAGTCATTTAGACCAGGTTTCGATCAATATTTTAGAGAATAATTCATGTTAGGTCTAGGTTAGGTCTGGGATTTGCTCTCATCAGGCTCATTCTTTCGCATATTTCTCATACTTCATGGCTAGATCCTGGGCTGTTTCTGGATTGTATCACGTAGTAATGTGGTACCACGCTGAAACAGTCAATTAAACCTGGTTTCGATCAATATTTTAGAGAATAATTCATGTTAGGTCTAGGTTAGGTCTGGGATTTGCTCTCATCAGGCTCATTCTTTCGCATATTTCTCATACTTGATTGCTAGATCCTGGGCTTTTTCTGGATTGCATCACGTAGTAATGAAGTACAACACAGAAACAGTCAATTAAACCTGGTTTCCATCAATATTCTAGAGGACAACGCATGTTAGGTCTAGGTTAGGTCTGGGATTTGCCCTCATCAGGGTCATACTGTCGCAGTTTTAACATACTTGTTGAACGGATCCTGGGTTTTTTCTGGTTTGGTTCACGCAGTAGTGTGGTACAACACTGAAACAGTCAATTAAACCTGGTTTCCATCAATATTCTAGAGGACAACGCATGTTAGGTCTAGTTTAGGCCTGGGATTTGCCCTCATCAGGGTCATACTGTCGCAGTTTTAACATACTTGTTGAACGGATCCTGGGTTTTTTCTGGTTTGGTTCACGCAGTAGTGTGGTACAACACTGAAACAGTCAATTAAACCTGGTTTCCATCAATATTCTAGAGGACAATGCAAGTTAGGTCTGGGATAGGGCTAGGATTTGCCCTCATCAGGCTCAAACTTTCGCATATTTCTCATACTTCATGGCTAGATCCTGGGCTGTTTCTGGATTGGATCACGTAGTAATGTGGTACCACGCTGAAACAGTCAATTAAACCTGGTTTCGATCAATATTTTAGAGGATAACGCAAGTTAGGTCTGGGATAGGTCTAGGATTTGCCCTCATCAGGCTCTTAGTTTCGCATATTTCTCATACTTCATGGCTAGATCCTGGGCTATTTCTGGATTGGATCACGTAGTAAAGTGGTACCACACTGAAACATTCAATGAAACCTGGTCTGGATAAATATTTTAGAGGATAACGCATCTTATGTCTGGGTTCGGTCTAAGATTTGCCCTCATCAGGCTCACAGATTAGCGTTTTTCACATACTAGTTGAACAGATCCTGGGCTTTTTCTGGTTTGGATCACGAAGTAGTGTGGTACGTCACTGAAACAGTCCATTAAACCTGGTTTCGCTCAATATTTTAGAGGATAACGCATGTTAGGTCTAGGTTAGGTCTGGGATTTGCTCTCATCAGGCTCATTCTTTCGCATATTTCTCATACTTGATGGCTAGATCCTGGGCTTTTTCTGGATTGCATCACGTAGTAGTGTAGTACCACACTGAAACAGTCGATTAATCCAGGTTTCGATCAATATTTTTGAGGATAACGCATGTTAGGTCTAGGTTAGGCCTGGGATTTTCACTCATCGGACTCATACTTTCGCATTCTTCACATTCTTGTTGAACGGATCCTGGGTTTTTTCTGGTTTGGATCACGTAGTAATGTGGGACCACGCTGAAACAGTCAATTAAACCTGGTTTCGATCAATATTTTAGAGAATAATTCATGTTAGGTCTAGGTTAGGTCTGGGATTTGCTCTCATCAGGCTCATTCTTTCGCATATTTCTCATACTTCATGGCTAGATCTTGGGCTGTTTCTGGATTGTATCACGTAGTAATGTGGTACCACGCTGAAACAGTCAATTAAACCTGGTTTCGATCAATATTTTGGAGAATAATTCATGTTAGGTCTAGGTTAGGTCTGGGATTTGCTCTCATCAGGCTCATTCTTTCGCATATTTCTCATACTTGATGGCTAGATCCTGGGCTTTTTCTGGATTGCATCACGTAGTAATGAAGTACAACACGGAAACAGTCAATTAAACCTGGTTTCCATCAATATTCTAGAGGACAACGCATGTTAGGTCTAGGTTAGGCCTGGGATTTGCCCTCATCAGGGTCATACTGTCGCAGTTTTAACATACTTGTTGAACGGATCCTGGGTTTTTTCTGGTTTGGTTCACGCAGTAATGTGGTACCACACTGAAGCATTCAATTAAACCTTTTCTTGATAAATATTTTAGAGGATAACGCATGTTAGGTTTGGGTTAGGTCTAGGATTTGCCCTCATCAGGCTCATACTTTCGCATATTTCTCATACTTCATGGCTAGATCCTGGGCTGTTTCTGGATTGTATCAGGTAGTAAAGTGGTACCACACTGAAACATTCAATGAAACCTGGTCTGGATAAATATTTTAGAGGATAACGCATCTTAGGTCTGGGTTAGGTCTAAGATTTGCCCTCATCAGGCTCACAGTTTAGCGTTTTTCACATACTTCTTGAACAGATCCTGGGCTTTCTCTGGTTTGGATCACGAAGTAGTGTGGTACCACACTGAAACAGTCCATTAAGCCTGGTTTGGATCAATATTTTAGAGGATAACGCATGTTAGGTCTAGGTTAGGCCTGGGATTTTCACTCATCAGACTCATACTTTCGCATTCTTCACATACTTGTTGAACGGATCCTGGGTTATTTCTGGTTTGGATCACGTAGTAATGTGGGACCACACTGAAACAGTCAATTAAACCAGGTTTCGATCAATATTTTAGAGAATAATTCATGTTAGGTCTAGGTTAGGTCTGGGATTTGCTCTCATCAGGCTCAATCTTTCGCATATTTCTCATACTTCATGGCTAGATCCTGGGCTGTTTCTGGATTGTATCACGTAGTAATGTGGTACCACGCTGAAACAGTCAATTAAACCTGGTTTCGATCAATATTTTAGAGAATAATTCATGTTAGGTCTAGGTTAGGTCTGGGATTTGCTCTCATCAGGCTCATTCTTTCGCATATTTCTCATACTTGATTGCTAGATCCTGGGCTTTTTCTGGATTGCATCACGTAGTAATGAAGTACAACACAGAAACAGTCAATTAAACCTGGTTTCCATCAGTATTCTAGAGGACAACGCATGTTAGGTCTAGGTTAGGTCTGGGATTTGCCCTCATCAGGGTCATACTGTCGCAGTTTTAACATACTTGTTGAACGGATCCTGGGTTTTTTTCTGGTTTGGTTCACGCAGTAGTGTGGTACAACACTGAAACAGTCAAATAAACCTGGTTTCCATCAATATTCTAGAGGACAACGCAAGTTAGGTCTGGGATAGGGCTAGGATTTGCCCTCATCAGGCTCATTCTTTCGCATATTTCTCATACTTCATGGCTAGATCCTGGGCTGTTTCTGGATTGTATCACGTAGTAATGTGGTACCACGCTGAAACAGTCAATTAAACCTGGTTTCGATCAATATTTTAGAGAATAATTCATGTTAGGTCTAGGTTAGGTCTGGGATTTGCTCTCATCAGGCTCATTCTTTCGCATATTTCTCATACTTGATTGCTAGATCCTGGGCTTTTTCTGGATTGCATCACGTAGTAATGAAGTACAACACAGAAACAGTCAATTAAACCTGGTTTCCATCAATATTCTAGAGGACAACGCATGTTAGGTCTAGGTTAGGTCTGGGATTTGCCCTCATCAGGGTCATACTGTCGCAGTTTTAACATACTTGTTGAACGGATCCTGGGTTTTTTCTGGTTTGGTTCACGCAGTAGTGTGGTACAACACTGAAACAGTCAATTAAACCTGGTTTCCATCAATATTCTAGAGGACAACGCAAGTTAGGTCTGGGATAGGGCTAGGATTTGCCCTCATCAGGCTCATACTTTCGCATATTTCTCATACTTCATGGCTAGATCCTGGGCTGTTTCTGGATTGGATCACGTAGTAATGTGGTACCACGCTGAAACAGTCAATTAAACCTGGTTTCGATCAATATTTTAGAGGATAACGCAAGTTAGGTCTGGGATAGGTCTAGGATTTGCCCTCATCAGGCTCTTAGTTTCGCATATTTCTCATACTTCATGGCTAGATCCTGGGCTATTTCTGGACTGGATCACGTAGTAAAGTGGTACCACACTGAAACATTCAATGAAACCTGGTCTGGATAAATATTTTAGAGGATAACGCATCTTATGTCTGGGTTCGGTCTAAGATTTGTCCTCATCAGGCTCACAGATTAGCGTTTTTCACATACTAGTTGAACAGATCCTGGGGTTTTTCTGGTTTGGATCACGAAGTAGTGTGGTACGTCACTGAAACAGTCCATTAAACCTGGTTTCGCTCAATATTTTAGAGGATAACGCATGTTAGGTCTAGGTTAGGTCTGGGATTTGCTCTCATCAGGCTCATTCTTTCGCATATTTCTCATACTTGATGGCTAGATCCTGGGCTTTTTCTGGATTGCATCACGTAGTAATGTAGTACCACACTGAAACAGTCGATTAATCCAGGTTTCGATCAATATTTTTGAGGATAACGCATGTTAGGTCTAGGTTAGGCCTGGGATTTTCACTCATCGGACTCATACTTTCGCATTCTTCACATACTTCTTGAACAGATCCTGGGCTTTCTCTGGTTTGGATCACGAAGTAGTGTGGTACCACACTGAAACAGTCCATTAAGCCTGGTTTGGATCAATATTTTAGAGGATAACGCATGTTAGGTCTAGGTTAGGCCTGGGATTTGCCCTCATCAGAGTCATACTGTCGCAGTTTTAACATACTTGTTGAAAGGATCCTGGGTTTTTACTGGTTTGGTTCACGTAGTAATGTGGTACCACACTGAAACATTCAATTAAACCTTTTCTTGATAAATATTTTAGAGGATAACGCATGTTAGGTTTGGGTTAGGTCTGAGGTTTGGCCCTCATCAGGCTCATACTTTCGCATATTTCTCATACTTCATGGCTAGATCCTGGGCTGTTTCTGGATTGTATCAGGTAGTAAAGTGGTACCACACTGAAACATTCAATGAAACCTGGTCTGGTTAAATATTTTAGAGGATAACGCATCTTAGGTCTGGGTTAGGTCTAAGATTTGCCCTCATCATGCTCACAGTTTAGCGTTTTTCCCATACTTCTTGAACAGATCCTGGGCTTTCTCTGGTTTGGATCACGAAGTAGTGTGGTACCACACTCAAACAGTCCATTAAACCTGGTTTCGCTCAATATTTTAGAGGATAACGCATGTTAGGTCTAGGTTAGGTCTGGGAATTGCTCTCATCAGGCTCATTCTTTCGCATATTTCTCATACTTGATGGCTAGATCCTGGGCTTTTTCTGGATTGCATCACGTAGTAATAAAGTACAACACTGAAACAGTCAATTAAACCTGGTTTCCATCAATATCTTAGAGGACAACGCAAGTTAGGTCTAGGTAAGGTCTGAGATTTTCACTGATCAGAATCATACTTTCGCATTCTTCACATACTTGTTGAACGGATCCTGGGTTTTTTCTGGTTTGGTTCTCGTAGTAATGTGGTACCACACTGAAACATTCAATTAAACCTGGTCTTGATAAATATTTTGGGAGGATAACGCATATTAGGTTTGGGTTAGGTCTAGGATTTGGCCTCGTCAGGCTCATACTTTCGCATATTTCACATACTTCATGGCTAGATCCTGGGCTGTTTCTGGATTGTATCACGTAGTAATGTGGTACCACGCTGAAACAGTCGATTAAACCTGGTTTCGATCAATATTTTAGAGGATAACCCAAGTTAAGTCTGGGATAGGTCTGGGATTTGACCTCATCAGACTCATACTTTCGCGTTTTTCACATACTTGTTGAACAGATCCTGGGTTATTTTCTGGTTTGGATCACATAGTAATGTGGTACCACACTGAAACAGTCGATTAAACCAGGTTTCGATCAATATTTTTGAGGATAACGCATGTTAGGTCTAGGTTAGGCCTGGGATTTTCACTCATCGGACTCATACTTTCGCATTCTTCACATTCTTGTTGAACGGATCCTGGGTTTTTTCTGGTTTGGATCACATAGTAATGTGGGACCACACTGAAACAGTCAATTAAACCTGGTTTCGATCAATATTTTAGAGAATAATTCATGTTAGGTCTAGGTTAGGTCTGGGATTTGCTCTCATCAGGCTCATTCTTTCGCATATTTCTCATACTTGATGCCTAGATCCTGGGCTTTTTCTGGATTGCATCACGTAGTAATAAAGTACAACACTGAAACAGTCAATTAAACCTGGTTTCCATCAATATCTTAGAGGACAACGCAAGTTAGGTCTGGGATATGTCTGGGATTTGCCCTCATCAGGCTCATACTGTCGCGTTTTTCACATACTTGTTGAACAGATCCTGCGTTTTTTCTGGTTTGGATCACGTAGTAGTGTGGTACCACGCTGAAACAGTCCATTAAACCTGGTTTGGATCAATATTTTAGAGGATAACGCATGTTAGGTCTAGGTTAGGCCTGGGATTTTCACTCATCAGACTCATACTTTCGCATTCTTCACATACTTGTTGAACGGATCCCGGGTTATTTCTGGTTTGGATCACGTAGTAATGTGGGACCACACTGAAACAGTCAATTAAACCAGGTTTCGATCAATATTTTAGAGAATAATTCATGTTAGGTCTAGGTTAGGTCTGGGATTTGCTCTCATCAGGCTCATTCTTTCGTATATTTCTCATACATGTTGAACAGATCCTGGGTTTTTTCTGGTTTGGATCACGTAGTAATGTGGTACCACACTGAAACATTCAATTAAACCTGGTCTTGATAAATATTTTAGAGGATAACGCATGTTAGGTTTGGGTTAGGTCTAGGATTTGCCCTCATCAGGCTCATACTTTCGCATATTTCTCATACTTCATGGCTAGATCCTGGGCTGATTCTGGATTGTATCACGTAGTAATGTGGCACCACGCTGAAACAGTCGATTAAGCCTGGTTTCGATCAATATTTCAGAGGATAACGCAAGTTAAGTCTGGGATAGGTCTGGGATTTGACCTCATCAGACTCATACTTTCGCGTTTTTCACATACTTGTTGAACAGATCCTGGGTTTTTTCTGGTATGGATCACGTAGTAATGTGGGACCACACTGAAACAGTCAAGTAAACCTGGTGTCGATCAATATTTTAGAGAATAATTCATGTTAGGTCTAACTTAGGTCTGGGATTTGCTCTCATCAGGCTCATTCTTTCGCATATTTCTCATACATGTTGAACAGATCCTGGGTTTTTTCTGGTTTGGATCACGTAGTAATGTGGGACCACACTGATACAATCAATTAAACCTGATCTTGATAAATATTTTAGAGGATAACGCATGTTAGGTCTGGGTTAGGTCTAGGATTTGCCCTCATCAGGCTCATACTTTCGCATATTTCTCATACTTCATGGCTAGATCCTGGGCTGTTTCTGGATTGGATCACGTAGTAATGAGGTACCACGCTGAAACAGTCAATTAAACCTGGTTTCGATCAATATTTTAGAGGATAACGCAAGTTAGGTCTGGGATAGGTCTAGGATTTGCCCTCATCAGGCTCTTACTTTCGCATATTTCTCATACTTCATGGCTAGATTCTGGGCTATTTCTGGATTGGATCACGTAGTAAAGAGGTACCACACTGAAACATTCAATGAAACCTGGTCTGGATAAATATTTTAGAGGATAACGCATCTTATGTCTGGGTTAGGTCTAACATTTGCCCTCTTCAGGCTCACAGTTTAGCGTTTTCCACATACTTGTTGAACAGATCCTGGGTTTTTTCTGGTTTGGATCACGTAGTAATGTGGGACCACACTGATACAATCAATTAAACCTGATCTTGATAAATATTTTAGAGGATAACGCATGTTAGGTCTGGGTTAGGTCTAGGATTTGTCCTCATCAGGCTCATTCTTTCGCATATTTCTCATACTTGATGGCTAGATCCTGGGCTTTTTCTGGGTTGCGTCACGTAGTAATGTGGTACCACGCTGAAACAGTCAATTAAACCTGGTTTCGATCAATATTTTAGAGAATAATTCATGTTAGGTCTAGGTTAGGTCTGGGATTTGCTCTCATCAGGCTCATTCTTTCGCATATTTCTCATACTTCATGGCTAGATCCTGGGCTGTTTCTGGATTGTATCACGTAGTAATGTGGTACCACGCTGAAACAGTCAATTAAACCTGGCTTCGATCAATATTTTAGAGAATAATTCATGTTAGGTCTAGGTTAGGTCTGGGATTTGCTCTCATCAGGCTCATTCTTTCGCATATTTCTCATACTTGATGGCTAGATCCTGGGCTTTTTCTGGATTGCATTCTGTAGTAATGAAGTGCAACACTGAAACAGTCAATGAAACCTGGTTTCCATCAATATTCTAGAGGACAACGCATGTTAGGTCTACGTTAGGCCTGGGATTTGCCCTCATCAGAGTCATACTGTGGCAGTTTTAACATACTTGTTGAACGGATCCTGGGTTTTTTCTGGTTTGGTTCACGTAGTAATGTGGTACCACACTGAAACATTCAATGAAACCTTTTCTTGATAAATATTTTAGAGGATAACGCATGTTAGGATATTTCTCATACTTCATGGCTAGATCCTGGGCTGTTTCTGGATTGTATCAGGTAGTAAAGTGGTACCACACTGAAACATTCAATGAAACCTGGTCTGGATAAATATTTTAGAGGATAACGCATCTTAGGTCTGGGTTAGGTCTAAGATTTGCCCTCATCAGGCTCACAGTTTAGCGTTTTTCACATACTTCTTGAACAGATCCTGGGCTTTCTCTGGTTTGGATCACGAAGTAGTGTGGTACCACACTGAAACAGTCAATGAAACCTGGTTTCCAACAATATTTTAGAGGACAACGCAAGTTAGGTCTAGGTAAGGCCTGAGATTTTCACTGATCAGACTCATATTTTCGCATTCTTCACATACTTGTTGAACGGATCCTGGGTTTTTTCTGGTTTGGTTCGCGTAGTAATGTGGTACCACACTGAAACATTCAATTAAACCTGCTCTTGATAAATATTTTAGAGGATAACGCATGTTAGGTTTGGGTTAGGTCTAGGATTTGCCCTCATCAGGCTCATACTTTCGCATATTTCACATACTTCATGGCTAGATCCTGGGGTGTTTCTGGATTGCATCACGTAGTAATGAAGTGCAACACAGAAACAGTCAATTAAACCTGGTTTCCATCAATATTCTAGAGGACAACGCATGTTAGGTCTAGGTTAGGCCTGGGATTTGCCGTCATCAGGGTCATACTGTCGCAGTTTTAACATACTTGTTGAACGGATCCTGGGTTATTTTCTGGTTTGGATCACATAGTAATGTGGTACCACTCTGAAACAGTCGATTAAACCAGGTTTCGATCAATATTTTTGAGGATAACGCATGTTAGGTCTAGTTTAGGCCTGGGATTTTCACTCATCGGACTCATAACTTCGCATTCTTCACATTCTTGTTGAACGGATCCTGGGTTTTTTCTGGTTTGGATCACGTAGTAATGTGGGACCACACTGAAACAGTCAATTAAACCTGGTTTCGATCAATATTTTAGAGAATAATTCATGTTAGGTCTAGGTTAGGTCTGGGATTTGCTCTCATCAGGCTCATTCTTTCGCATATTTCTCATACTTGATGGCTAGATCCTGGGCTTTTTCTGGATTGCATCACGTAGTAATGAAGTACAACACTGAAACAGTCAATTAAACCTGGTTTCCATCAATATCTTAGAGGACAACGCAAGTTAGGTCTGGGATATGTCTGGGATTTGCCATCATCAGGCTCATACTTTCGCGTTTTTCACATACTTGTTGAACAGATCCTGGGTTTTTCCTGGTTTGGATCACGTAGTAGTGTGGTACCACACTGAAACAGTCAATGAAACCAGGTTTCGATCAATATTTTAGAGAATAATTCATGTTAGGTCTAGGTCAGGTCTGGGATTTGCTCTCATCAGGCTCATTCTTTCGCATATTTCTCATACTTGATGGCTAGATCCTGGGCTTCTTCTGGATTGCATCACGTAGCAATGAAGTACAACACTGAAATAGTCAATTAAACCTGGTTTCCATCAATATCTTAGAGGACAACGCAAGTTATGTCTGGGATATGTCTGGGATTTGCCCTCATCAGGCTCATACTTTCGCGTTTTTCACATACTTGTTGAACAGATCCTGGGTTTTTTCTGGTTTGGATCACGTAGTAGTGTGGTACCACGCTGAAACAGTCCATTAAACCTGGTTTGGATCAATATTTTAGAGGATAACGCATGTTAGGTCTAGGTTAGGCCTGGGATTTTCACTCATCAGGCTCATACTTTCGCATTCTTCACATACTTGTTGAACGGATCCTGGGTTATTTCTGGTTTGGATCACGTAGTAATGTGGGACCACACTGAAACAGTCAATTAAACCTGGTTTCGATCAATATTTTGGAGAATAATTCATGTTAGGTCTAGGTTAGGTCTGGGATTTGCCCACATCAGGCTCATTCTTTCGCATATTTCTCATACTTGATGGGTAGATCCTGGGCTTCTTCTGGATTGCATCACGTAGTAATGAAGTACAACACTGAAACAGTCAGTTAAACCTGGTTTCCATCAATATCTTAGAGGACAACGCAAGTTAGGTCTGGGATAGGTCTTGGATTTGCCCTCATCAGGCTCATACTTTCGCGTTTTTCACATACTTGTTGAACAGATCCTGGGTTTTTTCTGGTTTGGATCACGTAGTAGTGTGGTACCACACTGAAACAGTCCATTATACCTGGTTTGGACCAATATTTTAGAGGATAACGCATGTTAGGTCTAGGTTAGGTCGGGGATTTTCACTCATCAGACTCATACTTTCGCAGTCTTCACATACTTGTTGAATGGATCAAAGGTTTTTTCTGGTTTGGATCACGTAGTAATGTGGTACCACACTGAAACAGTCGATTAAACCTGGTTTCGATCAATATTTTAGAGGATAACGCAAGTTAAGTCTGGGATTGGTCTGGGATTTGACATCATCAGACTCATACTTTCGCTCACTTCACATACTCGTTGAACAGATCCTGGGTTATTTTCTGGTCTGGATCACATAGTAATGTGGTACCACACTGAAACAGTCGATTAAACCAGGTGTCGATCAATATTTTTGAGGATAACGCATGTTAGGTCTAGGTTAGGCCTGGGATTTTCACTCATCAGACTCATACTTTCGCATTCTTTACATACTTGTTGAACGGATCCTGGGTTTTTTCTGGTTTGGATCACGTAGTAATGTGGGACCACACTGAAACAGTCAATTAAACGTGGTTTCGATCAATATTTTAGAGAATAATTCATGTTAGGTCTAGGTCAGGTCTGGGATTTGCTCTCATCAGGCTCATTCTTTCGCATATTTCTCATACTTGATGGCTAGATCCTGGGCTTCTTCTGGATTGCATCACGTAGCAATGAAGTACAACACTGAAATAGTCAATTAAACCTGGTTTCCATCAATATCTTAGAGGACAACGCAAGTTATGTCTGGGATATGTCTGGGATTTGCTCTCATCAGGCTCATACTTTCACGTTTTTCACATACTTGTTGAACAGATCCTGGGTTTTTTCTGGTTTGGATCACGTAGTAATGTGGGACCACACTGAAACAATCAATTAAACCTGGCCTTGATAAATATTTTAAAGGATAACGCAAGTTAGGTCTGGGATTGGCCTGGGATTTGATATCATCAGACTCATACTTTCGCACACTTCACATACTCGTTGAACAGATCCTGGGTTATTTTCTGATTTGGATCACATAGTAATGTGGTACCACACTGAAACAGTCGATTAAACCAGGTTTCGATCAATATTTTTGAGGATAACGCATGTTAGGTCTAGGTTAGGCCTGGGATTTTCACTCATCAGACTCATACTTTCGCATTCTTCACATACTTGTTGAACGGATCCTGGGTTTTTTCTGGTTTGGATCACGTAGTAATGTGGGACCACACTGAAACAGTCAATTAAACCTGGTTTCGATCAATATTTTAGAGAATAATTCATGTTAGGTCTAGGTCAGGTCTGGGATTTGCTCTCATCAGGCTCATTCTTTCGCATATTTCTCATACTTGATGGCTAGATCCTGGGCTTCTTCTGGATTGCATCACGTAGTAATGAAGTACAACACTGAAACAGTCAATTAAACCTGGTTTCCATCAATATCTTACAGGACAACGCAAGTTAGGTCTGGGATATGTCTGGGATTTGCCCTCATCAGGCTCATACTTTCGCGTTTTTCACATACTTGTTGAACAGATCCTGGGTTTTTTCTGGTTTGGATCACTTAGTAGTGTGGTACCACGCTGAAACAGTCCATTAAACCTGGTTTGGATCAATATTTTAGAGGATAACGCATGTTAGGTCTAGGTTAGGCCTGGGATTTTCACTCATCAGACTCATACTTTCGTATTCTTCACATACTTGTTGAACGGATCCTGGGTTATTTCTGGTTTGGATCACGTAGTAATGTGGGACCACACTGAAACAGTCAATTAAACCTTGTTTCGATCAATATTTTAGAGAATAATTCATGTTAGGTCTAGGTTAGGTCTGGGATTTGCCCACATCAGGCTCATTCTTTCGCATATTTCTCATACATGTTGAACAGATCCTGGGTTTTTTCTGGTTTGGATCACGTAGTAATGTGGGACCACACTGAAACAATCAATTAAACCTGGTCTTGATAAATATTTTAGAGGTTAGCGCATCTTAGGTCTGGGTTAGGTCTAAGATTTGCCCTCATCAGGCTCACAGTTTAGCGTTTTTCACATACTTGTTGAACAGATCCTGGGTTTTTTCTGGTTTGGATCACGAAGTAATGTGGTACCACACTGAAACAGTCCATTAAACCTGGTTTCGCTCAATATTTTAAAGGATAACGCATGTAAGGTCTAGGTTAGGTCTGGGATTTGCTCTCATCAGGCTCATTCTTTCGCATATTTCTCATACTTGATGGCTAGAACCAGGGTTTTTTCTGGTTTGGATCACGTAGTAATGTGGTACCACACTGAAACAGTCGATTAAAGCTGGTTTCGATCAATATTTTAGAGGATAACGCAAGTTAGGTCTGGGAATGGTCTGGGATTTGACCTCATCAGACTCATACTTTCGCAACACTTCACATACTCCTTGAACAGATCCTGGGTTATTTTCTGGTTTGGATCACATAGTAATGTGGTACCACACTGAAACAGTCGATTAAACCAGGTTTCGATCAATATTTTAGAGGATAACGCATGTTAGGTCCAGGTTAGGCCTGGGATTTTCACTCATCAGACTCATACTTTCGCATTCTTCACATACTTGTTGAACGGATCCTGGGTTTTTTCTGGTTTGGAACACGTAGTAATGTGGTACCACACTGAAACGGTCAATTAAACCTGGTTTCGATCAATATTTTAGAGGATAACGCAAGTTAGGTCTGGGATAGGTCTGGGATTTGCCCTCATCAGGCTCATACTTTCGCATTCTTCACATACTTGTTGAACTGATCCTGGGTTTTTTCTGGTTTGGATCACGTAGTAATGTGGTACCACACTGAAACGGTCAATTAAACCTGGTTTCGATCAAAATTTTAGAGTATAACGCAAGTTAGGTCTGGGATAGGTCTGGGATTTGACCTCATCAGACTCATACTTTCGCACACTTCACGTACTCGTTGAACAGATCCTGGGTTATTTTCTGGTTTGGATCACATAGTAATGTGGTACCACACTGAAACAGTCGATTAAACCAGGTTTCGATCAATATTTTAGAGAATAATTCATGTTAGGTCAAGGTTAGGTCTGGGATTTGCTCTCATCAGGCTCATTCTTTCGCATATTTCTCATACTTCATGGCTAGATGCTGGGCTGTTTCTGGATTGTGTCACGTAGTAATGTGGTACCACGCTGAAACAGTCAATTTAACCTGGATTCGATCAATATTTTAGAGGATAACGCAAGTTAGGTCTGGGATAGGTCTAGGATTTGCCCTAATCAGGCTCTTACTTTCGCATATTTCTCATACTTCATGGCTAGATCCTGGCCTATTTCTGGATTGGATCACGTAGTAAAGTGGTACCACATTGAAACATTCAATGAAACCTCGTCTGGATAAATATTTTAGAGGGTAACGCATCTTAGGTCTGGGTTAGGTCTAAGATTTGCCCTCATCAGGCTCACAGTTTCGCGTTTTTCACATACTTGTTGAACAGATCCTGGGTTTTTTCTGGTTTGGATCACGAAGTAGTGTGGTACCACACTGAAACAGTCAATGAAACCTGGTTTGGATCAATATTTTAGAGGATAACGGAAGTTAGGTCTAGGTTAGGTCTGGGATTTGCTCTCATCAGGCTCATTCATTCGCATATTTCTCATACTTGATGGCTAGATCCTGGGCTTTTTCTGGATTGCATCACGTAGTAATGTAGTACCACACTGAAACAGACAATGAAACCTGGTTTCCATCAATATTTTAGAGGACAACGCATGTTAGGTCTAGGTAAGGCCTGAGATTTTCACTGATCGGACTCATACTTTCGCATTTTTCACATACTTGTTGAACGGATCCTGGGTTTTTTCTGGTTTGGATCACGTAGTAATGTGGTACCACACTGAAACGGTCAATTAAACCTGGTTTCGATCAATATTTTAGAGAATAATTCATGTTAGGTCAAAGTTAGGTCTGGGATTTGCCCTCATCAGGCTCATTCTTTCGCATATTTCTCAAACTTGATGGCTAGATCCTGGGCTTTTTCTGGATTGCATCACGTAGTAATGTGGTACCACACTGAAACATTCAATTAAACCTGGTCTTGACAAATATTTTAGAGGCTAACGCATGTTAGGTCTGGGTTAGGTCTAGGATTTGCCCTCATCAGGCTCATACTTTCGCATATTTCTCATACTTCATGGCTACATCCTGGGCTTTTTCTGGATTGCATCACGTAGTAATGAAGTACAACACTGAAACAGTCAATTAAACCTGGTTTCCATCAATATCTTAGAGGACAACGCAAGTTAGGTCTGGGATAGGTCTTGGATTTGCCCTCATCAGGCTCATACTTTCGCGTTTCTCACATACTTGTTGAACAGATCCTGGGTTTTTTCTGGTTTGGATCACGTAGTAGTGTGGTACCACACTGAAACAGTCCATTATACCTGGTTTGGATCAATATTTTAGAGGATAACGCATGTTAGGTCTAGGTTAGGTCTGGGATTTTCACTCATCAGACTCATACTTTCGCAGTCTTCACATACCTGTTGAACGGATCCTGGGTTTTTTCTGGTTTGGATCACGTAGTAATGTGGAACCACACTGAAACAGTCGATTAAACCTGGTTTCGATCAATATTTTAGAGGATAACGCAAGTTAAGTCTGGGATTGGTCTGGGATTAGACCTCATCAGACTCATACTTTCGCACACGTCACATACTCGTTGAACAGATCCTGGGTTATTTTCTGGTTTGGATCACATAGTAATGTGGTACCACACTGAAACAGACGATTAAACCAGGTTTCGATCAATATTTTTGAGGATAACGCATGTTAGGTCTAGGTTAGGCCTGGGATTTTCACTCATCAGACTCATACTTTCGCATTCTTCACATACTTGTTGAACGGATCCTGGGTTTTTTCTGGTTTGGATCACGTAGTAATGTGGGACCACACTGAAACAGTCAATTAAACCTGGTTTCGATCAATATTTTAGAGAATAATTCATGTTAGGTCTAGGTCAGGTCTGGGATTTGCTGTCATCAGGCTCATTCTTTCGCATATTTCTCATACTTGATGGCTAGATCCTGGGCTTTTTCTGGATTGCATCAGGTAGTAACGAAGTACAACACTGAAACAGTCAATTAACCCTGGTTTCCATCAATATCTTAGAGGACAACGCAAGTTAGGTCTGGGATATGTCTGGGATTTGCCCTCATCAGGCTCATACTTTCGCGTTTTTCACATACTTGTTGAACAGATCCTGGGTTTTTTCTGGTTTGGAACACGTAGTAGTGTGGTACCACGCTGAAACAGTCCATTAAACCTGGTTTGGATCAATATTTTAGAGGATGACCCATGTTAGGTCTAGGTTAGGCCTGGGATTTTCACTCATCAGACTCATACCTTCGCATTCTTCACATACTTGATGGCTAGATCCTGGTTTTTTTCTGGTTTGGATCACGTAGTAATGTGGTACCACACTGAAACAGTCGATTAAACCTGGTTTCGATCAATATTTTAGAGGATAACGCAAGTTAAGTCAGGGAATGGTCTGGGATTTGACCTCATCAGACTCATACTTTCGCACACTTCACATACTCGTTGAACGGATCCTGGGTTATTTTCTGGTTTGGATCACATAGTAATGTGGTACCACACTGAAACAGTCGATTAAACCAGGTTTCGTCAATATTTTTGAGGATAACGCATGTTAGGTCTAGGTTAGGTCTGGGATTTTCACTCATCAGACTCATACTTTCGCATTCTTCACATACTTGTTGAACGGATCCTGGGTTTTTTCTGGTTTGGATCACGTAGTAATGTGGGACCACACTGAAACAGTCAATTAAACCTGGTTTCGATCAATATTTTAGAGAATAATTCATGTTAGGTCTAGGTTAGGCCTGGGATTTGCCCTCGTCAGGCTCATACTTTCGCATATTTCTCATACTTCATGGCTAGATCCTGGGCTATTTCTGGATTGGATCACGTAGTAATGTGGTACCACACTGAAACTGTCAATTAAACCTGGTTTCGATGAATATTTTAGAGGATAACGCAAGTTAGGTCTGGGATATGTCTGGGATTTGCCCTCATCAGGCTCATACTTTCGCGTTTTTCACACACTTGTTGAACAGATCCTGGGTTTTTTCTGGTTTGGATCACGTAGTAGTGTGGTACCACACTGAAACAGTCCATTAAACCTGGTTTCGCTCAATATTTTAGAGGATAACGCATGTAAGGTCTAGGTTAGGTCTGGGATTTGCTCTCATCAGGCTCATTCTTTCGCATATTTCTCATACTTGATGGCTAGATCCGGGGTTTTTTCTGGTTTGGATCACGTAGTAATGTGGTACCACACTGAAACAGTCGATTAAACCTGGTTTCGATCAATATTTTAGAGGATAACGCAAGTTAGGTCTGGGAATGGTCTGGGATTTGCTCTCATCAGGCTCGTACTTTCGCAACACTTCACATACTCCTTGAACAGATCCTGGGTTATTTTCTGGTTTGGATCACATAGTAATGTGGTACCACACTGAAACAGTCGATTAAACCAGGTTTCGATCAATATTTTAGAGGATAACGCATGTTAGGTCTAGGTTAGGCCTGGGATTTTCACTCATCAGACTCATACTTTCGCATTCTTCACATACTTGTTGAACGGATCCTGGGTTTTTTCTGGTTTGGATCACGTAGTAATGTGGTACCACACTGAAACGGTCAATTAAACCTGGTTTCGATCAAAATTTTAGAGGATAACGCAGGTTAGGTCTGGGATAGGTCTGGGATTTGACCTCATCAGACTCATACTTTCGCACACTTCACATACTCGTTGAACAGATCCTGGGTTATTTTCTGGTTTGGATCACATAGTAATGTGGTACCACACTGAAACAGTCGATTAAACCAGGTTTCGATCAATATTTTAGAGGAGAACGCATGTTAGGTCTAGGTTAGGCCTGGGATTTTCACTCATCAGACTCACACTTTCGCATTCTTCACATTCTTGTTGAACGGATCCTGGGTTTTTTCTGGTTTGGATCACATAGTAATGTGGTACCACACTGAAACAGTCGATTAAACCAGGTTTCGATCAATATTTTTGAGGATAACGCATGTTAGGTCTAGGTTAGGCCTGGGATTTGACCTCATCAGACTCATACTTTCGCATTCTTCACATTCTTGTTGAACGGATCCTGGGTTTTTTCTGGTTTGGATCACGTAGTAATGTGGGACCACACTGAAACAGTCAATTAAACCTGGTTTCGATCAACATTTTAGAGAATAATTCATGTTAGGTCTAGGTTTGGCCTGGGAAGTGCCCACGTCAGGCTCATACTTTCGCATATTTCTCATACTTCATGGCTAGATCCTGGGCTATTTCTGGATTGGATCACGTAGTAATGTGGTACCACACTGAAACTGTCAATTAAACCTGGTTTCGATCAATATTTTAGAGGATAACGCAAGTTAGGTCTGGGATATGTCTGGGATTTGCCACCATCAGGCTCATACTTTCGCGTTTTTCACACACTTGTTGAACAGATCCTGGGTTTTTTCTGGTTTGGATCACGTAGTAGTGTGGTACCACGCTGAAACAGTCCATTAAACCTGGTCTCGCTCAATATTTTAGAGGATAACGCATGTAAGGTCTAGGTTAGGTCTGGGATTTGCTCTCATCAGGCTCATTCTTTCGCATATTTCTCATACTTGATGGCTAGATCCTGGGTTTTTTCTGGTTTGGATCACGTAGTAATGTGGTACCACACTGAAACAGTCGATTAAACCTGGTTTCGATCAATATTTTAGAGGATAACGCAAGTTAAGTCTGGGAATGGTCTGGGATTTGACCTCATCAGACTCATACTTTCGCAACACCTCACATACTCCTTGAACAGATCCTGGGTTATTTTCTGGTTTGGATCACATAGTAATGTGGTACCACACTGAAACAGTCGATTAAACCAGGTTTCGATCAATATTTTAGAGGATAACGCATGTTAGGTCCAGGTTAGGCCTGGGATTTTCACTCATCAGACTCATACTTTCGCATTCTTCACATACTTGTTGAACGGATCCTGGGTTTTTTCTGGTTTGGAACACGTAGTAATGTGGTACCACACTGAAACAGTCGATTAAACCTGGTTTCGATCAATATTTTAGAGGATAACGCAAGTTAGGTCTGGGATAGGTCTGGGATTTGACCTCATCAGATTCATACTTTCGCACATTTCACATACTCCTTGAACAGATCCTGGGTTATTTTCTGGTTTGGATCACATAGAAATGTGGTACCACACTGAAACAGTCGATTAAACCAGGTTTCGATCTATATTTTAGAGGATAACGCATGTTAGGTCTAGGATAGGTCTGGGATTTGCTCTCATCAGGCTGATTCTTTCGCATATTTCTCATACATGTTGAACAGATCCTAGGTTTTTTCGGGTTTGGATCACGTAGTAATGAAGTACAACACTGAAACAGTCAATTAAACCTGGTTTCCATCAATCTTTTAGAGGACAACGCATGTTAGGTCTAGGTTTGGCCTGGGATTTGCCCTCATCAGGGTCATACTGTCGCAGTTTTATCATACTTGTTGAGCGGATCCTGGGTTTTTTCTGGTTTGGTTCACGTAGTAATGTGGTACCACACTGAAACATTCAATTAAACCTGGTCTCGATAAATATTTTAGAGGATAACGCATGTTAGGTTTGGGTTGGGTCTAGGATTTGCCCTCATCAGGCTCATACTTTCGCATATTTCTCATACTTCATGGCTAGATCTTGGGCTGTTTCTGGATTGTATCACGTAGTAATGTGGTACCACGCTGAAACAGTCCATTAAACCTGGTTTGGATCAATATTTTAGAGGATAACGCATGTTAGGTCTAGGTTAGGCCTGGGATTTTCACTCATCAGACTCATACTTTCGCATTCTTCACATACTTGTTGAACGGATCCTGGGTTATTTCTGGTTTGGATCACGTAGTAATGTGGGACCACACTGAAACAGTCAATTAAACCTGGTTTCGATCAATATTTTAGAGAATAATTCATGTTAGGTCTAGGTTAGGTCTGGGATTTGCCCACATCAGGCTCATTCTTTCGCATATTTCTCATACATGTTGAACAGATCCTGGGTTTTTTCTGGTTTGGATCACGTAGTAATGTGGGACCACACTGAAACAATCAATTAAACCTGGTCTTGATAAATATTTTAGAGGATAACGCATGTTAGGTCTGGGTTAGGTCTAGGATTTGCCCTCATCAGGCTCATACTTTCGCATATTTCTCATACTTCAAGGCTAGATCCTGGGCTGTTTCTGGATTGTATCACGTAGTAATGTGGTACCACGCTGAAACAGTCAATTAAACCTGGTTTCGATCAATATTTTAGAGGATAACGCAAGTTAGGTCTGGGATAGTTCTAGGATTTGCCCTCATCAGGCTCTTACTTTCGCATATTTCTCATACTTCATGGCTAGATCCTGGGCTATTTCTGGATTGGATCACGTAGTAAAGTGGTACCACACTGAAACATTCAATGAAACCTGGTCTGGATAAATATTTTAGAGGTTAGCGCATCTTAGGTCTGGGTTAGGTCTAAGATTTGCCCTCATCAGGCTCACAGTTTAGCGTTTTTCACATACTTGTTGAACAGATCCTGGGTTCTTTCTGGTTTGGATCACGAAGTAATGTGGTACCACACTGAAACAGTCCATTAAACCTGGTTTCGCTCAATATTTTAAAGGATAACGCATGTAAGGTCTAGGTTAGGTCTGGGATTTGCTCTCATCAGGCTCATTCTTTCGCATATTTCTCATACTTGATGGCTAGAACCAGGGTTTTTTCTGGTTTGGATCACGTAGTAATGTGGTACCACACTGAAACAGTCGATTAAAGCTGGTTTCGATCAATATTTTAGAGGATAACGCAAGTTAGGTCTGGGAATGGTCTGGGATTTGACCTCATCAGACTCATACTTTCGCAACACTTCACATACTCCTTGAACAGATCCTGGGTTATTTTCTGGTTTGGATCACATAGTAATGTGGTACCACACTGAAACAGTCGATTAAACCAGGTTTCGATCAATATTTTAGAGGATAACGCATGTTAGGTCCAGGTTAGGCCTGGGATTTTCACTCATCAGACTCATACTTTCGCATTCTTCACATACTTGTTGAACGGATCCTGGGTTTTTTCTGGTTTGGAACACGTAGTAATGTGGTACCACACTGAAACGGTCAATTAAACCTGGTTTCGATCAATATTTTAGAGGATAACGCAAGTTAGGTCTGGGATAGGTCTGGGATTTGCCCTCATCAGGCTCATACTTTCGCATTCTTCACATACTTGTTGAACTGATCCTGGGTTTTTTCTGGTTTGGATCACGTAGTAATGTGGTACCACACTGAAACGGTCAATTAAACCTGGTTTCGATCAAAATTTTAGAGTATAACGCAAGTTAGGTCTGGGATAGGTCTGGGATTTGACCTCATCAGACTCATACTTTCGCACACTTCACGTACTCGTTGAACAGATCCTGGGTTATTTTCTGGTTTGGATCACATAGTAATGTGGTACCACACTGAAACAGTCGATTAAACCAGGTTTCGATCAATATTTTAGAGAATAATTCATGTTAGGTCAAGGTTAGGTCTGGGATTTGCTCTCATCAGGCTCATTCTTTCGCATATTTCTCATACTTCATGGCTAGATGCTGGGCTGTTTCTGGATTGTGTCACGTAGTAATGTGGTACCACGCTGAAACAGTCAATTTAACCTGGATTCGATCAATATTTTAGAGGATAACGCAAGTTAGGTCTGGGATAGGTCTAGGATTTGCCCTAATCAGGCTCTTACTTTCGCATATTTCTCATACTTCATGGCTAGATCCTGGCCTATTTCTGGATTGGATCACGTAGTAAAGTGGTACCACATTGAAACATTCAATGAAACCTCGTCTGGATAAATATTTTAGAGGGTAACGCATCTTAGGTCTGGGTTAGGTCTAAGATTTGCCCTCATCAGGCTCACAGTTTCGCGTTTTTCACATACTTGTTGAACAGATCCTGGGTTTTTTCTGGTTTGGATCACGAAGTAGTGTGGTACCACACTGAAACAGTCAATGAAACCTGGTTTGGATCAATATTTTAGAGGATAACGGAAGTTAGGTCTAGGTTAGGTCTGGGATTTGCTCTCATCAGGCTCATTCATTCGCATATTTCTCATACTTGATGGCTAGATCCTGGGCTTTTTCTGGATTGCATCACGTAGTAATGTAGTACCACACTGAAACAGACAATGAAACCTGGTTTCCATCAATATTTTAGAGGACAACGCATGTTAGGTCTAGGTAAGGCCTGAGATTTTCACTGATCGGACTCATACTTTCGCATTTTTCACATACTTGTTGAACGGATCCTGGGTTTTTTCTGGTTTGGATCACGTAGTAATGTGGTACCACACTGAAACGGTCAATTAAACCTGGTTTCGATCAATATTTTACAGAATAATTCATGTTAGGTCAAAGTTAGGTCTGGGATTTGCCCTCATCAGGCTCATTCTTTCGCATATTTCTCAAACTTGATGGCTAGATCCTGGGCTGTTTCTGGATTGCATCACGTAGTAATGTGGTACCACACTGAAACATTCAATTAAACCTGGTCTTGACAAATATTTTAGAGGCTAACGCATGTTAGGTCTGGGTTAGGTCTAGGATTTGCCCTCATCAGGCTCATACTTTCGCATATTTCTCATACTTCATGGCTACATCCTGGGCTTTTTCTGGATTGCATCACGTAGTAATGAAGTACAACACTGAAACAGTCAATTAAACCTGGTTTCCATCAATATCTTAGAGGACAACGCAAGTTAGGTCTGGGATAGGTCTTGGATTTGCCCTCATCAGGCTCATACTTTCGCGTTTCTCACATACTTGTTGAACAGATCCTGGGTTTTTTCTGGTTTGGATCACGTAGTAGTGTGGTACCACACTGAAACAGTCCATTATACCTGGTTTGGATCAATATTTTAGAGGATAACGCATGTTAGGTCTATGTTAGGTCTGGGATTTTCACTCATCAGACTCATACTTTCGCAGTCTTCACATACCTGTTGAACGGATCCTGGGTTTTTTCTGGTTTGGATCACGTAGTAATGTGGAACCACACTGAAACAGTCGATTAAACCTGGTTTCGATCAATATTTTAGAGGATAACGCAAGTTAGGTCTGGGATATGTCTGGGATTTGCCCTCATCAGGCTCATACTTTCGCATTTTTCACACACTTGTTGAACAGATCCTGGGTTATTTTCTGGTTTGGATCACATAGTAATGTGGTACCACACTGAAACAGACGATTAAACCAGGTTTCGATCAATATTTTTGAGGATAACGCATGTTAGGTCTAGGTTAGGCCTGGGATTTTCACTCATCAGACTCATACTTTCGCATTCTTCACATACTTGTTGAACGGATCCTGGGTTTTTTCTGGTTTGGATCACGTAGTAATGTGGGACCACACTGAAACAGTCAATTAAACCTGGTTTCGATCAATATTTTAGAGAATAATTCATGTTAGGTCTAGGTCAGGTCTGGGATTTGCTGTCATCAGGCTCATTCTTTCGCATATTTCTCATACTTGATGGCTAGATCCTGGGCTTTTTCTGGATTGCATCAGGTAGTAACGAAGTACAACACTGAAACAGTCAATTAACCCTGGTTTCCATCAATATCTTAGAGGACAACGCAAGTTAGGTCTGGGATATGTCTGGGATTTGCCCTCATCAGGCTCATACTTTCGCGTTTTTCACATACTTGTTGAACAGATCCTGGGTTTTTTCTGGTTTGGATCACGTAGTAGTGTGGTACCACGCTGAAACAGTCCATTAAACCTGGTTTGGATCAATATTTTAGAGGATAACCCATGTTAGGTCTAGGTTAGGCCTGGGATTTTCACTCATCAGACTCATACCTTCGCATTCTTCACATACTTGATGGCTAGATCCTGGTTTTTTTCTGGTTTGGATCACGTAGTAATGTGGTGCCACACTGAAACAGTCGATTAAACCTGGTTTCGATCAATATTTTAGAGGATAACGCAAGTTAAGTCAGGGAATGGTCTGGGATTTGACCTCATCAGACTCATACTTTCGCACACTTCACATACTCGTTGAACGGATCCTGGGTTGTTTTCTGGTTTGGATCACGTAGTAATGTGGGACCACACTGAAACAGTCAATTAAACCTGGTTTCGATCAATATTTTAGAGAATAATTCATGTTAGGTCTAGGTTAGGCCTGGGATTTGCCCTCGTCAGGCTCATACTTTCGCATATTTCTCATACTTCATGGCTAGATCCTGGGCTATTTCTGGATTGGATCAGGTAGTAATGTGGTACCACACTGAAACTGTCAATTAAACCTGGTTTCGATGAATATTTTAGAGGATAACGCAAGTTAGGTCTGGGATATGTCTGGGATTTGCCCTCATCAGGCTCATACTTTCGCATTTTTCACACACTTGTTGAACAGATCCTGGGTTTTTTCTGGTTTGGATCACGTAGTAGTGTGGTACCACACTGAAACAGTCCATTAAACCTGGTTTCGCTCAATATTTTAGAGGATAACGCATGTAAGGTCTAGGTTAGGTCTGGGATTTGCTCTCATCAGGCTCATTCTTCCGCATATTTCTCATACTTGATGGCTAGATCCTGGGTTTTTTCTGGTTTGGATCACGTAGTAATGTGGTACCACACTGAAACAGTCGATTAAACCCGGTTTCGATCAATATTTTAGAGGATAACGCAAGTTAGGTCTGGGATATGTCTGGGATTTGCCCTCATCCGGCTCATACTTTCGCGTTTTTCACATACTTGTTGAACAGATCCTGGGTTTTTTCTGGTTTGGAACACGTAGTAGTGTGGTACCACGCTGAAACAGTCCATTAAACCTGGTTTGGATCAATATTTTAGAGGATAACCCATGTTAGGTCTAGGTTAGGCCTGGGATTTTCACTCATCAGACTCATACCTTCGCATTCTTCACATACTTGATGGCTAGATCCTGGTTTTTTTCTGGTTTGGATCACGTAGTAATGTGGTACCACACTGAAACAGTCGATTAAACCTGGTTTCGATCAATATTTTAGAGGATAACGCAAGTTAAGTCAGGGAATGGTCTGGGATTTGACCTCATCAGACTCATACTTTCGCACACTTCACATACTCGTTGAACGGATCCTGGGTTATTTTCTGGTTTGGATCACATAGTAATGTGGTACCACACTGAAACAGTCGATTAAACCAGGTTTCGTCAATATTTTTGAGGATAACGCATGTTAGGTCTAGGTTAGGTCTGGGATTTTCACTCATCAGACTCATACTTTCGCATTCTTCACATACTTGTTGAACGGATCCTGGGTTTTTTCTGGTTTGGATCACGTAGTAATGTGGGACCACACTGAAACAGTCAATTAAACCTGGTTTCGATCAATATTTTAGAGAATAATTCATGTTAGGTCTAGGTTAGGCCTGGGATTTGCCCTCGTCAGGCTCATACTTTCGCATATTTCTCATACTTCATGGCTAGATCCTGGGCTATTTCTGGATTGGATCACGTAGTAATGTGGTACCACACTGAAACTGTCAATTAAACCTGGTTTCGATGAATATTTTAGAGGATAACGCAAGTTAGGTCTGGGATATGTCTGGGATTTGCCCTCATCAGGCTCATACTTTCGCGTTTTTCACACACTTGTTGAACAGATCCTGGGTTTTTTCTGGTTTGGATCACGTAGTAGTGTGGTACCACACTGAAACAGTCCATTAAACCTGGTTTCGCTCAATATTTTAGAGGATAACGCATGTAAGGTCTAGGTTAGGTCTGGGATTTGCTCTCATCAGGCTCATTCTTTCGCATATTTCTCATACTTGATGGCTAGATCCGGGGTTTTTTCTGGTTTGGATCACGTAGTAATGTGGTACCACACTGAAACAGTCGATTAAACCTGGTTTCGATCAATATTTTAGAGGATAACGCAAGTTAGGTCTGGGAATGGTCTGGGATTTGCTCTCATCAGGCTCGTACTTTCGCAACACTTCACATACTCCTTGAACAGATCCTGGGTTATTTTCTGGTTTGGATCACATAGTAATGTGGTACCACACTGAAACAGTCGATTAAACCAGGTTTCGATCAATATTTTAGAGGATAACGCATGTTAGGTCTAGGTTAGGCCTGGGATTTTCACTCATCAGACTCATACTTTCGCATTCTTCACATACTTGTTGAACGGATCCTGGGTTTTTTCTGGTTTGGATCACGTAGTAATGTGGTACCACACTGAAACGGTCAATTAAACCTGGTTTCGATCAAAATTTTAGAGGATAACGCAGGTTAGGTCTGGGATAGGTCTGGGATTTGACCTCATCAGACTCATACTTTCGCACACTTCACATACTCGTTGAACAGATCCTGGGTTATTTTCTGGTTTGGATCACATAGTAATGTGGTACCACACTGAAACAGTCGATTAAACCAGGTTTCGATCAATATTTTAGAGGAGAACGCATGTTAGGTCTAGGTTAGGCCTGGGATTTTCACTCATCAGACTCACACTTTCGCATTCTTCACATTCTTGTTGAACGGATCCTGGGTTTTTTCTGGTTTGGATCACATAGTAATGTGGTACCACACTGAAACAGTCGATTAAACCAGGTTTCGATCAATATTTTTGAGGATAACGCATGTTAGGTCTAGGTTAGGCCTGGGATTTGACCTCATCAGACTCATACTTTCGCATTCTTCACATTCTTGTTGAACGGATCCTGGGTTTTTTCTGGTTTGGATCACGTAGTAATGTGGGACCACACTGAAACAGTCAATTAAACCTGGTTTCGATCAATATTTTAGAGAATAATTCATGTTAGGTCTAGGTTTGGCCTGGGAAGTGCCTACGTCAGGCTCATACTTTCGCATATTTCTCATACTTCATGGCTAGATCCTGGGCTATTTCTGGATTGGATCACGTAGTAATGTGGTACCACACTGAAACTGTCAATTAAACCTGGTTTCGATCAATATTTTAGAGGATAACGCAAGTTAGGTCTGGGATATGTCTGGGATTTGCCACCATCAGGCTCATACTTTCGCGTTTTTCACACACTTGTTGAACAGATCCTGGGTTTTTTCTGGTTTGGATCACGTAGTAGTGTGGTACCACGCTGAAACAGTCCATTAAACCTGGTCTCGCTCAATATTTTAGAGGATAACGCATGTAAGGTCTAGGTTAGGTCTGGGATTTGCTCTCATCAGGCTCATTCTTTCGCATATTTCTCATACTTGATGGCTAGATCCTGGGTTTTTTCTGGTTTGGATCACGTAGTAATGTGGTACCACACTGAAACAGTCGATTAAACCTGGTTTCGATCAATATTTTAGAGGATAACGCAAGTTAAGTCTGGGAATGGTCTGGGATTTGACCTCATCAGACTCATACTTTCGCATTCTTCACATACTTGTTGAACGGATCCTGGGTTTTTTCTGGTTTAGATCACGTAGTAATGTGGTACCACACTGAAACAGTCGATTAAACCAGGTTTCGATCAATATTTTTGAGGATAACGCATGTTAGGTCTAGGTTAGGCCTGGGATTTGACCTCATCAGACTCATACTTTCGCATTCTTCACATACTTGTTGAACGGATCCTGGTTTTTTTCTGGTTTGGATCACGTAGTAATGTGGTACCACACTGAAACAGTCGATTAAACCTGGTTTCGATCAATATTTTAGAGGATAACGCAAGTTAGGTCTGGGATAGGTCTGGGATTTGACCTCATCAGATTCATACTTTCGCACATTTCACATACTCCTTGAACAGATCCTGGGTTATTTTCTGGTTTGGATCACATAGAAATGTGGTACCACACTGAAACAGTCGATTAAACCAGGTTTCGATCTATATTTTAGAGGATAACGCATGTTAGGTCTAGGATAGGTCTGGGATTTGCTCTCATCAGGCTGATTCTTTCGCATATTTCTCATACATGTTGAACAGATCCTAGGTTTTTTCGGGTTTGGATCACGTAGTAATGAAGTACAACACTGAAACAGTCAATTAAACCTGGTTTCCATCAATCTTTTAGAGGACAACGCATGTTAGGTCTAGGTTAGGCCTGGGATTTGCCCTCATCAGGGTCATACTGTCGCAGTTTTATCATACTTGTTGAGCGGATCCTGGGTTTTTTCTGGTTTGGTTCACGTAGTAATGTGGTACCACACTGAAACATTCAATTAAACCTGGTCTCGATAAATATTTTAGAGGATAACGCATGTTAGGTTTGGGTTGGGTCTAGGATTTGCCCTCATCAGGCTCATACTTTCGCATATTTCTCATACTTCATGGCTAGATCCTGGGCTGTTTCTGGATTGTATCACGTAGTAATGTGGTACCACGCTGAAACAGTCCATTAAACCTGGTTTGGATCAATATTTTAGAGGATAACGCATGTTAGGTCTAGGTTAGGCCTGGGATTTTCACTCATCAGACTCATACTTTCGCATTCTTCACATACTTGTTGAACGGATCCTGGGTTATTTCTGGTTTGGATCACGTAGTAATGTGGGACCACACTGAAACAGTCAATTAAACCTGGTTCCGATCAATATTTTAGAGAATAATTCATGTTAGGTCTAGGTTAGGTCTGGGATTTGCCCACATCAGGCTCATTCTTTCGCATATTTCTCATACATGTTGAACAGATCCTGGGTTTTTTCTGGTTTGGATCACGTAGTAATGTGGGACCACACTGAAACAATCAATTAAACCTGGTCTTGATAAATATTTTAGAGGATAACGCATGTTAGGTCTGGGTTAGGTCTAGGATTTGCCCTCATCAGGCTCATACTTTCGCATATTTCTCATACTTCAAGGCTAGATCCTGGGCTGTTTCTGGATTGTATCACGTAGTAATGTGGTACCACGCTGAAACAGTCAATTAAACCTGGTTTCGATCAGTATTTTAGAGGATAACGCAAGTTAGGTCTGGGATAGTTCTAGGATTTGCCCTCATCAGGCTCTTACTTTCGCATATTTCTCATACTTCATGGCTAGATCCTGGGCTATTTCTGGATTGGATCACGTAGTAAAGTGGTACCACACTGAAACATTCAATGAAACCTGGTCTGGATAAATATTTTAGAGGTTAGCGCATCTTAGGTCTGGGTTAGGTCTAAGATTTGCCCTCATCAGGCTCACAGTTTAGCGTTTTTCACATACTTGTTGAACAGATCCTGGGTTCTTTCTGGTTTGGATCACGAAGTAATGTGGTACCACACTGAAACAGTCCATTAAACCTGGTTTCGCTCAATATTTTAAAGGATAACGCATGTAAGGTCTAGGTTAGGTCTGGGATTTGCTCTCATCAGGCTCATTCTTTCGCATATTTCTCATACTTGATGGCTAGAACCAGGGTTTTTTCTGGTTTGGATCACGTAGTAATGTGGTACCACACTGAAACAGTCGATTAAAGCTGGTTTCGATCAATATTTTAGAGGATAACGCAAGTTAGGTCTGGGAATGGTCTGGGATTTGACCTCATCAGACTCATACTTTCGCAACACTTCACATACTCCTTGAACAGATCCTGGGTTATTTTCTGGTTTGGATCACATAGTAATGTGGTACCACACTGAAACAGTCGATTAAACCAGGTTTCGATCAATATTTTAGAGGATAACGCATGTTAGGTCCAGGTTAGGCCTGGGATTTTCACTCATCAGACTCATACTTTCGCATTCTTCACATACTTGTTGAACGGATCCTGGGTTTTTTCTGGTTTGGAACACGTAGTAATGTGGTACCACACTGAAACGGTCAATTAAACCTGGTTTCGATCAATATTTTAGAGGATAACGCAAGTTAGGTCTGGGATAGGTCTGGGATTTGACCTCATCAGACTCATACTTTCGCACACTTCACGTACTCGTTGAACAGATCCTGGGTTATTTTCTGGTTTGGATCACATAGTAATGTGGTACCACACTGAAACAGTCGATTAAACCAGGTTTCGATCAATATTTTAGAGAATAATTCATGTTAGGTCAAAGTTAGGTCTGGGATTTGCCCTCATCAGGCTCATTCTTTCGCATATTTCTCATACTTGATGGCTAGATCCTGGGCTTTTTCTGGATTGCATCACGTAGTAATGTAGTACCACACTGAAACAGACAATGAAACCTGGTTTCCATCAATATTTTAGAGGACAACGCATGTTAGGTCTAGGTAAGGCCTGAGATTTTCACTGATCGGACTCATACTTTCGCATTTTTCACATACTTGTTGAACGGATCCTGGGTTTTTTCTGGTTTGGATCACGTAGTAATGTGGTACCACACTGAAACATTCAATTAAACCTGGTCTTGACAAATATTTTAGAGGCTAACGCATGTTAGGTCTGGGTTAGGTCTAGGATTTGCCCTCATCAGGCTCACACTTTCGCATATTTCTCATACTTCATGGCTACATCCTGGGCTTTTTCTGGATTGCATCACGTAGTAATGAAGTACAACACTGAAACAGTCAATTAAACCTGGTTTCCATCAATATCTTAGAGGACAACGCAAGTTAGGTCTGGGATAGGTCTTGGATTTGCCCTCATCAGGCTCATACTTTCGCGTTTCTCACATACTTGTTGAACAGATCCTGGGTTTTTTCTGGTTTGGATCACGTAGTAGTGTGGTACCACACTGAAACAGTCCATTATACCTGGTTTGGATCAATATTTTAGAGGATAACGCATGTTAGGTCTATGTTAGGTCTGGGATTTTCACTCATCAGACTCATACTTTCGCAGTCTTCACATACCTGTTGAACGGATCCTGGGTTTTTTCTGGTTTGGATCACGTAGTAATGTGGAACCACACTGAAACAGTCGATTAAACCTGGTTTCGATCAATATTTTAGAGGATAACGCAAGTTAGGTCTGGGATATGTCTGGGATTTGCCCTCATCAGGCTCATACTTTCGCATTTTTCACACACTTGTTGAACAGATCCTGGGTTATTTTCTGGTTTGGATCACATAGTAATGTGGTACCACACTGAAACAGACGATTAAACCAGGTTTCGATCAATATTTTTGAGGATAACGCATGTTAGGTCTAGGTTAGGCCTGGGATTTTCACTCATCAGACTCATACTTTCGCATTCTTCACATACTTGTTGAACGGATCCTGGGTTTTTTCTGGTTTGGATCACGTAGTAATGTGGGACCACACTGAAACAGTCAATTAAACCTGGTTTCGATCAATATTTTAGAGAATAATTCATGTTAGGTCTAGGTCAGGTCTGGGATTTGCTGTCATCAGGCTCATTCTTTCGCATATTTCTCATACTTGATGGCTAGATCCTGGGCTTTTTCTGGATTGCATCAGGTAGTAACGAAGTACAACACTGAAACAGTCAATTAACCCTGGTTTCCATCAATATCTTAGAGGACAACGCAAGTTAGGTCTGGGATATGTCTGGGATTTGCCCTCATCAGGCTCATACTTTCGCGTTTTTCACATACTTGTTGAACAGATCCTGGGTTTTTTCTGGTTTGGATCACGTAGTAGTGTGGTACCACGCTGAAACAGTCCATTAAACCTGGTTTGGATCAATATTTTAGAGGATAACCCATGTTAGGTCTAGGTTAGGCCTGGGATTTTCACTCATCAGACTCATACCTTCGCATTCTTCACATACTTGATGGCTAGATCCTGGTTTTTTTCTGGTTTGGATCACGTAGTAATGTGGTACCACACTGAAACAGTCGATTAAACCTGGTTTCGATCAATATTTTAGAGGATAACGCAAGTTAAGTCAGGGAATGGTCTGGGATTTGACCTCATCAGACTCATACTTTCGCACACTTCACATACTCGTTGAACGGATCCTGGGTTGTTTTCTGGTTTGGATCACGTAGTAATGTGGGACCACACTGAAACAGTCAATTAAACCTGGTTTCGATCAATATTTTAGAGAATAATTCATGTTAGGTCTAGGTTAGGCCTGGGATTTGCCCTCGTCAGGCTCATACTTTCGCATATTTCTCATACTTCATGGCTAGATCCTGGGCTATTTCTGGATTGGATCAGGTAGTAATGTGGTACCACACTGAAACTGTCAATTAAACATGGTTTCGATGAATATTTTAGAGGATAACGCAAGTTAGGTCTGGGATATGTCTGGGATTTGCCCTCATCAGGCTCATACTTTCGCATTTTTCACACACTTGTTGAACAGATCCTGGGTTTTTTCTGGTTTGGATCACGTAGTAGTGTGGTACCACACTGAAACAGTCCATTAAACCTGGTTTCGCTCAATATTTTAGAGAATAAGGCATGTAAGGTCTAGGTTAGGTCTGGGATTTGCTCTCATCAGGCTCATTCTTCCGCATATTTCTCATACTTGATGGCTAGATCCTGGGTTTTTTCTGGTTTGGATCACGTAGTAATGTGGTACCACACTGAAACAGTCGATTAAACCTGGTTTCGATCAATATTTTAGAGGATAACGCAAGTTAGGTCTGGGAATGGTCTGGTATTTGCTCTCATCAGGCTCGTACTTTCGCAACACTTCACATACTCCTTGAACAGATCCTGGGTTATTTTCTGGTTTGGATCACATAGTAATGTGGTACCACACTGAAACAGTCGATTAAACCAGGTTTCGATCAATATTTTAGAGGAGAACGCATGTTAGGTCTAGGTTAGGCCTGGGATTTTCACTCATCAGACTCATACTTTCGCATTCTTCACATTCTTGTTGAACGGATCCTGGGTTTTTTCTGGTTTGGATCACATAGTAATGTGGTACCACACTGAAACAGTCGATTAAACCAGGTTTCGATCAATATTTTTGAGGATAACGCATGTTAGGTCTAGGTTAGGCCTGGGATTTGACCTCATCAGACTCATACTTTCGCATTCTTCACATTCTTGTTGAACGGATCCTGGGTTTTTTCTGGTTTGGATCACGTAGTAATGTGGGACCACACTGAAACAGTCAATTAAACCTGGTTTCGATCAATATTTTAGAGAATAATTCATGTTAGGTCTAGGTTAGGCCTGGGAAGTGCCCTCGTCAGGCTCATACATTCGCATATTTCTCATACTTCATGGCTAGATCCTGGGCTATTTCTGGATTGGATCACGTAGTAAAGTGGTACCACACTGAAACATTCAATGAAACCTGGTCTGGATAAATATTTTAGAGGTTAGCGCATCTTAGGTCTGGGTTAGGTCTAAGATTTGCCCTCATCAGGCTCACAGTTTAGCGTTTTTCACATACTTGTTGAACAGATCCTGGGTTTTTTCTGGTTTGGATCACGAAGTAATGTGGTACCACACTGAAACAGTCCATTAAACCTGGTTTCGCTCAATATTTTAAAGGATAACGCATGTAAGGTCTAGGTTAGGTCTGGGATTTGCTCTCATCAGGCTCATTCTTTCGCATATTTCTCATACTTGATGGCTAGAACCAGGGTTTTTTCTGGTTTGGATCACGTAGTAATGTGGTACCACACTGAAACAGTCGATTAAAGCTGGTTTCGATCAATATTTTAGAGGATAACGCAAGTTAGGTCTGGGAATGGTCTGGGATTTGACCTCATCAGGCTCATACTTTCGCATTCTTCACATACTTGTTGAACTGATCCTGGGTTTTTTCTGGTTTGGATCACGTAGTAATGTGGTACCACACGGAAACGGTCAATTAAACCTGGTTTCGATCAAAATTTTAGAGTATAACGCAAGTTAGGTCTGGGATAGGTCTGGGATTTGACCTCATCAGACTCATACTTTCGCACACTTCACGTACTCGTTGAACAGATCCTGGGTTATTTTCTGGTTTGGATCACATAGTAATGTGGTACCACACTGAAACAGTCGATTAAACCAGGTTTCGATCAATATTTTAGAGAATAATTCATGTTAGGTCAAGGTTAGGTCTGGGATTTGCTCTCATCAGGCTCATTCTTTCGCATATTTCTCATACTTCATGGCTAGATGCTGGGCTGTTTCTGGATTGTGTCACGTAGTAATGTGGTACCACGCTGAAACAGTCAATTTAACCTGGATTCGATCAATATTTTAGAGGATAACGCAAGTTAGGTCTGGGATAGGTCTAGGATTTGCCCTAATCAGGCTCTTACTTTCGCATATTTCTCATACTTCATGGCTAGATCCTGGCCTATTTCTGGATTGGATCACGTAGTAAAGTGGTACCACATTGAAACATTCAATGAAACCTCGTCTGGATAAATATTTTAGAGGGTAACGCATCTTAGGTCTGGGTTAGGTCTAAGATTTGCCCTCATCAGGCTCACAGTTTCGCGTTTTTCACATACTTGTTGAACAGATCCTGGGTTTTTTCTGGTTTGGATCACGAAGTAGTGTGGTACCACACTGAAACAGTCAATGAAACCTGGTTTGGATCAATATTTTAGAGGATAACGGAAGTTAGGTCTAGGTTAGGTCTGGGATTTGCTCTCATCAGGCTCATTCATTCGCATATTTCTCATACTTGATGGCTAGATCCTGGGCTGTTTCTGGATTGTATCACGTAGTAATGGGGTACCACGCTGAAACAGCCAATTAAACCTGGTTTCGATCAATATTTTAGAGGATAACGCATGTTAGGTCTGGGATAGGTCTAGGATTTGCCCTCATCAGGCTCTTACTTTCGCATATTTCTCATACTTCATGGCTAGATCCTGGGCTATTTCTGGATTGGATCACGTAGTAAAGTGGTAACACACTGAAACATTCAATGGAACCTGGTCTGGATAAATATTTTAGAGGATAACGCATCTTAGGTCTGGGTTAGGTCTAAGATTTGCCCTCATCAGGCTCACAATTTAGCGTTTTTCACATACTTCTTGAACAGATCCTGGGCTTTCTCTGGTTTGGATCACGAAGTAGTGTGGTACCTCACTGAAACAGTCCATTAAACCTGGTTTCGCTCAATATTTTAGAGGATAACGCATGTTAGGTCTAGGATAGGTCTGGGATTTGCTCTCATCAGGCTCATTCATTCGCATATTTCTCATACTTGATGGCTAGATCCTGGGCTTTTTCTGGATTGCACCACGTAGTAATGTAGTACCACACTGAAACAGCCAATTAAACCTGGTTTCGATCAATATTTTAGAGGATAACGCAAGTTAGGTCTGGGATAGGTCTAGGATTTGCCCTCATCAGACTCTTACTTTCGCATATTTCTCATACTTCATGGCTAGATCCTGGGCTATTTCTGGATTGGATCACGTAGTAAAGTGGTAACACACTGAAACATTCAATGGAACCTGGTCTGGATAAATATTTTAGAGGATAACGCATCTTAGGTCTGGGTTAGGTCTAAGATTTGCCCTCATCAGGCTCACAATTTAGCGTTTTTCACATACTTCTTGAACAGATCCTGGGCTTTCTCTGGTTTGGATCACGAAGTAGTGTGGTACCTCACTGAAACAGTCCATTAAACCTGGTTTCGCTCAATATTTTAGAGGATAACGCATGTTAGGTCTAGGTTAGGTCTGGGATTTGCTCTCATCAGGCTCATTCTTTCGCATATTTCTCATACTTGATGGCTAGATCCTGGGCTTTTTCTGGATTGCATCACGTAGTAATGTAGTACCACACTGAAACAGTCAATGAAACCTGGTTTCCATCAATATTTTAGTGGACAACGTAAGTTAGGTCTAGGTGAGGCCTGAGATTTTCACTGATCAGACTCATACTTTCGCATTCTTCACATACTTGTTGAACGGATCCTGGGATTTTTCTGGTTTTGATCACGTAGTAGTGTGGTACCACACTGAAACATTCAATTAAACCTGGTCTTGATAAATATTTTAGAGAATAATGCATGTTAGGTCTGGGTTAGGTCCAGGATTTGTCCTCATCAGGCTCATACTTTCGCATATTTCTCATACTTGATGGCTAGATCCTGGGCTTTTTCTGGATTGCATCACGTAGTAATGAAGTACAACACTGAAACGTGTCAATTAAACCTGGTTTCGATCAATATTTTAGAGAATAATTCATGTTAGGTCTAGGTTAGGTCTGGGATTTGCTCTCATCAGGCTCATTCTTTCGCATATTTCTCATACTTGATGGCTAGATCCTGGGCTTTTTCTGGATTGCATCACGTAGTAATGAAGTACAACACTGAAACAGTCAATTAAACCTGGTTTCCATCAATCTTTTAGTGGACAACGCATGTTAGGTCTAGGTTAGGCCTGGGATTTGCCCTCATCAGGGTCATACTGTCGCAGTTTTAACATACTTGTTGAGCGGATCCTGGGTTTTTTCTGGTTTGGTTCACGTAGTAATGTGGTACCACACTGAAATATTCAATTAAACCGGGTTTTGATAAATATTTTAGAGGACAACGCAAGTTATGTCTGGGATATGTCTGGGATTTGCTCTCATCAGGCTCATACTTTCACGTTTTTCACATACTTGTTGAACAGATCCTGGGTTTTTTCTGGTTTGGATCACGTAGTAATGTGGGACCACACTGAAACGATCAATTAAACCTGGCCTTGATAAATATTTTAAAGGATAACGCAAGTTAGGTCTGGGATTGGCCTGGGATTTGATATCATCAGACTCATACTTTCGCACACTTCACATACTCGTTGAACAGATCCTGGGTTATTTTCTGATTTGGATCACATAGTAATGTGGTACCACACCGAAACAGTCGATTAAACCAGGTTTCGATCAATATTTTTGAGGATAACGCATGTTAGGTCTAGGTTAGGCCTGGGATTTTCACTCATCAGACTCATACTTTCGCATTCTTCACATACTTGTTGAACGGATCCTGGGTTTTTTCTGGTTTGGATCACGTAGTAATGTGGGACCACACTGAAACAGTCAATTAAACCTGGTTTCGATCAATATTTTAGAGAATAATTCATGTTAGCTCTAGGTCAGGTCTGGGATTTGCTCTCATCAGGCTCATTCTTTCGCATATTTCTCATACTTGATGGCTAGATCCTGGGCTTCTTCTGGATTGCATCACGTAGTAATGAAGTACAACACTGAAACAGTCAATTAAACCTGGTTTCCATCAATATCTTACAGGACAACGCAAGTTAGGTCTGGGATATGTCTGGGATTTGCCCTCATCAGGCTCATACTTTCGCGTTTTTCACATACTTGTTGAACAGATCCTGGGTTTTTTCTGGTTTGGATCACTTAGTAGTGTGGTACCACGCTGAAACAGTCCATTAAACCTGGTTTGGATCAATATTTTAGAGGATAACGCATGTTAGGTCTAGGTTAGGCCTGGGATTTTCACTCATCAGACTCATACTTTCGCATTCTTCACATACTTGTTGAACGGATCCTGGGTTATTTCTGGTTTGGATCACGTAGTAATGTGGGACCACACTGAAACAGTCAATTAAACCTGGTTTCGATCAATATTTTAGAGAATAATTCATGTTAGGTCTAGGTTAGGTCTGGGATTTGCCCACATCAGGCTCATTCTTTCGCATATTTCTCATACATGTTGAACAGATCCTGGGTTTTTTCTGGTTTGGATCACGTAGTAATGTGGGACCACACTGAAACAATCAATTAAACCTGGTCTTGATAAATATTTTAGAGGATAACGCATGTTAGGTCTGGGTTAGGTCTAGGATTTGCCCTCATCAGGCTCATACTTTCGCATATTTCTCATACTTCAAGGCTAGATCCTGGGCTGTTTCTGGATTGTATCACGTAGTAATGTGGTACCACGCTGAAACAGTCAATTAAACCTGGTTTCGATCAATATTTTAGAGGATAACGCAAGTTAGGTCTGGGATAGTTCTAGGATTTGCCCTCATCAGGCTCTTACTTTCGCATATTTCTCATACTTCATGGCTAGATCCTGGGCTATTTCTGGATTGGATCACGTAGTAAAGTGGTACCACACTGAAACATTCAATGAAACCTGGTCTGGATAAATATTTTAGAGGTTAGCGCATCTTAGGTCTGGGTTAGGTCTAAGATTTGCCCTCATCAGGCTCACAGTTTAGCGTTTTTCACATACTTGTTGAACAGATCCTGGGTTTTTTCTGGTTTGGATCACGAAGTAATGTGGTACCACACTGAAACAGTCCATTAAACCTGGTTTCGCTCAATATTTTAAAGGATAACGCATGTAAGGTCTAGGTTAGGTCTGGGATTTGCTCTCATCAGGCTCATTCTTTCGCATATTTCTCATACTTGATGGCTAGAACCAGGGTTTTTTCTGGTTTGGATCACGTAGTAATGTGGTACCACACTGAAACAGTCGATTAAAGCTGGTTTCGATCAATATTTTAGAGGATAACGCAAGTTAGGTCTGGGAATGGTCTGGGATTTGACCTCATCAGACTCATACTTTCGCAACACTTCACATACTCCTTGAACAGATCCTGGGTTATTTTCTGGTTTGGATCACATAGTAATGTGGTACCACACTGAAACAGTCGATTAAACCAGGTTTCGATCAATATTTTAGAGGATAACGCATGTTAGGTCCAGGTTAGGCCTGGGATTTTCACTCATCAGACTCATACTTTCGCATTCTTCACATACTTGTTGAACGGATCCTGGGTTTTTTCTGGTTTGGAACACGTAGTAATGTGGTACCACACTGAAACGGTCAATTAAACCTGGTTTCGATCAATATTTTAGAGGATAACGCAAGTTAGGTCTGGGATAGGTCTGGGATTTGCCCTCATCAGGCTCATACTTTCGCATTCTTCACATACTTGTTGAACTGATCCTGGGTTTTTTCTGGTTTGGATCACGTAGTAATGTGGTACCACACTGAAACGGTCAATTAAACCTGGTTTCGATCAAAATTTTAGAGTATAACGCAAGTTAGGTCTGGGATAGGTCTGGGATTTGACCTCATCAGACTCATACTTTCGCACACTTCACGTACTCGTTGAACAGATCCTGGGTTATTTTCTGGTTTGGATCACATAGTAATGTGGTACCACACTGAAACAGTCGATTAAACCAGGTTTCGATCAATATTTTAGAGAATAATTCATGTTAGGTCAAGGTTAGGTCTGGGATTTGCTCTCATCAGGCTCATTCTTTCGCATATTTCTCATACTTCATGGCTAGATGCTGGGCTGTTTCTGGATTGTGTCACGTAGTAACGTGGTACCACGCTGAAACAGTCAATTTAACCTGGATTCGATCAATATTTTAGAGGATAACGCAAGTTAGGTCTGGGATAGGTCTAGGATTTGCCCTAATCAGGCTCTTACTTTCGCATATTTCTCATACTTCATGGCTAGATCCTGGCCTATTTCTGGATTGGATCACGTAGTAAAGTTGTACCACATTGAAACATTCAATGAAACCTCGTCTGGATAAATATTTTAGAGGGTAACGCATCTTAGGTCTGGGTTAGGTCTAAGATTTGCCCTCATCAGGCTCACAGTTTCGCGTTTTTCACATACTTGTTGAACAGATCCTGGGTTTTTTCTGGTTTGGATCACGAAGTAGTGTGGTACCACACTGAAACAGTCAATGAAACCTGGTTTGGATCAATATTTTAGAGGATAACGGAAGTTAGGTCTAGGTTAGGTCTGGGATTTGCTCTCATCAGGCTCATTCATTCGCATATTTCTCATACTTGATGGCTAGATCCTGGGCTTTTTCTGGATTGCATCACGTAGTAATGTAGTACCACACTGAAACAGACAATGAAACCTGGTTTCCATCAATATTTTAGAGGACAACGCATGTTAGGTCTAGGTAAGGCCTGAGATTTTCACTGATCGGACTCATACTTTCGCATTTTTCACATACTTGTTGAACGGATCCTGGGTTTTTTCTGGTTTGGATCACGTAGTAATGTGGTACCACAATGAAACGGTCAATTAAACCTGGTTTCGATCAATATTTTAGAGAATAATTCATGTTAGGTCAAAGTTAGGTCTGGGATTTGCCCTCATCAGGCTCATTCTTTCGCATATTTCTCAAACTTGATGGCTAGATCCTGGGCTTTTTCTGGATTGCATCACGTAGTAATGTGGTACCACACTGAAACATTCAATTAAACCTGGTCTTGACAAATATTTTAGAGGCTAACGCATGTTAGGTCTGGGTTAGGTCTAGGATTTGCCCTCATCAGGCTCATACTTTCGCATATTTCTCATACTTCATGGCTACATCCTGGGCTTTTTCTGGATTGCATCACGTAGTAATGAAGTACAACACTGAAACAGTCAATTAAACCTGGTTTCCATCAATATCTTAGAGGACAACGCAAGTTAGGTCTGGGATAGGTCTTGGATTTGCCCTCATCAGGCTCATACTTTCGCGTTTCTCACATACTTGTTGAACAGATCCTGGGTTTTTTCTGGTTTGGATCACGTAGTAGTGTGGTACCACACTGAAACAGTCCATTATACCTGGTTTGGATCAATATTTTAGAGGATAACGCATGTTAGGTCTAGGTTAGGTCTGGGATTTTCACTCATCAGACTCATACTTTCGCAGTCTTCACATACCTGTTGAACGGATCCTGGGTTTTTTCTGGTTTGGATCACGTAGTAATGTGGAACCACACTGAAACAGTCGATTAAACCTGGTTTCGATCAATATTTTAGAGGATAACGCAAGTTAAGTCTGGGATTGGTCTGGGATTAGACCTCATCAGACTCATACTTTCGCACACGTCACATACTCGTTGAACAGATCCTGGGTTATTTTCTGGTTTGGATCACATAGTAATGTGGTACCACACTGAAACAGACGATTAAACCAGGTTTCGATCAATATTTTTGAGGATAACGCATGTTAGGTCTAGGTTAGGCCTGGGATTTTCACTCATCAGACTCATACTTTCGCATTCTTCACATACTTGTTGAACGGATCCTGGGTTTTTTCTGGTTTGGATCACGTAGTAATGTGGGACCACACTGAAACAGTCAATTAAACCTGGTTTCGATCAATATTTTAGAGAATAATTCATGTTAGGTCTAGGTCAGGTCTGGGATTTGCTGTCATCAGGCTCATTCTTTCGCATATTTCTCATACTTGATGGCTAGATCCTGGGCTTTTTCTGGATTGCATCAGGTAGTAACGGAGTACAACACTGAAACAGTCAATTAACCCTGGTTTCCATCAATATCTTAGAGGACAACGCAAGTTAGGTCTGGGATATGTCTGGGATTTGCCCTCATCAGGCTCATACTTTCGCGTTTTTCACATACTTGTTGAACAGATCCTGGGTTTTTTCTGGTTTGGATCACGTAGTAGTGTGGTACCACGCTGAAACAGTCCATTAAACCTGGTTTGGATCAATATTTTAGAGGATAACCCATGTTAGGTCTAGGTTAGGCCTGGGATTTTCACTCATCAGACTCATACCTTCGCATTCTTCACATACTTGATGGCTAGATCCTGGTTTTTTTCTGGTTTGGATCACGTAGTAATGTGGTACCACACTGAAACAGTCGATTAAACCTGGTTTCGATCAATATTTTAGAGGATAACGCAAGTTAAGTCAGGGAATGGTCTGGGATTTGACCTCATCAGACTCATACTTTCGCACACTTCACATACTCGTTGAACGGATCCTGGGTTATTTTCTGGTTTGGATCACGTAGTAATGTGGGACCACACTGAAACAGTCAATTAAACCTGGTTTCGATCAATATTTTAGAGAATAATTCATGTTAGGTCTAGGTTAGGCCTGGGATTTGCCCTCGTCAGGCTCATACCTTCGCATATTTCTCATACTTCATGGCTAGATCCTGGGCTATTTCTGGATTGGATCAGGTAGTAATGTGGTACCACACTGAAACTGTCAATTAAACCTGGTTTCGATGAATATTTTAGAGGATAACGCAAGTTAGGTCTGGGATATGTCTGGGATTTGCCCTCATCAGGCTCATACTTTCGCATTTTTCACACACTTGTTGAACAGATCCTGGGTTTTTTCTGGTTTGGATCACGTAGTAGTGTGGTACCACACTGAAACAGTCCATTAAACCTGGTTTCGCTCAATATTTTAGAGGATAACGCATGTAAGGTCTAGGTTAGGTCTGGGATTTGCTCTCATCAGGCTCATTCTTTCGCATATTTCTCATACTTGATGGCTAGATCCTGGGTTTTTTCTGGTTTGGATCACGTAGTAATGTGGTACCACACTGAAACAGTCGATTAAACCTGGTTTCGATCAATATTTTAGAGGATAACGCAAGTTAGGTCTGGGAATGGTCTGGGATTTGCTCTCATCAGGCTCGTACTTTCGCAACACTTCACATACTCCTTGAACAGATCCTGGGTTATTTTCTGGTTTGGATCACATAGTAATGTGGTACCACACTGAAACAGTCGATTAAACCAGGTTTCGATCAATATTTTAGAGGATAACGCATGTTAGGTCTAGGTTAGGCCTGGGATTTTCACTCATCAGACTCATACTTTCGCATTCTTCACATACTTGTTGAACGGATCCTGGGTTTTTTCTGGTTTGGATCACGTAGTAATGTGGTACCACACTGAAACGGTCAATTAAACCTGGTTTCGATCAAAATTTTAGAGGATAACGCAGGTTAGGTCTGGGATAGGTCTGGGATTTCACCTCATCAGACTCATACTTTCGCACACTTCACATACTCGTTGAACAGATCCTGGGTTATTTTCTGGTTTGGATCACATAGTAATGTGGTACCACACTGAAACAGTCGATTAAACCAGGTTTCGATCAATATTTTAGAGGAGAACGCATGTTAGGTCTAGTTTAGGCCTGGGATTTTCACTCATCAGACTCATACTTTCGCATTCTTCACATTCTTGTTGAACGGATCCTGGGTTTTTTCTGGTTTGGATCACATAGTAATGTGATACCACACTGAAACAGTCGATTAAACCAGGTTTCGATCAATATTTTTGAGGATAACGCATGTTAGGTCTAGGTTAGGCCTGGGATTTGACCTCATCAGACTCATACTTTCGCATTCTTCACATTCTTGTTGAACGGATCCTGGGTTTTTTCTGGTTTGGATCACGTAGTAATGTGGGACCACACTGAAACAGTCAATTAAACCTGGTTTCGATCAATATTTTAGAGAATAATTCATGTTAGGTCTAGGTTAGGCCTGGGAAGTGCCCTCGTCAGGCACATACTTTCGCATATTTCTCATACTTCATGGCTAGATCCTGGGCTATTTCTGGATTGGATCACGTAGTAATGTGGTACCACACTGAAACTGTCAATTAAACCTGGTTTCGATCAATATTTTAGAGGATAACGCAAGTTAGGTCTGGGATATGTCTGGGATTTGCCACCATCAGGCTCATACTTTCGCGTTTTTCACACACTTGTTGAACAGATCCTGGGTTTTTTCTGGTTTGGATCACGTAGTAGTGTGGTACCACGCTGAAACAGTCCATTAAACCTGGTCTCGCTCAATATTTTAGAGGATAACGCATGTAAGGTCTAGGTTAGGTCTGGGATTTGCTCTCATCAGGCTCATTCTTTCGCATATTTCTCATACTTGATGGCTAGATCCTGGGTTTTTTCTGGTTTGGATCACGTAGTAATGTGGTACCACACTGAAACAGTCGATTAAACCTGGTTTCGATCAATATTTTAGAGGATAACGCAAGTTAAGTCTGGGAATGGTCTGGGATTTGACCTCATCAGACTCATACTTTCGCATTCTTCACATACTTGTTGAACGGATCCTGGGTTTTTTCTGGTTTAGATCACGTAGTAATGTGGTACCACACTGAAACAGTCGATTAAACCAGGTTTCGATCAATATTTTTGAGGATAACGCATGTTAGGTCTAGGTTAGGCCTGGGATTTGACCTCATCAGACTCATACTTTCGCATTCTTCACATACTTGTTGAACGGATCCTGGTTTTTTTCTGGTTTGGATCACGTAGTAATGTGGTACCACACTGAAACAGTCGATTACACCTGGTTTCGATCAATATTTTAGAGGATAACGCAAGTTAGGACTGGGATAGGTCTGGGATTTGACCTCATCAGATTCATACTTTCGCACATTTCACATACTCCTTGAACAGATCCTGGGTTATTTTCTGGTTTGGATCACATAGAAATGTGGTACCACACTGAAACAGTCGATTAAACCAGGTTTCGATCTATATTTTAGAGGATAACGCATGTTAGGTCTAGGATAGGTCTGGGATTTGCTCTCATCAGGCTGATTCTTTCGCATATTTCTCATACATGTTGAACAGATCCTAGGTTTTTTCGGGTTTGGATCACGTAGTAATGAAGTACAACACTGAAACAGTCAATTAAACCTGGTTTCCATCAATCTTTTAGAGGACAACGCATGTTAGGTCTAGGTTAGGCCTGGGATTTGCCCTCATCAGGGTCATACTGTCGCAGTTTTAACATACTTGTTGAGCGGATCCTGGGTTTTTTCTGGTTTGGTTCACGTAGTAATGTGGTACCACACTGAAACATTCAATTAAACCTGGTCTCGATAAATATTTTAGAGGATAACGCATGTTAGGTTTGGGTTGGGTCTAGGATTTGCCCTCATCAGGCTCATACTTTCGCATATTTCTCATACTTCATGGCTAGATCCTGGGCTGTTTCTGGATTGTATCACGTAGTAATGTGGTACCACGCTGAAACAGTCGATTAAACCTGGTTTCGATCAATATTTTAGAGGATAACGCAAGTTAAGTCTGGGATAGGTCTGGGATTTGACCTCATCAGACTCATACTTTCGCATTCTTCACATACTTGTTGAACGGATCCTGGGTTTTTTCTGGTTTGGATCACGTAGTAATGTGGGACCACACCGAAACAGTCGACTAAACCTGGTTTCGATCAATATTTTAGAGGATAACGCATGTTAGGTCTAGGTTAGGCCTGGGATTTTCCCTGATCAGGCTCATACTTTCGCATTCTTCACATACTTGTTGAACGGATCCTGTGTTTTTTCTGGTTTGGATCACGTAGTAATGTGGTACCACACTGAAACATTCAATTAAACCTGGACTTGATAAATATTTTAGAGAATAACGCATGTTAGGTCTGGGTTAGGTCTAGGATTTGCCCTCATCGGGCTCATACTTTCGCATATTTCTCATACTTCATGGCTAGATCCTGGGCTGTTTCTGGATTGTATCACGTAGTAATGTGGTACCACGCTGAAACAGTCAATTAAACCTGGTTTTGATCAATATTTTAGAGAATAATTCATGTTAGGTAAAGGTTAGGTCTGGGATTTGCTCTCATCAGGCTCATTCTTTCGCATATTTCTCATACATGTTGAACAGATACTGGGTTTTTTCTGGTTTGGATCACGTAGTAATGTGGGACCACACAGAAACAATCAATTAAACCTGATCTTGATAAATATTTTAGAGGATAACGCATGTTAGGTCTGGGTTAAGTCTAGGATTTGCTCTCATCAGGCTCATACTTTCGCATATTTCTCATACTTCATGGCTAGATCCTGGGATGTTTCTGGATTGTATCACGTAGTAATGGGGTACCACGCTGAAACAGCCAATTAAACCTGGTTTCGATCAATATTTTAGAGGATAACGCAAGTTAGGTCTGGGATAGGTCTAGGATTTGCCCTCATCAGGCTCTTACTTTCGCATATTTCTCATACTTCATGGCTAGATCCTGGGCTATTTCTGGATTGGATCACGTAGTAAAGTGGTAACACACTGAAACATTCAATGGAACCTGGTCTGGATAAATATTTTAGAGGATAACGCATCTTAGGTCTGGGTTAGGTCTAAGATTTGCCCTCATCAGGCTCACAATTTAGCGTTTTTCACATACTTCTTGAACAGATCCTGGGCTTTCTCTGGTTTGGATCACGAAGTAGTGTGGTACCTCACTGAAACAGTCCATTAAACCTGGTTTCGCTCAATATTTTAGAGGATAACGCATGTTAGGTCTAGGTTAGGTCTGGGATTTGCTCTCATCAGGCTCATTCATTCGCATATTTCTCATACTTGATGGCTAGATCCTGGGCTTTTTCTGGATTGCATCACGTAGTAATGTAGTACCACACTGAAACAGCCAATTAAACCTGGTTTCGATCAATATTTTAGAGGATAACGCAAGTTAGGTCTGGGATAGGTCTAGGATTTGCCCTCATCAGACTCTTACTTTCGCATATTTCTCATACTTCATGGCTAGATCCTGGGCTATTTCTGGATTGGATCACGTTGTAAAGTGGTAACACACTGAAACATTCAATGGAACCTGGTCTGGATAAATATTTTAGAGGATAACGCATCTTAGGTCTGGGTTAGGTCTAAGATTTGCCCTCATCAGGCTCACAATTTAGCGTTTTTCACATACTTCTTGAACAGATCCTGGGCTTTCTCTGGTTTGGATCACGAAGTAGTGTGGTACCTCACTGAAACAGTCCATTAAACCTGGTTTCGCTCAATATTTTAGAGGATAACGCATGTTAGGTCTAGGTTAGGTCTGGGATTTGCTCTCATCAGGCTCATTCTTTCGCATATTTCTCATACTTGATGGCTAGATCCTGGGCTTTTTCTGGATTGCATCACGTAGTAATGTAGTACCACACTGAAACAGTCAATGAAACCTGGTTTCCATCAATATTTTAGAGGACAACGCAAGTTAGGTCTAGGTGAGGCCTGAGATTTTCACTGATCAGACTCATACTTTCGCATTCTTCACATACTTGTTGAACGGATCCTGGGATTTTTCTGGTTTTGATCACGTAGTAGTGTGGTACCACACTGAAACATTCAATTAAACCTGGTCTTGATAAATATTTTAGAGAATAACGCATGTTAGGTCTGGGTTAGGTCCAGTATTTGTCCTCATCAGGCTCATACTTTCGCATATTTCTCATACTTGATGGCTAGATCCTGGGCTTTTTCTGGATTGCATCACGTAGTAATGAAGTACAACACTGAAACGTGTCAATTAAACCTGGTTTCGATTAATATTTTAGAGAATAATTCATGTTAGGTCTAGGTTAGGTCTGGGATTTGCTCTCATCAGGCTCATTCTTTCGCATATTTCTCATACTTGATGGCTAGATCCTGGGCTTTTTCTGGATTGCATCACGTAGTAATGAAGTACAACACTGAAACAGTCAATTAAACCTGGTTTCCATCAAGCTTTTAGTGGACAATGCATGTTAGGTCTAGGTTAGGCCTGGGATTTGCCCTCATCAGGGTCATACTGTCGCAGTTTTAACATACTTGTTGAGCGGATCCTGGGTTTTTTCTGGTTTGGTTCACGTAGTAATGTGGGACCACACAGAAACAATCAATTAAACCTGATCTTGATAAATATTTTAGAGGATAACGCATGTTAGGTCTGGGTTAAGTCTAGGATTTGCTCTCATCAGGCTCATACTTTCGCATATTTCTCATACTTCATGGCTAGATCCTGGGCTGTTTCTGGATTGTATCACGTAGTAATGGGGTACCACGCTGAAACAGCCAATTAAACCTGGTTTCGATCAATATTTTAGAGGATTACGCAAGTTAAGTCTGGGATAGGTCTAGGATTTGCCCTCATCAGGCTCTTACTTTCGCATATTTCTCATACATCATGGCTAGATCCTGGGCTATTTCTGGATTGGATCACGTAGTAAAGTGGTAACACACTGAAACATTCAATGGAACCTGGTCTGGATAAATATTTTAGAGGATAACGCATCTTAGGTCTGGGCTAGGTCTAAGATTTGCCCTCATCAGGCTCACAATTTAGCGTTTTTCACATACTTCTTGAACAGATCCTGGGCTTTCTCTGGTTTGGATCACGACGTAGTGTGGTACCTCACTGAAACAGTCCATTAAACCTGGTTTCGCTCAATATTTTAGAGGATAACGCATGTTAGGTCTAGGTTAGGTCTGGGATTTGCTCTCATCAGGCTCATTCTTTCGCATATTTCTCATACTTGATGGCTAGATCCTGGGCTTTTTCTGGATTGCATCACGTAGTAATGTAGTACCACACTGAAACAGTCAATGAAACCTGGTTTCCATCAATATTTTAGAGGACAACGCAAGTTAGGTCTAGGTGAGGCCTGAGATTTTCACTGATCAGACTCATACTTTCGCATTCTTCACATACTTGTTGAACGGATCCTGGGTTTTTTCTGGTTTTGATCACGTAGTAGTGTGGTACCACACTGAAACATTCAATTAAACCTGGTCTTGATAAATATTTTGGAGAATAACGCATGTTAGGTCTGGGTTAGGTCCAGGATTTGTCCTCATCAGGCTCATACTTTCGCTTATTTCTCATACTTCATGGCTAGATCCTGGGCTTTTTCAGGATTGCATCACGTAGTAATGTGGTACCACACTGAAGCATTCAATTAAACCTGGTCTTGATAAATATTTTAGAGGATAACGCATGTTAGGTTTGGGTTGGGTCTAGGATTTGCCCTCATCGGGCTCATACTTTCGCATATTTCTCATACTTCATGGCTAGATCCTGGGCAGTTTCTGGATTGTATCAGGTAGTAAAGTGGTACCACACTGAAACATTCAATGAAACCTGGTCTGGATAAATATTTTAGAGGATAACGCATCCTAGGTCTGGGTTAGGTCTAAGATTTGCCCTCATCAGGCTCACAGTTTAGCGTTTTTCACATACTTCTTGAACAGATCCTGGGCTTTCTCTGGTTTGGATCACGAAGTAGTGTGGTACCATGCTGAAACAGTCCATTAAACCTGGTCTGGATAAATATTTTAGAGGATAACGCATCTTAGGTCTGGGTTAGGTCTAAGATTTGCCTTCATCAGGCTCACAGTTTAGCGTTTTTCACATACTTGTTGAACGGATCCTGGGTTTTTTCTGGTTTTGATCACGTAGTAATGTGGCACCACACTGAAACATTCTATTAAACCTGGTCTTGATAAATATTTTAGAGAATAACGCATGTTAGGTCTCGGATAGGTCTGGGATTTGACCTCATCAGATTCATACTTTCGCACATTTCACATACTCCTTGAACAGATCCTGGGTTATTTTCTGGTTTGGATCACATAGTAATGTGGTACCACACTGAAACAGTCGATTAAACCAGGTTTCGATGTATATTTTAGAGGATAACGCAAGTTAAGTCTGGGAATGGTCTGGGATTTGACCTCATCAGACTCATACTTTCGCATTCTTCACATACTTGTTGAACGGATCCTGGGTTTTTTCTGGTTTGGATCACGTAGTAATGTGGTACCACACTGAAACAGTCCATTAAACCTGGTCTCGCTCAATATTTTAGAGGATAACGCATGTAAGGTCTAGGTTAGGTCTGGGATTTGCTCTCATCAGGCTCATTCTTTCGCATATTTCTCATACTTGATGGCTAGATCCTGGGTTTTTTCTGGTTTGGATCACGTAGTAATGTGGTACCACACTGAAACAGTCGATTAAACCTGGTTTCGATCAATATTTTAGAGGATAACGCAAGTTAAGTCTGGGAATGGTCTGGGATTTGACCTCATCAGACTCATACTTTCGCATTCTTCACATACTTGTTGAACGGATCCTGGGTTTTTTCTGGTTTGGATCACGTAGTAATGTGGTACCACACTGAAACAGTCGATTAAACCTGGTTTCGATCAATATTTTAGAGGATAACGCAAGTTAGGTCTAGGTTAGGCCTGGGATTTTCACCCATCAGACTGATACTTTCGCATTCTTCACATACTTGTTGAACGGATCCTGGGTTTTTTCTGGTTTGGATCACGTAGTAATGTGGGACCATACTGAAACAGTCAAGTAAACCTGTTTTCGATCAATATTTTAGAGAATAATTCATGTTAGGTCTAGGATAGGTCTGGGATTTGCTCTCATCAGGCTGATTCTTTCGCATATTTCTCATACATGTTGAACAGATCCTAGGTTTTTTCGGGTTTGGATCACGTAGTAATGAAGTACAACACTGAAACAGTCAATTAAACCTGGTTTCCATCAATATCTTAGAGGACAACGCAAGTTAGGTCTGGGATAGGTCTGGGATTTTCCCTCATCAGGCTCATACTTTCGCATATTTCTCATACTTCATGGCTAGATCCTGGGCTATTTCTGGATTGGATAACGTAGTAATGTGGTACCACACTGAAACAGTCAATTAAACCTGGTTTTGATCAATATTTTAGAGAATAATTCATGTTAGGTCTACGTTAGGTCAGGGATTTGGTCTCGTCAGGCTCATTCTTTCGCATATTTCTCATACTTGATGGCTAGATCCTGGGCTTTTTCTGGATTGCATCACGTAGTAATGAAGTACAACACTGAAACTGTCAATTAAACCTGGTTTCGATCAATATTTTAGAGAATAATTCTTGTTAGGTCTAGGTTAGGTCTGGGATTTGCACTCATCAGGCTGATTCTTTCGCATATTTCTCATACTTGATGGCTAGATCCTGGGCTTTTTCTGGATTGCATCACGTAGTAATGAAGTACAACACTGAAACAGTCAATTAAACCTGGTTTCCATCAATCTTTTAGAGGACAACGCATGTTAGGTCTAGGTTAGGCCTGGGATTTGCCCTCATCAGGGTCATACTGTCGCAGTTTTAACATACTTGTTGAGCGGATCCTGGGTTTTTTCTGGTTTGGTTCACGTAGTAATGTGGTACCACACTGAAACATTCAATTAAACCTGGTCTTGACAAATATTTTAGAGGATAACGCATGTTAGGTTTGGGTTGGGTCTAGGATTTGCCCTCATCAGGCTCATACTTTCGCATATTTCTCATATTTCATGGCTAGATCCTGGGCTGTTTCTGGATTGTATCACGTAGTAATGTGGTACCACGCTGAAACAGTCGATTAAACCTGGTTTCGATCAATATTTTAGAGGATAACGCAAGTTAAGTCTGGGATAGGTCTGGGATTTGACCTCATCAGACTCATACTTTCGCATTCTTCACATACTTGTTGAACGGATCCTGGGTTTTTTCTGGTTTGGATCACGTAGTAATGTGGGACCACACCGAAACAGTCGACTAAACCTGGTTTCGATCAATATTTTAGAGGATAACGCATGTTAGGTCTAGGTTAGGCCTGGGATTTTCCCTGATCAGGCTCATACTTTCGCATTCTTCACATACTTGTTGAACGGAACCTGTGTTTTTTCTGGTTTGGATCACGTAGTAATGTGGTACCACACTGAAACATTCAATTAAACCTGGACTTGATAAATATTTTAGAGAATAACGCATGCTAGGTCTGGGTTAGGTCTAGGATTTGTCCTCATCAGGCTCATACTTTCGCATATTTCTCATACTTCATGGCTAGATCCCGGGCTATTTCTGGATTGGATCACGTAGTAATGTGGTACTACACTGAAACAGTCAATTAAACCTGGTTTTGATCAATATTTTAGACAATAATTCATGTTAGGTATAGGTTAGGTCTGGGATTTGCTCTCATCAGGCTCATTCTTTCGCATATTTCTCATACATGTTGAACAGATACTGGGTTTTTTCTGGTTTGGATCACGTAGTAATGTGGGACCACACTGAAACAATCAATTAAACCTGATCTTGATAAATATTTTAGAGGATAACGCATGTTAGGTCTGGGTTAAGTCTAGGATTTGCTCTCATCAGGCTCATACTTTCGCATATTTCTCATACTTCATGGCTAGATCCTGGGCTGTTTCTGGATTGTATCACGTAGTAATGGGGTACCACGCTGAAACAGCCAATTAAACCTGGTTTCGATCAATATTTTAGAGGATAACGCAAGTTAGGTCTGGGATAGGTCTAGGATTTGCCCTCATCAGGCTCTTACTTTCGCATATTTCTCATACTTGATGGCTAGATCCTGGGCTTTTTCTGGATTGCATCACGTAGTAATGTAGTACCACACTGAAACAGTCAATGAAACCTGGTTTCCATCAATATTTTAGAGGACAACGCAAGTTAGGTCTAGGTGAGGCCTGAGATTTTCACTGATCAGACTCATACTTTCGCATTCTTCACATACTTGTTGAACGGATCCTGGGTTTTTTCTGGTTTTGATCAGGTAGTAGTGTGGTACCACACTGAAACATTCAATTAAACCTGGTCTTGATAAATATTTTAGAGAATAACGCATGTTAGGTCTGGGTTAGGTCCAGGATTTGTCCTCATCAGGCTCATACTTTCGCATATTTCTCATACTTCATGGCTAGATCCTGGGCTATTTCTGGATTGGATCACGTAGTAATGTGGTACTACACTGAAACAGTCAATTAAACCTGGTTTTGATCAATATTTTAGAGAATAATTCATGTTAGGTCTAGGTTAGGTCAGGGATTTGCTCCCATCAGGCTCATTCTTTCGCATATTTCTCATACTTGATGGCTAGATCCTGGGCTATTTCTGGATTGGATCACGTAGTAATGTGGTACCACACTGAAACAGTCAATTAAACCTGGTTTTGATCAATATTTTAGAGAATAATTCATGTTAGGTCTACGTTAGGTCAGGGATTTGGTCTCGTCAGGCTCATTCTTTCGCATATTTCTCATACTTGATGGCTAGATCCTGGGCTTTTTCTGGATTGCATCACGTAGTAATGAAGTACAACACTGAAACTGTCAATTAAACCTGGTTTCGATCAATATTTTAGAGAATAATTCTTGTTAGGTCTAGGTTAGGTCTGGGATTTGCACTCATCAGGCTCATTCTTTCGCATATTTCTCATACTTGATGGCTAGATCCTGGGCTTTTTCTGGATTGCATCACGTAGTAATGAAGTACAACACTGAAACAGTCAATTAAACCTGGTTTCCATCAATCTTTTAGAGGACAACGCATGTTAGGTCTAGGTTAGGCCTGGGATTTGCCCTCATCAGGGTCATACTGTCGCAGTTTTAACATACTTGTTGAGCGGATCCTGGGTTTTTTCTGGTTTGGTTCACGTAGTAATGTGGTACCACACTGAAACATTCAATTAAACCTGGTCTTGACAAATATTTTAGAGGATAACGCATGTTAGGTTTGGGTTGGGTCTAGGATTTGCCCTCATCAGGCTCATACTTTCGCATATTTCTCATACTTCATGGCTAGATCCTGGGCTGTTTCTGGATTGTATCACGTAGTAATGTGGTACCACGCTGAAACAGTCGATTAAACCTGGTTTCGATCAATATTTTAGAGGATAACGCAAGTTAAGTCTGGGATAGGTCTGGGATTTGACCTCATCAGACTCATACTTTCGCATTCTTCACATACTTGTTGAACGGATCCTGGGTTTTTTCTGGTTTGGATCACGTAGTAATGTGGGACCACACCGAAACAGTCGACTAAACCTGGTTTCGATCAATATTTTAGAGGATAACGCATGTTAGGTCTAGGTTAGGCCTGGGATTTTCCCTGATCAGGCTCATACTTTCGCATTCTTCACATACTTGTTGAACGGAACCTGTGTTTTTTCTGGTTTGGATCACGTAGTAATGTGGTACCACACTGAAACATTCAATTAAACCTGGACTTGATAAATATTTTAGAGAATAACGCATGCTAGGTCAGGGTTAGGTCTAGGATTTGTCCTCATCAGGCTCATACTTTCGCATATTTCTCATACTTCATGGCTAGATCCCGGGCTATTTCTGGATTGGATCACGTAGTAATGTGGTACTACACTGAAACAGTCAATTAAACCTGGTTTTGATCAATATTTTAGACAATAATTCATGTTAGGTATAGGTTAGGTCTGGGATTTGCTCTCATCAGGCTCATTCTTTCGCATATTTCTCATACATGTTGAACAGATACTGGATTTTTTCTGGTTTGGATCACGTAGTAATGTGGGACCACACTGAAACAATCAATTAAACCTGATCTTGATAAATATTTTAGAGGATAACGCATGTTAGGTCTGGGTTAAGTCTAGGATTTGCTCTCATCAGGCTCATACTTTCGCATATTTCTCATACTTCATGGCTAGATCCTGGGCTGTTTCTGGATTGTATCACGTAGTAATGGGGTACCACGCTGAAACAGCCAATTAAACCTGGTTTCGATCAATATTTTAGAGGATAACGCAAGTTAGGTCTGGGATAGGTCTAGGATTTGCCCTCATCAGGCTCTTACTTTCGCATATTTCTCATACTTGATGGCTAGATCCTGGGCTTTTTCTGGATTACATCACGTAGTAATGTAGTACCACACTGAAACAGTCAATGAAACCTGGTTTCCATCAATATTTTAGAGGACAACGCAAGTTAGGTCTAGGTGAGGCCTGAGATTTTCACTGATCAGACTCATACTTTCGCATTCTTCACATACTTGTTGAACGGATCCTGGGTTTTTTCTGGTTTTGATCAGGTAGTAGTGTGGTACCACACTGAAACATTCAATTAAACCTGGTCTTGATAAATATTTTAGAGAATAACGCATGTTAGGTCTGGGTTAGGTCCAGGATTTGTCCTCATCAGGCTCATTCTTTCGCATATTTCTCATACTTGATGGCTAGATCCTGGGCTTTTTCTGGATTGCATCACGTAGTAATGAAGTACAACACTGAAACAGTCAATTAAACCTGGTGTCGATCAATATTTTAGAGAATAATTCATGTTAGGTCTAGGTTAGGTCTGGGATTTGCTCTCATCAGGCTCATTGTTTCGCATATTTCTCATACTTGATGGCTAGATCCTGGGCTTTTTCTGGATTGCATCACGTAGTAATGAAGTACAACACTGAAACAGTCAATTAAACCTGGTTTCCATCAATATTCTAGAGGACAACGCATGTTAGGTCTAGGTTAGGCCTGGGATTTGCCCTCATCAGGGTCATACTGTCGCAGTTTTAACATACTTGTTGAACGGATCCTGGGTTTTTTCTGGTTTGGTTCACGTATTAATGTGGTACCACACTGAAACATTCAATTAAACCTTTTCTTGATAAATATTTTAGAGGATAACGCATCTTAGGTCTGGGTTAGGTCTAAGATTTGCCCTCATCAGGCTCACAGTTTAGCGTTTTTCACATACTTCTTGAACAGATCCTGGGCTTTCTCTGGTTTGGATCACGAAGTAGTGTGGAACCATGCTGAAACAGTCCATTAAACCTGGTCCGGATAAATATTTTAGAGGATAACGCATCTTAGGTCTGGGTTAGGTCTAAGATTTGCCCTCATCAGGCTCACAGTTTAGCGTTTTTCACATACTTGTTGAACGGATCCTGGGTTTTTTCTGGTTTTGATCACGTAGTAATGTGGCACCACACTGAAACATTCTATTAAACCTGGTCTTGATAAATATTTTAGAGAATAACGCATGTTAGGTCTAGGTTAGGTCAGGGATTTGCTCCCATCAGGCTCATTCTTTCGCATATTTCTCATACTTGATGGCTAGATCCTGGGCTTTTTCTGGATTGCATCACGTAGTAATGTAGTACAACACTGAAACAGTCAATTAAACCTGGTTTCCATCAATATTCTAGAGGACAACGCATGTTAGGTCTAGGTTAGGCCTGGGATTTGCCCTCATCAGGGTCATACTCTCGCAGTTTTAACATACTTGTTGAACGGATCCTGGGTTTTTTCTGGTTTGGTTCACGTAGTAATGTGGTACCACACTGAAACATTCAATTAAACCTGGTCTTGATAAATATTTTAGAGGATAACGCATCTTAGGTTTGGGTTAGGTCTAGGATTTGCCCTCATCAGGCTCATACTTTCGCATATTTCTCATACTTCATGGCTAGATCCTGGGCTGTTTCTGGATTGTATCACGTAGTAATGTGGCACCACGCTGAAACAGTCGATTAAACCTGGTTTCGATCAATATTTTAGAGGATAACGCAAGTTAAGTCTGGGATAGGTCTGGGATTTGACCTCATCAGACTCATACTTTCGCGTTTTTCACATACTTGTTGAACAGATCCTGGGTTATTTTCTGGTTTGGATCACATAGTAATGTGGTACCACACTGAAACAGTCGATTAAACCAGGTTTCGATCAATATTTTTGAGGATAACGCATGTTAGGTCTAGGTTAGGCCTGGGATTTTCACTCATCAGACTCATACTTTCGCATTCTTCACATACTTGTTGAACGGATCCTGGGTTTTTTCTGGTTTGGATCAGGTAGTAATGTGGGACCACACTGAAACAGTCAATTCAACCTGGTTTCGATCAATATTTTGGAGAATAATTCATGTTAGCTCTAGGTTAGGTCTGGGATTTGCTCTCATCAGGCACATTCTTTCGAATATTTCTCAAACTTGATGGCTAGATCCTGGGCTTTATCTGGATTGCATCACATAGTAATGTGGTACCACACTGAAACTTTCAATTAAACCAGGTCTTGATAAATATTTTAGAGGCTAACGCATGTTAGGTCTGGGTTAGGTCTAGGATTCGCCCTCATCAGGCTCATACTTTCGCATATTTCTCATACTTCATGGCTAGATCCTGGGCTTTTTCTGGATTGCGTCACGTAGTAAAGTGGTACAACACTGAAACATGCAATGAAACCTGGTTTCGATCAATATTTTAGAGGATAACGCATGTTAAGTCTGGGATTGGTCTGGGATTTGACCTCATCAGACTCATACTTTCGCACACTTCACATACTCGTTGAACAGATCCCGGGTTATTTTCTGGTTTGGATCACATAGTAATGTGGTACCACACTGAAACAGTCGATTAAACCAGGTTTCGATCAATATTTTTGAGGATAACGCATGTAAGGTCTAGGTTAGGTCTGGGATTTGCTCTCATCAGGCTCATTCTTTCGCATATTTCTCATACTTCATGGCTAGATCCTGGGCGTTTTCTGGATTGCATCACGTAGTAAAGTGGTACCACACTGAAACATTCAATGAAACCTGGTTTCGATCAATATTTTAGGGGATAACGCATGTTAGGTCTAGGTTAGGCCTGGGATTTTCACCCTTCCGACTTATACTTTCGCATTCTTCACATACTTGTTGAACGGATCCTGGGTTTTTTCTGGTTTGGATCACGTAGTAATGTGGGACCACACTGAAACATTCAATGAAACCTGGTCTGGATAAATATTTTAGAGGATAACGCATCTTAGGTCTGGGTTAGGTCTAAGATTTGCCCTCATCAGGCTCACAGTTTAGCGTTTTTCACATACTTGTTGAACAGATCCTGGGTTTTTTCTGGTTTGGATCACGAAGTAGTGTGGTACCACACTGAAACAGTCCATTAAACCTGGTCTCGCTCAATATTTTAGAGGATAACGCATGTTAGGTCTAGGTTAGCTCTGGGATTTGCTCTCATCAGGCTCATTCTTTCGCATATTTCTCATACTTGATGGCTAGATCCTGGGCTTTTTCTGGATTGCATCACGTAGTAATGTAGTACCACCCTGAAACAGTCAATGAAACCTGGTTTCCATCAATATTTTAGAGGACAACGCAAGTTAGGTCTAGGTAAGGCCTGAGATTTTCACTGATCAGACTCATACTTTCGCATTCTTCACATACTTGTTGAACGGATCCTGGGTTTTTTCTGGTTTTGACCACGTAGTAATGAGGTACCACAATGAAACATTCAATTAAACCTGGTCTTGATATCAATTTTACAGAATAACGCATGTTAGGTCTGGGTTAGGTCTAGGATTTGCCCTCATCAGGCTCATACTTTCGCATATTTCTCATACTTCATGGCTAGATCCTGGGCTATTTCTGGATTGGATCACGTAGTAATGTGGTACCACACTGAAACAGTCAATTAAACCTGGTTTTGATCAATATTTTAGAGAAAAATTCATGTTAGGTCTAGGTTAGGTCTGGGACTTGCTCTCATCAGGCTCATTCTTTCGCATATTTCTCATACTTGATGGCTAGATCCTGGGCTTTTTCTGGATTGCATCACGTAGTAGTGAAGTACAACACTGAAACAGTCAATTAAACCTGGTTTCCATCAATATTTTAGAGGACAACGCATGTTAGGTCTAGGTTAGGCCTGGGATTTGCCCTCATCAGGCTCATACTGTCGCAGTTTTAACATACGTGTTGAACGGATACTGGGTTTTTTCTGGTTTGGTTCACGTAGTAATGTGGTGCCACACTGAAACATTCAATTAAACCTGGTCTTGATAAATATTTTAGAGGATAACGCATGTTAGGTTTGGGTTAGGTCTGGGATTTTCCCTCATCAGACTCATACTTTCGCATTCTTCACATACTTGTTGAACGGATCCTGGGTTTTTTCTGGTTTGGATCACGTAGTATTGTGGGACCACACTGAAGCAGTCATGTAAACCTGGATTCGATCAATATTTTAGAGAATAATTCATGTTAGGTCGAGGTTAGGTCTGGGATTTGCTCTCATCAGGCTCATTCTTTCGCATATTTCTTATACATCTTGAACAGATACAGGGTTTTTTCTGGTTTGGATCACGTAGTAATGTGGGACCACACTGAAACAGTCGACTAAACCTGGTTTCGATCAATATTTTAGAGGATAACTCATGTTAGGTCTAGGTTAGGCCTGGGATTTTCCCTCATCAGACTTATACTTTCGCATTCTTCACATACTTGTTGAACGGATCCTGGGTTTTTTCTGGTTTGGATCACGTAGTATTGTGGGACCACACTGAAGCAGTCATGTAAACCTGGATTCGATCAATATTTTAGAGAATAATTCATGTTAGGTCGAGGTTAGGTCTGGGATTTGCTCTCATCAGGCTCATTCTTTCGCATATTTCTCATACATGTTGAACAGATACTGGGTTTTTTCTGGTTTGGATCACGTAGTAATGTGGGACCACACTGAAACAATCAATTAAACCTGATCTTGATAAATATTTTAGAGGACAACGCATGTTAGCTCTGGGTTAGGTCTAGGATTTGCTCTCACCAGGCTCTTACTTTCGCATATTTCTCATACTTCATGGCTAGATCCTGGGCTATTTCTGGATTGGATCACGTAGTAATGTGGTACCACACTGAAACAGTCAATTAAACCTGGTTTTGATCAATATTTTAGAGAATAATTCATGTTAGGCCTAGATTAGGTCAGGGATTTGCTCTCATCAGGCTCATTCTTTCGCATATTTCTCATACTTGATGGCTAGATCCTGGGCTTTTTCTGGATTGCATCACGTAGTAATGAAGTACAACACTGAAACATTCACTTAAACCTGGTTTCGATCAATATTTTAGAGAATAATTCATGTTAGGTCTAGGTTAGGTCTGGGATTTGCTCTCATCAGGCTCATTCTTTCGCATATTTCTCATACTTGATGGCTAGATCCTGGGCTTTTTCTGGATTGCATCACGTAGTAGTGAAGTACAACACTGAAACAGTCAGTTAAACGTGGTTTCCATCAATATTTTAGAGGACAACGCATGTTAGGTCTAGGTTAGGCCTGGGATTTGCCCTCATCAGCCTCATACTGTCGCAGTTTTAACATACTTGTTGAACGGATACTGGGTTTTTTCTGGTTTGGTTCACGTAGTAATGTGGTACCACACTGAAACAATCAATTAAACCTGGTCTTGATAAATATTTTAGAGAATAATTCATGTTAGGTCGAGGTTAGGTCTGGGATTTGCTCTCATCAGGCTCATTCTTTCGCATATTTCTCATACTTGATGGCTAGATCCTGGGCTTTTTCTGGATTGCATCACGTAGTAATGTAGTACCACACTGAAACATTCAATTAAACCTGGTCTTGATAAATATTTTAGAGAATAACGCATGTTAGGTCTGGGTTAGGTCTAGGATTTGCCCTCATCAGGCTCATACTTTCGCATATTTCTCATACTTCATGGCTAGATCCTGGGCTATTTCTGGATTGGATCACGTAGTAATGTGGTACTACACTGAAACAGTCAATTAAACCTGGTTTTGATCAATATTTTAGAGAATAATTCATGTTAGGTCTAGGTTAGGTCAGGGATTTGCTCCCATCAGGCTCATTCTTTCGCATATTTCTCATACTTGATGGCTAGATCCTGGGCTTTTTCTGGATTGCATCACGTAGTAATGTAGTACCACACTGAAACATTCAATTAAACCTGGTCTTGATAAATATTTTAGAGAATAACGCATGTTAGGTCTGGGTTAGGTCTAGGATTTGCCCTCATCAGGCTCATACTTTCGCATATTTCTCATACTTCATGGCTAGATCCTGGGCTATTTCTGGATTGGATCACGTAGTAATGTGGTACTACACTGAAACAGTCAATTAAACCTGGTTTTGATCAATATTTTAGAGAATAATTCATGTTAGGTCTAGGTTAGGTCAGGGATTTGCTCCCATCAGGCTCATTCTTTCGCATATTTCTCATACTTGATGGCTAGATCCTGGGCTTTTTCTGGATTGCATCACGTAGTAATGAAGTACAACACTGAAACAGTCAATTAAACCTGGTTTCGATCAATATTTTAGAGAATAATTCATGTTAGGTCTAGGTTAGGTCTGGGATTTGCTCTCATCAGGCTCATTCTTTCGCATATTTCTCATACTTGATGGCTAGATTCTGGGCTTTTTCTGGATTGCATTACGTAGTAATGAAGTACAACACTGAAACAATCAATTAAACCTGGTTTCCATCAATATTCTAGAGGACAACGCATGTTAGGTCTAGGTTAGGCCTGGGATTTGCCCTCATCAGAGTCATACTGTCGCAGTTTTAACATACTTGTTGAACGGATCCTGGGTTTTTTCTGCTGTGGTTCACGAAGTAATGTGGTACCACACTGAAACATTCAATTAAACCTTTTCTTGATAAATATTTTAGAGGATAACGCATGTTAGGTTTGGGTTAGGTCTGAGGCTTGGCCCTCATCAGGCTTATACTTTCGCATATTTCTCATACTTGATGGCTAGATCCTGGGCTTTTTCTGGATTACATCAGGTAGTAAAGTGGTACCACACTGAAACATTCAATGAAACCTGGTCTGGATAAATATTTTAGAGGATAACGCATCTTAGGTCTGGATTAGGTCTAAGATTTGCCCTCATCAGGCTCACAGTTTAGCGTTTTTCACATACTTCTTGAACGGATCCTGGGTTTTTTCTGGTTTTGATCAGGTAGTAGTGTGGTACCACACTGAAACATTCAATTAAACCTGGTCTTGATAAATATTTTAGAGAATAACGCATGTTAGGTCTGGGTTAGGTCCAGGATTTGTCCTCATCAGGCTCATACTTTCGCATATTTCTCATACTTCATGGCTAGATCCTGGGCTATTTCTGGATTGGATCACGTAGTAATGTGGTACTACACTGAAACAGTCAATTAAACCTGGTTTTGATCAATATTTTAGAGAATAATTCATGTTAGGTCTAGGTAAGGCCTGAGATTTTCACTGATCAGACTCATACTTTCGCATTCTTCACATACTTGTTGAACGGATCCTGGGTTTTTTCTGGTTTGGATCACGTAGTATTGTGGTACCACACTGAAACATTCAATTAAACCTGGTCTTGACAAATATTTTAGAGAATAACGCATGTTAGGTCTGGGTTAGGTCTAGGATTTGCCCTCATCAGGCTCATACTTTCGCATATTTCTCATACTTCATGGCTAGATCCTGGGCTATTTCTGGATTGGATCACGTAGTAATGTGGTACAACACTGAAACAGTCAATTAAACCTGGTTTCCATCAATATTCTAGAGGACAACGCATGATAGGTCTCGGTTAGGCCTGGGATTTGCCCTCATCAGGGTCATACTGTCGCAGTTTTAACATGCTTGTTGAACGGATCCTGGGTTTTTTCTGGTTTGGTTCACGTAGTAATGTGTTACCACACTGAAACATTCAATTAAACCTGGTCTTGATAAATATTTTAGAGGATAACGCATGTTAGGTTTGGGTTAGGTCTAGGATTTGCCCTCATCAGGCTCATACTTTCGCATATTTCTCATACTTCATGGCTAGATCCTGGGCTGTTTCTGGATTGTATCACGTTGTAAAGTGGCACCACGATGAATCAGTCGATTAAACCTGGTTTCGATCAATATCTTATTGGATAACGCTAGTTAAGTCTGGGATAAGTCTGGGATTTGACATCATCAGACTCATACTTTCGCGTTTTTCACATACCTGTTGAACAGATCCTGGGTTTTTTCTGGTTTGGATCACGTAGTAATGTGGGACCACACTGAAACAGTCAAGTAAACCTGGTTTCGATCAATATTTTAAAGAATAATTCATGTTAGGTCTAAGTTAGGTCTGGGATTTGCTCTCATCAGGCTCTTTCTTTCGCATATTTCTCATACATGTTGAACAGATCCTGGGTTTTTTCTGGTTTGCATCACGTAGTAATGTGGGACCACACTGAAACCATCAATTAAACCTGATCTTGATAAATATTTTGGAGGATAACGCATCTTAGGTCTGGGTTAGGTCTAAGATTTGCCCTCATCAGGCTCACAGTTTAGCGTTTTTCACATACTTGTTGAACAGATCCTGGGTTTTTTCTGGTTTGGATCACGAAGTAGTGTGGTACCACACTGAAACAGTCCATTAAATCTGGTTTCGCTCAATATTTTAGAGGATAACGCATGTAAGGTCTAGGTTAGGTCTGGGATTTGCCCTCATCAGGCTCATTCTTTCGCATATTTCTCATACTTGATGGCTAGATCCTGGGTTTTTTCTGGGTTGGATCACGTAGTAATGTGGTACCACACTGAAACAGTCGATTAAACCTGGTTTCGATCAATATTATAGAGGATAACGCAAGTTAAGTCTGGGAATGGTCTGGGATTTGACCTCATCAGACTCACACTTTCGCATTCTTCACATACTTGTTGAACGGATCCTGGGTTTTTTCTGGTTTAGATCACGTAGTAATGTGGTACCACACTGAAACAGTCGATTAAACCAGGTTTCGATCAATATTTTTGAGGATAACGCATGTTAGGTGTAGGTAAGGCCTGGGATTTGACCTCATCAGGCTCATTCTTTCGCATATTTCTCATACATGTTGACAGATCCTGGGTTTTTTCGGGTTTGGATCACGTAGTAATGAAGTACAACACTGAAACAGTCAATTAAACCTGGTTTCAATCAATATTTTAGAGGATACCGCAAGTTAGGTCTGGGATAGGTTTGGGATTTGACCTCATCAGACTCATACTTTCGCACACTTCACATACTCCTTGAACAGATCCTGGGTTATTTTCTGGTTTGGATCACGTAGTAATGTGGTACCACAGTGAAACAGTCAATTAAACCTGGTTTTGATCAATATTTTAGAGAATAATTCATGTTAGGTCTAGGTTAGGTCAGGGATGTGCTCTCATCAGGCTCATTCTTTCGCATATTTCTCATACTTGATGGCTAGATCCTGGGCTTTTTCTGGATTGCATCACGTAGTAATGAAGTACAACACTGAAACAGTCGATTAAACCAGGTTTCGATCCATATTTTAGAGGATAACGCAAGTTAGGTCTAGGTTAGGCCTGGGATTTTCACCCATCAGACTCATACTTTCGCATTCTTCACATACTTGTTGAACGGATCCTGGGTTTTGTCTGGTTTGGATCACGTAGTAATGTGGGACCACACTGAAACAGTCAAGTAAACCTGTTTTCGATCAATATTTTAGAGAATAATTCATGTTAGGTCTAAGTTAGGTTTGGGATTTGCTCTCATCAGGCTTTTTCTTTCGCATATTTCTCATACATGTTGAACAGATCCTGGGTTTTTTCTGGTTTGCATCACGTAGTAATGTGGGACCACACTGAAACCATCAATTAAACCTGATTTTGATAAATATTTTGGAGGATAACGCATCTTAGGTCTGGGTTAGGTCTAAGATTTGCCCTCATCAGGCTCACAGTTTAGCGTTTTTCACATACTTGTTGAACAGATCCTGGGTTTTTTCTGGTTTGGATCACGAAATAGTGTGGTACCACACTGAAACAGTCCATTAAACCTGGTTTCGCTCAATATTTTAGAGGATAACGCATGTTAGGTCTAGGTTAGGTCTGGGATTTGCCCTCATCAGGCTCATTCTTTCGCATATTTCTCATACTTGATGGCTAGATCCTGGGTTTTTTCTGGGTTGGATCACGTAGTAATGTGGTACCACACTGAAACAGTCGATTAAACCTGGTTTCGATCAATATTATAGAGGATAACGCAAGTTAAGTCTGGGAATGGTCTCGGATTTGACCTCATCAGACTCATACTTTCGCATTCTTCACATACTTGTTGAACGGATCCTGAGTTTTTTCGTGTTTGGATCACGTAGTAATGAAGTACAACACTGAAACAGTCAATTAAACCTGGTTTCGATCAATATTTTAGAGGATACCGCAAGTTAGGTCTGGGATAGGTTTGGGATTTGACCTCATCAGACTCATACTTTCGCACACTTCACATACTCCTTGAACAGATCCTGGGTTACTTTCTGGTTTGGATCACATAGTAATGTGGTACCACACTGAAACAGTCGATTAAACCAGGTTTCGATCTATATTTTAGAGGATAACGCATGTTAGGTCTAGGTTAGGCCTGGGATTTGCCCTCATCAGCATCATACTGTCGCAGTTTTAACATACTTGTTGAACGGATCCTGGGTTTTTTCTGGTTTGGTTCACGTAGTAATGTGGTACCACACTGAAACAGTCAATTGAACCTGGTTTTGATCAATATTTTAGAGAATAATTCATGTTAGGTCTAGGATAGGTCTGGGATTTGCTCTCATCAGGCTCATTCTTTCGCATATTTCTCATACATGTTGACAGATCCTGGGTTTTTTCGGGTTTGGATCAGGTAGTAATGAAGTACAACACTGAAACAGTCAATTAAACCTGGTTTCGATCAATATTTTAGAGAATAATTCATGTTAGGTCTAGGTTAGGTCTGGGATTTGCTCTCATCAGGCTCATACTTTCGCACACTTCACATACTCCTTGAACAGATCCTGGGTTACTTTCTGGTTTGGATCACATAGTAATGTGGTACCACACTGAAACAGTCGATTAAACCAGGTTTCGATCCATATTTTAGAGGATAACGCAAGTTAGGTCTGGGATAGGTCTGGGATTTGCCCTCATCAGGCTCATACTTTCGCATATTTCTCATACTTCATGGCTAGATCCTGGGCTATTTCTGGATTGGATCACGTAGTAATGTGGTACCACAGTGAAACAGTCAATTAAACCAGCTGAAACAGTCGATTAAACCTGGTTTCGATCAATATTTTAAAGGATAACGCAAGTTGAGTCTGGGATAGGTCTGGGATTTGACCTCATCAGACTCATACTTTCGCGTTTTTCACATACTTGTTGAACAGATCCTGGGTTTTTACCGGTTTGGATCACGTAGTAATGTGGGACCACACTGAAACAGTCAAGTAAACCTGGTTTCGATCAATATTTTAGAGAATAATTCATGTTAGGTCTGGGATTTGCTCTCATCAGGCTCATTCTTTCGCATATTTCTCATACATGTTGAACAGATCCTGGGTTTTTTCTGGTTTGGATCACGTAGTAATGTCGGACCACACTGAAACAATCAATTAAACCTGATCTTGATAAATATTTTAGAGGATAACACATGTTAGGTCTGGGTTAGGTCTAGGATTTGCCCTCATCAGGCACATACTTTCGCATACTTCTCATACTTCATGGCTAGATCCTGGGCTTTTTCTGGATTGCATGACGTAGTAAAGTGGTACCACACTGAAACATTCAATGAAACCTGGTTTCGATCAATATTTTAGGGGATAACGCATGTTAGGTCTAGGTTAGGCCTGGGATTTTCACTGATCAGACTCATACTTTCGCATTCTTCACATACTTGTTGAACGGATCCTGGGTTTTTTCTGGTTTTGATCACGTAGTAATGAGGTACCACAATGAAACATTCAATTAAACCTGGTCTTGATAAAAATTTTACAGAATAACGCATGTTAGGTCTGGGTTAGGTCTAGGATTTGCCCTCATCAGGCTCTTACTTTCGCATATTTCTCATACTTCATGGCTAGATCCTGGGCTATTTCTGGATTGGATCACGTAGTAATGTGGTACCACACTGAAACAGTCTATTAAACCTGGTTTTGATCAATATTTTAGAGAATAATTCATGTTAGGTCTAGGTTAGGTCAGGGATTTGCTCTCATCAGGCTCATTCTTTCGCATATTTCTCATACTTGATGGCTAGATCCTGGGCTTTTTCTGGATTGCATCACGTAGTAATGTGGTACCACACTGAGACATTCAATTAAACCTGGTCTAGATAAATATTTTAGAGAATAACGCATGTTTGGTCTAGGTTAGGTCAGGGATTTGACCTCATCAGACTCATACTTTCGCGTTTTTCACATACTTGTTGAACAGATCCTGGGTTTTTACTGGTTTGGATCACGTAGTAATGTGGGACCACACTGAAACAGTCAAGTAAACCTGGTTTCGATCAATATTTTAGAGAATAATTCATGTTAGGTCTGGGATTTGCTCTCATCAGGCTCATTCTTTCGCATATTTCTCATACATGTTGAACGGATCCTGGGTTTTTTCTGGTTTGGATCACGTAGTAATGTCGGACCACACTGAAACAATCAATTAAACCTGATCTTGATAAATATTTTAGAGGATAACGCATGTTAGGTCTAGGTTAGGCCTGGGATTTTCACTCATCAGACTCATACTTTCGCATTCTTCACATACTTGTTGAACGGATCCTGGGTTTTTTCTGGTTTGGATCACGTAGTAATGTGGGACCACACTGAAACATTCAATGAAACCTGGTCTGGATAAATATTTTAGAGGATAACGCATCTTAGGTCTGGGTTAGGTCTAAGATTTGCCCTAATCAGGCTCACAATTTAGCGTTTTTCACGTACTTGTTGAACAGATCCTGGGTTATTTCTGGTTTGGATCACGAAGTAGTGTGGTACCACACTGAAACTGTCCATTATACCTGGTCTGGATAAATATTTTAGAGGGTAACGCAAGTTATGTCTGGGATAGGTCTAGGATTTGCCCTCATCAGGCTGTTACTTTCGCATATTTCTCATACTTCATGGCTAGATCCTGGGCTGTTTCTGGATTGTATCAGGTAGTAAAGTGGTACCACACTGAAACATTCAATGAAACCTGGTCTGGACAAATATTTTAGAGGATAACGCATCTTAGGTCTGGGTTAGGTCTAAGATTTGCCCTCATCAGGCTCACAGTTTAGCGTTTTTCACATACTTCTTGAACAGATCCTGGGCTTTCTCTGGTTTGGATCACGAAGTTGTGTGGTACCACAGTGAAACAGTCCATTAAACCTGGTTTCGCTCAATATTTTAGAGGATAACGCATGTTAGGTCTAGGTTAGGTCTGGGATTTGCTCTCATCAGGCTCATTCCTTCGCATATTTCTCATACTTGATGGCTAGATCCTGGGTTTTTTCTGGATTGTATCACGTAGTAATGTGGCACCACGCTGAAACAGTCGATTAAACCTGGTTTCGATCAATATTTTATAGGATAACGCAAGGTAAGTCTGGGATAGGTCTGGGATTTGACCTCATCAGACTCATACTTTCGCGTTTTTCACATACTTGTTGAACAGATCCTGGGTTTTTTCTGGTTTGGATCACGTAGTAATGTGGGACCACACTGAAGCAGTCAAGTAAACCTGGTTTCGATCAATATTTTAGAGAATAATTCATGTTAGGTCTAAGTTAGGTCTGGGATTTGCTCTCATCAGGCTCATTCTTTCGCATATTTCTTATACATGTTGAACAGATCCTGGGTTTTTTCTGGTTTGGATCACGTAGTAATGTGGGACCACACTGAAACAATCAATTAAACCTGATCTTGATAAATATTTTAGAGCATAACGCATGTTAGGTCTGGGTTAGGTCTAGGATTTGCCCTCATCAGGCTCATACTTTCGCATATTTCTCATACTTCATGGCTAGATCCTGGGCTGTTTCTGGATTGGATCACGTAGTAATGTAGTACCACGCTGAAACAGTCAATTAAACCTGGTTTCGATCAATATTTTAGAGGATAACGCAAGTTAGGTCTGGGATAGGTCTAGGATTTGCCCTCATCAGGCTCTTAGTTTCGCATATTTCTCATACTTCATGGCTAGATCCTGGGTTTTTGCTGGATTGTATCACGTAGTAATGTGGCTCCACGCTGAAACAGTCGATTAAACCTGGTTTCGATCAATATTTTATAGGATAACGCAAGGTAAGTCTGGGATAGGTCTGGGATTTGACCTCATCAGACTCATACTTTCGCGTTTTTCACATACTTGTTGAACAGATCCTGGGTTTTTTCTGGTTTGGATCACGTAGTAATGTGGGACCACACTGAAACAGTCAAGTAAACCTGGTTTCGATCAATATTTTAGAGAATAATTCATGTTAGGTCTAAGTTAGGTCTGGGATTTGCTCTCATCAGGCTCATTCTTTCGCATATTTCTTATACCTGTTGAACAGATCCTGGGTTTTTTCTGGTTTGGATCACGTAGTAATGTGGGACCACACTGAAACAATCAATTAAACCTGGTTTCGATCAATATTTTATAGGATAACGCAAGGTAAGTCTGGGATAGGTCTGGGATTTGACCTCATCAGACTCATACTTTCGCGTTTTTCACATACTTGTTGAACAGATCCTGGGTTTTTTCTGGTTTGGATCACGAAGTAGTGTGGTACGTCACAGAAACAGTCCATTAAACCTGGTTTCGCTCAATATTTTAGAGGATAACGCATGTTAGGTCTAGGTTAGGTCTGGGATTTGCTCTCATCAGGCTCTTAGTTTCGCATATTTCTCATACTTCATGGCTAGATCCTGGGTTTTTGCTGGATTGTATCACGTAGTAATGTGGCTCCACGCTGAAACAGTCGATTAAACCTGGTTTCGATCAATATTTTATAGGATAACGCAAGGTAAGTCTGGGATAGGTCTGGGATTTGACCTCATCAGACTCATACTTTCGCGTTTTTCACATACTTGTTGAACAGATCCTGGGTTTTTTCTGGTTTGGATCACGAAGTAGTGTGGTACGTCACTGAAACAGTCCATTAAACCTGGTTTCGCTCAATATTTTAGAGGATAACGCGTGTTAGGTCTAGGTTAGGTCTGGGATTTGCTCTCATCAGGGTCATTCTTTCGCTTATTTCTCATACTTGATGGCTAGATCCTGGGCTTTTTCTGGATTGCATCACGTAGTAATGTAGTACCACACTGAAACAGTCGATTAATCCAGGTTTCGATCAATATTTTTGAGGATAACGCATGTTAGGTCTAGGTTAGGCCTGGGATTTTCACTCATCGGACTCATACTTTCGCTTTCTTCACATTCTTGTTGAACGGATCCTGGGTTTTTTCTGGTTTGGATCACGTAGTAATGTGGGTCCACACTGAAACAGTCAATTAAACCTGGTTTCGATCAATATTTTAGAGAATAATTCATGTTAGGTCTAGGTTAGGTCTGGGATTTGCTCTCATCAGGCTCATTCTTTCGCATATTTCTCATACTTGATGGCTAGATCCTGGGCTTTTTCTGGATTGCATCACGTAGTAATGAAGTACAACACTGAAACAGTCAATTAAACCTGGTTTCCATCAATATTCTAGAGGACAACGCATGTTAGGTCTAGGTTAGGCCTGGGATTTGCCCTCATCAGAGTCATACTGTCGCAGTTTTAACATACTTGTTGAACGGATCCTGGGTTTTTTCTGGTTTGGTTCACGTAGTAATGTAGTACGACACTGAAACATTCAATTAAACCTTTTCTTGATAAATATTTTAGAGGATAACGCATGTTAGGTTTGGGTTAGGTCTGAGGTTTGGCCCTCATCAGGCTCATACTTTCGCATATTTCTCATACTTCATGGCTAGATCCTGGGCTGTTTCTGGATTGTATCAGGTAGTAAAGTGGTACCACACTGAAACATTCAATGAAACCTGGTCTGGACAAATATTTTAGAGGATAACGCATCTTAGGTCTGGGTTAGGTCTAAGATTTGCCCTCATCAGGCTCACAGTTTAGCGTTTTTCACATACTTCTTGAACAGATCCTGGGCTTTCCCTGGTTTGGATCACGAAGTTGTGTGGTACCACACTGAAACAGTCCATTAAACCTGGTTTCGCTCAATATTTTAGAGGATAACGCATGTTAGGTCTAGGTTAGGTCTGGGATTTGCTCTCATGAGGCTCATTCTTTCGCATATTTCTCATACTTGATGGCTAGATCCTGGGTTTTTGCTGGATTATATCACGTAGTAATGTGGCTCCACGCTGAAACAGTCGATTAAACCTGGTTTCGATCAATATTTTATAGGATAACGCAAGGTAAGTCTGGGATAGGTCTGGGATTTGACCTCATCAGACTCATACTTTCGCGTTTTTCACATACTTGTTGAACAGATCCTGGGTTTTTTCTGGTTTGGATCACGTAGTAATGTGGGACCACACTGAAACAGTCAAGTAAACCTGGTTTCGATCAATATTTTAGAGAATAATTCATGTTAGGTCTAAGTTAGGTCTGGGATTTGCTCTCATCAGGCTCATTCTTTCGCATATTTCTTATACATGTTGAACAGATCCTGGGTTTTTTCTGGTTTGGATCACGTAGTAATGTGGGACCACACTGAAACAATCAATTAAACCTGGTCTGGACAAATATTTTAGAGGATAGCGCATCTTAGGTCTGGGTTAGGTCTAAGATTTGCCCTCATCAGGCTCACAGTTTAGCGTTTTTCACATACTTCTTGAACAGATCCTGGGCTTTCCCTGGTTTGGAACACGAAGTTGTGTGGTACCACACTGAAACAGTCCATTAAACCTGGTTTCGCTCAATATTTTAGAGGATAACGCATGTTAGGTCTAGGTTAGGTCTGGGATTTGCTCTCATCAGGCTCATTCTTTCGCATATTTCTCATACTTGATGGCTAGATCCTGGGTTTTTTCTGGATTGTATCACGTAGTAATGTGGCTCCACGCTGAAACAGTCGATTAAACCTGGTTTCGATCAATATTTTATAGGATAACGCAAGGTAAGTCTGGGATAGGTCTGGGATTTGACCTCATCAGACTCATACTTTCGCGTTTTTCACATACTTGTTGAACAGATCCTGGGTTTTTTCTGGTTTGGATCACGTAGTAATGTGGGACCACACTGAAACAGTCAAGTAAACCTGGTTTCGATCAATATTTTAGAGAATAATTCATGTTAGGTCTAAGTTAGGTCTGGGATTTGCTCTCATCAGGCTCATTCTTTCGCATATTTCTTATACATGTTGAACAGATCCTGGGTTTTTTCTGGTTTGGATCACGTAGTAATGTGGGACCACACTGAAACAATCAATTAAACCTGATCTTGATAAATATTTTAGAGGATAACGCATGTTAGGTCTGGGTTAGGTCTAGGATTTGCCCTCATCAGGCTCATACTTTCGCATATTTCTCATACTTCATGGCTAGATCCTGGGCTATTTCTGGATTGGATCACGTAGTAAAGTGGTACCACACTGAAACATTCAATGAAACCTGGTCTGGATAAATATTTTAGAGGATAACGCATCTTATGTCTGGGTTAGGTCTAAGATTTGCCATCATCAGGCTCACAGATTAGCGTTTTTCACATACTAGTTGAACAGATCCTGGGCTTTTTCTGGTTTGGATCACGAAGTAGTGTGGTACGTCACTGAAACAGTCCATTAAACCTGGTTTCGCTCAATATTTTAGAGGATAACGCATGTTAGGTCTAGGTTAGGTCTGGGATTTGCTCTCATCAGGCTCATTCTTTCGCTTATTTCTCATACTTGATGGCTAGATCCTGGGCTTTTTCTGGATTGCATCACGTAGTAATGTAGTACCACACTGAAACAGTCGATTAATCCAGGTTTCGATCAATATTTTTGAGGATAACGCATGTTAGGTCTAGGTTAGGCCTGGGATTTTCACTCATCGGACTCATACTTTCGCTTTCTTCACATTCTTGTTGAACGGATCCTGGGTTTTTTCTGGTTTGGATCACGTAGTAATGTGGGTCCACACTGAAACAGTCAATTAAACCTGGTTTCGATCAATATTTTAGAGAATAATTCATGTTAGGTCTAGGTTAGGTCTTGGATTTGCTCTCATCAGGCTCATTCTTTCGCATATTTCTCATACTTGATGGCTAGATCCTGGGCATTTTCAGGATTGCATCACGTAGAAATGAAGTACAACACTGAAACAGTCAATTAAACCTGGTTTCCATCAATATCTTAGAGGACAACGCAAGTTAGGTCTGGGATATGTCTGGGATTTGCCCTCATCAGGCTCATACTTTCGCGTTTTTCACATACTTGTTGAACAGATCCTGGGTTTCTTCTGGTTTGGATCAGGTAGTAATGTGGGACCACACTGAAACAGTCAAGTAAACCTGGTTTCGATCAATATTTTAGAGGATAACGCATGTTAGGTCTAGGTTAGGCCTGGGATTTGCCCTCATCAGAGTCATACTGTCGCAGTTTTAACATACTTGTTGAACAGATCCTGGGTTTTTTCTGGTTTGGATCACGAAGTAGTGTGGTACCACACTGAAACAGTCCATTATACCTGGTCTGGATAAATATTTTAGAGGATACCGCATCTTAAGTCTGGGTTAGGTCTAAGATTTGCCCTCATCAGGCTCACAGTTTAGCGTTTTTCACATACTTGTTGAACAGATCCTGGGTTTTTTCTGGTTTGGATCACGAAGTAGTGTGGTACCACACTGAAACAGTCCATTAAACCTGGTTTCGATCAATATTTTATAGGATAACGCAAGGTAAGTCTGGGATAGGTCTGGGATTTGACCTCATCAGACTCATACTTTCGCGTTTTTCACATACTTGTTGAACAGATCCTGGGTTTTTTCTGGTTTGGATCACGTAGTAATGTGGGACCACACTGAAACAGTCAAGTAAACCTGGTTTCGATCAATATTTTAGAGAATAATTCATGTTAGGTCTAAGTTAGGTCTGGGATTTGCTCTCATCAGGCTCATTCTTTCGCATATTTCTTATACATGTTGAACAGATCCTGGGTTTTTTCTGGTTTGGATCACGTAGTAATGTGGGACCACACTGAAACAATCAATTAAACCTGGTCTGGACAAATATTTTAGAGGATAGCGCATCTTAGGTCTGGGTTAGGTCTAAGATTTGCCCTCATCAGGCTCACAGTTTAGCGTTTTTCACATACTTCTTGAACAGATCCTGGGCTTTCCCTGGTTTGGAACACGAAGTTGTGTGGTACCACACTGAAACAGTCCATTAAACCTGGTTTCGCTCAATATTTTAGAGGATAACGCATGTTAGGTCTAGGTTAGGTCTGGGATTTGCTCTCATCAGGCTCATTCTTTCGCATATTTCTCATACTTGATGGCTAGATCCTGGGTTTTTTCTGGATTGTATCACGTAGTAATGTGGCTCCACGCTGAAACAGTCGATTAAACCTGGTTTCGATCAATATTTTATAGGATAACGCAAGGTAAGTCTGGGATAGGTCTGGGATTTGACCTCATCAGACTCATACTTTCGCGTTTTTCACATACTTGTTGAACAGATCCTGGGTTTTTTCTGGTTTGGATCACGTAGTAATGTGGGACCACACTGAAACAGTCAAGTAAACCTGGTTTCGATCAATATTTTAGAGAATAATTCATGTTAGGTCTAAGTTAGGTCTGGGATTTGCTCTCATCAGGCTCATTCTTTCGCATATTTCTTATACATGTTGAACAGATCCTGGGTTTTTTCTGGTTTGGATCACGTAGTAATGTGGGACCACACTGAAACAATCAATTAAACCTGATCTTGATAAATATTTTAGAGGATAACGCATGTTAGGTCTGGGTTAGGTCTAGGATTTGCCCTCATCAGGCTCATACTTTCGCATATTTCTCATACTTCATGGCTAGATCCTGGGCTATTTCTGGATTGGATCACGTAGTAAAGTGGTACCACACTGAAACATTCAATGAAACCTGGTCTGGATAAATATTTTAGAGGATAACGCATGTTAGGTCTAGGTTAGGCCTGGGATTTGCCCTCATCAGAGTCATACTGTCGCAGTTTTAACATACTTGTTGAACAGATCCTGGGTTTTTTCTGGTTTGGATCACGTAGTAATGTGGCTCCACGCTGAAACAGTCGATTAAACCTGGTTTCGATCAATATTTTATAGGATAACGCAGGGTAAGTCTGGGATAGGTCTGGGATTTTCACTCATCGGACTCATACTTTCGCTTTCTTCACATTCTTGTTGAACGGATCCTGGGTTTTTTCTGGTTTGGATCACGTAGTAATGTGGGTCCACACTGAAACAGTCAATTAAACCTGGTTTCGATCAATATTTTAGAGAATAATTCATGTTAGGTCTAGGTTAGGTCTTGGATTTGCTCTCATCAGGCTCATTCTTTCGCATATTTCTCATACTTGATGGCTAGATCCTGGGCATTTTCAGGATTGCATCACGTAGAAATGAAGTACAACACTGAAACAGTCAATTAAACCTGGTTTCCATCAATATCTTAGAGGACAACGCAAGTTAGGTCTGGGATATGTCCGGGATTTGCCCTCATCAGGCTCATACTTTCGCGTTTTTCACATACTTGTTGAACAGATCCTGGGTTTCTTCTGGTTTGGATCAGGTAGTAATGTGGGACCACACTGAAACAGTCAAGTAAACCTGGTTTCGATCAATATTTTAGAGGATAACGCATGTTAGGTCTAGGTTAGGCCTGGGATTTGCCCTCATCAGAGTCATACTGTCGCAGTTTTAACATACTTGTTGAACAGATCCTGGGTTTTTTCTGGTTTGGATCACGAAGTAGTGTGGTACCACACTGAAACAGTCCATTATACCTGGTCTGGATAAATATTTTAGAGGATACCGCATCTTAAGTCTGGGTTAGGTCTAAGATTTGCCCTCATCAGGCTCACAGTTTAGCGTTTTTCACATACTTGTTGAACAGATCCTGGGTTTTTTCTGGTTTGGATCACGAAGTAGTGTGGTACCACACTGAAACAGTCCATTAAACCTGGTTTCGCTCAATATTTTAGAGGATAACGCATGTTAGGTCTAGGTTAGGTCTGGGATTTGCTCTCATCAGGCTCATTCTTTCGGATACTTCTCATACTTGATGGCTAGATCCTGGGCTTTTTCTGGATTGCATCACGTAGTAATGTAGTACCACAATGAAACAGTCAATGAAACCTGGTTTCCATCAATATTTTAGAGGACAACGCAAGTTAGGTCTAGGTAAGGCCTGAGATTTTCACTGATCAGACTCATACTTTCGCATTCTTCACATACTTGTTGAACGGATCCTGGGTTTTTTCTGGTTTTGATCACGTAGTAATGAGGTACCACAATGAAACATTCAATTAAACCTGGTTTCCATCAATATTCTAGAGGACAACGCATGTTAGGTCTAGGTTAGGCCTGGGATTTGCCCTCATCAGAGTCATACTGTCGCAGTTTTAACATACTTGTTGAACGGATCCTGGGTTTTTTCTGGTTTGGTTCACGTAGTAATGTGGTACCACACTGAAACATTCAATTAAACCTTTTCTTGATAAATATTTTAGAGGATAACGCATGTTAGGTTTGGGTTAGGTCAGGGATTTGCTCCCATCAGGCTCATTCTTTCGCATATTTCTCATACTTGATGGCTAGATCCTGGGCTTTTTCTGGATTGCATCACGTAGTAATGTAGTACCACAATGAAACAGTCAATGAAACCTGGTTTCCATCAATATTTTAGAGGACAACGCAAGTTAGGTCTAGGTAAGCCCTGAGATTTTCACTGATCAGACTCATACTTTCGCATTCTTCACATACGTGTTGAACGGATCCTGGGTTTTTTCTGGTTTTGATCACGTAGTAATGTGGTACCACACTGAAACATTCAATTAAACCTGGTCTTGATAAATATTTTAGAGAATAACGCATGTTTGATCTAGGTTAGGTCAGGAATTTGCTCCCATCAGGCTCATTCTTTCGCATATTTCTCATACTTGATGGCTAGATCCTGGGCTTTTTCTGGATTGCATCACGTAGTAATGTAGTACAACACTGAAACAGTCAATTAAACAAGGTTTCGATCAATATTTTAGAGAATAATTCATGTTAGGTCTAGGTTAGGTCTGGGATTTGCTCTCATCAGGTTCATTCTTTCGCATATTTCTCATACTTGATGGCTAGATGCTGGGCTCTTTCTGGATTGCATCACGTAGTAATGAAGTACAACACTGAAACAGTCAATTAAACCTGGTTTCCATCAATATTCTAGAGGACAACCCATGTTAGGTCTAGGTTAGGCCTGGGATTTGCCCTCATCAGGATCATACTGTCGCAGTTTTAACATACTTGTTGAACGGATCCTGGGTTTTTTCTGGTTTCGTTCACGTAGTAATGTGGTACCACACTGAAACATTCAATTAAACCTGGTCTTGATAAATATTTTAGAGGATAACGCATGTTAGGTTTGGGTTAGGTCTAGGATTTGCCCTCATCAGGCTCATACTTTCGCATATTTCTCATACTTCATGGCTAGATCCTGGGCTATTTCTGGATTGGATCACGTAGTAAAGTGGTACCACACTGAAACATTCAATGAAACCTGGTCTGGATAAATATTTTAGAGGATAACGCATCTTATGTCTGGGTTAGGTCTAAGATTTGCCCTCATCAGGCTCACAGTTTAGCGTTTTTCACATACTTGTTGAACAGATCCTGGGTTTTTTCTGGTTTGGATCACGAAGTAGTGTGGTACGTCACTGAAACAGTCCATTAAACCTGGTTTCGCTCAATATTTTAGAGGATAACGCATGTTAGGTCTAGGTTAGGTCTGGGATTTGCTCTCATCAGGCTCATTCTTTCGCTTATTTCTCATACTTGATGGCTAGATCCTGGGCTTTTTCTGGATTGCATCACGTAGTAATGTAGTACCACACTGAAACAGTCGATTAATCCAGGTTTCGATCAATATTTTTGAGGATAACGCATGTTAGGTCTAGGTTAGGCCTGGGATTTTCACTCATCGGACTCATACTTTCGCTTTCTTCACATTCTTGTTGAACGGATCCTGGGTTTTTTCTGGTTTGGATCACGTAGTAATGTGGGTCCACACTGAAACAGTCAATTAAACCTGGTTTCGATCAATATTTTAGAGAATAATTCATGTTAGGTCTAGGTTAGGTCTTGGATTTGCTCTCATCAGGCTCATTCTTTCGCATATTTCTCATACTTGATGGCTAGATCCTGGGCATTTTCAGGATTGCATCACGTAGAAATGAAGTACAACACTGAAACAGTCAATTAAACCTGGTTTCCATCAATATCTTAGAGGACAACGCAAGTTAGGTCTGGGATATGTCTGGGATTTGCCCTCATCAGGCTCATACTTTCGCGTTTTTCACATACTTGTTGAACAGATCCTGGGTTTCTTCTGGTTTGGATCAGGTAGTAATGTGGGACCACACTGAAACAGTCAAGTAAACCTGGTTTCGATCAATATTTTAGAGGATAACGCATGTTAGGTCTAGGTTAGGCCTGGGATTTGCCCTCATCAGAGTCATACTGTCGCAGTTTTAACATACTTGTTGAACAGATCCTGGGTTTTTTCTGGTTTGGATCACGAAGTAGTGTGGTACCACACTGAAACAGTCCATTATACCTGGTCTGGATAAATATTTTAGAGGATACCGCATCTTAAGTCTGGGTTAGGTCTAAGATTTGCCCTCATCAGGCTCACAGTTTAGCGTTTTTCACATACTTGTTGAACAGATCCTGGGTTTTTTCTGGTTTGGATCACGAAGTAGTGTGGTACCACACTGAAACAGTCCATTAAACCTGGTTTCGCTCAATATTTTAGAGGATAACGCATGTTAGGTCTAGGTTAGGTCTGGGATTTGCTCTCATCAGGCTCATTCTTTCGGATACTTCTCATACTTGATGGCTAGATCCTGGGCTTTTTCTGGATTGCATCACGTAGTAATGTAGTACCACAATGAAACAGTCAATGAAACCTGGTTTCCATCAATATTTTAGAGGACAACGCAAGTTAGGTCTAGGTAAGGCCTGAGATTTTCACTGATCAGACTCATACTTTCGCATTCTTCACATACTTGTTGAACGGATCCTGGGTTTTTTCTGGTTTTGATCACGTAGTAATGAGGTACCACAATGAAACATTCAATTAAACCTGGTCTTGATAAAAATTTTACAGAATAACGCATGTTAGGTCTGGGTTAGGTCTAGGATTTGCCCTCATCAGGCTCTTACTTTCGCATATTTCTCATACTTCATGGCTAGATCCTGGGCTATTTCTGGATTGGATCACGTAGTAATGTGGTACCACACTGAAACAGTCTATTAAACTTGGTTTTGATCAATATTTTAGAGAATAATTCATGTTAGGTCTAGGTTAGGTCAGGGATTTGCTCTCATTAGGCTCATTCTTTCGCATATTTCTCATACTTGATGGCTAGATCCTGGGCTTTTTCTGGATTGCATCACGTAGTAATGAAGTACAACACTGAAACAGTCAATTAAACCTGGTTTCGATCAATATTTTAGAGAATAATTCATGTTAGGTCTGGGTTAGGTCTGGGATTTGCTCTCATCAGGCTCATTCTTTCGCATATTTCTCATACTTGATAGCTAGATCCTGGGCTTTTTCTGGATTGCATCACGTAGTAATGAAGAACAACACTGAAACAGTCAATTAAACCTGGTTTCCATCAATATTCTAGAGGACAACGCATGTTAGGTCTAGGTTAGGCCTGGGATTTGCCCTCATCAGAGTCATACTGTCGCAGTTTTAACATACTTGTTGAACGGATCCTGGGTTTTTTCTGGTTTGGATCACGTAGTAATGTGGTACCACACTGAAACATTCAATTAAACCTTTTCTTGATAAATATTTTAGAGGATAACGCATGTTAGGTTTGGGTTAGGTCAGGGATTTGCTCCCATCAGGCTCATTCTTTCGCATATTTCTCATACTTGATGGCTAGATCCTGGGCTTTTTCTGGATTGCATCACGTAGTAATGTAGTACCACAATGAAACAGTCAATGAAACCTGGTTTCCATCAATATTTTAGAGGACAACGCAAGTTAGGTCTAGGTAAGCCCTGAGATTTTCACTGATCAGACTCATACTTTCGCATTCTTCACATACGTGTTGAACGGATCCTGGGTTTTTTCTGGTTTTGATCACGTAGTAATGTGGTACCACACTGAAACATTCAATTAAACCTGGTCTTGATAAATATTTTAGAGAATAACGCATGTTTGATCTAGGTTAGGTCAGGAATTTGCTCCCATCAGGCTCATTCTTTCGCATATTTCTCATACTTGATGGCTAGATCCTGGGCTTTTTCTGGATTGCATCACGTAGTAATGTAGTACAACACTGAAACAGTCAATTAAACAAGGTTTCGATCAATATTTTAGAGAATAATTCATGTTAGGTCTAGGTTAGGTCTGGGATTTGCTCTCATCAGGTTCATTCTTTCGCATATTTCTCATACTTGATGGCTAGATGCTGGGCTCTTTCTGGATTGCATCACGTAGTAATGAAGTACAACACTGAAACAGTCAATTAAACCTGGTTTCCATCAATATTCTAGAGGACAACCCATGTTAGGTCTAGGTTAGGCCTGGGATTTGCCCTCATCAGGATCATACTGTCGCAGTTTTAACATACTTGTTGAACGGATCCTGGTTTTTTTCTGGTTTCGTTCACGTAGTAATGTGGTACCACACTGAAACATTCAATTAAACCTGGTCTTGATAAATATTTTAGAGGATAACGCATGTTAGGTTTGGGTTAGGTCTAGGATTTGCCCTCATCAGGCTCATACTTTCGCATATTTCTCATACTTCATGGCTAGATCCTGGGCTATTTCTGGATTGGATCACGTAGTAAAGTGGTACCACACTGAAACATTCAATGAAACCTGGTCTGGATAAATATTTTAGAGGATAACGCATCTTATGTCTGGGTTAGGTCTAAGATTTGCCCTCATCAGGCTCACAGTTTAGCGTTTTTCACATACTTGTTGAACAGATCCTGGGTTTTTTCTGGTTTGGATCACGAAGTAGTGTGGTAACACACTGAAACAGTCCATTAAACCTGGTTTCGATCAATATTTTAGAGGATAACGCAAGTTAGGTCTGGGATAGGTATAGGATTTGCCCTCATCAGGCTCTTACTTTCGCATATTTCTCATACTTCATGGCCAGATCCTGGGCTTTTTCTGGTTTGCATGGCGTAGTAAAGTGGTACCACACTGAAACATTCAATGAAACCTGGTTTCGATCAATATTTTAGGGGATAACGCATGTTAGGTCTAGGTTAGGCCTGGGATTTTCACTCATCAGACTCACACTTTCGCATTCTTCACATACTTGTTGAACGGATCCTGGGTTTTTTCTGGTTTGGATCACGTAGTAATGTGGGACCACACTGAAACAATCAATGAAACCTGGTCTGGAGAAATATTTTAGAGGATAACGCTTCTTAGGTCTGGGTTAGGTCTAAGATTTGCCCTCATCAGGCTCACAGTTTAGCGTTTTTCACGTACTTGTTGAACAGATCCTGGGTTTTTTCTGGTTTGGATCACGAAGTAGTGTGGTACCACACTGAAACAGTCCATTATACCTGGTCTGGATAAATATTTTAGAGGGTAACGCATCTTAGGTCTGGGTTAGGTCTAAGATTTGCCCTCATCAGGCTCATTCTTTCGCATATTTCTCATACTTGATGGCTAGATCCTGGGCTTTTTCTGGATTGCATCACGTAGTAATGTAGTACCGCACTGAAACTGTCAATGAAACCTGGTTTCCATCAATATTTTAGAGGACAACGCAAGTTAGGTCTAGGTAAGGCCTGAGATTTTCACTGATCAGACTCATACTTTCGCATTCTTCACATACTTGTTGAACGGATCCTGGGTTTTTTCTGGTTTTGATCACGTAGTAATGAGGTACCACAATGAAACATTCAATTAAACCTGGTCTTGATAAAAATTTTACAGAATAACGCATGTTAGGTCTGGGTTAGGTCTAGGATTTGCCCTCATCAGGCTCTTACTTTCGCATATTTCTGATACTTCATGGCTAGATCCTGGGCTATTTCTGGATTGGATCACGTAGTAATGTGGTACCACACTGAAACAGTCTATTAAACCTGGTTTTGATCAATATTTTAGAGAATAATTCATGTTAGGTCTAGGTTAGGTCTGGGATTTGCTCTCATCAGGCTCATTCTTTCGCATATTTCTCATACTTGATGGCTAGATCCTGGGCTTTTTCTGGATTGCATCACGTAGTAATGAAGTACAACACTGAAACAGTCAATTAAACCTGGTTTCCATCAATATTCTAGATGACAACCCATGTTAGGTCTGGGTTAGGTCTAGGATTTGCCCTCATCAGGCTCATACTTTCGCTTACTTCTCATACTTCATGGCTAGATCCTGGGCTGTTTCTGGATTGGATCACGTAGTAATGTGGTACCACGCTGAAACAGTCAATTAATCCTGGTTTCGATCAATATTTTAGAGGAAAACGCAAGTTAGGTCTGGCATAGGTCTAGGATTTGCCCTCATCAGGCTCTTACTTTCGCATATTTCTCATACTTCATGGCTAGATCCTGGGCTATTTCTGGATTGGATCACGTAGTAAAGTGGTACTACACTGAAACATTCAATGAAACCTGGTCTGGATAAATATTTTAGAGGATAACGCATCTTATGTCTGGGTTAGGTCTAAGATTTGCCCTCATCAGGCTCACAGTTTAGCGTTTTTCACATACTTGTTGAACAGATCCTGGGTTTTTTCTGGTTTGGATCACGAAGTAGTGTGGTAACACACTGAAACAGTCCATTAAACCTTGTTTCGATCAATATTTTAGAGGATACCGCAAGTTAGGTCTGGGATAGGTATAGGATTTGCCCTCATCAGGCTCTTACTTTCGCATATTTCTCATACTTCATGGCTAGATCCTGGGCTTTTTCTGGATTGCATGACGTAGTAAAGTGGTACCACACTGAAACATTCAATGAAACCTGGTTTCGATCAATATTTTAGGGGATAACGCATGTTAGGTCTAGGTTAGGCCTGGTATTTTCACTCATCAGACTCATACTTTCGCATTCTTCACATACTTGTTGAACGGATCCTGGGTTTTTTCTGGTTTGGATCACGTAGTAATGTGGGACCACACTGAAACATTCAATGAAACCTGGTCTGGATAAATATTTTAGAGGATAACGCTTCTTAGGTCTGGGTTAGGTCTAAGATTTGCCCTCATCAGGCTCACAGTTTAGCGTTTTTCACGTACTTGTTGAACAGATCCTGGGTTTTTTCTGGTTTGGATCACGAAGTAGTGTGGTACCACACTGAAACAGTCCATTATACCTGGTCTGGATAAATATTTTAGAGGGTAACGCATCTTAGGTCTGGGTTAGGTCTAAGATTTGCCCTCATCAGGCTCACAGTTTAGCGTTTTTCACATACTTGTTGAACAGATCCTGGGTTTTTTCTGGTTTGGATCACGAAGTAGTGTGGTAGCACACTGAAACAGTCCATTGAACCAGGTTTCGCTCAATATTTTAGAGGATAACGCATGTTAGGTCTAGGTTAGGTCTGCGATTTGCTCTCATCAGGCTCATTCTTTCGCATATTTCTCATACTTGATGGCTAGATCCTGGGCTTTTTCTGGATTGCATCACGTAGTAATGTAGTACCACACTGAAACTGTCAATGAAACCTGGTTTCCATCAATATTTTAGAGGACAACGCAAGTTAGGTCTAGGTAAGGCCTGAGATTTTCACTGATCAGACTCATACTTTCGCATTCTTCACATACTTGTTGAACGGATCCTGGGTTTTTTCTGGTTTTGATCACGTAGTAATGAGGTACCACAATGAAACATTCAATTAAACCTGGTCTTGATAAAAATTTTACAGAATAACGCATGTTAGGTCTGGGTTAGGTCTAGGATATGCCCTCATCAGGCTCTTACTTTCGCATATTTCTCATACTTCATGGCTAGATCCTGGGCTATTTCTGGATTGGATCACGTAGTAATGTGGTACCACACTGAAACAGTCTATTAAACCTGGTTTTGATCAATATTTTAGAGAATAATTCATGTTAGGTCTAGGTTAGGTCAGGGATTTGCTCTCATCAGGCTCATTCTTTCGCATATTTCTCATACTTCATGGCTAGATCCTGGGCTGTTTCTGGATTGTATCACGTAGTAATGTGGTACCACGCTGAAACAGCCGATTAAACCTGGTTTCGATCAATGTTTTAGAGGATAACGCAAGTTAAGTCTGGGATAGGTCTGGGATTTGACCTCATCAGACTCATACTTTCGCATTCTTCACATACTTGTTGAACGGATCCCGGGTTTTTTCTGGTTTGGATCACGTAAGGAAGGGGGACCACACTGAAACAGTCGACTAAACCTGGTTTCGATCAATATTTTAGAGGATAACGCATGTTAGGTCTAGGTTAGGCCTGGGATTTTCCCTCATCAGACTCATACTTTCGCAATCTTCACATACTTGTTGAACGGATCCTGGGTTTTCTCTGGTTTGGATCACGTAGTATTGTGGGACCACACTGAAGCAGTCAAGTAAACCTGGTTTCGATCAATATTTTAGAGAATAATTCATGTTAGGTCTAGGTTAGGTCTGGGATTTGCTCTCATCAGGCTCATTCTTTCGCATATTTCTCATACATGTTGAACAGATACTGGGTTTTTTCTGGTTTGGATCACGTAGTAATGTGGGACCACACTGAAGCAATCAATTAAACCTGATCATGATAAATATTTTAGAGGATAACGCATGTTAGGTCTGGGTTAGGTCTAGGATTTGCTCTCATCAGGCTCATACTTTTGCATATTTCTCATACTTCATGGCTAGATCCTGAGCTGTTTCTGGATTGTATCACGTAGTAATGTGGTACCACGCTGAAACAGTCAGTTAAACCTGGTTTCGATCAATATTTTAGAGGATAACGCAAGTTATGTCTGGGATAGGTCTAGGATTAGCCCTCATCAGGCTGTTACTTTCGCATATTTCTCATACTTCATGGCTAGATCCTGGGCTATTTCTGGATTGGATCACGTAGTAAAGTGGTACCACACTGAAACATTCAATGAAACCTGGTCTTGATAAATATATTAGAGAATAACGCATGTTAGGTCTGGGTTAGGTCTAAGATTTGCCCTCATCAGGCTCACAGTTTAGCGTTTTTCACATACTTCTTGAACAGATCCTGGGCTTTCTCTGGTTTGGATCACGAAGTTGTGTGGTACCACACTGAAACAGTCCATTAAACCTGGTTTCGCTCAATATTTTAGAGGATAACGCAAGTTAGGTCTAGGTTAGGTCTGGGATTTGCTCTCATCAGGCTCATTCTTTCGCATATTTCTCATACTTGATGGCTAGATCCTGGGTTTTTTCTGGATTGTATCACGTAGTAATGTGGCACCACGCTGAAACAGTCGATTAAACCTGGTTTCGATCAATATTTTATAGTATAACGCAAGGTAAGTCTGGGATAGGTCTGGGATTTGACCTCATCAGACTCATACTTTCGCGTTTTTCACATACTTGTTGAACAGATCCTGGGTTTTTTCTGGTTTGGATCACGTAGTAATGTGGGACCACACTGAAACAGTCAAGTAAACCTGGTTTCGATCAATATTTTAGAGAATAATTCATGTTAGGTCTAAGTTAGGTCTGGGATTTGCTCTCATCAGGCTCATTCTTTCGCATATTTCTTATACATGTTGAACAGATCCTGGGTTTTTTCTGGTTTGGATCACGTAGTAATGTGGGACCACACTGAAACAATCAATTAAACCTGATCTTGATAAATATTTTAGAGGATAACGCATGTTAGGTCTGGGTTAGGTCTAGGATTTGCCCTCATCAGGCTCATACTTTCGCATATTTCTCATACTTCATGGCTAGATCCTGGGCTGTTTCTGGATTGGATCACGTAGTAATGTAGTACCACGCTGAAACAGTCAATTAAACCTGGTTTCGATCAATATTTTAGAGGATAACGCAAGTTAGGTCTGGGATAGGTCTAGGATTTGCCCTCATCAGGCTCTTAGTTTCGCTTATTTCTCATACTTCATGGCTAGATCCTGGGCTATTTCTGGATTGGATCACGTAGTAAAGTGGTACCACACTGAAACATTCAATGAAACCTGGTCTGGATAAATATTTTAGAGGATAACGCATCTTATGTCTGGGTTAGGTCTAAGATTTGCCCTCATCAGGCTCACAGATTAGCGTTTTTCACATACTAGTTGAACAGATCCTGGGCTTTTTCTGGTTTGGATCACGAGGTAGTGTGGTACGTCACTGAAACAGTCCATTAAACCTGGTTTCGCTCAATATTTTAGAGGATAACGCATGTTAGGTCTAGGTTAGGTCTGGGATTTGCTCTCATCAGGCTCATTCTTTCGCATATTTCTCATACTTCATGGCTAGATCCTGGGCTGTTTCTGGATTGGATCAGGTAGTAATGTAGTACCACGCTGAAACAGTCAATTAAACCTGGTTTCGATCAATATGTTAGAGGATAACGCAAGTTAGGTCTGGGATAGGTCTAGGATTTGCCCTCATCAGGCTCTTACTTTCGCATATTTCTCATACTTCATGGCTAGATCCTGGGCTATTTCTGGATTGGATCACGTAGTAATGTGGTACCACACTGAAACAGTCTATTAAACTTGGTTTTGATCAATATTTTAGAGAATAATTCATGTTAGGTCTAGGTTAGGTCAGGGATTTGCTCTCATTAGGCTCATTCTTTCGCATATTTCTCATACTTGATGGCTAGATCCTGGGCTTTTTCTGGATTGCATCACGTAGTAGTGAAGTACAACACTGAAACAGTCAATTAAACCTGGATTCGATCAATATTTTAGAGAATAATTCATGTTAGGTCTAGGTTAGGTCTGGGATTTGCTCTCATCAGGCTCATTCTTTCGCATATTTCTCATACTTGATAGCTAGATCCTGGGCTTTTTCTGGATTGCATCACGTAGTAATGAAGTACAACACTGAAACAGTCAATTAAACCTGGTTTCCATCAATATTCTAGAGGACAACGCATGTTAGGTCTAGGTTAGGCCTGGGATTTGCCCTCATCAGAGTCATACTGTCGCAGCTTTAACATACTTGTTGAACGGATCCTGGGTTTTTTCTGGTTTGGTTCACGTAGTAATGTGGTACCACACTGAAACATTCAATTAAACCTTTTCTTGATAGATATTTTAGAGGATAACGCATGTTAGGTTTGGGTTAGGTCAGGGATTTGCTCCCGTCAGGCTCATTCTTTCGCATATTTCTCATACTTGATGGCTAGATCCTGGGCTTTTTCTGGATTGCATCACGTAGTAATGTAGTACCACAATGAAACAGTCAATGAAACCTGGTTTCCATCAATATTTTAGAGGACAACGCAAGTTAGGTCTAGGTAAGCCCTGAGATTTTCACTGATCAGACTCATACTTTCGCATTCTTCACATACGTGTTGAACGGATCCTGGGTTTTTTCTGGTTTTGATCACGTAGTAATGTGGTACCACACTGAAACATTCAATTAAACCTGGTCTTGATAAATATTTTAGAGAATAACGCATGTTTGGTCTAGGTTAGGTCAGGGATTTGCTCCCATCAGGCTCATTCTTTCGCATATTTCTCATACTTGATGGCTAGATCCTGGGCTCTTTCTGGATTGCATCACGTAGTAATGAAGTACAACACTGAAACAGTCAATTAAACCTGGTTTCCATCAATATTCTAGAGGACAACCCCTGTTAGGTCTAGGTTAGGCCTGGGATTTGCCCTCATCAGAGTCATACTGTCGCAGTTTTAACATACTTGTTGAACGGATCCTGGGTTTTTTCTGGTTTGGTTCACGTAGTAATGTGGTACCACACTGAAACATTCAATTAAACCTGGTCTTGATAAATATTTTAGAGGATAACGCATGTTAGGTTTGGGTTAGGTCTAGGATTTGCCCTCATCAGGCTCATACTTTCGCATATTTCTCATACTTCATGGCTAGATCCTGGGCTGTTTCTGGATTGTATCACGTAGTAATGTGGCACCACGCTGAAACAGTCGATTAAACCTGGTTTCGATCAATATTTTAGAGGATAACGCAAGTTAAGTCTGGGATAGGTCTGGGATTTGACCTCATCAGACTCATACTTTCGCGTTTTTCACATACTTGTTGAACAGATCCTGGGTTTTTACTGGTTTGGATCACGTAGTAATGTGGGACCACACTGAAACAGTCAAGTAAACCTGGTTTCGATCAATATTTTAGGGAATAATTCATGTTAGGTCTGGGATTTGCTCTCATCAGGCTCATTCTTTCGCATATTTCTCATACATGTTGAACAGATCCTGGGTTTTTTCTGGTTTGGATCACGTAGTAATGTCGGACCACACTGAAACAATCAATTAAACCTGATCTTGATAAATATTTTAGGGGATAACACATGTTAGGTCTGGGTTAGGTCTAGGATTTGCCCTCATCAGGCTCATACTTTCGCATACTTCTCATACTTCATGGCTAGATCCTGGGCTGTTTCTGGATTGGATCACGTAGTAATGTGGTACCACGCTGAAACAGTCAATTAAACCTGGTATTGATTAAAATTTTACAGAATAACGCATGTTAGGTCTGGGTTAGGTCTAGGATTTGCCCTCATCAGGCTCTTACTTTCGCATATTTCTGATACTTCATGGCTAGATCCTGGGCTATTTCTGGATTGGATCACGTAGTAATGTGGTACCACACTGAAACAGTCTATTAAACCTGGTTTTGATCAATATTTTAGAGAATAATTCATGTTAGGTCTAGGTTAGGTCAGGGATTTGCTCTTATCAGGCTCATTCTTTCGCATATTTCTCATACTTGATGGCTAGATCCTGGGCTTTTTCTGGATTGCATCACGTAGTAATGAAGTACAACACTGAAACAGTCAATTAAACCTGGTTTCGATCAATATTTTAGAGAATAATTCATGTTAGGTCTAGGTTAGGTCTGGGATTTGTTCTCATCAGGCTCATTCTTTCGCATATTTCTCATACTTGATGGCTAGATCCTGGGCTTTTTCTGGATTGCATCACGTAGTAATGAAGTACAACACTGAAACAGTCAATTAAACCTGGTTTCCATCAATATTCTAGAGGACAACCCATGTTAGGTCTAGGTTAGGCCTGTGATTTGCCCTCATCAGGATCATACTGTCGCAGTTTTAACATACTTGTTGAACGGATCCTGGGTTTTTTCTGGTTTGGTTCACGTAGTAATGTGGTACCACACTGAAACATTCAATTAAACCTGGTCTTGATAAATATTTTAGAGGATAACGCATGTTAGGTTTGGGTTAGGTCTAGGATTTGCCCTCATCAGGCTCATACTTTCGCATATTTCTCATAGTTCATGGCTAGATCCTGGGCTGTTTCCGGATTGTATCACGTAGTAATGTGGCACCACGCTGAAACAGTCGACTAAACCTGGTTTCGATCAATATTTTAGAGGATAACGCAAGTTAAGTCTGGGATAGTTCTGGGATTTGACCTCATCAGACTCATACTTTCGCGTTTTTCACATACTTGTTGAACAGATCCTGGGTTTTTACTGGTTTGGATCACGTAGTAATGTGGGACCACACTGAAACAGTCAAGTAAACCTGGTTTCGATCAATATTTTAGAGAATAATTCATGTTAGGTCTGGGATTTGCTCTCATCAGGCTCATTCTTTCGCATATTTCTCATACATGTTGAACAGATCCTGGGTTTTTTCTGGTTTGGATCACGTAGTAATGTCGGACCACACTGAAACAATCAATTAAACCTGATCTTGATAAATATTTTAGAGGATAACACATGTTAGGTCTGGGTTAGGTCTAGGATTTGCCCTCATCAGGCTCATACTTTCGCATACTTCTCATACTTCATGGCTAGATCCTGGGCTGTTTCTGGATTGGATCACGTAGTAATGTGGTACCACGCTGAAACAGTCAATTAATCCTGGTTTCGATCAATATTTTAGAGGAAAACGCAAGTTAGGTCTGGCATAGGTCTAGGATTTGCTCTCATCAGGCTCTTACTTTCGCATATTTCTCATACTTCATGGCTAGATCCTGGGCTATTTCTGGATTGGATCACGTAGCAAAGTGGTACCACACTGAAACATTCAATGAAACCTGGTCTGGATAAATATTTTAGAGGATAACGCATCTTATGTCTGGGTTAGGTCTAAGATTTGCCCTCATCAGGCTCACAGTTTAGCGTTTTTCACATACTTGATGAACAGATCCTGGGTTTTTTCTGGTTTGGATCACGAAGTAGTGTGGTAACACACTGAAACAGTCCATTAAACCTGGTTTCGATCAATATTTTAGAGGATACCGCAAGTTAGGTCTGGGATAGGTATAGGATTTGCCCTCATCAGGCTCTTACTTTCGCATATTTCTCATACTTCATGGCTAAATCCTGGGCTTTTTCTGGATTGCATGACGTAGTAAAGTGGTACCACACTGAAACATTCAATGAAACCTGGTTTCGATCAATATTTTAGGGGATAACGCATGTTAGGTCTAGGTTAGGCCTGGGATTTTCACTCATCAGACTCATACTTTCGCATTCTTCACATACTTGATGAACGGATCCTGGGTTTTTTCTGGTTTGGATCACGTAGTAATGTGGGACCACACTGAAACATTCAATGAAACCTGGTCTGGATAAATATTTTAGAGGATAACGCTTCTTAGGTCTGGGTTAGGTCTAAGATTTGCCCTCATCAGGCTCACAGTTTAGCGTTTTTCACGTACTTGTTGAACAGATCCTGGGTTTTTTCTGGTTTGGATCACGAAGTAGTGTGGTACCACACTGAAACAGTCCATTATACCTGGTCTGGATAAATATTTTAGAGGGTAACGCATCTTAGGTCTGGGTTAGGTCTAAGATTTGCCCTCATCAGGCTCACAGTTTAGCGTTTTTCACATACTTGTTGAACAGATCCTGGGTTTTTTCTGGTTTGGATCACGAAGTAGTGTGGTACCACACTGAAACAGTCCATTGAACCAGGTTTCGCTCAATATTTTAGAGGATAACGCATGTTAGGTCTAGGTTAGGTCTGCGATTTGCTCTCATCAGGCTCATTCTTTCGCATATTTCTCATACTTGATGGCTAGATCCTGGGCTTTTTCTGGATTGCATCACGTAGTAATGTAGTACCACACTGAAACTGTCAATGAAACCTGGTTTCCATCAATATTTTAGAGGACAACGCAAGTTAGGTCTAGGTAAGGCCTGAGATTTTCACTGATCAGACTCATACTTTCGCATTCTTCACATACTTGTTGAACGGATCCTGGGTTTTTTCTGGTTTTGATCACGTAGTAATGAGGTACCACAATGAAACATTCAATTAAACCTGGTCTTGATAAAAATTTTACAGAATAACGCATGTTAGGTCTGGGTTAGGTCTAGGATATGCCCTCATCAGGCTCTTACTTTCGCATATTTCTCATACTTCATGGCTAGATCCTGGGCTATTTCTGGATTGGATCACGTAGTAATGTGGTACCACACTGAAACAGTCTATTAAACCTGGTTTTGATCAATATTTTAGAGAATAATTCATGTTAGGTCTAGGTTAGGTCAGGGATTTGCTCTCATCAGGCTCATTCTTTCGCATATTTCTCATACTTCATGGCTAGATCCTGGGTTTTTTCTGGATTGTATCACGTAGTAATGTGGCACCACGCTGAAACAGTCGATTAAACCTGGTTTCGATCAATATTTTATAGTATAACGCAAGGTAAGTCTGGGATAGGTCTGGGATTTGACCTCATCAGACTCATACTTTCGCGTTTTTCACATACTTGTTGAACAGATCCTGGGTTTTTTCTGGTTTGGATCACGTAGTAATGTGGGACCACACTGAAACAGTCAAGTAAACCTGGTTTCGATCAATATTTTAGAGAATAATTCATGTTAGGTCTAAGTTAGGTCTGGGATTTGCTCTCATCAGGCTCATTCTTTCGCATATTTCTTATACATGTTGAACAGATCCTGGGTTTTTTCTGGTTTGGATCACGTAGTAATGTGGGACCACACTGAAACAATCAATTAAACCTGATCTTGATAAATATTTTAGAGGATAACGCATGTTAGGTCTGGGTTAGGTCTAGGATTTGCCCTCATCAGGCTCATACTTTCGCATATTTCTCATACTTCATGGCTAGATCCTGGGCTGTTTCTGGATTGGATCACGTAGTAATGTAGTACCACGCTGAAACAGTCAATTAAACCTGGTTTCGATCAATATTTTAGAGGATAACGCAAGTTAGGTCTGGGATAGGTCTAGGATTTGCCCTCATCAGGCTCTTAGTTTCGCTTATTTCTTATACTTCATGGCTAGATCCTGGGCTATTTCTGGATTGGATCACGTAGTAAAGTGGTACCACACTGAAACATTCAATGAAACCTGGTCTGGATAAATATTTTAGAGGATAACGCATCTTATGTCTGGGTTAGGTCTAAGATTTGCCCTCATCAGGCTCACAGATTAGCGTTTTTCACATACTAGTTGAACAGATCCTGGGCTTTTTCTGGTTTGGATCACGAGGTAGTGTGGTACGTCACTGAAACAGTCCATTAAACCTGGTTTCGCTCAATATTTTAGAGGATAACGCATGTTAGGTCTAGGTTAGGTCTGGGATTTGCTCTCATCAGGCTCATTCTTTCGCATATTTCTCATACTTCATGGCTAGATCCTGGGCTGTTTCTGGATTGGATCAGGTAGTAATGTAGTACCACGCTGAAACAGTCAATTAAACCTGGTTTCGATCAATATTTTAGAGGATAACGCAAGTTAGGTCTGGGATAGGTCTAGGATTTGCCCTCATCAGGCTCTTACTTTCGCATATTTCTCATACTTCATGGCTAGATCCTGGGCTATTTCTGGATTGGATCACGTAGTAATGTGGTACCACACTGAAACAGTCTATTAAACTTGGTTTTGATCAATATTTTAGAGAATAATTCATGTTAGGTCTAGGTTAGGTCAGGGATTTGCTCTCATTAGGCTCATTCTTTCGCATATTTCTCATACTTGATGGCTAGATCCTGGGCTTTTTCTGGATTGCATCACGTAGTAGTGAAGTACAACACTGAAACAGTCAATTAAACCTGGATTCGATCAATATTTTAGAGAATAATTCATGTTAGGTCTAGGTTAGGTCTGGGATTTGCTCTCATCAGGCTCATTCTTTCGCATATTTCTCATACTTGATAGCTAGATCCTGGGCTTTTTCTGGATTGCATCACGTAGTAATGAAGTACAACACTGAAACAGTCAATTAAACCTGGTTTCCATCAATATTCTAGAGGACAACGCATGTTAGGTCTAGGTTAGGCCTGGGATTTGCCCTCATCAGAGTCATACTGTCGCAGCTTTAACATACTTGTTGAACGGATCCTGGGTTTTTTCTGGTTTGGTTCACGTAGTAATGTGGTACCACACTGAAACATTCAATTAAACCTTTTCTTGATAGATATTTTAGAGGATAACGCATGTTAGGTTTGGGTTAGGTCAGGGATTTGCTCCCGTCAGGCTCATTCTTTCGCATATTTCTCATACTTGATGGCTAGATCCTGGGCTTTTTCTGGATTGCATCACGTAGTAATGTAGTACCACAATGAAACAGTCAATGAAACCTGGTTTCCATCAATATTTTAGAGGACAACGCAAGTTAGGTCTAGGTAAGCCCTGAGATTTTCACTGATCAGACTCATACTTTCGCATTCTTCACATACGTGTTGAACGGATCCTGGGTTTTTTCTGGTTTTGATCACGTTGTAATGTGGTACCACACTGAAACATTCAATTAAACCTGGTCTTGATAAATATTTTAGAGAATAACGCATGTTTGGTCTAGGTTAGGTCAGGGATTTGCTCCCATCAGGCTCATTCTTTCGCATATTTCTCATACTTGATGGCTAGATCCTGGGCTCTTTCTGGATTGCATCACGTAGTAATGAAGTACAACACTGAAACAGTCAATTAAACCTGGTTTCCATCAATATTCTAGAGGACAACCCATGTTAGGTCTAGGTTAGGCCTGGGATTTGCCCTCATCAGAGTCATACTGTCGCAGTTTTAACATACTTGTTGAACGGATCCTGGGTTTTTTCTGGTTTGGTTCACGTAGTAATGTGGTACCACACTGAAACATTCAATTAAACCTGGTCTTGATAAATATTTTAGAGGATAACGCATGTTAGGTTTGGGTTAGGTCTAGGATTTGCCCTCATCAGGCTCATACTTTCGCATATTTCTCATACTTCATGGCTAGATCCTGGGCTGTTTCTGGATTGTATCACGTAGTAATGTGGCACCACGCTGAAACAGTCGATTAAACCTGGTTTCGATCAATATTTTAGAGGATAACGCAAGTTAAGTCTGGGATAGGTCTGGGATTTGACCTCATCAGACTCATACTTTCGCGTTTTTCACATACTTGTTGAACAGATCCTGGGTTTTTACTGGTTTGGATCACGTAGTAATGTGGGACCACACTGAAACAGTCAAGTAAACCTGGTTTCGATCAATATTTTAGGGAATAATTCATGTTAGGTCTGGGATTTGCTCTCATCAGGCTCATTCTTTCGCATATTTCTCATACATGTTGAACAGATCCTGGGTTTTTTCTGGTTTGGATCACGTAGTAATGTCGGACCACACTGAAACAATCAATTAAACCTGATCTTGATAAATATTTTAGGGGATAACACATGTTAGGTCTGGGTTAGGTCTAGGATTTGCCCTCATCAGGCTCATACTTTCGCATACTTCTCATACTTCATGGCTAGATCCTGGGCTGTTTCTGGATTGGATCACGTAGTAATGTGGTACCACGCTGAAACAGTCAATTAAACCTGGTATTGATTAAAATTTTACAGAATAACGCATGTTAGGTCTGGGTTAGGTCTAGGATTTGCCCTCATCAGGCTCTTACTTTCGCATATTTCTGATACTTCATGGCTAGATCCTGGGCTATTTCTGGATTGGATCACGTAGTAATGTGGTACCACACTGAAACAGTCTATTAAACCTGGTTTTGATCAATATTTTAGAGAATAATTCATGTTAGGTCTAGGTTAGGTCAGGGATTTGCTCTCATCAGGCTCATTCTTTCGCATATTTCTCATACTTGATGGCTAGATCCTGGGCTTTTTCTGGATTGCATCACGTAGTAATGAAGTACAACACTGAAACAGTCAATTAAACCTGGTTTCGATCAATATTTTAGAGAATAATTCATGTTAGGTCTAGGTTAGGTCTGGGATTTGCTCTCATCAGGCTCATTCTTTCGCATATTTCTCATACTTGATGGCTAGATCCTGGGCTTTTTCTGGATTGCATCACGTAGTAATGAAGTACAACACTGAAACAGTCAATTAAACCTGGTTTCCATCAATATTCTAGAGGACAACCCATGTTAGGTCTAGGTTAGGCCTGTGATTTGCCCTCATCAGGATCATACTGTCGCAGTTTTAACATACTTGTTGAACGGATCCTGGGTTTTTTCTGGTTTGGTTCACGTAGTAATGTGGTACCACACTGAAACATTCAATTAAACCTGGTCTTGATAAATATTTTAGAGGATAACGCATGTTAGGTTTGGGTTAGGTCTAGGATTTGCCCTCATCAGGCTCATACTTTCGCATATTTCTCATAGTTCATGGCTAGATCCTGGGCTGTTTCCGGATTGTATCACGTAGTAATGTGGCACCACGCTGAAACAGTCGACTAAACCTGGTTTCGATCAATATTTTAGAGGATAACGCAAGTTAAGTCTGGGATAGTTCTGGGATTTGACCTCATCAGACTCATACTTTCGCGTTTTTCACATACTTGTTGAACAGATCCTGGGTTTTTACTGGTTTGGATCACGTAGTAATGTGGGACCACACTGAAACAGTCAAGTAAACCTGGTTTCGATCAATATTTTAGAGAATAATTCATGTTAGGTCTGGGATTTGCTCTCATCAGGCTCATTCTTTCGCATATTTCTCATACATGTTGAACAGATCCTGGGTTTTTTCTGGTTTGGATCACGTAGTAATGTCGGACCACACTGAAACAATCAATTAAACCTGATCTTGATAAATATTTTAGAGGATAACACATGTTAGGTCTGGGTTAGGTCTAGGATTTGCCCTCATCAGGCTCATACTTTCGCATACTTCTCATACTTCATGGCTAGATCCTGGGCTGTTTCTGGATTGGATCACGTAGTAATGTGGTACCACGCTGAAACAGTCAATTAATCCTGGTTTCGATCAATATTTTAGAGGAAAACGCAAGTTAGGTCTGGCATAGGTCTAGGATTTGCCCTCATCAGGCTCTTACTTTCGCATATTTCTCATACTTCATGGCTAGATCCTGGGCTATTTCTGGATTGGATCACGTAGCAAAGTGGTACCACACTGAAACATTCAATGAAACCTGGTCTGGATAAATATTTTAGAGGATAACGCATCTTATGTCTGGGTTAGGTCTAAGATTTGCCCTCATCAGGCTCACAGTTTAGCGTTTTTCACATACTTGATGAACAGATCCTGGGTTTTTTCTGGTTTGGATCACGAAGTAGTGTGGTAACACACTGAAACAGTCCATTAAACCTGGTTTCGATCAATATTTTAGAGGATACCGCAAGTTAGGTCTGGGATAGGTATAGGATTTGCCCTCATCAGGCTCTTACTTTCGCATATTTCTCATACTTCATGGCTAAATCCTGGGCTTTTTCTGGATTGCATGACGTAGTAAAGTGGTACCACACTGAAACATTCAATGAAACCTGGTTTCGATCAATATTTTAGGGGATAACGCATGTTAGGTCTAGGTTAGGCCTGGGATTTTCACTCATCAGACTCATACTTTCGCATTCTTCACATACTTGTTGAACGGATCCTGGGTTTTTTCTGGTTTGGATCACGTAGTAATGTGGGACCACACTGAAACATTCAATGAAACCTGGTCTGGATAAATATTTTAGAGGATAACGCTTCTTAGGTCTAGGTAAGGCCTGAGATTTTCACTGATCAGACTCATACTTTCGCATTCTTCACATACTTGTTGAACGGATCCTGGGTTTTCTCTGGTTTTGATCACGTAGTAATGAGGTACCACAATGAAACATTCAATTAAACCTGGTCTTGATAAAAATTTTACAGAATAACGCATGTTAGGTCTGGGTTAGGTCTAGGATATGCCCTCATCAGGCTCTTACTTTCGCATATTTCTCATACTTCATGGCTAGATCCTGGGCTATTTCTGGATTGGATCACGTAGTATTGTGGTACCACACTGAAACAGTCTATTAAACCTGGTTTCGATCAATATTTTAGAGAATAATTCATGTTAGGTCTAGGTTAGGTCTGGGATTTGCTCTCATCAGGCTCATTCTTTCGCATATTTCTCATACTTGATGGCTAGATCCTGGGCTTTTTCTGGATTGCATCACGTAGCAATGAAGTACAACACTGAAACAGTCAATTAAACCTGGTTTCCATCAATATTTTAGTGGACAACGCATGTTAGGTCTAGGTTAGGCCTGGGATTTGCCCTCATCAGGCTCATACTGTCGCAGTTTTAACATACTTGTTGAACGGATACTGGGTTTTTTCTGGTTTGGTTCACGTAGTAATGTGGTACCACACTGAAACATTCAATTAAACCTGGTCTTGATAAATATTTTAGAGGATAACGCATGTTAGGTTTGGGTTAGGTCTAGGATTTGCCCTCATCAGGCTCATACTTTCGCATATTTCTCATACTTCATGGCTAGATCCTGGGCTGTTTCTGGATTGTATCACGTAGTAATGTGGTACCACGCTGAAACAGCCGATTAAACCTGGTTTCGATCAATATTTTAGAGGATAACGCAAGTTAGGTCTGGGATAGGTCTAGGATTTGCCCTCATCAGGCTCTTAGTTTCGCATATTTCTCATACTTCATGGCTAGATCCTGGGCTATTTCTGGATTGGATCACGTAGTAAAGTGGTACCACACTGAAACATTCAATGAAACCTGGTCTGGATAAATATTTTAGAGGATAACGCATCTTATGTCTGGGTTAGGTCTAAGATTTGCCCTCATCAGGCTCACAGATTAGCGTTTTTCACATACTAGTTGAACAGATCCTGGGCTTTTTCTGGTTTGGATCACGAAGTAGTGTGGTACGTCACTGAAACAGTCCATTAAACCTTGTTTCGCTCAATATTTTAGAGGATAACGCATGTTAGGTCTAGGTTAGGTCTGGGATTTGCTCTCATCAGGCTCATTCTTTCGCATATTTCTCATACTTGATGGCTAGATCCTGGGCTTTTTCTGGATTGCATCACGTAGTAATGTAGTACCACACTGAAACAGTCGATTAATCCAGGTTTCGATCAATATTTTTGAGGATAACGCATGTTAGGTCTAGGTTAGGCCTGGGATTTTCACTCATCGGACTCATACTTTCGCATTCTTCACATTCTTGTTGAACGGATCCTGGGTTTTTTCTGGTTTGGATCACGTAGTAATGTGGGTCCACACTGAAACAGTCGATTAATCCAGGTTTCGATCAATATTTTAGAGAATAATTCATGTTAGGTCTAGGTTAGGTCTGGGATTTGCTCTCATCAGGCTCATTCTTTCGCATATTTCTCATACTTGATGGCTAGATCCTGGGCTTTTTCAGGATTGCATCACGTAGTAATGAAGTACAACACTGAAACAGTCAATTAAACCTGGTTTGGATCAATATTTTAGAGGATAACGCATGTTAGGTCTAGGTTAGGCCTGGGATTTTCACTCATCAGACTCATACTTTCGCATTCTTCACATACTTGTTGAACGGATCCTGGGTTATTTCGGGTTTGGATCACGTAGTAATGTGGGACCACACTGAAACAGTCAATTAAACCAGGTTTCGATCAATATTTTAGAGAATAATTCATGTTAGGTCTAGGTTAGGCCTGAGATTTTCACTGATCAGACTCATACTTTCGCATTCTTCACATACTTGTTGAACGGATCCTGGGTTTTTTCTGGTTTTGATCACGTAGTAATGAGGTACCACAATGAAACATTCAATTAAACCTGGTCTTGATAATAATTTTACAGAATAACGCAAGTTATGTCTGGGATAGGTCTAGGATTTGCCCTCATCAGGCTGTTACTTTCGCATATTTCTCATACTTCATGGCTAGATCCTGGGCTATTTCTGGATTGGATCACGTAGTAATGTGGTACTACACTGAAACAGTCAATTAAACCTGGTTTTGATCAATATTTTAGAGAATAATTCATGTTAGGTCTAGGTTAGGTCAGGGATTTGCTCCAATCAGGCTCATTCTTTCGCATACTTCTCATACTTGATGGCTAGATCCTGGGCTTTTTCTGGATTGCATCACGTAGTAATGAAGTACAACACTGAAACAGTCAATTAAACCTGGTTTCGATCAATATTTTAGAGAATAATTCATGTTAGGTCTAGGTTAGGTCTGGGATTTGCTCTCGTCAGGCTCATTCTTTCGCATATTTCTCATACTTGATGGCTAGATCCTGGGCTTTTTCTGGATTGCATCACGTAGTAATGAAGTACAACACTGAAACAGTCAATTAAACCTGGTTTCCATCAATATTCTAGAGGACAACGCATGTTAGGTCTAGGTTAGGCCTGGGATTTTCCCTCATCAGACTCATACTGTCGCAGTTTTAACATACTTGTTGAACGGATCCTGGGTTTTTTCTGGTTTGGTTCGCGTAGTAATGTAGTACCACACTAAAACATTCAATTAAACCTTTTCTTGATAAATATTTTAGTGGATAACGCATGTTAGGTTTGGGTTAGGTCTGAGGTTTGGCCCTCATCAGGCTCATACTTTCGCATATTTCTCATACTTCATGGCTAGATCCTGGGCTGTTTCTGGATTGTATCAGGTAGTAAAGTGGTACCACACTGAAACATTCAATGAAACCTGGTCCGGACAAATATTTTAGAGGATAACGCAACTTAGGTCTGGGTTAGGTCTAAGATTTGCCCTCATCAGGCTCACAGTTTAGCGTTTTTCACTTACTTCTTGAACAGATCCTGGGCTTTCTCTGGTTTGGATCACGAAGTTGTGTGGTACCACACTGAAACAGTCCATTAAACCTGGTTTCGCTCAATATTTTAGAGGATAACGCATGTTAGGTCTAGGTTAGGTCTGGGATTTGCTCTCATCAGGCTCATTCTTTCGCATATTTCTCATACTTGATGGCTAGATCCTGGGTTTTTTCTGGATTGTATCACGTAGTAATGTGGCACCACGCTGAAACAGTCGATTAAACCTGGTTTCGATCAATATTTTATAGGATAACGCAAGGTAAGTCTGGGATAGGTCTGGGATTTGACCTCATCAGACTCATACTTTCGCGTTTTTCACATACTTGTTGAACAGATCCTGGGTTTTTTCTGGTTTGGATCACGTAGCAGTGTGGTACCACGCTGAAACAGTCCATTAAACCTGGTTTGGATCAATATTTTAGAGGATAACGCATGTTAGGTCTAGGTTAGGCCTGGGATTTTCACTCATCAGACTCATACTTTCGCATTCTTCACATACTTGTTGAACGGATCCTGGGTTATTTCGGGTTTGGATCACGTAGTAATGTGGGACCACACTGAAACAGTCAATTAAACCAGATTTCGATCAATATTTTAGAGAATAATTCATGTTAGGTCTAGGTTAGGCCTGGGATTTGCCCTCATCAGGGTCATACTGTCGCAGTTTTAACATACTTGTTGAACGGATCCTGGGTTTTTTCTGGTTTGGTTCACGTAGTAATGTGTTACCACACTGAAACATTCATTTAAACCTGGTCTTGATAAATATTTTATAGGATAACGCATGTTAGGTTTGGGTTAGGTCTAGGTTTTGCGGTCATCAGGCTCATACTTTCGCATATTTCTCATACTTCATGGCTAGATCCTGGGCTGTTTCTGGATTGTATCACGTAGTAATGTGGCACCACGCATAAACAGTCGATTAAACCTCGTTTCGATCAATATTTTATAGGATAACGCAAGTTAAGTCTGGGATAGGTCTGGGATTTGACCTCATCAGACTCATACTTTCGCGTTTTTCACATACTTGTTGAACAGATCCTGGGTTTCTTCTGGTTTGGATCAGGTAGTAATGTGGGACCACACTGAAACGGTCAAGTAAACCTGGTTTCGATCAATATTTTAGAGAATAATTCATGTTAGGTCTAAGTGTGGTCTGGGATTAACTCTCATCAGGCTCATTCTTTCGCATATTTCTCATACATGTTGAACAGATCCTGGGCTTTTTCTGGTTTGGATCACGTAGTAGTGTGGTACCACACTGAAACAGTCCATTAAACCTGGTTTCGCTCAATATTTTAGAGGATAACGCATGTTAGGTCTAGGTTAGGTCTGGAATTTGCTCTCATCAGGCTCATTCTTTCGCATATTTCTCATACTGGATGGCTAGATCCTGGGCTTTTTCTGGATTGCATCACGTAGTAATGTAGTACCACACTGAGACAGTCAATGAAACCTGGTTTCCAACAATATTTTAGAGGACAACGCATGTTAGGTCTAGGTTAGGCCTGGGATTTGCCCTCATCAGAGTCATACTGTGGCAGTTTTAACATACTTGTTGAACGGATCCTGGGTTTTTTCTGGTTTGGTTCACGTAGTAATGTGGTACCACACTGAAACATTCAATTAAACCTTTTCTACATAAATATATTAGAGGATAACGCATGTAAGGTTTGGGTTAGGTCTGAGGTTTGGCCCTCATCAGGCTCATACTTTCGCATATTTCTCATACTTCATGGCTAGATCCTGGGCTGTTTCTGGATTGTATCAGGTAGTAAAGTGGTACCACACTGAAACATTCAATGAAACCTGGTCTGGATAAATATTTTAGAGGACACCGCATCTTAGGTCTGGGTTAGGTCTAAGATTTGCCCTCATCAGGCTCACAGTTTAGCGTTTTTCACATACTTCTTGAACAGATCCTGGGCTTTCTCTGGTTTGGATCAGGAAGTAGTGTGGTACCACACTGAAACAGTCAATGAAACCTGGTTTCCAACAATATTTTAGAGGACAACGCAAGTTAGGTCTAGGTAAGGCCTGAGATTTTCACTGATCAGACTCATACTTTCGCATTCTTCACATACTTGTTGTACGGATCCTGTGTTTTTTCTAGTTTGGATCACGTAGAATTGTGGAACCACACTGAAACATTCAATTAAACCTGGTCTTGATAAATATTTTAGAGGATAACGCATGTTAGGTCTAGGTTAGGCCTGGGATTTTCACTCATCAGACTCATACTTTCGCATTCTTCACATACTTGTTGAACGGATCCTGGGTTATTTCTGGTTTGGATCACGTAGTAATGTGGGACCACACTGAAACAGTCCAATAAACCTGGTTTTGATCAATATTTTAGAGAATAATTCATGTTAGGTCTAGGTTAGGTCTGGGATTTCCTCCCATCAGGCTCATTCTTTCGCATATTTCTCATACTTGATCGCTAGAGCCTGGGCTTTTTCTGGATTGCATCACGTAGTAATGAAGTACAACACTGAAACAGTCAATTAAACCTGGTTTCCATCAATATTCTAGAGGACAACGCATGTTAGGTCTAGGTTAGGCCTGGGATTTGCCCTTATCAGGGTCATACTGTCGCAGTTTTAACATACTTGTTGAACGGATCCTGGGTTTTTTCTGGTTTGGTTCACGTAGTAATGTGTTACTACACTGAAACATTCAATTAAACCTGGTCTTGATAAATATTTTAGAGGATAACGCATGTTAGGTTTGGGTTAGGTCTAGGATTTGCCCTCATCAGGCTCATACTTTCGCATATTTCTCATACTTCATGGCTAGATCCTGGGCTGTTTCTGGATTGTATCACGTAGTAATGTGGCACCAAGCTGAAACAGTCGATTAAACCTGGTTTCGATCAATATTTTATAGGATAACGCAAGTTAAGTCTGGGATAGGTCTGGGATTTGACCTCATCAGACTCATACTTTCGCGTTTTTCACATACTTGTTGAACAGATTCTGGGTTTTTTCTGGTTTGGATCACGTAGTAGTGTGGTACCACGCTGAAACAGTCCATTAAACCTGGTTTGGATCAATATTTTAGAGGATAACGCATGTTAGGTCTAGGTTAGGCCTGGGATTTTCACTCATCAGACTCATACTTTCGCATTCTTCGCATACTTGTTGAACGGATCCTGGGTTATTTCTGGTTTGGGTCACGCAGTAATGTGGGACCACACTGAAACAGTCAATTAAACCAGGTTTCGATCAATATTTTAGAGAATAATTCATGTTAGGTCTAGGTTAGGTCTGGGATTTGCTCCCATCAGGCTCATACTTTCGCATATTTCTCATACTTCATGGCTAGATCCTGGGCTATTTCTGGATTGGATCACGTAGTAATGTGGCACCACGCTGAAACAGTCGATTAAACCTGGTTTCGATCAATATTTTAGAGGATAACGCAAGTTAAGTCTGGGATAGGTCTGGGATTTGACCTCATCAGACTCATACTTTCGCATATTTCTCACACTTCATGGCTAGATCCTGGGCTGTTTCTGGATTGGATCACGTAGTAATGTGGTACCACGCTGAAACAGTCAATTAAACCTGGTTTCGATCAATATTTTAGAGGATAAAGCAAGTTAGGTCTGGGATAGGTCTAGGATTTGCCCTCATCAGGCTCTTACTTTCGCATATTTCTCATACTTCATGGCTAGATCCTGGGCTATTTCTGGATTGGATCACGTAGTAAAGTGGTACCACACTGAAACATTCAATGAAACCTGGTTTCCATCAATATTCTAGAGGACAACGCATGTTAGGTCTAGGTTAGGCCTGGGATTTGCCCTCATCAGAGTCATACTGTGGCAGTTTTAACATTCTTGTTGAACGGATCCTGGGTTTTTTCTGGTTTGGTTCACGTAGTAATGTGGTACCACACTGAAACATTCAATTAAACCTTTTCTTCATAAATATTTTAGAGGATAACGCATGTAAGGTTTGGGTTAGGTCTGAGGTTTGGCCCTCATCAGGCTCATACTTTCGCATATTTCTCATACATCATGGCTAGATCCTGGGCTGTTTCTGGATTGTATCAGGTAGTAAAGTGGTACCACACTGAAACATTCAATGAAACCTGGTCTGGATAAATATTTTAGAGGACACCGCATCTTAGGTCTGGGTTAGGTCTAAGATTTGCCCTCATCAGGCTCACAGTTTAGCGTTTTTCACATACTTCTTGAACAGATCCTGGGCTTTCTCTGGTTTGGATCAGGAAGTAGTGTGGTACCACACTGAAACAGTCAATGAAACCTGGTTTCCAACAATATTTTAGAGGACAACGCAAGTTAGGTCTAGGTAAGGCCTGAGATTTTCACTGATCAGACTCATACTTTCGCATTCTTCACATACTTGTTGAACGGATCCTGTGTTTTTTCTAGTTTGGATCACGTAGTATTGTGGTACCACACTGAAACATTCAATTAAACCTGGTCTTGATAAATATTTTAGAGGATAACGCATGTTAGGTCTAGGTTAGGCCTGGGATTTTCACTCATCAGACTCATACTTTCGCATTCTTCACATACTTGTTGAACGGATCCTGGGTTATTTCTGGTTTGGATCACGTAGTAATGTGGGACCACACTGAAACAGTCCAATAAACCTGGTTTTGATCAATATTTTAGAGAATAATTCATGTTAGGTCTAGGTTAGGTCTGGGATTTGCTCCCATCAGGCTCATTCTTTCGCATATTTCTCATACTTGATCGCTAGAGCCTGGGCTTTTTCTGGATTGCATCACGTAGTAATGAAGTACAACACTGAAACAGTCAATTAAACCTGGTTTCCATCAATATTCTAGAGGACAACGCATGTTAGGTCTAGGTTAGGCCTGGGATTTGCCCTTATCAGGGTCATACTGTCGCAGTTTTAACATACTTGTTGAACGGATCCTGGGTTTTTTCTGCTTTGGTTCACGTAGTAATGTGTTACTACACTGAAACATTCAATTAAACCTGGTCTTGATAAATATTTTAGAGGATAACGCATGTTAGGTTTGGGTTAGGTCTAGGATTTGCCCTCATCAGGCTCATACTTTCGCATATTTCTCATACTTCATGGCTAGATCCTGGGCTGTTTCTGGATTGTATCACGTAGTAATGTGGCACCAAGCTGAAACAGTCGATTAAACCTGGTTTCGATCAATATTTTATAGGATAACGCAAGTTAAGTCTGGGACAGGTCTAGGATTTGACCTCATCAGACTCATACTTTCGCGTTTTTCACATACTTGTTGAACAGATCCTGGGTTTTTTCTGGTTTGGATCACGTAGTAGTGTGGTACCACGCTGAAACAGTCCATTAAACCTGGTTTGGATCAATATTTTAGAGGATAACGCATGTTAGGTCTAGGTTAGGCCTGGGATTTTCACTCATCAGACTCAAACTTTCGCATTCTTCGCATACTTGTTGAACGGATCCTGGGTTATTTCTGGTTTGGGTCACGCAGTAATGTGGGACCACACTGAAACAGTCAATTAAACCAGGTTTCGATCAATATTTTAGAGAATAATTCATGTTAGGTCTAGGTTAGGTCTGGGATTTGCTCCCATCAGGCTCATACTTTCGCATATTTCTCATACTTCATGGCTAGATCCTGGGCTATTTCTGGATTGGATCACGTAGTAATGTGGCACCACGCTGAAACAGTCGATTAAACCTGGTTTCGATCAATATTTTAGAGGATAACGCAAGTTAAGTCTGGGATAGGTCTGGGATTTGACCTCATCAGACTCATACTTTCGCATATTTCTCACACTTCATGGCTAGATCCTGGGCTGTTTCTGGATTGGATCACGTAGTAATGTGGTACCACGCTGAAACAGTCAATTAAACCTGGTTTCGATCAATATTTTAGAGGATAAAGCAAGTTAGGTCTGGGATAGGTCTAGGATTTGCCCTCATCAGGCTCTTACTTTCGCATATTTCTCATACTTCATGGCTAGATCCTGGGCTATTTCTGGATTGGATCACGTAGTAAAGTGGTACCACACTGAAACATTCAATGAAACCTGGTCTGGATAAATATTTCAGAGGATAACGCATCGTATGTCTGGGTTAGGTCTAAGATTTGCCCTCATCAGGCTCACAGTTTAGCGTTTTTCACATACTTGTTGAACAGATCCTGGGCTTTTTCTGGTTTGCATCACGAAGTAGTGTGGTACCTCACTGAAACGGTCCATTAAACCTGGTTTCGCTCAATATTTTAGAGGATAACGCATGTTAGGTTTAGGTTAGTTCTGGGATTAGCTCTCATCAGGCTCATTCTTTCGCATATTTCTCATACTTCATGGCTAGATCCTGGGCTATTTCTGGATTGGATCACGTAGTAATGTGGCACCACGCTGAAGCAGTCGATTAAACCTGGTATCGATCAATATTTTAGAGGATAACGCAAGTTAAGTCTGGGATAGGTCTGGGATTTGACCTCATCAGACTCATACTTTCGCGTTTTTCACATACTTGTTGAACAGATCGTGGGTTTTTTCTGGATTGCATCACGTAGTAATGTAGTACCACACTGAAACAGTCAATGAAACCTGGTTTCCATCAATATTTTAGAGGACAACGCATGTTAGGTCTAGGTTAGCCCTGGGAATTACACTCATCAGACTCATACTTTCGCATTCTTCACATACTTGTTGAACTGATCCTGGGTTTTTTCTGGTTTGGATCACGTAGTATTGTGGTACCACACTGAAACAGTCAATGAAACCTGGTTTCCATCAATATTTTAGAGGACAACGCATGTTAGGTCTAGGTTAGGCCTGGGATTTTCACTCATCAGGCTCATACTTTCGCATTCTTCACATACTTCTTGAACGGATCCTAGGTTTTTTCTGGTTTGGATCACGTAGTAATGTGGTACCACACTGAGACAGTCAATGTAACCTGGTTTCCATCAATATTTTAGAGGACAACGCAAGTTAGGTCTAGGTAAGGCCTGAGATTTTCACTGATCGGACTCATACTTTCGCATTTTTCCCATACTTGTTCAACGGATCCTGGGTTTTTTCTGGTTTGGATCACGTAGTAATGTGGTACCACACTGAAACGGTCAATTAAACCTGGTTTCGATCAATATTTTAGAGGATAACGCAAGTTAGGTCTGGAATAAGTCTGGGATTTGCCCTCATCAGGCTCATACTTTCGCGTTTTTCACATACTTGTTGAACAGATCCTGGGTTTTTTCTAGTTTGGGTCACGTAGTAGTGTGATACCACACTGAAACAGTCGATTAAACCTGGCATCGATCAATATTTTAGAGGATAACGCATGTTAGGTCTAGGTCAGCCCTGGGAATTACACTCATCAGACTCATACTTTCGCATTCTTCAAATACTTGTTGAACTGATCCTGGGTGTTTTCTGGTTTGGATCACGTAGTAATGTGGTACCGCACTGAAACAGTCGATTAAACCTGGTTTCGATCAATATTTTAGAGGATAACACAAGTAAGGTCTGGGATAGGTCTGGGATTTGACCTCACCAGACTCATACCTTCGCACACTTCACATACTCCTTGAACAGATCCTGGGTTATTTTCTGGTTTGGGTCACATAGTAATGTGGTACCACACTGAAACAGTCGATTAGACCAGGTTTCGATCAATATTTTAGAGGATAACGCATGTTAAGTCTAGGTTAGGTCTGGGATTTCCACTCATCAGACTCATACTTTGGCATTCTTCACATACTTGTTGAACGGATTCTGGGTTTTTTCTGGTTTGGATCACGTAGTAATGTGGTACCACACTGAAACAGTCGATTAAACCTGGTTTCGATCAATATTTTTGAGGATAACGCAAGTTAGGTCTGGGATAGGTCTGGGATTTGACCTCATCAGACTCATACTTTCGCACAGTTCACATACTCCTTGAACAGATCCTGGGTTATTTTCTGGTTTGGATCACATAGTAATGTGGTACCACACTGAAACAGTCGATTAAACCAGGTTTCGATCAATATTTTAGAGGAGAACGCATGTTAGGTCTAGGTTAGGCCTGGGATTTTCACTCATCAGACGCATACTTTCGCATTCTTCACATTCTTGTTGAACGGATCCTGAGTTTTTTCTGGTTTGGATCACGTAGTAATGTGGGAGCACACTGAAACAGTCAATTAAACCAGGTTTCGATCATTATTTTAGAGGAGAACGCATGTTAGGTCTAGGTTAGGTCTGGGATTTGCTCTCATCAGGCTCATTCTTTCGCATATTTCTCATACTTTATGGCTAGAACCTGGGCTTTTTCTGGATTGCATCACGTAGTAATGAAGTACAACACAGAAACAGTCAATTAAACCTGGTTTCCATCAATATTCTAGAGGACAACGCATGTTAGGTCTAGGTTAGGCCTGGGATTTGCCCTCATCAGGGTCATACTGTCGCAGTTTTAACATACTTGTTGAACGGATCCTGGGTTTTTTCTGGTTTGGTTCACGCAGTAATGTGGTACCACACTGAAACGTTCAATTAAACCTTTTCTTGATAAATATTTTAGAGGATAACGCATGTTAGGTTTGGGTTAGGTCTAGGATTTGCCCTCATCAGGCTCATACTTTCGCATATTTCTCATACTTCATGGCTAGATCCTGGGCTGATTCTGGATTGTATCACGCAGTAATGTGGTACCACACTGAAACATTCAATTAAACCTTTTCTTGATAAATATTTTAGAGGATAACGCATGTTAGGTTTGGGTTAGGTCTAGGATTTGCCCTCATCAGGCTCATACTTTCGCATATTTCTCATACTTCATGGCTAGATCCTGGGCTGTTTCTGGATTGGATCACGTAGTAATGTGGTACCACGCTGAAACAGTCAATTAAACCTGGTTTCGATCAATATCATAGAGGATAACGCATGTTAGGTCTAGGTTAGGTCTGGGATTTGCTCTCATCAGACTCATTCTTTCGTATATTTCTCATACTTGATGGCTAGATCCTGGGCTTTTTCTGGATTGCATCACGTATTAATGTAGTACCACACTGAAACAGTCAATGAAACCTGGTTTCCATCAATATTCTAGAGGACAACGCATGTTAGGTCTAGGTTAGGCCTGGGATTTGCCCTCATCAGAGTCATACTGTGGCAGTTTTAACATACTTGTTGAACGGATCCTGGGTTTTTTCTGGTTTGGTTCACGTAGTAATGTAGTACCACACTGAAACATTCAATTAAACCTTTTCTTCATAAATATTTTAGAGGATAACGCATGTTAGGTTTGGGTTAGGTCTGAGGTTTGGCCCTCATCAGGCTCATACTTTCGCATATTTCTCATACTTCATGGCTAGATCCTGGGCTGTTTCTGGATTGTATCAGGTAGTAAAGTGGTACCACACTGAAACATTCAATGAAACCTGGTCTGGATAAATATTTTAGAGGATAACGCATCTTAGGTCTGGGTTAGGTCTAAGATTTGCCCTCATCAGGCTCACAGTTTAGCGTTTTTCACATACTTCTTGAACAGATCCTGGGCTTTCTCTGGTTTGGATCAGGAAGTAGTGTGGTACCACACTGAAACAGTCAGTGAAACCTGTTTTCCAACAATATTTTAGAGGACAACGCAAGTTAGGTCTAGGTAAGGCCTGAGATTTTCACTGATCAGACTCATACTTTCGCATTCTTCACATACTTGTTGAACGGATCCTGGTTTTTTTCTGGTTTGGATCACGTAGTATTGTGGTACCACACTGAAACATTCAATTAAACCTGGTCTTGATAAATATTTTAGAGGATAACGCATGTTAGGTCTAGGTTAGGCCTGGGATTTTCACTCATCAGACTCATACTTTCGCATTCTTCACATACTTGTTGAACGGATCCTGGGTTATTTCTGGTTTGGATCACGTAGTAATGTGGGACCACACTGAAACAGTCAAATAAACCTGGTTTTGATCAATATTTTAGAGAATAATTCATGTTAGGTCTAGGTTAGGTCTGGGATTTGCTCCCATCAGGCTCATTCTTTCGCATATTTCTCATACTTGATCGCTAGAGCCTGGGCTTTTTCTGGATTGCATCACGTAGTAATGAAGTACAACACTGAAACAGTCAATTAAACCTGGTCTTGATAAATATTTTAGTGGATAACGCATGCTAGGTTTGGGTTAGGTCTAGGATTTGCCCTCATCAGGCTCATACTTTCGCATATTTCTCATACTTCATGGCTAGATCCTGGGCTGTTTCTGGGGTTGTATCACGTAGTAATGTGGCACCAAGCTGAAACAGTCGATTAAACCTGGTTTCGATCAATATTTTATAGGATAACGCAAGTTAAGTCTGGGATAGGTCTGGGATTTGACCTCATCAGACTCATACTTTCGCGTTTTTCACATACTTGTTGAACAGATCCTGGGTTTTTTCTGGTTTGGATCACGTAGTAGTGTGGTACCACGCTGAAACAGTCCATTAAACCTGGTTTGGATCAGTATTTTAGAGGATAACGCATGTTAGGTCTAGGTTAGTCCTGGGATTTTCACTCATCAGACTCATACTTTCGCATTCTTCGCATACTTGTTGAACGGATCCTGGGTTATTTCTGGTTTGGGTCACGCAGTAATGTGGGACCACACTGAAACAGTCAATTAAACCAGGTTTCGATCAATATTTTAGAGAATAATTCATGTTAGGTCTAGGTTAGGTCTGGGATTTGCTCCCATCAGGCTCATACTTTCGCATATTTCTCATACTTCATGGCTAGATCCTGGGCTATTTCTGGATTGGATCACGTAGTAATGTGGGTACCACGCTGAAACAGTCGATTAAACCTGGTTTCGATCAATATTTTAGAGGATAACGCAAGTTAAGTCTGGGATAGGTCTGGGATTTGACCTCATCAGACTCATACTTTCGCATTCTTCACATACTTGCTGAACAGATCCTGGGTTATTTTCTGGTTTGGATCACGTAGTAGTGTGGTACCACGCTGAAACAGTCCATTAAACCTGGTTTGGATCAGTATTTTAGAGGATAACGCATGTTAGGTCTAGGTTAGTCCTGGGATTTTCACTCATCAGACTCATACTTTCGCATTCTTCGCATACTTGTTGGACGGATCCTGGGTTTTTTCTGGTTTGGATCACGTAGTAATGTCGGACCACACTGAAACAGTCAATTAAACCTGGTTTCGATCAATATTTTAGAGAATAATTCATGTTAGGTCTAGGTTAGATCTGGGATTTGCTCTCATCAGGCTTATTCTTTCGCATATTTCTCATACTTCATGGCTAGATCCTGGGCTGTTTCTGGATTGTATCACGTAGTAATGTGGTACCACGCTGAAACAGTCAATTAAACCTGGCTTCGATCAATATTTTAGAGGATAACGCAAGTCAGGTCTGGGATAGGTCTAGGATTTGCTCTCATCAGGCTCATTCTTTCGCATATTTCTCATACTTGATGGCTAGATCCTGGGCTTTTTCTGGATTGCATCACGTAGTAATGTAGTACCACACTGAAACAGTCAATGAAACCTGGTTTCCATCAATATTTTAGAGGACAACGCAAGTTAGGTCTAGGTAAGGCCTGAGATTTTCACTGATCGGACTCATACTTTCGCATTTTTCCCATACTTGTTCAACGGATCCTGGGTTTTTTCTGGTTTGGATCACGAAGTAGTGTGGTACCACACTGAAACAGTCCATTAAACCTGGTTTCGCTCAATATTTTAGAGGATAACGCATGTAAGGTCTAGGATAGGTCTGGGATTTGCTCTCATCAGGTTCATTCTTTCGCATATTTCTCATACTTGATGGCTAGATCCTGGGTTATTTTCTGGTTTGGACCACGTAGTAATGTGGTACCACACTGAAACGGTCAATTAAACCTGGTTTCGATCAATATTTTAGAGGATAACGCAAGTTAGATCTGGGATAGGTCTGGGATTTGCCCTCATCAGGCTCATACCTTCGCATTCTTCACATACTTGTTGAACTGATCCTGGTTTTTTTCTGGTTTGGATCACGTAGTAATGTGGTACCACACTGAAACGGTCAATTAAACCTGGTTTCGATCAATATTTTAGAGGATAACGCAAGTTAGGTCTGGGATAGGTCTGGGATTTGACCTCATCAGACTCATACTTTCGCACACTTCACATACTCGTTGAACAGATCCTGGGTTATTTTCTGGTTTGGATCACATAGTAATGTGGTACCACACCGAAACAGTCGATTAAACCAGGTTTCGATCAATATTTTAGAGGGGAACGCATGTTATGTCTAGGTTAGGCCTGGGATTTTCACTCATCAGACTCATACTTTCGCATTCTTCACATTCTTGTTGGACGGATCCTGGGTTTTTTCTGGTTTGGATCACGTAGTAATGTCGGACCACACTGAAACAGTCAATTACACCTGGTTTCGATCAATATTTTAGAGAATAATTCATGTTAGGTCTAGGTTAGATCTGGGATTTGCTCTCATCAGGCTCATTCTTTCGCATATTTCTCATACTTCATGGCTAGATCCTGGGCTGTTTCTGGATTGTATCACGTAGTAATGTGGTACCACGCTGAAACAGTCAATTAAACCTGGTTTCGATCAATATTTTAGAGGATAACGCATGTTAGGTCTAGGTTAGGTCTGGTTTTGCTCTCATCAGGCTCATTCTTTCGCATATTTCTCATACTTGATGGTTAGATCCTGGGCTTTTTCTGGATTGCATCACGTAGCAATGTAGTACCACACTGAAACAGTCAATGAAACCTGGTTTCCAACAATATTTTAGAGGAAAACGCATGTTAGGTCTAGGTTAGGCCTGGGATTTTCACTCATCAGACTCATACTTTCGCATTCTTCACATACTTGTTGAACGGATCCTGGGTTTTTTCTGGTTTGGATCACGTAGTAATGTGGTACCACACTGAGACAGTCAATGAAACCTGGTTTCCATCAATATTTTAGAGGACAACGCAAGTTAGGTCTAGGTAAGGCCTGAGATTTTCACTGATCGGACTCATACTTTCGCATTTTTCCCATACTTGTTCAACGGATCCTGGGTTTTTTCTGGTTTGGATCACGAAGTAGTGTGGTACCACACTGAAACAGTCCATTAAACCTGCTTTCGCTCAATATTTTAGAGGATAACGCATGTAAGGTCTAGGATAGGTCTGGGATTTGCTCTCATCAGGTTCATTCTTTCGCATATTTCTCATACTTGATGGCTAGATCCTGGGTTATTTTCTGGTTGGGATCACATAGTAATGTGGTACCACACTGAAACAGTCGATTAAACCAGGATTCGATCAATATTTTTGAGGATAACGCATGTTAGGTCTAGGTTAGGCCTGGGATTTTCAATCATCAGACTCATACTTTCGCATTCTTCACATACTTGTTGAACGGATCCTGGGTTTTTTCTGGTTTGGATCACGTAGTAATGTGGGACCACACTGAAACAGTCAATTAAACCTGGTTTCGATCAATATTTTAGAGAATAATTCATGTTAGGTGTAGGTTAGCTCTGGCATTTGCTCTCATCAGGCACATTCTTTCGCATATTTCTCAATCTTGATGGTTAGATCCTGGGCTTTTTCTGGATTGCATCACGTAGTAATGTGGTACCACACTGAAACTTTCAATTAAACCAGGTCTTGATAAATATTTTAGAAGCTAACGTATGTTAGGTCTGGGTTAGGTCTAGGATTTGAATCCATCAGGCTCATACTTTCGCATATTTCTCATACTTCATGGCTAGATCTTGGGCTTTTTCTGTTTTGCATCACGTAGTAAAGTGGTACCACACTGCAACATTCAATGAAACCTCGTCTGGATAAATATTTTAGAGGTTAACGCATCTTAGGTCTGGGTTAGGTCTACGATTTGCCCTCATCAGGCTCACAGTTTAGCGTTTTTCACATACTTGTTGAACAGATCCTGGGTTTTTTCTGGTTTGGATCACGAAGTAATGTGGTACCACACTGAAACAGTCCATTAGACCTGGTTTCGCTCAATATTTTAGAGGATAACGCATGTTAGGTCTAGGTTACGTCTGGGATTTGCACTCGTCAGGCTCATTCTTTCGCATATTTCTCATACTTGATGGCTAGATCCTGGGTTTTTTCTGGTTTGGATCACGTAGTAATGTGGTACCACACTGAAACAGTCCATTAGACCTGGTTTCGCTCAATATTTTAGAGGATAACGCATGTTAGGTCTAGGTTAGGTCTGGGATTTGCTCTCGTCAGGCTCATTCTTTCGCATATTTCTCATACTTGATGGCTAGATCCTGGGTTTTTTCTGGTTTGGATCAGGTAGTAATGTGGTACCACACTGAGACGGTCAATTAAACCTGGTTTCGATCAATATTTTAGAGGATAACGCAAGTTAGGTCTGGGATAGGTCTGGGATTTGCCCACATCAGGCTCATACTTTCGCATTCTTCACATACTTGATGAACTGATCCTGGGTTTTTTCTGGATTGCATCACGTAGTAAAGTGGTACCACACTGGAACATTCAATGAAACCTGGTCTGGATAAATATTTTAGAGGTTAACGCATCCTAGGTCTGGGTTAGGTCTACGATTTGCCCTCATCAGGCTCACAGTTTAGCGTTTTTCACATACTTGTTGAACAGATCCTGGGTTTTTTCTGGTTTGGATCACGTAGTAATGTGGTACCACACTGAAACGGTCAATTAAACCTGGTTTCGATCAATATTTTAGAGGAAAACGTAAGTTAGGTCTGGGATAGGTCTGGGATTTGACCTCATCAGACTCATACTTTCGCACACTTCACATACTCGTTGAACAGATCCTGGGTTATTTTCTGGTTTGGATCACATAGTAATGTGGTACCACACTGAAACAGTCGATTAAACCAGGTTTCGATCAATATTTTAGAGGAGAACGCATGTTAGGTCTAGGTTAGGCCTGGGATTTTCACTCATCAGACTCATACTTTCGCATTCTTCACATTCTTGTTGAACGGATCCTGGGATTTTTCTGGTTTGGATCACGTAGTAATGTGGGACCACACTGAAACAGTCAATTAAACCTGGTTTCGATCAATATTTTAGAGAATAACGCAAGTTAGGTCTGGGATAGGTCTGGGATTTGACCTCATCAGGCTCATACTTTCGCATTCTTCACATACTTGTTGAACTGATCCTGGGTTTTTTCTGGATTGCATCACGTAGTAAAGTGGTACCACACTGAAACATTCAATGAAACCTGGTCTGGATAAATATTTTAGAGGTTAACGCATCTTAGGTCTGGATTAGGTCTACGATTTGCCCTCATCAGGCTCACAGTTTAGCGTTTTTCACATACTTGTTCAACAGATCCTGGGTTTTTTCTGGTTTGGATCAGGTAGTAATGTGGTACCACACTGAAACGGTCAATTAAACCTGGTTTCGATCAATATTTTAGAGGATAACGCAAGTTAGGTCTGGGATAGGTCTGGGATTTGCCCTCATCAGGCTCATACTTTCGCATTCTTCACATACTTGTTGAACTGATCCTGGGTTTTTTCTGGTTTGGATCAGGTAGTAATGTGGTACCACACTGAAACGGTCAATTAAACCTGGTTTCGATCAATATTTTAGAGGAAAACGCATCTTAGGTCTGGGTTAGGTCTACGATTTGCCCTCATCAGGCTCACAGTTTAGCGTTTTTCACATACTTGTTGAACAGATCCTGGGTTTTTTCTGGTTTGGATCACGTAGTAATGTGGTACCACACTGAAACGGTCAATTAAACCTGGTTTCGATCAATATTTTAGAGGAAAACGCAAGTTAGGTCTGGGATAGGTCTGGGATTTGACCTCATCAGACTCATACTTTCGCACACTTCACATACTCGTTGAACAGATCCTGGGTTATTTTCTGGTTTGGATCACATAGTAATGTGGTACCACACTGAAACAGTCGATTAAACCAGGTTTCGATCAATATTTTAGAGGAGAACGCATGTTAGGTCTAGGTTAGGCCTGGGATTTTCACTCATCAGACTCATACTTTCGCATTCTTCACATTCTTGTTGTACGGATCCTGGGTTTTTTCTGGTTTGGATCACGTAGTAATGTGGGACCACACTGAAACAGTCAATTAAACCTGGTTTCGATCAATATTTTAGAGGATAACGCAAGTTAGGTCTGGGATAGGTCTAGGATTTGCCCTCATCAGGCTCTTACTTTCGCATATTTCTCATACTTCATGGCTAGATCCTGGGCTATTTCTGGATTGGATCACGTAGTAAAGTGGTACCACACTGAAACATTCAATTAAACCTGGTCTGGATAAATATTTTAGAGGATAACGCATCTTAGGTCTGGGTTAGGTCTAAGCTTTGCCCTCATCAGGCTCACAGTTTCGCGTTTTTCACATACTTGTTGAACAGATCCTGGGTTTTTTCTGGTTTGGATCACGAAGTAGTGTGGTACCACACTGAAACAGTCCATTAAACCAGGTTTCGCTCAATATTTTAGAGGATAACGCATGTTAGGTCTAGGTTAGGTCTGGTTTTGCTCTCATCATGCTCATTCTTTCGCATATTTCTCATACTTGATGGCTAGATCCTGGGCTTTTTCTGGATTGCATCACGTAGTAATGTAGTACCACACTGAAACAGTCAATGAAACCTGGTTTCCATCAATATTTTAGAGGACAACGCATGTTAGGTCCAGGTTAGCCCTGGGAATTACACTCATCAGACTCATACTTTCGCACACTTCACATACTCCTTGAACAGATCCTGGGTTATTTTCTGGTTTGGGTCACGTAGTAGTGTGATACCACACTGAAACAGTCGATTAAACCTGGTTTCGATCAATATTTTAGAGGATAACGCATGTTAGGTCTAGGTCAGCCCTGGGAATAACACTCATCAGACTCATACTTTCGCATTCTTCACATACTTGTTGAACTGATCCTGGGTTTTTTCTGGTTTGGATCACGTAGTAATGTGGTACCACACTGAAACAGTTGATTAAACCTGGTTTCGATCAATATTTTAGAGGATAACGAATGTTAGGTCTATGTTAGCCCTGGGATTCTCACTCATCAGACTCATACTTTCGCACACTTCACATACTCCTTGAACAGATCCTGGGTTATTTTCTGGTTTGGGTCACGTAGTAGTGTGATACCACACTGAAACAGTCGATTAAACCTGGTTTCGATCAATATTTTAGAGGATAACGCATGTTAGGTCTAGGTCAGCCCTGGGAATAACACTCATCAGACTCATACTTTCGCATTCTTCACATACTTGTTGAACTGATCCTGGGTTTTTTCTGGTTTGGATCACGTAGTAATGTGGTACCACACTGAAACAGTTGATTAAACCTGGTTTCGATCAATATTTTAGAGGATAATGCATGTTAGGTCTATGTTAGCCCTGGGATTCTCACTCATCAGACTCATACTTTCGCACACTTCACATACTCCTTGAACAGATCCTGGGTTATTTTCTGGTTTGGATCACGTAGTAATGTGGTACCGCACTGAAACAGTCGATTAAACCTGGTTTCGATCAATATTTTAGAGGATAACGCATGTTAAGTGTAGGTTAGGTCTGGGATTTTCACTCATCAGACTCATACTTTCGCACACTTCACATACTCCTTGAACAGATCCTGGGTTATTTTCTGGTTTGGATCACATAGTAATGTGGTACCACACTGAAACAGTCGATTAAACCAGGTGTCGATCAATATTTTAGAGGATAACGAATGTTAGGTCTATGTTAGCCCTGGGATTCTCACTCATCAGACTCATACTTTCGCACACTTCACATACTCCTTGAACAGATCCTGGGTTATTTTCTGGTTTGGGTCACGTAGTAGTGTGATACCACACTGAAACAGTCGATTAAACCTGGTTTCGATCAATATTTTAGAGGATAACGCATGTTAGGTCTAGGTCAGCCCTGGGAATAACACTCATCAGACTCATACTTTCGCATTCTTCACATACTTGTTGAACTGATCCTGGGTTTTTTCTGGTTTGGATCACGTAGTAATGTGGTACCACACTGAAACAGTTGATTAAACCTGGTTTCGATCAATATTTTAGAGGATAATGCATGTTAGGTCTATGTTAGCCCTGGGATTCTCACTCTTCAGACTCATACTTTCGCACACTTCACATACTCCTTGAACAGATCCTGGGTTATTTTCTGGTTTGGATCACGTAGTAATGTGGTACCGCACTGAAACAGTCGATTAAACCTGGTTTCGATCAATATTTTAGAGGATAACGCATGTTAAGTGTAGGTTAGGTCTGGGATTTTCACTCATCAGACTCATACTTTCGCACACTTCACATACTCCTTGAACAGATCCTGGGTTATTTTCTGGTTTGGATCACATAGTAATGTGGTACCACACTGAAACAGTCGATTAAACCAGGTGTCGATCAATATTTTAGATGATAACGCATGTTAAGTCTAGGTTAGGTCTGGGATTTTCGCTCATCAGACTCATACTTTCGCATTCTTCACATACTTGTTGAACGGATCCTGGGTTTTTTCTGGTTTGGATCACGTAGTAATGTGGTACCACAATGAAACAGTCGATTAAACCTGGTTTCGATCAATATTTTTGAGGATAACGCAAGTTAGGTCTGGGATAGTTCTGGGATTTTCACTCATCAGACTCATACTTTCGCACTATTCACATACTTGTAGAACGGATCCTGGGTTTTTTTCTGGTTTGGATCACGTAGTAATGTGGTACCACACTGAAACAGTCGATTAAACCTGGTTTCGATCAATATTTTAGAGGATAACGCATGTTAAGTGTAGGTTAGGTCTGGGATTTTCACTCATCAGACTCATACTTTCGCACACTTCACATACTCCTTGAACAGATCCTGGGTTATTTTCTGGTTTGGATCACATAGTAATGTGGTACCACACTGAAACAGTCGATTAAACCAGGTTTCGATCAATATTTTAGAGAATAATTCATGTTAGGTCTAGGTTAGGCCTGAGATTTTCACTGATCAGACTCATACTTTCGCATTCTTCACATACTTGTTGAACGGATCCTGGGTTTTTTCTGGTTTTGATCACGTAGTAATGAGGTACCACAATGAAACATTCAATTAAACCTGGTCTTGATAATAATTTTACAGAATAACGCAAGTTATGTCTGGGATAGGTCTAGGATTTGCCCTCATCAGGCTGTTACTTTCGCATATTTCTCATACTTCATGGCTAGATCCTGGGCTATTTCTGGATTGGATCACGTAGTAATGTGGTACTACACTGAAACAGTCAATTAAACCTGGTTTTGATCAATATTTTAGAGAATAATTCATGTTAGGTCTAGGTTAGGTCAGGGATTTGCTCCAATCAGGCTCATTCTTTCGCATACTTCTCATACTTGATGGCTAGATCCTGGGCTTTTTCTGGATTGCATCACGTAGTAATGAAGTACAACACTGAAACAGTCAATTAAACCTGGTTTCGATCAATATTTTAGAGAATAATTCATGTTAGGTCTAGGTTAGGTCTGGGATTTGCTCTCGTCAGGCTCATTCTTTCGCATATTTCTCATACTTGATGGCTAGATCCTGGGCTTTTTCTGGATTGCATCACGTAGTAATGAAGTACAACACTGAAACAGTCAATTAAACCTGGTTTCCATCAATATTCTAGAGGACAACGCATGTTAGGTCTAGGTTAGGCCTGGGATTTTCCCTCATCAGACTCATACTGTCGCAGTTTTAACATACTTGTTGAACGGATCCTGGGTTTTTTCTGGTTTGGTTCGCGTAGTAATGTAGTACCACACTAAAACATTCAATTAAACCTTTTCTTGATAAATATTTTAGTGGATAACGCATGTTAGGTTTGGGTTAGGTCTGAGGTTTGGCCCTCATCAGGCTCATACTTTCGCATATTTCTCATACTTCATGGCTAGATCCTGGGCTGTTTCTGGATTGTATCAGGTAGTAAAGTGGTACCACACTGAAACATTCAATGAAACCTGGTCCGGACAAATATTTTAGAGGATAACGCAACTTAGGTCTGGGTTAGGTCTAAGATTTGCCCTCATCAGGCTCACAGTTTAGCGTTTTTCACTTACTTCTTGAACAGATCCTGGGCTTTCTCTGGTTTGGATCACGAAGTTGTGTGGTACCACACTGAAACAGTCCATTAAACCTGGTTTCGCTCAATATTTTAGAGGATAACGCATGTTAGGTCTAGGTTAGGTCTGGGATTTGCTCTCATCAGGCTCATTCTTTCGCATATTTCTCATACTTGATGGCTAGATCCTGGGTTTTTTCTGGATTGTATCACGTAGTAATGTGGCACCACGCTGAAACAGTCGATTAAACCTGGTTTCGATCAATATTTTATAGGATAACGCAAGGTAAGTCTGGGATAGGTCTGGGATTTGACCTCATCAGACTCATACTTTCGCGTTTTTCACATACTTGTTGAACAGATCCTGGGTTTTTTCTGGTTTGGATCACGTAGCAGTGTGGTACCACGCTGAAACAGTCCATTAAACCTGGTTTGGATCAATATTTTAGAGGATAACGCATGTTAGGTCTAGGTTAGGCCTGGGATTTTCACTCATCAGACTCATACTTTCGCATTCTTCACATACTTGTTGAACGGATCCTGGGTTATTTCGGGTTTGGATCACGTAGTAATGTGGGACCACACTGAAACAGTCAATTAAACCAGATTTCGATCAATATTTTAGAGAATAATTCATGTTAGGTCTAGGTTAGGCCTGGGATTTGCCCTCATCAGGGTCATACTGTCGCAGTTTTAACATACTTGTTGAACGGATCCTGGGTTTTTTCTGGTTTGGTTCACGTAGTAATGTGTTACCACACTGAAACATTCATTTAAACCTGGTCTTGATAAATATTTTATAGGATAACGCATGTTAGGTTTGGGTTAGGTCTAGGTTTTGCGGTCATCAGGCTCATACTTTCGCATATTTCTCATACTTCATGGCTAGATCCTGGGCTGTTTCTGGATTGTATCACGTAGTAATGTGGCACCACGCATAAACAGTCGATTAAACCTCGTTTCGATCAATATTTTATAGGATAACGCAAGTTAAGTCTGGGATAGGTCTGGGATTTGACCTCATCAGACTCATACTTTCGCGTTTTTCACATACTTGTTGAACAGATCCTGGGTTTCTTCTGGTTTGGATCAGGTAGTAATGTGGGACCACACTGAAACGGTCAAGTAAACCTGGTTTCGATCAATATTTTAGAGAATAATTCATGTTAGGTCTAAGTGTGGTCTGGGATTAACTCTCATCAGGCTCATTCTTTCGCATATTTCTCATACATGTTGAACAGATCCTGGGCTTTTTCTGGTTTGGATCACGTAGTAGTGTGGTACCACACTGAAACAGTCCATTAAACCTGGTTTCGCTCAATATTTTAGAGGATAACGCATGTTAGGTCTAGGTTAGGTCTGGAATTTGCTCTCATCAGGCTCATTCTTTCGCATATTTCTCATACTGGATGGCTAGATCCTGGGCTTTTTCTGGATTGCATCACGTAGTAATGTAGTACCACACTGAGACAGTCAATGAAACCTGGTTTCCAACAATATTTTAGAGGACAACGCATGTTAGGTCTAGGTTAGGCCTGGGATTTGCCCTCATCAGAGTCATACTGTGGCAGTTTTAACATACTTGTTGAACGGATCCTGGGTTTTTTCTGGTTTGGTTCACGTAGTAATGTGGTACCACACTGAAACATTCAATTAAACCTTTTCTACATAAATATATTAGAGGATAACGCATGTAAGGTTTGGGTTAGGTCTGAGGTTTGGCCCTCATCAGGCTCATACTTTCGCATATTTCTCATACTTCATGGCTAGATCCTGGGCTGTTTCTGGATTGTATCAGGTAGTAAAGTGGTACCACACTGAAACATTCAATGAAACCTGGTCTGGATAAATATTTTAGAGGACACCGCATCTTAGGTCTGGGTTAGGTCTAAGATTTGCCCTCATCAGGCTCACAGTTTAGCGTTTTTCACATACTTCTTGAACAGATCCTGGGCTTTCTCTGGTTTGGATCAGGAAGTAGTGTGGTACCACACTGAAACAGTCAATGAAACCTGGTTTCCAACAATATTTTAGAGGACAACGCAAGTTAGGTCTAGGTAAGGCCTGAGATTTTCACTGATCAGACTCATACTTTCGCATTCTTCACATACTTGTTGTACGGATCCTGTGTTTTTTCTAGTTTGGATCACGTAGAATTGTGGAACCACACTGAAACATTCAATTAAACCTGGTCTTGATAAATATTTTAGAGGATAACGCATGTTAGGTCTAGGTTAGGCCTGGGATTTTCACTCATCAGACTCATACTTTCGCATTCTTCACATACTTGTTGAACGGATCCTGGGTTATTTCTGGTTTGGATCACGTAGTAATGTGGGACCACACTGAAACAGTCCAATAAACCTGGTTTTGATCAATATTTTAGAGAATAATTCATGTTAGGTCTAGGTTAGGTCTGGGATTTCCTCCCATCAGGCTCATTCTTTCGCATATTTCTCATACTTGATCGCTAGAGCCTGGGCTTTTTCTGGATTGCATCACGTAGTAATGAAGTACAACACTGAAACAGTCAATTAAACCTGGTTTCCATCAATATTCTAGAGGACAACGCATGTTAGGTCTAGGTTAGGCCTGGGATTTGCCCTTATCAGGGTCATACTGTCGCAGTTTTAACATACTTGTTGAACGGATCCTGGGTTTTTTCTGGTTTGGTTCACGTAGTAATGTGTTACTACACTGAAACATTCAATTAAACCTGGTCTTGATAAATATTTTAGAGGATAACGCATGTTAGGTTTGGGTTAGGTCTAGGATTTGCCCTCATCAGGCTCATACTTTCGCATATTTCTCATACTTCATGGCTAGATCCTGGGCTGTTTCTGGATTGTATCACGTAGTAATGTGGCACCAAGCTGAAACAGTCGATTAAACCTGGTTTCGATCAATATTTTATAGGATAACGCAAGTTAAGTCTGGGATAGGTCTGGGATTTGACCTCATCAGACTCATACTTTCGCGTTTTTCACATACTTGTTGAACAGATTCTGGGTTTTTTCTGGTTTGGATCACGTAGTAGTGTGGTACCACGCTGAAACAGTCCATTAAACCTGGTTTGGATCAATATTTTAGAGGATAACGCATGTTAGGTCTAGGTTAGGCCTGGGATTTTCACTCATCAGACTCATACTTTCGCATTCTTCGCATACTTGTTGAACGGATCCTGGGTTATTTCTGGTTTGGGTCACGCAGTAATGTGGGACCACACTGAAACAGTCAATTAAACCAGGTTTCGATCAATATTTTAGAGAATAATTCATGTTAGGTCTAGGTTAGGTCTGGGATTTGCTCCCATCAGGCTCATACTTTCGCATATTTCTCATACTTCATGGCTAGATCCTGGGCTATTTCTGGATTGGATCACGTAGTAATGTGGCACCACGCTGAAACAGTCGATTAAACCTGGTTTCGATCAATATTTTAGAGGATAACGCAAGTTAAGTCTGGGATAGGTCTGGGATTTGACCTCATCAGACTCATACTTTCGCATATTTCTCACACTTCATGGCTAGATCCTGGGCTGTTTCTGGATTGGATCACGTAGTAATGTGGTACCACGCTGAAACAGTCAATTAAACCTGGTTTCGATCAATATTTTAGAGGATAAAGCAAGTTAGGTCTGGGATAGGTCTAGGATTTGCCCTCATCAGGCTCTTACTTTCGCATATTTCTCATACTTCATGGCTAGATCCTGGGCTATTTCTGGATTGGATCACGTAGTAAAGTGGTACCACACTGAAACATTCAATGAAACCTGGTTTCCATCAATATTCTAGAGGACAACGCATGTTAGGTCTAGGTTAGGCCTGGGATTTGCCCTCATCAGAGTCATACTGTGGCAGTTTTAACATTCTTGTTGAACGGATCCTGGGTTTTTTCTGGTTTGGTTCACGTAGTAATGTGGTACCACACTGAAACATTCAATTAAACCTTTTCTTCATAAATATTTTAGAGGATAACGCATGTAAGGTTTGGGTTAGGTCTGAGGTTTGGCCCTCATCAGGCTCATACTTTCGCATATTTCTCATACATCATGGCTAGATCCTGGGCTGTTTCTGGATTGTATCAGGTAGTAAAGTGGTACCACACTGAAACATTCAATGAAACCTGGTCTGGATAAATATTTTAGAGGACACCGCATCTTAGGTCTGGGTTAGGTCTAAGATTTGCCCTCATCAGGCTCACAGTTTAGCGTTTTTCACATACTTCTTGAACAGATCCTGGGCTTTCTCTGGTTTGGATCAGGAAGTAGTGTGGTACCACACTGAAACAGTCAATGAAACCTGGTTTCCAACAATATTTTAGAGGACAACGCAAGTTAGGTCTAGGTAAGGCCTGAGATTTTCACTGATCAGACTCATACTTTCGCATTCTTCACATACTTGTTGAACGGATCCTGTGTTTTTTCTAGTTTGGATCACGTAGTATTGTGGTACCACACTGAAACATTCAATTAAACCTGGTCTTGATAAATATTTTAGAGGATAACGCATGTTAGGTCTAGGTTAGGCCTGGGATTTTCACTCATCAGACTCATACTTTCGCATTCTTCACATACTTGTTGAACGGATCCTGGGTTATTTCTGGTTTGGATCACGTAGTAATGTGGGACCACACTGAAACAGTCCAATAAACCTGGTTTTGATCAATATTTTAGAGAATAATTCATGTTAGGTCTAGGTTAGGTCTGGGATTTGCTCCCATCAGGCTCATTCTTTCGCATATTTCTCATACTTGATCGCTAGAGCCTGGGCTTTTTCTGGATTGCATCACGTAGTAATGAAGTACAACACTGAAACAGTCAATTAAACCTGGTTTCCATCAATATTCTAGAGGACAACGCATGTTAGGTCTAGGTTAGGCCTGGGATTTGCCCTTATCAGGGTCATACTGTCGCAGTTTTAACATACTTGTTGAACGGATCCTGGGTTTTTTCTGCTTTGGTTCACGTAGTAATGTGTTACTACACTGAAACATTCAATTAAACCTGGTCTTGATAAATATTTTAGAGGATAACGCATGTTAGGTTTGGGTTAGGTCTAGGATTTGCCCTCATCAGGCTCATACTTTCGCATATTTCTCATACTTCATGGCTAGATCCTGGGCTGTTTCTGGATTGTATCACGTAGTAATGTGGCACCAAGCTGAAACAGTCGATTAAACCTGGTTTCGATCAATATTTTATAGGATAACGCAAGTTAAGTCTGGGACAGGTCTAGGATTTGACCTCATCAGACTCATACTTTCGCGTTTTTCACATACTTGTTGAACAGATCCTGGGTTTTTTCTGGTTTGGATCACGTAGTAGTGTGGTACCACGCTGAAACAGTCCATTAAACCTGGTTTGGATCAATATTTTAGAGGATAACGCATGTTAGGTCTAGGTTAGGCCTGGGATTTTCACTCATCAGACTCAAACTTTCGCATTCTTCGCATACTTGTTGAACGGATCCTGGGTTATTTCTGGTTTGGGTCACGCAGTAATGTGGGACCACACTGAAACAGTCAATTAAACCAGGTTTCGATCAATATTTTAGAGAATAATTCATGTTAGGTCTAGGTTAGGTCTGGGATTTGCTCCCATCAGGCTCATACTTTCGCATATTTCTCATACTTCATGGCTAGATCCTGGGCTATTTCTGGATTGGATCACGTAGTAATGTGGCACCACGCTGAAACAGTCGATTAAACCTGGTTTCGATCAATATTTTAGAGGATAACGCAAGTTAAGTCTGGGATAGGTCTGGGATTTGACCTCATCAGACTCATACTTTCGCATATTTCTCACACTTCATGGCTAGATCCTGGGCTGTTTCTGGATTGGATCACGTAGTAATGTGGTACCACGCTGAAACAGTCAATTAAACCTGGTTTCGATCAATATTTTAGAGGATAAAGCAAGTTAGGTCTGGGATAGGTCTAGGATTTGCCCTCATCAGGCTCTTACTTTCGCATATTTCTCATACTTCATGGCTAGATCCTGGGCTATTTCTGGATTGGATCACGTAGTAAAGTGGTACCACACTGAAACATTCAATGAAACCTGGTCTGGATAAATATTTCAGAGGATAACGCATCGTATGTCTGGGTTAGGTCTAAGATTTGCCCTCATCAGGCTCACAGTTTAGCGTTTTTCACATACTTGTTGAACAGATCCTGGGCTTTTTCTGGTTTGCATCACGAAGTAGTGTGGTACCTCACTGAAACGGTCCATTAAACCTGGTTTCGCTCAATATTTTAGAGGATAACGCATGTTAGGTTTAGGTTAGTTCTGGGATTAGCTCTCATCAGGCTCATTCTTTCGCATATTTCTCATACTTCATGGCTAGATCCTGGGCTATTTCTGGATTGGATCACGTAGTAATGTGGCACCACGCTGAAGCAGTCGATTAAACCTGGTATCGATCAATATTTTAGAGGATAACGCAAGTTAAGTCTGGGATAGGTCTGGGATTTGACCTCATCAGACTCATACTTTCGCGTTTTTCACATACTTGTTGAACAGATCGTGGGTTTTTTCTGGATTGCATCACGTAGTAATGTAGTACCACACTGAAACAGTCAATGAAACCTGGTTTCCATCAATATTTTAGAGGACAACGCATGTTAGGTCTAGGTTAGCCCTGGGAATTACACTCATCAGACTCATACTTTCGCATTCTTCACATACTTGTTGAACTGATCCTGGGTTTTTTCTGGTTTGGATCACGTAGTATTGTGGTACCACACTGAAACAGTCAATGAAACCTGGTTTCCATCAATATTTTAGAGGACAACGCATGTTAGGTCTAGGTTAGGCCTGGGATTTTCACTCATCAGACTCATACTTTCGCATTCTTCACATACTTCTTGAACGGATCCTAGGTTTTTTCTGGTTTGGATCACGTAGTAATGTGGTACCACACTGAGACAGTCAATGTAACCTGGTTTCCATCAATATTTTAGAGGACAACGCAAGTTAGGTCTAGGTAAGGCCTGAGATTTTCACTGATCGGACTCATACTTTCGCATTTTTCCCATACTTGTTCAACGGATCCTGGGTTTTTTCTGGTTTGGATCACGTAGTAATGTGGTACCACACTGAAACGGTCAATTAAACCTGGTTTCGATCAATATTTTAGAGGATAACGCAAGTTAGGTCTGGAATAAGTCTGGGATTTGCCCTCATCAGGCTCATACTTTCGCGTTTTTCACATACTTGTTGAACAGATCCTGGGTTTTTTCTAGTTTGGGTCACGTAGTAGTGTGATACCACACTGAAACAGTCGATTAAACCTGGCATCGATCAATATTTTAGAGGATAACGCATGTTAGGTCTAGGTCAGCCCTGGGAATTACACTCATCAGACTCATACTTTCGCATTCTTCAAATACTTGTTGAACTGATCCTGGGTGTTTTCTGGTTTGGATCACGTAGTAATGTGGTACCGCACTGAAACAGTCGATTAAACCTGGTTTCGATCAATATTTTAGAGGATAACACAAGTAAGGTCTGGGATAGGTCTGGGATTTGACCTCACCAGACTCATACCTTCGCACACTTCACATACTCCTTGAACAGATCCTGGGTTATTTTCTGGTTTGGGTCACATAGTAATGTGGTACCACACTGAAACAGTCGATTAGACCAGGTTTCGATCAATATTTTAGAGGATAACGCATGTTAAGTCTAGGTTAGGTCTGGGATTTCCACTCATCAGACTCATACTTTGGCATTCTTCACATACTTGTTGAACGGATTCTGGGTTTTTTCTGGTTTGGATCACGTAGTAATGTGGTACCACACTGAAACAGTCGATTAAACCTGGTTTCGATCAATATTTTTGAGGATAACGCAAGTTAGGTCTGGGATAGGTCTGGGATTTGACCTCATCAGACTCATACTTTCGCACAGTTCACATACTCCTTGAACAGATCCTGGGTTATTTTCTGGTTTGGATCACATAGTAATGTGGTACCACACTGAAACAGTCGATTAAACCAGGTTTCGATCAATATTTTAGAGGAGAACGCATGTTAGGTCTAGGTTAGGCCTGGGATTTTCACTCATCAGACGCATACTTTCGCATTCTTCACATTCTTGTTGAACGGATCCTGAGTTTTTTCTGGTTTGGATCACGTAGTAATGTGGGAGCACACTGAAACAGTCAATTAAACCAGGTTTCGATCATTATTTTAGAGGAGAACGCATGTTAGGTCTAGGTTAGGTCTGGGATTTGCTCTCATCAGGCTCATTCTTTCGCATATTTCTCATACTTTATGGCTAGAACCTGGGCTTTTTCTGGATTGCATCACGTAGTAATGAAGTACAACACAGAAACAGTCAATTAAACCTGGTTTCCATCAATATTCTAGAGGACAACGCATGTTAGGTCTAGGTTAGGCCTGGGATTTGCCCTCATCAGGGTCATACTGTCGCAGTTTTAACATACTTGTTGAACGGATCCTGGGTTTTTTCTGGTTTGGTTCACGCAGTAATGTGGTACCACACTGAAACGTTCAATTAAACCTTTTCTTGATAAATATTTTAGAGGATAACGCATGTTAGGTTTGGGTTAGGTCTAGGATTTGCCCTCATCAGGCTCATACTTTCGCATATTTCTCATACTTCATGGCTAGATCCTGGGCTGTTTCTGGATTGGATCACGTAGTAATGTGGTACCACGCTGAAACAGTCAATTAAACCTGGTTTCGATCAATATCATAGAGGATAACGCATGTTAGGTCTAGGTTAGGTCTGGGATTTGCTCTCATCAGACTCATTCTTTCGTATATTTCTCATACTTGATGGCTAGATCCTGGGCTTTTTCTGGATTGCATCACGTATTAATGTAGTACCACACTGAAACAGTCAATGAAACCTGGTTTCCATCAATATTCTAGAGGACAACGCATGTTAGGTCTAGGTTAGGCCTGGGATTTGCCCTCATCAGAGTCATACTGTGGCAGTTTTAACATACTTGTTGAACGGATCCTGGGTTTTTTCTGGTTTGGTTCACGTAGTAATGTAGTACCACACTGAAACATTCAATTAAACCTTTTCTTCATAAATATTTTAGAGGATAACGCATGTTAGGTTTGGGTTAGGTCTGAGGTTTGGCCCTCATCAGGCTCATACTTTCGCATATTTCTCATACTTCATGGCTAGATCCTGGGCTGTTTCTGGATTGTATCAGGTAGTAAAGTGGTACCACACTGAAACATTCAATGAAACCTGGTCTGGATAAATATTTTAGAGGATAACGCATCTTAGGTCTGGGTTAGGTCTAAGATTTGCCCTCATCAGGCTCACAGTTTAGCGTTTTTCACATACTTCTTGAACAGATCCTGGGCTTTCTCTGGTTTGGATCAGGAAGTAGTGTGGTACCACACTGAAACAGTCAGTGAAACCTGTTTTCCAACAATATTTTAGAGGACAACGCAAGTTAGGTCTAGGTAAGGCCTGAGATTTTCACTGATCAGACTCATACTTTCGCATTCTTCACATACTTGTTGAACGGATCCTGGTTTTTTTCTGGTTTGGATCACGTAGTATTGTGGTACCACACTGAAACATTCAATTAAACCTGGTCTTGATAAATATTTTAGAGGATAACGCATGTTAGGTCTAGGTTAGGCCTGGGATTTTCACTCATCAGACTCATACTTTCGCATTCTTCACATACTTGTTGAACGGATCCTGGGTTATTTCTGGTTTGGATCACGTAGTAATGTGGGACCACACTGAAACAGTCAAATAAACCTGGTTTTGATCAATATTTTAGAGAATAATTCATGTTAGGTCTAGGTTAGGTCTGGGATTTGCTCCCATCAGGCTCATTCTTTCGCATATTTCTCATACTTGATCGCTAGAGCCTGGGCTTTTTCTGGATTGCATCACGTAGTAATGAAGTACAACACTGAAACAGTCAATTAAACCTGGTCTTGATAAATATTTTAGTGGATAACGCATGCTAGGTTTGGGTTAGGTCTAGGATTTGCCCTCATCAGGCTCATACTTTCGCATATTTCTCATACTTCATGGCTAGATCCTGGGCTGTTTCTGGGGTTGTATCACGTAGTAATGTGGCACCAAGCTGAAACAGTCGATTAAACCTGGTTTCGATCAATATTTTATAGGATAACGCAAGTTAAGTCTGGGATAGGTCTGGGATTTGACCTCATCAGACTCATACTTTCGCGTTTTTCACATACTTGTTGAACAGATCCTGGGTTTTTTCTGGTTTGGATCACGTAGTAGTGTGGTACCACGCTGAAACAGTCCATTAAACCTGGTTTGGATCAGTATTTTAGAGGATAACGCATGTTAGGTCTAGGTTAGTCCTGGGATTTTCACTCATCAGACTCATACTTTCGCATTCTTCGCATACTTGTTGAACGGATCCTGGGTTATTTCTGGTTTGGGTCACGCAGTAATGTGGGACCACACTGAAACAGTCAATTAAACCAGGTTTCGATCAATATTTTAGAGAATAATTCATGTTAGGTCTAGGTTAGGTCTGGGATTTGCTCCCATCAGGCTCATACTTTCGCATATTTCTCATACTTCATGGCTAGATCCTGGGCTATTTCTGGATTGGATCACGTAGTAATGTGGGTACCACGCTGAAACAGTCGATTAAACCTGGTTTCGATCAATATTTTAGAGGATAACGCAAGTTAAGTCTGGGATAGGTCTGGGATTTGACCTCATCAGACTCATACTTTCGCATTCTTCACATACTTGCTGAACAGATCCTGGGTTATTTTCTGGTTTGGATCACGTAGTAGTGTGGTACCACGCTGAAACAGTCCATTAAACCTGGTTTGGATCAGTATTTTAGAGGATAACGCATGTTAGGTCTAGGTTAGTCCTGGGATTTTCACTCATCAGACTCATACTTTCGCATTCTTCGCATACTTGTTGGACGGATCCTGGGTTTTTTCTGGTTTGGATCACGTAGTAATGTCGGACCACACTGAAACAGTCAATTAAACCTGGTTTCGATCAATATTTTAGAGAATAATTCATGTTAGGTCTAGGTTAGATCTGGGATTTGCTCTCATCAGGCTTATTCTTTCGCATATTTCTCATACTTCATGGCTAGATCCTGGGCTGTTTCTGGATTGTATCACGTAGTAATGTGGTACCACGCTGAAACAGTCAATTAAACCTGGCTTCGATCAATATTTTAGAGGATAACGCAAGTCAGGTCTGGGATAGGTCTAGGATTTGCTCTCATCAGGCTCATTCTTTCGCATATTTCTCATACTTGATGGCTAGATCCTGGGCTTTTTCTGGATTGCATCACGTAGTAATGTAGTACCACACTGAAACAGTCAATGAAACCTGGTTTCCATCAATATTTTAGAGGACAACGCAAGTTAGGTCTAGGTAAGGCCTGAGATTTTCACTGATCGGACTCATACTTTCGCATTTTTCCCATACTTGTTCAACGGATCCTGGGTTTTTTCTGGTTTGGATCACGAAGTAGTGTGGTACCACACTGAAACAGTCCATTAAACCTGGTTTCGCTCAATATTTTAGAGGATAACGCATGTAAGGTCTAGGATAGGTCTGGGATTTGCTCTCATCAGGTTCATTCTTTCGCATATTTCTCATACTTGATGGCTAGATCCTGGGTTATTTTCTGGTTTGGACCACGTAGTAATGTGGTACCACACTGAAACGGTCAATTAAACCTGGTTTCGATCAATATTTTAGAGGATAACGCAAGTTAGATCTGGGATAGGTCTGGGATTTGCCCTCATCAGGCTCATACCTTCGCATTCTTCACATACTTGTTGAACTGATCCTGGTTTTTTTCTGGTTTGGATCACGTAGTAATGTGGTACCACACTGAAACGGTCAATTAAACCTGGTTTCGATCAATATTTTAGAGGATAACGCAAGTTAGGTCTGGGATAGGTCTGGGATTTGACCTCATCAGACTCATACTTTCGCACACTTCACATACTCGTTGAACAGATCCTGGGTTATTTTCTGGTTTGGATCACATAGTAATGTGGTACCACACCGAAACAGTCGATTAAACCAGGTTTCGATCAATATTTTAGAGGGGAACGCATGTTATGTCTAGGTTAGGCCTGGGATTTTCACTCATCAGACTCATACTTTCGCATTCTTCACATTCTTGTTGGACGGATCCTGGGTTTTTTCTGGTTTGGATCACGTAGTAATGTCGGACCACACTGAAACAGTCAATTACACCTGGTTTCGATCAATATTTTAGAGAATAATTCATGTTAGGTCTAGGTTAGATCTGGGATTTGCTCTCATCAGGCTCATTCTTTCGCATATTTCTCATACTTCATGGCTAGATCCTGGGCTGTTTCTGGATTGTATCACGTAGTAATGTGGTACCACGCTGAAACAGTCAATTAAACCTGGTTTCGATCAATATTTTAGAGGATAACGCATGTTAGGTCTAGGTTAGGTCTGGTTTTGCTCTCATCAGGCTCATTCTTTCGCATATTTCTCATACTTGATGGTTAGATCCTGGGCTTTTTCTGGATTGCATCACGTAGCAATGTAGTACCACACTGAAACAGTCAATGAAACCTGGTTTCCAACAATATTTTAGAGGAAAACGCATGTTAGGTCTAGGTTAGGCCTGGGATTTTCACTCATCAGACTCATACTTTCGCATTCTTCACATACTTGTTGAACGGATCCTGGGTTTTTTCTGGTTTGGATCACGTAGTAATGTGGTACCACACTGAGACAGTCAATGAAACCTGGTTTCCATCAATATTTTAGAGGACAACGCAAGTTAGGTCTAGGTAAGGCCTGAGATTTTCACTGATCGGACTCATACTTTCGCATTTTTCCCATACTTGTTCAACGGATCCTGGGTTTTTTCTGGTTTGGATCACGAAGTAGTGTGGTACCACACTGAAACAGTCCATTAAACCTGCTTTCGCTCAATATTTTAGAGGATAACGCATGTAAGGTCTAGGATAGGTCTGGGATTTGCTCTCATCAGGTTCATTCTTTCGCATATTTCTCATACTTGATGGCTAGATCCTGGGTTATTTTCTGGTTGGGATCACATAGTAATGTGGTACCACACTGAAACAGTCGATTAAACCAGGATTCGATCAATATTTTTGAGGATAACGCATGTTAGGTCTAGGTTAGGCCTGGGATTTTCAATCATCAGACTCATACTTTCGCATTCTTCACATACTTGTTGAACGGATCCTGGGTTTTTTCTGGTTTGGATCACGTAGTAATGTGGGACCACACTGAAACAGTCAATTAAACCTGGTTTCGATCAATATTTTAGAGAATAATTCATGTTAGGTGTAGGTTAGCTCTGGCATTTGCTCTCATCAGGCACATTCTTTCGCATATTTCTCAATCTTGATGGTTAGATCCTGGGCTTTTTCTGGATTGCATCACGTAGTAATGTGGTACCACACTGAAACTTTCAATTAAACCAGGTCTTGATAAATATTTTAGAAGCTAACGTATGTTAGGTCTGGGTTAGGTCTAGGATTTGAATCCATCAGGCTCATACTTTCGCATATTTCTCATACTTCATGGCTAGATCTTGGGCTTTTTCTGTTTTGCATCACGTAGTAAAGTGGTACCACACTGCAACATTCAATGAAACCTCGTCTGGATAAATATTTTAGAGGTTAACGCATCTTAGGTCTGGGTTAGGTCTACGATTTGCCCTCATCAGGCTCACAGTTTAGCGTTTTTCACATACTTGTTGAACAGATCCTGGGTTTTTTCTGGTTTGGATCACGAAGTAATGTGGTACCACACTGAAACAGTCCATTAGACCTGGTTTCGCTCAATATTTTAGAGGATAACGCATGTTAGGTCTAGGTTACGTCTGGGATTTGCACTCGTCAGGCTCATTCTTTCGCATATTTCTCATACTTGATGGCTAGATCCTGGGTTTTTTCTGGTTTGGATCACGTAGTAATGTGGTACCACACTGAAACAGTCCATTAGACCTGGTTTCGCTCAATATTTTAGAGGATAACGCATGTTAGGTCTAGGTTAGGTCTGGGATTTGCTCTCGTCAGGCTCATTCTTTCGCATATTTCTCATACTTGATGGCTAGATCCTGGGTTTTTTCTGGTTTGGATCAGGTAGTAATGTGGTACCACACTGAGACGGTCAATTAAACCTGGTTTCGATCAATATTTTAGAGGATAACGCAAGTTAGGTCTGGGATAGGTCTGGGATTTGCCCACATCAGGCTCATACTTTCGCATTCTTCACATACTTGATGAACTGATCCTGGGTTTTTTCTGGATTGCATCACGTAGTAAAGTGGTACCACACTGGAACATTCAATGAAACCTGGTCTGGATAAATATTTTAGAGGTTAACGCATCCTAGGTCTGGGTTAGGTCTACGATTTGCCCTCATCAGGCTCACAGTTTAGCGTTTTTCACATACTTGTTGAACAGATCCTGGGTTTTTTCTGGTTTGGATCACGTAGTAATGTGGTACCACACTGAAACGGTCAATTAAACCTGGTTTCGATCAATATTTTAGAGGAAAACGTAAGTTAGGTCTGGGATAGGTCTGGGATTTGACCTCATCAGACTCATACTTTCGCACACTTCACATACTCGTTGAACAGATCCTGGGTTATTTTCTGGTTTGGATCACATAGTAATGTGGTACCACACTGAAACAGTCGATTAAACCAGGTTTCGATCAATATTTTAGAGGAGAACGCATGTTAGGTCTAGGTTAGGCCTGGGATTTTCACTCATCAGACTCATACTTTCGCATTCTTCACATTCTTGTTGAACGGATCCTGGGATTTTTCTGGTTTGGATCACGTAGTAATGTGGGACCACACTGAAACAGTCAATTAAACCTGGTTTCGATCAATATTTTAGAGAATAACGCAAGTTAGGTCTGGGATAGGTCTGGGATTTGACCTCATCAGGCTCATACTTTCGCATTCTTCACATACTTGTTGAACTGATCCTGGGTTTTTTCTGGATTGCATCACGTAGTAAAGTGGTACCACACTGAAACATTCAATGAAACCTGGTCTGGATAAATATTTTAGAGGTTAACGCATCTTAGGTCTGGATTAGGTCTACGATTTGCCCTCATCAGGCTCACAGTTTAGCGTTTTTCACATACTTGTTCAACAGATCCTGGGTTTTTTCTGGTTTGGATCAGGTAGTAATGTGGTACCACACTGAAACGGTCAATTAAACCTGGTTTCGATCAATATTTTAGAGGATAACGCAAGTTAGGTCTGGGATAGGTCTGGGATTTGCCCTCATCAGGCTCATACTTTCGCATTCTTCACATACTTGTTGAACTGATCCTGGGTTTTTTCTGGTTTGGATCAGGTAGTAATGTGGTACCACACTGAAACGGTCAATTAAACCTGGTTTCGATCAATATTTTAGAGGAAAACGCATCTTAGGTCTGGGTTAGGTCTACGATTTGCCCTCATCAGGCTCACAGTTTAGCGTTTTTCACATACTTGTTGAACAGATCCTGGGTTTTTTCTGGTTTGGATCACGTAGTAATGTGGTACCACACTGAAACGGTCAATTAAACCTGGTTTCGATCAATATTTTAGAGGAAAACGCAAGTTAGGTCTGGGATAGGTCTGGGATTTGACCTCATCAGACTCATACTTTCGCACACTTCACATACTCGTTGAACAGATCCTGGGTTATTTTCTGGTTTGGATCACATAGTAATGTGGTACCACACTGAAACAGTCGATTAAACCAGGTTTCGATCAATATTTTAGAGGAGAACGCATGTTAGGTCTAGGTTAGGCCTGGGATTTTCACTCATCAGACTCATACTTTCGCATTCTTCACATTCTTGTTGTACGGATCCTGGGTTTTTTCTGGTTTGGATCACGTAGTAATGTGGGACCACACTGAAACAGTCAATTAAACCTGGTTTCGATCAATATTTTAGAGGATAACGCAAGTTAGGTCTGGGATAGGTCTAGGATTTGCCCTCATCAGGCTCTTACTTTCGCATATTTCTCATACTTCATGGCTAGATCCTGGGCTATTTCTGGATTGGATCACGTAGTAAAGTGGTACCACACTGAAACATTCAATTAAACCTGGTCTGGATAAATATTTTAGAGGATAACGCATCTTAGGTCTGGGTTAGGTCTAAGCTTTGCCCTCATCAGGCTCACAGTTTCGCGTTTTTCACATACTTGTTGAACAGATCCTGGGTTTTTTCTGGTTTGGATCACGAAGTAGTGTGGTACCACACTGAAACAGTCCATTAAACCAGGTTTCGCTCAATATTTTAGAGGATAACGCATGTTAGGTCTAGGTTAGGTCTGGTTTTGCTCTCATCATGCTCATTCTTTCGCATATTTCTCATACTTGATGGCTAGATCCTGGGCTTTTTCTGGATTGCATCACGTAGTAATGTAGTACCACACTGAAACAGTCAATGAAACCTGGTTTCCATCAATATTTTAGAGGACAACGCATGTTAGGTCCAGGTTAGCCCTGGGAATTACACTCATCAGACTCATACTTTCGCACACTTCACATACTCCTTGAACAGATCCTGGGTTATTTTCTGGTTTGGGTCACGTAGTAGTGTGATACCACACTGAAACAGTCGATTAAACCTGGTTTCGATCAATATTTTAGAGGATAACGCATGTTAGGTCTAGGTCAGCCCTGGGAATAACACTCATCAGACTCATACTTTCGCATTCTTCACATACTTGTTGAACTGATCCTGGGTTTTTTCTGGTTTGGATCACGTAGTAATGTGGTACCACACTGAAACAGTTGATTAAACCTGGTTTCGATCAATATTTTAGAGGATAACGAATGTTAGGTCTATGTTAGCCCTGGGATTCTCACTCATCAGACTCATACTTTCGCACACTTCACATACTCCTTGAACAGATCCTGGGTTATTTTCTGGTTTGGGTCACGTAGTAGTGTGATACCACACTGAAACAGTCGATTAAACCTGGTTTCGATCAATATTTTAGAGGATAACGCATGTTAGGTCTAGGTCAGCCCTGGGAATAACACTCATCAGACTCATACTTTCGCATTCTTCACATACTTGTTGAACTGATCCTGGGTTTTTTCTGGTTTGGATCACGTAGTAATGTGGTACCACACTGAAACAGTTGATTAAACCTGGTTTCGATCAATATTTTAGAGGATAATGCATGTTAGGTCTATGTTAGCCCTGGGATTCTCACTCATCAGACTCATACTTTCGCACACTTCACATACTCCTTGAACAGATCCTGGGTTATTTTCTGGTTTGGATCACGTAGTAATGTGGTACCGCACTGAAACAGTCGATTAAACCTGGTTTCGATCAATATTTTAGAGGATAACGCATGTTAAGTGTAGGTTAGGTCTGGGATTTTCACTCATCAGACTCATACTTTCGCACACTTCACATACTCCTTGAACAGATCCTGGGTTATTTTCTGGTTTGGATCACATAGTAATGTGGTACCACACTGAAACAGTCGATTAAACCAGGTGTCGATCAATATTTTAGAGGATAACGAATGTTAGGTCTATGTTAGCCCTGGGATTCTCACTCATCAGACTCATACTTTCGCACACTTCACATACTCCTTGAACAGATCCTGGGTTATTTTCTGGTTTGGGTCACGTAGTAGTGTGATACCACACTGAAACAGTCGATTAAACCTGGTTTCGATCAATATTTTAGAGGATAACGCATGTTAGGTCTAGGTCAGCCCTGGGAATAACACTCATCAGACTCATACTTTCGCATTCTTCACATACTTGTTGAACTGATCCTGGGTTTTTTCTGGTTTGGATCACGTAGTAATGTGGTACCACACTGAAACAGTTGATTAAACCTGGTTTCGATCAATATTTTAGAGGATAATGCATGTTAGGTCTATGTTAGCCCTGGGATTCTCACTCTTCAGACTCATACTTTCGCACACTTCACATACTCCTTGAACAGATCCTGGGTTATTTTCTGGTTTGGATCACGTAGTAATGTGGTACCGCACTGAAACAGTCGATTAAACCTGGTTTCGATCAATATTTTAGAGGATAACGCATGTTAAGTGTAGGTTAGGTCTGGGATTTTCACTCATCAGACTCATACTTTCGCACACTTCACATACTCCTTGAACAGATCCTGGGTTATTTTCTGGTTTGGATCACATAGTAATGTGGTACCACACTGAAACAGTCGATTAAACCAGGTGTCGATCAATATTTTAGATGATAACGCATGTTAAGTCTAGGTTAGGTCTGGGATTTTCGCTCATCAGACTCATACTTTCGCATTCTTCACATACTTGTTGAACGGATCCTGGGTTTTTTCTGGTTTGGATCACGTAGTAATGTGGTACCACAATGAAACAGTCGATTAAACCTGGTTTCGATCAATATTTTTGAGGATAACGCAAGTTAGGTCTGGGATAGTTCTGGGATTTTCACTCATCAGACTCATACTTTCGCATTATTCACATACTTGTAGAACGGATCCTGGGTTTTTTTCTGGTTTGGATCACGTAGTAATGTGGTACCACACTGAAACAGTCGATTAAACCTGGTTTCGATCAATATTTTAGAGGATAACGCAAGTTAAGTCTGGGATAGGTCTGGGATTTTACCTCATCAGACTCATACTTTCGCATTCTTCACATACTTGTAGAACGGATCCTGGGTTTTTTTCTGGTTTGGGTCAGGTAGTAGTGTGATACCACACTGAAACAGTCGATTAAACCTGGTTTCGATCAATATTTTAGAGGAAAACGCATCTTAGGTCTGGGTTAGGTCTAAGATTTGCCCTCATCAGGCTCACAGTTTAGCGTTTTTCACATACTTCTCGAACAGATCCTGGGCTTTCTCTGGTTTGGATCACGAAGTAGTGTGGTACCACACTGAAACAGTCCATTAAACCTGGTTTCGCTCAATATTTTAGAGGATAGCGCATGTTAGGTCTAGGTTAGGTCTGGGATTTGCTGTCATCAGGCTCATTCTTTCGCATATTTCTCATACTTAAATGGCTAGATCTTGGGCTTTTTCTGGATTGCATCACGTAGTAATGAAGTACAACACTGAAACAGTCAATTAGACCTTGTTTCGATCAATATTTTAGAGGACAACGCAAGTTAGGTCTAGGTAAGGCCTGAGATTTTCACTGATCAGACTCATACTTTCGCATTCTTCACATACTTGTTGAACGGATCCTGGGTTTATTCTGGTTTGGTTCTCGTAGTAATGTGGTACCACACTGAAACGGTCAATTAAACCTGGTTTCGATCAATATTTTAGAGGATAACGCAAGTTAGGTCTGGGATAGGTCTGGGATTTGCCCTCATCAGGCTCATACTTTCGCATTCTTCACATACTTGTTGAACTGATCCTGGGTTTTTTCTGGTTTGGATCACGTAGTAATGTGGTACCACACTGAAACGGTCAATTAAACCTGGTTTCGATCAAAATTTTAGAGGATAACGCAAGTTAGGTCTGGGATAGGTCTGGGATTTGACCTCATCAGACTCATACTTTCGCACACTTCACATACTCGTTGAACAGATCCTGGGTTATTTTCTGGTTTGGATCGCATAGTAATGTGGTACCACACTGAAACAGTCGATTAAACCAGGTTTCGATCAATATTTTAGAGGAGAACGCATGATAGGTCTAGGTTAGGACTGGGATTTTCACTCATCAGACTCATACTTTCGCAGTCTTCACATACCTGTTGAACGGATCCTGGGTTTTTTCTGGTTTGGATCACGTAGTAATGTGGTACCACACTGAAACAGTCGATTAAACCTGGTTTCGATCAATATTTTAGAGGATAACGCATGTTAAGTCTAGGTTAGGTCTGGGATTTTCACTCATCAGACTCATACTTTCGCACACTTCACATACTTGTAGAACGGATCCTGGGTTTTTTCTGGTTTGGATCACGTAGTAATGTGGTACCACACTGATACATTCAATGAAACCTGGTTTCGATCAATATTTTAGAGGACAACGGAAGTTAGGTCTGGGATATGTCTGGGATTTGCCCTCATCAGGGTCATACTGTCGCAGTTTTAACATACTTGTTGAACGGATCCAGGGTTTTTTCTGGTTTGGTTCACGTAGTAATGTGGTACCACACTGAAACATTCAATTAAACCTGGTCTTGATAAATATTTTAGAGGACAACGCATGTTAGGTTTGGGTTAGGTCTAGGATTTGCCCTTATCAGGCTCATACTTTCGCATATTTCTCATACTTCATGGCTAGATCCTGGTCTGTTTCTGGATGGTATCACGTAGTAATGTGGTACCACGCTGAAACAGTCAATTAAACCTGGTTTCGATCAACATTTTAGAGGATAACGCAAGTTAAGTCTGGGATAGGTCTGGGATTTGACCTCATCAGACTCATACTTTCGCATTCTTCACATACTTGTTGAACGGATCCTGGGTTTTTTCTGGTTTGGCTCACGTAGTAATGTGGGACCACACTGAACAGTCGACTAAACCTGGTTTCGATCAATATTTTAGAGGATAACGCATGTTAGGTCTAGGTTAGGCCTGGGATTTTCCCTCATCAGACTCATACTTTCGCATTCTTCACATACTTGTTGAACGGATCCTGGGTTTTTTCTGGTTTGGATCACGTAGTAATGTGGGACCACACTGAAGCAGTCAAGTAAACCTGGTTTCGATCAATATTTTAGAGGATAACGCATGTTAAGTGTAGGTTAGGTCTGGGATTTTCACTCATCAGACTCATACTGTCGCACACTTCACATACTCCTTGAACAGATCCTGGGTTATTTTCTGGTTTGGATCACATAGTAATGTGGTACCACACTGAAACAGTCGATTAAACCAGGTGTCGATCAATATTTTAGATGATAACGCATGTTAAGTCTAGGTTAGGTCTGGGATTTTCGCTCATCAGACTCATACTTTCGCATTCTTCACATACTTGTTGAACGGATCCTGGGTTTTTTCTGGTTTGGATCACGTAGTAATGTGGTACCACAATGAAACAGTCGATTAAACCTGGTTTCGATCAATATTTTTGAGGATAACGCAAGTTAGGTCTGGGATAGTTCTGGGATTTTCACTCATCAGACTCATACTTTCGCATTATTCACATACTTGTAGAACGGATCCTGGGTTTTGTTCTGGTTTGGATCACGTAGTAATGTGGTACCACACTGAAACAGTCGATTAAACCTGGTTTCGATCAATATTTTAGAGGATAACGCAAGTTAAGTCTGGGATAGGTCTGGGATTTTACCTCATCAGACTCATACTTTCGCATTCTTCACATACTTGTTGAACGGATCCAGGGTTTTTTCTGGTTTGGTTCACGTAGTAATGTGGTACCACACTGAAACGGTCAATTAAACCTGGTTTCGATCAATATTTTAGAGGAAAACGCAAGTTAGGTCTGGGATAGGTCTGGGATTTTCACTCATCAGACTCATACTTTCGCATTATTCACATACTTGTAGAACGGATCCTGGGTTTTTTCTGGTTTGGATCACGTAGTAATGTGGTACCACACTGAAACAGTCGATTAAACCTGGTTTCGATCAATATTTTAGAGGATAACGCAAGTTAAGTCTGGGATAGGTCTGGGATTTTACCTCATCAGACTCATACTTTCGCATTCTTCACATACTTGTTGAACGGATCCAGGGTTTTTTCTGGTTTGGTTCACGTAGTAATGTGGTACCACACTGAAACATTCAATTAAATCTGGTCTTGATAAATATTTTAGAGGATAACGCATGTTAGGTTTGGGTTAGGTCTAGGATTTGCCCTCATCAGGCTCATACTTTCGCATATTTCTCATACTTCATGGCTAGATCCTGGTCTGTTTCTGGATTGTATCACGTAGTAATGTGGTACCACGCTGAAACAGTCGATTAAACCTGGTTTCGATAAATATTTTAGAGGATAACGCAAGTTAAGTCTGGGATAGGTCTGGGATTTTCCCTCATCAGACTCATACTTTCGCATTCTTCACATACTTGTTGAACGGATCCTGTGTTTTTTCTGGTTTGGATCACGTAGTAATGTGGGACCACACTGAAACAATCAATTCAACCTGATCTTGATAAATATTTTAGAGGATAACGCATATTAGGTCTGGGTTAGGTCTAGGATTTGCCCTCATCAGGCTCATACTTTCGCATATTTCTCATACTTCATGGCTAGATCCTGGGCTGTTTCTGGATTGTAACACGTAGTAATGTGGTACCACGCTGAAACAGACAATTAAACCTGGTTTCGATCAATATTTTAGAGGATAACGCAAGTTAGGTCTGGGATAGGTCTAGGATTTACCCTCATCAGGCTCTTACTTTCGCATATTTCTCATACTTCATGGCTAGATCCTGGGCTATTCCTGGATTGGATCACGTAGTAAAGTGGTACCACACTGAAACATTCAATGAAACCTGGTCTGGATAAATATTTTAGAGGATAACGCATCTTAGGTCTGGGTTAGGTCTAAGATTTGCCCTCATCAAGCTCACAGTTTAGCGTTTTTCACATACTTCTCGAACAGATCCTGGGCTTTCTCTGGTTTGGATCACGAAGTAGTGTGGTACCACACTGAAACAGTCCATAAAACCTGGTTTCGCTCAATATTTTAGAGGATAGCGCATGTTAGGTCTAGGTTAGGTCTGGGATTTGCTGTCATCAGGCTCATTCTTTCGCATATTTCTCATACTTAAATGGCTAGATCTTGGGCTTTTTCTGGATTGCATCACGTAGTAATGAAGTACAACACTGAAACAGTCAATTAGACCTAGTTTCGATCAATATTTTAGAGGACAACGCAAGTTAGGTCTAGGTAAGGCCTGAGATTTTCACTGATCAGACTCATACTTTCGCATTCTTCACATACTTGTTGAACGGATCCTGGGTTTATTCTGGTTTGGTTCTCGTAGTAATGTGGTACCACACTGAAACGGTCAATTAAACCTGGTTTCGATCAATATTTTAGAGGATAACGCAAGTTAGGTCTGGGATAGGTCTGGGATTTGCCCTCATCAGGCTCATACTTTCGCATTCTTCACATACTTGTTGAACTGATCCTGGGTTTTTTCTGGTTTGGATCACGTAGTAATGTGGTACCACACTGAAACGGTCAATTAAACCTGGTTTCGATCAATATTTTAGAGGATAACGCAAGTTAGGTCTGGGATAGGTCTGGGATTTGACCTCATCAGACTCATACTTTCGCACACTTCACATACTCGTTGAACAGATCCTGGGTTATTTTCTGGTTTGGATCGCATAGTAATGTGGTACCACACTGAAACAGTCGATTAAACCAGGTTTCGATCAATATTTTAGAGGAGAACGCATGATAGGTCTAGGTTAGGACTGGGATTTTCACTCATCAGACTCATACTTTCGCAGTCTTCACATACCTGTTGAACGGATCCTGGGTTTTTTCTGGTTTGGATCACGTAGTAATGTGGTACCACACTGAAACAGTCGATTAAACCTGGTTTCGATCAATATTTTAGAGGATAACGCATGTTAAGTCTAGGTTAGGTCTGGGATTTTCACTCATCAGACTCATACTTTCGCACACTTCACATACTTGTAGAACGGATCCTGGGTTTTTTCTGGTTTGGATCACGTAGTAATGTGGTACCACACTGATACATTCAATGAAACCTGGTTTCGATCAATATTTTAGAGAATAATTCATGTTAGGTCTAGGTTAGGTCTGGGATTTGCCCTCATCAGGCTCATTCTTTCGCATATTTCTCAAACTTGATGGCTAGATCCTGGGCTTTTTCTGGATTGCATCACGTAGTAATGAAGTACAACACGGAAACTGTCAATTAAACCTGGTTTCCATCAATATCTTAGAGGACAACGGAAGTTAGGTCTGGGATATGTCTGGGATTTGCCCTCATCAGGGTCATACTGTCGCAGTTTTAACATACTTGTTGAACGGATCCAGGGTTTTTTCTGGTTTGGTTCACGTAGTAATGTGGTACCACACTGAAACATTCAATTAAACCTGGTCTTGATAAATATTTTAGAGGACAACGCATGTTAGGTTTGGGTTAGGTCTAGGATTTGCCCTTATCAGGCTCATACTTTCGCATATTTCTCATACTTCATGGCTAGATCCTGGTCTGTTTCTGGATGGTATCACGTAGTAATGTGGTACCACGCTGAAACAGTCAATTAAACCTGGTTTCGATCAACATTTTAGAGGATAACGCAAGTTAAGTCTGGGATAGGTCTGGGATTTGACCTCATCAGACTCATACTTTCGCATTCTTCACATACTTGTTGAACGGATCCTGGGTTTTTTCTGGTTTGGCTCACGTAGTAATGTGGGACCACACTGAACAGTCGACTAAACCTGGTTTCGATCAATATTTTAGAGGATAACGCATGTTAGGTCTAGGTTAGGCCTGGGATTTTCCCTCATCAGACTCATACTTTCGCATTCTTCACATACTTGTTGAACGGATCCTGGGTTTTTTCTGGTTTGGATCACGTAGTAATGTGGGACCACACTGAAGCAGTCAAGTAAACCTGGTTTCGATCAATATTTTAGAGGATAACGCATGTTAAGTGTAGGTTAGGTCTGGGATTTTCACTCATCAGACTCATACTTTCGCACACTTCACATACTCCTTGAACAGATCCTGGGTTATTTTCTGGTTTGGATCACATAGTAATGTGGTACCACACTGAAACAGTCGATTAAACCAGGTGTCGATCAATATTTTAGATGATAACGCATGTTAAGTCTAGGTTAGGTCTGGGATTTTCGCTCATCAGACTCATACTTTCGCATTCTTCACATACTTGTTGAACGGATCCTGGGTTTTTTCTGGTTTGGATCACGTAGTAATGTGGTACCACAATGAAACAGTCGATTAAACCTGGTTTCGATCAATATTTTTGAGGATAACGCAAGTTAGGTCTGGGATAGGTCTGGGATTTTCACTCATCAGACTCATACTTTCGCATTATTCACATACTTGTAGAACGGATCCTGGGTTTTTTTCTGGTTTGGATCACGTAGTAATGAGGTACCACACTGAAACAGTCGATTAAACCTGGTTTCGATCAATATTTAAGAGGATAACGCAAGTTAAGTCTGGGATAGGTCTGGGATTTTACCTCATCAGACTCATACTTTCGCATTCTTCACATACTTGTTGAACGGATCCAGGGTTTTTTCTGGTTTGGTTCACGTAGTAATGTGGTACCACACTGAAACGGTCAATTAAACCTGGTTTCGATCAATATTTTAGAGGAAAACGCAAGTTAGGTCTGGGATAGGTCTGGGATTTTCACTCATCAGACTCATACTTTCGCATTATTCACATACTTGTAGAACGGATCCTGGGTTTTTTCTGGTTTGGATCACGTAGTAATGTGGTACCACACTGAAACAGTCGATTAAACCTGGTTTCGATCAATATTTTAGAGGATAACGCAAGTTAAGTCTGGGATAGGTCTGGGATTTTACCTCATCAGACTCATACTTTCGCATTCTTCACATACTTGTTGAACGGATCCAGGGTTTTTTCTGGTTTGGTTCACGTAGTAATGTGGTACCACACTGAAACATTCAATTAAATCTGGTCTTGATAAATATTTTAGAGGATAACGCATGTTAGGTTTGGGTTAGGTCTAGGATTTGCCCTCATCAGGCTCATACTTTCGCATATTTCTCATACTTCATGGCTAGATCCTGGTCTGTTTCTGGATTGTATCACGTAGTAATGTGGTACCACGCTGAAACAGTCGATTAAACCTGGTTTCGATAAATATTTTAGAGGATAACGCAAGTTAAGTCTGGGATAGGTCTGGGATTTTCCCTCATCAGACTCATACTTTCGCATTCTTCACATACTTGATGAACGGATCCTGTGTTTTTTCTGGTTTGGATCACGTAGTAATGTGGGACCACACTGAAACAATCAATTCAACCTGATCTTGATAAATATTTTAGAGGATAACGCATATTAGGTCTGGGTTAGGTCTAGGATTTGCCCTCATCAGGCTCATACTTTCGCATATTTCTCATACTTCATGGCTAGATCCTGGGCTGTTTCTGGATTGTAACACGTAGTAATGTGGTACCACGCTGAAACAGACAATTAAACCTGGTTTCGATCAATATTTTAGAGGATAACGCAAGTTAGGTCTGGGATAGGTCTAGGATTTACCCTCATCAGGCTCTTACTTTCGCATATTTCTCATACTTCATGGCTAGATCCTGGGCTATTCCTGGATTGGATCACGTAGTAAAGTGGTACCACACTGAAACATTCAATGAAACCTGGTCTGGATAAATATTTTAGAGGATAACGCATCTTAGGTCTGGGTTAGGTCTAAGATTTGCCCTCATCAAGCTCACAGTTTAGCGTTTTTCACATACTTCTCGAACAGATCCTGGGCTTTCTCTGGTTTGGATCACGAAGTAGTGTGGTACCACACTGAAACAGTCCATTAAACCTGGTTTCGCTCAATATTTTAGAGGATAGCGCATGTTAGGTCTAGGTTAGGTCTGGGATTTGCTGTCATCAGGCTCATTCTTTCGCATATTTCTCATACTTAAATGGCTAGATCTTGGGCTTTTTCTGGATTGCATCACGTAGTAATGAAGTACAACACTGAAACAGTCAATTAGACCTTGTTTCGATCAATATTTTAGAGGACAACGCAAGTTAGGTCTAGGTAAGGCCTGAGATTTTCACTGATCAGACTCATACTTTCGCATTCTTCACATACTTGTTGAACGGATCCTGGGTTTATTCTGGTTTGGTTCTCGTAGTAATGTGGTACCACACTGAAACGGTCAATTAAACCTGGTTTCGATCAATATTTTAGAGGATAACGCAAGTTAGGTCTGGGATAGGTCTGGGATTTGCCCTCATCAGGCTCATACTTTCGCATTCTTCACATACTTGTTGAACTGATCCTGGGTTTTTTCTGGTTTGGATCACGTAGTAATGTGGTACCACACTGAAACGGTCAATTAAACCTGGTTTCGATCAATATTTTAGAGGATAACGCAAGTTAGGTCTGGGATAGGTCTGGGATTTGACCTCATCAGACTCATACTTTCGCACACTTCACATACTCGTTGAACAGATCCTGGGTTATTTTCTGGTTTGGATCGCATAGTAATGTGGTACCACACTGAAACCGTCGATTAAACCAGGTTTCGATCAATATTTTAGAGGAGAACGCATGATAGGTCTAGGTTAGGACTGGGATTTTCACTCATCAGACTCATACTTTCGCAGTCTTCACATACCTGTTGAACGGATCCTGGGTTTTTTCTGGTTTGGATCACGTAGTAATGTGGTACCACACTGAAACAGTCGATTAAACCTGGTTTCGATCAATATTTTAGAGGATAACGCATGTTAAGTCTAGGTTAGGTCTGGGATTTTCACTCATCAGACTCATACTTTCGCACACTTCACATACTTGTAGAAGGGATCCTGGGTTTTTTCTGGTTTGGATCACGTAGTAATGTGGTACCACACTGATACATTCAATGAAACCTGGTTTCGATCAATATTTTAGAGAATAATTCATGTTAGGTCTAGGTTAGGTCTGGGATTTGCCCTCATCAGGCTCATTCTTTCGCATATTTCTCAAACTTGATGGCTAGATCCTGGGCTTTTTCTGGATTGCATCACGTAGTAATGAAGTACAACACGGAAACTGTCAATTAAACCTGGTTTCCATCAATATCTTAGAGGACAACGGAAGTTAGGTCTGGGATATGTCTGGGATTTGCCCTCATCAGGGTCATACTGTCGCAGTTTTAACATACTTGTTGAACGGATCCAGGGTTTTTTCTGGTTTGGTTCACGTAGTAATGTGGTACCACACTGAAACATTCAATTAAACCTGGTCTTGATAAATATTTTAGAGGACAACGCATGTTAGGTTTGGGTTAGGTCTAGGATTTGCCCTTATCAGGCTCATACTTTCGCATATTTCTCATACTTCATGGCTAGATCCTGGTCTGTTTCTGGATGGTATCACGTAGTAATGTGGTACCACGCTGAAACAGTCAATTAAACCTGGTTTCGATCAACATTTTAGAGGATAACGCAAGTTAAGTCTGGGATAGGTCTGGGATTTGACCTCATCAGACTCATACTTTCGCATTCTTCACATACTTGTTGAACGGATCCTGGGTTTTTTCTGGTTTGGCTCACGTAGTAATGTGGGACCACACTGAACAGTCGACTAAACCTGGTTTCGATCAATATTTTAGAGGATAACGCATGTTAGGTCTAGGTTAGGCCTGGGATTTTCCCTCATCAGACTCATACTTTCGCATTCTTCACATACTTGTTGAACGGATCCTGGGTTTTTTCTGGTTTGGATCACGTAGTAATGTGGGACCACACTGAAGCAGTCAAGTAAACCTGGTTTCGATCAATATTTTAGAGAATAATTCATGTTAGGTCTAGGTTAGGTCTGGGATTTGCTCACATCAGGCTCTTACTTTCGCATATTTCTCATACTTCATGGCTAGATCCTGGGCTATTCCTGGATCGGATCACGTAGTAAAGTGGTACCACACTGAAACATTCAATGAAACCTGGTCTGGATAAATATTTTAGAGGATAACGCATCTTAGGTCTGGGTTAGGTCTAAGATTTGCCCTCATCAGGCTCACAGTTTAGCGTTTTTCACATACTTCTTGAACAGATCCTGGGCTTTCTCTGGTTTGGATCACGAAGTAGTGTGGTACCACACTGAAACAGTCCATTAAACCTGGTTTCGCTCAATATTTTAGAGGATAGCGCATGTTAGGTCTAGGTTAGGTCTGGGATTTGCTTCCATCAGGCTCATTCTTACGCATATTTCTCATACTTGATGGCTAGATCCTGGGCTATTTCTGGATTGCAACACGTAGTAATGTTGTAGCACACTGAAACAGTCATTGAAACCTGGTTTCCATCAATATTTTAGAGGACAACGCATGTTAGGTCTAGGTAAGGCCTGAGATTTTCACTGATCAGACTCATACTTTCGCATTCTTCACATACTTGTTGAACGGAGCCTGGGTTTTTGCTGGTTTGGTTCTCGTAGTAATGTGGTACCACACTGAAACTTTCAATTAAACCTGGTCTTGATAAATATTTTAGAGGATAACGCATGTTAGGTTTGGGTTAGGTCTAGGATTTGCCCTCATCAGGCTCATACTTTCGCATATTTCACATACTTCATGGCTAGATCCTGGGCTATTTCTGGATTGCATCACGTAGTAATGAAGTACAACACTGAAACAGTCAATTAAACCTGGTTTCGATCAATATTTTAGAGAATAATTCATGTTAGGTCTAGGTTAGGTCTGGGATTTGCTCTCATCAGGCTCATTCTTTCGCATATTTTTCATACATGTAGAACAGATCCTGGGTTTTTTCTGTTTTGGATCACGTAGTAATGAAGTACAACACCGAAACAGTCAATTAAACCTGGTTTCCATCAATATTTTCCAGAATAACGCATGTTAGGTCTGGGTTAGGTCTAGGATTTGCTCTCATTAGGCTCATACTTTCGCATATTTCTCATACTTCATGGCTAGATCCTGGGCTTTTTCTGGATTGCATCACGTATTACTGAAGTACCACGCTGAAACAGTCGATTAAACCTGGTTTCGATCAATATTTTAGAGGATAACGCATGTTAGGTCTGGGATAGGTCCGGGATTTGACCTCGTCGGACTCATACTTTCGCATATTGCTCATACTTCATGGCTAGATCCTGGGCTGTTTGTGGATTGCATCACGTAGTAGTGTGGTACCACACTGAAACAGTCAATTAAACCTGATTTCGATCAATGTTTTAGAGGATAACGCAAGTTAGGTCTGGGATAGGTCTAGGATTTGCCCTCATCAGGCTCATACTTTCGCATATTGCTCATACTTCATGGCTAGATCCTGGGCTGTTTGTGGATTGCATCACGTAGTAATGTGGTACCACACTGAAACAGTCAATTAAACCTGATTTCGATCAATGTTTTAGAGGATAACGCAAGTTAGGTCTGGGACACGTCTAGGATTTTCACTCATCAGACTCATACTTTCGCATTCTTCACATACTTGTTGAACGGATCCTGCGTTTTTTCTGGCTTGGATCACGTAGTAATGTGGGACCACACTGAAACAGTCAATTAAACCTGGTTTCGATCAATATCTTAGAGGATAACGCAAGTTAGGTCTGGGATAGGTCTGGGATTTGACCTCAACAGACTCATACTTTCGCACACTTCACATACTCGTTAAACAGATCCTGGGTTTTTTCTGGTTTGGATCCCGTAGTAGTGTGGTACCACACTGAAACAGTCCATTATACCTGTTTTCGCTCATTATTTTAGAGGATAACGCATGTTAGGTCTAGGTCAGTCCTGGGATTTTCACTCACCAGACTCATACTTTCGCATTCCTCACATACTTGTTGAACGGATCCTGGGGTTTTTCTGGTTTGGTTCACGTAGTAACGTGGTACCACACTGAAACATTCAATTAAACCTGGTCTTGATAAATATTTTAGAGGATAACGCATGTTAGGTCTGGGTTAGGTCTAGGATTTGCCCTCATCAGGCTCATACTTTCGCATATTTCTCATACTTCATGGCTAGATCCTGGGCTATTTCTGGATTGGATCACGTAGTAAAGTGGTACCACACTGAAACATTCAATGAAACCTGGTCTGGATAAATATTTTAGAGGCTAACGCATCTTAGGTCTGGGTTAGGTCTAAGATTTGCCCTCATCAGGCTCACAGTTTCGCGTTTTTCACATACTTGTTGAGCGGATCCTGGGTTTTTTCTGGTTTGGATCACGTAGTAATGTGGGACCTCACTCAAACAGTCAATTAAACCTGGTTTCGACCAATATTTTAGAGAATAATTCATGTTAGGTCTAGGTTAGGTCTGGGATTTGCTCTCATCAGGCTCATTCTTTCGCATATTTCTCATACTTGATGGCTAGATCCTGGCTTTTTCTGGATTGCATCACGTAGTAATGAAGTACAACACTGAAACACTCAATTAAACCTGGTTTCCATCAATATTTTAGAGGACAACGCAAGTTAGGTCTGGGATAGGTCTGGGATTTGCCCTCATCAGCCTCATACTTTCGCGTTTTTCACATACTTGTTGAACAGATCCTGGGTTTTTTCTGGTTTGGATCCCGTAGTAGTGTTGTACCACACTGAAACAGTCCATTAAACCTGGTTTCGCTCATTATTTTAGAGGATAACGCATGTTAGGTCCAGGTCAGTCCTGGGATTTTCACTCATCAGACTCATACTTTCGCATTCTTCACATACTTGTTGAACGGATCCTGGGGTTTTTCTGGTTTGGTTCACGTAGTAATGTGGGACCACGCTGAAACAGTCAAGTAAACCTGGTTTCGATCAATATTTTAGAGGATAACGCAAGTTAGGTCTGGGATAGGTCTAGGATTTGCCCTCATCAGGCACTTACTATCGCATATTTCTCATACTTCATGGCTAGATCCTGGGCTATTTCTGGATTGGATCACGTAGTAGTGTGGTACCACACTGAAACTGTCAATTAAACCTGTTTTCGATCAATATTTTAGAGGGTAACGCAAGTTAGGTCTGGGATAGGTTTGGGATTTGCCCTCATCAGGCTCATACTTTCGCGTTTTTCACATACTTGTTGAACAGATCCTGGGTTTTTTCTGGCTTGGATCACGTAGTAGCGTGGTTCCACACTGAAACAGTCCATTAAACCTGGTTTGGATCAATATTTTAGAGGATAACGCATGTTAGGTCTAGGTTAGTTCTGGGATTTTCACTCATCAGACCCATACTTTCGCATTCTTCACATACTTGTTGAACGGATCCTGGGTTTTTTCTGGTTTGGATCATGTAGTAATGTGGGACCGCACTGAGACAATCAATTAAACCTGGTCTTGATAAATATTTTAGAGGATAACGCATGTTAGGTCTGGGATAGGTCTGGGATTTGCCCTCATCAGACTCATACTTTCGCATATTTCTCATACTTCATGGCTAGATCCTGGGCTATTTCTGGATTGGATCACGTAGTAATGTGGTACCACACTGAAACAGTCAATGAAACCTGGTTTCGATCAATATTTTAGAGGATAACGCAAGTTAGGTCTGGGATAGGTCTGGGATTTGCCCTCATCAGGCTCATACTTTCGCGTTTTTCACATACTTGTTGAACAGATCCTGGGTTTTTTCTGGTTTGGATCACGTAGTTGTGCGGTACCACACAGAAACAGTCCATTAAACCTGGTTGCGATCAATATTTTAGAGGATAACGCATGTTAGGTCTGGGTTACGTCTAGGATTTGCCCCCATCAGGCTCATACTTTCGCATATTTCTCATACTTCATGGCTAGATCCTGGGCTGTTTCTGCATTGTATCACGTAGTAATGTGGTAACACGCTGAAACGGTCAATTAAACCTGGTTTCGATCAATATTTTAGACGATAACGGAAGTTAGGTCTAGGTTAGGCATGGGATTTTCACTCATCAGACTCATACTTTCGCATTCTTCACATACTTGTTGAACGGATCCTGGGTTTTTTCTGGTTTGGAACACGTCGTAATGTGGTACCACACTGAAACAGTCGATTAAACCAGGTTTCGATCAATATTTTTGAGGATAACGCATGTTAGGTCTAGGTTAGGCATGGGATTTTCACTCATCAGACTCATACTTTCGCATTCTTCACATACTTGTTGAACGGATCCTGGGTTTTTTCTGGTTTGGAACACGTCGTAATGTGGGTCCACACTGAAACAATCTATTAAACCTGGTCTTGATAAAAATTTTAGAGGATAACGCATGTTAGGTCTGGGATAGGTCTGGGATTTGCCCTCATCAGACTCATACTTTCGCACACTTCACATACTCGTTGAACAGATCCTGGGTTATTTTCTGGTTTGGATCACATAGTAATGTGGTACCACACTGAAACAGTCGATTAAACCAGGTTTCGATCAATATTTTTGAAGATAACGCATGTTAGGTCTAGGTTAGGCATGGGATTTTCACTCATCAGACTCATACTTTCGCATTCTTCACATACTTGTTGAACGGATCCTGGGTTTTTTCTGGTTTGGAACACGTCGTAATGTGGGTCCACACTGAAACAATCTATTAAACCTGGTCTTGATAAAAATTTTAGAGGATAACGCATGTTAGGTCTGGGATAGGTCTGGGATTTGCCCTCATCAGACTCATACTTTCGCACACTTCACATACTCGTTGAACAGATCCTGGGTTATTTTCTGGTTTGGATCACTAGTAATGTGGTACCACTCTGAAACAGTCGATTAAACCAGGTTTTGATCAATATTTTTGAGGATAACGCATGTTAGGTCTAGGTTAGGCTTGGGATTTTCACTAATCAGACTCATACTTTCGCATTCTTCGCATACTTGTTGAACTGATCCTGGGTTTTTTCTGGTTTGGAACACGTCGTAATGTGGGTCCACACTGAAACAATCTATTAAACCTGGTCTTGATAAAAATTTTAGAGGATAACGCATGTTAGGTCTGGGATAGGCATGGGATTTTCACTCATCAGACTCATACTTTCGCATTCTTCACATACTTGTTGAACGGATCCTGGGTTTTTTCTGGTTTGTATCACGTAGTAATGTGGTACCACACTGAAACCGTCCATTAAACCTGGTTTCGCTCAATATTTTAGAGGATAACTCATGTTAGGTCTAGGTTAGGTCTGGGATTTGCTCTCATCAGGCTCATTCTTTCGCATATTTCTCATACTTCATGGCTAGATCCTGGGCTGTTTCTGCATTGTATCACGTAGTAATGTGGTACCACGCTGAAACAGTCAATTAAACCTGGTTTCGATCAATATTTTAGAGGATAACGCAAGTTAGGTCTGGGATAGGTCTAGGATTTGCCCTCATCAGGCTCTTACTATCGCATATTTCTCATACTTCATGGCTAGATCCTGGGCTATTTCTGGATTGGATCACGTAGTAAAGTGGTACCACACTGAAACATTCAATGAAACCTGTTCTGGATAAATATTTTAGAGGATAACGCATCTTAGGTCTGGGTTAGGACTAAGGTTTGCCCTCATCAGGCTCACAGTTTCGCGTTTTTCACATACTTGTTAAACAGATCCTGGGTTTTTTCTGGTTTGTATCACGTAGTAATGTGGTACCACACTGAAACCGTCCATTAAACCCGGTTTCGCTCAATATTTTAGAGGATAACTCATGTTAGGTCTAGGTTAGGTCTGGGATTTGCTCTCATCAGGCTCATTCTTTCGCATATTTCTCATACTTCATGGCTAGATCCTGGGCTGTTTCTGCATTGTATCACGTAGTAATGTGGTACCACGCTGAAACAGTCAATTAAAGCTGGTTTCGATAAATATTTTAGAGGATAACGCAAGCTAGGTCTGGGATAGGTCTGGGATTAGCCCTCATCAGACTCATACTTTCGCACACTTCACATACTCGTTGACAAGATCCTGGGTTTTTTTCTGGTTTGGATCACGTAGTAATGTGGTTCCACACTGAAACAGTCGATTAAACCTGGTTTCGATCAATATTTTAGAGGATAACGCAAGTTAGGTCAGGGATAGGTCTGGGGTTTGCCCTCATCAGGCTCATACTTTCGCGTTTTTCACATACTAGTTGAACAGATCCTGGGTTTTTTCTGGTTTGGATCCCGTAGTAGTGTGGTACCACACTGAAACAGTCCATTAAACCTGGTTTCGCTCAATATTTTAGAGGATAACGCATGTTAGGTCTATGTCAGGCCTGGTTTTTTCACTCATCAGACTCATACTTTCGCATTCTTCACATACTTGTTGATCGGATCCTGGGTTTTTTCTGGTTTGGGTCACGTAGTAATGTGGTACCACACTGAAACCGTCCATTAAACCTGGTCTTGATAAATATTTTAGAGGATAACGCATGTTAGGTCTGGGATAGGTCTGGGATTTGCCCTCATCAGACTCATACTTTCGCATATTTCTCATACTTCATGGCTAGATCCTGGGCTATTTCTGGATTGGATCACGTAGTAATGTGGTATCACACTGAAACAGTCAATTAAACCTGGTTTCGATCAATATTTTAGAGGATAACGCATGTTAGGTCTAGGTTAGGTCTGGGATTTTCACTCATCAGACCCATACTTTCGCATTCTTCACATACTTGTTGAACGGATCCTGGGTTTTTTCTGGTTTGGATCACGTAGTAATGTGGGACCACACTGAAACAGTCAATTAAACCTGGTTTCGATCAATATTTTAGAGGATAACGCAAGTTAGGTCTGGGATAGGTCTGGGATTTGCCCTATTCAGGCTCATACTTTCGCGTTTTTCACATACTTGTTGAACAGATCCTGGGTTTTTTCTGGTTTGGATCACTTAGTTGTGTGGTACCACACAGAAACAGTCCATTAAACCTGGTTGCGATCAATATTCTAGAGGATAACGCATGTTAGGTCTGGGTTACGTCTAGGATTTGCCCCCATCAGGCTCATACTTTCGCATATTTCTCATACTTCATGGCTAGATCCTGGGCTGTTTCTGCATTGTAGCACGTAGGAATGTGGTAACACGCTGAAACAGTCAATTAAACCTGGTTTCGATCAATATTTTAGACGATAACGCAAGCTAGGTCTGGGATAGGTCTAGGATTTGCCCTCATCAGGCTCTTACTATCCCATATTTCTTATACTTCATGGCTAGATCCTGGGCTATTTCTGGATTGGTTCACGTAGTAAAGTGGTATCACACTGAAACATTCAATGAAACCTGGTCTGGATAAATGTTTTAGAGGATAACGCATCTTAGGTCTGGGTTAGGTCTAAGATTTGCCCTCATCAGGCTCACAGTTTCGCGTTTTTCACATACTTGTTGAACAGATCCTGGGTTTTTTCTGGTTTGGATCACGCAGTAATGTGGTACCACACTAAAACAGTCAATTAAACCTGGTTTCGATCAATATTTTAGAGGATAACGCAAGTTAGGTCTGGGATAGGTCTGGGATTAGCCCTCATCAGACTCATACTTTCGCACACTTCACATACCCGTTGACAAGATCCTGGGTTTTTTTCCGGTTTGGATCACGTAGTAATGTGTTTCTACACTGAAACAGTGGATTAAACCTGGTTTCGATCAATATTTTCGAGGATAATTCATGTTAGGTCTAGGTTAGGTCTGGGATTTGCTCTCATCAGGCTCATTCTTTCGCATATTTCTCATACTTGATGGCTAGATCCTGGGCTTTTTCTGGATTGCATCACGTAGTAATGAAGTACAACACTGAAACAGACGATTAAACCTGGTTTCGATCAATATTTTAGAGGATAACGCAAGTTAGGTCTGGGATAGGTCTGGGATTTGCCCTCATCAGACTCATACTTTCGCACACTTCACATACTCGTTGAAAAGATCCTGGGTTATTTTCTGGTTTGGATCACATAGTAATGTGGTACCACACTGAAACAGTCGATTAAACCAGGTTTCGATCAATATTTTTGAGGATAACGCATGTTAGGTCTAGGTTAGGCATGGGATTTTCACTCATCAGACTCATACTTTCGCATTCTTCACATACTTGTTGAACGGATCCTGGGTTTTTTCTGGTTTGGAACACGTCGTAATGTGGGTCCACACTGAAACAATCTATTAAACCTGGTCTTGATAAAAATTTTAGAGGATAACGCATGTTAGGTCTGGGATAGGTCTGGGATTTGCCCTCATCAGACTCATACTTTCGCACACTTCACATACTCGTTGAACAGATCCTGGGTTATTTTCTGGTTTGGATCACATAGTAATGTGGTACCACACTGAAACAGTCGATTAAACCAGGTTTCGATCAATATTTTTGAAGATAACGCATGTTAGGTCTAGGTTAGGCATGGGATTTTCACTCATCAGACTCATACTTTCGCATTCTTCACATACTTGTTGAACGGATCCTGGGTTTTTTCTGGTTTGGAACACGTCGTAATGTAGGTCCACACTGAAACAATCTATTAAACCTGGTCTTGATAAAAATTTTAGAGGATAACGCATGTTAGGTCTGGGATAGGTCTGGGATTTGCCCTCATCAGACTCATACTTTCGCACACTTCACATACTCGTTGAACAGATCCTGGGTTATTTTCTGGTTTGGATCACTAGTAATGTGGTACCACTCTGAAACAGTCGATTAAACCAGGTTTTGATCAATATTTTTGAGGATAACGCATGTTAGGTCTAGGTTAGGCTTGGGATTTTCACTCATCAGACTCATACTTTCGCATTCTTCGCATACTTGTTGAACTGATCCTGGGTTTTTTCTGGTTTGGATCACGTAGTAATGTGGTTCCACACTAAAACAGTCGGTTAAACCTAGTTTCGATCAATATTTTAGAGGATAACGCATGTTAGGTCTGGAATAGGTCTGGGATTTGCCCTCATCAGACTCATACTTACGCACACTTCACATACTCGTTGAACAGATCCTGGGTTATTTTCTGGTTTGGATCACATAGTAATGTGGTACCAAACTGAAACAGTCGATTAAACCAGGTTTCGATCAATATTTTTGAGGATAACGCATGTTAGGTCTAGGTTAGGCATGGGATTTTCACTCATCAGACTCATACTTTCGCATTCTTCACATACTTGTTGAACGGATCCTGGGTTTTTTCTGGTTTGTATCACGTAGTAATGTGGTACCACACTGAAACCGTCCATTAAACCTGGTTTCGCTCAATATTTTAGAGGATAACTCATGTTAGGTCTAGGTTAGGTCTGGGATTTGCTCTCATCAGGCTCATTCTTTCGCATATTTCTCATACTTCATGGCTAGATCCTGGGCTGTTTCTGCATTGTATCACGTAGTAATGTGGTACCACGCTGAAACAGTCAATTAAACCTGGTTTCGATCAATATTTTAGAGGATAACGCAAGTTAGGTCTGGGATAGGTCTAGGATTTGCCCTCATCAGGCTCTTACTATCGCATATTTCTCATACTTCATGGCTAGATCCTGGGCTATTTCTGGATTGGATCACGTAGTAAAGTGGTACCACACTGAAACATTCAATGAAACCTGTTCTGGATAAATATTTTAGAGGATAACGCATCTTAGGTCTGGGTTAGGACTAAGGTTTGCCCTCATCAGGCTCACACTTTCGCGTTTTTCACATACTTGTTAAACAGATCCTGGGTTTTTTCTGGTTTGTATCACGTAGTAATGTGGTACCACACTGAAACCGTCCATTAAACCCGGTTTCGCTCAATATTTTAGAGGATAACTCATGTTAGGTCTAGGTTAGGTCTGGGATTTGCTCTCATCAGGCTCATTCTTTCGCATATTTCTCATACTTCATGGCTAGATCCTGGGCTGTTTCTGCATTGTATCACGTAGTAATGTGGTACCACGCTGAAACAGTCAATTAAAGCTGGTTTCGATAAATATTTTAGAGGATAACGCAAGCTAGGTCTGGGATAGGTCTGGGATTAGCCCTCATCAGACTCATACTTTCGCACACTTCACATACTCGTTGACAAGATCCTGGGTTTTTTTCTGGTTTGGATCACGTAGTAATGTGGTTCCACACTGAAACAGTCGATTAAACCTGGTTTCGATCAATATTTTAGAGGATAACGCAAGTTAGGTCAGGGATAGGTCTGGGGTTTGCCCTCATCAGGCTCATACTTTCGCGTTTTTCACATACTAGTTGAACAGATCCTGGGTTTTTTCTGGTTTGGATCCCGTAGTAGTGTGGTACCACACTGAAACAGTCCATTAAACCTGGTTTCGCTCAATATTTTAGAGGATAACGCATGTTAGGTCTATGTCAGGCCTGGTTTTTTCACTCATCAGACTCATACTTTCGCATTCTTCACATACTTGTTGATCGGATCCTGGGTTTTTTCTGGTTTGGGTCACGTAGTAATGTGGTACCACACTGAAACCGTCCATTAAACCTGGTCTTGATAAATATTTTAGAGGATAACGCATGTTAGGTCTGGGATAGGTCTGGGATTTGCCCTCATCAGACTCATACTTTCGCATATTTCTCATACTTCATGGCTAGATCCTGGGCTATTTCTGGATTGGATCACGTAGTAATGTGGTATCACACTGAAACAGTCAATTAAACCTGGTTTCGATCAATATTTTAGAGGATAACGCATGTTAGGTCTAGGTTAGGTCTGGGATTTTCACTCATCAGACCCATACTTTCGCATTCTTCACATACTTGTTGAACGGATCCTGGGTTTTTTCTGGTTTGGATCACGTAGTAATGTGGGACCACACTGAAACAGTGAATTAAACCTGGTTTCGATCAACATTTTAGAGGATAACGCAAGTTAGGTCTGGGATAGGTCTGGGATTTGCCCTATTCAGGCTCATACTTTCGCGTTTTTCACATACTTGTTGAACAGATCCTGGGTTTTTTCTGGTTTGGATCACGTAGTTGTGTGGTACCACACAGAAACAGTCCATTAAACCTGGTTGCGATCAATATTCTAGAGGATAACGCAAGCTAGGTCTGGGATAGGTCTAGGATTTGCCCTCATCAGGCTCTTACTATCGCATATTTCTTATACTTCATGGCTAGATCCTGGGCTATTTCTGGATTGGTTCACGTAGTAAAGTGGTATCACACTGAAACATTCAATGAATCCTGGTCTGGATAAATGTTTTAGAGGATAACGCATCTTAGGTCTGGGTTAGGTCTAAGATTTGCCCTCATCAGGCTCACAGTTTCGCGTTTTTCACATACTTGTTGAACAGATCCTGGGTTTTTTCTGGTTTGGATCACGTAGTAATGTGGTACCACACTAAAACAGTCAATTAAACCTGGTTTCGATCAATATTTTAGAGGATAACGCAAGTTAGGTCTGGGATAGGTCTGGGATTAGCCCTCATCAGACTCATACTTTCGCACACTTCACATACTCGATGACAAGATCCTGGGTTTTTTTCCGGTTTGGATCACGTAGTAATGTGTTTCTACACTGAAACAGTCGATTAAACCTGGTTTCGATCAATATTTTCGAGGATAATTCATGTTAGGTCTAGGTTAGGTCTGGGATTTGCTCTCATCAGGCTCATTCTTTCGCATATTTCTCATACTTGATGGCTAGATCCTGGGCTTTTTCTGGATTGCATCACGTACTAATTAAGTACAACACTGAAACAGTCAATTAAACCTGGTCTGGATAAATATTTTAGAGGATAACGCATCTTAGGTCTGGGTTAGGTCTAAGATTTGCCCTCATCAGGCTCACAGTTTCGCGTTTTTCACATACTTGTTGAACAGATCCTGGGTTTTTTCTGGTTTGGATCACGTAGTAATGTGGTACCACACTAAAACAGTCAATTAAACCTGGTTTCGATCAATATTTTAGAGGATAACGCAAGTTAGGTCTGGGATAGGTCAGGGATTAGCCCTCATCAGACTCATACTTTCGCACACTTCACATACTCGATGACAAGATCCTGGGTTTTTTTCTGGTTTGGATCACGTAGTCATGTGGGACCACACTGAAACAGTCAATTAAACCTGGTTTCGACCAATATTTTAGAGAATAATTCATGTTAGGTCTAGGTTAGGTCTGGGATTTGCTCTCATCAGGCTCATTCTTTCGCATATTTCTCGTACTTGATGGCTAGATCCTGGGCTTTTTCTGGATTGCATCACGTAGTAATGAAGTACAACACTGAAACAGTCAATTAAACCTGGTTTCCATCAATATTTTAGAGGACAACGCTAGTTAGGTCTGGGATAGGTCTGGGATTTGCCCTCATCAGGCTCATACTTTCGGGTTTTTCACATACTTGTTGAACAGATCCTGGGTTTTTTCTGGTTTGGATCCCGTAGTAGTGTGGTACCACACTGAAACAGTCCATTAAACCTGGTTTCGCTCATTATTTTAGAGGATAACGCATGTTAGGTCTAGGTCAGGCCTGGGATTTTCACTCATCAGACTCATACTTTCGCATTCTTCACATACTTGTTGAACGGATCCTGAGGTTTTTCTGGTTTGGATCACGTAGCAATGTGGGACCACACTGAAACAAACAATTAAACCTGGTCTTGATAAATATTTTAGAGGATAACGCATGTTAGGTCTGGGTTAGGTCTAGGATTTGCCCTCGTCAGGCTCATACTTTCGCATATTTCTCATACTTCATGGCTAGATCCTGGGCTATTTCTGGATTGGATCACGTAGTAATGTGGTACCACACTGAAACTGTCAATTAAACCTGGTTTCGATCAATATTTTAGAGGATAACGCAAGTTAGGTCTGGGATAGGTCTGGGATTTGCCCTCATCAGACTCATACTTTCGCGTTTTTCACATACTTGTTGAACAGATCCTGGGTTTTTTCTGGCTTGGATCACGTAGTAGTGTGGTTCCACACTGAAACAGTCCATTAAACATGGTTTGGATCAATATTTTAGAGGATAACGCATGTTAGGTCTAAGTTAGTTCTGGGATTTTCACTCATCAGACCCATACTTTCGCATTCTTCACATACTTGTTGAAGGGATCCTGGGTTTTTTCTGGTTTGGATCACGTAGTAATGTGGGACCACACTGAAACAATCAATTAAACCTGGTCTTGATAAATATTTTAGAGGATAACGCATGTTAGGTCTGGGATAGGTCTGGTTTTGCCCTCATCAGACTCATACTTTCGCATATTTCTCATACTTCATGGCTAGATCCTGGGCTATTTCTGGATTGGATACCGTAGTAATGTGGTACCACACTGAAACAGTCAATTAAACCTGGTTTCGATCAATATTTTAGAGGATAACGCAAGTTAGGTCTGGGATAGGTCTGGGACTTGCCCTCATCAGGCTCATTCTTTTGCGTTTTTCACATACTTGTTGAACAGATCCTGGGCTATTTCTGGATTGGATCACGTAGTAATGTGGTACCACACTGAAACTGTCAATTAAACCTGGTTTCGATCAATATTTTAGAGGATAACGCATCTTAGGTCTGGGTTAGGTCTAAGATTTGCCCTCATCAGGCTCACAGTTTCGCGTTTTTCACATACTTGTTGAACAGATCCTGGGTTTTTTTCTGGTTTGGATCACGTAGTAATGTGTTTCCACACTGAAACAGTCGATTAAACCTGGTTTCGATCAATATTTTAGAGGATAACGCAAGTTAGGTCTGGGATAGGTCTGGGATTAGCCCTCATCAGACTCATACTTTCGCACACTTCACATACTCGATGACAAGATCCTGGGTTTTTTTCTGGTTTGGATCACGTAGTAATGTGTTTCTACACTGAAACAGTCGATTAAACCTGGTTTCGATCAATATTTTAGAGGATAACGCAAGTTAGGTCTGGGATAGGTCTGGGATTTGCCCTCATCAGAAACATACTTTCGCACACTTCACATACTCGTTGAACAGATCCTGGGTTATTTTCTGGTTTGGATCACATAGTAATGTGGTACCACACTGAAACAGTCGATTAAACCAGGTTTCGATCAATATTTTTGAGGATAACGCATGTTAGGTCTAGGTCAGGCCTGGGATTTTCACTCATCAGACTCATACTTTCGCATTCTTCACATACTTGTTGAACGGATCCGGAGGTTTTTCTGGTTTGGATCACGTAGCAATGTGGGACCACACTGAAACAATCAATTAAACCTGGTCTTGATAAATATTTTAGCGGATAACGCATGTTAGGTCTGGGTTTGGTCTAGGATTTGCCCTCGTCAGGCTCATTCTTTCGCATATTTCTCATACTTGATGGCTAGATCCTGGGCTTTTTCTGGATTGCATCACGTAGTAATGAAGTACAACACTGAAACAGTCAATTAAACCTGGTTTCCATCAATATTTTAGAGGACAACGCAAGTTAGGTCTGGGATAGGTCTGGGATTTGCCCTCATCAGGCTCATACTTTCGGGTTTTTCACATACTTGTTGAACAGATCCTGGGTTTTTTCTGGTTTGGATCCCGTAGTAGTGTGGTACCACACTGAAACAGTCCATTAAACCTGGTTTCGCTCATTATTTTAGAGGATAACGCATGTTAGGTCTAGGTTAGTTCAGGGATTTTCACTCATCAGACTCATACTTTCGCATTCTTCACATACTTGTTGAACGGATCCTGAGGTTTTTCTGGTTTGGATCACGTAGCAATGTGGGACCACACTGAAACAATCAATTAAACCTGGTCTTGATAAATATTTTAGAGGATAACGCATGTTAGGTCTGGGTTAGGTCTAGGATTTGCCCTCGTCAGCCTCATACTTTCGCATATTTCTCATACTTCATGGCTAGATCCTGGGCTATTTCTGGATTGGATCACGTAGTAATGTGATACCACACTGAAACTGTCAATTAAACCTGGTTTCGATCAATATTTTAGAGGATAAGGCTAGTTAGGTCTGGGATAGGTCTGGGATTTGCCCTCATCAGGCTCATACTTTCGCGTTTTTCACATACTTGTTGAACAGATCCTGGGTTTTTTCTGGCTTGGATCACGTAGTAGTGTGGTTCCACACTGAAACAGTCCATTAAACCTGGTTTGGATCAATATTTTAAAGGATAACGCATGTTAGGTCTAGGTTAGTTCTGGGATTTTCACTCATCAGACCCATACTTTCGCATTCTTCACATACTTGTTGAACGGATCCTGGGTTTTTTCTGGTTTGGATCACGTAGTAATGTGGGACCACACTGAAGCAATCAATTAAACCTGGTCTTGATAAATATTTTAGAGGATAACGCATGTTAGGTCTGGGATAGGTCTGGGATTTGCTCTCATCAGGCTCATTCTTTCGCATATTTCTCGTACTTGATGGCCAGATCCTGGGCTTTTTCTGGATTGCATCACGTAGTAATGAAGTACAACACTGAAACAGTCAATTAAACCTGGTTTCCATCAATATTTTAGAGGACAACGCGAGTTAGGTCTGGGATAGGTCTGGGATTTGCCCTCATCAGGCTCATACTTTCGGGTTTTTCACATACTTGTTGAACAGATCCTGGGTTTTTTCTGGATTGGATCACGTAGTAATGTGGTACCACACTGAAACTGTCAATTAAACCTGGTTTCGATCAATATTTTAGAGGATAACGCATCTTAGGTCTGGGATAGGTCTGGGATTTGCCCTCATCAGAATCATACTTTCGCACACTTCACATACTCGTTGAACAGATCCTGGGTTATTTTCTGGTTTGGATCACATAGTAATGTGGTACCACACTGAAACAGTCGATTAAACCAGGTTTCGATCAATATTTTTGAGGATAACGCATGTTAGGTCTAGGTTAGGCATGGGATTTTCACTCATCAGACTCATACTTTCGCATTCTTCACATACTTGTTGAACGGATCCAGGGTTTTTTCTGGTTTGGAACACGTCGTAATGTGGGTCCACAGTGAAACAATCAATTAAACCTGGTCTTGATAAATATTTTAGAGGATAACCCATGTTAGGTCTGGGTTAGGTCTAGGATTTGCCCTCATCAGGCTCATACTTTCGCATATTTCTCATACTTCATGGCTAGATCCTGGGCTATTTCTGGATTGGATCACGTAGTAAAGTGGTACCACACTGAAACATTCAATGAAACCTGGCCTGGATAAATATTTTAGAGGATAACGCATCATAGGTCTGGGTTAGGTCTAAGATTTGCCCTCATCAGGCTCACAGTTTCGCGTTTTTCACATACTTGTTGAAAGGATCCTGGGCTATTTCTGAATTGGATCACGTAGTAAAGTGGTACCACACTGAAACAGTCAATTAAACCTGGTTTCCATCAATATTTTAGAGGACAACGCAAGTTAGGTCTGGGATAGGTCTGGGATTTGCCCTCATCAGGCTCATACTTTCGGGTTTTTCACATACTTGTTGAACAGATCCTGGGTTTTTTCAGGTTTGGATCACGTAGTAATGTGGTTCCACACTGCAACAGTCAATTAAACCTGGTTTCGATCAATATTTTAGAGGATAACGCAAGTTAGGTCTGGGATAGGTCTGGGGTTTGCCCTCATCAGGCTCATACTTTCGCGTTTTTCACATACTAGTTGAACAGATCCTGGGTTTTTTCTGGTTTGGATCCCGTAGTAGTGTCGTACCACACTGAAACAGTCCATTAAACCTGGTTTCGCTCAATATTTTAGAGGATAACGCATGCTAGGTCTAGGTCAGGCCTGGTTTTTTCACTCATCAGACTCATACTTTCGCATTCTTCACATACTTGTTGAACGGATCCTGGGTTTTTTATGGTTTGGGTCACGTAGTAATGAGGTACCACACTGAAACCGTCCATTAAACCTGGGCTTGATAAATATTTTAGAGGACAACGCAAGTTAGGTCTAGGTAAGGCCTGAGATTTTCACTGATCAGACTCATACATTCGCATTCTTCACATACTTGTTGAACGGACCCTGGGTTTTTTCCGGTTTGGATCACGTAGTAATGTGGTACCACACTGAAACATTCAATTAAACCTGGTCTTGATAAATATTTTAGAGGATAACGCATGTTAGGTCTGGGTTACGTCTAGGATTTGCCCTCGTCAGGCTCATACTTTCGCATATTTCTCATACTTCATGGCTAGATCCTGGGCTATTTCTGGATTGGATCACGTAGTAATGTGGTACCACACTGAAACTGTCAATTAAACCTGGTTTCGATCAATATTTTAGAGGATAACGCAAGTTAGGTCTGGGATAGGTCTGGGATTTGCCCTCATCAGGCTCATACTTTCGCGTTTTTCACATACTTGTTGAACAGATCCTGGGTTTTTTCTGGCTTGGATCACGTAGTAGTGTGGTTCCACACTGAAACAGTCCATTAAACCTGGTTTGGATCAATATTTTAGAGGATAACGCATGTTAGGTCTAGGTTAGTTCTGGGATTTTCACTCATCAGACCCATACTTTCGCATTCTTCACATACTTGTTGAACGGATCCTGGGTTTTTTCTGGTTTGGATCACGTAGTAATGTGGTACCACACTGAAACAGTCAATTAAACCTGGTTTCGATCAATATTTTAGAGGATAACGCAAGTTAGGTCTGGGATAGGTCTGGGATTTTCACTCATCAGACCCATACTTTCGCATTCTTCACATACTTGTTGAACGGATCCTGGGTTTTTTCTGGTTTGGATCACGTAGTAATGTGGTACCACACTGAAACAGTCCATTGAACCTGGTTTGGATCAATATTTTAGAGGATAACGCATGTTAGGTCTAGGTTAGTTCTGGGATTTTCACTCATCAGACCCATACTTTCGCATTCTTCACATACTTGTTGAACGGATCCTGGGTTTTTTCTGGTTTGGATCACGTAGTAATGTGGTACCACACTGAAACTGTCAATTAAACCTGGTTTCGATCAATATTTTAGAGGATAACGCATCTTAGGTCTGGGTTAGGTCTAAGATTTGCCCTCATCAGGCTCACAGTTTCGCGTTTTTCACATACTTGTTGAACAGATCCTGGGTTAGTTTCTGGTTTGGATCACGTAGTAATGTGTTTCCACACTGAAACAGTCGATTAAACCTGGTTTCGATCAATATTTTAGAGGATAACGCAAGTTAGGTCTGGGATAGGTCTGGGATTAGCCCTCATCAGAATCATACTTTCGCACACTTCACATACTCGTTGAACAGATCCTGGGTTATTTTCTGGTTTGGATCACATAGTAATGTGGTACCACACTGAAGCAGTCAATTAAACCTGGTTCCGATTAATATTTTAGAGGATAACGCTGGTTATGTCTGGGTTAGTTCTGGTATTTGCAATCATCTGGCTCATACTTTTGCAATTTTCGCGTACTTGTTGGCCAGATCTTGGGTTTTTTGTGGTTTGGATCCCGTCGTAATCTGGTTCCTCACCGAAGCAGTCAATCGAACCTGGTTCGGATGAATATTTTGGAGGATGACGCTGGTTATGTTTGGGTTAGTTCTGGTATTTGCAATCATCTGGCTCGCACTTTCGCATTTTTCGCATACTTGTTGGCAAGACTCTGGGCTTTTTTTAGCTTGGATCACGTAGTAATGTGGTACCACACTGAAACAGTCAATTAAACCTGGTTCCGATTAATATTTTAGAGGATAACGCCGGTTATGTCTGGGTTAGGTCTGGTATTTGCCCTCATCTGGTTCGTACTTTCGCATTTTTCGCATACTTGTTGGCCAGATCCTGGCCTTTTTCTGGTTTGGATCACGTAGTAATGCGGTACCACACCGAAACAGTCAATTAAACCTGGTAGCGATTAATATTTTAGAGGATAACGCCGGTTATGTCTCGGTTAGGTCTGGGATTTGCCCTCATCTGGCCCGTACTTTCGCATTTTTCGGTTACTTGTTGGTCAGATCCTGGCGTTTTTCTGGTTTCGATCACGTAGTAATACGGTACCACACCGGAACAGTCAATTAAACCTGGTTCCGATTAATATTTTAGAGGATAACGCCGGTTATGTCTGGGTTAGGTCTGGTATTTGCCCTCATCTGGCTCGTACTTTCGCATTTTTCGCATACATGTAGGCTAGATCCTGGCCTTTTTCTGGTTTGGATCACGTAGTAATGCGGTACCACACCGAAACAGTCAATTAAACCTGGTAGCGATTAATATTTTAGAGGATAACGCCGGTTATGTCTCGGTTAGGTCAGGGATTTGCCCTCATCTGGCTCGTACTTTCGCATTTATCGCATACTTGTTGCCCAGATCCTGGCCTTTTTCTGGCTTGTATCACGTAGTAATTTGGTACCACACTGAAACAGTCAATCAAACCTGATTCCGATTAATTTTTTAGAGGATAACGCCGGTTATGGCTGGGTTAGGTCTGGGATTTGCCGTCATCTTGCTCGTGCTTTCGTATTTTTCGCATACTTGTTGGTCAGATCCTGGGTTTTTTCTGGTTTGGATCCCGTCGTAATGTGGTTCCACACCGAAGCAGTCAATTAAACCTGGTTGCGATTAATATTTTGGACGACAACGCCGGCTATGGCTCGGTTAGATCAGGGATTTGCCCTCATCTGGCTCGTACTTTCGCATTTATCGCATACTTGTTGGCCAGATCCTGGCCTTTTTCTGGCTTGTATCACGTAGTAATTTGGTACCACACTGAAACAGTCAATCAAACCTGGTTCCGATTAATTTTTTAGAGGATAACGCCGGTTATGGCTGGGTTAGGTCTGGGATTTGCCGTCATCTTGCTCGTGCTTTCATATTTTTCGCATACTTGTTGGTCAGGTCCTGGGTTTTTTCTGGTTTGGATCCCGTCGTAATGTGGTTCCACACCGAAGCAGTCAATTAAACCTGGTTGCGATTAATATTTTAGACGACAACGCCGGGTATGCCTCGGTTAGGTCAGGGATTTGCCCTCATCTGGCTCGTACTTTCGCATTTTTCGCATACTTGTTGGCCAGATCCTGGCCTTTTTCTGGCTTGGACCACGTAGTAATGTGGTATCACACTGAAACAGTCAATTAAACCTGGCTCCGATTAATATTTTAGAGGATAACGCCGGTTATGGCTGGGTTTGGTCTGGTATTTGCCCTCATCTGGCTCGTACCTTCGCATTTTTCGCTTACTTGTTGGCCAGATCCTGGCCTTTTTCTGGCTTGGACCACGTAGTAATGAGGTACCACACTGAAACAGTCGATAAAACCTGGTACCGATTAATATTTTAGAGGATAACGCTGGTTATGTCTGGGTTAGGTCTGGTATTTGCAACCATCTGGCTCATACTTTCGCGTTTTTCGCATACTTGTTGACCAGATCCTGGCCTTTTTCTGGCTAGGACCACGTAGTAATGTGGTACCACACTGAAACAGTCAATTAAACCTGGTTGCGATTAATATTTTCGAGGACAACGTCGGTTATGTCACGGGTAGGTATGGGATTTGCCGTCATCTGGCTCGTATTTTCGCATTTTTCGCATACTTGTTGGCCAGATCCTGGCCTTTTTCTGGCTTGGACCACGTTGTAATGTGGTACCACACTGAAACAGTCAATAGAATCTAGTTCCGATTAATATTTTAGAGGATAACGCCGGTTATGGCTGGGTTAGGTCTGGGATTTGCCGTCATCTGGCTCGTATTTTCGTTTTTTTCGCATACTTGTTGACCAGATCCTGGCCTTTTCCTGGCTTTGACCACGTAGTAATGTGGTATCACACTGAAACAGTCAATTAAACCTGGTTGCGATTAATATTTTAGAGGATAACGCCGGTTATCTCTCGGTTAGGTCTGGGATTTGTCCTCATCTGGCTCATACTTTCGCATTTCTCGCTTACTTGTTGGCAAGATCCTCGGCTTTTTTTGGTTTGGATCACGTAGTAATGTGGTACCACACTGAAACAGTCAATTAAACCTGGTTCCGATTAATATTTTAGAGGATAACGCTGGTTATGTCTGGGTTAGTTCTGGTATTTGCAATCATCTGGCTCGTACTTTCGCATTTTTCGCATACTTGTTGGCAAGATTCTGGGCTCTTTTTAGTTTGGATCACGTAGTAATGTGGTACCACACTGAAACAGTCAATTAAACCTGGTTCCGATTAATATTTTAGAGGATAACGCTGGTTATGTCTGGGTTAGGTCTGGTATTTGCCCTCATCTGGTTCGTACTTTCGCATTTTTCGCATACTTGTTGGCCAGATCCTGGCCTTTTTCTGTTTTGGATCACGTAGTAATGCGGTAACACACCGAAACAGTCAATTAAACCTGGTAGCGATTAATATTTTAGAGGATAACGCCGGTTATGTCTCGGTTAGGTCTGGGATTTGCCCTCATCTGGCCCGTACTTTCGCATTTTTCGCATACTTGTTGGCCAGATCCTGGCGTTTTTCTGGTTTGGATCACGTAGTAATGCGGTACCACACCGGAACAGTCAATTAAACCTGGTTCCGATTAATATTTTAGAGGATAACGCCGGTTATGTCTGGGTTATGTCTGGTATTTGCCCTCATCTGGCTCGTACTTTCGCATTTATCGCATACTTGTTGGCCAGATCCTGGCCTTTTTCTGGCTTGTATCACGTAGTAATTTGGTACCACACTGAAACAGTCAATCAAACCTGATTCCGATTAATTTTTTAGAGGATAACGCCGGTTATGGCTGGGTTAGGTCTGGGATTTGCCGTCATCTTGCTCGTGCTTTCGTATTTTTCGCATACTTGTTGGTCAGATCCTGGGTTTTTTCTGGTTTGGATCCCGTCGTAATGTGGTTCCACACCGAAGCAGTCAATTAAACCTGGTTGCGATTAATATTTTAGACGACAACGCCGGCTATGGCTCGGTTAGGTCAGGGATTTGCCCTCATCTGGCTCGTACTTTCGCATTTTTCGCATACTTGTTGGCCAGATCCTGGCCTTTTTCTGGCTTGGACCACGTAGTAATGTGGTATCACACTGAAACAGTCAATTAAACCTGGTTGCGATTAATATTTTAGAGGATAACGCCGGTTATCTCTCGGTTAGGTCTGGGATGTGTCCTCATCTGGCTCATACTTTCGCATTTCTCGCTTACTTGTTGGCAAGATCCTCGGCTTTTTTTGGTTTGGATCACGTAGTAATGTGGTACCACACTGAAACAGTCAATTAAACCTGGTTCCGATTAATATTTTAGAGGATAACGCTGGTTATGTCTGGGTTAGTTCTGGTATTTGCAATCATCTGGCTCATACTTTTGCAATTTTCGCGTACTTGTTGGCCAGATCTTGGGTTTTTTGTGGTTTGGATCCCGTCGTAATCTGGTTCCACACTGAAGCAGTCAATCGAACCTGGTTCGGATGAATATTTTGGAGGATGACGCTGGTTATGTTTGGGTTAGTTCTGGTATTTGCAATCATCTGGCTCGTACTTTCGCATTTTTCGCATACTTGTTGGCAAGATTCTGGGCTTTTTTTAGTTTGGATCACGTAGTAATGTGGTACCACACTGAAACAGTCAATTAAACCTGGTTCCGATTAATATTTTAGAGGATAACGCCGGTTATGTCTGGGTTAGGTTTGGTATTTGCCCTCATCTGGTTCGTACTTTCGCATTTTTCGCATACTTGTTTGCCAGATCCTGGCCTTTTTCTGGTTTGGATCACGTGGTAATGCGGTACCACACCGAAACAGTCAATTAAACCTGGTAGCGATTAATATTTTAGAGGATAACGCCGGTTATGTCTCGGTTAGGTCTGGGATTTGCCCTCATCTGGCCCGTACTTTCGCATTTTTCGCATACTTGTTGGCCAGATCCTGGCGTTTTTCTGGTTTGGATCACGTAGTAATGCGGTACCACACCGGAACAGTCAATTAAACCTGGTCTTGATGAATATTTTAGAGGATAACGCATGTTAGGTCTAGGTTAGTTCTGGGATTTTCACTCATCAGACCCATACTTTCGCATTCTTCACATACTTGTTGAACGGATCCTGGGTTTTTTCTGGTTTGGATCACGTAGTAATGTGGGACCACACTGAAACAATCAATTAAACTTGGTCTTGATAAATATTTTAGAGGATAACGCATGTTAGGTGTGGGATAGGTCTGGGATTTGCCCTCATCAGACTCATACTTTCGCATATTTCTCATACTTCATGGCTAGATCCTGGGCTATTTCTGGATTGGATCACGTAGTAATGTGGTACCACTGAAACTGTCAATTAAACCTGGTTTCGATCAATATTTTAGAGGATAACGCATCTTAGGTCTGGGTTAGGTCTAAGATTTGCCCTCATCAGGCTCACAGTTTCGCGTTTTTCACATACTTGTTGAACAGATCCTGGGTTTTTTCTGGTTTGGATCACGTAGTAATGTGGTACCACACTAAAACAGTGAATTAAACCTGGTTTCGATCAATATTTTAGAGGATAACGCAAGTTAGGTCTGGGATAGGTCTGGGATTAGCCCTCATCAGACTCATACTTTCGCACACTTCACATACTCGATGACAAGATCCTGGGTTTTTTTCTGGTTTGGATCACGTAGTAATGTGTTTCCACACTGAAACAGTCGATTAAACCTGGTTTCGATCAATATGTTAGAGGATAACGCAAGTTAGGTCTGGGATAGGTCTGGGATTTGCCCTCATCAGAATCATACTTTCGCACACTTCACATACTCGTTGAACAGATGCTGGGTTATTTTCTGGTTTGGATCACATAGTAATGTGGTACCACACTGAAACAGTCAATTAAACCTGGTTCCGATTAATATTTTAGAGGATAACGCCGGTTATGTCTGGGTTAGGTCTGGTATTTGCCCTCATCTGGTTCGTACTTTCACATTTTTCGCATACTTGTTGGCCAGATCCTGGCCTTTTTCTGGTTTGGATCACGTAGTAATGCGGTACCACACCGAAACAGTCAATTAAACCTGGTAGCGATTAATATTTTAGAGGATAACGCCGGTTATGTCTCGGTTAGGTCTGGGATTTGCCCTCATCTGGCCCGTACTTTCGCATTTTTCGCATACTTGTTGGCCAGATCCTGGCGTTTTTCTGGTTTGGATCACGTAGTAATGCGGTACCACACCGGAACAGTCGATTAAACCTGGTTCCGATTAATATTTTCGAAGATAACGCTGGTTATATCTGGGTTAGTTCTGGTATTTGCAATCGTCTGGCTCATACTTTCGCAATTTTCGCGTACTTGTTGGCCTGATCTTGGGTTTTTTGTGGTTTGGATCCCGTCGTAATGTGGTTCCACACCGAAGCAGGCAATTATACCTGGTTGCGATGAATATTTTGGAGGATAACCCTGGTTATGATTGGGTTAGTTCTGGTATTTGCAATCATCTGGCTCGTACTTTCGCATTTTTCGCATACTTGTTGGCAAGATCCTGAGCTTTTTTTGGTTTGGATCACGTAGTAATGTGGTACCACACTGAAACAGTCAATTAAACCAGGTCCCGATTAATATTTTAGAGGATAACGCCGGTTATGTCAGGGTTATGTCTGGTATTTGCCCTCATCTGGCTCGTACTTTCGCATTTTTCGCATACATGTAGGCTAGATCCTGGCCTTTTTCTGGTTTGGATCACGTAGTAATGCGGTACCACACCGAAACAGTCAATTAAACCTGGTAGCGATTAATATTTTAGAGGATAACGCCGGTTATGTCTCGGTTAGGTCAGGGATTTGCCCTCATCTGGCTCGTACTTTCGCATTTATCGCATACTTGTTGGCCAGATCCTGGCCTTTTTCTGGCTTGTATCACGTAGTAATTTGGTACCACACTGAAACAGTCAATCAAACCTGGTTCCGATTAATTTTTTAGAGGATAACGCCGGTTATGGCTGGGTTAGGTCTGGGATTTGCCGTCATCTTGCTCGTGCTTTCATATTTTTCGCATACTTGTTGGTCAGGTCCTGGGTTTTTTCTGGTTTGGATCCCGTCGTAATGTGGTTCCACACCGAAGCAGTCAATTAAACCTGGTTGCGATTAATATTTTAGACGACAACGCCGGTTATGGCTCGGTTAGGTCAGGGATTTGCCCTCATCTGGCTCGTACTTTCGCATTTTTCGCATACTTGTTGGCCAGATCCTGGCCTTTTTCTGGCTTGGACCACGTAGTAATGTGGTATCACACTGAAACAGTCAATTAAACCTGGCTCCGATTAATATTTTAGAGGATAACGCCGGTTACGGCTGGGTTTGGTCTGGTATTTGCCCTCATCTGGCTCGTACCTTCGCATTTTTCGCTTACTTGTTGGCCAGATCCTGGCCTTTTTCTGGCTTGGACCACGTAGTAATGAGGTACCACACTGAAACAGTCGATAAAACCTGGTACCGATTAATATTTTAGAGGATAACGCTGGTTATGTCTGGGTTAGGTCTGGTATTTGCAACCATCTGGCTCATACTTTCGCGTTTTTCGCATATTTGTTGACCAGATCCTGGCCTTTTTCTGGCTAGGACCACGTAGTAATGTGGTACCACACTGAAACAGTCAATTAAACCTGGTTGCGATTAATATTTTAGAGGACAACGTCGGTTATGTCACGGGTAGGTATGGGATTTGCCGTCATCTGGCTCGTATTTTCGCATTTTTCGCATACTTGTTGGCCAGATCCTGGCCTTTTTCTGGCTTGGACCACGTTGAAATGTGGTACCACACTGAAACAGTCAATAGAATCTAGTTCCGATTAATATTTTAGAGGATAACGCCGGTTATGGCTGGGTTAGGTCTGGGATTTGCCGTCATCTGGCTCGTATTTTCGTTTTTTTCGCATACTTGTTGACCAGATCCTGGCCTTTTCCTGGCTTTGACCACGTAGTAATGTGGTATCACACTGAAACAGTCAATTAAACCTGGTTGCGATTAATATTTTAGAGGATAACGCCGGTTATCTCTCGGTTAGGTCTGGGATTTGTCCTCATCTGGCTCATACTTTCGCATTTCTCGCTTACTTGTTGGCAAGATCCTCGGCTTTTTTTGGTTTGGATCACGTAGTAATGTGGTACCACACTGAAACAGTCAATTAAACCTGGTTCCGATTAATATTTTAGAGGATAACGCTGGTTATGTCTGGGTTAGTTCTGGTATTTGCAATCATCTGGCTCGTACTTTCGCATTTTTCGCATACTTGTTGGCAAGATTCTGGGCTCTTTTTAGTTTGGATCACGTAGTAATGTGGTACCACACTGAAACAGTCAATTAAACCTGGTTCCGATTAATATTTTAGAGGATAACGCCGGTTATGTCTGGGTTAGGTCTGGTATTTGCCCTCATCTGGTTCGTACTTTCGCATTTTTCGCATACTTGTTGGCCAGATCCTGGCCTTTTTCTGTTTTGGATCACGTAGTAATGCGGTACCACACCGAAACAGTCAATTAAACCTGGTAGCGATTAATATTTTAGAGGATAACGCCGGTTATGTCTCGGTTAGGTCTGGGATTTGCCCTCATCTGGCCCGTACTTTCGCATTTTTCGCATACTTGTTGGCCAGATCCTGGCGTTTTTCTGGTTTGGATCACGTAGTAATGCGGTACCACACCGGAACAGTCAATTAAACCTGGTTCCGATTAATATTTTAGAGGATAACGCCGGTTATGTCTGGGTTATGTCTGGTATTTGCCCTCATCTGGCTCGTACTTTCGCATTTTTCGCATACATGTAGGCAAGATCCTGGCCTTTTTCTGGTTTGGATCACGTAGTAATGCGGTACCACACCGAAACAGTCAATTAAACCTGGTAGCGATTAATATTTTAGAGGATAACGCCGGTTATGTCTCGGTTAGGTCAGGGATTTGCCCTCATCTGGCTCGTCCTTTCGCATTTATCGCATACTTGTTGGCCAGATCCTGGCCTTTTTCTGGCTTGTATCACGTAGTAATTTGGTACCACACTGAAACAGTCAATCAAACCTGATTCCGATTAATTTTTTAGAGGATAACGCCGGTTATGGCTGGGTTAGGTCTGGGATTTGCCGTCATCTTGCTCGTGCTTTCGTATTTTTCGCATACTTGTTGGTCAGATCCTGGGTTTTTTCTGGTTTGGATCCCGTCGTAATGTGGTTCCACACCGAAGCAGTCAATTAAACCTGGTTGCGATTAATATTTTAGACGACAACGCCGGCTATGGCTCGGTTAGGTCAGGGATTTGCCCTCATCTGGCTCGTACTTTCGCATTTTTCGCATACTTGTTGGCCAGATCCTGGCCTTTTTCTGGCTTGGACCACGTAGTAATGTGGTATCACACTGAAACAGTCAATTAAACCTGGTTGCGATTAATATTTTAGAGGATAACGCCGGTTATCTCTCGGTTAGGTCTGGGATGTGTCCTCATCTGGCTCATACTTTCGCATTTCTCGCTTACTTGTTGGCAAGATCCTCGGCTTTTTTTGGTTTGGATCACGTAGTAATGTGGTACCACACTGAAACAGTCAATTAAACCTGGTTCCGATTAATATTTTAGAGGATAACGCTGGTTATGTCTGGGTTAGTTCTGGTATTTGCAATCATCTGGCTCATACTTTTGCAATTTTCGCGTACTTGTTGGCCAGATCTTGGGTTTTTTGTGGTTTGGATCCCGTCGTAATCTGGTTCCACACTGAAGCAGTCAATCGAACCTGGTTCGGATGAATATTTTGGAGGATGACGCTGGTTATGTTTGGGTTAGTTCTGGTATTTGCAATCATCTGGCTCGTACTTTCGCATTTTTCGCATACTTGTTGGCAAGATTCTGGGCTTTTTTTAGTTTGGATCACGTAGTAATGTGGTACCACACTGAAACAGTCAATTAAACCTGGTTCCGATTAATATTTTAGAGGATAACGCCGGTTATGTCTGGGTTAGGTCTGGTATTTGCACTCATCTGGTTCGTACTTTCGCATTTTTCGCATACTTGTTTGCCAGATCCTGGCCTTTTTCTGGTTTGGATCACGTGGTAATGCGGTACCACACCGAAACAGTCAATTAAACCTGGTAGCGATTAATATTTTAGAGGATAACGCCGGTTATGTCTCGGTTAGGTCTGGGATTTGCCCTCATCTGGCCCGTACTTTCGCATTTTTCGCATACTTGTTGGCCAGATCCTGGCGTTTTTCTGGTTTGGATCACGTAGTAATGCGGTACCACACCGGAACAGTCAATTAAACCTGGTCTTGATGAATATTTTAGAGGATAACGCATGTTAGGTCTAGGTTAGTTCTGGGATTTTCACTCATCAGACCCATACTTTCGCATTCTTCACATACTTGTTGAACGGATCCTGGGTTTTTTCTGGTTTGGATCACGTAGTAATGTGGGACCACACTGAAACAATCAATTAAACTTGGTCTTGATAAATATTTTAGAGGATAACGCATGTTAGGTGTGGGATAGGTCTGGGATTTGCCCTCATCAGACTCATACTTTCGCATATTTCTCATACTTCATGGCTAGATCCTGGGCTATTTCTGGATTGGATCACGTAGTAATGTGGTACCACACTGAAACAGTCAATTAAACCTGGTTTCGATTAATATTTTAGAGGATAACGCAAGTTAGGTCTGGGATAGGTCTGGGATTTGCCCTCACCAGGCTCATACTTTCGCGTTTTTCACATACTTGTTGAACAGATCCTGGGCTATTTCTGGATTGGATCACGTAGTAATGTGGTACCACTGAAACTGTCAATTAAACCTGGTTTCGATCAATATTTTAGAGGATAACGCATCTTAGGTCTGGGTTAGGTCTAAGATTTGCCCTCATCAGGCTCACAGTTTCGCGTTTTTCACATACTTGTTGAACAGATCCTGGGTTTTTTCTGGTTTGGATCACGTAGTAATGTGGTACCACACTAAAACAGTGAATTAAACCTGGTTTCGATCAATATTTTAGAGGATAACGCAAGTTAGGTCTGGGATAGGTCTGGGATTAGCCCTCATCAGACTCATACTTTCGCACACTTCACATACTCGATGACAAGATCCTGGGTTTTTTTCTGGTTTGGATCACGTAGTAATGTGTTTTCACACTGAAACAGTCGATTAAACCTGGTTTCGATCAATATGTTAGAGGATAACGCAAGTTAGGTCTGGGATAGGTCTGGGATTTGCCCTCATCAGAATCATACTTTCGCACACTTCACATACTCGTTGAACAGATGCTGGGTTATTTTCTGGTTTGGATCACATAGTAATGTGGTACCACACTGAAACAGTCAATTAAACCTGGTTCCGATTAATATTTTAGAGGATAACGCTGGTTATGTCTGGGTTAGTTCTGGTATTTGCAATCATCTGGCTCATACTTTTGCAATTTTCGCGTACCTGTTGGCCAGATCTTGGGTTTTTTGTGGTTTGGATCCCGTCGTAATCTGGTTCCTCACCGAAGCAGTCAATCGAACCTGGTTCGGATGAATATTTTGGAGGATGACGCTGGTTATGCTTGGGTTAGTTCTGGTATTTGCAATCATCTGGCTCGTACTTTCGCATTTTTCGCATACTTGTAGGCAAGATTCTGGGCTTTTTTTAGTTTGGATCACGTAGTAATGTGGTACCACACTGAAACAGTCAATTAAACCTGGTCCCGATTAATATTTTAGAGGATAACGCCGGTTATGTCTGGGTTAGGTCTGGTATTTGCCCTCATCTGGTTCGTACTTTCACATTTTTCGCATACTTGTTGGCCAGATCCTGGCCTTTTTCTGGTTTGGATCACGTAGTAATGCGGTACCACACCGAAACAGTCAATTAAACCTGGTAGCGATTAATATTTTAGAGGATAACGCCGGTTATGTCTCGGTTAGGTCTGGGATTTGCCCTCATCTGGCCCGTACTTTCGCATTTTTCGCATACTTGTTGGCCAGATCCTGGCGTTTTTCTGGTTTGGATCACGTAGTAATGCGGTACCACACCGGAACAGTCAATTAAACCTGGTTCCGATTAATATTTTCGAAGATAACGCTGGTTATATCTGGGTTAGTTCTGGTATTTGCAATCGTCTGGCTCATACTTTCGCAATTTTCGCGTACTTGTTGGCCTGATCTTGGGTTTTTTGTGGTTTGGATCCCGTCGTAATGTGGTTCCACACCGAAGCAGTCAATTATACCTGGTTGCGATGAATATTTTGGAGGATAACCCTGGTTATGATTGGGTTAGTTCTGGTATTTGCAATCATCTGGCTCGTACTTTCGCATTTTTCGCATACTTGTTGGCAAGATCCTGAGCTTTTTTTGGTTTGGATCACGTAGTAATGTGGTACCACACTGAAACAGTCAATTAAACCAGGTCCCGATTAATATTTTAGAGGATAACGCCGGTTATGTCTGGGTTATGTCTGGTATTTGCCCTCATCTGGCTCGTACTTTCGCATTTTTCGCATACATGTAGACTAGATCCTGGCCTTTTTCTGGTTTGGATCACGTAGTAATGCGGTACCACACCGAAACAGTCAATTAAACCTGGTAGCGATTAATATTTTAGAGGATAACGCCGGTTATGTATCGGTTAGGTCAGGGATCTGCCCTCATCTGGCTCGTACTTTCGCATTTATCGCATACTTGTTGGCCAGATCCTGGCCTTTTTCTGGCTTGTATCACGTAGTAATTTGGTACCACACTGAAACAGTCAATCAAACCTGGTTCCGATTAATTTTTTAGAGGATAACGCCGGTTATGGCTGGGTTAGGTCTGGGATTTGCCGTCATCTTGCTCGTGCTTTCATATTTTTCGCATACTTGTTGGTCAGGTCCTGGGTTTTTTCTGGTTTGGATCCCGTCGTAATGTGGTTCCACACCGAAGCAGTCAATTAAACCTGGTTGCGATTAATATTTTAGACGACAACGCCGGTTATGGCTCGGTTAGGTCAGGGATTTGCCCTCATCTGGCTCGTACTTTCGCATTTTTCGCATACTTGTTGGCCAGATCCTGGCCTTTTTCTGGCTTGGACCACGTAGTAATGTGGTATCACACTGAAACAGTCAATTAAACCTGGCTCCGATTAATATTTTAGAGGATAACGCCGGTTATGGCTGGGTTTGGTCTGGTATTTGCCCTCATCTGGCTCGTACCTTCGCATTTTTCGCTTACTTGTTGGCCAGATCCTGGCCTTTTCCTGGCTTGGACCACGTAGTAATGAGGTACCACACTGAAACAGTCGATAAAACCTGGTACCGATTAATATTTTAGAGGATAACGCTGGTTATGTCTGGGTTAGGTCTGGTATTTGCAACCATCTGGCTCATACTTTCGCGTTTTTCGCATATTTGTTGACCAGATCCTGGCCTTTTTCTGGCTAGGACCACGTAGTAATGTGGTACCACACTGAAACAGTCAATTAAACCTGGTTGCGATTAATATTTTAGAGAACAACGCCGGTTATGTCACGGGTAGGTCTGGGATTTGCCGTCATCTGGCCCGTATTTTCGCATTTTTCGCATACTTGTTGGCCAGATCCTGGCCTTTTTCTGGCTTGGACCACGTTGTAATGTGGTACCACACTGAAACAGTCAATAGAATCTAGTTCCGATTAATATTTTAGAGGATAACGCCGGTTATGGCTGGGTTAGGTCTGGGATTTGCCGTCATCTGGCTCGTATTTTCGTTTTTTTCGCATACTTGTTGACCAGATCCTGGCCTTTTCCTGGCTTTGACCACGTAGTAATGTGGTATCACACTGAAACAGTCAATTAAACCTGGTTGCGATTAATATTTTAGAGGATAACGCCGGTTATCTCTCGGTTAGGTCTGGGATTTGTCCTCATCTGGCTCATACTTTCGCATTTCTCGCTTACTTGTTGGCAAGATCCTCGGCTTTTTTTGGTTTGGATCACGTAGTAATGTGGTACCACACTGAAACAGTCAATTAAACCTGGTTCCGATTAATATTTTAGAGGATAACGCTGGTTATGTCTGGTTTAGTTCTGGTATTTGCAATCATCTGGCTCGTACTTTCGCATTTTTCGCATACTTGTTGGCAAGATTCTGGGCTCTTTTTAGTTTGGATCACGTAGTAATGTGGTACCACACTGAAACAGTCAATTAAACCTGGTTCCGATTAATATTTTAGAGGATAACGCCGGTTATGTCTGGGTTAGGTCTGGTATTTGCCCTCATCTGGTTCGTACTTTCGCATTTTTCGCATACTTGTTGGCCAGATCCTGGCCTTTTTCTGTTTTGGATCACGTAGTAATGCGGTACCACACCGAAACAGTCAATTAAACCTGGTAGCGATTAATATTTTAGAGGATAACGCCGGTTATGTCTCGGTTAGGTCTGGGATTTGCCCTCATCTGGCTCGTACTTTCGCATTTTTCGCATACTTGTTGGCCAGATCCTGGCGTTTTTCTGGTTTGGATCACGTAGTAATGCGGTACCACACCGAAACAGTCAATTAAACCTGGTAGCGATTAATATTTTAGAGGATAACGCCGGTTATGTCTCGGTTAGGTCAGGGATTTGCCCTCATCTGGCTCGTACTTTCGCATTTATCGCATACTTGTTGGCCAGATCCTGGCCTTTTTCTGGCTTGTATCACGTAGTAATTTGGTACCACACTGAAACAGTCAATCAAACCTGGTTCCGATTAATTTTTTAGAGGATAACTCCGGTTATGGCTGGGTTAGGTCTGGGATTTGCCGTCATCTTGCTCGTGCTTTCGTATTTTTCGCATACTTGTTGGTCAGATCCTGGGTTTTTTCCGGTTTGGATCCCGTCGTAATGTGGTTCCACACCGATGCAGTCAATTAAACCTGGTTGCGATTAATATTTTAGACGACAACGCCGGTTATGGCTCGGTTAGGTCAGGAATTTGCCCTCATCTGGCTCGTACTTTCGCATTTTTCGCATACTTGTTGGCCAGATCCTGGCCTTTTTCTGGCTTGGACCACGTAGTAATGTGGTATCACACTGAAACAGTCAATTAAACCTGGTTGCGATTAATATTTTAGAGGATAACGCCGGTTATCTCTCGGTTAGGTCTGGGATTTGTCCTCATCTGGCTCATACTTTCGCATTTCTCGCTTACTTGTTGGCAAGATCCTCGGCTTTTTTTGGTTTGGATCACGTAGTAATGTGGTACCACACTGAAACAGTCAATTAAACCTGGTTCCGATTAATATTTTAGAGGATAACGCTGGTTATGTCTGGGTTAGTTCTGGTATTTGCAATCATCTGGCTCATACTTTTGCAATTTTCGCGTACTTGTTGGCCAGATCTTGGGTTTTTTGTGGTTTGGATCCCGTCGTAATCTGGTTCCACACCGAAGCAGTCAATCGAACCTGGTTCGGATGAATATTTTGGAGGATGACGCTGGTTATGTTTGGGTTAGTTCTGAAATTTGCAATCATCTGGCTCGTACTTTCGCATTTTTCGCATACTTGTTGGCAAGATTCTGGGCTTTTTTTAGTTTGGATCACGTAGTAATGTGGTACCACACTGAAACAGTCAATTAAACCTGGTTCCGATTAATATTTTAGAGGATAACGCCGGTTATGTCTGGGTTAGGTCCGGTATTTGCCCTCATCTGGTTCGTACTTTCGCATTTTTCGCATACTTGTTTGCCAGATCCTGGCCTTTTTCTGGTTTGGATCACGTGGTAATGCGGTACCACACCGAAACAGTCAATTAAACCTGGTAGCGATTAATATTTTAGAGGATAACGCCGGTTATGTCTCGGTTAGGTCTGGGATTTGCCCTCATCTGGCCTGTACTTTCGCATTTTTCGCATACTTGTTGGCCAGATCCTGGCGTTTTTCTGGTTTGGGTCACGTAGTAATGCGGTACCACACCGGAACAGTCAATTAAACCTGGTTCCGATTAATATTTTAGAGGATTACGCCGGTTATGTCTGGGTTATGTCTGGTATTTGCCCTCATCTGGCTCGTACTTTCGCATTTTTCGCATACATGTAGGCAAGATCCTGGTCTTTTTCTGGTTTGGATCACGTAGTAATGCGGTACCACACCGAAACAGTCAATTAAACCTGGTAGCGATTAATATTTTAGAGGATAACGCCGGTTATGTCTCGGGTAGGTCAGGGATTTGCCCTCATCTGGCTCGTACTTTCGCATTTATCGCATACTTGTTGGCCAGATCCTGGCCTTTTTCTGGCTTGTATCACGTAGTAATTTGGTACCACACTGAAACAGTCAATCAAACCTGGTTCCGATTAATTTTTTAGAGGATAACGCCGGTTATGGCTGGGTTAGGTCTGGGATTTGCCGTCATCTTGCTCGTGCTTTCGTATTTTTCGCATACTTGTTGGTCAGATCCTGGGTTTTTTCTGGTTTGGATCCCGTCGTAATGTGGTTCCACACCGAAGCAGTCAATTAAACCTGGTTGCGATTAATATTTTAGACGACAACGCCGGTTATGGCTCGGTTAGGTCAGGGATTTGCCCTCATCTGGCTCGTACTTTCGCATTTTTCGCATACTTGTTGGCCAGATCCTGGCCTTTTTCTGGCTTGGACCACGTAGTAATGTGATATCACACTGAAACAGTCAATTAAACCTGGCTCCGATTAATATTTTAGAGGATAACGCCGGTTATGGCTGGGTTAGGTCTGGTATTTGCCCTCATCTGGCTCGTACTTTCGCATTTTTCGCATACATGTAGGCTATATCCTGGCCTTTTTCTGGTTTGGATCACGTAGTAATGCGGTACCACACCGAAGCAGTCAATTAAACCTGGTAGCGATTAATATTTTAGAGGATAACGCCGGTTATGTCTCGGTTAGGTCAGGGATTTGCCCTCATCTGGCTCGTACTTTCGCATTTATCGCATACTTGTTGGCCAGATCCTGGCCTTTTTCTGGCTTGTATCACGTAGTAATTTGGTACCACACTGAAACAGTCAATCAAACCTGGTTCCGATTAATTTTTTAGAGGATAACGCCGGTTATGGCTGGGTTAGGTCTGGGATTTGCCGTCATCTTGCTCGTGCTTTCATATTTTTCGCATACTTGTTGGTCAGGTCCTGGGTTTTTTCTGGTTTGGATCCCGTCGTAATGTGGTTCCACACCGAAGCAGTCAATTAAACCTGGTTGCGATTAATATTTTAGACGACAACGCCGGTTATGGCTCGGTTAGGTCAGGGATTTGCCCTCATCTGGCTCGTACTTTCGCATTTTTCGCATACTTGTTGGCCAGATCCTGGCCTTTTTCTGGCTTGGACCACGTAGTAATGTGGTATCACACTGAAACAGTCAATTAAACCTGGCTCCGATTAATATTTTAGAGGATAACGCCGGTTATGGCTGGGTTTGGTCTGGTATTTGCCCTCATCTGGCTCGTACCTTCGCATTTTTCGCTTACTTGTTGGCCAGATCCTGGCCTTTTTCTGGCTTGGACCACGTAGTAATGAGGTACCACACTGAAACAGTCGATAAAACCTGGTACCGATTAATATTTTAGAGGATAACGCTGGTTATGTCTGGGTTAGGTCTGGTATTTGCAACCATCTGGCTCATACTTTCGCGTTTTTCGCATACTTCTTGACCAGATCCTGGCCTTTTTCTGGCTAGGACCACGTAGTAATGTGGTGCCACACTGAAACAGTCAATTAAACCTGGTTGCGATTAATATTTTAGAGGACAACGCCGGTTATGTCACGGGTAGGTCTGGGATTTGCCGTCATCTGGCCCGTATTTGCGCATTTTTCGCATACTTGTTGGCCAGATCCTGGCCTTTTTCTGGCTTGGACCACGTTGTAATGTGGTACCACACTGAAACAGTCAATAGAATCTAGTTCCGATTAATATTTTAGAGGATAACGCTGGTTATGGCTGGGTTAGGTCTGGGATTTGCCGTCATCTGGCTCGTATTTTCGTTTTTTTCGCATACTTGTTGACCAGATCCTGGCCTTTTCCTGGCTTTGACCACGTAGTAATGTGGTATCACACTGAAACAGTCAATTAAACCTGGTTGCGATTAATATTTTAGAGGATAACGCCGGTTATCTCTCGGTTAGGTCTGGGATTTGTCCTCATCTGGCTCATACTTTCGCATTTCTCGCTTACTTGTTGGCAAGATCCTCGGCTTTTTTTGGTTTGGACCACGTAGTAATGTGGTACCACACTGAAACAGTCAATTAAACCTGGTTCCGATTAATATTTTAGAGGATAACGCTGGTTATATCTGGGTTAGTTCTGGTATTTGCAATCATCTGGCTCGTACTTTCGCATTTTTCGCATACTTGTTGGCAAGATTCTGGGCTTTTTTTAGTTTGGATCACGTAGTAATGTGGTACCACACTGAAACAGTCAATTAAACCTGGTAGCGATTAATATTTTAGAGGATAACGCCGGTTATGTCTCGGTTAGGTCAGGGATTTGCCCTCATCTGGCTCGTACTTTCGCATTTATCGCATACTTGTTGGCCAGATCCTGGCCTTTTTCTGGCTTGTATCACGTAGTAATTTGGTACCACACTGAAACAGTCAATCAAACCTGGTTCCGATTAATTTTTTAGAGGATAACGCCGGTTATGGCTGGGTTAGGTCTGGGATTTGCCGTCATCTTGCTCGTGCTTTCGTATTTTTCGCATACTTGTTGGTCAGATCCTGGGTTTTTTCTGGTTTGGATCCCGTCGTAATGTGGTTCCACACCGAAGCAGTCAATTAAACCTGGTTGCGATTAATATTTTAGACGACAACGCCGGTTATGGCTCGGTTAGGTCAGGGATTTGCCGTCATCTGGCTCGTACTTCCGCATTTTTCGCATACTTGTTGGCCAGATCCTGGCCTTTTTCTGGCTTGGACCACGTAGTAATGTGGTATCACACTGAAACAGTCAATTAAACCTGGTTGCGATTAATATTTTAGAGGATAACGCCGGTTATCTCTCGGTTAGGTCTGGGATTTGTCCTCATCTGGCTCATACTTTCGCATTTCTCGCTTACTTGTTGGCAAGATCCTCGGCTTTTTTTGGTTTGGATCACGTAGTAATGTGGTACCACACTGAAACAGTCAATTAAACCTGGTTCCGATTAATATTTTAGAGGATAACGCTGGTTATGTCTGGGTTAGTTCTGGTATTTGCAATCATCTGGCTCATACTTTTGCAATTTTCGCGTACTTGTTGGCCAGATCTTGGGTTTTTTGTGGTTTGAATCCCGTCGTAATCTGGTTCCACACCGAAGCAGTCAATCGAACCTGGTTCGGATGAATATTTTGGAGGATGACGCTGGTTATGTTTGGGTTTGTACTGGTATTTGCAATCATCTGGCTCGTACTTTCGCATTTTTCGCATACTTGTTGGCAAGATTCTGGGCTTTTTTTAGATTGGATCACGTAGTAATGTGGTACCACACTGAAACAGTCAATTAAACCTGGTTCCGATTAATATTTTAGAGGATAACGCCGGTTATGTCTGGGTTAGGTCTGGTATTTGCCCTCATCTGGTTCGTACTTTCGCATTTATCGCATACTTGTTGGCCAGATCCTGGCCTTTTTCTGGCTTGTATCACGTAGTAATTTGGTACCACACTGAAACAGTCAATCAAACCTGGTTCCGATTAATTTTTTAGAGGATAACGCCGGTTATGGCTGGGTTAGGTCTGGGATTTGCCGTCATCTTGCTCGTGCTTTCGTATTTTTCGCATACTTGTTGGTCAGATCCTGGGTTTTTTCTGGTTTGGATCCCGTCGTAATGTGGTTCCACACCGAAGCAGTCAATTAAACCTGGTTGCGATTAATATTTTAGACGACAACGCCGGTTATGGCTCGGTTAGGTCAGGGATTTGCCCTCATCTGGCTCGTACTTTCGCATTTTTCGCAGACTTGTTGGCCAGATCCTGGCCTTTTTCTGGCTTGGACCACGTAGTAATGTGGTATCACACTGAAACAGTCAATTAAACCTGGTTGCGATTAATATTTTAGAGGATAACGCCGGTTATCTCTCGGTTAGGTCTGGGATTTGTCCTCATCTGGCTCATACTTTCGCATTTCTCGCTTACTTGTTGGCAAGATCCTCGGCTTTTTTTGGTTTGGATCACGTAGTAATGTGGTACCACACTGAAACAGTCAATTAAACCTGGTTCCGATTAATATTTTAGAGGATAACGCTGGTTATGTCTGGGTTAGTTCTGGTATTTGCAATCATCTGGCTCATACTTTTGCAATTTTCGCGTACTTGTTGGCCAGATCTTGGGTTTTTTGTGGTTTGAATCCCGTCGTAATCTGGTTCCACACCGAAGCAGTCAATCGAACCTGGTTCGGATGAATATTTTGGAGGATGACGCTGGTTATGTTTGGGTTAGTTCTGGTATTTGCAATCATCTGGCTCGTACTTTCGCATTTTTCGCATACTTGTTGGCAAGATTCTGGGCTTTTTTTAGTTTGGATCACGTAGTAATGTGGTACCACACTGAAACAGTCAATTAAACCTGGTTCCGATTAATATTTTAGAGGATAACGCCGGTTATCTCTCGGTTAGGTCTGGTATTTGCCCTCATCTGGTTCGTACTTTCGCATTTTTCGCATACTTGTTTGCCAGATCCTGGCCTTTTTCTGGTTTGGATCACGTGGTAATGCGGTACCACACCGAAACAGTCAATTAAACCTGGTAGCGATTAATATTTTAGAGGATAACGCCGGTTATGTCTCGGTTAGGTCTGGGATTTGCCCTCATCTGGCCCGTAATTTCGCATTTTTCGCATACTTGTTGGCCAGATCCTGGCGTTTTTCTGGTTTGGGTCACGTAGTAATGCGGTACCACACCGGAACAGTCAATTAAACCTGGTTCCGATTAATATTTTAGAGGATGACGCCGGTTATGTCTGGGTTATGTCTGGTATTTGCCCTCATCTGGCTCGTACTTTCGCATTTTTCGCATACATGTAGGCAAGATCCTGGTCTTTTTCTGGTTTGGATCACGTAGTAATGCGGTACCACACCGAAACAGTCAATTAAACCTGGTAGCGATTAATATTTTAGAGGATAACGCCGGTTATGTCTCGGGTAGGTCAGGGATTTGCCCGCATCTGGCTCGTACTTTCGCATTTATCGCATACTTGTTGGCCAGATCCTGGCCTTTTTCTGGCTTGTATCACGTAGTAATTTGGTACCACACTGAAACAGTCAATCAAACCTGGTTCCGATTAATTTTTTGGAGGATAACGCCGGTTATGGCTGGGTTAGGTCTGGGATTTGCCGTCATCTTGCTCGTGCTTTCGTATTTTTCGCATACTTGTTGGTCAGATCCTGGGTTTTTTCTGGTTTGGATCCCGTCGTAATGTGGTTCCACACCGAAGCAGTCAATTAAACCTGGTTGCGATTAATATTTTAGACGACAACGCCGGTTATGGCTCGGTTAGGTCAGGGATTTGCCCTCATCTGGCTCGTACTTTCGCATTTTTCGCATACTTGTTGGCCAGATCCTGGCCTTTTTCTGGCTTGGACCACGTAGTAATGTGGTATCACACTGAAACAGTCAATTAAACCTGGCTCCGATTAATATTTTAGAGGATAACGCCGGTTATGGCTGGGTTAGGTCTGGTATTTGCCCTCATCTGGCTCGTACCTTCGCATTTTTCGCTTACTTCTTGGCCAGATCCTGGCCTTTTTCTGGCTTGGACCACGTAGTAATGAGGTACCACACTGAAACAGTCGATAAAACCTGGTACCGATTAATATTTTAGAGGATAACGCTGGTTATGTCTGGGTTAGGTCTGGTATTTGCAACCATCTGGCTCATGCTTTCGCGTTTTTCGCATACTTGTTGACTAGATCCTGGCCTTTTTCTGGCTAGGACCACGTAGTAATGTGGTGTCACACTGAAACAGTCAATTAAACCTGTTTGCGATTAATATTTTAGAGGACAACGCCGGTTATGTCACGGGTAGTTCTGGGATTTGCCGTCTTCTGGCTCGTATTTTCGCATTTTTCGCATACTTGTTGGCCAGATCCTGGCCTTTTTCTGGCTTGGACCACGTTGTAATGTGGTACCACACTGAAACAGTCAATAAAATCTAGTTCCGATTAATATTTTAGAGGATAGCGCCGGTTATGGCTGGGTTAGGTCTGGGATTTGCCGTCATCTGGCTCGTATTCTCGTTTTTTTCGCATACTTGTTGACCAGATCCTGGCCTTTTCCTGGCTTTGACCACGTAGCAATGTGGTATCACACTGAAACAGTCAATTAAACCTGTTTGCGATTAATATTTTAGAGGATAACGCCGGTTATGTCTGGGTTAGGTCTGGTATGTGCCCTCATCTGTCTCGTACTTTCGCATTTTTCGCATACATATAGGCAAGATCCTGGCCTTTTTCTGGCTTGGACCACGTAGTAATGAGGTACCACACTGAACCAGTCAATTAAACCTGGTTCCGATTAATATTTTAGAGGATAACGCTGGTTATGTCTGGGTTAGTTCTGGTATTTGCAATCATCTGGCTCATACTTTCGCAATTTTCGCACACTTGTTGGCAAGATTCTGGGCTTTTTTTAGTTTGGATCACGTAGTAATGTGGTACCACACTGAAACAGTCAATTAAACCTGGTAGCGATTAATATTTTAGAGGATAACGCCGGTTATGTCTCGGTTAGGTCTGGGATTTGCCCTCATCTGGCTCGTACTTTCGCATTTTTCGCATACATGTAGGCAAGATCCTGGCCTTTTTCTGGTTTGGATCACGTAGTAATGCGGTACCACACCGAAACAGTCAATTAAACCTGGTAGCGATTAATATTTTAGAGGATAACGCCGGTTATGTCTGGGTTATGTCTGGTATTTGCCCTCATCTGGCTCGTACTTTCGCATTTTTCGCATACATGTAGGCAAGATCCTGGCCTTTTTCTGGTTTGGATCACGTAGTAATGCGGTACCACACCGAAACAGTCAATTAAACCTGGTAGCGATTAATATTTTAGAGGGTAACGCCGGTTATGTCTCGGTTAGGTCTGGGATTTGCCCTCATCTGGCCCGTACTTTCGCATTTTTCGCATACTTCTTGGCCAGATCCAGGGTTTTTTCAGGTTTGGATCCCGTAGTAATGTGGTTCCACACCGAAACACTCAATTAAACCTGGTCGCGATGAATATTTTAGAGGATAACGCCGGTTATGTCTGGGTTAGGTCTGGTATTAGCCCTCATCTGGCTCGTACTTTCGCATTGTTCGCATACTTGTTGGACAGATCCTGGCCTATTTTTGGTTTGGATCACGTAGTAATGCGGTACCATACCGATACAGTCAAGTAAACCTGCTTACGATTAATATTTTAGAGGATAACGCCGGTTATGTCTCGGTTAGGTCTGGGATTTGCCGTCATCTGGCTCGTATTTACGCTTTTTTCGCATACTTGTTGACCAGATCCTGGCCTTTTCCTGGCTGTGACCACGTAGTAATATGGTATCACACTGAAACAGACAATTAAACCTGGTTGCGATTAATATTTTAGAGGATACCGCCCGTTATGTCTGGGTTAGGTCTGGTATGTGCCCTCATCTGGCTCGTACTTTCGCATTTTTCGCAAACTTGTTGGCCAGATCCAGGCTTTTCTCTGGATTGGATCACGTGGTAATGCGGTACCACACCGAAACAGTCAAGTAAACCTGGTTGCGATTAATATTTTAGAGGATAACGCCGGTTATCTCTCGGTTAGCTCTGGGATTTGTCCTCATCTGGCTCATACTTTCGCATTTCTCGCGTACTTGTTGGCCAGATCCTGGGCTTTTTCTGGTTTGGATCACGGTGTAGTGTGGTACCACACTGAAACAGTCAATAAAAGCTGGTTCCGATTAGTATTTTAGAGGATAACTCTGGTTATGTCTGGGTTAGTTCTGGTATTTGCAATTATCTGGCTCATACTATCGCGATTTTCGCATACTTCTTGGCCAGATCCAGGGTTTTTTCAGGTTTGGATCCCGTAGTAATGTGGTTCCACACCGAAACAGTCAATTAAACCTGGTCGCGATGAATATTTTAGAGGATAACGCCGGTTATGTCTGGGTTAGGTCTGGTATTTGCCCTCATCTGGCTCGTACTTTCGCATTTTTCGCATACTTGTTGGGCAGATCTTGGCCTATTTTTGGTTTGGATCACGTAGTAATGAGGTACCACACCGAAACAGTCAAGTAAACCTGCTTACGATTAATATTTTAGAGGATAACGCCGGTTATGTCTCGGTTAGGTCTGGGATTTGCCGTCGTCTGGCTCGTATTTTCGTTTTTTTCGCATACTTGTTGACCAGATCCTGGCCTTTTCCTGGCTTTGACCACGTAGTAATGTGGTATCACACTGAAACAGTCAATTAAACCTGGTTGCGATTAATATTTTAGAGGATAACGCCGGTTATGTCAGGGTTAAGTCTGGTATGTGCCCTCATCTGGCTCGTACTTTCGCATTTTTCGCATACATATAGGCAAGATCCTGGCCTTTTTCTGGTTTGGATCACGTAGTAATGCGGTACCACACCGAAACAGTCAATTAAACCTGGTCGCGATGAATATTTTAGAGGATAACGCCGGTTATGTCTGGGTTAGGTCTGGTATTTGCCCTCACCTGGCTCGTACTTTCGCATCTTTCGCATACTTGTTGGCCAGATCCTGGGCTTTTTCAGGTTTGTATCACGTAGTAATGTGGTACCACACTGAAACAGTCAATAGTAGCTGCTTCCGAATAGTATTTTAGAGGATAATGCTGGTTACGTCTGGGTTAGGTCTGGTATTTGCAATCATCTGGCACATACTTTCGCATTTTTCGCTTACTTGTTGGCCAGATCCTGGCCTCTTTCTGGCTTGGACCACGTAGTAATGAGGTACCACACTGAAACAGTCAATTAAACCTGGTTCCGAATAATATTTTAGAGGATAACGCTGGTTATGTCTGGGTTAGTTCTGGTATTTGCAATCATCTGGCTCATACTTTCGCAATTTTCGCATACTTGTTGGCAAGATCCTGGGTTTTTTTTGGTTTGGATCACGTAGTAATGAGGTACCACACTGAAACAGTCAATTAAACCTGGTTCCGGTTAGTATTTTAGAGGATAACGCCGGTTATGTCTAGGTTAGGTCTGGTATGTGCCCTCATCTGGCTCGTACTTTCGCATTTCTCGCAAACTTGTTGTCCAGATCCTGGCCTTTTTCTGGATTGGATCACGTCGTAATGCGGTACCACACCGAAACAGTCAAGTAAGCCTGGTTGCGATTAATATTTTAGAGGATAACGCCGGTTATGTCTCGGTTAGGTCAGGGATTTGCCCTCATCTGGCTCGTACTTTCGCATTTATCGCATACTTGTTGGCCAGATCCTGGCCTTTTTCTGGCTTGTATCACGTAGTAATTTGGTACCACACTGAAACAGTCAATCAAACCTGGTTCCGATTAATTTTTTAGAGGATAACGCCGGTTATGGCTGGGTTCGGTCTGGGATTTGCCGTCATCTTGCTCGTGCTTTCGTATTTTTCGCATACTTGTTGGTCAGATCCTGGGTTTTTTCTGGTTTGGATCCCGTCGTAATGTGGTTCCACACCGAAGCAGTCAATTAAACCTGGTTGCGAATAATATTTTAGACGACAACGCCGGTTATGGCTCGGTTAGGTCAGGGATTTGCCCTCATCTGGCTCGTACTTTCGCATTTTTCGCATACTTGTTGGCCAGATCCTGGGCTTTTTCTGGCTTGGACCACGTAGTAATGCGGTACCACACTGAAACAGTCAATCAAACCTGGTTCCGGTTAGTATTTTAGAGGATAACGCCGGTTATGTCTAGGTTAGGTCTGGGATTTGCCGTCATCTTGCTCGTGCTTTCGTATTTTTCGCATACTTGTTGGTCAGATCCTGGGTTTTTTCTGGTTTGGATCCCGTCGTAATGTGGTTCCACACCGAAGCAGTCAATTAAACCTGGTTGCGATTAATATTTTAGACGACAACGCCGGTTATGGCTCGGTTAGGTCAGGGATTTGCCCTCATCTGGCTCGTACTTTCGCATTTTTCGCAGACTTGTTGGCCAGATCCTGGCCTTTTTCTGGCTTGGACCACGTAGTAATGTGGTATCACACTGAAACAGTCAATTAAACCTGGTTGCGATTAATATTTTAGAGGATAACGCCGGTTATCTCTCGGTTAGGTCTGGGATTTGTCCTCATCTGGCTCATACTTTCGCATTTCTCGCTTACTTGATGGCAAGATCCTCGGCTTTTTTTGGTTTGGATCACGTAGTAATGTGGTACCACACTGAAACAGTCAATTAAACCTGGTTCCGATTAATATTTTAGAGGATAACGCTGGTTATGTCTGGGTTAGTTCTGGTATTTGCAATCATCTGGCTCATACTTTTGCAATTTTCGCGTACTTGTTGGCCAGATCTTGGGTTTTTTGTGGTTTGAATCCCGTCGTAATCTGGTTCCACACCGAAGCAGTCAATCGAACCTGGTTCGGATGAATATTTTGGAGGATGACGCTGGTTATGTTTGGGTTAGTTCTGGTATTTGCAATCATCTGGCTCGTACTTTCGCATTTTTCGCATACTTGTTGGCAAGATTCTGGGCTTTTTTTAGTTTGGATCACGTAGTAATGTGGTACCACACTGAAACAGTCAATTAAACCTGGTTCCGATTAATATTTTAGAGGATAACGCCGGTTATCTCTCGGTTAGGTCTGGTATTTGCCCTCATCTGGTTCGTACTTTCGCATTTTTCGCATACTTGTTTGCCAGATCCTGGCCTTTTTCTGGTTTGGATCACGTGGTAATGCGGTACCACACCGAAACAGTCAATTAAACCTGGTAGCGATTAATATTTTAGAGGATAACGCCGGTTATGTCTCGGTTAGGTCTGGGATTTGCCCTCATCTGGCCCGTAATTTCGCATTTTTCGCATACTTGTTGGCCAGATCCTGGCGTTTTTCTGGTTTGGGTCACGTAGTAATGCGGTACCACACCGGAACAGTCAATTAAACCTGGTTCCGATTAATATTTTAGAGGATGACGCCGGTTATGTCTGGGTTATGTCTGGTATTTGCCCTCATCTGGCTCGTACTTTCGCATTTTTCGCATACATGTAGGCAAGATCCTGGTCTTTTTCTGGTTTGGATCACGTAGTAATGCGGTACCACACCGAAACAGTCAATTAAACCTGGTAGCGATTAATATTTTAGAGGAGAACGCCGGTTATGTCTCGGGTAGGTCAGGGATTTGCCCGCATCTGGCTCGTACTTTCGCATTTATCGCATACTTGTTGGCCAGATCCTGGCCTTTTTCTGGCTTGTATCACGTAGTAATTTGGTACCACACTGAAACAGTCAATCAAACCTGGTTCCGATTAATTTTTTGGAGGATAACGCCGGTTATGGCTGGGTTAGGTCTGGGATTTGCCGTCATCTTGCTCGTGCTTTCGTATTTTTCGCATACTTGTTGGTCAGATCCTGGGTTTTTTCTGGTTTGGATCCCGTCGTAATGTGGTTCCACACCGAAGCAGTCAATTAAACCTGGTTGCGATTAATATTTTAGACGACAACGCCGGTTATGGCTCGGTTAGGTCAGGGATTTGCCCTCATCTGGCTCGTACTTTCGCATTTTTCGCATACTTGTTGGCCAGATCCTGGCCTTTTTCTGGCTTGGACCACGTAGTAATGTGGTATCACACTGAAACAGTCAATTAAACCTGGCTCCGATTAATATTTTAGAGGATAACGCCGGTTATGGCTGGGTTAGGTCTGGTATTTGCCCTCATCTGGCTCGTACCTTCGCATTTTTCGCTTACTTCTTGGCCAGATCCTGGCCTTTTTCTGGCTTGGACCACGTAGTAATGAGGTACCACACTGAAACAGTCGATAAAACCTGGTACCGATTAATATTTTAGAGGATAACGCTGGTTATGTCTGGGTTAGGTCTGGTATTTGCAACCATCTGGCTCATGCTTTCGCGTTTTTCGCATACTTGTTGACTAGATCCTGGCCTTTTTCTGGCTAGGACCACGTAGTAATGTGGTGTCACACTGAAACAGTCAATTAAACCTGTTTGCGATTAATATTTTAGAGGACAACGCCGGTTATGTCACGGGTAGTTCTGGGATTTGCCGTCTTCTGGCTCGTATTTTCGCATTTTTCGCATACTTGTTGGCCAGATCCTGGCCTTTTTCTGGCTTGGACCACGTTGTAATGTGGTACCACACTGAAACAGTCAATAGAATCTAGTTCCGATTAATATTTTAGAGGATAGCGCCGGTTATGGCTGGGTTAGGTCTGGGATTTGCCGTCATCTGGCTCGTATTCTCGTTTTTTTCGCATACTTGTTGACCAGATCCTGGCCTTTTCCTGGCTTTGACCACGTAGTAATGTGGTATCACACTGAAACAGTCAATTAAACCTGTTTGCGATTAATATTTTAGAGGATAACGCCGGTTATGTCTGGGTTAGGTCTGGTATGTGCCCTCATCTGTCTCGTACTTTCGCATTTTTCGCATACATATAGGCAAGATCCTGGCCTTTTTCTGGCTTGGACCACGTAGTAATGAGGTACCACACTGAACCAGTCAATTAAACCTGGTTCCGATTAATATTTTAGAGGATAACGCTGGTTATGTCTGGGTTAGTTCTGGTATTTGCAATCATCTGGCTCATACTTTCGCAATTTTCGCACACTTGTTGGCAAGATTCTGGGCTTTTTTTAGTTTGGATCACGTAGTAATGTGGTACCACACTGAAACAGTCAATAAAACCTGGTTCCGATTAATATTTTAGAGGATAACGCCGGTTATGTCTGGGTTAGGTCTGGTATGTGCCCTCATCTGGCTCGTACTTTCGCATTTTTCGCATACATATAGGCAAGATCCTGGCCTTTTTCTGGTTTGGATCACGTAGTAATGCGGTACCACACCGAAACAGTCAATTAAACCTGGTAGCGATTAATATTTTAGAGGATAACGCCGGTTATGTCTCGGTTAGGTCTGGGATTTGCCCTCATCTGGCCCGTACTTTCGCATTTTTCGCAAACTTGTTGGACAGATCCTGGCGTTTTTCTGGTTTGGATCACGTAGTAATTTGGTACCACACTGAAACAGTCAATAGAATCTAGTTCCGATTAATATTTTAGAGGATAACGCCGGTTATGTCTGGGTTATGTCTGGTATTTGCCCTCATCTGGCTCGTACTTTCGCATTTTTCGCATACATGTAGGCAAGATCCTGGCCTTTTTCTGGTTTGGATCACGTAGTAATGCGGTACCACACCGAAACAGTCAATTAAACCTGGTAGCGATTAATATTTTAGAGGGTAACGCCGGTTATGTCTCGGTTAGGTCTGGGATTTGCCCTCATCTGGCCCGTACTTTCGCATTTTTCGCATACTTCTTGGCCAGATCCAGGGTTTTTTCAGGTTTGGATCCCGTAGTAATGTGGTTCCACACCGAAACACTCAATTAAACCTGGTCGCGATGAATATTTTAGAGGATAACGCCGGTTATGTCTGGGTTAGGTCTGGTATTAGCCCTCATCTGGCTCGTACTTTCGCATTGTTCGCATACTTGTTGGACAGATCCTGGCCTATTTTTGGTTTGGATCACGTAGTAATGCGGTACCATACCGACACAGTCAAGTAAACCTGCTTACGATTAATATTTTAGAGGATAACGCCGGTTATGTCTCGGTTAGGTCTGGGATTTGCCGTCATCTGGCTCGTATTTACGCTTTTTTCGCATACTTGTTGACCAGATCCTGGCCTTTTCCTGGCTGTGACCACGTAGTAATATGGTATCACACTGAAACAGACAATTAAACCTGGTTGCGATTAATATTTTAGAGGATACCGCCCGTTATGTCTGGGTTAGGTCTGGTATGTGCCCTCATCTGGCTCGTACTTTCGCATTTTTCGCAAACTTGTTGGCCAGATCCAGGCTTTTCTCTGGATTGGATCACGTGGTAATGCGGTACCACACCGAAACAGTCAAGTAAACCTGGTTGCGATTAATATTTTAGAGGATAACGCCGGTTATCTCTCGGTTAGCTCTGGGATTTGTCCTCATCTGGCTCATACTTTCGCATTTCTCGCGTACTTGTTGGCCAGATCCTGGGCTTTTTCTGGTTTGGATCACGGTGTAGTGTGGTACCACACTGAAACAGTCAATAAAAGCTGGTTCCGATTAGTATTTTAGAGGATAACTCTGGTTATGTCTGGGTTAGTTCTGGTATTTGCAATTATCTGGCTCATACTATCGCGATTTTCGCATACTTCTTGGCCAGATCCAGGGTTTTTTCAGGTTTGGATCCCGTAGTAATGTGGTTCCACACCGAAACAGTCAATTAAACCTGGTCGCGATGAATATTTTAGAGGATAACGCCGGTTATGTCTGGGTTAGGTCTGGTATTTGCCCTCATCTGGCTCGTACTTTCGCATTTTTCGCATACTTGTTGGGCAGATCTTGGCCTATTTTTGGTTTGGATCACGTAGTAATGAGGTACCACACCGAAACAGTCAAGTAAACCTGCTTACGATTAATATTTTAGAGGATAACGCCGGTTATGTCTCGGTTAGGTCTGGGATTTGCCGTCGTCTGGCTCGTATTTTCGTTTTTTTCGCATACTTGTTGACCAGATCCTGGCCTTTTCCTGGCTTTGACCACGTAGTAATGTGGTATCACACTGAAACAGTCAATTAAACCTGGTTGCGATTAATATTTTAGAGGATAACGCCGGTTATGTCAGGGTTAAGTCTGGTATGTGCCCTCATCTGGCTCGTACTTTCGCATTTTTCGCATACATATAGGCAAGATCCTGGCCTTTTTCTGGTTTGGATCACGTAGTAATGCGGTACCACACCGAAACAGTCAATTAAACCTGGTCGCGATGAATATTTTAGAGGATAACGCCGGTTATGTCTGGGTTAGGTCTGGTATTTGCCCTCACCTGGCTCGTACTTTCGCATCTTTCGCATACTTGTTGGCCAGATCCTGGGCTTTTTCAGGTTTGTATCACGTAGTAATGTGGTACCACACTGAAACAGTCAATAGTAGCTGCTTCCGAATAGTATTTTAGAGGATAATGCTGGTTACGTCTGGGTTAGGTCTGGTATTTGCAATCATCTGGCACATACTTTCGCATTTTTCGCTTACTTGTTGGCCAGATCCTGGCCTCTTTCTGGCTTGGACCACGTAGTAATGAGGTACCACACTGAAACAGTCAATTAAACCTGGTTCCGAATAATATTTTAGAGGATAACGCTGGTTATGTCTGGGTTAGTTCTGGTATTTGCAATCATCTGGCTCATACTTTCGCAATTTTCGCATACTTGTTGGCAAGATCCTGGGTTTTTTTTGGTTTGGATCACGTAGTAATGAGGTACCACACTGAAACAGTCAATTAAACCTGGTTCCGATTAATATTTTAGAGGATAACGCCGGTTATGTCTGGGTTAGGTCTGGTATTTGCCCTCACCTGGCTCGTACTTTCGCATCTTTCGCATACTTGTTGGCCAGATCCTGGCCTTTTCCTGGTTTGGATCACGTAGTAATGCGGTACCACACTGAAACAGTCAATCAAACCTGGTTCCGGTTAGTATTTTAGAGGATAACGCCGGTTATGTCTAGGTTAGGTCTGGTATGTGCCCTCATCTGGCTCGTACTTTCGCATTTCTCGCAAACTTGTTGTCCAGATCCTGGCCTTTTTCTGGATTGGATCACGTCGTAATGCGGTACCACACCGAAACAGTCAAGTAAGCCTGGTTGCGATTAATATTTTAGAGGATAACGCCGGTTATGTCTCGGTTAGGTCAGGGATTTGCCCTCATCTGGCTCGTACTTTCGCATTTATCGCATACTTGTTGGCCAGATCCTGGCCTTTTTCTGGCTTGTATCACGTAGTAATTTGGTACCACACTGAAACAGTCAATCAAACCTGGTTCCGATTAATTTTTTAGAGGATAACGCCGGTTATGGCTGGGTTCGGTCTGGGATTTGCCGTCATCTTGCTCGTGCTTTCGTATTTTTCGCATACTTGTTGGTCAGATCCTGGGTTTTTTCTGGTTTGGATCCCGTCGTAATGTGGTTCCACACCGAAGCAGTCAATTAAACCTGGTTGCGAATAATATTTTAGACGACAACGCCGGTTATGGCTCGGTTAGGTCAGGGATTTGCCCTCATCTGGCTCGTACTTTCGCATTTTTCGCATACTTGTTGGCCAGATCCTGGGCTTTTTCTGGCTTGGACCACGTAGTAATGCGGTACCACACTGAAACAGTCAATCAAACCTGGTTCCGGTTAGTATTTTAGAGGATAACGCCGGTTATGTCTAGGTTAGGTCTGGTATGTGCCCTCATCTGGCTCGTACTTTCGCATTTCTCGCAAACTTGTTGTCCAGATCCTGGCCTTTTTCTGGATGGGATCACGTCGTAATGCGGTACCACACCGAAACAGTCAAGTAAACCTGCTTACGATTAATATTTTAGAGGATAACGCCGGTTATGTCTCGGTTAGGTCTGGGATTTGCCGTCATCTGGCTCGTATTTACGCTTTTTTCGCATACTTGTTGACCAGATCCTGGCCTTTTCCTGGCTGTGACCACGTCGTAATATGGTATCACACTGAAACAGTCAATTAAACCTGGTTGCGATTAATATTTTAGAGGATAACGCCGGTTATCTCTCGGTTAGGTCTGGGATTTGTCCTCATCTGGCTCATACTTTCGCATTTCTCGCTTACTTGTTGGCAAGATCCTCGGCTTTTTTTGGTTTGGATCACGTAGTAATGTGGTACCACACTGAAACAGTCAATTAAACCTGGTTCCGATTAATATTTTAGAGGATAACGCTGGTTATGTCTGGGTTAGTTCTGGTATTTGCAATCATCTGGCTCATACTTTTGCAATTTTCGCGTACTTGTTGGCCAGATCTTGGGTTTTTTGTGGATTGGATCCCGTCGTAATCTGGTTCCACACCGAAGCAGTCAATCGAACCTGGTTCGGATGAATATTTTGGAGGATGACGCTGGTTATGTTTGTGTTAGTTCTGGTATTTGCCCTCATCTGGCTCGTACTTTCGCATTTTTCGCATACCTGTTGGCCAGATCCTGGCCTTTTTCTGGCTTGGACCACGTAGTAATGTGGTATCACACTGAAACAGTCAATTAAACCTGGCTCCGATTAATATTTTAGAGGATAACGCCGGTTATGGCTGGGTTAGGTCTGGTATTTGCCCTCATCTGGCTCGTACCTTCGCATTTTTCGCTTACTTGTTGGCCAGATCCTGGCCTTTTTCTGGCTTGGACCACGTAGTAATGAGGTACCACACTGAAACAGTCGATAAAACCTGGTACCGATTAATATTTTAGAGGATAACGCTGGTTATGGCTGGGTTAGGTCTGGTATTTGCAACCATCTGGCTCATACTTTCGCGTTTTTCGCATACTTGTTGACCAGATCCTGGCCTTTTTCTGGCTAGGACCACGTAGTAATGTGGTGTCACACTGAAACAGTCAATTAAACCTGTTTGCGATTAATATTTTAGAGGACAACGCCGGTTATGTCACGGGTAGGTCTGGGATTTGCCGTCTTCTGGCTCGTATTTTCGCATTTTTCGCATACTTGTTGGCCAGATCCTGGCCTTTTTCTGGCTTGGACCACGTTGTAATGTGGTACCACACTGAAACAGTCAATTAAACCTGGTTGCGATTAATATTTTAGAGGATAACGCCGGTTATGTCTGGGTTAGGTCTGGTATGTGCCCTCATCTGGCTCGTACTTTCGCATTTTTCGCATACATATAGGCAAGATCCTGGCCTTTTTCTGGCTTGGACCACGTAGTAATGAGGTACCACACTGAACCAGTCAATTAAACCTGGTTCCGATTAATATTTTAGAGGATAACGCTGGTTATGTCTGGGTTAGTTCTGGTATTTGCAATCATCTGGCTCATACTTTCGCAATTTTCGCACACTTGTTGGCAAGATTCTGGGCTTTTTTTAGTTTGGATCACGTAGTAATGTGGTACCACACTGAAACAGTCAATAAAACCTGGTTCCGATTAATATTTTAGAGGATAACGCCGGTTATGTCTGGGTTAGGTCTGATATTTGCCCTCATCTGGTTCGTACTTTCGCATTTTTCGCACACATGTAGGCAAGATCCTGGCGTTTTTCTGGTTTGGATCACGCAGTAATTTGGTACCACACTGAAACAGTCAATAGAATCTAGTTCCGATTAATATTTTAGAGGATAACGCCGGTTATGTCTGGGTTATGTCTGGTATTTGCCCTCATCTGGCTCGTACTTTCGCATTTTTCGCATACATGTAGGCAAGATCCTGGCCTTTTTCTGGTTTGGATCACGTAGTAATGCGGTACCACACCGAAACAGTCAAGTAAACCTGCTTACGATTAATATTTTAGAGGATAACGCCGGTTATGTCTCGGTTAGGTCTGGGATTTGCCGTCGTCTGGCTCGTATTTTCGTTTTTTTCGCATACTTGTTGACCAGATCCTGGCCTTTTCCTGGCTTTGACCACGTAGTAATGTGGTATCACACTGAAACAGTCAATTAAACCTGGTTGCGATTAATATTTTAGAGGATAACGCCGGTTATGTCAGGGTTAAGTCTGGTATGTGCCCTCATGTGGCTCGTACTTTCGCATTTTTCGCATACATATAGGCAAGATCCTGGCCTTTTTCTGGTTTGGATCACGTAGTAATGCGGTACCACACCGAAACAGTCAATTAAACCTGGTCGCGATGAACATTTTAGAGGATAACGCCGGTTATGTCTGGGTTAGGTCTGGTATTTGCCCTCACCTGGCTCGTACTTTCGCATCTTTCGCATACTTGTTGGCCAGATCCTGGGCTTTTTCAGGTTTGTATCACGTAGTAATGTGGTACCACACTGAAACAGTCAATAGTAGCTGCTCCCGAATAGTATTTTAGAGGATAATGCTGGTTACGTCTGGGTTAGATCTGGTATTTGCAATCATCTGGCACATACTTTCGCATTTTTCGCTTACTTGTTGGCCAGATCCTGGCCTCTTTCTGGCTTGGACCACGTAGTAATGCGGTACCACACTGAAACAGTCAATCAAACCTGGTTCCGGTTAGTATTTTAGAGGATAACGCCGGTTATGTCTAGGTTAGGTCTGGTATGTGCCCTCATCTGGCTCGTACTTTCGCATTTTTCGCAAACTTGTTGTCCAGATCCTGACCCTTTTCTGGATTGGATCACGTCGTAATGCGGTACCACACCGAAACAGTCAAGTAAGCCTGGTTGCGATTAATATTTTAGAGGATAACGCCGGTTATCTCTCGGTTAGGTCTGGGATTTGTCCTCATCTGGCTCATACTTTCGCATTTCTCGCGTACTTGTTGGCCAGATACTGGGCTTTTTCTGGTTTGGATCACGTTGTAATGTGGTACCACACTGAAACAGTCAATAAAAGCTGGTTCCGATTAGGATTTTAGAGGATAACGCTGGTTATGTCTTGGTTAGTTCTGGTATTTGCAATTATCTGGCTCATACTATCGCGTTTTTCGCATACTTCTTGGCCAGATCCAGGGTTTTTTCAGCTTTGGATCCCGTAGTAATGTGGTTCCACACCGAAACAGTCAATTAAACCTGGTCGCGATGAATATTTTAGAGGATAACGCCGGTTATGTCTGGGTTAGGTCTGGTATTTGCCCTCATCTGGCTTGTACTTTCGCATTTCTCGCTTACTTGTTGGCAAGTTCCTCGGCTTTTTTTGGTTTGGATCTCGTAGTAATGTGGTACCACACTGAAACAGTCAATTAAACCTGGTTCCGATTAATATTTTAGAGGATAACGCTGGTTATGTCTGGGTTAGTTCTGGTATTTGCAATCATCTGGCTCATACTTTTGCAATTTTCGCGTACTTGTTGGCCAGATCTTGGGTTTTTTGTGGTTTGGATCCCGTCGTAATCTGGTTCCACACCGAAGCAGTCAATCGAACCTGGTTCGGATGAATATTTTGGAGGATGACGCTGGTTATGTTTGGGTTAGTTCTGGTATTTGCAATCATGTGGCTCGTACTTTCGCATTTTTCGCATACTTGCTTGCAAGATTCTGGGCTTTTTTTAGTTTGGATCACGTAGTAATGTGGTACCACACTGAAACAGTCAATTAAACCTGGTTCCGATTAATATTTTAGAGGATAACGCCGGTTATGTCTGGGTTAGGTCTGGTATTTGCCCTCATCTGGTTCGTACTTTCGCATTTTTCGCATACTTGTTGGCCAGATCCTGGCGTTTTTCTGGTTTGGATCACGTAGTAATGCGGTTCCACACGGGAACAGTCAATTAAACCTGGTTCCGATTAATATTTTAGGAGATAACGCTGGTTATATCTGGGTTAGTTCTGGTATTTGCAATCGTCTGGCTCATACTTTCGCAATTTTCGCGTACTTGTTGGCCAGATCTTGGGTTTTTTGTGGTTTGGATCCCGTCGTAATGTGGTTCCACACCGAAGCAGTCAATTATACCTGGTTGCTAAGAATATTTTGGAGGATAACCCTGGTTATGATTGGGTTAGTTCTGGTATTTGCAATCATCTGGCTCGTACTTTCGCATTTTTCGCATACTTGTTGGCAAGATCCTGAGCTTTTTTTGGTTTGGATCACGTAGTAATGTGGTACCACACTGAAACAATCAATTAAACCTGGTTCCGATTAATATTTTAGAGGATAACGCCGGTTATGTCTGGGTTAGGTCTGGTATTTGCCCTCATCTGGTTCGTACTTTCGCATTTTTCGCATACTTGTTGGCCAGATCCTGGCCTTTTTCTGGCTTGGACCACGTAGTAATGTGGTATCACACTGAGACAGTCAATTAAACCTGGTTCTGATTAATATTTTAGAGGATAACGCCTGTTCTGTCTTGGTTAGGTCTGGTATTTGCCCTCATCTGGCTCGTACCTTCGCGTTTTTCGCATACTTGTTGGCCAGATCCTGGGTTTTTTCTGGTTTGGATCCCGTAGTAATGAAGTTCCACACCGAAACAGTCAATTAAACCTGGTTGCGATTAATATTTTAGAGGATAATGCCGGTTATGACTCGGGTAGTTCTGGGAGTTGCCGACATCTGGCTCGTATTTTCGCATTTCTCGCTTACTTGTTGGCAATATCCTGGCCTTTTTCTGGCTTGGATCACGTAGTAATGTGGATCCACACCGAAACAGTCAATTAAACCTGGTTGCGATTAATATTTTAGAGGATAACGCCGGTTATGTCTCGGGTAGTTCTGGGATTTGCCGTCATCTGGCTGGTATTTTCGCATTTTTCGCATACGTGTTGGCCAGATCCTGGGCTTTTTCTGGTTTGAATCACGTAGTAATGTGGTACCACAATGAAACAGTCAATAAAAGCTGGTTCCGAATAGTATTTTAGAGGATAACGCAGGTTACGTCTGGGTCAGTTCTGGTATTTGCAATCATCTGGCTCATACTTTCGCGTTTTCGCATACTTGTTGGCCAGATCCTGGGTTTTTTCTGGTTTGGATCCCGTAGTAACGAGGTTCCACACCGAAACAGTCAATTCAACGCGGTTGCGGCTAATATTTTAGGGGATAACGCCGGTTATGTCTCGATTAGGTCGGGGATTTGCCCTCATCTGTGTCGTGCTTTCGTAATTTTCGCGAACTTGTTGGCCAGATCTTGGGTTTTTTGTGGTCTGGATCCCGTCGTAATGTGGTTCCACACGGATGGAGTCAATTAAACCTGGTTGCGATTAATATTTTGGAGGATAACGCTGGTTATGTTTGGGTTAGGTCTGGTATTTGCCCTCATCTGGCTCGTACCTTCGCATTTTTGCACACTTGTAGGCAAGATCCTGGCCTTTTTCTGGTTTGGATCACGTAGTAATGCGGTACCACACCGAAACAGTCAATTAAACCTGGTAGCGATTAATATTTTGGAGGATATCGCCGGTTATGTCTCGGTTAGGTCAGAGATTTACCCTCATCTGGCTCGTACTTTCGCATTTATCGCATACTTGTTGGACAGATCCTGGCCTTTTTCTAGCTTGGATCACGTTGTAATGTGGTACCACACTGAAACAGTCAATAAAAGCTGGTTCCGATTAGTATTTTAGAGGATAACGCTGGTTATGTCTGGGTTAGTTCTGGTATTTGCAATTATCTGGCTCATACTATCGCGTTTTTCGCATACTTCTTGGCCAGATCCAGGGTTTTTTCAGGTGTGGATCCCGTAGTAATGTGGTTCCACACCGAAACAGTCAATTAAACCTGGTCGCGATGAATATTTTGGAGGATAACGCTGGTTATGTTTGGGTTAGTTCTGGTATTTGCAATCATCTGGCTCGTACTTTCGCATTTTTCGCATACTTGTTGGCAAGATCCTGGGCTTTTTTTGGTTTGGATCACGTAGTAATGTGGTATCACGCTAAAACAGTCAATTAAACCTGGTTGCGATTAATATTTTAGAGGATAACGCCGGTTATGTCTCGATTAGGTCAGAGATTTGCCCTCATCTGTGTCGTGCTTTCGTAATTTTCGCGAACTTGTTGGCCAGATCTTGGGTTTTTTGTGGTTTGGATCCCGTCGTAATGTCGTTCCACACTGAAGCAGTCTATTAAACCTGGTTGCGATTAATATTTTGGAGAATAACGCAGGTTACGTCTGGGTTAGTTCTGGTATTTGCAATCATCTGGCTCATACTTTCGCGTTTTTCGCTTACTTGTTGGCCAGATCCTGGGATTTTTCTGGTTTGGATCCCGTAGTAATGAAGTTCCACACCGAAACAGCCAATTAAACCTGGTTGCGATTAATGTTTTAGAGGATAACGCCGGTTATGTCTCGGGTAGGTCTGGGATTTGCCGTCATCTGGCTCGTATTTTCGCATTTCTCGCATACTTGTTGGCCAGATCCTGGCCTTTTCCTGGCTTGGACCACGTAGTAATGTGGTATTACACTGAAACAGTCAATTAAACCCGGTTGCGATTAATATTTTAGAGGATAACGCCGGATGTGTCTCGGGTAGGTCTGGGATTTGCCGTCATCTAGCTCGTATTTTCGCATTTTTCGCATACTTGTTGGCCAGATCCTGGCCTTTTTCTGGCTTCGACCTCGTAGTAATGTGGTATCACACTGAAACAGTCAATAGAATCTAGTTCCGAATAGTATTTTAGAGGATAACGCAGGTTACGTCTGGGTTAGTTCTGGTATTTGCTATCATCTGGCTCATACTTTCGCGTTTTTCGCATACTTGTTGGCCAGATCCTGGGTGTTTTCTGGTTTGGATCCCGTAGTAACGAGGTTCCTCACCGAAACAGTCAATTAAACGTGGTTGCGGTTAATATTTTAGACGATAACGCCGGTTATGTCTCGGTTAGGTCAGGGATTTGCCCTCATCTGTCTCGTGCTTTCGTAATTTTCGCGTACTTGTTGGCCAGATCTTGGGTTTTTTGTGGTTGGGATCCCGTCGTAATGTGGTTCCACACCGATGCAGTCAATTAAACCTGGTTGCAATGAATATTTTGGAGGATAACGCTGGTTATGTTTGGGTTAGTTCCGGTATTTGCAATCATCTGCCTCGTACTTTCGCATTTTTCGCATTCTTGTTGGCAAGATCCTGGGTTTTTTTTGGTTTGGATCACGTAGTAATGTAGTACCACACTGAAACAGTCAATTAAACCTGGTTCCGATTAATATTTGAGAGGATTACGCCGGTTATGTCTGGGTTAGGTCTGGTATTTGCCCTCATCTGGCTCGTACTTTCGCATCTTTGGCATACTTGTTGGCCAGATCCTGGGTTTTTTCTGGTTTGGATCCCGTAGTAATGAAGTTCCACACCGAAACAGTCAATTAAACCTGGTTGCGATTAATATTTTAGAGGATAACGCAGGTTACGTCAGGGTTAGTTCTGGTATTTGCAACCATCTGGCTCACACTTCCGCGATTTCGTATACTTGTTTGCCAGATCCTGGCCTTTTTCTGGCTTGGACCACGTAGTAATGTGGTATCACACTGAAACAGTCAATTAAACCTGGTTGCGATTAATATTTTAGAGGATAACCCCGGTTATGTCTCGGGTAGGTCTGGGATTTGCCGTCATCTGGATCGTATTTTCGCATTTTTCGCATACTTGTTGGCCAGATCCTGGGTTTTTCCTGGTTTGGATCCCGTAGTAATGTGGTTCCACACCGAAACAGTCAATTAAACCTGGTTGCGATTAATATTTTAGAGGATAACGCCGGTTATGTCTCGGTCAGGTCTGGGATTTGCCATCATCTGGCTCGTACTTTCGCATTTTTCGCATACTTGTTGGTGAGATCTTGGCCTTTTTCTGGTTTGGATCCCGTAGTAATGTGGATCCACACCGAAACAGACAATTAAACCTGGTTGCGATTAATATTTTAGAGGATAACGCCGGTTATCTCTGGGCTAGGTCTGGAATTTGCCCTCATCTGGCTCGTACTTTCGCATTTTTCGCATACTTGTAGGCCAGATACTGGGCTTTTTCTGGTTTGGATCACGTAGTAATGTGGTACCACACTGAAGCAGTCAATAAAAGCTGGTTCCGAATAGTATTTTAGAGGATAACGCAGGTAACGTCTGGGTTAGTTCTGGTATTTGCAATCATCTGGCTCATACTTTCGCGTTTTTCGCATACTTGTTGGCCAGATCCTGGGTTTTTTCTGGTTTGGATCCCGTAGTAACGAGGTTCCTCACCGAAACAGTCAATTAAACGTGGTTGCGGTTAATATTTTAGACGATAACGCCGGTTATGTCTCGGTTAGGTCAGGGATTTGCCCTCATCTGTCTCGTGCTTTCGTAATTTTCGCGTACTTGTTGGCCAGATCTTGGGTTTTTTGTGGTTTGGATCCCGTCGTAATGAGGTTCCACACCGATGCAGTCAATTAAACCTGGTTGCAATCAATATTTTGGAGGATAACGCTGGTTATGTTTGGGTTAGTTCTGGTATTTGCAATCATCTGGCTCGTACTTTCGCATTTTTCGCATACTTGTTGGCAAGATCCTTGGTTTTTTTTGGTTTGGATCACGTAGTAATGTGGTACCACACTGAAACACTCAATTAAACCTGGTTGCGATTAATATTCTAGAGGATAACGCCGGTTATGTCTCGGTTATGTCTGGGATTTGCCCTCATCTGGCTCATACTTTCGCATTTCTCGCATACTTGTTGGCCAGATCCTGGGTTTTTTTTTGGTTTGGATCACGTCGTAATGTGGTACCACACTGAAACAGTCAATAGAAGCTGGTTCCGAATAGTATTTTCGAGGATGACGCTGGTTATGACTCGGGTAGTTCTGGGATTTGCTGTCATGTGGCTCGTATTTTCGCATTTTTCGCATACTTGTTGGCCAGATCCTGGGTTTTTTCTGGTTTGGATCCCGTGGTAATGAAGTTCCACACCGAAACAGTCAATTAAACCCGGTTGCGATTAATATTTTAGAGGATAACGCCGGTTATGTCTCGGGTAGTTCTGGGATTTGCCGTCATCTGTCTCGTACTTTCGCATTTTTCGCATACTTGTTGGCCAGATACTTGGCATTTTCTGGTTTGGATCACGTCGTAACGTGGATCCACACTGAAACAGTCAATTAAACCTGGTTCCGATTAATATTTTAGAGGATAACGCCGGTTATGTCTCGGTTAGGTCTGGTATTTGCCCTCATCTGTCTCGTACTTTCGCATCTTTGGCATACTTGTTGGCCAGATCCTGGCCTATTTCTGGTTTGGATCACGTAGTAATGCGGTACCACACTGAAACAGTTAATTAAACCTGGTTCCGGTTAGCATTTTAGAGGATAACGCCGGTTATGTCTGGGTTAGGTCTGGTATTTGCCATCATCTGGCTCGTACTTTCGCATTTTTCGCAAACTTGTTGGCCAGATCCCGGCGTTTTTCTGGATTGGATCACGTAGTAATGCGGTACCACACTGAAGCAGTCAATTAAACCTGGTTCCGGTTAGTATTTTAGAGGATAACGCCGGTTATGTCTCGGTTAGGTCTGGGATTTGCCCTCATCTGGCTCATACTTTCGCATTTCTCGCATACTTGTTGGCCAGATCCTGGCCTTTTTCTAGTTTGGATCACGTAGTAATGTGGTACCACACTGAAACAGTCACTAAAAGCTGGTTCCTATTAGTATTTTAGAGGATAACGCTGGTTATGTCTGGGTTAGTTCTGGTATTTGCAATTATCTGGCTCATACTATCGCGTTTTTCGCATACTTCTTGGCCAGATCCTGGGTTTTTTCAGGTTTGGATCTCGTAGTAATATGGTACCACACAGAAACAGTCAATAGAAGCTGGTTCCGAACAGTATTTTAGAGGATGACGCTGGTTATGTCTGGGTTAGTTCCGGTATTTGCAACCATCTGCCTCATACTTTCGCGATTTCGTATACTTGTTTGCCAGATCCTGGCCTTTTTCTGTCTTGGACCACGTAGTAATGTGATATCACACTGAAACAGTCAATTAAACCTGGTTGCGATTAATATTTTAGAGGATAACGCCGGTTATGTCTCGGGTAGGTCTGGGATTTGCCGTCATCTGGCTCGAATTCTCGCATTTTTCGCATAATTGTTGGCCAGATCCTGGCCTTTTTCTGGCTTGGACCACGTTGTAATGTGGTACCACACTGAAGCCGTCAATAGAATCTGGTTCCGAAAGGTATTCCGGAGGATAACGCAGGTTACGTCTTGGTTAGTTCTGGTATTTGCAATCATCTGGCTCATACTTTCGCGTTTTTCGCATACTTGTTGGCCAGATCCTGGGTTTTTTCTGGTTTGGATCCCATAGTAATGAAGTTCCACACCGAAACAGTCAATTAAACCTGGTTGCGATTAATATTTTAGAGGATAACGCAGGTTACGTCTGGGTTAGTTCTGGTATTTGCAACCACCTGGCTCATACTTTCGCGATTTCGTATACTTGTTTGCCAGATCCTGGCATTTTTCTGGCTTGGACCACGTAGTAATGTGGTATAACACTGAAACAGTGAATTAAACCTGGTTGCGATTAATATTTTAGAGGATAACGCCGGTTATGTCTCGGGTAGGTCTGGGCTTTGCCGTCATCTGGCTCGTATTTTCGCATTTTTCGCATACTTGTTGGCCGGATCCTGGGTTTTTCCTGGTTTGGATCCCGTAGTAATGAAGTTCCACACCGAAACAGTCAATTAAACCTGGTTGTGATTAATATTTTAGAGGATAACGCCGGTTATGTCTCGGTTAGGTCTGGGATTTGCCATCATCTGGCTCGTACTTTCGCATTTTTCGCATACTTGTTGGTCAGATCTTGGCCTTTTTCTGGTTTGGATCCCGTAGTAATGTGGATCCACACCGAAACAGACAATTAAACCTGGTTGCGATTAATATTTTAGAGGATAACGCCGGTTATGTCTCGGTTAGGTCAGGGATTTGCCCTAATCTGTCTCGTGCTTTCGTAATTTTCGCGTACTTGTTGGCCAGATCTTGGGTTTTTTGTGGTTTGGATCCCGTCGTAATGTGGTTCCACACCGATGCAGTCAATTAAACCTGGTTGTAATGAATATTTTGGAGGATAACGCTGGTTATGTTTGGGTTAGTTCTGGTATTTGCAATCATCTGGCTCGTACTTTCGCGATTTCGTATACTTGTTTGCCAGATCCTGGCATTTTTCTGGCTTGGACCACGTAGTAATGTGGTATAACACTGAAACAGTGAATTAAACCTGGTTGCGATTAATATTTTAGAGGATAACGCCGGTTATGTCTCGGGTAGGTCTGGGCTTTGCCGTCATCTGGCTCGTATTCTCGCATTTTTCGCATACTTTTTGGCCAGATCCTGGCCTTTTTCTGGCTTGGACCACGTTGTAATGTGGTACCACACTGAAGCCGTCAATAGAATCTGGTTCCGAAAGGTATTCCGGAGGATAACGCAGGTTACGTCTTGGTTAGTTCTGGTATTTGCAATCATCTGGCTCATACTTTCGCGTTTTTCGCATACTTGTTGGCCAGATCCTGGGTTTTTTTCTGGTTTGGATCCCATAGTAATGAAGTTCCACACCGAAACAGTCAATTAAACCTGGTTGCGATTAATATTTTAGAGGATAACGCAGGTTACGTCTGGGTTAGTTCTGGTATTTGCAACCATCTGGCTCATACTTTCGCGATTTCGTATACTTGTTTGCCAGATCCTGGCATTTTTCTGGCTTGGACCACGTAGTAATGTGGTATAACACTGAAACAGTGAATTAAACCTGGTTGCGATTAATATTTTAGAGGATAACGCCGGTTATGTCTCGGGTAGGTCTGGGCTTTGCCGTCATCTGGCTCGTATTTTCGCATTTTTCGCATACTTGTTGGCCGGATCCTGGGTTTTTCCTGGTTTGGATCCCGTAGTAATGAAGTTCCACACCGAAACAGTCAATTAAACCTGGTTGCGATTAATATTTTAGAGGATAACGCCGGTTATGTCTCGGTTAGGTCTGGGATTTGCCATCATCTGGCTCGTACTTTCGCATTTTTCGCATACTTGTTGGTCAGATCTTGGCCTTTTTCTGGTTTGGATCCCGTAGTAATGTGGATCCACACCGAAACAGACAATTAAACCTGGTTGCGATTAATATTTTAGAGGATAACGCCGGTTATGTCTCGGTTAGGTCAGGGATTTGCCCTCATCTGTCTCGTGCTTTCGTAATTTTCGCGTACTTGTTGGCCAGATCTTGGGTTTTTTGTGGTTTGGATCCCGTCGTAATGTGGTTCCACACCGATGCAGTCAATTAAACCTGGTTGTAATGAATATTTTGGAGGATAACGCTGGTTATGTTTGGGTTAGTTCTGGTATTTGCAATCATCTGGCTCGTACTTTCGCATTTTTCGCATACTTGTAGGCAAGATCCTGGGTTTTTTTTGGTTTGGATCACGTGGTAATGTGATATCACACTGAAACAGTCAATTAAACCTGGTTTCGATTAATATTTTAGAGGATAACGCCGGTTAAGTCTGGGTTAGGTCTGGTATTTGCCCTCACCTGGCTCGTACTTTCGCATCTTTGGCATACTTGTTGGCAAGATCCTGGGCTTTTTTTGGTTTGGATCACGTGGTAATGCGGTACCACACCGAAACAGTCAAGTAAACCTGGTTGCGATTAATATTTTAGAGGATAACGCCGGTTACGTCTCGGTTAGGTCTGGGATTTGCCATCATCTGGCTCGTACTTTCGCATTTCTCGCATACTTGTTGGCCAGATACTGGGCTTTTTCTGGTTTGGATCACGTAGTAATGTGGATCCACACTGAAACAGTCAATTAAACCTGGTTCCGATTAATATTTTAGAGGATAACGCCGGTTATGTCTGGGTTAGGTCTGGGATTTGCCCTCATCTGGCTCATACTTTCGCATTTCTCGCATACTTGTTGGCCAGATCCTGGGTTTTTTTTGGTTTGGATCACGTCGTAATGTGGTACCACACTGAAACAGTCAATAGAAGCTGGTTCCGAATAGTATTTTAGAGGATGACGCTGGTTATGACTCGGGTAGTTCTGGGATTTGCTGTCATGTGGCTCGTATTTTCGCATTTTTCGCATACTTGTTGGCCAGATCCTGGGTTTTTTCTGGTTTGGATCCCGTGGTAATGAAGTTCCACACCGAAACAGTCAATTAATCCTGGTTGCGATTAATATTTTAGAGGATAACGCCGGTTATGTCTCGGGTAGTTCTGGGATTTGCCGTCATCTGTCTCGTATTTTCGAATTTTTCGCATACTTGTTGGCAAGATCCTTGGCTTTTTTTGGTTTGCATCACGTAGTAATGTGGTACCACACTGAAACAGTCAATTAAACCTGGTTGCGATTAATATTTTAGAGGATAACGCCGGTTATGTCTCGGTTAGGTCTGGGATTTGCTATCATCTGGCTCGTACTTTCGCATTTTTCGCATACTTGTTGGCCAGATACTTGGCTTTTTCTGGTTTGGATCACGTAGTAATGTGGATCCACACTGAAACAGTCAATTAAACCTGGTTCCGATTAATATTTTAGAGGATAACGCCGGTTATGTCTGGGTTAGGTCTGGTATTTGCCCTCATCTGTCTCGTACTTTCGCATCTTTGGCATACTTGTTGGCACAGATCCTGGCCTATTTCTGGTTTGGATCACGTAGTAATGCGGTACCACACTGAAACAGTTAATTAAACCTGGTTCCGGTTAGTATTTTAGAGGATAACGCCGGTTATGTCTGGGTTAGGTCTGGTATTTGCCATCATCTGGCTCGTACTTTCGCATTTTTCGCAAACTTGTTGGCCAGATCCTGGCCTTTTTCTGGATTGGATCACGTAGTAATGCGGTATCACACTGAAGCAGTCAATTAAACCTGGTTCCGGTTAGTATTTTAGAGGATAACGCCGGTTATGTCTCGGTTAGGTCTGGGATTTGCCCTCATCTGGCTCATACTTTCGCATTTCTCGCATACTTGTTGGCCAGATCCTGGCCTTTTTCTGGTTTGGATCACGTAGTAATGTGGTACCACACTGAAACAGTCACTAAAAGCTGGTTCCGATTAGTATTTTAGAGGATAACGCCGGTTACGTCCCGGTTAGGTCTGGGATTTGCCATCATCTGGCTCGTGCTTTCGCATTTTTCGCATACTTGTTGGCCAGATCCTGGGCTTTTTCTGGTTTGGATCCCGGAGTAATGAAGTTCCACACCGAAACAGTCAATTAAACCTGGTTGCAATTAATATTTTAGAGGATAACGCAGGTTATGTCTCGGGTAGTTCTGGGATTTGCCGTCATCTGGCTCGTATTTTCGAATTTTTCGCATACTTGTTGGCAAGATCCTGGGCTTTTTTTGGTTTGGATCACGTAGTAATGTGGTACCACACTGAAACAGTCAATTAAACCTGGTTGCGATTAATATTTTAGAGGATAACGCCGGTTATGTCTCGGTTAGGTCTGGGATTTGCCATCATCTGGCTCGTACTTTCGCATTTTTCGCATACTTGTTGGCCAGATACTGGGCTTTTTCTGGTTTGGATCACGTAGTAATGTGGATCCACACTGAAACAGTCAATTAATCCTGGTTCCGATTAATATTTTAGAGGATAACGCCGGTTATGTCTGGGTTAGTTCTGGTATTTGCCCTCATCTGGCTCGTACTTTCGCATCTTAGGCATACTTGTTGGCCAGATCCTGGCCTTTTTCTGGTTCGGATCACGTAGTAATGCGGTACCACACTGAAACAGTCAATTATACCTGGTTCCGGTTAGTATTTTAGAGGATAACGCCGGTTATGTCTGGGTTAGGTCTGGTATTTGCCCTCATCTGGCTCGTACTTTCGCAACTTCGGCATACTTGTTGGCAAGATCCGGGGCTTTTTTTGGTTTGGATCACGTGGTAATGCGGTACCACACCGAAACAGTCAAGTAAACCTGGTTGCGATTAATATTCTAGAGGATAACGCCGGTTATGTCTCGGTTAGGTCTGGGATTTGCCCTCATCTGGCTCATACTTTCGCATTTCTCGCATACTTGTTGGCCAGATCCTGGGCTTTTTTTGGTTTGGATCACGTCGTAATGTGGTACCACACTGAAACAGTCAATAGAAGCTGGTTCCGAATAGTATTTTAGAGGATGACGCTGGTTATGACTCGGGTAGTTCTGGGATTTGCTGTCATGTGGCTCGTATTTTCGCATTTTTCGCATACTTGTTGGCCAGATCCTGGGTTTTTTCTGGTTTGGATCCCGTGGTAATGAAGTTCCACACCGAAACAGTCAATTAAACCTGGTTGCGATTAATATTTTAGAGGATAACGCCGGTTATGTCTCGGGTAGTTCTGGGATTTGCCGTCATCTGTCTCGTATTTTCGAATTTTTCGCATACTTGTTGGCAAGATCCTGGGCTTTTTTTGGTTTGGATCACGTAGTGATGTGGTACCACACTGAAACAGTCAATTAAACCTGGTTGCGATTAATATTTTAGAGGATAACGCCGGTTATGTCTCGGTTAGGTCTGGGATTTGCTATGATCTGGCTCGTACTTTCGCATTTTTCGCATACTTGTTGGCCAGATACTTGGCTTTTTCTGGTTTGGATCACGTAGTAATGTGGATCCACACTGAAACAGTCAATTAAACCTGGTTCCGATTAATATTTTAGAGGATAACAACGGTTATGTCTGGGTTAGGTCTGGTATTTGCCCTCATCTGTCTCGTACTTTCGCATCTTTGGCATACTTGTTGGCCAGATCCTGGCCTATTTCTGGTTTGGACCACGTCGTAATGCGGTACCACACTGAAACAGTTAATTAAACCTGGTTCCGGTTAGTATTTTAGAGGATAACGCCGGTTATGTCTGGGTTAGGTCTGGTATTTGCCATCATCTGGCTCGTACTTTCGCATTTTTCGCAAACTTGTTGGCCAGATCCTGGCCTTTTTCTGGATTGGATCACGTAGTAATGCGGTACCACACTGAAGCAGTCAATTAAACCTGGTTCCGGTTGGTATTTTAGAGGATAACGCCGGTTATGTCTCGGTTAGGTCTGGGATTTGCCCTCATCTGGCTCATACTTTCGCATTTCTCGCATACTTGTTGGCCAGATCCTGGCCTTTTTCTGGTTTGGATCACGTAGTAATGTGGTACCACACTGAAACAGTCACTAAAAGCTGGTTCCTATTAGTATTTTAGAGGATAACGCTGGTTATGTCTGGGTTAGTTCTGGTATTTGCAATTATCTGGATCATACTATCGCGTTTTTCGCATACTTCTTGGCCAGATCCAGGGTTTTTTCAGGTTTGGATCTCGTAGTAATATGGTACCACACAGAAACAGTCAATAGAAGCTGGTTCCGAATAGTATTTTAGAGGATGACGCTGGTTATGTCTGGGTTAGTTCCGGTATTTGCAACCATCTGCCTCATACTTTCGCGATTTCGTATACTTGTTTGCCAGATCCTGGCCTTTTTCTGGCTTGGACCACGTAGTAATGTGATATCACACTGAAACAGTCAATTAAAACTGGTTGCGATTAATATTTTAGAGGATAACGCCGGTTATGTCTCGGGTAGGTCTGGGATTTGCCGTCATCTGGCTCGTATTCTCGCATTTTTCGCATACTTGTTGGCCAGATCCTGGCCTTTTTCTGGCTTGGACCACGTTGTAATGTGGTACCACACTGAAGCCGTCAATAGAATCTGGTTCCGAAAGGTATTCCGGAGGATAACGCAGGTTACGTCTTGGTTAGTTCTGGTATTTGCAATCATCTGGCTCATACTTTCCGTTTTTCGCATACTTGTTGGCCAGATCCGGGGTTTTTTCTGGTTTGGATCCCATAGTAATGAAGTTCCACACCGAAACAGTCAATTAAACCTGGTTGCGATTAATATTTTAGAGGATAACGCAGGTTACGTCTGGGTTAGTTCTGGTATTTGCAACCATCTGGCTCATACTTTCGCGATTTCGTATACTTGTTTGCCAGATCCTGGCATTTTCCTGGCTTGGACCACGTAGTAATGTGGTATAACACTGAAACAGTCAATTAAACCTGGTTGCGATTAATATTTTAGAGGATAACGCCGGTTATGTCTCGGGTAGGTCTGGGATTTGCCGTCATCTGGCTCGTATTTTCGCATTTTTCGCATACTTGTTGGCCGGATCCTGGGTTTTTCCTGGTTTGGATCCCGTAGTAATGAAGTTCCACACCGAAACAGTCAATTAAACCTGGTTGCGATTAATATTTTAGAGGATAACGCCGGTTATGTCTCGGTTAGGTCTGGGATTTGCCATCATCTGGCTCGTACTTTCGCATTTTTCGCATACTTGTTGGTCAGATCTTGGCCTTTTTCTGGTTTGGATCCCGTAGTAATGTGGATCCACACCGAAACAGACAATTAAACCTGGTTGCGATTAATATTTTAGAGGATAACGCCGGTTATGTCTCGGTTAGGTCAGGGATTTGCCCTCATCTGTCTCGTGCTTTCGTAATTTTCGCGTACTTGTTGGCCAGATCTTGGGTTTTTTGTGGTTTGGATCCCGTCGTAATGTGGTTCCACACCGATGCAGTCAATTAAACCTGGTTGTAATGAATATTTTGGAGGATAACGCTGGTTATGTTTGGGTTAGTTCTGGTATTTGCAATCATCTGGCTCGTACTTTCGCATTTTTCGCATACTTGTAGGCAAGATCCTGGGTTTTTTTTGGTTGGGATCACGTAGTAATGTGGTACCACACTGAAACAGTCAATTAAACCTGGTTCCGATTAATATTTTAGAGGATAATGCCGGTTAAGTCTGGGTTAGGTCTGGTATTTGCCCTCACCTGGCTCGTACTTTCGCATCTTTGGCATACTCGTTGGCAAGATCCTGGGCTTTTTTTGGTTTGGATCACGTGGTAATGCGGTACCACACCGAAACAGTCAAGTAAACCTGGTTGCGATTAATATTTTAGAGGATAACGCCGGTTACGTCTCGGTTAGGTCTGGGATTTGCCCTCATCTGGCTCATACTTTCGCATTTCTCGCATACTTGATGGCCAGATCCTGGGCTTTTTCTGGTTTGGATCACGTAGTAATGTGGTACCAAACTGAAGCAGTCAATAAAAGCTGGTTCCGATTAGTATTTTAGAGGATAACGCCGGTTACGTCCCGGTTAGGTCTGGGATTTGCCATCATCTGGCTCGTACTTTCGCATTTTTCGCATACTTGTTGGCCAGATCCTGGGCTTTTTCTGGTTTGGATCCCGGAGTAATGAAGTTCCACACCGAAACAGTCAATTAAACCTGGTTGCAATTAATATTTTAGAGGATAACGCAGGTTATGTCTCGGGTAGTTCTGGGATTTGCCGTCATCTGGCTCGTATTTTCGAATTTTTCGCATACTTGTTGGCAAGATCCTGGGCTTTTTTTGGTTTGGATCACGTAGTAATGAAGTTCCACACCGAAACAGTCAAGTAAACCTGGTTGCGATTAATATTCTAGAGGATAACGCCGGTTATGTCTCGGTTAGGTCTGGGATTTGCCCTCATCTGGCTCATACTTTCGCATTTCTCGCATACTTGTTGGCCAGATCCTGGGTTTTTTTTGGTTTGGATCACGTCGTAATGTGGTACCACACCGAAACAGTCAAGTATACCTGGTTGCGATTAATATTTTAGAGGATAACGCCGGTTACGTCTCGGTTAGGTCTGGGATTTGCCCTCATCTGGCTCATACTTTCGCATTTCTCGCATACTTGTTGGCCAGATCCTGGGCTTTTTCTGGTTTGGATCACGTAGTAATGTGGTACCAAACTGAAGCAGTCAATAAAAGCTAGTTCCGATTAGTATTTTAGAGGATAACGCCGGTTACGTCCCGGTTAGGTCTGGGATTTGCCATCATCTGGCTCGTACTTTCGCATTTTTCGCATACTTGTTGGCCAGATCCTGGGCTTTTTCTGGTTTGGATCCCGGAGTAATGAAGTTCCACACCGAAACAGTCAATTAAACCTGGTTGCAATTAATATTTTAGAGGATAACGCAGGTTATGTCTCGGGTAGTTCTGGGATTTGCCGTCATCTGGCTCGTATTTTCGAATTTTTCGCATACTTGTTGGCAAGATCCTGGGCTTTTTTTGGTTTGGATCACGTAGTAATGTGGTACCACACTGAAACAGTCAATTAAACCTGGTTGCGATTAATATTTTAGAGGATAACGCCGGTTATGTCTCGGTTAGGTCTGGGATTTGCCATCATCTGGCTCGTACTTTCGCATTTTTCGCATACTTGTTGGCCAGATACTGGGCTTTTTCTGGTTTGGATCACGTAGTAATGTGGATCCACACTGAAACAGTCAATTAAACCTGGTTCCGATTAATATTTTAGAGGATAACGCCGGTTATGTCTGGGTTAGGTCTGGTATTTGCCCTCATCTGGCTCGTACTTTCGCATCTTAGGCATACTTGTTGGCCAGATCCTGGCCTTTTTCTGGTTTGGATCACGTAGTAATGTGGATCCACACTGAAACAGTCAATTAAACCTGGTTCCGATTAATATTTTAGAGGATAACGCCGGTTATGTCTGGGTTAGGTCTGGTATTTGCCCTCATCTGGCTCGTACTTTCGCATCTTAGGCATACTTGTTGGCCAGATCCTGGCCTTTTTCTGGTTTGGATCACGTGGTAATGCGGTACCACACCGAAACAGTCAAGTAAACCTGGTTGCGATTAATATTCTAGAGGATAACGCCGGTTATGTCTCGGTTAGGTCTGGGATTTGCCCTCATCTGGCTCATACTTTCGCATTTCTCGCATACTTGTTGGCCAGATCCTGGGTTTTTTTTGGTTTGGATCACGTCGTAATGTGGTACCACACTGAAACAGTCAATAGAAGCTGGTTCCGAATAGTATTTTAGAGGATGACGCTGGTTATGACTCGGGTAGTTCTGGGATTTGCTGTCATGTGGCTCGTATTTTCGCATTTTTCGCATACTTGTTGGCCAGATCCTGGGTTTTTTCTGGTTTGGATCCCGTGGTAATGAAGTTCCACACCGAAACAGTCAATTAATCCTGGTTGCGATTAATATTTTAGAGGATAACGCCGGTTATATCTCGGGTAGTTCTGGGATTTGCCGTCATCTGTCTCGTATTTTCGAATTTTTCGCATACTTGTTGGCAAGATCCTGGGCTTTTTTTGGTTTGCATCACGTAGTAATGTGGTACCACACTGAAACAGTCAATTAAACCTGGTTGCGATTAATATTTTAGAGGATAACGCCGGTTATGTCTCGGTTAGGTCTGGGATTTGCTATCATCTGGCTCGTACTTTCGCATTTTTCGCATACTTGTTGGCCAGATACTTGGCTTTTTCTGGTTTGGATCACGTAGTAATGTGGATCCACACTGAAACAGTCAATTAAACCTGGTTCCGATTAATATTTTAGAGGATAACGCCGGTTATGTCTGGGTTAGGTCTGGTATTTGCCCTCATCTGTCTCGTACTTTCGCATCTTTGGCATACTTGTTGGCACAGATCCTGGCCTATTTCTGGTTTGGATCACGTAGTAATGCGGTACCACACTGAAACAGTTAATTAAACCTGGTTCCGGTTAGTATTTTAGAGGATAACGCCGGTTATGTCTGGGTTAGGTCTGGTATTTGCCATCATCTGGCTCGTACTTTCGCATTTTTCGCAAACTTGTTGGCCAGATGCTGGCCTTTTTCTGGATTGGATCACGTAGTAATGCGGTATCACACTGAAGCAGTCAATTAAACCTGGTTCCGGTTAGTATTTTAGAGGATAACGCCGGTTATGTCTCGGTTAGGTCTGGGATTTGCCCTCATCTGGCTCATACTTTCGCATTTCTCGCATACTTGTTGGCCAGATCCTGGCCTTTTTCTGGTTTGGATCACGTAGTAATGTGGTACCACACTGAAACAGTCACTAAAAGCTGGTTCCGATTAGTATTTTAGAGGATAACGCCGGTTACGTCCCGGTTAGGTCTGGGATTTGCCATCATCTGGCTCGTGCTTTCGCATTTTTCGCATACTTGTTGGCCAGATCCTGGGCTTTTTCTGGTTTGGATCCCGGAGTAATGAAGTTCCACACCGAAACAGTCAATTAAACCTGGTTGCAATTAATATTTTAGAGGATAACGCAGGTTATGTCTCGGGTAGTTCTGGGATTTGCCGTCATCTGGCTCATATTTTCGGATTTTTCGCATACTTGTTGGCAAGATCCTGGGCTTTTTTTGGTTTGGATCACGTAGTAATGTGGTACCACACTGAAACAGTCAATTAAACCTGGTTGCGATTAATATTTTAGAGGATAACGCCGGTTATGTCTCGGTTAGGTCTGGGATTTGCCATCATCTGGCTCGTACTTACGCATTTTTCGCATACTTGTTGGCCAGATACTGGGCTTTTTCTGGTTTGGATCACGTAGTAATGTGGATCCACACTGAAACAGTCAATTAAACCTGGTTCCGATTAATATTTTAGAGGATAACGCCGGTTATGTCTGGGTTAGGTCTGGTATTTGCCCTCATCTGGCTCGTACTTTCGCATCTTAGGCATACTTGTTGGCCAGATCCTGGCCTTTTTCTGGTTCGGATCACGTAGTAATCCGGTACCACACTGAAACAGTCAATTATACCTGGTTCCGGTTAGTATTTTAGAGGATAACGCCGGTTATGTCTGGGTTAGGTCTGGTATTTGCCCTCATCTGGCTCGTACTTTCGCAACTATGGCATACTTGTTGGCCAGATCCTGGCCTATTTCTGGTTTGGATCACGTCGTAATGCGGTACCACACTGAAACAGTTAATTAAACCTGGTTCCGGTTAGTATTTTAGAGGATAACGCCGGTTATGTCTGGGTTAGGTCTGGTATTTGCCATCATCTGGCTCGTACTTTCGCATTTTTCGCAAACTTGTTGGCCAGATCCTGGCCTTTTTCTGGATTGGATCACGTAGTAATGTGGTACCACACTGAAACAGTCAATTAAACCTGGTTCCGATTAATATTTTAGAGGATAACAACGGTTATGTCTGGGTTAGGTCTGTTATTTGCCCTCATCTGTCTCGTACTTTCGCATCTTTGGCATACTTGTTGGCCAGATCCTGGCCTATTTCTGGTTTGGATCACGTCGTAATGCGGTACCACACTGAAACAGTTAATTAAACCTGGTTCCGGTTAGTATTTTAGAGGATAACGCCGGTTATGTCTGGGTTAGGTCTGGTATTTGCCATCATCTGGCTCGTACTTTCGCATTTTTCGCAAACTTGTTGGCCAGATCCTGGCTTTTTTCTGGATTGGATCACGTAGTAATGCGGTACCACACTGAAGCAGTAAATTAAACCTGGTTCCGGTTAGTATTTTAGAGGATAACGCCGGTTATGTCTCGGTTAGGTCTGGGATTTGCCCTCATCTGGCTCATACTTTCGCATTTCTCGCATACTTGTTGGCCAGATCCTGGCCTTTTTCTGGTTTGGATCACGTAGTAATGTGGTACCACACTGAAACAGTCACTAAAAGCTGGTTCCTATTAGTATTTTAGAGGATAACGCTGGTTATGTCTGGGTTAGTTCTGGTATTTGCAATTATCTGGATCATACTATCGCGTTTTTCGCATACTTCTTGGCCAGATCCAGGGTTTTTTCAGGTTTGGATCTCGTAGTAATATGGTACCACACAGAAACAGTCAATAGAAGCTGGTTCCGAATAGTATTTTAGAGGATGACGCTGGTTATGTCTGGGTTAGTTCCGGTATTTGCAACCATCTGCCTCATACTTTCGCGATTTCGTATACTTGTTTGCCAGATCCTGGCCTTTTTCTGGTTCTAGTTCCGAAAGGTATTCCGGAGGATAACGCAGGTTACGTCTTGGTTAGTTCTGGTATTTGCAATCATCTGGCTCATACTTTCCGTTTTTCGCATACTTGTTGGCCAGATCCTGGGTTTTTTCTGGTTTGGATCCCATAGTAATGAAGTTCCACACCGAAACAGTCAATTAAACCTGGTTGCGATTAATATTTTAGAGGATAACGCAGGTTACGTCTGGGTTAGTTCTGGTATTTGCAACCATCTGGCTCATACTTTCGCGATTTCGTATACTTGTTTGCCAGATCCTGGCATTTTCCTGGCTTGGACCACGTAGTAATGTGGTATAACACTGAAACAGTCAATTAAACCTGGTTGCGATTAATATTTTAGAGGATAACGCCGGTTATGTCTCGGGTAGGTCTGGGATTTGCCGTCATCTGGCTCGTATTTTCGCATTTTTCGCATACTTGTTGGCCGGATCCTGGGTTTTTCCTGGTTTGGATCCCGTAGTAATGAAGTTCCACACCGAAACAGTCAATTAAACCTGGTTGCGATTAATATTTTAGAGGATAACGCCGGTTATGTCTCGGTTAGGTCTGGGATTTGCCATCATCTGGCTCGTACTTTCGCATTTTTCGCATACTTGTTGGTCAGATCTTGGCCTTTTTCTGGTTTGGATCCCGTAGTAATGTGGATCCACACCGAAACAGACAATTAAACCTGGTTGCGATTAATATTTTAGAGGATAACGCCGGTTATGTCTCGGTTAGGTCAGGGATTTGCCCTCATCTGTCTCGTGCTTTCGTAATTTTCGCGTACTTGTTGGCCAGATCTTGGGTTTTTTGTGGTTTGGATCCCGTCGTAATGTGGTTCCACACCGATGCAGTCAATTAAACCTGGTTGTAATGAATATTTTGGAGGATAACGCTGGTTATGTTTGGGCTAGTTCTGGTATTTGCAATCATCTGGCTCGTACTTTCGCATTTTTCGCATACTTGTAGGCAAGATCCTGGGTTTTTTTTGGTTTGGATCACGTAGTAATGTGGTACCACACTGAAACAGTCAATTAAACCTGGTTCCGATTAATATTTTAGAGGATAACGCCGGTTAAGTCTGGGTTAGGTCTGGTATTTGCCCTCACCTGGCTCGTACTTTCGCATCTTTGGCATACTTGTTGGCAAGATCCTGGGCTTTTTTTGGTTTGAATCACGTGGTAATGCGGTACCACACCGAAACAGTCAAGTAAACCTGGTTGCGATTAATATTTTAGAGGATAACGCCGGTTACGTCTCGGTTAGGTCTGGGATTTGCCCTCATCTGGCTCATACTTTCGCATTTCTCGCATACTTGTTGGCCAGATCCTGGGCTTTTTCTGGTTTGGATCACGTAGTAATGTGGTACCAAACTGAAGCAGACAATAAAAGCTGGTTCCGATTAGTATTTTAGAGGATAACGCCGGTTACGTCCCGGTTAGGTCTGGGATTTGCCATCATCTGGCTCGTACTTTCGCATTTTTCGCATACTTGTTGGCCAGATCCTGGGCTTTTTCTGGTTTGGATCCCGGAGTAATGAAGTTCCACACCGAAACAGTCAATTAAACCTGGTTGCAATTAATATTTTAGAGGATAACGCAGGTTATGTCTCGGGTAGTTCTGGGATTTGCCATCATCTGGCTCGTACTTTCGCATTTTTCGCATACTTGTTGGCCAGATACTGGGCTTTTTCTGGTTTGGATCACGTAGTAATGTGGATCCACACTGAAACAGTCAATTAAACCTGGTTCCGATTAATATTTTAGAGGATAACGCCGGTTATGTCTGGGTTAGGTCTGGTATTTGCCCTCATCTGGCTCGTACTTTCGCATCTTAGGCATACTTGTTGGCCAGATCCTGGCCTTTTTCTGGTTTGGATCACGTAGTAATGTGGATCCACATTGAAACAGTCAATTAAACCTGGTTCCGATTAATATTTTAGAGGATAACGCCGGTTATGTCTGGGTTAGGTCTGGTATTTGCCCTCATCTGGCTCGTACTTTCGCATCTTAGGCATACTTGTTGGCCAGATCCTGGCCTTTTTCTGGTTTGGATCACGTGGTAATGCGGTACCACACCGAAACAGTCAAGTAAACCTGGTTGCGATTAATATTCTAGAGGATAACGCCGGTTATGTCTCGGTTAGGTCTGGGATTTGCCCACATCTGGCTCATACTTTCGCATTTCTCGCATACTTGTTGGCCAGATCCTGGGTTTTTTTTGGTTTGGATCACGTCGTAATGTGGTACGACACTGAAACAGTCAATAGAAGCTGGTTCCGAATAGTATTTTAGAGGATGACGCTGGTTATGACTCGGGTAGTTCTGGGATTTGCTGTCATGTGGCTCGTATTTTCGCATTTTTCGCATACTTGTTGGCCAGATCCTGGGTTTTTTCTAGTTTGGATCCCGTGGTAATGATGTTCCACACCGAAACAGTCAATTAATCCTGGTTGCGATTAATATTTTAGAGGATAACGCCGGTTATATCTCGGGTAGTTCTGGGATTTGCCGTCATCTGTCTCGTATTTTCGAATTTTTCGCATACTTGTTGGCAAGATCCTGGGCTTTTTTTGGTTTGCATCACGTAGTAATGTGGTACCACACTGAAACAGTCAATTAAACCTGGTTGCGATTAATATTTTAGAGGATAACGCCGGTTATGTCTCGGTTAGGTCTGGGATTTGCTATCATCTGGCTCGTACTTTCGCATTTTTCGCATACTTGTTGGCCAGATACTTGGCTTTTTCTGGTTTGGATCACGTAGTAATGTGGATCCACACTGAAACAGTCAATTAAACCTGGTTCCGATTAATATTTTAGAGGATAACGCCGGTTATGTCTGGGTTAGGTCTGGTATTTGCCCTCATCTGTCTCGTAATTTCGCATCTTTGGCATACTTGTTGGCACAGATCCTGGCCTATTTCTGGTTTGGATCACGTAGTAATGCGGTACCACACTGAAACAGTTAATTAAACCTGGTTCCGGTTAGTATTTTAGAGGATAACGCCGGTTATGTCTGGGTTAGGTCTGGTATTTGCCATCATCTGGCTCGTACTTTCGCATTTTTCGCAAACTTGTTGGCCAGATCCTGGCCTTTTTCTGGATTGGATCACGTAGTAATGCGGTATCACACTGAAGCAGTCAATTAAACCTGGTTCCGGTTAGTATTTTAGAGGATAACGCCGGTTATGTCTCGGTTAGGTCTGGGATTTGCCCTCATCTGGCTCATACTTTCGCATTTCTCGCATACTTGTTGGCCAGATCCTGGCCTTTTTCTGGTTTGGATCACGTAGTAATGTGGTACCACACTGAAACAGTCACTAAAAGCTGGTTCCTATTAGTATTTTAGAGGATAACGCTGGGTATGTCTGGGTTAGTTCTGGTATTTGCAATTATCTGGATCATACTATCGCGTTTTTCGCATACTTCTTGGCCAGATCCAGGGTTTTTTCAGGTTTGGATCTCGTAGTAATATGGTACCACACAGAAACAGTCAATAGAAGCTGGTTCCGAATAGTATTTTAGAGGATGACGCTGGTTATGTCTGGGTTAGTTCCGGTATTTGCAACCATCTGCCTCATACTTTCGCGATTTCGTATACTTGTTTGCCAGATCCTGGCCTTTTTCTGGCTTGGACCACGTAGTAATGTGATATCACACTGAAACAGTCAATTAAACCTGGTTGCGATTAATATTTTAGAGGATAACGCAGGTTACGTCTGGGTTAGTTCTGGTATTTGCAACCATCTGGCTCATACTTTCGCGATTTCGTATACTTGTTTGCCAGATCCTGGGTTTTTTCTGGTTTGGATCCCATAGTAATGAAGTTCCACACCGAAACAGTCAATTAAACCTGGTTGCGATTAATATTTTAGAGGATAACGCAGGTTACGTCTGGGTTAGTTCTGGTATTTGCAACCATCTGGCTCATACTGTCGCGATTTCGTATACTTGTTTGCCAGATCCTGGCATTTTCCTGGCTTGGACCACGTAGTAATGTGGTATAACACTGAAACAGTCAATTAAACCTGGTTGCGATTAATATTTTAGAGGATAACGCCGGTTATGTCGCGGGTAGGTCTGGGATTTGCCGTCATCTGGCTCGTATTTTCGCATTTTTCGCATACTTGTTGGCCGGATCCTGGGTTTTTCCTGGTTTGGATCCCGTAGTAATGAAGTTCCACACCGAAACAGTCAATTAAACCTGGTTGCGATTAATATTTTAGAGGATAACGCCGGTTATGTCTCGGTTAGGTCTGGGATTTGCCATCATCTGGCTCGTACTTTCGCATTTTTCGCATACTTGTTGGTCAGATCTTGGCCTTTTTCTGGTTTGGATCTCGTAGTAATGTGGATCCACACCGAAACAGACAATTAAACCTGGTTGCGATTAATATTTTAGAGGATAACGCCGGTTATGTCTCGGTTAGGTCAGGGATTTGCCCTCATCTGTCTCGTGCTTTCGTAATTTTCGCGTACTTGTTGGCCAGATCTTGGGTTTTTTGTTGTTTGGATCCCGTCGTAATGTGGTTCCACACCGATGCAGTCAATTAAACCTGGTTGTAATGAATATTTTGGAGGATAACGCTGGTTATGTTTGGGTTAGTTCTGGTATTTGCAATCATCTGGCTCGTACTTTCGCATTTTTCGCATACTTGTAGGCAAGATCCTGGGTTTTTTCTGGTTTGGATCCCGTGGTAATGAAGTTCCACACCGAAACAGTCAATTAAACCTGGTTGCGATTAATATTTTAGAGGATAACGCCGGTTATGTCTCGGTTAGGTCTGGGATTTGCCCTCATCTGGCTCATACTTTCGCATTTCTCGCATACTTGTTGGCCAGATCCTGGGTTTTTTTTGGTTTGGATCACGTCGTAATGTGGTACCACACTGAAACAGTCAATTAAACCTGGTTCCGATTAATATTTTAGAGGATAACGCCGGTTATGTCTGGGTTAGGTCTGGTATTTGCCCTCATCTGTCTCGTACTTTCGCATCTTTGGCATACTTGTTGGCCAGATCCTGGCCTATTTCTGGTTTGGATCACGTAGTAATGCGGTACCACACTGAAACAGTCACTAAAAGCTGGTTCCGATTAGTATTTTAGAGGATAACGCCGGTTACGTCCCGGTTAGGTCTGGGATTTGCCATCATCTGGCTCGTACTTTCGCATTTTTCGCATACTTGTTGGCCAGATCCTGGCCTTTTTCTGGATTGGATCACGTAGTAATGCGGTACCACACTGAAGCAGTCAATTAAACCTGGTTCCGGTTAGTATTTTAGAGGATAACGCCGGTTATGTCTCGGTTAGGTCTGGGATTTGCCCTCATCTGGCTCATACTTTCGCATTTCTCGCATACTTGTTGGCCAGATCCTTGCCTTTTTCTGGTTTGGATCACGTAGTAATGTGGTACCACACTGAAACAGTCACTAAAAGCTGGTTCCGATTAGTATTTTAGAGGATAACGCCGGTTACGTCCCGGTTAGGTCTGGGATTTGCCATCATCTGGCTCGTACTTTCGCATTTTTCGCATACTTGTTGGCCAGATCCTGGGCTTTTTCTGGTTTGGATCCCGGAGTAATGAAGTTCCACACCGAAACAGTCAATTAAACCTGCTTGCAATTAATATTTTAGAGGATAACGCAGGTTATGTCTCGGGTAGTTCTGGGATTTGCCGTCATCTGGCTCGTATTTTCGAATTTTTCGCATACTTGTTGGCAAGATCCTGGGCTTTTTTTGGTTTGGATCACGTAGTAATGTGGTACCACACTGAAACAGTCAATTAAACCTGGTTCCGATTAATATTTTAGAGGATAACGCCGGTTAAGTCTGGGTTAGGTCTGGTATTTGCCCTCATCTGGCTCGTACTTTCGCAACTTTGGCATACTTGTTGGCAAGATCCGGGGCTTTTTTTGGTTTGGATCACGTGGTAATGCGGTACCACACCGAAACAGTCAAGTAAACCTGGTTGCGATTAATATTCTAGAGGATAACGCCGGTTATGTCTCGGTTAGGTCTGGGATTTGCCCTCATCTGGCTCATACTTTCGCAATTTCTCGCATACTTGTTGGCCAGATCCTGGGTTTTTTTTGGTTTGGATCACGTCGTAATGTGGTACCACACTGAAACAGTCAATAGAAGCTGGTTCCGAATAGTATTTCAGAGGATGACGCTGGTTATGACTCGGGTAGTTCTGGGATTTGCTGTCATGTGGCTCGTATTTTCGCATTTTTCGCATACTTGTTGGCCAGATCCTGGGTTTTTTCTGGTTTGGATCCCGTGGTAATGAAGTTCCACACCGAAACAGTCAATTAAACCTGGTTGCGATTAATATTTTAGAGGATAACGCCGGTTATGTCTCGGGTAGTTCTGGGATTTGCCGTCATCTGTCTCGTATTTTCGAATTTTTCGCATACTTGTTGGCAAGATCCTGGGCTTTTTTTGGTTTGGATCACGTAGTAATGTGGTACCACACTGAAACAGTCAATTAAACCTGGTTGCGATTAATATTTTAGAGGATAACGCCGGTTATGTCTCGGTTAGGTCTGGGATTTGCTATCATCTGGCTCGTACTTTCGCATTTTTCGCATACTTGTTGGCCAGATACTTGGCTTTTTCTGGTTTGGATCACGTAGTAATGTGGATCCACACTGAAACAGTCAATTAAACCTGGTTCCGATTAATATTTTAGAGGATAACAACGGTTATGTCTGGGTTAGGTCTGGTATTTGCCCTCATCTGTCTCGTACTTTCGCATCTTTGGCATACTTGTTGGCCAGATCCTGGCCTATTTCTGGTTTGGATCACGTAGTAATGCGGTACCACACTGAAACAGTTAATTAAACCTGGTTCCGGTTAGTATTTTAGAGGATAACGCCGGTTATGTCTGGGTTAGGTCTGGTATTTGCCATCATCTGCCTCGTACTTTCGCATTTTTCGCAAACTTGTTGGCCAGATCCTGGCCTTTTTCTGGATTGGATCACGTAGTAATGCGGTACCACACTGAAGCAGTCAATTAAACCTGGTTCCGGTTAGTATTTTAGAGGATAACGCCGGTTATGTCTCGGTTAGGTCTGGGATTTGCCCTCATCTGGCTCATACTTTCGCATTTCTCGCATACTTGTTGGCCAGATCCTGGGCTTTTTCTGGTTTGGATCACGTAGTAATGTGGTACCAAACTGAAGCAGTCAATAAAAGCTGGTTCCGATTAGTATTTTAGAGGATAACGCCGGTTACGTCCCGGTTAGGTCTGGGATTTGCCATCATCTGGCTCGTACTTTCGCATTTTTCGCATACTTGTTGGCCAGATCCTGGGCTTTTTCTGGTTTGGATCCCGGAGTAATGAAGTTCCACACCGAAACAGTCAATTAAACCTGGTTGCAATTAATATTTTAGAGGATAACGCAGGTTATGTCTCGGGTAGTTCTGGGATTTGCCGTCATCTGGCTCGTATTTTCGAATTTTTCGCATACTTGTTGGCAAGATCCTGGGCTTTTTTTGGTTTGGATCACGTAGTAATGTGGTACCACACTGAAACAGTCAATTAAACCTGGTTGCGATTAATATTTTAGAGGATAGCGCCGGTTATGTCTCGGTTAGGTCTGGGATTTGCCATCATCTGGCTCGTACTTTCGCATTTTTCGCATACTTGTTGGCCAGATACTGGGCTTTTTCTGGTTTGGATCACGTAGTAATGTGGATCCACACTGAAACTGTCAATTAAACCTGGTTCCGATTAATATTTTAGAGGATAACGCCGGTTATGTCTGGGTTAGGTCTGGTATTTGCCCTCATCTGGCTCGTACTTTCGCATCTTAGGCATACTTGTTGGCCAGATCCTGGCCTTTTTCTGGTTTGGATCACGTAGTAATGCGGTACCACACTGAAACAGTCAATTATACCTGGTTCCGGTTAGTATTTTAGAGGATAACGCCGGTTATGTCTGGGTTAGGTCTGGTATTTGCCCTCATCTGGCTCGTACTTTCGCAACTTTGGCATACTTGTTGGCAAGATCCGGGGCTTTTTTTGGTTTGGATCACGTGGTAATGCGGTACCACACCGAAACAGTCAAGTAAACCTGGTTGCGATTAATATTCTAGAGGATAACGCCGGTTATGTCTCGGTTAGGTCTGGGATTTGCCCTCATCTGGCTCATACTTTCGCATTTCTCGCATACTTGTTGGCCAGATCCTGGGTTTTTTTTGGTTTGGATCACGTCGTAATGTGGTACCACACTGAAACAGTCAATAGAAGCTGGTTCCGAATAGTATTTCAGAGGATGACGCTGGTTATGACTCGGGTAGTTCTGGGATTTGCTGTCATGTGGCTCGTATTTTCGCATTTTTCGCATACTTGTTGGCCAGATCCTGGGTTTTTTCTGGTTTGGATCCCGTGGTAATGAAGTTCCACACCGAAACAGTCAATTAAACCTGGTTGCGATTAATATTTTAGAGGATAACGCCGGCTATGTCTCGGGTAGTTCTGGGATTTGCCGTCATCTGTCTCGTATTTTCGAATTTTTCGCATACTTGTTGGCAAGATCCTGGGCTTTTTTTGGTTTGGATCACGTAGTAATGTGGTACCACACTGAAACAGTCAATTAAACCTGGTTGCGATTAATATTTTAGAGGATAACGCCGGTTATGTCTCGGTTAGGTCTGGGATTTGCTATCATCTGGCTCGTACTTTCGCATTTTTCGCATACTTGTTGGCCAGATACTTGGCTTTTTCTGGTTTGGATCACGTAGTAATGTGGATCCACACTGAAACAGTCAATTAAACCTGGTTCCGATTAATATTTTAGAGGATAACAACGGTTATGTCTGGGTTAGGTCTGGTATTTGCCCTCATCTGTCTCGTACTTTCGCATCTTTGGCATACTTGTTGGCCAGATCCTGGCCTATTTCTGGTTTGGATCACGTAGTAATGCGGTACCACACTGAAACAGTTAATTAAACCTGGTTCCGGTTAGTATTTTAGAGGATAACGCCGGTTATGTCTGGGTTAGGTCTGGTATTTGCCATCATCTGCTCGTACTTTCGCATTTTTCGCAAACTTGATGGCCAGATCCTGGCCTTTTTCTGGATTGGATCACGTAGTAATGCGGTACCACACTGAAGCAGTCAATTAAACCTGGTTCCGGTTAGTATTTTAGAGGATAACGCCGGTTATGTCTCGGTTAGGTCTGGGATTTGCCCTCATCTGGCTCATACTTTCGCATTTCTCGCATACTTGTTGGCCAGATCCTGGCCTTTTTCTGGTTTGGATCACGTAGTAATGTGGTACCACACTGAACCAGTCACTAAAAGCTGGTTCCTATTAGTATTTTAGAGGATAACGCTGGTTATGTCTGGGTTAGTTCTGGTATTTGCAATTATCTGGATCATACTATCGCGTTTTTCGCATACTTCTTGGCCAGATCCAGGGTTTTTTCAGGTTTGGATCTCGTAGTAATATGGTACCACACAGAAACAGTCAATAGAAGCTGGTTCCGAATAGTATTTTAGAGGATGACGCTGGTTATGTCTGGGTTAGTTCGGTATTTGCAACCATCTGCCTCATACTTTCGCGATTTCGTATACTTGTTTGCCAGATCCTGGCCTTTTTCTGGCTTGGACCACGTAGTAATGTGATATCACACTGAAACAGTCAATTAAACCTGGTTGCGATTAATATTTTAGAGGATAACGCCGGTTATGTCTCGGGTAGGTCTGGGATTTGCCGTCATCTGGCTCGTATTCTCGCATTTTTCGCATACTTGTTGGCCAGATCCTGGCCTTTTTCTGGCTTGGACCACGTTGTAATGTGGTACCACACTGAAGCCGTCAACAGAATCTGGTTCCGAAAGGTATTCCGGAGGATAACGCAGGTTACGTCTTGGTTAGTTCTGGTATTTGCAATCATCTGGCTCATACTTTCGCGTTTTTCGCATACTTGTTGGCCAGATCCTGGGTTTTGTCTGGTTTGGATCCCATAGTAATGAAGTTCCACACCGAAACAGTCAATTAAACCTGGTTGCGATTAATATTTTAGAGGATAACGCAGGTTACGTCTGGGTTAGTTCTGGTATTTGCAACCATCTGGCTCATACTTTCGCGATTTCGTATACTTGTTTGCCAGATCCTGGCATTTTTCTGGCTTGGACCACGTAGTAATGTGGTATAACACTGAAACAGTCAATTAAACCTGGTTGCGATTAATATTTTAGAGGATAACGCCGGTTATGTCTCGGGTAGGTCTGGGATTTGCCGTCATCTGGCTCGTATTTTCGCATTTTTCGCATACTTGTAGGCCGGATCCTGGGTTTTTCCTGGTTTGGATCCCGTAGTAATGAAGTTCCACACCGAAACAGTCAATTAAACCTGGTTGCGATTAATATTTTAGAGGATAACGCCGGTTATGTCTCGGTTAGGTCTGGGATTTGCCATCATCTGGCTCGTACTTTCGCATTTTTCGCATACTTGTTGGTCAGATCTTGGCCTTTTTCTGGTTTGGATCCCGTAGTAATGTGGATCCACACCGAAACAGACAATTAAACCTGGTTGCGATTAATATTTTAGAGGATAACGCCCGTTATGTCTCGGTTAGGTCAGGGATTTGCCCTCATCTGTCTCGTGCTTTCGTAATTTTCGCGTACATGTTGGCCAGATCTTGGGTTTTTTGTGGTTTGGATCCCGTCGTAATGTGGTTCCACACCGATGCAGTCAACTAAACCTGGTTGTAATGAATATTTTGGAGGATAACGCTGGTTATGTTTGGGTTAGTTCTGGTATTTGCAATCATCTGGCTCGTACTTTCGCATTTTTCGCATACTTGTAGGCAAGATCCTGGGTTTTTTCTGGTTTGGATCACGTAGTAATGTGGTACCAAACTGAAGCAGTCAATAAAAGCTGGTTCCGATTAGTATTTTAGAGGATAGCGCCGGTTACGTCCCGGTTAGGTCTGGGATTTGCCATCATCTGGCTCGTACTTTCGCATTTTTCGCATACTTGTTGGCCAGATCCTGGGCTTTTTCTGGTTTGGATCACGTAGTAATGTGGTACCACACTGAAAGAGTCAATTAAACCTGGTTCCGATTAATATTTTAGAGGATAACGCCGGTTAAGTCTGGGTTAGGTCTGGTATTTGCCCTCACCTGGCTCGTACTTTCGCATCTTTGGCATACTTGTTGGCAAGATCCTGGGCTTTTTTTGGTTTCGATCACGTGGTAATGCGGTACCACACCGAAACAGTCGAGTAAACCTGGTTGCGATTAATATTTTAGAGGATAACGCCGGTTACGTCTCGGTTAGGTCTGGGATTTGCCCTCATCTGGCTCATACTTTCGCATTTCTCGCATACTTGTTGGCCAGATCCTGGGCTTTTTCTGGTTTGGATCACGTAGTAATGTGGTACCAAACTGAAGCAGTCAATAAAAGCTGGTTCCGATTAGTATTTTAGAGGATAGCGCCGGTTACGTCCCGGTTAGGTCTGGGATTTGCCATCATCTGGCTCGTACTTTCGCATTTTTCGCATACTTGTTGGCCAGATCCTGGGCTTTTTCTGGTTTGGATCCCGGAGTAATGAAGTTCCACACCGAAACAGTCAATTAAACCTGGTTGCAATTAATATTTTAGAGGATAACGCAGGTTATGTCTCGGGTAGTTCTGGGATTTGCCGTCATCTGGCTCGTATTTTCGAATTTTTCGCATACTTGTTGGCAAGATCCTGGGCTTTTTTTGGTTTGGATCACGTAGTAATGTGGTACCACACTGAAACAGTCAATTAAACCTGGTTGCGATTAATATTTTAGAGGATAACGCCGGTTATGTCTCGGTTAGGTCTGGGATTTGCCATCATCTGGCTCGTACTTTCGCATTTTTCGCATACTTGTTGGCCAGATACTGGGCTTTTTCTGGTTTGGATCACGTAGTAATGTGGATCCACACTGAAACAGTCAATTAAACCTGGTTCCGATTAATATTTTAGAGGATACGCCGGTTATGTCTGGGTTAGGCCTGGTATTTGCCCTCATCTGGCTCGTACTTTCGCATCTTAGGCATACTTGTTGGCCAGATCCTGGCCTTTTTCTGGTTTGGATCATGTAGTAATGCGGTACCACACTGAAACAGTCAATTATACCTGGTTCCGGTTAGTATTTTAGAGTATAACGCCGGTTATGTCTGGGTTAGGTCTGGTATTTGCCCTCATCTGGCTCGTACTTTCGCATTTTTCGCAAACTTGTTGGCCAGATCCTGGCCTTTTTCTCGATTGGATCACGTGGTAATGCGGTACCACACCGAAACAGTCAAGTAAACCAGGTTGCGATTAATATTTTAGAGGATAACGCCGGTTATGTCTCGGTTAGGTCTGGGATTTGCCCCCAACTGGCTCATACTTTCGCATTTCTCGCATACTTGTTGGCCAGATCCTGGGCTTTTTCTGGTTTGGATCACGTAGTACTATCGTACCAGACTGAAACAGTCAATAAAAGCTGGTTCCTATTAGTATTTTAGAGGACAACGCTGGTTATGTCTGGGTTAGTTCTGGTATATGCAATTATCTGGCTAATACTATCGCGACTTCGTATACTTGTTGGCCAGATCCTGGGTTTTTTCTGGTTTGGATCCCGTCGTAATGTGGTTCCACACCGATGCAGTCAATTAAACCTGGTTGTAATGAATATTTTGGAGGATAACGCTGGTTATGTTTGGGTTAGTTCTGGTATTTGCAATCATCTGGCTCGTACTTTCGCATTTTTCGCATACTTGTAGGCAAGATCCTGGGTTTTTTTTGGTTTGGATCACGTATAAATGTGGTACCACACTGAAACAGTCAATTAAACCTGGTTCCGATTAATATTTTAGAGGATAACGCCGGTTAAGTCTGGGTTAGGTCTGGTATTTGCCCTCACCTGGCTCGTACTGTCGCATCTTTGGCATACTTGTTGGCAAGATCCTGGGCTTTTTTTGGTTTGGATCACGTGGTAATGCGGTACCACACCGAAACAGTCAAGTAAACCTGGTTGCGATTAATATTTTAGAGGATAACGCCGGTTACGTCTCGGTTAGGTCTGGGATTTGCCCTCATCTGGCTCATACTTTCGCATTTCTTGCATACTTGTTGGCCAGATCCTGGGCTTTTTCTGGTTTGGATCACGTAGTAATGTGGTACCAAACTGAAGCAGTCAATAAAAGCTGGTTCCGATTAGTATTTTAGAGGATAACGCCGGTTACGTCCCGGTTAGGTCTGGGATTTGCCATCATCTGGCTCGTACTTTCGCATTTTTCGCATACTTGTTGGCCAGATCCTGGGCTTTTTCTGGTTTGGATCCCGGAGTAATGAAGTTCCACACCGAAACAGTCAATTAAACCTGGTTGCAATTAATATTTTAGAGGATAGCGCAGGTTATGTCTCGGGTAGTTCTGGGATTTGCCGTCATCTGGCTCGTATTTTCGAATTTTTCGCATACTTGTTGGCAAGATCCTGGGCTTTTTTTGGTTTGGATCACGTAGTAATGTGGTACCACACTGAAACAGTCAATTAAACCTGGTTGCGATTAATATTTTAGAGGATAACGCCGGTTATGTCTCGGTTAGGTCTGGGATTTGCCCTCATCTGGCTCATACTTTCGCATTTCTCGCATACTTGTTGGCCAGATCCTGGGCTTTTTCTGGTTTGGATCACGTAGTAATGTCGTACCAGACTGAACCAGTCAATAAAAGCTGGTTCCTATTAGTATTTTAGAGGATAACGCTGGTTATGTCTGGGTTAGTTCTGGTATATGCAATTATCTGGCTAATACTATCGCGTTTTTCGCATACTTCTTGGCCAGATCCAGGGTTTTTTCAGGTTTGGATCTCGTAGTAATATGATACCACACAGAAACAGTCAATAGAAGCTGGTTCCGAATAGTATTTTAGAGGATGACGCTGGTTATGTCTGGGTTAGTTCCGGTATTTGCAACCATCTGCCTCATACTTTCGCGATTTCGTATACTTGTTTGCCAGATCCTGGCCTTTTTCTGGCTTGGACCACGTAGTAATGTGGTATCACACTGAAACACTCAATTAAACCTGGTTGCGATTAATATTTTAGAGGATAACGCCGCTTATGTCTCGGGTAGGTCTGGGATTTGCCGTCATCTGGCTCGTATTCTCGCATTTTTCGCATACTTGTTGGCCAGATCCTGGCCTTTTTCTGGCTTGGACCACGTTGTAATGTGGTACCACACTGAAGCCGTCAATAGAATCTGGTTCCGAAAGGTATTCCGGAGGATAACGCAGGTTACGTCTTGGTTAGTTCTGGTATTTGCAATCATCTGGCTCATACTTTCGCGTTTTTCGCATACTTGTTGGCCAGATCCTGGGTTTTTTCTGGTTTGGATCCCGTAGTAATGAAGTTCCACACCGAAACAGTCAATTAAACCTGGTTGCGATTAATATTTTAGAGGATAACGCAGGTTACGTCTGGGTTAGTTCTGGTATTTGCAACCATCTGGCTCATACTTTCGCATTTTTCGCATACTTGTTGGCAAGATCCTGGGTTTTTTTTGGTTTGGATCACGTAGTAATGTGGTACCACACTGAAACAGTCAATAAAAGCTGGTTCCGATTAGTATTTTAGAGGATAACGCCGTTTACGTCTTGGTTAGGTCTGGGATTTGCCATCATCTGGCTCATACTTTCGCATTTTTCGCATACTTGTTGGCCAGATCCTGGGCTTTTTCTGGTTTGCATCCCGTAGTAATGAAGTTCCACACCGAAACAGTCAATTAAACCTGGTTGCGATTAGTATTTTAGAGGATAACGCCGTTTACGTCTTGGTTAGGTCTGGGATTTGCCATCATCTGGCTCGTACTTTCGCATTTTTCGCATACTTGTTGGCCAGATCCTGGGCTTTTTCTGGTTTGCATCCCGTAGTAATGAAGTTCCACACCGAAACAGTCAATTAAACCTGGTTGCAATTAATATTTTAGAGGATAACGCCGGTTATGTCTCGGGTAGTTCTGGGATTTGCTGTCATCTGGCTCGTATTTTCGAATTTTTCGCATACTTGTTGGCAAGATCCTGGGCTTTTTTTGGTTTGGATCACGTAGTAATGTGGTACCACACTGAAACAGTCAATTAAACCTGGTTGCGATTAATATTTTAGAGGATAACGCCGGTTATGTCTCGGTTAGGTCTGGGATTTGCCATCATCTGGCTCGTACTTTCGCATTTTTCGCATGCTTGTTGGCCAGATACTGGGCTTTCTCTGGTTTGGATCACGTAGTAATGTGGATCCACACTGAAACAGTCAATTAAACCTGGTTCCGATTAATATTTTAGAGGATAATGCCGGTTATGTCTGGGTTAGGTCTGGTATTTGCCCTCATCTGGCTCGTACTTTCGCATTTTTCGCAAACTTGTTGGCCAGATCCTGGGCTTTTTCTGGTTTGGATCACGTAGTAATGTCGTACCAGACCGAAACAGTCAATAAAAGCTGGTTCCTATTAGTATTTTAGAGGATAACGCTGGTTATGTCTGGGTTAGTTCTGGTATTTGCAATTATCTGGCTCGTACTATCGCGATTTTCGCATACTTCTTGGCCAGATCCAGGGTTTTTTCAGGTTTGGATCACGTAGTAATATGGTACCACACAGAAACAGTCAATAGAAGCTGGTTCCGAATAGTATTTTAGAGGATGTCGCTGGTTATGTCTGGGTTAGTTCTGGTATTTGCAACCATCTGCCTCATACTTTCGCGATTTCGTATACTTGTTTGCCAGATCCTGGCCTTTTTCTGGCTTGGACCACGTAGTAATGTGGTATCACACAGAAACAGTCAATTAAACCTGGTTGCGATTAATATTTTAGAGGATAACGCCGATAATGTCTCGGGTAGGTCTGGGATTTGCCGTCATCTAGCTCGTATTTTCGCATCTTTCGCATACTTGTTGGCCAGATCCTGGCCTTTTTCTGGCTTGGACCACGTTGTAATGTGGTACCACACTGAAGCGGTCAATAGAATCTGGTTCCGAAAGGTATTCCGGAGGATAACGCAGGTTATGTCTCGGTTAGGTCTGGGATTTGCCCTCATCTGGCTCATACTTTCGCATTTCTCGCATACGTGTTGGCCAGATCCTGGGCTTTTTTTGGTTTGGATCACGTAGTAATGTGGTACCACACTGAAACAGTCAATTAAACCTGGTTCCGATTAATATTTTAGAGGATAACGCCGGTTATGTCTGGGTTAGGTCTGGTATTTGCCCTCATCTGGCTCGTACTTTCGCATTTTTCGCAAACTTGTTGGCCAGATCCTGGGCTTTTTCTGGTTTGGATCACGTAGTAATGTGGTACCACACTGAAACAGTCAATTAAACCTGGTTGCGATTAATATTTTAGAGGATAACGCCGGTTATGTCTCGGTTAGGTCTGGGATTTGCAATCATCTGGCTCATACTTTCGCGTTTTTCGCATACTTGTTGGCCAGATCCTGGGCTTTTTCTGGTTTGGATCCCGTAGTAATGAAGTTCCACACCGAAACAGTCAATTAAACCTGGTTCCGATTAATATTTTAAAGGATAACGCCGGTTATGTCTGGGTCAGGTCTGGTATTTGTCCTCATCTGGCTCGTACTTTCGCATTTTTCGCAAACTTGTTGGCCAGATCCTGGCCTTTTTCTGGATTGGATCACGTGGTAATGCGGTACCACACCGAAACAGTCAAGTAAACCTGGTTGCGATTAATATTTTAGAGGAGAACGCCGGTTATGTCTCGGTTAGGTCTGGGATTTGCCATCATCTGGCTCGTACTTTCGCATTTTTCGCATACTTGTTGGCCAGATACTGGGCTTTTTCTGGTTTGGACCACGTTGTAATGTGGTACCACACTGAAGCGGTCAATAGAATCTGGTTCCGAAAGGTATTCCGGAGGATAACGCAGGTTATGTCTCGGTTAGGTCTGGGATTTGCCCTCATCTGGCTCATACTTTCGCATTTCTCGCATACGTGTTGGCCAGATCCTGGGCTTTTTCTGGTTTGGACCACGTTGTAATGTGGTACCACACTGAAGCGGTCAATAGAATCTGGTTCCGAAAGGTATTCTGGAGGATAACGCAGGTTACGTCTTGGTTAGTTCTGGTATTTGCAACCATCTGGCTCATACCTTCGCGATTTCGTATACTTGTTTGCCAGATCCTGGCCTTTTCCTGGCTTGGACCACGTAGTAATGTGGTATCACACTGAAACAGTCAATTAAACCTGGTTGCGATTAATATTTTAGAGGATAACGCCGGTTATGTCTCGGGTAGTTCTGGGATTTGCCGTTATCTGGCCCGTATTTTCGCATTTTTCGCATACTTGTTGGCAAGATCCTGGGCTTTCTTTGGTTTGGATCACGTAGTAATGTGGTACCACACTGAAACAGCCAATTAAACCTGGTTCCGATTTATATTTTGGAGGATAATGCCGGTTATGTCTGGGTTAGGTCTGGGATTTGCCCACGTCTGGCTCGTACTTTCGCATTTTTCGCATACTTGTTGGCCAGATACTGGGCTTTTTCTGTTTTGGATCACGTAGTAATGTGGTACCACACTGAAGCGGTCAATAGAATCTGGTTCCGAAAGGTATTCTGGAGGATAACGCCGGTTATGTCTGGGTTAGATCTGGTAATTGTCCTCATCTGGCTCGTACTTTCGCATTTTTCGCATACTTGTTGGCCAGATCCTGGCCTTTTTCTAGTTTGGATCCCGGAGTAATGTGGATCCACAACGAAACAGACAATTAAACCTGGTTGCGATTAATATTTTAGAGGATAACGCCGGTTATGTCTGGGTTAGGTCTGGGATTTGCCCACGTCTGGCTCGTACTTTCGCATTTTTCGCATACTTGTTGGCCAGATACTGGGCTTTTTCTGTTTTGGATCACGTAGTAATGTGGTACCACACTGAAACAGTCAATAAAAGCTGGTTCCGAATAGTATTTTAGAGGATAACGCAGGTAACGTCTGGGTTAGTTCTGGTATTTGCCCTCATCTGGCTCGTACTTTCGCAACTTTGGCATACTTGTTGGCCAGATCCTGGCCTTTTTCTGGTTTCGATCACGTAGTAATGTGGTACCACACTGAAACAGTCAATAAAAGCTGGTTCCGATTAGTACTTTAGAGGATAACGCTGGTTATGTCTGGGTTAGTTCTGGTATTTGCAATTATCTGGCTCATACTATCGCGTTTTTCGCATAATCATGGCCAGATCCAGGGTTTTTTCAGGTTTGGATCCCGTAGTAATGTGGTTCCACACCGAAACAGTCAATTAAACCTGGTTGGGATGAATATTTTAGGGGATGACGCCGGTTATGTCTGGGCTAGGTCTGGAATTTGCCCACATCTGGCTCGTACTTTCGCATTTCTCGCATACTTGTTTGCCGGATCCTGGGCTTTTTCTGGTTTGGATCACGTAGTAATGTGGTACCACACTGAAACAGTCAATAAAAGCTGGTTCCCATGAGTATTTTAGAGGATAACGCTGGTTATGTCTGGGTTAGTTCGGGTATTTGCAATTATCTGGCTCATACTATCGCGTTTTTTGCATACTTCTTGGCCAGATCCAGAGTATTTTCAGGTTTGGATCACGTAGTAATATGGTCCCACACAGAAACAGTCAATAGAAGCTGGTTCCGAATAGTATTTTAGAGGATGACGCTGGTTATGTCTGGGTTAGTTCTGGTATTTGCAACAATCTGGCTCATACTTTCGCGATTTCGTATACTTGTTTGCCAGATCCTGGCCTTTTTCTGGCTTGGATCCCGTAGTAATGAAGTTCCACACCGAAACAGTCAATTAAACCTGGTTGCGATTAATATTTTAGTGGATAACGCCGGTTATGTCTCGGGTAGTTCTGGAATTTGCCGTTATCTGGCTCGTATTTTCGCATTTTTCGCATACTTGTTGGCAAGATCCTGGGCTTTTTTTGGATTGGATCTCGTAGTAAAGTGGTACCACACTGAAACAGCCAATTAAACCTGGTTGCGATTAATATTTTAGAGGATAACGCCGGTTATGTCTCGGTTAGGTCTGGGATTTGCCATCATCTGGCTCGTACTTTCGCATTTTTCGCATACTTATTGGCCAGATCCTGGCCTTTTTCTGGTATGGATCCCGTAGTAATGTGGATCCACAACGAAACGGACAATTAAACCTGGTTGCGATTAATATTTTAGAGGATAACGCCGGTTATGTCTGGGCTAGGTCTGGAACTTGCCCACATCTGGCTCGTACTTTCGCATTTTTCGCATACTTGTTGGCCGGATACTGGGCTTTTTCTGTTTTGGATCACGTAGTAATGTGGTACCACACTGAAACAGTCAATAAAAGCTGGTTCCGAATAGTATTTTAGAGGATAACGCAGGTAACGTCTGGGTTAGTTCTGGTATTTGCAATCATCTGCCTCGTACTTTCGCATTTTTCGCATACTTGTTGGCAAGATCCTGGGTTTTTTTTGGTTTGGATCACGTAGTAATGTGGTACCACACTGAAACTGTCAATTAAACCTGGTTCCGATTTATATTTTGGAGGATAATGCCGGTTATGTCTGGGTTAGGTCTAGTATTTGCCCTCATCTGGCTCGTACTTTCGCATTTTTCGCATACTTGTTGGCCAAATCCTGGCCTTTTTCTGGTTTGGATCACGTAGTAATGCGGTACCACACTGAAACAGTCAATTAAACCTGGTTTCAGTTAGTATTTTAGAGGATAACGCCGGTTATGTCTGGGTTAGGTCTGGTATTTGCCCTCATCTGGCTCGTACTTTCGCACCTTTCGCAAACTTGTTGGCCAGATCCCGGCCTTTTTCTGGATTGGATCACGTGGTAATGCGGTACCACACCGCAACAGTCAAGTAAACCTGGTTCCGATTAATATTTGGAGGATAACGCCGGTTATGTCTCGGTTAGGTCTGGGATTTGCCCTCATCTGGCTCGTACTTTCGCATTTCTCGCATACTTGTTGGCCAGATCCTGGGCTTTTTCTGGTTTGGATCACGTAGTAATGTGGTACCACACTGAAACAGTCAATAAAAGCTGGTTCCGATTAGTATTTTAGAGGATAACGCTGGTTATGTCTGGGTTAGTTCTGGTATTTGCAATTATCTGGCTCATACTATCGCGTTTTTCGCATGCTTCTAGGCCAGATCCAGGGTTTTTTCAGGTTTGGATCCCGTAGTGATGTGGTTCCACACCGAAACAGTCAATTAAACCTGGTTGGAATGAATATTTTAGGGGATAACGCCGGTTATGTCTGGGTTAGGTCTGGTATTTGCCCGCATCTGGCTCGTATTTTCGCATTTTTCGCATACTTGTTGGCCAGATCCTGGCCTTTTTCTGGTTTGGATCACGTTGTAATGTGGTACCACCCTGAAACGGTGAATAAGAGCTGGTGGCGATTAATATTTTAGAGGATAACGCTGGTTATGTCTGGGTTAGTTCTGGTATTTGCAATCATCTGGCTCATACTTTTGCATTTTTCGCATACTTGTTGGCAAGATTATGGGCCTTTTTTAGTTTGGATCACGTAGTAATGTGGTACCACACTGAAACAGTCAATAAAAGCTGGTTCCGATTATTATTTTAGAGGATAACGCTGGTTATGGCTGGGTTAGTTCTGGTATTTGCAGTTATCTGGCTCATACTATCGCGTTTTTCGCATACTTCTCGGCCAGATCCAGGGTTTTTTCAGGTTTGGATCACGTAGTAATATGGTACCACACAGAAACAGTCAATAGAATCTGGTTCCGAATAGTATTTTAGAGGATGACGCTGGTTATGTCTGGGTTAGTTCTGGTATTTGCAATTATCTGGCTCATACTTTCGCGATTTCGTATACTTGTTTGCCAGATCCTGGCCTTTTTCTGGTTTGGATCCCGTAGTAATGAAGTTCCACACCGAAACAGTCAATTAAACCTGGTTGCGATTAATATTTTAGTGGATAACGCCGGTTATGTCTCGGGTAGGTCTGGGATTTGCCGTCATCTAGCTCGTATTTTCGCATTTTTCGCATACTTGTTGGCCAGATGCTGGCCTTTTTCTGGCTTCGACCACGTAGTAATGTGGTATCACACTGAAACAGTCAATAGAATCTAGTTCCGAATAGTATTTTGGAGGATAACGCAGGTTACGTCTGGGTTAGTTCTGGTATTTGCAATCTTCTGGCTCATACTTTCGCGTTTTTCACATACTTGTTGGCCAGATCCTGGGTTTTTTTCTGGTTTGGATCCCGTAGTAATGAAGTTCCACACCGAAGCAGTCAATTAAACCTGGTTGCGATGAATATTTTGGAGGATAACGCTGGTTATGTTTGGGTTAGTTCTGGTATTTGCAATCATCTGGCTCGTACTTTCGCATTTTTCGCATACTTGTTGGCAAGATCCTGGGCTTTTTTTGGTGTGGATCACGTAGTAATGTGGTACCACACTGAAACAGTCAATAAAAGCTGGTTCCGAATAGTATTTTAGAGGATAACGCAGGTTACGTGTGGGTTAGTTCTGGTATTTGCCTTCATCTGGCTCGTACCTTCGCATTTTTCGCTTACTTGTTGGCCAGATCCTGGCCTTTTTCTGGCTTGGACCACGAAGTAATGTGGTACCACACTGAAACAGTCAATTAAACCTGGTCCCGATTAATATTTAAGAAGATAACGCTGGTTATATCTGGGTTAGTTCTGGTATTTGCAATCATCTGGCTCATACTTTCGCATTTTTCGCATACTTGTTGGCAGGATCCTGAGCTTTTTTTGGTTTGGATCACGTAGTAATGTGGTACCGCACTGAAACAGTCAATTAAACCTGGTTCCGATTAATATTTTAGAAGATAACGCTGGTTATATCTGGGTTAGTTCTGGTATTTGCAATCATCTGGCTCATACTTTCGCATTTATCGCATGCTTGTTGGCCAGATCCAGGCCTTTTTCTGGCTTGGACCACGTAGTAATGAGGTACCACACTGAAACAGTCAATTAAACCTGGTTCCGATTAATATTTTAGAGGATAACGCCGGTTATGTCTGGGTTAGTTCTGTTATCTGTAATCATCTGGTTCATTTTTTCGCAATTATCGCGTACTAGTTGGCCAGATCTTGGGTTTTTTTGTGGTTTGGATCCCGTCGTAATGTCGTTCCACACCGAAGCAGTCAATTAAACCTGGTTGCGATGAATATTTTGGAGGATAACGCTGGTTATGTTTGGGCTAGTTCTGGTATTTGCAATCATCTGGCTCATACTATCGCGTTTTTCGCATACTTCTTGGCCAGATCCAGGGTTTTTTCAGGTTTGGATCCCGTAGTAATATGGTACCACACAGAAACAGTCAATAGAATCTGGTTCCGAATAGTATTTTAGAGGATGACGCTGGTTATGTCTGGGTTAGTTCTGGTATTTGCAATTATCTGGCTCATACTTTCGCGATTTCGTATACTTGTTTGCCAGATCCTGGCCTTTTTCTGGTTTGGATCCCGTAGTAATGAAGTTCCACACCGAAACAGTCAATTAAACCTGGTTGCGATTAATATTTTAGTGGATAACGCCGGTTATGTCTCGGGTAGTTCTGGGATTTGCCGTTATCTGGCTCGTATTTTCGCATTTTTCGCATACTTGTTGGCAAGATCCTGGGCTTTTTTTGGTCTGGATCTCGTAGTAATGTGGTACCACACTGAAACAGTCAATTAAACCTGGTTGCGATTAATATTTTAGAGGATAACGCCGGTTATGCCTCGGTTAGGTCTGGGATTTGCCATCATCTGGCTCGTACTTTCGCATTTTTCGCATACTTGTTGTCCTGATCCTGGCCTTTTTCTGGTTTGGATCCCGTAGTAATGTGGATCCACAACGAAACAGACAATTAAACCTGGTTGCGATTAATATTTTAGAGGATAACGCCGGTTATGTCTGGGCTAAGTCTGGAATTTGCCCACATCTGGCTCGTACTTTCGCATTTTCGCATACTTGTTGGCCAGATACTGGGCTTTTTCTGTTTTGGATCACGTAGTAATGTGGTACCACACTGAAACAGTCAATAAAAGCTGGTTCCGAATAGTATTTTAGAGGATAACGCAGGTAACGTCTGGGTTAGTTCTGGTATTTGCAATCATCTGCCTCGTACTTTCGCATTTTTCGCATACTTGTTGGCAAGATCCTGGGTTTTTTTTGGTTTGGATCACGTAGTAATGTGGTACCACACTGAAACGGTCAATTAAACCTGGTTCCCATTAATATTTTAGAGGATAATGCCGGTTATGTCTGGGTTAGGTCTGGTATTTGCCCTCATCTGGCTCGTACTTTCGCATTTTTCGCATACTTGTTGGCCAAATGCTGGCCTTTTTCTGGTTTGGATCACGTAGTAATGCGGTACCACACTGAAACAGTCAATTAAACCTGGTTTCAGTTAGTATTTTAGAGGATAACGCCGGTTATGTCTGGGTTAGGTCTGGTATTTGCCCTCATCTGGCTCGGTCTTTCGCATTTTTCGCAAACTTGTTGGCCAGATCCTGGCCTTTTTCTGGATTGGATCACGTGGTAATGCGGTACCACACCGAAACAGTCAAGTAAACCTGGTTGCGATTAATATTTAGAGGATTACGCCGGTTATGTCTCGGTTAGGTCTGGGATTTGCCCTCATCTGGCTCGTACATTCGCATTTTTCGCCTACTTGTTGGCAAGATCCTGGGCTTTCTCTGGTTGGGATCACGTAGTAATGCGGTACCACACCGAAGCAGTCAATTAAACCTGGTTGCAATTATTATTTTAGAGGATAACGCTGGTTATGGCTGGGTTAGTTCTGTTATTTGCAATTATCTGGCTCGTACTTTCGCATTTTTCGCATACTTGTTGGCAAGATCCTGGGCTTTTTTTGGTTTGGATCACGTAGTAATGTGGTACCACACTGAAACAGTCAATAAAAGCTGGTTCCGAATAGTATTTTAGAGGATAACGCAGGTTACGTCTGGGTTAGTTCTGGTATTTGCAATCATCTGGCTCATACTTTCGCGTTTTTCGCATACTTGTTGACCAGATCTTTGGTTTTTTCTGGTTTGGATCCCGTAGTAATGAAGTTCCACACCGAAACAGTCAATTAAACCTGGTTGCGATTATTATTTTAGAGGATAACGCCGGTTATGTCTCGCGTGGGTCTGGGATTTGCCGTCACCTGGCTCGTATTCGCATTTTTCGCATACATGTTGGCCAGATCCTGGGCTTTTTTTCGTTTGGATCACGTAGTAATGTGGTACCACACTGAAACAGTCAATAAAAGCTGGTTCCGAATAGTATTTTAGAGGATAACGCAGGTTACGTCTGGGTTAGTTCTGGGATTTGCCATCATCTGGCTCGTACTTTCGCATTTTTCGCTTACTTGTTGGCCAGATCCTGGCCTTTTTCTGGCTTGGACCACGAAGTAATGTGGTGCCACACTGAAACAGTCAATTAAACCTGGTCCCGATTAATATTTTAGAGGATAACGCCGGTTATGTCTGGGTTAGGTCTGGTACTTGCCCTGATCTGGCTCGTACTTTCGCATTTTTCGCATACTTGTAGGCAGGATCCTGGCCTTTTTCTGGTTTGGATCACGTAGTAATGCGGTACCACACCGAAACCGGCAATTAAACCTAGTTCCGATTAATATTTTAGAGGATAACGCCGGTTATGTCTGGGTTAGGTCTGGTATTTGTCCTCATCTGGCTCGTACTTTCGCAGTTTTCGCTTACTTGTTGGGCAGATCCTGACCTTTTTCTGGCTTGGACCACATAGTAATGAGGTACCACACTGAAACAGTCAATTAAACCTGGCGGCGATTAATATTTTAGAGGATAATGCCGGTTATGTCTGGGTTAGGTCTGGTACTTGCCCTCATCTGGCTCGTACTTTCGCATTTTTCGCATACTTGTAGGCAGGATCCTGGCCTTTTTCTGGTTTGGATCACGTAGTAATGCGGTACCACACCGAAACCGGCAATTAAACCTAGTTCCGATTAATATTTTAGAGGATAACGCCGGTTATGTCTGGGTTAGGTCTGGTATTTGCCCTCATCTGGCTCGTACTTTCGCATTTTTCGCATACTTGTTGGCCAGATCCTGGCCTTTTGCTGGCTTGGACCACGTAGTAATTTGGTGCGACACTGAAACAGTCAATTAAACCTGGTTCCGATTAATATTTTAGTGGATAACGCCGGTTATGTCTGGGTTAGGTCTGGTATTTGCCCTCATCTGGCTCGTACTTTCGCATTTTTCGCATACTTGTTGGCCAGATCCTGGCCTTTTTCTGGTTTGGATCACGTAGTAATGCGGTACCACACCGGAACAGTCAAGTAAACCTGGTTGCGATTAATATTTTAGAGGATAACGCCGGTTATGTCTCGGTTAGGTCTGGGATTTGCCCTCATCTGGCTCATACTTTCGCATTTCTCGCATACTTGTTGGCCGGATCCTGGGCTTTTTCTGGTTTGGATCACGTAGTAATGTGGTACCACACTGAATCAGTCAATAAAAGCTGGTTCCGATTATTATTTTAGAGGATAACGCTGGTTATGGCTGGGTTAGTTCTGGTATTTGCAGTTATCTGGCTCATACTATCGCGTTTTTCGCATACTTCTTGGCCAGATCCAGGGTTTTTTCAGGTTTCGATCACGTAGTAATATGGTACCACACAGAAACAGTCAATAGAATCTGGTTCCGAATAGTATTTTAGAGGATGACGCTGGTTATGTCTGGGTTAGTTCTGGTATTTGCAATTATCTGGCTCATACTTTCGCGATTTCGTATACTTGTTTGCCAGATCCTGGCCTTTTTCTGGTTTGGATCCCGTAGTAATGAAGTTCCACACCGAAACAGTCAATTAAACCTGGTTGCGATTAATATTTTAGTGGATAACGCCGGTTATGTCTCGGGTAGTTCTGGGATTTGCCGTTATCTGGCTCGTATTTTCGCATTTTTCGCATACTTGTTGGCAAGATCCTGGGCTTTTTTTGGTCTGGATCTCGTAGTAATGTGGTACCACACTGAAACAGTCAATTAAACCTGGTTGCGATTAATATTTTAGAGGATAACGCCGGTTATGCCTCGGTTAGGTCTGGGATTTGCCATCATCTGGCTCGTACTTTCGCATTTTTCGCATACTTGTTGTCCAGATCCTGGCCTTTTTCTGGTTTGGATCCCGTAGTAATGTGGATCCACAACGAAACAGACAATTAAACCTGGTTGCGATTAATATTTTAGAGGATAACGCCGGTTATGTCTGGGCTAAGTCTGGAATTTGCCCACATCTGGCTCGTACTTTCGCATTTTTCGCATACTTGTTGGCCAGATACTGGGCTTTTTCTGTTTTGGATCACGTAGTAATGTGGTACCACACTGAAACAGTCAATAAAAGCTGGTTCCGAATAGTATTTTAGAGGATAACGCAGGTAACGTCTGGGTTAGTTCTGGTATTTGCAATCATCTGCCTCGTACTTTCGCATTTTTCGCATACTTGTTGGCAAGATCCTGGGTTTTTTTTGGTTTGGATCACGTAGTAATGTGGTACCACACTGAAACGGTCAATTAAACCTGGTTCCGATTAATATTTTAGAGGATAATGCCGGTTATGTCTGGGTTAGGTCTGGTATTTGCCCTCATCTGGCTCGTACTTTCGCTTTTTTCGCATACTTGGTGGCCAAATGCTGGCCTTTTTCTGGTTTGGATCACGTAGTAATGCGGTACCACACTGAAACAGTCAATTAAACCTGGTTTCAGTTAGTATTTTAGAGGATAACGCCGGTTATGTCTGGGTTAGGTCTGGTATTTGCCCTCATCTGGCTCGGTCTTTCGCATTTTTCGCAAACTTGTTGGCCAGATCCTGGCCTTTTTCTGGATTGGATCACGTGGTAATGCGGTACCACACCGAAACAGTCAAGTAAACCTGGTTGCGATTAATATTTAGAGGATTACGCCGGTTATGTCTCGGTTAGGTCTGGGATTTGCCCTCATCTGGCTCGTACATTCGCATTTTTCGCCTACTTGTTGGCAAGATCCTGGGCTTTCTCTGGTTGGGATCACGTAGTAATGCGGTACCACACCGAAGCAGTCAATTAAACCTGGTTGCAATTATTATTTTAGAGGATAACGCTGGTTATGTCTGGGTTAGTTCTGTTATTTGCAATTATCTGGCTCGTACTTTCGCATTTTTCGCATACTTGTTGGCAAGATCCTGGGCTTTTTTTGGTTTGGATCACGTAGTAATGTGGTACCACACTGAAACAGTCAATAAAAGCTGGTTCCGAATAGTATTTTAGAGGATAACGCAGGTTACGTCTGGGTTAGTTCTGGTATTTGCAATCATCTGGCTCATACTTTCGCGTTTTTCGCATACTTGTTGACCAGATCTTTGGTTTTTTCTGGTTTGGATCCCGTAGTAATGAAGTTCCACACCGAAACAGTCAATTAAACCTGGTTGCGATTATTATTTTAGAGGATAACGCCGGTTATGTCTCGCGTGGGTCTGGGATTTGCCGTCACCTGGCTCGTATTCGCATTTTTCGCATACATGTTGGCCAGATCCTGGGCTTTTTTTCGTTTGGATCACGTAGTAATGTGGTACCACACTGAAACAGTCAATAAAAGCTGGTTCCGAATAGTATTTTAGAGGATAACGCAGGTTACGTCTGGGTTAGTTCTGGGATTTGCCATCATCTGGCTCGTACTTTCGCATTTTTCGCTTACTTGTTGGCCAGATCCTGGCCTTTTTCTGGCTTGGACCACGAAGTAATGTGGTACCACACTGAAACAGTCAATTAAACCTGGTTGCGATTAATATTTTAGAGGATAACGCCGGTTATGCCTCGGTTAGGTCTGGGATTTGCCATCATCTGGCTCGTACTTTCGCATTTTTCGCATACTTGTTGTCCAGATCCTGGCCTTTTTCTGGTTTGGATCCCGTAGTAATGTGGATCCACAACGAAACAGACAATTAAACCTGGTTGCGATTAATATTTTAGAGGATAACGCCGGTTATGTCTGGGCTAAGTCTGGAATTTGCCCACATCTGGCTCGTACTTTCGCATTTTTCGCATACTTGTTGGCCAGATACTGGGCTTTTTCTGTTTTGGATCACGTAGTAATGTGGTACCACACTGAAACAGTCAATAAAAGCTGGTTCCGAATAGTATTTTAGAGGATAACTCAGGTAACGTCTGGGTTAGTTCTGGTATTTGCAATCATCTGCCTCGTACTTTCGCATTTTTCGCATACTTGTTGGCAAGATCCTGGGTTTTTTTTGGTTTGGACCACGAAGTAATGTGGTGCCACACTGAAACAGTCAATTAAACCTGGTTGCAATTATTATTTTAGAGGATAACGCTGGTTATGTCTGGGTTAGTTCTGTTATTTGCAATTATCTGGCTCGTACTTTCGCATTTTTCGCATACTTGTTGGCAAGATCCTGGGCTTTTTTTGGTTTGGATCACGTAGTAATGTGGTACCATACTGAAACAGTCAATAAAAGCTGGTTCCGAATAGTATTTTAGAGGATAACGCAGGTTACGTCTGGGTTAGTTCTGGTATTTGCAATCATCTGGCTCATACTTTCGCGTTTTTCGCATACTTGTTGACCAGATCTTTGGTTTTTTCTGGTTTGGATCCCGTAGTAATGAAGTTCCACACCGAAACAGTCAATTAAACCTGGTTGCGATTATTATTTTAGAGGATAACGCCGGTTATGTCTCGCGTGGGTCTGGGATTTGCCGTCACCTGGCTCGTATTCGCATTTTTCGCATACATGTTGGCCAGATCCTGGCCTTTTTCTGGATTGGATCACGTGGTAATGCGGTACCACACCGAAACAGTCAAGTAAAACTGGTTGCGATTAATATTTAGAGGATTACGCCGGTTATGTCTCGGTTAGGTCTGGGATTTGCCCTCATCTGGCTCGTACATTCGCATTTTTCGCCTACTTGTTGGCAAGATCCTGGGCTTTCTCTGGTTGGGATCACGTAGTAATGCGGTACCACACCGAAGCAGTCAATTAAACCTGGTTGCAATTATTATTTTAGAGGATAACGCTGGTTATGTCTGGGTTAGTTCTGTTATTTGCAATTATCTGGCTCGTACTTTCGCATTTTTCGCATACTTGTTGGCAAGATCCTGGGCTTTTTTTGGTTTGGATCACGTAGTAATGTGGTACCACACTGAAACAGTCAATAAAAGCTGGTTCCGAATAGTATTTTAGAGGATAACGCAGGTTACGTCTGGGTTAGTTCTGGTATTTGCAATCATCTGGCTCATACTTTCGCGTTTTTCGCATACTTGTTGACCAGATCTTTGGTTTTTTCTGGTTTGGATCCCGTAGTAATGAAGTTCCACACCGAAACAGTCAATTAAACCTGGTTGCGATTATTATTTTAGAGGATAACGCCGGTTATGTCTCGCGTGGGTCTGGGATTTGCCGTCACCTGGCTCGTATTCGCATTTTTCGCATACATGTTGGCCAGATCCTGGGCTTTTTTTCGTTTGGATCACGTAGTAATGTGGTACCACACTGAAACAGTCAATAAAAGCTGGTTCCGAATAGTATTTTAGAGGATAACGCAGGTTACGTCTGGGTTAGTTCTGGGATTTGCCATCATCTGGCTCGTACTTTCGCATTTTTCGCTTACTTGTTGGCCAGATCCTGGCCTTTTTCTGGCTTGGACCACGAAGTAATGTGGTGCCACACTGAAACAGTCAATTAAACCTGGTCCCGATTAATATTTTAGAGGATAACGCCGGTTATGTCTGGGTTAGGTCTGGTACTTGCCCTCATCTGGCTCGTACTTTCGCATTTTTCGCATACTTGTAGGCAGGATCCTGGCCTTTTTCTGGTTTGGATCACGTAGTAATGCGGTACCACACCGAAACCGGCAATTAAACCTAGTTCCGATTAATATTTTAGAGGATAACGCCGGTTATGTCTGGGTTAGGTCTGGTATTTGTCCTCATCTGGCTCATACTTTCGCAGTTTTCGCTTACTTGTTGGGCAGATCCTGACCTTTTTCTGGCTTGGACCACATAGTAATGAGGTACCACACTGAAACAGTCAATTAAACCTGGCGGCGATTAATATTTTAGAGGATAATGCCGGTTATGTCTGGGTTAGGTCTGGTACTTGCCCTCATCTGGCTCGTACTTTCGCATTTTTCGCATACTTGTAGGCAGGATCCTGGCCTTTTTCTGGCTTGGACCACATAGTAATGAGGTACCACACTGAAACAGTCAATTAAACCTGGTCCCGATTAATATTTTAGAGGATAACGCCGGTTGTGTCTGGGTTAGGTCTGGTACTTGCCCTCATCTGGCTCGTACTTTCGCATTTTTCGCATACTTGTAGGCAGGATCCTGGCCTTTTTCTGGTTTGGATCACGTAGTAATGCGGTACCACACCGAAACCGGCAATTAAACCTAGTTCCGATTAATATTTTAGAGGATAACGCCGGTTATGTCTGGGTTAGGTCTGGTATTTGCCCTCATCTGGCTCGTACTTTCGCATTTTTCGCATACTTGTTGGCCAGATCCTGGCCTTTTGCTGGCTTGGACCACGTAGTAATTTGGTGCGACACTGAAACAGTCAATTAAACCTGGTTCCGATTAATATTTTAGTGGATAACGCCGGTTATGTCTGGGTTAGGTCTGGTATTTGCCCTCATCTGGCTCGTACTTTCGCATTTTTCGCATACTTGTTGGCCAGATCCTGGCCTTTTTCTGGTTTGGATCACGTAGTAATGCGGTACCACACCGGAACAGTCAAGTAAACCTGGTTGCGATTAATATTTTAGAGGATAACGCCGGTTATGTCTCGGTTAGGTCTGGGATTTGCCCTCATCTGGCTCATACTTTCGCATTTCTCGCATACTTGTTGGCCGGATCCTGGGCTTTTTCTGGTTTGGATCACGTAGTAATGAAGTTCCACACCGAAACAGTCAATTAAACCTGGTTCCGATTATTATTTTAGAGGATAACGCCGGTTATGTCTCGGGTAGTTCTGGGATTTGCCGTTATCTGGCTCGTATTTTCGCATTTTTCGCATACTTGTTGGCAAGATCCTGGGCTTTTTTTGGTCTGGATCTCGTAGTAATGTGGTACCACACTGAAACAGTCAATTAAACCTGGTTGCGATTAATATTTTAGAGGATAACGCCGGTTATGCCTCGGTTAGGTCTGGGATTTGCCATCATCTGGCTCGTACTTTCGCATTTTTCGCATACTTGTTGTCCAGATCCTGGCCTTTTTCTGGTTTGGATCCCGTAGTAATGTGGATCCACAACGAAACAGACAATTAAACCTGGTTTCGATCAATATTTTAGAGGATAACGCATGTTAGGTCTAGGTTAGGCCTGGGATTTTCACTCATCAGACTCATACTTTCGCATTCCTCACATACTTGTTGAACTGATCCTGGGTTTTTTCTGGTTTGGATCACGTAGTACTGTGGTACCACACTGAAACAGTCGACTAAACCTGGTTTCGATCAATATTTTAGAGGATATCGCATGTTAGGTGTAGGTTAGCCATGGGATTTTCACTCATCAGACTCATACTTTCGCATTCTTCACATACTTGTTGAACGGATCCTGGTTTTTTTCTGGTTTGGATCACGTAGTAATGTGGGACCACACTGAAACAGTCAATTAAACCTGGTTTCGATTAATATTTTAGAGAATAATTCATGTTAGGTCTAGGTTAGGTCTGGGATTTGCTCTCATCAGGCTCTTTCTTTCGCATATTTCTCATACATGTTGAACAGATCCTGGGATTTTTCTGGTATGGAACCCGTAGTAATGTGGGACCACACTGAAACAATCAATTAAACCTGGTCTTGATAAATATTTTAGTGGATAACGAATGTTAGGTCTGGGTTAGGTCTAGGATTTGCCCTCATCAGGCTCATATTTTCGCATATTTCTCATACTTCATGGCTAGATCCTGGGCTGTTTCTGGACTGTATCACGTAGTAAAGTGGTACCACACTGAAACATTCAATGAAACCTGGTCTGGATAAATATTTTAGAGGAGAACGCATCTTAGGTCTGGGTTAGGTGTAAGATTTGCCCTCATCAGGCCCACATTTTCGCGTTTTTCACATTCTTGATGAACAGATCCTGGGTTTTGTCTGGTTTGGATCACGAAGTAGTGTAGTACCACACTGAAACAGTCCATTAAACCTGGTTTCGCTCAATATTTTAGAGGATAACGCATGTTAGGTCTAGGTTAGGTCTGGGATTTGCTCTCATCAGGCTCATTCTTTCGCATATTTCTCATACTTGATGGCTAGATCCTGGGCTTTTTCTGGACTGCATCACGTAGTAATGTAGTACCACACTGAAACAGTCAATGAAACCTGGTTTCCATCACTATTTTAGAGGACAACGCAAGTTAGGTCTGGGATAGGTCTGGGATTTGCCCTCATCAGGCTCATACTTTCGCGTTTTTCACATACTTGTTGAACAGATCATGGGTTTTTTCTGGTTTGGGTCACGTAGTAATGTGGTACCACACTGAAACAGTCGTTTAAACCTGGTTTCGATCAATATTTTAGAGGATAACGCCAGTTAGATCAGGGATAGGTCTGGGATTTGCCCTCATCAGGCTCATACTTTCGCGTTTTTCACATACTTGTTGAACAGATCATGGGTTTTTTCTGGTTTGGGTCACGTAGTAATGTGGTACCACACTGAAACAGTCGTTTAAACCTGGTTTCGATCAATATTTTAGAGGATAACGCAAGTTAGATCTGGGATAGGTCTGGGATTTGCCCTCATCACGCTCATACTTTCGCGTTTTTCACATACTTGTTGAACAGATCATGGGTTTTTTCTGGTTTGGGTCACGTAGTAATGTGGTACCACACTGAAACAGTCGTTTAAACCTGGTTTCGATCAAAATTTTAGAGGATAACGCAAGTTAGGTCTGGGATAGGTCTGGGATTTGACCTCATCAGACTCATACTTTCGCACACTTCACATACTCCTTGAACAGATCCTGGGTTTTTTCTGGTTTGGATCACGTAGTAATATGGGACCACACTGAAACATTCAATTAAACCTGGTTTCGATCAATATTTTAGAGAATAATTCATGTTAGGTCTAGGTTAGGTCAGGGATTTGCTCTCATCAGGCTCTTTCTTTCGCATATTTCTCATACATGTTGAACAGATCCTGGGCTGTTTCTGGGTTGTATCGCGTAGTAATGTGGTACCACGCTGAAACAGTCAATTAAACCTGGTTTCGATCAATATTTTAGAGGATAACGCAAGTTAGGTCTGGGATATGTCTGGGATTTGCCCTCATCAGGCTCATACTTTCGCATATTTCTCATACTTCATGGCTAGATCCGGGGCTATTTCTGGATTGGATCACGTAGTAAGGTGGTACCACACTGAAACATTCAATGAAACCTGGTCTGGATAAATATTTTAGAGGATAACGCATCTTAGGTCTGGGTTAGGTGTAAGATTTGCCCTCATCAGGCTCACATTTTCGCGCTTTTCACATACTTGTTGGAGAGATCCTGGGTTTCGACTGGTTTGGATCACGAAGTAGTGTGGTACCACACTGAAACAGTCCATTAAACCTGGTTTCGATCAATATTTTAGAGAATAATTCATGTTAGGTCTAGGTTAGGTCTGGGATTTGCTCTCATCAGGCTCATTCTTTCGCATATTTCTCATACTTGATGGCTAGATCCTGGGCTTTTTCTGGATTGCATCACGAAGTAATGAAGTACAACACTGAAACAGTCAATTAAACCTGGTTTCGATCAATATTTTAGTGGATAACGCATGTTAGGTCTAGGTTAGCCCTGGGATTTTCACACATCAGACTCATACTTTCGCATTCTTCACATACTTGTTGAACTGATCCTGGGTTTTTTCTGGATTGTATCACGTAGTAATGAGGTACCACACTGAAACGGTCAATTAAACCTGGTTTCGATCAATATTTTGGAGGATAACGCAAGTTAGATCTGGGATAGGTCTGGGATTTGCCCTCATCAGGCTCATACTTTCGCATATTTCTCATACTTCATGGCTAGATCCTTGGCTATTTCTGGCTTGGATCACGTAGTAAAGTGGTACCACACTGAAACATTCAATGAAACCTGGTCTGGATAAATATTTTTGAGGATAACGCATCTTAGGTCTGGGTTAGGTCTAAGATTTGCCCTCATCAGGCTCACAGTTTCGCGCTTTTCACATACTTGTTGGAGAGATCTTGGGTTTCGACAGGTTTGGATCACGAAGTAGTGTGGTACCACACTGAAACAGTCCATTAAACCTGGTTTCGCTCAATATTTTAGAGGATAACGCATGTTAGGCCTAGGTTAGGTCTGGGATTTGCTCTCATCATGCTCATTCTTTCGCATATTTCTCATACTTGATGGCTAGATCCTGGCCTTTTTCTGGATTGGATCACGTAGTAATGTGGTACCACACTGAAACAGTCGATTAAACCTGGTTTCGATCAATATTTTAGAGGATAACGCATCTTAGGTCTAGGTTAGCCCAGGGATTTTCACTCATCAGACTCATACTTTCGCATTCTCCACATACTTGTTGAACAGACCCTGGGTTTTTTCTGGTTTGGATCACGTAGTAATGTGGTACCACACTGAAAGAGTCGATTAAACCTAGGTTCGATCAATATTTTAGAGGATATCGCAAGTTAGGTCTGGGATAGGTCTGGGATTTGACCTCATCAGACTCATACTTTCGCACACTTCACATACTCCTTGAACAGATCCTGGGTTATTTTCTGGTTTGGATCACATAGTAATGTGGTACCACACGGAAACAGTCGATTAAACCAGGTTTCGATCAATATTTTTGAGGATAACGCATGTTAGGTCTAGGTTAGGCCTCGGATTTTCACACATCAGACTCATACTTTCGCATTCTTCACATACTTGTTGAACGGATCCTGGGTTTTTTCTGGTTTGGATCACGAAGTAATGTCGGACCACACTGAAACAGACAATTAAACCTGGTTTCGATGAATATTTTTGAGGATAACGCAAGTTAGGTCTGGGATAGGTCTGGGATTTGACCTCATCAGACTCATACTTTCGCACACTTCACATACTCCTTGAACAGATCCTGGTTTATTTTCTGGTTTGGATCACATAGTAATGTGGTACCACACTGAAACAGTCAATGAAACCTGGTTTCCATCACTATTTTAGAGGACAACGCAAGTTAGGTCTAGGTAAGGCCTCAGATTTTCACTGATCAGACTCATACTTTCGCATTCTTCACATACTTGTTGAACAGATCCTGGGCTGTTTCTGGATTGTATCACGTAGTAATGAGGTACCACACTGAAACGGTCAATTAAACCTGGTTTCGATCAATATTTTAGAGAATAATTCATGTTAGGTCTAGGTTAGGCCTCGGATTTTCACACATCAGACTCATACTTTCGCATTCTTCACATACTTGTTGAACGGATCCTGGGTTTTTTCTGGTTTGGATCACGAAGTAATGTTGGACCACACTGAAACAGACAATTAAACCTGGTTTCGATGAATATTTTTGAGGATAACGCAAGTTAGGTCTGGGATAGGTCTGGGATTTGACCTCATCAGACTCATACTTTCGCACACTTCACATACTCCTTGAACAGATCCTGGGTTATTTTCTGGTTTGGATCACATAGTAATGTGGTACCACACTGAAACAGTCAATGAAACCTGGTTTCCATCACTATTTTAGAGGACAACGCAAGTTAGGTCTAGGTAAGGCCTCAGATTTTCACTGATCAGACTCATACTTTCGCATTCTTCACATACTTGTTGAACAGATCCTGGGCTGTTTCTGGATTGTATCACGTAGTAATGAGGTACCACACTGAAACGGTCAATTAAACCTGGTTTCGATCAATATTTTAGAGAATAATTCATGTTAGGTCTAGGTTAGGTCTGGGATTTGCTCTCATCAGGCTCTTTCTTTCGCATATTTCTCATACATGTTGAACAGATCCTGGGATTTTTCTGGTATGGAACCCGTAGTAATGTGGGACCACACTGAAACAATCAATTAAACCTGGTCTTGATAAATATTTTAGTGGATAACGAATGTTAGGTCTGGGTTAGGTCTAGGATTTGCCCTCATCAGGCTCATATTTTCGCATATTTCTCATACTTCATGGCTAGATCCTGGGCTGTTTCTGGATTGTATCACGTAGTAATGTGGTACCACGCTGAAACAGTCAATTAAACCTGGGTTCGATCAATATTTTAGAGAATAACGCAAGTTAGGTCTGGGATAGGTCTAGGATTTGCCCTCATCAGGCTCTTACTTTCGCATATTTCTCATACTTCATGGCTAGATCCTGGGCTTTTTCTGGACTGCATCACGTAGTAATGTAGTACCACACTGAAACAGTCAATGAAACCTGGTTTCCATCGCTATTTTAGAGGACAACGCAAGTTAGGTCTGGGATAGGTCTGGGATTTGCCCTCATCAGGCTCATACTTTCGCGTTTTTCACATACTTGTTGAACAGATCATGGGTTTTTTCTGGTTTGGGTCACGTAGTAATGTGGTACCACACTGAAACAGTCGTTTAAACCTGGTTTCGATCCATATTTTAGAGGATAACGCAAGTTAGATCAGGGATAGGTCTGGGATTTGCCCTCATCACGCTCATACTTTCGCGTTTTTCACATACTTGTTGAACAGATCATGGGTTTTTTCTGGTTTGGGTCACGTAGTAATGTGGTACCACACTGAAACAGTCGTTTAAACCTGGTTTCGGTCAATATTTTAGAGGATAACGCATGTTAGGTCTAGGTTAGGCCTGGGATTTGCTCTCATCAGGCTCATTCTTTCGCATATTTCTCATACTTGATGGCTAGATCCTGGGCTTTTTCTGGACTGCATCACGTAGTAATGTAGTACCACACTGAAACAGTCAGTGAAACCTGGTTTCCATCACTATTTTAGAGGACAACGCAAGTTAGGTCTGGGATAGGTCAGGGATTTTCACTCATCAGACTCATACTTTCGCATTCTTCACAAACTTGTTGAACGGAAACTGGGTTTTTTCTGGTTTGGATCACGTAGTAATGTGGTACCACACTGAAACAGTCGATTAAACCTGGTTTCGATCAAAATTTTAGAGGATAACGCAAGTTAGGTCTGGGATAGGTCTGGGATTTGACCTCATCAGACTCATACTTTCGCACACTTCACATACTCCTTGAACAGATCCTGGGTTATTTTCTGGTTTGGATCACATAGTATTGTGGTACCACACTGAAACAGTCGATTAAACCAGGTTTCGATCAATATTTTAGAGGATAACGCATGTTAGGTCTAGGTTAGGCCTGGGATTTCACTCATCAGACTCATACTTTCGCATTCTTCACATACTCCTTGAACAGATCCTGGGATATTTTCTGGTTTGGATCACATAGTATTGTGGTACCACACTGAAAGAGTCGTTTAAACCTGGTTTCGATCAATATTTTAGAGGATAACGCAAGTTAGATCAGGGATATGTCTGGGATTTGCCCTCATCACGCTCATACTTTCGCGTTTTTCACATACTTGTTGAACAGATCATGGGTTTTTTCTGGTTTGGGTCACGTAGTAATGTGGTACCACACTGAAACAGTCGTTTAAACCTGGTTTCGGTCAATATTTTAGAGGATAACGCATGTTAGGTCTAGGTTAGGTCAGGGATTTGCTCTCATCAGGCTCTTTCTTTCGCATATTTCTCATACATGTTGAACAGATCCTGGGCTGTTTCTGGATTGTATCACGTAGTAATGTGGTACCACGCTGAAACAGTCAATTAAACCTTGTTTCGATCAATATTTTAGAGGATAACGCAAGTAAGGTCTGGGATAGGTCTAGGAATTGCCCTCATCAGGCTCTCACATTCGCATATTTCTCATACTTCATGGGTAGATCCTGGGCTATTTCTGGCTTGGATCACGTAGTAAAGTGGTACCACACTGAAACATTCAATGAAACCTGGTCTGGATAACTATTTTAGAGGATAACGCATCTTAGGTCTGGGTTAGGTCTAAGATTTGCCCTCATCAGGCTCACAGTTTCGCGTTTTTCACATTCTTGATGAACAGATCCTGGGTTTTGTCTGGTTTGGATCACGAAGTAGTGCAGTACCACACTGAAACAGTCCATTAAACCTGGTTTCGCTCAATATTTTAGAGGATAACGCATGTTAGGTCTAGGTTAGGTCTGGGATTTGCTCTCATCAGGCTCATTCTTTCGCATATTTCTCATACTTGAAGGCTAGATCCTGGGCTTTTTCTGGACTGCATCACGTAGTAATGTAGTACCACACTGAAACAGTCAATGAAACCTGGTTTCCATCACTATTTTAGAGGGCAACGCAAGTTAGGTCTAGGTAAGGCCTCAGATTTTCACTGATCAGACTCATACTTTCGCATTCTTCACATACTTGTTGAACAGATCCTGGGCTGTTTCTGGATTGTATCACGTAGTAATGAGGTACCACACTGAAACGGTCAATTAAACCTGGTTTCGATCAATATTTTGGAGGATAACGCAAGTTAGATCTGGGATAGGTCTGGGATTTGCCCTCATCAGGCTCATACTTTCGCATATTTCTCATACTTCATGGCTAGATCCTTGGCTATTTCTGGCTTGGATCACGTAGTAAAGTGGTACCACACTGAAACATTCAATGAAACCTGGTCTGGATAAATATTTTTGAGGATAACGCATCTTAGGTCTGGGTTAGGTCTAAGATTTGCCCTCATCAGGCTCACAGTTTCGCGCTTTTCACATACTTGTTGGAGAGATCTTGGGTTTCGACAGGTTTGGATCACGAAGTAGTGTGGTACCACACTGAAACAGTCCATTAAACCTGGTTTCGCTCAATATTTTAGAGGATAACGCATGTTAGGCCTAGGTTAGGTCTGGGATTTGCTCTCATCATGCTCATTCTTTCGCATATTTCTCATACTTGATGGCTAGATCCTGGCCTTTTTCTGGATTGCATCACGTAGTAATGTAGTACCACACTGAAACAGTCAATGAAACCTGGTTTCCATCAATATCTTAGAGGACAACGCAAGTTAGGTCTGGGATATGTCTGGGGTTTGCCCTCATCAGGCTCATACTTTCGCGTTTTTCACATACTTGTTGAACAGATCCCGGGTTTTTTCTGGTTTGGAACACGTAGTAGTGTGGTACCACACTGAAACAGTCCATTAAACCTGGTTTGGATCAATATTTTAGAGGATAACGCATGTTAGGTCTAGGTTAGGTCTGGGATTTTCACTCATCAGACCCATACTTTCGCATTCTTCACATACTTGTTGAACGGATCCTGGGTTTTTTCTGGTTTGGATCACGTAGTAATGTGGTACCACACTGAAACAGTCGATTAAACCTGGTTTCGATCAAAATTTTAGAGGATAACGCAAGTTAGGTCTGGGATAGGTCTGGGATTTGACCTCATCAGACTCATACTTTCGCACACTTCACATACTCCTTGAACAGATCCTGGGTTATTTTCTGGTTTGGATCACATAGTAATGTGGTACCACACTGAAACAGTCTATTAAACCAGGTTTCGATTAATATTTTTGAGGATAACGCATGTTAGGTCTAGGTTAGGCCTGGGATTTTCACTCATCAGACTCATACTTTCGCATTCCTCACATACTTGTTGAACGGTTCCTGGGTTTTTTCTGGTTTGGATCACGTAGTAATGTGGGACCACACTGAAACAGTCAATTAAACCTGGTTTCGATCAATATTTTAGAGAATAATTCATGTTAGGTCTAGGTTAGGTCTGGGATTTGCTCTCATCAGGCTCTTTCTTTCGCATATTTCTCATACATGTCGAAAAGATCCTGGGCTGTTTCTCGATTGTATCACGTAGTAATGTGGTACCACGCTGAAACAGTCAATTAAACCTGGTTTCGATCAATATTTTAGAGGATAACGCAAGTTAGGTCTGGGATAGGTCTAGGATTTGCCCTCATCAAGCTCTCACTTTCGCATATTTCTCATACTTCATGGCTAGATCCTGGGCTATTTCTGGATTGGATCACGTAGTAAATTGGTACCACACTGAAACATTCAATGAAACCTGGTCTGGATAAATATTTTAGAGGATAACGCATCTTAGGTCTGGGTTAGGTCTAAGATTTGCCCTCATCAGGCTCACAGTTTCGCGTTTTTCACATTCTTGTTGGACAGATCCTGGGTTCTGACTGGTTTGGATCACGAAGTAGTGTGGTACCACACTGAAACAGTCCATTGAACCTGGTTTCGCTCAATATTTTAGAGGATAACGCATGTTAGGCCTAGGTTAGGTCTGGGATTTGCTCTCATCAGGCTCCTTCTTTCGCATATTTCTCATACTTGATGGCTAGATCCTGGGCTTTTTCTGGATTGCATCACGTAGTAATGTAGTACCACACTGAAACAGTCAATGAAACCTGGTTTCCATCACTATTTTAGAGGACAACGCAAGTTAGGTCTAGGTAAGGCCTGAGATTTTCACTGATCAGACTCACACTTTCGCATTCTTCACATACTTGTTGAACGGATCCTGGGTTTTTTCTGGTTTGGATCACGTAGTAATGTGGTACCACACTGAAACAGTCGATTAAACCTGGTTTCGATCAATATTTTAGAGAATAATTCATGTTAGGTCTGGGATTTGCTCCCATCAGGCTCATTCTTTCGCATATTTCTCATATTTGATGGCTAGATCCTGGGCTTTTTCTGGATTGCATCACGAAGTAATGAAGTACAACACTGAAACAGTCAATTAAACCTGGTTTCACTCAATATTTTAGAGGATAACGCATGTTAGCTCTAGGTTAGGTCTGGGATTTGCTCTCATCAGGCTCATTCTTTCGCATATTTCTCATACTTGATGGCTAGATCCTGGGCTTTTTCTGGATTGCATCACGAAGTAATGAAGTACAACACTGAAACAGTCAATTAAACCTGGTTTCGATCAATATTTTAGTGGATAACGCATGTTAGGTCTAGGTTAGCCCTGGGATTTTCACACATCAGACTCATACTTTCGCATTCTTCACATACTTGTTGAACTGATCCTGGGTTTTTTCTGGATTGGATCACGTAGTAATGTGGTACCACACTGAAACAGTCGATTAAACCTGGTTTCGATCAATATTTTAGAGGATAACGCATGTTAGGTCTAGGTTAGCCCTGGGATTTTCACTCATCAGACTCATACTTTCGCATTCTCCACATACTTGTTGAACAGATCCTGGGTTTTTTCTGGTTTGGATCACGTAGTAATGTGGTACCACACTGAAACAGTCGATTAAACCTGGTTTCGATGAATATTTTAGAGGATAACGCATGTTTGGTCTAGGTTAGGCCTGGGATTTGCCCTCATCAGGGGCATCCTTTCGCAGTTTTAACATACATGTTGACCTGATCGAGGGTTTTTTCTGCTTTGGATCACGTAGTAGAGTGGTACCACACAGAAACAGTCCATTAAACCTGGTTTGGATCAATATCTTAGAAGATAACGCATGTTAGGTGTAGGTTAGCCCTGGGATTATCACTCATCAGACTCATACTTTCGCATTCTTCACATACTTGTTGAACGGATCCTGGGTTTTTTCTGGTTTGGTTCACGTAGTAATGTGGTACCACACTGAAACATTCAATTAGACCTGATCTTGATAAATATTTGAGAGGATAACGCATGTTAGGTTTGGGTTAAGTCTAGGATTTGCCCTCATCAGGCTCATACTTTCGCATATTTCTCATACTTCATGGCTAGATCCTGGGTTGTTTCTGGATTGTATCACGTAGTAATGTGTTACCACGCTGAAACAGTCAATTAAACCTGGTTTCGATCAATATTTTAGAGAATAACGCAAGTTAGGTCTGGCATAGGTCTGGGATTCGCCCTCATCAGACTCATACTTTCGCGTTTTTCACATACTTGTTGACCTGATCGAGGGTTTCTTCTGCTTTGGATCACGTAGTAAAGTGGTACCACACGGAAACAGTCCATTAAACCTGGTTTGGATCAATATTTTAGAGGATAACGCATGTTAGGTCTAGGTTAGCCCTGGGATTATCACTCATCAGACTCATACTTTCGCATTCTTCACATACTTGTTGAACGGATCCTGGGTTTTTTCTGGTTTGGTTCACGTAGAAATGTGGTACCACACTGAAACATTCAATTAAACCTGATCTTGATAAATATTTGAGAGGATAACGCATGTTAGGTTTGGGTTAAGTCTAGGATTTTCCCACATCAGGCTCATACTTTCGCATATTTCTCATACTTCATGGCTAGATCCTTTGCATTTTCTGGATTGGATCACGTAGTAATGAAGTACAACACTGAAACAGTCAATTAAACCTGGTTTCCATCAATATCTTAGAGGACAACGCAAGTTAGGTCTGGGATAGGTCTTGGACTTGCCCTCACCAGGCTCATACTTTCGCATTCTTCACATACTTGTTGAACGGATCCTGGGTTTTTTCTGGTTTGGATCACGTAGTAATGTAGGTCCACACTGAAACAGTCAATTAAACCTGGTTTCGATCAATATTTTAGAGAATAATTCATGTTAGGTCTAGGTTAGGTCTGGGATTTGCTCTCATCAGGCTCATTCTTTCGCATATTTCTCATACTTGATGGCTAGATCCTGGGCTTTTTCTGGATTGCATCACGTAGTAATGAAGTACAACACTGAAACAGTCAATTAAACCTGGTTTCCATCAATATCTTAGAGGACAATGCAAGTTAGGTCTGGGATAGGTCTGGGATTTGCCCTCATCAGACTCATACTTTCGCACACTTCACATACTCGTTGAACAGATCCTGGGTTTTTTCTGGTTTGGATCACGTAGTAATGTGGTACCACACTGAAACAGTCGATTAAGCCTGGTTTCGATCGATATTTTAGAGGATAACGCAAGTTAAGTCTGGGATTGGTCTGGGATTTGACTTCATCAGACTCATACTTTCGCACACTTCACATACTCGTTGAACAGATCCTGGGTTATTTTCTGGTTTGGATCACACAGTAATGTGGCACCACACTGAAACAGTCGATTAAACCAGGCTTCGATCAATATTTTTGAGGATAACGCATGTTAGGTCTAGGTTAGGCCTGGGATTTTCACTCATCAGGCTCATACATTCGCATTCTTCACATACTTGTTGAACGGATCCTGGGTTTTTTCTGGTTTGGATTCGTAGTAATGTGGGACCACACTGGAACAGTCAATTAAACCTGGTTTCGATCAATATTTTAGAGGATAACGCATGTTAGGTCTAGGTTTGGCCGGGGATTTTCACTCATCAGGCTCATACTTTCGCTTATTTCTCATACTTCATGGCTAGATCCTGGGCTGTTTCTGGATTGTATTTCATAGTAATGTGGTACCACGCTGAAACAGTCGATTAAACCTGGTTTCGATCAATATTTTAGAGGATAACGCAAGTTAAGTCTGGGATAGGTCTGGGATTTGACCTCATCAGACTCATACTTTCGCAGTTCTTCACATACTTGTTGAACAGATCCTCGGTTTTTTCTGGTTTGGATCACGTAGTAGTGTGGTACCACACTGAAACAGTCCATTAAACCTGGTTGCGATCAATATTTTAGAGGATAACGCATGTTAGGTCTGGGTTAGGTCTAGGATTTGCCCTCATCAGGCTCATACTTTCGCATATTTCTCATACTTCATGGCTAGGTCCTGGGCTATTTCTGGATTGGATCAAGTAGTAATGTGGTACCACACTGAAACAGTCAATTAAACCTGGTTTTGATAAATATTTTAGAGAATAATTCATGTTAGGTCTAGGTTAGGTGTGGGATTTGCTCGCATCAGGCTCATTCTTTCGCATATTTCTCATACTTGATGGATAGATCCTGGGCTTTCTCTGGATTGCATCACGTAGTAATGAAGTACAACACTGAAACAGTCAATTAAACCTGGTTTCCATCAATATTTTAGAGGACAACGCATGTTTGGTCTAGGTTAGGCCTGGGATTTGCCCTCATCAGGGGCATCCTTTCGCAGTTTTAACATACACGTTGACCTGATCGAGGGTTTTTTCTGCTTTGGATCACGTAGTAAAGTGGTACCACACAGAAACAGTCCATTAAACCTGGTTTGGATCAATATCTTAGAAGATAACGCATGTTAGGTGTAGGTTAGCCCTGGGATTATCACTCATCAGACTCATACTTTCGCATTCTTCACATACTTGTTGAACGGATCCTGGGTTTTTTCTGGTTTGGTTCACGTAGTAATGTGGTACCACACTGAAACATTCAATTAGACCTGATCTTGAAAAATATTTGAGAGGATAACGCATGTTAGGTTTGGGTTAAGTCTAGGATTTGCCCTCATCAGGCTCATTCTTTCGCATATTTCTCATACTTGATGGCTAGATCCTGGGCTGTTTCTGGATTGTATCACGTAGTAATGTGGTACCACGCTGAAACAGTCAATTAAACCTGGTTTCGATCAATATTTTAGAGAATAACGCAAGTTAGGTCTGGCATAGGTCTGGGATTCGCCCCCATCAGACTCATACTTTCGCGTTTTTCACATACTTGTTGATCTGATCGAGGGTTTTTTCTGCTTTGGATCACGTAGTAAAGTGGTACCACACTGAAACAGTCCATTAAACCTGGTTTGGATCAATATTTTAGAGGATAACGCATGTTAGGTCTAGGTTTGCCCTGGGATTATCACTCATCAGACTCATACTTTCCTATTCTTCACATACTTGTTCAACGGATCCTGGGTTCTTTCTGGTTTGGATCACGTAGTAATGTGGTACCACACTGAAACAGTCGATTAAACCTGGTTTCGATCAAAATTTTAGAGGATAACGCAAGTTAGGTCTGGGATAGGTCTAGGATTTGCCCTCATCAGGCTCTTACTATCGCATATTTCTCATACTTCATGGCTAGATCCTGGGCTATTTCTGGATTGGATCACGTAGTAAAGTGGTACTACACTGAAACATTCAATGAAACCTGGTCTGGATAAATATTTTAGAGGATAACGCATCTTAGGTCTGGGTTAGGTCTAAGATTTGCCCTCATCAGGCTCACAGTTTCGCATTTTTCACATTCTTGTTGAACAGATCCTGGGTTTTGTCTGGTTTGGGTCACGAAGTAGTGTGGTACCACACTGACACAGTCTATTAAACCTGGTTTCGCTCAATATTTTAGAGGATAACGCATGTTAGGCCTAGGTTAGGTCTGGGATTTGCTCTCATCAGGCTCATTCTTTCGCATATTTCTCATACTTGATGGCTAGATCCTGGCCTTTTTCTGGATTGCATCACGTAGTAATGTAGTGCCACACTGAAGCAGTCAATGAAACCTGGTTTCCATCACTATTTTAGAGGACAACGAAAGTTAGGTCTAGGTAAGGCCTGAGATTTTCACTGATCAGACTCATACTTTCGCATTCTTCACATACTTGTTGAACGGATCCTGGGCTATTTCTGGATTGGATCACGTAGTAAAGTGGTACCACACTGAAACATTCAATGAAACCTGGTCTGGATAAATATTTTAGAGGATAACGCATCTTAGGTCTGGGTTAGGTCTAAGATTTGCCCTCATCAGGCTCACAGATTCGCGTTTTTCACATACTTGTTGAACAGATCATGGGTTTTTTCTGGTTTGGGTCACGTAGTAGTGTGATACCACACTGAAACAGTCGATTAAACCTGGCTTCGATCAATATTTTAGTGGATAACGCATGTTAGGTCTAGGTTAGCACTGGGATTTTCACTCATCAGACTCATACCTTCGCATTCTTCACATACTTGTTGAACTGATCCTGGGTTTTTTCTGTTTTGGATCACGTAGTAATGTGGTACCACACTGAAACAGTCGATTATACCTGGTTTCGATCAATATTTTAGAGGATAACGCATGTTAGGTCTAGGTTCGCCCTGGGATTTTCACTCATCAGACTCATACTTTCGCATTCTTCACATACTTGTTGAACTGATCCTCGGTTTTTTCTGGTTTGGATCACGTAGTAATGTGGTACTACACTGAAACAGTCGATTAAACCTGGTCTCGATCAATATTTTAGAGAATAATTCATGTTAGGTCTAGGTTAGGTCTGGGATTTGCTCACATCAGGCTCATTCTTTCGCATATTTCTCATACTTGATGGCTAGATCCTGGGCTTTGTCTAGATTGCATCACGTAGTAATGTAGTACCACACTGAAACAGTCAACGAAACCAGGTTTCCATCAATATTTTAGAGGACAACGCAAGTTAGGTCTAGGTAAGGCCTGAGATTTTCACTGAGCAGACTCATACTTTCGCAATCTTCACATACTTGTTGAACGGATCTTGGGTTTTTTCTGGTTTGGATCACGTAATAATGTGGTACCACACTGAAACATTCAATTAAACCTGGTCTTGATAAATATTTTAGAGAATAACGCATGTTAGGTCTGGGTTAGGTCTAGGGTTTGCCCTCATCAGGCTCATACTTTCGCATATTTCTCATACTCCATGGCTAGATTCTTGGCTATTTCTGGATTGGATCACGTAGTAAAGTGGTACCACACAGAAACATACAATGAAACCTGGCCTGGATAAATATTTTCGAGGATAACGCATGTTAGGTCAAGGTTAGGTCTAAGATTTGCCCTCATCAGGCTCACAGTTTCGCGTTTTTCACATACTTGTTGAACGGATCCTGGGTATTTTCTGGCTTGGATCACGTAGTAATGTGGTACCACACTGAAACATTCAATTAAACCTGGTCTTGATAAATATTTTACAGGATTACGCATGTTAGGTCTGGGTTACGTCTGTGATTTGCCCTCATCAGGGTCATACATTCGCAGTTTTAACATGCATGTTGACCTGATCGAGGGTTTTCTTTGCCTTGGATCACGTAGTAAAGTGGTACCACACTAAAACAGTCAATGAAACCTGGTTTCGATCAATATTTTAGAGGATAACGCATGTTAGGTCTGGGATAGGTCTGGGATTAGCCCTCATCAGACTCATACTTTCGCACAGTTCACATACTCGTTGACAAGATCCTGGGTTTTTTTCTGGTTTGGATCACGTAGTAATGTGGTACCACACTGAAACAGTCGATTAAACCTGGTTTCGATCAATATTTTTGAGGATAACGCATGTTAGGTCTGGGATAGGTCTGGGATTTGCCCTCATCAGGCTCATACTTTCCCAGTTTTAACATGCATGTTGACCTGATCGAGGGTTTTTTCTGCTTTGGAGCACGTAGTAAAGTGGTACCACAATAAAACGGTCACTTAAACCTGGTTTCGATCAGTATTTTAGAGGATATCGCAAGTTATGTCTGGGACAGGTCTGGGATTTGCCCTCATCAGACTCATACTTTCGCACACTTGACATACTCGTTGATCAGATCCTGGGTTTTTTTCTGGTTTGGATCACGTAGTAATGTGGTACCACACTGAAACAGTCGATGAAACCTGGTTTCGATCAATATTATTGAGGATAACGCATGTTAGGTCTAGGTTAGGCCTGGGATTTTCACTCATCAGACTCATACTTTCGCATTCTTCACATACTTGTTGAACGGATCCTGGGTTTTTTCTGGTTTGGATCAGGTAGTAATGCGGGACCACACTGAAACAGTCAATTAAACCTGGTTTCGATCAATATTTTACAGAATAATTTATGTTAGGTCTAGGTTAGGTCTGGGATTTACTCTCATCAGGCTCATTCTTTCGCATATTACTCATACTTGATGGCTAGATCCTGGGCTATTTCTGGTTTGGATCACGTAGTAATGTGGGACCACACTGAAACAATCAATTAAACCTGGTCTTGATAAATATTTTAGAGGATAACGCATGTTAGGTCTGGGTTAGGTATAGGATTTGCCCACATCAGGCTCATACTTTCGCATATTTCTCATACTTCAAGGCTAGATCCTGGGCTGTTTCTGGATTGTATCACATAGTAATGTGGTACCACACTGAAACAGTCAATTAAACCAGGTTTCGATCAATACTTTTGAGGATAACGCATGTTATGTCTGGGTTAGGTCTAGGATTTGCTCACGTCAGGCTGATACTTTCGCATATTTCTCATACTTCATGGCTAGATCCTGGGCTATTTCTGGATTGGATCACGTAGTAATGTGGTACCACACTGAAACATTCAATGAAACCTGGTCTTGATAAATATTTTAGAGGATAACGCATGTTAGGTTTGGGTTAGGTCTAGGATTTGCCCTCATCAGGCTCATACTTTCGCATATTTCTCATACTTCATGGCTAGATCCTGGGCTGTTTCTGGATTGTATCACGTAGTAATGTGGTACCACGCTGAAACAGTCAATTAAACCTGGTTTCGATCAATATTTTAGAAGATAACGCAAGTTAGGTCAGGGATAGGTCTGAGATTCGCCCTAATCAGGCTCATACTTTCGCGTTTTTCACGTACTTGTTGCACTGATCCTGGGTTTTTTCTGGTTTGGATCACGTAGTAATGTGGTACCACACTGAAACAGTCGATTAGACCTGGTTTCGATCAATATTTTAGAGAATAACGCAAGTTAGGTCTGGGATAGGTCTGGGATTTGACCTCATCAGACTCATACTTTCGCACCCTTCACATACTCGTTGAACGGATCCTGGGTTATTTTCTGGTTTGGATCACATAGTAATGTGGTACCACACTTAAACAGTCGATTAAACCAGGTTTCAATCAATATTTTTGAGGATAGCGCATGTTAGGTCTAGGTTAGGCCTGGGATTTTCACTCATCAGACTCATACTTTCGCATTCTTCACATACTTGTAGAACGGATCCTGGGTTATTTCTGGTTTGGATCACGTAGTAATGTGGGACAACACTGAAACAGTCAATTAATCCTGGTTTCGATCAATATTTTAGAGAATAATTCATGTTAGGTGTAGGTTAGGTCTGGGATTTGCTCTTATCAGGCTCATTCTTTCGCATATTTCTCATACTTGATGGCTAGATCCTGGCCTTTATCTGGATTGTATAACGTAGTAATGAAGTACAACACTGAAACAGTCGATTAAACCTGGTTTCGATCAATATTTTAGAGGATAACGCAAGTTAGGTCTGGGATAGTTCTGGGATTTGACCTCATCAGACTCATACTTTCGCACACTTCACATACTCGTTGAACAGATCCTGGGTTATTTTCTGGTTTGGATCACATAGTAATGTGGTACCACAATGAAGCAGTCGATTAAACCAGGTTTCGATCAATATTTTACAGGATAACGCAAGTTAGGTCTGGGATAGGTCTGGGATTTGACCTCATCAGACTCATACTTTCGCATTCTTCACATACTTGTTGAACGGATCCTGGGTTTTTTCTGGTTTGGATCACGTAGTAATGTGGGACCACACTGAAACAGTCAATTAAACCTGGTTTCGATCAATATTTTAGAGAATAATTCATGTTAGGTCTAGGTTAGGTCTGGGATTTACTCTCATCAGGCTCATTCTTTCGCATATTACTGATACTTGATGGCTAGATCCTGGGCTTTTTCTGGATTGGATCACGTAGTAATGTGGGACCACACTGAAACAATCAATTAAACCTGGTTTCGATCAATATTTTAGAGGATAACGCAAGTTAGGTCTGGGATAGGCCTGGGATTTGCCCTCATCAGGCTCATACTCGCATATTTCTCATACTTCATGGCTAGATCCTGGGCTGTTTGTGGATTGCATCACGTAGTAATCTGGTACCACGCTGAAACAGTCAATTAAACCTGGTTTCGATCAATATTTTAGAGGATAACGCAAGTTACGTCTGGGATAGGTCTAGGATTTGCCCTCATCAGGGTCATACTGTCGCAGTTTTAACATACATGTTGAACGGATCCTGGGTTTTTTCTGGTTTGGATCACGTAGTAGTGTGGTACCACACTGAAACAGTCCATTAAACCTGGTTGCGATCAATATTTTAGAGGATAACGCATGTTAGGTCAGGGTTAGGTCTAGGATTTGCCCTCATCAGGCTCATTCTTTCGCATATTTCTCAAACTTGATGGCTAGATCCTGGGCTTTTTCTAGATTGCATCACGTAGTAATGTGGTACCACACTGAAACATTCAATTAAACGTGGTCTTGATAAATATTTTAGAGGCTAACGCATGTTAGGTCTGGGTTAGGACTAGGATTTGCCCTCATCAGGCTCATACTTTCGCACACTTCACATACTCGTTGAACAGATCCTGGGGTATTTTCTGGTTTGGATCACATAGTAATGTGGTACCACACTGAAACAGTCGATTAAACCAGGTTTCGATCAATATTTTTGAGGATAACGCAAGTTAGGTCTGGGATAGGTCTAGGATTTGCCCTCATCAGGCTCTTACTTTCGCATATTTCTCATACTTCATGGCTAGATCCTGGGCTATTTCTGGATTGGATCACGTAGTAATGTAGTACCACACTGAAACAGACAATGAAACCTCGCTCCCATCAATATTTTAGAGGACAACGCAAGTTAGGTCTAGGTAAGTCCTGAGATTTTCACTGATCAGACTCATACTTTCGCATTCTTCACATACTTGTTGAACGGATCCTGGGTTTTTTCTAGTTTGGATCTCGTAGTAATGTGGTACCACACTGAAACAGTCAATTAAACCTGGTTTCGATCAATATTTTAGAGAATAATTCATGTTAGGTCTAGGTTAGGTCAGGGATTTGCTCTCATAAGGCTCATTCTTTCGCATATTTCTCATACTTGATGGCTAGATCCTGGGCTTTTTCTGGATTGCATCACGTAGTAATGAAGTACAACACTGAAACAGTCAATTAAACCTGGTTTGGACACAATATTTTAGAGAATAATTCATGTTAGGTCTAGGTTAGGTCTGGGATTTTCACTCATCAGACTCATACTTTCGCAAGTTTTACATACTTGTTGAACGGATCCTGGGTTTCTTCTGGTTTGGATCACGTAGTAATGTGGTGCCAGACTAAAACAGTCGATTAAACCTGGTTTCGATCAATATCTTAGAGGATAACGCATGTTAGGTCTAGGTTAGGCCTGGGATTTTCACTCATCAGACTCATACTTTCGCAGTCTTTACATACTTGTTGAACGGATCCTGGGTTTTTTCTGGTTTGGATCACGTAGTAGTGTGGTACCACGCTGAAACAGTCCATTAAACCTGGTTTGGATCAATATTTTAGAGGATAACGCATGTTAGGTCTAGGTTAGGCCTGGGATTTTCACTCATCAGACTCATACTTTCGCATTCTTCACATACTTGTTGAACAGATCCTGGGTTTTTTCTGGTTTGGATCACGAAGTAGTGTGGTACCACACTGAAACAGTCCATTAAACCTGGTTTGGATCAATATTTTAGAGGATAACGCATGTTAGGTCTAGGTTAGGCCTGGGATTTTCACTCATCAGACTCATACTTTCGCAGTCTTTACATACTTGTTGAACGGATCCTGGGTTTTTTCTAGTTTGGATCTCGTAGTAATGTGGTACCACACTGAAACAGTCCATTAAACCTGGTTTGGATCAATATTTTAGAGGATAACGCATGTTAGGTCTAGGTTAGGCCTGGGATTTTCACTCATCAGACTCATACTTTCGCATTCTTCACATACTTGTTGAACGGATCCTGGGTTTTTTCTAGTTTGGATCTCGTAGTAATGTGGTACCACACTGAAACAGTCAATTAAACCTGGTTTCGATCAATATTTTAGAGAATAATTCATGTTAGGTCTAGGTTAGGTCAGGGATTTGCTCTCATAAGGCTCATTCTTTCGCATATTTCTCATACTTGATGGCTAGATCCTGGGCTTTTTCTGGATTGCATCACGTAGTAATGAAGTACAACACTGAAACAGTCAATTAAACCTGGTTTGGACACAATATTTTAGAGAATAATTCATGTTAGGTCTAGGTTAGGTCTGGGATTTTCACTCATCAGACTCATACTTTCGCAAGTTTTACATACTTGTTGAACGGATCCTGGGTTTCTTCTGGTTTGGATCACGTAGTAATGTGGTGCCAGACTAAAACAGTCGATTAAACCTGGTTTCGATCAATATCTTAGAGGATAACGCATGTTAGGTCTAGGTTAGGCCTGGGATTTTCACTCATCAGACTCATACTTTCGCAGTCTTTACATACTTGTTGAACGGATCCTGGGTTTTTTCTGGTTTGGATCACGTAGTAGTGTGGTACCACGCTGAAACAGTCCATTAAACCTGGTTTGGATCAATATTTTAGAGAATAATTCATGTTAGGTCTAGGTTAAGTCTGGGATTTACTCTCATCAGGCTCATTCTTTCGCATATTACTGATACTTGATGGCTAGATCCTTGGCTTTTTCTGGATTGGATCACGTAGTAATGTGGGACCACACTGAAACAATCAATTAAACCTGGTTTCGATCAATATTTTAGAGGATAACGCAAGTTAGGTCTGGGATAGGCCTGGGATTTGCCCTCATCAGGCTCATACTCGCATATTTCTCATACTTCATGGCTAGATCCTGGGCTGTTTCTGGATTGCATCACGTAGTAATGTGGTACCACGCTGAAACAGTCAATTAAACCTGGTTTCGATCAATATTTTAGAGGATAACGCAAGTTACGTCTGGGATAAGTCTAGGATTTGCCCTCATCAGGGTCATACTGCTGCAGTTTTAACATACATGTTGAACGGATCCTGGGTTTTTTCTGGTTTGGATCACGAGTAGTGTGGTACCACACTGAAACAGTCCATTAAACCTGGTTGCGATCAATATTTTAGAGGATAACGCATGTTAGGTCTGGGTTGGGTCTAGGATTTGCCCTCATCAGGCTCATTCTTTCGCATATTTCTCAAACTTGATGGCTAGATCCTGGGCTTTTTCTAGATTGCATCACGTAGTAATGTGGTACCACACTGAAACATTCAATTAAACGTGGTCTTGATAAATATTTTAGAGGCTAACGCATGTTAGGTCTGGGTTAGGACTAGGATTTGCCCTCATCAGGCTCATACTTTCGCACACTTCACATACTCGTTGAACAGATCCTGGGGTATTTTCTGGTTTGGATCACATAGTAATGTGGTACCACACTGAAACAGTCGATTAAACCAGGTTTCGATCAATATTTTTGAGGATAACGCAAGTTAGGTCTGGGATAGGTCTAGGATTTGCCCTCATCAGGCTCTTACTTTCACATATTTCTCATACTTCATGGCTAGATCCTGGGCTATTTCTGGATTGGATCACGTGGTAATGTAGTACCACACTGAAACAGACAATGAAACCTCGTTTCCATCAATATTTTAGAGGACAACGCAAGTTAGGTCTAGGTAAGTCCTGAGATTTTCACTGATCAGACTCATACTTTCGCATTCTTCACATACTTGTTGAACGGATCCTGGGTTTTTTCTAGTTTGGATCTCGTAGTAATGTGGTACCACACTGAAACAGTCAATTAAACCTGGTTTCGATCAATATTTTAGAGAATAAATCATGTTAGGTCTAGGTTAGGTCAGGGATTTGCTCTCATAAGGCTCATTCTTTCGCATATTTCTCATACTTGATGGCTAGATCCTGGGCTTTTTCTGGATTGCATCACGTAGTAATGAAGTACAACACTGAAACAGTCAATTAAACCTGGTTTGGACACAATATTTTAGAGAATAATTCATGTTAGGTCTAGGTTAGGTCTGGGATTTTCACTCATCAGACTCATACTTTCGCAAGTTTTACATACTTGTTGAACGGATCCTGGGTTTCTTCTGGTTTGGATCACGTAGTAATGTGGTGCCAGACTAAAACAGTCGATCAAACCTGGTTTCGATCAATATCTTAGAGGATAACGCATGTTAGGTCTAGGTTAGGCCTGGGATTTTCACTCATCAGACTCATACTTTCGCAGTCTTTACATACTTGTTGAACGGATCCTGGGTTTTTTCTGGTTTGGATGACGTAGTAGTGTGGTACCTCGCTGAAACAGTCCATTAAACCTGGTTTGGATCAATATTTTAGAGGATAACGCATGTTAGGTCCAGGTTAGGCCTGGGATTTTCACTCATCAGACTCATACTTTCGCAGTCTTTACATACTTGTTGAACGGATCCTGGGTTTTTTCTGGTTTGGATCACGTAGTAGTGTGGTACCACGCTGAAACAGTCCATTAAACCTGGTTTGGATCAATATTTTAGAGGATAACGCATGTTAGGTCTAGGTTAGGCCTGGGATTTTCACTCATCAGACTCATACTTTCGCATTCTTCACATACTTGTTGAACAGATCCTGGGTTTTTTCTGGTTTGGATCACGAAGTAGTGTGGTACCACACTGAAACAGTCCATTAAACCTGGTTTGGATCAATATTTTAGAGGATAACGCATGTTAGGTCTAGGTTAGGTCTGGGATTTGCTCTCATCAGGCTCATCCTTGCGCATATTTCTCATACTTGATGGCTAGATCCTGGGCTTTTTCTGGATTGCATCACGTAGTAATGTAGTACCACAATGAAACAGTCAATGAAACCTCGTTTCCATCAATGTTTTAGAGGACAACGCAAGTTAGGTCTAGGTAAGTCCTGAGATTTTCACTGATCAGACTCATACTTTCGCATTCTTCACATACTTGTTGAACGGATCCTGGGTTTTTTCTAGTTTGGATCTCGTAGTAATGTGGTACCACACTGAAACAGTCAATTAAACCTGGTTTCGATCAATATTTTAGAGAATAATTCATGTTAGCTCTAGGTTAGGTCAGGGATTTGCTCTCATAAGGCTCATTCTTTCGCATATTTCTCATACTTGATGGCTAGATCCTGGGCTTTTTCTGGATTGCATCACGTAGTAATGAAGTACAACACTGAAACAGTCAATTAAACCTGGTTTCGACACAATATTTTAGAGAATAATTCATGTTAGGTCTAGGTTAGGTCTGGGATTTTCACTCATCAGACTCATACTTTCGCACACTTCACATACTCGTTGAACAGATCCTGGGTTATTTTCTGGTTTGGATCACATAGTAATGTGGTACCACACTGAAGCAGTCGATTAAACCAGGTTTCGATCAATATATTACAGGATAACGCAAGTTAGGTCTGGGATAGGTCTGGGATTTGACCTCATCAGACTCATACTTTCGCAGTCTTTACATACTTATTGAACGGATCCTGGGTTTTTTCTGGTTTGGATCACGTAGTAATGAAGTACAACACTGAAACAGTCAATTAAACCTGGTTTCGACACAATATTTTAGAGAATAATTCATGTTAGGTCTAGGTTAGGTCTGGGATTTTCACTCATCAGACTCATACTTTCGCAGTCTTGACATACTTGTTGAACGGATCCTGGGTTTTTTCTGGTTTGGATCACGTAGTAATGTGGGACCACACTGAAACAGTCAATTAAACCTGGTTTCGATCAATATTTTAGGGAATAATTCATGTTAGGTCTAGGTCAGGTCTGGGATTTGCTCTCATCAGGCTCATTCTTTCGCATATTTCTCATACTTGATGGCTAGATCCTGGTCTTCTTCTCGATTGCATCACGTAGTAAAGAAGTACATCACTGAAGCAGTCAATTAAACCTGGTTTACATCATTATCTTAGAGGACAACGCAAGTTAGGCCTGGGATATGTCTGGGATTTGCCCTTATCAGGCTCATACTTTTGCGTTTTTCACATACTTGTTGAACAGATCCTGGGTTTTTTCTGGTTTGGATCACGTAGTAGTGTGGTACCACGCTGAAACAGTCCATTAAACCTGGTTTGGATCAATATTTTAGAGGATAACGCATGTTAGGTCTAGGATAGGTCTGGGATTTGCTGTCATCAGGCTCATTCTTTCGCATATTTCTCATGCTTGATGGCTAGATCCTGGGCTTTGTCTAGATTGCATCACGTAGTAATGTAGTACCACACTGAAACAGTCAATGAAACCAGGTTTCCATCAATATTTTAGAGGACAACGCAAGTTAGGTCTAGGTAAGGCCTGAGATTTTCACAGATCGGACTCATACTTTCGCATTTTTCACATACTTGTTGAACGGATCCTGGGTTTTTTCTGGTTTGGATCACGTAGTAATGTGGCACCACACTGAAACGGTCAATTAAACCTGGTTTCAATCAATATTTTAGAGAATAATTCATGTTAGGTCAAGGTTAGGTCTGGGATTTGCTCTCATCAGGCTCATTCTTTCGCATATTTCTCATACTTCATGGCTAGATCCTGGGCTGTTTCTGGATTGTATCACGTAGTTATGTGGTACCACGCTGAAACAGTCAATTAAACCTGGTTTCGCTCAATATTTTAGAGGATAACGCATGTTAGGTCTAGGTTAGGTCTGGGATTTTCTCTCATCAGGCTCATTCTTTCGCATATTTCTCATACTTGATGGCTAGATCCTGGGCTTTTTCTGGATTGCATCACGTAGTAATGTAGTACCACACTGAAACAGTCAATGAAACCTGGTTTCCATCAATATTTTAGAGGACAACGCATGTTGGGTCTAGGTTAGCCCTGGGAATTACACTCATCAGACTTATACTTTCGCATTCTTCACATACTTGTTGAACTGATCCTGGGTTTTTTCTGGTTTGGATCACGTAGTATTGTGGTACCACACTGAAACAGTCAATGAAACCTGGTTTCCATCAATATTTTAGAGGACAGCGCATGTTAGGTCTAGGTTAGGCCTGGGATTTTCACTCATCAGACTCATACTTTCGCATTCTTCACATACTTGTTGAACGGATCCTGGGTTTTTTCTGGTTTGGATCACGTAGTAATGTGGTACCACACTGAAACAGTCCATCAAACCTGGTCTTGATAAATATTTTAGACGATAACGCATGTTAGGTCTGGGATAGGTCTAGGATTTGCCCTCATCAGGCTCATACTTTCGCATATTTCTCATACTTCAAGGCTAGATCCTGGGCTGTTTCTGGATTGTATCACGTAGTAATGTGGTGCCACGCTGAAACAGTCAATTAAACCTGGTTTCGATCAATATTTTAGAGAATAATTCGTGTTAGGTCTAGGTTAGGTCTGGGATTTGCTCTTATCAGGCTCATTCTTTCGCATATTTCTCATACTTAAAGGCTAGATCCTGGGCTTTTTCTGGTTTGGATCACGAAGTAATGTGGTACCACACTGAAACATTCCATTAAACCTGGTTTCGCTCAATATTTTAGAGGATAACGCATGTAAGGTCTAGGTTAGGTCTGGGATTTGCTCTCATCAGGCTCATTCTTTCGCATATTTCTCATACTTGATGGCTAGATCCTGGGTTTTTTCTGGTTTGGATCACGTAGTAATGTGGTACCACACTGAAACAGTCGATTAAACCTGGTTTCGATCAATATTTTGGAGGATAACGCAAGTTAGGCCTGGGATAGGTCTGGGATTTGACCTCATCAGACTCATACTTTCGCAACACTTCACATACTCCTTGAACAGATCCTGGGTTATTTTCTGGTTTGGATCACATAGTAATGTAGTACCACACTGAAACAGACAATGAAACCTGGTTTCCATCAATATTTTAGAGGACAACGCATGTTAGGTCTAGGTAAGGCCTGAGATTTTCACTGATCAGACTCATACTTTCGCATTTTTCACATACTTGTTGAACGGATCCTGGGTTTTTTCTGGTTTGGATCACGTAGTAATGTGGTACCACACTGAAACGGTCAATTAAACCTGGTTTCGATCAATAGTTTAGAGAATAATTCATGTTAGGTCAAGGTTAGGTCTGGGATTTGCTCTCATCAGGCTCATTCTTTCGCATATTTCTCATACTTCATGGCTAGATCCTGGGCTGTTTCTGGATTGTATCACGTAGTAATGTGGTACCACGCTGAAACAGTCAATTAAACCTGGTTTCGCTCAATATTTTAGAGGATAACGCATGTTAGGTCTAGGTTAGGTCTGGGATTTTCTCTCATCAGGCTCATTCTTTCGCATATTTCTCATACTTGATGGCTAGATCCTGGGCTTTTTCTGGATTGCATCACGTAGTAATGTAGTACCACACTGAAACAGTCAATGAAACCTGGTTTCCATCAATATTTTAGAGGACAACGCATGTTAGGTCTAGGTTAGCCCTGGGAATTACACTCATCAGACTCATACTTTCGCATTCTTCACATACTTGTTGAACTGATCCTGGGATTTTTCTGGTTTGGATGACGTAGTAGTGTGGTACCACACTGAAACAGTCCATTATACCTGGTTTGGATCAATATTTTAGAGGATAACGCATGTTAGGTCTAGGTTAGGTCTGGGATTTTCACTCATCAGACTCATACTTTCGCAGTCTTCACATACTTGTTGAACGGATCGTGGGTTTTTTCTGGTTTGGATCACGTAGTAATGTGGTGCCAGACTAAAACAGTCGATTAAACCTGGTTTCGATCAATATCTTAGAGGACAACGCAAGTTAGGTCTGGGATATGTCTGGGATTTGCCCTCATCAGGCTCATACTTTCGCGTTTTTCACATACTTGTTGAACAGATCCTGGGTTTTTTCTGGCTTGGATCACGTAGTAGTGTGGTACCACGCTGAAACAGTCCATTAAACCTGGTTTGGATCAATATTTTAGAGGATAACGCATGTTAGGTCTAGGTTAGGCCTGGGATTTTCACTCATCAGACTCATACTTTCGCATTCTTCACATACTTGTTGAACGGATCCTGGGTTTTTTCTGGTTTGGATCACGTAGTAATGTAGCACCACACTGAAACAGACAATGAAACCTCGTTTCCATCAATATTTCAGAGGACAACGCAAGTTAGGTCTAGGTAAGTCCTGAGATTTTCACTGATCAGACTCATACTTTCGCATTCTTCACATACTTGTTGAACGGATCCTGGGTTTTTTCTAGTTTGGATCTCGTAGTAATGTGGTACCACACTGAAACAGTCAATTAAACCTGGTTTCGATCAATATTTTAGAGAATAATTCATGTTAGGTCTAGGTTAGGTCAGGGATTTGCTCTCATAAGGCTCATTCTTTCGCATATTTCTCATACTTGATGGCTAGATCCTGGGCTTTTTCTGGATTGCATCACGTAGTAATGAAGTACAACACTGAAACAGTCAATTAAACCTGGTTTGGACACAATATTTTAGAGAATAATTCATGCTAGGTCTAGGTTAGGTCTGGGATTTTCACTCATCAGACTCATACTTTCGCAGTCTTTACATACTTGTTGAACGGATCCTGGGTTTTTTCTGGTTTGGATAACGTAGTAGTGTGGTACCACGCTGAAACAGTCCATTAAACCTGGTTTGGATCAATATTTTAGAGGATAACGCATGTTAGGTCTAGGTTAGGCCTGGGATTTTCACTCATCAGACTCATACTTTCGCATTCTTCACATACTTGTTGAACAGATCCTGGGTTTTTTCTGGTTTGGATCACGAAGTAGTGTGGTACCACACTGAAACAGCCCATTAAACCTGGTTTGGATCAATATTTTAGAGGATAACGCATGTTAGGTCTAGGTTAGGTCTGGGATTTGCTCGCATCAGGCTCATCCTTGCGCATATTTCTCATACTTGATGGCTAGATCCTGGGCTTTTTCTGGATTGCATCACGTAGTAATGTAGTACCACAATGAAACAGTCAATGAAACCTCGTTTCCATCAATATTTTAGAGGACAACGCAAGTTAGGTCTAGGTAAGTCCTGAGATTTTCACTGATCAGACTCATACTTTCGCATTCTTCACATACTTGTTGAACGGATCCTGGGTTTTTTCTAGTTTGGATCTCGTAGTAATGTGGTACCACACTGAAACAGTCAATTAAACCTGGTTTCGATCAATATTTTAGAGAATAATTCATGTTAGCTCTAGGTTAGGTCAGGGATTTGCTCTCATAAGGCTCATTCTTTCGCATATTTCTCATACTTGATGGCTAGATCCTGGGCTTTTTCTGGATTGCATCACGTAGTAATGAAGTACAACACTGAAACAGTCAATTAAACCTGGTTTCGACACAATATTTTAGAGAATAATTCATGTTAGGTCTAGGTTAGGTCTGGGATTTTCACTCATCAGACTCATACTTTCGCACACTTCACATACTCGTTGAACAGATCCTGGGTTATTTTCTGGTTTGGATCACATAGTAATGTGGTACCACACTGAAGCAGTCGATTAAACCAGGTTTCGATCAATATATTACAGGATAACGCAAGTTAGGTCTGGGATAGGTCTGGGATTTGACCTCATCAGACTCATACTTTCGCAGTCTTTACATACTTGTTGAACGGATCCTGGGTTTTTTCTGGTTTGGATCACGTAGTAATGAAGTACAACACTGAAACAGTCAATTAAACCTGGTTTCGACACAATATTATAGAGAATAATTCATGTTAGGTCTAGGTTAGGTCTGGGATTTTCACTCATCAGACTCATACTTTCGCAGTCTTTACATACTTGTTGAACGGATCCTGGGTTTTTTCTGGTTTGGATCACGTAGTAATGTGGGACCACACTGAAACAGTCAATTAAACCTGGTTTCGATCAATATTTTAGGGAATAATTCATGTTAGGTCTAGGTCAGGTCTGGGATTTGCTCTCATCAGGCTCATTCTTTCGCATATTTCTCATACTTGATGGCTAGATCCTGGTCTTCTTCTCGATTGCATCACGTAGTAAAGAAGTACATCACTGAAGCAGTCAATTAAACCTGGTTTACATCATTATCTTAGAGGACAACGCAAGTTAGGCCTGGGATATGTCTGGGATTTGCCCTCATCAGGCTCATACTTTTGCGTTTTTCACATACTTGTTGAACAGATCCTGGGTTTTTTCTGGTTTGGATCACGTAGTAGTGTGGTACCACGCTGAAACAGTCCATTAAACCTGGTTTGGATCAATATTTTAGAGGATAACGCATGTTAGGTCTAGGATAGGTCTGGGATTTGCTGTCATCAGGCTCATTCTTTCGCATATTTCTCATGCTTGATGGCTAGATCCTGGGCTTTGTCTAGATTGCATCACGTAGTAATGTAGTACCACACTGAAACAGTCAATGAAACCAGGTTTCCATCAATATTTTAGAGGACAACGCAAGTTAGGTCTAGGTAAGGCCTGAGATTTTCACAGATCGGACTCATACTTTCGCATTTTTCACATACTTGTTGAACGGATCCTGGGTTTTTTCTGGTTTGGATCACGTAGTAATGTGGCACCACACTGAAACGGTCAATTAAACCTGGTTTCAATCAATATTTTAGAGAATAATTCATGTTAGGTCAAGGTTAGGTCTGGGATTTGCTCTCATCAGGCTCATTCTTTCGCATATTTCTCATACTTCATGGCTAGATCCTGGGCTGTTTCTGGATTGTATCACGTAGTTATGTGGTACCACGCTGAAACAGTCAATTAAACCTGGTTTCGCTCAATATTTTAGAGGATAACGCATGTTAGGTCTAGGTTAGGTCTGGGATTTTCTCTCATCAGGCTCATTCTTTCGCATATTTCTCATACTTGATGGCTAGATCCTGGGCTTTTTCTGGATTGCATCACGTAGTAATGTAGTACCACACTGAAACAGTCAATGAAACCTGGTTTCCATCAATATTTTAGAGGACAACGCATGTTGGGTCTAGGTTAGCCCTGGGAATTACACTCATCAGACTTATACTTTCGCATTCTTCACATACTTGTTGAACTGATCCTGGGTTTTTTCTGGTTTGGATCACGTAGTATTGTGGTACCACACTGAAACAGTCAATGAAACCTGGTTTCCATCAATATTTTAGAGGACAGCGCATGTTAGGTCTAGGTTAGGCCTGGGATTTTCACTCATCAGACTCATACTTTCGCATTCTTCACATACTTGTTGAACGGATCCTGGGTTTTTTCTGGTTTGGATCACGTAGTAATGTGGTACCACACTGAAACAGTCCATTAAACCTGGTCTTGATAAATATTTTAGAGGATAACGCATGTTAGGTCTGGGTTAGGTCTTGGATTTGCCCTCATCAGGCTCATACTTTCGCATATTTCTCATACTTCAAGGCTAGATCCTGGGCTGTTTCTGGATTGTATCACGTAGTAATGTGGTACCACGCTGAAACAGTCAATTAAACCTGGTTTCGATCAATATTTTAGAGAATAATTCGTGTTAGGTCTAGGTTAGGTCTGGGATTTGCTCTTATCAGGCTCATTCTTTCGCATATTTCTCATACTTGATGGCTAGATCCTGGGTTATTTTCTAGTTTGGATCACATAGTAATGTGACGCCACACTGAAACAGTGGATTAAACCAGGTCTCGATCAATATTTCAGAGGATAACGCATGTTAGGTCTAGGTTAGGCCTGGGATTTTCACTCATCAGACTCATACTTTCGCATTCTTCACATACTTGTTGAACGGATCCTGGGTTTTTTCTGGTTTGGATCACGTAGTAAAGTGGTACCGCTCTGAAACATTCAATGAAACCTGGTCTGGATAAATATTTTAGAGGGTAACGCATCTTAGGTCTGGGTTAGGTCTAAGATTTGCCCTCATCAGGCTCACAGTTTCGCGTTTTTCACATACTTGTTGAACAGATCCTGGGTTTTTTCTGGTTTGGATCACGAAGTAGTGTGGTAACACACTGAAACAGTCAATGAAACCTGGTTTCCATCAATATTTTACAGGATAACGCATGTTAGATCAAGGTTAGGTCTGGGATTTGCTCTCATCAGGCTCATTCTTTGCATATTTCTCATACTTGATGGCTAGATCCTGGGCTTTTTCTGGATTGCATCACGTAGTAATGTAGTACCACACTCAAACAGACAATGAAACCTGGTTTCCATCAATATTTTAGAGGACAACGCATGTTAGGTCTAGGTAAGGCCTGAGATTTTCACTGATCAGACTCATACTTTCGCATTTTTCACATACTTGTTGAACGGATCCTGGGTTTTTTCTGGTTTGGATCACGTAGTAATGTGGTACCACACTGAAACGGTCAATTAAACCTGGTTTCGATCAATATTTTAGAGAATAATTCATGTTAGGTCAAGGTTAGGTCTGGGATTTGCTCTCATCAGGCTCATTCTTTCGCATATTTCTCATACTTCATGGCTAGATCCTGGTCTGTTTCTGGATTGTATCACGTAGTAATGTGGTACCACGCTGAAACAGTCAATTAAACCTGGTTTCGCTCAATATTTTAGAGGATAACGCATGTTAGGTCTAGGTTAGGTCTGGGATTTTCTCTCATCAGGCTCATTCTTTCGCATATTTCTTATACTTGATGGCTAGATCCTGGGCTTTTTCTGGATTGCATCACGTAGTAATGTAGTACCACACTGAAACAGTCAATGAAACCTGGTTTCCATCAATATTTTAGAGGACAACGCATGTTAGGTCTAGGTTAGCCCTGGGAATTACACTCATCAGACTCATACTTTCGCATTCTTCACATACTTGTTGAACTGGTCCTGGGTTTTTTCTAGTTTGGATCACGTAGTATTGTGGTACCACACTGAAACAGTCGATTAAACCTGGTTTCGATCAATATTTTAGAGGACAACGCATGTTAGGTCTAGGTTAGCCCTGGGAATTACACTCATCAGACTCATAGTTTCGCATTCTTCACATACTTGTTGAACTGATCCTGGGTCTTTTCTGGTTTGGATCACGTAGTAATGTGGTACCACACTGAAACAGTCCATTAAACCTGGTCTTGATAAATATTTTAGAGGATAACGCATGTTAGGTCTGGGTTAGGTCTAGGATTTGCCCTCATCAGGCTCATACTTTCGCATATTTCTCATACTTCATGGCTAGATCCTGGGCTATTTCTGGATTGGATCACGAAGTAGTGTGGTACCACACTGAAACAGTCCATTAAACCTGGTTTCACTCAATATTTTAGAGGATAACGCATGTTATGTCTAGGTTAGGTCAGGGATTTGCTCTCATCAGGCTCATTCTTTCGCATATTTCTCATACTTCATGGCTAGATCCTGGGCTTCTTCTGGATTGCATCACGTAGTAATGAAGTACAACACTGAAACAGTCAATTAAACCTGGTTTCCATCAATATCTTAGAGGACAACGCAAGTTAGGTCTGGGATAGGTCTTGGATTTGCCCTCATCAGGCTCATACTGTCGCGTTTTTCAGATACTTGTTGAACAGATCCTTGGTTTTTTCTGGTTTGGATCACGTAGTATTGTGGTACCACACAGAAACAGTCGATTAAAGCTGGTTTCGATCAATATTTTTGGGGATAACGCATGTTAGGTCGAGGTTAGCCCTGGGAATTACACTCATCAGACTCATAGTTTCGCATTCTTCACATACTTGTTGAACTGATCCTGGGTCTTTTCTGGTTTGGATCACGTAGTAATGTGGTACCACACTGAAACAGTCCATTAAACCTGGTCTTGATAAATATTTTAGAGGATAACGCATGTTAGGTCTGGGTTAGGTCTAGGATTTGCCCTCATCAGGCTCATACTTTCGCATATTTCTCATACTTCATGGCTAGATCCTGGGCTATTTCTGGATTGGATCACGAAGTAGTGTGGTACCACACTGAAACAGTCCATTAAACCTGGTTTCACTCAATATTTTAGAGGATAACGCATGTTATGTCTAGGTTAGGTCAGGGATTTGCTCTCATCAGGCTCATTCTTTCGCATATTTCTCATACTTCATGGCTAGATCCTGGGCTTCTTCTGGATTGCATCACGTAGTAATGAAGTACCACACTGAAACAGTCCATTAAACCTGGTCTTGATAAATATTTTAGAGGATGACGCATGTTAGGTCTGGGTTAGGTCTAGGATTTGCCCTCATCAGGCTCATACTTTCGCATATTTCTCATACTTCATGGCTAGATCCTGGGCTTCTTCTGGATTGCATCACGTAGTAATGTGGTACCACACAGAAACAGTCGATTAAAGCTGGTTTCGATCAATATTTTTGGGGATAACGCATGTTAGGTCGAGGTTAGGCCTGGGATTTTCACTCATCAGACTCATACTTTCGCATTCTTCACATACTTGTTGAACGGATCCTGGGTTTTTTCTGGTTTGGATCACGTAGTAATGTGGGACCACACTGAAACAGTCAATTAAACCTGGTTTCGATCAATATTTTAGAGAATAGTTCATGTTAGTTCTAGGTTAGGTCTGGGATTTGCTCTCATCAGGCTCATTCTTTCGAATATTTCTCATACATGTTGAACAGATCCTGGGTTTTTTCTGGTTTGGATCACGTAGTAATGTGGGACCACACTGAAACAATCAATTAAACCTGGTCTTGATAAATATTTTAGAGGGTAACGCATGTTAGTTCTGGGTTAGGTCTAGGATTTGCCCTCATCAGGCTCATACTTTCGCATATATCTCATACTTCAAGGCTAGATCCTGGGCTGTTTCTGGATTGTATCACGTAGTAATGTGGGACCACGCTGAAACAGTCAATTAACCCTGGTTTCGATCAATATTTTAGAGGATAACGCAAGTTAGGTCTAGGTTAGGTCTGGGATTTGCTCTCATCAGGTCCATTCTTTCGCATATTTCTCATACTTGATGGCTAGATCCTGGGTTTTTCTGGTTTAGATCACGTAGTAATGTGGTACCACACTGAAACAGTCGATTAAACCTGGTTTCGATTAATATTTTAGAGGATAACGCATGTTAGGTCTAGGTTAGGCCTGGGATTTTCACTCATCAGACTCATACTTTCGCATTCTTCACATACTTGTTGAACGGATCCTGGGTTTTTTCTGGTTTGGATCACGTAGTAATGTGGGACCACACTGAAACAGTCAATTAAACCTGGTTTCGATCAATATTTTAGAGAATAATTCATGTTAGGTCTAGGTTAGGTCTGGGATTTGCTCTCATCAGGCTCATACTTTCGCGTTTTTCACATACTTGTTGAACAGATCCTGGGTTTTTTCTGGTTTGGATCACGTGGTAGTGTGGTACCACACTGAAACAGTCCATTATACCTGGTTTGGGTCAATATTTTAGAGGATAACGCATGTTAGGTGTAGGTTAGGTCTGGGATTTTCACTCATCAGACTCATACTTTAGCAGTCTTCACATACTTGTTGAACGGATCGTGGGTTTTTTCTGGTTTGGATCACGTAGTAATGTGGTACCACACTGAAACAGTCGATTAAACCTGGTTTCGATCAATATTTTAGAGGATAACGCAAGTTAAGTCTGGGATTGGTCTGGGATTTGACATCATCAGACTCATACTTTCGCACACTTCACATACTCGTTGAACAGATCCTGGGTTATTTTCTGGTTTGGATCACGTAGTAGTGTGGTACCACGCTGAAACAGTCCATTAAACCTGGTTTGGATCAATATTTTAGAGGATAACGCATGTTAGGTCTAGGTCAGGTCTGGGATTTGCTCTCATCAGGCTCATTCTTTCGCATATTTCTCATACTTGGTGGCTAGATCCTGGGCTTCTTCTGGATTGCATCACGTAGTAATGAAGTACAACACTGAAACAGTCAATTAAACCTGGTTTCCATCAATATCTTAGAGGACAACGCAAGTTAGGTCTGGGATATGCCTGGGATTTGCCCTCATCAGGCTCATACTTTCGCGTTTTTCACATACTTGTTGAACGGATCCTGGGTTTTTTCTGGTTTGGATCACGTAGTAATGTGGGACCACACTGAAACAGTCAATTAAACCTGGTCTTGATAAATATTTTAGAGGATAACGCAAGTTAGGTCTGGGATTGGCCTGGGATTTGATATCATCAGACTCATACTTTCGCACACTTCACATACTCGTTGAACAGATCCTGGGTTATTTTCTGATTTGGATCACATAGTAATGTGGTACCACACTGAAACAGTCGATTAAACCAGGTTTCGATCAATATTTTTGAGGATAACGCATGTTAGGTCTAGGTTAGGCCTGGGATTTTCACTCATCAGACTCATACTTTTGCATTCTTCACATACTTGTTGAACGGATCCTGGGTTTTTTCTGGTTTGGATCACGTAGTAATGTGGGACCATACTGAAACAGGCAATTAAACCTGGTTTCGATCAATATTTTAGAGAATAATTCATGTTATGTCTGGGATATGTCTGGGATTTGCCCTCATCAGGCTCATACTTTCGCGTTTTTCACATACTTGTTGAACAGATCCTGGGTTTTTTCTGGTTTGGATCACGTAGTAATGTGGGACCACACTGAAACAATCAATTAAACCTGGTCTTGATAAATATTTTAGAGGATAACGCAAGTTAGGTCTGGGATTGGCCTGGGATTTGACCTCATCAGACTCATACTTTCGCATTCTTCACATACTTGTTGAACTGATCCTGGGTTTTTTCTGGTTTGGATCACGTAGTAATGTGGTACCACACTGAAACGGTCAATTAAACCTGGTTTCGATCAAAATTTTAGAGGATAACGCAAGTTAGGTCTGGGATAGGTCTGGGATTTGACCTCATCAGACTCATACTTTCGCACACTTCACATACTCGTTGAACAGATCCTGGGCTATTTTCTGGTTTGGATCACATAGTAATGTGGTACCACACTGAAACAGTCGATTAAACCAGGTTTCGATCAATATTTTAGAGGAGAACGCATGTTAGGTCTAGGTTAGGCCTGGGATTTTCACTCATCAGTCTCATACTTTCGCATTCTTCACATTCTTGTTGAACGGATCCTGGGTTTTTTCTGGTTTGGATCACGTAGTAATGTGGGACCACACTAAAACAGTCAATTAAACCAGGTTTCGATCAATATTTTAGAGAATAATTCATGTTAGGTCAAGGTTAGGTCTGGTATTTGCACTCATCAGGCTCATTCTTTAGCATATTTCTCATACTTCAGGGCTAGATGCTGGGCTGTTTCTGGATTGTGTCACGTAGTAATGAGGTACCACGCTGAAACAGTCAATTAAACCTGGATTCGATCTATATTTTAGAGGATAACGCAAGTTAGGTCTGGGATAGGTCTAGGATTTGCCCTCATCAGGCTCTTACTTTCGCATATTTCTCATACTTCATGGCTAGATCCTGGGCTATTTCTGGATTGGTTCACGTAGTAAAGTGGTACCACACTGAAACATTCAATGAAACCTGGTCTGGATAAATATTTTAGAGGGTAACGCATCTTAGGTCTGGGTTAGGTCTAAGATTTGCCCTCATCAGGCTCACAGTTTCGCGTTTTTCACATACTTGTTGAACAGATCCTGGGTTTTTTCTGGTTTGGATCACGTAGTAGTGTGGTACCACACTGAAACAGTCCATTAAACCTGGTTTCGATCAATATTTTAGAGAATAATTCAAGTTAGGCCATGGTTAGGTCTGGTATTTGCACTCATCAGGCTCATTCTTTCGCATATTTCTCATACTTCATGGCTAGATGCTGGGCTGTTTCTGGATTGCGTCACGTAGTAATGCGGTACCACGCTGAAACAGTCAATTAAACCTGGATTCGATCAATATTTTAGAGGATAACGCATCTTAGGTCTGGGTTAGGTCTAAGATTTGCCCTCATCAGGCTCACAGTTTCGCGTTTTTCACATACTTGTTGAACAGATCCTGGGTTTTTTCTGGTTTGGATCACGTAGTAGTGTGGTACCACACTGAAACAGTCCATTAAACCTGGTTTCGATCAATATTTTAGAGAATATTTCAAGTTAGGCCATGGTTAGGTCTGGGATTTGTCCTCATCAGGCTCATTCTTTCGCATATTTCTCAAACTTGATGGCTAGATCCTGGGCTTTTTCTGGATTGCATCACGTAGTAATGTGGTACCACACTGAAACATTCAATTAAACCTGGTCTTGACAAATATTTTAGAGGCTAACGCATGTTAGATCTGGGTTAGGTCTAGGATTTGCCCTCATCAGGCTCATACTTTCGCATATTTCTCATACTTCATGGCTAGATCCTGGGCTTTTTCTGGAATGCATCACGTAGTAATGAAGTACAACACTGAAACAGTCAATTAAACCTGGTTTACATCAATATCTTAGAGGACAACGCAAGTTAGGTCTGGGATAGGTCTTGGATTTGCCCTCATCAGGCTCATACTTTCGCGTTTTTCACATACTTCTTGAACAGATCCTGGGTCTTTTCTGGTTTGGATCACGTAGTAGTGGGGTACCACACTGAAAGAGTCCATTATACCTGGTTTGGATCAATATTTTAGAGGATAACGCATGTTAGGTCTAGGTTTGGTCTGGGATTTTCACTCATCAGACTCATACTTTCGCAGTCTTCACATACCTGTTGAAAGGATCCTGGGTTTTTTCTGGTTTGGATCACGTAGTAATGTGGGACCACACTGAAACAGTCAATTAAACCTGGTTTCGTTCAATATTTTAGAGAATAATTCATGTTAGGTCCAGGCCAGGTCTGGGATTTGCTCTCATCAGGCTCATTCTTTCGCATATTTCTCATACTTGATGGCTAGATCCTGGGCTTTTTCTGGATTGCATCACGTAGTAACGAAGTACAACACTGAAACAGTCAATTAAACCTGGTTTCCATCAATATCTTAGAGGACAACGCAAGTTAGGTCTGGGATATGTCTGGGATTTGCCCTCATCAGGCTCATACTTTCGCGTTTTTCACATACTTGTTGAACAGAACCTGGGTTTTTTCTGGTTTGGATCACGTAGTAGTGTGGTACCACGCTGAAACAGTCCATTAAACCTGGTTTGGATCAATATTTTACAGGATAACGCATGTTAGGTCTAGGTTAGGCCTGGGATTTTCACTCATCAGACTCATACTTTCGCATTCTTCACATACTTGATGGCTAGATCCTGGGTTTTTTCTGGTTTGGATCACGTAGAAATGTGGTACCACACTGAAACAGTCGATTAAACCTGGTTTCGATCAATATTTTAGAGGATAACGCAAGTTAAGTCAGGGAATGGTCTGGAATTTGACCTCATCAGACTCTTACTTTCGCACACTTCACATACTCGTTGAACGGATCCTGGGTTATTTTCTGCTTTGGATCACATAGTAATGTGGTACCACACTGAAACAGTCGATTAAACCAGGTTTCGATCAATATTTTAGAGGATAACGCATGTTAGGTCTAGGTTTGGTCTGGGATTTTCACTCATCAGACTCATACTTTCGCAGTCTTCACATACCTGTTGAAAGGATCCTGGGTTTTTTCTGGTTTGGATCACGTAGTAATGTGGGACCACACTGAAACAGTCAATTAAACCTGGTTTCGTTCAATATTTTAGAGAATAATTCATGTTAGGTCCAGGCCAGGTCTGGGATTTGCTCTCATCAGGCTCATTCTTTCGCATATTTCTCATACTTGATGGCTAGATCCTGGGCTATTTCTGGATTGGATCACGTAGTAATGTGGTACCACACTGAAACTGTCAATTAAACCTGGTTTCGATCAATATTTTAGAGGATAACGCAAGTTAGGTCTGGGATATGTCTGGGATTTGCCCTCATCAGGCTCATACTTTCGCGTTTTTCACAAACTTGTTGAACAGATCCTGGGTTTTTTCTGGTTTGGATCACGTAGTAGTGTGGTACCACGCTGAAACAGTCCATTAAACCTGGTTTGGATCAATATTTTAGAGGATAACGCATGTTAGGTCTAGGTTAGGTCTGGGATTTTCACTCATCAGAATCATACTATCGCATTCTTCACATACTTGTTGAACGGATCCTGGGTTTTTTCTGGTTTGGATCACGTAGTAATGTGGTACCACACTGAAACAGACGATTAAACCTGGTTTCGATCAATATTTTAAAGGATAACGCAAGTTAGGTCTGGGAATGGTCTGGGATTTGACCTCATCAGACTCATACTTTCGCAACACTTCACATACTCCTTGAACAGATCCTGGGTTATTTTCTGGTTTGGATCACGTAGTAATGTGGTACCACACTAAAACGGTCAATTAAACCTGGTTTCCATCAATATCTTAGAGGACAACGCAAGTTAGGTCTGGGAAAGGTCTAGGATTTGCCCTCATCAGGCTCTTACTTTCGCATATTTCTCATACTTCATGGCTAGATCCTGGGCTATTTCTGGATTGGATCACGTAGTAAAGTGGTACCACACTGAAACATTCAATGAAACCTGGTCTGGATAAATATTTTAGAGGGTAACGCATCTTAGGTCACGGTTAGGTCTAAGATTTGCCCTCATCAGGCTCACAGTTTCGCGTTTTTCACATACTTGTTGAACAGATCCTGGGTTTTTTCTGGTTTGGATCACGAAGCAGGGTGGTACCACGCTGAAACACTCAATTAAACCTGGATTCGATCAATATTTTAGAGGATAACGCATGTTAGGTCTAGGTTAGGCCTGGGATTTTCACTCATCAGACTCATACTTTCGCATTCTTCACATACTTGATGGCTAGATCCTGGGTTTTTTCTGGTTTGGATCACGTAGTAATGTGGTACCACACTGAAACGGTCAATTAAACCTGGTTTCGATCAATATTTTAGAGAATAATTCATGTTAGGTCAAGGTTAGGTCTGGGATTTGCCCTCATCAGGCTCATTCTTTCGCATATTTCTCAAACTTGATGGCTAGATCCTGGGCTTTTTCTGGATTGCATCACGTAGTAATGTGGTACCACACTGAAACATTCAATTAATCCTGGTCTTGACAAATATTTTAGAGGCTAACGCATGTTAGATCTGGGTTAGGTCTAGGATTTGCCCTCATCAGGCTCATACTTTCGCATATTTCTCATACTTCATGGCTAGATCCTCGGCTTTTTCTGGAATGCATCACGTAGTAATGAGGTACAACACTGAAACAGTCAATTAAACCTGGTTTACATCAATATCTTAGAGGACAACGCAAGTTAGGTCTGGGATAGGTCTTGGATTTGCCCTCATCAGGCTCACAGTTTCGCGTTTTTCACACACTTGTTGAACAGATCCTGGGTTTTTTCTGGTTTGGATTACGTAGTAGTGTGGTACCACACTGAAAGAGTCCATTATACCTGGTTTGGACCAATATTTTAGAGGATAACGCATGTTAGGTCTAAGTTAGGTCTGGGATTTTCACTCATCAGACTCATACTTTCGCAGTCTTCACATACCTGTTGAACGGATCCTGGGTTTCTTCTGGTTTGGATCACGTAGTAATGTGGTACCACACTGAAACAGTCGATTAAAACTGGTTTCGATCAATATTTTAGAGGATACAGCAAGTTAAGTCTGGGATTGGTCTGGGATTTGACCTCATCAGACTCATACTTTCGCACAGTTCACATACTCGTTGAACAGATCCTGGGTTATTTTCTGGTTTGGATCACATAGTAATGTGGTACCACACTGAAACAGACGATTAAACCAGGTTTCGATCAATATTTTTGAGGATAACGCATGTTAGGTCTAGGTTAGGCCTGGGATTTTCACTCATCAGACTCATACTTTCGCATTCTTCACATACTTGTTGAAAGGATCCTGGGTTTTTTCTGGTTTGGATCACGTAGTAATGTGGGACCACACTGAAACAGTCAATTAAACCTGGTTTCGATCAATATTTTAGAGAATAATTCATGTTAGGTCCAGGCCAGGTCTGGGATTTGCTCTCATCAGGCTCATTCTTTCGCATATTTCTCATACTTGATGGCTAGATCCTGGGCTTTTTCTGGATTGCATCACGTAGTAACGAAGTACAACACTGAAACAGTCAATTAAACCTGGTTTCCATCAATATCTTAGAGGACAACGCAAGTTAGGTCTGGGATATGTCTGGGATTTGCCCTCATCAGGCTCATACTTTCGCGTTTTTCACATACTTGTTGAACAGATCCTGGGTTTTTTCTGGTTTGGATCACGTAGTAGTGTGGTACCACGCTGAAACAGTCCATTAAACCTGGTTTGGATCAATATTTTAGAGGATAACGCATGTTAGGTCTAGGTTAGGCCTGGGATTTTCACTCATCAGACTCATACTTTCGCATTCTTCACATACTTGATGGCTAGATCCTGGGTTTTTTCTGGTTTGGATCACGTAGAAATGTGGTACCACACTGAAACAGTCGATTAAACCTGGTTTCGATCAATATTTTAGAGGATAACGCAAGTTAAGTCAGGGAATGGTCTGGGATTTGACCTCATCAGACTCTTACTTTCGCACACTTCACATACTCGTTGAACGGATCCTGGGTTATTTTCTGGTTTGGATCACATAGTAATGTGGTACCACACTGAAATAGTCGATTAAACCAGGTTTCGATCAATATTTTTGAGGATAACGCATGTTAGGTCTAGGTTAGGCCTGGGTTTTTCACTCATCAGACTCATACTTTCGCATTCTTCACGTACTTGTTGAACGGATCCTGGGTTTTTTCTGGTTTGGATCAGGTAGTAATGTGGGACCACACTGAAACAGTCAATTAAACCTGGTTTCGATCAATATTTTAGAGAATAATTCATGTTAGGTCTAGGTTAGGCCTGGGATTTGCCCTCGTCAGGCTCATACTTTCGCATATTTCTCATACTTCATGGCTAGATCCTGGGCTATTTCTGGATTGGATCACGTAGTAATGTGGTACCACACTGAAACTGTCAATTAAACCTGGTTTCGATCAATATTTTAGAGGATAACGCAAGTTAGGTCTGGGATATGTCTGGGATTTGCCCTCATCAGGCTCATACTTTCGCGTTTTTCACACACTTGTTGAACAGATCCTGGGTTTTTTCTGGTTTGGATCACGTAGTAGTGTGGTACCACGCTGAAACAGTCCATTAAACCTGGTTTGGATCAATATTTTAGAGGATAACGCATGTTAGGTCTAGGTTAGGTCTGGGATTTTCACTCATCAGAATCATACTATCGCATTCTTCACATACTTGTTGAACGGATCCTGGGTTTTTTCTGGTTTGGATCACGTAGTAATGTGGTACCACACTGAAACAGTCGATTAAACCTGGTTTCGATCAATATTTTAGAGGATAACGCAAGTTAGGTCTGGGAATGGTCTGGGATTTGACCTCATCAGACTCATACTTTCGCAACACTTCACATACTCCTTGAACAGATCCTGGGTTATTTTCTGGTTTGGATCACGTAGTAATGTGGTACCACACTAAAACGGTCAATTAAACCTGGTTTCCATCAGTATCTTAGAGGACAACGCAAGTTAGGTCTGGGATAGGTCTAGGATTTGCCCTCATCAGGCTCTTACTTTCGCATATTTCTCATACTTCATGGCTAGATCCTGGGCTATTTCTGGATTGGATCACGTAGTAAAGTGGTACCACACTGAAACATTCAATGAAACCTGGTCTGGATAAATATTTTAGAGGGTAACGCATCTTAGGTCTGGGTTAGGTCTAAGATTTGCCCTCATCAGGCTCACAGTTTCGCGTTTTTCACATACTTGTTGAACAGATCCTGGGTTTTTTCTAGTTTGGATCACGAAGTAGGGTGGTACCACACTGAAACAGTCAATGAAACCTGGTTTCCATCAATATTTTAGAGGATAACGCACGTTAGGTCTAGGTTAGGTCTGGGATTTGCTCTCATCAGGCTCATTCTTTCGCATATTTCTCATACTTGATGGCTAGATCCTGGGCTTTTTCTGGATTGCATCACGTAGTAATGCAGTACCACACTGAAACAGACAATGAAACCTGGTTTCCATCAATATTTTAGAGGACAACGCATGTTAGGTCTAGGTAAGGCCTGAGATTTTCACTGATCGGACTCATACTTTCGCATTTTTCACATACTTGTTGAACGGATCCTGGGTTTTTTCTGGTTTGGATCACGTAGTAATGTGGTACCACACTGAAACGGTCAATTAAACCTGGTTTCGATCAATATTTTAGAGAATAATTCATGTTAGGTCAAGGTTAGGTCTGGGATTTGCCCTCATCAGGCTCATTCTTTCGCATATTTCTCAAACTTGATGGCTAGATCCTGGGCTTTTTCTGGATTGCATCACGTAGTAATGTGGTACCACACTGAAACATTCAATTAAACCTGGCCTTGACAAATGTTTTAGAGGCTAACGCATGTTAGGTCTGGGTTAGGTCTAGGATTTGCCCTCATCAGGCTCATACTTTCGCATTTATCACATACTTGTTGAACGGATCCTGGGTTTTTTCTGGTTTGGATCACGTAGTAATGTGGTACCACACTGAAACGGTCAATTAAACCTGGTTTCGATCAATATTTTAGAGAATAATTCATGTTAGGTCTAGGTCAGGTCTGGGATTTGCTCTCATCAGGCTCATTCTTTCGCATATTTCTCATACTTGATGGCTAGATCCTGCGCTTTTTCTGGATTGCATCACGTAGTAACGAAGTACAACACTGAAACAGTCAATTAAACCTGGTTTCCATCAATATCTTAGAGGACAACGCAAGTTAGGTCTGGGATATGTCTGGGATTTGCCCTCATCAGGCTCATACATTCGCGTTTTTCACATACTTGTTGAACAGATCCTGGGTTTTTTCTGGTTTGGATCACGTAGTAGTGTGGTACCACGCTGAAACAGTCCATTAAACCTGGTTTGGATCAATATTTTAGAGGATAACGCATGTTAGGTCTAAGTTAGGCCTGGGATTTTCACTCATCAGACTCATACTTTCGCATTCTTCACATACTTGATGGCAAGATCCTGGGTTTTTTCTGGTTTGGATCACGTAGTAATGTGGTACCACACTGAAACAGTCGATTAAACCTGGTTTCGATCAATATTTTAGAGGATAACGCATGTTAGGTCTAGGTTAGGTCTGGGATTTTCACTCATCAGACTCATACTTTCGCAGTCTTCACATACCTGTTGAACGGATCCTGGGTTTTTTCTGGTTTGGATCACGTAGTAATGTGGTACCACACTGAAACAGTCGATTAAAACTGGTTTCGATCAATATTTTAGAGGATAACGCAAGTTAAGTCTGGGATTGGTCTGGGATTTGACCTCATCAGACTCATACTTTTTTTTTTTTTTTTTTTTTTTTTTTTTTTTTGTCGTGGGGAAAATCTTCGAAAGACTCCCTCCCACCTCCTTGGGGAGAGGTGGGAGGGGTGTGTGGGATTACCCGCGCCCGTACAACGACAGGCGCGGGACCTACCCACTAAAAACCCCACGGTGACCCTTCGGCACGCTTTGGGAGGATACCGGGAATCGCTCGAAGCATTCTTCCGGTATCCTCCCCGTGCCCGCGCTTTCGCGCCTATCCCCCGGGGGGACAATCGGTCCCCCCAGTAGACACACTGCCTCATAGCGGCGGGACGGGGCCACTCCATCCCGCCGCTATCCGTCCCGGGGCCGCGTTTAGTGGCGGCTGCGAGCCCCAACTCGCAACCGCCCGCGACCCCGTTTCCACCCCTCGGCGGCCGGGATCAGACTCATACTTTCGCACACTTCACATACTCGTTGAACAGATCCTGGGTTATTTTCTGGTTTGGATCACATAGTAATGTGGTACCACACTGAAACAGTCAATTAAACCTGGTTTCCATCAATATCTTAGAGGACAACGCAAGTTAGGTCTGGGATATGTCTGGGATTTGCCCTCATCAGGCTCATACTTTCGCGTTTTTCACATACTTGTTGAACAGATCCTGGGTTTTTTCTGGTTTGGATCACGTAGTAGTGTGGTACCACGCTGAAACAGTCCATTAAACCTGGTTTGGATCAATATTTTAGAGGATAACGCATGTTAGGTCTAGGTTAGGCCTGGGATTTTCACTCATCAGACTCATACTTTCGCATTCTTCACATACTTGATGGCTAGATCCTGGGTTTTTTCTGGTTTGGATCACGTAGTAATGTGGTACCACACTGAAACAGTCGATTAAACCTGGTTTCGATCAATATTTTAGAGGATAACGCAAGTTAAGTCAGGGAATGGTCTGGGATTTGACCTCATCAGACTCTTACTTTCGCACACTTCACATACTCGTTGAACGGATCCTGGGTTATTTTCTGGTTTGGATCACGTAGTAATGTGGTACCACACTGAAACAGTCGATTAAACCTGGTTTCGATCAATATTTTAGAGGATAACGCAAGTTAGGTCTGGGAATGGTCTGGGATTTGACCTCATCAGACTCATACTTTCGCAACACTTCACATACTCCTTGAACAGATCCTGGGTTATTTTCTGGTTTGGATCACATAGTAATGTGGCACCACACTGAAACAGTCGATTAAACCAGGTTTCGATCAATATTTTAGAGGATAACGCATGTTAGGTCTAGGTTAGACCTGGGATTTTCACTCATCAGACTCATAGTTTCGCATTCTTCACATACTTGTTGAACGGATCCTGGGATTTTTCTGGTTTGGATCACGTAGTAATGTGGTACCACACTGAAACGGTCAATTAAACCTGGTTTCGATCAATATTTTAGAGGATAACGCAAGTTAGGCCTGGGATAGGTCTGGGATTTGCCCCCATCAGGCTCATACTTTCGCATTCTTCACATACTTGTTGAACTGATCCTGGGTTTTTTCTGGTTTGGATCACGTAGTAATGTGGTACCACACTAAAACGGTCAATTAAACCTGGTTTCCATCAATATCTTAGAGGACAACGCAAGTTAGGTCTGGGATAGGTCTAGGATTTGCCCTCATCAGGCTCTTACTTTCGCATATTTCTCATACTTCATGGCTAGATCCTGGGCTATTTCTGGATTGGATCACGTAGTAAAGTGGTACCACACTGAAACATTCAATGAAACCTGGTCTGGATAAATATTTTAGAGGGTAACGCATCTTAGATCTGGGTTAGGTCTAAGATTTGCCCTCATCAGGCTCACAGTTTCGCGTTTTTCACATACTTGTTGAACAGATCCTGGGTTTTTTCTGGTTTGGATCACGAAGTAGGGTGGTACCACACTGAAACAGTCAATGAAACCTGGTTTCCATCAATATTTTAGAGGATAACGCACGTTAGGTCTAGGTTAGGTCTGGGATTTGCTCTCATCAGGCTCATTCTTTCGCATATTTCTCATACTTGATGGCTAGATCCTGGGCTTTTTCTGGATTGCATCACGTAGCAATGCAGTACCACACTGAAACAGACAATGAAACCTGGTTTCCATCAATATTTTAGAGGACAACGCATGTTAGGTCTAGGTAAGGCCTGAGATTTTCACTGATCGGACTCATACTTTCGCATTTTTCACATACTTGTTGAACGGATCCTGGGTTTTTTCTGGTTTGGATCACGTAGTAATGTGGTACCACACGGAAACGGTCAATTAAACCTGGTTTCGATCAATATTTTAGAGAATAATTCATGTTAGGTCAAGGTTAGGCCTGGGATTTGCCCTCATCTGGCTCATTCTTTCGCATATTTCTCAAACTTGATGGCTAGATCCTGGGCTTTTTCTGGATTGCATCACGTAGTAATGTGGTACCACACTGAAACATTCAATTAAACCTGGCCTTGACAAATGTTTTAGAGGCTAACGCATGTTAGGTCTGGGATAGGTCTAGGATTTGCCCTCATCAGGCTCATACCTTCGCATTTTTCACACACTTGTTGAACAGATCCTGGGTTTTTTCTGGTTTGGATCACGTAGTAGTGTGGTACCACGCTGAAACAGTCCATTAAACCTGGTTTGGATCAATATTTTAGAGGATAACGCATGTTAGGTCTAGGTTAGGTCTGGGATTTTCACTCATCAGAATCATACTATCGCATTCTTCACATACTTGTTGAACGGATCCTGCGATTTTTCTGGTTTGGATCACGTGGTAATGTGGTACCACACTGAAACGGTCAATTAAACCTGGTTTCGATCAATATTTTAGAGGATAACGCAAGTCAGGCCTGGGAAAGGTCTGGGATTTGCCCCCATCAGGCTCATACTTTCGCATTCTTCACATACTTGTTGAACTGATCCTGGGTTTTTTCTGGTTTGGATCACGTAGTAATGTGGTACCACACTGAAACGGTCAATTAAACCTGGTTTCCATCAATATCTTAGAGGACAACGCAAGTTAGGTCTGGAATAGGTCTACGATTTGCCCTCATCAGGCTCTTACTTTCGCATATTTCTCATACTTCATGGCTAGATCCTGGGCTATTTCTGGATTGGATCACGTAGTAAAGTGGTACCACACTGAAACATTCAATGAAACATGGTCTGGATAAATATTTTAGAGGGTAACGCATCTTAGGTCTGGGTTAGGTCTAAGATTTGCCCTCATCAGGCTCACAGTTTCGCGGTTTTCACATACTTGTTGAACAGATCCTGGGTTTTTTCTGGTTTGGATCACGAAGTAGGGTGGTACCACACTGAAACAGTCAATGAAACCTGGTTTCCATCAATATTTTAGAGGATAACGCATGTTAGGTCTAGGTTAGGTCTGGGATTTGCTCTCATCAGGCTCATTCTTTCGCATATTTCTCATACTTGATGGCTAGATCCTGGGATTTTCTGGATTGCATCACGTAGTAATGTAGTACCACACTGAAACAGACAATGAAACCTGGTTTCCATCAATATTTTAGAGGACAACGCATGTTAGGTCTAGGTAAGGCCTGAGATTTTCACTGATCGGAATCATACTTTCGCATTTTTCACATACTTGTTGAACGGATCCTGGGTTTTTTCTGGTTTGGATCACGTAGTAATGTGGTACCACACGGAAACGGTCAATTAAACCTGGTTTCGATCAATATTTTAGAGAATAATTCATGTTAGGTCAAGGTTAGGCCTGGGATTTGCCCTCATCAGGCTCATTCTTTCGCATATTTCTCAAACTTGATGGCCAGATCCTGGGCTTTTTCTGGATTGCATCACGTAGTAATGTGGTACCACACTGAAACATTCAATTAAACCTGGCCTTGACAAATGTTTTAGAGGCTAACGCATGTTAGGTCTGGGATAGGTCTAGGATTTGCCCTCATCAGGCTCATACCTTCGCATTTTTCACATACTTGTTGAACGGATCCTGGGTTTTCTCTGGTTTGGATCACGTAGTAATGTGGTACCACACTGAAACGGTCAATTAAACCTGGTTTCGATCAATATTTTAGAGAATAATTCATGTTAGGTCTAGGTCAGGTCTGGGATTTGCTCTCATCAGGCTCATTCTTTCGCATATTTCTCATACTTGATGGCTAGATCCTGGGCTTTTTCTGGATTGCATCACGTAGTAACGAAGTACAACACTGAAACAGTCAATTAAACCTGGTTTCCATCAATATCTTAGAGGACAACGCAAGTTAGGTCTGGGATATGTCTGGGATTTGCCCTCATCAGGCTCATACATTCGCACACTTCACATACTCGTTGAACGGATCCTGGGTTATTTTCTGGTTTGGATCACATAGTAATGTGGTACCACACTGAAACAGTCGATTAAACCAGGTTTCGATCAGTATTTTTGAGGATAACGCATGTTAGACCTAGGTTAGGCCTGGGATTTGTCCTCATCAGACTCATACTTTCGCATTCTTCACATACTTGTTGAACGGATCCTGGGTTTTTTCTGGTTTGGATCACGTAGTAATGTGGGACCACACTGAAACAGTCAATTAAACCTGGTTTCGATCAATATTTTAGAGAATAATTCATGTTAGGTCTAGGTTAGGCCTGGGATTTGCCCTCGTCAGGCTCATACTTTCGCATATTTCTCATACTTCATGGCTAGATCCTGGGCTATTTCTGGATTGGATCACGTAGTAATGTGGTACCACACTGAAACTGTCAATTAAACCTGGTTTCGATCAATATTTTAGAGGATAACGCAAGTTAGGTCTGGGATATGTCCGGGAATTGCCCTCATCAGGCTCATACTTTCGCGTTTTTCACACACTTGTTGAACAGATCCTGGGTTTTTTCTGGTTTGGATCACGTAGTAGTGTGGTACCACGCTGAAACAGTCCATTAAACCTGGTTTGGATCAATATTTTAGAGGATAACGCATGTTAGGTCTAGGTTAGGTCTGGGATTTTCACTCATCAGACTCATACTATCGCATTCTTCACATACTTGTTGAACGGATCCTGGGTTTTTTCTGGTTTGGATTACGTAGTAATGTGGTACCACACTGAAACAGTCGATTAAACCTGGTTTCGATCAATATTTTAGAGGATAACGCAAGTTAGGTCTGGGAGAGGTCTGGGATTTGACCTCATCAGACTCATACTTTCGCACACTTCACATACTCCTTGTACTGATCCTGGGTTATTTTCTGGTTTGGATCACATAGTAATGTGGGACCACAGTGAAACAGTCGATTAAACCAGGTTTCGATCAATATTTTAGAGGATAACGCATGTTAGGTCTAGGTTAGGCCTGGGATTTTCACCCATCAGACTCATACTTTCGCATTCTTCACATACTTGTTGAACGGATCCTGGGTTTTTTCTGGTTTGGATCACGTAGTAATGTGGGACCACACTGAAACAGTCAAGTAAACCTGTTTTCGATCAATATTTTAGAGAATAATTCATGTTAGGTCTAGGATAGGTCTGGGATTTGCTCTCATCAGGCTCATTCTTTCGCATGTTTCTCATACATGTTGAACTGATCCTGGGTTTTTTCGGGTTTGCATCACGTAGTAATGAAGTACAACACTGAAACAGTCAATTAAACCTGGTTTCCATCAATATCTTAGAGGACAACGCAAGTTAGGTCTGGGATAGGTCTAGGATTTGCCCTCATCAGGCTCTTACTTTCGCATATTTCTCATACTTCATGGCTAGATCCTGGGCTATTTCTGGATTGGATCACGTAGTAATGTGGGACCACACTGAAACAGTCAAGTAAACCTGTTTTCGATCAATATTTTAGAGAATAATTCATGTTAGGTCTAGGATAGGTCTGGGATTTGCTCTCATCAGGCTCATTCTTTCGCATATTTCTCATACATGTTGAACAGATCCTGGGTTTTTTCGGGTTTGCATCACGTAGTAATGAAGTACAACACTGAAACAGTCGATTAAACCTGGTTTCGATCAATATTTTAGAGGATAACGCAAGTTAAGTCTGGGAATGGTCTGGGATTTGACCTCATCAGACTCATACTTTCGCATTCTTCACATACTTGTTGAACGGATCCTGGGTTTTTTCTGGTTTGGATCACGTAGTAATGTGGTACCACACTGAAACAGTCGATTAAACCAGGTTCCGATCAATATTTTTGAGGATAACGCATGTTAGGTCTAGGTTAGGCCTGGGATTTGACCTCATCAGACTCATACTTTCGCATTCTTCACATACTTGTTGAACGGATCCTGGGTTTTTTCTGGTTTGGATCACGTAGTAATGTGGTACCACACTGAAACAGTCGATTAAACCTGGTTTCGATCAATATTTTAGAGGATAACGCAAGTTAGGTCTGGGATAGGTCTGGGATTTGACCTCATCAGATTCATTCTTTCGCACACTTCACATACTCCTTGAACAGATCCTGGGTTATTTTCTGGTTTGGATCACATAGTAATGTGGTACCACACTGAAACAGTCGATTAAACCAGGTTTCGATCTATATTTTAGAGGATAACGCATGTTAGGTCTAGGTTAGGCCTGGGATTTTCACCCATCAGACTCATACTTTCGCATTCTTCACATACTTGTTGAACGGATCCTGGGTTTTTTCTGGTTTGGATCACGTAGTAATGTGGGACCATACTGAAACAGTCAATTAAACCTGATCTTGATAAATATTTTAGAGGATAACGCATGTTAGGTCTGGGATAGGTCTAGGATATGCCCTCATCAGGCTCTTACTTTCGCATATTTCTCATACTTCATGGCTAGATCCTGGGCTATTTCTGGATTGGATCACGTAGTAAAGTGATAACACACTGAAACATTCAATGAAACCTGGTTTCGATCAATATTTTAGAGAATAATTCATGTTAGGTCTAGGTTAGGTCTGGGATTTGCTCCCATCAGGTTCATTCTTTCGCATATTTCTCATACTTCATGGCTAGATCCTGGGCTATTTCTGGATTCGATCACGTAGTAATGAAGTACAACACTGAAACAGTCAATTAAACCCGGTTTCGAGGAATATTTTAGAGAATAATTCATGTTAGGTCTAGGTTAGGTCTGGGATTTGCCCTCATCAGGCTCATACTTTCGCATATTTCTCATACTTCATGGCTAGATCCTGGGCTGTTTCTGGATTGTATCAGGTAGTAAAGTGGTACCACACTGAAACATTCAATGAAACCTGGTCTGGATAAATATTTTAGAGGATAACGCATCTTAGGTCTGGGTTAGGTCTAAGATTTGCCCTCATCAGGCTCACAGTTTAGCGTTTTTCACATACTTCTTGAACAGATCCTGGGCTTTCTCTGGTTTGGATCACGAAGTAGTGTGGTACCATACTGAAACAGTCCATTAAACCTGGTCTGGATAAATATTTTAGAGGATAACGCATCTTAGGTCTGGGTTAGGTCTAAGATTTGCCCTCATCAGGCTCACAGTTTAGCGTTTTTCACATACTTGTTGAACGGATCCTGGGTTTTTTCTGGTTTTGATCACGTAGTAATGTGGCACCACACTGAAACATTCAATTAAACCTGTTCTTGTTAAATATTTTAGAGAATAACGCATGTTAGGTCTAGGTTAGGTCAGGGATTTGCTCCCATCAGGCTCATTCTTTCGCATATTTCTCATACTTGATGGCTAGATCCTGGGCATTTTCTGGATTGCATCACGTAGTAATGTAGTACAACACTGAAACAGTCAATTAAACCTGGTTTCGATCAATATTTTAGAGAACAATTCATGTTAGGTCTAGGTTAGGTCTGGGATTTGCTCTCATCAGGTTCATTCTTTCGCATATTTCTCATACTTGATGGCTAGATCGTGGGCTTTTTCTGGATTGCATCACGTAGTAATGAAGTACAACACTGAAACAGTCAAGTAAACCTGGTTTCCATCAATATTCTAGAGGACAACGCATGTTAGGTCTAGGTTAGGCCTGGGATTTGCCCTCATCAGGGTCATACTGTCGCAGTTTTAACATACTTGTTGAACGGATCCTGGGTTTTTTCTGGTTTGGTTCACGTAGTAATGTGGTACCACACTGAAACATTCAATTAAACCTGGTCTTGATAAATATTTTAGAGGATAACGCATGTTAGGTTTGGGTTAGGTCTAGGATTTGCCCTCATCAGGCTCATACTTTCGCATATTTCTCATACTTCATGGCTAGATCCTGGGCTGTTTCTGGATTGTGTCACGTAGTAATGTGGCACCACGCTGAAACAGTCGATTAAACCTGGTTTCGATCAATATTTTAGAGGATAACGCAAGCTAAGTCTGGGATAGGTCTGGGATTTGACCTCATCAGACTCATACTTTCGCGTTTTTCACATACTTGTTGAACAGATCCTGGGTTTTTTCTGGTTTGGATCACGTAGTAATGTGGGACCACACTGAAACAATCAATTAAGCCTGATCTTGATAAATATTTTAGAGGATAACGCATGTTAGGTCTGGGTTAGGTCTAGGATTTGCCCTCATCAGGCTCATACTTTCGCATATTTCTCATACTTCATGGCTAGATCCTGGGCTGTTTCTGGATTGTATCAGGTAGTAAAGTGGTACCACACTGAAACATTCAATGAAACCTGGTCTGGATAAATATTTTAGAGGATAACGCATCTTAGGTCTGGGTTAGGTCTAAGATTTGCCCTCATCAGGCTCACAGTTTAGCGTTTTTCACATACTTCTTGAACAGATCCTGGGCTTTCTCTGGTTTGGATCACGAAGTAGTGTGGTACCATACTGAAACAGTCCATTAAACCTGGTCTGGATAAATATTTTAGAGGATAACGCATCTTAGGTCTGGGTTAGGTCTAAGATTTGCCCTCATCAGGCTCACAGTTTAGCGTTTTTCACATACTTGTTGAACGGATCCTGGGTTTTTTCTGGTTTTGATCACGTAGTAATGTGGCACCACACTGAAACATTCAATTAAACCTGTTCTTGTTAAATATTTTAGAGAATAACGCATGTTAGGTCTAGGTTAGGTCAGGGATTTGCTCCCATCAGGCTCATTCTTTCGCATATTTCTCATACTTGATGGCTAGATCCTGGGCATTTTCTGGATTGCATCACGTAGTAATGTAGTACAACACTGAAACAGTCAATTAAACCTGGTTTCGATCAATATTTTAGAGAACAATTCATGTTAGGTCTAGGTTAGGTCTGGGATTTGCTCTCATCAGGTTCATTCTTTCGCATATTTCTCATACTTGATGGCTAGATCGTGGGCTTTTTCTGGATTGCATCACGTAGTAATGAAGTACAACACTGAAACAGTCAAGTAAACCTGGTTTCCATCAATATTCTAGAGGACAACGCATGTTAGGTCTAGGTTAGGCCTGGGATTTGCCCTCATCAGGGTCATACTGTCGCAGTTTTAACATACTTGTTGAACGGATCCTGGGTTTTTTCTGGTTTGGTTCACGTAGTAATGTGGTACCACACTGAAACATTCAATTAAACCTGGTCTTGATAAATATTTTAGAGGATAACGCATGTTAGGTTTGGGTTAGGTCTAGGATTTGCCCTCATCAGGCTCATACTTTCGCATATTTCTCATACTTCATGGCTAGATCCTGGGCTGTTTCTGGATTGTGTCACGTAGTAATGTGGCACCACGCTGAAACAGTCGATTAAACCTGGTTTCGATCAATATTTTAGAGGATAACGCAAGCTAAGTCTGGGATAGGTCTGGGATTTGACCTCATCAGACTCATACTTTCGCGTTTTTCACATACTTGTTGAACAGATCCTGGGTTTTTTCTGGTTTGGATCACGTAGTAATGTGGGACCACACTGAAACAATCAATTAAGCCTGATCTTGATAAATATTTTAGAGGATAACGCATGTTAGGTCTGGGTTAGGTCTAGGATTTGCCCTCATCAGGCTCATACTTTCGCATATTTCTCATACTTCATGGCTAGATCCTGGGCTGTTTCTGTATTGGATCACGTAGTAATGTGGTACCACGCTGAAACAGTCAATTAAACCTGTTTTCGATCAATATTTTAGAGGATAACGCAAGTTAGGTCTGGGATAGGTCTAGGATTTGCCCTCATCAGGCTCTTACTTTCGCATATTTCTCATACTTCATGGCTAGATCCTGGGCTATTTCTGGATTGGATCACGTAGTAAAGTGGTACCACACTGAAATATTCAATGAAACCTGGTCTGGATAAATATTTTAGAGGATAACGCATCTTATGTCTGGGTTAGGTCTAAGATTTGCCCTCATCAGGCTCACAGTTTAGCGTTTTTCACATACTTGTTGAACAGATCCTGGGTTTTTTCTGGTTTGGATCACGAAGTAGTGTGGTACCACACTGAAACAGTCCATTAAACCTGGTTTCGCTCAATATTATAGAGGATAACGCATGTAAGGTCTAGGTTAGGTCTGGGATTTGCACTCATCAGGCTCATTCTTTCGCATTATTTCTCATACTTGATGGCTAGATCCTGGGTTTCTTCTGGTTTGGATCACGTAGTAATGTGGTACCACACTGAAACAGTCGATTAAACCAGGTTTCGATCTATATTTTAGAGGATAACGGAAGTTAAGTCTGGGATAGGTCTGGGATTTGACCTCATCAGACTCATACTTTCGCACACTTCACATACTCGTTGAACAGATCCTGGGTTATTTTCTGGTTTGGATCACGTAGTAATGTGGTACCACACTGAAACAGTCGATTAAACCTGGTTTCGATCAATATTTTAGAGGATAACGCAAGTTAGGTCTGGGATAGGTCTGGGATTTGACCTCATCAGATTCATTCTTTCGCACACTTCACATACTCCTTGAACAGATCCTGGGTTATTTTCTCGTTTGGATCACATAGTAATGTGGTACCACACTGAAACAGTCGACTAAACCAGGTTTCGATCTATATTTTAGAGGATAACGCATGTTAGGTCTAGGTTAGGCCTGGGATTTTCACCCATCAGACTCATACTTTCGCATTCTTCACATACTTGTTGAACGGGTCCTGGGTTTTTTCTGGTTTGGATCACGTAGTAATGTGGGACCATACTGAAACAGTCAAGTAAACCTGATTTCGATCAATATTTTAGAGAATAATTCATGTTAGGTCTAGGATAGGTCTGGGATTTGCTCTCATCAGGCTCATTCTTTCGCATATTTCTCATACATGTTGAACAGATCCTAGGTTTTTTCGGGTTTGGATCACGTAGTAATGAAGTACAACACTGAAACAGTCAATTAAACCTGGTTTCCAGCAATATCTTAGAGGACAACGCAAGTTAGGTCTGGGATAGGTCTGGGATTTGCCCTCATCAGGCTCATACTTTCGCATATTTCTCATACTTCATGGCTAGATCCTGGGCTATTTCTGGATTGGACCACGTAGTAATGTTGTACCACACTGAAACAGTCAATTAAACCTGGTTTTGATCAATATTTTAGAGAATAATTCATGTTAGGTCTAGGTTAGGTCAGGGATTTGCTCTCGTCAGGCTCATTCTTTCGCATATTTCTCTTACTTGATGGCTAGATCCTGGGCTTTTTCTGGATTGCATCACGTAGTAATGAAGTACAACACTGAAACAGTCAATTAAACCTGGTTTCGATCAATATTTTAGAGAATAATTCATGTTAGGTCTAGGTTAGGTCTGGGATTTCCTCTCATCAGGCTCATTCTTTCGCATATTTCTCATACTTGATGGCTAGATCCTGGGCTTTTTCTGGATTGCATCACGTAGTAAAGAAGTACAACACTGAAACAGTCAATTAAACCTGGTTTCCATCAATATTTTAGAGGACAACGCATGTTAGGTCTAGGTTAGGCCTGGGATTTGCCCTCATCAGGGTCATACTGTCGCAGTTTTAACATACTTGTTGAGCGGATCCTGGGTTTTTTCTGGTTTGGTTCACGTAGTAATGTTGTACCACAATGAAACATTCAATTAAACCTGGTCTTGATAAATATTTTAGAGGATAACGCATGTTAGGTCTGGGTTAAGTCTAGGATTTGCTCTCATCAGGCTCATACTTTCGCATATTTCTCATACTTCATGGCTAGACCCTGGGCTGTTTCTGGATTGTATCACGTAGTAATGGGGTACCACGCTGAAACAGTCAATTAAACCTGGTTTCGATCAATATTTTAGAGGATAACGCAAGTTAGGTCTGGGATAGGTCTAGGATATGCCCTCATCAGGCTCTTACTTTCGCATATTTCTCATACTTCATGGCTAGATCCTGGGCTATTTCTGGATTGGATCACGTAGTAAAGTGATAACACACTGAAACATTCAATGAAACCTGGTCTGGATAAATATTTTAGAGGATAACGCATCTTAGGTCTGGGTTAGGTCTAAGATTTGCCCTCATCAGGCTTACAATTTAGCGTTTTTCACATACTTCTTGAACAGATCCTGGGCTTTCTCTGGTTTGGATCACGAAGTAGTGTGGTACCTCACTGAAACAGTCCATTAAACCTGGTTTCGCTCAATATTTTAGAGGATAACGCATGTTAGGTCTAGGTTAGGTCTGGGGTTTGCTCTCATCAGACTCATTCTTTCGCATATTTCTCACACTTGATGGCTAGATCCTGGGCTTTTTCTGGATTGCATCACGTAGTAATGTAGTACCACACTGAAACAGTCAATGAAACCTGGTTTCCATCAATATTTTAGAGGACAACGCAAGTTAGGTCTAGGTGAGGCCTGAGATTTTCACTGATCAGACTCATACTTTCGCATTCTTCACATACATGTTGAACGGATCCTGGGTTTTTTCTGGTTTTGATCACGTAGTAATGTGGTACCACACTGAAACATTCAATTAAACCTGGTCTTGATAAATATTTTAGAGAATAACGCATGTTAGGTCTGGTTTAGGTCCAGGATTTGTCCTCATCAGGCTCATACTTTCGCATATTTCTCATACTTCATGGCTAGATCCTGGGCTATTTCTGGATTCGATCACGTAGTAATGTGGTACTACACTGAAACAGTCAATTAAACCTGGTTTTGATCAATATTTTAGAGAATAATTCATGTTAGGTCTAGGTTAGGTCTGGGATTTACTCCCATCAGGCTCATTCTTTCGCATATTTCTCATACTTGATGGCTAGATCCTGGGCTTTTTCTGGATTGCATCACGTAGTAATGAAGTACAACACTGAAACAGTCAATTAAACCTGGTTTCGATCAATATTTTAGAGAATAATTCATGTTAGGTCTAGGTTAGGTCTGGGATTTGCTCTCATCAGGCTCATTGTTTCGCATATTTCTCATACTTGATGGCTAGATCCTGGGCTTTTTCTGGATTGCATCACGCAGTAATGAAGTACAACACTGAAACAGTCAATTAAACCTGGTTTCCATCAATATTCTAGAGGACAACGCATGTTAGGTCTAGGTTAGGCCTGGGATTTGCCCTCATCAGGGTCATACGGTCGCAGTTTTAACATACTTGTTGAACGGATCCTGGGTTTTTTCTGGTTTGGTTCACGTAGTAATGTGGTACCACACTGAAACATTCAATTAAACCTTTTCTTGATAAATATTTTAGAGGTTAACGCATGTTAGGTTTGGGTTAGGTCTAGGATTTGCCCTCATCAGGCTCATACTTTCGCATATTTCTCATACTTCATGGCTGGATCCTGGGCTGTTTCTGGATTGTATCAGGTAGTAAAGTGGTACCACACTGAAACATTCAATGAAACCTGGTCTGGATAAATATTTTAGAGGATAACGCATCTTAGGTCTGGGTTAGGTCTAAGATTTGCCCTCATCAGGCTCACAGTTTAGCGTTTTTCACATACTTCTTGAACAGATCCTGGGCTTTCTCTGGTTTGGATCACGAAGTAGTGTGGTACCATACTGAAACAGTCCATTAATCCTGGTCTGGATAAATATTTTAGAGGATAACGCATCTTAGGTCTGGGTTAGGTCTAAGATTTGCCCTCTTCAGGCTCACAGTTTAGCGTTTTTCACATACTTGTTGAACGGATCCTGGGTTTTTTCTGGTTTGGTTCACGTAGTAATGTGGTACCACACTGAAACATTCAATTAAACCTGGTCTTGATAAATATTTTAGAGGATAACGCATGTTAGGTTTGGGTTAGGTCTAGGATTTGCCCTCATCAGTCTCATACTTTCGCATATTTCTCATACTTCATGGCTAGATCCTGGGCTGTTTCTGGATTGTATCACGTAGTAATGTGGGACCACACTGAAACAGTCAAGTAAACCTGGTTTCGATCAATATTTTAGAGAATAATTCATGTTAGGTCTAGGTTAGGTCTGGGATTTGCTCTCATCAGGCCCATTCTTTCGCATATTTCTCATACATGTTGAACAGATCCTGGGTTTTTTCTGGTTTTGATCACGTAGTAATGTGGGACCACACTGAAACAATCAATTAAACCTGATCTTGATAAATATTTTAGAGGATAACGCATGTTAGGTCTGGGTTAGGTCTAGGATTTGCCCACATCAGGCTCATACTTTCGCATATTTCTCATACTTCATGGCTAGATCCTGGGCTGTTTCTGTATTGGATCACGTAGTAATGTGGTACCACGCTGAAACAGTCAATTAAACCTGTTTTCGTTCAATATTTTAGAGGATAACGCAAGTTAGGTCTGGGATAGGTCTAGGATTTGCCCTCATCAGGCTCTTACTTTCGCATATTTCTCATACTTCATGGCTAGATCCTGGGCTATTTCTGGATTGGATCACGTAGTAAAGTGGTACCACACTGAAATATTCAATGAAACCTGGTCTGGATAAATATTTTAGAGGATAACGCATCTTAAGTCTGGGTTAGGTCTAAGATTTGCCCTCATCAGGCTCACAGTTTAGAGTTTTTCACATACTTGTTGAACAGATCCTGGGTTTTTTCTGGTTTGGATCACGAAGTAGTGTGGTACCACACTGAAACAGTCCATTAAACCTGGTTTCGCTCAATATTATAGAGGGTAACGCATGTAAGGTCTAGGTTAGGTCTGGGATTTGCTCTCATCAGGCTCATTCTTTCGCATTATTTCTCATACTTGATGGCTAGATCCTGGGTTTTTTCTGGTTTGGATCACGTAGTAATGTGGTACCACACTGAAACGGTCGATTAAACCTGGTTTCGATCAATATTTTAGAGAATAATTCATGTTAGGTCTAGGTTAGGTCTGGGATTTGCTCACATCAGGCACATTCTTTCACATATTTCTCAAACTTCATGGCTAGATCCTGGGCATTATCTGGATTGCATCACGTAGTAATGTGGTACCACACTGAAACTTTCAATTAAACCAGGTCTTGATAAATATTTTAGAGGCTAACGCATGTTAGGTCTGGGTTAGGTCGAGGATTTGCCCTCGTCAGGCTCATACTTTCGCATATTTCTCATACTTCATGGCTAGATCTTGGTCTTTTTCTGGATTGCGTCACGTTGTAAAGTGGTACCACACTGAAACATGCAATGAAACCTGGTTTCGATCAATATTTTAGAGGATAACGCATGTTAGGTCTAGGTTAGGCCTGGGATTTTCACTCATCAGGCTCACAGTTTAGCGTTTTTCACATACTTGTTGAACAGATCCTGGGTTTTTTCTGGTTTGGATCACGAAGTAATGTGGTACCACACTGAAACAGTCAATTAAACCTGGTTTTGATCAATATTTTAGAGAATAATTCATGTAAGGTCAAGGTTAGGTCAGGGATTTGCTCTCATCAGGCTCATTCTTTCGCATATTTCTCATACTTGATGGCTAGATCCTGGGCTTTTTCTGGATTGCATCACGTAGTAATGAAGTACAACACTGAAACAGTCAATTAAACCTGGTTTCGATCAATATTTTAGAGAATAATTCATGTTAGGTCTAGGTTAGGTCTGGGATTTGCTCTCATCAGGTTCATTCTTTCGCATATTTCTCATACTTGATGGCTAGATCCTGGGCTTTTTCTGGATTGCATCACGTAGTAATGAAGTACAACACTGAAACAGTCAATTAAACCTGGTTTCCATCAATATTCTAGAGGACAACGCATGTTAGGTCTAGGTTAGGCCTGGGATTTGCCCTCATCAGGGTCATACTGTCGCAGTTTTAACATACTTGTTGAACGGATCCTGGGTTTTTTCTGGTTTTGATCACGTAGTAATGTGGTACCACACTGAAACATTCAACTAAACCTGGTCTTGATAAATATTTTAGAGGATAACGCATGTTAGGTTTGGGTTAGGTCTAGGATTTGCCCTCATCAGGCTCATACTTTCGCATATTTCTCATACTTCATGGCTAGATCCTGGGCTGTTACTGGATTGTATCAGGTAGTAAAGTGGTACCACACTGAAACATTCAATGAAACCTGGTCTGGATAAATATTTTAGAGGATAACGCATCTTAGGTCTGGGTTAGGTCTAAGATTTGCCCTCATCAGGCTCACAGTTTAGCGTTTTTCACATACTTGTTCAACAGATCCTGGGTTTTTTCTGGTTTGGATCACGTAGTAATGTGGGACCACACTGAAACAGTCAAGTAAACCTGGTTTCGATCAATATTTTAGAGAATAATTCATGTTAGGTCTAGGTTAGGTCTGGGATTTGCTCTCATCAGGCCCATTCTTTCGCATATTTCTCATACATGTTGAACAGATCCTGGGTTTTTTCTGGTTTGGATCACGTAGTAATGTGGGACCACACTGAAACAATCAATTAAACCTGATCTTGATAAATATTTTAGAGGATAACGCATGTTAGGTCTGGGTTAGGTCTAGGATTTGCCCTCATCAGGCTCATACTTTCGCATATTTCTCATACTTCATGGCTAGATCCTGGGCTGTTTCTGTATTGGATCACGTAGTAATGTGGTACCACGCTGAAACAGTCAATTAAACCTGTTTTCGATCAATATTTTAGAGGATAACGCAAGTTAGGTCTGGGGTAGGTCTAGGATTTGCCCTCATCAGGCTCTTACTTTCGCATATTTCTCATACTTCATGGCTAGATCCTGGGCTATTTCTGGATTGGATCAGGTAGTAAAGTGGTACCAAACTGAAATATTCAATGAAACCTGGTCTGGATAAATATTTTAGAGGATAACGCATCTTATGTCTGGGTTAGGTCTAAGATTTGCCCTCATCAGGCTCACAGTTTAGCGTTTTTCACATACTTGTTGAACAGATCCTGGGTTTTTTCTGGTTTGGATCACGAAGTAGTGTGGTACCACACTGAAACAGTCCATTAAACCTGGTCTCGCTCAATATTTTAGAGGATAACGCATGTTAGGTCTAGGTTAGCTCTGGGATTTGCTCTCATCAGGCTCATTCTTTCGCATATTTCTCATACTTGATGGCTAGATCCTGGGCTTTTTCTGGATTGCATCACGTAGTAATGAAGTACAACACTGAAACAGTCAATTAAACCTGGTTTTGATCAATATCTTAGAGAATAATTCATGTTAGGTCTAGGTTAGGTCAGGGATTTGCTCTCATCAGGCTCATTCTTTCGCATATTTCTCATACTTGATGGCTAGATCCTGGGCTTTTTCTGGATTGCATCACGTAGTAATGAAGTACAACACTGAAACAGTCAATTAAACCTGGTTTCGATCAATATTTTAGAGAATAATTCATGTTAGGTCTAGGTTAGGTCTGGGATATGCTCTCATCAGGCTCATTCTTTCGCATATTTCTCATACTTGATGGCTAGATCCTGGGCTTTTTCTGGATTGCATCACGTAGTAATGAAGTACAACACTGAAACAGTCAATTAAACCTGGTTTCCATCAATATTTTAGAGGACAACGCATGTTAGGTCTAGGTTAGGCCTGGGATTTGCCCTCATCAGACTCATACTTTCGCATTCTTCACATACTTGTTGAACGGATCCTGGGTTTTTTCTGGTTTGGATCAGGTAGTAATGTGGGACCACACTGAAACAGTCGACTAAACCTAGTTTCGATCAATATTTTAGAGGATAACGCATGTTAGATCTAGGTTAGGCCTGGGATTTTCCCTCATCAGACTCATACTTTCGCATTCTTCACATACTTGTTGAACGGATCCTGGGTTTTTTCTGGTTTGGATCACGTAGTATTGTGGGACCACACTGAAGCAGTCAAGTAAACCTGGTTTCGATCAATATTTTAGAGAATAATTCATGTTAGGTCTAGGTTAGGTCTGGGATTTGCTCTCATCAGGCTCATACTTTCGCACACTTCACATACTCCTTGAACAGATCCTGGGTTATTTTCTGGTTTGGATCACATAGTAATGTGGTACCACACTGAAACAGTCGATTAAACCAGGTTTCGATCTATATTTTAGAGGATAACGCATGTTAGGTCTAGGTAAGGCCTGAGATTTTGACTGATTTGACTCATACTTTCGCATTCTTCACATACTTGTTGAACGGATCCTGGGTTTATTCTGGTTTTAATCACGTAGTTATGTAGTACCACACTGAAACATTCAATTAAACCTGGTCTTGATAAATATTTTAGAGAATAACGCATGTTAGGTCTGGGTTAGGTCTAGGATTTGCCCTCATCAGGCTCATACTTTCGCATATTTCTCATACTTCATGGCTAGATCCTGGGCTATTTCTGGATTGGATCACGTAGTAATGTGGTACTACACTGAAACAGTCAATTAAACCTGGTTTTGATCAATATTTTAGAGAATAATTCATGTTAGGTCAAGGTTAGGTCAGGGATTTGCTCCCATCAGGCTCATTCTTTCGCATATTTCTCATACTTGATGGCTAGATGCTGGGCTGTTTCTGGACTGTATCACGTAGTAATGTGGGACCACACTGAAACAATCAATTAAACCTGATCTTGATAAATATTTTAGAGGATAACGCATGTTAGCTCTGGGTTAGGTCTAGGATTTGCTCTCATCAGGCTCTTACTTTCGCATATTTCACATACTTCATGGCTAGATCCTGGGCTGTTTCTGGATTGTATCACGTAGTAATGTGGTACCACGCTGAAACAGTCGATTAAACCTGGTTTCGATCAATATTTTAGAGGATAACACAAGTTAAGTCTGGGATAGGTCTGGGATTTGAGCTCATCATACTCATACTGTCGCAGTTTTAACATACTTGTTGAACGGATACTGGGTTTTTTCTGGTTTGGTTCACGTAGTAATGTGGTACCACACTGAAACATTCAATTAAACCTGGTCTTGATAAATATTTTAGAGAATAACGCATGTTAGGTCTGGGTTAGGTCTAGGATTTGCCCTCATCAGGCTCATACTTTCGCATATTTCTCATACTTCATGGCTAGATCCTGGGCTATTTCGGGATTGGATCACGTAGTAATGTGGTACTACACTGTAACAGTCAATTAAACCTGGTTTTGATCAATATTTTAGAGAATAATTCATGTTAGGTCAAGGTTAGGTCAGGGATTTGCTCCCATCAGGCTCATTCTTTCGCATACTTCTCATACTTGATGGCTAGATCCTGGGCTTTTTCTGGATTGCATCACGTAGTAATGAAGTACAACACTGAAACAGTCAATTAAACCTGGTTTCGATCAATATTTTAGAGAATAATTCATGTTAGGTCTAGGTTAGGTCTGGGATTTGCTCTCATCAGGCTCATTCTTTCGCATATTTCTCATACTTGATGGCTAGATCCTGGGCTTTTTCTGGATTGCATCACGTAGTAATGAAGTACAACACTGAAACAGTCAATTAAACCTGGTTTCCATCAATATTCTAGAGGACAACGCATGTTAGGTCTAGGTTAGGCCTGGGATTTGCTCTCATCAGAGTCATACTGACGCAGTTTTAGCATACTTCTTGAACAGATCCTTGGCTTTCTCTGGTTTGGATCACGAAGTAGTGTGGTACCACACTGAAACAGTCCATTAAACCAGGTTTCGATCAATATCTTAGAGGACAACGCAAGTTAGGTCTGGGATAGGTCTGGGATTTGCCCTCATCAGGCTCATACTTTCGCATATTTCTCATACTTCATGGCTAGATCCTGGGCTATTTCTGGATTGGATCAGGTAGTAATGTGGTACCACACTGAAACAGTCAATTAAACCTGGTTTTGATCAATATTTTAGAGAATAATTCATGTTAGGTCTAGGTTAGGTCAGGGATTTGCTCACATCAGGCTCATTCTTTCGCATATTTCTCATACTTCACGGCTAGATCCTGGGCTACTTCTGGATTGGATCACGTAGTAATGTGGTACTACATTGAAACAGTCAATTAAACCTGGTTTTGATCAATATTTTAGAGAATAATTCATGTCAGGTCTAGGTTAGGTCAGGGATTTGCTCCCATCAGGCTCATTCTTTCGCATATTTCTCATACTTGATGGCTAGATCCTAGGGTTTTCTGGATTGCATCACGTAGTAATGAAGTACAACACTGAAACAGTCAATTAAACCTGGTTTCGATCAATATTTTAGAGAATAATTTATGTTAGGTCTAGGTTATGTCTGAGATTTGCTCTCATCAGGCTCATTCTTTCGCATATTTCTCATACTTGATGGCTAGATCCTGGGCTTTTTCTGGATTGCATCACGTAGTAATGAAGTACAACACTGAAACAGTCAATTAAACCTGGTTTCCATCAATATTTTAGAGGACAACGCATGTTAGGTCTAGGTTAGGCCTGGGATTTACCCTCATCAGGCTCATACTGTCGCAGTTTTAACATACTTGTTGAACGGATACTGGGTTTTTTCTGGTTTGGTTCACGTAGTAATGTGGTACCACACTGAAACATTCAATTAAACATGGTCTTGATAAATATTTTAGAGGATAACGCATGTTAGGTTTGGGTTAGGTCTAGGATTTGCCCTCATCAGGCTCATACTTTCGCATATTTCTCATACTTCATGGCTAGATCCTGGGCTGTTTCTGGACTGTATCACGTAGTAATGTGGTACCACGCTGAAACAGTCGATTAAACCTGGTTTCGATCAATATTTTAGAGGATAACGCAAGTTAAGTCTGGGATAGTTCTGGGATTTGACCTCATCAGACTCATACTTTCGCATTCTTCACATACTTGTTGAACGGATCCTGGGTTTTTTCTGGTTTGGATCACGTAGTAATGTGGGACCACACTGAAACAGTCGACTAAACCTAGTTTCGATCAATATTTTAGAGGATAACGCATGTTAGGTCTAGGTTAGGCCTGGGATTTGCTCTCATCAGACTCATACTTTCGCACACTTCACATACTCCTTGAACAGATCCTGGGTTATTTTCTGGTTTGGATCACATAGTAATGTGGTACCACACTGAAACAGTCGATTAAACCAGGTTTCGATCTATATTTTAGAGGATAACGCATGTTAGGTCTAGGTTAGGCCTGGGATTTTCACCCATCAGACTCATACTTTCGCATTCTTCACATACTTGTTGAACGGATCCTGGGTTTTGTCTGGTTTGGTTCACGTAGTAATGTGGTACCACACTGAAACATTCAATTAAACCTGGTCTTGATAAATATTTTAGAGGATAACGCATGTTAGGTCTAGGTTAGGTCTGGGATTTGCTCTCATCAGGCTCATTCTTTCGCATATTTCTCATACTTGATGGCTAGATCCTGGGCTGTTTCTGGATTGTATCACGTAGTAATGTGGTACCACGCTGAAACAATCAATTAAACCTGTTCTTGATAAATATTTTAGAGGTTAACGCATGTTAGCTCTGGGTTAGGTCTAGGATTTGCCCTCATCAGGCTCATACTTTCGCATATTTCTCATACTTCATGGCTAGATCCTGGGCTATTTCTGGATTGGATCACGTAGTAATGTGGTACTACACTGAAACAGTCAATTAAACCTGGTTTTGATCAATATTTTAGAGAATAATTCATGTTAGGTCTAGGTTAGGCCTGGGATTTTCCCTCATCAGACTCATACTTTCGCATTCTTCACATACTTGTTGAACGGATCCTGGGTTTTTTCTGGTTTGGATCACGTAGTATTGTGGGACCACACAGAAGCAGTCAAGTAAACCTGGTTTCGATCAATATTTTAGAGAATAATTCATGTTAGGTCTAGGTTAGGTCTGGGATTTGCTCTCATCAGACTCATACTTTCGCACACTTCACATACTCCTTGAACAGATCCTGGGTTATTCTCTGGTTTGGATCACATAGTAATGTGGTACCACACTGAAACAGTCGCTTAAACCAGGTTTCGATCTATATTTTAGAGGATAACGCATGTTAGGTCTAGGTTAGGCCTGGGATTTTCACCCATCAGACTCATACTTTCGCATTCTTCACATACTTGTTGAACGGATCCTGGGTTTTGTCTGGTTTGGATCACGTAGTAATGTGGGACCACACTGAAACAGTCAAGTAAACCTGTTTTCGATCAATATTTTAGAGAATAATTCATGTTAGGTCTAGGATAGGTATGGGATTTGCTCTCATCAGGCTCATTCTTTCGCATATTTCTCATACATGTTGAACAGATACTGGGTTTTTTCTGGTTTGGTTCACGTAGTAATGTGGTACCACACCGAAACATTCAATTAAACCTGGTCTTGATAAATATTTTAGAGGATAACGCATGTTAGCTCTGGGTTAGGTCTAGGATTTGCTCTCATCAGGCTCTTACTTTCGCATATTTCTCATACTTCATGGCTAGATCCTGGGCTATTTCTGGATTGTATCAGGTAGTAAAGTGGTACCACACTGAAACATTCAATGAAACCTGGTCTGGATAAATATTTTAGAGGATAACGCTTCTTAGGTCTGGGTTAGGTCTAAGATTTGCCCTCGTCAGGCTCACAGTTTAGCGTTTTTCACATACTTCTAAAACAGATCCTGGGCTTTCTCTGGTTTGGATCACGAAGTAGTGTGGTACCACACTGAAACAGTCCATTAAGCATGGTTTCGCTCAATATTTTAGAGGATAACGCATGTTAGGTCTAGGTTAGGTCTGGGATTTGCTCTCATCAGGCTCATTCTTTCGCATATTTCTCATACTTGATGGCTAGATCCTGGGCTTTTTCTGGATTGCATCACGTAGTAATGTAGTACCACACTGAAACAGTCAATGAAACCTGGTCTCCAACAATATTTTAGAGGACAACGCAAGTTAGGTCTAGGTAAGGCCTGAGATTTTCACTGATCAGACTCATACTTTCGCATTCTTCACATACTTGTTGAACGGATCCTGGGTTTTTTCTGGTTTGGATCACGTAGTATTGTGGTACCACACTGAAACAGTCCATTAAACCTGGTCTTGATAAATATTTTAGAGAATAACGCATGTTAGGTCTGGGTTAGGTCTAGGATTTGCCCTCATCAGGTTCATACTTTCGCATATTTCTCATACTTCATGGCTAGATCCTGGGCTATTTCTGGATTGGATCACGTAGTCATGTGGTACCACACTGAAACAGTCAAATAAACCTGGTTTTGATCAATATTTTAGAGAATAATTCATGTTAGCTCTAGGTTAGGTCTGGGATTTGCTCCCATCAGGCTCATTCTTTCGCATATTTCTCATACTTGATGGCTAGATCCTGGGCTTTTTCTGGATTGCATCACGTAGTAATGAAGTACAACACTGAAACAGTCAATTAAACCTGGTTTCCATCAATATTCTAGAGGACAACGCATGTTAGGTCTAGGTTAGGCCTGGGATTTGCCCTCATCAGGGTCATACTGTCGCAGTTTTAACATACTTGTTGAACGGGTCCTGGGTTTTTTCTGGTTTGGTTCACGTAGTAATGTGTTACCACACTGAAACATTCAATTGAACCTGGTCTTGATAAATATTTTATAGGATAACGCATGTTAGGTTTGGGTTAGGTCTAGGATTTGCCCTCATCAGGCTCATACTTTCGCATATTTCTCATACTTCATAGCTAGATCCTGGGCTGTTTCTGGATTGTATCACGTAGTAATGTGGTACCACGCTGAAACAGTCGATTAAACCTGGTTTCGATCAATATTTTATAGGATAACGCAAGTTAAGTCTGGGATAGGTCTGGGATTTGACCTCATCAGACTCATACTTTCGCGTTTTTCACATACTTGTTGAACAGATCCTGGGTTTTTTCTGGTTTGGATCACGTAGTAATGTGGGACCACACTGAAACAGTCAAGTAAGCCTGGTTTCGATCAATATTTTAGAGGATAACGCATGTTAGGTCTAGGTTTGGTCTGGGATTTGCTCTCATCAGGGTCATTCTTTCGCATATTTCTCATACTTGATGGCTAGATCCTGGGCTTTTTCTGGATTGCATCACGTAGTAATGTAGTACCACACTGAAACAGTCAATGAAACCTGGTTTCCATCAGTATTTTAGAGGACAACGCAAGTTAGGTCTAGGTAAGGCCTGAGATTTTCACTGATCAGACTCATACTTTCGCATTCTTCACATACTTGTTGAACGGATCCTGGGTTTTTTTCTGGTTTGGTTCTCGTAGTAATGTGGTACCACACTGAAACATTCAATTAAACCTGGTCTTGATAAATATTTTAGAGGATAACGCATGTTAGGTCTAGGTTAGGTCTGGGATTTGCTCTCATCAGGCTCATTCTTTCGCATATTTCTCATACTTGATGGCTAGATCCTGGGCTGTTTCTGGATTGTATCACGTAGTAATGCGGTACCACGCTGAAACAGTCGATTAAACCTGGTTTCGATCAATATTTTAGAGGATAACACAAGTTAAGTCTGGGATAGGTCTGGGATTTGAGCTCATCATACTCATACTTTCGCGTTTTTCACATACTTGTTGAACAGATCCTGGGTTATTTTCTGGCTTGGATCACATAGTAATGTGGTACCACACTGAAACAGTCGATTAAACCAGGTTTCGATCAATATTTTTGAGGATAACGCATGTTAGGTCTAGGTTAGGCCTGGGATTTGCCCTCAGCAGGCTCATACTGTCGCAGTTTTAACATACTTGTTGAACGGATACTGGGTTTTTTCTGGTTTGGTTCACGTAGTAATGTGGTACCACACTGAAACATTCAATTAAACCTGGTCTTGATAAATATTTTAGAGAATAACGCATGTTAGGTCTGGGTTAGGTCTAGGATTTGCCCTCATCAGGCTCATACTTTCGCATATTTCTCATACTTGACGGCTAGATCCTGGGCTTTTTCTGGATTGCATCACGTAGTAATGAAGTACAACACTGAAACAGTCAATTAAACCTGGTTTCGATCAATATTTTAGAGAATAATTCATGTTAGGTCTAGGTTAGGTCTGGGATTTGCTCTCATCAGGCTCATTCTTTCGCATATTTCTCATACTTGATGGCTAGGTCCTGGGCTTTTTCTGGATTGCATCACGTAGTAATGAAGTACAACACTGAAACAGTCAATTAAACCTGGTTTCCATCAATATTCTAGAGGACAACGCATGTTAGGTCTAGGTTAGGCCTGGGATTTGCCCTCATCAGAGTCATACTGTCGCAGTTTTAACATACTTGTTGAACGGATCCTGGGTTTTCTCTGGTTTGGTTCACGTAGTACTGTGGTACCACACTGAAACATTCAATTAAACCTTTTCTTGACAAATATTTTAGAGGATAACGCATGTTAGGTTTGGGTTAAGTCTGAGGTTTGGCCCTCATCAGGCTCTTACTTTCGCATATTTCTCATACTTCATGGCTAGATCCTGTGCTGTTTCTGGATTGTATCAGGTAGTAAAGTGGTACCACACTGAAACATTCAATGAAACCTGGTCTGGATAAATATTTTAGAGGATAACGCATCTTAGGTCTGGGTTAGGTCTATGATTTGCCCTCATCAGGCTCACAGTTTAGCGTTTTTCACATACTTCTTGAACAGATCCTTGGCTTTCTCTGGTTTGGATCACGAAGTAGTGTGGTACCACACTGAGACAGTCCATTAAACCAGGTTTCGATCAATATCTTAGAGGACAACGCAAGTTAGGTCTGGGATAGGTCTGGGATTTGCCCTCATCAGGCTCATACTTTCGCATATTTCTCATACTTCATGGCTAGATCCTGGGCTATTTCTGGATTGGATCAGGTAGTAATGTGGTACCACACTGAAACAGTCAATTAAACCTGGTTTTGATCAATATTTTAGAGAATAATTCATGTTAGGTCTAGGTTAGGTCAGGGATTTGCTCTCATCAGGCTCATTCTTTCGCATATTTCTCATACTTCATGGCTAGATCCTGGGCTGTTTCTGGACTGTATCACGTAGTAATGTGGGACCACACTGAAACAATCAATTAAACCTGTTCTTGATAAATATTTTAGAGGTTAACGCATGTTAGCTCTGGGTTAGGTCTAGGATTTGCTCTCATCAGGCTCTTACTTTCGCATATTTCTCATACTTCATGGCTAGATCCTGGGCTATTTCTGGATTGTATCAGGTAGTAAAGTGGTACCACACTGAAACATTCAATGAAACCTGGTCTGGATAAATATTTTAGAGGATAACGCTTCTTAGGTCTGGGTTAGGTCTAAGATTTGCCCTCGTCAGGCTCACAGTTTAGCGTTTTTCACATACTTCTAAAACAGATCCTGGGCTTTCTCTGGTTTGGATCACGAAGTAGTGTGGTACCACACTGAAACAGTCCATTAAACATGGTTTCGCTCAATATTTTAGAGGATAACGCATGTTAGGTCTAGGTTAGGTCTGGGATTTGCTCTCATCAGGCTCATTCTTTCGCATATTTCTCATACTTGATGGCTAGATCCTGGGCTTTTTCTGGATTGCATCACGTAGTAATGTAGTACCACACTGAAACAGTCAATGAAACCTGGTCTCCAACAATATTTTAGAGGACAACGCAAGTTAGGTCTAGGTAAGGCCTGAGATTTTCACTGATCAGACTCATACTTTCGCATTCTTCACATACTTGTTGAACGGATCCTGGGTTTTTTCTGGTTTGGATCACGTAGTATTGTGGTACCACACTGAAACAGTCCATTAAACCTGGTCTTGATAAATATTTTAGAGAATAACGCATGTTAGGTCTGGGTTAGGTCTAGGATTTGCCCTCATCAGGCTCATACTTTCGCATATTTCTCATACTTCATGGCTAGATCCTGGGCTATTTCTGGATTGGATCACGTAGTCATGTGGTACCACACTGAAACAGTCAAATAAACCTGGTTTTGATCAATATTTTAGAGAATAATTCATGTTAGCTCTAGGTTAGGTCTGGGATTTGCTCCCATCAGGCTCATTCTTTCGCATATTTCTCATACTTGATGGCTAGATCCTGGGCTTTTTCTGGATTGCATCACGTAGTAATGAAGTACAACACTGAAACAGTCAATTAAACCTGGTTTCCATCAATATTCTAGAGGACAACGCATGTTAGGTCTAGGTTAGGCCTGGGATTTGCCCTCATCAGGGTCATACTGTCGCAGTTTTAACATACTTGTTGAACGGGTCCTGGGTTTTTTCTGGTTTGGTTCACGTAGTAATGTGTTACCACACTGAAACATTCAATTGAACCTGGTCTTGATAAATATTTTATAGGATAACGCATGTTAGGTTTGGGTTAGGTCTAGGATTTGCCCTCATCAGGCTCATACTTTCGCATATTTCTCATACTTCATAGCTAGATCCTGGGCTGTTTCTGGATTGTATCACGTAGTAATGTGGTACCACGCTGAAACAGTCGATTAAACCTGGTTTCGATCAATATTTTATAGGATAACGCAAGTTAAGTCTGGGATAGGTCTGGGATTTGACCTCATCAGACTCATACTTTCGCGTTTTTCACATACTTGTTGAACAGATCCTGGGTTTTTTCTGGTTTGGATCACGTAGTAATGTGGGACCACACTGAAACAGTCAAGTAAGCCTGGTTTCGATCAATATTTTAGAGGATAACGCATGTTAGGTCTAGGTTTGGTCTGGGATTTGCTCTCATCAGGGTCATTCTTTCGCATATTTCTCATACTTGATGGCTAGATCCTGGGCTTTTTCTGGATTGCATCACGTAGTAATGTAGTACCACACTGAAACAGTCAATGAAACCTGGTTTCCATCAGTATTTTAGAGGACAACGCAAGTTAGGTCTAGGTAAGGCCTGAGATTTTCACTGATCAGACTCATACTTTCGCATTCTTCACATACTTGTTGAACGGATCCTGGGTTTTTTTCTGGTTTGGTTCTCGTAGTAATGTGGTACCACACTGAAACATTCAATTAAACCTGGTCTTGATAAATATTTTAGAGGATAACGCATGTTAGGTCTAGGTTAGGTCTGGGATTTGCTCTCATCAGGCTCATTCTTTCGCATATTTCTCATACTTGATGGCTAGATCCTGGGCTGTTTCTGGATTGTATCACGTAGTAATGCGGTACCACGCTGAAACAGTCGATTAAACCTGGTTTCGATCAATATTTTAGAGGATAACACAAGTTAAGTCTGGGATAGGTCTGGGATTTGAGCTCATCATACTCATACTTTCGCGTTTTTCACATACTTGTTGAACAGATCCTGGGTTATTTTCTGGCTTGGATCACATAGTAATGTGGTACCACACTGAAACAGTCGATTAAACCAGGTTTCGATCAATATTTTTGAGGATAACGCATGTTAGGTCTAGGTTAGGCCTGGGATTTGCCCTCAGCAGGCTCATACTGTCGCAGTTTTAACATACTTGTTGAACGGATACTGGGTTTTTTCTGGTTTGGTTCACGTAGTAATGTGGTACCACACTGAAACATTCAATTAAACCTGGTCTTGATAAATATTTTAGAGGATAACGCATGTTAGGTCTAGGTTAGGTCTGGGATTTGCTCTCATCAGGCTCATTCTTTCGCATATTTCTCATACTTGATGGCTAGATCCTGGGCTTTTTCTGGATTGCATCACGTAGTAATGTAGTACCACACTGAAACAGTCAATGAAAGCTGGTTTCCATCAATATTTTAGAGGACAACGCAAGTTAGGTCTAGGTAAGGCCTGAGATTTTCACTGATCAGACTCATACTTTCGCATTCTTCACATACTTGTTGAACGGATCCTGGGTTTATTCTGGTTTTAATGACGTAGTTATGTAGTACCACACTGAAACATTCAATTAAACCTGGTCTTGATAAATATTTTAGAGAATAACGCATGTTAGGTCTGGGTTAGGTCTAGGATTTGCCCTCATCAGGCTCATACTTTCGCATATTTCTCATACTTCATGGCTAGATCCTGGGCTATTTCTGGATTGGATCACGTAGTAATGTGGTACTACACTGAAACAGTCAATTAAACCTGGTTTTGATCAATATTTTAGAGAATAATTCATGTTAGGTCAAGGTTAGGTCAGGGATTTGCTCCCATCAGGCTCATTCTTTCGCATATTTCTCATACTTGACGGCTAGATCCTGGGCTTTTTCTGGATTGCATCACGTAGTAATGAAGTACAACACTGAAACAGTCAATTAAACCTTGTTTCGATCAATATTTTAGAGAATAATTCATGTTAGGTCTAGGTTAGGTCTGGGATTTGCTCTCATCAGGCTCATTCTTTCGCATATTTCTCATACTTGATGGCTAGGTCCTGGGCTTTTTCTGGATTGCATCACGTAGTAATGTAGTACCACACTGAAACAGTCAATGAAACCTGGTCTCCAACAATATTTTAGAGGACAACGCAAGTTAGGTCTAGGTAAGGCCTGAGATTTTCACTGATCAGACTCATACTTTCGCATTCTTCACATACTTGTTGAACGGATCCTGGGTTTTTTCTGGTTTGGATCACGTAGTATTGTGGTACCACACTGAAACAGTCCATTAAACCTGGTCTTGATAAATATTTTAGAGAATAACGCATGTTAGGTCTGGGTTAGGTCTAGGATTTGCCCTCATCAGGCTCATACTTTCGCATATTTCTCATACTTCATGGCTAGATCCTGGGCTATTTCTGGATTGGATCACGTAGTCATGTGGTACCACACTGAAACAGTCAAATAAACCTGGTTTTGATCAATATTTTAGAGAATAATTCATGTTAGCTCTAGGTTAGGTCTGGGATTTGCTCCCATCAGGCTCATTCTTTCGCATATTTCTCATACTTGATGGCTAGATCCTGGGCTTTTTCTGGATTGCATCACGTAGTAATGAAGTACAACACTGAAACAGTCAATTAAACCTGGTTTCCATCAATATTCTAGAGGACAACGCATGTTAGGTCTAGGTTAGGCCTGGGATTTGCCCTCATCAGGGTCATACTGTCGCAGTTTTAACATACTTGTTGAACGGGTCCTGGGTTTTTTCTGGTTTGGTTCACGTAGTAATGTGTTACCACACTGAAACATTCAATTGAACCTGGTCTTGATAAATATGTTATAGGATAACGCATGTTAGGTTTGGGTTAGGTCTAGGATTTGCCCTCATCAGGCTCATACTTTCGCATATTTCTCATACTTCATAGCTAGATCCTGGGCTGTTTCTGGATTGTATCACGTAGTAATGTGGTACCACGCTGAAACAGTCGATTAAACCTGGTTTCGATCAATATTTTATAGGATAACGCAAGTTAAGTCTGGGATAGGACTGGGATTTGACCTCATCAGACTCATACTTTCGCGTTTTTCACATACTTGTTGAACAGATCCTGGGTTTTTTCTGGTTTGGATCACGTAGTAATGTGGGACCACACTGAAACAGTCAAGTAAGCCTGGTTTCGATCAATATTTTAGAGGATAACGCATGTTAGGTCTAGGTTTGGTCTGGGATTTGCTCTCATCAGGCTCATTCTTTCGCATATTTCTCATACTTGATGGCTAGATCCTGGGCTTTTTCTGGATTGCATCACGTAGTAATGTAGTACCACACTGAAACAGTCAATGAAACCTGGTTTCCATCAGTATTTTAGAGGACAACGCAAGTTAGGTCTAGGTAAGGCCTGAGATTTTCACTGATCAGACTCATACTTTCGCATTCTTCACATACTTGTTGAACGGATCCTGGGTTTTTTTCTGGTTTGGTTCTCGTAGTAATGTGGTACCACACTGAAACATTCAATTAAACCTGGTCTTGATAAATATTTTAGAGGATAACGCATGTTAGGTTTGGGTTAGGTCTAGGATTTGCCCTCATCAGGCTCATACTTTCGCATATTTCACATACTTCATGGCTAGATCCTGGGCTTTTTCTGGATTGCATCACGTAGTAATGAAGTACAACACTGAAACAGTCAATTAAACCTGGTTTCCATCAATATCTTAGAGGACAACGCAAGTTAGGTCTGGGATATGTCTGGGATTTGCCCTCATCAGGCTCATACTTTCGCGTTTTTCACATACTTGTTGAACAGATCCTGGGTTATTTTCTGGTTTGGATCACATAGTAATGTGGTACCACACTGAAACAGTCGATTAAACCAGGTTTCGATCAATATTTTTGAGGGTAACGCATGTCAGGTCTAGTTTAGGCCTGGGATTATCACTCATCGGACTCATAACTTCGCATTCTTCACATTCTTGTTGAACGGATCCTGGGTTTTTTCTGGTTTGGATTAGGTAGTAATGTGGGACCACACTGAAACAGTCAATTAAACCTGGTTTCGATCAATATTTTAGAGAATAATTCATGTTAGGTCTAGGTTAGGTCTGGGATTTGCTCTCATCAGGCTCATTCTTTCGCATATTTCTCATACTTGATGGCTAGATCCTGGGCTTTTTCTGGATTGCATCACGTAGTAATGAAGTACAACACTGAAACTGTCAACTAAACCTGGTTTCCATCAATATCTTAGAGGACAACGCAAGTTAGGTCTGGGATATGTCTGGGATTTGCCCTCATCAGGCTCATACTTTCGCGTTTTTCACATACTTGTTGAACAGATCCTGGGTTTTTTCTGGTTTGGATCACGTAGTAGTGTGGTACCACGCTGATACAGTCCATTAAACCTGGTTTGGATCAATATTTTAGAGGATAACGCATGTTAGGTCTAGGTTAGGCCTGGGATTTTCACTCATCAGACTCATACGTTCGCATTCTTCGCATACTTGTTGAACGGATCCTGGGTTATTTCTGGTTTGGGTCACGTAGTAATGTGGGACCACACTGAAACAGTCAATTAAACCAGGTTTCGATCAATATTTTAGAGAATAATTCATGTTAGGTCTAGGTTAGGTCTGGGATTTGCTCTCATCAGGCTCATACTTTCGCATATTTCTCATACTTGATGACTAGATCCTGGGCTTTTTCTGGATTGCATCACGTAGTAATGAAGTACAACACAGAAACAGTCAATTAAACCTGGTTTCCATCAATATTCTAGAGGACAACGCATGTTAGGTCTAGGTTAGGCCTGAGATTTGCCCTCATCAGGGTCATACTGTCGCAGTTTTAACATACTTGTTGAACGGATCCTGGGTTTTTTCTGGTTTGGTTCACGTAGTAATGTGTTACCACACTGAAACATTCAATTGAACCTGGTCTTGATAAATATTTTATAGGATAACGCATGTTAGGTTTGGGTTAGGTCTAGGATTTGCCCTCATCAGGCTCATACTTTCGCATATTTCTCATACTTCATAGCTAGATCCTGGGCTGTTTCTGGATTGTATCACGTAGTAATGTGGTACCACGCTGAAACAGTCGATTAAACCTGGTTTCGATCAATATTTTATAGGATAACGCAAGTTAAGTCTGGGATAGGTCTGGGATTTGACCTCATCAGACTCATACTTTCGCGTTTTTCACATACTTGTTGAACAGATCCTGGGTTTTTTCTGGTTTGGATCACGTAGTAATGTGGGACCACACTGAAACAGTCAAGTAAGCCTGGTTTCGATCAATATTTTAGAGGATAACGCATGTTAGGTCTGGGTTAGGTCTAGGATTTGCCCTCATCAGGCTCATACTTTCGCATATTTCTCACACTTCATGGCTAGATCCTGGGCTGTTTCTGGATTGTATCAGGTAGTAAAGTGGTACCACACTGAAACATTCAATGAAACCTGGTCTGGATAAATATTTTAGAGGATAACGCATCTTAGGTCTGGGTTAGGTCTAAGATTTGCCCTCATCAGGCTCACAGTTTAGCGTTTTTCACATACTTCTAGAACAGATCCTGGGCTTTTTCTGGTTTGGATCACGAAGTAGTGTGGTACCACACTGAAACAGTCCATTAAACATGGTTTCGCTCAATATTTTAGAGGATAACGCATGTTAGGTCTAGGTTAGGTCTGGGATTTGCTCTCATCAGGCTCATTCTTTCGCATATTTCTCATACTTGATGGCTAGATCCTGGGCTTTTTCTGGATTGCATCACGTAGTAATGTAGTACCACACTGAAACAGTCAATGAAACCTGGTCTCCAACAATATTTTAGAGGACAACGCAAGTTAGGTCTAGGTAAGGCCTGAGATTTTCACTGATCAGACTCATACTTTCGCATTCTTCACATACTTGTTGAACGGATCCTGGGTTTTTTCTGGTTTGGATCACGTAGTATTGTGGTACCACACTGAAACAGTCCATTAAACCTGGTCTTGATAAATATTTTAGAGAATAACGCATGTTAGGTCTGGGTTAGGTCTAGGATTTGCCCTCATCAGGCTCATACTTTCGCATATTTCTCATACTTCATGGCTAGATCCTGGGCTATTTCTGGATTGGATCACGTAGTAATGTGGTACCACACTGAAACAGTCAAATAAACCTGGTTTTGATCAATATTTTAGAGAATAATTCATGTTAGCTCTAGGTTAGGTCTGGGATTTGCTCCCATCAGGCTCATTCTTTCGCATATTTCTCATACTTGGTGGCTAGATCCTGGGCTTTTTCTGGATTGCATCACGTAGTAATGAAGTACAACACTGAAACAGTCAATTAAACCTGGTTTCCATCAATATTCTAGAGGACAACGCATGTTAGGTCTAGGTTAGGCCTGGGATTTGCCCTCATCAGGGTCATACTGTCGCAGTTTTAACATACTTGTTGAACGGGTCCAGGGTTTTTTCTGGTTTGGTTCACGTAGTAATGTGTTACCACACTGAAACATTCAATTGAACCTGGTCTTGATAAATATTTTATAGGATAACGCATGTTAGGTTTGGGTTAGGTCTAGGATTTGCCCTCATCAGGCTCATACTTTCGCATATTTCTCATACTTCATAGCTAGATCCTGGGCTGTTTCTGGATTGTATCACGTAGTAATGTGGTACCACGCTGAAACAGTCGATTAAACCTGGTTTCGATCAATATTTTATAGGATAACGCAAGTTAAGTCTGGGATAGGTCTGGGATTTGACCTCATCAGACTCATACTTTCGCGTTTTTCACATACTTGTTGAACAGATCCTGGGTTTTTTCTGGTTTGGATCACGTAGTAATGTGGGACCACACTGAAACAGTCAAGTAAGCCTGGTTTCGATCAATATTTTAGAGGATAACGCATGTTAGGTCTAGGTTTGGTCTGGGATTTGCTCTCATCAGGCTCATTCTTTCGCATATTTCTCATACTTGATGGCTAGATCCTGGGCTTTTTCTGGATTGCATCACGTAGTAATGTAGTACCACACTGAAACAGTCAATGAAACCTGGTTTCCATCAGTATTTTAGAGGACAACGCAAGTTAGGTCTAGGTAAGGCCTGAGATTTTCACTGATCAGACTCATACTTTCGCATTCTTCACATACTTGTTGAACGGATCCTGGGTTTTTTTCTGGTTTGGTTCTCGTAGTAATGTGGTACCACACTGAAACATTCAATTAAACCTGGTCTTGATAAATATTTTAGAGGATAACGCATGTTAGGTTTGGGTTAGGTCTAGGATTTGCCCTCATCAGGCTCATACTATCGCATATTTCACATACTTCATGGCTAGATCCTGGGCTTTTTCTGGATTGCATCACGTAGTAATGAAGTACAACACTGAAACAGTCAATTAAACCTGGTTTCCATCAATATCTTAGAGGACAACGCAAGTTAGGTCTGGGATATGTCTGGGATTTGCCCTCATCAGGCTCATACTTTCGCGATTTTTCACATACTTGTTGAACAGATCCTGGGTTATTTTCTGGTTTGGATCACATAGTAATGTGGTACCACACTGAAACAGTCGATTTAACCAGGTTTCGATCAATATTTTTGAGGGTAACGCATGTTAGGTCTAGTTTAGGCCTGGGATTATCACTCATCGGACTCATAACTTCGCATTCTTCACATTCTTGTTGGACGGATCCTGGGTTTTTTCTGGTTTGGATTAGGTAGTAATGTGGGACCACACTGAAACAGTCAATTAAACCTGGTTTCGATCAATATTTTAGAGAATAATTCATGTTAGGTCTAGGTTAGGTCTGGGATTTGCTCTCATCAGGCTCATTCTTTCGCATATTTCTCATACTTGATGGCTAGATCCTGGGCTTTTTCTGGATTGCATCACGTAGTAATGAAGTACAACACTGAAACTGTCAACTAAACCTGGTTTCCATCAATATCTTAGAGGACAACGCAAGTTAGGTCTGGGATATGTCTGGGATTTGCCCTCATCAGGCTCATACTTTCGCGTTTTTCACATACTTGTTGAACAGATCCTGGGTTTTTTCTGGTTTGGATCACGTAGTAGTGTGGTACCACGCTGATACAGTCCATTAAACCTGGTTTGGATCAATATTTTAGAGGATAACGCATGTTAGGTCTAGGTTAGGCCTGGGATTTTCACTCATCAGACTCATACGTTCGCATTCTTCGCATACTTGTTGAACGGATCCTGGGTTATTTCTGGTTTGGGTCACGTAGTAATGTGGGACCACACTGAAACAGTCAATTAAACCAGGTTTCGATCAATATTTTAGAGAATAATTCATGTTAGGTCTAGGTTAGGTCTGGGATTTGCTCTCATCAGGCTCATACTTTCGCATATTTCTCATACTTGATGACTAGATCCTGGGCTTTTTCTGGATTGCATCACGTAGTAATGAAGTACAACACAGAAACAGTCAATTAAACCTGGTTTCCATCAATATTCTAGAGGACAACGCATGTTAGGTCTAGGTTAGGCCTGAGATTTGCCCTCATCAGGGTCATACTGTCGCAGTTTTAACATACTTGTTGAACGGATCCTGGGTTTTTTCTGGTTTGGTTCACGTAGTAATGTGTTACCACACTGAAACATTCAATTGAACCTGGTCTTGATAAATATTTTATAGGATAACGCATGTTAGGTTTGGGTTAGGTCTAGGATTTGCCCTCATCAGGCTCATACTTTCGCATATTTCTCATACTTCATAGCTAGATCCTGGGCTGTTTCTGGATTGTATCACGTAATAATGTGGTACCACGCTGAAACAGTCGATTAAACCTGGTTTCGATCAATATTTTATAGGATAACGCAAGTTAAGTCTGGGATAGGTCTGGGATTTGACCTCATCAGACTCATACTTTCGCGTTTTTCACATACTTGTTGAACAGATCCTGGGTTTTTTCTGGTTTGGATCACGTAGTAATGTGGGACCACACTGAAACAGTCAAGTAAGCCTGGTTTCGATCAATATTTTAGAGGATAACGCATGTTAGGTCTGGGTTAGGTCTAGGATTTGCCCTCATCAGGCTCATACTTTCGCATATTTCTCACACTTCATGGCTAGATCCTGGGCTATTTCTGGATTGGATCACGTAGTAAAGTGGTACCACACTGAAACATTAAATGAAACCTGGTCTGGATAAATATTTTAGAGGATAACGCATCTTATGTCTGGGTTAGGTCTAAGATTTGCCCTGATCAGGCTCACAGTTTAGCGTTTTTCGCATACTTGTTGAACAGATCCTGGGCTTTTTCTGGTTTGGATCACGAAGTAGTGTGGTACGTCACTGAAACAGTCCATTAAACCTGGTTTCGCTCAATATTTTAGAGGATAACGCATGTTAGGTCTAGGTTTGGTCTGGGATTTGCTCTCATCAGGCTCATTCTTTCGCATATTTCTCATACTTGATGGCTAGATCCTGGGCTTTTTCTGGATTGCATCACGTAGTAATGTAGTACCACACTGAAACAGTCAATGAAACCTGGTTTCCATCAGTATTTTAGAGGACAACGCAAGTTAGGTCTAGGTAAGGCCTGAGATTTTCACTGATCAGACTCATACTTTCGCATTCTTCACATACTTGTTGAACAGATCCTGGGTTATTTTCTGGTTTGGATCACATAGTAATGTGGTACCACACTGAAACAGTCGATTAAACCAGGTTTCGATCAATATTTTTGAGGGTAACGCATGTTAGGTCTAGTTTAGGCCTGGGATTATCACTCATCGGACTCATAACTTCGCATTCTTCACATTCTTGTTGAACGGATCCTGGGTTTTTTCTGGTTTGGATTAGGTAGTAATGTGGGACCACACTGAAACAGTCAATTAAACCTGGTTTCGATCAATATTTTAGAGAATAATTCATGTTAGGTCTAGGTTAGGTCTGGGATTTGCTCTCATCAGGCTCATTCTTTCGCATATTTCTCATACTTGATGGCTAGATCCTGGGCTTTTTCTGGATTGCATCACGTAGTAATGTAGTACCACACTGAAACAGTCAATGAAACCTGGTTTCCAACAATATTTTAGAGGACAACGCAAGTTAGGTCTAGGTAAGGCCTGAGATTTTCACTGATCAGACTCATACTTTCGCATTCTTCACATACTTGTTGAACGGATCCTGGGTTTTTTCTGGTTTGGATCACGTAGTATTGTGGTACCACAATGAAACATTCAATTAAACCTGGTCTTGATAAATATTTTAGAGAATAACGCATGTTAGGTCTGGGTTAGGTCTAGGATTTGCCCTCATCAGGCTCATACTTTCGCATATTTCTCATACTTCATGGCTAGATCCTGGGCTATTTCTGGATTGGATCACGTAGTAATGTGGTACCACACTGAAACAGTCAAGTAAACCTGGTTTTGATCAATATTTTAGAGAATATTTCATGTTAGGTCTAGGTTAGGTCTGGGATTTGCTCCCATCAGGCTCATTCTTTCGCATATTTCTCATACTTGATGGCTAGATCCTGGGCTTTTTCTGGATTGCATCACGTAGTAATGAAGTACAACACTGAAACAGTCAATTAAACCTGGTTTCCATCAATATTCTAGAGGATAACGCAAGTTAAGTCTAGGATAGGTCTGGGATTTGACCTCATCAGACTCATACTTTCGCGTTTTTCACATACTTGTTGAACAGATCCTGGGTTATTTTCTGGCTTGGATCACATAGTAATGTGGTACCACACTGAAACAGTCGATTAAACCATGTTTCGGTCAATATTTTTGATGATAACGCATGTTAGGTCTAGGTTAGGCCTGCGATTTTCACTGATCAGACACATACTTTCGCATTCTTCACATACGTGTTGAACGGATCCTGGGTTTTTTATGGTTTGGATCACGTACTAAAGTGGTACCACACTGAAACAGTCAATTAAACCTGGTTTCGATCAATATTTTAGAGAATAATTCATGTTAGGTCTAGGTTAGGTCTGGGATTTGCTCTCATCAGGCTCATTCCTTCGCATATTTCTCATACTTGATGGCTAGATCCTGGGCTTTTTCTGGATTGCATCACGTAGTAATGAGGGACCACACTGAAACAATCAATTAAACCTGATCTTGATAAATATTTTAGAGGATAACGCATGTTAGGTCTGGGTTAGGTCTAGGATTTGCTCTCAACAGGCTCACACTTTCGCATATTTCTCATACTTCATGGCTAGATCCTGGGCTGTTTCTGGATTGTATCACGTAGTAGTGTGGTACCACGCTGAAACAGCCAATTAAACCTGGTTTCAATCAATATTTTAGAGGATAATTCATGTTAGGTCTAGGTTAGGTCTGGGATTTGCTCTCATCAGGCTCATTCTTTCGCATATTTCTCATACTTGATGGCTAGATCCTGGGCTTTTTCTGGATTGCATCACGTAGTAATGAAGTACAACACTGAAACAGTCAATTAAACCTGGTTTCCATCAATATTCTAGAGGACAACGCATGTTAGGTCTAGGTTAGGCCTGGGATTTGCCCTCATCAGAGTCATACTGTCGCAGTTTCAACATACTTGTTGAACGGATCCTGGGTTTTTTCTGGTTTCGTTCACGTAGTAATGTGGTAACACACTGAAACATTCAATTAAACCTTTTCTTGATAAATATTTTAGAGGATAACGCATGTTAGGTTTGGGTTAGGTCTGAGGTTTGGCCCTCATCAGGCTCATACTTTCGCATATTTCTCATACTTCATGGCTAGATCCTGGGCTGTTTCTGGATTGTATCAGGTAGTAAAGTGGTACCACACTGAAACATTCAATGAAACCTGGTCTGGATAAATATTTTAGAGGATAACGCATCTTAGGTCTGGGTTAGGTCTAAGATTTGCCCTCATCAGGCTCACAGTTTAGCGTTTTTCACATACTTCTTGAACAGATCCTGGGCTTTCTCTGGTTTGGATCACGAAGTAGTGTGGTACCACACTGAAACAGTCCATTAAACCTGGTTTCGCTCAATATTTTAGAGGATAACGCATGTTAGGTCTAGGTTAGTTCTGGGATTTGCTCTCATCAGGCTCATTCTTTCGCATATTTCTCATACTTGATGGCTAGATCCTGGGCTTTTTCTGGATTGCATCACGTAGTAATGTAGTACCACACTGAAACAGTCAAAGAAACCTGGTCTCCAACAATATTTTAGAGGACAACGCAAGTTAGGTCTAGGTAAGGCCTGAGATTTTCACTGATCAGACTCATACTTTCGCATTCTTCACATACTTGTTGAACGGATCCTGGGTTTTTTCTGGTTTGGATCACGTAGTATTGTGGTACCACACTGAAACATTCAAGTAAACCTGGTCTTGATAAATATTTTAGAGAATAACGCATGTTAGGTCTGGGTTAGGTCTAGGATTTGCCCTCATCAGGCTCATACTTTCGCATATTTCTCATACTTCATGGCTAGATCCTGGGCTATTTCTGGATTGGATCACGTAGTAATGTGGTACCACACTGAAACAGTCAAATAAACCTGGTTTTGATCAATATTTTAGAGAATAATTCATGTTAGGTCTAGGTTAGGTCTGGGATTTGCCCTCATCAGGCTCATACTTTCGCATATTTCACATACTTGATGGCTAGATCCTGGGCTCTTTCTGGATTGTATCACGTAGTAATGTGGTACCACGATGAAACAGTCGATTAAACCTGGTTTCGATCAATATTTTAGAGGATAACACAAGTTAAGTCTGGGATATGTCTGGGATTTGCTCTCATCAGGCTCATTCTTTCGCATATTTCTCATACTTGATGGGTAGATCTTGGGCTTTTTCTGGATCGCATCACGTAGTATTGAAGTACAACACTGTAACAGTCAATTAAACCTGGTTTCCATCAATATCTTAGAGGACAACGCAAGTTAGGTCTGGGATAGGTCTAGGATTTGCCCTCATCAGGCTCATCATTTCGCGTTTTTCACATACTTGTTGAACAGATCCTGGGTTTTTTCTGGTTTGGATCACGTAGTAATGTGGTACCACACTGAAACAGTCGACTAAACCAGGTTTCGATCAATATTTTAGAGGATAACGCAAGTTAGGTCTGGGATAGGTCTGGGATTTGACCTCATCAGACTCATACTTTCGCACACTTCACATACTCGTTGAACAGATCCTGGTATATTTTCTGGTTTGGATCACATAGTAATGTGGTACCACTCCGAGCCAGTCGATTAAACCAGGTTTCGATCAATATCTTAGAGGATAACGCATGTTAGGTCTGGGTTAGGTCTAAGATTTGCCCTCATCAGGCTCATACTTTCCCATATTACTCATACTTCATGGCTAGATCCTGGGCTGTTTCTGGATTGTATCACGTAGTAATGTGGTACCACGCTGAAACAGTCAATTAAACCTGGTTTCGATCAATACTTTAGAGGATAACGCAAGTTAGGTCTGGGATAGGTCTAGGATTTGCCCTCTTCAGGCTCTTACTTTCGCATATTTGTCATACTTCATGGCTAGATGCTGGGCTATTTCTGGATTGGATCACATAGTAAAGTGGTACCACACTGAAACATTCAATAAAACCTGGTCTGGATAAATATTTTAGAGGATAACGCATGTTAGGTCAAGGTTAGGTCTAAGATTTGCCCTCATCAGACTCATACTTTCGCGTTCTTCACATACTTGTTGAACGGATCCTGGGTTTTTTCTGGTTTGGATCACGTAGTAATGTGGGACCACACTGACACAGTCAATTAAACCTGGTTTCGATCAATATTTTAGAGAATAATTCATGTTAGGTCTAGGTTAGGTCTGGGATTTACTCTCATCAGGCTCATTCTTTCGCATATTACTCATACTTGATGGTTAGATCCTGGCCTTTTTCTGGATTGGATCACGTAGTAATGTGGGACCACACTGAAACAATCAATTAAACCTGGTCTTGATAAATATTTTAGAGGATAGCGCATGCTAGGTCTGGGATAGGTCTGGGATTTGCCCTAATCAGACTCATACTTTCGCACACTCCACATACTCGTTGAACTGATCCTGGGTTATTTTCTGGTTTGGATCACATAGTAATGTGGTACCACACTGAAACATTCGATTAAACCAGGTTTCGATCAATATTTTTGAGGATAACGGATGTTAGGTCTGGGTTAGGTCTGGGATTTGCTACCACCAGGCTCATTCTTTCGCATATTTCTCATACTTGATGGCTAGATCCTGGGCTTTTTCTGGATCGCATCACGTAGTAATGATGTACAACACTGAAACAGTCAATTAAACCAGGTTTCCATCAATATCTTAGAGGATAACGCATGTTAGGTCTAGGATAGGTCTGGGATTTTCACTCATCAGACTCATACTTTCGCATTCTTCACATACTTGTTGAACGGATCCTGGGTTTCTTCTGGTTTGGATCACGTAGTAATGTGGTACCACACTGAAACATTCAATTAAACCTGGTCTTGATAAATATTTTAGAGGATAACGCATGTTAGGTTTGGGTTAGGTCTAGGATTTGCCCTCATCAGGCTCATACTTTCGCATATTTCTCATACTTCATGGCTAGATCCTGGGCTGTTTCTGGATTGTATCAGGTAGTAATGTGGTACCACGCTGAAACAGTCAATTAAACCTGGTTTCGATCAATATTTTAGAGGATAACGCAAGTTAGGTCTGGGATAGCTCTGGGATTCGCCCTAATCAGGCTCATACATTCGCGTTTTTCACATACTTGTTGAACTGATCCTGGGTTTTTTCTGGTTTGGATCACGTAGTAATATGGTACCACACTGAAACAGTCGATTAAACCAGGTTTCGATCAATATTTTTGAGGATAACGCATGTTAGGTCTAGGTTAGGCCTGGGACTTTCACTCATCAGACTCATACTTTCGCATTCTTCACATACTTGTTGAACGGACCCTGGGTTTTTTCTGGTTTGGATCACGTAGTAATGTGGGACCACACTGAAACAGTCTTTTAAACCTGGTTTCGATCAATATTTTTGAGGATAACGCATGTTAGGTCTAGGTTAGCCTGGGACTTTCACTCATCAGACTCATACTTTCGCATTCTTCACATACTTGTTGAACGGACCCTGGGTTTTTTCTGGTTTGGTTCACGTAGTAATGTGGTACCACGCTGAGACAGTCAATTAAACCTGGTTTCGATCAATACTTTAGAGGATAACGCAAGTTAGGTCTGGGATAGGTCTAGGATTTGCCCTCATCAGGCTCTTACTTTCGCATATTTCTCATACTTCATGGCTAGACGCTGGGCTATTTCTGGATTGGATCACATAGTAATGTGTTACCACTCTGAGACAGTCGATTAAACCAGGATTCGATCAATACCTTAGAGAATAATTCATGTTAGGTCTAGGTTAGGTCTGGGATTTACTCTCATCAGGCTCATTCTTTCGCATATTACTCATACTTGATGGCTAGATCCTGGGCTTCTTCTGGATCGGATCACGTAGTAATGTGGGACCACACTGAAACAATCAATTAAACCTGGTCTTGATAAATATTTTAGAGGATAGCGCATGTTAGGTCTGGGTTAGGTCTGGGATTTGCCCTAATCAGACTCATACTTTCGCACACTTCACATACTCGTTGAACTGATCCTGTGTTATTTTCTGGTTTGGATCACATAGTAATGTGGTACCACACTGAAACAGTCGATTAAACCAGGTTTCAATCAATATTTTTGAGGATAAAGCATGTTAGGTCTGGGCTAGGTCTGGGATTTGCTCTCATCGGGCTCATTCTTTCGCATTCTTCACATACTTGTTGAACAGATCCTGGGTTATTTTCTGGTTTGGATCACATAGTAATGTGGTACCACACTGAAACAGTCGATTAAACCAGGTTTCGATCAATATTTTTGAGGGTAACGCATGTTAGGTCTAGTTTAGGCCTGGGATTTTCACTCATCGGACTCATAACTTCGCATTCTTCACATTCTTGTTGAACGGATCTTGGGTTTTTTCTGGATTGTATCACGTAGTAATGTGGAACCACGCTGAAACAGTCAATTAAACCTGGTTTCGATCGATATTTTAGAGAATAATTCATGTTAGGTCTAGGTTAGGTCTGGGATTTACTCTCATCAGGCTCATTCTTTCGCATATTACTCATACTTGATGGCTAGATCCTCAGCTATTTCTGGATTGGATCACGTAGTAATGTGGTACCACACTGAAACATTCAATTAAACCTGGTCTTGATAAATATTTTAGAGGATAACGCATGTTAGGTTTGGGTTAGGTCTAGGATTTGCCCTCATCAGGCTCATACTTTCGCATATTTCTCATACTTCATGGCTAGATCCTGGGCTGTTTCTGGATTGTATCACGTAGTAATGTGGTACCACGCTGAAATAGTCAATTAAACCTGGTTTCGATCAATATTTTAGAGGATAACGCAAATTAGGTCTGGGATAGGTCTGGGATTCGCCCTAATCAGGCTCATACTTTGGCGATTTTCACGTACTTGATGAACTGATCCTGGGTCTTTTCTGGTTTGGATCACGTAGTAATGTGGTACCACACTGAAACAGTAGATTAAACCTGGTTTCGATCAATATTTTAGAGGATAACGCAAGTTAGATCTGGGACAGGTCTGGGATTTGACCTCATCAGACTCATACTTTCGCACCCTTCACATACTCGTTGAACAGATCCTGGGTTATTCTCTGGTTTGGATCACATAGTTATGTGGTGCCACACTGAAACAGTCCATTAAACCTGGTTTCCATCAATATTTTAGAGGACAACGCATGTTAGGTCTAGGTTAGGCCTGGGATTTGCCCTTATCAGGGTCATACTGTCGCAGTTTTAACATACTTGTTGAACGGATCCTGGGTTTTTTCTGGTTTGGTTCACGTAGTAATGTGGTACCACACTGAAACATTCAATTAAACCTGGTCTTGATAAATATTCTAGAGGATAACGCATGTTAGGGTTGGGTTAGGTCTAGGATTTGCCCTCATCAGGCTCATACTTTCGCATATTTCTCATACTTCATGGCTAGATCCTGGGCTGTTTCTGGATTGTATCACGTAGTAATGTGATACCACGCTGAAACAGTCGATTAAACCTGGTTTCGATCAATATTTTAGAGGATAACGCAAGTTAAGTCTGGGATAGGTCTGGGATTTGACCTCATCAGACTCATACTTTCGCGTTTTTCACATACTTGTTGAACAGATCCTGGGTTTTTTCTGGTTTGGATCACGTAGTAGTGTGGTACCACACTGAAACAGTCCATTAAACTTGGTTGCGATCAATATTCTAGAGGATAGCGCATGTTAGGTCTGGGTTAGGTCTAGGATTTGCTCTCATCAGGCTCATTCTTTCGCATATTTCTCAAACTTGATGGCTAGATCCTGCGCTTTTTCTGGATTGCATCACGTAGTAATGTGGTACCACACTGAAACATTCAATTAAACCTGGTCTTGATAAATATTTTAGAGGATAACGCATGTTAGGTCTGGGTTAGGCCTGGGATTTGCCCTCATCAGGGTCATACTTTCGCAGTTTTAACATACATGTTGACCTGATCGAGGGTTTTTTCTGCTTTGGATCACGTAGTAAAGTGGTGCCACACTGAAACAGTCCTTTAAACCTGCTTTGGATCAATATTTTAGAGGACAACGCAAGTTAGGTCTGGGATAGGTCTGGGAATCGCCCTAATCAGGCTCATACTTTCGCGTTTTTCACATACTTGTTGAACTGATCCTGGGTTTTTTCTGGTTTGGATCACGTAGTAATGTGGTACCACACTGAAACAGTCGATTAAATCTGGTTTCGATCAATATTTTAGAGGATAACGCAAGTTAGGTCTAGGTTAGGTCTGGGATTTGCTCTCATCAGGCTCATTCTTTCGCATATTTCTCATACATGTAGAACAGATCCTGGGTTTTTTCTGGTTTGGATCACGTAGTAGTGTGGTACCACACTGAAACAGTCCATTAAACCTGGTTTCGATCAATATTTTAGAGGATAACGCAAGTTACGTCTGGGATAGGTCTGGGATTTGCCCTCATCAGGCTCATACTTTCGCGTTTTTCACATACTTGTTGAACAGATCCTGGGTTTTTTCTGGTTTGGGTCACGTAGTAATGTGGTACCACACTGAAACATTCAATTAAACCTGGTCTTGATAAATATTTTAGAGGATAACGCATGTTAGGTCTGGGTTAGGTCTAGGATTTGCCCTCATCAGGCTCATACTTTCGCATATTTCTCATACTTGATGGCTAGATCCTGGGCTTTTTATGGATTGCATCACGTAGCAATGAAGTACAACACTGAGACAGTCAATTAAACCTGGTTTCCATCAATATCTTCGAGGACAACGCAAGTTAGGTCTGGGATAGGTCTGGGATTTGCCCTCATCAGGCTCATACTTTCGCGTTTTTCACATACTTGTTGAACAGATCCTGGGTTTTTTCTGGTTTGGATCACGTAGTAGTGTGGTACCACACTGAAACAGTCCATTAAGCCTGGTTTCGATCAATATTTTAGAGAATAATTCATGTTAGGTCTAGGTTAGGTCTGGGATTTACTCGCATCAGGCTCATTCTTTCGCATATTTCTCATACTTGGTGGCTAGATCCTGAGCTTTTTCCGGATCGCATCACGTAGTATTGAGGTACAACACTGAAACAGTCAATTAAACCTGGTTTCCATCAATATCTTAGAGGACAACGCAAGTTAGGTCTGGGATAGGTCTGGGATTTGCCTTCATCAGGCTCATACTTTCGCATTCTTCACATACTTGTTGAACGGATCCTGGGTTTTTTCTGGTTTGGATCACGTAGCAATGTGGTACCACACTGAAACAGTCAATTAAACCTGGTTTCCATCAACATCTTAGAGGATTACGCAAGTTAGATCTGGGATAGGTCTGGGATTTGTCCTCATCAGACTCATACTTTCGCACCCTTCACATACTCGTTGAACGGATCCTGGGTTTTTTCTGGTTTGGTTCACGTAGTAATGTGGTACCACGCTGAAACAGTCAATTAAACCTGGTTTCGATCAATACTTTAGAGGATAACGCAAGTTAGGTCTGGGATACTGGGGGAGGGCCATGCGTCGCGCGGAGGAGGGGTCGCAACGCGTCGTCGACCGGATCAGGGGGATGGGGATGACGGTGGCGGTCCGTAAGACCGAGGTGATTGCGTTTCATTCACCTCGGCAGGATCCGCCACCCCCTCTGATTCGGGTGGGTGGGGCTGACATCGAGGTGAAGCCCCAGATCAGGTATCTGGGGCTGATCCTCGATAGCCACTGGCGTTTCGAGAAGCATTTCCGCTGCCTGGTCCCCCGGTTGGAAAGGATGGTTGCGGCTCTGGGCCGGATCCTGCCCAACCTGGGGGGCCCGGCGGGCCGAGTTCGTCGCCTCTATGTGGCAATGGTCCAGTCGGTGGCCCTATACGGGGCCCCCGTCTGGGCGGACGACCTGGCTGCCTCCCGGCGCAGCATGACTATGCTGCGTCGGGTGCAGAGGCGCATGGCGCTCAGGGTCGTCCGCGGGTATCGGACCATGTCACATGAGGCGGCGACGGTTCTAGCGGGGATGCCGCCCATGGACCTGCTCGCGCGGTCGCACGCGGTGATGTACCGGCACCGCGTCGACCGTCGCGCGGGGGTGGGGGCGGTCCCGGGCGGGCAGGAACCTGCTTGGGGCGATTTGAAGCGCCAGGCCCGGCAGTCCGTGTTGCTCGCGTGGCAGGAGCGGCTGGCTCTGCCAACCGCGGGGCACCGGACTGTCGGGGCTGTTCGGCCACTCCTGAAGGAGTGGCTGGACAGAGGCCATGGCAGCCTCACCTACCGGCTGGCACAGGTATTTTCCGGGCATGGCAGCTTCGGAAGATACCTGTGCCGGATAGGGAAGGAGCCGACGGCGCGTTGCTGCCACTGCGACGCTGAGCAGGACACGGCGGATCATACCCTGGAGGTATGCCCCGCGTGGGAGGGGGAGCGCCGTGTCCTGGTCGGCGTCGTCGGGCGGGATGTCTCGCTGCCGGGCGTGGTGCGCGCCATGCTCGGCAGCGAGGAGAAGTGGAGGGCCGTGGCCTCCTTCTGCGAGAACGTAATGTTGCAGAAGGAGGCCGCGGGGCGGGAGCGCGAGCTTCAGCGGCGTGCTGAAGCGCGCGCTCGTGCGGTGGCCCGAGGTCGTCGCCCGGTCGCGAGGCGTCGCGGGCGGCCGCCTCGGCGTGGCGGATGACCTAGGCTGGGAGGGGGGTCCTGAGGGGACCCTCCTCCCGCCAGGCGGCGCCGGGTCGGACCGGTTGGGGGTAGGAGTGCCTCCCCCTACCGGTCCGACGCAAGGGGAGGCACCCTCGGCGGTCTGGTGCGGCCATGAACGCCCGGCCGCCGAGGGGTGGAAACGGGGTCGCGGGCGGTTGCGAGTTGGGGCTCGCAGCCGCCACTAAACGCGACCCCGGGACGGATAGCGGCGGGATGGAGTGGCCCCGTCCCGCCGCTATGAGGCAGTGTGTCTACTGGGGGGACCGGTCCCCCCGGGGGATGGGCGCGAAAGCGCGGGCACGGGGAGGATACCGGAAGAATGCTTCGAGCGATTCCCGGTATCCTCCCAAAGCGTGCCGAAGGGTCACCGTGGGGTTTTTAGTGGGTAGGTCCCGCGCCTGTCGTTGTACGGGCGCGGGGAATCCCACACACCCCTCCCACCTCTCCCCAAGGAGGTGGGAGGGAGTCTTTCGAAGATTTTCCCCACGACAAAAAAAAAAAAAAAAAAAAAAAAGTTAGGTCTGGGATAGGTCTAGGATTTGCCCTCATCAGGCTCTTACTTTCGCATATTTCTCATACTTCATGGCTAGACGCTGGGCTATTTCTGGATTGGATCACATAGTAAAGTGGTACCACACTGAAACATTCAATGAAACCTGGTCTGGATAAATATTTTAGAGGATAACGCATGTTAGGTCTGGGTTAGGTCTGGGATTTTCACTCATCAGACTCATACTTTCGCATTCTTCACATACTTGTTGAACAGATCCTGGGATATTTTCTGGTTTGGATCACATAGTAATGTGGTACCACTCTGAGACAGTCGATTAAACCAGGTTTTGATCAATATCTTAGAGAATAATTCATGTTAGGTCTAGGTTAGGTCTGGGATTTACTCTCATCAGGCTCATTCTTTCGCATATTACTCATACTTGATGGCTAGATCCTGGGCTTTTTCTGGATTGGATCACGTAGTAATGTGGGACCACACTGAAACAATCAATTAAACCTGGTCTTGATAAATATTTTAGAGGATAGCGCATGTTAGGTCTGGGATAGGTCTGGGATTTGCCCTAATCAGACTCATACTTTCGCGTTTTTCGCATACTTGTTGAACTGATCCTGGGTTATTCTCTGGTTTGGATCACATAGTAATGTGGTACCACACTGAAACAGTAGATTAAACCAGGTTTCAATCAATATTTTTGTGGATAAAGCATGTTACGTCTGGGCTAGGTCTGGGATTTGCTCTCATCGGGCTCATTCTTTCGCATTCTTCACATACTTGTTGAACGGATCCTGGGTTTATTCTGGTTTGGATCACGTAGTAATGCGGTACCACACTGAAACAGTCGACTAAACCTGGTTTCGATCAATATTTTAGAGGATAACACAAGTTAGGTCTGGGATAGGTCTGGGATTTGACCTCATCAGACTCATACTTTCGCGTTTTTCGCATACTTGTTGAACAGATCCTGGGTTTTTTCTGGTTTGGATCACGTAGTAGTGTGGTACCACACTGAAACAGTGCATTAAACCAGGTTTCGATCAATATTTTAGAGGATAACGCATGTTAGGTCTGGGTTAGGTCTAGGATTTGCCCTCATCAGGCTCATACTTTCGCATATTTCTCATACTTCATGGCTGGATCCTGGGCTGTTTCTGGATTGTATCACGTAGTAATGTGGAACCACGCTGAAACAGTCAATTAAACCTGGTTTCGATCAATATTTTAGAGAATAATTCATGTTAGGTCTAGGTTAGGTCTGGGATTTACTCTCATCAGGCTCATTCTTTCGCATATTACTCATACTTGATGGCTAGATCCTCGGCTATTTCTGGATTGGATCACGTAGTAATGTGGTACCACACTGAAACATTCAATAAAACCTGGTCTTGATAAATATTTTAGAGGATAACGCATGTTAGGTTTGGGTTAGGTCTAGGATTTGCCCTCATCAGGCTCATACTTTCGCATATTTCTCATACTTCATGGCTAGATCCTGGGCTGTTTCTGGATTGTATCACGTAGTAATGTGGTACCACGCTGAAACAGTCAATTAAACCTGGTTTCGATCAATATTTTAGAGGATAACGCAAATTAGGTCTGGGATAGGTCTGGGATTCGCCCTAATCAGGCTCATACTTTCGCGTTTTTCACGTACCTGATGAACTGATCCTGGGTCTTTTCTGGTTTGGATCACGTAGTAATGTGGTACCACACTGAAACAGTCGATTAAACCTGGTTTCGATCAATATTTTAGAGGATAACGCAAGTTAGATCTGGGACAGGTCTGGGATTTGACCTCACCAGACTCATACTTTCGCACCCTTCACATACTCGTTGAACAGATCCTGGGTTATTCTCTGGTTTGGATCACATAGTAATGTGGTGCCACACTGAAACAGTCCATTAAACCTGGTTTCCATCAATATTTTAGAGGACAACGCATGTTAGGTCTAGGTTAGGCCTGGGATTTGCCCTCATCAGGGTCATACTGTCGCAGTTTTAACATACTTGTTGAACGGATCCTGGGTTTTTTCTGGTTTGGTTCACGTAGTAATGTGGTACCACACTGAAACAGTCGACTAAACCTGGTTTCGATCAATATTTTAGAGGATAACACAAGTTAGGTCTGGGATAGGTCTGGGATATGACCTCATCAGACTCATACTTTCGCGTTTTTCGCATACTTGTTGAACAGATCCTGGGTTTTTTCTGGTTTGGATCACGTAGTAGTGTGGTACCACACTGAAACAGTGCTTTAAACCAGGTTTCGATCAATATTTTAGAGGATAACGCATGTTAGGTCTGGGTTAGGTCTAGGATTTGCCCCCATCAGGCTCATACTTTCGCATATTTCTCATACTTCATGGCTGGATCCTGGGCTGTTTCTGGATTGTATCACGTAGTATTGTGGAACCACGCTGAAACAGTCAATTAAACCTGGTTTCGATCAATATTTTAGAGGATAACGCAAGTTACGTCTGGGATAGGTCTGGGATTTGCCCTCATCAGGCTCATACTTTCGCGTTTTTCACATACCTGTTGAACAGATCCTGGGTTTTTTCTGGTTTGGATCACGTAGTAGTGTGGTACCACACTGAAACAGTCCATTAAACCTGGTTTCCATCAATATTTTAGAGGACAACGCATGTTAGGTCTAGGTTAGGCCTGGGATTTGCCCTCATCAGGGTCATACTGTCGCAGTTTTAACATACTTGTTGAACGGATCCTGGGTTTTTTCTGGTTTGGTTCACGTAGTAATGTGGTACCACGCTGAAACAGTCAATTAAACCTGGTTTCGATCAATATTTTAGAGGATAACGCAAATTAGGTCTGGGATAGGTCTGGGATTCGCCCTAATCAGGCTCATACTTTCGCGTTTCTCACATACCTGATGAACTGATCCTGGGTCTTTTCTGGTTTGGATCACGTAGTAATGTGGTACCACACTGAAACAGTCGATTAAACCTGGTTTCGATCAATATTTTAGAGGATAACGCAAGTTAGATCTGGGACAGGTCTGGGATTTGACCTCATCAGACTCATACTTTCGCACCCTTCACATACTGGTTGAACAGATCCTGGGTTATTCTCTGGCTTGGATCACATAGTAATGTGGTGCCACACTGAAACAGTCCATTAAACCTGGTTTCCATCAATATTTTAGAGGACAACGCATGTTAGGTCTAGGTTAGGCCTGGGATTTGCCCTCATCACGGTCATACTGTCGCAGTTTTAACATACTTGTTGAACGGATCCTGGGTTTTTTCTGGTTTGGTTCACGTAGTAATGTGGTACCACACTGAAACATTCAAATAAACCTGGTCTTGATAAATATTCTAGAGGATAACGCATGTTAGGATTGGGTTAGGTCTAGGATTTGCCCTCATCAGGCTCATACTTTCGCATATTTCTCATACTTCATGGCTAGATCCTGGGCTGTTTCTGGATTGTATCACGTAGTAATGTGGTACCACACTGAAACAGTCGATTAAACCTGGTTTCGATCAATATTTTAGAGGATAACGCAAGTTAAGTCTGGGATAGGTCTGGGATTTGACCTCATCAGTCTCATACTTTCGCGTTTTTCACATACTTGTTGAACAGATCCTGGTTTTTTTCTGGTTTGGATCACGTAGTAATGAGGTACCACACTGAAACATTCAATTAAACCTGGTCTTGATAAATATTCTAGAGGATAACGCATGTTAGGATTGGGTTAGGTCTAGGATTTGCCCTCATCAGGCTCATACTTTCGCATATTTCTCATACTTCATGGCTGGATCCTGGGCTGTTTCTGGATTGTATCACGTAGTAATGTGATACCACGCTGAAACAGTCGATTAAACCTGGTTTCGATCAATATCTTAGAGGATAACGCAAGTTAAGTCTGGGATAGGTCTGGGATTTGACCTCATCAGACTCATACTTTCGCGTTTTTCACATACTTGTTGAACAGATCCTGGGTTTTTTCTGGTTTGGATCACGTAGTAGTGTGGTACCACACTGAAACAGTCCATTAAACTTGGTTGCGATCAATATTCTAGAGGATAGGGCATGTTAGGTCTGGGTAGGGTCTAGGATTTGCTCTCATCAGGCTCATTCTTTCGCATATTTCTCAAACTTGATGGCTAGATCCTGCGCCTTTTCTGGATTGCATCACGTAGTAATGTGGTACCACACTGAAACATTCAATTAAACCTGGTCTTGATAAATATTTTAGAGGATAACGCATGTTAGGTCTGGGTTAGGCCTGGGATTTGCCCTCATCAGGGTCATACTTTCGCAGTTTTAACATACATGTTGACCTGATCGAGGGTTTTTTCTGCTTTGGATCACGTAGTAAAGTGGTGCCACACTGAAACAGTCCATTAAACCTGCTTTGGATCAATATTTTAGAGGACAACGCAAGTTAGGTCTGGGATAGGTCTGGGAATCGCCCTAATCAGGCTCATACTTCCGCGTTTTTCACATACTTGTTGAACTGATCCTGGGTTTTTTCTGGTTTGGATCACGTAGTAATGTGGTACCACACTGAAACAGTCGATTAAACCTGGTTTCGATCAATATTTTAGAGGATAACGCAAGTTAGGTCTGGGATAGGTCTGGGATTTGACCTCGTCAGACTCATACTTTCGCACCCTTCACATACTCGTTGAACAGATCCTGGGTTATTTTCTGGTTTGGATCACATAGTAATATGGTACCACACTGAAACAGTCGATTAAACCAGGTTTCGATCAATATTTTTGAGGATAACGCATGTTAGGTCTAGGTTAGGCCGAGGATTTTCACTCATCAGACTCATACTTTCGCATTCTTCACATACTTGTTGATCGGACCCTGGGTTTTTTCTGGTTTGGATCACGTAGTAATGTGGGACCACACTGAAACAGTCAATTAAATCTGGTTTTGATCAATATTTTAGAGAATAGTTCATGTTAGGTCTAGGTTAGGCCTGGGATTTTCACTCATCAGACTCATACTTTCGCATTCTTCACATACTTGTTGAACGGATCCTGGGGTTTTTCCGGTTTGGATCACGTAGTAATGTGGGACCACACTGAAACAGTCAATTAAACCTGGTTTCGATCAATATTTTAGAGAATAATTCATGTTAGGTCTGGGTTAGGTCTAGGATTTGCCCTCATCAGGCTCATACTTTCGCATATTTCTCATACTTCATGGCTAGATTCTGGGCTGTTTCTGGATTGTATCACGTAGTAATGTGGGACCACACTGAAACAATCAATTAAACCTGGTCTTGATAAATATTTTAGAGGATAACGCATGTTAGGTCTGGGTTAGGTCTAGGATTTGCCCTCATCAGGCTCATACTTTCGCATATTGCTCATACTTCATGGCTAGATCCTGGGCTGTTTCTGGATTGTATCACGTTGTAATGTGGTACCACGCTGAAACAGTCAATTAAACCTGGTTTGGATCAATATTTTAGAGGATAACGCATGTTAGGTCCAGGTTAGGTCTGGGATTTTCACTCAACAACACATACTTTCGCATTCTTCACATACTTGCTGAACGAATCCTGGGTTTTTTCTGGTTTGGATCACGTAGTAATGTGGTACCACACTGAAACAGTCGACTAAACCTGGTTTCGATCAATATTTTAGAGGATAACGCAAGTTAGGTCTGGGATAGGTCTGGGATTTGACCTCATCAGACTCATACTTTCGCACACTTCACATACTCGTTGAACAGATCCTGGGATATTTTCTGGTTTGGATCACATAGTAATGTGGTACCACTCTGAGACAGTCGATTAAACCAGGTTTCGATCAATATTTTAGAGAATAATTCATGTTAGGTCTGGGTTAGGTCTAGGATTTGCCCTCATCAGGCTCTTACTTTCGCATATTTGTCATACTTCATGGCTAGATGCTGGGCTATTTCTGGATTGGATCACATAGTAAAGTGGTACCACACTGAAACATTCAATGAAACCTGGTCTGGATAAATATTTTAGAGGATAACGCATGTTAGGTCAAGGTTAGGTCTAAGATTTGCCCTCATCAGACTCATACTTTCGCATTCTTCACATACTTGTTGAACGGATCCTGGGTTTTTTCTGGTTTGGATCACGCAGTAATGTGGGACCACACTGAAACAGTCAATTAAACCTGGTTTCGATCAATATTTTAGAGTATGATTAATGTTAGGTCTAGGTTAGGTCTGGGCTTTACTCTCATCAGGCTCATTCTTTCGCATATTACTCATACTTGATGGCTAGCTCCTGGGCTTTTTCTGGATAGGATCACTTAGTAATGTGGGACCACACTGAAACAATCAATTACACCGGGTCTTGATAAATATTTTAGAGGATAGCGCATGTTAGGTCTGGGGTAGGTCTGGGATTTGCCCTAATCAGACTCATACTTTCGCACACTTCACATACTCGTTGAACTGATCCTGGGTTATTTTCTGGTTTGGATCACATAGTAATATGGTACCACACTGAAACAGTCGATTAAACCAGGTTTCGATCAATATTTTTGAGGATAACGCATGTTAGGTCTAGGTTAGGCCGAGGATTTTCACTCATCAGACTCATACTTTCGCATTCTTCACATACTTGTTGATCGGACCCTGGGTTTTTTCTGGTTTGGATCACGTAGTAATGTGGGACCACACTGAAACAGTCAATTAAATCTGGTTTTGATCAATATTTTAGAGAATAGTTCATGTTAGGTCTAGGTTAGGCCTGGGATTTTCACTCATCAGACTCATACTTTCGCATTCTTCACATACTTGTTGAACGGATCCTGGGGTTTTTCCGGTTTGGATCACGTAGTAATGTGGGACCACACTGAAACAGTCAATTAAACCTGGTTTCGATCAATATTTTAGAGGATAACGCAAGTTAGGTCTGGGATAGGTCTGGGATTTGACCTCGTCAGACTCATACTTTCGCACCCTTCACATACTCGTTGAACAGATCCTGGGTTATTTTCTGGTTTGGATCACATATTAATATGGTACCACACTGAAACAGTCGATTAAACAAGGTTTCGATCAATATTTTAGAGAATAATTCATGTTAGGTCTGGGTTAGGTCTATGATTTGCCCTCATCAGGCTCATACTTTCGCATATTTCTCATACTTCATGGCTAGATCCTGGGCTGTTTCTGGATTGTATCACGTAGTAATGTGGTACCACACTGAAACAGTCAATTAAACCAGGTTTCGATCAATACTTTAGAGGATAACGCAAGTTAGGTCTGGGATAGGTCTAGGATTTGCCCTCATCAGGCTCTTACTTTCGCATATTTGTCATACTTCATGGCTAGATGATGGGCTATTTCTGGATTGGATCACATAGTAAAGTGGTACCACACTGAAACATTCAATGAAACCTGGTCTGGATAAATAATTTAGGGGATAACGCATGTTAGGTCAAGGTTAGGTCTAAGATTTGCCCTCATCAGACTCATACTTTCGCATTCTTCACATACTTGTTGAACGGATCCTGGGTTTTTTCTGGTTTGGATCACGTAGTAATGTGGGACCACACTGAAACAGTCAATTAAACCTGGTTTCGATCAATATTTTAGAGTATGATTAATGTTAGGTCTAGGTTAGGTCTGGGCTTTACTCTCATCAGGCTCATTCTTTCGCATATTACTCATACTTGATGGCTAGATCCTGGGCTTTTTCTGGATAGGATCACGTAGTAATGTGGGACCACACTGAAACAATCAATTACACCGGGTCTTGATAAATATTTTAGAGGATAGCGCATGTTAGGTCTGGGGTAGGTCTGGGATTTGCCCTAATCAGACTCATACTTTCGCACACTTCACATACTCGTTGAACTGATCCTGGGTTATTTTCTGGTTTGGATCACATAGTAATGTGGTACCACACTGAAACAGTCGATTAGACCAGGTTTCGATCAATATTTTTGAGGATAACGCAAGTTAGGTCTGGGATAGGCCTGGGATTCGCCCTAATCAGGCTCATACTTTCGCGTTTTTCCCATACTTGTTGAACTGATCCTGGGTTTTTTCTGGATAGGATCCCGTAGTAATGTGGGACCACACTAAAACAATCAATTACACCGGGTCTTGATAAATATTTTAGAGGATAGCGCATGTTAGGTCTGGGGTAGGTCTGGGATTTGCCCTAATCAGACTCATACTTTCGCATATTGCTCATACTTCATGGCTAGATCCTGGGCTGTTTCTGGATTGTATCACGTTGTAATGTGGTACCACGCTGAAACAGTCAATTAAACCTGGTTTCGATCAATATTTTAGAGGATAACGCAAGTTACGTCTGGGATAGGTCTGGGATTTGCCCTCATCAGGCTCATACTTTCGCGTTTTTCACATACTTGTTGAACAGATCCTGGGTTTTTTCTGGTTTGGATCACGTAGTAGTGTGGTACCACACTGAAAGAGTCCATTAAACCTGGTTTGGATCAATATTTTAGAGGATAACGCATGTTAGGTCTAGGTTAGGTCTGGGATTTTCACTCAACAACACATACTTTCGCATTCTTCACATACTTGTTGAACGAATCCTGGGTTTTTTCTGGTTTGGATCACGTAGTAATGTGGTACCACACTGAAACAGTCGACTAAACCTGGTTTCGATCAATATTTTAGAGGATAACGCAAGTTAGGTCTGGGTTAGGACTAGGATTTGCCCTCATCAGGCTCATACTTTCCCATATTTCTCATCCTTCATGGCTAGATCCTGGGCTGTTTCTGGATTGTATCACGTAGTAATGTGGTACCACGCTGAAACAGTCAATTAAACCAGGTTTCGATCAATACTTTAGAGGATAACGCAAGTTAGGTCTGGGATAGGTCTAGGATTTGCCCTCATCAGGCTCTTACTTTCGCATATTTGTCATACTTCATGGCTAGATGATGGGCTATTTCTGGATTGGATCACATAGTAAAGTGGTACCACACTGAAACATTCAATGAAACCTGGTCTGGATAAATAATTTAGGGGATAACGCATGTTAGGTCAAGGTTAGGTCTAAGATTTGCCCTCATCAGACTCATACTTTCGCATTCTTCACATACTTGTTGAACGGATCCTGGGTTTTTTCTGGTTTGGATCACGTAGTAATGTGGGACCACACTGAAACAGTCAATTAAACCTGGTTTCGATCAATATTTTAGAGTATGATTAATGTTAGGTCTAGGTTAGGTCTGGGCTTTACTCTCATCAGGCTCATTCTTTCGCATATTACTCATACTTGATGGCTAGATCCTGGGCTTTTTCTGGATAGGATCACGTAGTAATGTGGGACCACACTGAAACAATCAATTACACCGGGTCTTGATAAATATTTTAGAGTATAGCGCATGTTAGGTCTGGGGTAGGTCTGGGATTTGCCCTAATCAGACTCATACTTTCGCACACTTCACATACTCGTTGAACTGATCCTGGGTTATTTTCTGGTTTGGATCACATAGTAATGTGGTACCACACTGAAACAGTCGATTAGACCAGGTTTCGATCAATATTTTTGAGGATAACGCAAGTTAGGTCTGGGATAGGCCTGGGATTCGCCCTAATCAGGCTCATACTTTCGCGTTTTTCACATACTTGTTGAACTGATCCTGGGTTTTTTCTGGATAGGATCCCGTAGTAATGTGGGACCACACTGAAACAATCAATTACACCGGGTCTTGATAAATATTTTAGAGGATAGCGCATGTTAGGTCTGGGGTAGGTCTGGGATTTGCCCTAATCAGACTCATACTTTCGCACACTTCACATACTCGTTGAACTGATCCTGGGTTATTTTCTGGTTTGGATCACGCAGTAATGTGGGACCACACTGAAACAGTCAATTAAACCTGGTTTCGATCAATATTTTAGAGGATAACGCAAGTTAGGTCTGGGATAGGTCTGGGATTTGACCTCGTCAGACTCATACTTTCGCACCCTTCACATACTCGTTGAACAGATCCTGGGTTATTTTCTGGCTTGGATCACATATTAATATGGTACCACACTGAAACAGTCGATTAAACCAGGTTTCGATCAATATTTTTCAGGATAACGCATGTTAGGTCTAGGTTAGGCTTGGGATTTTCACTCATCAGACTCATACTTTCGCATTCTACACATACTTGTTGAACGGACCCTGGGTTTTTTCTGGTTTGGATCACGTAGTAATGTGGGACCACACTGAAACAGTCAATTAAACCTGGTTTCGATCAATATTTTAGAGAATAATTCATGTTAGGTCTAGGTTAGGCCTGGGATTTTCACTCATCAGACTCATTCTTTCGCATATTTCTCATACTTGATGGCTAGATCCTGGGCTTTTTCTGGATCGCATCACGTAGTAATGAAGTACAACACTGAAACAGTCAATTATACCAGGTTTCCATCAATATTTTAGAGGATAACGCATGTTAGGTCTAGGTTAGGTCTGGGATTTGCCCTCATCAGGCTCATACTTTCGCATATTTCTCATACTTCATGGCTAGATCCTGGGCTTTTTCTGCATTGCATCACGTAGTAATGAAGTACAACACTGAAACATTCAATTAAACCTGGTCTTGATAAATATTTTAGAGGATAACGCATGTTAGGTCTGGGATAAGTCTGGGATTTGCCCTCATCAGGCTCATACTTTCGCAGTTTTAACATGCATGCTGACCTGATCGAGGGTTTTTTCTCCTTTGGATCACGTAGTAAAGTGGTACCACACTAAAACTGTCAATTAAACCTGGTTTCGATCAATATTTTAGAGGATATCGCAAGTTAGGTCTAGGTCAGGCCTGGGATTTTCACTCATCAGACTCATACTTTCGCATTCTTCACATACTTGTTGAACGGATCCTGCGTTTTTTCTGGTTTGGATAACGTAGTAATGTGGGACCACACTGAAACAGTCAATTAAACCTGGTTTCGACCAATATCTTAGAGAATAATTCATGTTAGGTCTAGGTTAGGTCTGGGATTTGCTCTCATCAGGCTCATTCTTTCGCATTCTTCACATACTTGTTGAACGGATCCTGGGGTTTTTCTGGATTGCATCACGTAGTAATGAAGTACAACACTGAAACAGTCAATTAAACCTTGTTTCCATCAATACTTTAGAGGACAACGCAAGTTAGGTCTGGGATAGGTCTGGGATTTGCCCTCATCAGGCTCATACTTTCGCGTTTTTCACATACTTGTTGAACAGATCCTGGGTTTTTTCTGGTTTCGATCCCGTAGTAGTGTTGTACCACACTGAAACAGTCCATTAAACCTCGTTTCGCTCATTATTTTAGAGGATAACGCATGTTAGGTCTAGGTCAGGCCTGGGATTTTCACTCATCAGACTCATACTTTCGCATTCTTCACATACTTGTTGAACGGATCCTGGGGTTTTTCTGGTTTCGTTCACGTAGTAACGTGGTACCACACTGAAACATTCAATTAAACCTCGTCTTGATAAATATTTTAGAGGATAACGCATGTTAGGTCTGGGTTAGGTCTAGGATTTGCCCTCATCAGGCTCACAGTTTCGCGTTTTTCACATACTTGTTGAACGGATCCTGGGTTTTTTCTGGTTTGGATCACGTAGTAATGTGGGACCACACTGAAACAGTCAATTAAACCTGGTTTCGACCAATATTTTAGAGAATAATTCATGTTAGGTCTAGGTTAGGTCTGGGATTTGCTCTCATCAGGCTCATTCTTTCGCATATTTCTCATACTTGATGGCTAGATCCTGGGCTTTTTCTGGATTGCATCACGTAGTAATGAAGTACAACACTGAAACAGTCAATTAAACCTGGTTTCCATCAATATTTTAGAGGACAACGCAAGTTTGGTCTGGGATAGGTCTGGGATTTGCCCTCATCAGGCTCATACTTTGGGGTTTTTCACATACCTGTTGAACAGATCCTGGGTTTTTTCTGGTTTGGATCCCGTAGTAGTGTGGTACGACACTGAAACAGTCCATTAAACCCGGTTTCGCTCATTATTTTAGAGGATAACGCTTGTTAGGTCTACGTGAGGCCTGGGATTTTCACTCATCAGACACATACTTTCGCATTCTTCACATACTTGTTGAACGGATCGTGGGGTTTTTCTGGTCTGGATCAGGTAGTAATGTGGGACCACACTGAAACAATCAATTCAACCTGGTCTTGATAAATATTTTAGAGGATAACGCATGTTAGGTCTGGGTTAGGTCTAGGATTTGCCCTCGTCAGGCTCATACTTTCGCATATTTCTCATACTTCATGGCTAGATCCTGGGCTATTCCTGGATTGGATCACGTAGTAATGTGGTACCACACTGAAACTGTCAATTAAACCTGGTTTCGATCAATATTTTAGAGGATAACGCAAGTTAGGTCTGGGATAGGTCTGGGATTTGCCCTCATCAGGCTCATACTTTCGCGTTTTTCACATACTTGATGGCTAGATCCTGGGCTTTTTCTGGATTGCATCACGTAGTAATGAAGTACAACACTGAAACAGTCAATTAAACCTGGTTTCCATCAATACTTTAGAGGACAACGCAAGTTAGGTCTGGGATAGGTCTGGGATTTGCCCTCATCAGGCTCATACTTTCGCGTTTTTCACATACTTGTTGAACAGATCCTGGGTTTTTTCTGGTTTGGATCCCGTAGTAGTGTGGTACCACACTGAAACAGTCCATTAAACCTGTTTTCGCTCATTATTTTAGAGGATAACGCATGTTAGGTCTAGGTCAGGCCTGGGATTTTCACTCATCAGACTCATACTTTCACATTCTTCACATACTTGTTGAACGGATCCAGGGGTTTTTCTGGTTTGGATCACGTAGTAGTGTGGTACCACACTGAAACAGTCCATTAAACTTGGTTTCGATCAATATTTTAGAGGATAACGCAAGTTAGGTCCGGGATAGGTCTGGGATTTGCCCTCATCAGACTCATACTTTCGCATTCTTCACATACTTGTTGAACGGATCCTGCGTTTTTTCTGGTTTGGATCACGTAGTAATGTGGGACCACACTGAAACAGTCAATTAAACCTGGTTTCGACCAATATCTTAGAGAATAATTCATGTTAGGTCTAGGTTAGGTCTAGGATTTGCCCTCATCAGGCTCATACTTTCGCATATTTCTCATACTTCGTGGCTAGATCCTGGGCTATTTCTGGATTGGATCACGTAGTAAAGTGGTATCACACTGAAACATTCAATGAAACCTGGTCTGGATAAATATTTTAGAGGATAACGCATATTAGGTCTGGGTTAGGTCTAAGATTTGCCCTCATCAGGCTCACAGTTTCGCGTTTTTCACATACTTGTTGAACAGATCCTGGGTTTTTTCTGGTTTGGATCCCGTAGTAGTGTGGTACCACACTGAAACAGTCCATTAAACCTGGTTTCGCTCATTATTTTAGAGGATAACGCTTGTTAGGTCTAGGTCAGGCCTGGGATTTTCACTCATCAGACTCATACTTTCGCATTCTTCACATACTTGTTGAACGGATCGTGGGGTTTTTCTGGTTTGGATCAGGTAGTAATGTGGGACCACACTGGAACAATCAATTAAACCTGGTCTTGATAAATATTTTAGAGGATAACGCATGTTAGGCCTGGGTTAGGTCTAGGATTTGCCCTCGTCAGGCTCATACTTTCGCATATTTCTCATACTTCATGGCTAGATCCTGGGCTATTCCTGGATTGGATCACGTAGTAATGTGGTACCACACTGAAACTGTCAATTAAACCTGGTTTCGATCAATATTTTAGAGGATAACGCATGTTAGGTCTGGGATAGGTCTGGGATTTGCCCTCATCAGACTCATGCTTTCGCATATTTCTCATACTTCATGGCTAGATCCTGCGCTATTTCTGGATTGGATCACGTAGTAATGTGGTACCACACTGAAACAGTCAATTAAACCTGGTTTCGGTCAATATTTTAGAGGATAACGCAAGTTAGGTCTGGGATAGGTCTGGGATTTGCCCTCATCAGGCTCATACTTTCGCGTTTTTCACATACTTGTTGAACAGATCCTGGGTTTTTTCTGGTTTGGATCACGTAGTTGTGCGATACCACACAGAAACAGTCCATTAAACCTGGTTGCGATCAATATTTTAGAGGATAACGCATGTTAGGTCTGGGTTACGTCTAGGATTTGCCCCCATCAGGCTCATACTTTCGCATATTTCTCATACTTCATGGCTAGATCCTGGGCTGTTTCTGCATTGTATCACGTAGTAATGTGGTAACACGCTGAAACAGTCAATTAAACCTGGTTTCGATCAATATTTTAGACGGTAGCGGAAGTTAGGTCTGGGATAGGTCTAGGATTTGCCCTCATCAGGCTCTTACTATCGCATATTTCTCATACTTCATGGCTAGATCCTGGGCTATTTCTGGATTGGATCACGTAGTAAAGTGGTGTCACACTGAAACATTCAATGAAACCTGGTCTGGATAAATATTTTAGAGGATAACGCATCTTAGGTCTGGGTTAGGTCTAAGATTTGCCCTCATCAGGCTCACAGTTTCGCGTTTTTCACATACTTGTTGAACAGATCCTGGGTTTTTTCTGGTTTGGATAACGTAGTAATGTGGTACCACACTAAAACAGTCAATTAAACCTGGTTTCGATCAATATCTTAGAGGATAACGCAAGTTAGGTCTGGCATAGGTCTGGGATTAGCCCTCATCAGACTCATACTTTCGCACACTTCACATACTCGATGACAAGATCCTGGGTTTTTTTCTGGTTTGGATCACGTAGTAATGTGTTTCCACACAGAAACAGTCGATTAAACCTGGTTTCGATCAATATTTTTGAGGATAACGCATGTTAGGTCTAGGTTAGGCATGGGATTTTCACTCATCAGACTCATACTTTCGCATTCTTCGCATACTTGTTGAACTGATCCTGGGTTTTTTCTGGTTTGGATCACGTAGTAATGTGGTTCCACACTGAAACAGTCGGTTAAACCTAGTTTCGATCAATATTTTAGAGGATAACGCAAGTTAGGTCTGGGATAGGTCTGGGATTTGCCCTCATCAGACTCATACTTACGCACACTTCACATACTCGTTGAACAGATCCTGGGTTATTTTCTGGTTTGGATCACATAGTTATGTGGTACCAAACTGAAACAGTCGATTAAACCAGGTTTCGATCAATATTTTTGAGGATAACGCATGTTCGGTCTAGGTTAGGCCTGGGATTTTCACTCATCAGACTCATACTTTCGCATTCTTCACATACTTGTTGAACGGATCCTGGGTTTTTTCTGGTTTGTATCACGTAGTAATGTGGTACCACACTGAAACCGTCCATTAAACCTGGTTTCGCTCAATATTTTAGAGGATAACACATGTTAGGTCTAGGTTAGGTCTGGGATTTGCTCTCATCAGGCTCATTCTTTCGCATATTTCTCATACTTCATGGCTAGATCCTGGGCTGTTTCTCCATTGTATCACGTAGTAATGTGGTAACACGCTGAAACAGTCAATTAAACCTGGTTTCGATCAATATTTTAGAGGATAACGCAAGTTAGGTCTGGGATAGGTCTAGGAGTTGCCCTCATCAGGCTCTTACTATCGCATATTTCTCATACTTCTTGTCTAGATCCTGGGCTATTCCTGGATTGTATCACGTAGTAAAGTGGTACCACACTGAAACATTCAATGAAACCTGTTCTGGATAAATATTTTAGAGGATAACGCATCTTAGGTCTGGGTTAGGTCTAAGATTTGCCCTCATCAGGCTCACAGTTTCGCGTTTTTCACATACTTGCTAAACAGATCCTGGGTTTTTTCTGGTTTGGACCACGTAGTAATGTGGTACCACACTAAAACAACCAATTAAATCAGGTTTCGATCAATATTTTAGAGGATAACGCAAGCTAGGTCTGGGATAGGTCTGGGATTAGCCCTCAAGAGACTCATACTTTCGCACACTTCACATACTCGTTGACAAGATCCTGGGTTTTTTTCTGGTTTGGATCACGTAGTAATGTGGTTCCACACTGAAACAGTCGATTAAACCTGGTTTCGATCAATATTTTAGAGGATAACGCAAGTTAGGTCTGGGATAGGTCTGGGATTTGCCCTCATCAGACTCATACTTTCGCACACTTCACATACTCGTTGAACAGATCCTGGGTTATTTTCTGGTTTGGATCACATAGTAATGTGGTACCACACTGAAACAGTCGATTAAACCAGGTTTCGATCAATATTTTTGAGGATAACGCATGTTAGGTCTAGGTTAGGCATGGGATTTTCACACATCAGACTCATACTTTCGCATTCTTCACATACTTGTTGAACGGATCCTGGGTTTTTTCTGGTTTGGAACACGCCGTAATGTGGGTCCACACTGAAACAATCAATTAAACCTGGTCTTGATAAATATTTTAGAGGATAACGCATGTTAGGTCTGGGATAGGTCTGGGATTTGCCCTCATCAGACTCATACTTTCGCACACTTCACATACTCGTTGAACAGATCCTGGGTTATTTTCTGGTTTGGATCACTAGTAATGTGGTACCACTCTGAAACAGTCGATTAAACCAGGTTTTGATCAATATTTTTGAGGATAACGCATGTTAGGTCTAGGTTAGGCTTGGGATTTTCACTCATCAGACTCATACTTTCGCATTCTTCGCATACTTGTTGAACTGATCCTGGGTTTTTTCTGGTTTGGATCACGTAGTAATGTGGTTCCACACTGAAACAGTCGGTTAAACCTAGTTTCGATCAATATTTTTGAGGATAACGCATGTTAGGTCTAGGTTAGGCATGGGATTTTCACTCATCAGACTCATACTTTCGCATTCTTCGCATACTTGTTGAACTGATCCTGGGTTTTTTCTGGTTTGGATCACGTAGTAATGTGGTTCCACACTGAAACAGTCGGTTAAACCTAGTTTCGATCAATATTTTAGAGGATAACGCAAGTTAGGTCTGGGATAGGTCTGGGATTTGCCCTCATCAGACTCATACTTACGCACACTTCACATACTCGTTGAACAGATCCTGGGTTATTTTCTGGTTTGGATCACATAGTTATGTGGTACCAAACTGAAACAGTCGATTAAACCAGGTTTCGATCAATATTTTTGAGGATAACGCATGTTAGGTCTAGGTTAGGCCTGGGATTTTCACTCATCAGACTCATACTTTCGCATTCTTCACATACTTGTTGAACGGATCCTGGGTTTTTTCTGGTTTGTATCACGTAGTAATGTGGTACCACACTGAAACCGTCCATTAAACCTGGTTTCGCTCAATATTTTAGAGGATAACACATGTTAGGTCTAGGTTAGGTCTGGGATTTGCTCTCATCAGGCTCATTCTTTCGCATATTTCCCATACTTCATGGCTAGATCCTGGGCTGTTTCTCCATTGTATCACGTAGTAATGTGGTAACACGCTGAAACAGTCAATTAAACCTGGTTTCGATCAATATTTTAGAGGATAACGCAAGTTAGGTCTGGGTTAGGTCTAAGATTTGCCCTCATCAGGCTCACAGTTTCGCGTTTTTCACATACTTGCTAAACAGATCCTGGGTTTTTTCTGGTTTGGACCACGTAGTAATGTGGTACCACACTAAAACAACCAATTAAATCAGGTTTCGATCAATATTTTAGAGGATAACGCAAGCTAGGTCTGGGATAGGTCTGGGATTAGCCCTCAAGAGACTCATACTTTCGCACACTTCACATACTCGTTGACAAGATCCTGGGTTTTTTTCTGGTTTGGATCACGTAGTAATGTGGTTCCACACTGAAACAGTCGATTAAACCTGGTTTCGATCAATATTTTAGAGGATAACGCAAGTTAGGTCTGGGATAGGTCTGGGATTTGCCCTCATCAGACTCATACTTTCGCACACTTCACATACTCGTTGAACAGATCCTGGGTTATTTTCTGGTTTGGATCACATAGTAATGTGGTACCACACTGAAACAGTCGATTAAACCAGGTTTCGATCAATATTTTTGAGGATAACGCATGTTAGGTCGAGGTTAGGCATGGGATTTTCACTCATCAGACTCATACTTTCGCATTCTTCACATACTTGTTGAACGGATCCTGGGTTTTTTCTGGTTTGGAACACGCCGTAATGTGGGTCCACACTGAAACAATCAATTAAACCTGGTCTTGATAAATATTTTAGAGGATAACGCATGTTAGGTCTGGGATAGGTCTGGGATTTGCTCTCATCAGACTCATACTTTCGCACACTTCACATACTCGTTGAACAGATCCTGGGTTATTTTCTGGTTTGGATCACTAGTAATGTGGTACCACTCTGAAACAGTCGATTAAACCAGGTTTTGATCAATATTTTTGAGGATAACGCATGTTAGGTCTAGGTTAGGCTTGGGATTTTCACTCATCAGACTCATACTTTCGCATTCTTCGCATACTTGTTGAACTGATCCTGGGTTTTTTCTGGTTTGGATCACGTAGTAATGTGGTTCCACACTGAAACAGTCGGTTAAACCTAGTTTCGATCAATATTTTAGAGGATAACGCAAGTTAGGTCTGGGATAGGTCTGGGATTTGCCCTCATCAGACTCATACTTACGCACACTTCACATACTCGTTGAACAGATCCTGGGTTATTTTCTGGTTTGGATCACATAGTTATGTGGTACCAAACTGAAACAGTCGATTAAACCAGGTTTCGATCAATATTTTTGAGGATAACGCATGTTAGGTCTAGGTTAGGCCTGGGATTTTCACTCATCAGACTCATACTTTCGCATTCTTCACATACTTGTTGAACGGATCCTGGGTTTTTTCTGGTTTGTATCACGTAGTAATGTGGTACCACACTGAAACCGTCCATTAAACCTGGTTTCGCTCAATATTTTAGAGGATAACACATGTTAGGTCTAGGTTAGGTCTGGGATTTGCTCTCATCAGGCTCATTCTTTCGCATATTTCTCATACTTCATGGCTAGATCCTGGGCTGTTTCTCCATTGTATCACGTAGTAATGTGGTAACACGCTGAAACAGTCAATTAAACCTGGTTTCGATCAATATTTTAGAGGATAACGCAAGTTAGGTCTGGGATAGGTCTAGGAGTTGCCCTCATCAGGCTCTTACTATCGCATATTTCTCATACTTCTTGTCTAGATCCTGGGCTATTCCTGGATTGTATCACGTAGTAAAGTGGTACCACACTGAAACATTCAATGAAACCTGTTCTGGATAAATATTTTAGAGGATAACGCATCTTAGGTCTGGGTTAGGTCTAAGATTTGCCCTCATCAGGCTCACAGTTTCGCGTTTTTCACATACTTGCTAAACAGATCCTGGGTTTTTTCTGGTTTGGACCACGTAGTAATGTGGTACCACACTAAAACAACCAATTAAATCAGGTTTCGATCAATATTTTAGAGGATAACGCAAGCTAGGTCTGGGATAGGTCTGGGATTAGCCCTCAAGAGACTCATACTTTCGCACACTTCACATACTCGTTGACAAGATCCTGGGTTTTTTTCTGGTTTGGATCACGTAGTAATGTGGTTCCACACTGAAACAGTCGATTAAACCTGGTTTCGATCAATATTTTAGAGGATAACGCAAGTTAGGTCTGGGATAGGTCTGGGGTTTGCCCTCATCAGGCTCATACTTTCGCGTTTTTCACATACTAGTTGAACAGATCCTGGGTTTTTTCTGGTTTGGATCCCGTAGTAGTGTGGTACCGCACTGAAACAGTCCATTAAACCTGGTTTCGCTCAATATTTTAGAGGATAACGCATGTTAGGTCTAGGTCAGGCCTGGTTTTTTCACTCATCAGACTCATACTTTCGCATTCTTCACATACTTGTTGAACGGATTTTGGGTTTTTTCTGGTTTGGGTCACGTAGTAATGTGGTACCACACTGAAACCGTCCATTAAACCTGGTCTTGATAACTATTTTAGAGGATAACGCATGTTAGGTCTGGGATAGGTCTGGGATTTGCCCTCATCAGACTCATACTTTCGCATATTTCTCATACTTCATGGCTAGATCCTGGGCTATTTCAGGATTGGATCACGTAGTAATGTGGTATCACACTGAAACAGTCAATTAAACCTGGTTTCGATCAATATTTTAGAGGATAACGCAAGTTAGGTCTGGGATAGGTCTGGGATTTGCCCTCATCAGGCTCATACTTTCGCGTTTTTCACATACTTGTTGAACAGATCCTGGGTTTTTTCTGGCTTGGATCACATAGTAGTGTGGTTCCACACTGAAACAGTCCATTAAACCTGGTTTCGATCAATATTTTAGAGGATAACGCATGTTAGGTCTAGGTTAGGTCTGGGATTTTCACTCATCAGACCCATACTTTCGCATTCTTCACATACTTGTTGAACGGATCCTGGGTTTTTTCTGGTTTGGATCACGTAGTAAAGTGGGACCACACTGAAACAATCAATTAAACCTGGTCTTGATAAATATTTTAGAGGATAACGCATGTTAGGTCTGGGATAGGTCTGGGATTTGCCCTCATCAGACTCATACTTTCGCATATTTCTCATACTTCATGGCTAGATCCTGGGCTATTTCTGGATTGGATCACGTAGTAATGTGGTACCACACTGAAACAGTCAATTAAACCTGGTTTCGATCAATATTTTAGAGGATAACGCAAGTTAGGTCTGGGATAGGTCTGGGATTTGCCCTATTCAGGCTCAGACTTTCGCGTTTTTCACATACTTGTTGAACAGATCCTGGGTTTTTTCTGGTTTGGATCATGTAGTTGTGTGGTACCACACAGAAACTGTCCATTAAACCTGGTTGCGATCAATATTTTAGAGGATAACGCATGTTAGGTCTGGGTTACGTCTAGGATTTGCCCCCATCAGGCTCATACTTTCGCATATTTCTCATACTTCATGGCTAGATCCTGGGCTGTTTCTGCATTGTATCACGTAGTAATGTGGTAACACGCTGAAACAGTCAATTAAACCTGGTTTCGATTAATATTTTAGACGATAACGCATGTTAGGTCTGGGATAGGTCTAGGATTTGCCCTATTCAGGCTCAGACTTTCGCGTTTTTCACATACTTGTTGAACAGATCCTGGGTTATTTTCTGGTTTGGATCACATAGTAATGTGGTACCACACTGAAACTGTCGATTAAACCAGGTTTCGATCAATATTTTAGAGGATAACGCAAGTTAGGTCTGGGATAGGTCTGGGATTAGCCCTCATCAGACTCATACTTTCGCACACTTCACATACTCGTTGAACAGATCCTGGGTTATTTTCTGGTTTGGATCACATAGTAATGTGGTACCACACTGAAACTGTCGATTAAACCAGGTTTCGATCAATATTTTTGAGGATAACGCATGTTAGGTCTAGGTTAGGCATGGGATTTTCACTCATCAGACTCATACTTTCGCATTCTTCACATACTTGTTGAACGGATCCTGGGTTTTTTCTGGTTTGGAACACGTCGTAATGTGGGTCCACACTGAAACAATCAATTAAAGCTGGTCTTGATAAATATTTTAGAGGATAACGCATGTTAGGTCTGGGATAGGTCTGGGATTTGCCATCATCAGACTCATACTTTCGCACACTTCACATACTCGTTGAACAGATCCTGGGTTATTTTCTAGTTGGGATCACTAGTAATATGGTACCACTCTGAGACAGTCGATTAAACCAGGTTTTGATCAATATTTTTGAGGATAACGCATGTTAGGTCTAGGTTAGGCTTGGGATTTTCACTCATCAGACTCATACTTTCGCATTCTTCACATACTTGTTGAACGGATCCTGGGGTTTTTGTGGTTTGGTTCAGGTAGTAACGTGGTACCACACTGAAACATTCAATTAAACCTGGTCTTGATAAATATTTGAGAGGATAACGCATGTTAGGTCTGGGTTAGGTCTAGGATTTGCCCACATCAGGCTCACACTTTCGCATATTTCTCATACTTCATGGCTAGATCCTGGGCTATTTCTGGATTGGATCACGTAGTAAAGTGGTACCACACTGAAACATTCAATGAAACCTGGTCTGGATAAATATTTTAGAGGATAACGCTTCTTAGGTCTGGGTTAGGTCTAAGATTTGCCCTCATCAGGCTCACAGTTTCGCGTTTTTCACATACTTGTTGAACAGATCCTGGGTTTTTTCTGGTTTGGATCCCGTAGTAGTGTGGTACCACACTGAAACAGTCCATTAAACCTGGTTTCGCTCATTATTTTAGAGGATAACGCAAGTTAGGTCTAGGTCAGGCCTGGGATTTTCACTCATCAGACTCATACTTTCGCATTCTTCACATACTCGTTGAACTGATCGTGGGTTTTTTCTGGTTTGGATCACGTAGTAATGTGGTTCCACACTGTAACAGTCGGTTAAACCTTGTTTCGATCAATATTTTAGAGGATAACGTAACTTAGGTCTGGGATAGGTCTGGGATTTGCCATCATCAGACTCATACTTTCGCACACTTCACATACTCGTTGAACAGATCCTGGGTTATTTTCTAGTTGGGATCACTAGTAATGTGGTACCACTCTGAGACAGTCGATTAAACCAGGTCTTGATCAATATTTTTGAGGATAACGCATGTTAGGTCTGGGATAGGTCTGGGATTTGCCATCATCAGACTCATACTTTTTCTTTTTTTTTTTTTTTTTTTTTTTTTTTTTGTCGTGGGGAAAATCTTCGAAAGACTCCCTCCCACCTCCTTGGGGAGAGGTGGGAGGGGTGTGTGGGATTCCCCGCGCCCGTACAACGACAGGCGCGGGACCTACCCACTAAAAACCCCACGGTGACCCTTCGGCACGCTTTGGGAGGACACCGGGAATCGCTCGAAGCATTCTTCCGGTATCCTCCCCGTGCCCGCGCTTTCGCGCCCATCCCCCGGGGGGACAATCGGTCCCCCCAGTAGACACTCTGCCTCATAGCGGCGGGACGGGGCCACTCCATCCCGCCGCTATCCGTCCCGGGGCCGCGTTTAGTGGCGGCTGCGAGCCCCAACTCGCAACCGCCCGCGACCCCGTTTCCACCCCTCGGCGGCCGGGCGTTCATGGCCGCACCAGACCGCCGAGGGTGCCTCCCCTTGCGTCGGACCGGTGGGGGGAGGCACTCCTACCACCAACCGGTCCGACCCGGCGCCGCCTGGCGGGAGGAGGGTCCCCTCAGGACCCCCCTCCCAGCCTAGGTCATCCGCCACGCCGAGGCGGCCGCCCGCGACGCCTCGCGACCAGGCGACGACCTCCGGCCACCGCACGAGCGCGAGCTTCAGTGCGCCGCTGAAGCTCGCGCTCCCTCCCCGCGGCCTCCTTCTGCAACATTACGTTCTCGCAGAAGGAGGCCACGGCCCTCCACTTCTCCTCGCTGCCGAGCATGGCGCGCACCACGCCCGGCAGCGAGACATCCCGCCCGACGACGCCGACCAGGACACGGCGCTCCCCCTCCCACGCGGGGCATACCTCCAGGGTATGATCCGCCGTGTCCTGCTCAGCGTCGCAATGGCAGCAACGCGCCGTCGGCTCCTTCCCTATCCGGCACAGGTATCTTCCGAAGCTGCCATGCCCGGAAAACACCTGTGCCAGCCGGTAGGTGAGGCTGCCATGGCCTCTGTCCAGCCACTCCTTCAGGAGTGGCCGAACAGCCCCGACAGTCCGGTGCCCCGCGGTTGGCAGAGCCAGCCGCTCCTGCCACGCGAGCAACACGGACTGCCGGGCCTGGCGCTTCAAATCGCCCCAAGCAGGTTCCTGCCCGCCCGGGACCGCCCCCACCCCCGCGCGTCGGTCGACGCGGTGCCGGTACATCACCGCGTGCGACCGCGCGAGCAGGTCCATGGGCGGCATCCCCGCTAGAACCGTCGCCGCCTCATGTGACATGGTCCGATACCCGCGGACGACCCTGAGCGCCACGCGCCTCTGCACCCGACGCAGCATAGTCATGCTGCGCCGGGAGGCAGCCAGGTCGTCCGCCCAGATGGGGGCCCCGTATAGGGCCACCGACTGGACCATTGCCACATAGAGGCGACGAACTCGGCCCGCCGGGCCCCCCAGGTTGGGCAGGATCCGGCCCAGAGCCGCAACCATCCTTTCCAACCGGGGGACCAGGCAGCGGAAATGCTTCTCGAAACGCCAGTGGCTATCGAGGATCAGCCCTAGATACCTGATCTGGGGCTTCACCTCGATGTCAGCCCCACCCACCCGAATCAGAGGGGGTGGCGGATCCTGCCGAGGTGAATGAAACGCAATCACCTCGGTCTTATGGACCGCCACCGTCATCCCCATCCCCCTGATCCGGTCGACGACGCGTTGCGACCCCTCCTCCGCGCGACGCATGGCCCTCGCCCAGTGCGCCCCGACGGCCAGCACCAGTGTGTCATCCGCATAACACACCGTGCTGACGCCGTCGGGGAGGCCGGCCCGCAACACCGAGTCGTACGCGATGTTCCACAGGAGTGGCCCGAGGACCGACCCCTGCGGAACACCGCAGTACACCTCCCTCCGCATATCACCATCCCGGCCCGGATACTCGATCCACCTGCCGCGGAGATAATCCCCGACAACCGCCCTGAGACAAGGGGGGACTCGATGATATTCGAGCCCCCTCCTTATCTCTTCCCAGGGGAGGGTGTTAAAGGCATTGGCAATATCCAAGGATATTGCCAATGCCACCCCTCCCCGGGAGACGGCCGCCTCCGAGAGGGACCTCACACGACCTATCGCGTCGATAGTCGATCGGCCCCCCCGGAAACCGAACTGGCAGTCGGCCAGACCGGGATCACCCCGCGACAGGTGCTCGACGAGGCGGGCAGCAATCACCCGCTCGAAGAGCTTGCCCACCTCGTCGAGGAGACAAATGGGCCGGTATGCGGAGGGAGACTCCGCGGGCCGACCCTCCTTCCGGAGGAGGACCATCCTCGCCACCTTCCAACTGGGGGGGAATCGCCCGTCCCTCAGGCAGCGGTCGAACAACCGCCTGAGGTCGGCCCCAAGGACGCCCTGGGTCAAGACCCAAACCCGGCCGGGCACACCATCCGGACCCGGGGCCGTGTTACGAACCCCGAGCCGTCTGATGGCCGCTGCCAGCTCCTCCTGCGTGACCCCCAGCTCGGCCGTCCATTCCACTGGGACAGCCGCCGCCGCCGGAGGACGCGGTCCCCTCTCCCCAATTGGGAAGAGTGTATTGACCACGTCCTCCAGCAGCCGGGGGTCAAGACCCTCGGTGACGGGGGGCGCCCACGGGCGGAGCTTATTCAGCACCACCTTATATGGGCGCCCCCATGGATCGTCATCAAGGGTCTGGAGGAGCTCCTTCCATGCCTGGGTCTTGGCCCGTTTGATGGCGACCTGCAGAGCAACCCGCGCCACGCGGTATGCTCCATACAGGTCATCAGCTGCCCTCGCTCGCGCCACGCCGTCGCCTGTACGTTGACGACGGCGCGCGCGGGTGTACTGGCGTCGGGCGCGGACAGTCGCGACTCGCAACTCCGCGATCGCGTCCGACCACCAGTACACCGCCCGGCGAGGAGAAGCCCGCCCGACCCGAGGCATCGCCGCGTCGCAAATACCCGCGACCAATGCTCCGAGCCGGGCGACCTCCTCCTCTATGCTCGGCAACTCGGCCGCACCCTGCGGCCAAGTTGCAGCGAGGGCAGCTGCCATCAGGGCGTCCTTGTCCAGGCGCCGAAGCGCCCAGCGGCGTGGTGGGGTGCCACGCAGGCGGCCGTGTCGGGATGCACTCGCGGCGGCAGAGACCTCCATCCGGATGTACCGGTGATCGGAGAGTGTCTCTGCCCCCGCGACCACGTGCCAACCCGACACCATGCGCACGGCGTTGGGGGTCGCGAATCCAACATCCACGATGGACCCCCCATATCGCCGCACGCATGTGTGCTCCGACCCCCGGTTCAATACCCGGAGGTCGAGCCCCGCCGCCCAATCGCCCAGGATCCCGCCGCGAACGGAGGTCCTGGGGGATCCCCAAGCCACCGACTTGGCATTAAAATCCCCCAGGACCAGCACCGGCCGGGCCGCGTAGCGCTGCACGCATGCCGCGACCTCGGCCAAGTACAGCTCGAACGCAGCGTGACCGCTACGGGGCGAAATGTAGCACCCCACCACAGCGACTCCCCCCCAGTCCACGGCGACGAATCCCCGACCGCGCTCCAACAAGGAGAACGGTGGGGACCCATCGCCCCCTCCCCATACCGTCGCCACCAAGCCGTCCGCGTCGCCCACCCAATGAGGATGATCAGGGACGCGGTACGGCTCGGCGGCGACCGCCAGGCCAACCCCCCACTCCGCGAGGACTTGGGACATCAAGTCCTGTGCCGCGCGGCAGTGGTTGAGGTTGGCCTGGAGGAGGAGGCGGGGCGGCATTAATTAATGGCCGCGCCAGCCTCCTCCCGGCCGTCCGTCCCCGTAGCACCGTCCACCTCCATGGAGGACGATGCCACCGCCCTCGGCACCGGAGCCGGTGCAGCCCGCCTCTTCCTCTCCTTCCGGGAGGGGGGGGAGCACTTCTTGCTCCCCACCCTGTGATCGGCTGGCCTCCCCATGTCCGCACACAGCGGGCAGTGGGGGGCCGCCGAGCACTGGCTCGCACGGTGCTCTTTGGCACCGCAGCGGTAACACTGACCGCTGCGGTCCACCGGCGAGGTGCACCACTGCCTCACGTGCCCCAATTCGAGGCAGCGGTGACACTGGAGCGGGCGCGGCGCGAGGATTTCCACTCGCGCCGAAACCCACCCCACCAACACCCTCCCGGATTCCGCCACCTTACGGGCGGCGGAGAGGGGGCACCGGGCCCACACCGACCCGAGGCCGGAGGGCGACCTGCGGATCTCTCCGATCCGCAGGTCCTCCACAGGACAGTCCCCCGCCCTCGCAAGGGCACGGGACACATCCTGTGCGCTGACCGAGTCGTCCAGCCCACAAACGCGCATCTCCGTGCGCTTCGTGGGCCGGGCGACCCGGACACCTCGCTCGCCCAGCTGCTCCCGGAGCCTCTGGGCGAGACGATCCGCCTTCGCGCCGCCTTCTGCACCGGGGATCTCCAGCAAGAGACCCCCGGTCACGGCCCTCTTCGCCCTCACGGAGGCGATGCCCAGCTCTTCCAGGGAGATATTCTCCCTGGCGAGCCGCATCGCCTCCGCGAGGGTCAGGTCGCCCCCCTGCGCAACGGTCAGCGTCACCGCTGCCGTTTTTGGGGGACGACCTGGTCGTGCCTTCCCGACCTTCGCGGCCTTTACCTTGGCCGCCGGCGGCGGAGGCGGAGGCTGCGGTTGCGAGGCCTTCCTCGCCGCCCGCTTCGCCTTCCGCCCCACCACCTCACTCCACGCCACCCCCCCTTGGGAGGGTGCTGTGGGGGACGCGACCACCGCGACCACGGGTACACCACCCCCCTTGGGGGTCGCGAACCGGGGCCCTGGTGCCGCAACGCTGGGCGGAGCCTTCACTCCGCCCTTCTTTGCCTTCCCCGACTGTACCGGCACAGGTCGGGGAGGCACCGCCTTCCTGCTGACCGCTCTTCCGGCGAGGAGCTCCTCCCGGAAGGCGGCCAGCTTGCCATCAATCATGTCCCCAATCCTCCTCAGAAGATCGTCTTCTGAGGAGGACGGGGACTTCTTCACGGGCGGAGTGCGGGTGGTGGGGCCCGCGGTGCCCCGCACCACTGCCGCCGCACTCCGCTTATTTACCTCCGCCGAGGGACGCGGCGGTGGAGGAGGAGGGAGGATGGGAGGGAGGGCCGCGCTGTTCCACAGCACCTCTGCCCTCCTCCTCCCCTGTCGCTCCTCCTCCAACAGGAGCTGCAGACGGGCGTTCCGCCCTCTGAGCTCCCGCGCCGCCTCCCTCATTTCCTCCGCCGCGGCCTTCAGAGCCTCTGCCCCGCCGCTCTTCTGCCCCTTAAAGGAGCAGGCAGCGGCCACTTTCTCCACCCGCCTCAGGGACGAGGAGATCCTCTCCGATATCTCCTCGGTCACCTCGTCCCTGAGGCAACTCAGCCTCACCGACGGGCTCATCGCCCCGCCCACCTCGACGACGGCCTGCCCCGTCCTCTTCCTCTTAGAGCCTATGAGGCTCCTGGTGGAGGAGAAGGACGAGACTGACGCAGTCTCGTCGTCCTCTTCCACCATCCACGAAGCCGGGCCAGGCGCTGGAGGCGGCGCGAGCGCCGTCACTCCAGTCCCAACACCGCCTTCGTCCTCCCCCTCTGACTTACCCCGTCCCATCCCCGTTTTAATATTGAACTCCATAATATTCCCACGAGCAGGTCGGAAGAAAAGGTCCGCCCGGGCAGAGCCGCCTTACCCGGGTAAGCCTATATACTCCGGGGGTTCGGCAGGTTCCCCGGAGGTGGTCGCTTGGGATTGGGCCTTCTCCCCCAACCATGCATCCCATCGCCGCGCACCATAGCTTAGGATTGGAGGGCGATTTTATAGAGTCGCCATACTCGTGGCCCAGGCGGTTAAGCCAAGACCCCCGTTCCTCCTGCCGTCACGTACCATTCACAAAACCAATAGGGAATTGTGAATGGGTCGTTGTGACGACCAACAGGAGGCTTACGGTGTGTGTATGACTCGGGTACCCCGGGTTCGTTAAGCCCGTACTGCAGCTGAAAGGCTGGCAGCCCCTGAGGGAAACCCGGCTGCGATTAATATTTTATAGGATAACGCCGGTGATGTCTGGGTTAGGTCTGGTATTTGCCCTCATCTGGCTCGTACTTTCGCATTTCTCGCATACTTGTTGGCCAGATCCTGGCCTTTTTCTGGTTTGGATCACGTAGTAATGTGGTACCACACTGAAACAGTCAATAAAAGCTGGTTCCGATTAGTATTTTAGAGGATAACGCCGGTTATGTCTGTGTTAGTTCTGGTATTTGCTATCATCTGGCACATACTTTCGCGTTTTTCGCATACTTGTTGGCCAGATCCTCGGCTTTTTCTGGTTTGGATCACGTAGTAATGTGGTACTACACTGAAATTGTCAAGTAAACCTGGTTGCGATTAATATTTTAGAGGATAACGCTGGTTATGTCTGTGTTAGTTCTGGTATTTGCAATCATCTGGCTCATACTTTCGCGTTTTTCGCTTACTTGATGGCCTGATCCTAGCCTTTTTCTGGTTCGGATCACGTAGTAATGTGGTACCACACTGAAACGGTCAATAGAAGCTGGTTCCGATTAGTATTTTAGAGGATAACGCTGGTTATGTCTGTGTTAGTTCTGGTATTTGCAATCATCTGGCTCATACTTTCGCGTTTTTCGCTTACTTGATGGCCTGATCCTAGCCTTTTTCTGGTTCGGATCACGTAGTAATGTGGTACCACACTGAAACGGTCAATAGAAGCTGGTTCCGATTAGTATTTTAGAGGATAACGCTGGTTATGTCTGGGTTAGTTCTGGTATATGCTATCATCTGGCATATACTTTCGCGTTTTTCGCATACTTGTTGGCCAGATCCTGGGCTTTTTCTGGTTTGGATCACGTAGTAATGTGGCACCACACTGAAACAGTCAATTAAACCTGGTTGCGATTAATATCATAGAGGATAACGCCGGTTATGTCTCGGGTAGGTCTGGGATTTGCCCACATCTGGCTCGTACTTTCGCATTTTTCGCATTCTTGTTGGCCAGATCCTGGCCTCTTTCTGGTTTTCATCACGTAGTAATGCGGTACAACACCGAAACAGTCAATTAAATCTGGTTGCGATAAATATTTTAGAGGGTAAAGCCGGTAATGTCTCGGTTTGGTCTGAGTATTTGCCCTCATCTGGCTCGTACTATCGCATTTTTCGCTTACTTGTTGGCCTGATCCTAGCCGTTTTATGGTTTGGATCACGTAGTAATGCGGTACCACACCGAAACAGTCAATTAAACCTGGTTGCGATTAATATTTTAGAGGATAACGCCGGTTATGTCTCGGTTAGGTCTGGGATTTGCCCTCATCTGACTCGTACTTTCGCACTATTCGCATACTTGTTGGCCAGATCCTGGCCTTTTTCTTTTTTGGATCACTTAGTAATGTGGTACCACACTGAAACAGTCAATAGAAGCTGGTTCCGATTAGTATTTTAGAGGATAACGCTGGTCATGTCAGGGTCAGTTCTGGTAATTGCAATCATCTGGCTCATACTTTCTCGTTTTTCGCTTACTTGATGGCCTGATCCTAGCCTTTTTCTGGTTCGGATCACGTAGTAATGTGGTACCACACTGAAACGGTCAATAGAAGCTGGTTCCGATTAGTATTTTAGAGGATAACGCTGGTTATGTCTGGGTTAGTTCTGGTATATGCTATCATCTGGCATATACTTTCGCGTTTTTCGCATACTTGTTGGCCAGATCCTGGGCTTTTTCTGGTTTGGATCACGTAGTAATGTGGCACCACACTGAAACAGTCAATTAAACCTGGTTGCGATTAATATCATAGAGGATAACGCCGGTTATGTCTCGGGTAGGTCTGGGATTTGCCCACATCTGGCTCGTACTTTCGCATTTTTCGCATTCTTGTTGGCCAGATCCTGGCCTCTTTCTGGTTTTCATCACGTAGTAATGCGGTACAACACCGAAACAGTCAATTAAATCTGGTTGCGATAAATATTTTAGAGGATAAAGCCGGTAATGTCTCGGTTTGGTCTGAGTATTTGCCCTCATCTGGCTCGTACTATCGCATTTTTCGCATACTTGTTGGCCTTATCCTAGCCTTTTTACGGTTTGGATCACGTAGTAATGCGGCACCACACCGAAACTGCCAATTAAACCTGGTTGCGATAAATATTTTAGAGGATAACGCCGGTTACGTCTCGGTTAGGTCTGGGATTCGTCCTCATCTGGCTCATACTTCCGCGATTTTCGCATACTTCTTGGCCAGATCCTGGGCTTTTTCTGGTTTGGATCACGTAGTAATGTGGTACCACACTGAAGCAGTCATTAAAACCATGTTCCGATGCGTATTTTAGTGGATAACGCTGGTTATGTCTGTGTTAGTTCTGGTATTTGCAATCATCTGGCTCATACTTTCGCGTTTTTTGCTTACTTGATGGCCTGATCCTAGCCTTTTTCTGGTTCGGATCACGTAGTAATGTCGTACCACACTGAAACGGTCAATAGAAGCTGGTTCCGATTAGTATTTTAGAGGATAACGCTGGTTATGTCTGTGTTAGTTCTGGTATTTGCAATCATCTGGCTCATACTTTCGTGTTTTTCGCACACTTGTTGGCCAGACCCTGGCCATTTTCTGGTTTGGATCACGTAGTAATGTGGTACCACACTGAAACAGTCAATAGAAGCTGGTTCCGATAAGTATCTTAGAGGATAACGCTGGTTACGTCTGGGTCAGTTCTCGTATTTGCTATCATCTGGCACATACTTTCGCGTTTTTCGCATACTTGTTTGCCAGATCCTCGGCTTTTTCTGGTTTGGATCACGTAGTAATGTGGTACTACACTGAAACTGTCAAGTAAACCTGGTTGCGATTAATATTTTAGAGGATAACGCTGGTTATGTCTGTGTTAGTTCTGGTATTTGCAATCATCTGGCTCATACTTTCGCGTTTTTCGCTTACTTGATGGCCTGATCCAAGCCTTTTTCTGGTTCGGATCACGTAGTAATGTGGTACCACACTGAAACGGTCAATAGAAGCTGGTTCCGATTAGTATTTTAGAGGATAACGCTGGTTATGTCTGGATTAGTTCTGGTATATGCTATCATCTGGCATATACTTTCGCGTTTTTCGCATACTTGTTGGCCAGATCCTGGGCTTTTTCTGGTTTGGATCACGTAGTAATGTGGCACCACACTGAAACAGTCAATTAAACCTGGTTGCGATTAATATCATAGAGGATAACGCCGGTTATGTCTCGGGTAGGTCTGGGATTTGCCCACATCTGGCTCGTACTTTCGCATTTTTCGCATTCTTGTTGGCCAGATCCTGGCCTCTTTCTGGTTTTGATCACGTAGTAATGCGGTACAACACCGAAACAGTCAATTAAATCTGGTTGCGATAAATATTTTAGAGGATAAAGCCGGTAATGTCTCGGTTTGGTCTGAGCATTTGCCCTCATCTGGCTCGTACTATCGCATTTTTCGCATACTTGTTGGCCTGATCCTAGCCTTTTTACGGTTTGGATCACGTAGTAATGCGGCACCACACCGAAACATCCAATTAAACCTGGTTGCGATAAATATTTTAGAGGATAACGCCGGTTACGTCTCGGTTAGGTCTGGGATTCGTCCTCATCTGGCTCATACTTTCGCGATTTTCGCATACTTCTTGGCCAGACCCTGGCCATTTTCTGTTTTGGATCACGTACTAATGTGGTACCACACTGAAACAGTCAATAGAAGCTGGTTCCGATAAGTATCTTAGAGGATAACGCTGGTTACGTCTGGGTTAGTTCTCGTATTTGCTATCATCTGGCACATACTTTCGCGTTTTTCGCATACTTGTTGGCCAGATCCTCGGCTTTTTCTGGTTTGGATCACGTAGTTTTGTGGTACTACACTGAAACTGTCAAGTAAACCTGGTTGCGATTAATATTTTAGAGGATAACGCTGGTTATGTCTGTGTTAGTTCTGGTATTTGCAATCATCTGGCACATACTTTCGCGTTATTCGCTTACTTGATGGCCTCATCCTAGCCTTTTTCTGGTTCGGATCACGTAGTAATGTGGTACCACACTGAAACGGTCAATAGAAGCTGGTACCGACTAGTATTTTAGAGGATAACGCTGGTTATGTCTGGGTTAGTTCTGGTATATGCTATCATCTGGCATATACTTTCGCGATTTTCGCATACTTGTTGGCCAGATCCTGGGCTTTTTCTGGTTTGGATCACGTAGTAATGTGGCACTACACTGAAACAGTCAATAGAAGCTGGTTCCGATTAGTATTATAGTGGATAACGCTGGTTATATCTGGGTTAGTTCTGGTATTTGCAATCATCTGGCTCCAACTTTCGCGTTTTTCGGATACTTGTTGGCCAAATCCTGGGATTTTTCAGATTTTGATCCCGTAGTAATGTGGTTCCACACCGAAACGGTCAATTAAACCCGGCTGCGATTAATATTTTATAGGATAACGCCGGTGAGGTCTGGGTTAGGTCTGGTATTTGCCCTCATCTGGCTCGTACTTTCGCATTTCTCGCATACTTCTTGGCCAGATGTTGAGTTTTTTGTGGATTTAATCCCGTCGTAGTGTGGTACCACACCGAAGCTGTCAATTAAACCCGGTTGCGATTAATATTTTAGGGGATATCGCCGGTTATGTCTCCGGTAGGTCTGGGATTTGTCCTCATCTGGCTCGTACTTTCGCGTTTTTCGCATACTTGTTGGCCAGTTCCTGGCCTTTTTCTGGTTTGGATCACGTAGTAATGTGGTACCACACCGAAACAGTCAATTAAACCTGGTTGCGAATAATATTTTAGAGGATAACACTGGTTATGTCCGGGATAGTTCTGGTATTTGCAATCACCTGGCTCATTCTTTCGCGTTTTTCGCATAGTTGTTGGCTAGATCTTGGGTTTTTCTGGTTTGGATCCCGTAGTAATGTGGTACCACACCGAAACAGTCAATTAAACCTGGTTGCGAATAATATTTTAGAGGATAACACTGGTTATGTCCGGGATAGTTCTGGTATTTGCAATCACCTGGCTCATTCTTTCGCGTTTTTCGCATAGTTGTTGGCTAGATCTTGGGTTTTTCTGGTTTGGATCCCGTAGTAATGTGGTTCCACACCGAAACAGTCAATTAAACCTGGTTGCGATTAATATTTTAGAGGATAACGCCGGTTATGTCTCGGTTAGGACTGGTATTTGTCCTCATCTGGCTCGTGCTTTCGCGTTTTTCGCATACTTGTTGACCAGGTCCTGGCCTTTCTCTGCTTTTGGATTACGTAGTAATGTGGCACCACACTGAAACAGTCAATTAAACCTGGTTGCGATTAATATCATAGAGGATAACGCCGGTAATGTCTCGGTTTGGTCTGGTATTTGCCCTCACCTGGCTTGTACTATCGCATTTTACGCATACTTGTTGGCCAGATCCTGGGCTTTATCTGGTTTGGATCACGTAGTAATGCGTTACCACACCGAAACAGTCAAATAAACCGGGTTGCGATTAATATTTTAGAGGATAACGCCGGTTATGTCTCGGTTAGGTCTGGGATTTGCCCTCATCTGGATCGTTCTTTCGCATTTTTCGCATACTTGTTGGCCAGATCCTGGGTCCTTTCTGGTTTGGATCCCGTAGTAATGTGGTTCCACAACGAAACAGTCAATTAAACCTGGTTGCGATTAATATTTTAGAGGATAACGCCGGTTATGTCTCGGTTTGGTCTGGTATTTGCAATCATCTGGATCATATATTCGCATTTTTCTCATCCTTGTTGGCCAGATCCTGGCCTTTCTCTGATTTGGATCACGTAGTAATGCGGTACCCCACCGAAACAGTCAATTAAACCTGGTTGCGATTAATATTTTAGGGGATCACGCCGGTTATGTCTGGGTTAGTTCTGGTACTTGCAATCATCTGGCTCATACTTTCGCATTTTTCGCATACTTGTTGGCCAGATCCTGGGCTTTTTCTGATTTGGATCACGTAGTAATGTGGTACCACACTGAAACAGTTAATTAAACCTGGTTGCAATTAATATTTTATAGGATAACGCCGGTTATGTCTCGGCTAGGTCTGGGGTTGCCCTCATCTGGATCGTTCTTTCGCATTTTTCGCATACTTGTTGGCCAGATCCTGGGTTCTTTCTGGTTTGGATCCCGTAGTAATGTGGTTCCACAACGAAACAGTCAATTAAACCTGGTTGCGATTAATATTTTAGGGGATCACGCCGGTTATGTCTCGGTTTGGTCTGGTATTTGCAATCATCTGGATCATATATTCGCATTTTTCTCATCCTTGTTGGCCAGATCCTGGCCTTTCTCTGATTTGGATCACGTAGTAATGCGGTACCACACCGAAACAGTCAATTAAACCTGGTTGCGATTCATATTTTAGGGGATCACGCCGGTTATGTCTGGGTTAGTTCTGGTACTTGCAATCATCTGGCTCATACTTTCGCATTTTTCGCATACTTGTTGGCCAGATCCTGGGTTTTTTCTGGTTTGGATCCCGTAGTAATGTGGTTCCACAACGAAACAGTCAATTATACCTGGTTGAGATTAATATTTTAGAGGATAACGCCGGTTATGTCTCGGGTAGGTCTGGGACTTGTCCTCATCTGGCTCATACTTTCGCATTTTTCGCATACTTGTTGGCCAGATCCTGGGTTTTTTCTGGTTTGGATCCCGTAGTAATGTGGTTCCACAACGAAACAGTCAATTATACCTGGTTGAGATTAATATTTTAGAGGATAACGCCGGTTATGTCTCGGGTAGGTCTGGGATTTGCCCACATCTGGCTCGTACTTTCGCATTTTTCGCATTCTTGTTGGCCAGATCCTGGCCTCTTTCTGGTTTTGATCACGTAGTAATGCGGTACAACACCGAAACAGTCAATTAAATCTGGTTGCGATAAATATTTTAGAGGATAAAGCCGGTAATGTCTCGGTTTGGTCTGAGCATTTGCCCTCATCTGGCTCGTACTATCGCATTTTTCGCATACTTGTTGGCCTGATCCTAGCCTTTTTACGGTTTGGATCACGTAGTAATGCGGCACCACACCGAAACATCCAATTAAACCTGGTTGCGATAAATATTTTAGAGGATAACGCCGGTTACGTCTCGGTTAGGTCTGGGATTCGTCCTCATCTGGCTCATACTTTCGCGATTTTCGCATACTTCTTGGCCAGACCCTGGCCATTTTCTGTTTTGGATCACGTACTAATGTGGTACCACACTGAAACAGTCAATAGAAGCTGGTTCCGATAAGTATCTTAGAGGATAACGCTGGTTACGTCTGGGTTAGTTCTCGTATTTGCTATCATCTGGCACATACTTTCGCGTTTTTCGCATACTTGTTGGCCAGATCCTCGGCTTTTTCTGGTTTGGATCACGTAGTTTTGTGGTACTACACTGAAACTGTCAAGTAAACCTGGTTGCGATTAATATTTTAGAGGATAACGCTGGTTATGTCTGTGTTAGTTCTGGTATTTGCAATCATCTGGCACATACTTTCGCGTTATTCGCTTACTTGATGGCCTCATCCTAGCCTTTTTCTGGTTCGGATCACGTAGTAATGTGGTACCACACTGAAACGGTCAATAGAAGCTGGTACCGACTAGTATTTTAGAGGATAACGCTGGTTATGTCTGGGTTAGTTCTGGTATATGCTATCATCTGGCATATACTTTCGCGATTTTCGCATACTTGTTGGCCAGATCCTGGGCTTTTTCTGGTTTGGATCACGTAGTAATGTGGCACTACACTGAAACAGTCAATAGAAGCTGGTTCCGATTAGTATTATAGTGGATAACGCTGGTTATATCTGGGTTAGTTCTGGTATTTGCAATCATCTGGCTCCAACTTTCGCGTTTTTCGGATACTTGTTGGCCAAATCCTGGGATTTTTCAGATTTTGATCCCGTAGTAATGTGGTTCCACACCGAAACGGTCAATTAAACCCGGCTGCGATTAATATTTTATAGGATAACGCCGGTGAGGTCTGGGTTAGGTCTGGTATTTGCCCTCATCTGGCTCGTACTTTCGCATTTCTCGCATACTTCTTGGCCAGATGTTGAGTTTTTTGTGGATTTAATCCCGTCGTAGTGTGGTACCACACCGAAGCTGTCAATTAAACCCGGTTGCGATTAATATTTTAGGGGATATCGCCGGTTATGTCTCCGGTAGGTCTGGGATTTGTCCTCATCTGGCTCGTACTTTCGCGTTTTTCGCATACTTGTTGGCCAGTTCCTGGCCTTTTTCTGGTTTGGATCACGTAGTAATGTGGTACCACACCGAAACAGTCAATTAAACCTGGTTGCGAATAATATTTTAGAGGATAACACTGGTTATGTCCGGGATAGTTCTGGTATTTGCAATCACCTGGCTCATTCTTTCGCGTTTTTCGCATAGTTGTTGGCTAGATCTTGGGTTTTTCTGGTTTGGATCCCGTAGTAATGTGGTACCACACCGAAACAGTCAATTAAACCTGGTTGCGAATAATATTTTAGAGGATAACACTGGTTATGTCCGGGATAGTTCTGGTATTTGCAATCACCTGGCTCATTCTTTCGCGTTTTTCGCATAGTTGTTGGCTAGATCTTGGGTTTTTCTGGTTTGGATCCCGTAGTAATGTGGTTCCACACCGAAACAGTCAATTAAACCTGGTTGCGATTAATATTTTAGAGGATAACGCCGGTTATGTCTCGGTTAGGACTGGTATTTGTCCTCATCTGGCTCGTGCTTTCGCGTTTTTCGCATACTTGTTGACCAGGTCCTGGCCTTTCTCTGCTTTTGGATTACGTAGTAATGTGGCACCACACTGAAACAGTCAATTAAACCTGGTTGCGATTAATATCATAGAGGATAACGCCGGTAATGTCTCGGTTTGGTCTGGTATTTGCCCTCACCTGGCTTGTACTATCGCATTTTACGCATACTTGTTGGCCAGATCCTGGGCTTTATCTGGTTTGGATCACGTAGTAATGCGTTACCACACCGAAACAGTCAAATAAACCGGGTTGCGATTAATATTTTAGAGGATAACGCCGGTTATGTCTCGGTTAGGTCTGGGATTTGCCCTCATCTGGATCGTTCTTTCGCATTTTTCGCATACTTGTTGGCCAGATCCTGGGTCCTTTCTGGTTTGGATCCCGTAGTAATGTGGTTCCACAACGAAACAGTCAATTAAACCTGGTTGCGATTAATATTTTAGAGGATAACGCCGGTTATGTCTCGGTTTGGTCTGGTATTTGCAATCATCTGGATCATATATTCGCATTTTTCTCATCCTTGTTGGCCAGATCCTGGCCTTTCTCTGATTTGGATCACGTAGTAATGCGGTACCCCACCGAAACAGTCAATTAAACCTGGTTGCGATTAATATTTTAGGGGATCACGCCGGTTATGTCTGGGTTAGTTCTGGTACTTGCAATCATCTGGCTCATACTTTCGCATTTTTCGCATACTTGTTGGCCAGATCCTGGGCTTTTTCTGATTTGGATCACGTAGTAATGTGGTACCACACTGAAACAGTTAATTAAACCTGGTTGCAATTAATATTTTATAGGATAACGCCGGTTATGTCTCGGCTAGGTCTGGGGTTGCCCTCATCTGGATCGTTCTTTCGCATTTTTCGCATACTTGTTGGCCAGATCCTGGGTTCTTTCTGGTTTGGATCCCGTAGTAATGTGGTTCCACAACGAAACAGTCAATTAAACCTGGTTGCGATTAATATTTTAGGGGATCACGCCGGTTATGTCTCGGTTTGGTCTGGTATTTGCAATCATCTGGATCATATATTCGCATTTTTCTCATCCTTGTTGGCCAGATCCTGGCCTTTCTCTGATTTGGATCACGTAGTAATGCGGTACCACACCGAAACAGTCAATTAAACCTGGTTGCGATTCATATTTTAGGGGATCACGCCGGTTATGTCTGGGTTAGTTCTGGTACTTGCAATCATCTGGCTCATACTTTCGCATTTTTCGCATACTTGTTGGCCAGATCCTGGGTTTTTTCTGGTTTGGATCCCGTAGTAATGTGGTTCCACAACGAAACAGTCAATTATACCTGGTTGAGATTAATATTTTAGAGGATAACGCCGGTTATGTCTCGGGTAGGTCTGGGACTTGTCCTCATCTGGCTCATACTTTCGCATTTTTCGCATACTTGTTGGCCAGATCCTGGGTTTTTTCTGGTTTGGATCCCGTAGTAATGTGGTTCCACAACGAAACAGTCAATTATACCTGGTTGAGATTAATATTTTAGAGGATAACGCCGGTTATGTCTCGGGTAGGTCTGGGACTTGTCCTCATCTGGCTCGTAGTTTCACGTTTTTCGCATACTTGTTGGCCAGATCCTGGCCTCTTTCTGATTTGGATCACGTAGTAATGCGGTACCACACCGAAACAGTCAATTAAACCTGGTTGCGATTAATATTTTAGAGGATAACGCTGGTTATGTCTCGGTTAGGTCTGGGATTTGCCCCATCTGGCTCGTACTTTCGCGTTTTTCTCATAGTTGTTGAACAGATCCTGGGTTTTTTCTGGTGTGGATCCCGTAGTAATGTGGTTCCACACCGAAACAGTCAATTAAACCTGGTTGCGAATAATATTTTAGAGGATAATGCTGGTTATGTCTGTAATAGTTCTGGTATTTGCAATCATCTGGCTCATACTTTCGCTATTCTCATAGTTGTTCGCCAGATCCTGGGTTTTTTTCTGGTTTGGATCCCGTAGTAATGCGGTACCACACCGAAACAGTTAATTAAATCTGGTTGCGATTAATATTTTAGAGGATAATGACGGTAATGTCTCGGTTAGCTCTGGTATTTGCCCTCATCTGGCGCGTACTTTCGCATTTCTCGCATTCTTGTTGGCCAGATCCTGGCCTTTTTCTGGCTTGGACCACGTAGTAATGTGGTACCACACCGATACAGTCAATTAAACCTGGTTGCGAATAATATTTTAGAGGATAACGCTGGTTATGCCTGGGATAGTTCTGGTATTTGCATTCATCTGGCTCATAGTTTCGCGTTTTTCTCATAGTTGTTGGCCAGATCCTGGGTTTTTTCTGGTTTGGATCCCGTAGTAATGTGGTTCCACACCGATACAGTCAATTAAACCTGGTTGCGATTAATATTTTAGAGGATAACGCTGGTTATGTCTGGGTTAGTCCTAGTATTTCCAATCATCTGGCTCATACTTTCGCATTTTTCGCATACCTGTTGGCCAGATCCTGGGTTTTCTCAGGTTTGGATCCCGTAGTAATGTGGTTTCACACCGAAACAGTCAATTAAACCTGGTTGCGATAAATATTTTACAGGATAACGCCGGTTATGTCTCGGTTTGGTCTGGGATTTGCCCTCATCTGGCTAGTACTTTCGCATTTTTCGCATACTTGTTAGCCAGATCCTGGCCTCTTTCTGGTTTGGATCATCGTGGCAATGCGGTACCACACCGAAACAGTCAATTATACCTGGTTGCGATTAATATTTTAGAGGATAGCGCCGGTTATGTCTCGGTTAGGTCTGGGATTTGCCCTCATCTGGATCGTACTTTCGCATTTTTCGCATACTTGTTGGCCAGATCCTGGGTTTTTTCTGGTTTGGATCACGTAGAAATGCGGTTCCACACCGAAACTGTCAATTAAACGTGGTTGCGATTAATATTTTAGAGGATAACGCCGGTTATGTCTCGGTTAGGGCTGGTATTTTTCCTCATCTGGCTTGTACTTTCGCGTTTTTCGCATACTTGTTGGCCAGATGCTGGCCTTTTTCTGGTTTGGTTCACGTAGTAATGTGGCACCACACTGAAACAGTCAATAGAAGCTGGTTCCGATTAGTATTATAGTGGATAACGCTGGTTATATCTGGGTTAGTTCTGGTATTTGCAATCATCTGGCTCCAACTTTCGCGTTTTTCGGATACTTGTTGGCCAAATCCTGGGATTTTTCAAATTTTGATCCCGTAGTAATGTGGTTCCACACCGAAACGGTCAATTAAACCCGGCTGCGATTAATATTTTATAGGATAACGCCGGCGATGTCTGGGTTAGGTCTGGTATTTGCCCTCATCTGGCTCGTACTTTCGCATTTTTCGCTTACTTGTTGGCCTGATCCTTGTCTTTTTATGGTTTGGATCACGTAGTAATGCGGAACCATACCGAAACAGTCAATTAAACCTTGTTGCGATTAATATTTTAGAGGATAACGCCGGTAATGTCTCGGTTAGGTCTGGGATTTGCCCTCATCTGGCTCGAACATTCGCACTTTTCGCATAGTTGTTGGCCAGATCCTGGGTTTTTGCTGGCTTGGACCACGCAGTAATGTGGTGCCACACTGAAACACCCAATTAAACCTGGTTCCGATTAATATTTTAGAGGATAACGCCGGTTATGTCTGGGTTAGGTCTGGTATTTGCCCTCATCTGACTCGTACTTTCGCACTCTTCGCATACTTGTTGGCCAGATCCTGTGATTTTTCAGGTTTTGATCCCGTAGTAATGTGGTTCCACATCGAAACGGTCAATTAAACCCGGCTGCGATTAATATTTTATAGGATAACGCCGGTGATGCCTGGGTTAGGTCTGGTATTTGCCTTCATCTGGCTCGTACTTTCGCATTTTTCGCATACTTGTTGGCCAGATCCTGGGTTTCTTGTGGATTGGATCCCGTCTCAGTGTTGTTCCACACCGAAACAGTTAATTAAACCTGGTTGCGATTAATATTTTAGAGGATAACGCCGGTTATGTCTTGGTTAGGTCTGGTATTTGCCCTCATCTGGCTCGTACTTTCGCATTTTTCGCTAACTTGTTGGCCTGATCCTTGCCTTTTTATGGTTTGCATCACGTAGTAATGCGGTGCCACACCGAAGCAGTCAATTAAACCTGGTTGCGATTAATATTTTAGAGGATAACGCCGGTTATGTCCCGGTTAGGTCTGGGATTTGCCCTCATCTGACTCGTACATTCGCACTTTTCGCAAACTTGTTGGCCAGATCCTGGCCTTTTTCTGGCTTGGACCAAGCAGTAATGTGGTGTCACACTGAAACAGCCAATTAAACCTGGTTCCGATTAGTATTTTAGAGGAGAACGCCGGTAATGTCTCGTTTCGTCTGGTATTTGCCCTCATCTGGCTCGTTCTTTCACATTTTTCGCATACTTGTTGGCCCGATCCCGTTCTTTTTCTGGCTTGGACCACGAAGTAAAGTGATACCACACAGAAACAGTCAACTAAACCTGTGTCCGATTAATATTTTAGAGGATAACGCCGGTTATGTCTGGGTTAGGTCTGGTAATTGCCCTCATCTGGCTCGTACTTCCGCATTTTTCGCAAGCTTGTTGGCCAGATCCTAGACTTTTTATGGTTTGGATCACGTAGTAATGCGGTACCACGCCGAAACAGTTAATTAAACCTGGTTGCGATTAATATTTTAGAGGATAACGCGGGTTATGTCTCGGTTAGGTCTAGGAATTGCCGTCATCCGTCTCGTACTTTCGTGTTTTTCGCATACATGTTGGCCAGATCCTGCGTTTTATCTGGTTTGGATCCCGTAGTAACGTGGTTCCACACCGAAGCAGTCAATTAAACCTGTTTGCGATTAATATTTTAGAGGATATCGCCGGTTATGTCTGGGTTAGGTCTGGTATTTGCCCTCATCTGGCTCGTACTTTCGCATTTTTCGCAAACTTGTTGGCCAGATCCTGGCCTTTTTCTGGCTTGGACCACGCAGTAATGTGGTGTCACACTGAAACAGCCAATTAAACCTGGTTCCGATTAGTATTTTAGAGGAGAACGCCGGTAATGTCTCGTTTCGTCTGGTATTTGCCCTCATCTGGCTCGTTCTTTCACATTTTTCGCATACTTGTTGGCCCGATCCCGTTCTTTTTCTGGCTTGGACCACGAAGTAAAGTGATACCACACAGAAACAGTCAACTAAACCTGTGTCCGATTAATATTTTAGAGGTTAACGCCGGTTATGTCTGGGTTAGGTCTGGTAATTGCCCTCATCTGGCTCGTACTTCCGCATTTTTCGCAAGCTTGTTGGCCAGATCCTAGACTTTTTATGGTTTGGATCACGTAGTAATGCGGTACCACACCGAAACAGTCAATTAAACCCTGTTGCGATTAATATTTTAGAGGATAACGCCGGTTATGTCTCGGTTAGGTCTGGGATTTGCCCTCATCTGACTCGTACTTTCGCATTTTTCGTTAACTTGTTGGCCTGATCCTTGCCTTTTTATGGTTTGGATCACGTAGTAATGCGGTGCCACACCGAAGCAGTCAATTAAACCTGGTTGCGATTAATATTTTAGAGGATAACGCCGGTTATGTCTCGGTTAGGTCTGGGATTTGCCCTCATCTGGCTCGTACATTCGCACTTTTCGCATAGTTGTTGGCCAGATCCTGAGTTTTTGCTGGCTTGGACCACGCAGTAATGTGGTGCCACACTGAAACAGCCAATTAAACCTGGTTCCGATTAATATTTTAGAGGATAACGCCGGTTATGTCTGGGTTAGGTCTGGTATTTGCCCTCATCTGGCTCGTACTTTCGCATTTTTCGCATACTTGTTGGCCAGATCCTAGACTTTTTATGGTTTGGATCACGTAGTAATGCGGTACCACACCGAAACAGTCAATTAAACCTTGTTGCGATTAATATATTAGAGGATAACGCCGGTTATGTCTCGCTTAGGTCTGGGATTTGCCGTCATCTGACTCGTACTTTCGCATTTTTCGCATACTTGTTGGCCAGATCCAGGCCTTTTTCTGGTTTGGATCACGTAGTAACGCGGTACCACATCGAAACAGTCAATTACACCAGGTTGCGATTAATATTTTAGAGGATAACGCGGGTTATGTCACGGTTAGGTCTAGGAATTGCCGTCATCCGTCTCGTACTTTCGCGTTTTTCGCATACATGTTGGCCAGATCCTGCGTTTTATCTGGTTCGGATCCCGTAGTAACGTGGTTCCACACCGAAGCAGTCAATTAAAACTGTTTGCGATTAATATTTTAGGGGATATCGCCGGTTATGTCTCGGTTAGGTCTGGGATTTGCCCTCATCTGACTCGTACTTTCGCACTTTTCGCATACTTGTTGGCCAGATCCTGGGCTCTCTCTGGTTTGGATCACGTAGTAATGTGGTACCACACTGTCAATAAAAGCTGGTTCCGCTTAGTATTTGAGAGGATAACGCTGGTTATGCCTGTGTTAGTTCTGGTATTTGCAATCATCTGGCTCATACTTTCGCGTTTTTCGCATACTTGTTGGCCACATCCTGGGTTTTTTCTGGTTTGGATCCCGTAGTAATGTGGTACCACACCGAAACAGTCGATTAAACCTGGTTGCGAATAATATTTTAGAGGATAACACTGGTTATGTCCGGGATAGTTCTGGTATTTCCAATCACCTGGTTCATACTTTCGCGTTTTTCGCATAGTTGTTGGCCAGATCCTGGGTTTTTTCTGGTTTGGATCCCGTAGTAATGTGGTTCCACACCGAAACAGTCAATTAAACCTGGTTGCGATTAATATTTTAGAGGATAACGCCGGTTATGTCTCGGTTAGGTCTGGTATTTGCCCTCATCTGGCTCGTACTTTCGCATTTTTCGCATACTTGTTGGCCAGATCCTGGCCTTTTTCTGGCATGGAACACGTAGTAATGTGGTACCACACCGAAACTGTCAATTAAACCTGGGTCCGATTAATATTTTAGAGGATAACGCGGGTTATCTCTGGGTTAGGTCTGGTATTTGCCCTCACCTGGTTCATACTTTCGCGTTTTTCGCATAGTTGTTGGCCAGATCCTGGGTTTTTTCTGGTTTGGATCCCGTAGTAATGTGGTTCCACATCGAAGCAGTCAATTAAACCTGTTTTGCGATTAATATTTTAGAGGATATCGCCGGTTATGTCTCGGTTAGGTCTGGTATTTGCCCTCATCTGGCTCGTACTTTCGCATTTTTCGCAAACTTGTTGGCCAGATCCTGGCCTTTTTCTGGCTTGGACCACGTAGTAATGTGGTACCACACCGAAACAGTCAATTAAACCTGGTTGCGAATAATATTTTAGAGGATAACGCTGGTTATGTCTCGGTTAGGTCTGGTATTTGCATTCATCTGGCTCATACTTTCGCGTTTTTCTCATAGTTGTTGGCCAGATCCTGGGTTTTTTCTGGTTTGGATCCCGTAGTAATGTGGTTCCACACCGAAACAGTCAATTAAACCTGGTTGCGATTAATATTTTAGAGGATAACGCTGGTTATGTCTGGGTTAGTCCTAGTATTTGCAATCATCTGGCTCATACTTTCGCATTTTTCGCATACCTGTTGGCCAGATCCTGGGTTTTCTCAGGTTTGGATCCCGTAAAAATGTGGTTCCACACCGAAACAGTCAATTAAACCTGGTTGCGATTAATATTTTACAGGATAACGCCGGTTATGTCTCGGTTTGGTCTGGGATTTGCCCTCATCTGGCTCGTACTTTCGCATTTTTCGCATACTTGTTAGCCAGATCCTGGCCTCTTTCTGGTTTGGATCATCGTAGTAATGCGGTACCACACCGAAACAGCCAATTAAACCTGGTTGCGATAAATATTTTAGAGGATAACAATGGTTATGTCCGGGATAGTTCTGGTATTTCCAATCACCTGGTTCATACTTTCGCGTTTTTCGCATAGTTGTTGGCCAGATCCTGGGTTTTTTCTGGTTTGGATCCCGTAGTAATGTGGTTCCACACCGAAACAGTCAATTAAACCTGGTTGCGATTAATATCTTAGAGGATAACGCCGGTTATGTCTCGGTTAGGTCTGGCATTCGTCCTCATCTGGCTCATACTTTCGCGTTTTACGCATACTTCTTGGCCAGATCCTCTGTTTTTTCTGGTTTGGATCCCATCGCAATGAGGTTCCACACCGAAACAGTCAATTAAACCTGGTTGCGATTAATATTTTGGAAGATAACGCCGGTTATGTCTAGGTTAGGTCTGGTATTTGCCCCCATCTCGCTCGTACTTTCGCATTTTTCGCTTACTTGTTGGCCTGATCCTAGCCTTTTTACGGTTTGGATCACGTAGTAATGCGGTACCACACCGAAACAGCCAATTAAACCTGGTTGCGATAAATATTTTAGAGGATAACGCCGGTTACGTCTCGGTTAGGTCTGGGATTTTCCCTCATCAGGCTCGTACTTTCGCATTTTTCGCATTCTTGTTGGCCCGATCCTGGGCTTTTTCTGGTTTGGATCACGTAGTAATGTGGTACCACACTGAAACAGTCATTAAAACCATGTTCCGATGCGTATTTTAGTGGATAACGCTGGTTATGTCAGGGTTAGTTCTGGTATTTGCAATCATCTGGCTCATATATTCGCGTTTTTCGCATACTTGTTGGCCAGATCCTGGGCTTTTTCTGGTTTGGATCACGTAGTAATGTGGTACCACACTGAAACAGTCAATAAAAGCTGGTTCCGATTAGTATTTTAGAGGATAACGCCGGTTATGTCTGTGTTAGTTCTGGTATTTGCCATCATCTGGCTCATACTTTCGCGTTTTTCGCACACTTGTTGGCCAGACCCTGGCCATTTTCTGGTTTGGATCACGTAGTAATGTGGTACCACACTGAAACAGTCAATAGAAGCTGGTTCCGATAAGTATCTTAGAGGATAACGCTGGTTACGTCTGGGTTAGTTCTCGTATATGCTATCATCTGGCACATACTTTCGCGTTTTTCGCATACTTGTTGGCCAGATCCTCGGCTTTTTCTGGTTTGGATCACGTAGTAATGTGGTACTACACTGAAACTGTCAAGTAAACCTGGTTGCGATTAATATTTTAGAGGATAACGCTGGTTATGTCTGTGTTAGTTCTGGTATTTGCAATCATCTGGCTCATACTTTCGCGTTTTTCGCTTACTTGATGGCCTGAACCTAGCATTTTTCTGGTTCGGATCACGTAGTAATGTGGTACCACACTGAAACGGTCAATAGAAGCTGGTTCCGATTAGTATTTTAGAGGATAACGCTGGTTATGTCTGGATTAGTTCTGGTATATGCTATCATCTGGCATATACTTTCGCGTTTTTCGCATACTTGTTGGCCAGATCCTGGGCTTTTTCTGGTTTGGATCACGTAGTAATGTGGCACCACACTGAAACAGTCAATTAAACCTGGTTGCGATTAATATCATAGAGGATAACGCCGGTTATGTCTCGGGTAGGTCTGGGATTTGCCCACATCTGGCTTGTACTTTCGCATTTTTCGCATTCTTGTTGGCCAGATCCTGGCCTCTTTCTGGTTTGGATCACGTAGTAATGCGGTACAACACCGAAACAGTCAATTAAATCTGGTTGCGATAAATATTTTAGAGGATAAAGCCGGTAATGTCTCGGTTTGGTCTGGTATTTGCCCTCATCTGACTCGTACTAACGCATTTTTCGCATACTTGTTGGCCAGATCCTGGCCTTTTTCTGGCTTGGACCACGTAGTAATGTGGTACCACACCGAAACAGTCAATTAAACCTGGTTGCGGTTAATATTTTAGGGGATAACGCCGGTTTTGTCTGGGTTAGGTCTGTTATTTGCCCTCATCTGGCTCGAACTTTCGCATTTTCCTCATACTTGTTGGCCAGATCCTGGGCTGTATCTGGTTTCGATCACGTAGTAATGCGTTACCACACCGAAACAGTCAAATAAACCTGGTTGCGATTAATATTTTAGAGGATAACGCCGGTTATGTATCGGCTAGGTCTGGGATTTGCCCTCATCTGGATCGTTCTTTCGCATTTTTCGCATACTTGTTGGCCAGATCCTGGGTTCTTTCTGGTTTGGATCCCGTAGTAATGTGGTTCCACATCGAAACAGTCAATTAAACCTGGTTGCGATTAATATTTTAGAGGATAACGCCGGTATGTCTCGGTTTGGTCTGGTATTTGCAATCATCTGGATCATATATTCGCATTTTTCTCATCCTTGTTGGCCAGATCCTGGCCTTTCTCTGGTTTGGATCACGTAGTAATGCGGTACCACACCGAAACAGTCAATTAAACCTGGTTGCGATTAATATTTTAGGGGATCTCGCCGGTTATGTCTGGGTTAGTTCTGGTACTTGCAATCATCTGGCTCATACTTTCGCATTTTTCGCATACTTGTTGGCCAGATCCTGGGTTTTTTCTGGTTTGGATCCCGTAGTAATGTGGTTCCACAAAGAAACAGTCAATTAAACCTGGTTGAGATTAATATTTTAGAGGATAACGCCGGTTATGTCTCGGGTAGGTCTGGGATTTGTCCTCATCTGGCTCGTAGTTTCACGTTTTTCGCATACTTGTTGGCCAGATCCTGGCCTCTTTCTGGTCTGGATCACGTAGTAATGCGGCACCACACTGAAACAGTCAATTAAACCTGGTTGCGATTAATATTTTGGAGGATAACGCTGGTTATGTCTCGGTGACGTCTGGGATTTGCCCCCATCTGGCTCGTACTTTCGCATTTTTCTCATAGTTGTTGAACAGATCCTGGGTTTTTTCTGGTTTGGATCCCGTAGTAATGCGGTACCACACCGAAACAGTCAATTAAACCTGGTTGCGATTAATATTTTAGGGGATCTCGCCGGTTATGTCTGGGTCAGTTCTGGTACTTGCAATCATCTGGCTCATACTTTCGCATTTTTCGCATACTTGTTGGCCAGATCCTGGGTTTTTTCTGGTTTGGATCCCGTAGTAATGTGGTTCCACAAAGAAACAGTCAATTAAACCTGGTTGAGATTAATATTTTCGAGGATAACGCCGGTTATGTCTCGGGTAGGTCTGGGATTTGTCCTCATCTGGCTCGTAGTTTCACGTTTTTCGCATACTTGTTGGCTAGATCCTGGCCTCTTTCTGGTTTGGATCACGTAGTAATGCGGCACCACACCGAAACAGTCAATTAAACCTGGTTGCGATTAATATTTTAGCGGATAACGCTGGTTATGTCTCGGTGACGTCTGGGATTTGCCCCGATCTGGCTCGTACTTTCGCATTTTTCTTATAGTTGTTGAACAGATCCTGGGTTTTTTCTGGTTTGGATCCCGTAGTAATGTGGTTCCACACCGAAACAGATAATTAAATCTGGTTGCGATTAATATTTTGGCGGATAATGACGGTAATGTCCCGGTTAGGTCTGGTATTTGCCCTCATCTGGCGCGTACTTTCGCATTTTTCGCATTCTTGTTGGCCGGATCCTGGCCTTTTTCTGGCTTGGACCACGTAGTAATGTGGTACCACACCGAAACAGTCAACTAAACCTGTGTCCGATTAATATTTTAGAGGATAACGCCGGTTATGTCTGGGTTAGGTCTGGTAATTGCCCTCATCTGGCTCGTACTTCCGCATTTTTCGCAAGCTTGTTGGCCAGATCCTAGACTTTTTATGGTTTGGATCACGTAGTAATGCGGTACCACGCCGAAACAGTTAATTAAACCTGGTTGCGATTAATATTTTAGAGGATAACGCGGGTTATGTCTCGGTTAGGTCTAGGAATTGCCGTCATCCGTCTCGTACTTTCGCGTTTTTCGCATACATGTTGGCCAGATCCTGGCCTTTTTCTGGCTTGGACCACGTAGTAATGTGGTACCACACCGAAACAGTCAATTAAACCTGGTTGCGGTTAATATTTTAGGGGATAACGCCGGTTTTGTCTGGGTTAGGTCTGTTATTTGCCCTCATCTGGCTCGAACTTTCGCATTTTCCTCATACTTGTTGGCCAGATCCTGGGCTGTATCTGGTTTCGATCACGTAGTAATGCGTTACCACACCGAAACAGTCAAATAAACCTGGTTGCGATTAATATTTTAGAGGATAACGCCGGTTATGTATCGGCTAGGTCTGGGATTTGCCCTCATCTGGATCGTTCTTTCGCATTTTTCGCATACTTGTTGGCCAGATCCTGGGTTCTTTCTGGTTTGGATCCCGTAGTAATGTGGTTCCACATCGAAACAGTCAATTAAACCTGGTTGCGATTAATATTTTAGAGGATAACGCCGGTATGTCTCGGTTTGGTCTGGTATTTGCAATCATCTGGATCATATATTCGCATTTTTCTCATCCTTGTTGGCCAGATCCTGGCCTTTCTCTGGTTTGGATCACGTAGTAATGCGGTACCACACCGAAACAGTCAATTAAACCTGGTTGCGATTAATATTTTAGGGGATCTCGCCGGTTATGTCTGGGTTAGTTCTGGTACTTGCAATCATCTGGCTCATACTTTCGCATTTTTCGCATACTTGTTGGCCAGATCCTGGGTTTTTTCTGGTTTGGATCCCGTAGTAATGTGGTTCCACAAAGAAACAGTCAATTAAACCTGGTTGAGATTAATATTTTAGAGGATAACGCCGGTTATGTCTCGGGTAGGTCTGGGATTTGTCCTCATCTGGCTCGTAGTTTCACGTTTTTCGCATACTTGTTGGCCAGATCCTGGCCTCTTTCTGGTCTGGATCACGTAGTAATGCGGCACCACACTGAAACAGTCAATTAAACCTGGTTGCGATTAATATTTTGGAGGATAACGCTGGTTATGTCTCGGTGACGTCTGGGATTTGCCCCCATCTGGCTCGTACTTTCGCATTTTTCTCATAGTTGTTGAACAGATCCTGGGTTTTTTCTGGTTTGGATCCCGTAGTAATGCGGTACCACACCGAAACAGTCAATTAAACCTGGTTGCGATTAATATTTTAGGGGATCTCGCCGGTTATGTCTGGGTCAGTTCTGGTACTTGCAATCATCTGGCTCATACTTTCGCATTTTTCGCATACTTGTTGGCCAGATCCTGGGTTTTTTCTGGTTTGGATCCCGTAGTAATGTGGTTCCACAAAGAAACAGTCAATTAAACCTGGTTGAGATTAATATTTTCGAGGATAACGCCGGTTATGTCTCGGGTAGGTCTGGGATTTGTCCTCATCTGGCTCGTAGTTTCACGTTTTTCGCATACTTGTTGGCTAGATCCTGGCCTCTTTCTGGTTTGGATCACGTAGTAATGCGGCACCACACCGAAACAGTCAATTAAACCTGGTTGCGATTAATATTTTAGCGGATAACGCTGGTTATGTCTCGGTGACGTCTGGGATTTGCCCCGATCTGGCTCGTACTTTCGCATTTTTCTTATAGTTGTTGAACAGATCCTGGGTTTTTTCTGGTTTGGATCCCGTAGTAATGTGGTTCCACACCGAAACAGATAATTAAATCTGGTTGCGATTAATATTTTGGCGGATAATGACGGTAATGTCCCGGTTAGGTCTGGTATTTGCCCTCATCTGGCGCGTACTTTCGCATTTTTCGCATTCTTGTTGGCCGGATCCTGGCCTTTTTCTGGCTTGGACCACGTAGTAATGTGGTACCACACCGAAACAGTCAACTAAACCTGTGTCCGATTAATATTTTAGAGGATAACGCCGGTTATGTCTGGGTTAGGTCTGGTAATTGCCCTCATCTGGCTCGTACTTCCGCATTTTTCGCAAGCTTGTTGGCCAGATCCTAGACTTTTTATGGTTTGGATCACGTAGTAATGCGGTACCACGCCGAAACAGTTAATTAAACCTGGTTGCGATTAATATTTTAGAGGATAACGCGGGTTATGTCTCGGTTAGGTCTAGGAATTGCCGTCATCCGTCTCGTACTTTCGCGTTTTTCGCATACATGTTGGCCAGATCCTGCGTTTTATCTGGTTTGGATCCCGTAGTAACGTGGTTCCACACCGAAGCAGTCAATTAAACCTGTTTGCGATTAATATTTTAGAGGATATCGCCGGTTATGTCTGGGTTAGGTCTGGTATTTGCCCTCATCTGGCTCGTACTTTCGCATTTTTCGCAAACTTGTTGGCCAGATCCTGGCCTTTTTCTGGCTTGGACCACGCAGTAATGTGGTGTCACACTGAAACAGCCAATTAAACCTGGTTCCGATTAGTATTTTAGAGGAGAACGCCGGTAATGTCTCGTTTCGTCTGGTATTTGCCCTCATCTGGCTCGTTCTTTCACATTTTTCGCATACTTGTTGGCCCGATCCCGTTCTTTTTCTGGCTTGGACCACGAAGTAAAGTGATACCACACAGAAACAGTCAACTAAACCTGTGTCCGATTAATATTTTAGAGGTTAACGCCGGTTATGTCTGGGTTAGGTCTGGTAATTGCCCTCATCTGGCTCGTACTTCCGCATTTTTCGCAAGCTTGTTGGCCAGATCCTAGACTTTTTATGGTTTGGATCACGTAGTAATGCGGTACCACACCGAAACAGTCAATTAAACCCTGTTGCGATTAATATTTTAGAGGATAACGCCGGTTATGTCTCGGTTAGGTCTGGGATTTGCCCTCATCTGACTCGTACTTTCGCATTTTTCGTTAACTTGTTGGCCTGATCCTTGCCTTTTTATGGTTTGGATCACGTAGTAATGCGGTGCCACACCGAAGCAGTCAATTAAACCTGGTTGCGATTAATATTTTAGAGGATAACGCCGGTTATGTCTCGGTTAGGTCTGGGATTTGCCCTCATCTGGCTCGTACATTCGCACTTTCCGCATAGTTGTTGGCCAGATCCTGAGTTTTTGCTGGCTTGGACCACGCAGTAATGTGGTGCCACACTGAAACAGCCAATTAAACCTGGTTCCGATTAATATTTTAGAGGATAACGCCGGTTATGTCTGGGTTAGGTCTGGTATTTGCCCTCATCTGGCTCGTACTTTCGCATTTTTCGCATACTTGTTGGCCAGATCCTAGACTTTTTATGGTTTGGATCACGTAGTAATGCGGTACCACACCGAAACAGTCAATTAAACCTTGTTGCGATTAATATATTAGAGGATAACGCCGGTTATGTCTCGCTTAGGTCTGGGATTTGCCGTCATCTGACTCGTACTTTCGCATTTTTCGCATACTTGTTGGCCAGATCCAGGCCTTTTTCTGGTTTGGATCACGTAGTAACGCGGTACCACATCGAAACAGTCAATTACACCAGGTTGCGATTAATATTTTAGAGGATAACGCGGCTTATGTCACGGTTAGGTCTAGGAATTGCCGTCATCCGTCTCGTACTTTCGCGTTTTTCGCATACATGTTGGCCAGATCCTGCGTTTTATCTGGTTCGGATCCCGTAGTAACGTGGTTCCACACCGAAGCAGTCAATTAAAACTGTTTGCGATTAATATTTTAGGGGATATCGCCGGTTATGTCTCGGTTAGGTCTGGGATTTGCCCTCATCTGACTCGTACTTTCGCACTTTTCGCATACTTGTTGGCCAGATCCTGGGCTCTCTCTGGTTTGGATCACGTAGTAATGTGGTACCACACTGTCAATAAAAGCTGGTTCCGCTTAGTATTTGAGAGGATAACGCTGGTTATGCCTGTGTTAGTTCTGGTATTTGCAATCATCTGGCTCATACTTTCGCGTTTTTCGCATACTTGTTGGCCACATCCTGGGTTTTTTCGGGTTTGGATCCCGTAGTAATGTGGTACCACACCGAAACAGTCGATTAAACCTGGTTGCGAATAATATTTTAGAGGATAACACTGGTTATGTCCGGGATAGTTCTGGTATTTCCAATCACCTGGTTCATACTTTCGCGTTTTTCGCATAGTTGTTGGCCAGATCCTGGGTTTTTTCTGGTTTGGATCCCGTAGTAATGTGGTTCCACACCGAAACAGTCAATTAAACCTGGTTGCGATTAATATTTTAGAGGATAACGCCGGTTATGTCTCGGTTAGGTCTGGTATTTGCCCTCATCTGGCTCGTACTTTCGCATTTTTCGCATACTTGTTGGCCAGATCCTGGCCTTTTTCTGGCATGGAACACGTACTAATGTGGTACCACACCGAAACTGTCAATTAAACCTGGGTCCGATTAATATTTTAGAGGATAACGCGGGTTATCTCTGGGTTAGGTCTGGTATTTGCCCTCACCTGGTTCATACTTTCGCGTTTTTCGCATAGTTGTTGGCCAGATCCTGGGTTTTTTCTGGTTTGGATCCCGTAGTAATGTGGTTCCACATCGAAGCAGTCAATTAAACCTGTTTTGCGATTAATATTTTAGAGGATATCGCCGGTTATGTCTCGGTTAGGTCTGGTATTTGCCCTCATCTGGCTCGTACTTTCGCATTTTTCGCAAACTTGTTGGCCAGATCCTGGCCTTTTTCTGGCTTGGACCACGTAGTAATGTGGTACCACACCGAAACAGTCAATTAAACCTGGTTGCGAATAATATTTTAGAGGATAACGCTGGTTATGTCTCGGTTAGGTCTGGTATTTGCATTCATCTGGCTCATACTTTCGCGTTTTTCTCATAGTTGTTGGCCAGATCCTGGGTTTTTTCTGGTTTGGATCCCGTAGTAATGTGGTTCCACACCGAAACAGTCAATTAAACCTGGTTGCGATTAATATTTTAGAGGATAACGCTGGTTATGTCTGGGTTAGTCCTAGTATTTGCAATCATCTGGCTCATACTTTCGCATTTTTCGCATACCTGTTGGCCAGATCCTGGGTTTTCTCAGGTTTGGATCCCGTAAAAATGTGGTTCCACACCGAAACAGTCAATTAAACCTGGTTGCGATTAATATTTTACAGGATAACGCCGGTTATGTCTCGGTTTGGTCTGGGATTTGCCCTCATCTGGCTCGTACTTTCGCATTTTTCGCATACTTGTTAGCCAGATCCTGGCCTCTTTCTGGTTTGGATCATCGTAGTAATGCGGTACCACACCGAAACAGCCAATTAAACCTGGTTGCGATAAATATTTTAGAGGATAACGATGGTTATGTCCGGGATAGTTCTGGTATTTCCAATCACCTGGTTCATACTTTCGCGTTTTTCGCATAGTTGTTGGCCAGATCCTGGGTTTTTTCTGGTTTGGATCCCGTAGTAATGTGGTTCCACACCGAAACAGTCAATTAAACCTGGTTGCGATTAATATCTTAGAGGATAACGCCGGTTATGTCTCGGTTAGGTCTGGCATTCGTCCTCATCTGGCTCATACTTTCGCGTTTTACGCATACTTCTTGGCCAGATCCTCTGTTTTTTCTGGTTTGGATCCCATCGCAATGAGGTTCCACACCGAAACAGTCAATTAAACCTGGTTGCGATTAATATTTTGGAAGATAACGCCGGTTATGTCTAGGTTAGGTCTGGTATTTGCCCCCATCTCGCTCGTACTTTCGCATTTTTCGCTTACTTGTTGGCCTGATCCTAGCCTTTTTACGGTTTGGATCACGTAGTAATGCGGTACCACACCGAAACAGCCAATTAAACCTGGTTGCGATAAATATTTTAGAGGATAACGCCGGTTACGTCTCGGTTAGGTCTGGGATTTTCCCTCATCAGGCTCGTACTTTCGCATTTTTCGCATTCTTGTTGGCCCGATCCTGGGCTTTTTCTGGTTTGGATCACGTAGTAATGTGGTACCACACTGAAACAGTCATTAAAACCATGTTCCGATGCGTATTTTAGTGGATAACGCTGGTTATGTCAGGGTTAGTTCTGGTATTTGCAATCATCTGGCTCATATATTCGCGTTTTTCGCATACTTGTTGGCCAGATCCTGGGCTTTTTCTGGTTTGGATCACGTAGTAATGTGGTACCACACTGAAACAGTCAATAAAAGCTGGTTCCGATTAGTATTTTAGAGGATAACGCCGGTTATGTCTGTGTTAGTTCTGGTATTTGCCATCATCTGGCTCATACTTTCGCGTTTTTCGCACACTTGTTGGCCAGACCCTGGCCATTTTCTGGTTTGGATCACGTAGTAATGTGGTACCACACTGAAACAGTCAATAGAAGCTGGTTCCGATAAGTATCTTAGAGGATAACGCTGGTTACGTCTGGGTTAGTTCTCGTATATGCTATCATCTGGCACATACTTTCGCGTTTTTCGCATACTTGTTGGCCAGATCCTCGGCTTTTTCTGGTTTGGATCACGTAGTAATGTGGTACTACACTGAAACTGTCAAGTAAACCTGGTTGCGATTAATATTTTAGAGGATAACGCTGGTTATGTCTGTGTTAGTTCTGGTATTTGCAATCATCTGGCTCATACTTTCGCGTTTTTCGCTTACTTGATGGCCTGAACCTAGCATTTTTCTGGTTCGGATCACGTAGTAATGTGGTACCACACTGAAACGGTCAATAGAAGCTGGTTCCGATTAGTATTTTAGAGGATAACGCTGGTTATGTCTGGATTAGTTCTGGTATATGCTATCATCTGGCATATACTTTCGCGTTTTTCGCATACTTGTTGGCCAGATCCTGGGCTTTTTCTGGTTTGGATCACGTAGTAATGTGGCACCACACTGAAACAGTCAATTAAACCTGGTTGCGATTAATATCATAGAGGATAACGCCGGTTATGTCTCGGGTAGGTCTGGGATTTGCCCACATCTGGCTTGTACTTTCGCATTTTTCGCATTCTTGTTGGCCAGATCCTGGCCTCTTTCTGGTTTGGATCACGTAGTAATGCGGTACAACACCGAAACAGTCAATTAAATCTGGTTGCGATAAATATTTTAGAGGATAAAGCCGGTAATGTCTCGGTTTGGTCTGGTATTTGCCCTCATCTGACTCGTACTAACGCATTTTTCGCATACTTGTTGGCCAGATCCTGGCCTTTTTCTGGCTTGGACCACGTAGTAATGTGGTACCACACCGAAACAGTCAATTAAACCTGGTTGCGGTTAATATTTTAGGGGATAACGCCGGTTTTGTCTGGGTTAGGTCTGTTATTTGCCCTCATCTGGCTCGAACTTTCGCATTTTCCTCATACTTGTTGGCCAGATCCTGGGCTGTATCTGGTTTCGATCACGTAGTAATGCGTTACCACACCGAAACAGTCAATTAAACCTGGTTGCGATTAATATTTTAGAGGATAACGCCGGTTATGTATCGGCTAGGTCTGGGATTTGCCCTCATCTGGATCGTTCTTTCGCATTTTTCGCATACTTGTTGGCCAGATCCTGGGTTCTTTCTGGTTTGGATCCCGTAGTAATGTGGTTCCACATCGAAACAGTCAATTAAACCTGGTTGCGATTAATATTTTAGAGGATAACGCCGGTATGTCTCGGTTTGGTCTGGTATTTGCAATCATCTGGATCATATATTCGCATTTTTCTCATCCTTGTTGGCCAGATCCTGGCCTTTCTCTGGTTTGGATCACGTAGTAATGCGGTACCACACCGAAACAGTCAATTAAACCTGGTTGCGATTAATATTTTAGGGGATCTCGCCGGTTATGTCTGGGTTAGTTCTGGTACTTGCAATCATCTGGCTCATACTTTCGCATTTTTCGCATACTTGTTGGCCAGATCCTGGGTTTTTTCTGGTTTGGATCCCGTAGTAATGTGGTTCCACAAAGAAACAGTCAATTAAACCTGGTTGAGATTAATATTTTAGAGGATAACGCCGGTTATGTCTCGGGTAGGTCTGGGATTTGTCCTCATCTGGCTCGTAGTTTCACGTTTTTCGCATACTTGTTGGCCAGATCCTGGCCTCTTTCTGGTTTGGATCACGTAGTAATGCGGCACCACACTGAAACAGTCAATTAAACCTGGTTGCGATTAATATTTTGGAGGATAACGCTGGTTATGTCTCGGTGACGTCTGGGATTTGCCCCCATCTGGCTCGTACTTTCGCATTTTTCTCATAGTTGTTGAACAGATCCTGGGTTTTTTCTGGTTTGGATCCCGTAGTAATGCGGTACCACACCGAAACAGTCAATTAAACCTGGTTGCGATTAATATTTTAGGGGATCTCGCCGGTTATGTCTGGGTCAGTTCTGGTACTTGCAATCATCTGGCTCATACTTTCGCATTTTTCGCATACTTGTTGGCCAGATCCTGGGTTTTTTCTGGTTTGGATCCCGTAGTAATGTGGTTCCACAAAGAAACAGTCAATTAAACCTGGTTGAGATTAATATTTTCGAGGATAACGCCGGTTATGTCTCGGGTAGGTCTGGGATTTGTCCTCATCTGGCTCGTAGTTTCACGTTTTTCGCATACTTGTTGGCTAGATCCTGGCCTCTTTCTGGTTTGGATCACGTAGTAATGCGGCACCACACCGAAACAGTCAATTAAACCTGGTTGCGATTAATATTTTAGCGGATAACGCTGGTTATGTCTCGGTGACGTCTGGGATTTGCCCCGATCTGGCTCGTACTTTCGCATTTTTCTTATAGTTGTTGAACAGATCCTGGGTTTTTTCTGGTTTGGATCCCGTAGTAATGTGGTTCCACACCGAAACAGATAATTAAATCTGGTTGCGATAAATATTTTAGAGGATAAAGCCGGTAATGTCTCGGTTAGGTCTGGTATTTGCCCTCATCTGGCGCGTACTTTCGCATTTTTCGCATTCTTGTTGGCCAGATCCTGGCCTTTTTCTGGCTTGGACCACGTAGTAATGTGGTACCACACCGAAACAGTCAATTAAACCTGGTTACGAATAATATTTTAGAGGATAACGCTGGTTATGCCTGGGATAGTTCTGGTGTTTGCATTCATCTGGCTCATACTTTCGCATTTTTCGCATACTTGTTAGCCAGATCCTGGCCTCTTTCTGGTTTGGATCATCGTAGCAATGCGGTACCACACCGAAACAGTCAATTATACCTGGTTGCGATTAATATTTTAGAGGATAGCGCCGGTTATGTCTCGGTTAGGTCTGGGATTTGCCCTCATCTGGATCGTACTTTCGCATTTTTCCCATACTTGTTGGCCAGATCCTGGGTTTTTTCTGGTTTGGATCCCGTTGTAATGTGGTTCCACACCGAAACAGTCAATTAAACCTGGTTGCGATTAATATTTTAGGGGATAACGCCGGTTACGTCTCGGTTAGGTCTGGGATTTTCCCTCATCTGATTCGTACTTTCGCATTTTTCGCATTCTTGTTGGCCCGATCCTGGGATGTTTCTGGTTTGGATCGCGTAGTAATGTGTTACCACACTGAAACAGTCATTAAAAGCATGTTCCGATTCGTATTTTAGAGGATAACGCTGGTTATGTCAGGGTTAGTGCTGGTATTTGCAATCATCTTGCTCATACTTTCGCATTTTTCTCATCCTTGTTGGCCAGATCCTGGCCTTTCTCTGGTTTGGATCACGTAGTAATGCGGTACCACACCGAAACAGTCAATTAAACCTGGTTGCGATTAGTATTTTAGAGGATAACGCGGGTAATGTCTCGGTTAGGTCTAGGAATTGCCGTCATCCGTCTCGTACTTTCGCGTTTTTCGCATACATGTTGGCCAGATCCTGCGTTTTATCTGGTTTGGATCCCGTAGTAATGTGGTTCCACACCGATGCAGTCAATTAAACCTGTTTGCGATTAATATTTTAAGGGATATTGCCGGTTATGTCTCGGTTAGGTCTGGGATTTGCATTCATCTGGCTCATACTTTCGCGTTTTTCTCATAGTTGTTGGCCAGATCCTGGGTTTTTTCTGGCTTGGATCCCGTAGTAATGTGGTTCCACACCGATACAGTCAATTAAACCTGGTTGCGATTAATATTTTAGAGGATAACGCTGGTTATGTCTGGGTTAGTCCTAGTATTTGCAATCATCTGGCTCATACTTTCGCATTTTTCGCATACCCGTTGGCCAGATCCTGGGTTTTCTCAGGTTTGGATCCCGTAGTAATGTGGTTTCACACCGAAACAGTCAATTAAACCTGGTTGCGATTAATATTTTACAGGATAACGCCGGTTATGTCTCGGTTTGGTCTGGGATTTGCCTCATCTGGCTCGTACTTTCGCATTTTTCACATACTTGTTATACAGATCCTGGCCTCTTTCTGGTTTGGATCATCGTAGCAATGCGGTACCACACCGAAACAGTCAATTATACCTGGTTGCGATTAATATTTTAGAGGATAGCGCCGGTTATGTCTCGGTTAGGTCTGGGATTTGCCCTCATCTGGATCGTACTTTCGCATTTTTCGCATACTTGTTGGCCAGATCCTGGGTTTTCTCAGGTTTGGATCCCGTAGTAATGTGGTTCCACACCGATGCAGTCAATTAAACCTGTTTGCGATTAATATTTTAAGGGATATTGCCGGTTATGTCTCGGTTAGGTCTGGGATTTGCCTCATCTGGCTCGTACTTTCGCATTTTTCACATACTTGTTATACAGATCCTGGCCTCTTTCTGGTTTGGATCATCGTAGCAATGCGGTACCACACCGAAACAGTCAATTATACCTGGTTGCGATTAATATTTTAGAGGATAGCGCCGGTTATGTCTCGGTTAGGTCTGGGATTTGCCCTCATCTGACTCGTACTTTCGCACTTTTCGCATACTTGTTGGCCAGATCCTGGGCTTTCTCTGGTTTGGATCACGTAGTAATGTGGTACCACAACGTCAATAAAAGCTGGTTCCGTTTAGTATTTGAGAGGGTAACGCTGGTTATGCCTGTGTTAGTTCTGGTATTTGCAATCATCTTGCTCATACTTTCGCGTTTTTCGCATACTTGTTGGCCAGATCCTGGGTTTTTTCTAGTTTGGATGCCGTAGTAATCATGTTCCACACCGAAACAGTCAATTAAACCTGGTTGCGATTAATATTTTACAGGATAACGCCGGTTATGTCTCGGTTTGGTCTGGGATTTGCCCTCATCTGGCTCGTACTTTCGCATTTTTCGCATACTTGTTAGCCAGATCCTGGCCTCTTTCTGGTTTGGATCATCGTAGTAATGCGGTACCACACCGAAACAGCCAATTAAACCTGGTTGCGATAAATATTTTAGAGGATAACAATGGTTATGTCCGGGATAGTTCTGGTATTTCCAATCACCTGGTTCATACTTTCGCGTTTTTCGCATAGTTGTTGGCCAGATCCTGGGTTTTTTCTGGTTTGGATCCCGTAGTAATGTGGTTCCACACCGAAACAGTCAATTAAACCTGGTTGCGATTAATATCTTAGAGGATAACGCCGGTTATGTCTCGGTTAGGTCTGGCATTCGTCCTCATCTGGCTCATACTTTCGCGTTTTACGCATACTTCTTGGCCAGATCCTCTGTTTTTTCTGGTTTGGATCCCATCGCAATGAGGTTCCACACCGAAACAGTCAATTAAACCTGGTTGCGATTAATATTTTGGAAGATAACGCCGGTTATGTCTAGGTTAGGTCTGGTATTTGCCCCCATCTCGCTCGTACTTTCGCATTTTTCGCTTACTTGTTGGCCTGATCCTAGCCTTTTTACGGTTTGGATCACGTAGTAATGCGGTACCACACCGAAACAGCCAATTAAACCTGGTTGCGATAAATATTTTAGAGGATAACGCCGGTTACGTCTCGGTTAGGTCTGGGATTTTCCCTCATCAGGCTCGTACTTTCGCATTTTTCGCATTCTTGTTGGCCCGATCCTGGGCTTTTTCTGGTTTGGATCACGTAGTAATGTGGTACCACACTGAAACAGTCATTAAAACCATGTTCCGATGCGTATTTTAGTGGATAACGCTGGTTATGTCAGGGTTAGTTCTGGTATTTGCAATCATCTGGCTCATATATTCGCGTTTTTCGCATACTTGTTGGCCAGATCCTGGGCTTTTTCTGGTTTGGATCACGTAGTAATGTGGTACCACACTGAAACAGTCAATAAAAGCTGGTTCCGATTAGTATTTTAGAGGATAACGCCGGTTATGTCTGTGTTAGTTCTGGTATTTGCCATCATCTGGCTCATACTTTCGCGTTTTTCGCACACTTGTTGGCCAGACCCTGGCCATTTTCTGGTTTGGATCACGTAGTAATGTGGTACCACACTGAAACAGTCAATAGAAGCTGGTTCCGATAAGTATCTTAGAGGATAACGCTGGTTACGTCTGGGTTAGTTCTCGTATATGCTATCATCTGGCACATACTTTCGCGTTTTTCGCATACTTGTTGGCCAGATCCTCGGCTTTTTCTGGTTTGGATCACGTAGTAATGTGGTACTACACTGAAACTGTCAAGTAAACCTGGTTGCGATTAATATTTTAGAGGATAACGCTGGTTATGTCTGTGTTAGTTCTGGTATTTGCAATCATCTGGCTCATACTTTCGCGTTTTTCGCTTACTTGATGGCCTGAACCTAGCATTTTTCTGGTTCGGATCACGTAGTAATGTGGTACCACACTGAAACGGTCAATAGAAGCTGGTTCCGATTAGTATTTTAGAGGATAACGCTGGTTATGTCTGGATTAGTTCTGGTATATGCTATCATCTGGCATATACTTTCGCGTTTTTCGCATACTTGTTGGCCAGATCCTGGGCTTTTTCTGGTTTGGATCACGTAGTAATGTGGCACCACACTGAAACAGTCAATTAAACCTGGTTGCGATTAATATCATAGAGGATAACGCCGGTTATGTCTCGGGTAGGTCTGGGATTTGCCCACATCTGGCTTGTACTTTCGCATTTTTCGCATTCTTGTTGGCCAGATCCTGGCCTCTTTCTGGTTTGGATCACGTAGTAATGCGGTACAACACCGAAACAGTCAATTAAATCTGGTTGCGATAAATATTTTAGAGGATAAAGCCGGTAATGTCTCGGTTTGGTCTGGTATTTGCCCTCATCTGACTCGTACTAACGCATTTTTCGCATACTTGTTGGCCAGATCCTGGCCTTTTTCTGGCTTGGACCACGTAGTAATGTGGTACCACACCGAAACAGTCAATTAAACCTGGTTGCGGTTAATATTTTAGGGGATAACGCCGGTTTTGTCTGGGTTAGGTCTGTTATTTGCCCTCATCTGGCTCGAACTTTCGCATTTTCCTCATACTTGTTGGCCAGATCCTGGGCTGTATCTGGTTTCGATCACGTAGTAATGCGTTACCACACCGAAACAGTCAATTAAACCTGGTTGCGATTAATATTTTAGAGGATAACGCCGGTTATGTATCGGCTAGGTCTGGGATTTGCCCTCATCTGGATCGTTCTTTCGCATTTTTCGCATACTTGTTGGCCAGATCCTGGGTTCTTTCTGGTTTGGATCCCGTAGTAATGTGGTTCCACATCGAAACAGTCAATTAAACCTGGTTGCGATTAATATTTTAGAGGATAACGCCGGTATGTCTCGGTTTGGTCTGGTATTTGCAATCATCTGGATCATATATTCGCATTTTTCTCATCCTTGTTGGCCAGATCCTGGCCTTTCTCTGGTTTGGATCACGTAGTAATGCGGTACCACACCGAAACAGTCAATTAAACCTGGTTGCGATTAATATTTTAGGGGATCTCGCCGGTTATGTCTGGGTTAGTTCTGGTACTTGCAATCATCTGGCTCATACTTTCGCATTTTTCGCATACTTGTTGGCCAGATCCTGGGTTTTTTCTGGTTTGGATCCCGTAGTAATGTGGTTCCACAAAGAAACAGTCAATTAAACCTGGTTGAGATTAATATTTTAGAGGATAACGCCGGTTATGTCTCGGGTAGGTCTGGGATTTGTCCTCATCTGGCTCGTAGTTTCACGTTTTTCGCATACTTGTTGGCCAGATCCTGGCCTCTTTCTGGTTTGGATCACGTAGTAATGCGGCACCACACTGAAACAGTCAATTAAACCTGGTTGCGATTAATATTTTGGAGGATAACGCTGGTTATGTCTCGGTGACGTCTGGGATTTGCCCCCATCTGGCTCGTACTTTCGCATTTTTCTCATAGTTGTTGAACAGATCCTGGGTTTTTTCTGGTTTGGATCCCGTAGTAATGCGGTACCACACCGAAACAGTCAATTAAACCTGGTTGCGATTAATATTTTAGGGGATCTCGCCGGTTATGTCTGGGTCAGTTCTGGTACTTGCAATCATCTGGCTCATACTTTCGCATTTTTCGCATACTTGTTGGCCAGATCCTGGGTTTTTTCTGGTTTGGATCCCGTAGTAATGTGGTTCCACAAAGAAACAGTCAATTAAACCTGGTTGAGATTAATATTTTCGAGGATAACGCCGGTTATGTCTCGGGTAGGTCTGGGATTTGTCCTCATCTGGCTCGTAGTTTCACGTTTTTCGCATACTTGTTGGCTAGATCCTGGCCTCTTTCTGGTTTGGATCACGTAGTAATGCGGCACCACACCGAAACAGTCAATTAAACCTGGTTGCGATTAATATTTTAGCGGATAACGCTGGTTATGTCTCGGTGACGTCTGGGATTTGCCCCGATCTGGCTCGTACTTTCGCATTTTTCTTATAGTTGTTGAACAGATCCTGGGTTTTTTCTGGTTTGGATCCCGTAGTAATGTGGTTCCACACCGAAACAGATAATTAAATCTGGTTGCGATAAATATTTTAGAGGATAAAGCCGGTAATGTCTCGGTTAGGTCTGGTATTTGCCCTCATCTGGCGCGTACTTTCGCATTTTTCGCATTCTTGTTGGCCAGATCCTGGCCTTTTTCTGGCTTGGACCACGTAGTAATGTGGTACCACACCGAAACAGTCAATTAAACCTGGTTACGAATAATATTTTAGAGGATAACGCTGGTTATGCCTGGGATAGTTCTGGTGTTTGCATTCATCTGGCTCATACTTTCGCATTTTTCGCATACTTGTTAGCCAGATCCTGGCCTCTTTCTGGTTTGGATCATCGTAGCAATGCGGTACCACACCGAAACAGTCAATTATACCTGGTTGCGATTAATATTTTAGAGGATAGCGCCGGTTATGTCTCGGTTAGGTCTGGGATTTGCCCTCATCTGGATCGTACTTTCGCATTTTTCCCATACTTGTTGGCCAGATCCTGGGTTTTTTCTGGTTTGGATCCCGTTGTAATGTGGTTCCACACCGAAACAGTCAATTAAACCTGGTTGCGATTAATATTTTAGGGGATAACGCCGGTTACGTCTCGGTTAGGTCTGGGATTTTCCCTCATCTGATTCGTACTTTCGCATTTTTCGCATTCTTGTTGGCCCGATCCTGGGATGTTTCTGGTTTGGATCGCGTAGTAATGTGTTACCACACTGAAACAGTCATTAAAAGCATGTTCCGATTCGTATTTTAGAGGATAACGCTGGTTATGTCAGGGTTAGTGCTGGTATTTGCAATCATCTTGCTCATACTTTCGCATTTTTCTCATCCTTGTTGGCCAGATCCTGGCCTTTCTCTGGTTTGGATCACGTAGTAATGCGGTACCACACCGAAACAGTCAATTAAACCTGGTTGCGATTAGTATTTTAGAGGATAACGCGGGTAATGTCTCGGTTAGGTCTAGGAATTGCCGTCATCCGTCTCGTACTTTCGCGTTTTTCGCATACATGTTGGCCAGATCCTGCGTTTTATCTGGTTTGGATCCCGTAGTAATGTGGTTCCACACCGATGCAGTCAATTAAACCTGTTTGCGATTAATATTTTAAGGGATATTGCCGGTTATGTCTCGGTTAGGTCTGGGATTTGCATTCATCTGGCTCATACTTTCGCGTTTTTCTCATAGTTGTTGGCCAGATCCTGGGTTTTTTCTGGCTTGGATCCCGTAGTAATGTGGTTCCACACCGATACAGTCAATTAAACCTGGTTGCGATTAATATTTTAGAGGATAACGCTGGTTATGTCTGGGTTAGTCCTAGTATTTGCAATCATCTGGCTCATACTTTCGCATTTTTCGCATACCCGTTGGCCAGATCCTGGGTTTTCTCAGGTTTGGATCCCGTAGTAATGTGGTTTCACACCGAAACAGTCAATTAAACCTGGTTGCGATTAATATTTTACAGGATAACGCCGGTTATGTCTCGGTTTGGTCTGGGATTTGCCTCATCTGGCTCGTACTTTCGCATTTTTCACATACTTGTTATACAGATCCTGGCCTCTTTCTGGTTTGGATCATCGTAGCAATGCGGTACCACACCGAAACAGTCAATTATACCTGGTTGCGATTAATATTTTAGAGGATAGCGCCGGTTATGTCTCGGTTAGGTCTGGGATTTGCCCTCATCTGGATCGTACTTTCGCATTTTTCGCATACTTGTTGGCCAGATCCTGGGTTTTCTCAGGTTTGGATCCCGTAGTAATGTGGTTCCACACCGATGCAGTCAATTAAACCTGTTTGCGATTAATATTTTAAGGGATATTGCCGGTTATGTCTCGGTTAGGTCTGGGATTTGCCTCATCTGGCTCGTACTTTCGCATTTTTCACATACTTGTTATACAGATCCTGGCCTCTTTCTGGTTTGGATCATCGTAGCAATGCGGTACCACACCGAAACAGTCAATTATACCTGGTTGCGATTAATATTTTAGAGGATAGCGCCGGTTATGTCTCGGTTAGGTCTGGGATTTGCCCTCATCTGACTCGTACTTTCGCACTTTTCGCATACTTGTTGGCCAGATCCTGGGCTTTCTCTGGTTTGGATCACGTAGTAATGTGGTACCACAACGTCAATAAAAGCTGGTTCCGTTTAGTATTTGAGAGGGTAACGCTGGTTATGCCTGTGTTAGTTCTGGTATTTGCAATCATCTTGCTCATACTTTCGCGTTTTTCGCATACTTGTTGGCCAGATCCTGGGTTTTTTCTAGTTTGGATGCCGTAGTAATCAGGTTCCACACCGAAACAGACAATTGAACTGGTTGCGATTAATATTTTAGAGGATAACGCCGGTCATGTCTCCGGTAGGTCTGGGATTTGTCCTCATCTGGCTCGTACTTTCGCGTTTTTCGCATACCTGTCGGCCAGTTCCTGGCCTTTTTCTGGTTTGGATCACGTAGTAATGTGGTACCACACTGAAACAGTCAATAGAAGCTGGTTCCGATTAGTATTTTAGAGGATAACGCTAGTTATGTCTGGGTTAGTTCTGGTATTTGCAATCATTTGGCTCATACTTTCGCGTTTTTCGCATACTTGTTGGCCAGATCCTGCGTTTTATCTGGTTTGGATCCCGCAGTAATGTGGTTCCACACCGAAACAGTCAATTAAACCTGGTTGCGATTAATATTTTAGAGGATAACGCCGGTTATGTCTCGGTTAGGTCTGGTATTTGCCCACATCTGGCTCGTACTTTCGCATTTTTCGCATACTTGTTGGCCAGATCCTGGCCTTTTTCTGGCATGGAACACGTAGTAATGTGGTACCACACCGAAACTGTCAATTAAACCTGGGTCCGATTAATATTTTAGAGGATAACGCGGGTTATGGCTGGGTTAGGTCTGGTATTTGCAATCATCTGGCTCCTACATTCGCGTTTTTCGCATACTTGTTGGCCAAATCCTGGGATTTTTCAGGTTTTGATCCCGTAGTAATGTGTTTCCACACCGAAACGGTCAATTAAACCTGGTTGCGATTAATATTTTAGAGGATAACGCCGGTTATGTCACGGTTAGGTCTGGGCTTTGCCCTCATCTGCCTCGTACTTTCGCACTTTTCGCATACTTGTTGGCCAGATCCTGGGCTTTTTCTGGTATGGATCACGTAGTAATGTGGTACCACACCGAAACAGTCAATTAAACCTTGTTGCGATTAATATTTTAGAGGATAACGCCGGTTATGTCTTGGTTAGGTCTGGGATTTGCCTTCATCTGACTCGTACTTTCGCGTTTTTCGCATACATGTTGGCCATATCCTGCGTTTTATCTGGTTTGGATCCCGTAGTAATGTGGTTCCACACCGAAGCAGTCAATTAAACCTGTTTGCGATTAATATTTTTGGGGATATCGCCGGTAATGTCTCGGTTAGGTCTGGGATTTGCCCTCATCTGACTCGTACTTTCGCACTTTTCGCATACTTGTTGGCCAGATCCTGTGATTTTTCAGGTTCTGATCCCGTAGTAACGTGGTTCCACACCGAAACGGTCAATTAAACCCGCCTGCGATTAATATTTTATAGGATAACGCCGGTGATGTCTGGGTTAGGTCTGGTATTTGCCCTCATCTGGCTCGTACTTTCGCATTTTTCGCATACTTGTTGGCCAGATCCTGGGTTTTTTGTCGATTGGATCCCGTCGTAGTGTGGTTCCGCACCGAAACAGTTAATTAAACCTGGTTGCGATTAATATTTTAGAGGATAACGCCGGTTATGTCTTGGTTAGGTCTGGTATTTGCCCTCATCTGGCTCGTACTTTCGCATTTTTCGCTTACTTGTTGGCCTGATCCTTGCCTTTTTATGGTTCGGATCACGTAGTAATGCGGTACCACACCGAAGCAGTCAATTAAACCTGGTTGCGATTAATATTTTAGAGGATAACGCTGGTTATGTCTCGGTTAGGTCTGGGATTTGCCCTCATCTGGCTCGTATATTCGCACTTTTCGCATAGTTGTTGGCCAGATCCTGGCCTTTTTCTGGCTTGGACCACGTAGTAATGTGGTACCACACCGAAACAGTCAATTAAACCTGGTTGCGAATAATATTTTAGAGGATAACGCTGGTTATGTCTCGGTTAGGTCTGGTATTTGCATTCATCTGGCTCATACTTTCGCGTTTTTCTCATAGTTGTTGGCCAGATCCTGGGTTTTTTCTGGTTTGGATCCCGTAGTAATGTGGTTCCACACCGAAACAGTCAATTAAACCTGGTTGCGATTAATATTTTAGAGGATAACGCTGGTTATGTCTGGGTTAGTCCTAGTATTTGCAATCATCTGGCTCATACTTTCGCATTTTTCGCATACCTGTTGGCCAGATCCTGGGTTTTCTCAGGTTTGGATCCCGTAAAAATGTGGTTCCACACCGAAACAGTCAATTAAACCTGGTTGCGATTAATATTTTACAGGATAACGCCGGTTATGTCTCGGTTTGGTCTGGGATTTGCCCTCATCTGGCTCGTACTTTCGCATTTTTCGCATACTTGTTAGCCAGATCCTGGCCTCTTTCTGGTTTGGATCATCGTAGCAATGCGGTACCACACCGAAACAGTCAATTATACCTGGTTGCGATTAATATTTTAGAGGATAGCGCCGGTTATGTCTCGGTTAGGTCTGGGATTTGCCCTCATCTGGATCGTACTTTCGCATTTTTCGCATACTTGTTGGCCAGATCCTGGGTTTTTTCTGGTTTGGATCCCGTAGTAATGTGGTTCCACACCGAAACAGTCAATTAAACCTGGTTGCGATTAATATTTTAGAGGATAACGCTGGTTATGTCTGGGTTAGTCCTAGTATTTGCAATCATCTGGCTCATACTTTCGCATTTTTCGCATACCTGTTGGCCTGATCCTGGGTTTTCTCAGGTTTGGATCCCGTAGTAATGTGGTTCCACACCGAAACAGTCAATTAAACCTGGTTGCGATTAATATTTTAGAGGATAACGCTGGTTATGTCTCGGTTAGTTCTGGTATTTGCAATCATCTGGATCATATATTCGCATTTTTCTCATCGTTGTAGGCCACATCCTGGCCTTTCTCTGGTTTGGATCAGGTAGTAATGCGGTACCACACCGAAACAGTCAATTAAACCTGGTTGCGATTAATATTTTAGGGGATAACGCCGGTTATGTCTGGGTTAGTTCTGGTATTTGCTGTCATCTGGCTCATACTTTCGCATTTTTCGCATACTTGTTGGCCAGATCCTGGGTTTTGTCGGGTTTGGATCCCGTAGTAATGTGGTTCCACAACGAAACAGTCAATTAAACCTGGTTGAGATTAATATTTTAGAGGATAACGCCGCTTATGTCTCGGGTAGGTCTGGGATTTGCCCTCATCTGGCTCGTACTTTCGCATTTTTCGCATACTTGTTGGCCAGATCCTGGCCTTTTTCTGGTCTGGATCACGTAGAAATGCAGTACCACACCGAAACAGTCAGTTAAACCTGGTTGCGATTAATATTTTGGAGGATAACGCTGGTTATGTCTGAGTTAGTTCTGGTATTTGCAATCATCTGGCTCATACTTTCGCATTTTTCGCAAACTTGTTGGCCAGATCCTGGGCTTTTTCTGGTTTGGATCACGTAGTAATGTGGTACCACACTGAAACAGTCAATTAAACCTGGTTGCGATTAATATTTTAGAGGATAGCGCCGGTTATGTCTGAGTTAGGTCTGGGATTTTCCCTCATGTGGCTCGTACTTTCGCGTTTCTCGCATTCTTGTTGGCCCGATCCTGGGATTTTTCTGGTTTGGATCTCGTAGTAATGTGTTACCACAACGATACAGTCAATTAAACCTGGTTGAGATTAATATTTTGGAGGATAACACTGGCTATGTCTGGGTTAGTTCTGGTATTTGCCCTCATCTGGCTCGTACTTTCGCATTTTTCGCATACTTGTTGGCCAGATCCTGGCCTTTTTCTGGTCTGGATCACGTAGAAATGCAGTACCACACCGAAACAGTCAGTTAAACCTGGTTGCGATTAATATTTTGGAGGATAACGCTGGTTATGTCTGGGTTAGTTCTGGTATTTGCAATCATCTGGCTCATACTTTCGCATTTTTCGCAAACTTGTTGGCCAGATCCTGGGCTTTTTCTGGTTTGGATCACGTAGTAATGTGGTACCACACTGAAACAGTCAATTAAACCTGGTTGCGATTAATATTTTAGAGGATAGCGCCGGTTATGTCTGGGTTAGGTCTGGGATTTTCCCTCATGTGGCTCGTACTTTCGCGTTTCTCGCATTCTTGTTGGCCCGATCCTGGGATTTTTCTGGTTTGGATCTCGTAGTAATGTGTTACCACACTGAAACAGTCATTAAAAGCATGTTGCGATTCGTATTTTAGAGGATAACGCTGGTTATGTCAGGGTTAGTTCTGGTATTTGCAATCATCTGGATCATATATTCGCATTTTTCTCATCCTTGTTGGCCAGATCCTGGCCTTTCTCTGGTTTGGATCACGTAGTAATGCGGTACCACACCGAAACAGTCAATTAAACCTGGTTGCGATTAATATTTTAGGGGATTACGCCGGGTATGTCCGGGTTAGTTCTGGTATTTGCAATCATCTGGCTCATACTTTCGCATTTTTCGCATACTTGTTGGCCAGATCATGGCCTTTTTCTGGTTTGGATCATCGTAGCAATGCGGTACCACACCGAGCCAGTCAATTATACCTGGTTGCGATTAATATTTTACAGGATAACGCTGGTTATGTCAGGGTTAGTTCTGGTATTTGCAATCATCTGGATCATATATTCGCATTTTTCTCATCCTTGTTGGCCAGATCCTGGCCTTTCTCTGGTAGGATCACGTAGTAATGCGGTACCACACCGAAACAGTCAATTAAACCTGGTTGCGATTAATATTTTAGGGGATAACGCCGGTTATGTCTGGGTCAGTTCTGGTATTTGCAATCATGTGGCTCATACTTTCGCATTTTTCGCATACTTGTTAGCCAGATCCTGGGTTTTTTCTGGTTTGGATCCCGTAGTAATGTGGTTCCACAACGATACAGTCAATTAAACCTGGTTGAGATTAATATTTTAGAGGATAACGCCGGTTATGTCTCGGGTAGGTCTGGGATTTGCTCTCATCGGGCTCATTCTTTCGCATATTTCTCATACTTGATGGCTAGATCTTGGGCTTTCTCTGGATTGCATCACGTAGTAATGAAGTACAACACTGAAACAGTCAATTAAACCTGGTTTCCAACAATATTTTAGAGGACAACGCATGTTAGGTCTAGGTTAGGCCTGGGATTTGCTCTCATCAGGGTCATACTTTCGCAGTTTTAACATACATGTTGACCTGATCGAGGGTTTTTTCTGCTTTGGATCACGTAGTAATGTGGTACCACACTGAAACAGTCAATTAAACCTGGTTTGGATCAATATTTTTGAGGATAACGCATGTTAGGTCTAGGTTAGGCCGGCGATTTTCACTCATAAGACTCATACTTTCGCATTCTTCACATACTTGTTGAACGGATCCTGGGTTTTTACTGGTTTGGATCACGTAGTAATGTGGTACCACACTGAAACATTCAATTAAACCTGGTCTTGATAAATATTTTAGAGGATAACGCATGTTAGGTCTGGGTTAGGTCTAGGATTAGCCCTCATCAGGCTCCTCCTTTCGCATATTTCTCATACTTCATGGCTGGATCCTGGGCTATTTCTGGATTGGATCACATAGTAATGTGGTACCACACTGAAACAGTCAATTAAAGCTGGTTTTGATCAATATTTTAGAGAATAATTCATGTTAGGTCTAGGTTAGGTCAGGGATTTGCTCTCATCAGGCTCATTCTTTCGCATATTTCTCATACTTGATGGATAGATCCTGGGCATTTTCTGAATTGCATCACGTAGTAATGAAGTACAACACTGAAACAGTCAATTAAACCTGGTTTCCATCAATATTTTAGAGGACAACGCATGTCAGGTCTAGGTTAGGTCTGGGATTTGCTCTCATAAGGGTCATACTGTCGCAGTTTTAACTTATTTGTTGAACGGATCCTGGGTTTTTTCTGGTTTGGTTCACGTAGTAATGTGGTATCACACTGAAACATTCAATTAAACCTGGTCTTGATAAATATTTTAGAGGATAACGCATGTTAGGTTTGGGTTAGGTCTAGGATTTGCCCTCATCAGACTCATACTTTCGCATATCTCTCATACTTCATGGCTAGATCCTGGGCTGTTTCTGGATTGTATCACATAGTAATGTGGTACCACGCTGAAACAGTCGATTAAACCTGGTTTCGATCAATATTTTAGAGGATAACGCAAGTTAAGTCTGGTATAGGTCTGGGATTTGACCTCATCAGACTCATACTTTCGCATTTTTCACATACTTGTTGAACAGATCCTGGGTTTTTTCTGGTTTGGATCACGTAGTAGTGTGGTACCACACTGAAACAGTCAATTAAACCTGGTTTTGATCAATATTATACAGAATAATTCATGTTAGGTCTAGGTTAGGTCTGCGATTTGCTCTCATCAGGCTCATTCTTTCGCATATTTCTCATACTTGATGGCTAGATCCTGGGCTTTTTCTGGATTGCATCACGTAGTAATGAAGTACAACACTGAAACAGTCAATTAAACCTGGTTTCCATCAATATCTTAGAGGACAACGCAAGTTAGGTCTGGGATAGGTCTGGGATTTGCCCACATCAGGCTCATACTTTCGCGTTTTTCACATACTTGTTGAACAGATCCTGGGTTTTTTCTGGTTTGGATCACGTAGTAGTGTGGTACCACACTGAAACAGTCCATTAAACCTGGTTTGGATCAATATTTTAGAGGATAACGCATGTTAGGTTTAGGTTAGCCCTGGGATTCGCCCTCATCAGACTCATACTTTCGCGTTTTTCACATACTTGTTGAACTGATCCTGGGCTTTTTCTGGTGTGGATCACGTAGTAATGTGGTACCACACTGAAACAGTCAATTAAACCTGGTTTCGATCAATATTTTAGAGAATAATTCATGTTAGGTCTAGGTTAGGTCTGGGATTTGCTCTCATCAGGCTCATACTTTCGCACACTTCACATACTGGTTTGACAGATCCTGGGTTATTTTCTGGTTTGGATCGTATAGTAATATGGTACCACACTGAAACAGTCGATTAAACCAGGTTTCGATCAATATTTTTGAGGATAACGCATGTTAGGTCTAGGTTAGGCCTGGGATTTTCACTCATCAGACTCATACTTTCGCATTCTTCTCATACTTGTTGAACGGATCCTAGGTTTTTTCTGTTTTGGATCACGTAGTAAAGTGGTACCACACTGAAACAGTCCATTAAACCAGGTTTGGATCAATATTTTAGAGGATAACGCATGTTAGGTCTAGGTTAGCCCTGGGATTTTCACTCATCAGACTCAAACTTTCGCACACTTCACATACTCGTTGAATAGATCCTGGGTTATTTTCTGGTTTGGATCACGTAGTAGTGTGGTACCACACTGAAACAGTCCATTAAACCTGGTTTGGATCAATATTTTAGAGGATAACGCATGTTAGGTCTAGGTTAGGTCTGGGACTTTCACTCATCAGACTCATACTTTCGCATTCTTCACATACTTGTTGAACGGATCCTGGGTTTTTTCTGGTTTGGATCACGTAGTAATGTGTGTCCACACTGAAACAATCAATTAAACCTGGTCTTGATAAATATCTTAGAGGACAACGCAAGTTAGGTCTGGGATAGGTCTGGGATTTGCCCTCATCAGGCTCATACTTTCCGCGTTTTTCACATACTTGTTGAACAGATCCTGGGTTTTTTCTGGTTTGGATCACGTAGTAATGTGGTACCACACTGAAACAGTCGATTAAACCAGGTTTCGATCAATACTTTTGAGGATAACGCATGTTAGGTCTAGGTTAGGCCTGGGATTTTCACTCATCAGGCTCATACTTTCGCATTCTTCACATACTTGTTGAACGGATCCTGGGTTTTTTCTGGTTTGGATCACGTAGTAATGTGGGACCACACTGAAACAGTCAATTAAACCTGGTTTCGATCAATATTTTAGAGAATAATTCATCACGTAGAAATGCAGTACCGCACCGAAACAGTCAGTTAAACCTGGTTGCGATTAATATTTTGGAGGATAACGCTGGTTATGTCTGGGTTAGTTCTGGTATTTGCAATCATCTGGCTCATACTTTCGCATTTTTCGCAAACTTGTTGGCCAGATCCTGGGCTTTTTCTGGTTTGGATCACGTAGTAATGTGGTACCACACTGAAACAGTCAATTAAACCTGGTTGCGATTAATATTTTAGAGGATAGCGCCGGTTATGTCTGAGTTAGGTCTGGGATTTTCCCTCATGTGGCTCGTACTTTCGCGTTTCTCGCATTCTTGTTGGCCCGATCCTGGGATTTTTCTGGTTTGGATCTCGTAGTAATGTGTTACCACAACGATACAGTCAATTAAACCTGGTTGAGATTAATATTTTGGAGGATAACACTGGCTATGTCTGGGTTAGTTCTGGTATTTGCCCTCATCTGGCTCGTACTTTCGCATTTTTCGCATACTTGTTGGCCAGATCCTGGCCTTTTTCTGGTCTGGATCACGTAGAAATGCAGTACCACACCGAAACAGTCAGTTAAACCTGGTTGCGATTAATATTTTGGAGGATAACGCTGGTTATGTCTGGGTTAGTTCTGGTATTTGCAATCATCTGGCTCATACTTTCGCATTTTTCGCAAACTTGTTGGCCAGATCCTGGGCTTTTTCTGGTTTGGATCACGTAGTAATGTGGTACCACACTGAAACAGTCAATTAAACCTGGTTGCGATTAATATTTTAGAGGATAGCGCCGGTTATGTCTGGGTTAGGTCTGGGATTTTCCCTCATGTGGCTCGTACTTTCGCGTTTCTCGCATTCTTGTTGGCCCGATCCTGGGATTTTTCTGGTTTGGATCTCGTAGTAATGTGTTACCACACTGAAACAGTCATTAAAAGCATGTTGCGATTCGTATTTTAGAGGATAACGCTGGTTATGTCAGGGTTAGTTCTGGTATTTGCAATCATCTGGATCATATATTCGCATTTTTCTCATCCTTGTTGGCCAGATCCTGGCCTTTCTCTGGTTTGGATCACGTAGTAATGCGGTACCACACCGAAACAGTCAATTAAACCTGGTTGCGATTAATATTTTAGGGGATTACGCCGGGTATGTCCGGGTTAGTTCTGGTATTTGCAATCATCTGGCTCATACTTTCGCATTTTTCGCATACTTGTTGGCCAGATCATGGCCTTTTTCTGGTTTGGATCATCGTAGCAATGCGGTACCACACCGAGCCAGTCAATTATACCTGGTTGCGATTAATATTTTACAGGATAACGCTGGTTATGTCAGGGTTAGTTCTGGTATTTGCAATCATCTGGATCATATATTCGCATTTTTCTCATCCTTGTTGGCCAGATCCTGGCCTTTCTCTGGTTTGGATCACGTAGTAATGCGGTACCACACCGAAACAGTCAATTAAACCTGGTTGCGATTAATTTTTTAGGGGATAACGCCGGTTATGTCTGGGTCAGTTCTGGTATTTGCAATCATGTGGCTCATACTTTCGCATTTTTCGCATACTTGTTAGCCAGATCCTGGGTTTTTTCTGGTTTGGATCCCGTAGTAATGTGGTTCCACAACGATACAGTCAATTAAACCTGGTTGAGATTAATATTTTAGAGGATAACGCCGGTTATGTCTCGGGTAGGTCTGGGATTTGCTCTCATCGGGCTCATTCTTTCGCATATTTCTCATACTTGATGGCTAGATCTTGGGCTTTCTCTGGATTGCATCACGTAGTAATGAAGTACAACACTGAAACAGTCAATTAAACCTGGTTTCCAACAATATTTTAGAGGACAACGCATGTTAGGTCTAGGTTAGGCCTGGGATTTGCTCTCATCAGGGTCATACTTTCGCAGTTTTAACATACATGTTGACCTGATCGAGGGTTTTTTCTGCTTTGGATCACGTAGTAATGTGGTACCACACTGAAACAGTCCATTAAACCTGGTTTGGATCAATATTTTTGAGGATAACGCATGTTAGGTCTAGGTTAGGCCGGCGATTTTCACTCATAAGACTCATACTTTCGCATTCTTCACATACTTGTTGAACGGATCCTGGGTTTTTACTGGTTTGGATCACGTAGTAATGTGGTACCACACTGAAACATTCAATTAAACCTGGTCTTGATAAATATTTTAGAGGATAACGCATGTTAGGTCTGGGTTAGGTCTAGGATTAGCCCTCATCAGGCTCCTCCTTTCGCATATTTCTCATACTTCATGGCTGGATCCTGGGCTATTTCTGGATTGGATCACATAGTAATGTGGTACCACACTGAAACAGTCAATTAAAGCTGGTTTTGATCAATATTTTAGAGAATAATTCATGTTAGGTCTAGGTTAGGTCAGGGATTTGCTCTCATCAGGCTCATTCTTTCGCATATTTCTCATACTTGATGGATAGATCCTGGGCATTTTCTGAATTGCATCACGTAGTAATGAAGTACAACACTGAAACAGTCAATTAAACCTGGTTTCCATCAATATTTTAGAGGACAACGCATGTCAGGTCTAGGTTAGGTCTGGGATTTGCTCTCATAAGGGTCATACTGTCGCAGTTTTAACTTACTTGTTGAACGGATCCTGGGTTTTTTCTGGTTTGGTTCACGTAGTAATGTGGTATCACACTGAAACATTCAATTAAACCTGGTCTTGATAAATATTTTAGAGGATAACGCATGTTAGGTTTGGGTTAGGTCTAGGATTTGCCCTCATCAGACTCATACTTTCGCATATCTCTCATACTTCATGGCTAGATCCTGGGCTGTTTCTGGATTGTATCACATAGTAATGTGGTACCACGCTGAAACAGTCGATTAAACCTGGTTTCGATCAATATTTTAGAGGATAACGCAAGTTAAGTCTGGTATAGGTCTGGGATTTGACCTCATCAGACTCATACTTTCGCATTTTTCACATACTTGTTGAACAGATCCTGGGTTTTTTCTGGTTTGGATCACGTAGTAGTGTGGTACCACACTGAAACAGTCAATTAAACCTGGTTTTGATCAATATTATACAGAATAATTCATGTTAGGTCTAGGTTAGGTCTGCGATTTGCTCTCATCAGGCTCATTCTTTCGCATATTTCTCATACTTGATGGCTAGATCCTGGGCTTTTTCTGGATTGCATCACGTAGTAATGAAGTACAACACTGAAACAGTCAATTAAACCTGGTTTCCATCAATATCTTAGAGGACAACGCAAGTTAGGTCTGGGATAGGTCTGGGATTTGCCCACATCAGGCTCATACTTTCGCGTTTTTCACATACTTGTTGAACAGATCCTGGGTTTTTTCTGGTTTGGATCACGTAGTAGTGTGGTACCACACTGAAACAGTCCATTAAACCTGGTTTGGATCAATATTTTAGAGGATAACGCATGTTAGGTTTAGGTTAGCCCTGGGATTTTCACTCATCAGACTCATACTTTCGCATTCTTCACATACTTGTTGAACGGATCCTGGGTTTTTACTGGTTTGGATCACGTAGTAATGTGGTACCACACTGAAACATTCAATTAAACCTGGTCTTGATAAATATTTTAGAGGATAACGCATGTTAGGTCTGGGTTAGGTCTAGGATTAGCCCTCATCAGGCTCCTCCTTTCGCATATTTCTCATACTTCATGGCTGGATCCTGGGCTATTTCTGGATTGGATCACATAGTAATGTGGTACCACACTGAAACAGTCAATTAAAGCTGGTTTTGATCAATATTTTAGAGAATAATTCATGTTAGGTCTAGGTTAGGTCAGGGATTTGCTCTCATCAGGCTCATTCTTTCGCATATTTCTCATACTTGATGGATAGATCCTGGGCATTTTCTGAATTGCATCACGTAGTAATGAAGTACAACACTGAAACAGTCAATTAAACCTGGTTTCCATCAATATTTTAGAGGACAACGCATGTCAGGTCTAGGTTAGGTCTGGGATTTGCTCTCATAAGGGTCATACTGTCGCAGTTTTAACTTACTTGTTGAACGGATCCTGGGTTTTTTCTGGTTTGGTTCACGTAGTAATGTGGTATCACACTGAAACATTCAATTAAACCTGGTCTTGATAAATATTTTAGAGGATAACGCATGTTAGGTTTGGGTTAGGTCTAGGATTTGCCCTCATCAGACTCATACTTTCGCATATCTCTCATACTTCATGGCTAGATCCTGGGCTGTTTCTGGATTGTATCACATAGTAATGTGGTACCACGCTGAAACAGTCGATTAAACCTGGTTTCGATCAATATTTTAGAGGATAACGCAAGTTAAGTCTGGTATAGGTCTGGGATTTGACCTCATCAGACTCATACTTTCGCATTTTTCACATACTTGTTGAACAGATCCTGGGTTTTTTCTGGTTTGGATCACGTAGTAGTGTGGTACCACACTGAAACAGTCAATTAAACCTGGTTTTGATCAATATTATACAGAATAATTCATGTTAGGTCTAGGTTAGGTCTGCGATTTGCTCTCATCAGGCTCATTCTTTCGCATATTTCTCATACTTGATGGCTAGATCCTGGGCTTTTTCTGGATTGCATCACGTAGTAATGAAGTACAACACTGAAACAGTCAATTAAACCTGGTTTCCATCAATATCTTAGAGGACAACGCAAGTTAGGTCTGGGATAGGTCTGGGATTTGCCCACATCAGGCTCATACTTTCGCGTTTTTCACATACTTGTTGAACAGATCCTGGGTTTTTTCTGGTTTGGATCACGTAGTAGTGTGGTACCACACTGAAACAGTCCATTAAACCTGGTTTGGATCAATATTTTAGAGGATAACGCATGTTAGGTTTAGGTTAGCCCTGGGATTTTCACTCATCAGACTCATACTTTCGCATTCTTCACATACTTGTTGAACGGATCCTGGGTTTTTTCTGGTTTCGTTCGCGTAGTAATGTGGTACCACACTGTAACATTCAATTAAACCTGATCTTGATAAATATTTGAGAGGATAACGCATGTTAGGTTTGGGTTAAGTCTAGGATTTGCCCACATCAGGCTCATACTTTCGCATATTTCTCATACTTCATGGCTAGATCCTGGGCTGTTTCTGGATTGTATCACGTAGTAATTTGGTACCACACTGAAACAGTCAATTAAACCTGGTTTCGATCAATTTTTTACAGGATAACGCAAGTTAGGTCTGGCATAGGTCTGGGATTCGCCCTCATCAGACTCATACTTTCGCGTTTTTCACATACTTGTTGAACTGATCCTGGGCTTTTTCTGGTGTGGATCACGTAGTAATGTGGTACCACACTGAAACAGTCAATTAAACCTGGTTTCGATCAATATTTTAGAGAATAATTCATGTTAGGTCTAGGTTAGGTCTGGGATTTGCTCTCATCAGGCTCATACTTTCGCACACTTCACATACTGGTTTGACAGATCCTGGGTTATTTTCTGGTTTGGATCGTATAGTAATATGGTACCACACTGAAACAGTCGATTAAACCAGGTTTCGATCAATATTTTTGAGGATAACGCATGTTAGGTCTAGGTTAGCCCTGGGATTTTCACTCATCAGACTCAAACTTTCGCACACTTCACATACTCGTTGAATAGATCCTGGGTTATTTTCTGGTTTGGATCACGTAGTAGTGTGGTACCACACTGAAACAGTCCATTAAACCTGGTTTGGATCAATATTTTAGAGGATAACGCATGTTAGGTCTAGGTTAGGTCTGGGACTTTCACTCATCAGACTCATACTTTCGCATTCTTCACATACTTGTTGAACGGATCCTGGGTTTTTTCTGGTTTGGATCACGTAGTAATGTGTGTCCACACTGAAACAATCAATTAAACCTGGTCTTGATAAATATCTTAGAGGACAACGCAAGTTAGGTCTGGGATAGGTCTGGGATTTGCCCTCATCAGGCTCATACTTTCCGCGTTTTTCACATACTTGTTGAACAGATCCTGGGTTTTTTCTGGTTTGGATCACGTAGTAATGTGGTACCACACTGAAACAGTCGATTAAACCAGGTTTCGATCAATACTTTTGAGGATAACGCATGTTAGGTCTAGGTTAGGCCTGGGATTTTCACTCATCAGGCTCATACTTTCGCATTCTTCACATACTTGTTGAACGGATCCTGGGTTTTTTCTGGTTTGGATCACGTAGTAATGTGGGACCACACTGAAACAGTCAATTAAACCTGGTTTCGATCAATATTTTAGAGAATAATTCATGTTAGGTCTAGGTTAGGTCTGGTATTTGCTCTCATCAGGCTCATTCATTAGCATATTTCTCATACTTGATGGCTAGATCCTGGGCTTTTTCTGGATTGCATCACGTAGTAATGAAGTACAACACTGAAACAGTCAATTAAACCTGGTTTCCATCAATATCTTAGAGGACAACGCAAGTTAGGTCTGGGATAGTTCTGGGATTTGCCCTCATCAGGCTCATACTTTCGCGTTTTTCACATACTTGTTGAACAGATCCTGGGTTTTTTCTGGTTTGTATCACGTAGTAATGTGGGACCACACTGAAACAGTCAATTAAACCTGGTTTTGATGAATATTTTAGAGAATAATTCATGTTAGGTCTAGGTTAGGTCAGGGATTTGCTCTCATCAGGCTCATTCTTTCGCATATTTCTCATACTTCATGGCTAGATCCTGGGCTGTTTCTGGATTGTATCACATAGTAATGTGGTACCACGCTGAAACAGTCGATTAAACATGGTTTCGGTTAATATTTTAGAGGATAACGCAAGTTAAGTCTGGGATAGGTCTGGGATTTGCCCTCATCAGGCTCATACTTTCGCATATTTCTCATACTTCATGGCTGGATCCTGGGCTATTTCTGGATTGGATCACGTAGTAATGTGGTACCTCACTGAGACAGTCAATTAAACCTGGTTTTGATGAATATTTTAGAGAATAATTCATGTTAGGTCTAGGTTCGGTCAGGGATTTGCTCTCATCAGGCTCATTCTTTCGCATATTTCTCATACTAGATGGCTAGATCCTGGGCTTTTTCTGGATTGCATCACGTAGTAATGAAGTACAACACTGAAACACTCAATTAAACCTGGTTAGGATCAATATTTCAGAGGATAACGAATGTTAGGTCTAGGTTAGGCCTGGGATTTTCACTCATCAGACTCATACTTTCGCATTCTTCACATATTTGTTGAACGGATCTTGGGTTTTTTCTGGTGTGGATCACGTAGTAATGTGGTACCACACTGAAACAATCAATTAAACTTGATCTTGATAAATATTTTAGAGGATAACGCATGTTAGGTCTGGGTTAGGTCTAGGATTTGCCCTCATCAGGCTCATACTTTCGCATATTTCTCATACTTCATGGCTGGATCCCTGGCTATTTCTGGATTGGATCACGTAGTAATGTGGTACCACACTGAGACAGTCAATTAAACCTGGTTTTGATGAATATTTTAGAGAATAATTCATGTTAGGTCTAGGTTCGGTCAGGGATTTGCTCTCATCAGGCTCATTCTTTCGCATATTTCTCATACTAGATGGCTAGATCCTGGGCTTTTTCTGGATTGCATCACGTAGTAATGAAGTACAACACTGAAACACTCAATTAAACCTGGTTAGGATCAATATTTTAGAGGATAACGAATGTTAGGTCTAGGTTAGGCCTGGGATTTTCACTCATCAGACTCATACTTTCGCATTCTTCACATATTTGTTGAACGGATCTTGGGTTTTTTCTGGTGTGGATCACGTAGTAATGTGGTACCACACTGAAACAATCAATTAAACTTGATCTTGATAAATATTTTAGAGGATAACGCATGTTAGGTCTGGGTTAGGTCTAGGATTTGCCCTCATCAGGCTCATACTTTCGCATATTTCTCATACTTCATGGCTGGATCCTGGGCTATTTCTGGATTGGATCACGTAGTAATGTGGTACCACACTGAGACAGTCAATTAAACCTGGTTTTGATGAATATTTTAGAGAATAATTCATGTTAGGTCTAGGTTCGGTCAGGGATTTGCTCTCATCAGGCTCATTCTTCGCATATTTCTCATACTAGATGGCTAGATCCTGGGCTTTTTCTGGATTGCATCACGTAGTAATGAAGTACAACACTGAAACACTCAATTAAACCTGGTTAGGATCAATATTTTAGAGGATAACGAATGTTAGGTCTAGGTTAGGCCTGGGATTTTCACTCATCAGACTCATACTTTCGCATTCTTCACATATTTGTTGAACGGATCTTGGGTTTTTTCTGGTGTGGATCACGTAGTAATGTGGTACCACACTGAAACAATCAATTAAACCTGGTCTTGATAAATATTTTAGAGGATAACGCATGTTAGGTCTGGGTTAGGTCTAGGATTTGCGCTCATCAGGCTCATACTTTCGCATTCTTCACATACTTTTTGAACAGATCCTGGGTTTTTTCTGGTTTGGATCACGTAGTAGTATGGTACCACACTGAAACAGTCCATTAAACCTGGTTTGGATCAATATTTTAGAGGATAACGCATGTTAGGTCTATGTTAGGTCTGGGATTTTCACTCATCAGACTCATACTTTTTTTTTTTTTTTTTTTGTCGTGGGGAAAATCTTCGAAAGACTCCCTCCCACCTCCTTGGGGAGAGGTGGGAGGGGTGTGTGGGATTCCCCGCGCCCGTACAACGACAGGCGCGGGACCTACCCACTAAAAACCCCACGGTGACCCTTCGGCACGCTTTGGGAGGATACCGGGAATCGCTCGAAGCATTCTTCCGGTATCCTCCCCGTGCCCGCGCTTTCGCGCCCATCCCCCGGGGGGACAATCGGTCCTCCCAGTAGACTCACTGCCTCATAGCGGCGGGACGGGGCCACTCCATCCCGCCGCTATCCGTCCCGGGGCCGCGTTTAGTGGCGGCTGCGAGCCCCAACTCGCAACCGCCCGCGACCCCGTTTCCACCCCTCGGCGGCCGGGCGTTCATGGCCGCACCAGACCGCCGAGGGTGCCTCCCCTTGCGTCGGACCGGTAGTGGGAGGCACTCCTACCCCCAACCGGTCCGACCCGGCGCCGCCTGGCGGGAGGAGGGTCCACTCAGGACCCCCCTCCCAGCCTAGGTCATCCGCCACGCCGAGGCGGCCGCCCGCGACGCCTCGCGACCGGGCGACGACCTCGGGCCACCGCACGAGCGCGAGCTTCAGCGCGCCGCTGAATCTCGCGCTCCCTCCCCGCGGCCTCCTTCTGCAACATTACGTTCTCGCAGAAGGAGGCCACGGCCCTCCACTTCTCCTCGCTGTCGAGCATGGCGCGCACCACGCCCGGCAGCGAGACATCCCGCCCGACGACGCCGACCAGGACACGGCGCTCCCCCTCCCACGCGGGGCATACCTCCAGGGTATGATCCGCCGTGTCCTGCTCAGCGTCGCAGTGGCAGCAACGCGCCGTCGGCTCCTTCCCTATCCGGCACAGGTATCTTCCGAAGCTGCCATGCCCGGAAAATACCTGTGCCAGCCGGTAGGTGAGGCTGCCATGGCCTCTGTCCAGCCACTCCTTCAGGAGTGGCCGAACAGCCCCGACAGTCCGGTGCCCCGCGGTTGGCAGAGCCAGCCGCTCCTGCCACGCGAGCAACACGGACTGCCGGGCCTGGCGCTTCAAATCGCCCCAAGCAGGTTCCTGCCCGCCCGGGACCGCCCCCACCCCCGCGCGACGGTCGACGCGGTGCCGGTACATCACCGCGTGCGACCGCGCGAGCAGGTCCATGGGCGGCATCCCCGCTAGAACCGTCGCCGCCTCATGTGACATGGTCCGATACCCGCGGACGACCCTGAGCGCCATGCGCCTCTGCACCCGACGCAGCATAGTCATGCTGCGCCGGGAGGCAGCCAGGTCGTCCGCCCAGACGGGGGCCCCGTATAGGGCCACCGACTGGACCATTGCCACATAGAGGCGACGAACTCGGCCCGCCGGGCCCCCCAGGTTGGGCAGGATCCGGCCCAGAGCCGCAACCATCCTTTCCAACCGGGGGACCAGGCAGCGGAAATGCTTCTCGAAGCGCCAGTGGCTATCGAGGATCAGCCCGAGATACCTGATCTGGGGCTTCACCTCGATGTCAGCCCCACCCACCCGAATCAGAGGGGGTGGCGGATCCTGCCGAGGTGAATGAAACGCAATCACCTCGGTCTTATGGACCGCCACCGTCATCCCCATCCCCCTGATCCGGTCGACGACGCGTTGCGACCCCTCCTCCGCGCGACGCATGGCCCTCCCCCAGTGCGCCCCGACGGCCAGCACCAGTGTGTCATCCGCATAACACACCGTGCTGACGCCGTCGGGGAGGCCGGCCCGCAACACCGAGTCGTACGCGATGTTCCACAGGAGTGGCCCGAGGACCGACCCCTGCGGAACACCGCAGTACACCTCCCTCCGCATATCACCATCCCGGCCCGGATACTCGATCCACCTGCCGCGGAGATAATCCCCGACGACCGCCCTGAGACAAGGGGGGACCCGATGATATTCGAGCCCCCTCCTTATCTCTTCCCAAGGGAGGGTGTTAAAGGCATTGGCAATATCCAAGGATATTGCCAATGCCACTCCTCCCCGGGAGACGGCCGCCTCCGAGAGGGCCCTCACACGACCTATCGCGTCGATAGTCGATCGGCCCCCCCGGAAACCGAACTGGCAGTCGGCCAGACCGGGATCACCCCGCGACAGGTGCTCGACGAGGCGGGCAGCAATCACACGCTCGAAGAGCTTGCCCACCTCGTCGAGGAGACAAATGGGCCGGTATGCGGAGGGAGACTCCGCGGGCCGACCCTCCTTCCGGAGGAGGACCATCCTCGCCACCTTCCAACTGGGGGGGAATCGCCCGTCCCTCAGGCAGCGGTCGAACAACCGCCTGAGGTCGGCCCCAAGGACGCCCTGGGTCAAGACCCAAACCCGGCCGGGCACACCATCCGGACCCGGGGCCGTGTTACGAACCCCGAGCCGTCTGATGGCCGCTGCCAGCTCCTCCTGCGTGACCCCCAGCTCGGCCGTCCACTCCACTGGGACAGCCGCCGCCGCCGGAGGACGCGGTCCCCTCTCCCCAATTGGGAAGAGTGTATTGACCACGTCCTCCAGCAGCCGGGGGTCAAGACCCTCGGTGACGGGGGGCGCCCACGGGCGGAGCTTATTCAGCACCACCTTATATGGGCGCCCCCATGGATCGTCATCAAGGGTCTGGAGGAGCTCCTTCCATGCCTGGGTCTTGGCCCGTTTGATGGCGACCTGCAGAGCAACCCGCGCCACGCGGTATGCTCCATACAGGTCATCAGCTGCCCTCGCTCGCGCCACGCCGTCGCCTGTACGTTGACGACGGCGCGCGCGGGTGTACTGGCGCCGGGCGCGGACAGTCGCGACTCGCAACTCCGCGATCGCGTCCGACCACCAGTACACCGCCCGGCGAGGAGAAGCCCGCCCGACCCGAGGCATCGCCGCGTCGCAAATACCCGCGACCAATGCTCCGAGCCGGGCGACCTCCTCCTCTATGCTCGGCAACTCGGCCGCTCCCTGCGGCCAAGTTGCAGCGTGGGCAGCTGCCATCAGGGCGTCCTTGTCCAGGCGCCGAAGCGCCCAGCGGCGTGGTGGGGTGCCACGCAGGCGGCCGTGTCGGGATGCACTCGCGGCGGCAGAGACCTCCATCCTGATGTACCGGTGATCGGAGAGTGTCTCTGCCCCCGCGACCACGTGCCAACCCGACACCATGCGCACGGCGTTGGGGGTCGCGAATCCAACATCCACGATGGACCCCCCATATTGCCGCACGCATGTGTGCTCCGACCCCCGGTTCAATACCCGGAGGTCGAGCCCCGCCGCCCAATCGCCCAGGATCCCGCCGCGAACGGAGGTCCTGGGGGATCCCCAAGCCACCGACTTGGCATTAAAATCCCCCAGGACCAGCACCGGCCGGGCCGCGTAGCGCTGCACGCATGCCGCGACCTCGGCCAAGTACAGCTCGAACGCAGCGTGACCGCTACGGGGCGAAATGTAGCACCCCACCACAGCGACTCCCCCCCAGTCCACGGCGACGAATCCCCGACCGCGCTCCAACAAGGAGAACGGTGGGGACCCGTCGCCCCCTCCCCATACCGTCGCCACCAAGCCGTCCGCGTCGCCCACCCAATGAGGGTGATCAGGGACGCGGTACGGCTCGGCGGCAACCGCCAGGCCAACCCCCCACTCCGCGAGGACTTGGGACATCAAGTCCTGTGCCGCGCGGCAGTGGTTGAGGTTGGCCTGGAGGAGGAGGCGGGGCGGCATTAATTAATGGCCGCGCCAGCCTCCTCCCGGCCGTCCGTCCCCGTAGCACCGTCCACCTCCATGGAGGACGATGCCACCGCCCTCGGCACCGGAGCCGGTGCAGCCCGCCTCTTCCTCTCCTTCCGGGAGGGGGGGGAGCACTTCTTGCTCCCCACCCTGTGATCGGCTGGCCTCCCCATGTCCGCACACAGCGGGCAGTGGGGGGCCGCCGAGCACTGGCTCGCACGGTGCTCTTTGGCGCCGCAGCGGTAACACTGACCGCTGCGGTCCACCGGCGAGGTGCACCACTGCCTCACGTGCCCCAATTCGAGGCAGCGGTGACACTGGAGCGGGCGCGGCGCGAGGATTTCTACTCGCGCCGAAACCCACCCCACCAACACCCTCCCGGATTCCGCCACCTTACGGGCGGCGGAGAGGGGGCACCGGGCCCACACCGACCCGAGGCCGGAGGGCGACCTGCGGATCTCTCCGATCCGCAGGTCCTCCACAGGACAGTCCCCCGCCCTCGCAAGGGCACGGCACACATCCTGTGCGCTGACCGAGTCGTCCAGCCCACAAATGCGCATCTCCGTGCGCTTCGTGGGCCGGGCGACCCGGACACCTCGCTCGCCCAGCTGCTCCCGGAGCCTCTGGGCGAGACGATCCGCCTTCGCGCCGCCTTCTGCACCGGGGATCTCCAGCAAGAGACCCCCGGTCACGGCCCTCTTCGCCCTCACGGAGGCGATGCCCAGCTCTTCCAGGGAGATATTCTCCCTGGCGAGCCGCATCGCCTCCGCGAGGGTCAGGTCGCCCCCCTGCGCAACGGTCAGCGTCACCGCTGCCGTTTTTGGGGGACGACCTGGTCGTGCCTTCCCGACCTTCGCGGCCTTTACCTTGGCCGCCGCCGGCGGAGGCGGAGGCTGCGGTTGCGAGGCCTTCCTCGCAGCCCGCTTCGCCTTGCGCCCCACCACCTCACTCCACGCCACCCCCCCTTGGGAGGGTGCCGTGGAGGACGCGACCACCGCGACCACGGGTACACCACCCCCCTTGGGGGTCGCGACCCGGGGCCCTGGTGGTGCAACGCTGGGCGGAGCCTTCACTCCGCCCTTCTTTGCCTTCCCCGACTGTACCGGAACAGGTCGGGGAGGCACCGCCTTCCTGCTGACCGCTCTTCCGGCGAGGAGCTCCTCCCGGAAGGCGGCCAGCTTGCCATCAATCATGTCCCCAATCCTCCTCAGAAGATCGTCTTCTGAGGAGGACGGGGACTTCTTCACGGGCGGAGTGCGGGTGGAGGGGCCCGCGGTGCCCCGCACCACTGCCGCCGCACTCCGCTTATTCACCTCCGCTGAGGGACGCGGCGGTGGAGGAGGAGGGAGGATGGGAGGGAGGGCCGCGCTGTTCCACAGCGCCTCTGCCCTCCTCCTCCCCTGTCGCTCCTCCTCCAACAGGAGCTGCAGACGGGCGTTCCGCCCTCTGAGCTCCCGCGCCGCCTCCCTCATTTCCTCCGCCGCGGCCTTCAGGGCCTCCGCGCCACCGCTTTTCTGCCCCTTAAAGGCGCAGGCAGCGGCGACTTTCTCCACCCGCCTCAGGGACGAGGAGATCCTCTCCGATATCTCCTCGGTCACCTCGTCCCTGAGGCAACTCAGCCTCACCGACGGGCTCATCGCCCCGCCCACCTCGACGACGGCCTGCCCCGCCCTCTTCCTCTTAGAGCCTATGAGGCTCCTGGTGGAGGAGAAGGACGAGACTGACGCAGTCTCGTCGTCCTCCTCCACCTTCCACGAAGCCGGGCCAGGCGCTGGAGGCGGCGCGAGCGCCGTCACTCCAGTCCCAACACCGCCTTCGTCCTCCCCCTCTGACTTACCCCGTCCCATCCCCGTTTTAATATTGAACTCCATAATATTCCCACGAGCAGGTCGGAAGAAAAGGTCCGCCCGGGCAGAGCCGCCTTACCCGGGTAAGCCTATATACTCCGGGGGTTCGGCAGGTTCCCCGGAGGTGGTCGCTTGGGATTGGGCCTTCTCCCCCAACCATGCATCCCATCGCCGCGCACCATAGCTTAGGATTGGAGGGCGATTTTATAGAGTCGCCATACTCGTGGCCCAGGCGGTTAAGCCAAGACCCCCGTTCCTCCTGCCGTCACGTACCATTCACAAAACCAATAGGGAATTGTGAATGGGTCGTTGTGACGACCAACAGGAGGCTTACGGTGTGTGTATGACTCGGGTACCCCGGGTTCGTTAAGCCCGTACTGCAGCTGAAAGGCTGGCAGCCCCTGAGGGAATCAGACTCATACTTTCGCATTCTTCACATACTTGTTGAACGGATCCTGGGTTCTTTCTGGTTTGTATCACGTAGTAATGTGGTACCACACTGAAACAGTCGATTAAACCTGGTCTTGATAAATATTTTAGAGGATAACGCATTTTAGGTCTGGGTTAGGTCTGGGATTTGCCCTCATCAGACTCATACTTTCGCGTTTTTCACATACTTGTTGAACTGATCCTGGGCTTTTTCTGGTGTGGATCACGTAGTAATGTGGTACCACACTGAAACAGTCAATTAAACCTGGTTTCGATCAATATTTTAGAGAATAATTCATGTTAGGTCTAGGTTAGGTCTGGGATTTGCTCTCATCAGGCTCATACTTTCGCACACTTCACATACTGGTTTGATAGATCCTGGGTTATTTTCTGGTTTGGATCGTATAGTAATATGGTACCACACTGAAACAGTCGATTAAACCAGGTTTCGATCAATATTTTAGAGGATAACGCATGTTAGGTCTAGGTTAGGCCTGGGATTTTCACTCATCAGACTCATACTTTCGCATTCTTCTCATACTTGTTGAACGGATCCTAGGTTTTTTCTGTTTTGGATCACGTAGTAAAGTGGTACCACACTGAAACAGTCCATTAAACCAGGTTTGGATCAATTTTTTAGAGGATAACGCATGTTAGGTCTAGGTTAGCCCTGGGATTTTCACTCATCAGACTCAAACTTTCGCACACTTCACATACTCGTTGAATATATCCTGGGTTATTTTCTGGTTTGGATCACGTAGTAGTGTGGTACCACACTGAAACAGTCCATTAAACCTGGTTTGGATCAATATTTTAGAGGATAACGCATGTTAGGTCTAGGTTAGGTCTGGGACTTTCACTCATCAGACTCATACTTTCGCATTCTTCACATACTTGTTGAACGGATCCTGGGTTTTTTCTGGTTTGGATCACGTAGTAATGTGTGTCCACACTGAAACAATCAATTAAACCTGGTCTTGATAAATATCTTAGAGGACAACGCAAGTTAGGTCTGGGATAGGTCTGGGATTTGCCCTCATCAGGCTCATACTTTCCGCGTTTTTCACATACTTGTTGAACAGATCCTGGGTTTTTTCTGGTTTGGATCACGTAGTAATGTGGTACCACACTGAAACAGTCGATTAAACCAGGTTTCGATCAATATTTTTGAGGATAACGCATGTTAGGTCTAGGTTAGGCCTGGGATTTTCACTCATCAGGCTCATACTTTCGCATTCTTCACATACTTGTTGAACGGATCCTGGGTTTTTTCTGGTTTGGATCACGTAGTAATGTGGGACCACACTGAAACAGTCAATTAAACCTGGTTTCGATCAATATTTTAGAGAATAATTCATGTTAGGTCTAGGTTAGGTCTGGTATTTGTTCTCATCAGGCTCATTCATTAGCATATTTCTCATACTTGATGGCTAGATCCTGGGCTTTTTCTGGATTGCATCACGTAGTAATGAAGTACAACACTGAAACAGTCAATTAAACCTGGTTTCCATCTATATCTTAGAGGACAACGCAAGTTAGGTCTGGGATAGGTCTGGGATTTGCCCTCATCAGGCTCATACTTTCGCGTTTTTCACATACTTGTTGAACAGATCCTGGGTTTTTTCTGGTTTGTATCACGTAGTAATGTGGGACCACACTGAAACAGTCAATTAAACCTGGTTTTGATGAATATTTTAGAGAATAATTCATGTTAGGTCTAGGTTAGGTCAGGGATTTGCTCTCATCAGGCTCATTCTTTCGCATATTTCTCATACTTCATGGCTAGACCCTGGGCTGTTTCTGGATTGTATCACATAGTAATGTGGTACCACGCTGAAACAGTCGATTAAACATGGTTTCGGTTAATATTTTAGAGGATTACGCAAGTTAAGTCTGGGATAGGTCTGGGATTTTCACTCATCAGACACATACTTTCGCATTCTTCAAATACTTGTTGAGCGGATCCTGGGTTTTTACCTGTTTGGATCACGTAGTAATGTGGTACCACACTGAAACATTCAATTAAACCTGGTCTTGATAAATATTTTAGAGGATAACGCATGTTAGGTCTGGGTTAGGTCTAGGATTTGCCCTCATCAGGCTCATACTTTCGCATATTTCTCATACTTCATGGCTGGATCCTGGGCTATTTCTGGTTTGGATCACGTAGTAATGTGGTACCACACTGAGACAGTCAATTAAACCTGGTTTTGATGAATATTTTAGAGAATAATTCATGTTAGGTCTAGGTTCGGTCAGGGATTTGCTCTCATCAGGCTCATTCTTTCGCATATTTCTCATACTAGATGGCTAGATCCTGGGCTTTTTCTGGATTGCATCACGTAGTAATGAAGTACAACACTGAAACACTCAATTAAACCTGGTTAGGATCAATATTTTAGAGGATAACGAATGTTAGGTCTAGGTTAGGCCTGGGATTTTCACTCATCAGACTCATACTTTCGCATTCTTCACATATTTGTTGAACGGATCTTGGGTTTTTTCTGGTGTGGATCACGTAGTAATGTGGTACCACACTGAAACAATCAATTAAACTTGATCTTGATAAATATTTTAGAGGATAACGCATGTTAGGTCTGGGTTAGGTCTAGGATTTGCCCTCATCAGGCTCATACTTTCGCATATTTCTCATACTTCATGGCTGGATCCTGGGCTATTTCTGGATTGGATCACGTAGTAATGTGGTACCACACTGAGACAGTCAATTAAACCTGGTTTTGATGAATATTTTAGAGAATAATTCATGTTAGGTCTAGGTTCGGTCAGGGATTTGCTCTCATCAGGCTCATTCTTTCGCATATTTCTCATACTAGATGGCTAGATCCTGGGCTTTTTCTGGATTGCATCACGTAGTAATGAAGTACAACACTGAAACATTCAATTAAACCTGGTTAGGATCAATATTTTAGAGGATAACGAATGTTAGGTCTAGGTTAGGCCTGGGATTTTCACTCATCAGACTCATACTTTCGCATTCTTCACATATTTGTTGAACGGATCTTGGGTTTTTTCTGGTGTGGATCACGTAGTAATGTGGTACCACACTGAAACAATCAATTAAACTTGATCTTGATAAATATTTTAGAGGATAACGCATGTTAGGTCTGGGTTAGGTCTAGGATTTGCCCTCATCAGGCTCATACTTTCGCATATTTCTCATACTTCATGGCTGGATCCTGGGCTATTTCTGGATTGGATCACGTAGTAATGTGGTACCACACTGAGACAGTCAATTAAACCTGGTTTTGATGAATATTTTAGAGAATAATTCATGTTAGGTCTAGGTTCGGTCAGGGATTTGCTCTCATCAGGCTCATTCTTTCGCATATTTCTCATACTAGATGGCTAGATCCTGGGCTTTTTCTGGATTGCATCACGTAGTAATGAAGTACAACACTGAAACATTCAATTAAACCTGGTTAGGATCAATATTTTAGAGGATAACGAATGTTAGGTCTAGGTTAGGCCTGGGATTTTCACTCATCAGACTCATACTTTCGCATTCTTCACATATTTGTTGAACGGATCTTGGGTTTTTTCTGGTGTGGATCACGTAGTAATGTGGTACCACACTGAAACAATCAATTAAACTTGATCTTGATAAATATTTTAGAGGATAACGCATGTTAGGTCTGGGTTAGGTCTAGGATTTGCCCTCATCAGGCTCATACTTTCGCATATTTCTCATACTTCATGGCTGGATCCTGGGCTATTTCTGGATTGGATCACGTAGTAATGTGGTACCACACTGAGACAGTCAATTAAACCTGGTTTTGATGAATATTTTAGAGAATAATTCATGTTAGGTCTAGGTTCGGTCAGGGATTTGCTCTCATCAGGCTCATTCTTTCGCATATTTCTCATACTAGATGGCTAGATCCTGGGCTTTTTCTGGATTGCATCACGTAGTAATGAAGTACAACACTGAAACACTCAATTAAACCTGGTTAGGATCAATATTTTAGAGGATAACGAATGTTAGGTCTAGGTTAGGCCTGGGATTTTCACTCATCAGACTCATACTTTCGCATTCTTCACATACTTGTTGAACGGATCCTGGGTTTTTTCTGGTTTGTATCACGTAGTAATGTGGTACCACACTGAAACAGTCGATTAAACCTGGTCTTGATAAATATTTTACAGGATAACGCATTTTAGGTCTGGGTTAGGTCTGGGATTTGCCCTCATCAGACTCATACTTTCGCACACTTCACATACTCGTTGAACAGATCCCGGGTTTTTTCTGGTTTGGATCACGTAGTAGTGTGGTACCACACTGAAACAGTCCATTAAACCTGGTTTGGATCAATATTTTAGAGGATAACGCATGTTAGGTCTATGTTAGGTCTGGGATTTTCACTCATCAGACTCATACTTTCGCATTCTTCACATACTTGTTGAACGGATCCTGGGTTTTTTCTGGTTTGGATCACGTAGTAATGTGGTACCACACTGAAACAGTCGATTAAACCTGGTTTCGATCAGTATTTTAGAGGATAACGCAAGTTAAGTCTGGGATAGGTCTGGGATTTGACCTCATCAGACTCACACTTTCGCACACTTCACATACTCGTTGAACAGATCCTGGGTTATTTTCTGGTTTGGATCACATAGTAATGTGGTACCACACTGAAACGGTCGAATAAACCAGGTTTCAATCAATATTTTTGAGGATTACGCATGTTAGGTCTAGGTTAGGCCTGGGATTTTCACTCATCAGACTCATACTTTCGCATTCTTCACATACTTGTTGTACGGATCCTGGGTTTTTTCTGGTTTGGATCACGTAGTAGTGTGGTACCACAATGAAACAGTCCATTAAACCTGGTTTGGATCAATATTTTAGAGGATAACGCATGTTAGGTCTAGGTTAGGTCGGGGATTTTCACTCATCAGACTCATACTTTCGCATTCTTCACATACTTGTTGAACGGATCCTGGGTTTTTTCTGGTTTGGATCACGTAGTAATGTGGTACCACACTGAAACAGTCGATTAAACCTGGTTTCGATCAGTATTTTAGAGGATAACGCAAGTTAAGTCTGGGATAGGTCTGGGATTTGACCTCATCAGACTCATACTTTCGCGTTTTTCACATACTTGTTGAACAGGTCCTGGGTTTTTTCTGGTTTGGATCACGTAGTAGTGTGGTACCACACTGAAGCAGTCCATTAAACCTGCTTGCGATCAATATTTTAGAGGATAACGCAAGTTAAGTCTGGGATAGGTCTGGGATTTGCCCTCATCGGGCTCATACTTTCCGCGTTTTTCACATACTTGTTGAACAGATCCTGGGTTTTTTCTGGTTTGGATCACGTAGTAGTGTGGGACCACACTGAAACAATCAATTAAACCTGGTCTTGATAAATATTTTAGAGGATAACGCATGTTAGGTCTGGGTTAGGTCTAGGATTTGCCCTCATCAGGCTCATTCTTTCGCATATTTCTCAAACTTGATGGCTAGATCCTGGGCTTTTTCTGGATTGCATCACGTAGTAATGAATTACAACACTGAATCAGTCAATTAAACCTGGTTTCCATCAATATCTTAGAGGACAGCGCAAGTTAGGTCTGGGATAGGTCTTGGACTTGCCCTCATCAGGCTCATACTTTCGCGTTTTTCAGATACTTGTTGAACAGATCCTGGGTTTTTTCTGGTTTGGATCACGTAGTAATGTGTGTCCACACTGAAACAATCAATTAAACCTGGTCTTGATAAATATTTTAGAGGATAACGCATTTTAGGTCTGGGATAGGTCAGGGATTTGCCCTCATCAGACTCATACTTTCGCATTCTTCACATACTTGTTGAACGGATCCTGTGTTTTTTCTGGTTTGGATCACGTAGTAATGTGTGTCCACACTGAAGCAATCAATTAAACCTGGTCTTGATAAATATTTTAGAGGATAACGCATTTTAGGTCTGGGATAGGTCTGGGATTTGCCCTCATCAGACTCATACTTTCGCACATTTCACATACTCGTTGAACAGATCCTGGGGTTTTTCTGGTTTGTATCACGTAGTAGTGTGGTACCACACTGAAACGGTCGAATAAACCAGGTTTCGATCAATATATTTGAGGATAACGCATGTTAGGTCTAGGTTAGCCCTGGGATTTTCACTCATCAGACTCATACTTTCGCATTCTTCACATACTTGTTGTACGGATCCTGGGTTTTTTCTGGTTTGGATCACGTAGTAGTGTGGTACCACAATGAAACAGTCCATTAAACCTGGTTTGGATCAATATTTTAGAGGATAACGCATGTTTGGTCTAGGTTAGGTCGGGGATTTTCACTCATCAGACTCATACTTTCGCATTCTTCACATACTTGTTGAACGGATCCTGGGTTTTTTCTGGTTTGGATCACGTAGTAATGTGGTACCACACTGAAACAGTCGATTAAACCTGGTTTCGATCAGTATTTTAGAGGATATCGCAAGTTAAGTCTGGGATAGGTCTGGGATTTGACCTCATCAGACTCATACTTTCGCGTTTTTCACATACTTGTTGAACAGATCCTGGGTTTTTTCTGATTTGGACCACGTAGTAGTGTGGTACCACACTGAAGCAGTCCATTAAACCTACTTGCGAACAATATTTTAGAGGATAACGCAAGTTATGTCTGGGATAGGTCTGGGATTTGCCCTGATCGGGCTCATACTTTCCGCGTTTTTCACATACTTGTTGAACAGATCCTGGGTTTTTTCTGGTTTGGATCACGTAGTAGTGTGGGACCACACTGAAACAATCAATTAAACCTGGTCTTGATAAATATTTTAGAGGATAACGCATTTTAGGTCTGGGATAGGTCTGGGATTTGCCCTCATCAGACTCATACTTTCGCACACTTCACATACTCGTTGAACAGATCCTGGGTTTTTTCTGGTTTGGATCACGTAGTAGTGTGGTACCACACTGAAACAGTCGATTAAACCTGGTTTCGATCAATATTTTAGAGGATAACGCTTGTTAAGTCTGGGATTGGTCTGGGATTTGACCTCATCAGACTCACACTTTCGCACACTTCACATACTCGTTGAACAGATCCTGGGTTATTTTCTGGTTTGGCTCACATAGTAATGTGGTACCACACTGAAACGGTCGAATAAACCAGGTTTCAATCAATATTTTTGAGGATTACGCATGTTAGGTCTAGGTTAGGCCTGGGATTTTCACTCATCAGACTCATACTTTCGCATTCTTCACATACTTGTTGTACGGATCCTGGGTTTTTTCTGGTTTGGATCACGTAGTAGTGTGGTACCACAATGAAACAGTCCATTAAACCTGGTTTGGATCAATATTTTAGAGGATAACGCATGTTTGGTCTAGGTTAGGTCGGGGATTTTCACTCATCAGACTCATACTTTCGCATTCTTCACATACTTGTTGGATGGATCCTGGGTTTTTTCTGGTTTGGATCACGTAGTAATGTGGTACCACACTGAAACAGTCGATTAAACCTGGTTTCGATCAGTATTTTAGAGGATATCGCAAGTTAAGTCTGGTATAGGTCTGGGATTTGCCCTCATCAGACTCATACTTTCGCACACTTCACATACTCGTTGAACAGATCCTGGGTTTTTTCTGGTTTGTATCACGTAGTAGTGTGGTACCACACTGAAACAGTCCATTAAACCTGGTTTGGATCAATATTTTAGAGGATAACGCATGTTAGGTCTAGGTTAGCCCTGGGATTCTCACTCATCAGACTCATACATTCGCATTCTTCACATACTTGTTGAACTGATCCTGGGTTTTTTCTGGTTTGGATCACGTAGTAATGTGGTACCACACTGAAGCAGTCCATTAAACCTACTTGCGATCAATATTTTAGAGGATAACGCAAGTTATGTCTGGGATAGGTCTGGGATTTGCCCTGATCGGGCTCATACTTTCCGCGTTTTTCACATACTTGTTGAACAGATCCTGGGTTTTTTCTGGTTTGGATCACGTAGTAGTGTGGGACCACACTGAAACAATCAATTAAACCTGGTCTTGATAAATATTTTAGAGGATAACGCATTTTAGGTCTGGGATAGGTCTGGGATTTGCCCTCATCAGACTCATACTTTCGCACACTTCACATACTCGTTGAACAGATCCTGGGTTTTTTCTGGTTTGGATCACGTAGTAGTGTGGTACCACACTGAAACAGTCCATTAAACCTGGTTTGGATCAATATTTTAGAGGATAACGCATGTTAGGTCTAGGTTAGGTCTGGGATTTTCACTCATCAGACTCATACTTTCGCATTCTTCACATACTTGTTGAACGGATCCTGTGTTTTTTCTGGTTTGGATCACGTAGTAATGTGTGTCCACACTGAAACAATCAATTAAACCTGGTCTTGATAAATATTTTAGAGGATAACGCATTTTAGGTCTGGGATAGGTCTGCGATTTGCCCTCATCAGACTCATACTTTCGCACACTTCACATACTCGTTGAACAGATCCTGGGTTTTTTCTGGTTTGTATCACGTAGTAGTGTGGTACCACTCTGAAACAGTCCATTAAACCTGGTTTGGATCAATATTTTAGAGGATAACGCATGTTAGGTCTAGGTTAGCCCTGGGATTCTCACTCATCAGACTCATACATTCGCATTCTTCACATACTTGTTGAACTGATCCTGGGTTTTTTCTGGTTTGGATCACGTAGTAATGTGGTACCACACTGAAACAGTCGATTGAACCAGGTTTCGATCAATATTTTAGAGAATAATTCATGTGATGTCTAGGTTAGGTCTGGGATTTGCTCTCATCAGGCTCATTCTTTCGCATATTTCTCATACATGTTGAACAGATCCTGGGTTTTTTCTGGTTTGGATCACGTAGTAATGTGAGACCACACTGAAACAATCAATTAAACCTGGTCTTGATAAATATTTTAGAGGATAACGCATGTTAGGTCTGGGTTAGGTCTAGGATTTGCCCTCATCAGGCTCATACTTTCGCATATTTCTCATACTTCATGGCTAGATCCTGGGCTGTTTCTGGATTGTACCACGTAGTAATGGGGTACCACGCTGAAACAGTCAATTAAACCTGGTTTCAATCAATATTTTAGAGGATAACGCATGTTAGGCCTAGGTTAGGTCTGGGATTTTCACTCATCAGACTCATACTTTCGCATTCTTCACATACTTGTTGAACGGATCCTGGGTTTTTTCTGGTTTGGATCACGTAGTAATGTGGGACCACACTGAAACAGTCCATTAAACCTGGTTTCGCTCTATATTTTAGAGGATAACGCATATTAGGTCTAGGTTAGGTCTGGGATTTGCTCTCATCAGGCTCATTCTTTCGCATATATCTCATACTTGATGGCTAGATCCTGGGCTTTTTCTGGATTGCATCACGTAGTAATGTAGTACCACACTGAAACAGTCAATGAAACCTGGTTTTCATCAATATTTTAGAGGACAACGCAAGTTAGGTCTAGGTAAGGCCTGAGATTTTCACTGATCAGACTCATACTTTCGCATTCTTCACATACTTGTTGAACGGATCCTGGGTTTTTTCTGGTTTGGATCACGTAGTAATGTGGTACCACACTGAAACGGTCAATTAAACCTGGTTTTCATCAATATTTTAGAGGACAACGCAAGTTAAGTCTAGGTTAGCCCTGGGATTTTCACTCATCAGACTCATACTTTCGCATTCTTCACATACTTGTTGAACTGATCCTGGGTTTTTTCTGGTTTGGATCACGTAGTAATGTGGTACCACACTGACACAGTCGATTAAACCTGGTTTCGATCAATATTTTAGAGGATAACGCATGTTAGGTCTAGGTTAGCCCTGGGATTTTCACTCATCAGACTCATACTTTCGCATTCTTCACATACTTGTTGAACGGATCCTGGGTTTTTTCTGGTTTCGTTCGCGTAGTAATGTGGTACCACACTGAAACATTCAATTAAACCTGATCTTGATAAATATTTGAGAGGATAACGCATGTTAGGTCTGGGATAGGTCGGGGATTTGCCCTCATCAGACTCATACTTTCGCATTCTTCACATACTTCTTGAACAGATCCTGGGTTTTTTCTGGTTTGGATCACGTAGCCGTATGGTACCACAATGAAACAGTCCATTAAACCTGGTTTGGATCAATATTTTAGAGGATAACGCATGTTAGGTCTAGGTTAGGTCGGGGATTTTCACTCATCAGACTCATACTTTCGCATTCTTCACATACTTGTTGAACGGATCCTGGGTTTTTTCTGGTTTGGATCACGTAGTAATGTGGTACCACACTGAAACAGTCGATTAAACCTGCTTGCGATCAATATTTTAGAGGATAACGCAAGTTAAGTCTGGGATAGGTCTGGGATTTGCCCTGATCGGGCTCATACTTTCCGCGTTTTTCACATACTTGTTGAACAGATCCTGGGTTTTTTCTGGTTTGGATCAGGTAGTAGTGTGGGACCACACTGAAACAATCAATTAAACCTGGTCTTGATAAATATTTTAGAGGATAACGCATGTTAGGTCTGTGTTAGGTCTAGGATTTGCCCTCATCAGGCTCATTCTTTCGCATATTTCTCAAACTTGATGGCTAGATCCTGGGCTTTTTCTGGATTGCATCACGTAGTAATGTGTGTCCACACTGAAACAATCAATGAAACCTGGTCTTGATAAATATTTTAGAGGATAACGCATTTTAGGTCTGGGATAGGTCTGGGATTTGCCCTCATCAGACTCATACTTTCGCACACTTCACATACTCGTTGAACAGATCCTGGGTTTTTTCTGGTTTGGATCACGTAGTAGTGTGGTACCACACTGAAACAGTCCATTAAACCTGGTTTTGATCAATATTTTAGGGGATAACGCATGTTAGGTCTAGGTTAGGTCTGGGATTTTCACTCATCAGACTCATACTTTCGCATTCTTCACATACTTGTTGAACGGATCCTGTGTTTTTTCTGGTTTGGATCACGTAGTAATGTGTGTCCACACTGAAACAATCAATTAAACCTGGTCTTGATAAATATTTTAGAGGATAACGCATTTTAGGTCTGGGATAGGTCTGCGATTTGCCCTCATCAGACTCATACTTTCGCACACTTCACATACTCGTTGAACAGATCCTGGGTTTTTTCTGGTTTGTATCACGTAGTAGTGTGGTACCACACTGAAACAGTCCATTAAACCTGGTTTGGATCAATATTTTAGAGGATAACGCATGTTAGGTCTAGGTTAGCCCTGGGATTTTCACTCATCAGACTCATACATTCGCATTCTTCACACACTTGTTGAACTGATCCTGGGTTTTTTCTGGTTTGGATCACGTAGTAATGTGGTACCACACTGAAACAGTCGATTAAACCTGGTTTCGATCAATATTTTAGAGGATAACGCAAGTTAGGTCTGGGATAGGTCTGGGATTTTCACTCATCAGACTCATACATTCGCATTCTTCACATACTTGTTGAACGGATCCTGGGTTTTTTCTGGTTTGGATCACGTAGTAATGTGGGACCACACTGAAACAGTCCATTAAACCTGGTTTCGCTCTATATTTTAGAGGATAACGCATATTAGGTCTAGGTTAGGTCTGGGATTTGCTCTCATCAGGCTCATTCTTTCGCATATTTCTCATACTTGATGGCTAGATCCTGGGCTTTTTCTGGATTGCATCACGTAGTAATGTAGTACCACACTGAAACAGTCAATGAAACCTGGTTTTCATCAATATTTTAGAGGACAACGCAAGTTAGGTCTAGGTAAGGCCTGAGATTTTCACTGATCAGACTCATACTTTCGCATTCTTCACATACTTGTTGAACGGATCCTGGGTTTTTTCTGGTTTCGTTCGCGTAGTAATGTGGTACCACACTGAAACATTCAATTAAACCTGATCTTGATAAATATTTGAGAGGATAACGCATGTTAGGTTTGGGTTAAGTCTTGGATTTGCCCTCATCAGGCTCATACTTTCGCATATTTCTCATACTTCATGGCTAGATCCTGGGCTTTTTCTGGATTGCATCACGTAGTAATGAAGTACAACACTGAAACAGTCAATTAAACCTGGTTTCCATCAATATTTTAGAGGACAACGCAAGTTAGGTCTAGGTAAGGCCTGAGATTTTCACTGATCAGACTCATACTTTCGCATTCTTCACATACTTGTTGAACGGATCCTGGGTTTTTTCTGGTTTCGTTCGCGTAGTAATGTGGTACCACACTGAAACAGTCGATTAAACCTGGTTTCGATCAGTATTTTAGAGGATAACGCAAGTTAAGTCTGGGATAGGTCTGGGATTTGACCTCATCAGACTCATTCTTTCGCGTTTTTCACATACTTGTTGAACAGATCCTGGGTTTTTTCTGGTTTGGACCACGTAGTAGTGTGGTACCACACTGAAGCAGTCCATTAAACCTGCTTGCGATCAATATTTTAGAGGATAACGCAAGTTAAGTCTGGGATAGGTCTGGGATTTGCCCTGATCGGGCTCATACTTCCCGCGTTTTTAACATACATGTTGACCTGATCGAGGGTTTTTTCTGCTTTGGATCACGTAGTAAGGTGGTACCACACTGAAACAGTCCATTAAACTTGGTTGCGATCAATATTTTAGAGGATAACGCATGTTAGGTCTGGGTTAGGTCTAGGATTTGCCCTCATCAGGCTCATACTTTCGCATATTTCTCATACTTCATGGCTGGATCCTGGGCTATTTCTGGATTGGATCACGTAGTAATGTGGTACCACACTGAAACAGTCAATTAAACCTGGTTTTGATGAATATTTTAAAGAATAATTCATGTTAGGTCTAGGTTAGGTCTGGGATTTGCTCTCATCAGGCTCATTCTTTCGCATATTTCTCATACTTGACGGCTAGATCCGGGGCTTTTTCTCGATTGCATCACGTAGTAATGAAGTACAACACTGAAACAGTCAATTAAACCTGGTTTCCATCAATATCTTAGAGGACAACGCAAGTTAGGTCTGTGATAGGTCTGGGATTTGCCCTCATCAGGCTCATACTTTCGCGTTTTTCACATACTTGTTGAACAGATCCTGGGCTTTTTCTGGTTTGTATCACGTAGTAGTGTGGTACCACACTGAAACAGTCCATTAAACCTGATTTGGATCAATATTTTAGAGGATAATGCATGTTAGGTCTAGGTTAGCCCTGGGATTTTCACTCATCAGACTCATACTTTCGCATTCTTCACATACTTGTTGAACGGATCCTGGGTTTTTTCTGGTTTCGTTCACGTAGTAATGTGGTACCACACTGAAACATTCAATTATACCTGGTCTTGATAAATATTTGAGAGGATAACGCATGTTAGGTTTGGGTTAAGTCTAGGATTTGCACTCATCAGGCTCATACTTTCGCATATTTCTCATACTTGATGGATAGATCCTGGGCTTTTTCTGGATTGCATCACGTAGTAATGAAGTACAACACTGAAACAGTCAATTAAACCTGGTTTCGATCAATATCTTAGAGGACAACGCAAGTTAGGTCTGGGATAGTTCTGGGATTTGCCCTCATCAGGCTCATACTTTCGCGTTTTTCACATACTTGTTGAACAGATCCTGGGTTTTTTCTGGTTTGGGTCACGTAGTAGTATGGTACCACACTGAAACAGTCCATTAAACCTGGTTTGGATCAATATTTTAGAGGATAACGCATGTTAGGTCTAGGTTAGGTCTGGGATTTTCACTGATCAGGCTCATACTTTCGCGTTTTTCACATACTTGTTGAACAGATCCTGGGTTTTTTCTGGTTTGGATCACGTAGTAATGTGTGTCCACACTGAAACAATCAATTAAACCTGGTCTTGATAAATATTTTAGAGGATAACGCATTTTAGGTCTGGGATAGGTCTGGGATTTGCCCTCATCAGACTCATACTTTCGCACACTTCACATACTCGTTGAACAGATCCTGGGTTTTTTCTGGTTTGGATCACGTAGTAGTGTGGTACCACACTGAAACAGTCCATTAAACCTGGTTTGGATCAATATTTTAGAGGATAACGCATGTTAGGTCTAGGTTAGGTCTGGGATTTTCACTCATCAGACTCATACTTTCGCATTCTTCACATACTTGTTGAACGGATCCTGTGTTTTTTCTGGTTTGGATCACGTAGTAATGTGTGTCCACACTGAAACAATCAATTAAACCTGGTCTTGATAAATATTTTAGAGGATAACGCATTTTAGGTCTGGGATAGGTCTTGGATTTGCCCTCATCAGGCTCATACTTTCGCGTTTTTCACATACTTTTTGAACAGATCCTGGGTTTTTTCTGGTTTGGGTCACGTAGTAGTATGGTACCACACTGAAACAGTCCATTAAACCTGGTTTGGATCAATATTTTAGAGGATAACGCATGTTAGGTCTAGGTTAGGTCTGGGATTTTCACTGATCAGGCTCATACTTTCGCGTTTTTCACATACTTGTTGAACAGATCCTGGGTTTTTTCTGGTTTGGATCACGTAGTAATGTGTGTCCACACTGAAACAATCAATTAAACCTGGTCTTGATAAATATTTTAGAGGATAACGCATTTTAGGTCTGGGATAGGTCTGGGATTTGCCCTCATCAGACTCATACTTTCGCACACTTCACATACTCGTTGAACAGATCCTGGGTTTTTTCTGGTTTGGATCACGTAGTAGTGTGGTACCACACTGAAACAGTCCATTAAACCTGGTTTGGATCAATATTTTAGAGGATAACGCATGTTAGGTCTAGGTTAGGTCTGGGATTTTCACTCATCAGACTCATACTTTCGCATTCTTCACATACTTGTTGAACGGATCCTGTGTTTTTTCTGGTTTGGATCACGTAGTAATGTGTGTCCACACTGAAACAATCAATTAAACCTGGTCTTGATAAATATTTTAGAGGATAACGCATTTTAGGTCTGGGATAGGTCTTGGATTTGCCCTCATCAGGCTCATACTTTCGCGTTTTTCACATACTTTTTGAACAGATCCTGGGTTTTTTCTGGTTTGGGTCACGTAGTAGTATGGTACCACACTGAAACAGTCCATTAAACCTGGTTTGGATCAATATTTTAGAGGATAACGCATGTTAGGTCTAGGTTAGGTCTGGGATTTTCACTGATCAGGCTCATACTTTCGCGTTTTTCTCATACTTGTTGAACAGATCCTGGGTTTTTTCTGGTTTGGATCACGTAGTAATGTGTGTCCACACTGAAACAATCAATTAAACCTGGTCTTGATAAATATTTTAGAGGATAACGCATTTTAGGTCTGGGATAGGTCTGGGATTTGCCCTCATCAGACTCATACTTTCGCACACTTGACATACTCGTTGAACAGATCCTGGGTTTTTTCTGGTTTGTATCACGTAGTAGTGTGGTACCACACTGAAACGGTCGATTAAACCAGGTTTCGATCAATATTTTAGAGGATAACGCATGTTAGGTCTAGGTTAGCCCTGGGATTTTCACTCATCAGACTCATACTTTCGCATTCTTCACATACTTGTTGAACGGATCCTGGTTTTTTTCTGGATTCGTTCACGTAGTAATGTGGTACCACACTGAAACATTCAATTATACCTGATCTTGATAAATATTTGAGAGGATATCGCATGTTAGGTTTGGGTTAAGTCTAGGATTTGCACTCATCAGGCTCATACTTTCGCATATTTCTCATACTTCGTGTCTAGATCCTGGGCTGTTTCTGGATTGTATCATGTAGTAATTTGGTACCACGCTGAAACAGTCAATTAAACCTGGTTTCGATCAATATTTTACAGGATAACGCAAGTTAGGTCTGGCATAGGTCTGGGATTTGCCCTCATCAGGCTCATACTTTCCGCGTTTTTCACATACTTGTTGAACAGATCCTGGGTTTTTTCTGGTTTGGATCACGTAGTAGTGTGGTACCACACTGAAACAGTCCATTAAAACTGGTTTCCATCAATATCTTAGGGGATAACGCATGTTAGGTCTAGGTTAGGTCTGGGATTTTCACTCATCAGACTCATACTTTCGCATTCTTCACATAGTCGTTGAACGGATCCTGGGTTTTTTCTGGTTTGGATCACGTAGTAATGTGGGACCACACTGAAACAGTCAATTAAACCTGGTTTCGATCAATATTTTAGAGAATAATTCATGTTAGGTCTAGGTTAGGTCTGGGATTTGCTCTCATCAGGCTCATTCATCCGCATATTTCTCATACTTGATGGATAGATCCTGGGCTTTTTCTGGATTGCATCACGTAGTAATGAAGTACAACACTGAAACAGTCAATTAAACCTGGTTTCCATCAATATCTTAGAGGACAACGCAAGTTAGGTCTGGGATAGTTCTGGGATTTGCCCTCATCAGGCTCATACTTTCGCGTTTTTCACGTACTTGTTGAACAGATCCTGGGTTTTTTCTGGTTTGTATCACGTAGTAATGTGGGACCACACTGAAACAATCAATTAAACCTGGTCTTGATAAATATTTTAGAGGATAACGCATGTTAGGTCTGGGATAGGTCGGAGATTTGCCCTCATCAGACTCATACTTTCGCACACTTCACATACTCGTTGAACAGATCCTGGGTTTTTTCTGGTTTGGATCACGTAGTAACGTGGAACCACACTGAAACAATCAATTAAACCTGGTCTTGATAAATATTTTAGAGGATAACGCATGTTAGGTCTGGGTTAAGTCTAGGATTTGCACTCATCAGGCTCATACTTTCGCATATTTCTCATACTTCGTGGCTAGATCCTGGGCTGTTTCTGGATTGTATCATGTAGTAATTTGGTACCACGCTGAAACAGTCAATTAAACCTGGTTTCGATCAATATTTTACAGGATAACGCAAGTTAGGTCTGGCATAGGTCTGGGATTTGCCCTCATCAGGCTCATACTTTCCGCGTTTTTCACATACTTGTTGAACAGATCCTGGGTTTTTTCTGGTTTGGATCACGTAGTAGTATGGTACCACACTGAAACAGTCCATTAAACCTGGTTTGGATCAATATTTTAGAGGATAACGCATGTTAGGTCTAGGTTAGGTCTGGGATTTTCACTCATCAGACTCATACTTTCGCATTCTTTACATACTTGTTGAACGGATCCTGGGTTTTTTCTGGTTTGGATCATGTAGTAACGTGGAACCACACTGAAACAATCAATTAAACCTGGTCTTGATAAATATTTTAGAGGATAACGCATGTTAGGTCTGGGTAAGGTCTAGGATTTGCCCTCGTCAGGCTCATACTTTCGCATATTTCTCATACTTCATGGCTAGATCCTGGGCTATTTCTGGATTAGATCACGTAGTAATGTGGTACCACACTGAAACAGTCAATTAAACCTGGTTTCCATCAATATCTTAAAGGACAACCCAAGTTAGGTCTGGGATCGGTCTTGGATTTGCCCTCATCAGGCTCATACTTTCGCGTTTTTCACATACTTTTTGAACAGATCCTGGGTTTTTTCTGGTTTGGATCTAGTAGTAGTATGGTACCACACTGAAACAGTCCATTAAACCTGGTTTGGATCAATATTTTAGAGGATAACGCATGTTAGGTCTAGGTTAGGTCTGGGATTTTCACTCATCAGACTCATACTTTCGCATTCTTTACATACTTGTTGAACGGATCCTGGGTTTTTTCTGGTTTGGATCACGTAGTAATGTGGTACCACACTGAAACAGTCCATTAAACCTGGTTTGGATCAATATTTTAGAGGATAACGCATGTTAGGTCTGGGATAGGTCTGGGATTTGCCCTCATCAGACTCATACTTTCGCACACTTCACATACTTTTTGAACAGATCCTGGGTTTTTTCTGGTTTGGATCACGCAGTAATGTGTGTCCACACTGAAACAATCAATTAAACCTGGTCTTGATAAATATTTTAGAGGATAACGCATGTTAGGTCTGGGATAGGTCGGAGATTTGCCCTCATCAGACTCATACTTTCGCACACTTCACATACTCGTTGAACAGATCCTGGGTTTTTTCTGGTTTGGATCATGTAGTAACGTGGAACCACACTGAAACAATCAATTAAACCTGGTCTTGATAAATATTTTAGAGGATAACGCATGTTAGGTCTGGGTAAGGTCTAGGATTTGCCCTCGTCAGGCTCATACTTTCGCATATTTCTCATACTTCATGGCTAGATCCTGGGCTATTTCTGGATTAGATCACGTAGTAATGTGGTACCACACTGAAACAGTCAATTAAACCTGGTTTCCATCAATATCTTAAAGGACAACCCAAGTTAGGTCTGGGATAGGTCTTGGATTTGCCCTCATCAGGCTCATACTTTCGCGTTTTTCACATACTTTTTGAACAGATCCTGGGTTTTTTCTGGTTTGGATCACGTAGTAATGTGGGACCACACTGAAACAGTCAATTAAACCTGGTTTCGATCAATATTTTAGAGAATAATTCATGTTAGGTCTAGGTTAGGTCTGGGATTTGCTCTCATCAGGCTCATTCATCCGCATATTTCTCATACTTGATGGATAGATCCTGGGTTTTTTCTGGATTGCATCACGTAGTAATGAAGTACAACACTGAAACAGTCAATTAAACCTGGTTTCCATCAATATCTTAGAGGACAACGCAAGTTAGGTCTGGGATAGTTCTGGGATTTGCCCTCATCAGGCTCATACTTTCGCGTTTTTCACATACTTGTTGAACAGATCCTGGGTTTTTTCTGGTTTGTATCACGTAGTAATGTGGGACCACACTGAAACAATCAATTAAACCTGGTCTTGATAAATATTTTAGAGGATAACGCATGTTAGGTCTGGGATAGGTCGGAGATTTGCCCTCATCAGACTCATACTTTCGCACACTTCACATACTCGTTGAACAGATCCTGGGTTCTTTCTGGTTTGGATCACGTAGTAATGTGGAACCACACTGAAACAATCAATTAAACCTGGTCTTGATAAATATTTTAGAGGATAACGCATGTTAGGTCTGGGTAAGGTCTAGGATTTGCCCTCGTCAGGCTCATACTTTCGCATATTTCTCATACTTCATGGCTAGATCCTGGGCTATTTCTGGATTAGATCACGTAGTAATGTGGTACCACACTGAAACAGTCAATTAAACCTGGTTTCCATCAATATCTTAAAGGACAACCCAAGTTAGGTCTGGGGTAGGTCTTGGATTTGCCCTCATCAGGCTCATACTTTCGCGTTTTTCACATACTTTTTGAACAGATCCTGGGTTTTTTCTGGTTTGGATCACGTAGTAGTATGGTACCACACTGAAACAGTCCATTAAACCTGGTTTGGATCAACATTTTAGAGTATAACGCATGTTAGGTCTAGGTTAGGTCTGGGATTTTCACTGATCAGGCTCATACTTTCGCGTTTTTCACATACTTGTTGAACAGATCCTGGGTTTTTTCTGGTTTGGATCACGTAGTAATGTGTGTCCACACTGAAACAATCAATTAAACCTGGTCTTGATAAATATTTTAGAGGTTAACGCATGTTAGGTCTGGGATAGGTCGGGGATTTGCCCTCATCAGACTCATACTTTCGCATTCTTCACATACTCGTTGAACGGATCCTGGGTTTTTTCTGGTTTGGATCACGTAGTAATGTGGGACCACACTGAAACAGTCAATTAAACCTGGTTTCGATCAATATTTTAGAGAATAATTCATGTTAGGTCTAGGTTAGGTCTGGGATTTGCTCTCATCAGGCTCATTCATCCGCATATTTCTCATACTTGATGGCTAGATCCTGGGCTTTTTCTGGATTGCATCACGTAGTAATGAAGTACAACACTGAAACAGTCAATTAAACCTGGTTTCCATCAATATCTTAGAGGACAACGCAAGTTAGGTCTGGGATAGGTCTGGGATATGCCCTCATCAGGCTCATACTTTCGCGTTTTTCACATACTTGTTGAACAGATCCTGGGTTTTTTCTGGTTTGTATCACGTAGTAATGTGGGACCACACTGAAACAATCAATTAAACCTGGTCTTGATAAATATTTTAGAGGATAACGCGTTTTAGGTCTGGGACAGGTCGGAGATTTGCCCTCATCAGACTCATACTTTCGCACACTTCACATACTCGTTGAACAGATCCTGGGTTTTTTCTGGTTTGGATCACGTAGTAATGTGGAACCACACTGAAACAATCAATTAAACTTGGTCTTGATAAATATTTTAGAGGATAACGCATGTTAGGTCTGGGTAAGGTCTAGGATTTGCCCTCGTCAGGCTCATACTTTCGCATATTTCTCATACTTCATGGCTAGATCCTGGGCTATTTCTGGATTAGATCACGTAGTAATGTGGTACCACACTGAAACAGTCAATTAAACCTGGTTTCCATCAATATCTTAAAGGACAACCCAAGTTAGGTCTGGGATAGGTCTTGGATTTGCCCTCATCAGGCTCATACTTTCGCGTTTTTCACATACTTTTTGAACAGATCCTGGGTTTTTTCTGGTTTGGATCACGTAGTAGTATGGTACCACACTGAAACAGTCCATTAAACCTGGTTTGGATCAATATCTTAGAGGATAACGCATGTTAGGTCTAGGTTAGGCCTGGGATTTGCTCTCATCAGGGTCATACTTTCGCAGTTTTAACATACATGTTGACCTGATCGAGGGTTTTTTCTGCTTTGGATCACGTAGTAAGGTGGTACCACACTGAAACAGTCCATTAAACCTGGTTTGGATCAATATTTTTGAGGATAACGCATGTTAGGTCTAGGTTAGGCCGAGGATTTTCACTCATCAGGCTCATACTTTCGCATATTTCTCATACTTCATGGCTAGATCCTGGGCTGTTTCTGGATTGTACCACATAGTAATGTGGTACCATGCTGAAACAGACGATTAAACCTGGTTTCGATCAATATTTTAGAGGATAACGCAAGTTAAGTCTGGGATAGGTCTGGGATTTGACCTCATCAGACTCATACTTTCGCGTTATTCTCATACTTGTTGAACAGATCCGGGGTTTTTTCTGGTTTGGATCACGTAGTAGTGTGGTACCACACTGAAACAGTCCATTAAACTTGGTTGCGATCAATATTTTAGAGGATAACGCATGTAAGGTCTCGGTTAGGTCTAGGATTTGCCCTCATCCGGCTCATACTTTCGCATATTTCTCATACTTCATGGCTGGATCCTGGGCTATTTCTGGATTGGATCACGTAGTAATGTGGTACCACACTGAAACAGTCAATTAAACCTGGTTTTGATGAATATTTTAGAGAATAATTCATGTTAGGTCTAGGTTAGGTCTGGGATTTGCTCTCATCAGGCTCATTCATTCGCAAATTTCTCATACTTGATGGCTAGATCCTGGGCTTTTTCTGGATTGCATCACGCAGTAATGAAGTACAACACTGAAACAGTCAATTAAACCTGGTTTCCATCAACATCTTAGAGGACAACGCAAGTTAGGTCTGGGATAAGTCTGGGATTTGCCCTCATCAGGCTCATACTTTCGCGTTTTTCACATACTTGTTGAACAGATCCTGGGTTTTTTCTGGTTTGTATCACGTAGTAATGTGGGACCACACTGAAACAATCAATTAAACCTGGTCTTGATAAATATTTTAGAGGATAACGCATGTTACGTCTGGGATAGGTCGGGGATTTGCCCTCATCAGAGTCATACTTTCGCACACTTCACATACTCGTTGAACAGATCCTGGTTTTTTTTTGGTTTGGATCACGTAGTAATGTGGGACCACACTGACACAGTCAATTAAACCTGGTCTTGATAAATATTTTAGAGGATAACGCATGTTAGGTCTGGGATAGGTCGGGGATTTGCCCTCATCAGACTCATACTTTCGCATTCTTCACATACTTGTTGAACGGATCCTGGGTTTTTTCTGGTTTGGATCACGTAGTAATGTGGGACCACACTGAAACAGTCAATTAAACCTGGTTTCGATCAATATTTTATAGAATAATTCATGTTAGGTCTAGGTTAGGTCTGGGATTTGCTCTCATCAGGCTCATTCATTCGCAAATTTCTCATACTTGATGGCTAGATCCTGGGCTTTTTCTGGATTGCATCACGTAGTAATGAAGTACAACACTGAAACAGTCAATTAAACCTGGTTTCCATCAACATCTTAGAGGACAACGCAAGTTAGGTCTGGGATAGGTCTGGGATTTGCCCTCATCAGGCTCATACTTTCGCATTCTTCACATACTTGTTGAACGGATCCTGGGTTTTTCCTGGTTTGGATCACGTAGTAATGTGGTACCACACTGAAACAGTCGATTAAACCTGGTTTCGATCAATATTTTAGAGGATAACGCAAGTTAAGTCTGGGATTGGTCTGGGATTTGACCTCATCAGACTCACACTTTCGCACACTTCACATACTCGTTGAACAGATCCTGGGTTATTTTCTGGTTTGGATCACATAGTAATGTGGTACCACACTGAAACTGTCGATTAAACCAGGTTTCGATCAATATTTTTGAGGATAACGCATGTTAGGTCTAGGTTAGGCCTGGGATTTTCACTCATCAGACTCATACTTTCGCATTCTTCACATACTTGTTGTACGGATCCTGGGTTTTTTCTGGTTTGGATCACGTAGTAGTGTGATACCACAATGAAACAGTCCATCAAACCTGGTTTGGATCAATATTTTAGAGGATAACGCATGTTAGGTCTAGGTTAGCCCTGGGATTTTCACTCATCAGACTCATACTTTCGCATTCTTCACATACTTGTTGAACGGATCCTGGGTTTTTTCTGGTTTGCATCACGTAGTAATGAAGTACAACACTGAAACAGTCAATTAAACCTGGTTTCCATCAACATCTTAGAGGACAACGCAAGTTAAGTCTGGGATAGGTCTGGGATTTGACCTCATCAGACTCATACTTTCACGTTTTTCACATACTTGTTGGACAGATCCTGGGTTTTTTCTGGTTTGGATCGCGTAGTAGTGTGGTACCACACTGAAACAATCAATTAAACCTGGTCTTGATAAATATTTTAGAGGATAACGCATGTTAGGTCTGGGTTAGGTCTAGGATTTGCCCTCATCAGGCTCACACTTTCGCATATTTCTCATACTTCATGGCTAGATCCTGGGCTGTTTCTGGATTGTACCACGTAGTAATGGGGTACCACGCTGAAACAGTCAATTAAACCTGGTTTCAATCAATATTATAGAGGATAACGCATGTTAGGCCTAGGTTAGGTCTGGGATTTTCACTCATCAGACTCATACTTTCGCATTCTTCACATACTTGTTGAACGGATCCTGGGTTTTTTCTGGTTTGGATCACGTAGTAATGTGGTGCCACCCTGAAACGGTCAATTAAACCTGGTTTCGATCAATATTTTAGAGGATAACGCAAGTTAGGTCTGGGATAGGTCTGGGATTTGCCCTCATCAGGCTCATACTTTCGCGTTTTTCACATACTTGTTGAACAGATCATGGGTTTTTTCTGGTTTGGGTCACGTAGTAGCGTGATACCACACTGAAACAGTCGATTAAACCTGGTTTCGATCAATATTTTAGAGGACAACGCAAGTTAGGTCTGGGATAAGTCTGGGATTTGCCCTCATCAGGCTCATACTTTCGCGTTTTTCACATACTTGTTGAACAGATCCTGGGTTTTTTCTGGTTTGTATCACGTAGTAATGTGGGACCACACTGAAACAATCAATTAAACCTGGTCTTGATAAATATTTTAGAGGATAACGCATGTTACGTCTGGGATAGGTCGGGGATTTGCCCTCATCAGAGTCATACTTTCGCACACTTCACATACTCGTTGAACAGATCCTGGTTTTTTTTTGGTTTGGATCACGTAGTAATGTGGGACCACACTGACACAGTCAATTAAACCTGGTCTTGATAAATATTTTAGAGGATAACGCATGTTAGGTCTGGGATAGGTCGGGGATTTGCCCTCATCAGACTCATACTTTCGCATTCTTCACATACTTGTTGAACGGATCCTGGGTTTTTTCTGGTTTGGATCACGTAGTAATGTGGGACCACACTGAAACAGTCAATTAAACCTGGTTTCGATCAATATTTTATAGAATAATTCATGTTAGGTCTAGGTTAGGTCTGGGATTTGCTCTCATCAGGCTCATTCATTCGCAAATTTCTCATACTTGATGGCTAGATCCTGGGCTTTTTCTGGATTGCATCACGTAGTAATGAAGTACAACACTGAAACAGTCAATTAAACCTGGTTTCCATCAACATCTTAGAGGACAACGCAAGTTAGGTCTGGGATAGGTCTGGGATTTGCCCTCATCAGGCTCATACTTTCGCATTCTTCACATACTTGTTGAACGGATCCTGGGTTTTTCCTGGTTTGGATCACGTAGTAATGTGGTACCACACTGAAACAGTCGATTAAACCTGGTTTCGATCAATATTTTAGAGGATAACGCAAGTTAAGTCTGGGATTGGTCTGGGATTTGACCTCATCAGACTCACACTTTCGCACACTTCACATACTCGTTGAACAGATCCTGGGTTATTTTCTGGTTTGGATCACATAGTAATGTGGTACCACACTGAAACTGTCGATTAAACCAGGTTTCGATCAATATTTTTGAGGATAACGCATGTTAGGTCTAGGTTAGGCCTGGGATTTTCACTCATCAGACTCATACTTTCGCATTCTTCACATACTTGTTGTACGGATCCTGGGTTTTTTCTGGTTTGGATCACGTAGTAGTGTGATACCACAATGAAACAGTCCATCAAACCTGGTTTGGATCAATATTTTAGAGGATAACGCATGTTAGGTCTAGGTTAGCCCTGGGATTTTCACTCATCAGACTCATACTTTCGCATTCTTCACATACTTGTTGAACGGATCCTGGGTTTTTTCTGGTTTGGATCACGTAGTAATGTGGTACCACACTGAAACAGTCGATTAAACGTGGTTTCGATCAGTATTTTAGAGGATAACGCAAGTTAAGTCTGGGATAGGTCTGGGATTTGACCTCATCAGACTCATACTTTCACGTTTTTCACATACTTGTTGGACAGATCCTGGGTTTTTTCTGGTTTGGATCGCGTAGTAGTGTGGTACCACACTGAAACAATCAATTAAACCTGGTCTTGATAAATATTTTAGAGGATAACGCATGTTAGGTCTGGGTTAGGTCTAGGATTTGCCCTCATCAGGCTCATACTTTCGCATATTTCTCATACTTCATGGCTAGATCCTGGGCTGTTTCTGGATTGTACCACGTAGTAATGGGGTACCACGCTGAAACAGTCAATTAAACCTGGTTTCAATCAATATTATAGAGGATAACGCATGTTAGGCCTAGGTTAGGTCTGGGATTTTCACTCATCAGACTCATACTTTCGCATTCTTCACATACTTGTTGAACGGATCCTGGGTTTTTTCTGGTTTGGATCACGTAGTAATGTGGTGCCACCCTGAAACGGTCAATTAAACCTGGTTTCGATCAATATTTTAGAGGATAACGCAAGTTAGGTCTGGGATAGGTCTGGGATTTGCCCTCATCAGGCTCATACTTTCGCGTTTTTCACATACTTGTTGAACAGATCATGGGTTTTTTCTGGTTTGGGTCACGTAGTAGCGTGATACCACACTGAAACAGTCGATTAAACCTGGTTTCGATCAATATTTTAGAGGATAACGCATGTGAGGTCTAGGTTAGCCCTGGGATTTTCACTCATCAGACTCATACTTTCGCATTCTTCACATACGTGTTGAACTGATCCTGGGTTATTTCTGGTTTGGATCACGTAGTAATGTGGTACCACACTGAAACAGTCGATTAAACCGGGTTTCGATCAATATTTTAGAGGATAACGCATGTTAGGTCTAGGTTAGCCCTGGGATTTTCACTCATCAGACTCATACTTTCGCATTCTTCACATACTTGTTGAACGGATCCTGGGTTTTTTCTGGTTTCGTTCGCGTAGTAATGTGGTACCATACTGAAACATTCAATTAAACCTGATCTTGATAAATATTTGAGAGGACAACGCATGTTAGGTCTGGGTTAGGTCTAGGATTTGCCCTCATCAGGCTCATACTTTCGCATATTTCTCATACTTCATGGCTAGATCCTGGGCTGTTTCTGGATTGTACCACGTAGTAATGGGGTACCACGCTGAAACAGTCAATTAAACCTGGTTTCAATCAATATTATAGAGGATAACGCATGTTAGGCCTAGGTTAGGTCTGGGATTTTCACTCATCAGACTCATACTTTCGCATTCTTCACATACTTGTTGAACGGATCCTGGGTTTTTTCTGGTTTGGATCACGTAGTAATGTGGTGCCACCCTGAAACGGTCAATTAAACCTGGTTTCGATCAATATTTTAGAGGATAACGCAAGTTAGGTCTGGGATAGGTCTGGGATTTGCCCTCATCAGGCTCATACTTTCGCGTTTTTCACATACTTGTTGAACAGATCATGGGTTTTTTCTGGTTTGGGTCACGTAGTAGCGTGATACCACACTGAAACAGTCGATTAAACCTGGTTTCGATCAATATTTTAGAGGACAACGCAAGTTAGGTCTGGGATAAGTCTGGGATTTGCCCTCATCAGGCTCATACTTTCGCGTTTTTCACATACTTGTTGAACAGATCCTGGGTTTTTTCTGGTTTGTATCACGTAGTAATGTGGGACCACACTGAAACAATCAATTAAACCTGGTCTTGATAAATATTTTAGAGGATAACGCATGTTACGTCTGGGATAGGTCGGGGATTTGCCCTCATCAGAGTCATACTTTCGCACACTTCACATACTCGTTGAACAGATCCTGGTTTTTTTTTGGTTTGGATCACGTAGTAATGTGGGACCACACTGACACAGTCAATTAAACCTGGTCTTGATAAATATTTTAGAGGATAACGCATGTTAGGTCTGGGATAGGTCGGGGATTTGCCCTCATCAGACTCATACTTTCGCATTCTTCACATACTTGTTGAACGGATCCTGGGTTTTTTCTGGTTTGGATCACGTAGTAATGTGGGACCACACTGAAACAGTCAATTAAACCTGGTTTCGATCAATATTTTATAGAATAATTCATGTTAGGTCTAGGTTAGGTCTGGGATTTGCTCTCATCAGGCTCATTCATTCGCAAATTTCTCATACTTGATGGCTAGATCCTGGGCTTTTTCTGGATTGCATCACGTAGTAATGAAGTACAACACTGAAACAGTCAATTAAACCTGGTTTCCATCAACATCTTAGAGGACAACGCAAGTTAGGTCTGGGATAGGTCTGGGATTTGCCCTCATCAGGCTCATACTTTCGCATTCTTCACATACTTGTTGAACGGATCCTGGGTTTTTCCTGGTTTGGATCACGTAGTAATGTGGTACCACACTGAAACAGTCGATTAAACCTGGTTTCGATCAATATTTTAGAGGATAACGCAAGTTAAGTCTGGGATTGGTCTGGGATTTGACCTCATCAGACTCACACTTTCGCACACTTCACATACTCGTTGAACAGATCCTGGGTTATTTTCTGGTTTGGATCACATAGTAATGTGGTACCACACTGAAACTGTCGATTAAACCAGGTTTCGATCAATATTTTTGAGGATAACGCATGTTAGGTCTAGGTTAGGCCTGGGATTTTCACTCATCAGACTCATACTTTCGCATTCTTCACATACTTGTTGTACGGATCCTGGGTTTTTTCTGGTTTGGATCACGTAGTAGTGTGATACCACAATGAAACAGTCCATCAAACCTGGTTTGGATCAATATTTTAGAGGATAACGCATGTTAGGTCTAGGTTAGCCCTGGGATTTTCACTCATCAGACTCATACTTTCGCATTCTTCACATACTTGTTGAACGGATCCTGGGTTTTTTCTGGTTTGGATCACGTAGTAATGTGGTACCACACTGAAACAGTCGATTAAACGTGGTTTCGATCAGTATTTTAGAGGATAACGCAAGTTAAGTCTGGGATAGGTCTGGGATTTGACCTCATCAGACTCATACTTTCACGTTTTTCACATACTTGTTGGACAGATCCTGGGTTTTTTCTGGTTTGGATCGCGTAGTAGTGTGGTACCACACTGAAACAATCAATTAAACCTGGTCTTGATAAATATTTTAGAGGATAACGCATGTTAGGTCTGGGTTAGGTCTAGGATTTGCCCTCATCAGGCTCATACTTTCGCATATTTCTCATACTTCATGGCTAGATCCTGGGCTGTTTCTGGATTGTACCACGTAGTAATGGGGTACCACGCTGAAACAGTCAATTAAACCTGGTTTCAATCAATATTATAGAGGATAACGCATGTTAGGCCTAGGTTAGGTCTGGGATTTTCACTCATCAGACTCATACTTTCGCATTCTTCACATACTTGTTGAACGGATCCTGGGTTTTTTCTGGTTTGGATCACGTAGTAATGTGGTGCCACCCTGAAACGGTCAATTAAACCTGGTTTCGATCAATATTTTAGAGGATAACGCAAGTTAGGTCTGGGATAGGTCTGGGATTTGCCCTCATCAGGCTCATACTTTCGCGTTTTTCACATACTTGTTGAACAGATCATGGGTTTTTTCTGGTTTGGGTCACGTAGTAGCGTGATACCACACTGAAACAGTCGATTAAACCTGGTTTCGATCAATATTTTAGAGGATAACGCATGTGAGGTCTAGGTTAGCCCTGGGATTTTCACTCATCAGACTCATACTTTCGCATTCTTCACATACGTGTTGAACTGATCCTGGGTTATTTCTGGTTTGGATCACGTAGTAATATGGTACCACACTGAAACAGTCGATTAAACCGGGTTTCGATCAATATTTTAGAGGATAACGCATGTTAGGTCTAGGTTAGCCCTGGGATTTTCACTCATCAGACTCATACTTTCGCATTCTTCACATACTTGTTGAACGGATCCTGGGTTTTTTCTGGTTTCGTTCGCGTAGTAATGTGGTACCATACTGAAACATTCAATTAAACCTGATCTTGATAAATATTTGAGAGGACAACGCAAGTTAGGTCTGGGATAGGTCTTGGACTTGCCCTCATCAGACTCATACTTTCGCACACTTCACATACTCGTTGAACAGATCCTGGGTTTTTTCTGGTTTGTATCACGTAGTAATGTGTGTCCACACTGAAACAATCAATTAAACCTGGTCTTGATAAATATTTTAGAGGATAACGCGTTTTAGGTCTGGGATAGGTCTGGGATTTGCCCTCATCAGACTCATACTTTCGCACACTTCACATACTCGTTGAACAGATCCTGGGTTTTTTCTGGTTTGTATCACGTAGTAGTGTGGTACCACACTGAAACAGTCCATTAAACCTGGTTTGGATCAATATTTTAGAGGATAACGCATGTTAGGTCTAGGTTAGCCCTGGGATTTTCACTCATCAGACTCATACTTTCGCACACTTCACATACTCGTTGAACAGATCCTGGGTTATTTTCTGGTTTGGATCACATAGTAATGTGGTACCACACTGAAACAGTCGATTAAACCAGGTTTCGATCAATATTTTAGAGAATAATTCATGTGATGTCTAGGTTAGGTCTGGGATTTGCTCTCATCAGGCTCATTCTTTCGCATATTTCTCATACATGTTGAACAGATCCTGGGTTTTTTCTGGTTTGGATCACGTAGTAATGTGGGACCACACTGAAACAATCAATTAAACCTGGTCTTGATAAATATTTTAGAGGATAACGCATGTTAGGTCTGGGTTAGGTCTAGGATTTGCCCTCATCAGGCTCATACTTTCGCATATTTCTCATACTTCATGGCTAGATCCTGGGCTGTTTCTGGATTGTACCACGTAGTAATGGGGTACCACGCTGAAACAGTCAATTAAACCTGGTTTCAATCAATATTATAGAGGATAACGCATGTTAGGCCTAGGTTAGGTCTGGGATTTTCACTCATCAGACTCATACTTTCGCATTCTTCACATACTTGTTGAACGGATCCTGGGTTTTTTCTGGTTTGGATCACGTAGTAATGTGGTGCCACCCTGAAACGGTCAATTAAACCTGGTTTCGATCAATATTTTAGAGGATAACGCAAGTTAGGTCTGGGATAGGTCTGGGATTTGCCCTCATCAGGCTCATACTTTCGCGTTTTTCACATACTTGTTGAACAGATCATGGGTTTTTTCTGGTTTGGGTCACGTAGTAGCGTGATACCACACTGAAACAGTCGATTAAACCTGGTTTCGATCAATATTTTAGAGGATAACGCATGTGAGGTCTAGGTTAGCCCTGGGATTTTCACTCATCAGACTCATACTTTCGCATTCTTCACATACGTGTTGAACTGATCCTGGGTTATTTCTGGTTTGGATCACGTAGTAATGTGGTACCACACTGAAACAGTCGATTAAACCGGGTTTCGATCAATATTTTAGAGGATAACGCATGTTAGGTCTAGGTTAGCCCTGGGATTTTCACTCATCAGACTCATACTTTCGCATTCTTCACATACTTGTTGAACGGATCCTGGGTTTTTTCTGGTTTCGTTCGCGTAGTAATGTGGTACCACACTGAAACATTCAATTAAACCTGATCTTGATAAATATTTGAGAGGATAACGCTTGTTAGGTTTGGGTTAAGTCTTGGATTTGCCCTCATCAGGCTCATACTTTCGCATATTTCTCATACTTCATGGCTAGATCCTGGGCTTTTTCTGGATTGCATCACGTAGTAATGAAGTACAACACTGAAACAGTCAATTAAACCTGGTTTCCATCAATATCTTAGAGGATAACGCATGTTAGGTCTAGGATAGGTCTGGGATTTTCACTCATCAGACTCATACTTTCGCATTCTTCACATACTTGTTGAACGGATCCTGGGTTTTTTCTGGTTTGGATCACGTAGTAATGTGGGACCACACTGAAACAGTCAATTAAACCTGGTTTCGATCAATATTTTAGAAAATAATTCATGTTAGGTCTAGGTTAGGTCTGGGATTTGCTCTCATCAGGCTCATTCATTCGCATATTTCTCATACTTGATGGCTAGATCCTGGGCTTTTTCTGGATTGCATCACGTAGTAATGAAGTACAACACTGAAACAGTCAATTAAACCTGGTTTCCATCAATACCTTAGAGGACAACGCAAGTTAGGTCTGGGATAGGTCTGGGATTTGCCCTCATCAGACTCATACTTTCGCACACTTCACATACTCGTTGAACAGATCCTGGGTTTTTTCTGGTTTGTATCACGTAGTAGTGTGGTACCACACTGAAACAGTCCATTAAACCTGGTTTGGATCAATATTTTAGAGGATAACGCATGTTAGGTCTAGGTTAGCCCTGGGATTTGCCCTCATCAGACTCATACTTTCGCACACTTCACATACTCGTTGAACACATCCTGGGTTATTTTCTGGTTTGGATCACGTAGTAGTGTGGTACCACATTGAAACAGTCCATTAAACCTGGTTTGGATCAATATTTTAGAGGATAGCGCATGTTAAGTCTAGGTTAGGTCTGGGATTTTCACTCATCAGACTCATACTTTCGCATTCTTCACATACTTGTTGAACGGATCCTGGGTTTTTTCGGGTTTGGATCACGTAGTAATGTGTGTCCACACTGAAACAATCAATTAAACCTGGTCTTGATAAATATTTTAGAGGATAACGCATGTTAGGTCTGGGATAGGTCTTGGATTTGCCCTCATCAGAATCATACTTTCGCATTCTTCACATACTTGTTGAACGGATCCTGGTTTTTTTCTGGTTTGGATCACGTAGTAATGTGTGACCACACTGAAACAGTCAATTAAACCTGGTTTCGATCAATATTTTAGAGAATAATTCATGTTAGGTCTAGGTTAGGTCTGGAATTTGCTCTCATCAGGCTCATTCATTCGTATATTTCTCATACTCGTTGAACAGATCCTGGGTTTTTTCTGGTTTGGATCACGTAGTAATGTGGAACCACACTGAAACAATCAATTAAACCTGGTCTTGATAAATATTTTAGAGGATAACGCATGTTAGGTCTGGGATAGGTCGGGGATTTGCCCTCATCAGACTCATACTTTCGCACACTTCACATACTCGTTGAACAGATCCTGGGTTTTTTCTGGTTTGGATCACGTAGTAATGTGGAACCACACTGAAACAATCAATTAAACCTGGTCTTGATGAATATTTTAGAGGATAAGGCATGTTAGGTCTGGGTAAGGTCTAGGATTTGCCCTCGTCTGGCTCATACTTTCGCATATTTCTCATACTTCATGGCTAGATCCTGGGCTATTTCTGGATTAGATCACGTAGTAATGTGGCACCACACTGAAACAGTCAATTAAACCTGGTTTCCATCAATATCTTAAAGGACAACCCATGTTAGGTCTGGGATAGGTCTTGGATTTGCCCTCATCAGGCTCATACTTTCGCGTTTTTCACATACTTTTTGAACAGATCCTGTGTTTTTTCTGGTTTGGATCACGTAGTAGTATGGTACCACACTGAAACAGTCCATCAAACCTGGTTTGGATCAATATTTTAGAGGATAACGCATGTTAGGTCTGGGATAGGTCGGGGATTTGCCCTCATCAGACTCATACTTTCGCACACTTCACATACTCGTTGAACAGATCCTGGGTATTTTCTGGTTTGGATCACGTAGTAATGTGGAACCACACTGAAACAATCAATTAAACCTGGTCTTGATGAATATTTTAGAGGATAACGCATGTTAGGTCTGGGTAAGGTCTAGGTTTTGCCCTCGTCTGGCTCATACTTTCGCATATTTCTCATACTTCATGGCTAGATCCTGGGCTATTTCTGGATTAGATCACGTAGTAATGTGGCACCACACTGAAACAGTCAATTAAACCTGGTTTCCATCAATATCTTAAAGGTCAACCCATGTTAGGTCTGGGATAGGTCTTGGATTTGCCCTCATCAGGCTCATACTTTCGCGTTTTTCACATACTTTTTGAACAGATCCTGTGTTTTTTCTGGTTTGGATCACGTAGTAGTATGGTATCACACTGAAACAGTCCATTAAACCTGGTTTGGATCAATATTTTAGAGGATAACGCATGTTAGGTCTAGGTTAGGTCTGGGATTTTCACTCATCAGACTCATACTTTCGCATTCTTCACATACTTGTTGAACGGATCCTGGGTTTTTTCTGGTTTGGATCACGCAGTAATGTGGTACCTCACTGAAACAGTCGATTAAACCTGGTTTCGATCAATATTTTAGAGGATAACGCAAGTTAAGTCTGGGATTGGTCTGGGATTTGACCTCATCAGACTCACACTTTCGCACACTTCACATACTCGTTGAAAAGATCCTGGGTTATTTTCTGGTTTGGATCACATAGTAATGTGGTACCACACTGAAACGGTCGATTAAACCAGGTTTCGATCAATATTTTTGAGGATAACACATGCTAGGTCTAGGTTAGGCCTGGGATTTTCACTCATCAGACTCATACTTTCGCATTCTTCACATACTTGTTGTACGGATCCTGGGTTTTTTCTGGTTTGGATCACGTAGTAGTGTGATACCACAATGAAACAGTCCATTAAACCTGGTTTGGATCAATATTTTAGAGGATAACGCATGTTAGGTCTAGGTTAGGTCGGGGATTTTCACTCATCAGACTCATACTTTCGCATTCTTCACATACTTGTTGAACGGATCCTGGGTTTTTTCTGGTTTGGATCACGTAGTAATGTGGTACCACACTGAAACAGTCGATTAAACGTGGTTTCGATCAGTATTTTAGAGGATAACGCAAGTTAAGTCTGGGATAGGTCTGGGATTTGACCTCATCAGACTCATACTTTCTCGTTTTTCACATACTTGCTGAACAGATCCTGGGTTTTTTCTGGTTTGGATCACGTAGTAGTGTGGTACCACACTGAAACAGTCCATTAAACCTGCTTGCGATCAATATTTTAGAGGATAACGCAAGTTAAGTCTGGGATAGGTCTGGGATTTGCCCTCATCAGGCTCATACTTTCCGCGTTTTTCACATACTTGTTGAACAGATCCTGGGTTTTTTCTGGTTTGGATCACGTAGTAGTGTGGGACCACACTGAAACAATCAATTAAACCTGGTCTTGATAAATATTTTAGAGGATAACGCATGTTAGGTCTGGGTTAGGTCTAGGATTTGCCCTCATCAGGCTCATTCTTTCGCATATTTCTCATACATGTTGAACAGATCCTGGGTTTTTTCTGGTTTGGATCACGTAGTAATGTGGTACCACACTGAAACAATCAATTAAACCTGGTCTTGATAAATATTTTAGAGGATAACGCATGTTAGGTCTGGGTTAGGTCTAGGATTTGCCCTCATCAGGCTCATACTTTCGCATATTTCTCATACTTCATGGCTAGATCATGGGCTTTTTCTGGATTGCATCACGTAGTAATGAATTACAACACTGAATCAGTCAATTAAACCTGGTTTCCATCAATCTCTTAGGGGACAACGCAAGTTAGGTCTGGGATAGGTCTTGGACTTGCCCTCATCAGGCTCATACTTTCGCGTTTTTCACATACTTGTTGAACAGATCCTGGGTTTTTTCTGGTTTGGATCACGTAGTAATGTGTTTCCACACTGAAACAATCAATTAAACCTGGTCTTGATAAATATTTTAGAGGATAACGCATTTTAGGTCTGGGATAGGTCTGGGATTTGCCCTCATCAGGCTCATACTTTCCGCGTTTTTCACATACTTGTTGAACAGATTCTGGGTTTTTTCTGGTTTGGATCACGTAGTAGTGTGGTACCACACTGAAACAGTCCATTAAACCTGGTTTTCATCAATATTTTAGAGGACAACGCAAGTTAGGTCTAGGTAAGGCCTGAGATTTTCGCAGATCAGACTCATACTTTCGCATTCTTCACATACTTGTTGAACGGATCCTGGGTTTTTTCTGGTTTGGATCACGTAGTAATGTGGTACCACCCTGAAACGGTCAATTAAACCTGGTTTCGATCAATATTTTAGAGGATAACGCAAGTTAGGTCTGGGATAGGTCTGGGATTTGCCCTCATCAGGCTCATACTTTCGCGTTTTTCACATACTTGTTGAACAGATCATGGGTTTTTTCTGGTTTGGGTCACGTAGTAGCGTGATACCACACTGAAACAGTCGATTAAATCTGGTTTCCATCAATATCTTAGAGGATAACGCATGTTAGGTCTAGGTTAGGTCTGGGATTTTCACTCATCAGACTCATACTTTCGCATTCTTCACATACTTGTTGAACGGATCCTGGGTTTTTTCTGATTTGGATCACGCAGTAATGTGGTACCTCACTGAAACAGTCGATTAAACCTGGTTTCGATCAATATTTTAGAGGATAACGCAAGTTAAGTCTGGGATTGGTCTGGGATTTGACCTCATCAGACTCACACTTTCGCACACTTCACATACTCGTTGAAAAGATCCTGGGTTATTTTCTGGTTTGGATCACATAGTAATGTGGTACCACACTGAAACGGTCGATTAAACCAGGTTTCGATCAATATTTTTGAGGATAACACATGCTAGGTCTAGGTTAGGCCTGGGATTTTCACTCATCAGACTCATACTTTCGCATTCTTCACATACTTGTTGTACGGATCCTGGGTTTTTTCTGGTTTGGATCACGTAGTAGTGTGATACCACAATGAAACAGTCCATTAAACCTGGTTTGGATCAATATTTTAGAGGATAACGCATGTTAGGTCTAGGTTAGGTCGGGGATTTTCACTCATCAGACTCATACTTTCGCATTCTTCAGATACTTGTTGAACGGATCCTGGGTTTTTTCTGGTTTGGATCACGTAGTAATGTGGTACCACACTGAAACAGTCGATTAAACGTGGTTTCGATCAGTATTTTAGAGGATAACGCAAGTTAAGTCTGGGATAGGTCTGGGATTTGACCTCATCAGACTCATACTTTCTCGTTTTTCACATACTTGCTGAACAGATCCTGGGTTTTTTCTGGTTTGGATCACGTAGTAGTGTGGTACCACACTGAAACAGTCCATTAAACCTGCTTGCGATCAATATTTTAGAGGATAACGCAAGTTAAGTCTGGGATAGGTCTGGGATTTGCCCTCATCAGGCTCATACTTTCCGCGTTTTTCACATACTTGTTGAACAGATCCTGGGTTTTTTCTGGTTTGGATCACGTAGTAGTGTGGGACCACACTGAAACAATCAATTAAACCTGGTCTTGATAAATATTTTAGAGGATAACGCATGTTAGGTCTGGGTTAGGTCTAGGATTTGCCCTCATCAGGCTCATTCTTTCGCATATTTCTCATACATGTTGAACAGATCCTGGGTTTTTTCTGGTTTGGATCACGTAGTAATGTGGTACCACACTGAAACAATCAATTAAACCTGGTCTTGATAAATATTTTAGAGGATAACGCATGTTAGGTCTGGGTTAGGTCTAGGATTTGCCCTCATCAGGCTCATACTTTCGCATATTTCTCATACTTCATGGCTAGATCATGGGCTTTTTCTGGATTGCATCACGTAGTAATGAATTACAACACTGAATCAGTCAATTAAACCTGGTTTCCATCAATCTCTTAGGGGACAACGCAAGTTAGGTCTGGGATAGGTCTTGGACTTGCCCTCATCAGGCTCATACTTTCGCGTTTTTCACATACTTGTTGAACAGATCCTGGGTTTTTTCTGGTTTGGATCACGTAGTAATGTGTTTCCACACTGAAACAATCAATTAAACCTGGTCTTGATAAATATTTTAGAGGATAACGCATTTTAGGTCTGGGATAGGTCTGGGATTTGCCCTCATCAGGCTCATACTTTCCGCGTTTTTCACATACTTGTTGAACAGATTCTGGGTTTTTTCTGGTTTGGATCACGTAGTAGTGTGGTACCACACTGAAACAGTCCATTAAACCTGGTTTTCATCAATATTTTAGAGGACAACGCAAGTTAGGTCTAGGTAAGGCCTGAGATTTTCGCAGATCAGACTCATACTTTCGCATTCTTCACATACTTGTTGAACGGATCCTGGGTTTTTTCTGGTTTGGATCACGTAGTAATGTGGTACCACCCTGAAACGGTCAATTAAACCTGGTTTCGATCAATATTTTAGAGGATAACGCAAGTTAGGTCTGGGATAGGTCTGGGATTTGCCCTCATCAGGCTCATACTTTCGCGTTTTTCACATACTTGTTGAACAGATCATGGGTTTTTTCTGGTTTGGGTCACGTAGTAGCGTGATACCACACTGAAACAGTCGATTAAATCTGGTTTCCATCAATATCTTAGAGGATAACGCATGTTAGGTCTAGGTTAGGTCTGGGATTTTCACTCATCAGACTCATACTTTCGCATTCTTCACATACTTGTTGAACGGATCCTGGGTTTTTTCTGGTTTGGATCACGTAGTAATGTGGGACCACACTGAAACAGTCAATTAAACCTGGTTTCGATCAATATTTTAGAGAATAATTCATGTTAGGTCTAGGTTAGGTCTGGGATTTGCTCTCATCAGGCTCATTCATTCGCATATTTCTCATACTTTATGGCTAGATCCTGGGCTTTTTCTGGATTGCATCACGTAGTAATGAAGTACAACACTGAAACAGTCAATTAAACCTGGTTTCCATCTATATCTTAGAGGACAACGCAAGTTAGGTCTGGGATAGGTCTGGGATTTGCCCTCATCAGGCTCATACTTTCGCGTTTTTCACATACTTTTTGAACAGATCCTGGGTTTTTTCTGGTTTGGATCACGTAGTAATGTGGGACCACACTTTTTTTTTTTTTTTTTTTTTTTTTTTGTCGGGGTGAAAATCTTCGAAAGACTCCCTCCCACCTCCTTGGGGAGAGGTGGGAGGGGTGTGTGGGATTCCCCGCGCCCGTACAACGACAGGCGCGGGACCTACCCACTAAAAACCCCACGGTGACCCTTCGGCACGCTTTGGGAGGATACCGGGAATCGCTCGAAGCATTCTTCCGGTATCCTCCCCGTGCCCGCGCTTTCGCGCCCATCCCCCGGGGGGACAATCGGTCCCCCCAGTAGACACACTGCCTCATAGCGGCGGGACGGGGTCACTCCATCCCGCCGCTATCCGTCCCGGGGCCGCGTTTAGTGGCGGCTGCGAGCCCCAACTCGCAACCGCCCGCGACCCCGTTTCCACCCCTCGGCGGCCGGGCGTTCATGGCCGCACCAGACCGCCGAGGGTGCCTCCCCTTGCGTCGGACCGGTAGGGGGAGGCACTCCTACCCCCAACCGGTCCGACCCGGCGCCGCCTGGCGGGAGGAGGGTCCCCTCAGGACCCCCCTCCCAGCCTAGGTCATCCGCCACGCCGAGGCGGCCGCCCGCGACGCCTCGCGACCGGGCGACGACCTCGGGCCACCGCACGGGCGCGAGCTTCAGCACGCCGCTGAAGCTCGCGCTCCCTCCCCGCGGCCTCCTTCTGCAACATTACGTTCTCGCAGAAGGAGGCCACGGCCCTCCACTTCTCCTCGCTGCCGAGCATGGCGCGCACCACGCCCGGCAGCGAGACATCCCGCCCGACGACGCCGACCAGGACACAGAGCTCCCCCTCCCACGCGGGGCATACCTCCAGGGTATGATCCGCCGTGTCCTGCTCAGCGTCGCAGTGGCGGCAACGCGCCGTCGGCTCCTTCCCTATCCGGCACAGGTATCTTCCGAAGCTGCCATGCCCGGAAAATACCTGTGCCAGCCGGTAGGTGAGGCTGCCATGGCCTCTGTCCAGCCACTCCTTCAGGAATGGCCGAACAGCCCCGACAGTCCGGTGCCCCGCGGTTGGCAGAGCCAGCCGCTCCTGCCACGCGAGCAACACGGACTGCCGGGCCTGGCGCTTCAAATCGCCCCAAGCAGGTTCCTGCCCGCCCGGGACCGCCCCCACCCCCGCGCGACGGTCGACGCGGTGCCAGTACATCACCGCGTGCGACCGCGCGAGCAGGTCCATGGGCGGCATCCCCGCTAGAACCGTCGCCGCCTCATGTGACACGGTCCGATACCCGCGGACGACCCTGAGCGCCATGCGCCTCTGCACCCGTCGCAGCATAGTCATGCTGCGCCGGGAGGCAGCCAGGTCGTCCGCACAGACGGTGGCCCCGTATAGGGCCACCGACTGGACCATTGCCACATAGAGGCGACGAACTCGGCCCGCCGGGCCCCCCAGGTTGGGCAGGATCCGGCCCAGAGCCGCAACCATCCTTTCCAACCGGGGGACCAGGCGGCGGAAATGCTCCTCGAAACGCCAGTGGCTATCGAGGATCAGCCCTAGATACCTGATCTGGGGCTTCACCTCGATGTCAGCCCCACCCACCCGGATCAGAGGGGGTGGCGGATCCTGCCGAGGTGAATGAAACGCAATCACCTCGGTCTTATGGACCGCCACCGTCATCCCCATCCCCCTGATCCGGTCGACGACGCGTTGCGACCCCTCCTCCGCGCGACGCATGGCCCTCCCCCAGTGCGCCCCGACGGCCAGCACCAGTGTGTCATCCGCATAACACACCGTGCTGACGCCGTCGGGGAGGCCGGCCCGCAACACCGAGTCGTACGCGATGTTCCACAGGATTGGCCCGAGGACCGACCCCTGCGGAACACCGCAGTACACCTCCCTCCGCATATCACCATCCCGGCCCGGATACTCGATCCACCTGCCGCGGAGATAATCCCCGACGACCGCCCTGAGACAAGGGGGGACTCGATGATATTCGAGTCCCCTCCTTATCTCTTTCCAGGGGAGGGTGTTAAAGGCATTGGCAATATCCAAGGATACTGCCAATGCCACCCCTCCCCGGGAGACGGCCGCCTCCGAGAGGGCCCTCACACGACCTATCGCGTCGATAGTCGATCGGCCCCCCCGGAAACCGAACTGGCAGTCGGCCAGATCGGGATCACCCCGCGACAGGTGCTCGACGAGGCGGGCAGCAATCACGCGCTCGAAGAGCTTGCCCACCTCGTCGAGGAGACAAATGGGCCGGTATGCGGAGGGAGACTCCGCGGGCCGACCCTCCTTCCGGAGGAGGACCATACTCGCCACCTTCCAACTGGGGGGGAATCGCCCGTCCCTCAGGTAGCGGTCGAACAACCGCCTGAGGTCGGCCCCAAGGACGCCCTGGGTCAAGACCCAAACCCGGCCGGGCACACCATCCGGACCCGGGGCCGTGTTACGAACCCCGAGCCGTCTAATGGCCGCTGCCAGCTCCTCCTGCGTGACCCCCAGCTCGGCCGTCCACTCCACTGGGACAGCCGCCGCCGCCGGAGGACGCGGTCCCCTCTCCCCAATTGGGAAGAGTGTATTGACACGTCCTCCTGCAGCCGGGGGTCAAGACCCTCGGTGACGGGGGGCGCCCACGAGCGGAGCTTATTCAACACCACCTTATATGGGCGCCCCCATGGATCGTCATCAAGGGTCTGGAGGAGCTCCTTCCATGCCTGGGTCTTGGCCCGTTTGATGGCGACCTGCAGAGCAACCCGCGCCACGCGGTGTGCTCCATACAGGTCATCAGCTGCCCTCGCTCGCGCCACGCCGTCGCCTGTACGTTGACGACGGCGCGCGCGGGTGTACTGGCGTCGGGCGCGGACAGTCGCGACTCGCAACTCCGCGATCGCGTCCGACCACCAGTACACCGCCCGGCGAGGAAAAGCCCGCCCGACCCGAGGCATCGCCGCGTCGCAAATACCCGCGACCAATGCTCCGAGCCGGGCGACCTCCTCCTCTATGCTCGGCAACTCGGCCGCTCCCTGCGGCCAAGTTGCAGCGAGGGCAGCTGCCATCAGGGCGTCCTTGTCCAGGCGCCGAAGCGCCCAGCGGCGTGGTGGGGTGCCACGCAGGCGGCCGTGTCGGGATGCACTCGCGGCGGCAGAGACCTCCATCCGGATGTACCGGTGATCGGAGAGTGTCTCTGCCCCCGCGACCACGTGCCAACCCGACACCATGCGCACGGCGTTGGGGGTCGCGAATCCAACATCCACGATGGACCCCCCATATCGCCGCACGCATGTGTGCTCCGACCCCCGGTTCAATACCCGGAGGTCGAGCCCCGCCGCCCAATCGCCCAGGATCCCGCCGCGAACGGAGGTCCTGGGGGATCCCCAAGCCACCGACTTGGCATTAAAATCCCCCAGGACCAGCACCGGCCGGGCCGCGTAGCGCTGCACGCATGCCGCGACCTCGGCCAAGTACAGCTCGAACGCAGCGTGACCGCTACGGGGCGAAATGTAGCACCCCACCACAGCGACTCCCCCCCAGTCCACGGCGACGAATCCCCGACCGCGCTCCAACAAGGAGAACGGTGGGGACCCGTCGCCTCCTCCCCATACCGTCGCCACCAAGCCGTCCGCGTCGCCCACCCAATGAGGGTGATCAGGGACGCGGTACGGCTCGGCGGCGACCGCCAGGCCAACCCCCCACTCCGCGAGGACTTGGGACATCAAGTCCTGTGCCGCGCGGCAGTGGTTGAGGTTGGCCTGGAGGAGGAGGCGGGGCGGCATTAATTAATGGCCGCGCCAGCCTCCTCACGGCCGTCCGTCCCCGTAGCACCGTCCACCACCATGGAGGACGATGCCACCGCCCTCGGCACCGGAGCCGGTGCAGCCCGCCTCTTCCTCTCCTTCCGGGAGGGGGGGAGCACTTCTTGCTCCCCACCCTGTGATCGGCTGGCCTCCCCATGTCCGCACACAGCGGGCAGTGGGGGGCCGCCGAGCACTGGCTCGCACGGTGCTCTTTGGCACCGCAGCGGTAACACTGACCGCTGCGGTCCACCGGCGAGGTGCACCACTGCCTCACGTGCCCCAATTCGAGGCAGCGGTGACACTGGAGCGGGCGCGGCGCGAGGATTTCCACTCGCGCCGAAACCCACCCCACCAACACCCTCCCGGATTCCGCCACCTTACGGGCGGCATGTGGGACCACACTGAAACAATCAATTAAACCTGGTCTTGATAAATATTTTAGAGGATAACGCATGTTAGGTCTGGGATAGGTCGGGGATTTGCCCTCATCAGACTCATACTTTCGCACACTTCACATACTCGTTGAACAGATCCTGGGTTTTTTCTGGTTTGGATCACGTAGTAATGTGGAACCACACTGAAACAATCAATTAAACCTGGTCTTCATAAATATTTTAGAGGATAACGCATGTTAGGTCTGGGTAAGGTCTAGGATTTGCCCTCGTCAGGCTCATACTTTCGCATATTTCTCATACTTCATGGCTAGATCCTGGGCTATTTCTGGATTAGATCACGTAGTAATGTGGTACCACACTGAAACAGTCAATTAAACCTGGTTTCCATCAATATCTTAAAGGACAACCCAAGTTAGGTCTGGGATAGGTCTTGGATTTGCCCTCATCAGGCTCATACTTTCGCGTTTTTCACATACTTGTTGAACAGATCCTGGGTTTTTTCTGGTTTGGATCACGTAGTAATGTGGTACCACACTGAAACAGTCGATTAAACCTGGTTTCGATCAGTATTTCAGAGGATAACGCAGGTTAAGTCTGGGATAGGTCTGGGATTTGACCTCATCAGACTCATACTTTCGCGTTTTTCACATACTTGTTGAACAAGATCCTGGGTTTTTTCTGGTTTGGATCACGTAGTAGTGTGGTACCACACTGATACAATCAATTAAACCTGGTCTTGATAAATATTTTAGAGGATAACGCATGTTAGGTCTGGGTTAGGTCTAGGATTTGCCCACATCAGGCTCATTCTTTCGCATATTTCTCAAACTTGATGGCTAGATCCTGGGCTTTTTCTGGATTGCATCACGTAGTAATGTGGTACCACACTGAAACATTCAATTAAACCTGGTCTTGATAAATATTTTAGAGGATAACGCATGATAGGTCTGGGATAGGTCTAGGATTGGCCCTCATCAGGCACATACTTTCGCATATTTCTCATACTTCATGGCTAGATCCTGGGCTTTTTCTGGATTGCATCACGTAGTAATGAATTACAACACTGAATCAGTCAATTAAACCTGGTTTCCATCAATATCTTAGAGGACAACGCAAGTTAGGTCTGGGATAGGTCTTGGACTTGCCCTCATCAGGCTCATACTTTCGCGTTTTTCACATACTTGTTGAACAGATCCTGGGTTTTTTCTGGTTTGGATCACGTAGTAATGTGTGTCCACACTGAAACAATCAATTAAACCTGGTCTTGATAAATATTTTAGAGGATAACGCATTTTAGGTCCGGGATAGGTCTGGGATTTGCCCTCATCAGACTCATACTTTCGCACACTTCACATACTCGTTGAACGGATCCTGGGTTTTTTCTGGTTTGGATCACGTAGTAGTGTGGTACCACACTGAAACAGTCCATTAAACCTGGTTTGGATCAATATTTTAGAGGATAACGCATGTTAGGTCTAGGTTAGCTCTGGGATTTTCACTCATCAGACTCATACTTTCGCATTCTTCACATACTTGTTGAACTGATCCTGGGTTTTTTCTGGTTTGGATCACGTAGTAATGTGGTACCACACTGAAACAGTCGATTAAACCTGGTTTCGATCAATATTTTAGAGGATAACGCAAGTTAGGTCTGGGATAGATCTGGGATTTGACCTCATCAGACTCACACTTTCGCACACTTCACATACTCGTTGAACAGATCCTGGGTTATTTTCTGGTTTGGATCACATAGTAATGTGGTACCACACTGAAACAGTCGATTAAACCAGGTTTCGATCAATCTTTTAGAGAATAATTCATGTGATGTCTAGGTTAGGTCTGGGATTTGCTCTCATCAGGCTCATTCTTTCGCATATTTCTCATACATGTTGAACAGATCCTGGGTTTTTTCTGGTTTGGATCACGTAGTAATGAGGGACCACACTGAAACAATCAATTAAACCTGGTCTTGATAAATATTTTAGAGGATAACGCATGTTAGGTCTGGGTTAGGTCTAGGATTTGCCCTCATCAGGCTCATACATTCGCATATTTCTCATACTCCATGGCTAGATCCTGGGCTGTTTCTGGATTGTACCACGTAGTAATTGGGTACCACGCTGAAACAGTCAATTAAACCTGGTTTCAATCAATATTTTAGAGGATAACGCATGTTAGGCCTAGGTTAGGTCTGGGATTTTCACTGATCAGACCCATACTTTCGCATTCTTCACATACTTGTTAACGGATCCTGGGTTTTTTCTGGTTTGGATCACGTAGTAATGTGGGGCCACACTGAAACAGTCCATTAAACCAGGTTTCGCTCAATATTTTAGAGGATAACGCATATTAGGTCTAGGTTAGGTCTGGGAATTACTCTCATCAGGCTCATTCTTTCGCATATTTCTCATACTTGATGGCTAGATCCTGGGCTTTTTCTGGATTGCATCACGTAGTAATGTAGTACCACACAGAAACAGTCAATGAAACCTGGTTTTCATCAATATTTTTGAGGACAACGCAAGTTAGGTCTAAGTAAGGCCTGAGATTTTCACTGATCAGACTCATACTTTCGCATTCTTCACATACTTGTTGAACGGATCCTGGGTTTTTTCTGGTTTGGATCACGTAGTAATGTGGTACCACAATGAAACGGTCAATTAAACCTGGTTTCGATCAATATTTTTGAGGATAACGCAAGTTAGGTCTGGGATAGGCCTGGGATTTCCTCTCATCAGACTCATACTTTCGCACACTTCACATACTCGTTTGACAGATCCTGGGTTATTTTCTGGTTTGGATCACGCAGTAATGTGGGACCACACTGAAACAGTCAATTAAACCTGGTTTCGATCAATATTTTAGAGAATAATTCATGCTATGTCTAGGTTAGGTCTGGGATTTGCTCTCATCAGGCTCATTCTTTCGCATATTTCTCAGACTTGATGGCTAGATGCTGGGCTTTTTCTGGATTGCATCACGTTGTAATGAAGTACAACACTGAAACAGTCAATTAAACCTGGCTTCCATCATTATCTTAGAGGACAACGCAAGTTAGGTCTGGGATAGGTCTGCGATTTGCCCTCATCAGGCTCATACTTTCCGCGTTTTTCATATACTTGTTGAACTGATCCTGGGTTTTTTCTGGTTTGGATCAGGTAGTAGTGTGGGACCACACTGAAACAATCAATTAAACCTGATCTTGATAAATATTTTAGAGGATAACGCATGTTAGGTCTGGGATAGGTCTGGGATTTGCCCTCATCAGACTCATACTTTCGCATTCTTCACATACTTCTTGAACGGAACCTTGGTTTTTTCTGGTTTGGATCACGTAGTAATGTGGTACCACACTGAAACGGTCAATTAAACCTGGTTTCGATCAATATTTTAGAGGATAACGCAAGTTAGGTCTGGGATAGGTCTGGGATTTGCCCTCATCAGGCTCATACTTTCGCGTTTTTCACATACTTGTTGAACAGATCATGGGTTTTTTCTGGTTTGGGTCACGTAGTAGTGTGATACCACACTGAAACAGTCGATTAAACCTGGTTTCGATCAATATTTTAGAGGATAACGCATGTGAGGTCTAGGTTAGCCCTGGGATTTTCACTCATCAGACTCATACTTTCGCATTCTTCACATACTTGTTGAACTGATCCTGGGTTTTTTCTGGTTTGGATCACGTAGTAATGTGGTACCACACTGAAACAGTCGATTGAACCTGGTTTCGATCAATATTTTAGAGGATAACACAAGTTAAGTCTGGGATTGGTCTGGGATTTGACCTCATCAGACTCATACTTTCGCACACTTCACATACTCGTTGAACAGATCCTGGGTTATTTTCTGGTTTGGATCACATAGTAATGTGGTACCACACTGAAACAGTCGATTAAACCAGGTTTCGATCAATATTTTAGAGGATAACGCATGTTAGGTCTAGGTTAGGCCTGTGATTTGCCCTCATCAGACACATACTTTCGCATTCTCCACATACTTGTTGAACAGATCCTGGGTTTTTTGAGGTCTGGATCACGTAGTAATGTGGTACCACACTGAAACATTCAATTAAACCTGGTCTTCATAAATATTTTAGAGGATAACGCATGTTAGGTCTGGGTTAGGTCTAGGATTTGCCCTCATCAGGCTCATACTTTCGCATATTTCTCATACTTGATGGCTAGATCCAGGGCTTTTTCTGGATTGGATCACGTGGTAATGTGGTACCACACTGGAACAGTAAATGAAACGCAGTTGCGATCGCTATTTTAGAGGATAACGCATGTTAGGTCTAAGTTAGGCCTGGGATTTGCCCTCATCAGACATATACTTTCGCATTCTTCACATACTTGTTGAACGTATCCTGGGTTTTTTCTGGTTTGGATCACGTAGTAATGTGGTACCACACTGAAACAGTCGATTAAACCTGGTTTCGATCAATATTTTTGAGAATTACTCATGTTAGGTCTAGGTTAGGTCTGGGATTTGCTCTCATCAGGCTCGTACATTCGCAAATTTCTCATACTTGATGGACTGATTCTGTGCTTTTTCTGGTTTGGATCCCGTAGTAATGTGGTACCACACTGAAACTGTCCATTAAACCTGGTTTCGATCAATATTTTTGAGGATAACGCAAGTTATGTCTAGGTTAAGCCTGTGATTTGCCCTCATCAGACACATACGTTCGCATTCTTCACATACTTGTTGAACGGATCCTGGGTATTTTTCTGGTTTGGATCACGTAGTGATGTGGTACCACACTGAAACAGTCCATTAAACCTGGTTTCGATCAATATTTTAGAGGATAACGCATGTTATGTCTAGGTTAGGCCTGTGATTTGCCCTCATCAGACACATACTTTCGCATTCTCCACATACTTGTTGAACAGATCCTGGGTTTTTTCAGGTTTGGATCACGTAGTAATGTGGTACCACACTGAAACATTCAATTAAACCTGGTCTTGATAAATATTTTAGAGGATAACGCATGTTAGGTCTGGGTTAGGTCTAGGATTTGCCCACATCAGGCTCATACTTTCGCATATCTCTCATACTTGATGGCTAGACCCAGGGCTTTTTCTGGATTGGATCACGTAGTAATGTGGTACCACACTGAAACAGTCGATTAAACCTGGTTTCGATCAATATTTTAGAGGATAACGCACGTTATGTCTAGGTTAGGCCTGTGATTTGCCCTCATCAGACACATACTTTCGCATTCTCCACATACTTGTTGAACAGATCCTGTGTTTCTTCAGGTTAGGATCACGTAGTAATGTGGTACCACACTGAAACATTCAATTAAACCTGGTCTTGATAAATATTTTAGAGGATAACGCATGTTAGGTCTGGGTTAGGTCTAGGATTTGCCCACATCAGGCTCATACTTTCGCATATTTCTCATACTTGATGGCTAGACGCAGGGCTTTTTCTGGATTGGATCACGTAGTGTTGTGGTACCACACTGAAACAGTCGACTAAACCTGGTTTCGATCAATATTTTAGAGGATAACGCAAGTTAAGTCTGGGATTGGTCTGAGATTTGACCTCATCAGACTCATACTTTCGCACACTTCACATACTCGTTGAACAGATCCTGGGTTATTTTCTGGTTTGGAACACATAGTAATGTGGTACCACACTGAAACAGTCGATTACACCAGGTTTCGATCAATATTTTTGAGGATAACGCATGTTAGGTCTAGGTTAGGCCTGGGATTTTCACTCATCAGGCTCATACTTTCGCGTTCTTCACATACTTGTTGAACGGATCCTGGGTTTTTTCTTGTTTGGATCATGTTGTAATGTGGGACCATACTGAAACAGTCGATTAAACCAAGTTTCGATCAATATTTTTCAGGATAACGCATGTTAGCTCTAGGTTAGGCCTGGGATTTTCACCCATCAGGCTCATACTTTCGCATTCTTCACATACTTGTTGAACGGATCCTGGGTTTTTTCTGGTTTGGATCACGTAGTAATGTGGTACCACACTGAAACATTCAATTAAACCTGGTCTTGATAAATATTTTAGAGGATAACGCATGTTAGGTCTGGGTTAGGTCTAGGATTTGCCCACATCAGGCTCATACTTTCGCATATCTCTCATACTTGATGGCTAGACCCAGGGCTTTTTCTGGATTGGATCACGTAGTAATGTGGTACCACACTGAAACAGTCGATTAAACCTGGTTTCGATCAATATTTTAGAGGATAACGCACGTTATGTCTAGGTTAGGCCTGTGATTTGCCCTCATCAGACACATACTTTCGCATTCTCCACATACTTGTTGAACAGATCCTGTGTTTCTTCAGGTTAGGATCACGTAGTAATGTGGTACCACACTGAAACATTCAATTAAACCTGGTCTTGATAAATATTTTAGAGGATAACGCATGTTAGGTCTGGGTTAGGTCTAGGATTTGCCCACATCAGGCTCATACTTTCGCATATTTCTCATACTTGATGGCTAGACGCAGGGCTTTTTCTGGATTGGATCACGTAGTGTTGTGGTACCACACTGAAACAGTCGACTAAACCTGGTTTCGATCAATATTTTAGAGGATAACGCAAGTTAAGTCTGGGATTGGTCTGAGATTTGACCTCATCAGACTCATACTTTCGCACACTTCACATACTCGTTGAACAGATCCTGGGTTATTTTCTGGTTTGGAACACATAGTAATGTGGTACCACACTGAAACAGTCGATTACACCAGGTTTCGATCAATATTTTTGAGGATAACGCATGTTAGGTCTAGGTTAGGCCTGGGATTTTCACTCATCAGGCTCATACTTTCGCGTTCTTCACATACTTGTTGAACGGATCCTGGGTTTTTTCTTGTTTGGATCATGTTGTAATGTGGGACCATACTGAAACAGTCGATTAAACCAAGTTTCGATCAATATTTTTCAGGATAACGCATGTTAGCTCTAGGTTAGGCCTGGGATTTTCACCCATCAGGCTCATACTTTCGCATTCTTCACATACTTGTTGAACGGATCCTGGGTTTTTTCTGGTTTGGATCACGTAGTAATGTGGTACCACACTGAAACAGTCGATTAAACCTGGTTTCGATCAATATTTTAGAGGATAACGCAAGTTAGGTCTGGGATAGGTCTGGGATTTGACCTCATCAGACTCATACTTTCGCACACGTCACATACTCGTTGAACAGATCCTGGGTTATTTTCTGGTTTGGATCACATAGTAATGTGGTACCACACTGAAACAATCAATTAAACCTGGTCTTGATAAATATTTTAGAGGATAACGCATGTTAGGTCTGGGTTAGGTCTAGGATTTGCCGTCATCAGGCTCATACTTTCGCATATTTCTCATACTTCATGGCTAGCTCCTGGGCTGTTTCTGGATTGTATCACGTAGTAATGTGGTACCACGCTGAAACTGTCAATTAAACCTGGTTTCAATCAATATTTTAGAGGATAACGCATGTTAGGCCTAGGTTAGGTCTGGGATTTGCTCACATCAGGCTCATACTTTCGCACACTTCGCATACTCGTTTGACAGATCCTGGATTATATTCTGGTTTGGATCGCATAGTAATTGCGGTGCCACACTGAAACAGTCGATTAAACCAAGTTTCGATTAATATTTTTCAGGATAACGCATGTTAGCTCTAGGTTAGGCCTGGGATTTTCACTCATCAGACTCATACTTTCGCAATCTTCACATACTTGTTGAGCGGATCATGGGTTTTTTCTGGTTTGGATCACGTAGTAATGTGGGACCACACTGAAACAATCAATTAAACCTGGTCTTGATAAATATTTTAGAGGATAACGCATGTTAGGTCTGGGATAGGTCGGGGATTTGCCCGCATCAGACTCATACTTTCGCACACTTCACATACTCGTTGAACAGATCCTGGGTTTTTTCTGGTTTGGATCACGTAGTAATGTGGAACCACACTGAAACATTCAATTAAACCTGGTCTTGATAAATATTTTAGAGGATAACGCATGTTAGGTCTGGGTTAGGTCTAGGATTAGCCCTCGTCAGGCTCATACTTTCGCATATTTCTCATACTTCATGGCTAGATCCTGGGCTATTTCTGGTTTGGATCACGTAGTAATGTGGTACCACACTGAAACAGTCGATTAAACCTGGTTTCGATCGATATTTTAGACGATAACGCAAGTTAGGTCTGGGATAGGTCTGGGATTTGACCTCATCAGACTCATACTTTCGCACACTTCACATACTCGTTGAACAGATCCTGGGTTATTTTCTGGTTTGGATCACACAGTAATGTGGTACCACACTGAAACAGTCGATTAAACCAGGTATCGATCAATATTTTAGAGAATAATTCATGTTAGGTCTAGGTTAGGTCTGGGATTTGCTCTCATCAGGCTCATTCTTTCGCATATTTCTCATACATGTTGAACAGATCCTGGGTTTTTTCTGGTTTGGATCACGTAGTAATGTGGGACCACACTGAAACAGTCAATTAAACCTGGTCTTGATAAATATTTTAGAGGATAACGCATGTTAGGTCTGGGTTAGGTCTAGGATTTGCCCTCATCAGGCTCTTACTTTCGCATATTTCTCATACTTCATGGCTAGATCCTGGGCTGTTTCTGGTTTGGATCACATAGCAATGTGGTACCACACTGGAACAGTCGATTAAACCAGGTTTCGATCAATATTTTTGAGGATAACGCATGTTATGTCTAGGTTAGGCCTGTGATTTGCCCTCATCAGACACATACTTTCGCATTCTCCACATACTTGTTGAACAGATCCTGGGTTTTTTCAGGTTTGGATCACGTAGTAATGTGGTACCACACTGAAACATTCAATTAAACCTGGTCTTGATAAATATTTTAGAGGATAACGCATGTTAGGTCTGGGTTAGGTCTAGGATTTGCCCACATCAGGCTCATACTTTCGCATATCTCTCATACTTGATGGCTAGACCCAGGGCTTTTTCTGGATTGGATCACGTAGTAATGTGGTACCACACTGAAACAGTCGATTAAACCTGGTTTCGATCAATATTTTAGAGGATAACGCACGTTATGTCTAGGTTAGGCCTGTGATTTGCCCTCATCAGACACATACTTTCACATTCTCCACATACTTGTTGAACAGATCCTGTGTTTCTTCAGGTTAGGATCACGTAGTAATGTGGTACCACACTGAAACATTCAATTAAACCTGGTCTTGATAAATATTTTAGAGGATAACGCATGTTAGGTCTGGGTTAGGTCTAGGATTTGCCCACATCAGGCTCATACTTTCGCATATTTCTCATACTTGATGGCTAGACGCAGGGCTTTTTCTGGATTGGATCACGTAGTGTTGTGGTACCACACTGAAACAGTCGACTAAACCTGGTTTCGATCAATATTTTAGAGGATAACGCAAGTTAAGTCTGGGATTGGTCTGAGATTTGACCTCATCAGACTCATACTTTCGCACACTTCACATACTCGTTGAACAGATCCTGGGTTATTTTCTGGTTTGGAACACATAGTAATGTGGTACCACACTGAAACAGTCGATTACACCAGGTTTCGATCAATATTTTTGAGGATAACGCATGTCAGGTCTAGGTTAGGCCTGGGATTTTCACTCATCAGGCTCATACTTTCGCGTTCTTCACATACTTGTTGAACGGATCCTGGGTTTTTTCTTGTTTGGATCATGTTGTAATGTGGGACCATACTGAAACAGTCGATTAAACCAAGTTTCGATCAATATTTTTCAGGATAACGCATGTTAGCTCTAGGTTAGGCCTGGGATTTTCACCCATCAGGCTCATACTTTCGCATTCTTCACATACTTGTTGAACGGATCCTGGGTTTTTTCTGGTTTGGATCACGTAGTAATGTGGTACCACACTGAAACAGTCGATTAAACCTGGTTTCGATCAATATTTTAGAGGATAACGCAAGTTAGGTCTGGGATAGGTCTGGGATTTGACCTCATCAGACTCATACTTTCGCACACGTCACATACTCGTTGAACAGATCCTGGGTTATTTTCTGGTTTGGATCACATAGTAATGTGGTACCACACTGAAACAATCAATTAAACCTGGTCTTGATAAATATTTTAGAGGATAACGCATGTTAGGTCTGGGTTAGGTCTAGGATTTGCCGTCATCAGGCTCATACTTTCGCATATTTCTCATACTTGATGGCTAGCTCCTGGGCTGTTTCTGGATTGTATCACGTAGTAATGTGGTACCACGCTGAAACTGTCAATTAAACCTGGTTTCAATCAATATTTTAGAGGATAACGCATGTTAGGCCTAGGTTAGGTCTGGGATTTGCTCACATCAGGCTCATACTTTCGCACACTTCACATACTCGTTTGACAGATCCTGGATTATTTTCTGGTTTGGATCGCATAGTAATTGTGGTGCCACACTGAAACAGTCGATTAAACCAAGTTTCGATTAATATTTTTCAGGATAACGCATGTTAGCTCTAGGTTAGGCCTGGGATTTTCACTCATCAGACTCATACTTTCGCAATCTTCACATACTTGTTGAACGGATCATGGGTTTTTTCTGGTTTGGATCACGTAGTAATGTGGGACCACACTGAAACAATCAATTAAACCTGGTCTTGATAAATATTTTAGAGGATAACGCATGTTAGGTCTGGGATAGGTCGGAGGATTTGCCCGCATCAGACTCATACTTTCGCACACTTCACATACTCGTTGAACAGATCCTGGGTTTTTTCTGGTTTGGATCACGTAGTAATGTGGAACCACACTGAAACATTCAATTAAACCTGGTCTTGATAAATATTTTAGAGGATAACGCATGTTAGGTCTGGGTTAGGTCTAGGATTAGCCCTCGTCAGGCTCATACTTTCGCATATTTCTCATACTTCATGGCTAGATCCTGGGCTATTTCTGGTTTGGATCACGTAGTAATGTGGTACCACACTGAAACAGTCGATTAAACCTGGTTGCGATCGATATTTTAGAGGATAACGCAAGTTAGGTCTGGGACAGGTCTGGGATTTGACCTCATCAGACTCATACTTTCGCACACTTCACATACTCGTTGAACAGATCCTGGGTTATTTTCTGGTTTGGATCACACAGTAATGTGGTACCACACTGAAACAGTCGATTAAACCAGGTATCGATCAATATTTTAGAGAATAATTCATGTTAGGTCTAGGTTAGGTCTGGGATTTGCTCTCATCAGGCTCATTCTTTCGCATATTTCTCATACATGTTGAACAGATCCTGGGTTTTTTCTGGTTTGGATCACGTAGTAATGTGGGACCACACTGAAACAGTCAATTAAACCTGGTCTTGATAAATAGTTTAGAGGATAACGCATGTTAGGTCTGGGTTAGGTCTAGGATTTGCCCTCATCAGGCTCTTACTTTCGCATATTTCTCATACTTCATGGCTAGATCCTGGGCTGTTTCTGGTTTGGATCACATAGCAATGTGGTACCACACTGGAACAGTCGATTAAACCAGGTTTCGATCAATATTTTTGAGGATAACGCATGTTAGGTCTAGGTTAGGCCTGGGATTTTCACTCATCAGACTCATACTTTCGCATTCTTCACATACTTGTTGAACGGATCCTGGGGTTTTTCTGGTTTGGATCACGTAGTAATGTGGTACCACACTGAAACATTCGATTAAACCTGGTTTCGATCATTATTTTAGAGGATAACGCAAGTTAGGTCTGGGATGGGTCAGGGATTTGACCTCATCAGACTCATAATTTCGCACACTTCACATACTCCTCGAACAGATCCTGGGTTATTTTCTGGTTTGGATCACATAGTAATGTGGTACCACACTGAAACAGTCGATTAAACCTGGTTTCGATCAATATTTTAGAGAACAATTTATGTTAGGTCTAGGTTAGGCCCGGGATTTGCCCTCATCAGGGTCATACTTTCGCGATTTTCACATACTTGTTGAACAGATCCTGGGTTCTTTCTAGTTTGGATCACGTAGTAATGTGGTACCACACTGAAACAGTCCATTAAACCTGGCTTCGATCAATATTTTTGGGGATAACGCATGTTCTGTCTAGGATAGGCCTGGGATTTGCCCTCATCAGACACATACTTTCGCATTCTTCACATGCTTGTTGAACGGATTCCGGGTTTTTTCTGGTTTGGATCACATAGTAATGTGGTACCACACTGAAACAGTCGATTAAACCTGGTTTGTTCAATATTTTTGAGGATAACTCATGTTAGGTCTAGGTTAGGCCCGGGATTTGCCCTCATCAGGGTCATATTTCCGCGTTCTTCACATACTTGTTGAACAGATCCTGGGTATTTTTCTGGTTTGGATCACGTAGTAATGTGGTACCACACTGAAACAGTCCATTAAACCTGGTCTTGATAAATATTTTTGAGGGTAACGCATGTTAGGTCTAGGTTAGGCCTGGGATTTTCCCTCATCAGACACATACTTTCGCATTCTTCACATACTTGTTGAACGGATCCTTGGTTTTTTCTGCTTTGGATCACGTAGTAATGTGGTACCACACTGAAACATTCAATTAAACCTGGTCTTGATAAATATTTTAGAGGATAACGCATGTTAGGTCTGGGATAGGTCTGGGATTTGCCCTCATCAGACACATCCTCTCGCATTCTCCACATACTTGTTGAACAGATCCTGGGTTTTTTCAGGTTTGGATCACGTAGTAATGTGGGACCACACTGAAATATTCAATTAAACCTGGTCTTGATAAATATTTTAGAGGATGACGCATGTTAGGTCTGGGTTAGGTCTAGGATTTGCCCTCATCAGGCTCATTCTTTCGCATATTTCTCATACATGTTGAACAGATCCTGGGTTTTTTCTGGTTTGGATCACGTAGTAATGTGGTACCACACTGAAACAGTCCATTAAACCTGCTTGCGATCAATATTTTAGAGGACAACGCAAGTTAAGTCTGGGATAGGTCTGGGATTTGCCCTCATCAGGCTCATACTTTCCGCGTTTGTCACATACTTGTTGAACAGATCCTGGGTTTTTTCTGGTTTGGGTCACGTAGTAGCGTGATACCACACTGAAACAGTCGATTAAACCTGGTTTCGATCAATATTTTAGAGAACAATTTATGTTAGGTCTAGGTTAGGCCCGGGATTTGCCCTCATCAGGGTCATATTTCCGCGTTTTTCACATACTTGCTGAACAGATCCTGGGTTTTTTCTGGTTTGGATCACGTAGTAGTGTGGTACCACACTGAAACAGTCCATTAAACCTGCTTGCGATCAATATTTTAGAGGATAACGCAAGTTAAGTCTGGGATAGGTCTGGGATTTGCCCTCATCAGGCTCATACTTTCCGCGTTTTTCACATACTTGTTGAACAGATCCTGGGTTTTTTCTGGTTTGGATCACGTAGTAGTGTGGGACCACACTGAAACAATCAATTAAACCTGGTCTTGATAAATATTTTAGAGGATAACGCATGTTAGGTCTGGGTTAGGTCTAGGATTTGCCCTCATCAGGCTCATTCTTTCGCATATTTCTCATACATGTTGAACAGATCCTGGGTTTTTTCTGGTTTGGATCACGTAGTAATGTGGTACCACACTGAAACAATCAATTAAACCTGGTCTTGATAAATATTTTAGAGGATAACGCATGTTAGGTCTGGGTTAGGTCTACGATTTGCCCTCATCAGGCTCATACTTTCGCATATTTCTCATACTTCATGGCTAGATCATGGGCTTTTTCTGGATTGCATCACGTAGTAATGAATTACAACACTGAATCAGTCAATTAAACCTGGTTTCCATCAATCTCTTAGGGGACAACGCAAGTTAGGTCTGGGATAGGTCTTGGACTTGCCCTCATCAGGCTCATACTTTCGCGTTTTTCACATACTTGTTGAACAGATCCTGGGTTTTTTCTGGTTTGGATCACGTAGTAATGTGTTTCCACACTGAAACAATCAATTAAACCTGGTCTTGATAAATATTTTAGAGGATAACGCATTTTAGGTCTGGGATAGGTCTGGGATTTGCCCTCATCAGGCTCATACTTTCCGCGTTTTTCACATACTTGTTGAACAGATTCTGGGTTTTTTCTGGTTTGGATCACGTAGTAGTGTGGGACCACACTGAAACAATTAATTAAACCTGGTCTTGATAAATATTTTAGAGGATAACGCATGTTAGGTCTGGGTTAGGTCTAGGATTTGCCCTCATCAGGCTCATTCTTTCGCATATTTCTCATACATGTTGAACAGATCCTGGGTTTTTTCTGGTTTGGATCACGTAGTAATGTGGTACCACACTGAAACAATCAATTAAACCTGGTCTTGATAAATATTTTAGAGGATAACGCATGTTAGGTCTGGGTTAGGTCTAGGATTTGCCCTCATCAGGCTCATACTTTCGCATATTTCTCATACTTCATGGCTAGATCCTGGGCTTTTTCTGGATTGCATCACGTAGTAATGAATTACAACACAGAATCAGTCAATTAAACCTGGTTTCCATCAATCTCTTAGAGGACAACGCAAGTTAGGTCTGGGATAGGTCTTGGACTTGCCCTCATCAGGCTCATACTTTCGCGTTTTTCACATACTTGTTGAACAGATCCTGGGTTTTTTCTGGTTTGGATCACGTAGTAATGTGTGTCCACACTGAAACAATCAATTAAACCTGGTCTTGATAAATATTTTAGAGGATAACGCATTTTAGGTCTGGGATAGGTCTGGGATTTGCCCTCATCAGACTCATACATTCGCACACTTCACATACTCGTTGAACAGATCCTGGGTTTTTTCTGGTTTGGATCACGTAGTAGTGTGGTACCACACTGAAACAGTCCATTAAACCTGGTTTTCATCAATATTTTAGAGGACAACGCAAGTTAGGTCTAGGTAAGGCCTGAGATTTTCGCAGATCAGACTCATACTTTCGCATTCTTCACATACTTGTTGAACGGATCCTGGGTTTTTTCTGGTTTGGATCACGTAGTAATGTGGTACCACCCTGAAACGGTCAATTAAACCTGGTTTCGATCAATATTTTAGAGGATAACGCAAGTTAGGTCTGGGATAGGTCTGGGATTTGCCCTCATCAGGCTCATACTTTCGCGTTTTTCACATACTTGTTGAACAGATCATGGGTTTTTTCTGGTTTGGGTCACGTAGTAGCGTGATACCACACTGAAACAGTCGATTAAATCTGGTTTCCATCAATATCTTAGAGGATAACGCATGTTAGGTCTAGGTTAGGTCTGGGATTTTCACTCATCAGACTCATACTTTCGCATTCTTCACATACTTGTTGAACGGATCCTGGGTTTTTTCTGGTTTGGATCACGTAGTAATGTGGGACCACACTGAAACAGTCAATTAAACCTGGTTTCGATCAATATTTTAGAGAATAATTCATGTTAGGTCTAGGTTAGGTCTGGGATTTGCTCTCATCAGGCTCATTCATTCGCATATTTCTCATACTTTATGGCTAGATCCTGGGCTTTTTCTGGATTGCATCACGTAGTAATGAAGTACAACACTGAAACAGTCAATTAAACCTGGTTTCCATCTATATCTTAGAGGACAACGCAAGTTAGGTCTGGGATAGGTCTGGGATTTGCCCTCATCAGGCTCATACTTTCGCGTTTTTCACATACTTTTTGAACAGATCCTGGGTTTTTTCTGGTTTGGATCACGTAGTAATGTGGGACCACACTTTTTTTTTTTTTTTTTTTTTTTTTTTGTCGGGGTGAAAATCTTCGAAAGACTCCCTCCCACCTCCTTGGGGAGAGGTGGGAGGGGTGTGTGGGATTCCCCGCGCCCGTACAACGACAGGCGCGGGACCTACCCACTAAAAACCCCACGGTGACCCTTCGGCACGCTTTGGGAGGATACCGGGAATCGCTCGAAGCATTCTTCCGGTATCCTCCCCGTGCCCGCGCTTTCGCGCCCATCCCCCGGGGGGACAATCGGTCCCCCCAGTAGACACACTGCCTCATAGCGGCGGGACGGGGTCACTCCATCCCGCCGCTATCCGTCCCGGGGCCGCGTTTAGTGGCGGCTGCGAGCCCCAACTCGCAACCGCCCGCGACCCCGTTTCCACCCCTCGGCGGCCGGGCGTTCATGGCCGCACCAGACCGCCGAGGGTGCCTCCCCTTGCGTCGGACCGGTAGGGGGAGGCACTCCTACCCCCAACCGGTCCGACCCGGCGCCGCCTGGCGGGAGGAGGGTCCCCTCAGGACCCCCCTCCCAGCCTAGGTCATCCGCCACGCCGAGGCGGCCGCCCGCGACGCCTCGCGACCGGGCGACGACCTCGGGCCACCGCACGGGCGCGAGCTTCAGCACGCCGCTGAAGCTCGCGCTCCCTCCCCGCGGCCTCCTTCTGCAACATTACGTTCTCGCAGAAGGAGGCCACGGCCCTCCACTTCTCCTCGCTGCCGAGCATGGCGCGCACCACGCCCGGCAGCGAGACATCCCGCCCGACGACGCCGACCAGGACACAGAGCTCCCCCTCCCACGCGGGGCATACCTCCAGGGTATGATCCGCCGTGTCCTGCTCAGCGTCGCAGTGGCGGCAACGCGCCGTCGGCTCCTTCCCTATCCGGCACAGGTATCTTCCGAAGCTGCCATGCCCGGAAAATACCTGTGCCAGCCGGTAGGTGAGGCTGCCATGGCCTCTGTCCAGCCACTCCTTCAGGAATGGCCGAACAGCCCCGACAGTCCGGTGCCCCGCGGTTGGCAGAGCCAGCCGCTCCTGCCACGCGAGCAACACGGACTGCCGGGCCTGGCGCTTCAAATCGCCCCAAGCAGGTTCCTGCCCGCCCGGGACCGCCCCCACCCCCGCGCGACGGTCGACGCGGTGCCAGTACATCACCGCGTGCGACCGCGCGAGCAGGTCCATGGGCGGCATCCCCGCTAGAACCGTCGCCGCCTCATGTGACACGGTCCGATACCCGCGGACGACCCTGAGCGCCATGCGCCTCTGCACCCGTCGCAGCATAGTCATGCTGCGCCGGGAGGCAGCCAGGTCGTCCGCCCAGACGGTGGCCCCGTATAGGGCCACCGACTGGACCATTGCCACATAGAGGCGACGAACTCGGCCCGCCGGGCCCCCCAGGTTGGGCAGGATCCGGCCCAGAGCCGCAACCATCCTTTCCAACCGGGGGACCAGGCGGCGGAAATGCTCCTCGAAACGCCAGTGGCTATCGAGGATCAGCCCTAGATACCTGATCTGGGGCTTCACCTCGATGTCAGCCCCACCCACCCGGATCAGAGGGGGTGGCGGATCCTGCCGAGGTGAATGAAACGCAATCACCTCGGTCTTATGGACCGCCACCGTCATCCCCATCCCCCTGATCCGGTCGACGACGCGTTGCGACCCCTCCTCCGCGCGACGCATGGCCCTCCCCCAGTGCGCCCCGACGGCCAGCACCAGTGTGTCATCCGCATAACACACCGTGCTGACGCCGTCGGGGAGGCCGGCCCGCAACACCGAGTCGTACGCGATGTTCCACAGGATTGGCCCGAGGACCAACCCCTGCGGAACACCGCAGTACACCTCCCTCCGCATATCACCATCCCGGCCCGGATACTCGATCCACCTGCCGCGGAGATAATCCCCGACGACCGCCCTGAGACAAGGGGGGACTCGATGATATTCGAGTCCCCTCCTTATCTCTTTCCAGGGGAGGGTGTTAAAGGCATTGGCAATATCCAAGGATACTGCCAATGCCACCCCTCCCCGGGAGACGGCCGCCTCCGAGAGGGCCCTCACACGACCTATCGCGTCGATAGTCGATCGGCCCCCCCGGAAACCGAACTGGCAGTCGGCCAGATCGGGATCACCCCGCGACAGGTGCTCGACGAGGCGGGCAGCAATCACGCGCTCGAAGAGCTTGCCCACCTCGTCGAGGAGACAAATGGGCCGGTATGCGGAGGGAGACTCCGCGGGCCGACCCTCCTTCCGGAGGAGGACCATACTCGCCACCTTCCAACTGGGGGGGAATCGCCCGTCCCTCAGGTAGCGGTCGAACAACCGCCTGAGGTCGGCCCCAAGGACGCCCTGGGTCAAGACCCAAACCCGGCCGGGCACACCATCCGGACCCGGGGCCGTGTTACGAACCCCGAGCCGTCTAATGGCCGCTGCCAGCTCCTCCTGCGTGACCCCCAGCTCGGCCGTCCACTCCACTGGGACAGCCGCCGCCGCCGGAGGACGCGGTCCCCTCTCCCCAATTGGGAAGAGTGTATTGACACGTCCTCCTGCAGCCGGGGGTCAAGACCCTCGGTGACGGGGGGCGCCCACGAGCGGAGCTTATTCAACACCACCTTATATGGGCGCCCCCATGGATCGTCATCAAGGGTCTGGAGGAGCTCCTTCCATGCCTGGGTCTTGGCCCGTTTGATGGCGACCTGCAGAGCAACCCGCGCCACGCGGTGTGCTCCATACAGGTCATCAGCTGCCCTCGCTCGCGCCACGCCGTCGCCTGTACGTTGACGACGGCGCGCGCGGGTGTACTGGCGTCGGGCGCGGACAGTCGCGACTCGCAACTCCGCGATCGCGTCCGACCACCAGTACACCGCCCGGCGAGGAAAAGCCCGCCCGACCCGAGGCATCGCCGCGTCGCAAATACCCGCGACCAATGCTCCGAGCCGGGCGACCTCCTCCTCTATGCTCGGCAACTCGGCCGCTCCCTGCGGCCAAGTTGCAGCGAGGGCAGCTGCCATCAGGGCGTCCTTGTCCAGGCGCCGAAGCGCCCAGCGGCGTGGTGGGGTGCCACGCAGGCGGCCGTGTCGGGATGCACTCGCGGCGGCAGAGACCTCCATCCGGATGTACCGGTGATCGGAGAGTGTCTCTGCCCCCGCGACCACGTGCCAACCCGACACCATGCGCACGGCGTTGGGGGTCGCGAATCCAACATCCACGATGGACCCCCCATATCGCCGCACGCATGTGTGCTCCGACCCCCGGTTCAATACCCGGAGGTCGAGCCCCGCCGCCCAATCGCCCAGGATCCCGCCGCGAACGGAGGTCCTGGGGGATCCCCAAGCCACCGACTTGGCATTAAAATCCCCCAGGACCAGCACCGGCCGGGCCGCGTAGCGCTGCACGCATGCCGCGACCTCGGCCAAGTACAGCTCGAACGCAGCGTGACCGCTACGGGGCGAAATGTAGCACCCCACCACAGCGACTCCCCCCCAGTCCACGGCGACGAATCCCCGACCGCGCTCCAACAAGGAGAACGGTGGGGACCCGTCGCCTCCTCCCCATACCGTCGCCACCAAGCCGTCCGCGTCGCCCACCCAATGAGGGTGATCAGGGACGCGGTACGGCTCGGCGGCGACCGCCAGGCCAACCCCCCACTCCGCGAGGACTTGGGACATCAAGTCCTGTGCCGCGCGGCAGTGGTTGAGGTTGGCCTGGAGGAGGAGGCGGGGCGGCATTAATTAATGGCCGCGCCAGCCTCCTCCCGGCCGTCCGTCCCCGTAGCACCGTCCACCTCCATGGAGGACGATGCCACCGCCCTCGGCACCGGAGCCGGTGCAGCCCGCCTCTTCCTCTCCTTCCGGGAGGGGGGGAGCACTTCTTGCTCCCCACCCTGTGATCGGCTGGCCTCCCCATGTCCGCACACAGCGGGCAGTGGGGGGCCGCCGAGCACTGGCTCGCACGGTGCTCTTTGGCACCGCAGCGGTAACACTGACCGCTGCGGTCCACCGGCGAGGTGCACCACTGCCTCACGTGCCCCAATTCGAGGCAGCGGTGACACTGGAGCGGGCGCGGCGCGAGGATTTCCACTCGCGCCGAAACCCACCCCACCAACACCCTCCCGGATTCCGCCACCTTACGGGCGGCATGTGGGACCACACTGAAACAATCAATTAAACCTGGTCTTGATAAATATTTTAGAGGATAACGCATGTTAGGTCTGGGATAGGTCTAGGATTTGCCCTCATCAGGCTCATACTTTCGCATATTTCTCATACTTCATGGCTAGATCCTGGGCTTTTTCTGGATTGCATCACGTAGTAATGAATTACAACACTGAATCAGTCAATTAAACCTGGTTTCCATCAATATCTTAGAGGACAACGCAAGTTAGGTCTGGGATAGGTCTTGGACTTGCCCTCATCAGGCTCATACTTTCGCGTTTTTCACATACTTGTTGAACAGATCCTGGGTTTTTTCTGGTTTGGATCACGTAGTAATGTGTGTCCACACTGAAACAATCAATTAAACCTGGTCTTGATAAATATTTTAGAGGATAACGCATTTTAGGTCCGGGATAGGTCTGGGATTTGCCCTCATCAGACTCATACTTTCGCACACTTCACATACTCGTTGAACGGATCCTGGGTTTTTTCTGGTTTGGATCACGTAGTAGTGTGGTACCACACTGAAACAGTCCATTAAACCTGGTTTGGATCAATATTTTAGAGGATAACGCATGTTAGGTCTAGGTTAGCTCTGGGATTTTCACTCATCAGACTCATACTTTCGCATTCTTCACATACTTGTTGAACTGATCCTGGGTTTTTTCTGGTTTGGATCACGTAGTAATGTGGTACCACACTGAAACAGTCGATTAAACCTGGTTTCGATCAATATTTTAGAGGATAACGCAAGTTAGGTCTGGGATAGGTCTGGGATTTGACCTCATCAGACTCACACTTTCGCACACTTCACATACTCGTTGAACAGATCCTGGGTTATTTTCTGGTTTGGATCACATAGTAATGTGGTACCACACTGAAACAGTCGATTAAACCAGGTTTCGATCAATCTTTTAGAGAATAATTCATGTGATGTCTAGGTTAGGTCTGGGATTTGCTCTCATCAGGCTCATTCTTTCGCATATTTCTCATACATGTTGAACAGATCCTGGGTTTTTTCTGGTTTGGATCACGTAGTAATGAGGGACCACACTGAAACAATCAATTAAACCTGGTCTTGATAAATATTTTAGAGGATAACGCATGTTAGGTCTGGGTTAGGTCTAGGATTTGCCCTCATCAGGCTCATACATTCGCATATTTCTCATACTCCATGGCTAGATCCTGGGCTGTTTCTGGATTGTACCACGTAGTAATGGGGTACCACGCTGAAACAGTCAATTAAACCTGGTTTCAATCAATATTTTAGAGGATAACGCATGTTAGGCCTAGGTTAGGTCTGGGATTTTCACTGATCAGACTCATACTTTCGCATTCTTCACATACTTGTTAACGGATCCTGGGTTTTTTCTGGTTTGGATCACGTAGTAATGTGGGGCCACACTGAAACAGTCCATTAAACCAGGTTTCGCTCAATATTTTAGAGGATAACGCATATTAGGTCTAGGTTAGGTCTGGGAATTACTCTCATCAGGCTCATTCTTTCGCATATTTCTCATACTTGATGGCTAGATCCTGGGCTTTTTCTGGATTGCATCACGTAGTAATGTAGTACCACACAGAAACAGTCAATGAAACCTGGTTCTCATCAATATTTTAGAGGACAACGCAAGTTAGGTCTAAGTAAGGCCTGAGATTTTCACTGATCAGACTCATACTTTCGCATTCTTCACATACTTGTTGAACGGATCCTGGGTTTTTTCTGGTTTGGATCACGTAGTAATGTGGTACCACAATGAAACGGTCAATTAAACCTGGTTTCGATCAATATTTTTGAGGATAACGCAAGTTAGGTCTGGGATAGGCCTGGGATTTGCTCTCATCAGACTCATACTTTCGCACACTTCACATACTCGTTTGACAGATCCTGGGTTATTTTCTGGTTTGGATCACGCAGTAATGTGGGACCACACTGAAACAGTCAATTAAACCTGGTTTCGATCAATATTTTAGAGAATAATTCATGCTATGTCTAGGTTAGGTCTGGGATTTGCTCTCATCAGGCTCATTCTTTCGCATATTTCTCAGACTTGATGGCTAGATGCTGGGCTTTTTCTGGATTGCATCACGTAGTAATGAAGTACAACACTGAAACAGTCAATTAAACCTGGCTTCCATCATTATCTTAGAGGACAACGCAAGTTAGGTCTGGGATAGGTCTGCGATTTGCCCTCATCAGGCTCATACTTTCCGCGTTTTTCATATACTTGTTGAGCTGATCCTGGGTTTTTTCTGGTTTGGATCACGTAGTAGTGTGGGACCACACTGAAACAATCAATTAAACCTGATCTTGATAAATATTTTAGAGGATAACGCATGTTAGGTCTGGGATAGGTCTGGGATTTGCCCTCATCAGACTCATACTTTCGCATTCTTCACATACTTCTTGAACGGATCCTTGGTTTTTTCTGGTTTGGATCACGTAGTAATGTGGTACCACACTGAAACGGTCAATTAAACCTGGTTTCGATCAATATTTTAGAGGATAACGCAAGTTAGGTCTGGGATAGGTCTGGGATTTGCCCTCATCAGGCTCATACTTTCGCGTTTTTCACATACTTGTTGAACAGATCATGGGTTTTTTCTGGTTTGGGTCACGTAGTAGTGTGATACCACACTGAAACAGTCGATTAAACCTGGTTTCGATCAATATTTTAGAGGATAACGCATGTGAGGTCTAGGTTAGCCCTGGGATTTTCACTCATCAGACTCATACTTTCGCATTCTTCACATACTTGTTGAACTGATCCTGGGTTTTTTCTGGTTTGGATCACGTAGTAATGTGGTACCACACTGAAACAGTCGATTGAACCTGGTTTCGATCAATATTTTAGAGGATAACACAAGTTAAGTCTGGGATTGGTCTGGGATTTGACCTCATCAGACTCATACTTTCGCACACTTCACATACTCGTTGAACAGATCCTGGGTTATTTTCTGGTTTGGATCACATAGTAATGTGGTACCACACTGAAACAGTCGATTAAACCAGGTTTCGATCAATATTTTTGAGGATAACGCATGTTAGGTCTAGGTTAGGCCTGGGATTTTCACTCATCAGACTCATACTTTCGCATTCTTCACATACTTGTTGAACGGATCCTGGGTTTTTTCTGGTTTGGATCATGTAGTAATGTGGGACCACACTGAAAGAGTCAATTAAACCTGGTTTCGATCAATATTTTAGAGAATAATTCATGTTAGGTCTAGGTTAGGTCTGGGATTTGCTCTCATCAGGCTCATACTTTCGCACACTTCACATAATCGTTTGACAGATCCTGGGTTATTTTCTGGTTTGGATCACGCAGTAATGTGGGACCACACTGAAACAGTCAATTAAACCTGGTTTCGATCAATATTCTAGAGAATAATTCATGTTATGTCTAGGTTAGGTCTGGGATTTGCTCTCATCAGGCTCATTCTTTCGCATATTTCTCATACTTGATGGCTAGATGCTGGGCTTTTTCTGGATTGCATCACGTAGTAATGAAGTACAACACTGAAACAGTCAACTAAACCTGGTTTCCATCATTATCTTAGAGGACAACGCAAGTTAGGTCTGGGATAGGTCTGAGATTTGCCCTCATCAGGCTCATACTTTCCGTGTTTTTCACATACTTGTTGAACAGATCCTGGGTTATTTTCTGGTTTGGATCACATAGTAATGTGGTACCACACTGAAACAGTCGATTAAACCTGATCTTGATAAATATTTTAGAGGATAACGCATGTTAGGTCTAGGTTAGGCCGAGGATTTTCACTCAGCAGGCTCATACTTTCGCATATTTCTCATACTTCATGGCTAGATCCTGGGCTGTTTCTGGATTGTACCACATAGTAATGTGGTACCACGCTGAAACAGTCGATTAAACCTGGTTTCGATCAATATTTTAGAGGATAACGCAATTTAAGTCTGGGATAGGTCTGGGATTTCACCTCATCAGACTCATACTTTCGCGTTATTCTCATACTTGTTGAACAGATCCGGGGTTTTTTCTGGTTTGGATCACGTAGTAGTGTGGTACCACACTGAAACAGTCCATTAAACTTGGTTGCGATCAATATTTTAGAGGATAACGCATGTTAGGTCTGGGTTAGGTCTACGATTTGCCCTCATCAGGCTCATACTTTCGCATATTTCTCATACTTCATGGCTGGATCCTGGGCTATTTCTGGATTGGATCACGTAGTAATGTGATACCACACTGAAACAGTCGATTAAACCTGGTTTCGATCAATATTTTTGATGATAACGCATGTTAGGTCTAGGTTAGGCCTGGGCTTTTCACTCATCAGACTCATACTTTCGCATTCTTCACATACTTGTTGAATGGATCCTGGGTTTTTTCTGGATTGGATCACGTAGTAATGTGGGACCACACTGAAACAGTCCATTAAACCTGGTTTGGATCAATATTTTAGAGGATAACGCATGTTAGGTCTAGGTTAGGTCTGGGATTTTCACTCATCAGACTCATACTTTCGCATTCTTCACATACTTGTTGAACGGATCCTGGGTTTTTTCTGGTTTGGATCACGTAGTAATGTGGTACCACACTGAAACAGTCCATTAAACCTGGTTTCGATCAATATTTTAGAGGATAACGCAAGTTAGGTCTGGGATAGGTCTGGGATTTGACCTCATCAGACTCATACTTTCGCACACTTCACATACTCGTTGAACAGATCCTGGGTTATTTTCTGGTTTGGATCACGTAGTAATGTGGTACCACACTGAAACAATCAATTAAACCTGGTCTTGATAAATATTTTAGAGGATAACGCATGTTAGGTCTGGGTTATGTCTAAGATTTGCCGTCATCAGGCTCATACTTTCGCATATTTCTCATACTTCATGGCTAGATCCTGGGCTGTTTCTGGATTGTATCACGTAGTAATGTGGTACCACGCTGAAACAGTCAATTAAACCTGGTTTCAATCAATATTTTAGAGGATAACGCATGTTAGGCCTAGGTTAGGTCTGGGATTTGCTCTCATCAGGCTCATACTTTCGCACACTTCACATACTCGTTTGACAGATCCTGGGTTATTTTCTGGTTTGGATCACATAGTAATGTGGTACCACACTGAAACAGTCGATTATACCAGGTTTCGATCAATATTTTTGAGGATAACGCATGTTAGGTCTAGGTTAGGCCTGGGCTTTTCACTCATCAGACTCATACTTTCGCATTCTTCACATACTTGTTGAACGGATCCTGGGTTTTTTCTGGTTTGGATCACGTAGTAATGTGGGACCACACTGAAACAGTCCATTAAACCTGGTTTGGATCAATATTTTAGAGGATAACGCATGTTAGGTCTAGGTTAGGTCTGGTATTTTCACTCATCAGACTCATACTTTCGCATTCTTCACATACTTGTTGAACGGATCCTGGGTTTTTTCTGGTTTGGATCACATAGTAATGTGGTACCACACTGAAACAGTCGATTAAACCAGGTTTCGATCAATATTTTAGAGAATAATTCATGTTAGGTCTAGGTTAGGTCTGGGATTTGCTCTCATCAGGCTCATTCTTTCGCATATTTCTCATACATGTTGAACAGATCCTGGGTTTTTTCTGGTTTGGATCACGTAGTAATGTGGGACCACACTGAAACAATCAATTAAACCTGGTCTTGACAAATATTTTAGAGGATAACGCATGTTAGGTCTGGGTTAGGTCTGGGATTTGCTCTCATCAGGCTCATTCTTTCGCATATTTCTCATACTAGATGGCTAGATCCTGGGCTTTTTCTGGATTGCATCACGTAGTAATGAAGTACAACACTGAAACAGTCAATTAAACCTGGTTTCCATCAATATCTTAGAGGACAACGCAAGTTAGGTCTGGGATATGTCTGGGATTTGCCCTCATCAGGGTCATACTTTCGCGTTTTTCACATACTTGTTGAACGGATCCTGGGTTTTTTCTGGTTTGGATCACATAGTAATGTGGTACCACACTGAAACAGTCGATTAAACCAGGTTTCGATCAATATTTTAGAGAATAATTCATGTTAGGTCTAGGTTAGGTCTGGGATTTGCTCTCATCAGGCTCATTCTTTCGCATATTTCTCATACATGTTGAACAGATCCTGGGTTTTTTCTGGTTTGGATCACGTAGTAATGTGGGACCACACTGAAACAATCAATTAAACCTGGTCTTGACAAATATTTTAGAGGATAACGCATGTTAGGTCTGGGTTAGGTCTGGGATTTGCTCTCATCAGGCTCATTCTTTCGCATATTTCTCATACTAGATGGCTAGATCCTGGGCTTTTTCTGGATTGCATCACGTAGTAATGTGGTACCACACTGAAACAGTCGATTAAACCTGGTTTCGATCAATATTTTAGAGGATAACGCAAGTTAGGTCTGGGATGGGTCAGGCAATTGACCTCATCAGACTCATAATTTCGCACACTTCACATACTCCTTGAACAGATCCTGGGTTATTTTCTGGTTTGGATCACATAGTAATGTGGTACCACACTGAAACAGTCGATTAAACCAGGTTTCGATCAATATTTTAGAGGATAACGCATGTTAGGTCTAGGTTAGGCCTGCGATTTTCACTCATCAGACTCATACTTTCGCATTCTTCACATACTTGTTGAACACATCCTGGGCTATTTCTGGATTGGATCACGTAGTAAAGTGGTACCACACTGAAACATTCAATGAAACCTGGTCTGGATAAATATTTTAGAGGATAACGCATCTTAGGTCTGGGTTAGGCCCGGGATTTGCCCACATCAGGCTCATACCTTCGCATATTTCTCATACTTGATGGCTAGACCCAGGGCTTTTTCTGGATTGGATCAGGTAGTAATGTGGTACCACACTGAAGCAGTCGATTAAACCTGGTTTCGATCAATATTTTTGAGGATAACGCATGTTTGGTCTAGGTTAGGTCTGGGATTTGCTCTCATCAGGCTCATTCTTTCGCATATTTCTCATACATGTTGAACAGATCCTGGGTTCTTTCTGGTTTGGAACCAGTAGTAATGTGGGACCACACTGAAACAATCAATTAAACCTGGTGTTGATAAATATTTACGAGGATAACGCATGTTAGGTCTGGGATAGGTCTAGGATTTGCCCTCATCAGGCTCATACTTTCGCATATTTCTCATACTTCATGGCTAGATCCTGGGTTGTTTCTGGATTGTATCACGTAGTAATGTGGTACCACGCTGAAACAGTCAATTAAACCTGGTTTCGATCAATATTTTAGAGGATAACGCATGTTATGTCTAGGTTAGGCCTGTGATTTGCCCTCATCAGACACATACTTTCGCATTCTCCACATACTTGTTGAACAGATCCTGGGTTTTTTCAGGTTTGGATCACGTAGTAATGTGGTACCACACTGAAACATTCAATTAAACCTGGTCTTCATAAATATTTTAGAGGATAACGCATGTTAGGTCTGGGTTAGGTCTAGGATTTGCCCTCATCAGGCTCATACTTTCGCATATTTCTCATACTTGATGGCTAGATCCAGGGCTTTTTCTGGATTGGATCACGTGGTAATGTGGTACCACACTGGAACAGTAAATGAAACGCAGTTGCGATCGCTATTTTAGAGGATAACGCATGTTAGGTCTAAGTTAGGCCTGGGATTTGCCCTCATCAGACATATACTTTCGCATTCTTCACATACTTGTTGAACGTATCCTGGGTTTTTTCTGGTTTGGATCACGTAGTAATGTGGTACCACACTGAAACAGTCGATTAAACCTGGTTTCGATCAATATTTTTGAGAATTACTCATGTTAGGTCTAGGTTAGGTCTGGGATTTGCTCTCATCAGGCTCGTACATTCGCAAATTTCTCATACTTGATGGACTGATTCTGTGCTTTTTCTGGTTTGGATCCCGTAGTAATGTGGTACCACACTGAAACTGTCCATTAAACCTGGTTTCGATCAATATTTTTGAGGATAACGCAAGTTATGTCTAGGTTAAGCCTGTGATTTGCCCTCATCAGACACATACGTTCGCATTCTTCACATACTTGTTGAACGGATCCTGGGTATTTTTCTGGTTTGGATCACGTAGTGATGTGGTACCACACTGAAACAGTCCATTAAACCTGGTTTCGATCAATATTTTAGAGGATAACGCATGTTATGTCTAGGTTAGGCCTGTGATTTGCCCTCATCAGACACATACTTTCGCATTCTCCACATACTTGTTGAACAGATCCTGGGTTTTTTCAGGTTTGGATCACGTAGTAATGTGGTACCACACTGAAACATTCAATTAAACCTGGTCTTGATAAATATTTTAGAGGATAACGCATGTTAGGTCTGGGTTAGGTCTAGGATTTGCCCACATCAGGCTCATACTTTCGCATATCTCTCATACTTGTTGGCTAGACCCAGGGCTTTTTCTGGATTGGATCACGTAGTAATGTGGTACCACACTGAAACAGTCGATTAAACCTGGTTTCGATCAATATTTTAGAGGATAACGCACGTTATGTCTAGGTTAGGCCTGTGATTTGCCCTCATCAGACACATACTTTCGCATTCTCCACATACTTGTTGAACAGATCCTGTGTTTCTTCAGGTTAGGATCACGTAGTAATGTGGTACCACACTGAAACATTCAATTAAACCTGGTCTTGATAAATATTTTAGAGGATAACGCATGTTAGGTCTGGGTTAGGTCTAGGATTTGCCCACATCAGGCTCATACTTTCGCATATTTCTCATACTTGATGGCTAGACGCAGGGCTTTTTCTGGATTGGATCACGTAGTGTTGTGGTACCACACTGAAACAGTCGACTAAACCTGGTTTCGATCAATATTTTAGAGGATAACGCAAGTTAAGTCTGGGATTGGTCTGAGATTTGACCTCATCAGACTCATACTTTCGCACACTTCACATACTCGTTGAACAGATCCTGGGTTATTTTCTGGTTTGGAACACATAGTAATGTGGTACCACACTGAAACAGTCGATTACACCAGGTTTCGATCAATATTTTTGAGGATAACGCATGTTAGGTCTAGGTTAGGCCTGGGATTTTCACTCATCAGGCTCATACTTTCGCGTTCTTCACATACTTGTTGAACGGATCCTGGGTTTTTTCTTGTTTGGATCATGTTGTAATGTGGGACCATACTGAAACAGTCGATTAAACCAAGTTTCGATCAATATTTTTCAGGATAACGCATGTTAGCTCTAGGTTAGGCCTGGGATTTTCACCCATCAGGCTCATACTTTCGCATTCTTCACATACTTGTTGAACGGATCCTGGGTTTTTTCTGGTTTGGATCACGTAGTAATGTGGTACCACACTGAAACATTCAATTAAACCTGGTCTTGATAAATATTTTAGAGGATAACGCATGTTAGGTCTGGGTTAGGTCTAGGATTTGCCCACATCAGGCTCATACTTTCGCATATCTCTCATACTTGATGGCTAGACCCAGGGCTTTTTCTGGATTGGATCACGTAGTAATGTGGTACCACACTGAAACAGTCGATTAAACCTGGTTTCGATCAATATTTTAGAGGATAACGCACGTTATGTCTAGGTTAGGCCTGTGATTTGCCCTCATCAGACACATACTTTCGCATTCTCCACATACTTGTTGAACAGATCCTGTGTTTCTTCAGGTTAGGATCACGTAGTAATGTGGTACCACACTGAAACATTCAATTAAACCTGGTCTTGATAAATATTTTAGAGGATAACGCATGTTAGGTCTGGGTTAGGTCTAGGATTTGCCCACATCAGGCTCATACTTTCGCATATTTCTCATACTTGATGGCTAGACGCAGGGCTTTTTCTGGATTGGATCACGTAGTGTTGTGGTACCACACTGAAACAGTCGACTAAACCTGGTTTCGATCAATATTTTAGAGGATAACGCAAGTTAAGTCTGGGATTGGTCTGAGATTTGACCTCATCAGACTCATACTTTCGCACACTTCACATACTCGTTGAACAGATCCTGGGTTATTTTCTGGTTTGGAACACATAGTAATGTGGTACCACACTGAAACAGTCGATTACACCAGGTTTCGATCAATATTTTTGAGGATAACGCATGTTAGGTCTAGGTTAGGCCTGGGATTTTCACTCATCAGGCTCATACTTTCGCGTTCTTCACATACTTGTTGAACGGATCCTGGGTTTTTTCTTGTTTGGATCATGTTGTAATGTGGGACCATACTGAAACAGTCGATTAAACCAAGTTTCGATCAATATTTTTCAGGATAACGCATGTTAGCTCTAGGTTAGGCCTGGGATTTTCACCCATCAGGCTCATACTTTCGCATTCTTCACATACTTGTTGAACGGATCCTGGGTTTTTTCTGGTTTGGATCACGTAGTAATGTGGTACCACACTGAAACAGTCGATTAAACCTGGTTTCGATCAATATTTTAGAGGATAACGCAAGTTAGGTCTGGGATAGGTCTGGGATTTGACCTCATCAGACTCATACTTTCGCACACGTCACATACTCGTTGAACAGATCCTGGGTTATTTTCTGGTTTGGATCACATAGTAATGTGGTACCACACTGAAACAATCAATTAAACCTGGTCTTGATAAATATTTTAGAGGATAACGCATGTTAGGTCTGGGTTAGGTCTAGGATTTGCCGTCATCAGGCTCATACTTTCGCATATTTCTCATACTTCATGGCTAGCTCCTGGGCTGTTTCTGGATTGTATCACGTAGTAATGTGGTACCACGCTGAAACTGTCAATTAAACCTGGTTTCAATCAATATTTTAGAGGATAACGCATGTTAGGCCTAGGTTAGGTCTGGGATTTGCTCACATCAGGCTCATACTTTCGCACACTTCGCATACTCGTTTGACAGATCCTGGATTATATTCTGGTTTGGATCGCATAGTAATTGTGGTGCCACACTGAAACAGTCGATTAAACCAAGTTTCGATTAATATTTTTCAGGATAACGCATGTTAGCTCTAGGTTAGGCCTGGGATTTTCACTCATCAGACTCATACTTTCGCAATCTTCACATACTTGTTGAGCGGATCATGGGTTTTTTCTGGTTTGGATCACGTAGTAATGTGGGACCACACTGAAACAATCAATTAAACCTGGTCTTGATAAATATTTTAGAGGATAACGCATGTTAGGTCTGGGATAGGTCGGGGATTTGCCCGCATCAGACTCATACTTTCGCACACTTCACATACTCGTTGAACAGATCCTGGGTTTTTTCTGGTTTGGATCACGTAGTAATGTGGAACCACACTGAAACATTCAATTAAACCTGGTCTTGATAAATATTTTAGAGGATAACGCATGTTAGGTCTGGGTTAGGTCTAGGATTTGCCCTCATCAGGCTCTTACTTTCGCATATTTCTCATACTTCATGGCTAGATCCTGGGCTGTTTCTGGTTTGGATCACATAGCAATGTGGTACCACACTGGAACAGTCGATTAAACCAGGTTTCGATCAATATTTTTGAGGATAACGCATGTTATGTCTAGGTTAGGCCTGTGATTTGCCCTCATCAGACACATACTTTCGCATTCTCCACATACTTGTTGAACAGATCCTGGGTTTTTTCAGGTTTGGATCACGTAGTAATGTGGTACCACACTGAAACATTCAATTAAACCTGGTCTTGATAAATATTTTAGAGGATAACGCATGTTAGGTCTGGGTTAGGTCTAGGATTTGCCCACATCAGGCTCATACTTTCGCATATCTCTCATACTTGATGGCTAGACCCAGGGCTTTTTCTGGATTGGATCACGTAGTAATGTGGTACCACACTGAAACAGTCGATTAAACCTGGTTTCGATCAATATTTTAGAGGATAACGCACGTTATGTCTAGGTTAGGCCTGTGATTTGCCCTCATCAGACACATACTTTCACATTCTCCACATACTTGTTGAACAGATCCTGTGTTTCTTCAGGTTAGGATCACGTAGTAATGTGGTACCACACTGAAACATTCAATTAAACCTGGTCTTGATAAATATTTTAGAGGATAACGCATGTTAGGTCTGGGTTAGGTCTAGGATTTGCCCACATCAGGCTCATACTTTCGCATATTTCTCATACTTGATGGCTAGACGCAGGGCTTTTTCTGGATTGGATCACGTAGTGTTGTGGTACCACACTGAAACAGTCGACTAAACCTGGTTTCGATCAATATTTTAGAGGATAACGCAAGTTAAGTCTGGGATTGGTCTGAGATTTGACCTCATCAGACTCATACTTTCGCACACTTCACATACTCGTTGAACAGATCCTGGGTTATTTTCTGGTTTGGAACACATAGTAATGTGGTACCACACTGAAACAGTCGATTACACCAGGTTTCGATCAATATTTTTGAGGATAACGCATGTTAGGTCTAGGTTAGGCCTGGGATTTTCACTCATCAGGCTCATACTTTCGCGTTCTTCACATACTTGTTGAACGGATCCTGGGTTTTTTCTTGTTTGGATCATGTTGTAATGTGGGACCATACTGAAACAGTCGATTAAACCAAGTTTCGATCAATATTTTTCAGGATAACGCATGTTAGCTCTAGGTTAGGCCTGGGATTTTCACCCATCAGGCTCATACTTTCGCATTCTTCACATACTTGTTGAACGGATCCTGGGTTTTTTCTGGTTTGGATCACGTAGTAATGTGGTACCACACTGAAACAGTCGATTAAACCTGGTTTCGATCAATATTTTAGAGGATAACGCAAGTTAGGTCTGGGATAGGTCTGGGATTTGACCTCATCAGACTCATACTTTCGCACACGTCACATACTCGTTGAACAGATCCTGGGTTATTTTCTGGTTTGGATCACATAGTAATGTGGTACCACACTGAAACAATCAATTAAACCTGGTCTTGATAAATATTTTAGAGGTTAACGCATGTTAGGTCTGGGTTAGGTCTAGGATTTGCCGTCATCAGGCTCATACTTTCGCATATTTCTCATACTTGATGGCTAGCTCCTGGGCTGTTTCTGGATTGTATCACGTAGTAATGTGGTACCACGCTGAAACTGTCAATTAAACCTGGTTTCAATCAATATTTTAGAGGATAACGCATGTTAGGCCTAGGTTAGGTCTGGGATTTGCTCACATCAGGCTCATACTTTCGCACACTTCACATACTCGTTTGACAGATCCTGGATTATTTTCTGGTTTGGATCGCATAGTAATTGTGGTGCCACACTGAAACAGTCGATTAAACCAAGTTTCGATTAATATTTTTCAGGATAACGCATGTTAGCTCTAGGTTAGGCCTGGGATTTTCACTCATCAGACTCATACTTTCGCAATCTTCACATACTTGTTGAACGGATCATGGGTTTTTTCTGGTTTGGATCACGTAGTAATGTGGGACCACACTGAAACAATCAATTAAACCTGGTCTTGATAAATATTTTAGAGGATAACGCATGTTAGGTCTGGGATAGGTCGGAGGATTTGCCCGCATCAGACTCATACTTTCGCACACTTCACATACTCGTTGAACAGATCCTGGGTTTTTTCTGGTTTGGATCACGTAGTAATGTGGAACCACACTGAAACATTCAATTAAACCTGGTCTTGATAAATATTTTAGAGGATAACGCATGTTAGGTCTGGGTTAGGTCTAGGATTAGCCCTCGTCAGGCTCATACTTTCGCATATTTCTCATACTTCATGGCTAGATCCTGGGCTATTTCTGGTTTGGATCACGTAGTAATGTGGTACCACACTGAAACAGTCGATTAAACCTGGTTTCGATCGATATTTTAGAGGATAACGCAAGTTAGGTCTGGGATAGGTCTGGGATTTGACCTCATCAGACTCATACTTTCGCACACTTCACATACTCGTTGAACAGATCCTGGGTTATTTTCTGGTTTGGATCACACAGTAATGTGGTACCACACTGAAACAGTCGATTAAACCAGGTATCGATCAATATTTTAGAGAATAATTCATGTTAGGTCTAGGTTAGGTCTGGGATTTGCTCTCATCAGGCTCATTCTTTCGCATATTTCTCATACATGTTGAACAGATCCTGTGTTTTTTCTGGTTTGGATCACGTAGTAATGTGGGACCACACTGAAACAGTCAATTAAACCTGGTCTTGATAAATATTTTAGAGGATAACGCATGTTAGGTCTGGGTTAGGTCTAGGATTTGCCCTCATCAGGCTCTTACTTTCGCATATTTCTCATACTTCATGGCTAGATCCTGGGCTGTTTCTGGTTTGGATCACATAGCAATGTGGTACCACACTGGAACAGTCGATTAAACCAGGTTTCGATCAATATTTTTGAGGATAACGCATGTTAGGTCTAGGTTAGGCCTGGGATTTTCACTCATCAGACTCATACTTTCGCATTCTTCACATACTTGTTGAACGGATCCTGGGGTTTTTCTGGTTTGGATCACGTAGTAATGTGGTACCACACTGAAACAGTCGATTAAACCTGGTTTCGATCATTATTTTAGAGGATAACGCAAGTTAGGTCTGGGATGGGTCAGGGATTTGACCTCATCAGACTCATAATTTCGCACACTTCACATACTCCTCGAACAGATCCTGGGTTATTTTCTGGTTTGGATCACATAGTAATGTGGTACCACACTGAAACAGTCGATTAAACCTGGTTTCGATCAATATTTTAGAGAACAATTTATGTTAGGTCTAGGTTAGGCCCGGGATTTGCCCTCATCAGGGTCATACTTTCGCGATTTTCACATACTTGTTGAACAGATCCTGGGTTTTTTCTAGTTTGGATCACGTAGTAATGTGGTACCACACTGAAACAGTCCATTAAACCTGGCTTCGATCAATATTTTTGGGGATAACGCATGTTCTGTCTAGGATAGGCCTGGGATTTGCCCTCATCAGACACATACTTTCGCATTCTTCACATGCTTGTTGAACGGATTCCGGGTTTTTTCTGGTTTGGATCACATAGTAATGTGGTACCACACTGAAACAGTCGATTAAACCTGGTTTGTTCAATATTTTAGAGAATAATTCATGTTAGGTCTAGGTTAGGTCTGGGATTTGCTCTCATCAGGCTCATTCTTTCGCATATTTCTCATACATGTTGAACAGATCCTGGGTTTTTTCTGGTTTGGATAACGTAGTAATGTGGGACCACACTGAAACAGTCAATTAAACCTGGTCTTGATAAATATTTTAGAGGATAACGCATGTTAGGTCTGGGTTAGGTCTAGGATTTGCCCTCATCAGGCTCTTACTTTCGCATATTTCTCATACTTCATGGCTAGATCCTGGGCTGTTTCTGGTTTGGATCACACAGCAATGTGGTACCACACTGGAACAGTCGATTAAACCAGGTTTCGATCAATATTTTTGAGGATAACGCATGTTAGGTCTAGGTTAGGCCTGGGATTTTCACTCATCAGACTCATACTTTCGCATTCTTCACATACTTGTTGAACGGATCCTGGGGTTTTTCTGGTTTGGATCACGTAGTAATGTGGTACCACACTGAAACAGTCGATTAAACCTGGTTTCGATCAATATTTTAGAGAACAATTTATGTTAGGTCTAGGTTAGGCCCGGGATTTGCCCTCATCAGGGTCATACTTTCGCGATTTTCACATACTTGTTGAACAGATCCTGGGTTTTTTCTAGTTTGGATCACGTAGTAATGTGGTACCACACTGAAACAGTCCATTAAACCTGGCTTCGATCAATATTTTTGGGGATAACGCATGTTCTGTCTAGGATAGGCCTGGGATTTGCCCTCATCAGACACATACTTTCGCATTCTTCACATACTTGTTGAACGGATTCCGGGTTTTTTCTGGTTTGGATCACATAGTAATGTGGTACCACACTGAAACAGTCGATTAAACCTGGTTTGTTCAATATTTTTGAGGATAACTCATGTTAGGTCTAGGTTAGGCCCGGGATTTGCCCTCATCAGGGTCATATTTCCGCGTTCTTCACATACTTGTTGAACAGATCCTGGGTATTTTTCTGGTTTGGATCACGTAGTAATGTGGTACCACACTGAAACAGTCCATTAAACCTGGTCTTGATAAATATTTTTGAGGGTAACGCATGTTAGGTCTAGGTTAGGCCTGGGATTTTCACTCATCGGACTCATACTTTCGCAATCTTCACATACTTGTTGAACGGATCATGGGTTTTTTCTGGTTTGGATCACGTAGTAATGTGGGACCACACTGAAACAATCAATTAAACCTGGTCTTGATAAATATTTTAGAGGATAACGCATGTTAGGTCTGGGATAGGTCTGGGATTTGCCCTCATCAGACACATCCTCTCGCATTCTCCACATACTTGTTGAACAGATCCTGGGTTTTTTCAGGTTTGGATCACGTAGTAATGTGGTACCACACTGAAATATTCAATTAAACCTGGTCTTGATAAATATTTTAGAGGATGACGCATGTTAGGTCTGGGTTAGGTCTATGATTTGCCCTTATCAGGCTCACACTTTCGCATGTTACTCATACTTGATGGCTAGATCCAGGGCTTTTTCTGGATTGGATCACGTAGTAATGTGGTACCACACTGAAACAGTCAATTAAACCTGGTTTCCATCAATCTTTTAGAGGACAGCGCAAGTTAGGTCTGGGATAGGTCTGGGATTTGCCCTCATCAAGGTCATATTTTCGCGTTCTTCACATACTTGTTGAAAGGATCCTGGGTATTTTTCTGGTTTGGATCACGTAGTGATGTGGTACCACACTGATCCAGTCGACTAAACCTGGTTTCGATCAATATTTTAGAGGACAACGCTAGTTAGGTCCGGGATAGGTCTGGGATTTGCCCTGATCAGGCTCGTACTTTCGCATATTTCTCGTACTTGGTGGCCAGTTTCTGGCCTTTTTCTGGATTGGATCACGTAGTAATGTGGTACCACTCTGAAACAGTAAATTAAACCTAGTTTCGATCAATATTTTAGAGCAAAACGCAAGTTAGGTCTGGTATAGGTCTGAGATTTGCCCTCATCAGGGTCATATTTTCGCATTTTTCACATACTTGTTGAACACATCCCTGGCATTTTCTGGTTTGGATCACGTAGAAATGTGGTACCACACTGAAACATTCAATTAAACCTGGTACTGATAAATATTTTTGAGGGTAACGCATGTTAGGTCTAGGTTGGGCCTGGGATTTTCCCTCATCAGACACATACTTTCGCATTCTTCACATACTTGTTGAACGGACCCTGGGTTTTTTCTGGTTTGGATGACGTAGTAATGTGGTAGCACACTGAAACAGTCCATTAAACCTGGTTTCGATCATCATTTTAGAGAATAACTCATGTTAGGTCTAGGTTAGGTCTGGGATTTCCCCTCATCAGGTTCATATTTTCGCGTTCTTCACATACTTGTTAAACAGATCCTGGGTTTTTTCTGGTTTGCATCACGTAGTAATGTGGTACCACACTGAAACAGTCCATTAAACCTGGTTTCCATCAATATTTTAGAGGACAACGCAAGTTAGGTCTGGTATAGGTCTGGGATTTGCCCTCATCAGGGTCATATTTTCGCGTTCTTCACATACTTGTTGAACAGATCCTGGGTATTTTTCTGGTTTGGATCAGGTAGTAATGTGGTACCACACTGAAACAGTCGATTAAACCTGGTTTCGATCTGTATTTTTGACGACAACTCATGTTAGGTCTAGGTTAGGCCCGGGATTTGCCCTCATCAGGGTCATATTTCCGCGTTCTTCACATACTTGTTGAACAGATCCTGGGTATTCTTCAGGTTTGGATCACGTAGTAATGTGGTACCACACTGAAATAGTCGATTAAACCTGGTTTCGATCAATATTTTAGAGGGTAACGCAAGTTATGTCTGGGATAGGTCCGGGATTTGCCCTCGTCAGGCTCATACTTTCGCATTCTTCACACACTTGTTGTACAGATCCTGGGTTTTTTTCTGGATTGGATCACGTAGTAATGTGGTACCACACTGAAACAGTCCATTAAACCTGGTTTCCATCAGTATTTTAGAGGACAACGCAAGTTAGGTCTGGGATAGGTCTGGGATTTGCCCTGATCAGGCTCGTACTTTCGCATATTTCTCATACTTGGTGGCCAGATTCTGTGCTTTTTCTGGTTTGGATCCCGTAGTATTGTGGTACCACACTGAAACAGTCCATTAAACCAGGTTTCGATCAGTATTTTAGAGGACAACGCAAGTTAGGTCTGGGATAGGTCTGGGATTTGCCCTCATCAGGGCCATATTTTCGCGTTCTTCACAAACTTGTTGAACAGATCCTGGGTGTTTTTCTGGCTTGGATCAGGTAGTAATGTGGTACCACACTGAAACAGTCGATTAAACCTGATTTCGACCAATATTTTAGAGGATAACGCAAGTTATGTCTGGTATAGGTCCGGGATTTGCCCTCGTCAGGCTCATTCTTTCGCATTCTTCTCATACTTGTTGAACGGATCCTGGGTTTTTTCTGGTTTGGATCACGTAGTAATGTGGTAGCACACTGAAACAGTCCATTAAACCTGGTTTCGATCAATATTTTAGAGGACAACGCATGTTGTGTCTAGGTTAGGCCTGGGATTTGCCCTCATCAGACACATACTTTCGCATTTTCCACATACATGTTGAACAGATCCTGGGTTTTTCTGGATTGGATCACGTAGTAATGTGGAACCACACTGAAACATTCAATTAAACCTGGTCTTGATAAATATTTTTGAGGGTAACGCATGTTAGGTCTAGGTTAGGCCTGGGATTTTCCCTCATCAGACACATACTTTCGCATTCTTCACATACTTGTTGTACGGATCCTTGGTTTTTTCTGCTTTGGATCACGTAGTAATGTGGTAGCACACTGAAACAGTCCATTAAACCTGGTTTCGATCAATATTTTTGAGGGTAACGCATGTTAGATCTAGGTTAGGCCTGGGATTTGCCCTCATCAGACTCATACTTTCGCAAACTTCACATACTCGTTGAACAGATACTGGGTTATTTTCTGGTTTGGATCACGTAGTAATGTGGGACCACACTGAAACAATCAATTAAACCTGGTCTTGATAAATATTTTAGAGGACAACGCATGTTAGGTCTGGGATAGGTCTGGGATTTGCCCTCGTCAGGCTCATACTTTCGCATACTTCTCATACTTCATGGCTAGATCCTGGGCTATTTCTGGATTGGATCACCTAGTAATGTGGTACCACACTGAAACAGTCAATTAAACCTGGTTTCGCCCGATATTTTAGAAGATAGCGCATGTTAGGTCTAGGTTAGGGCTGGGATTTGCCCTCATCATGGTCATACTTTCGCAGTTTTAACATGCATGTTGACCTGATCGAGGGTTTTTTCTGCTTTGAATCACGTAGTAAAGTGGTACCACAACTAAAACAGTCAATTAAACCTTGTCATGATAAATATTTTAGAGGATAACGCATGTTAGGTCTGGGTTAGGTCTAGGATTTGCCCTCGTCAGGCTCATACTTTCGCATACTTCTCATACTTCATGGCTAGATCCTGGGCTATTTCTGGATTGGATCACGTAGTAATGTGGTACCACACTGAAACAGTCAATTAAACCTGGTTTCCATCAATATCTTAGAGGACAACGCAAGTTAGGTCTGGGATAGGTCTGGGATTTGCCCTCATCAGGCTCATAGTTTCGCGTTTTTCACATACTTGTTGAACAGATCCTGGGTTTTTTCTGGTTTGGATCACGTAGTAGTGTGGTACCACACTGAAACAGTCCATTAAACCTGGTTTGGATCAATATTTTAGAGGATAACGCATGTTAGGTCTAGGTTAGGTCTGGGATTTTCACTCATCAGACTCATACTTTCGCATTCTTCACATACTTGTTGAACGGATCCTGGGTTTTTTCTGGTTTGGTTCACGTAGTAATGTGGTACCACACTGAAACATTCAATTAAACCTGGTCTTGATAAATATTTTAGAGGATAACGCATGTTAGGTTTGGGTTAGGTCTAGGATTTGCCCTTATGAGGCTCATACTTTCGCATATTTCTCATACTTCATGGCTAGATCCTGGGCTATTTCTGGATTGGATCACGTAGTAATGTGGTACCACACTGAAACAGTCAATTAAACCTGGTTTCCATCAATATCTTAGAGGACAACGCAAGTTAGGTCTGGGATAGGTCTGGGATTTGCCCTCATCAGGCTCATACTTTCGCGTTTTTCACATACTTGTTGAACAGATCCTGGGTTTTTTCTGGTTTGGATCACGTAGTAGTGTGGTACCACACTGAAACAGTCAATTAAACCTGGTTTCGATCAATATTTTAGAGAATAACGCATGTTAGGTCTAGGTTAGGTCTGGGATTTGCTCTCATCAGGCTCATTCTTTCGCATACTTCTCATACTTGATGGGTAGATCCTGGGCTTTTTCTGGATTGCATCACGTAGTAATGAAGTACAACACTGAAACAGTCAATTAAACCTGGTTTCCATTAATATTTTAGAGGACAACGCATGTTAGGACTGGGATAGGTCTGAGATTTGCCCTCATCAGGCTCATACTTTCGCGTTTTTCACATACTTGTTGAACAGATCCTGGGTTTTTTCTGGTTTGGATCACATAGTAATGTGGTACCACACTGAAACAGTCGATTAAACCAGGTTTCGATGAATATTTTTGAGGATAACGCATATTAGGTCAAGGTTAGGCCTGGGATTTTCACTCATCAGACTCATATTTTCGCATTCTTCACATACTTGTTGATCGGATCCTGGGTTTTTTCTGGTTTGGATCACGTAGTAATGTGGTACCACACTGATACAGTCAATTAAACCTGGTTTCGATCAATATTTTAGAGAATAACGCATGTTAGGTCTAGGTTAGGTCTGGGATTTGCCCTCATCAGGCTCATACTTTCGCACACTTCACATACTTGTTGAACAGATCCTGGGATATTTTCTGGTTTGGATCACATAGTAATGTGGTACCACACTGAAACAGTCGCTTAAACCAGGTTTCGATGAATATTTTTGAGGATAACGCATGTTAGGTCTAGGTTAGGCCTGGGATTTTCACTCATCAGACTCATATTTTCGCATTCTTCACATACTTGTTGAACGGATCCTGGGTTTTTTCTGGTTTGGATCACGTAGTAATGTGGTACCACACTGAAACAGTCAATTAAACCTGGTTTCGATCAATATTTTAGAGAATAACGCATGTTAAGTCTAGGTTAGGTCTGGGATTTGCCCTCATTAGGCTCATACTTTCGCACACTTCACATACTCGTTGAACAGATCCTGGGTTATTTGCTGGTTTGGATCACATAGTAATGTGGTACCACACTGAAACAGTCGATTAAACCAGGTTTCGATGAATATTTTTGAGGATAACGCATGTTAGGTCTAGGTTAGGCCTGGGATTATCACCCATCAGACTCATACTTTCGCATTCTTCACATACTTGTTGATCGGATCCTGGGTTTTTTCTGGTTTGGATCACGTAGCAATGTGGGACCACACTGAAACAGTCAATTAAACCTGGTTTCGATCAATATTTTAGAGAATAATTCATGTTAGGTCTAGGTTAGGTCTGGGATTTGCTCTCATCAGGCTCATTCTTTCGCATATTTCTCATACTTGATGGCTAGATCCTGGGCTTTTTCTGGATTGCATCATGTAGTAATAAAGTACAACACTGAAACAGTCAATTAAACCTGGTTTCCATTAATATTTTAGAGGACAACGCATGTTAGGACTGGGATGGGTCTGGGATTTGCCCTCATCAGGCTCATACTTTCGCGTTTTTCACATACTTGTTGAACAGATCCTGGGTTTTTTCTGGTTTGGATCACGTAGTAGTGTGGTACCACACTGAAACAGTCCATTATACCTGGTTTGGATCAATATTTTAGAGGATAACGCATGTTAGGTCTAGGTTAGGTCTGGGATTTTCACTCATGAGACTCATACTTTCGCATTCTTCACATACTTGTCTAACGGATCCTGGGTTTTTACTGGTTTGCGTCACGTAGTAATGTGGTACCACACTGAAACAGTCAATTAAACCTGGTTTCGATCAATATTTTAGAGAATAACGCATGTTAGGTCTAGGTTAGGTCTGGGATTTGCCCTCATCAGGCTCATACTTTCGCGTTTTTCACATACTTGTGGAACAGATCCTGGGTTTTTACTGATTTGGATCACGTAGTAATGTGGTACCACACTGAAACATTCAATTAAACCTGGTCTTGATAAATATTTTGGAGGATAACGCTTGTTAGGTCTAGGTTAGCCCTGGGATTTTCACTCATCAGACTCATACTTTCGCATTCTTCACATACTTGTTGAACTGATCCTGGGCTTTTTCTGGATTGCATCACGTAGTAATGAAGTACAACACTGATACAGTCAATTAAACCTGGTCTTGATAAATATTTTAGAGGATAACGCGAGTTAGGTCTGGGATAGGGCTGGGATTTGCCCTCATCAGGCTCATACCTTCGCGTTTTTCACATACTTGTTGAACAGATCCTGGGTTTTTTATGGTTTGTATCACGTAGTAATGTGGTGCCACACTGAAACAGTCCATTAAACCTGGTTTGGATCAATATTTTAGAGGATAACGCATGTTAGGTCTGGGATAGGTCTGGGATTTGCCCTCATCAGACTCATACTTTCGCACACTTCACATACTCGTTGAACAGATCCTGGGTTATTTTCTGGTTTGGATCACATAGTAATGTGGTACCACACTGAAACAGTCGATTAAACCTGGTTTGGATCAATATTTTAGAGGATAACGCATGTTAGGTCTAGGTTAGGCCTGGGATTTTCACTCATCAGACTCATACCTTCGCATTCTTCACATACTTGTTGAACGGATCCTGGGTTTTTTCTGGTTTGGATCTCGTAGTAATGTGGGACCACACTGAAACAGTCAATTAAACCTGGTTTCGATCAATATTTTAGAGAATAATTCATGTTAGGTCTAGGTTAGGTCTGCGATTTGCTCTCATCAGGCTCATTCCCTCGCATATTTCTCATACTTGATGGCTAGATCCTGGGCTTTTTCTGGATTGCATCACGTAGTAATAAAGTACAACACTGAAACAGTCAATTAAAACTGGTTTCCATCAATATCTTAGAGGACAACGCAAGTTAGGTCTGGGATAGGTCTGGGACTTGCCCTCATCAGGCTCATACTTTCGCGTTTTTCTCATACTTGTTGAACAGATCCTGGGTTTTTTCTGGTTTGGATCACGTAGTAGTGTGGTACCACACTGAAACAGTCGATTAAACCAGGTTTCGATCAATATTTTTGAGGATAACGCATGTTAGGTCTAGGTTAGGCCTGGGATTTTCACTCATCAGGCTCATACTTTCGCATTCTTCACATACTTGTTGAACGGATCCTGGGTGTTTTCTGGTTTGGATCACGTAGTAATGTGGGACCACACTGAAACAGTCAATTAAACCTGGTTTCGATCAATATTTTAGAGAATAATTCATGTTAGGTCTAGGTTAGGTCTAGGATTGGCCCTCATCAGGCTCATACTATCGCATGTTTCTCATACTTCATGGCTAGATCCTGGGCTGTTTCTGGATTGTATCACGTAATAATGTGGTACCACGCTGAAACAGTCAATTAAACCTGGTTTCGTTCAATATTTTAGGGGATAACGCAAGTTAGGTCTGGGATAGGTCTGGGATTTGCCCTCATCAGGCTCATACTTTCGCGTTTTTCACATACATGTTGAACAGATCCTGGGTTTTTTCCGGTTTGGGTCACGTAGTAGTGTGGTACCACACTGAAACAGTCCATTAAACCTGGTTTGGATCAATATTTTAGAGGATAACGCATGTTAGGTCTAGGTTAGGTCTGGGATTTGCCCTCATGAGACTCATACTTTCGCACACTTCACATACTCGTTGAACAGATCCTGCGTTATTTTCTGGTTTGGATCACATATTAATGTGGTACCACACTGAATCAGTCGATTAAACCAGGTTTCGATCAATATTTTTGTGGATAACGCATGTTAGGTCTAGGATAGGCCGGGGTTATTCACTCATCATACTCATACTTTCGCATTCTTCACATACTTGTTGAACGGATCCTGGGCTTTTACTGGTTTGGATCACGTAGTAATGTGGTACCACACTGAAACATTCAATTAAACCTGGTCTTGATAAATATTTTAGAGGATAACGCATGTTAGGTCTGGGTTAGGTCTAGGATTTGCCCACATCAGGCTCATACTTTCGCATATTTCTCATACTTCATGGCTGGATCCTGGGCTATTTTTGGATTGGATCACGTAGTAATGTGGTACCACACTGAAACAGTCAATTAAACCTGGTTTTGATCAATATTTTTGAGAATAATTCATGTTAGGTCTAGGTTAGGTCTGGGATTTTCACTCATCAGACTCATACTTTCGCATTCATCACATACTTGTTTAACGGATCCTGGGTTTTTACTGGTTTGGGTCACGTACTAATGTGGTACCACACTGAAACAGTCGATTAAAACAGGATTCGATCAATATTTTTGAGGATAACGCATGTTAGGTCTAGGTTAGGCCTGGGATTTTCACTCATCAGACTCATATTTTCGCATTCTTCACATACTTGTTGAACGGATCCTGGGTTTTTTCTGGTTTGGATCACGTAGTAATGTGGTACCACACCGAAACAGTCAATTAAACCTGGTTTCGGTCAATATTTTAGAGAATAACGCATGTTAGGTCTAGGTTAGGTCTAGGATTTGCCCTCATCAGGCTCATACTTTCGCGTTTTTCACATACATGTTGAACAGATCCTGGGTTTTTTCCGGTTTGGGTCACGTAGTAGTGTGGTACCACACTGAAACAGTCCATTAAACCTGGTTTGGATCAATATTTTAGAGGATAACGCATGTTAGGTCTAGGTTAGGTCTGGGATTTGCCCTCATGAGACTCATACTTTCGCACACTTCACATACTCGTTGAACAGATCCTGCGTTATTTTCTGGTTTGGATCACATATTAATGTGGTACCACACTGAATCAGTCGATTAAACCAGGTTTCGATCAATATTTTTGTGGATAACGCATGTTAGGTCTAGGATAGGCCGGGGTTATTCACTCATCATACTCATACTTTCGCATTCTTCACATACTTGTTGAACGGATCCTGGGCTTTTACTGGTTTGGATCACGTAGTAATGTGGTACCACACTGAAACATTCAATTAAACCTGGTCTTGATAAATATTTTAGAGGATAACGCATGTTAGGTCTGGGTTAGGTCTAGGATTTGCCCACATCAGGCTCATACTTTCGCATATTTCTCATACTTCATGGCTGGATCCTGGGCTATTTTTGGATTGGATCACGTAGTAATGTGGTACCACACTGAAACAGTCAATTAAACCTGGTTTTGATCAATATTTTTGAGAATAATTCATGTTAGGTCTAGGTTAGGTCTGGGATTTTCACTCATCAGACTCATACTTTCGCATTCATCACATACTTGTTTAACGGATCCTGGGTTTTTACTGGTTTGGGTCACGTACTAATGTGGTACCACACTGAAACAGTCGATTAAAACAGGATTCGATCAATATTTTTGAGGATAACGCATGTTAGGTCTAGGTTAGGCCTGGGATTTTCACTCATCAGACTCATATTTTCGCATTCTTCACATACTTGTTGAACGGATCCTGGGTTTTTTCTGGTTTGGATCACGTCGTAATGTGGTACCACACTGAAACAGTCAATTAAACCTGGTTTCGGTCAATATTTTAGAGAATAATTCATGTTAGGTCTCGGTTAGGTCTGGGATTTGCTCTCATCAGGCTCATTCTTTCGCATATTTCTCATACTTGATGGCTAGATCCTGGGCTTTTTCTGGGGTGCATCACGTAGTAATGAAGTACAACACTGCAACAGTCAATTAAAACTGGTTTCCATCAATATCTTAGAGGACAACGCAAGTTAGGTCAGGGATAGGTCTGGGATTTGCCCTCATCAGGCTCATACTTTCGCGTTTTTCACATACTTGTTGAACAGATCCTGGGTTTTTTCTGGTTTGGATCACGTAGTAGTGTGGTACCACACTGAAACAGTCCATTAAACCTGGTTTGGATCAATATTTTAGAGGATAACGCATGTTAGGTCTAGGTTAGGTCTGGGATTTTCACTCATCAGACTCATACTTTCGCATTCTTCACATACTTGTTGAACAGATCCTGGGTATTCTTCAGGTTTGGATCACGTAGTAATGTGGTACCACACTGAAATAGTCGATTAAACCTGGTTTCGATCAATATTTTAGAGGGTAACGCAAGTTATGTCTGGGATAGGTCCGGGATTTGCCCTCGTCAGGCTCATACTTTCGCATTCTTCACACACTTGTTGTACAGATCCTGGGTTTTTTTCTGGATTGGATCACGTAGTAATGTGGTACCACACTGAAACAGTCCATTAAACCTGGTTTCCATCAGTATTTTAGAGGACAACGCAAGTTAGGTCTGGGATAGGTCTGGGATTTGCCCTGATCAGGCTCGTACTTTCGCATATTTCTCATACTTGGTGGCCAGATTCTGTGCTTTTTCTGGTTTGGATCCCGTAGTATTGTGGTACCACACTGAAACAGTCCATTAAACCAGGTTTCGATCAGTATTTTAGAGGACAACGCAAGTTAGGTCTGGGATAGGTCTGGGATTTGCCCTCATCAGGGCCATATTTTCGCGTTCTTCACAAACTTGTTGAACAGATCCTGGGTGTTTTTCTGGCTTGGATCAGGTAGTAATGTGGTACCACACTGAAACAGTCGATTAAACCTGATTTCGACCAATATTTTAGAGGATAACGCAAGTTATGTCTGGTATAGGTCCGGGATTTGCCCTCGTCAGGCTCATTCTTTCGCATTCTTCTCATACTTGTTGAACGGATCCTGGGTTTTTTCTGGTTTGGATCACGTAGTAATGTGGTAGCACACTGAAACAGTCCATTAAACCTGGTTTCGATCAATATTTTAGAGGACAACGCATGTTGTGTCTAGGTTAGGCCTGGGATTTGCCCTCATCAGACACATACTTTCGCATTTTCCACATACATGTTGAACAGATCCTGGGTTTTTCTGGATTGGATCACGTAGTAATGTGGAACCACACTGAAACATTCAATTAAACCTGGTCTTGATAAATATTTTTGAGGGTAACGCATGTTAGGTCTAGGTTAGGCCTGGGATTTTCCCTCATCAGACACATACTTTCGCATTCTTCACATACTTGTTGTACGGATCCTTGGTTTTTTCTGCTTTGGATCACGTAGTAATGTGGTAGCACACTGAAGCAGTCCATTAAACCTGGTTTCGATCAATATTTTTGAGGGTAACGCATGTTAGATCTAGGTTAGGCCTGGGATTTGCCCTCATCAGACTCATACTTTCGCAAACTTCACATACTCGTTGAACAGATACTGGGTTATTTTCTGGTTTGGATCACGTAGTAATGTGGGACCACACTGAAACAATCAATTAAACCTGGTCTTGATAAATATTTTAGAGGACAACGCATGTTAGGTCTGGGATAGGTCTGGGATTTGCCCTCGTCAGGCTCATACTTTCGCATACTTCTCATACTTCATGGCTAGATCCTGGGCTATTTCTGGATTGGATCACCTAGTAATGTGGTACCACACTGAAACAGTCAATTAAACCTGGTTTCGCCCGATATTTTAGAAGATAGCGCATGTTAGGTCTAGGTTAGGGCTGGGATTTGCCCTCATCATGGTCATACTTTCGCAGTTTTAACATGCATGTTGACCTGATCGAGGGTTTTTTCTGCTTTGAATCACGTAGTAAAGTGGTACCACAACTAAAACAGTCAATTAAACCTTGTCATGATAAATATTTTAGAGGATAACGCATGTTAGGTCTGGGTTAGGTCTAGGATTTGCCCTCGTCAGGCTCATACTTTCGCATACTTCTCATACTTCATGGCTAGATCCTGGGCTATTTCTGGATTGGATCACGTAGTAATGTGGTACCACACTGAAACAGTCAATTAAACCTGGTTTCCATCAATATCTTAGAGGACAACGCAAGTTAGGTCTGGGATAGGTCTGGGATTTGCCCTCATCAGGCTCATAGTTTCGCGTTTTTCACATACTTGTTGAACAGATCCTGGGTTTTTTCTGGTTTGGATCACGTAGTAGTGTGGTACCACACTGAAACAGTCCATTAAACCTGGTTTGGATCAATATTTTAGAGGATAACGCATGTTAGGTCTAGGTTAGGTCTGGGATTTTCACTCATCAGACTCATACTTTCGCATTCTTCACATACTTGTTGAACGGATCCTGGGTTTTTTCTGGTTTGGTTCACGTAGTAATGTGGTACCACACTGAAACATTCAATTAAACCTGGTCTTGATAAATATTTTAGAGGATAACGCATGTTAGGTTTGGGTTAGGTCTAGGATTTGCCCTTATGAGGCTCATACTTTCGCATATTTCTCATACTTCATGGCTAGATCCTGGGCTATTTCTGGATTGGATCACGTAGTAATGTGGTACCACACTGAAACAGTCAATTAAACCTGGTTTCCATCAATATCTTAGAGGACAACGCAAGTTAGGTCTGGGATAGGTCTGGGATTTGCCCTCATCAGGCTCATACTTTCGCGTTTTTCACATACTTGTTGAACAGATCCTGGGTTTTTTCTGGTTTGGATCACGTAGTAGTGTGGTACCACACTGAAACAGTCAATTAAACCTGGTTTCGATGAATATTTTTGAGGATAACGCATATTAGGTCAAGGTTAGGCCTGGGATTTTCACTCATCAGACTCATATTTTCGCATTCTTCACATACTTGTTGATCGGATCCTGGGTTTTTTCTGGTTTGGATCACGTAGTAATGTGGTACCACACTGATACAGTCAATTAAACCTGGTTTCCATTAATATTTTAGAGGACAACGCATGTTAGGACTGGGATAGGTCTGAGATTTGCCCTCATCAGGCTCATACTTTCGCGTTTTTCACATACTTGTTGAACAGATCCTGGGTTTTTTCTGGTTTGGATCACATAGTAATGTGGTACCACACTGAAACAGTCGATTAAACCAGGTTTCGATGAATATTTTTGAGGATAACGCATATTAGGTCAAGGTTAGGCCTGGGATTTTCACTCATCAGACTCATATTTTCGCATTCTTCACATACTTGTTGATCGGATCCTGGGTTTTTTCTGGTTTGGATCACGTAGTAATGTGGTACCACACTGATACAGTCAATTAAACCTGGTTTCGATCAATATTTTAGAGAATAACGCATGTTAGGTCTAGGTTAGGTCTGGGATTTGCCCTCATCAGGCTCATACTTTCGCACACTTCACATACTTGTTGAACAGATCCTGGGATATTTTCTGGTTTGGATCACATAGTAATGTGGTACCACACTGAAACAGTCGCTTAAACCAGGTTTCGATGAATATTTTTGAGGATAACGCATGTTAGGTCTAGGTTAGGCCTGGGATTTTCACTCATCAGACTCATATTTTCGCATTCTTCACATACTTGTTGAACGGATCCTGGGTTTTTTCTGGTTTGGATCACGTAGTAATGTGGTACCACACTGAAACAGTCAATTAAACCTGGTTTCGATCAATATTTTAGAGAATAACGCATGTTAAGTCTAGGTTAGGTCTGGGATTTGCCCTCATTAGGCTCATACTTTCGCACACTTCACATACTCGTTGAACAGATCCTGGGTTATTTGCTGGTTTGGATCACATAGTAATGTGGTACCACACTGAAACAGTCGATTAAACCAGGTTTCGATGAATATTTTTGAGGATAACGCATGTTAGGTCTAGGTTAGGCCTGGGATTATCACCCATCAGACTCATACTTTCGCATTCTTCACATACTTGTTGATCGGATCCTGGGTTTTTTCTGGTTTGGATCACGTAGCAATGTGGGACCACACTGAAACAGTCAATTAAACCTGGTTTCGATCAATATTTTAGAGAATAATTCATGTTAGGTCTAGGTTAGGTCTGGGATTTGCTCTCATCAGGCTCATTCTTTCGCATATTTCTCATACTTGATGGCTAGATCCTGGGCTTTTTCTGGATTGCATCATGTAGTAATAAAGTACAACACTGAAACAGTCAATTAAACCTGGTTTCCATTAATATTTTAGAGGACAACGCATGTTAGGACTGGGATGGGTCTGGGATTTGCCCTCATCAGGCTCATACTTTCGCGTTTTTCACATACTTGTTGAACAGATCCTGGGTTTTTTCTGGTTTGGATCACGTAGTAGTGTGGTACCACACTGAAACAGTCCATTATACCTGGTTTGGATCAATATTTTAGAGGATAACGCATGTTAGGTCTAGGTTAGGTCTGGGATTTTCACTCATGAGACTCATACTTTCGCATTCTTCACATACTTGTCTAACGGATCCTGGGTTTTTACTGGTTTGCGTCACGTAGTAATGTGGTACCACACTGAAACAGTCAATTAAACCTGGTTTCGATCAATATTTTAGAGAATAACGCATGTTAGGTCTAGGTTAGGTCTGGGATTTGCCCTCATCAGGCTCATACTTTCGCGTTTTTCACATACTTGTGGAACAGATCCTGGGTTTTTACTGATTTGGATCACGTAGTAATGTGGTACCACACTGAAACATTCAATTAAACCTGGTCTTGATAAATATTTTGGAGGATAACGCTTGTTAGGTCTAGGTTAGCCCTGGGATTTTCACTCATCAGACTCATACTTTCGCATTCTTCACATACTTGTTGAACTGATCCTGGGCTTTTTCTGGATTGCATCACGTAGTAATGAAGTACAACACTGATACAGTCAATTAAACCTGGTCTTGATAAATATTTTAGAGGATAACGCGAGTTAGGTCTGGGATAGGGCTGGGATTTGCCCTCATCAGGCTCATACCTTCGCGTTTTTCACATACTTGTTGAACAGATCCTGGGTTTTTTATGGTTTGTATCACGTAGTAATGTGGTGCCACACTGAAACAGTCCATTAAACCTGGTTTGGATCAATATTTTAGAGGATAACGCATGTTAGGTCTGGGATAGGTCTGGGATTTGCCCTCATCAGACTCATACTTTCGCACACTTCACATACTCGTTGAACAGATCCTGGGTTATTTTCTGGTTTGGATCACATAGTAATGTGGTACCACACTGAAACAGTCGATTAAACCTGGTTTGGATCAATATTTTAGAGGATAACGCATGTTAGGTCTAGGTTAGGCCTGGGATTTTCACTCATCAGACTCATACCTTCGCATTCTTCACATACTTGTTGAACGGATCCTGGGTTTTTTCTGGTTTGGATCTCGTAGTAATGTGGGACCACACTGAAACAGTCAATTAAACCTGGTTTCGATCAATATTTTAGAGAATAATTCATGTTAGGTCTAGGTTAGGTCTGCGATTTGCTCTCATCAGGCTCATTCCCTCGCATATTTCTCATACTTGATGGCTAGATCCTGGGCTTTTTCTGGATTGCATCACGTAGTAATAAAGTACAACACTGAAACAGTCAATTAAAACTGGTTTCCATCAATATCTTAGAGGACAACGCAAGTTAGGTCTGGGATAGGTCTGGGACTTGCCCTCATCAGGCTCATACTTTCGCGTTTTTCACATACTTGTTGAACAGATCCTGGGTTTTTTCTGGTTTGGATCACGTAGTAGTGTGGTACCACACTGAAACAGTCGATTAAACCAGGTTTCGATCAATATTTTTGAGGATAACGCATGTTAGGTCTAGGTTAGGCCTGGGATTTTCACTCATCAGGCTCATACTTTCGCATTCTTCACATACTTGTTGAACGGATCCTGGGTGTTTTCTGGTTTGGATCACGTAGTAATGTGGGACCACACTGAAACAGTCAATTAAACCTGGTTTCGATCAATATTTTAGAGAATAATTCATGTTAGGTCTAGGTTAGGTCTAGGATTGGCCCTCATCAGGCTCATACTATCGCATGTTTCTCATACTTCATGGCTAGATCCTGGGCTGTTTCTGGATTGTATCACGTAATAATGTGGTACCACGCTGAAACAGTCAATTAAACCTGGTTTCGTTCAATATTTTAGGGGATAACGCAAGTTAGGTCTGGGATAGGTCTGGGATTTGCCCTCATCAGGCTCATACTTTCGCGTTTTTCACATACATGTTGAACAGATCCTGGGTTTTTTCCGGTTTGGGTCACGTAGTAGTGTGGTACCACACTGAAACAGTCCATTAAACCTGGTTTGGATCAATATTTTAGAGGATAACGCATGTTAGGTCTAGGTTAGGTCTGGGATTTGCCCTCATGAGACTCATACTTTCGCACACTTCACATACTCGTTGAACAGATCCTGCGTTATTTTCTGGTTTGGATCACATATTAATGTGGTACCACACTGAATCAGTCGATTAAACCAGGTTTCGATCAATATTTTTGTGGATAACGCATGTTAGGTCTAGGATAGGCCGGGGTTATTCACTCATCATACTCATACTTTCGCATTCTTCACATACTTGTTGAACGGATCCTGGGCTTTTACTGGTTTGGATCACGTAGTAATGTGGTACCACACTGAAACATTCAATTAAACCTGGTCTTGATAAATATTTTAGAGGATAACGCATGTTAGGTCTGGGTTAGGTCTAGGATTTGCCCACATCAGGCTCATACTTTCGCATATTTCTCATACTTCATGGCTGGATCCTGGGCTATTTTTGGATTGGATCACGTAGTAATGTGGTACCACACTGAAACAGTCAATTAAACCTGGTTTTGATCAATATTTTTGAGAATAATTCATGTTAGGTCTAGGTTAGGTCTGGGATTTTCACTCATCAGACTCATACTTTCGCATTCATCACATACTTGTTTAACGGATCCTGGGTTTTTACTGGTTTGGGTCACGTACTAATGTGGTACCACACTGAAACAGTCGATTAAAACAGGATTCGATCAATATTTTTGAGGATAACGCATGTTAGGTCTAGGTTAGGCCTGGGATTTTCACTCATCAGACTCATATTTTCGCATTCTTCACATACTTGTTGAACGGATCCTGGGTTTTTTCTGGTTTGGATCACGTAGTAATGTGGTACCACACCGAAACAGTCAATTAAACCTGGTTTCGGTCAATATTTTAGAGAATAACGCATGTTAGGTCTAGGTTAGGTCTAGGATTTGCCCTCATCAGGCTCATACTTTCGCGTTTTTCACATACATGTTGAACAGATCCTGGGTTTTTTCCGGTTTGGGTCACGTAGTAGTGTGGTACCACACTGAAACAGTCCATTAAACCTGGTTTGGATCAATATTTTAGAGGATAACGCATGTTAGGTCTAGGTTAGGTCTGGGATTTGCCCTCATGAGACTCATACTTTCGCACACTTCACATACTCGTTGAACAGATCCTGCGTTATTTTCTGGTTTGGATCACATATTAATGTGGTACCACACTGAATCAGTCGATTAAACCAGGTTTCGATCAATATTTTTGTGGATAACGCATGTTAGGTCTAGGATAGGCCGGGGTTATTCACTCATCATACTCATACTTTCGCATTCTTCACATACTTGTTGAACGGATCCTGGGCTTTTACTGGTTTGGATCACGTAGTAATGTGGTACCACACTGAAACATTCAATTAAACCTGGTCTTGATAAATATTTTAGAGGATAACGCATGTTAGGTCTGGGTTAGGTCTAGGATTTGCCCACATCAGGCTCATACTTTCGCATATTTCTCATACTTCATGGCTGGATCCTGGGCTATTTTTGGATTGGATCACGTAGTAATGTGGTACCACACTGAAACAGTCAATTAAACCTGGTTTTGATCAATATTTTTGAGAATAATTCATGTTAGGTCTAGGTTAGGTCTGGGATTTTCACTCATCAGACTCATACTTTCGCATTCATCACATACTTGTTTAACGGATCCTGGGTTTTTACTGGTTTGGGTCACGTACTAATGTGGTACCACACTGAAACAGTCGATTAAAACAGGATTCGATCAATATTTTTGAGGATAACGCATGTTAGGTCTAGGTTAGGCCTGGGATTTTCACTCATCAGACTCATATTTTCGCATTCTTCACATACTTGTTGAACGGATCCTGGGTTTTTTCTGGTTTGGATCACGTCGTAATGTGGTACCACACTGAAACAGTCAATTAAACCTGGTTTCGGTCAATATTTTAGAGAATAATTCATGTTAGGTCTCGGTTAGGTCTGGGATTTGCTCTCATCAGGCTCATACTTTCGCATTCTTCACATACTAGTTGAACGGATCCTGGGATTTTTCTGGATTGGTTCACGTAGTAATGTGGTACCACACTGAAACATTCAATTAAACCAGGTCTTGATAAATATTTTAGAGGATAACGCATGTTAGGTCTGGGTCAGTTCTAGAATTTGCCCTCATCAGGCTCATACTTTCGCATATTTCTCATACTTCATGGCTGGATCCTGGGCTATTTCTGGATTGGATCACGTAGTAATGTGGTGCCACACTGAAACAGTCAATTAAACCTGGTTTCGATCACTATTTTAGAGAATAATTGATGTTAGGTCTAGGTTAGGTCTGGGATTTGCTCTCATCAGGCTCATTCTTTCGCATATTTCACATACTTGACGGCTAGATCCTGGGCTTTTTCTGGATTGTATCACGTAGTAATGAAGTACAACACTGAAACAGTCAATTAAACCTGGTTTCCATCAATATCTTAGAGGACAACGCAAGTTAGGTCTGGGATAGGTCTGGGATTTGCCCTCATCAGGCTCATACATTCGCGTTTTTCACATACTTGTTGAACAGATCCTGGGTTCTTTCTGGTTTGGATCACGTAGTAATGTGGTACCACACTGAAACAGTCAATTAAACCTGGTTTCGATTAATGTTTTTGAGGATAACGCATGTTAGGTCTGGGATAGGTCTGGGATTTGCCCTCATCAGGCTCATACTTTCGCAGTTTTAACATGCATGTTGACCTGATCGAGTGTTTTTTCTGGTTTGGGTCACGTAGTAATGTGGTACCACACTGAAACAGTCGATTAAACCCGGTTTCGATCAATATTTTTTAGGATAACGCATGTTAGGTCTAGGTTAGGCCTGGGATTTTCACTCATCAGACTCATACTTTCGCATTCTTCACATACTTGTTGATCGGATCCTGGGTTTTTTCTGGTTGGGATCACGTAGTAATGTGGTACCACACTGAAACAGTCAATTAAACCTGGTTTCGATCAATATTTTAGAGAATAATTCATCTTAGGTCTGGGATAGGTCTGGGATTCGCCCTCATCAGGCTCATACTTTCGCGTTTTTCACATACTTGTTGAACTGATCCTGGGTTTTTTCATGTTTGGATCACGTAGTAATGTGGTACCACACTGAAACAGTCGATTAAACCTGGTTTCGATCAATATTTTAGAGGATAACGCAAGTTAGGTCTGGGATAGGTCTGGGATTTGCCCTCATCAGACTCATACTTTCGCAAACTTCACATACTCGTTGAACAGATCCTGGGTTATTTTCTGGTTTGGATCACGTAGTAATGTGGGACCACACTGAAACAATCAATTAAACCTGGTCTTGATAAATATTTTAGAGGACAACGCATGTTAGGTCTGGGTTAGGTCTAGGATTTGCCCTCATCAGGCTCATACTTTCCCATATTTCTCATACTTCATGGCTAGACCCTGGGCTATTTCTGGATTGGATCACCTAGTAATGTGGTACCACACTGAAACAGTCAATTAAACCTGGTTTCGCTCAATATTTTAGAAGATAGCGCATGTTAGGTCTAGGTTAGGACTGGGATTTGCCCTCACCATGGTCATACTTTCGCAGTTTTAACATGCATGTTGACCTGATCGAGGGTTTTTTCTGCTTTGAATCACGTAGTAAAGTAGTACCACAACTAAAACAGTCAATTAAACCTGGTCATGATAAATATTTTAGAGGATAACGCATGTTAGGTCTGGGTTAGGTCTAGGATTTGCCCTCGTCAGGCTCATACTTTCGCATATTTCTCATACTTCATGGCTAGATCCTGGGCTATTTCTGGATTGGATCACGTAGTAATGTGGTACCACACTGAAACAGTCAATTAAACCTGGTTTCCATCAATATCTTAGAGGACAACGCAAGTTAGGTCTGGGATAGGTCTGGGATTTGCCCTCATCAGGCTCATACTTTCGCGTTTTTCACATACTTGTTGAACAGATCCTGGGTTTTTTCTGGTTTGGATCACGTAGTATTGTGGTACCACACTGAAACAGTCCATTAAACCTGGTTTGGATCAATATTTTAGAGGATAACGCATGTTAGGTCTAGGTTAGGTCTGGGATTTTCACTCATCAGACTCATACTTTCGCATTCTTCACATACTTGTTGAACGGATCCTGGGTTTTTTCTGGTTTGGTTCACGTAGTAATGTGGTACCACACTGAAACGTTCAATTAAACCTGGTCTTGATAAATATTTTAGAGGATAACGCATGTTAGGTTTGGGTTAGGTCTAAGATTTGCCCTCATCAGGCTCATACTTTCGCATATTTCTCATACTTCATTGCTAGATCCTGGGCTATTTCTGGATTGGATCACGTAGTAATGTGGTACCACACTGAAACAGTCAATTAAACCTGGTTTTGATCAATATTTTTGAGAATAATTCATGTTAGGTCTAGGTTAGGTCTGGGATTTTCACTCATCAGACTCATACTTTCGCATTCATCACATACTTGTTTAACGGATCCTGGGTTTTTACTGGTTTGGGTCACGTACTAATGTGGTACCACACTGAAACAGTCGATTAAAACAGGATTCGATCAATATTTTTGAGGATAACGCATGTTAGGTCTAGGTTAGGCCTGGGATTTTCACTCATCAGACTCATATTTTCGCATTCTTCACATACTTGTTGAACGGATCCTGGGTTTTTTCTGGTTTGGATCACGTAGTAATGTGGTACCACACCGAAACAGTCAATTAAACCTGGTTTCGGTCAATATTTTAGAGAATAACGCATGTTAGGTCTAGGTTAGGTCTAGGATTTGCCCTCATCAGGCTCATACTTTCGCGTTTTTCACATACATGTTGAACAGATCCTGGGTTTTTTCCGGTTTGGGTCACGTAGTAGTGTGGTACCACACTGAAACAGTCCATTAAACCTGGTTTGGATCAATATTTTAGAGGATAACGCATGTTAGGTCTAGGTTAGGTCTGGGATTTGCCCTCATGAGACTCATACTTTCGCACACTTCACATACTCGTTGAACAGATCCTGCGTTATTTTCTGGTTTGGATCACATATTAATGTGGTACCACACTGAATCAGTCGATTAAACCAGGTTTCGATCAATATTTTTGTGGATAACGCATGTTAGGTCTAGGATAGGCCGGGGTTATTCACTCATCATACTCATACTTTCGCATTCTTCACATACTTGTTGAACGGATCCTGGGCTTTTACTGGTTTGGATCACGTAGTAATGTGGTACCACACTGAAACATTCAATTAAACCTGGTCTTGATAAATATTTTAGAGGATAACGCATGTTAGGTCTGGGTTAGGTCTAGGATTTGCCCACATCAGGCTCATACTTTCGCATATTTCTCATACTTCATGGCTGGATCCTGGGCTATTTTTGGATTGGATCACGTAGTAATGTGGTACCACACTGAAACAGTCAATTAAACCTGGTTTTGATCAATATTTTTGAGAATAATTCATGTTAGGTCTAGGTTAGGTCTGGGATTTTCACTCATCAGACTCATACTTTCGCATTCATCACATACTTGTTTAACGGATCCTGGGTTTTTACTGGTTTGGGTCACGTACTAATGTGGTACCACACTGAAACAGTCGATTAAAACAGGATTCGATCAATATTTTTGAGGATAACGCATGTTAGGTCTAGGTTAGGCCTGGGATTTTCACTCATCAGACTCATATTTTCGCATTCTTCACATACTTGTTGAACGGATCCTGGGTTTTTTCTGGTTTGGATCACGTCGTAATGTGGTACCACACTGAAACAGTCAATTAAACCTGGTTTCGGTCAATATTTTAGAGAATAATTCATGTTAGGTCTCGGTTAGGTCTGGGATTTGCTCTCATCAGGCTCATTCTTTCGCATATTTCTCATACTTGATGGCTAGATCCTGGGCTTTTTCTGGATTGCATCACGTAGTAATGAAGTACAACACTGCAACAGTCAATTAAAACTGGTTTCCATCAATATCTTAGAGGACAACGCAAGTTAGGTCAGGGATAGGTCTGGGATTTGCCCTCATCAGGCTCATACTTTCGCGTTTTTCACATACTTGTTGAACGGATCCTGTGTTTTCTCTGGTTTGGATCACGTAGTAATATGGTACCACACTGAAACAGTCGATTAAACCTGGTTTCGATTAATATTTTTGAGGATTACGCATGTTAGGTCTGGGTTAGGTCTAGGATTTGCCCACATCAGGCTCATACTTTCGCACACTTCACATACTCGTTGAACAGATCCTGGGATTTTTCTGGATTGGTTCACGTAGTAATGTGGTACCACACTGAAACATTCAATTAAACCAGGTCTTGATAAATATTTTAGAGGATAACGCATGTTAGGTCTGGGTCAGTTCTAGAATTTGCCCTCATCAGGCTCATACTTTCGCATATTTCTCATACTTCATGGCTGGATCCTGGGCTATTTCTGGATTGGATCACGTAGTAATGTGGTGCCACACTGAAACAGTCAATTAAACCTGGTTTCGATCACTATTTTAGAGAATAATTGATGTTAGGTCTAGGTTAGGTCTGGGATTTGCTCTCATCAGGCTCATTCTTTCGCATATTTCACATACTTGACGGCTAGATCCTGGGCTTTTTCTGGATTGTATCACGTAGTAATGAAGTACAACACTGAAACAGTCAATTAAACCTGGTTTCCATCAATATCTTAGAGGACAACGCAAGTTAGGTCTGGGATAGGTCTGGGATTTGCCCTCATCAGGCTCATACATTCGCAGTTCTAACATACATGTTGACCTGATCGAGGGTTTTTTCTGTTTTGGATCACGTAGTAAAGTGGTACCACACAGAAACAGTCCACTACACCTGGTTTGGATCAATATTTTAGAGGATAACGCATGTTAGGTCTAGGTTAGCCCTGAGATTTTCGCTCATCAGACTCATACTTTCGCATTCTTCACATACTAGTTGAACGGATCCTGGGATTTTTCTGGATTGGTTCACGTAGTAATGTGGTACCACACTGAAACATTCAATTAAACCAGGTCTTGATAAATATTTTAGAGGATAACGCATGTTAGGTCTGGGTCAGTTCTAGAATTTGCCCTCATCAGGCTCATACTTTCGCATATTTCTCATACTTCATGGCTGGATCCTGGGCTATTTCTGGATTGGATCACGTAGTAATGTGGTGCCACACTGAAACAGTCAATTAAACCTGGTTTCGATCACTATTTTAGAGAATAATTGATGTTAGGTCTAGGTTAGGTCTGGGATTTGCTCTCATCAGGCTCATTCTTTCGCATATTTCACATACTTGACGGCTAGATCCTGGGCTTTTTCTGGATTGTATCACGTAGTAATGAAGTACAACACTGAAACAGTCAATTAAACCTGGTTTCCATCAATATCTTAGAGGACAACGCAAGTTAGGTCTGGGATAGGTCTGGGATTTGCCCTCATCAGGCTCATACATTCGCGTTTTTCACATACTTGTTGAACAGATCCTGGGTTCTTTCTGGTTTGGATCACGTAGTAATGTGGTACCACACTGAAACAGTCAATTAAACCTGGTTTCGATTAATGTTTTTGAGGATAACGCATGTTAGGTCTGGGATAGGTCTGGGATTTGCCCTCATCAGGCTCATACTTTCGCAGTTTTAACATGCATGTTGACCTGATCGAGTGTTTTTTCTGGTTTGGGTCACGTAGTAATGTGGTACCACACTGAAACAGTCGATTAAACCCGGTTTCGATCAATATTTTTTAGGATAACGCATGTTAGGTCTAGGTTAGGCCTGGGATTTTCACTCATCAGACTCATACTTTCGCATTCTTCACATACTTGTTGATCGGATCCTGGGTTTTTTCTGGTTGGGATCACGTAGTAATGTGGTACCACACTGAAACAGTCAATTAAACCTGGTTTCGATCAATATTTTAGAGAATAATTCATCTTAGGTCTGGGATAGGTCTGGGATTCGCCCTCATCAGGCTCATACTTTCGCGTTTTTCACATACTTGTTGAACTGATCCTGGGTTTTTTCATGTTTGGATCACGTAGTAATGTGGTACCACACTGAAACAGTCGATTAAACCTGGTTTCGATCAATATTTTAGAGGATAACGCAAGTTAGGTCTGGGATAGGTCTGGGATTTGCCCTCATCAGACTCATACTTTCGCAAACTTCACATACTCGTTGAACAGATCCTGGGTTATTTTCTGGTTTGGATCACGTAGTAATGTGGGACCACACTGAAACAATCAATTAAACCTGGTCTTGATAAATATTTTAGAGGACAACGCATGTTAGGTCTGGGTTAGGTCTAGGATTTGCCCTCATCAGGCTCATACTTTCCCATATTTCTCATACTTCATGGCTAGACCCTGGGCTATTTCTGGATTGGATCACCTAGTAATGTGGTACCACACTGAAACAGTCAATTAAACCTGGTTTCGCTCAATATTTTAGAAGACAGCGCATGTTAGGTCTAGGTTAGGACTGGGATTTGCCCTCACCATGGTCATACTTTCGCAGTTTTAACATGCATGTTGACCTGATCGAGGGTTTTTTCTGCTTTGAATCACGTAGTAAAGTAGTACCACAACTAAAACAGTCAATTAAACCTGGTCATGATAAATATTTTAGAGGATAACGCATGTTAGGTCTGGGTTAGGTCTAGGATTTGCCCTCGTCAGGCTCATACTTTCGCATATTTCTCATACTTCATGGCTAGATCCTGGGCTATTTCTGGATTGGATCACGTAGTAATGTGGTACCACACTGAAACAGTCAATTAAACCTGGTTTCCATCAATATCTTAGAGGACAACGCAAGTTAGGTCTGGGATAGGTCTGGGATTTGCCCTCATCAGGCTCATACTTTCGCGTTTTTCACATACTTGTTGAACAGATCCTGGGTTTTTTCTGGTTTGGATCACGTAGTATTGTGGTACCACACTGAAACAGTCCATTAAACCTGGTTTGGATCAATATTTTAGAGGATAACGCATGTTAGGTCTAGGTTAGGTCTGGGATTTTCACTCATCAGACTCATACTTTCGCATTCTTCACATACTTGTTGAACGGATCCTGGGTTTTTTCTGGTTTGGTTCACGTAGTAATGTGGTACCACACTGAAACGTTCAATTAAACCTGGTCTTGATAAATATTTTAGAGGATAACGCATGTTAGGTTTGGGTTAGGTCTAAGATTTGCCCTCATCAGGCTCATACTTTCGCATATTTCTCATACTTCATGGCTAGATCCTGGGCTATTTCTGGATTGGATCACGTAGTAATGTGGTACCACACTGAAACAGTCAATTAAACCTGGTTTCCATCATTATCTTAGAGGACAACGCAAGTTAGGTCCGGGATAGGTCTGGGATTTGCCCTCATCAGGCTCATACTTTCGCGTTTTTCACATACTTGTTGAACAGATCCTGGGTTTTTTCTGGTTTGGATCACGTAGTAGTGTGGTACCACACTGAAACAGTCAATTAAACCTGGTTTCGATCAATATTTTAGAGAATAACGCATGTTAGGTCTAGGTTAGGTCTGGGATTTGCTCTCATCAGGCTCATTCTTTCGCATATTTCTCATACTTGATGGGTAGATCCTGGGCTTTTTCTGGATTGCATCACGTAGTAATGAAGTACAACACTGAAACAGTCAATTAAACCTGGTTTCCATTAATATTTTAGAGGACAACGCATGTTAGGACTGGGATAGGTCTGGGATTTGCCCTCATCAGGCTCATACTTTCGCGTTTTTCACATACTTGTTGAACTGATCCTGGGTTATTTTCTGGTTTGGATCACATAGTAATGTGGTACCACACTGAAACAGTCGATTAAACCTGGTTTCGATTAATATTTTTAAGGATAACGCATGTTAGGTCTAGGTTAGGCCTGGGATTTTCACTCATCAGACTCATACTTTCGCACACTTCACATACTCGTTGAACAGATCCTGGGTTATTTTCTGGTTTGGATCACATAGTAATGTGGTTCCACACTGAAACAGTCGATTAAACCAGGTTTCGATGAATATTTTTGAGGATAACGCATATTAGGTCAAGGTTAGGCCTGGGATTTTCACTCATCAGACTCATATTTTCGCATTCTTCACATACTTGTTGAACGGATCCTGGGTTTTTTCTGGTTTGGATCACGTAGTAATGTGGTACCACACTGAAACAGTCAATTAAACCTGGTTTCGATCAATATTTTAACGAATAACGCATGTTAGGTCTAGGTTAGGCCTGGGATTTTCACTCATCAGAGTCATATTTTCGCATTCTTCACATACTTGTTGAACGGATCCTGGGTTTTTTCTGGTTTGGATCACGTAGTAATGTGGTACCACACTGATGCAGTCAATTAAACCTGGTTTCGATCAATATTTTAGAGAATAACGCATGTTAGGTCTAGGTTAGGTCTGGGATTTGCCCTCATCAGGCTCATACTTTCGCACACTTCACATACTTGTTGAACAGATCCTGGGATATTTTCTGGTTTGGATCACATAGTAATGTGGTACCACACTGAAACAGTCGATTAAACCAGGTTTCGATGAATATTTTTGAGGATAACGCATGTTAGGTCTAGGTTAGGCCTGGGATTTTCACTCATCAGACTCATATTTTCGCATTCTTCACATACTTGTTGAACGGATCCTGGGTTTTTTCTGGTTCGGATCACGTAGTAATGTGGTACCACACTGAAACAGTCAATTAAACCTGGTTTCGATCAATATTTTAGAGAATAACGCATGTTAGGTCTAGGTTAGGTCTGGGATTTGCCCTCATTAGGCTCATACTTTCGCACACTTCACATACTCGTTGAACAGATCCTGGGTTATTTTCTGGTTTGGATCACATAGTAATGTGGTACCACAAACGAAACAGTCGATTAAACCAGGTTTCGATGAATATTTTTGAGGATAACGCATGTTAGGTCTAGGTTAGGCCCGGGATTTTCACTCATCAGACTCATACTTTCGCATTCTTCACATACTTGTTGATCGGATCCTGGGTTTTTTCTGGTTTGGATCACGTAGCAATGTGGGACCACACTGAAACAGTCAATTAAACCTGGTTTCGATCAATATTTTAGAGAATAATTCATGTTAGGTCTAGGTTAGGTCTAGGATTTGCCCTCATCAGGCTCATACTTTCGCACACTTCACATACTCGTTGAACAGATCCTGGGTTATTTTCTGGTTTGGATCACATAGTAATGTGTTACCACACTGAAACAGTCAATTAAACCAGGTTTCGATGAATATTTTTGAGGATAACGCATGTTAGGTCTGGGTTAGGCCTGGGATTTTCACTCATCAGACTCATACTTTCGCACACTTCACATACTCGTTGAACAGATCCTGGGTTTTTTCTGGTTTGGATCACGTAGTAATGTGGTACCACAAAGAAACAGTCAATTAAACCTGGTTTCGATCAATATTTTAGAGAATAACGCATGTTAGGTCTAGGTTAGGTCTGGGATTTGCCCTCATCAGGCTCATACTTTCGCACACTTCACATACTCGTTGAACAGATCCTGGGTTATTTTCTGGTTTGGATCACATATTAATGTGGTACCACACTGAATCAGTCGATTAAACCAGGTTTCGATCAATATTTTTGTGGATAACGCATGTTAGGTCTAGGATAGGCCGGGGTTTTTCACTCATCATACTCATACTTTCGCATTCTTCACATACTTGTTGAGCGGATCCTGGGCTTTTACTGGTTTGGATCACGTAGTAATGTGGGACCACACTGAAACATTCAATTAAACCTGGTCTTGATAAATATTTTGGAGGATAACGCTTGTTAGGTCTAGGTTAGCCCTGGGATTTTCACTCATCAGACTCATACTTTCGCATTCTTGACATACTTGTTGAACTGATCCTGGGCTTTTTCTGGATTGCATCACGTAGTAATGAAGTACAACACTGATACAGTCAATTAAACCTGGTCTTGATAAATATTTTAGAGGATAACGCGAGTTAGGTCTGGGATAGGGCTGGGATTTGCCCTCATCAGGCTCATACCTTCGCGTTTTTCACATACTTGTTGAACAGATCCTGGGTTTTTTATGGTTTGTATCACGTAGTAATGTGGTGCCACACTGAAACAGTCAATTAAACCTGGTTTCGATCAATATTTTAGAGAATAATTCATGTTAGGTCTAGGTTAGGTCTGCGATTTGCTCTCATCAGGCTCATTCCCTCGCATATTTCTCATACTTGATGGCTAGATCCTGGGCTTTTTCTGGATTGCATCACGTAGTAATAAAGTACAACACTGAAACAGTCAATTAAAACTGGTTTCCATCAATATCTTTGAGGACAACGCAAGTTAGGTCTGGGATAGGTCTGGGACTTGCCCTCATCAGGCTCATACTTTCGCGTTTTTCACATACTTGTTGAACAGATCCTGGGTTTTTTCTGGTTTGGATCACGTAGTAGTGTGGTACCACACTGAAACAGTCGATTAAACCAGGTTTCGATCTATATTTTTGAGAATAACGCATGTAAGGTCTAGGTTAGGCCTGGGATTTTCACTCATCAGGCTCATACTTTCGCATTCTTCACATACTCGTAGAACGGATCCTGGGTGTTTTCTGGTTTGGATCACGTAGTAATGTGGTACCACGCTGAAACAGTCAATTAAACCTGGTTTCGTTCAATATTTTAGAGGATAACGCAAGTTAGGTCTGGGATAGGTCTGGGATTTGCCCTCATCAGGCTCATACTTTCGCGTTTTTCACATACTTGTTGAACAGATCCTGGGTTTTTTCTGGTTTGGATCACGTAGTAGCGGTACCACACTGAAACAGTCCATTATACCTGGTTTGGATCAATATTTTAGAGGATAACGCATGTTAGGTCTAGGTTAGGTCTGGGATTTTCACTCATGAGACTCATACTTTCGCACACTTCACATACTTGTTGAACAGATCCCGGGATATTTTCTGGTTTGGATCACATAGTAATGTGGTACCACACTGAAACAGTCGATTAAACCAGGTTTCGATGAATATTTTTGAGGATAACGCATGTTAGGTCTAGGTTAGGCCTGGGATTTTCACTCATCAGACTCATATTTTCGCATTCTTCACATACTTGTTGAACGGATCCTGGGTTTTTTCTGGTTTGGATCACGTAGTAATGTGGTACCACACTGAAACAGTCAATTAAACCTGGTTTCGATCAATATTTTAGAGAATAACGCATGTTAGGTCTAGGTTAGGTCTGGGATTTGCCCTCATCAGGCTCATACTTTCGCACACTTCACATACTCGTTGAACAGATCCTGGGTTATTTTCTGGTTTGGATCACATATTAATGTGGTACCACACTGAATCAGTCGATTAAACCAGGTTTCGATCAATATTTTTGTGGATAACGCATGTTAGGTCTAGGATAGGCCGGGGTTTTTCACTCATCATACTCATACTTTCGCATTCTTCACATACTTGTTGAACGGATCCTGGGCTTTTACTGGTTTGGATCACGTAGTAATGTGGGACCACACTGAAACATTCAATTAAACCTGGTCTTGATAAATATTTTAGAGCATAACGCATGTTAGGTCTGGGTTAGGTCTAGGATTTGCCCACATCAGGCTCATACGTTCGCATATTTCTCATACTTCATGGCTGGGTCCTGGGCTATTTTTGGATTGGATCACGTAGTAATGTGGTACCACACTGAAACGGTCAATTAAACCTGGTTTTGATCAATATTTTTGAGAATAATTCATGTTAGGTCTAGGTTAGGTCTGGGATTTGCTCTCATCAGGCTCATTCTTTCGCATATTTCTCATACTTGATGGCTAGATCCTGGGCTTTTTCTGGATTGCATCACGTAGTAATGAAGTACAACACTGAAACAGTCAATTAAACCTGGTTTCCATTAATATTTTAGAGGACAACGCATGTTAGGACTGGGATAGGTCTGGGATTTGCCCTCATCAGGCTCATACTTTCGCGTTTTTCACATACTTGTTGAACAGATCCTGGGTTTTTTCTGGTTTGGATCACGTAGTAGTGTGGTACCACACTGAAACAGTCGATTAAACCAGGTTTCGATCTATATTTTTGAGGATAACGCATGTAAGGTCTAGGTTAGGCCTGGGATTTTCACTCATCAGGCTCATACTTTCGCATTCTTCACATACTTGTTGAACGGATCCTGGGTGTTTTCTGGTTTGGATCACGTAGTAATGTGGGACCACACTGAAACAGTCAATTAAACCTGGTTTCGATCAATATTTTAGAGAATAATTCATGTTAGGTCTAGGTTAGGTCTAGGATTGGCCCTCATCAGGCTCATACTATCGCATGTTTCTCATACTTCATGGCTAGATCCTGGGCTGTTTCTGGATTGTATCACGTAGTAATGTGGTACCACGCTGAAACAGTCAATTAAACCTGGTTTCGTTCAATATTTTAGAGGATAACGCAAGTTAGGTCTGGGATAGGTCTGGGATTTGCCCTCATCAGGCTCATACTTTCGCGTTTTTCACATACTTGTTGAACAGATCCTGGGTTTTTTCTGGTTTGGATCACGTAGTAGTGTGGTACCACACTGAAACAGTCCATTATACCTGGTTTGGATCAATATTTTAGAGGATAACGCATGTTAGGTCTAGGTTAGGTCTGGGATTTTCACTCATGAGACTCATACTTTCGCATTCTTCACATACTTGTTTAACGGATCCTGGGTTTTTACTGGTTTGCGTCACGTAGTAATGTGGTACCACACTGAAACAGTCAATTAAACCTGGTTTCGATCAATATTTTAGAGAATAACGCATGTTAGGTCTAGGTTAGGTCTGGGATTTGCCCTCATCAGGCTCATACTTTCGCACACTTCACATACTTGTTGAACAGATCCCGGGATATTTTCTGGTTTGGATCACATAGTAATGTGGTACCACACTGAAACAGTCGATTAAACCAGGTTTCGATGAATATTTTTGAGGATAACGCATGTTAGGTCTAGGTTAGGCCTGGGATTTTCACTCATCAGACTCATACTTTCGCACACTTCACATACTCGTTGAACAGATCCTGGGTTTTTTCTGGTTTGGATCACGTAGTAATGTGGGACCACACTGAAACAGTCAATTAAACCTGGTTTCGATCAATATTTTAGAGAATAATTCATGGTAGGTCTAGGTTAGGTCTAGGATTTGCCCTCATCAGGCTCATACTTTCGCACACTTCACATACTCGTTGAACAGATCCTGGGTTATTTTCTGGTTTGGATCACATAGTAATGTGTTACCACACTGAAACAGTCGATTAAACCAGGTTTCGATGAATATTTTTGAGGATAACGCATGTTAGGTCTAGGTTAGGCCTGGGATTTTCACTCATCAGACTCATACTTTCGCACACTTCACATACTCGTTGAACAGATCCTGGGTTTTTTCTGGTTTGGATCACGTAGTAATGTGGTACCACAAAGAAACAGTCAATTAAACCTGGTTTCGATCAATATTTTAGAGAATAACGCATGTTAGGTCTAGGTTAGGTCTGGGATTTGCCCTCATCAGGCTCATACTTTCGCACACTTCACATACTCGTTGAACAGATCCTGGGTTTTTTCTGGTTTGGATCACATATTAATGTGGTACCACACTGAATCAGTCGATTAAACCAGGTTTCGATCAATATTTTTGTGGATAACGCATGTTAGGTCTAGGATAGGCCGGGGTTTTTCACTCATCATACTCATACTTTCGCATTCTTCACATACTTGTTGAACGGATCCTGGGCTTTTACTGGTTTGGATCACGTAGTAATGTGGGACCACACTGAAACATTCAATTAAACCTGGTCTTGATAAATATTTTAGAGTATAACGCATGTTAGGTCTGGGTTAGGTCTAGGATTTGCCCACATCAGGCTCATACGTTCGCATATTTCTCATACTTCATGGCTGGGTCCTGGGCTATTTTTGGATTGGATCACGTAGTAATGTGGTACCACACTGAAACGGTCAATTAAACCTGGTTTTGATCAATATTTTTGAGAATAATTCATGTTAGGTCTAGGTTAGGTCTGGGATTTGCTCTCATCAGGCTCATTCTTTCGCATATTTCTCATACTTGATGGCTAGATCCTGGGCTTTTTCTGGATTGCATCACGTAGTAATGAAGTACAACACTGAAACAGTCAATTAAACCAGGTTTCCATTAATATTTTAGAGGACAACGCATGTTAGGACTGGGATAGGTCTGGGATTTGCCCTCATCAGGCTCATACTTTCGCGTTTTTCACATACTTGTTGAACAGATCCTGGGTTTTTTCTGGTTTGGATCACGTAGTAGTGTGGTACCACACTGAAACAGTCCATTATACCTGGTTTGGATCAATATTTTAGAGGATAACGCATGTTAGGTCTAGGTTAGGTCTGGGATTTTCACTCATGAGACTCATACTTTCGCATTCTTCACATACTTGTTTAACGGATCCTGGGTTTTTACTGGTTTGCGTCACGTAGTAATGTGGTACCACACTGAAACAGTCAATTAAACCTGGTTTCGATCAATATTTTAAAGAATAACGCATGTTAGGTCTAGGTTAGGTCTGGGATTTGCCCTCATCAGACTCATACTTTCGCGTTTTTCACATACTTGTGGAACAGATCCTGGGTTTTTACTGATTTGGATCACGTAGTAATGTGGTACCACACTGAAACATTCAATTAAACCTGGTCTTGATAAATATTTTGGAGGATAACGCTTGTTAGGTCTAGGTTAGCCCTGGGATTTTCACTCATCAGACTCATACTTTCGCATTCTTGACATACTTGTTGAACTGATCCTGGGCTTTTTCTGGATTGCATCAGGTAGTAATGAAGTACAACACTGATACAGTCAATTAAACCTGGTCTTGATAAATATTTTAGAGGATAACGCGAGTTAGGTCTGGGATAGGGCTGGGATTTGCCCTCATCAGGCTCATACCTTCGCGTTTTTCACATACTTGTTGAACAGATCCTGGGTTTTTTATGGTTTGTATCACGTAGTAATGTGGTGCCACACTGAAACAGTCCATTAAACCTGGTTTGGATCAATATTTTAGAGGATAACGCATGTTAGGTCTGGGATAGGTCTGGGATTTGCCCTCATCAGACTCATACTTTCGCACACTTCACATTCTCGTTGAACAGATCCTGGGTTATTTTCTTGTTTGGATCACATAGTAATGTGGTACCACACTGAAACAGTCGATTAAACCTGGTTTGGATCAATATTTTAGAGGATAACGCATGTTAGGTCTAGTTTAGGCCTGGGATTTTCACTCATCAGACTCATACTTTCGCATTCTTCACATACTTGTTGAACGGATCCAGGGTTTTTTCTGGTTTGGATCTCGTAGTAATGTGGGACCACACTGAAACAGTCAATTAAACCTGGTTTCGATCAATATTTTAGAGAATAATTCATGTTAGGTCTAGGTTAGGTCTGCGATTTGCTCTCATCAGGCTCATTCCCTCGCATATTTCTCATACTTGGTGGCTAGATCCCGGGCTTTTTCTGGATTGCATCACGTAGTAATAAAGTACAACACTGAAACAGTCAATTAAAACTGGTTTCCATCAATATCTTAGAGGACAACGCAAGTTAGGTCTGGGATAGGTCTGGGACTTGCCCTCATCAGGCTCATACTTTCGCGTTTTTCACATACTTGTTGAACAGATCCTGGGTTTTTTCTGGTTTGGATCACGTAGTAGTGTGGTACCACACTGAAACAGTCGATTAAACCAGGTTTCGATCTATATTTTTGAGGATAACGCATGTAAGGTCTAGGTTAGGCCTGGGATTTTCACTCATCAGGCTCATACTTTCGCATTCTTCACATACTTGTTGAACGGATCCTGGGTGTTTTCTGGTTTGGATCACGTAGTAATGTGGGACCACACTGAAACAGTCAATTAAACCTGGTTTCGATCAATATTTTAGAGAATAATTCATGTTAGGTCTAGGTTAGGTCTAGGATTGGCCCTCATCAGGCTCATACTATCGCATGTTTCTCATACTTCATGGCTACATCCTGGGCTGTTTCTGGATTGTATCACGTAGTAATGTGGTACCACGCTGAAACAGTCAATTAAACCTGGTTTCGTTCAATATTTTAGAGGATAACGCAAGTTAGGTCTGGGATAGGTCTGGGATTTGCCCTCATCAGGCTCATACTTTCGCGTTTTTCACATACTTGTTGAACAGATCCTGGGTTTTTTCCGGTTTGGGTCACGTAGTAGTGTGGTACCACACTGAAACAGTCCATTAAACCTGGTTTGGATCAATATTTTAGAGGATAACGCATGTTAGGTCTAGGTTAGGTCAGGGATTTGCCCTCATGAGACTCATACTTTCGCACACTTCACATACTCGTTGAACAGATCCTGGGTTATTTTCTGGTTTGGATCACGTAGTAATGTGGGACCACACTGAAACAATCAATTAAACCTGGTCTTGATAAATATTTTAGAGGACAACGCATGTTAGGTCTGGGTTAGGTCTGGGATTTGCCCTCATCAGGCTCATACTTTCGCGTTTTTCACATACTTGTGGAACAGATCCTGGGTTTTTACTGATTTGGATCACGTAGTAATGTGGTACCACACTGAAACATTCAATTAAACCTGGTCTTGATAAATATTTTGGAGGATAACGCTTGTTAGGTCTGGGTTAGGTCTGGGATTTGCCCTCATCAGGCTCATACTTTCGCGTTTTTCACATTCTTGTTGAACAGATCCTGGGCTCTTACTGGTTTGGATCACGTAGTAATGTGGTACCACACTGAAACATTCAATTAAACCTGGTCTTGATAAATATTTTGGAGGATAACGCATGTTAGGTCTAGGATAGGCCGGGGTTTTTCACTCATCATACTCATACTTTCGCATTCTTCACATACTTGTTGAACGGATCCTGGGCTCTTACTGGTTTGGATCACGTAGTAATGTGGTACCACACTGAAACATTCAATTAAACCTGGTCTTGATAAATATTTTAGAGGATAACGCATGTTAGGTCTGGGTTAGGTCTACGATTTGCCCACATCAGGCTCATACTTTCGCATATTTCTCATACTTCATGGCTGGATCCAGGGCTATTTTTGGATTGGATCACGTAGTAATGTGGTTCCACACTGAAACAGTCAATTAAACCTGGTTTTGATCAATATTTTTGAGAATAATTCATGTTAGGTCTAGGTTAGGTCTGGGATTTTCACTCATCAGACTCATACTTTCGCATTCATCACATACTTGTTTAACGGATCCTGGGTTTTTACTGGTTTGGGTCACGTACTAATGTGGTACCACACTGAAACAGTCGATTAAACCAGGATTCGATCAATATTTTTGAGGATAACGCATGTTAGGTCTAGGTTAGGCCTGGGATTTTCACTCATCAGACTCATATTTTCGCATTCTTCACATACTTGTTGAACGGATCCTGGGTTTTTTCTGGTTTGGATCACGTAGTAATGTGGTACCACACTGAAACAGTCAATTAAACCTGGTTTCGATCAATATTTTAGAGAATAACGCATGTTAGGTCTAGGTTAGGTCTGGGATTTGCCCTCATCAGGCTCATACTTTCGCGTTTTTCACATACTTGTGGAACAGATCCTGGGTTTTTACTGATTTGGATCACGTAGTAATGTGGTACCACACTGAAACATTCAATTAAACCTGGTCTTGATAAATATTTTAGAGGATAACGCTTGTTAGGTCTGGGCTAGGTCCAGGGTTTGCCCTCGTCAGGCTCATACTTTCGCATATTTCTCATACTTCATGGCTAGATCCTGGGCTATTTCTGGATTGGATCACGTAGTAATGTGGTACCACACTGAAACATTCAATTAAACCTGGTCTTGATAAATATTTTAGAGGATAACGCATGTTAGGTCTGGGTTAGGTCTAGGATTTGCTCCCATCAGGCTCATACTTTCGCATATTTCTCATACTTCATGGCTGGATCCTGGGCTATTTCTGGATTGGATCACGTAGTAATGTGGTACCGCACTGAAACAGTCAATTAAACCTGGTCTTGACAAATATTTTAGACGATAACGCAAGTTAGGTCTGGGATAGGTCTGGGATTTGCCCTCTTCAGGCTCATACTTTCGCAGTTTTAACCTGCATGTTGACCTGATCGAGGGTTTCTTCTGGTTTGGGTCAGGTAGTAATGTGGAGCCACACTGAAACAGTCGATTAAACCAGGTTTCGATCAATATTTTTGAGGATAACGCATGTTAGGTCTAGGTTAGTCCTGGGATTTTCACTCATCAGACTCATACTTTCGCAGTTTTAACGTGCATGGTGACCTGATCGAGGGTTTTTTCTGGTTTGGGTCACGTAGTAATGTGGTACCACACTGAAACAGTCGATTAAACCAGGTTTCGATCAATATTTTTGAGGATAACGCATGTTAGGTCTAGGTTAGGTCTAGGATTTGCCCTCATCAGGCTCATACTTTCGCACACTTCACATACTCGTTGAACAGATCCTGGGTTATTTTCTGGTTTGGATCACGTAGTAATGTGGGACCACACTGAAACAATCAATTAAACCTGGTCTTGATAAATATTTTAGAGGACAACGCATGTTAGGTCTGGGTTAGGTCTGGGATTTGCCCTCATCAGGCTCATACTTTCGCGTTTTTCACATACTTGTGGAACAGATCCTGGGTTTTTACTGATTTGGATCACGTAGTAATGTGGTACCACACTGAAACATTCAATTAAACCTGGTCTTGATAAATATTTTGGAGGATAACGCTTGTTAGGTCTAGGTTAGCCCTGGGATTTTCACTCATCAGGCTCATACTTTCGCATTCTTGACATACTTGTTGAACTGATCCTGGGCTTTTTCTGGATTGCATCACGTAGTAATGAAGTACAACACTGATACAGTCAATTAAACCTGGTCTTGATAAATATTTTAGAGGATAACGCGAGTTAGGTCTGGGATAGGGCTGGGATTTGCCCTCATCAGGCTCATACTTTCGCATTCTTCACATACTTGTTGAACGGATCCTGTGTTTTCTCTGGTTTGGACCACGTAGTAATATGGTACCACACTGAAACAGTCGATTAAACATGGTTTCGAATAATATTTTTGAGGATTACGCATGTTAGGTCTGGGTTAGGTCTAGGATTTGCCCACATCAGGCTCATACTTTCGCACACTTCACATACTCGTTGAACAGATCCTGGGCTTTTTCTGGATTGCATCACGTAGTAATGAAGTACAACACTGAAACAGTCAATTAAACCTGGTTTCCAGGAATATTTTAGAGGACAACGCATGTTAGGTCTAGGTTAGGCCTGGGATTTGCCCTCATCAGGGTCATACTTTCGCAGTTCTAATATACATGTTGACCTGATCGAGGGTTTTTTCTGCTTTGGATCACGTAGTAAAGTGGTACCACACAGAAACAGTCCACTAAACCTGGTTTGGATCAATATTTTAGAGGATAACTCATGTTAGGTCTAGGTTAGCCCTGAGTTTTTCGCTCATCAGACTCATACTTTCGCATTCTTCACATACTAGTTGAACGGATCCTGGGATTTTTCTGGATTGGTTCACGTAGTAATGTGGTACCACACTGAAACATTCGATTAAACCAGGTCTTGATAAATATTTTAGAGGATAACGCATGTTAGGTCTGGGTCAGTTCTAGAATTTGCCCTCATCAGGCTCATACTTTCGCATATTTCTCATACTTCATGGCTGGATCCTGGGCTATTTCTGGATTGGATCACGTAGTAATGTGGTGCCACACTGAAACAGTCAATTAAACCTGGTTTCGATCACTATTTTAGAGAATAATTCATGTTAGGTCTAGGTTAGGTCTGGGATTTGCTCTCATCAGGCTCATTCTTTCGCATATTTCACATACTTGACGGCTAGATCCTGGGCTTTTTCTGGATTGTATCACGTAGTAATGAAGTACAACACTGAAACAGTCAATTAAACCTGGTTTCCATCAATATCTTAGAGGACAACGCAAGTTAGGTCTGGGATAGGTCTGGGATTTGCCCTCATCAGGCTCATACTTTCGCGTTTTTCACATACTTGTTGAACAGATCCTGGGTTTTTTCTGGTTTGGATCACGTAGTAGGGTGGTACCACACTGAAACAGTCAATTAAACCTGGTTTCGATTAATATTTTTGAGGATAACGCATGTTAGGTCTGGGATAGGTCTGGGATTTGCCCTCATCAGGCTCATACTTTCGCAGTTTTAACATGCATGTTGACCTGATCGAGGGTTTTTTCTGGTTTGGGTCACGTAGTAATGTGGTACCACACTGAAACAGTCGATTAAACCCGGTTTCGATCAATATTTTTTAGGATAACGCATGTTAGGTCTAGGTTAGGCCTGGGATTTTCACTCATCAGACTCATTCTTTCTCATTCTTCACATACTTGTTGATCGGATCCTGGGTTTTTTCTGGTTGGGATCACGTAGTAATGTGGTACCACACTGAAACAGTCAATTAAACCTGGTTTCGATCAATATTTTAGAGAATAATTCATCTTAGGTCTGGGATAGGTCTGGGATTCGCCCTCATCAGGCTCATACTTTCGCGTTTTTCACATACTTGTTGAACTGATCCTGGGTTTTTTCATGTTTGGATCACGTAGTAATGTGGTACCACACTGAAACAGTCGATTAAACCTGGTTTCGATCAATATTTTAGAGGATAACGCAAGTTAGGTCTGGGATAGGTCTGGGATTTGCCCTCATCAGACTCATACTTTCGCAAACTTCACATACTCGTTGAACAGATCCTGGGTTATTTTCTGGTTTGGATCACGTAGTAATGTGGTACCACACTGAAACAATCAATTAAACCTGGTCTTGATAAATATTTTAGAGGACAACGCATGTTAGGTCTGGGTTAGGTCTAGGATTTGCCCTCATCATGCTCATACTTTCCCATATTTCTCATACTTCATGGCTAGACCCTGGGCTATTTCTGGATTGGATCACCTAGTAATGTGGTACCACACTGAAACAGTCAATTAAACCTGGTTTCGCTCAATATTTTAGAAGATAGCGCATGTTAGGTCTAGGTTAGGACTGGGATTTGCCCTCATCATGGTCATACTTTCGCAGTTTTAACATGCATGTTGACCTGATCGAGGGTTTTTTCTGCTTTGAATCACGTAGTAAAGTGGTACCACAACTAAAACAGTCAATTAAACCTGGTCATGATAAATATTTTAGAGGATAACGCATGTTAGGTCTGGGTTAGGTCTAGGATTTGCCCTCGTCAGGCTCATACTTTCGCATATTTCTCTTACTTCATGGCTAGATCCTGGGCTATTTCTGGATTGGATCACGTAGTAATGTGGTTCCACACTGAAACAGTCAATTAAACCTGGTTTCCATCAATATCTTAGAGGACAACGCAAGTTAGGTCTGGGATAGGTCTGGGATTTGCCCTCATCAGGCTCATACTTTCGCGTTTTTCACATACTTGTTGAACAGATCCTGGGTTTTTTCTGGTTTGGATCACGTAGTAGTGTGGTACCACACTGAAACAGTCCATTAAACCTGGTTTGGATCAATATTTTAGAGGATAACGCATGTTAGGTCTAGGTTAGGTCTGGGATTTTCACTCATCAGAAACATACTTTCGCATTCTTCACATACTTGTTGAACGGAACCTGGGTTTTTTCTGGTTTGGTTCAGGTAGTAATGTGGTACCACACTGAAACATTCAATTAAACCTGGTCTTGATAAATATTTTAGAGGATAACGCATGTTAGGTTTGGGTTAGGTCTAGGATTTGCCCTCATCAGGCTCATACTTCCGCATATTTCTCATACTTCATGGCTAGATCCTGGGCTTTTTCTGGATTGCATCACGTAGTAATGAAGTACAACACTGAAACAGTCAATTAAACCTGGTTTTGATCAATATTTTAGAGAACAATTCATGTTAGGTCTAGGTTAGGTCTGGGATTTGCTCTCATCAGGCTCATTCTTTCGCATATTTCTCATACTTGATGGCTAGATCCTGGGCTTTTTCTGGATTGCATCATGTAGTAATGAAGTACAACACTGAAACAGTCAATTAAACCTGGTTTCCATCAATATTTTAGAGGACAACGCATGTTAGGTCTAGGTTAGGCCTGGGATTTGCCCTCATCAGGGTCATACTTTCGCAGTTTTAACATACATGTTGACCTGAACGAGTGTTCTTTCTGCTTTGGATCACGTAGTAAAGTGGTACCACACTGAAACATTCAATTAAACCTGGTTTTGATCAATATTTTAGAGGATAACGCATGTTAGGTCTGGGTTAGGTCTAGGATTTGCCCTCGTCAGGCTCATACTTTCGCATATTTCTCATACTTCATGGCTAGATCCTGGGCTGTTTCTGGATTGTATCACGTAGTAATGTGGTACCACGCTGAAACAGTCAATTAAACCTGGTTTCCATCAATATTTTAGAGGACAACGCATGTTAGGTCTAGGATAGGCCTGGGATTTGCCCTCATCAGGGTCATACTTTCGCGGTTTTAACATACATGTTGACCTGAACGAGTGTTCTTTCTGCTTTGGATCACGTAGTAAAGTGGTACCACACTGAAGCAGACCATTAAACCTGGTTTGGTTCAATATTTTAGAGGATAACGCATGTTAGGTTTGGGTCAGGTCTAGGATTTGCCCTCATCAGGCTCATACTTTCGCATATTTCTCATACTTCATGGCTAGATCCTGGGCTGTTTCTGGATTGTATCACGTAGTAATGTGGTACCACGCTGAAACAGTCAATTAAACCTGGTTTCGATCAATATTTTAGAGGATAACACAAGTTAGGTCTGGGATAGGTCTGGGATTCGCCCTCATCAGGCTCATACTTTCGCATATTTCTCGTGCTTGATGGCTAGATCCTGGGCTTTTTCTGGATTGCATCACGTAGTAATGAAGTACAACACTGAAACAGTCAATTAAACCTGGTTTCCATCAATATTTTAGAGGACAACGCATGTTAGGTCTAGGTTAGGCCTGGGATTTGCCCTCATCAGGGTCATACTTTCGCAGTTTTAACATACATGTTGACCTGAACGAGTGTTCTTTCTGCTTTGGATCACGTAGTAAAGTGGTCCCACACTGAAGCAGACCATTAAACCTGGTTTGGATCAATATTTTAGAGGATAACGCATGTTAGGTTTGGGTCAGGTCTAGGATTTGCCCTCATCAGGCTCATACTTTCGCATACTTCATATACTTGTTGAACAGATCCTGGGTTTTTTTCTGGTTTGGACCACGTAGTAAAGTGGTACCACACTGAAACAGTCCATTAAACCTGGTTTGGATCGATATTTTTGAGGATAACGCATGTTAGGTCTAGGTTAGGCCGAGGATTTTCACTCATCAGACTCATACTTTCGCATACTTCACATACTTGTTGAACAGATCCTGGGTTTTTTTCTGGTTTGGACCACGTAGTAAAGTGGTACCACACTGATACAGTCCATTAAACCTGGTTTGGATCGATATTTTTGAGGATAACGCATGTTAGGTCTAGGTTAGGCCGAGGATTTTCACTCATCAGACTCATACTTTCGCATTCTTCACATAGTTGTTGAACGGATCCTGGGTTTTTTCTGGTTTGGATCACGTAGTAATGTGGTACCACACTGAAACAGTACATTAAACCTGGTTTCGATCGATACTTTAGAGAATAATTCATGTTAGGCCTAGGTTAGGTCTGGGATTTGCTCTTATCAGGCTCATTCTTTCGCATATCTCTCATACTTGATGGCTAGATCCTGGGCTTTTTCTGGATTGCATCACGTAGTAATGAAGTACAACACTGAAACAGTCAATTAAACCTTGTTTCCATCAATATTTTAGAGGATAACGCAAGTTAGGTCTGGGATAGCTCTGGGATTCGCCCTCATCAGAGTCATACTTTCGCATACTTCACATACTTGTTGAACAGATCCTGGGTTTTTTTCTGGTTTGGACCACGTAGTAAAGTGGTACCACACTGAAACAGTCCATTAAACCTGGTTTGGATCGATATTTTAGAGGATAACGTTAACTAATGTTAGGTCTAGGTTAGCCCTGGGATTTTCACTCATCAGACTCATACTTTCGCATTCTTCACTTACTTGTTGAACGGATCCTGGGTTTTTTCTGGTTTGGATCACGTAGTTATGTGTGGACCACACTGAAACAATCAATTAAACCTGGCCATGGTAAATATTTTAGAGGATAACGCATGTTAGGTCTGGGTTAGGTCTAGGATTTGCCCTCGTCAGGCTCATACTTTCGCATATTTCTCATACTCCATGGCTAGATCCTGGGCTATTTCTGGATTGGATCACGTAGTAATGTAGTACCACACTGAAACATTCAATTAAACCTGGTTTCCATCAATATCTTAGAGAACAACGCAAGTTAGGTCTGGTATAGGTCTGGGATTTGCCCTCATCAGGCTCATACTTTCGCGTTTTTCACATACTTGTTGAACGGAACCTGGGTTTTTTCTGGTTTGGTTCAGGTAGTAATGTGGTACCACACTGAAACATTCAATTAAACCTGGTCTTGATAAATATTTTAGAGGATAACGCATGTTAGGTTTGGGTTAGGTCTAGGATTTGCCCTCAACAGGCTCATACTTCCGCATATTTCTCATACTTCATGGCTAGATCCTGGGCTTTTTCTGGATTGCATCACGTAGTAATGAAGTACAACACTGAAACAGTCAATTAAACCTGGTTTCCATGAATATTTTAGAGGACAACGCAAGTTAGGTCTAGGTTAGGCCTGGGATTTGCCCTCAACAGGGTCATACTTTCGCAGTTTTAACATACATGTTGACCTGAACGAGTGTTCTTTCTGCTTTGGATCACGTAGTAAAGTGGTACCACACTGAAGCAGACCATTAAACCTGGTTTGGATCAATATTTTAGAGGATAACGCATGTTAGGTTTGGGTCAGGTCTAGGATTTGCCCTCATCAGGCTCATACTTTCGCATATTTCTCATAGTTCATGGCTAGATCCTGGGCTGTTTCTGGATTGTATCACGTAGTAATGTGGTACCACGCTGAAACAGTCAATTATACCTGGTTTCGATCAATATTTTAGAGGATAACGCAAGTTAGGTCTGGGATAGGTCTGGGATTCGCCCTCATCAGGCTCATACTTTCGCGTTTTTCACATACATGTTGAACTGATCCTGGGTTTTTTCAGGTTTGGATCACGTAGTAATGTGGAACCACACTGAAACAGTCGATTAAACCTGGTTTCGATCAATATTTTAGAGGATAACGCAAGTTAGGTCTGGGATAGGTCTGGGATTTGCCCTCATCAGACTCATACTTTCGCAAACTTCACATACTCGTTGAACAGATCCAGGGTTATTTTCTGGTTTGGATCACGTAGTAATGTGGGACCACACTGAAACAATCAATTAAACCTGGTCTTGATAAATATTTTAGAGGACAACACATGTTAGGTCTGGGTTAGGTCTAGGATTTGTCCTCATCAGGCTCATACTTTCGCATATTTCTCATACTTCATGGCTAGACCCTAGGCTATTTCTGGATTGGATCACCTAGTAATGTGGTACCACACTGAAACAGTCAATTAAACCTGGTTTCGCTCAATATTTTAGAAGGTAGCGCATGTTAGGTCTAGGTTAGGACTGGGATTTGCCCTCATCATGGTCATACTTTCGCAGTTTTAACATGCATGTTGACCTGATCGAGGGTTTTTTCTGCTTTGAATCACGTAGTAAAGTGGTACCACAACTAAAACAGTCAATTAAACCTGGTCTTGATAAATATTTTAGAGGACAACGCATGTTAGGTCTGGGTTAGGTCTAGGATTTGCCCTCGTCAGGCTCATACTTTCGCATATTTCTCATACCTCATGGCTAGATCCTGGGCTATTTCTGGATTGGATCACGTAGTAATGTGGTACCACACTGAAACAGTCAATTAAACCTGGTTTCCATCAATATCTTAGAGCACAACGCAGGTTAGGTCTGGGATAGGTCTGGGATTTGCCCTCATCAGGCTCATACTTTCGCAGTTTTAACATACATGTTGACCTGAACGAGTGTTCTTTCTGCTTTGGATCACGTAGTAAAGTGGTACCACACTGAAGCAGACCATTAAACCTGGTTTCGATCAATATTTTAGAGGATAACGCATGTTGGGTCCAGGTTAGGTCTAGGATTCGCCCTCATCAGGCTTATACTTTCGCATATTTCTCATACTTGATGGCTAGATCCTGGGTTTTTTCCGGTTTGGGTCACGTAGTATTGTTGTACCACACTGAAACAGTCGATTAAACCTGGTTTCGATCAATAGTTTTGAGGATAACGCATGTTAGGTCTAGGTTAGGCCGGGGATTTTCACTCATCAGTCTCATACTTTCGCATTCTTCTGATACTTGTTGAACGGATCCTGGGTTTTTACTGGTTTGGATCACGTAGTAATGTGGTACCACACTGAAACATTCAATTAAACCTGGTCTTGATAAATATTTTAGAGAATAACGCATGTTAGGTCTGGGTTAGGTCTAGGATTTGCCCCCATCAGGCTCATACTTTCGCATATTTCTCATACTTCATGGCTGGATCCTGGGCTATTTCTCGATTGGATCACGTAGTAACGTGGTACCACACTGAAACAGTCAATTAAACCTGGTTTCGCTCAATATTTTAGAAGATAACGCATGTTAGGTCTAGGTTAGGCCAGGGATTTGCCCTCATCAGGGTCATACTTTCGCAGTTTTAGCATGCATGTTGACCTGATCGAGGGTTTTTTCTGCTTTGAATCACGTTTTAAAGTGGTACCACAACTAAAACAGTCAATTAAACCTGGTCATGATAAATATTTTAGAGGATAACGCATGTTAGGTCTGGGTTAGGTCTAGGATTTGCCCTCGTCAGGCTCATACTTTCGCATATTTCTCATACTTCATGGCTAGATCCTGGGCTATTTCTGGATTGGATCACGTAGTAATGTGGTACCACACTGAAACAGTCAATTAAACCTGGTTTTGATCAATATTTTAGAGAACAATTCATGTTAGGTCTAGGTTAGGTCTGGGATTTGCTCTCATCAGGCTCATTCTTTCGCATATTTCTCATACTTGATGGCTAGATCCTGGGCTTTTTCTGGATTGCATCATGTAGTAATGAAGTACAACACTGAAACAGTCAATTAAACCTGGTTTCCATCAATATTTTAGAGGACAACGCATGTTAGGTCTAGGTTAGGCCTGGGATTTGCCCTCATCAGGGTCATACTTTCGCAGTTTTAACATACATGTTGACCTGAACGAGTGTTCTTTCTGCTTTGGATCACGTAGTAAAGTGGTACCACACTGAAACATTCAATTAAACCTGGTTTTGATCAATATTTTAGAGGATAACGCATGTTAGGTTTGGGTTAGGTCTAGGATTTGCCCTCATCAGGCTCATTCTTTCGCATATTTCTCATACTTGATGGCTAGATCCTGGGCTTTTTCTGGATTGCATCACGTAGTAATGAAGTACAACACTGAAACAGTCAATTAAACCTTGTTTCCATCAATATTTTAGAGGATAACGCAAGTTAGGTCTGGGATAGGTCTGGGATTCGCCCTCATCAGACTCATACTTTCGCATACTTCACATACTTGTTGAACAGATCCTGGGTTTTTTTCTGGTTGGGACCACGTAGTAAAGTGGTACCACACTGAAACAGTCCATTAAACCTGGTTTGGATCGATATTTTAGAGGATAACGCATGTTAGGTCTAGGTTAGACCTGGGATTTTCACTCATCAGACTCATACTTTCGCATTCTTCACATACTTGTTGAACGGATCCTGGGTTTTTTCTGGTTTGGTTCACGTAGTAATGTGGTACCACGCTGAAACAGTCAATTAAACCTGGTCTTGATAAATATTTTAGAGGATAACGCATGTTAGGTTTGGGTTAGGTCTAGGATTTGTCCTCATCAGGCTCATACTTTCGCATATTTCTCATACTTGATGGCTAGATCCTGGGCTTTTTCTGGATTGCATCACGTAGTAATGAAGTACAACACTGAAACAGTCAATTAAAACTGGTTTCCACCAATATTTTAGTGGACAACGCATGTTAGGTCTAGGTTAGGCCTGGGATTTGCCCTCATCAGGGTCATACTTTCGCGGTTTTAACATACATGTTGACCTGAACGAGTGTTCTTTCTGCTCTGGATCACGTAGTAAAGTGGTACCACACTGAAGCAGACCATTAAACCTGGTTTGGTTCAATATTTTAGAGGATAACGCATGTTAGGTTTGGGTCAGGTCTAGGATTTGCCCTCATCAGGCTCATACTTTCGCATATTTCTCATACTTCATGGCTAGATCCTGGGCTGTTTCTGGATTGTATCACGTAGTAATGTGGTACCACGCTGAAACAGTCAATTAAACCTGGTTTCGATCAATATTTTAGAGGATAACGCAAGTTAGGTCTGGGATAGGTCTGGGATTCGCCCTCATCAGACTCATACTTTTGCATACTTCACATACTTGTTGAACAGATCCTGGGTTTTTTTCTGGTTTGGACCACGTAGTAAAGTGGTACCACACTGAAACATTCAATTAAACCTGGTCTTAATAAATATTTTAGAGGATAACGCATGTTAGGTTTGGCTTAGGTCTAAGATTTGCCCTCATCAGGCTCATACTTTCGCATATTTCTCATACTTCATGGCTAGATCCTGGGCTGTTTCTGGATTGTATCACGTAGTAATGTGGTACCACGCTGAGACAGTGAATTAAACCTGATTTCGATCAATATTTTAGAGGATAACGCAAGTTAGGTCTGGGATAGGTCTGGGATTCGCCCTCATCAGGCTCATACTTTCGCATATTTCTCATACTTGATGGCTAGATCCTGGGCTTTTTCTGGATTGCATCACGTAGTAATGAAGTACAACACTGAAACAGTCAATTAAACCTGGTTTCCATCAATATTTTAGAGGACAACGCATGTTAGGTCTAGGATAGGCCTGGGATTTGCCCTCATCAGGGTCATACTTTCGCGGTTTTAACATACATGTTGACCTGAACGAGTGTCCTTTCTGCTTTGGATCACGTAGTAAAGTGGTACCACACTGAAGCAGACCATTAAACCTGGTTTGGTTCAATATTTTAGAGGATAACGCATGTTAGGTTTGGGTCAGGTCTAGGATTTGCCCTCATCAGGCTCATACTTTCGCATATTTCTCATACTTCATGGCTAGATCCTGGGCTGTTTCTGGATTGTATCACGTAGTAATGTGGTACCACGCTGAAACAGTCAATTAAACCTGGTTTCGATCAATATTTTAGAGGATAACAGAAGTTAGGTCTGGGATAGGTCTGGGATTCGCCCTCATCAGACTCATACTTTCGCATACTTCACATACTTGTTGGACATATCCGGGGTTTTTTTCTGGTTTGGACCACGTAGTAAAGTGGTACCACACTGAAACAGTCCATTAAACCTGGTTTGGATCGATATTTTTGAGGATAACGCATGTTAGGTCTAGGTTAGGCCGGGGATTTTCACTCATCAGACTCATACTTTCGCATACTTCACATACTTTTTGTACAGATCCTGGGTTTTTTTCTGGTTTGGACCACGTAGTAAAGTGGTACCACACTGAAACAGTCCATTAAACCTGGTTTGGATCGATATTTTTGAGGATAACGCATGTTAGGTCTAGGTTAGGCCGAGGATTTTCACTCATCAGACTCATACTTTCGCATTCTTCACATAGTTGTTGAACGGATCCTGGGTTTTTTCTGGTTTGGATCACGTAGTTATGTGTGGACCACACTGAAACTATCAATTAAACCTGGCCATGGTAAATATTTTAGAGGATAACGCATGTTAGGTCTGGGTTAGGTCTAGGATTTGCCCTCGTCAGGCTCATACTTTCGCATATTTCTCATACTCCATGGCTAGATCCTGGGCTATTTCTGGATTGGATCACGTAGTAATGTGGTACCACACTGAAACATTCAATTAAACCTGGTTTCCATCAATATCTTAGAGGACAACGCAAGTTAGGTCTGGGATAGGTCTGGGATTTGCCCTCATCAGGCTCATACTTTCGCGTTTTTCACATACTTGTTGAACGGATCCTGGGTTTTTTCTGCTTTGGATCACGTAGTAATGTGGGACCACACTAAAACAATCAATTAAACCTGGTCTTGATAAATATTTTGGAGGATAACGCATGTTAGGTCTGGGATAGGTCTGTGATTTGCCCTCATCAGACTCATACTTTCGCATTCTTCACTTACTTGTTGAACAGATCCTGGGTTTTTTTCTGGTTTGGACCACGTAGTAAAGTGGTACCACACTGAAACAGTCCATTAAACCTGGTTTGGATCGATATTTTTGAGGATAACGCATGTTAGGTCTAGGTTAGGCCGAGGATTTTCACTCATCAGACTCATACTTTCGCATTCTTCACATAGTTGTTGAACGGATCCTGGGTTTTTTCTGGTTTGGATCACGTAGTAATGTGGTACCACACTGAAACAGTCAATTAAACCTGGTTTTGATCAATATTTTAGAGAATAATTCATGTTAGGCCTAGGTTAGGTCTGGGATTTGCTCTCATCAGGCTCATTCTTTCGCATATCTCTCATACTTGAAGGCTAGATCCTGGGCTTTTTCTGGATTGCATCACGTAGTAATGAAGTACAACACTGAAACAGTCAATTAAACCTTGTTCCCATCAATATTTTAGAGGATAACGCAAGTTAGGTCTGGGATAGGTCTGGGATTCGCCCTCATCAGACTCATACTTTCGCATACTTCACATACTTGTTGAACAGATCCTGGGTTTTTTTCTGGTTTGGACCACGTAGTAAAGTGGTACCACACTGAAACAGTCCATTAAACCTGGTTTGGATCGATATTTTAGAGCATAACGCATGTTAGGTCTAGGTTAGCCCTGGGATTTTCACTCATCAGACTCATACTTTCGCATTCTTCACTTACTTGTTGAACGGATCCTGGGTTTTTTCTGGTTTGGTTCACGTAGTAATGTGGTACCACACCGAAACATTCAATTAAACCTGGTCTTGATAAATATTTTAGAGGATAACGCATGTTAGGTTTGGGTTAGGTCTACGATTTGCCCTCATCAGGCTCATACTTTCGCATATTTCTCATAGTTCATGGCTAGATCCTGGGCTGTTTCTGGATTGTATCACGTAGTAATGTGGTACCACGCTGAGACAGTGAATTAAACCTGATTTCGATCAATATTTTAGAGGATAACGCAAGTTAGGTCTGGAATAGGTCTGGGATTCGCCCTCATCAGGCTCATACTTTCGCATATTTTTCATACTTGATGGCTAGATCCTGGGCTTTTTCTGGATTGCATCACGTAGTAATGAAGTACAACACTGAAACAGTCAATTAAACCTGGTTTCCATCAATATTTTAGAGGACAACGCATGTTAGGTCTAGGTTAGGACTGGGATTTGCCCTCATCAGGGTCATACTTTCGCAGTTTTAACATACATGTTGACCTGAACGAGTGTTCTTTCTGCTTTGGATCACGTAGTAAAGTGGTACCACACTGAAGCAGACCATTAAACCTGGTTTGGATCAATATTTTAGAGGATAACGCATGTTAGGTTTGGGTCAGGTCTAGGATTTGCCCTCATCAGGCTCATACTTTCGCATATTTCTCATACTTCATGGCAAGATCCTGGGCTGTTTCTGGATTGTATCACGTAGTAATGTGGTACCACGCTGAAACAGTCAATTAAACCTGGTTTCGATCAATATTTTAGAGGATAACGCAAGTTAGGTCTGGGATAGGTCTGGGATTTGCCCTCATCAGGCTCATACTTTCGCGTTTTTCACATACTTGTTGAACGGATCCTGGGTTTTTTCTGGTTTGGATCACGTAGTAATGTGGGACCACACTAAAACAATCAATTAAACCTGGTCTTGATAAATATTTTAGAGGATAAGGCATGTTAGGTCTGGGATAGGTCTGTGATTTGCCCTCATCAGACTCATACTTTCGCATTCTTCACTTACTTGTTGAACAGATCCTGGGTTTTTTTCTGGTTTGGACCACGTAGTAAAGTGGTACCACACTGAAACAGTCCATTAAACCTGGTTTGGATCGATATTTTTGAGGATAACGCATGTTAGGTCTAGGTTAGACCGAGGATTTTCACTCATCAGACTCATACTTTCGCATTCTTCACATAGTTGTTGAACGGATCCTGGGTTTTTTCTGGTTTGGATCACGTAGTAATGTGGTACCACACTGAAACAGTCAATTAAACCTGGTTTTGATCAATATTTTAGAGAATAATTCATGTTAGGCCTAGGTTAGGTCTGGGATTTGCTCTTATCAGGCTCATTCTTTCGCATATCTCTCATACTTGATGGGTACATCCTGGGCTTTTTCTGGATTGCATCACGTAGTAATGAAGTACAACACTGAAACAGTCAATTAAACCTTGTTCCCATCAATATTTTAGAGGATAACGCAAGTTAGGTCTGGGATAGGTCTGGGATTCGCCCTCATCAGACTCATACTTTCGCATACTTCACATACTTGTTGAACAGATCCTGGGTTTTTTTCTGGTTTGGACCACGTAGTAAAGTGGTACCACACTGAAACAGTCCATTAAACCTGGTTTGGATCGATATTTTAGAGGATAACGCATGTTAGGTCTAGGTTAGCCCTGGGATTTTCACTCATCAGTCTCATACTTTCGCATTCTTCACTTACTTGTTGAACGGATCCTGGGTTTTTTCTGGTTTGGTTCACGTAGTAATGTGGTACCACACCGAAACATTCAATTAAACCTGGTCTTGATAAATATTTTAGAGAATAACGCATGTTAGGTTTGGGTTAGGTCTACGATATGCCCTCATCAGGCTCATACTTTCGCATATTTCTCATACTTCATGGCTAGATCCTGGGCTGTTTCTGGATTGTATCACGTAGTAATGTGGTACCACGCTGAGACAGTGAATTAAACCTGATTTCGATCAATATTTTAGAGGATAACGCAAGTTAGGTCTGGAATAGGTCTGGGATTCGCCCTCATCAGGCTCATACTTTCGCATATTTTTCATACTTGATGGCTAGATCCTGGGCTTTTTCTGGATTGCATCACGTAGTAATGAAGTACAACACTGAAACAGTCAATTAAACCTGGTTTCCATCAATATTTTAGAGGACAACGCATGTTAGGTCTAGGTTAGGACTGGGATTTGCCCTCATCAGGGTCATACTTTCGCAGTATTAACATACATGTTGACCTGAACGAGTGTTCTTTCTGCTTTGGATCACGTAGTAAAGTGGTACCACACTGAAGCAGACCATTAAACCTGGTTTGGATCAATATTTTAGAGGATAACGCATGTTAGGTTTGGGTCAGGTCTAGGATTTGCCCTCATCAGGCTCATACTTTCGCATATTTCTCATACTTCATGGCAAGATCCTGGGCTGTTTCTGGATTGTATCACGTAGTAATGTGGTACCACGCTGAAACAGTCAATTAAACCTGGTCTTGATAAATATTTTAGAGGATAACGCATGTTAGGTTTGGGTTAGGTCTAGGATTTGCCCTCAACAGGCTCATACTTCCGCATATTTCTCATACTTCATGGCTAGATCCTGGGCTTTTTCTGGATTGCATCACGTAGTAATGAAGTACAACACTGAAACAGTCAATTAAACCTGGTTTCCATCAATATTTTAGAGGACAACGCAAGTTAGGTCTAGGTTAGGCCTGGGATTTGCCCTCAACAGGGTCATACTTTCGCAGTTTTAACATACATGTTGACCTGAACGAGTGTCCTTTCTGCTTTGGATCACGTAGTAAAGTGGTACCACACTGAAGCAGACCATTAAACCTGGTTTGGATCAATATTTTTGAGGATAACGCATGTTAGGTCTAGGTTAGGCCGAGGATTTTCACTCATCAGACTCATACTTTCGCATACTTCACATACTTGTTGAACAGATCCTGGGTTTTTTTCTGGTTTGGACCACGTAGTAAAGTGGTACCACACTGATACAGTCCATTAAACCTGGTTTGGATCGATATTTTTGAGGATAACGCATGTTAGGTCTAGGTTAGGCCGAGGATTTTCACTCACCAGACTCATACTTTCGCATTCTTCACATAGTTGTTGAACGGATCCTGGGTTTTTTCTGGTTTGGATCACGTAGTAATGTGGTGCCACACTGAAACAGTACATTAAACCTGGTTTCGATCGATACTTTAGAGAATAATTCATGTTAGGCCTAGGTTAGGTCTGGGATTTGCTCTTATCAGGCTCATTCTTTCGCATATCTCTCATACTTGATGGCTAGATCCTGGGCTTTTTCTGGATTGCATCACGTAGTAATGAAGTACAACACTGAAACAGTCAATTAAACCTTGTTTCCATCAATATTTTAGAGGATAACGCAAGTTAGGTCTGGGATAGGTCTGGGATTCGCCCTCATCAGACTCATACTTTCGCATACTTCACATACTTGTTGAACAGATCCTGGGTTTTTTTCTGGTTTGGACCACGTAGTAAAGTGGTACCACACTGAAACAGTCCATTAAACCTGGTTTGGATCGATATTTTAGAGGATAACGTTAACTAATGTTAGGTCTAGGTTAGCCCTGGGATTTTCACTCATCAGACTCATACTTTCGCATTCTTCACTTACTTGTTGAACGGAACCTGGGTTTTTTCTGGTTTGGTTCAGGTAGTAATGTGGTACCACACTGAAACATTCAATTAAACCTGGTCTTGATAAATATTTTAGAGGATAACGCATGTTAGGTTTGGGTTAGGTCTAGGATTTGCCCTCAACAGGCTCATACTTCCGCATATTTCTCATACTTCATGGCTAGATCCTGGGCTTTTTCTGGATTGCATCACGTAGTAATGAAGTACAACACTGAAACAGTCAATTAAACCTGGTTTCCATCAATATTTTAGAGGACAACGCAAGTTAGGTCTAGGTTAGGCCTGGGATTTGCCCTCAACAGGGTCATACTTTCGCAGTTTTAACATACATGTTGACCTGAACGAGTGTTCTTTCTGCTTTGGATCACGTAGTAAAGTGGTACCACACTGAAGCAGACCATTAAACCTGGTTTCGATCAATATTTTAGAGGATAACGCATGTTGGGTCCAGGTTAGGTCTAGGATTCGCCCTCATCAGGCTTATACTTTCGCATATTTCTCATACTTGATGGCTAGATCCTGGGTTTTTTCCGGTTTGGGTCACGTAGTATTGTTGTACCACACTGAAACAGTCGATTAAACCTGGTTTCGATCAATAGTTTTGAGGATAACGCATGTTAGGTCTAGGTTAGGCCGGGGATTTTCACTCATCAGTCTCATACTTTCGCATTCTTCTGATACTTGTTGAACGGATCCTGGGTTTTTACTGGTTTGGATCACGTAGTAATGTGGTACCACACTGAAACATTCAATTAAACCTGGTCTTGATAAATATTTTAGAGAATAACGCATGTTAGGTCTGGGTTAGGTCTAGGATTTGCCCCCATCAGGCTCATACTTTCGCATATTTCTCATACTTCATGGCTGGATCCTGGGCTATTTCTCGATTGGATCACGTAGTAACGTGGTACCACACTGAAACAGTCAATTAAACCTGGTTTCGCTCAATATTTTAGAAGATAACGCATGTTAGGTCTAGGTTAGGCCAGGGATTTGCCCTCATCAGGGTCATACTTTCGCAGTTTTAACATGCATGTTGACCTGATCGAGGGTTTTTTCTGCTTTGAATCACGTTTTAAAGTGGTACCACAACTAAAACAGTCAATTAAACCTGGTCATGATAAATATTTTAGAGGATAACGCATGTTAGGTCTGGGTTAGGTCTAGGATTTGCCCTCGTCAGGCTCATACTTTCGCATATTTCTCATACTTCATGGCTAGATCCTGGGCTATTTCTGGATTGGATCACGTAGTAATGTGGTACCACACTGAAACAGTCAATTAAACCTGGTTTTGATCAATATTTTAGAGAACAATTCATGTTAGGTCTAGGTTAGGTCTGGGATTTGCTCTCATCAGGCTCATTCTTTCGCATATTTCTCATACTTGATGGCTAGATCCTGGGCTTTTTCTGGATTGCATCATGTAGTAATGAAGTACAACACTGAAACAGTCAATTAAACCTGGTTTCCATCAATATTTTAGAGGACAACGCATGTTAGGTCTAGGTTAGGCCTGGGATTTGCCCTCATCAGGGTCATACTTTCGCAGTTTTAACATACATGTTGACCTGAACGAGTGTTCTTTCTGCTTTGGATCACGTAGTAAAGTGGTACCACACTGAAACATTCAATTAAACCTGGTTTTGATCAATATTTTAGAGGATAACGCATGTTAGGTTTGGGTTAGGTCTAGGATTTGCCCTCATCAGGCTCATTCTTTCGCATATTTCTCATACTTGATGGCTAGATCCTGGGCTTTTTCTGGATTGCATCACGTAGTAATGAAGTACAACACTGAAACAGTCAATTAAACCTGGTTTCCATCAATATTTTAGAGGATAACGCAAGTTAGGTCTGGGATAGGTCTGGGATTCGCCCTCATCAGACTCATACTTTCGCATACTTCACATACTTGTTGAACAGATCCTGGGTTTTTTTCTGGTTGGGACCACGTAGTAAAGTGGTACCACACTGAAACAGTCCATTAAACCTGGTTTGGATCGATATTTTAGAGGATAACGCATGTTAGGTCTAGGTTAGACCTGGGATTTTCACTCATCAGACTCATACTTTCGCATTCTTCACATACTTGTTGAACGGATCCTGGGTTTTTTCTGGTTTGGTTCACGTAGTAATGTGGTACCACGCTGAAACAGTCAATTAAACCTGGTCTTGATAAATATTTTAGAGGATAACGCATGTTAGGTTTGGGTTAGGTCTAGGATTTGTCCTCATCAGGCTCATACTTTCGCATATTTCTCATACTTGATGGCTAGATCCTGGGCTTTTTCTGGATTGCATCACGTAGTAATGAAGTACAACACTGAAACAGTCAATTAAAACTGGTTTCCACCAATATTTTAGTGGACAACGCATGTTAGGTCTAGGTTAGGCCTGGGATTTGCCCTCATCAGGGTCATACTTTCGCGGTTTTAACATACATGTTGACCTGAACGAGTGTTCTTTCTGCTCTGGATCACGTAGTAAAGTGGTACCACACTGAAACAGTCCATTAAACCTGGTTTGGTTCAATATTTTAGAGGATAACGCATGTTAGGTTTGGGTCAGGTCTAGGATTTGCCCTCATCAGGCTCATACTTTCGCATATTTCTCATACTTCATGGCTAGATCCTGGGCTGTTTCTGGATTGTATCACGTAGTAATGTGGTACCACGCTGAAGCAGTCAATTAAACCTGGTTTCGATCAATATTTTAGAGGATAACGCAAGTTAGGTCTGGGATAGGTCTGGGATTCGCCCTCATCAGACTCATACTTTTGCATACTTCACATACTTGTTGAACAGATCCTGGGTTTTTTTCTGGTTTGGACCACGTAGTAAAGTGGTACCACACTGAAACATTCAATTAAACCTGGTCTTAATAAATATTTTAGAGGATAACGCATGTTAGGTTTGGGTTAGGTCTAAGATTTGCCCTCATCAGGCTCATACTTTCGCATATTTCTCATACTTCATGGCTAGATCCTGGGCTGTTTCTGGATTGTATCACGTAGTAATGTGGTACCACGCTGAGACAGTGAATTAAACCTGATTTCGATCAATATTTTAGAGGATAACGCAAGTTAGGTCTGGGATAGGTCTGGGATTCGCCCTCATCAGGCTCATACTTTCGCATATTTCTCATACTTGATGACTAGATCCTGGGCTTTTTCTGGATTGCATCACGTAGTAATGAAGTACAACACTGAAACAGTCAATTAAACCTGGTTTCCATCAATATTTTAGAGGACAACGCATGTTAGGTCTAGGATAGGCCTGGGATTTGCCCTCATCAGGGTCATACTTTCGCGGTTTTAACATACATGTTGACCTGAACGAGTGTTCTTTCTGCTTTGGATCACGTAGTAAAGTGGTACCACACTGAAGCAGACCATTAAACCTGGTTTGGTTCAATATTTTAGAGGATAACGCATGTTAGGTTTGGGTCAGGTCTAGGATTTGCCCTCATCAGGCTCATACTTTCGCATATTTCTCATACTTCATGGCTAGATCCTGGGCTGTTTCTGGATTGTATCACGTAGTAATGTGGTACCACGCTGAAACAGTCAATTAAACCTGGTTTCGATCAATATTTTAGAGGATAACAGAAGTTAGGTCTGGGATAGGTCTGGGATTCGCCCTCATCAGACTCATACTTTCGCATACTTCACATACTTGTTGGACATATCCGGGGTTTTTTTCTGGTTTGGACCACGTAGTAAAGTGGTACCACACTGAAACAGTCCATTAAACCTGGTTTGGATCGATATTTTTGAGGATAACGCATGTTAGGTCTAGGTTAGGCCGGGGATTTTCACTCATCAGACTCATACTTTCGCATACTTCACATACTTTTTGTACAGATCCTGGGTTTTTTTCTGGTTTGGACCACGTAGTAAAGTGGTACCACACTGAAACAGTCCATTAAACCTGGTTTGGATCGATATTTTTGAGGATAACGCATGTTAGGTCTAGGTTAGGCCGAGGATTTTCACTCGTCAGACTCATACTTTCGCATTCTTCACATACTTGTTGAACGGATCCTGGGTTTTTTCTGGTTTGGATCACGTAGTAATGTGGTACCACACTGAAACAGTCAATTAAACCTGGTTTTGATCAATATTTTAGAGAATAATTCATGTTAGGCCTAGGTTAGGTCTGGGATTTGCTCTTATCAGGCTCATTCTTTCGCATATCTCTCATACTTGATGGGTAGATCCTGGGCTTTTTCTGGATTGCATCACGTAGTAATGAAGTACAACACTGAAACAGTCAATTAAACCTTGTTTCCATCAATATTTTAGAGGATAACGCAAGTTAGGTCTGGGATAGGTCTGGGATTCGCCCTCATCAGACTCATACTTTCGCATACTTTACATACTTGTTGAACAGATCCTGGGTTTTTTTCTGGTTTGGACCACGTAGTAAAGTGGTACCACACTGAAACAGTCCATTAAACCTGGTTTGGATCGATATTTTAGAGGATAACGCATGTTAGGTCTAGGTTAGCCCTGGAATTTTCACTCATCAGACTCATACTTTCGCATTCTTCACTTACTTGTTGAACGGATCCTGGGTTTTTTCTGGTTTGGATCACGTAGTTATGTGTGGACCACACTGAAACAATCAATTAAACCTGGCCATGGTAAATATTTTAGAGGATAACGCATGTTAGGTCTGGGTTAGGTCTAGGATTTGCCCTCGTCAGGCTCATACTTTCGCATATTTCTCATACTCCATGGCTAGATCCTGGGCTATTTCTGGATTGGATCACGTAGTAATGTGGTACCACACTGAAACATTCAATTAAACCTGGTTTCCATCAATATCTTAGAGGACAACGCAAGTTAGGTCTGGGATAGGTCTGGGATTTGCCCTCATCAGGCTCATACTTTCGCGTTTTTCACATACTTGTTGAACGGATCCTGGGTTTTTTCTGCTTTGGATCACGTAGTAATGTGGGACCACACTAAAACAATCAATTAAACCTGGTCTTGATAAATATTTTGGAGGATAACGCATGTTAGGTCTGGGATAGGTCTGTGATTTGCCCTCATCAGACTCATACTTTCGCATTCTTCACTTACTTGTTGAACAGATCCTGGGTTTTTTTCTGGTTTGGACCACGTAGTAAAGTGGTACCACACTGAAACAGTCCATTAAACCTGGTTTGGATCGATATTTTTGAGGATAACGCATGTTAGGTCTAGGTTAGGCCGAGGATTTTCACTCATCAGACTCATACTTTCGCATTCTTCACATATTTGTTGAACGGATCCTGGGTTTTTTCTGGTTTGGATCACGTAGTAATGTGGTACCACACTGAAACAGTCAATTAAACCTGGTTTTGATCAATATTTTAGAGAATAATTCATGTTAGGCCTAGGTTAGGTCTGGGATTTGCTCTCATCAGGCTCATTCTTTCGCATATCTCTCATACTTGAAGGCTAGATCCTGGGCTTTTTCTGGATTGCATCACGTAGTAATGAAGTACAACACTGAAACAGTCAATTAAACCTTGTTCCCATCAATATTTTAGAGGATAACGCAAGTTAGGTCTGGGATAGGTCTGGGATTCGCCCTCATCAGACTCATACTTTCGCATACTTCACATACTTGTTGAACAGATCCTGGGTTTTTTTCTGGTTTGGACCACGTAGTAAAGTGGTACCACACTGAAACAGTCCATTAAACCTGGTTTGGATCGATATTTTAGAGCATAACGCATGTTAGGTCTAGGTTAGCCCTGGGATTTTCACTCATTAGACTCATACTTTCGCATTCTTCACTTACTTGTTGAACGGATCCTGGGTTTTTTCTGGTTTGGTTCACGTAGTAATGTGGTACCACACCGAAACATTCAATTAAACCTGGTCTTGATAAATATTTTAGAGGATAACGCATGTTAGGTTTGGGTTAGGTCTACGATTTGCCCTCATCAGGCTCATACTTTCGCATATTTCTCATACTTCATGGCTAGATCCTGGGCTGTTTCTGGATTGTATCACGTAGTAATGTGGTACCACGCTGAGACAGTGAATTAAACCTGATTTCGATCAATATTTTAGAGGATAACGCAAGTTAGGTCTGGAATAGGTCTGGGATTCGCCCTCATCAGGCTCATACTTTCGCATATTTTTCATACTTGATGGCTAGATCCTGGGCTTTTTCTGGATTGCATCACGTAGTAATGAAGTACAACACTGAAACAGTCAATTAAACCTGGTTTCCATCAATATTTTAGAGGACAACGCATGTTAGGTCTAGGTTAGGACTGGGATTTGCCCTCATCAGGGTCATACTTTCGCAGTTTTAACATACATGTTGACCTGAACGAGTGTTCTTTCTGCTTTGGATCACGTAGTAAAGTGGTACCACACTGAAGCAGACCATTAAACCTGGTTTGGATCAATATTTTAGAGGATAACGCATGTTAGGTTTGGGTCAGGTCTAGGATTTGCCCTCATCAGGCTCATACTTTCGCATATTTCTCATACTTCATGGCAAGATCCTGGGCTGTTTCTGGATTGTATCACGTGGTAATGTGGTACCACGCTGAAACAGTCAATTAAACCTGGTTTCGATCAATATTTTAGAGGATAACGCAAGTTAGGTCTGGGATAGGTCTGGGATTTGCCCTCATCAGGCTCATACTTTCGCGTTTTTCACATACTTGTTGAACGGATCCTGGGTTTTTTCTGGTTTGGATCACGTAGTAATGTGGGACCACACTAAAACAATCAATTAAACCTGGTCTTGATAAATATTTTAGAGGATAAGGCATGTTAGGTCTGGGATAGGTCTGTGATTTGCCCTCATCAGACTCATACTTTCGCATTCTTCACTTACTTGTTGAACAGATCCTGGGTTTTTTTCTGGTTTGGACCACGTAGTAAAGTGGTACCACACTGAAACAGTCCATTAAACCTGGTTTGGATCGATATTTTTGAGGATAACGCATGTTAGGTCTAGGTTAGACCGAGGATTTTCACTCATCAGACTCATACTTTCGCATTCTTCACATAGTTGTTGAACGGATCCTGGGTTTTTTCTGGTTTGGATCACGTAGTAATGTGGTACCACACTGAAACAGTCAATTAAACCTGGTTTTGATCAATATTTTAGAGAATAATTCATGTTAGGCCTAGGTTAGGTCTGGGATTTGCTCTTATCAGGCTCATTCTTTCGCATATCTCTCATACTTGATGGGTACATCCTGGGCTTTTTCTGGATTGCATCACGTAGTAATGAAGTACAACACTGAAACAGTCAATTAAACCTTGTTCCCATCAATATTTTAGAGGATAACGCAAGTTAGGTCTGGGATAGGTCTGGGATTCGCCCTCATCAGACTCATACTTTAGCATACTTCACATACTTGTTGAACAGATCCTGGGTTTTTTTCTGGTTTGGACCACGTAGTAAAGTGGTACCACACTGAAACAGTCCATTAAACCTGGTTTGGATCGATATTTTAGAGGATAACGCATGTTAGGTCTAGGTTAGACCGAGGATTTTCACTCATCAGACTCATACTTTCGCATTCTTCACATAGTTGTTGAACGGATCCTGGGTTTTTTCTGGTTTGGATCACGTAGTAATGTGGGACCACACTAAAACAATCAATTAAACCTGGTCTTGATAAATATTTTAGAGGATAAGGCATGTTAGGTCTGGGATAGGTCTGTGATTTGCCCTCATCAGACTCATACTTTCGCATTCTTCACTTACTTGTTGAACAGATCCTGGGTTTTTTTCTGGTTTGGACCACGTAGTAAAGTGGTACCACACTGAAACAGTCCATTAAACCTGGTTTGGATCGATATTTTTGAGGATAACGCATGTTAGGTCTAGGTTAGACCGAGGATTTTCACTCATCAGACTCATACTTTCGCATTCTTCACATAGTTGTTGAACGGATCCTGGGTTTTTTCTGGTTTGGATCACGTAGTAATGTGGTACCACACTGAAACAGTCAATTAAACCTGGTTTTGATCAATATTTTAGAGAATAATTCATGTTAGGCCTAGGTTAGGTCTGGGATTTGCTCTTATCAGGCTCATTCTTTCGCATATCTCTCATACTTGATGGGTACATCCTGGGCTTTTTCTGGATTGCATCACGTAGTAATGAAGTACAACACTGAAAAAGTCAATTAAACCTTGTTCCCATCAATATTTTAGAGGATAACGCAAGTTAGGTCTGGGATAGGTCTGGGATTCGCCCTCATCAGACTCATACTTTCGCATACTTCACATACTTGTTGAACAGATCCTGGGTTTTTTTCTGGTTTGGACCACGTAGTAAAGTGGTACCACACTGAAACAGTCCATTAAACCTGGTTTGGATCGATATTTTAGAGGATAACGCATGTTAGGTCTAGGTTAGCCCTGGGATTTTCACTCATCAGTCTCATACTTTCGCATTCTTCACTTACTTGTTGAACGGATCCTGGGTTTTTTCTGGTTTGGTTCACGTAGTAATGTGGTACCACACCGAAACATTCAATTAAACCTGGTCTTGATAAATATTTTAGAGGATAACGCATGTTAGGTTTGGGTTAGGTCTACGATATGCCCTCATCAGGCTCATACTTTCGCATATTTCTCATACTTCATGGCTAGATCCTGGGCTGTTTCTGGATTGTATCACGTAGTAATGTGGTACCACGCTGAGACAGTGAATTAAACCTGATTTCGATCAATATTTTAGAGGATAACGCAAGTTAGGTCTGGAATAGGTCTGGGATTCGCCCTCATCAGGCTCATACTTTCGCATATTTTTCATACTTGATGGCTAGATCCTGGGCTTTTTCTGGATTGCATCACGTAGTAATGAAGTACAACACTGAAACTGTCAATTAAACCTGGTTTCCATCAATATTTTAGAGGACAACGCATGTTAGGTCTAGGTTAGGACTGGGATTTGCCCTCATCAGGGTCATACTTTCGCAGTATTAACATACATGTTGACCTGAACGAGTGTTCTTTCTGCTTTGGATCACGTAGTAAAGTGGTACCACACTGAAGCAGACCATTAAACCTGGTTTGGATCAATATTTTAGAGGATAACGCATGTTAGGTTTGGGTCAGGTCTAGGATTTGCCCTCATCAGGCTCATACTTTCGCATATTTCTCATACTTCATGGCAAGATCCTGGGCTGTTTCTGGATTGTATCACGTAGTAATGTGGTACCACGCTGAAACAGTCAATTAAACCTGGTTTCGATCAATATTTTAGAGGATAACGCAAGTTAGGTCTGGGATAGGTCTGGGATTCGCCCTCATCAGACTCATACTTTCGCATACTTCACCTACTTGTTGAACAGATCCTGGGTTTTTTTCTGGTTTGGACCACGTAGTAAAGTGGTACCACACTGAAACAGTCCATTAAACCTGGTTTGGATCGATATTTTAGAGGATAACGCATGTTAGGTCTAGGATAGCCCTGGGATTTTCACTCATCAGACTCATACTTTCGCATACTTCACATACTTGTTGAACGGATCCTGGGTTTTTTCTGGTTTGGATCACGTAGTTATGTGTGGACCACACTGAAAAAATCAATTAAACCTGGCCATGGTAAATATTTTAGAGGATAACGCATGTTAGGTCTGGGTTAGGTCTAGGATTTGCCCTCGTCAGGCTCATACTTTCGCATATTTCTCATACTCCATGGCTAGATCCTGGGCTATTTCTGGATTGGATCACGCAGTAATGTGGTACCACACTGAAACATTCAATTAAACCTGGTTTCCATCAATATCTTAGAGGACAACGCAAGTTAGGTCTGGGATAGGTCTGGGATTTGCCCTCATCAGGCTCATACTTTCGCGTTTTTCACATACTTGTTGAACGGATCCTGGGTTTTTTCTGCTTTGGATCACGTAGTAATGTGGGACCACACTAAAACAATCAATTAAACCTGGTCTTGATAAATATTTTAGAGGATAACGCATGTTAGGTCTGGGATAGGTCTGTGATTTGCCCTCATCAGACTCATACTTTCGCATACTTCACATACTTGTTGAACAGATCCTGGGTTTTTTTCTGGTTTGGACCACGTAGTAAAGTGGTACCACACTGAAACAGTCCATTAAACCTGGTTTGGATCGATATTTTAGAGGATAACGCATGTTAGGTCTAGGTTAGCCCTGGGATTTTCACTCATCAGACTCATACTTTCGCATTCTTCACTTACTTGTTGAACGGATCCTGGGTTTTTTCTGGTTTGGTTCACGTAGTAATGTGGTACCACACCGAAACATTCAATTAAACCTGGTCTTGATAAATATTTTAGAGGATAACGCATGTTAGGTTTGGGTTAGGTCTACGATTTGCCCTCATCAGGCTCATACTTTCGCATATTTCTCATACTTCATGGCTAGATCCTGGGCTGTTTCTGGATTGTATCACGTAGTAATGTGGTACCACGCTGAGACAGTGAATTAAACCTGATTTCGATCAATATTTTAGAGGATAACGCAAGTTAGGTCTGGAATAGGTCTGGGATTCGCCCTCATCAGGCTCATACTTTCGCATATTTTTCATACTTGATGGCTAGATCCTGGGCTTTTTCGGGATTGCATCACGTAGTAATGAAGTACAACACTGAAACAGTCAATTAAACCTGGTTTCCATCAATATTTTAGAGGACAACGCATGTTAGGTCTAGGTTAGGACTGGGATTTGCCCTCATCAGGGTCATACTTTCGCAGTTTTAACATACATGTTGACCTGAACGAGTGTTCTTTCTGCTTTGGATCACGTAGTAAAGTGGTACCACACTGAAGCAGACCATTAAACCTGGTTTGGATCAATATTTTAGAGGATAACGCATGTTAGGTTTGGGTCAGGTCTAGGATTTGCCCTCATCAGGCTCATACTTTCGCATATTTCTCATACTTCATGGCAAGATCCTGGGCTGTTTCTGGATTGTATCACGTAGTAATGTGGTACCACGCTGAAACAGACAATTAAACCTGGTTTCCATCAATATTTTAGAGGACAACGCATGTTAGGTCTAGGTTAGGACTGGGATTTGCCCTCATCAGGGTCATACTTTCGCAGTTTTAACATACATGTTGACCTGAACGAGTGTTCTTTCTGCTTTGGACCACGTAGTAAAGTGGTACCACACTGAAACAGTCCATTAAACCTGGTTTGGATCGATATTTTAGAGGATAACGCATGTTAGGTCTAGGTTAGCCCTGGGATTTTCACTCATCAGACTCATACTTTCGCATTCTTCACTTACTTGTTGAACGGATCCTGGGTTTTTTCTGGTTTGGATCACGTAGTAATGTGGTACCACACTGAAACAGTCAATTAAACCTGGTTTTGATCAATATTTTAGAGAATAATTCATGTTAGGCCTAGGTTAGGTCTGGGATTTGCTCTCATCAGGCTCATTCTTTCGCATATCTCTCATACTTGATGGCTAGATCCTGGGCTTTTTCTGGATTGCATCACGTAGTAATGAAGTACAACACTGAAACAGTCAATTAAACCTGGTTTCCATCAATATTTTAGAGGACAACGCATGTTAGGTCTAGGTTAGGACTGGGATTTGCCCTCATCAGGGTCATACTTTCGCAGTTTTAACATACATGTTGACCTGATCGAGGGTTTTTTCAGCTTTGGATCACGTAGTAAAGTGGTACCACACTGAAACAGTCCATTAAACCTGGTTTGGATCAATATTTTAGAGGATAACGCATGTTAGGTCTAGGTTAGCCCAGGGATTTTCACTCATCAGACTCATACTTTCGCATTCTTCACATACTTGTTGAACGGATCCTGGGTTTTTTCTGGTTTGGTTCACGTAGTAATGTGGTACCACACTGGAACATTCAATTAAACCTGGTCTTGATAAATATTTTAGAGGATAACGCATGTCAGGTTTGGTTAGGTCTAGGATTTGCCCTCAACAGGGTCATACTTTCGCATATTTCTCATACTTCATGGCTAGATCCTGGGCTGTTGCAGGATTGTATCACGTAGTATTGTGGTACCACGCTGAAACAGTCAATTAAACCTGGTTTCGTTCAATATTTTAGAGGATAACGCAAGTTAGGTCTGGGATAGGTCTGGGATTTGCCCTCATCAGGATCATACTTTCGCGTTTTTCACATATTTGTTGAACAGATCCTCGGTTTTTTCCGGTTTGGGTCACGTAGTAGTGTGGGACCACACTGAAACAATCAATTAATCCTGGTCTTGATAAATATTTTAGAGGATAACGCATGTTAGGTGTGGGTTAGGTCTAGGATTTGCCCTCGTCAGGCTCATACTTTCGCATATTTCTCATACTTCATGGCTAGATCCTGGCCTATATCTGGTTTGGATCACGTAGTAATGTGGGACCACACTGAAACAATCAATTAAACCTGGTCATGAGAAATATTTTAGAGGATATCGCATGTTAGGTCTGGGTTAGGTCTAGGATTTGCCCTCATCAGGCTCATTCTTTCGCATATTTCTCATACTTCATGGCTAGATCCTGGGCTATTTCAGGATTGGATCACGTAGTAATGTGGGACCACACTGAAACAGTCAATTAAACCTGGTTTCGATCAATATTTTAGAGAATAATTCTTGTTAGGTCCAGGTTAGGTCTAGGATTTGCCCTCGTCAGGCTCATACTTTCGCATATTTCTCATACTTCATGGCTAGATCCTGGGCTATTTCTGGATTGGATCACGTAGTAATGTGTTACCACACTGAAACAGTCAATTAATCCTGGTTTCGATCAATATTTTAGAGGATAACGCATGTTAGGTGTGGGTTAGGTCTGGGATTTGCCCTCGTCAGGCTCATACTTTCGCATATTTCTCATACTTCATGGCTAGATCCTGGCCTATATCTGGTTTGGATCACGTAGTAATGTGGGACCACACTGAAGCAATCAATTAAACCTGGTCTTGATAAATATTTTAGAGGACAACGCATGTTAGGTCTGGGTTAGGTCTAGGATTTGCCCTCGTCAGGCTCATACTTTCGCATATTTCTCATACCTCATGGCTAGATCCTGGGCTATTTCTGGATTGGATCACGTAGTAATGTGGTACCACACTGAAACAGTCAATTAAACCTGGTTTCCATCAATATCTTAGAGGACAACGCAGGTTAGGTCTGGGATAGGTCTGGGATTTGCCCTCATCAGGCTCATACTTTCGCATATTTCTCATACTTCATGGCTGGATCCTGGGCTATTTCTCGATTGGATCACGTAGTAACGTGGTACCACACTGAAACAGTCAATTAAACCTGGTTTCGCTCAATATTTTAGAAGATAACGCATGTTAGGTCTAGGTTAGGCCAGGGATTTGCCCTCATCAGGGTCATACTTTCGCAGTTTTAACATGCGTGTTGACCTGATCGAGGGTTTTTTATGCTTTGAATCACGTTTTAAAGTGGTACCACAACTAAAACAGTCAATTAAACCTGGTCATGATAAATATTTTAGAGGATAACGCATGTTAGGTCTGGGTTAGGTCTAGGATTTGCCCTCGTCAGGCTCATACTTTCGCATATTTCTCATACTTCATGGCTAGATCCTGGGCTATTTCTGGATTGGATCACGTAGTAATGTGGTACCACACTGAAACAGTCAATTAAACCTGGTTTTGATCAATATTTTAGAGAACAATTCATGTTAGGTCTAGGTTAGGTCTGGGATTTGCTCTCATCAGGCTCATTCTTTCGCATATTTCTCATACTTGATGGCTAGATCCTGGGCTTTTTCTGGATTGCATCATGTAGTAATGAAGTACAACACTGAAACAGTCAATTAAACCTGGTTTCCATCAATATTTTAGAGGACAACGCATGTTAGGTCTAGGTTAGGCCTGGGATTTGCCCTCATCAGGGTCATACTTTCGCAGTTTTAACATACATGTTGACCTGAACGAGTGTTCTTTCTGCTTTGGATCACGTAGTAAAGTGGTACCACACTGAAACGTTCAATTAAACCTGGTTTTGATCAATATTTTAGAGGATAACGCATGTTAGGTTTGGGTTAGGTCTAGGATTTGCCCTCATCAGGCTCATTCTTTCGCATATTTCTCATACTTGATGGCTAGATCCTGGGCTTTTTCTGGATTGCATCACGTAGTAATGAAGTACAACACTGAAACAGTCAATTAAACCTTGTTTCCATCAATATTTTAGAGGATAACGCAAGTTAGGTCTGGGATAGGTCTGGGATTCGCCCTCATCAGACTCATACTTTCGCATACTTCACATACTTGTTGAACAGATCCTGGGTTTTTTTCTGGTTGGGACCACGTAGTAAAGTGGTACCACACTGAAACAGTCCATTAAACCTGGTTTGGATCGATATTTTAGAGGATAACGCATGTTAGGTCTAGGTTAGACCTGGGATTTTCACTCATCAGACTCATACTTTCGCATTCTTCACATACTTGTTGAACGGATCCTGGGTTTTTTCTGGTTTGGTTCACGTAGTAATGTGGTACCACGCTGAAACAGTCAATTAAACCTGGTCTTGATAAATATTTTAGAGGATAACGCATGTTAGGTTTGGGTTAGGTCTAGGATTTGTCCTCATCAGGCTCATACTTTCGCATATTTCTCATACTTGATGGCTAGATCCTGGGCTTTTTCTGGATTGCATCACGTAGTAATGAAGTACAACACTGAAACAGTCAATTAAAACTGGTTTCCACCAATATTTTAGAGGACAACGCATGCTAGGTCTAGGTTAGGCCTGGGATTTGCCCTCATCAGGGTCATACTTTCGCGGTTTTAACATACATGTTGACCTGAACGAGTGTTCTTTCTGCTCTGGATCACGTAGTAAAGTGGTACCACACTGAAGCAGACCATTAAACCTGGTTTGGTTCAATATTTTAGAGGATAACGCATGTTAGGTTTGGGTCAGGTCTAGGATTTGCCCTCATCAGGCTCATACTTTCGCATATTTCTCATACTTCATGGCTAGATCCTGGGCTGTTTCTGGATTGTATCACGTAGTAATGTGGTACCACGCTGAAACAGTCAATTAAACCTGGTTTCGATCAATATTTTAGAGGATAACGCAAGTTAGGTCTGGGATAGGTCTGGGATTCGCCCTCATCAGACTCATACTTTTGCATACTTCACATACTTGTTGAACAGGTCCTGGGTTTTTTTCTGGTTTGGACCACGTAGTAAAGTGGTACCACACTGAAACATTCAATTAAACCTGGTCTTAATAAATATTTTAGAGGATAACGCATGTTAGGTTTGGGTTAGGTCTAAGATTTGCCCTCATCAGGCTCATACTTTCGCATATTTCTCATACTTCATGGCTAGATCCTGGGCTGTTTCTGGATTGTATCACGTAGTAATGTGGTACCACGCTGAGACAGTGAATTAAACCTGGTTTGGATCGATATTTTTGAGGATAACGCATGTTAGGTCTAGGTTAGGCCGAGGATTTTCACTCATCAGACTCATACTTTCGCATTCTTCACATACTTGTTGAACGGATCCTGGGTTTTTTCTGGTTTGGATCACGTAGTAATGTGGTACCACACTGAAACAGTCAATTAAACCTGGTTTTGATCAATATTTTAGAGAATAATTCATGTTAGGCCTAGGTTAGGTCTGGGATTTGCTCTTATCAGGCTCATTCTTTCGCATATCTCTCATACTTGATGGCTAGATCCTGGGCTTTTTCTGGATAGCATCACGTAGTAATGAAGTACAACACTGAAACAGTCAATTAAACCTTGTTTCCATCAATATTTTAGAGGATAACGCAAGTTAGGTCTGGGATAGGTCTGGGATTCGCCCTCATCAGACTCATACTTTCGCATACTTCACATACTTGTTGAACAGATCCTGGGTTTTTTTCTGGTTTGGACCACGTAGTAAAGTGGTACCACACTGAAACAGTCCATTAAACCTGGTTTGGATCGATATTTTAGAGGATAACGCATGTTAGGTCTAGGTTAGCCCTGGGATTTTCACTCATCAGACTCATACTTTCGCATTCTTCACTTACTTGTTGAACGGATCCTGGGTTTTTTCTGGTTTGGTTCACGTAGTAATGTGGTACCACACCGAAACATTCAATTAAACCTGGTCTTGATAAATATTTTAGAGGATAACGCATGTTAGGTTTGGGTTAGGTCTACGATTTGCCCTCATCAGGCTCATACTTTCGCATATTTCTCATACTTCATGGCTAGATCCTGGGCTGTTTCTGGATTGTATCACGTAGTAATGTGGTACCACGCTGAGAAAGTGAATTAAACCTGATTTCGATCAATATTTTAGAGGATAACGCAAGTTAGGTCTGGAATAGGTCTGGGATTCGCCCTCATCAGGCTCATACTTTCGCATATTTTTCATACTTGATGGCTAGATCCTGGGCTTTTTCTGGATTGCATCACGTAGTAATGAAGTACAACACTGAAACAGTCAATTAAACCTGGTTTCCATCAATATTTTAGAGGACAACGCATGTTAGGTCTAGGTTAGGACTGGGATTTGCCCTCATCAGGGTCATACTTTCGCAGTTTTAACATACATGTTGACCTGAACGAGTGTTCTTTCTGCTTTGGATCACGTAGTAAAGTGGTACCACACTGAAGCAGACCATTAAACCTGGTTTGGATCAATATTTTAGAGGATAACGCATGTTAGGTTTGGGTCAGGTCTAGGATTTGCCCTCATCAGGCTCATACTTTCGCATATTTCTCATACTTCATGGCAAGATCCTGGGCTGTTTCTGGATTGTATCACGTAGTAATGTGGTACCACGCTGAAACAGTCAATTAAACCTGGTTTCGATCAATATTTTAGAGGATAACGCAAGTTAGGTCTGGGATAGGTCTGGGATTCGCCCTCATCAGACTCATACTTTCGCATACTTCACCTACTTGTTGAACAGATCCTGGGTTTTTTTCTGGTTTGGACCACGTAGTAAAGTGGTACCACACTGAAACAGTCCATTAAACCTGGTTTGGATCGATATTTTTGAGGATAACGCATGTTAGGTCTAGGTTAGGCCGAGGATTTTCACTCATCAGACTCATACTTTCGCATACTTCACATACTTGTTGAACGGATCCTGGGTTTTTTCTGGTTTGGATCACGTAGTTATGTGTGGACCACACTGAAACAATCAATTAAACCTGGCCATGGTAAATATTTTAGAGGATAACGCATGTTAGGTCTGGGTTAGGTCTAGGATTTGCCCTCGTCAGGCTCATACTTTCGCATATTTCTCATACTCCATGGCAAGATCCTGGGCTATTTCTGGATTGGATCACGTAGTAATGTGGTACCACACTGAAACATTCAATTGAACCTGGTTTCCATCAATATCTTAGAGGACAACGCAAGTTAGGTCTGGGATAGGTCTGGGATTTGCCCTCATCAGGCTCATACTTTCGCGTTTTTCACATACTTGTTGAACGGATCCTGGGTTTTTTCTGGTTTGGATCACGTAGTAATGTGGGACCACACTAAAACAATCAATTAAACCTGGTCTTGATAAATATTTTAGAGGATAACGCATGTTAGGTCTGGGATAGGTCTGTGATTTGCCCTCATCAGACTCATACTTTCGCACACTTCACATACTCGTTGAACAAATCCTGGGTTATTTTCTGGTTTGGATCACATAGTAATGTGGTACCACACTGAAACAGTCGATTAAACCTGGTTTCCATCAATATCTTAGAGGACAACGCAAGTTAGGTCTGGGATAGGTCTGGGATTTGCCCTCATCAGGCTCATACTTTCGCGTTTTTCACATACTTGTTGAACAGATCCTGGGTTTTTTCTGCATTGGATCACGTAGTAGTGTGGTACCACACTGAAACAGTCCATTAAACCTGGTTTGGATCAATATTTTAGAGGATAACGCATGTCAGGTCTAGGTTAGGTCTGGGATTTTCACTCATCAGACTCATACTTTCGCATTCTTCACATATTTGTTGAACGGATCCTGGGTTTTTTCTGGTTTGGATCACGTAGTTATGTGTGGACCACACTGAAACAATCAATTAAACCTGGCCATGGTAAATATTTTAGAGGATAACGCATGTTAGGTCTGGGTTAGGTCTAGGATTTGCCCTCGTCAGGCTCATACTTTCGCATATTTCTCATACTCCATGGCTAGATCCTGGGTTTTTTCTGCATTGGATCACGTAGTAGTGTGGTACCACACTTAAACAGTCGATTAAACCAGATTTCGATCAATATTTTTGAGGATAACGCATGTTAGGTCTAGGTTAGGCCGGGGTTTTTCACTCATCAGACTCATACTTTCGCATTCTTCACATACTTGTTGAACGGATCCTGGGTTTTTACTGGTTTGGATCACGTAGTTATGTGGGACCACACTGAAACAATCAATTAAACCTGGCCATGGTAAATATTTTAGAGGATAACGCATGTTAGGTCTGGGTTAGGTCTAGGATTTGCCCTCGTCAGGCTCATACTTTCGCATATTTCTCATACTCCATGTCTAGATCCTGGGTTTTTTCTGCATTGGATCACGTAGTAATGTGGTACCACACTGAAACAGTCATTAAACCTGGTTTGGATCAATATTTTAGAGGATAACGCATGTTAGGTCTAGGTTAGGTCTGGGATTTTCACTCATCAGACTCATACTTTCGCATTCTTCACATACTTGTTGAACGGATCCTGGGTTTTTACTGGTTTGGATCACGTAGTAATGTGGGACCACACAGAAACAATCAATTAAACCTGGTCATGAAAAATATTTTAGAGGATATCGCATGTTAGGTCTGGGTTAGGTCTAGGATTTGCCCTCATCAGGCTCATTCTTTCGCATATTTCTCATACTTCATGGCTAGATCCTGGGCTATTTCTGGATTGGATCACGTAGTAATGTGGGACCACACTGAAACAGTCAATTAAACCCGGTTTCGATCAATATTTTAGAGACTAATTCATGTTAGGTCTAGGTTAGGACTAGGATTTGCCCTCGTCAGGCTCATACTTTCGCATATTTCTCATACTTCATGGCTAGATCCTGGGCTGTTGCAGGATTGTATCACGTAGTATTGTGGTACCACGCTGAAACAGTCAATTAAACCTGGTTTCGTTCAATATTTTAGAGGATAACGCAAGTTAGGTCTGGGATAGGTCTGGGATTCGCCCTCATCAGGATCATACTTTCGCGTTTTTCACATATTTGTTGAACAGATCCTCGGTTTTTTCCGGTTTGGGTCACGTAGTAGTGTGGGACCACACTGAAACAATCAATTAAACCTGGTCTTGATAAATATTTTAGAGGATAACGCATGTTAGGTGTGGGTTAGGTCTAGGATTTGCCCTCGTCAGGCTCATACTTTCGCATATTTCTCATACTTCATGGCTAGATCCTGGCCTATATCTGGTTTGGATCACGTAGTAATGTGGGACCACACTGAAACAATCAATTAAACCTGGGCATGAAAAATATTTTAGAGGATATCGCATGTTAGGTCTGGGTTAGGTCTAGGATTTGCCCTCATCAGGCTCATTCTTTCGCATATTTCTCATACTTCATGGCTAGATCCTGGGCTATTTCTGGATTGGATCACGTAGTAATGTGGGACCACACTGAAACAGTCAATTAAACCTGGTTTCGATCAATATTTTAGAGAATAATTCTTGTTAGGTCCAGGTTGGGTCTAGGATTTGCCCTCGTCAGGCTCATACTTTCCATATTTCTCATACTTCATGGCTAGATCCTGGGCTATTTCTGGATTGGATCACGTAGTAATGTGGTACCACACTGAAACAGTCAATTAATCCTGGTTTCGATCAATATTTTAGAGGATAACGCATGTTAGGTGTGGGTTAGGTCTAGGATTTGCCCTCGTCAGGCTCATACTTTCGCATATTTCTCATACTTCATGGCTAGATCCTGGCCTATATCTGGTTTGGATCACGTAGTAATGTGGGACCACACTGAAGCAATCAATTAAACCTGGTCATGAAAAATATTTTAGAGGATATCGCATGTTAGGTCTGGGTTAGGTCTAGGATTTGCCCTCATCAGGCTCATTCTTTCGCATATTTCTCATACTTCATGGCTAGATCCTGGGCTATTTCTGGATTGGATCACGTAGTAATGTGGGACCACACTGAAACAGTCAATTAAACCCGGTTTCGATCAATATTTTAGAGACTAATTCATGTTAGGTCTAGGTTAGGACTAGCATTTGCCCTCGTCAGGCTCATACTTTCGCATATTTCTCATACTTCATGGCTAGATCCTGGGCTATTTCTGGATTGGATCACGTAGTAATGTGGGACCACACTGAAACAGTCAATTAAACCTGGTTTCGATCAATATTTTAGAGAATAATTCTTGTTAGGTCCAGGTTAGGTCTAGGATTTGCCCTCGTCAGGCTCATACTTTCGCATATTTCTCATACTTCATGGCTAGATCCTGGGCTGTTTCTGGATTGTATCACGTAGTAATGTGGTACCACGCTGAAACAGTCAATTAAACATTGTTTCGATCAATATTTTAGAGGATAACGCAAGTTAGGTCTGGGATAGGTCTAGGATTTGCCCTCATCAGGCTCATTCATTCGCATATTTCTCATACTTGATGGCTAGATCCTGGGCTTTTTCTGGATTGCATCACGTAGTGGTGTGGTACCACACTGAAACAGTCGATTAAACCAGGTTTCGATCAATATTTTTGAGGATAACGCATGTTAGGTCTAGGTCAGGCCTGGGATTTTCACTCATCAGACTCATACATTCGCATTCTTCACATACTTGTTGAACGGATCCTGGGTTTTTTCTGGTTTGGATCACGTAGAAATGTGGGACCACACGGAAACAATCAATTAAACCTGGTCTTGATAAATATTTTAGAGGATAACGCATGTTAGGTCTGGGTTAGGTCTAGGATTTGCCCTCATCAGGCTCATTCTTTCGCATATTTCTCATACTTCATGGCTAGATCCTGGGCTATTTCTGGATTGGATCACGTAGTAATGTGGTGCCACAGTGAAACATTCAATTAAACCTGGTTTCGATCAATATTTTAGAGCATAACGCATCTTAGGTCTGGGCTAGGTCTAGGATTTGCCCTCATCAGGCTCATTCTTTCGCATATTTCTCATACTTCATGGCTGGATCCTGGGCTATTTCTGGATTGGATCACGTAGTAATGTGGTACCGCACTGAAACAGTCAAGTAAACCTGGTTTCGATCAATATTTTAGAGAATAATTCATGTTAGGCCTGGGTTAGGTCTGGGATTTGCTCTCATCAGGCTCATTCTTTCGCATATTTCTCATACTTGATGGCTAGATCCTGGGCTTTTTCTGGATTGCATCACGTTGTAATGAAGTACAACACTGAAACAGTCAATTAAACCTGGTTTCCATCAATATTTTAGAGGGCAACGCATGCTAGGTCTCGGTAAGGCGTGGGATTTACCCTCATCAGTGTCATACATTCGCAGTTCTAACATACATGTTGACCTGATCGAGGGTTTTTTCTGCTTTGGATCATGTAGTAAAGTGGTACCACACTGAAACAGTCCACTAAACCTGGTTTGGATCAATATTTTAGAGAATAACGCATGTTAGGTCTAGGTTAGCCCTGAGATTTTCACTCATCCGACTCATACTTTCGAATTCTTCATATACTTGTAGAACTGATCCTGGGTTTTTTCTCGTTTGGATCACGTAGTAATGTGCTACCACACTGGAACAGCCCACTAAACCTGGTTTCGATCAATATTTTAGAGGATATTACAAGTTAGGTCTGGGATAGGTCTGGGATTTGCCCGCATCAGGCTCATTCTTTCGCATATTACTCATACTTCATGGCTAGATCCTGGGCTGTTTTTGGATTGTATCACGTAGTAATGTGGTGCCACGCTGAAACAGTCAATTGAACCTTGTTTCGATCAATATTTTAGAGGATAACGCAAGTTAGGTCTGGGATAGGACTAGGATTTGCACTCATCAGGCTCATTCATTCGCATATTTCTCACACTTGATGGCTAGATCCTGGGCTTTTTCTGGATTGCATCACGTAGTAGTGTGGCACCACACTGAAACAGTCGATTTAACCAGGTTTCGATCAATATTTTTGAGGATAACGCATGTTAGGTCTAGGTTAGGCCTGGGATTTTCTCTCATCAGACTCATACTTTCGCATTCTTCACATACTTGTTGAACGGATCCTGGGTTTTTTCTGGATTGGGTCACGTAGTAATGTGGTACCACACTGAAACAATCAATTAAACCTGGTCTTGATAAATATTTTAGAGGATAACGCATGTTAGGTCTGGGTTAGGTCTAGGATTTGCCCTCGTCAGGCTCATACTTTCGCATATTTCTCATAATTCGTGGCTAGATCCCGGGCTATTTCTGGATTGTATCACGTAGTAATGTGGTACCACGCTGAAACAGTCAATTAAACCTTGTTTCGATCAATATTTTAGAGGATAACGCAAGTTAGGTCTGGGATAGGTCTGGGAGTCGCCCTCATCAGGCTCATACCTTCGCGTTTTTCACATACTTGTTGAACTGATCCTGGGTTTTTTCTGGTTTGGAACACGTAGTAATGTGGTACCACACTGGAACAGCCCACTAAACCTGGTTTCGATCAATATTTTAGAGGATAATACAAGTTAGGTCTGGGATAGGTCTGGGATTTGCCCTCATCAGACTCATACTTTCGCACACTTCACATACTCGTTGAACAGATCCTGAGTTATTTTCTGGTTTGGATCACATAGTAATGTGGTACCACACTGAAACAGTCGATTAAATCTGGTTTTTGATCAATATTTTAGAGGATAACGCAAGTTAGATCTGGGATAGGTCTGGGATTTGCCCTCATCAGGCTCATTCTTTCGCATATTTCTCATACTTCATGGCTAGATCCTGGGCTATTTCTGGATTGGATCACGTAGTAATGTGGTACCACACTGAAACATTCTATGAAACCTGGTCTGGATAAATATTTTAGAGAATAACGCATCTTAGGTCTGGGTTAGGTCTTTGATTTGCCCTCATCAGGCTCATACTTTCGCGTTTTTCACATACTTGTTGAATTGATCCTGGGTTTTTTCTGGTTTGGATCACGTAGAAATGTGGGACCACACTGAAACAATCAATTAAACCTGGTCTTGATAAATATTTTAGAGGATAACGCATGTTAGGTCTGGGTTAGGTCTAGGATTTGCCCTCGTCAGGCTCATACTTTCGCATATTTCTCATACTTCATGGCTAGATCCCGGGCTATTTCTGGATTGGGTCACGTAGTAATGTGGTACCACACTGAAACAGTCAATTAAACCTGGTTTCGATCAATATTTTAGAGGATAACGCATGTTAGGTCTAGGTTAGGTCTAGGATTTGCCCTTATCAGGCTCATACTTTCGCGTTTTTCACATACTTGTTGAACAGATCCTGGGTTTTTTCTGGTTTGGGTCACGTAGTAATGTGGCACCACACTGAAACAATCCATTAAACCTGGTTTCGATCAATATTTTAGAGGATGACGCATGTTAGGTCTAGGTTAGGTCTGGGATTTGCTCTCATCAGGCTCATTCTTTCGCATATTTCTCATACTTGATGGCTAGATCCTGGGCATTTTCTGGATTGCATCACGTAGTAATGTGGTGCCACACTGAAACATTCAATTAAACCTGGTTTCGATCAATATTATAGAGCATAACGCAAGTTAGGTCTGGGTTAGGTCTAGGATTTGCCCTCGTCAGGCTCATACTTTCGCATATTTCTCATACTTCATGGCTAGATCCCGGGCTATTTCTGGATTGGGTCACGTAGTAATGTGGTACCGCACTGAAACAGTCAATTAAACCTGGTTTCGATCAATATTTTAGAGAATAATTCATGTTAGGCCTGGGTTAGGTCTGGGATTTGCTCTCATCAGGCTCATTCTCTCGCATATTTCTCATACTTCATTGCTAGATCCTGGGCTTTTTCTGGATTGCATCACGTTGTAATGAAGTACAACACTGAAACAGTCAATTAAACCTGGTTTCCATCAATATTTTAGAGGGCAACGCATGCTAGGTCTCGGTAAGGCGTGGGATTTACCCTCATCAGGGTCATACTTTCGCAGTTCTAACATACATGTTGACCTGATCGAGGGTTTTTTCTGCTTTGGATCATGTAGTAAAGTGGTACCACACTGAAACAGTCCACTAAACCTGGTTTGGATCAATATTTTAGAGGATAACGCATGTTAGGTCTAGGTTAGCCCTGAGATTTTCACTCATCAGACTCATACTTTCGAATTCTTCATATACTTGTAGAACTGATCCTGGGTTTTTTCTCGTTTGGATCACGTAGTAATGTGGTACCACACTGGAACAGCCCACTAAACCTGGTTTCGATCAATATTTTAGAGGATATTACAAGTTAGGTCTGGGATAGGTCTGGGATTTGCCCTCATCAGGCTCATTCTTTCGCATATTTCTCATACTTCATGGCTAGATTCTGGGCTGTTTTTGGATTGTATCACGTAGTAATGTGGTACCACGCTGAAACAGTCAATTGAACCTTGTTTCGATCAATATTTTAGAGGATAACGCAAGTTAGGTCTGGGATAGGACTAGGATTTGCACTCATCAGGCTCATTCATTCGCATATTTCTCATACTTGATGGCTAGATCCTGGGCTTTTTCTGGATTGCATCACGTAGTAGTGTGGCACCACACTGAAACAGTCGATTTAACCAGGTTTCGATCAATATTTTTGAGGATAACGCATGTTAGGTCTAGGTTAGGCCTGGGATTTTCTCTCATCAGACTCATACTTTCGCATTCTTCACATACTTGTTGAACGGATCCTGGGTTTTTTCTGGATTGGGTCACGTAGTAATGTGGTACCACACTGAAACAATCAATTAAACCTGGTCTTGATAAATATTTTAGAGGATAACGCATGTTAGGTCTGGGTTAGGTCTAGGATTTGCCCTCGTCAGGCTCATACTTTCGCATATTTCTCATACTTCGTGGCTAGATCCCGGGCTATTTCTGGATTGTATCACGTAGTAATGTGGTACCACGCTGAAACAGTCAATTAAACCTTGTTTCGATCAATATTTTAGAGGATAACGCAAGTTAGGTCTGGGATAGGTCTGGGAGTCGCCCTCATCAGGCTCATACCTTCGCGTTTTTCACATACTTGTTGAACTGATCCTGGGTTTTTTCTGATTTGGAACACGTAGTAATGTGGTACCACACTGGAACAGCCCACTAAACCTGGTTTCGATCAATATTTTAGAGGATAATACAAGTTAGGTCTGGGATAGGTCTGGGATTTGCCCTCATCAGACTCATACTTTCGCATATTTCTCATACTTGATGGCTAGATCCTGGGCTTTTTCTGGATTGCATCACGTAGTAATGTGGTACCACACTGAAACAGTCAATTAAACCTGGTTTCGATCAATATTTTAGTGCATAACGCATCTTAGGTCTGGGTTAGGTCTAGGATTTGCCCTCATCAGGCTCATTCTTTCGCATATTTCTCATACTTCATGGCTGGATCCTGGGCTATTTCTGGATTGGATCACGTAGTAATGTGGTACCGCACTGAAACAGTCAATTAAACCTGGTTTCGATCAATATTTTAGAGAATAATTCATGTTAGGCCTGGGTTAGGTCTGGGATTTGCTCTCATCAGGCTCATTCTTTCGCATATTTCTCATACTTGATGGCTAGATCCTGGGCTTTTTCTGGATTGCATCACGTTGTAATTAAGTACAACACTGAAACAGTCAATTAAACCTGGTTTCCATCAATATTTTAGAGGGCAACGCATGCTAGGTCTCGGTTAGGCCTGGGATTTACCCTCATCAGGGTCATACTTTCGCAGTTCTAACATACATGTTGACCTGATCGAGGGTTTTTTCTGCTTTGGATCATGTAGTAAAGTGGTACCACACTGAAACCGTCCACTAAACCTGGTTTGGATCAATATTTTAGAGGATAACGCATGTTGGGTCTAGGTTAGCCCTGAGATTTTCACTCATCAGACTCATACTTTCGAATTCTTCATATACTTGTAGAACTGATCCTGGGTTTTTTCTCGTTTGGAACACGTAGTAATGTGGTACCACACTGGAACAGCCCACTAAACCTGGTTTCGATCAATATTTTAGAGGATATTACAAGTTAGGTCTGGGATAGGTCTGGGATTTGCCCTCATCAGGCTCATTCTTTCGCATATTTCTCATACTTCATGGCTAGATTCTGGGCTGTTTTTGGATTGTATCACGTAGTAATGTGGTACCACGCTGAAACAGTCAATTGAACCTTGTTTCGATCAATATTTTAGAGGATAACGCAAGTTAGGTCTGGGATAGGACTAGGATTTGCACTCATCAGGCTCATTCATTCGCATATTTCTCATACTTGATGGCTAGATCCTGGGCTTTTTCTGGATTGCATCACGTAGTAGTGTGGCACCACACTGAAACAGTCGATTTAACCAGGTTTCGATCAATATTTTTGAGGATAACGCATGTTAGGTCTAGGTTAGGCCTGGGATTTTCTCTCATCAGACTCATACTTTCGCATTCTTCACATACTTGTTGAACGGATCCTGGGTTTTTTCTGGATTGGTTCACGTAGTAATGTGGTACCACACTGAAACAATCAATTAAACCTGGTCTTGATAAATATTTTAGAGGATAACGCATGTTAGGTCTGGGTTAGGTCTAGGATTTGCCCTCGTCAGGCTCATACTTTCACATATTTCTCATACTTCGTGGCTAGATCCCGGGCTATTTCTGGATTGGGTCACGTAGTAATGTGGTACCACACTGAAACAGTCAATTAAACCTGGTTTCGATCAATATTTTAGAGGATAACGCATGTTAGGTCTAGGTTAGGTCTAGGATTTGCCCTTATCAGGCTCATACTTGCGCATTTTTCACATACTTGTTGAACAGATCCTGGGTTTTTTCTGGTTTGGGTCACGTAGTAATGTGGTGCCACACTGAAACATTCAATTAAACCTGGTTTCGATCAATATTTTACAGGATAACGCATGTTAGGTCTGGGTTAGGTCTAGGATTTGCCCTCATCAGGCTCATACTTTCGCATATTTCTCATACTTCGTGGCTAGATCCTGAGCTATTTCTGGATTGGATCACGTAGTTATGTGGTACCACACTGAAACAGTCAATTAAACCTGGTTTCGATCATTATTTTAGAGGATAACGCAAGTTAGGTCTGGGATAGGTCTGGGATTTGCCCTCATCAGACTCACACTTTCGCACACTTCACATACTCGTTGAACAGATCCTGGCTTATTTTCTGGTTTGGATCACACAGTAATGTGGTACCACACTGAAACAGTCGATTAAACCTGGTGTCGATCAATATTTTAGAGGATAACGCAAGTTATGTCTGGGATAGGTCTGGGATTTGCCCTCATCAGGCTCATTCTTTCCCATATTTCTCATACTTCATGGCTAGGTCCTGGGCTATTTCTGGATTGGGTTACGTAGTAATGTGGTACCACACTGAAACATTCATTGAAACCTGGTCTGGATAAATATTTTAGAGGATAACGCATCTTAGGTCTGGGTTAGGTCTAAGATTTGCCCTCATCAGGCTCACAGTTTCGCGTTTTACGCATACTTGTTGGACAGATCCTGGGTTTTTTCTGGTTTGGATCACGTAGTAATGTGGTACCACACTGAAACAGTCAATTAAACCTGGTTTCGATGAATATTTTAGAGGATGACGCAAGTTAGGTCTGGGATAGGTCTAGGATTTGCCCTCATCAGGCTCATTCTTTCGCATATTTGTCATACTTGATGGCTAGATCCTGGGCTTTTTCTGGATTGCATCACGTAGTAGTGTGGTACCACACTGAAACAGTCAACTAAACTTTGTTTCGATCAATATTTTAGAGGATAACGCAAGTAAGGTCTGGGATAGGTCTGGGATTCGCCCTCATCAGGCTCATACTTTCGCGTTTTTCACATACTTGTTGAACTGATCCTGGGTTTTTTCTGGTTTGGATCACGTAGTAATGTGGTACCACACTGGAACAGCCCACTAAACCTGGTTTCGATCAATATTTAAGAGGATAATATAAGTTAGGTCTGGGATAGCTCTGGGATTCGCCCTCATCAGGCTCATACTTTCGCGTTCTTCACATACGTGTTGAACAGATCCTGGGTTTTTTCAGGATTGCGTCACGCAGTAATGAAGTACAACACTGATACAGTCGATTAAACCTGGTTTCGATCAATATTTTAGAGGATAACGCATGTTAGGTCTGGATAGGTCTGGGATTTGCCCTCATCAGGCTCATTCTTTCGCATATTTCTCATACTTGATGGCTAGATCCTGGGCTTTTTCTGGATTGCATCACGTAGTAATGGGGTGCCGCACTGAAACAGTCAATTAAACCTGGCTTCGATCAATATTTTAGAGAATAATTCATGTTAGGCCTGGGTTAGGTCTGGGATTTGCTCTCATCAGGCTCATTCTTTCGCATATTTCTCATACTTGATGGCTAGATCCTGGGCTTTTTCTGGATTGCATCACGTTGTAATGAAGTACAACACTGAAACAGTCAATTAAACCTGGTTTCCATCAATATTTTAGAGGGCAACGCATGCTAGGTCTCGGTTAGGCCTGGGATTTACCCTCATCAGGGTCATACTTTCGCAGTTCTAACATACATGTTGACCTGATCGAGGGTTTTTTCTGCTTTGGATCACGTAGTAAAGTGGTACCACAGTGAAACAGACCACTAAACCTGGTTTGGATCAATATTTTAGAGGATAACGCATGTTAGGTCTAGGTTAGCCCTGAGATTTTCACACATCAGACTCATACTTTCGAATTCTTCACATACTTGTTGAACGGATCCTGGGTTTCTTCTGGTTTGGATCACGTAGTAATGTGCGACCACACTGAACCAATCAATTAAACCTGGTCTTGATAAATATTTTAGAGGATAACGCATGTTAGGTCTGGGTTAGGTCTAGGATTTGCCCTCGTCAGGCTCATACTTTCGCATATTTCTCATACTCCATGGCTAGATCCTGGGTTTTTTCTGCATTGGATCACGTAGTAGTGTGGTACCACACTTAAACAGTCGATTAAACCAGATTTCGATCAATATTTTTGAGGATAACGCATGTTAGGTCTAGGTTAGGCCGGGGTTTTTCACTCATCAGACTCATACTTTCGCATTCTTCACATACTTGTTGAACGGATCCTGGGTTTTTACTGGTTTGGATCACGTAGTTATGTGGGACCACACTGAAACAATCAATTAAACCTGGCCATGGTAAATATTTTAGAGGATAACGCATGTTAGGTCTGGGTTAGGTCTAGGATTTGCCCTCGTCAGGCTCATACTTTCGCATATTTCTCATACTCCATGGCTAGATCCTGGGTTTTTTCTGCATTGGATCACGTAGTAATGTGGTACCACACTGAAACAGTCATTAAACCTGGTTTGGATCAATATTTTAGAGGATAACGCATGTTAGGTCTAGGTTAGGTCTGGGATTTTCACTCATCAGACTCATACTTTCGCATTCTTCACATACTTGTTGAACGGATCCTGGGTTTTTACTGGTTTGGATCACGTAGTAATGTGGGACCACACAGAAACAATCAATTAAACCTGGTCATGAAAAATATTTTAGAGGATATCGCATGTTAGGTCTGGGTTAGGTCTAGGATTTGCCCTCATCAGGCTCATTCTTTCGCATATTTCTCATACTTCATGGCTAGATCCTGGGCTATTTCTGGATTGGATCACGTAGTAATGTGGGACCACACTGAAACAGTCAATTAAACCCGGTTTCGATCAATATTTTAGAGACTAATTCATGTTAGGTCTAGGTTAGGACTAGGATTTGCCCTCGTCAGGCTCATACTTTCGCATATTTCTCATACTTCATGGCTAGATCCTGGGCTGTTGCAGGATTGTATCACGTAGTATTGTGGTACCACGCTGAAACAGTCAATTAAACCTGGTTTCGTTCAATATTTTAGAGGATAACGCAAGTTAGGTCTGGGATAGGTCTGGGATTCGCCCTCATCAGGATCATACTTTCGCGTTTTTCACATATTTGTTGAACAGATCCTCGGTTTTTTCCGGTTTGGGTCACGTAGTAGTGTGGGACCACACTGAAACAATCAATTAAACCTGGTCTTGATAAATATTTTAGAGGATAACGCATGTTAGGTGTGGGTTAGGTCTAGGATTTGCCCTCGTCAGGCTCATACTTTCGCATATTTCTCATACTTCATGGCTAGATCCTGGCCTATATCTGGTTTGGATCACGTAGTAATGTGGGACCACACTGAAACAATCAATTAAACCTGGGCATGAAAAATATTTTAGAGGATATCGCATGTTAGGTCTGGGTTAGGTCTAGGATTTGCCCTCATCAGGCTCATTCTTTCGCATATTTCTCATACTTCATGGCTAGATCCTGGGCTATTTCTGGATTGGATCACGTAGTAATGTGGGACCACACTGAAACAGTCAATTAAACCTGGTTTCGATCAATATTTTAGAGAATAATTCTTGTTAGGTCCAGGTTAGGTCTAGGATTTGCCCTCGTCAGGCTCATACTTTCGCATATTTCTCATACTTCATGGCTAGATCCTGGGCTATTTCTGGATTGGATCACGTAGTAATGTGGTACCACACTGAAACAGTCAATTAATCCTGGTTTCGATCAATATTTTAGAGGATAACGCATGTTAGGTGTGGGTTAGGTCTAGGATTTGCCCTCGTCAGGCTCATACTTTCGCATATTTCTCATACTTCATGGCTAGATCCTGGCCTATATCTGGTTTGGATCACGTAGTAATGTGGGACCACACTGAAGCAATCAATTAAACCTGGTCATGAAAAATATTTTAGAGGATATCGCATGTTAGGTCTGGGTTAGGTCTAGGATTTGCCCTCATCAGGCTCATTCTTTCGCATATTTCTCATACTTCATGGCTAGATCCTGGCCTATATCTGGTTTGGATCACGTAGTAATGTGGGACCACACTGAAACAATCAATTAAACCTGGTCATGAAAAATATTTTAGAGGATATCGCATGTTAGGTCTGGGTTAGGTCTAGGATTTGCCCTCATCAGGCTCATTCTTTCGCATATTTCTCATACTTCATGGCTAGATCCTGGGCTATTTCTGGATTGGATCACGTAGTAATGTGGGACCACACTGAAACAGTCAATTAAACCCGGTTTCGATCAATATTTTAGAGACTAATTCATGTTAGGTCTAGGTTAGGACTAGCATTTGCCCTCGTCAGGCTCATACTTTCGCATATTTCTCATACTTCATGGCTAGATCCTGGGCTATTTCTGGATTGGATCACGTAGTAATGTGGGACCACACTGAAACAGTCAATTAAACCTGGTTTCGATCAATATTTTAGAGAATAATTCTTGTTAGGTCCAGGTTAGGTCTAGGATTTGCCCTCGTCAGGCTCATACTTTCGCATATTTCTCATACTTCATGGCTAGATCCTGGGCTGTTTCTGGATTGTATCACGTAGTAATGTGGTACCACGCTGAAACAGTCAATTAAACATTGTTTCGATCAATATTTTAGAGGATAACGCAAGTTAGGTCTGGGATAGGTCTAGGATTTGCCCTCATCAGGCTCATTCATTCGCATATTTCTCATATTTGATGGCTAGATCCTGGGCTTTTTCTGGATTGCATCACGTAGTGGTGTGGTACCACACTGAAACAGTCGATTAAACCAGGTTTCGATCAATATTTTTGAGGATAACGCATGTTAGGTCTAGGTCAGGCCTGGGATTTTCACTCATCAGACTCATACATTCGCATTCTTCATATACTTGTTGAACGGATCCTGGGTTTTTTCTGGTTTGGATCACGTAGAAATGTGGGACCACACGGAAACAATCAATTAAACCTGGTCTTGATAAACATTTTAGAGGATAACGCATGTTAGGTCTGGGTTAGGTCTAGGATTTGCCCTCATCAGGCTCATTCTTTCGCATATTTCTCATACTTCATGGCTAGATCCTGGGCTATTTCTGGATTGGATCACGTAGTAATGTGGTGCCACAGTGAAACATTCAATTAAACCTGGTTTCGATCAATATTTTAGAGCATAACGCATCATAGGTCTGGGTTAGGTCTAGGATTTGCCCTCATCAGGCTCATTCTTTCGCATATTTCTCATACTTCATGGCTGGATCCTGGGCTATTTCTGGATTGGATCACGTAGTAATGTGGTACCGCACTGAAACAGTCAATTAAACCTGGTTTCGATCAATATTTTAGAGAATAATTCATGTTAGGCCTGGGTTAGGTCTGGGATTTGCTCTCATCAGGCTCATTCTTTCGCATATTTCTCATACTTGATGGCTAGATACTGGGCTTTTTCTGGATTGCATCACGTTGTAATGAAGTACAACACTGAAACAGTCAATTAAACCTGGTTTCCATCAATATTTTAGAGGGCAACGCATGCTAGGTCTCGGTAAGGCGTGGGATTTACCCTCATCAGTGTCATACATTCGCAGTTCTAACATACATGTTGACCTGATCGAGGGTTTTTTCTGCTTTGGATCATGTAGTAAAGTGGTACCACACTGAAACAGTCCACTAAACCTGGTTTGGATCAATATTTTAGAGGATAACGCATGTTAGGTCTAGGTTAGCCCTGAGATTTTCACTCATCCGACTCATACTTTCGAATTCTTCATATACTTGTAGAACTGATCCTGGGTTTTTTCTCGTTTGGATCACGTAGTAATGTGCTACCACACTGGAACAGCCCACTAAACCTGGTTTCGATCAATATTTTAGAGGATATTACAAGTTAGGTCTGGGATAGGTCTGGGATTTGCCCGCATCAGGCTCATTCTTTCGCATATTACTCATACTTCATGGCTAGATCCTGGGCTGTTTTTGGATTGTATCACGTAGTAATGTGGTACCACGCTGAAACAGTCAATTGAACCTTGTTTCGATCAATATTTTAGAGGATAACGCAAGTTAGGTCTGGGATAGGACTAGGATTTGCACTCATCAGGCTCATTCATTCGCATATTTCTCACACTTGATGGCTAGATCCTGGGCTTTTTCTGGATTGCATCACGTAGTAGTGTGGCACCACACTGAAACAGTCGATTTAACCAGGTTTCGATCAATATTTTTGAGGATAACGCATGTTAGGTCTAGGTTAGGCCTGGGATTTTCTCTCATCAGACTCATACTTTCGCATTCTTCACATACTTGTTGAACGGATCCTGGGTTTTTTCTGGATTGGGTCACGTAGTAATGTGGTACCACACTGAAACAATCAATTAAACCTGGTCTTGATAAATATTTTAGAGGATAACGCATGTTAGGTCTGGGTTAGGTCTAGGATTTGCCCTCGTCAGGCTCATACTTTCGCATATTTCTCATAATTCGTGGCTAGATCCCGGGCTATTTCTGGATTGTATCACGTAGTAATGTGGTACCACGCTGAAACAGTCAATTAAACCTTGTTTCGATCAATATTTTAGAGGATAACGCAAGTTAGGTCTGGGATAGGTCTGGGAGTCGCCCTCATCAGGCTCATACCTTCGCGTTTTTCACATACTTGTTGAACTGATCCTGGGTTTTTTCTGGTTTGGAACACGTAGTAATGTGGTACCACACTGGAACAGCCCACTAAACCTGGTTTCGATCAATATTTTAGAGGATAATACAAGTTAGGTCTGGGATAGGTCTGGGATTTGCCCTCATCAGACTCATACTTTCGCACACTTCACATACTCGTTGAACAGATCCTGAGTTATTTTCTGGTTTGGATCACATAGTAATGTGGTACCACACTGAAACAGTCGATTAAACCTGGTTTTTGATCAATATTTTAGAGGATAACGCAAGTTAGATCTGGGATAGGTCTGGGATTTGCCCTCATCAGGCTCATTCTTTCGCATATTTCTCATACTTCATGGCTAGATCCTGGGCTATTTCTGGATTGGATCACGTAGTAATGTGGTACCACACTGAAACATTCAATGAAACCTGGTCTGGATAAATATTTTAGAGAATAACGCATCTTAGGTCTGGGTTAGGTCTTTGATTTGCCCTCATCAGGCTCATACTTTCGCGTTTTTCACATACTTGTTGAATTGATCCTGGGTTTTTTCTGGTTTGGATCACGTAGAAATGTGGGACCACACTGAAACAATCAATTAAACCTGGTCTTGATAAATATTTTAGAGGATAACGCATGTTAGGTCTGGGTTAGGTCTAGGATTTGCCCTCGTCAGGCTCATACTTTCGCATATTTCTCATACTTCATGGCTAGATCCCGGGCTATTTCTGGATTGGGTCACGTAGTAATGTGGTACCACACTGAAACAGTCAATTAAACCTGGTTTCGATCAATATTTTAGAGGATAACGCATGTTAGGTCTAGGTTAGGTCTAGGATTTGCCCTTATCAGGCTCATACTTTCGCGTTTTTCACATACTTGTTGAACAGATCCTGGGTTTTTTCTGGTTTGGGTCACGTAGTAATGTGGCACCACACTGAAACAATCCATTAAACCTGGTTTCGATCAATATTTTAGAGGATGACGCATGTTAGGTCTAGGTTAGGTCTGGGATTTGCTCTCATCAGGCTCATTCTTTCGCATATTTCTCATACTTGATGGCTAGATCCTGGGCATTTTCTGGATTGCATCACGTAGTAATGTGGTGCCACACTGAAACATTCAATTAAACCTGGTTTCGATCAATATTATAGAGCATAACGCAAGTTAGGTCTGGGTTAGGTCTAGGATTTGCCCTCGTCAGGCTCATACTTTCGCATATTTCTCATACTTCATGGCTAGATCCCGGGCTATTTCTGGATTGGGTCACGTAGTAATGTGGTACCGCACTGAAACAGTCAATTAAACCTGGTTTCGATCAATATTTTAGAGAATAATTCATGTTAGGCCTGGGTTAGGTCTGGGATTTGCTCTCATCAGGCTCATTCTCTCGCATATTTCTCATACTTCATTGCTAGATCCTGGGCTTTTTCTGGATTGCATCACGTTGTAATGAAGTACAACACTGAAACAGTCAATTAAACCTGGTTTCCATCAATATTTTAGAGGGCAACGCATGCTAGGTCTCGGTAAGGCGTGGGATTTACCCTCATCAGGGTCATACTTTCGCAGTTCTAACATACATGTTGACCTGATCGAGGGTTTTTTCTGCTTTGGATCATGTAGTAAAGTGGTACCACACTGAAACAGTCCACTAAACCTGGTTTGGATCAATATTTTAGAGGATAACGCATGTTAGGTCTAGGTTAGCCCTGAGATTTTCACTCATCAGACTCATACTTTCGAATTCTTCATATACTTGTAGAACTGATCCTGGGTTTTTTCTCGTTTGGATCACGTAGTAATGTGGTACCACACTGGAACAGCCCACTAAACCTGGTTTCGATCAATATTTTAGAGGATATTACAAGTTAGGTCTGGGATAGGTCTGGGATTTGCCCTCATCAGGCTCATTCTTTCGCATATTTCTCATACTTCATGGCTAGATTCTGGGCTGTTTTTGGATTGTATCACGTAGTAATGTGGTACCACGCTGAAACAGTCAATTGAACCTTGTTTCGATCAATATTTTAGAGGATAACGCAAGTTAGGTCTGGGATAGGACTAGGATTTGCACTCATCAGGCTCATTCATTCGCATATTTCTCATACTTGATGGCTAGATCCTGGGCTTTTTCTGGATTGCATCACGTAGTAGTGTGGCACCACACTGAAACAGTCGATTTAACCAGGTTTCGATCAATATTTTTGAGGATAACGCATGTTAGGTCTAGGTTAGGCCTGGGATTTTCTCTCATCAGACTCATACTTTCGCATTCTTCACATACTTGTTGAACGGATCCTGGGTTTTTTCTGGATTGGGTCACGTAGTAATGTGGTACCACACTGAAACAATCAATTAAACCTGGTCTTGATAAATATTTTAGAGGATAACGCATGTTAGGTCTGGGTTAGGTCTAGGATTTGCCCTCGTCAGGCTCATACTTTCGCATATTTCTCATACTTCGTGGCTAGATCCCGGGCTATTTCTGGATTGTATCACGTAGTAATGTGGTACCACGCTGAAACAGTCAATTAAACCTTGTTTCGATCAATATTTTAGAGGATAACGCAAGTTAGGTCTGGGATAGGTCTGGGAGTCGCCCTCATCAGGCTCATACCTTCGCGTTTTTCACATACTTGTTGAACTGATCCTGGGTTTTTTCTGATTTGGAACACGTAGTAATGTGGTACCACACTGGAACAGCCCACTAAACCTGGTTTCGATCAATATTTTAGAGGATAATACAAGTTAGGTCTGGGATAGGTCTGGGATTTGCCCTCATCAGACTCATACTTTCGCATATTTCTCATACTTGATGGCTAGATCCTGGGCTTTTTCTGGATTGCATCACGTAGTAATGTGGTACCACACTGAAACAGTCAATTAAACCTGGTTTCGATCAATATTTTAGTGCATAACGCATCTTAGGTCTGGGTTAGGTCTAGGGTTTGCCCTCATCAGGCTCATTCTTTCGCATATTTCTCATACTTCATGGCTGGATCCTGGGCTATTTCTGGATTGGATCACGTAGTAATGTGGTACCGCACTGAAACAGTCAATTAAACCTGGTTTCGATCAATATTTTAGAGAATAATTCATGTTAGGCCTGGGTTAGGTCTGGGATTTGCTCTCATCAGGCTCATTCTTTCGCATATTTCTCATACTTGATGGCTAGATCCTGGGCTTTTTCTGGATTGCATCACGTAGTAATGAAGTACGACACTGAAACAGTCAATTAAACCTGGTTTCCATCAATATTTTAGAGGGCAACGCATGCTAGGTCTCGGTTAGGCCTGGGATTTACCCTCATCAGGGTCATACTTTCGCAGTTCTAACATACATGTTGACCTGATCGAGGGTTTTTTCTGCTTTGGATCATGTAGTAAAGTGGTACCACACTGAAACCGTCCACTAAACCTGGTTTGGATCAATATTTTAGAGGATAACGCATGTTGGGTCTAGGTTAGCCCTGAGATTTTCACTCATCAGACTCATACTTTCGAATTCTTCATATACTTGTAGAACTGATCCTGGGTTTTTTCTCGTTTGGAACACGTAGTAATGTGGTACCACACTGGAACAGCCCACTAAACCTGGTTTCGATCAATATTTTAGAGGATATTACACGTTAGGTCTGGGATAGGTCTGGGATTTGCCCTCATCAGGCTCATTCTTTCGCATATTTCTCATACTTCATGGCTAGATTCTGGGCTGTTTTTGGATTGTATCACGTAGTAATGTGGTACCACGCTGAAACAGTCAATTGAACCTTGTTTCGATCAATATTTTAGAGGATAACGCAAGTTAGGTCTGGGATAGGACTAGGATTTGCACTCATCAGGCTCATTCATTCGCATATTTCTCATACTTGATGGCTAGATCCTGGGCTTTTTCTGGATTGCATCACGTAGTAGTGTGGCACCACACTGAAACAGTCGATTTAACCAGGTTTCGATCAATATTTTTGAGGATAACGCATGTTAGGTCTAGGTTAGGCCTGGGATTTTCTCTCATCAGACTCATACTTTCGCATTCTTCACATACTTGTTGAACGGATCCTGGGTTTTTTCTGGATTGGTTCACGTAGTAATGTGGTACCACACTGAAACAATCAATTAAACCTGGTCTTGATAAATATTTTAGAGGATAACGCATGTTAGGTCTGGGTTAGGTCTAGGATTTGCCCTCGTCAGGCTCATACTTTCACATATTTCTCATACTTCGTGGCTAGATCCCGGGCTATTTCTGGATTGGGTCACGTAGTAATGTGGTACCACACTGAAACAGTCAATTAAACCTGGTTTCGATCAATATTTTAGAGGATAACGCAAGTTAGGTCTGGGATAGGACTAGGATTTGCACTCATCAGGCTCATTCATTCGCATATTTCTCATACTTGATGGCTAGATCCTGGGCTTTTTCTGGATTGCATCACGTAGTAGTGTGGCACCACACTGAAACAGTCGATTTAACCAGGTTTCGATCAATATTTTTGAGGATAACGCATGTTAGGTCTAGGTTAGGCCTGGGATTTTCTCTCATCAGACTCATACTTTCGCATTCTTCACATACTTGTTGAACGGATCCTGGGTTTTTTCTGGATTGGTTCACGTAGTAATGTGGTACCACACTGAAACAATCAATTAAACCTGGTCTTGATAAATATTTTAGAGGATAACGCATGTTAGGTCTGGGTTAGGTCTAGGATTTGCCCTCGTCAGGCTCATACTTTCACATATTTCTCATACTTCGTGGCTAGATCCCGGGCTATTTCTGGATTGGGTCACGTAGTAATGTGGTACCACACTGAAACAGTCAATTAAACCTGGTTTCGATCAATATTTTAGAGGATAACGCATGTTAGGTCTAGGTTAGGTCTAGGATTTGCCCTTATCAGGCTCATACTTGCGCATTTTTCACATACTTGTTGAACAGATCCTGGGTTTTTTCTGGTTTGGGTCACGTAGTAATGTGGTGCCACACTGAAACATTCAATTAAACCTGGTTTCGATCAATATTTTACAGGATAACGCATGTTAGGTCTGGGTTAGGTCTAGGATTTGCCCTCATCAGGCTCATACTTTCGCATATTTCTCATACTTCGTGGCTAGATCCTGAGCTATTTCTGGATTGGATCACGTAGTTATGTGGTACCACACTGAAACAGTCAATTAAACCTGGTTTCGATCATTATTTTAGAGGATAACGCAAGTTAGGTCTGGGATAGGTCTGGGATTTGCCCTCGTCAGACTCACACTTTCGCAAACTTCACATACTCGTTGAACAGATCCTGGCTTATTTTCTGGTTTGGATCACACAGTAATGTGGTACCACACTGAAACAGTCGATTAAACCTGGTGTCGATCAATATTTTAGAGGATAACGCAAGTTATGTCTGGGATAGGTCTGGGATTTGCCCTCATCAGGCTCATTCTTTCGCATATTTCTCATACTTCATGGCTAGATTCTGGGCTGTTTTTGGATTGTATCACGTAGTAATGTGGTACCACGCTGAAACAGTCAATTGAACCTTGTTTCGATCAATATTTTAGAGGATAACGCAAGTTAGGTCTGGGATAGGACTAGGATTTGCACTCATCAGGCTCATTCATTCGCATATTTCTCATACTTGATGGCTAGATCCTGGGCTTTTTCTGGATTGCATCACGTAGTAGTGTGGCACCACACTGAAACAGTCGATTTAACCAGGTTTCGATCAATATTTTTGAGGATAACGCATGTTAGGTCTAGGTTAGGCCTGGGATTTTCTCTCATCAGACTCATACTTTCGCATTCTTCACATACTTGTTGAACGGATCCTGGGTTTTTTCTGGATTGGGTCACGTAGTAATGTGGTACCACACTGAAACAATCAATTAAACCTGGTCTTGATAAATATTTTAGAGGATAACGCATGTTAGGTCTGGGTTAGGTCTAGGATTTGCCCTCGTCAGGCTCATACTTTCGCATATTTCTCATACTTCGTGGCTAGATCCCGGGCTATTTCTGGATTGTATCACGTAGTAATGTGGTACCACGCTGAAACAGTCAATTAAACCTTGTTTCGATCAATATTTTAGAGGATAACGCAAGTTAGGTCTGGGATAGGTCTGGGAGTCGCCCTCATCAGGCTCATACCTTCGCGTTTTTCACATACTTGTTGAACTGATCCTGGGTTTTTTCTGATTTGGAACACGTAGTAATGTGGTACCACACTGGAACAGCCCACTAAACCTGGTTTCGATCAATATTTTAGAGGATAATACAAGTTAGGTCTGGGATAGGTCTGGGATTTGCCCTCATCAGACTCATACTTTCGCATATTTCTCATACTTGATGGCTAGATCCTGGGCTTTTTCTGGATTGCATCACGTAGTAATGTGGTACCACACTGAAACAGTCAATTAAACCTGGTTTCGATCAATATTTTAGTGCATAACGCATCTTAGGTCTGGGTTAGGTCTAGGGTTTGCCCTCATCAGGCTCATTCTTTCGCATATTTCTCATACTTCATGGCTGGATCCTGGGCTATTTCTGGATTGGATCACGTAGTAATGTGGTACCGCACTGAAACAGTCAATTAAACCTGGTTTCGATCAATATTTTAGAGAATAATTCATGTTAGGCCTGGGTTAGGTCTGGGATTTGCTCTCATCAGGCTCATTCTTTCGCATATTTCTCATACTTGATGGCTAGATCCTGGGCTTTTTCTGGATTGCATCACGTAGTAATGAAGTACGACACTGAAACAGTCAATTAAACCTGGTTTCCATCAATATTTTAGAGGGCAACGCATGCTAGGTCTCGGTTAGGCCTGGGATTTACCCTCATCAGGGTCATACTTTCGCAGTTCTAACATACATGTTGACCTGATCGAGGGTTTTTTCTGCTTTGGATCATGTAGTAAAGTGGTACCACACTGAAACCGTCCACTAAACCTGGTTTGGATCAATATTTTAGAGGATAACGCATGTTGGGTCTAGGTTAGCCCTGAGATTTTCACTCATCAGACTCATACTTTCGAATTCTTCATATACTTGTAGAACTGATCCTGGGTTTTTTCTCGTTTGGAACACGTAGTAATGTGGTACCACACTGGAACAGCCCACTAAACCTGGTTTCGATCAATATTTTAGAGGATATTACAAGTTAGGTCTGGGATAGGTCTGGGATTTGCCCTCATCAGGCTCATTCTTTCGCATATTTCTCATACTTCATGGCTAGATTCTGGGCTGTTTTTGGATTGTATCACGTAGTAATGTGGTACCACGCTGAAACAGTCAATTGAACCTTGTTTCGATCAATATTTTAGAGGATAACGCAAGTTAGGTCTGGGATAGGACTAGGATTTGCACTCATCAGGCTCATTCATTCGCATATTTCTCATACTTGATGGCTAGATCCTGGGCTTTTTCTGGATTGCATCACGTAGTAGTGTGGCACCACACTGAAACAGTCGATTTAACCAGGTTTCGATCAATATTTTTGAGGATAACGCATGTTAGGTCTAGGTTAGGCCTGGGATTTTCTCTCATCAGACTCATACTTTCGCATTCTTCACATACTTGTTGAACGGATCCTGGGTTTTTTCTGGATTGGTTCACGTAGTAATGTGGTACCACACTGAAACAATCAATTAAACCTGGTCTTGATAAATATTTTAGAGGATAACGCATGTTAGGTCTGGGTTAGGTCTAGGATTTGCCCTCGTCAGGCTCATACTTTCACATATTTCTCATACTTCGTGGCTAGATCCCGGGCTATTTCTGGATTGGGTCACGTAGTAATGTGGTACCACACTGAAACAGTCAATTAAACCTGGTTTCGATCAATATTTTAGAGGATAACGCATGTTAGGTCTAGGTTAGGTCTAGGATTTGCCCTTATCAGGCTCATACTTGCGCATTTTTCACATACTTGTTGAACAGATCCTGGGTTTTTTCTGGTTTGGGTCACGTAGTAATGTGGTGCCACACTGAAACATTCAATTAAACCTGGTTTCGATCAATATTTTACAGGATAACGCATGTTAGGTCTGGGTTAGGTCTAGGATTTGCCCTCATCAGGCTCATACTTTCGCATATTTCTCATACTTCGTGGCTAGATCCTGAGCTATTTCTGGATTGGATCACGTAGTTATGTGGTACCACACTGAAACAGTCAATTAAACCTGGTTTCGATCATTATTTTAGAGGATAACGCAAGTTAGGTCTGGGATAGGTCTGGGATTTGCCCTCATCAGACTCACACTTTCGCAAACTTCACATACTCGTTGAACAGATCCTGGCTTATTTTCTGGTTTGGATCACACAGTAATGTGGTACCACACTGAAACAGTCGATTAAACCTGGTGTCGATCAATATTTTAGAGGATAACGCAAGTTATGTCTGGGATAGGTCTGGGATTTGCCCTCATCAGGCTCATTCTTTCCCATATTTCTCATACTTCATGGCTAGGTCCTGGGCTATTTCTGGATTGGGTTACGTAGTAATGTGGTACCACACTGAAACATTCATTGAAACCTGGTCTGGATAAATATTTTAGAGGATAACGCATCTTAGGTCTGGGTTAGGTCTAAGATTTGCCCTCATCAGGCTCACAGTTTCGCGTTTTACGCATACTTGTTGGACAGATCCTGGGTTTTTTCTGGTTTGGATCACGTAGTAATGTGGTACCACACTGAAACAGTCAATTAAACCTGGTTTCGATGAATATTTTAGAGGATGACGCAAGTTAGGTCTGGGATAGGTCTAGGATTTGCCCTCATCAGGCTCATTCTTTCGCATATTTGTCATACTTGATGGCTAGATCCTGGGCTTTTTCTGGATTGCATCACGTAGTAGTGTGGTACCACACTGAAACAGTCAACTAAACCTTGTTTCGATCGATATTTTAGAGGATAACGCAAGTAAGGTCTGGGATAGGTCTGGGATTCGCCCTCATCAGGCTCATACTTTCGCGTTTTTCACATACTTGTTGAACTGATCCTGGGTTTTTTCTGGTTTGGATCACGTAGTAATGTGGTACCACACTGGAACAGCCCACTAAACCTGGTTTCGATCAATATTTAAGAGGATAATATAAGTTAGGTCTGGGATAGCTCTGGGATTCGCCCTCATCAGGCTCATACTTTCGCGTTCTTCACATACGTGTTGAACAGATCCTGGGTTTTTTCAGGATTGCGTCACGCAGTAATGAAGTACAACACTGATACAGTCGATTAAACCTGGTTTCGATCAATATTTTAGAGGATAACGCATGTTAGGTCTGGATAGGTCTGGGATTTGCCCTCATCAGGCTCATTCTTTCGCATATTTCTCATACTTGATGGCTAGATCCTGGGCTTTTTCTGGATTGCATCACGTAGTAATGGGGTGCCGCACTGAAACAGTCAATTAAACCTGGCTTCGATCAATATTTTAGAGAATAATTCATGTTAGGCCTGGGTTAGGTCTGGGATTTGCTCTCATCAGGCTCATTCTTTCGCATATTTCTCATACTTGATGGCTAGATCCTGGGCTTTTTCTGGATTGCATCACGTTGTAATGAAGTACAACACTGAAACAGTCAATTAAACCTGGTTTCCATCAATATTTTAGAGGGCAACGCATGCTAGGTCTCGGTTAGGCCTGGGATTTACCCTCATCAGGGTCATACTTTCGCAGTTCTAACATACATGTTGACCTGATCGAGGGTTTTTTCTGCTTTGGATCACGTAGTAAAGTGGTACCACAGTGAAACAGACCACTAAACCTGGTTTGGATCAATATTTTAGAGGATAACGCATGTTAGGTCTAGGTTAGCCCTGAGATTTTCACACATCAGACTCATACTTTCGAATTCTTCACATACTTGTTGAACGGATCCTGGGTTTCTTCTGGTTTGGATCACGTAGTAATGTGCGACCACACTGAACCAATCAATTAAACCTGGTCTTGATAAATATTTTAGAGGATAACGCATGTTAGGTCTGGGTTAGGTCTAGGATTTGCCCTCATCAGGCTCATACTTTCGCATATTTCTCATATTTCATGGCTAGATCCTGGGCTATTTCTGGATTGGATCACGTAGTAATGTGGTACCACACTGAAACAGTCGATTAAACCTGGTTTCGATCAATATTTTAGAGGATAACGCAAGATAGGTCTGGGATTGGTCTGGGATTTGCCCTCATCAGACTCAAACTCTCGCACACTTCACATACTCGTTGAACAGATCCTGGGCTATTTTCTGGTTTGGATGACATAGTAATGTGGTACCACACTGAAACAGTCGATTAAACCAGGTTTCGATCAATATTTTTACGATTAACGCATGTTAGGTCTAGGTTTGGCCTGGGATTTTCACTCATCAGACTCATACTTTCGCATTCTTCACATACTTGTTGAACGGATCCTGGGTTTTTTCTGGTTTGGATCACGTAGTAATGTGGGACCACACTGAAACAATCAATTAAACCTGGTCTTGATAAATATTTTAGAGGATAACGCATGTTAGGTCTGGGTTAGGTCTAGGATTTGCCCTCGTCAGGCTCATACTTTCGCATATTTCTCATACTTCATGGCTAGATCCTCGGCTATTTCTGGATTGGATCACGTAGTAATGTGGTACCACACTGAAACAGTCAATTAAACCTGGTTTCGATCAATATTTTAGAGGATAACGCAAGTTATGTCTGGCATAGGTATGGGATTTGCCCTCATCAGGCTCATACTTTCGCGTTTTTCACATACTTGTTGAACAGATCCTGGGCTATTTCTGGATTGGATCACGTAGTAATGTGGTACCACACTGAAACAGTCAATTAATCCTGGTTTCGATCAATATTTTAGAGGATAACGCAAGTTAGGTCTGGGATAGTTCTGGGATTCGCCCTCATCAGGCTCATACTTTCGCGTTCTTCACATACGTGTTGAACTGATCCTGGGTTTTTTCGGGATTGCATCACGTAGTAATGAAGTACAACACTGAAACAGTCAATTAAACCTGGTTTCCATCAATATCTTGGAGGACAACGCATGTCAGGTCTGGGTTAGGCCTGGGATTTGCCCTCATCAGGCTCATACTTTCGCGTTTTTCACATACTTGTTGAACAGATCCTGGGTTTTTTCTGGTTTGGATCACGTAGTAATGTGGTACCACACTGAAACAATCCATTAAACCTGGTTTCGATCAATATTTTAGAGGATAACGCATGTTGGGTCTAGGTTAGCCCTGAGATTTTCACTCATCAGACTCATACTTTCGAATTCTTCACATACTTGTAGAACTGATCCTGGGTTTTTTCTCGTTTGGATCACGTAGTAATGTGGTACCACACTGGAACAGCCCACTAAACCTGGTTTCGATCAATATTTTAGAGGATATTACAAGTTAGGTCTGGGATAGGTCTGGAATTTGCCCTCATCAGGCTCATTCTTTCGCATATTTCTCATACTTCATGACTAGATCCTGGGCTGTTTTTGGATTGTATCACGTAGTAATGTGGTACCACGCTGAAACAGTCAATTGAACCTTGTTTCGATCAATATTTTAGAGGATAACGCAAGTTAGGTCTGGGATAGGCCTAGGATTTGCCCTCATCAGGCTCATTCATTCGCATATTTCTCATACTTCATGGCTAGATCCTGGGCTGTTTTTGGATTGTATCACGTAGTAGTGTGGCACCACACTGAAACAGTCGATTAAACCAGGTTTCGATCAATATTTTTGAGGATAACGCATGTTAGGTCTAGGTTAGGCCTGGGATTTTCTCTCATCAGACTCATACTTTCGCATTCTTCACATACTTGTTGAACGGATCCTGGGTTTTTTCTGGTTTGGATCACGTAGAAATGTGGGACCACACTGAAACAATCAATTAAACCTGGTCTTGATAAATATTTTAGAGGATAACGCATGTTAGGTCTGGGTTAGGTCTAGGATTTGCCCTCGTCAGGCTCATACTTTCGCATATTTCTCATACTTCATGGCTAGATCCCGGGCTATTTCTGGATTGTATCACGTAGTAATGTGGTACGACGCTGAAACAGTCAATTAAACCTTGTTTCGATCAATATTTTAGAGGATAACGCAAGTTAGGTCTGGGATAGGTCTGGGAGTCGCCCTCATCAGGCTCATACTTTCGCGTTTTTCACATACTTGTTGAACTGATCCTGGTTTTTTTCTGGTTTGGAACACGTAGTAATGTGGTACCACACTGGAACAGCCCACTAAACCTGGTTTCGATCAATATTTTAGAGGATAATACAAGTTAGGTCTGGGATAGGTCTGGGATTTGCCCTCATCAGACTCATACTTTCGCACACTTCACATACTTGTTGAACAGATCCTGAGTTATTTTCTGGTTTGGATCACATAGTAATGTGGTACCAAACTGAAACAGTCGATTAAACCTGGTTTCGATCAATATTTTAGAGGATAACGCAAGTTAGGTCTGGGATAGCACTGGGATTTGCCCTCATCAGGCTCATTCTTTCGCATATTTCTCATACTTCATGGCTAGATCCTGGGCTATTTCTGGATTGGATCACGTAGTAATGTGGTACCACACTGAAACATTCAATGAAACCTGGTCTGGATAAATATTTTAGAGAATAACGCATCTTAGGTCTGGGTTAGGTCTAAGATTTGCCCTCATCAGGCTCATACTTTCGCGTTTTTCACATACTTGTTGAATTGATCCTGGGTTTTTTCTCGTTTGGATCACGTAGTAATGTGGTACCACACTGGAACAGCCCACTAAACCTGGTTTCGATCAATATTTTAGAGGATATTACAAGTTAGGTCTGGGATAGGTCTGGGATTCGCCCTCATCAGGCTCATACTTTCGCGTTCTTCACATACGTGTTGAACAGATCCTGGGTTTTTTCTGGATTGCATCACGCAGTAATGAAGTACAACACTGAAACAGTTGATTAAACCTGGTTTCGATCAATATTTTAGAGGATAACGCAAGTTAGGTCTGGGATAGGTCTGGGATTTGCCATCATCAGGCTCATTCTTTCGCATATTTCTCATACTTCATGGCTAGATCCTGGGCTGTTTTTGGATTGTATCACGTAGTAATGTGGTACCACGCTGAAACAGTCAATTGAACCTTGTTTCGATCAATATTTAAGAGGATAACGCAAGTTAGGTCTGGGATAGGTCTGGGATTTACCCTCATCAGGCTCATTCTTTCGCATATTTCTCATACTTCATGGCTAGATCCTGAGCTATTTCTGGATTGGATCACGTAGTTATGTGGTACCACACTGAAACAGTCAATTAAACCTGGTTTCGATCATTATTTTAGAGGATAACGCAAGTTAGGTCTGGGATAGTTCTGGGATTTGCCCTCATCAGACTCACACTTTCGCACACTTCACATACTCGTTGAACAGATCCTGGCTTATTTTCTGGTTTGGATCACATAGTAATGTGGTACCACACTGAAACAGTCGATTAAACCTGGTGTCGATCAATATTTTAGAGGATAACGCAAGTTATGTCTGGGATAGGTCTGGGATTTGCCCTCATCAGGCTCATTCTTTCCCATATTTCTCATACTTCATGGCTAGGTCCTGGGCTATTTCTGGATTGGATCACGTAGTAATGTGGTACCACACTGAAACATTCATTGAAACCTGGTCTGGATAAATATTTTAGAGGATAACGCATCTTAGGTCTGGGTTAGGTCTAAGATTTGCCCTCATCAGGCTCACAGTTTCGCGTTTTACGCATACTTGTTGGACAGATCCTGGGTTTCTTCTGGTTTGGATCACGAAGTTGTGAGGTACCACATTGAAACAGTCCATTAAACCTGGTTTCGCTCAATATTTTAGAAGATAACGCATGTTAGGTCTAGGTTAAGCCTGGGATTTGCCCTCATCAGGGTCATACTTTCGCAGTTTTAACATGCATGTTGACCTGATCGAGGGTTCTTTCTGCTTTGGATCACGTAGTAATGTGGTACCACACTGAAACAGTCAATTAAACCTGGTTTCGATGAATATTTTAGAGGATGACGCAAGTTAGGTCTGGGATAGGTCTAGGATTTGCCCTCATCAGGCACATTCTTTCGCATATTTGTCATACTTGATGGCTAGATCCTGGGCTTTTTCTGGATTGCATCACGTAGTAGTGTGGTACCACACTGATACAGTCAACTAAACCTTGTTTCGATCAATATTTTAGAGGATAACGCAAGTAAGGTCTGAGATAGGTCTGGGATTCGCCCTCATCAGGCTCATACTATTCGCGTTTTTCACATACTTGTTGAACTGATCCTGGGTTTTTTCTGGTTTGGATCACGTAGTAATGTGGTACCACACTGGAACAGCCCACTAAACCTGGTTTCGATCAATATTTTAGAGGATAATATAAGTTAGGTCTGGGATAGCTCTGGGATTCGCCCTCATCAGGCTCATACTTTCGCGTTCTTCACATACGTGTTGAACAGATCCTGGGTTTTTTCAGGAGTGCGTCACGCAGTAATGAAGTACAACACTGAAACAGTCGATTAAACCTGGTTTGGATCAATATTTTAGAGGATAACGCAAGTTAGGTCTGGGATAGGTCTGGGATTCGCCCTCATCAGGATCATACTTTCGCGTTCTTCACATACGTGTTGAACTGATCCTGGGTTTTTTCGGGATTGCATCACGTAGTAATGAAGTACAACACTGAAACAGTCAATTAAACCTGGTTTCCATCAATATCTTGGAGGACAACGCATGTCAGGTCTGGGTTAGGCCTGGGATTTGCCCTCATCAGGCTCATACTTTCGCGTTTTTCACATACTTGTTGAACAGATCCTGGGTTTTTTCTGGTTTGGATCACGTAGTAATGTGGTACCACACTGAAACAATCCATTAAACCTGGTTTCGATCAATATTTTAGAGGATAACGCATGTTAGGTCTAGGTTAGCCCTGAGATTTTCACTCATCAGACTCATACTTTCGAATTCTTCACATACTTGTAGAACTGATCCTTGGTTTTTTCTCGTTTGGATCACGTAGTAATGTGGTACCACACTGGAACAGCCCACTAAACCTGGTTTCGATCAATATTTTAGAGGATATTACAAGTTAGGTCTGGGATAGGTCTGGGATTTGCCCTCATCAGGCTCATTCTTTCGCATATTTCTCATACTTCATGACTAGATCCTGGGCTGTTTTTGGATTGTATCACGTAGTAATGTGGTACCACGCTGAAACAGTCAATTGAACCTTGTTTCGATCAATATTTTAGAGGATAACGCAAGTTAGGTCTGGGATAGGTCTAGGATTTGCCCTCATCAGGCTCATACTTTCGCGTTTTTCACATACTTGTTGAATTGATCCTGGGTTTTTTCTGGTTTGGATCACGTAGAAATGTGGGACCACACTGAAACAATCAATTAAACCTGGTCTTGATAAATATTTTAGAGGATAACGCATGTTAGGTCTGGGTTAGGTCTAGGATTTGCCCTCGTCAGGCTCATACTTTCGCATATTTCTCATACTTCATGGCTAGATCCCGGGCTATTTCTGGATTGGGTCACGTAGTAATGTGGTACCACACTGAAACAGTCAATTAAACCTGGTTTCGATCAATATTATAGAGCATAACGCAAGTTAGGTCTAGGATAGGTCTGGGATTCGCCCTCATCAGGCTCATACTTTCGCATATTTCTCATACTTCATGGCTAGATCCCGGGCTATTTCTGGATTGGATCACGTAGTAATGTGGTACCACAATGAAACATTCAATTAAACCTGATCTTGATAAATATTTTAAAGGATAACGCATGTTAGGTCTAGGTTAGGTCTGGGATTTGGTGTCATCAGGCTCATTTTTTCGCATATTTCTCATACTTGATGGCTAGATCCTGGGCTTTTTCTGGAGTGCATCACGTAGTAATGTGGCGCCACACTGAAACATTCAATTAAACCTGGTTTCGATCAATATTTTAGAGGATAACGCATGTTAGGTCTGGGTTAGGTCTAGGATTTGCCCTCATCAGACTCATGCTTTCGTATTTTTCACATACTTGTTGAACAAATCCTGAGTTTTTTCTGGTATGGGTCACGTAGTAATGTGGTACCACACTGAAACAATAAATTAAACCTGGTCTTGATAAATATTTTAGAGGATAACGCATGTTAGGTCTGGGTTAGGTCTAGGATTTGCCCTCATCAGACTCATGCTTTCGTATTTTTCACATACTTGTTGAACAAATCCTGAGTTTTTTCTGGTATGGATCACGTAGTAATGTGGTACCACACTGAAACATTCAATTAATCCTGGTCTTGATAAATATTTCTGAGGATAACGCATGTTAGGCCTGGGGTAGGTCTAGGATTTGCCCTCATCAGGCTCATACTTTCGCATATTTCTCATACTTCATGGCTAGATCCTGGGCTATTTCTGGATTGTATCACGTAGTAATGTGGTACCACGCTGAAACAGTCAATTAAACCTGGTTTCGATCAATATTTTACGAGGATAACGCAAGTAAGGTCTGAGATAGGTCTAGGATTCGCCCTCATCAGGCTCATACTATCGCGTTTTCCACATACTTGTTGAACTGATCCTGGGTTTTTACTGGTTTCGATCGCGTAGTAATGCGGTACCACACTGAAAAAGTCGATTAAACCTGGTTTCGATCAGTATTTTAGAGGATAACGCAAGTTAGGTCAGGGATAGGTCTGGGATTTACCCTCATCAGGCTCATTCTTTCGCATATTTCTCATACTTCATGGCTAGATCCTGGGCTATTTCTGGATGGGGTCACGTAGTAATGTGGGACCACACTGAAACAATCAATTAAACCTGGTCTTGATAAATATTTTAGAGGATAACGCATGTTAGGTCTGGGTTAGGTCTAGGATTTGCCCTCATCAGGCTCATTCTTTCGCATATTTCTCATACTTGATGGCTAGATCCTGGGCTTTTTCTGGATTGCATCACGTAGTAGTGTGGTACCACACTGAAACAGTCGATTAAACCAGGTTTCGATCAATATTTTTGAGGATAACGCATGTTAGGTCTAGGTTAGGCCTGGGATTTTCACTCATCAGACTCATACTTTCGCATTCTTCACATACTTGTTGAACGGAACCTGGGTTTTTTCTGGTTTGGATCACGTAGTAATGTGGGACCACACTCAAACAATCAATTAAACCTGGTCTTGATAAATATTTTAGAGGATAACGCATGTTAGGTCTGGGTTAGGTCTAGGATTTGCCCTCATCAGGCTCATACTTTCGCATATTTCTCATACTTCATGGCTGGATCCTGGGCTATTTCTGGATTGGATCGCGTAGTAATGTGGTGCCACACCGAAACAGTCAATTAAACCTGGTTTCGATCAATATTTTAGAGAATAATTCATGTTAGGTCTGGGTTAGGTCTGGGATTTGCTCTCAACAGGCTGATTCTTTCGCATATTTCTCATACTTGATGGCTAGATCCTGGGCTTTTTCTGGATTGCATCACGTAGTAATGAAGTACAACACTGAAACAGTCAATTAAACCTGGTTTCCATCAATATTTTAGAGGGCAACGCATGTTAGGTCTAGGTTAGGCCTGGGATTTGCCCACATCAGGGTCATACTTTCGCAGTTCTAACATACATGTCGACCTGATCGAGGGTTTTTTCTGCTTTCAATCACGTAGTAAAGTGGTACCACACTGAAACAGTCCATTAAACCTAGTTTCCATCAATATCTTAGAGGACAACGCACGTTAGGTATAGGTTAGGCCTGGGATTTGCCCTCATCAGACTCATGCTTTCGCATTTTTCGCATACTTGTTGAACAAATCCTGAGTTTTTTCTGGTATCGATCACGTAGTAATGTGGTACCACACTGAAACATTCAATTGAACCTGGTCTTGATAAATATTTTTGAGGATAACGCATGTTAGGTCTGGCTTAGGTCTAGGATTTGCCCTCATCAGGCTCATACTTTCGCATATTTCTCATACTTCATGGCTAGATCCTGGGCTATTTCTGGATTGTATCACGTAGTAATGTGGTATCACGCTGAAACAGTCAATTAAACCTGGTTTCGATCAATATTTTGGAGGATAACGCAAGTTAGGTCTGGGATAGGTCTAGGATTTGCCCTCATCAGGCTCATTCTTTCGCATATTTCTCATACTTGATGGCTAGATCCTGGGCTTTTTCTGGATTGCATCACGTAGTAGTGTGGTACCACACTGAATCAGTCGATTAAACCAGGTTTCGATCAATATTTTTGAGGATAACGCATGTTAGGTCTAGGTTAGGCCTGGGATTTCACTCATCAGACTCATACTTTCGCATTCTTCACATACTTGTTGAACGGAACCTGGGTTTTTTCTGGTTTGGATCACGTAGTAATGTGGGACCACACTCAAACAATCAATTAAACCTGGTCTTGATAAATATTTTAGAGGATAACGCATGTTAGGTCTGGGTTAGGTCTAGGATTTGCCCTCATCAGGCTCATACTTTCGCATATTTCTCATACTTCATGGCTGGATCCTGGGCTATTTCTGGATTGGATCGCGTAGTAATGTGGTGCCACACCGAAACAGTCAATTAAACCTGGTTTCGATCAATATTTTAGAGAATAATTCATGTTAGGTCTGGGTTAGGTCTAGGATTTGCCATCATCAGGCTCATACTTTCGCATATCTCTCATACTTCATGGCTAGATCCTGGGCTGTTTCTGGATTGTATCACGTAGTAATGTGGTACCACGCTGTAACAGTCAATTAAACCTGGTTTCGATCAATATTTTAGAGGATAACGCAAGTTAGGTCTGAGATAGGTCTGGGATTCACCCTCATCAGGCTCATACTATCGCGTTTTCCACATACTTGTTGAACTGATCCTGGGTTTTTTCTGGTTTGGATCACGAAGTAATGAGGTACAACACTGAAACAGTCAATTAAACCTGGTTTCCATCAATATTTTAGAGGGCAACGCATGCTCGGTCTCGGTTAGGCCTGGGATTTGCCCTCATCAGGGTCATACTTTCGCAGTTCTAACATACATGTTGACCTGATCGAGGGTATTTCTGCTTTGGATCACATTGTAATGTGGTACCACACTGAAACAGTCGATTAAACCAGGTTTCGATCAATATTTTTACGATTAACGCATGTTAGGTCTAGGTTAGGCCTGGGATTTTCACTCATCAGACTCATACTTTCGCATTCTTCACATACTTGTTGAACGGAACCTGGGTTTTTTCTGGTTTGGATCACGTAGTAATGTGGGACCACACTCAAACAATCAATTATACCTGGTCTTGATAAATATTTTAGAGGATAACGCATGTTAGGTCTGGGTTAGGTCTAGGATTTGCCCTCATCAGGCTCATACTTTCGCATATCTCTCATACTTCATGGCTAGATCCTCGGCTATTTCTGGATTGGATCACGTAGTAATGTGGTACCACACTGAAACAGTCAATTAAACCTGGTTTCGATCAATATTTTAGAGGATAACGCAAGTTATGTCTGGTATAGGTATGGGATTTGCCCTCATCAGGCTCATACTTTCGCGTTTTTCACATACTTGTTGAAAAGATCCGGGGTTTTTTCTGGATTGCATCACGTAGTAATGAAGTACAACACTGAAACAGTCAATTAAACCTGGTTTCCATCAATATTTTGGAGGACAACGCATGTCAGGTCTGGGTCAGGCCTGGGATTTGCCCTCATCAGGGTCATACTTTCGCAGTTTTAACATACATGTTGACCTGATCGAGGGTTTTTCTGCTTTGGATCACGTAGTAATGTGGTGCCACACTGAAACATTCAATTAAACCTGGTTTCGATCAATATTATAGAGCATAACGCAAGTTAGGTCTAGGATAGGTCTGGGATTCGCCCTCATCAAGCTCATACTTTCGCATATTTCTCATACTTCATGGCTAGATCCTGGGCTATTTCTGGATTGGATCACGTAGTAATGTGGTACCACACTGAAACAGTCAATTAAACCTGGTTTCGATCAATATTATAGAGCATAACGCAAGTTAGGTCTAGGTTAGGTCTAGGATTTGCCCTCATCAGGCTCATACTTTCGCGTTTTTCACATACTTGTTGAACAGATCCTGGGTTTTCTCTGGTTTGGTTCACGTAGTAATGTGGTACCACACTGAAACATTCAATTAAACCTGGTCTTGATAAATATTTTAGTGGATAACGCATGTTAGGTTTGGGTTACGTCTAGGATTCGCCCTCATCAGGCTCATTCTTTCGCATATTTCTCATACTTCATGGCTAGATCCTGGGCTGTTTTTGGATTGTATCACGTAGTAATGTGGTACCACGCTGAAACAGTCAATTGAACCTTGTTTCGATCAATATTTTAGAGGATAACGCATGTTAGGTCTGGGAAAGGTCTAGGATTTGCCATCATCAGGCTCATTCTTTCGCATATTTCTCATACTTCATGGCTAGATCCTGGGCTATTTCTGGATTGGGTCACGTAGTAATGTGGTACCACACTGAAACAGTCAATTAAACCTGGTTTCGATCAATATTTTAGAGGATAACGCATGTTAGGTCTAGGTTAGGTCTAGGATTTGCCCTCATCAGGCTCATACTTTCGCGTTTTTCACATACTTGTTGAACAGATCCTGGGTTTTTTCTGGTTTGGATCAGGTAGTAATGTGGTACCACACTGAAACAATCCATTAAACCTGGTTTCGATCAATATTTTAGAGGATAACGCATGTTAGGTCTAGGTTAGGTCTGGGATTTGCTCTCATCAGGCTCATTCTTTCGCATATTTCTCATACTTGATGGCTAGATCCTGGGCTTTTTCTGGATTGCATCACGTAGTAATGTGGTGCCACACTGAAACATTCAATTAAACCTGGTTTCGATCAATATTATAGAGCATAACGCAAGTTAGGTCTAGGATAGGTCTGGGATTCGCCCTCATCAAGCTCATACTTTCGCATATTTCTCATACTTCATGGCTAGATCCTGGGCTATTTCTGGATTGGATCACGTAGTAATGTGGTACCACAATGAAACATTCAATTAAACCTGATCTTGATAAATATTTTATAGGATAACGCATGTTAGGTCTAGGTTAGGTCTGGGATTTGCTGTCATCAGGCTCATTCTTTCGCATATTTCTCATACTTGATGGCTAGATCCTGAGTTTTTTCTGGTATGGATCACGTAGTAATGTGGTACCACACAGAAACAATAAATTAAACCTGGTCTTGATAAATATTTTAGAGGATAACGCATGTTAGGTCTGGGTTAGGTCTAGGATTTGCCCTCATCAGACTCATGCTTTCGTATTTTTCACATACTTGTTGAACAAATCCTGAGTTCTTTCTGGTATGGATCACGTAGTAATGTGGTACCGCACTGAAACATTCAATTAAACCTGGTCTTGATAAATATTTTTGAGGATAACGCATGTTAGGTCTGGGGTAGGTCTAGGATTTGCCCTCATCAGGCTCATACTTTCGCATATTTCTCATACTTCATGGCTAGATCCTGGGCCATTTCTGGATTGTATCACGTAGTAATGTGGTACCACGCTGAAACAGTCAATTAAACCTGGTTTCGATCAATATTTTAGAGGATAACGCAAGTAAGGTCTGAGATAGGTCTAGGACTCGCCCTCATCAGGCTCATACTATCGCGTTTTCCACATACTTGTTGAACTGATCCTGGGTTTTTACTGGTTTCGATCGCGTAGTAATGCGGTTCCACACTGAGAAAGGCGATTAAACCTGGTTTCGATCAGTATTTTAGAGGATAACGCAAGTTAGGTCTGGGATAGGTCTGGGATTCGCCCTCATCAGGCTCATACTTTCGCATATTTCTCATACTTCATGGTTGGATCCTGGGCTATTTCTGGATTGGATCGCGTAGTAATGTGGTGCCACACCGAAACAGTCAATTAAACCTGGTTTCGATCATTATTTTAGAGACTAATTCATGTTAGGTCTGGGTTACGTCTGGGATTTGCTCTCAACAGGCTCATTCTTTCGCATATTTCTCACACTTGATGGCTAGATCCTGGGCTATTTCTGGATTGGATCACGTAGTAATGTGGCACCACACTAAAACAGTCAATTAAACCTGGTTTCGATGAACATTTTAGAGGATAACGCAAGTTAGGTCTGGGATAGGTCTAGGATTTGCCCTCATCAGGCTCATTCTTTCGCATATTTCTCATACTTGATGGCTAGATCCTGGGCTTTTTCTGGATTGCATCACGCAGTAGTGTGGTACCACACTGAAACAGTCGATTAAACCAGGTTTCGATCAATATTTTTGAGGATAACGCATGTTAGGTCTAGGTTAGGCCTGGGATTTTCACTCATCAGACTCATACTTTCGCATTCTTCACATACTTGTTGAACGGAACCTGGGTTTTTTTCTGGTTTGGATCACGTAGTAATGTGGGACCACACTCAAACAATCAATTAAACCTGGTCTTGATATATATTTTAGAGGATAACGCATGTTAGGTCTGGGTTAGGTCTAGGATTTGCCCTCATCAGGCTCATACTTTCGCATATTTCTCTTACTTCATGGCTGGATCCTGGGCTATTTTTGGATTGGATCACGTAGTAATGTGGTGCCACACCGAAACAGTCAATTAAACCTGGTTTCGATCAATATTTTAGAGAATAATTCATGTTAGGTCTGGGTTAGGTCTGGGATTTGCTCTCAACAGGCTGATTCTTTCGCATATTTCTCATACTTGATGGCTAGATCCTGGGCTTTTTCGGGATTGCATCACGTAGTAATGAAGTACAACACTGAAACAGTCAATTAAACCTGGTTTCCATCAATATTTTAGAGGGCAACGCATGTTAGGTCTAGGTTAGGCCTGGGATTTGCCCTCAGCAGGGTCATACTTTCGCAGTTCTAACATACATGTTGACCTGATCGAGGGTTTTTTCTGCTTTCGATCACGTAGTAAAGTGGTACCACACTGAAACAGTCCATTAAACCTAGTTTCCATCAATATCTTAGAGGACAACGCACGTTAGGTATAGGTTAGGCCTGGGATTTGCCCACATCAGACTCATGCTTTCGCATTTTTCGCATACTTGTTGAACAAATCCTGAGTTTTTTCTGGTATCGATCACGTAGTAATGTGGTACCACACTGAAACATTCAATTGAACCTGGTCTTGATAAATATTTTTGAGGATAACGCATGTTAGGTCTGGCTTAGGTCTAGGATTTGCCCTCATCAGGCTCATACTTTCGCATATTTCTCATACTTCATGGCTAGATCCTGGGCTATTTCTGGATTGTATCACGTAGTAATGTGGTATCACGCTGAAACAGTCAATTAAACCTGGTTTCGATCAATATTTTTGAGGATAACGCATGTTAGGTCTGGGTTAGGTCTAGGATTTGCCCTCATCAGACTCATGCTTTCGTATTTTTCACATACTTGTTGAACAAATCCTGAGTTTTTTCTGGTATGGATCACGTAGTAATGTGGTACCACACAGAAACAATAAATTAAACCTGGTCTTGATAAATATTTTAGAGGATAACGCATGTTAGCTCTAGGTTAGGCCTGGGATTTTCACTCATCAGACTCATACTTTCGCATTCTTCACATACTTGTTGAACGGAACCTGTGTTTTTTCTGGATTGGATCACGTAGTAATGTGGTACCACACTGAAACAGTCAATTAAACCTGGTTTCGATCATTATTTTAGAGGATAACGCAAGTTAGGTCTGGGATAGGTCTGGGATTTGCCCTCATCAGGCTCATACTTTCGCGCATTTCACATACTTGTTGAACAGATCCTGGGTTTTTTCCTGGTTTGGATCACGTAGTAGTGTGGTACAACACTGAAACAGTCCATTACTCTGGTTCCGATCAATATTTTAGAGGATAACGCGTGTTAGGTCTGGGTTAGGTCTAGGATTTGCCCTCATCAGGCTCATACTTTCGCGTTTTTCACATACTTGTTGAACAGATCCTGGGTTTTTTCTGTATTGCATCACGTAGTAATGTAGTACCACACTGAAACAGTCAATGAAACCTGGTTTCCATCTATATTTTAGAGGACAACGCTAGTTAGGTCTGGGATAGGTCTGGGATTTGCCCTCATCAGTGTCACACTTTCGCATTTTTCACATACTTGTTGAACGGATCCTCGGTTTTTTCTGGTTTGGTTCACGTAGTAATGTGGTACCACACTGATACATTCAATTAAACCTGGTCTTGATAAATATTTTAGAGGATAACGCATGATAGGTTTGGGTTAGGTCTAGGATTTGCCCTCATCAGGCTCATACTTTCGCATAACTCTCATACTTCATGGCTAGATCCTGGGCTGTTTCAGGATTGTATCACGTAGTAATGTGGTACCACGCTGAAACAGTCGATTGAACCTGGTTTCGAGCAATATTTTAGAGGATAACGCATGTTAGGTCCGGGTTAGGTCTAGGATTTGCCCCCATCAGGGTCATACTTTCGCATATTTCTTATACTTCATGGATAGATCCTGGGCTATTTCTGGATTGGATCACGTAGTAATGTGGTACCACACCGAAACAGTCAATTAAACCTGGTTTCGATCATTATTTTAGAGGATAACGCAAGTTAGGTCTGGGATAGGTCTGGGATTTGCCCTCATCAGTGTCATACTTTCGCATTTTTCACATACTTGTTGAACGGATCCTGGGCTTTTTCTGGTTTGGTTCACGTAGTAATGTGGTACCACGATGAAACAGTAGATTGAACCTGCTTTCGATCAATATTATAGAGGATAACGCATGTTAGGTCTGGGTTAGTTCTAGGATTTGCCCTCATCAGGCTCATACTTTCGCATATTTCTCATACTTCATGGCTGGACCCTGGGCTATTTCTGGATTGGATCACGTAGTAAAGTGGTACCACACTGAAACGTTCAATGAAACCTGGTTCGTATAAATATTTTAGAGGATAACGCATCTTAGGTCTGGGTTAGGTCTAGGATTTGCCCTCATCAGGGTCATACTTTCGCATATTTCTTATACTTCATGGATAGATCCTGGGCTATTTCTGGATTGGATCACGTAGTAATGTGGTACCACACCGAAACAGTCAACTAAACCTGGTTTCGATCATTATTTTAGAGGATAACGCTAGTTAGGTCTGGGATAGGTCTGGGATTTGCCCTCATCAGTGTCATACTTTCGCATTTTTCACATACTTGTTGAACGGATCCTGGGTTTTTTCTGGTTTGGTTCACGTAGTAATGTGGTACCACACTGATACATTCAATTAAACCTGGTCTTGATAAATATTTTAGAGGATAACGCATGTTAGGTCTGGGTTAGGTCTAGGATTTGCCCTCATCAGGCTCATACTTTCGCATAACTCTCATACTTCATGGCTAGATCCTGGGCTGTTTCAGGATTGTATCACGTAGTAATGTGGTAACACGCTGAAACAGTCGATTGAACCTGGTTTCGAACAATATTTTAGAGGATAACGCATGTTAGGTCTGGGTTAGGTCTAGGATTTGCCCTTATCAGGCTCATACTTTCGCATATTTCTCATACTTCATGGCTAGATCCTGGGCTGTTTCAGGATTGTATCACGTAGTAATGTGGTACCACGCTGAAACAGTCGATTGAACCTGGTTTCGATCAATATTTTAGAGGATAACGTATGTTAGGTCTGGGTTAGTTCTAGGATTTGCCCTCATCAGGCTCATACTTTCGCATATTTCTCATACTTCATGGCTGGACCCTGGGCTATTTCTGGATTGGATCACGTAGTAAAGTGGTACCACACTGAAACGTTCAATGAAACCTGGTTTGGATAAATATTTTAGAGGATAACGCATCTTAGGTCTGGGTTAGGTCTAGGATTTGCCCTCATCAGGGTCATACTTTCGCATATTTCTTATACTTCATGGATAGATCCTGGGCTATTTCTGGATTGGATCATGTAGTAATGTGGTACCACACCGAAACAGTCAATTAAACCTGGTTTCGTTCAATATTTTCGAGGATAACGCTAGTTATGTCTGGTATAGTTCTGGGATTTGCTCTCATCAGGCTCATTCTTTCGCATATTTCTCATACTTGATGGCTAGATCCGGGGCTTTTTCTGGATTGCGTCACGTAGTATTGAAGTACGACACTGAAACAGTCAATTAAACCTGGTTTCCATCAATATTTTAGAGGACAACGCATGTTAGGTATAGGTTACGCCTGGGATCTGCCCTCATCAGGGTCATACTTTCGCAGTTTTTACATACATGTTGACCTGATCGAGGGTTTTTTCTGCTTTGGATTACGTAGTAAAGTGGTACCACACTGAAGCAGTCCATTAAACCTGGTATCGATCAATATTTTAGAGGATAACGCGTGTTAGGTCTGGGTTAGGTCTAGGATTTGCCCTCATCAGGCTCATACTTTCGCGTTTTTCACATACTTGTTGAACAGATCCTGGGTTTTTTCTGTATTGCATCACGTAGTAATGTAGTACCACACTGAAACAGTCAATGAAACCTGGTTTCCATCAATATTTTAGAGGACAACGCTAGTTAGGTCTGGGATAGGTCTGGGATTTACCCTCATCAGTGTCATACTTTCGCATTTTTCACATACTTGTTGAACGGATCCTGGGTTTTTTCTGGTTTGGTTCACGTAGTAATGTGGTACCACACTGATACATTCAATTAAACCTGGTCTTGATAAATATTTTAGAGGATAACGCATGTTAGGTCTGGGTTAGGTCTAGGATTTGCCCTCATCAGGCTCATACTTTCGCATATTTCTTATACTTCATGGATAGATCCTGGGCTATTTCTGGATTGGATCACGTAGTAATGTGGTACCACACCGAAACAGTCAATTAAACCTGGTTTCGGTCAATATTTTAGAGGATAACGCTAGTTATGTCTGGTATAGGTCTGGGATTTGCTCTCATCAGGCTCATTCTTTCGCATATTTCTCATACTTGATGGCTAGATCCGGGGCTTTTTCTGGATTGCATCACGTAGTAATGAAGTACGACACTGAAACAGTCAATTAAACCTGGTTTCCATCAATATTTTAGAGGACAACGCATGTTAGGTCTTGGATAGGCCTGGGATTTTCACTCATCAGACTAATACTTTCGCATTCTTCACATACTTGTTGAACGGATCTTGGGTTTTTTCTGGTGTGTATCACGTAGTAATGTGGGACCACGCTGAAACAATCAATTAAACCTGGTCTTGATAAATATTTTAGAGGATAACGTATGTTAGGTCTGGGTTACGTCTAGGATTTGCCCTCATCAGGCTCATACTTACGCATTATTCTAATACTTCATGGCTAGATCCTGGGCTATTTCTGGATTGTATCACGTAGTAATGTGGTACCACGCTGAAACAGTCAATTAAACCTGGTTTCGATCAATATTTTAGAGGATAACGCAAGTTAGGTCTGAGATAGGTCTGGGATTCGCCCTCATCAGGCTCATACTATCGCGTTTTCCACATACTTGTTGAACTGATCCTGGGTTTTTTTCATTTTTGGATCACGTAGTAATGTGGTACCACACTGAAACAGTCGATTAAACCTGATTGCGATTAGTATTTTAGAGGATAACGCCGGTTATGTCACGGTTAATTCTAGGATTTGCCGTCATCTGTCTGGTACTTTCGCGTATTTCACATACTTGTTGGCCAGATCCTCGGTTTTTTCGGGTTTGGATCACGTAGTAATGTGGGACCACATTGAAACAGTTAATTAAACCTGGTTGCGATTAATATTTTAGAGGATAACGCTGGTCATTTCTCGGTTAGGTCTGGGATTTGCCCCCATCTGGCTCGTACTTTCGCATTTTTCGCAAACATGTTGGTCAGATCCTGGCCTATTTCTGATATGGATCCCGTAGTAATGTGGTACCACACTGAAACAGTCAATAAAAGCTGGTTCCGATTAGTATTTTAGAGGATAACGGTGGTTATGTCTGTGTTAGTTCTGGTATTTGCAATCATCTGGCCCATACTTTCGCGTTTTTCGCATACTTGTTGGCAGATCCTGGCCTTTTTCTGGCTTGGACCACGTAGTAATGTGGTACCACATCGAAACTGTCAATTAAACCTGGTTGCGAATAATATTTTAGAGGATAACGCTGGTTATGTCTGGGATAGTTCTGGTATTTGCAATCACCTGGTTCATACTTTCGCGTTTTTCGCATAGTTGTTGGCCAGATCCTGGGTTTTTTCTGGTTTGGATCCCGTAGTAATGTGGTTCCACACCGATACAGTCAATTAAACCTGTTTGCGATTAATATTTTACAGGATATCGCCGGTGATGTCAGGGTTAGGTCTGGTATTTTCCCTCATCTGGCTCGTACTTTCGCATTTTTCGCATACTTGTCGGCCAGATCTTGGGTTTTTTGTGGATTGGATCCCGTCGTAATGTGGTTCCACACCGAAACAGACAATTAAACCTGGTTGCGATTAATATTTTAGAGGATAACGCCGGTTATGTCTAGGTTAGGTCTGGTATTTGCCCTCATCTGGCTCGTACTTTCGCATTTTTCGCAAACTTGTTGGCCAGATCCTGCGTTTTATCTGGGTTGGATGCCGTAGTAATCAGGTTCCACACCGAAACAGCCAATTGAACTGGTTGCGATTAATATTTTAGAGGATAACGCCGGTTATGTCTCGGTGTGGTCTGGGATTTGCCCTCATCTGGCTCGTACTTTCGCGTTTTTCGCATACTTGTTGGCCAGATCCTGGCCTTGTTCCGGTTTGGATCACGTAGTAATATGGTACCACACTGAAACAGTCAATAGAAGCTGGATCCGATTAGTATTTTAGAGAATAACGCTGGTTATGTCTGGGTTAGTTCTGGTATTTGCAATCATCTGGCTCATACTTTCGCGTTTTTCGCATACTTGTTGGCCAGATCCTGCGTTTTATCTGGTTTGGATGCCGTAGTAATCAGGTTCCACACCGAAACAGCCAATTGAACTGGTTGCGATTAATATTTTAGAGGATAACGCCGGTTATGTCTCGGTGAGGTCTGGGATTTGCCCTCATCTGGCTCGTACTTTCGCATTTTTCGCTTACTTGTTGGCCTGATCCTAGACTTTTTATGGTTTGGATCACGTAGTAATGTGGTACCACACTGAAACAGTCAATAGAAGCTGGATCCGATTAGTATCTTAGAGGATAACGCTGGTTATATCTCGGTCAGGTCTGGGATTTGCCCTCATCTGACTCGTACTTTCGCACTTTTCCCATACTTGTTGGCCAGATCCTGGGCTTTCTCTGGTTTGGATCACGTAGTAATGTGGTACCACACTGTCAATAAAAGCTGGTTCCGCTTGGTATTTGTGGGGATAACGCCGGTTATGTCTCGGTTAGGTCTGGGATTTGCCCTCATCTGACACGTACTTTCGCACTTTTCGCATAGTTGTTGGCCAGATCCTGGCCTTGTTCTGGTTTGGATCACGTAGTAATGTGGTACCACACTGAAGCAGTCAATAGAAGCTGGTTGCGATAAGTATTTTAGAGGATATCGCTGGTTATGTCTGGGTTAGTTCTGGTATTTGCTATCATCTGGCATATACTTTCGCGTTTTTCGCAAACTTGTTGGACAGATCCTGGTCTTTTTCTGGCTTGGACCAAGTAGTAATGTGGGACCACATTGAAACTGTCAATTAAACCTGGTTGCGATTAGTATTTTAGAGGATAACGCCGGTTATGTCTCGCTTAGGTCTAGGATTTGCCGTCATCTGTCTCGGACTTTCGCGTATTTCGCATACTTGTTGGCCAGATCCTGGCCGATTTCTGGTTTGGATTACGTAGTAATGTGGCACCACACTGAAACAGTCAATAAAAGCTGTTTCCGATTAGTATTTTAGAGGATAACGGTGGTTATGTCTGTGTTAGTTCTGGTATTTGCAATCATCTGGCTCATACTTTCGCGTTTTTCGTACATTTGTTGGCCAGATCCTGGCCCTTTTCTTGTTTGGATCACGTAGTAATGTGGTACCACACTGAAACAGTCAATAGAAGCTGGTTGCGATATGTATTTTAGAGGATATCGCTGATATGCCTGGGTTAGTTCTGGTATTTGCTATCATCTGGCATATACTTTCGCGTTTTTCGCATACTTGTTGGCCAGACCCTGGGTTTTTTCTGGTTTGTATCCCGTAGTAATGAGGTTCCACACCGAAACAGTCAATTAAACTGGTTGCGATTAATACTTTAGAGGATAACGCCGGTTATCTCTCGGGTAGGTCTGGGATTTGTCCTCATCTGGCTTGTACTTTCGCGTTTTTCGCATACTTGTTGGCCAGTTCCTGGACTTTTTCTGGCATGGACCACGTAGGAATGTTGTACCACACCGAAACAGTCAATTAAACCTCGTTGCGGATAATATTTTAGAGGATAACGCTGGTTATGTCTGGGATAGTTCTGGTATTTGCAATCACCTGGTTCATACTTTCGCGTTTTCCGCATAGTTGTTGGCCAGATCCTGGGGTTTTTTCTGGTTTGGATCCCGTAGTAATGTGGTTCCACACCGAAACAGTCAATTGAACCTGTCCGATTAATATTTTACAGGATATCGCCGGTTATGTCTGGGTTAGGTCTGGCATTTGCCCTCATCTGGCTCGTACATTCGCATTTTTCTCATAGTTGTCGGCCAGATCCTGGGTTTTTTCTGGTTTGGATCCCGTAGTAATGTGGTTCCACACCGAAACAGTCAATTAAACCTGTTTGCGATTAATATTTTACAGGATATCGCCGGTTATGTCTGGGTTAGGTCTGGTATTTGCCCTCATCTGGCTCGTACATTCGCATTTTTCGCATAGTTGTCGGCCAGATCCTGGGTCTTTTCAGGTTTGGATCCCGTAGTAATGTGGTTCCACACCGAAAGTGTCAATTAAACCCGGCAGCGATTAATATTTTATAGGATAACGCCGGTGATGTCTGGGTTAGGTCTGGTATTTTCCCTCATCTGGCTCGTACTTTCGCATTTTTCGCATACTTGTTGGCCAGATCTTGGGTTTTTTATGGATTGGATCCCGTCGTAATGTGGTTCCACAGCGAAACAGTCAATCAAACCTGGTTGCGATTAATATTTTAGAGGATAACGCCGGCTATGTCTAGGTTAGGTCTGGTGTTTGACCTCATCTGTCTCGTACTTTCGCGTATTTCGCATACTTGTTGGCCAGATCCTGGCCGATTTCTGATTTGGATCCCGTAGTAATGTGGTACCACACTGAAACAGTCAATAAAAGCTGGTTCCGATTAGTATTTTAGCTGATAACGGTGGTTATGTCTGTGTTAGTTCTGGTATTTGCAATCATCTGGCTCATACTTTCGCGTTTTTCGTACATTTGTTGGCCAGATCCTGGCCCTTTTCTTGTTTGGATCACGTAGTAATGTGGTACCACACTGAAACAGTCAATAGAAGCCGGTTGCGATAAGTATTTTAGAGGATATCGCTGGTTATGTCTGGGTTAGTTCTGGTATTTGTCCTCATCTGGCTCGTACTTTTGCGTTTTTCGCATACTTGTTGGCCAGATCCTGGCCTTTTTCTGGTTTGGATCCCGTAGTAACGCGGTACCACACCGAAACAGTCAATTAAACCTGGTTGCGATTAATATTTTAGAGAATAACGCCGGTTATGTCTCGGGTAGGTCTGGGATTTGTCCTCATCTGGCTTGTATTTTCGCGTTTTTCGCATACTTGTTGGCCAGTTCCTGGACTTTTTCTGGCATGGACCACGTAGGAATGTTGTACCACACCGAAACAGTCAATTAAACCTCGTTGCGGATAATATTTTAGAGGATAACGCTGGTTATGTCTGGGACAGTTCTGGTATTTGCAATCATCTGGCTCGTACTTTCGCATTTTTCGCAAACTTGTTGGCCAGATCCTGGCCTTTTTCTGGCTTGGACCACGTAGTAACGTGGTTCCACACCGAAACAGTCAATTAAACCTGTATGCGATTAATATTTTACAGGATATCGCCGGTTATGTCTGGGTTAGGTCTGGTATTTGCCACCATCTGGCTCGTACATTCGCATTTTTCGCATACTTGTTGGCCAGATCCTGGGTTTTTTCTGGTTTGTATCCCGTAGTAATGAGGTTCCACACCGAAACAGTCAATTAAACTGGTTGCGATTAATACTTTAGAGGATAACGCCGGTTATCTGTCGGGTAGGTCTGGGATTTGTCCTCATCTGGCTTGTACTTTCGCGTTTTTCGCATACTTGTTGACCAGATCCTGGCCTTTTTCTGGTTTGGATTACGTAGTAATGTGGCACCACACTGAAACAGTCAATAGAAGCTGGTTCCTATTAGTATTTTAGAGGATAACGCTGGTAATGTCTGGGTTAGTTCTGGTATTTGCAATCATCTGGCTCCTACATTCGCGTTTTTCGCATACTTGTTGGCCAAATCCTGGGATTTTTCAGGTTTTGATCCCGTAGTAATGTGGTTCCACACCGAAACGGTCAATTAAACCCGGCTGCGATTAATATTTTATAGGATAACGCCGGTGATGTCTGGGTTAGGTCTGGTATTTTCCCTCATCTGGCTCGTACTTTCGCATTTTTCGCATACTTGTTTGCCAGATCTTGGGTTTTTTGTGGATTGGATCCCGTCGTAATGTGGTTCCACACCGAAACAGTCAATTAAACCTGGTTGCGATTAATATTTTAGAGGATAACGGTGGTTATGTCTGTGTTAGTTCTGGTATTTGCCCTCATCTGGCTCGTACTTTTTTTTTTTTTTTTTTTTTTTTTTTTTTTTTTTTTTTTTTTTGTCGTGGGGAAAATCTTCGAAAGACTCCCTCCCACCTCCTTGGGGAGAGGTGGGAGGGGTGTGTGGGATTCCCCGCGCCCGTACAACGACAGGCGCGGGACCTACCCACTAAAAACCCCACGGTGACCCTTCGGCACGCTTTGGGAGGATACCGGGAATCGCTCGAAGCATTCTTCCGGTATCCTCCCCGTGCCCGCGCTTTCGCGCCCATCCCCCGGGGGGACAATCGGTCCCCCCAGTAGACACACTGCCTCATAGCGGCGGGACGGGGCCACTCCATCCCGCCGCTATCCGTCCCGGGGCCGCGTTTAGTGGCGGCTGCAAGCCCCAACTCGCAACCGCCCGCGACCCCGTTTCCACCCCTCGGCGGCCGGGCGTTCATGACCGCACCAGACCGCCGAGGGTGCCTCCCCTTGCGTCGCACCGGTAGGGGGAGGCACTCCTACCCCCAACCGGTCCGACCCGGCGCCGCCTGGCGGGAGGAGGGTCTCCTCAGGACCCCCCTCCCAGCCTAGGTCATCCGCCACGCCGAGGCGGTCGCCCGCGACGCCTCGCGACCGGGCGACGACCTCGGGCCACCGCACGAGCGCGAGCTTCAGCGCGCCGCTGAAGCTCGCGCTCCCTCCCCGCGGCCTCCTTCTGCAACATTACGTTCTCGCAGAAGGAGGCCACGGCCCTCCACTTCTCCTCGCTGCCGAGCATGGCGCGCACCACGCCCGGCAGCGAGACATCCCGCCCGACGACGCCGACCAGGACACGGCGCTCCCCATCCCACGCGGGGCATACCTCCAGGGTATGATCCGCCGTGTCCTGCTCAGCGTCGCAGTGGCAGCAACGCGCCGTCGGCTCCTTCCCTATCCGGCACAGGTATCTTCCGAAGCTGCCATGCCCGGAAAATACCTGTGCCAGCCGGTAGGTGAGGCTGCCATGGCCTCTGTCCAGCCACTCCTTCAGGAGTGGCCGAACAGCCCCGACAGTCCGGTGCCCCGCGGTTGGCAGAGCCAGCCGCTCCTGCCACGCGAGCAACACGGACTGCCGGGCCTGGCGCTTCAAATCGCCCCAAGCAGGTTCCTGCCCGCCCGGGACCGCCCCCACCCCCGCGCGACGGTCGACGCGGTGCCGGTACATCACCGCGTGCGACCGCGCGAGCAGGTCCATGGGCGGCATCCCCGCTAGAACCGTCGCCGCCTCATGTGACATGGTCCGATACCCGCGGACGACCCTGAGCGCCATGCGCCTTTGCACCCGACGCAGCATAGTCATGCTGCGCCGGGAGGCAGCCAGGTCGTTCGCCCAGACGGGGGCCCCGTATAGGGCCACCGACTGGACCATTGCCACATAGAGGCGACGAACTCGGCCCGCCGGGCCCCCCAGGTTGGGCAGGATCCGGCCCAGAGCCGCAACCATCCTTTCCAACCGGGGGACCAGGCAGCGGAAATGCTTCTCGAAACGCCAGTGGCTATCGAGGATCAGCCCCAGATACCTGATCTGGGGCTTCACCTCGATGTCAGCCCCACCCACCCGAATCAGAGGGGGTGGCGGATCCTGCCGAGGTGAATGAAACGCAATCACCTCGGTCTTATGGACCGCCACCGTCATCCCCATCCCCCTGATCCGGTCGACGACGCGTTGCGACCCCTCCTCCGCGCGACGCATGGCCCTCCCCCAGTGCGCCCCGACGGCCAGCACCAGTGTGTCATCCGCATAACACACCGTGCTGACGCCGTCGGGGAGGCCGGCCCGCAACACCGAGTCGTACGCGATGTTCCACAGGAGTGGCCCGAGGACCGACCCCTGCGGAACACCGCAGTACACCTCCCTCCGCATATCACCATCCCGGCCCGGATACTCGATCCACCTGCCGCGGAGATAATCCCCGACGACCACCCTGAGACAAGGGGGGACTCGATGATATTCGAGTCCCCTCCTTATCTCTTCCCAGGGGAGGGTGTTAAAGGCATTGGCAATATCCAAGGATATTGCCAATGCCACCCCTCCCCGGGAGACGGCCGCCTCCGAGAGGGCCCTCACACGACCTATCGCGTCGATAGTCGATCGGCCCCCCCGGAAACCGAACTGGCAGTCGGCCAGACCGGGATCACCCCGCGACAGGTGCTCGACGAGGCGGGCAGCAATCACACGCTCGAAGAGCTTGCCCACCTCGTCGAGGAGACAAATGGGCCGGTATGCGGAGGGAGACTCCGCGGGCCGACCCTCCTTCCGGAGGAGGACCATCCTCGCCACCTTCCAACTGGGGGGGAATCGCCCGTCCCTCAGGCAGCGGTCGAACAACCGCCTGAGGTCGGCCCCAAGGACGCCCTGGGTCAAGACCCAAACCCGGCCGGGCACACCATCCGGACCCGGGGCCGTGTTACGAACCCCGAGCCGTCTGATGGCCGCTGCCAGCTCTTCCTGCGTGACCCCCAGCTCGGCCGTCCACTCCACTGGGACAGCCGCCGCCGCCGGAGGACGCGGTCCCCTCTCCCCAATTGGGAAGAGTGTATTGACCACGTCCTCCAGCAGCCGGGGGTCAAGACCCTCGGTGGCGGGGGGCGCCCACGGGCGGAGCTTATTCAGCACCACCTTATATGGGCGCCCCCATGGATCGTCATCAAGGGTCTGGAGGAGCTCCTTCCATGCCTGAGTCTTGGCCCGTTTGATGGCGACCTGCAGAGCAACCCGCGCCACGCGGTATGCTCCATACAGGTCATCAGCTGCCCTCGCTCGCGCCACGCCGTCGCCTGTACGTTGACGACGGCGCGCGCGGGTGCACTGGCGTCGGGCGCGGACAGTCGCGACTCGCAACTCCGCGATCGCGTCCGACCACCAGTACACCGCCCGGCGAGGAGAAGCCCGCCCGACCCGAGGCATCGCCGCGTCGCAAATACCCGCGACCAATGCTCCGAGCCGGGCGACCTCCTCCTCTATGCTCGGCAACTCGGCCGCTCCCTGCGGCCAAGTTGCAGCGAGGGCAGCTGCCATCAGGGCGTCCTTGTCCAGGCGCCGAAGCGCCCAGCGGCGTGGTGGGGTGCCACGCAGGCGGCCGTGTCGGGATGCACTCGCGGCGGCAGAGACCTCCATCCGGATGTACCGGTGATCGGAGAGTGTCTCTGCCCCCGCGACCACGTGCCAACCCGACACCATGCGCACGGCGTTGGGGGTCGCGAATCCAACATCCACGATGGACCCCCCATATCGCCGCACGCATGTGTGCTCCGACCCCCGGTTCAATACCCGGAGGTCGAGCCCCGCCGCCCAATCGCCCAGGATCCCGCCGCGAACGGAGGTCCTGGGGGATCCCCAAGCCACCGACTTGGCATTAAAATCCCCCAGGACCAGCACCGGCCGGGCCGCGTAGCGCTGCACGCATGCCGCGACCTCGGCCAAGTACAGCTCGAACGCAGCGTGACCGCTACGGGGCGAAATGTAGCACCCCACCACAGCGACTCCCCCCCAGTCCACGGCGACGAATCCCCGACCGCGCTCCAACAAGGAGAACGGTGGGGACCCGTCGCCCCCTCCCCATACCGTCGCCACCAAGCCGTCCGCGTCGCCCACCCAATGAGGGTGATCAGGGACGCGGTACGGCTCGGCGGCGACCGCCAGGCCAACCCCCCACTCCGCGAGGACCTGGGACATCAAGTCCTGTGCCGCGCGGCAGTGGTTGAGGTTGGCCTGGAGGAGGAGGCGGGGCGGCATTAATTAATGGCCGCGCCAGCCTCCTCCCGGCCGTCCGTCCCCGTAGCACCGTCCACCTCCATGGAGGACGATGCCACCGCCCTCGGCACCGGAGCCGGTGCAGCCCGCCTCTTCCTCTCCTTCCGGGAGGGGGGGGAGCACTTCTTGCTCCCCACCCTGTGATCGGCTGGCCTCCCCATGTCCGCACACAGCGGGCAGTGGGGGGCCGCCGAGCACTGGCTCGCACGGTGCTCTTTGGCACCGCAGCGGTAACACTGACCGCTGCGGTCCACCGGCGAGGTGCACCACTGCCTCACGTGCCCCAATTCGAGGCAGCGGTGACACTGGAGCGGGCGCGGCGCGAGGATTTCCACTCGCGCCGAAACCCACCCCACCAACACCCTCCCGGATTCCGCCACCTTACGGGCGGCGGAGAGGGGGCACCGGGCCCACACCGACCCGAGGCCGGAGGGCGACCTGCGGATCTCTCCGATCCGCAGGTCCTCCACAGGACAGTCCCCCGCCCTCGCAAGGGCACGGGACACATCCTGTGCGCTGACCGAGTCGTCCAGCCCACAAACGCGCATCTCCGTGCGCTTCGTGGGCCGGGCGACCCGGACACCTCGCTCGCCCAGCTGCTCCCGGAGCCTCTGGGCGAGACGATCCGCCTTCGCGCCGCCTTCTGCACCGGGGATCTCCAGCAAGAGACCCCCGGTCACGGCCCTCTTCGCCCTCACGGAGGCGATGCCCAGCTCTTCCAGGGAGATATTCTCCCTGGCGAGCCGCATCGCCTCCGCGAGGGTCAGGTCGCCCCCCTGCGCAACGGTCAGCGTCACCGCTGCCGTTTTTGGGGGACGACCTGGTCGTGCCTTCCCGACCTTCGCGGCCTTTTCCTTGGCCGCCGGCGGCGGAGGCGGAGGCTGCGGTTGCGAGGCCTTCCTCGCCGCCCGCTTCGCCTTCCGCCCCACCACCTCACTCCATGCCACCCCCCCTTGGGAGGGTGCCGTGGAGGACGCGACCACCGCGACCACGGGTACAACACCCCCCTTGGGGGTCGCGACCCGGGGCCCTGGTGCCGCAACGCTGGGCGGAGCCTTCACTCCGCCCTTCTTTGCCTTCCCCGACTGTACCGGAACAGGTCGGGGAGGCACCGCCTTCCTGCTGACCGCTCTTCCGGCGAGGAGCTCCTCCCGGAAGGCGGCCAGCTTGCCATCAATCATGTCCCCAATCCTCCTCAGAAGATCGTCTTCTGAGGAGGACGGGGACTTCTTCACGGGCGGAGTGCGGGTGGAGGGGCCCGCGGTGCCCCGCACCACTGCCGCCGCACTCCGCTTATTTACCTCCGCCGAGGGACGCGGCGGCGGAGGAGGAGGGAGGATGGGAGGGAGGGCCGCGCTGTTCCACAGCGCCTCTGCCCTCCTCCTCCCCTGTCGCTCCTCCTCCAACAGGAGCTGCAGACGGGCGTTCCGCCCTCTGAGCTCCCGCGCCGCCACCCTCATTTCCTCCGCCGCGGCCTTCAGGGCCTCCGCGCCACCGCTTTTCTGCCCCTTAAAGGCGCAGGCAGCGGCGACTTTCTCCACCCGCCTCAGGGACGAGGAGATCCTCTCCGATATCTCCTCGGTCACCTCGTCCCTGAGGCAACTCAGCCTCACCGACGGGCTCATCGCCCCGCCCACCTCGACGACGGCCTGCCCCGTCCTCTTCCTCTTAGAGCCTATGAGGCTCCTGGTGGAGGAGAAGGACGAGACTGACGCAGTCTCGTCGTCCTCCTCCACCTTCCACGAAGCCGGGCCAGGCGCTGGAGGCGGCGCGAGCGCCGTCACTCCAGTCCCAACACCGCCTTCGTCCTCCCCCTCTGACTTACCCCGTCCCATCCCCGTTTTAATATTGAACTCCATAATATTCCCACGAGCAGGTCGGAAGAAAAGGTCCGCCCGGGCAGAGCCGCCTTACCCGGGTAAGCCTATATACTCCGGGGGTTCGGCAGGTTCCCCGGAGGTGGTCGCTTGGGATTGGGCCTTCTCCCCCAACCATGCATCCCATCGCCGCGCACCATAGCTTAGGATTGGAGGGCGATTTTATAGAGTCGCCATACTCGTGGCCCAGGCGGTTAAGCCAAGACCCCCGTTCCTCCTGCCGTCACGTACCATTCACAAAACCAATAGGGAATTGTGAATGGGTCGTTGTGACGACCAACAGGAGGCTTACGGTGTGTGTATGACTCGGGTACCCCGGGTTCGTTAAGCCCGTACTGCAGCTGAAAGGCTGGCAGCCCCTGAGGGGATCTGGCTCGTACTTTCGCATTTTTCGCATACTTGTTGGCCAGATCTTGGGATTTTTCAGGTTTTGATCCCGTAGTAATGTGGTTCCACACCGAAACGGTCAATTAAACCCGGCTGCGATTAATATTTTATAGGATAACGCCGGCTATGTCTATGTTAGGTCTGGTATTTGCCCTCATTTGGCTCGTGCTTTCGCATTTTTCGCTTACGTGTTGGCCTGATCCTAGCCTTTTTATGGTTTGGATCACGTAGTAATGTGGTTCCACACCGAAACAGTCAATTAAACCTGGTTGCGATTAATATTTTAGAGGATATCGCCGGTTATGTCTGGGTTAGGTCTGGTATTTGCCCTCATCTGGCTCGTACTTTCGCATTTTTCGCTTACTTGTTGGCCTGATCCTAGCCTTTTTATGGTTTGGATCACGTAGTAATGCGGTACCACACCGAAACAGTCAATTAAACCTGGTTGCGATTAATATTGTAGAGGATAACGCCGGTTATGTCTGGGTTAGGTCTGGTATTTGCCCTCATCTGGCTCGTACTTTCGCATTTTTCGTACATTTGTTGGCCAGATCCTGGCCCTTTTCTTGTTTGGATCACGTAGTAATGTGGTACCACACTGAAACAGTCAATAGAAGCCGGTTGCGATAAGTATTTTAGAGGATATCGCTGGTTATGTCTGGGTTAGTTCTGGTATTTGTCCTCATCTGGCTCGTACTTTTGCGTTTTTCGCATACTTGTTGGCCAGATCCTGGCCTTTTTCTGGTTTGGATCCCGTAGTAACGCGGTACCACACCGAAACAGTCAATTAAACCTGGTTGCGATTAATATTTTAGAGAATAACGCCGGTTATGTCTCGGGTAGGTCTGGGATTTGTCCTCATCTGGCTTGTATTTTCGCGTTTTTCGCATACTTGTTGGCCAGTTCCTGGACTTTTTCTGGCATGGACCACGTAGGAATGTTGTACCACACCGAAACAGTCAATTAAACCTCGTTGCGGATAATATTTTAGAGGATAACGCTGGTTATGTCTGGGACAGTTCTGGTATTTGCAATCATCTGGCTCGTACTTTCGCATTTTTCGCAAACTTGTTGGCCAGATCCTGGCCTTTTTCTGGCTTGGACCACGTAGTAACGTGGTTCCACACCGAAACAGTCAATTAAACCTGTATGCGATTAATATTTTACAGGATATCGCCGGTTATGTCTGGGTTAGGTCTGGTATTTGCCACCATCTGGCTCGTACATTCGCATTTTTCGCATACTTGTTGGCCAGATCCTGGGTTTTTTCTGGTTTGTATCCCGTAGTAATGAGGTTCCACACCGAAACAGTCAATTAAACTGGTTGCGATTAATACTTTAGAGGATAACGCCGGTTATCTGTCGGGTAGGTCTGGGATTTGTCCTCATCTGGCTTGTACTTTCGCGTTTTTCGCATACTTGTTGACCAGATCCTGGCCTTTTTCTGGTTTGGATTACGTAGTAATGTGGCACCACACTGAAACAGTCAATAGAAGCTGGTTCCTATTAGTATTTTAGAGGATAACGCTGGTAATGTCTGGGTTAGTTCTGGTATTTGCAATCATCTGGCTCCTACATTCGCGTTTTTCGCATACTTGTTGGCCAAATCCTGGGATTTTTCAGGTTTTGATCCCGTAGTAATGTGGTTCCACACCGAAACGGTCAATTAAACCCGGCTGCGATTAATATTTTATAGGATAACGCCGGTGATGTCTGGGTTAGGTCTGGTATTTTCCCTCATCTGGCTCGTACTTTCGCATTTTTCGCATACTTGTTTGCCAGATCTTGGGTTTTTTGTGGATTGGATCCCGTCGTAATGTGGTTCCACACCGAAACAGTCAATTAAACCTGGTTGCGATTAATATTTTAGAGGATAACGGTGGTTATGTCTGTGTTAGTTCTGGTATTTGCCCTCATCTGGCTCGTACTTTCGCATTTTTCGCATACTTGTTGGCCAGATCTTGGGATTTTTCAGGTTTTGATCCCGTAGTAATGTGGTTCCACACCGAAACGGTCAATTAAACCCGGCTGCGATTAATATTTTATAGGATAACGCCGGCTATGTCTATGTTAGGTCTGGTATTTGCCCTCATTTGGCTCGTGCTTTCGCATTTTTCGCTTACGTGTTGGCCTGATCCTAGCCTTTTTATGGTTTGGATCACGTAGTAATGTGGTTCCACACCGAAACAGTCAATTAAACCTGGTTGCGATTAATATTTTAGAGGATATCGCCGGTTATGTCTGGGTTAGGTCTGGTATTTGCCCTCATCTGGCTCGTACTTTCGCATTTTTCGCTTACTTGTTGGCCTGATCCTAGCCTTTTTATGGTTTGGATCACGTAGTAATGCGGTACCACACCGAAACAGTCAATTAAACCTGGTTGCGATTAATATTGTAGAGGATAACGCCGGTTATGTCTGGGTTAGGTCTGGTATTTGCCCTCATCTGGCTCGTACTTTCGCATTTTTCGCATAGTTGTTGGCCAGATCCTGGGTTTTTTCAGGTTTGGATCCCGTACTAATGTGGTTCCACATCGAAACTGTCAATTAAACCTGGTTGCGATTAATATTTTAGAGGCTAACGCCGGTTATGTCTCGGTTAGGACTGGTATTTGTCCTCATTTGGCTCGTGCTTTCGCGTTTTTCGCATACTTGTTGGCCAGACCCTGGCCTTTTTCTGGTTTGGATCACGTAGTAATGTGGCACCACACTGAAACAGTCAATAGAAGCTGGTTCCGATTAGTATTTTAGAGGATAACGCTGGTTATATCTGGGTTAGTTCTGGTATTTGCAATCATCTGGCTCCTACATTCGCGTTTTTCGCATACTTGTTGGCCAAATCCTGGGATTTTTCAGGTTTTGATCCCGTAGTAATGTGGTTCCACACCGAAACGGTCAATTAAACCCGACTGCGATTAATATTTTATAGGATAACGCCGGTGATGTCTGGGTTAGGTCTGGTATTTTCCCTCATCTGGCTCGTACTTTCGCATTTTTCGCATACTTGTTTGCCAGATCTTGGGTTTTTTGTGGATTGGATCCCGTCGTAATGTGGTTCCACACCGAAACAGTCAATTAAACCTGGTTGCGATTAATATTTTAGAGGATAACGGTGGTTATGTCTGTGTTAGTTCTGGTATTTGCCCTCATCTGGCTCGTACTTTCGCATTTTTCGCTTACTTGTTGGCCTGATCCTAGCCTTTTTATGGTTTGGATCACGTAGTAATGCGGTACCACACCGAAACAGTCAATTAAACCTGGTTGCGATTAATATTGTAGAGGATAACGCCGGTTATGTCTGGGTTAGGTCTGGTATTTGCCCTCATCTGGCTCGTACTTTCGCATTTTTCGCAAACTTGTTGGCCAGATCCTGGCCTTTTTCTGGCTTGGACCAAGTAGTAATGTGGGACCACACTGAAACAGTCAATTAAACCTGATTGCGATTAGTATTTTAGAGGATAACGCCGGTTATGTCTCGGTTAGGTCTAGGATTTGCCGTCATCTGTCTCGTACTTTCGCGTATTTCGCATACTTGTTGGCCAGATCCTGGGTTTTTTCGGGTTTGGATCACGTAGTAATGTTGGACCACATTGAAACAGTTAATTAAACCTGGTTGCGATTAATATTTTAGAGGATAACGCTGGTCATTTCTCGGTTAGGTCTGGGATTTGCCCCCATCTGGCTCGTACTTTCGCATTTTTCGCATACTTGTTGGCCAGATCCTGGCCTTTTTCTGGCTTGGACCAAGTAGTAAAGTGGGACCACACTGAAACAGTCAATTAAACCTGGTTGCGAATAGTATTTTAGAGGATAACGCCTGTTATGTCTCGGTTAGGTCTAGGATTTGCCGTCATCTGTCTCGTACTTTCGCGTATTTCGCATACTTGTTTGCCAGAACCTGGCCTATTCCTGATATGGATCCCGTAGTAATGTGGTACCACACTGAAACAGTCAATAAAAGCTGGTTCCGATTAGTATTTTAGAGGATAACGGTGGTTATGTCTGTGTTAGTTCTGGTATTTGCAATCATCTGGGTCATACTTTCGCGTTTATCGTACACTTGTTGGCCAGATCCTGGCCCTTTTCTGGTTTGGATCACGTAGTAATGTGGTACCACACTGAAGCAGTCAATAGAAGCTGGTTGCGATAAGTATTTTAGAGGATATCGCTGGTTATGTCTGGGTTAGTTCTGGTATTTGCTATCATCTGGCATATACTTTCGCGTTTTTCGCAAACTTGTTGGACAGATCCTGGTCTTTTTCTGGCTTGGACCAAGTAGTAATGTGGGACCACATTGAAACTGTCAATTAAACCTGGTTGCGATTAGTATTTTAGAGGATAACGCCGGTTATGTCTCGCTTAGGTCTAGGATTTGCCGTCATCTGTCTCGGACTTTCGCGTATTTCGCATACTTGTTGGCCAGATCCTGGCCGATTTCTGGTTTGGATTACGTAGTAATGTGGCACCACACTGAAACAGTCAATAAAAGCTGGTTCCGATTAGTATCTTAGAGGATATCGGTGGTTATGTCTGTGTTAGTTCTGGTATTTGCAATCATCTGGGTCATACTTTCGCGTTTATCGTACACTTGTTGGCCAGATCCTGGCCCTTTTCTGGTTTGGATCACGTAGTAATGTGGTACCACACTGAAGCAGTCAATAGAAGCTGGTTGCGATAAGTATTTTAGAGGATATCGCTGGTTATGTCTGGGTTAGTTCTGGTATTTGCTATCATCTGGCATATACTTTCGCGTTTTTCGCAAACTTGTTGGACAGATCCTGGTCTTTTTCTGACTTGGACCAAGTAGTAATGTGGGACCACATTGAAGCTGTCAATTAAACCTGGTTGCGATTAGTATTTTAGAGGATAACGCCGGTTATGTCTCGGTTAGGTCTAGGATTTGCCGTCATCTGTCTCGGACTTTCGCGTATTTCGCATACTTGTTGGCCAGATCCTGGCCGATTTCTGGTTTGGATTACGTAGTAATGTGGCACCACACTGAAACAGTCAATAAAAGCTGGTTCCGATTAGTATTTTAGAGGATAACGGTGGTTATGTCTGTGTTAGTTCTGGTATTTGCAATCATCTGGGTCATACTTTCGCGTTTATCGTACACTTGTTGGCCAGATCCTGGCCCTTTTCTGGTTTGGATCACGTAGTAATGTGGTACCACACTGAAGCAGTCAATAGAAGCTGGTTGCGATAAGTATTTTAGAGGATATCGCTGGTTATGTCTGGGTTAGTTCTGGTATTTGCTATCATCTGGCATATACTTTCGCGTTTTTCGCAAACTTGTTGGACAGATCCTGGTCTTTTTCTGACTTGGACCAAGTAGTAATGTGGGACCACATTGAAGCTGTCAATTAAACCTGGTTGCGATTAGTATTTTAGAGGATAACGCCGGTTATGTCTCGGTTAGGTCTAGGATTTGCCGTCATCTGTCTCGGACTTTCGCGTATTTCGCATACTTGTTGGCCAGATCCTGGCCGATTTCTGGTTTGGATTACGTAGTAATGTGGCACCACACTGAAACAGTCAATAGAAGCTGGTTCCTATTAGTATTTTAGAGGATAACGCTGGTTATATCTGGGTTAGTTCTGGTATTTGCAATCATCTGGCTCATACTTTCGCGTTTTTCGTACATTTGTTGGCTAGATCCTGGCCCTTTTCTTGTTTGGATCACGTAGTAATGTGGTACCACACTGAAACAGTCAATAGAAGCTGGTTGCGATATGTATTTTAGAGGATATCGCTGATATGCCTGGGTTAGTTCTGGTATTTGCTATCATCTGGCATATACTTTCGCGTTTTTCGCATACTTGTTGGCCAGACCCTGGGTTTTTTCTGGTTTGTATCCCGTAGTAATGAGGTTCCACACCGAAACAGTCAATTAAACTGGTTGCGATTAATACTTTAGAGGATAACGCCGGTTATCTCTCGGGTAGGTCTGGGATTTGTCCTCATCTGGCTTGTACTTTCGCGTTTTTCGCATACTTGTTGGCCAGTTCCTGGACTTTTTCTGGCATGGACCACGTAGGAATGTTGTACCACACCGAAACAGTCAATTAAACCTCGTTGCGGATAATATTTTAGAGGATAACGCTGGTTATGTCTGGGATAGTTCTGGTATTTGCAATCACCTGGTTCATACTTTCGCGTTTTTCGCATAGTTGTTGGCCAGATCCTGGGGTTTTTTCTGGTTTGGATCCCGTAGTAATGTGGTTCCACACCGAAACAGTCAATTGAACCTGTCCGATTAATATTTTACAGGATATCGCCGGTTATGTCTGGGTTAGGTCTGGCATTTGCCCTCATCTGGCTCGTACATTCGCATTTTTCGCATAGTTGTCGGCCAGATCCTGGGTTTTTTCTGGTTTGGATCCCGTAGTAATGTGGTTCCACACCGAAACAGTCAATTAAACCTGTTTGCGATTAATATTTTACAGGATATCGCCGGTTATGTCTGGGTTAGGTCTGGTATTTGCCCTCATCTGGCTCGTACATTCGCATTTTTCGCATAGTTGTCGGCCAGATCCTGGGTCTTTTCAGGTTTGGATCCCGTAGTAATATGGTTCCACACCGAAAGTGTCAATTAAACCCGGCAGCGATTAATATTTTATAGGATAACGCCGGTGATGTCTGGGTTAGGTCTGGTATTTTCCCTCATCTGGCTCGTACTTTCGCATTTTTCGCATACTTGTTGGCCAGATCTTGGGTTTTTTATGGATTGGATCCCGTCGTAATGTGGTTCCACAGCGAAACAGTCAATTAAACCTGGTTGCGATTAATATTTTAGAGGATAACGCCGGCTATGTCTAGGTTAGGTCTGGTATTTGACCTCATCTGTCTCGTACTTTCGCGTATTTCGCATACTTGTTGTACAGATCCTGGCCGATTTCTGATTTGGATCCCGTAGTAATGTGGTACCACACTGAAACAGTCAATAAAAGCTGGTTCCGATTAGTATTTTAGCTGATAACGGAGGTTATGTCTGTGTTAGTTCTGGTATTTGCAATCATCTGGCTCATACTTTCGCGTTTTTCGTACATTTGTTGGCCAGATCCTGGCCCTTTTCTTGTTTGGATCACGTAGTAATGTGGTACCACACTGAAACAGTCAATAGAAGCCGGTTGCGATAAGTATTTTAGAGGATATCGCTGGTTATGTCTGGGTTAGTTCTGGTATTTGCTATCATCTGGCATATACTTTCGCGTCTTTCGCATACTTGTTGGCCAGATCCTGGGTTTTTTCTGGTTTGTATCCCGTAGTAATGAGGTTCCACACCGAAACAGTCAATTAAACTGGTTGCGATTAATACCTTAGAGGATAACACCGGTTATCTCTCGGGTAGGTCTGGGATTTGTCCTCATCTGGCTTGTATTTTCGCGTTTTTCGCATACTTGTTGGCCAGATCTTGGGTTTTTTGTGGATTGGATCCCGTCGTAATGTGGTTCCACACCGAAACAGTCAATTAAACCTCGTTGCGGATAATATTTTAGAGGATAACGCTGGTTATGTCTGGGACAGTTCTGGTATTTGCAATCATCTGGCTCGTACTTTCGCATTTTTCGCAAACTTGTTGGCCAGATCCTGGCCTTTTTCTGGCTTGGACCACGTAGTAACGTGGTTCCACACCGAAACAGTCAATTAAACCTGTATGCGATTAATATTTTACAGGATATCGCCGGTTATGTCTGGGTTAGGTCTGGTATTTGCCCCCATCTGGCTCGTACATTCGCATTTTTCGCATACTTGTTGGCCAGATCCTGGGTTTTTTCTGGTTTGTATCCCGTAGTAATGAGGTTCCACACCGAAACAGTCAATTAAACTGGTTGCGATTAATACTTTAGAGGATAACGCCGGTTATCTCTCGGGTAGGTCTGGGATTTGTCCTCATCTGGCTTGTACTTTCGCGTTTTTCGCATACTTGTTGACCAGATCCTGGCCTTTTTCTGGTCTGGATTACGTAGTAATGTGGCACCACACTGAAACAGTCAATAGAAGCTGGTTCCAATTAGTATTTTAGAGGATAACGCTGGTAATGTCTGGGTTAGTTCTGGTATTTGCAATCATCTGGCTCCTACATTCGTGTTTTTCGCATACTTGTTGACCAAATCCTGGGATTCTTCAGGTTTTGATCCCGTAGCAATGTGGTTCCACACCGAAACGGTCAATTAAACCCGGCAGCGATTAATATTTTATAGGATAACGCCGGTGATGTCTGGGTTAGGTCTGGTATTTTCCCGCATCTGGCTCGTACTTTCGCATTTTTCGCATACTTGTTGGCCAGATCTTGGGTTTTTTGTGGATTGGATCCCGTCGTAATGTGGTTCCACACCGAAACAGTCAATTAAACCTGTTTGCGATTTATATTTTAGAGGATATCGCCGGTTATGTCTGGGTTAGGTCTGGTATTTGCCCTCATCTGGCTCGTACATTCGCATTTTTCGCATAGTTGTCGGCCAGATCCTGGGTCTTTTCAGGTTTGGATCCCGTAGTAATGTGGTTCCACACCGAAAGTGTCAATTAAACCCGGCAGCGATTAATATTTTATAGGATAACGCCGGTGATGTCTGGGTTAGGTCTGGTATTTTCCCTCATCTGGCTCGTACTTTCGCATTTTTCGCATACTTGTTGGCCAGATCTTGGGTTTTTTATGGATTGGATCCCGTCGTAATGTGGTTCCACAGCGAAACAGTCAATTAAACCTGGTTGCGATTAATATTTTAGAGGATAACGCCGGCTATGTCTAGGTTAGGTCTGGTATTTGACCTCATCTGTCTCGTACTTTCGCGTATTTCGCATACTTGTTGTACAGATCCTGGCCGATTTCTGATTTGGATCCCGTAGTAATGTGGTACCACACTGAAACAGTCAATAAAAGCTGGTTCCGATTAGTATTTTAGCTGATAACGGTGGTTATGTCTGTGTTAGTTCTGGTATTTGCAATCATCTGGCTCATACTTTCGCGTTTTTCGTACATTTGTTGGCCAGATCCTGGCCCTTTTCTTGTTTGGATCACGTAGTAATGTGGTACCACACTGAAACAGTCAATAGAAGCCGGTTGCGATAAGTATTTTAGAGGATATCGCTGGTTATGTCTGGGTTAGTTCTGGTATTTGCTATCATCTGGCATATACTTTCGCGTCTTTCGCATACTTGTTGGCCAGATCCTGGGTTTTTTCTGGTTTGTATCCCGTAGTAATGAGGTTCCACACCGAAACAGTCAATTAAACTGGTTGCGATTAATACCTTAGAGGATAACGCCGGTTATCTCTCGGGTAGGTCTGGGATTTGTCCTCATCTGGCTTGTATTTTCGCGTTTTTCGCATACTTGTTGGCCAGTTCCTGGACTTTTTCTGGCATGGACCACGTAGGAATGTTGTACCACACCGAAACAGTCAATTAAACCTCGTTGCGGATAATATTTTAGAGGATAACGCTGGTTATGTCTGGGACAGTTCTGGTATTTGCAATCATCTGGCTCGTACTTTCGCATTTTTCGCAAACTTGTTGGCCAGATCCTGGCCTTTTTCTGGCTTGGACCACGTAGTAACGTGGTTCCACACCGAAACAGTCAATTAAACCTGTATGCGATTAATATTTTACAGGATATCGCCGGTTATGTCTGGGTTAGGTCTGGTATTTGCCCCCATCTGGCTCGTACATTCGCATTTTTCGCATACTTGTTGGCCAGATCCTGGGTTTTTTCTGGTTTGTATCCCGTAGTAATGAGGTTCCACACCGAAACAGTCAATTAAACTGGTTGCGATTAATACTTTAGAGGAAAACGCCGGTTATCTCTCGGGTAGGTCTGGGATTTGTCCTCATCTGGCTTGTACTTTCGCGTTTTTCGCATACTTGTTGACCAGATCCTGGCCTTTTTCTGGTCTGGATTACGTAGTAATGTGGCACCACACTGAAACAGTCAATAGAAGCTGGTTCCTATTAGTATTTTAGAGGATAACGCTGGTAATGTCTGGGTTAGTTCTGGTATTTGCAATCATCTGGCTCCTACATTCGTGTTTTTCGCATACTTGTTGACCAAATCCTGGGATTCTTCAGGTTTTGATCCCGTAGCAATGTGGTTCCACACCGAAACGGTCAATTAAACCCGGCAGCGATTAATATTTTATAGGATAACGCCGGTGATGTCTGGGTTAGGTCTGGTATTTTCCCGCATCTGGCTCGTACTTTCGCATTTTTCGCATACTTGTTGGCCAGATCTTGGGTTTTTTGTGGATTGGATCCCGTCGTAATGTGGTTCCACACCGAAACAGTCAATTAAACCTGTTTGCGATTTATATTTTAGAGGATATCGCCGGTAATGTCTGGGTTAGGTCTGGTATTTGCCCTCATCTGGCTCGTACTTTCGCATTTTTCGCAAACTTCTTGGCCAGATCCTGGCCGATTTCTGATTTGGATCCCGTAGTAATGTGGTACCACACTGAAACAGTCAATTAAACCTGATTGCGATTAGTATTTTAGAGGATAACGCCGGTTATGTCACGGTTAATTCTAGGATTTCCCGTCATCTGTCTGGTACTTTCGCGTATTTCACATACTTGTTGGCCAGATCCTCGGTTTTTTCTGGTTTGGATCACGTAGTAATGTGGTACCACACTGAAACAGTCGATTAAACCTGGTTTCGATCAATATTTTAGAGGATAACGCAAGTTAATTCTGGGATTGGTCTGGGATTTGACATCATCAGACTCATACTTTCGCACACTTCACATACTCGTTGAACAGATCCTGGGTTATTCTCTGGTCTGGATCACATAGTAATGTGGTACCACACTGAAACAGTCGATTGAACCAGGTGTCGATCAATATTTTTGAGGATAACGCATGTTAGGTCTAGGTTAGGCCTGGGATTTTCACTCATCAGACTCATACTTTCGCATTCTTTACATACTTGTTGAACGGATCCTGGGTTTTTTCTGGTTTGGATCACGTAGTAATGTGGGACCACACTGAAACAGTCAATTAAACCTGGTTTCGATCAATATTTTAGAGAATAATTCATGTTAGGTCTGGGTCAGGTCTGGGATTTGCTCTCATCAGGCTCATTCTTTCGCATATTTCTCATACTTGATGGCTAGATCCTGGGCTTCTTCTGGATTTCATCACGTTGTAATGAAGTACAACACTGAAACAGTCAATTAAACCTGGTTTCCATCAATATCTTAGAGGACAACGCAAGTTAGGTCTGGGATATGTCTGGGATTTGCCCTCATCAGGCTCATTCTTTCGCGTTTTTCACATACTTGTTGAACGGATCCTGGGTTTTTCTGGTTTGGATCACGTAGTAATGTGGGACCACACTGAAACAGTCAATTAAACCTGGTTTCGATCAATATTTTAGAGAATAATTCATGTTAGGTCCAGGTCAGGTCTCGGATTTGCTCTCATCAGGCTCATTCCTTCGCATATTTCTCATACTTGATGGCTAGATCCTGGGCTTCTTCTGGATTGCATCACGTAGTAATGAAGTACAACACTGAAACAGTCAATTAAACCTGGTTTCCATCAATATCTTAGAGGACAACGCAAGTTAGGTCTGGGATATGTCTGGGATTTGCCCTCATCAGGCTCATACTTTCGCGTTTTTCACATACTTGTTGAACAGATCCTGGGTTTTTTCTGGTTTGGATCACGTAGTAGGGTGGTACCACGCTGAAACAGTCCATTAAACCTGGTTTGGATGAATATTTTAGAGGATAACGCATGTTAGGTTTGGGTTAGGTCTAGGATTTGCCCTCATCAGGCCCATACTTTCGCATATTTCTCATACTTCATGGCTAGATCCTGGGCTGTTTCTGGATTGTATCACGTAGTAATGTGGCACCACGCTGAAACAGTCGATTAAACCTGGTTTCGATCAATATTTTATAGGATAACGCAAGTTAAGTCTGGGATAGGTCTGGGATTTGACCTCATCAGACTCATACTTTCGCGTTTTTCACATACTTGTTGAACAGATCCTGGGTTTTTTCTGGTTTGGATCACGTAGTAATGTGGGACCACACTGAAACAGTCAAGTAAACCTGGTTTCGATCAATATTTTAGAGGATAACGCATGTTAGGTCTAGGTTAGGCCTGGGATTTGCCCTCATCAGAGTCATACTGTCGCAGTTTTAACATACTTGTTGAAAGGATCCTGGGTTTTTTCTGGTTTGGTTCACGTAGTAATGTGGTACCACACTGAAACATTCAATTAAACCTTTTCTTGATAAATATTTTGGAGGATAACGCATGTTAGGTTTGGGTTAGGTCTGAGGTTTGGCGCTCATCAGGCTCATACTTTCGCATATTTCTCAAACTTCATGGCTAGATCCTGGGCTGTTTCTGGATTGTATCAGGTAGTAAAGTGGTACCACACTGAAACATTCAATGAAACCTGGTCTGGATAAATATTTTAGAGGATAACGCATCTTAGGTCTGGGTTAGGTCTAAGATTTGCCCTCATCATGCTCACAGTTTAGCGTTTTTCCCATACTTCTTGAACAGATCCTGGGCTTTCTCTGGTTTGGATCACGAAGTAGTGTGGTACCACACTCAAACAGTCCATTAAACCTGGTTTCGATCAATATTTTAGAGGATAACGCATGTTAGGTCTAGGTTAGGTCTGGGAATTGCTCTCATCAGGCTCATTCTTTCGCATATTTCTCATACTTGATGGCTAGATCCTGGGCTTTTTCTGGATTGCATCACGTAGTAATGTAGTACCACACTGAAACAGTCAATGAAACCTGGTTTCCATCAATATTTTAGAGGACAACGCAAGTTAGGTCTAGGTAAGGTCTGAGATTTTCACTGATCAGAATCATACTTTCGCATTCTTCACATACTTGTTGAACGGATCCTGGGTTTTTTCTGGTTTGGTTCTCGTAGTAATGTGGTACCACACTGAAACATTCAATTAAACCTGGTCTTGATAAATATTCTGGGAGGATAACGCATATTAGGTTTGGGTTAGGTCTAGGATTTGCCCTCGTCAGGCTCATACTTTCGCATATTTCACATACTTCATGGCTAGATCCTGGGCTGTTTCTGGATTGTATCACGTAGTAATGTGGTACCACGCTGAAACAGTCGATTAAACCTGGTTTCGATCAATATTTTAGAGGATAACCCAAGTTAAGTCTGGGATAGGTCTGGGATTTGACCTCATCAGACTCATACTTTCGCGTTTTTCACATACTTGTTGAACAGATCCTGGGTTATTTTCTGGTTTGGATCACATAGTAATGTGGTACCACACTGAAACAGTCGATTAAACCTGGTTTCGATCAATATTTTAGAGAATAATTCATGTTAGGTCTAGGTTAGGTCTTGGATTTGCCCTCATCAGGCTCATACTTTCGCGTTTTTCACATACTTGTTGAACAGATCCTGGGTTTTTTCTGGTTTGGATCACGTAGTAGTGTGGTACCACACTGAAACAGTCCATTATACCTGGTTTGGACCAATATTTTAGAGGATAACGCATGTTAGGTCTAGGTTAGGTCTGGGATTTTCACTCATCAGACTCATACTTTCGCAGTCTTCACATACTTGTTGAACGGATCGTGGGTTTTTTCTGGTTTGGATCACGTAGTAATGTGGCACCACACTGAAACAGTCGATTAAACCTGGTTTCGATCAATATTTTAGAGGATAACGCAAGTTAAGTCTGGGATTGGTCTGGGATTTGACATCATCCGACTCATACTTTCGCACACTTCACATACTCGTTGAACAGATCCTGGGTTATTTTCTGGTCTGGATCACATAGTAATGTGGTACCACACTGAAACAGTCGATTAAACCAGGTGTCGATCAATATTTTTGAGGATAACGCATGTTAGGTCTAGGTTAGGCCTGGGATTTTCACTCATCAGACTCATACTTTCGCATTCTTTACAAACTTGTTGAACGGATCCTGGGTTTTTTCTGGTTTGGATCACGTAGTAATGTGGGACCACACTGAAACAGTCAATTAAACCTGGTTTCGATCAATATTTTAGAGAATAATTCATGTTAGGTCTAGGTCAGGTCTGGGATTTGCTCTCATCAGGCTCATTCTTTCGCATATTTCTCATACTTGATGGCTAGATCCTGGGCTTCTTCTGGATTGCATCACGTAGTAATGAAGTACAACACTGAAACGGTCAATTAAACCTGGTTTCCATCAATATCTTAGAGGACAACGCAAGTTAGGTCTGGGATATGTCTGGGATTTGCCCTCATCAGGCTCATACTTTCGCGTTTTTCACATACTTGTTGAACAGATCCTGGGTTTTTTCTGGTTTGGATCACGTAGTAGTGTGGTACCACGCTGAAACAGTCCATTAAACCTGGTTTGGATCAATATTTTAGAGGATAACGCATGTTAGGTCTAGGTTAGGCCTGGGATTATCACTCATCAGACTCATACTTTCGCATTCTTCACATACTTGTTAAACGGATCCTGGGTTATTTCTGGTTTGGATCACGTAGTAATGTGGGGCCACACTGAAACAATCAATTAAACCTGATCTTGATAAATATTTTAGAGGATAACGCATGTTAGGTCTGGGTTAGGTCTAGGATTTGCCCTCATCAGGCTCATACTTTCGCATATTTCTCATACTTCATGGCTAGATCCTGGGCTGTTTCTGGATTGGATCACGTAGTAATGAGGTACCACGCTGAAACAGTCAATTAAACCTGGTTTCGATCAATATTTTAGAGGATAACGCAAGTTAGGTCTGGGATAGGTCTAGGATTTGCCCTCATCAGGCTCTTACTTTCGCATATTTCTCATACTTCATGGCTAGATTCTGGGCTATTTCTGGATTGGATCACGTAGTAAAGTGGTACCACACTGAAACATTCAATGAAACCTGGTCTGGATAAATATTTTAGAGGATAACGCATCTTATGTCTGGGTTAGGTCTAACATTTGCCCTCATCAGGCTCACAGTTTAGCGTTTTTCACATACTTGTTGAACAGATCCTGGGCTTTTTCTGGTTTGGATCACGAAGTAGTGTGGTACGTCACTGAAACAGTCCATTAAACCTGGTTTCGCTCAATATTTTAGAGGATAACGCATGTTAGGTCTAGGTTAGGTCTGGGATTTGCTCTCATCAGGCTCATTCTTTCGCATATTTCTCATACTTGATGGCTAGATCCTGGGCTTTTTCTGGATTGCGTCACGTAGTAATGTAGTACCACACTGAAACAGTCAATGAAACCTGGTTTCCATCAATATTCTAGAGGACAACGCATGTTAGGTCTAGGTTAGGCCTGGGATTTGCCCTCATCAGAGTCATACTGTGGCAGTTTTAACATACTTGTTGAACGGATCCTGGGTTTTTTCTGGTTTGGTTCACGTAGTAATGTGGTACCGCACAGAAACATTCAATTAAACCTTTTCTTGATAAATATTTTAGAGGATGACGCGTGTTAGGTTTGGGTTAGGTCTGAGGTTTGGCCCTCATCAGGCTCATACTTTCGCATATTTCTCATACTTCATGGCTAGATCCTGGGCTGTCTCTGGATTGTATCAGGTAGTAAAGTGGTACCACACTGATACATTCAATGAAACCTGGTCTGGATAAATATTTTAGAAGATAACGCATGTTAGGTTCGGGTTAGGTCTAGGATTTGCCCTCATCAGGCTCATACTTTCGCATATTTCACATACTTCATGGCTAGATCCTGGGGTGTTTCTGGATTGTATCACGTAGTAATGTGGTACCACGCTGATACAGTCGATTAAACCTGGTTTCGATCAATATTTTAGAGGATAACACAAGTTAAGTCTGGGATAGGTCTGGGATTTGACATCATCAGACTCATACTTTCGCGTTTTTCACATACTTGTTGAACAGATCCTGGGTTATTTTCTGGTTTGGATCACATAGTAATGTGGTACCACACTGAAACAGTCGATTAAACCAGGTTTCGATCAATATTTTTGAGGATAACGCATGTTAGGTCTAGTTTAGGCCTGGGATTTTCACTCATCGGACTCATAACTTCGCATTCTTCACATTCTTGTTGAACGGATCCTGGGTTTTTTCTGGTTTGGATCACGTAGTAATGTGGGACCACACTGAAACAGTCAATTAAACCTGGTTTCGATCAATATTTTAGAGAATAATTCATGTTAGGTCTAGGTTAGGTCTGGGATTTGCTCTCATCAGGCTCATTCTTTCGCATATTTCTCATACTTGATGGCTAGATCCTGGGCTTTTTCTGGATTGCATCACGTAGTAATGAAGTACAACACTGAAACAGTCAATTAAACCTGGTTTCCATCAATATCTTAGAGGACAACACAAGTTAGGTCCGGGATATGTCTGGGATTTGCCCTCATCAGGCTCATACTTTCGCGTTTTTCACATACTTGTTGAACAGATCCTGGGTTTTTTCTGGTTTGGATCACGTAGTAATGTGGGACCACACTGAAACAGTCAATTAAACCAGGTTTCGATCAATATTTTAGAGAATAATTCATGTTGGGTCTGGGATTTGCTCTCATCAGGCTCATTCTTTCGCATATTTCTCATACTTCATGGCTAGATCCTGGGCTGTTTCTGGATTGTATCACGTAGTAATGTGGTACCACGCTGAGACAGTCAATTAAACCTGGTTTCGATCAATATTTTAGAGAATAATTCATGTTAGGTCTAGGTTAGGTCTGGGATTTGCTCTCATCAGCCTCATTCTTTCGCATATTTCTCATACTTGATGGCTAGATCCTGGGCTTTTTCTGGATTGCATTCTGTAGTAATGAAGTGCAACACAGAAACAGTCAATTAAACCTGGTTTCCATCAATATTCTAGAGGACAACGCATGTTAGGTCTAGGTTAGGCCTGGGATTTGCCCTCATCAGGGTCATACTGTCGCAGTTTTAACATACTTGTTGAACGGATCCTGGGTTTTTTCTGGTATGGTTCACGTAGTAATGTGGTACCACACTGAAACATTCAATTAAACCTTTTCTTGATAAATATTTTAGAGGATAACGCATGTTACGTTTGGGTTAGGTCTAGGATTTGCCCTCATCAGGCTCATACTTACGCATATTTCTCATACTTCATGGCTAGATGCTGGGCTGTTTCTGGATTGTATCAGGTAGTAAAGTGGTACCACACTGAAACATTCAATGAAACCTGGTCTGGATAAATATTTTAGAGGATAACGCATCTTAGGTCTGGGTTAGGTCTAAGATTTGCCCTCATCAGGCTCATACTTTCGCATATTTCTCATACTTCATGGCTAGATCCTGGGCTGTTTCTGGATTGTATCACGTAGTAATGTGGTACCACGCTGAAACAGTCAATTAAACCTGTTTTCGATCAATATTTTAGAGAATAATTCATGTTAGGTCTAGGTTAGGTCTGGGATTTGCTCTCATCAGGCTCATACTTTCGCATATTTCACATACTTCATGGCTAGATCCTGGGGTGTTTCTGGATTGTATCACGTAGTAATGTGGTACCACGCTGATACAGTCGATTAAACCTGGTTTCGATCAATATTTTAGAGGATAACACAAGTTAAGTCTGGGATAGGTCTGGGATTTGACCTCATCAGACTCATACTTTCGCGTTTTTCACATACTTGTTGAACAGATCCTGGGTTATTTTCTGGTTTGGATCACATAGTAATGTGGTACCACACTGATACAGTCGATTAAACCAGGTTTCGATCAATATTTTTGAGGATAACGCATGTTAGGTCTAGTTTAGGCCTGGGATTTTCACTCATCGGACTCATAACTTCGCATTCTTCACATTCTTGTTGAACGGATCCTGGGTTTTTTCTGGTTTGGATCACGTAGTAATGTGGGACCACACTGAAACAGTCAATAAAACCTGGTTTCGATCAATATTTTAGAGAATAATTCATGTTAGGTCTAGGTTAGGTCTGGGATTTGCTCTCATCAGGCTCATTCTTTCGCATATTTCTCATACTTGATGGCTAGATCCTAGGCTTTTTCTGGATTGCATCACGTAGTAATGAAGTACAACACTGAAACAGTCAATTAAACCTGGTTTCCATCAATATCTTAGAGGACAACGCAAGTTAGGTCCGGGATATGTCTGGGATTTGCCCTCATCAGGCTCATACTTTCGCGTTTTTCACATACTTGTTGAACAGATCCTGGGTTTTTTCTGGTTTGGATCACGTAGTAATGTGGGACCACACTGAAACAGTCAATTAAACCAGGTTTCGATCAATATTTTAGAGAATAATTCATGTTGGGTCTGGGATTTGCTCTCATCAGGCTCATTCTTTCGCATATTTCTCATACTTCATGGCTAGATCCTGGGCTGTTTCTGGATTGTATCACGTAGTAATGTGGTACCACGCTGAGACAGTCAATTAAACCTGGTTTCGATCAATATTTTAGAGAATAATTCATGTTAGGTCTAGGTTAGGTCTGGGATTTGCTCTCATCAGCCTCATTCTTTCGCATATTTCTCATACTTGATGGCTAGATCCTGGGCTTTTTCTGGATTGCATTCTGTAGTAATGAAGTGCAACACAGAAACAGTCAATTAAACCTGGTTTCCATCAATATTCTAGAGGACAACGCATGTTAGGTCTAGGTTAGGCCTGGGATTTGCCCTCATCAGGGTCATACTGTCGCAGTTTTAACATACTTGTTGAACGGATCCTGGGTTTTTTCTGGTATGGTTCACGTAGTAATGTGGTACCACACTGAAACATTCAATTAAACCTTTTCTTGATAAATATTTTAGAGGATAACGCATGTTACGTTTGGGTTAGGTCTAGGATTTGCCCTCATCAGGCTCATACTTACGCATATTTCTCATACTTCATGGCTAGATGCTGGGCTGTTTCTGGATTGTATCAGGTAGTAAAGTGGTACCACACTGAAACATTCAATGAAACCTGGTCTGGATAAATATTTTAGAGGATAACGCATCTTAGGTCTGGGTTAGGTCTAAGATTTGCCCTCATCAGGCTCATACTTTCGCATATTTCTCATACTTCATGGCTAGATCCTGGGCTGTTTCTGGATTGTATCACGTAGTAATGTGGTACCACGCTGAAACAGTCAATTAAACCTGTTTTCGATCAATATTTTAGAGAATAATTCATGTTAGGTCTAGGTTAGGTCTGGGATTTGCTCTCATCAGGCTCATACTTTCGCATATTTCACATACTTCATGGCTAGATCCTGGGGTGTTTCTGGATTGTATCACGTAGTAATGTGGTACCACGCTGATACAGTCGATTAAACCTGGTTTCGATCAATATTTTAGAGGATAACACAAGTTAAGTCTGGGATAGGTCTGGGATTTGACCTCATCAGACTCATACTTTCGCGTTTTTCACATACTTGTTGAACAGATCCTGGGTTATTTTCTGGTTTGGATCACATAGTAATGTGGTACCACACTGATACAGTCGATTAAACCAGGTTTCGATCAATATTTTTGAGGATAACGCATGTTAGGTCTAGTTTAGGCCTGGGATTTTCACTCATCGGACTCATAACTTCGCATTCTTCACATTCTTGTTGAACGGATCCTGGGTTTTTTCTGGTTTGGATCACGTAGTAATGTGGGACCACACTGAAACAGTCAATAAAACCTGGTTTCGATCAATATTTTAGAGAATAATTCATGTTAGGTCTAGGTTAGGTCTGGGATTTGCTCTCATCAGGCTCATTCTTTCGCATATTTCTCATACTTGATGGCTAGATCCTAGGCTTTTTCTGGATTGCATCACGTAGTAATGAAGTACAACACTGAAACAGTCAATTAAACCTGGTTTCCATCAATATCTTAGAGGACAACGCAAGTTAGGTCTGGGATATGTCTGGGATATGCCCTCATCAGGCTCATACTTTCGCGTTTTTCACATACTTGTTGAACAGATCCTGGGTTTTTTCTGGTTTGGATCACGTAGTAATGTGGGACCACACTGAAACAGTCAATTAAACCAGGTTTCGATCAATATTTTAGATAATAATTCATGTTAGGTCTGGGATTTGCTCTCATCAGGCTCATTCTTTCGCATATTTCTCATACTTCATGGCTAGATCCTGGGCTGTTTCTGGATTGTATCACGTAGTAATGTGGTACCACGCTGAAACAGTCAATGAAACCTGGTCTGGATAAATATTTTAGAGGATAACGCATCTTAGGTCTGGGTTAGGTCTAAGATTTGCCCTCATCAGGCTCACAGTTTAGCGTTTTTCACATACTTCTTGAACAGATCCTGGGCTTTCTCTGTTTGGATCACGAAGTAGTGTGGTACCACACTGAAACAGTCCATTAAACCTGGTTTCGCTCAATATTTTAGAGGATAACGCATGTTAGATCTAGGTTAGGTCTGGGATTTTCACTCATCAGACTCATACTTTCGCATTCTTCACATACTTGTTGAACGGATCCTGGGTTTTTTCTGGTTTGGATCACGTAGTATTGTGGTACCACACTGAAACATTCAATTAAACCTGGTCTTGATAAATATTTTAGAGAATAACGCATGTTAGGTCTGGGTTAGGTCTAGGATTTGCCCTCATTAGGCTCATACTTTCGCATATTTCTCATACTTCATGGCTAGATCCAGGGCTATTTCTGGATTGGATCACGTAGTCATGTAGTACCACACTGAAACAGTCAAATAAACCTGGTTTTGATCAATATTTTAGAGAATAATTCATGTTAGGTCTAGGTTAGGTCTGGGATTTGCTCCCATCAGGCTCATTCTTTCGCATATTTCTCATACTTGATGGCTAGATCCTGGGCTTTTTCTGGATTGCATCACGTAGTAATGAAGTACAACACTGAAACAGTCAATTAAACCTGGTTCCCATCAATATTCTAGAGGACAACGCATGTTAGGTCTGGGTTAGGTCTAGGATTTGCCCTCATCAGGCTCATACTTTCGCATATTTCTCATACTTCATGGCTAGATCCAGGGCTATTTCTGGATTGGATCACGTAGTCATGTAGTACCACACTGAAACATTCAATTAAACCTGGTCTTGATAGATATTTTAGAGAATAACGCATGTTAGGTTTGGGTTAGGTCTAGGATTTGCCCTCATCAGGCTCATACTTTCGCATGTTTCTCATACTTCATGGCTAGATCCTGGGCTGAATCTGGATTGTATCACGTAGTAATGTGGCACCACGCTGAAACAGTCGATTAAACCTGGTTTCGATCAATATTTTAGAGGATAACGCAAGTTAAGTCTAGGATAGGTCTGGGATTTGACCTCATCAGACTCATACTTTCGCGTTTTTCACATACTTGTTGAACAGATCCTGGGTTTTTTCTGGTTTGGATCACGTATTAATGTGGGACCACACTGAAACAGTCAATGAAACCTGGTTTCGATCATTATTTTAGAGAATAATTCATGTTAGGTCTAGGTCAGGTCTGGGATTTGCTCTCATCAGGCTCATTCTTTCGTATATTTCTCATACTTGATGGCTAGATCCTGGGCTTCTTCTGGATTGCATCACGTAGTAATGAAGTACAACACTGAAACAGTCAATTAAACCTGGTTTCCATCAATATCTTAGAGGACAACGCAAGTTAGGTCTGGGATAGGTCTTGGATTTGCCCTCATCAGGCTCATACTTTCGCGTTTTTCACATACTTGTTGAACAGATCCTGGGTTTTTTCTGGTTTGGATCACGTAGTAGTGTGGTACCACACTGAAACAGTCCATTATACCTGGTTTGGACCAATATTTTAGAGGATAACGCATGTTAGGTCTAGGTTAGGTCTGGGATTTTCACTCATCAGACTCATACTTTCGCAGTCTTCACATACTTGTTGAACGGATCGTGGGTTTTTTCTGGTTTGGATCACGTAGTAATGTGGCACCACACTGAAACAGTCGATTAAACCTGGTTTCGATCAATATTTTAGAGGATAACGCAAGTTAAGTCTGGGATTGGTCTGGGATTTGACATCATCCGACTCATACTTTCGCACACTTCACATACTCGTTGAACAGATCCTGGGTTATTTTCTGGTCTGGATCACATAGTAATGTGGTACCACACTGAAACAGTCGATTAAACCAGGTGTCGATCAATATTTTTGAGGATAACGCATGTTAGGTCTAGGTTAGGCCTGGGATTTTCACTCATCAGACTCATACTTTCGCATTCTTTACAAACTTGTTGAACGGATCCTGGGTTTTTTCTGGTTTGGATCACGTAGTAATGTGGGACCACACTGAAACAGTCAATTAAACCTGGTTTCGATCAATATTTTAGAGAATAATTCATGCTAGGTCTAGGTCAGGTCTGGGATTTGCTCTCATCAGGCTCATTCTTTCGCATATTTCTCATACTTGATGGCTAGATCCTGGGCTTCTTCTGGATTGCATCACGTAGTAATGAAGTACAACACTGAATCAGTCAATTAAACCTGGTTTCCATCAATATCCTAGAGGACAACGCAAGTTAGGTCTGGGATATGTCTGGGATTTGCCCTCAACAGGCTCATTCTTTCGCGTTTTTCACATACTTGTTGAACGGATCCTGGGTTTTTTCTGGTTTGGATCACGTAGTAATGTGGGACCACACTGAAACAATCAATTAAACCTGGCCTTGATAAATATTTTAAAGGATAACGCAAGTTAGGTCTGGGATTGGCCTGGGATTTGATATCATCAGACTCATACTTTCGCACACTTCACATACTCGTTGAACAGATCCTGGGTTATTTTCTGATTTGGATCACATAGTAATGTGGTACCACACTGAAACAGTCGATTAAACCAGGTTTCGATCAATATTTTTGAGGATAACGCATGTTAGGTCTAGGTTAGGCCTGGGATTTTCACTCATCAGACTCATACTTTCGCATTCTTCACATACTTGTTGAACGGATCCTGGGTTTTTTCTGGTTTGGATCACGTAGTAATGTGGGACCACACTGAAACAGTCAATTAAACCTGGTTTCGATCAATATTTTAGAGAATAATTCATGTTAGGTCTAGGTCAGTTCTGGGATTTGCTCTCATCAGGCTCATTCTTTCGCATATTTCTCATACTTGATGGCTAGATCCTGGGCTTCTTCTGGATTGCATCACGTAGTAATGAAGTACAACACTGAAACGGTCAATTAAACCTGGTTTCCATCAATATCTTAGAGGACAACGCAAGTTAGGTCTGGGATATGTCTGGGATTTGCCCTCATCAGGCTCATACTTTCGCGTTTTTCACATACTTGTTGAACAGATCCTGGGTTTTTTCTGGTTTGGATCACGTAGTAGTGTGGTACCACGCTGAAACAGTCCATTAAACCTGGTTTGGATCAATATTTTAGAGGATAACGCATGTTAGGTCTAGGTTAGGCCTGGGATTATCACTCATCAGACTCATACTTTCGCATTCTTCACATACTTGTTGAACGGATCCTGGGTTATTTCTGGTTTGGATCACGTAGTAATGTGGGGCCACACTGAAACAATCAATTAAACCTGATCTTGATAAATATTTTAGAGGATAACGCATGTTAGGTCTGGGTTAGGTCTAGGATTTGCCCTCATCAGGCTCATACTTTCGCATATTTCTCATACTTCATGGCTAGATCCTGGGCTGTTTCTGGATTGGATCACGTAGTAATGAGGTACCACGCTGAAACAGTCAATTAAACCTGGTTTCGATCAATATTTTAGAGGATAACGCAAGTTAGGTCTGGGATAGGTCTAGGATTTGCCCTCATCAGGCTCTTACTTTCGCATATTTCTCATACTTCATGGCTAGATTCTGGGCTATTTCTGGATTGGATCACGTAGTAAAGTGGTACCACACTGAAACATTCAATGAAACCTGGTCTGGATAAATATTTTAGAGGATAACGCATCTTATGTCTGGGTTAGGTCTAACATTTGCCCTCATCAGGCTCACAGTTTAGCGTTTTTCACATACTTGTTGAACAGATCCTGGGCTTTTTCTGGTTTGGATCACGAAGTAGTGTGGTACGTCACTGAAACAGTCCATTAAACCTGGTTTCGCTCAATATTTTAGAGGATAACGCATGTTAGGTCTAGGTTAGGTCTGGGATTTGCTCTCATCAGGCTCATTCTTTCGCATATTTCTCATACTTGATGGCTAGATCCTGGGCTTTTTCTGGATTGCGTCACGTAGTAATGTAGTACCACACTGAAACAGTCAATGAAACCTGGTTTCCATCAATATTCTAGAGGACAACGCATGTTAGGTCTAGGTTAGGCCTGGGATTTGCCCTCATCAGAGTCATACTGTGGCAGTTTTAACATACTTGTTGAACGGATCCTGGGTTTTTTCTGGTTTGGTTCACGTAGTAATGTGGTACCGCACAGAAACATTCAATTAAACCTTTTCTTGATAAATATTTTAGAGGATGACGCGTGTTAGGTTTGGGTTAGGTCTGAGGTTTGGCCCTCATCAGGCTCATACTTTCGCATATTTCTCATACTTCATGGCTAGATCCTGGGCTGTCTCTGGATTGTATCAGGTAGTAAAGTGGTACCACACTGATACATTCAATGAAACCTGGTCTGGATAAATATTTTAGAAGATAACGCATGTTAGGTTTGGGTTAGGTCTAGGATTTGCCCTCATCAGGCTCATACTTTCGCATATTTCACATACTTCATGGCTAGATCCTGGGGTGTTTCTGGATTGTATCACGTAGTAATGTGGTACCACGCTGATACAGTCGATTAAACCTGGTTTCGATCAATATTTTAGAGGATAACACAAGTTAAGTCTGGGATAGGTCTGGGATTTGACATCATCAGACTCATACTTTCGCGTTTTTCACATACTTGTTGAACAGATCCTGGGTTATTTTCTGGTTTGGATCACATAGTAATGTGGTACCACACTGAAACAGTCGATTAAACCAGGTTTCGATCAATATTTTTGAGGATAACGCATGTTAGGTCTAGTTTAGGCCTGGGATTTTCACTCATCGGACTCATAACTTCGCATTCTTCACATTCTTGTTGAACGGATCCTGGGTTTTTTCTGGTTTGGATCACGTAGTAATGTGGGACCACACTGAAACAGTCAATTAAACCTGGTTTCGATCAATATTTTAGAGAATAATTCATGTTAGGTCTAGGTTAGGTCTGGGATTTGCTCTCATCAGGCTCATTCTTTCGCATATTTCTCATACTTGATGGCTAGATCCTGGGCTTTTTCTGGATTGCATCACGTAGTAATGAAGTACAACACTGAAACAGTCAATTAAACCTGGTTTCCATCAATATCTTAGAGGACAACACAAGTTAGGTCTGGGATATGTCTGGGATTTGCCCTCATCAGGCTCATACTTTCGCGTTTTTCACATACTTGTTGAACAGATCCTGGGTTTTTTCTGGTTTGGATCACGTAGTAATGTGGGACCACACTGAAACAGTCAATTAAACCAGGTTTCGATCAATATTTTAGAGAATAATTCATGTTGGGTCTGGGATTTGCTCTCATCAGGCTCATTCTTTCGCATATTTCTCATACTTCATGGCTAGATCCTGGGCTGTTTCTGGATTGTATCACGTAGTAATGTGGTACCACGCTGAAACAGTCAATTAAACCTGGTTTCGATCAATATTTTAGAGAATAATTCATGTTAGGTCTAGGTTAGGTCTGGGATTTGCTCTCATCAGCCTCATTCTTTCGCATATTTCTCATACTTGATGGCTAGATCCTGGGCTTTTTCTGGATTGCATTCTGTAGTAATGAAGTGCAACACAGAAACAGTCAATTAAACCTGGTTTCCATCAATATTCTAGAGGACAACGCATGTTAGGTCTAGGTTAGGCCTGGGATTTGCCCTCATCAGGGTCATACTGTCGCAGTTTTAACATACTTGTTGAACGGATCCTGGGTTTTTTCTGGTATGGTTCACGTAGTAATGTGGTACCACACTGAAACATTCAATTAAACCTTTTCTTGATAAATATTTTAGAGGATAACGCATGTTACGTTTGGGTTAGGTCTAGGATTTGCCCTCATCAGGCTCATACTTACGCATATTTCTCATACTTCATGGCTAGATGCTGGGCTGTTTCTGGATTGTATCAGGTAGTAAAGTGGTACCACACTGAAACATTCAATGAAACCTGGTCTGGATAAATATTTTAGAGGATAACGCATCTTAGGTCTGGGTTAGGTCTAAGATTTGCCCTCATCAGGCTCATACTTTCGCATATTTCTCATACTTCATGGCTAGATCCTGGGCTGTTTCTGGATTGTATCACGTAGTAATGTGGTACCACGCTGAAACAGTCAATTAAACCTGTTTTCGATCAATATTTTAGAGAATAATTCATGTTAGGTCTAGGTTAGGTCTGGGATTTGCTCTCATCAGGCTCATTCTTTCGCATATTTCTCATACTTGATTGCTAGATCCTGGGCTTTTTCTGGATTGCATCACGTAGTAATGAAGTACAACACAGAAACAGTCAATTAAACCTGGTTTCCATCAATATTCTAGAGGACAACGCATGTTAAGGTCTAGGTTAGGTCTGGGATTTGCCCTCATCAGGGTCATACTGTCGCAGTTTTAACATACTTGTTGAACGGATCCTGGGTTTTTTCTGGTTTGGTTCACGCATTAGTGTGGTACAACACTGAAACAGTCAATTAAACCTGGTTTCCATCAATATTCTAGAGGACAACGCATGTTAGGTCTAGTTTAGGCCAGGGATTTGCCCTCATCAGGGTCATACTGTCGCAGTTTTAACATACTTGTTGAACGGATCCTGGGTTTTTTCTGGTTTGGTTCACGTAGTAATGTGTTACCCCACTGAAACATTCAATTAAACCTGGTCTTGATAAATATTTTAGAGGATAACGCATGTTAGGTTTGGGTTAGGTCTAGGATTTGCCCTCATCGGGCTCATACTTTCGCATATTTCTCATACTTCATGGCTAGATCCTGGGCTGATTCTGGATTGTATCACGTAGTAATGTGGCACCACGCTGAAACAGTCGATTAAACCTGGTTTCGATCAATGTTTCAGAGGATAACGCAAGTTAAGTCTGGGATAGGTCTGGGATTTGACCTCATCAGACTCATACTTTCGCGTTTTTCACATACTTGTTGAACAGATCCTGGGGTTTTTCTGGTTTGGATCACGTAGTAATGTGGGACCACACTGAAACAGTCAAGTAAACCTGGCTTCGATCAATATTTTAGAGAATAATTCATGTTAGGTCTAACTTAGGTCTGGGATTTGCTCTCATCAGGCTCATTCTTTCGCATATTTCTCATACATGTTGAACAGATCCTGGGTTTTTTCTGGTTTGGATCACGTAGTAATGTGGGACCACACTGAAACAATCAATTAAACCTGATCTTGATAAATATTTTAGAGGATAACGCATGTTAGGTCTGGGTTAGGTCTAGGATTTGCCCTCATCGGGCTCATACTTTCGCATATTTCTCATACTTCATGGCTAGATCCTGGGCTGTTTCTGGATTGGATCACGTAGTAATGAGGTACCACGCTGAAACAGTCAATTAAACCTGGTTTCGATCAATATTTTAGAGGATAACGCAAGTTAGGTCTGGGATAGGTCTAGGAATTGCCCTCATCAGGCTCTTACTTTCGCATATTTCTCATACTTCATGGCTAGATTCTGGGCTATTTCTGGATTGGATCACGTAGTAAAGTGGTACCACACTGAAACATTCAATGAAACCTGGTCTGGATAAATATTTTAGAGGATAACGCATCTTAGGTCTGGGTTAGGTCTACGATTTGCCCTCATCAGGCTCACAGTTTAGCGTTTTTCACATACTTCATGAACGGATCCTGGGTTATTTTCTGGTTTGGATCACATAGTAATGTGGTACCACTCTGAAACAGTCGATTAAACCAGGTTTCGATCAATATTTTTGAGGATAACGCATGTTAGGTCTAGTTTAGGCCTGGGATTTTCACTCATCGGACTCATAACTTCGCATTCTTCACATTCTTGTTGAACAGATCCTGGGTTTTTTCTGGTTTGGATCACGTAGTAATGTGGGACCACACTGAAACAGTCAATTAAACCAGGTTTCGATCAATATTTTAGAGAATAATTCATGTTGGGTCTGGGATTTGCTCTCATCAGGCTCATTCTTTCGCATATTTCTCATACTTCATGGCTAGATCCTGGGCTGTTTCTGGATTGTATCACGTAGTAATGTGGTACCACGCTGAAACAGTCAATTAAACCTGGTTTCGATCAATATTTTAGAGAATAATTCATGTTAGGTCTAGGTTAGGTCTGGGATTTGCTCTCATCAGCCTCATTCTTTCGCATATTTCTCATACTTGATGGCTAGATCCTGGGCTTTTTCTGGATTGCATTCTGTAGTAATGAAGTGCAACACAGAAACAGTCAATTAAACCTGGTTTCCATCAATATTCTAGAGGACAACGCATGTTAGGTCTAGGTTAGGCCTGGGATTTGCCCTCATCAGGGTCATACTGTCGCAGTTTTAACATACTTGTTGAACGGATCCTGGGTTTTTTCTGGTATGGTTCACGTAGTAATGTGGTACCACACTGAAACATTCAATTAAACCTTTTCTTGATAAATATTTTAGAGGATAACGCATGTTACGTTTGGGTTAGGTCTAGGATTTGCCCTCATCAGGCTCATACTTACGCATATTTCTCATACTTCATGGCTAGATGCTGGGCTGTTTCTGGATTGTATCAGGTAGTAAAGTGGTACCACACTGAAACATTCAATGAAACCTGGTCTGGATAAATATTTTAGAGGATAACGCATCTTAGGTCTGGGTTAGGTCTAAGATTTGCCCTCATCAGGCTCATACTTTCGCATATTTCTCATACTTCATGGCTAGATCCTGGGCTGTTTCTGGATTGTATCACGTAGTAATGTGGTACCACGCTGAAACAGTCAATTAAACCTGTTTTCGATCAATATTTTAGAGAATAATTCATGTTAGGTCTAGGTTAGGTCTGGGATTTGCTCTCATCAGGCTCATTCTTTCGCATATTTCTCATACTTGATTGCTAGATCCTGGGCTTTTTCTGGATTGCATCACGTAGTAATGAAGTACAACACAGAAACAGTCAATTAAACCTGGTTTCCATCAATATTCTAGAGGACAACGCATGTTAAGGTCTAGGTTAGGTCTGGGATTTGCCCTCATCAGGGTCATACTGTCGCAGTTTTAACATACTTGTTGAACGGATCCTGGGTTTTTTCTGGTTTGGTTCACGCATTAGTGTGGTACAACACTGAAACAGTCAATTAAACCTGGTTTCCATCAATATTCTAGAGGACAACGCATGTTAGGTCTAGTTTAGGCCAGGGATTTGCCCTCATCAGGGTCATACTGTCGCAGTTTTAACATACTTGTTGAACGGATCCTGGGTTTTTTCTGGTTTGGTTCACGTAGTAATGTGTTACCACACTGAAACATTCAATTAAACCTGGTCTTGATAAATATTTTAGAGGATAACGCATGTTAGGTTTGGGTTAGGTCTAGGATTTGCCCTCATCGGGCTCATACTTTCGCATATTTCTCATACTTCATGGCTAGATCCTGGGCTGATTCTGGATTGTATCACGTAGTAATGTGGCACCACGCTGAAACAGTCGATTAAACCTGGTTTCGATCAATGTTTCAGAGGATAACGCAAGTTAAGTCTGGGATAGGTCTGGGATTTGACCTCATCAGACTCATACTTTCGCGTTTTTCACATACTTGTTGAACAGATCCTGGGGTTTTTCTGGTTTGGATCACGTAGTAATGTGGGACCACACTGAAACAGTCAAGTAAACCTGGCTTCGATCAATATTTTAGAGAATAATTCATGTTAGGTCTAACTTAGGTCTGGGATTTGCTCTCATCAGGCTCATTCTTTCGCATATTTCTCATACATGTTGAACAGATCCTGGGTTTTTTCTGGTTTGGATCACGTAGTAATGTGGGACCACACTGAAACAATCAATTAAACCTGATCTTGATAAATATTTTAGAGGATAACGCATGTTAGGTCTGGGTTAGGTCTAGGATTTGCCCTCATCGGGCTCATACTTTCGCATATTTCTCATACTTCATGGCTAGATCCTGGGCTGTTTCTGGATTGGATCACGTAGTAATGAGGTACCACGCTGAAACAGTCAATTAAACCTGGTTTCGATCAATATTTTAGAGGATAACGCAAGTTAGGTCTGGGATAGGTCTAGGAATTGCCCTCATCAGGCTCTTACTTTCGCATATTTCTCATACTTCATGGCTAGATTCTGGGCTATTTCTGGATTGGATCACGTAGTAAAGTGGTACCACACTGAAACATTCAATGAAACCTGGTCTGGATAAATATTTTAGAGGATAACGCATCTTAGGTCTGGGTTAGGTCTACGATTTGCCCTCATCAGGCTCACAGTTTAGCGTTTTTCACATACTTCATGAACGGATCCTGGGTTATTTTCTGGTTTGGATCACATAGTAATGTGGTACCACTCTGAAACAGTCGATTAAACCAGGTTTCGATCAATATTTTTGAGGATAACGCATGTTAGGTCTAGTTTAGGCCTGGGATTTTCACTCATCGGACTCATAACTTCGCATTCTTCACATTCTTGTTGAACGGATCCTGGGTTTTTTCTGGTTTGGAGCACGTAGTAATGTGGGACCACACTGAAACAGTCAATTAAACCTGGTTTCGATCAATATTTTAAAGAATAATTCATGTTAGGTCTAGGTTAGGTCTGGGATTTGCTCTCATCAGGCTCATTCTTTCGCATATTTCTCATACTTGATGGCTAGATCCTGGGCTTTTTCTGGATTGCATCACGTAGTAATGAAGTACAACACTGAAACAGTCAATTAAACCTGGTTTCCATCAATATCTTAGAGGACAACGCAAGTTAGGTCTGGGATATGTCTGGGATTTGCCATCATCAGGCTCATTCTTTCGCATATTTCTCATACATGTTGAACAGATCCTGGGTTTTTTCTGGTTTGGATCACGTAGTAATGTGGGACCACACTGAAACAATCAATTAAACCTGATCTTGATAAATATTTTAGAGGATAACGCATGTTAGGTCTGGGTTAGGTCTAGGATTTGCCCTCATCAGGCTCATACTTTCGCATATTTCTCATACTTCATGGCTAGATCCTGGGCTGTTTCTGGATTGTATCAGGTAGTAAAGTGGTACCACACTGAAACATTCAATGAAACCTGGTCTGGATAAATATTTTAGAGGATAACGCATCTTAGGTCTGGGTTAGGTCTAAGATTTGCCCTCATCAGGCTCACAGTTTAGCGTTTTTCACATACTTCTTGAACAGATCCTGGGCTTTCTCTGTTTGGATCACGAAGTAGTGTGGTACCACACTGAAACAGTCCATTAAACCTGGTTTCGCTCAATATTATAGAGGATAACGCATGTTAGGTCTAGGTTAGGTCTGGGATTTTCACTGATCAGACTCATACTTTCGCATTCTTCACATACTTGTTGAACGGATCCTGGGTTTTTTCTGGTTTGGATCACGTAGTATTGTGGTACCACACTGAAACATTCAATTAAACCTGGTCTTGATAAATATTTTAGAGAATAACGCATGTTAGGTCTGGGTTAGGTCTAGGATTTGCCCTCATCAGGCTCATACTTTCGCATATTTCTCATACTTCATGGCTAGATCCTGGGCTATTTCTGGATTGGATCACGTAGTCATGTAGTACCACACTGAAACAGTCAAATAAACCTGGTTTCCATCAATATTCTAGAGGACAACGCATGTTAGGTCTAGGTTAGGCCTGGGATTTGCCCTCATCAGGGTCATACTGTCGCAGTTTTAACATACTTGTTGAACGGATCCTGGGTTTTTTCTGGTATGGTTCACGTAGTAATGTGGTACCACACTGAAACATTCAATTAAACCTTTTCTTGATAAATATTTTAGAGGATAACGCATGTTAGGTTTGGGTTAGGTCTAGGATTTGCCCTCATCAGGCTCATACTTTCGCATATTTCTCATACTTCATGGCTAGATCCTGGGCTATTTCTGGATTGGATCACGTAGTCATGTAGTACCACACTGAAACAGTCAAATAAACCTGGTTTTGATCAATATTTTAGAGTATAATTCATGTTAGGTCTAGGTTAGGTCTGGGATTTGCTCCCATCAGGCTCATTCTTTCGCATATTTCTCATACTTGATGGCTAGATCCTGGGCTTTTTCTGGATTGCATCACGTAGTAATGAAGTACAACACTGAAACAGTCAATTAAACCTGGTTACCATCAATATCTTATAGGACAACGCAAGTTAGGTCTGGGATATGTCTGGGATTTGCCCTCATCAGGCTCATACTTTCGCGTTTTTCACATACTTGTTGAACAGATCCTGGGTTTTTTCTGGTTTGGATCACGTAGTAGTGTGGTACCACGCTGAAACAGTCCATTAAACCTGGTTTGGATCAATATTTTAGAGGATAACGCATGTTAGGTCTAGGTTAGGCCTGGGATTTTCACTCATCAGACTCATACTTTCGCATTCTTCACACACTTGTTGAACGGATCCTGGGTTATTTCTGGTTTGGATCACGTAGTAATGTGGGACCACACTGAAACAGTCAATTAAACCTGGTTTCGATCAATATTTTAGAGAATAATTCATGTTAGGTCTAGGTTAGGTCTGGGATTTGCCCACATCAGGCTCATTCTTTCGTATATTTCTCATACATGTTGAACAGATCCTGGGTTTTTTCTGATTTGGATCACGTAGTAATGTGGGACCACAGTGAAACATTCAATTAAACCTGGTCTTGATAAATATTTTAGAGGATAACGCATGTTAGGTTTGGGTTAGGTCTAGGATTTGCCCTCATCAGGCTCATACTTTCGCATATTTCTCATACTTCATGGGTAGATCCTGGGCTTCTTCTGGATTGCATCACGTAGTAATGAAGTACAACACTGAAACAGTCAATTAAACCTGGTTTCCATCAATATCTTAGAGGACAACGCAAGTTAGGTCTACGTTAGGCCTGGGATTTTCACTCATCAGACTCATACTTTCGCATTCTTCACATACTTGTTGAACAGATCCTGGGTTTTTTCTGGTTTGGATCACGTAGTAGTGTGGTACCACGCTGAAACAGTCCATTGAACCTGGTTTGGATCAATATTTTAGAGGATAACGCATGTTAGGTCTATGTTAGGCCTGGGATTTTCACTCATCAGACTCATACTTTCGCATTCTTCACATACTTGTTGAACGGATCCTGGGTTATTTCTGGTTTGGATCACGTAGTAATGTGGGACCACTCTGAAACAGTCAATTAAACCTGGTTTCGATCAATATTTTAGAGAATAATTCATGTTAGGTCTAGGTTAGGTCTGGGATTTGCCCACATCAGGCTCATTCTTTCGTATATTTCTCATACATGTTGAACAGATCCTGGGTTTTTTCTGGTTTGGATCACGAAGTAATGTGGTACCACACTGAAACAGTCCATTAAACCTGGTTTCGCTCAATATTTTAAAGGATAACGCATGTAAGGTCTAGGTTAGGTCTGGGATTTGCTCTCATCAGGCTCGTTCTTTCGCATATTTCTCATACTTGATGGCTAGAACCTGGGTTTTTTCTGGTTTGGATCACGTAGTAATGTGGTACCACACTGAAACAGTCGATTAAAGCTGGTTTCGATCAATATTTTAGAGGATAACGCAAGTTAGGTCTGGGAATGGTCTGGGATTTGACCTCATCAGACTCATACTTTCGCAACACTTCACATACTCCTTGAACAGATCCTGGGTTATTTTCTGGTTTGGATCACATAGTAATGTGGTACCACACTGAAACAGTCGATTAAACCAGGTTTCGATCAATATTTTAGAGGATAACGCATGTTAGGTCTAGGTTAGGCCTGGGATTTTCACTCATCAGACTCATACTTTCGCATTCTTCACATACTTGTTGAACGGATCCTGGGTTTTTTCTGGTTTGGATCACGTAGTAATGTGGTACCACACTGAAACGGTCAATTAAACCTGGTTTCGATCAATATTTTAGAGGATAACGCAAGTTAGGTCTGGGATAGGTCTGGGATTTGACCTCATCAGACTCATACTTTCGCACATTTCACGTACTCGTTGAACAGATCCTGGGTTATTTTCTGGTTTGGATCACATAGTAATGTGGTACCACACTGAAACAGTCGATTAAACCAGGTTTCGATCAATATTTTAGAGAATAATTCATGTTAGGTCAAGGTTAGGTCTGGGATTTGCTCTCATCAGGCTCATTCTTTCGCATATTTCTCATACTTCATGGCTAGATGCTGGGCTGTTTCTGGATTGTGTCACGTAGTAATGTGGTACCACGCTGAAACAGTCAATTTAACCTGGATTCGATCAATATTTTAGAGGATAACGCAAGTTAGGTCTGGGATAGGTCTAGGATTTGCCCTCATCAGGCTCTTACTTTCGCATATTTCTCATACTTCATTGCTAGATCCTGGCCTATTTCTGGATTGGATCACGTAGTAAAGTGGTACCACATTGAAACATTCAATGAAACCTCGTCTGGATAAATATTTTAGAGGGTAACGCATCTTAGGTCTGGGTTAGGTCTAAGATTTGCCCTCATCAGGCTCACAGTTTCGCGTTTTTCACATACTTGTTGAACAGATCCTAGGTCTTTTCTGGTTTGGATCACGAAGTAGTGTGGTACCACACTGAAACAGTCAATGAAACCTGGTTTCCATCAATATTTTAGAGGATAACGCATGTTAGGTCTAGGTTAGGTCTGGGATTTGCTCTCATCAGGCTCATTCATTCGCATATTTCTCATACTTGATGGCTAGATCCTGGGCTTTTTCTGGATTGCATCACGTAGTAATGTAGTACCACACTGAAACAGACAATGAAACCTGGTTTCCATCAATATTTTAGAGGACAACGCATGTTAGGTCTAGGTAAGGCCTGAGATTTTCACTGATCGGACTCATACTTTCGCATTTTTCACATACTTGTTGAACGGATCCTGGGTTTTTTCTGGTTTGGATCACGTAGTAATGTGGTACCACACTGAAACGGTCAATTAAACCTGGTTTCGATCAATATTTTAGAGAATAATTCATGTTAGGTCAAAGTTAGGTCTGGGATTTGCCCTCATCAGGCTCATTCTTTCGCATATTTCTCAAACTTGATGGCTAGATCCTGGGCTTTTTCTGGATTGCATCACGTAGTAATGAAGTACAACACTGAAACAGTCAATTAAACCTGGTTTCCATCAATATCTTAGAGGACAACGCAAGTTAGGTCTGGGATAGGTCTTGGATTTGCCCTCATCAGGCTCATACTTTCCCGTTTTTCACATACTTGTTGAACAGGTCCTGGGTTTTTTCTGGTTTGGATCACGTAGTAGTGTGGTACCACACTGAAACAGTCCATTATACCTGGTTTGGATCAATATTTTAGAGGATAACGCATGTTAGGTCTAGGTTAGGCCTGGGATTTTCACTCATCAGACTCATTCTTTCGCATTCTTCACATACTTGTTGAACGGATCCTGGGTTTTTTCTGGTTTGGATCACGCAGTAATGTGGGACCACACTGAAACTGTCAATTAAACCTGGTTTCGATCAATATTTTAGAGAATAATTCATGTTAGGTCTAGGTCAGGTCTGGGATTTGCTCTCATCAGGCTCATTCTTTCGCATATTTCTCATACTTGATGGCTAGATCCTGGGCTACTTCTGGATTGCATCACGTAGTAATGTAGTACCACACTGAAACAGACAATGAAACCTGGTTTCCATCAATATTTTAGAGGACAACGCATGTTAGGTCTAGGATAGGCCTGGGATTTTCACTCATCAGACTCATACTTTCGCATTCTTCACATACTTGTTGAACGGATCCTGGGTTTTTTCTGGTTTGGATCACGTAGTAATGTGGGACCACACTGAAACTGTCAATTAAACCTGGTTTCGATCAATATTTTAGAGAATAATTCATGTTAGGTCTAGGTCAGGTCTGGGATTTGCCCACATCAGGCTCATTCTTTCGCATATTTCTCATACATGTTGAACAGATCCTGGGTTTTTTCTGGTTTGGATCACGTAGTAATGTGGGACCACACTGAAACAATCAATTAAACCTGGTCTTGATAAATATTTTAGAGGATAACGCATGTTAGGTCTGGGTTAGGTCTAGGATTTGCCCTCATCAGGCTCATACTTTCGCATATTTCTCATACTTCAAGGCTAGATCCTGGGCTATTTCTGGATTGGATCACGTAGTAAAGTGGTACCACACTGAAACATTCAATGAAACCTGGTCTGGATAAATATTTTAGAGGTTAGCGCATCTTAGGTCTGGGTTAGGTCTAAGATTTGCCCTCATCAGGCTCACAGTTTAGCGTTTTTCACATACTTGTTGAACAGATCCTGGGTTTTTTCTGGTTTGGATCACGAAGTAGTGTGGTACCACACTGAAACAGTCCATTAAACCTGGTTTCGCTCAATATTTTAAAGGATAACGCGTGTAAGGTCTAGGTTAGGTCTGGGATTTGCTCTCATCAGGCTCATTCTTTCGCATATTTCTCATTCTTGATGGCTAGAACCTGGGTTTTTTCTGGTTTGGATCACGTAGTAATGTGGTACCACACTGAAACAGTCGATTAAAGCTGGTTTCGATCAATATTTTAGAGGATAACGCAAGTTAGGTCTGGGAATGGTCTGGGATTTGACCTCATCAGACTCATACTTTCGCAACACTTCACATACTCCTTGAACAGATCCTGGGTTATTTTCTGGTTTGGATCACATAGTAATGTGGTACCACACTGAAAGAGTCGATTAAAGCAGGTTTCGATCAATATTTTAGAGAATAATTCATGTCAGGTCAAGGTTAGGTCTGGGATTTGCTCTCATCAGGCTCATTCTTTCGCATATTTCTCATACTTCATGGCTAGATGCTGGGCTGTTTCTGGATTGTGTCACGTAGTAATGTGGTACCACGCTGAAACAGTCAATTTAACCTGGATTCGATCAATATTTTAGAGGATAACGCAAGTTAAGTCTGGGATAGGCCTGGGATTTTCACTCATCAGACTCATACTTTCGCATTCTTCACATACTTGTTGAACGGATCCTGGGTTTTTTCTGGTTTGGAACACGTAGTAATGTGGTACCACACTGAAACGGTCAATTAAACCTGGTTTCGATCAATATTTTAGAGGATAACGCAAGTTAGGTCTGGGATAGGTCTGGGATTTGCCCTCATCAGGCTCATACTTTCGCATTCTTCACATACTTGTTGAACTGATCCTGGGTTTTTTCTGGTTTGGATCACGTAGTAATGTGGTACCACACTGAAACGGTCAATTAAACCTCGTTTCGATCAAAATTTTAGAGGATAACGCAAGTTAGGACTGGGATAGGTCTGGGATTTGACCTCATCAGACTCATACTTTCGCACACTTCACGTACTCGTTGAACAGATCCTGGGTTATTTTCTGGTTTGGATCACATAGTAATGTGGTACCACACTGAAACAGTCGATTAAAGCAGGTTTCGATCAATATTTTAGAGAATAATTCATGTCAGGTCAAGGTTAGGTCTGGGATTTGCTCTCATCAGGCTCATTCTTTCGTATATTTCTCATACTTCATGGCTAGATGCTGGGCTGTTTCTGGATTGTGTCACGTAGTAATGTGGTACCACGCTGAAACAGTCAATTTAACCTGGATTCGATCAATATTTTAGAGGATAACGCAAGTTAGGTCTGGGATAGGTCTAGGATATGCCCTAATCAGGCTCTTACTTTCGCATATTTCTCATACTTCATGGCTAGATCCTGGCCTATTTCTGGATTGGATCACGTAGTAAAGTGGTACCACATTGAAACATTCAATGAAACCTCGTCTGGATAAATATTTTAGAGGGTAACGCATCTTAGGTCTGGGTTAGGTCTAAGATTTGCCCTCATCAGGCTCACAGTTTCGCGTTTTTCACATACTTGTTGAACAGATCCTGGGTTTTTTCTGGTTTGGATCACGAAGTAGTGTGGTACCACACTGAAACAGTCAATGAAACCTGGTTTGGATCAATATTTTAGAGGATAACGCATGTTAGGTCTAGGTTAGGTCTGGGATTTGCTCTCATCAGGCTCATTCATTCGCATATTTCTCATACTTGATGGCTAGATCCTGGGCTTTTTCTGGATTGCATCACGTAGTAATGTAGTACCACACTGAAACAGACAATGAAACCTGGTTTCCATCAATATTTTAGAGGACAACGCATGTTAGGTCTAGGTAAGGCCTGAGATTTTCACTGATCGGACTCATACTTTCGCATTCTTCACATACTTCTTGAACGGATCCTGGGTTTTTTCTGGTTTGGATCACGTAGTAATGTGGTACCACACTGAAGCGGTCAATTAAATCTGGTTTCGATCAATATTTTAGAGAATAATTCATGTTAGGTCAAAGTTAGGTCTGGGATTTGCCCTCATCAAGCTCATTCTTTCGCATATTTCTCAAACTTGATGGCTAGATCCAGGGCTTTTTCAGTATTGCATCACGTAGTAATGTGGTACCACACTGAAACATTCAATTAAACCTGGTCTTGACAAATATTTTAGAGGCTAACGCATGTTAGGTCTGGGTTAGGTCTAGGATTTGCCCTCATCAGGCTCATACTTTCGCATATTTCTCATACTTCATGGCTACATCCTGGGCTTTTTCTGGATTGCATCACGTAGTAGTGTGGTACCACACTGAAACAGTCCATTATACCTGGTTTGGATCAATATTTTAGAGGACAACGCATGTTAGGTCTAGGTAAGGCCTGAGATTTTCACTGATCGGACTCATACTTTCGCATTCTTCACATACTTCTTGAACGGATCCTGGGTTTTTTCTGGTTTGGATCAGGTAGTAATGTGGAACCACACTGAAACAGTCGATTAAACCTGGTTTCGATCAATATTTTAGAGGATAACGCAAGTTAAGTCTGGGATTGGTCTGGGATTAGACCTCATCAGACTCATACTTTCGCACACGTCACATACTCGTTGAACAGATCCTGGGTTATTTTCTGGTTTGGATCATATAGTAATGTGGTACCACACTGAAACAGACGATTAAACCAGGTTTCGATCAATATTTTTGAGGATAACGCATGTTAGGTCTAGGTTAGGCCTGGGATTTTCACTCATCAGACTCATACTTTCGCATTCTTCACATACTTGTTGAACGGATCCTGGGTTTTTTCTGGTTTGGATCACGTAGTAATGTGGGACCACACTGAAACAGTCAATTAAACCTCGTTTCGATCAATATTTTAGAGAATAATTCATGTTAGGTCTAGGTCAGGTCTGGGATTTGCTGTCATCAGGCTCATTCTTTCGCATATTTCTCATACTTGATGGCTAGATCCTGGGCTTTTTCTGGATTGCATCACGTAGTAACGAAGTACAACACTGAAACAGTCAATTAACCCTGGTTTCCATCAATATCTTAGAGGACAACGCAAGTTAGGTCTGGGATATGTCTGGGATTTGCCCTCATCAGGCTCATACTTTCGCGTTTTTCACATACTTGTTGAACAGATCCTGGGTTTTTTCTGGTTTGGATCACGTAGTAGTGTGGTACCACGCTGAAACAGTCCATTAAACCTGGTTTGGATCAATATTTTAGAGGATAACCCATGTTAGGTCTAGGTTAGGCCTGGGATTTTCACTCATCAGACTCATACCTTCGCATTCTTCACATACTTGATGGCTAGATCCTGGTTTTTTTCTGGTTTGGATCACGTAGTAATGTGGTACCACACTGAAACAGTCGATTAAACCTGGTTTCGATCAATATTTTAGAGGATAACGCAAGTTAAGTCAGGGAATGGTCTGGGATTTGACCTCATCAGACTCATACTTTCGCACACTTCACATACTCGTTGAACGGATCCTGGGTTATTTTCTGGTTTGGATCACATAGTAATGTGGTACCACACTGAAACAGTCGATTAAACCAGGTTTCGATCAATTTTTTTGAGGATAACGCATGTTAGGTCTAGGTTAGGTCTGGGATTTTCACTCATCAGACTCATACTTTCGCATTCTTCACATACTTGTTGAACGGATCCTGGGATTTTTCTGGTTTGGATCACGTAGTAATGTGGGACCACACTGAAACAGTCAATTAAACCTGGTTTCGATCAATATTTTAGAGAATAATTCATGTTAGGTCTAGGTTAGGCCTGGGATTTGCCCTCGTCAGGCTCATACTTTCGCATATTTCTCATACTTCATGGCTAGATCCTGGGCTATTTCTGGATTGGATCACGTAGTAATGTGGTACCACACTGAAACTGTCAATTAAACCTGGTTTCGATCAATATTTTAGAGGATAACGCATGTTAGGTCTAGGTTAGGCCTGGGATTTTCACTCATCAGACTCATACTTTCGCATTCTTCACATACTTGTTGAACGGATCCTGGGTTTTTTCTGGTTTGGATCACGTAGTAATGTGGTACCACACTGAAACGGTCAATTAAACCTGGTTTCGATCAATATTTTAGAGGATAACGCAAGTTAGGTCTGGGATAGGTCTGGGATTTGACCTCATCAGACTCATACTTTCGCACACTTCACGTACTCGTTGAACAGATCCTGGGTTATTTTCTGGTTTGGATCACATAGTAATGTGGTACCACACTGAAACAGTCGATTAAACCAGGTTTCGATCAATATTTTAGAGAATAATTCATGTTAGGTCAAGGTTAGGTCTGGGATTTGCTCTCATCAGGCTCATTCTTTCGCATATTTCTCATACTTCATGGCTAGATGCTGGGCTGTTTCTGGATTGTGTCACGTAGTAATGTGGTACCACGCTGAAACAGTCAATTTAACCTGGATTCGATCAATATTTTAGAGGATAACGCAAGTTAGGTCTGGGATAGGTCTAGGATTTGCCCTCATCAGGCTCTTACTTTCGCATATTTCTCATACTTCATTGCTAGATCCTGGCCTATTTCTGGATTGGATCACGTAGTAAAGTGGTACCACATTGAAACATTCAATGAAACCTCGTCTGGATAAATATTTTAGAGGGTAACGCATCTTAGGTCTGGGTTAGGTCTAAGATTTGCCCTCATCAGGCTCACAGTTTCGCGTTTTTCACATACTTGTTGAACAGATCCTAGGTCTTTTCTGGTTTGGATCACGAAGTAGTGTGGTACCACACTGAAACAGTCAATGAAACCTGGTTTCCATCAATATTTTAGAGGATAACGCATGTTAGGTCTAGGTTAGGCCTGGGATTTTCACTCATCAGACTCATACTTTCGCATTCTTCACATACTTGTTGAACGGATCCTGGGTTTTTTCTGGTTTGGATCACGTAGTAATGTGGGACCACACTGAAACTGTCAATTAAACCTGGTTTCGATCAATATTTTAGAGAATAATTCATGTTAGGTCTAGGTCAGGTCTGGGATTTGCTCTCATCAGGCTCATTCTTTCGCATATTTCTCATACTTGATGGCTAGATCCTGGGCTACTTCTGGATGGCATCACGTAGTAATGTAGTACCACACTGAAACAGACAATGAAACCTGGTTTCCATCAATATTTTAGAGGACAACGCATGTTAGGTCTAGGTTAGGCCTGGGATTTTCACTCATCAGACTCATACTTTCGCATTCTTCACATACTTGTTGAACGGATCCTGGGTTTTTTCTGGTTTGGATCACGTAGTAATGTGGGACCACACTGAAACTGTCAATTAAACCTGGTTTCGATCAATATTTTAGAGAATAATTCATGTTAGGTCTAGGTCAGGTCTGGGATTTGCCCACATCAGGCTCATTCTTTCGCATATTTCTCATACATGTTGAACAGATCCTGGGTTTTTTCTGGTTTGGATCACGTAGTAATGTGGGACCACACTGAAACAATCAATTAAACCTGGTCTTGATAAATATTTTAGAGGATAACGCATGTTAGGTCTGGGTTAGGTCTAGGATTTGCCCTCATCAGGCTCATACTTTCGCATATTTCTCATACTTCAAGGCTAGATCCTGGGCTATTTCTGGATTGGATCACGTAGTAAAGTGGTACCACACTGAAACATTCAATGAAACCTGGTCTGGATAAATATTTTAGAGGTTAGCGCATCTTAGGTCTGGGTTAGGTCTAAGATTTGCCCTCATCAGGCTCACAGTTTAGCGTTTTTCACATACTTGTTGAACAGATCCTGGGTTTTTTCTGGTTTGGATAACGAAGTAATGTGGTACCACACTGAAACAGTCCATTAAACCTGGTTTCGCTCAATATTTTAAAGGATAACGCGTGTAAGGTCTAGGTTAGGTCTGGGATTTGCTCTCATCAGGCTCATTCTTTCGCATATTTCTCATACTTGATGGCTAGAACCTGGGTTTTTTCTGGTTTGGATCACGTAGTAATGTGGTACCACACTGAAACAGTCGATTAAACCTGGTTTCGATCAATATTTTAGAGGATAACGCAAGTTAGGTCTGGGAATGGTCTGGGATTTGACCTCATCAGACTCATACTTTCGCAACACTTCACATACTCCTTGAACAGATCCTGGGTTATTTTCTGGTTTGGATCACATAGTAATGTGGTACCACACTGAAACAGTCGATTAAAGCAGGTTTCGATCAATATTTTAGAGAATAATTCATGTCAGGTCAAGGTTAGGTCTGGGATTTGCTCTCATCAGGCTCATTCTTTCGCATATTTCTCATACTTCATGGCTAGATGCTGGGCTGTTTCTGGATTGTGTCACGTAGTAATGTGGTACCACGCTGAAACAGTCAATTTAACCTGGATTCGATCAATATTTTAGAGAATAATTCATGTTAGGTCAAGGTTAGGTCTGGGATTTGCTCTCATCAGGCTCATTCTTTCGCATATTTCTCATACTTCATGGCTAGATGCTGGGCTGTTTCTGGATTGTGTCACGTAGTAATGTGGTACCACGCTGAAACAGTCAATTTAACCTGGATTCGATCAATATTTTAGAGGATAACGCAAGTTAGGTCTGGGATAGGTCTAGGATTTGCCCTCATCAGGCTCTTACTTTCGCATATTTCTCATACTTCATTGCTAGATCCTGGCCTATTTCTGGATTGGATCACGTAGTAAAGTGGTACCACATTGAAACATTCAATGAAACCTCGTCTGGATAAATATTTTAGAGGGTAACGCATCTTAGGTCTGGGTTAGGTCTAAGATTTGCCCTCATCAGGCTCACAGTTTCGCGTTTTTCACATACTTGTTGAACAGATCCTAGGTCTTTTCTGGTTTGGATCACGAAGTAGTGTGGTACCACACTGAAACAGTCAATGAAACCTGGTTTCCATCAATATTTTAGAGGATAACGCATGTTAGGTCTAGGTTAGGTCTGGGATTTGCTCTCATCAGGCTCATTCATTCGCATATTTCTCATACTTGATGGCTAGATCCTGGGCTTTTTCTGGATTGCATCACGTAGTAATGTAGTACCACACTGAAACAGACAATGAAACCTGGTTTCCATCAATATTTTAGAGGACAACGCATGTTAGGTCTAGGTAAGGCCTGAGATTTTCACTGATCGGACTCATACTTTCGCATTTTTCACATACTTGTTGAACGGATCCTGGGTTTTTTCTGGTTTGGATCACGTAGTAATGTGGTACCACACTGAAACGGTCAATTAAACCTGGTTTCGATCAATATTTTAGAGAATAATTCATGTTAGGTCAAAGTTAGGTCTGGGATTTGCCGTCATCAGGCTCATTCTTTCGCATATTTCTCAAACTTGATGGCTAGATCCTGGGCTTTTTCTGGATTGCATCACGTAGTAATGAAGTACAACACTGAAACAGTCAATTAAACCTGGTTTCCATCAATATCTTAGAGGACAACGCAAGTTAGGTCTGGGATAGGTCTTGGATTTGCCCTCATCAGGCTCATACTTTCGCGTTTTTCACATACTTGTTGAACAGGTCCTGGGTTTTTTCTGGTTTGGATCACGTAGTAGTGTGGTACCACACTGAAACAGTCCATTATACCTGGTTTGGATCAATATTTTAGAGGATAACGCATGTTAGGTCTAGGTTAGGCCTGGGATTTTCACTCATCAGACTCATACTTTCGCATTCTTCACATACTTGTTGAACGGATCCTGGGTTTTTTCTGGTTTGGATCACGTAGTAATGTGGGACCACACTGAAACTGTCAATTAAACCTGGTTTCGATCAATATTTTAGAGAATAATTCATGTTAGGTCTAGGTCAGGTCTGGGATTTGCTCTCATCAGGCTCATTCTTTCGCATATTTCTCATACTTGATGGCTAGATCCTGGGCTACTTCTGGATTGCATCACGTAGTAATGTAGTACCACACTGAAACAGACAATGAAACCTGGTTTCCATCAATATTTTAGAGGACAACGCATGTTAGGTCTAGGTTAGGCCTGGGATTTTCACTCATCAGACTCATACTTTCGCATTCTTCACATACTTGTTGAACGGATCCTGGGTTTTTTCTGGTTTGGATCACGTAGTAATGTGGGACCACACTGAAACTGTCAATTAAACCTGGTTTCGATCAATATTTTAGAGAATAATTCATGTTAGGTCTAGGTCAGGTCTGGGATTTGCCCACATCAGGCTCATTCTTTCGCATATTTCTCATACATGTTGAACAGATCCTGGGTTTTTTCTGGTTTGGATCACGTAGTAATGTGGGACCACACTGAAACAATCAATTAAACCTGGTCTTGATAAATATTTTAGAGGATAACGCATGTTAGGTCTGGGTTAGGTCTAGGATTTGCCCTCATCAGGCTCATACTTTCGCATATTTCTCATACTTCAAGGCTAGATCCTGGGCTATTTCTGGATTGGATCACGTAGTAAAGTGGTACCACACTGAAACATTCAATGAAACCTGGTCTGGATAAATATTTTAGAGGTTAGCGCATCTTAGGTCTGGGTTAGGTCTAAGATTTGCCCTCATCATGCTCACAGTTTAGCGTTTTTCACATACTTGTTGAACAGATCCTGGGTTTTTTCTGGTTTGGATCACGAAGTAATGTGGTACCACACTGAAACAGTCCATTAAACCTGGTTTCGCTCAATATTTTAAAGGATAACGCGTGTAAGGTCTAGGTTAGGTCTGGGATTTGCTCTCATCAGGCTCATTCTTTCGCATATTTCTCATACTTGATGGCTAGAACCTGGGTTTTTTCTGGTTTGGATCACGTAGTAATGTGGTACCACACTGAAACAGTCGATTAAAGCTGGTTTCGATCAATATTTTAGAGGATAACGCAAGTTAGGTCTGGGAATGGTCTGGGATTTGACCTCATCAGACTCATACTTTCGCAACACTTCACATACTCCTTGAACAGATCCTGGGTTATTTTCTGGTTTGGATCACATAGTAATGTGGTACCACACTGAAACAGTCGATTAAAGCAGGTTTCGATCAATATTTTAGAGAATAATTCATGTCAGGTCAAGGTTAGGTCTGGGATTTGCTCTCATCAGGCTCATTCTTTCGCATATTTCTCATACTTCATGGCTAGATGCTGGGCTGTTTCTGGATTGTGTCACGTAGTAATGTGGTACCACGCTGAAACAGTCAATTTAACCTGGATTCGATCAATATTTTAGAGGATAACGCAAGTTAAGTCTGGGATAGGCCTGGGATTTTCACTCATCAGACTCATACTTTCGCATTCTTCACATACTTGTTGAACGGATCCTGGGTTTTTTCTGGTTTGGAACACGTAGTAATGTGGTACCACACTGAAACGGTCAATTAAACCTGGTTTCGATCAATATTTTAGAGGATAACGCAAGTTAGGTCTGGGATAGGTCTGGGATTTGCCCTCATCAGGCTCATACTTTCGCATTCTTCACATACTTGTTGAACTGATCCTGGGTTTTTTCTGGTTTGGATCACGTAGTAATGTGGTACCACACTGAAACGGTCAATTAAACCTCGTTTCGATCAAAATTTTAGAGGATAACGCAAGTTAGGACTGGGATAGGTCTGGGATTTGACCTCATCAGACTCATACTTTCGCACACTTCACGTACTCGTTGAACAGATCCTGGGTTATTTTCTGGTTTGGATCACATAGTAATGTGGTACCACACTGAAACAGTCGATTAAAGCAGGTTTCGATCAATATTTTAGAGAATAATTCATGTCAGGTCAAGGTTAGGTCTGGGATTTGCTCTCATCAGGCTCATTCTTTCGCATATTTCTCATACTTCATGGCTAGATGCTGGGCTGTTTCTGGATTGTGTCACGTAGTAATGTGGTACCACGCTGAAACAGTCAATTTAACCTGGATTCGATCAATATTTTAGAGGATAACGCAAGTTAGGTCTGGGATAGGTCTAGGATATGCCCTAATCAGGCTCTTACTTTCGCATATTTCTCATACTTCATGGCTAGATCCTGGCCTATTTCTGGATTGGATCACGTAATAAAGTGGTACCACATTGAAACATTCAATGAAACCTCGTCTGGATAAATATTTTAGAGGGTAACGCATCTTAGGTCTGGGTTAGGTCTAAGACTTGCCCTCATCAGGCTCACAGTTTCGCGTTTTTCACATACTTGTTGAACAGATCCTGGGTTTTTTCTGGTTTGGATCACGAAGTAGTGTGGTACCACACTGAAACAGTCAATGAAACCTGGTTTGGATCAATATTTTAGAGGATAACGCATGTTAGGTCTAGGTTAGGTCTGGGATTTGCTCTCATCAGGCTCATTCATTCGCATATTTCTCATACTTGATGGCTAGATCCTGGGCTTTTTCTGGATTGCATCACGTAGTAATGTAGTACCACACTGAAACAGACAATGAAACCTGGTTTCCATCAATATTTTAGAGGACAACGCATGTTAGGTCTAGGTAAGGCCTGAGATTTTCACTGATCGGACTCATACTTTCGCATTCTTCACATACTTCTTGAACGGATCCTGGGTTTTTTCTGGTTTGGATCACGTAGTAATGTGGTACCACACTGAAGCGGTCAATTAAATCTGGTTTCGATCAATATTTTAGAGAATAATTCATGTTAGGTCAAAGTTAGGTCTGGGATTTGCCCTCATCAAGCTCATTCTTTCGCATATTTCTCAAACTTGATGGCTAGATCCAGGGCTTTTTCAGTATTGCATCACGTAGTAATGTGGTACCACACTGAAACATTCAATTAAACCTGGTCTTGACAAATATTTTAGAGGCTAACGCATGTTAGGTCTGGGTTAGGTCTAGGATTTGCCCTCATCAGGCTCATACTTTCGCATATTTCTCATACTTCATGGCTACATCCTGGGCTTTTTCTGGATTGCATCACGTAGTAGTGTGGTACCACACTGAAACAGTCCATTATACCTGGTTTGGATCAATATTTTAGAGGACAACGCATGTTAGGTCTAGGTAAGGCCTGAGATTTTCACTGATCGGACTCATACTTTCGCATTCTTCACATACTTCTTGAACGGATCCTGGGTTTTTTCTGGTTTGGATCAGGTAGTAATGTGGAACCACACTGAAACAGTCGATTAAACCTGGTTTCGATCAATATTTTAGAGGATAACGCAAGTTAAGTCTGGGATTGGTCTGGGATTAGACCTCATCAGACTCATACTTTCGCACACGTCACATACTCGTTGAACAGATCCTGGGTTATTTTCTGGTTTGGATCATATAGTAATGTGGTACCACACTGAAACAGACGATTAAACCAGGTTTCGATCAATATTTTTGAGGATAACGCATGTTAGGTCTAGGTTAGGCCTGGGATTTTCACTCATCAGACTCATACTTTCGCATTCTTCACATACTTGTTGAACGGATCCTGGGTTTTTTCTGGTTTGGATCACGTAGTAATGTGGGACCACACTGAAACAGTCAATTAAACCTCGTTTCGATCAATATTTTAGAGAATAATTCATGTTAGGTCTAGGTCAGGTCTGGGATTTGCTGTCATCAGGCTCATTCTTTCGCATATTTCTCATACTTGATGGCTAGATCCTGGGCTTTTTCTGGATTGCATCACGTAGTAACGAAGTACAACACTGAAACAGTCAATTAACCCTGGTTTCAATCAATATCTTAGAGGACAACGCAAGTTAGGTCTGGGATATGTCTGGGATTTGCCCTCATCAGGCTCACACTTTCGCGTTTTTCACATACTTGTTGAACAGATCCTGGGTTTTTTCTGGTTTGGATCACGTAGTAGTGTGGTACCACGCTGAAACAGTCCATTAAACCTGGTTTGGATCAATATTTTAGAGGATAACCCATGTTAGGTCTAGGTTAGGCCTGGGATTTTCACTCATCAGACTCATACCTTCGCATTCTTCACATACTTGATGGCTAGATCCTGGTTTTTTTCTGGTTTGGATCACGTAGTAATGTGGTACCACACTGAAACAGTCGATTAAACCTGGTTTCGATCAATATTTTAGAGGATAACGCAAGTTAAGTCAGGGAATGGTCTGGGATTTGACCTCATCAGACTCATACTTTCGCACACTTCACATACTCGTTGAACGGATCCTGGGTTATTTTCTGGTTTGGATCACATAGTAATGTGGTACCACACTGAAACAGTCGATTAAACCAGGTTTCGACCAATTTTTTTGAGGATAACGCATGTTAGGTCTAGGTTAGGTCTGGGATTTTCACTCATCAGACTCATACTTTCGCATTCTTCACATACTTGTTGAACGGATCCTGGGTTTTTTCTGGTTTGGATCACGTAGTAATGTGGGACCACACTGAAACAGTCAATTAAACCTGGTTTCGATCAATATTTTAGAGAATAATTCATGTTAGGTCTAGGTTAGGCCTGGGATTTGCCCTCGTCAGGCTCATACTTTCGCATATTTCTCATACTTCATGGCTAGATCCTGGGCTATTTCTGGATTGGATCACGTAGTAATGTGGTACCACACTGAAACTGTCAATTAAACCTGGTTTCGATCAATATTTTAGAGGATAACGCAAGTTAGGTCTGGGATATGTCTGGGATTTGCCCTCATCAGGCTCATACTTTCGCGTTTTTCACACACTTGTTGAACAGATCCTGGGTTTTTTCTGGTTTGGATCACGTAGTAGTGTGGTACCACGCTTAAACAGTCCATTAAACCTGGTCTCGCTCAATATTTTAGAGGATAACGCATGTAAGGTCTAGGTTAGGTCTGGGATTTGCTCTCATCAGGCTCATTCTTTCGCATATTTCTCATACTTGATGGCTAGATCCTGGGTTTTTTCTGGTTTGGATCACGTAGTAATGTGGTACCACACTGAAACAGTCGATTAAACCTGGTTTCGATCAATATTTTAGAGGATAACGCAAGTTAAGTCTGGGAATGGTCTGGGATTTGACCTCATCAGACTCATACTTTCGCATTCTTCACATACTTGTTGAACGGATCCTGGGTTTTTTCTGGTTTAGATCACGTAGTAATGTGGTACCACACTGAAACAGTCGATTAAACCAGGTTTCGATCAATATTTTTGAGGATAACGCATGTTAGGTCTAGGTTAGGCCTGGGATTTGACCTCATCAGACTCATACTTTCGCATTCTTCACATACTTGTTGAACGGATCCTGGATTTTTTCTGGTTTGGATCACGTAGTAATGTGGTACCACACTGAAACAGTCGATTAAACCTGGTTTCGATCAATATTTTAGAGGATAACGCAAGCTAGGTCTGGGATAGGTCTGGGATTTGACCTCATCAGATTCATACTTTCGCACATTTCACATACTCCTTGAACAGATCCTGGGTTATTTTCTGGTTTGGATCACATAGTAATGTGGTACCACACTGAAACAGTCGATTAAACCAGGTTTCGATCTATATTTTAGAGGATAACGCATGTTAGGTCTGGGATAGGTCTGGGATTTGCTCTCATCAGGCTGATTCTTTCGCATATTTCTCATACTTCATGGCTAGATCCTGGGCTGTTTCTGGATTGTATCACGTAGTAATGGGGTACCACGCTGAAACAGCCAATTAAACCTGGTTTCGATCAATATTTTAGAGGATAACGCAAGTTAGGTCTGGGATAGGTCTAGGATTTGCCCACATCAGGCTCTTACTTTCGCATATTTCTCATACTTCATGGCTAGATCCTGGGCTGTTTCTGGATTGTATCACGTAGTAATGTGGTACCACGCTGAAACAGCCAATTAAACCCGGTTTCCATCAATATTTTAGAGGACAACGCAAGTTAGGTCTAGGTGAGGCCTGAGATTTTCACTGATCAGACTCATACTTTCGCATTCTTCACATACTTGTTGAACGGATCCTGGGATTTTTCTGGTTTTGATCACGTAGTAGTGTGGTACCACACTGAAACGTTCAATTAAACCTGGTCTTGATAAATATTTTAGAGAATAACGCAAGTTAGGTCTGGGTTAGGTCCAGGATTTGTCCACATCAGGCTCATACTTTCGCATATTTCTCATACTTGATGGCTAGATCCTGGGCTTTTTCTGGATTGCATCACGTAGTAATGAAGTACAACACTGAAACAGTCAATTAAACCTGGTTTCGATCAATATTTTAGAGAATAATTCATGTTAGGTCTAGGTTAGGTCTGGGATTTGCTCTCATCAGGCTCATTCTTTCGCATATTTCTCATACTTGATGGCTAGATCCTGGGTTTTTTCTGGATTGCATCACGTAGTAATGAAGTACAACACTGAAACAGTCAATTAAACCTGGTTTCCATCAATCTTTTAGAGGACAACGCATGTTAGGTCTAGGTTAGGCCTGGGATTTGCCCTCATCAGGGTCATACTGTCGCAGTTTTAACATACTTGTTGAGCGGATCCTGGGTTTTTTCTGGTTTGGTTCACGTAGTAATGTGGTACCACACTGAAACATTCAATTAAACCTGGTCTTGATAAATATTTTAGAGGATAACGCATGTTAGGTTTGGGTTGGGTCTAGGATTTGCCCTCATCGGGCTCATACTTTCGCATATTTCACATACTTCATGGCTAGATCCTGGGCTGTTTCTGGATTGTATCACGTAGTAATGTGGTACCACGCTGAAACAGTCGATTAAACCTGGTTTCGATCAATATTTTAGAGGATAACGCAAGTTAAGTCTGGGATAGGTCTGGGATTTGCCTCATCAGACTCATACTTTCGCATTCTTCACATACTTGTTGAACGGATCCTGGGTTTTTTCTGGTTTGGATCACGTAGTAATGTGGGACCACACCGAAACAGTCGACTAAACCTGGTTTCGATCAATATTTTAGAGGATAACGCATGTTAGGTCTAGGTTAGGCCTGGGATTTTCCCTGATTAGGCTCATACTTTCGCATTCTTCACATACTTGTTGAACGGATCCTGTGTTTTTTCTGGTTTGGATCACGTAGTAATGTGGTACCACACTGAAACATTCAATTAAACCTGGACTTGATAAATATTTTAGAGAATAACGCAAGTTAGGTCTGGGTTAGGTCTAGGATTTGTCCTCATCAGGCTCATACTTTCGCATATTTCGCATACTTCATGGCTAGATCCTGGGCTATTTCTGGATTGGATCACGTAGTAATGTGGTACTACACTGAAACAGTCAATTAAACCTGGTTTTGATCAATATTTTAGAGAATAATTCATGTTAGGTATAGGTTAGGTCTGGGATTTGCTCTCATCAGGCTCATTCTTTCGCATATTTCTCATACATGTTGAACAGATACTGGGTTTTTTCTGGTTTGGATCACGTAGTAATGTGGGACCACACAGAAACAATCAATTAAACCTGATCTTGATAAATATTTTAGAGGATAACGCATGTTAGGTCTGGGTTAAGTCTAGGATTTGCTCTCATCAGGCTCATACTTTCGTATATTTCTCATACTTCATGGCTAGATCCTGGGCTGTTTCTGGATTGTATCACGTAGTAATGGGGTACCACGCTGAAACAGCCAATTAAACCTGGTTTCGATCAATATTTTAGAGGATAACGCAAGTTAGGTCTGGGATAGGTCTAGGATTTGCCCTCATCAGGCTCTTACTTTCGCATATTTCTCATACTTCATGGCTAGATCCTGGGCTATTTCTGGATTGGATCACGTAGTAAAGTGGTAACACACTGAAACATTCAATGGAACCTGGTCTGGATAAATATTTTAGAGGATAACGCATCTTAGGTCTGGGTTAGGTCTAAGATTTGCCCTCATCAGGCTCACAATTTAGCGTTTTTCACATACTTCTTGAACAGATCCTGGGCTTTCTCTGGTTTGGATCACGACGTAGTGTGGTACCTCACTGAAACAGTCCATTAAACCTGGTTTCGCTCAATATTTTAGAGGATAACGCATGTTAGGTCTAGGTTAGGTCTGGGATTTGCTCTCATCAGGCTCATTCTTTCGCATATTTCTCATACTTGATGGCTAGATCCTGGGCTTTTTCTGGATTGCATCACGTAGTAATGTAGTACCACACTGAAACAGTCAATGAAACCTGGTTTCCATCAATATTTTAGAGGACAACGCAAGTCAGGTCTAGGTGAGGCCTGAGATTTTCACTGATCAGACTCATACTTTCGCATTCTTCACATACTTGTTGAACGGATCCGGGGTTTTTTCTGGTTTCGATCACGTAGTAGTGTGGTACCACACTGAAACATTCAATTAAACCTGGTCTTGATAAATATTTTGGAGAATAACGCATGTTAGGTCTAGGTTAGGTCAGGGATTTGCTCCCATCAGGCTCATTCTTTCGCATATTTCTCATACTTGATGGCTAGATCCTGGGCTTTTTCTGGATTGCATCACGTAGTAATGTAGTACAACACTGAAACAGTCAATTAAACCTGGTTCCGATCAATATTTTAGAGAATAATTCATGTTTGGTCTAGGTTAGGTCTGGGAATTGCCCTCATCAGGCTCATACTTTCGCATATTTCTCATACTTCATGGCTAGATCCTGGGCTATTTCTGGATTGGATCACGTAGTAATGTGGTACCACACTGAAACAGTCAATTAAACCTGGTTTTGATCAATATTTTAGAGAATAATTCATGTTAGGTCTAGGTTAGGTCAGGGATTTGGTCTCGTCAGGCTCATTCTTTCGCATATTTCTCATACTTGATGGCTAGATCCTGGGCTTTTTCTGGATTGCATCACGTAGTAATGAAGTACAACACTGAAACAGTCAATTAAACCTGGTTTCGATCAATATTTTAGAGAATAATTCTTGTTAGGTCTAGGTTAGGTCTGGGATTTGCTCTCATCAGGCTCATTCTTTCGCATATTTCTCATACTTGATGGCTAGATCCTGGGTTTTTTCTGGTTTGGATCACGTAGTAATGTGGTACCACACTGAAACAGTCGATTAAACCTGGTTTCGATCAATATTTTAGAGGATAACGCAAGTTAAGTCTGGGAATGGTCTGGGATTTGACCTCATCAGACTCATACTTTCGCATTCTTCACATACTTGTTGAACGGATCCTGGGTTTTTTCTGGTTTGGATCACGTAGTAATGTGGTACCACTCTGAAACAGTCCATTAAACCTGGTCTCGCTCAATATTTTATATGATAACGCATGTAAGGTCTAGGTTAGGTCTGGGATTTGCTCTCATCAGGCTCATTCTTTCGCATATTTCTCATACTTGATGGCTAGATCCTGGGTTTTTTCTGGTTTGGATCACGTAGTAATGTGGTACCACACTGAAACAGTCGATTAAACCTGGTTTCGATCAATATTTTAGAGGATAACGCAAGTTAAGTCTGGGATAGGTCTGGGATTTGACCTCATCAGACTCATACTTTCGCATTCTTCACATACTTGTTGAACGGATCCTGGGTTTTTTCTGGTTTGGATCACGTAGTAATGTGGGACCACACCGAAACAGTCGACTAAACCTGGTTTCGATCAATATTTTAGAGGATAACGCATGTTAGGTCTAGGATAGGTCTGGGATTTGCTCTCATCAGGCTCATACTTTCGCATTCTTCACATACTTGTTGAACGGATCCTGTGTTTTTTCTGGTTTGGATCACGTAGTAATGTGGTACCACACTGAAACATTCAATTAAACCTGGACTTGATAAATATTTTAGAGAATAACGCATGTTAGGTCTGGGTTAGGTCTAGGATTTGTCCTCATCAGGCTCATACTTTCGCATATTTCTCATACTTCATGGCTAGATCCCGGGCTATTTCTGGATTGGATCACGTAGTAATGTGGTACTACACTGAAACAGTCAATTAAACCTGGTTTTGATCAATATTTTAGAGAATAATTCATCTTAGGTATAGGTTAGGTCTGGGATTTGCTCTCATCAGGCTCATTCTTTCGCATATTTCTCATACATGTTGAACAGATACTGGGTTTTTTCTGGTTTGGATCACGTAGTAATGTGGGACCACACTGAAACAATCAATTAAACCTGATCTTGATAAATATTTTAGAGGATAACGCATGTTAGGTCTGGGTTAAGTCTAGGATTTGCTCTCATCAGGCTCATACTTTCGCATATTTCTCATACTTCATGGCTAGATCCTGGGCTTTTTCTGGATTGCATCACGTAGTAATGAAGTACAACACTGAAACAGTCAATTAAACCTGGTTTCGATCAATATTTTAGAGAATAATTCATGTTAGGTCTAGGTTAGGTCTGGGATTTGCTCTCATCAGGCTCATTGTTTCGCATATTTCTCATACTTGATGGCTAGATCCTGGGCTTTTTCTGGATTGCATCACGTAGTAATGAAGTACAACACTGAAACAGTCAATTAAACCTGGTTTCCATCAATATTCTAGAGGACAACGCATGTTAGGTCTAGGTTAGGCCTGGGATTTGCCCTCATCAGGGTCATACTGTCGCAGTTTTAACATACTTGTTGAACGGATCCTGGGTTTTTTCTGGATTTGTTCACGTATTAATGTGGTACCACACTGAAACATTCAATTAAACCTTTTCTTGATGAATATTTTAGAGGATAACGCATGTTAGGTTTGGGTTAGGTCTAGGATTTGCCCTCATCAGGCTCATACTTTCGCATATTTCTCATACTTCATGGCTAGATCCTGGGCTGTTTCTGGATTGTATCAGGTAGTAAAGTGGTACCATGCTGAAACAGTCCATTAAACCTGGTCTGGATAAATATTTTAGAGGATAACGCATCTTAGGTCTGGGTTAGGTCTAGGATTTGCCCTCATCAGGCTCATACTTTCGCATATTTCTCATACTTCATGGCTAGAGCCTGGGCTATTTCTGGATTGCATCACGTAGTAATGTAGTACAACACTGAAACAGTCAATTAAACCTGGATCCGATCAATATTTTAGAGAATAATTCATGTTAGGTCCAGGTTAGGTCTGGGATTTGCTCTCATCAGGTTCATTCTTTCCCATATTTCTCATACTTGATGGCTAGATCCTGGGCTTTTTCTGGATTGCATCACGTAGTAATGAAGTACAACACTGAAACAGTCAATTAAACCTGGTTTCCATCAATATTCTAGAGGAGAACGCATGTTAGGTCTAGGTTAGGCCTGGGATTTGCCCTCATCAGGGTCATACTCTCGCAGTTTTAACATACTTGTTGAACGGATCCTGGGTTTTTTCTGGTTTGGTTCACGTAGTAATGTGGTACCACACTGAAACATTCAATTAAACCTGGTCTTGATAAATATTTTAGAGGATAACGCATGTTAGGTTTGGGTTAGGTCTAGGATTTGCCCTCATCAGGCTCATACTTTCGCATATTTCTCATACTTCATGGCTAGATCCTGGGTTGTTTCTGGATTGTATCACGTAGTAATGTGGCACCACGCTGAAACAGTCGATTAAATCTGGTTTCGATCAATATTTTAGAGGATAACGCAAGTTAAGTCTGGGATAGGTCTGGGATTTGACCTCATCAGACTCATACTTTCGCGTTTTTCACATACTTGTTTAACAGATCATGGGTTTTTTCTGGTTTGGATCAAGTAGTAATGTGGGACCACACTGAAACAGTCAAGTAAACCTGGTTTCGATCAATATTTTAGACAATAATTCATGTTAGGTCTAGGTTAGGTCTGGGATTTGCTCTCATCAGGCCCATTCTTTCGCATATTTCTCATACATGTTGAACAGATCCTGGGTTTTTTCTGATTTGGATCACGAAGTAATGTGGGACCACACTGAAACAATCAATTAAACCTGATCTTGATAAATATTTTAGAGGCTAACGCATGTTAGGTCTGGGTTAGGTCTAGGATTTGCCCTCATCAGGCTCATACTTTCGCATATTTCTCATACTTCATGGCTAGATCCTGGGCTTTTTCTGGATTGCGTCACGTAGTAAAGTGGTACCACACTGAAACATTCAATGAAACCTGGTTTCGATCAATATTTTAGAGGTTAACGCATGTTAGGTCTAGGTTAGGCCTGGGATTTTCACACATCAGTCTCATTCTTTCGCATATTTCTCATACTTGATGGCTAGATCCTGGGTTTTTTCTGGTTTGGATCACGTAGTAATGTGGGACCACACTGAAACAATCAATTAAACCTGATCTTGATAAATATTTTAGAGGCTAACGCATGTTAGGTCTGGGTTAGGTCTAGGATTTGCCCTCATCAGGCTCATACTTTCGCATATTTCTCATACTTCATGGCTAGAGCCTGGGCTATTTCTGGATTGGATCACGTAGTAAAGTGGTACCACACTGAATCATTCAATGAAACCTGGTCTGCATAAATATTTTAGAGGATAACGCATCTTATGTCTGGGTTAGGTCTAAGATTTGCCCTCATCAGGCTCACAGTTTAGCGTTTTTCACATACTTGTTGAACAGATCCTGGGTTTTTTCTGGTTTGGATCACGAAGTAGTGTGGTACCACACTGAAACAGTCCATTAAACCTGGTTTCGCTCAATATTATAGAGGATAACGCATGTAAGGTCTAGGTTAGGTCTGGGATTTGCTCTCATCAGCCTCATTCTTTCGCATATTTCTCATACTTGATGGCTAGATCCTGGTTTTTTTCTGGTTTGGATCACGTAGTAATGTGGTACCACACTGAAACAGTCGATTAAACCTGGTTTTGATCAATATTTTAGAGGATAACGCAAGTTAAGTCTGGGATTGGTCTGGGATTTGACCTGATCAGACTCATACTTTCGCACACTACACATACTCGTTGAACAGATCCTGGGTTATTTTCTGGTTTGGATCACATAGTAATGTGGTACCACACTGAAACAGTCGATTAAACCAGGCTTCGATCAATATTTTTGAGGATAACGCATGTTAGGTCTAGGTTAGGCCTGGGATTTTCACTCATCAGACTCATACTTGCGCATTCTTCACATACTTGTTGAACGGATCCTGGGTTTTTTCTGGTTTGGATCACGTAGTAATGTGGGACCACACTGAAACAGTCAATTCATCCTGGTTTCGATCAATATTTTAGAGAATAATTCATGTTAGGTCTAGGTTAGGTCTGGGATTTGCTCTCATCAGGCACATTCTTTCGAATATTTCTCAAACTTGATGGCTAGATCCTGGGCTTTATCTGGATTGCATCACGTAGTTATGTGGTACCACACTGAAACTTTCAATTAAACCAGGTCTTGATAAATATTTTAGAGGCTAAGGCATGTTAGGTCTGGGTTAGGTCTAGGATTTGCCCTCATCAGGCTCATACTTTCGCATATTTCTCATACTTCATGGCTAGATCCTGGGCTTTTTCTGGATTGCGTCACGTAGTAAAGTGGTACCACACTGAAACATGCAATGAAACCTGGTTTCGATCAATATTTTAGAGGTTAACGCATGTTAGGTCTAGGTTAGGCCTGGGATTTTCACTCATCAGACTCATACTTTCGCATTCTTCACATACTTGTTGAACGGATCCTGGGTTTTTTCTGGTTTGGATCACGTAGTAATGTGGACCACACTGAAACAGTCAATTCAACCTGGTTTCGATCAATATTTTAGAGGATAACGCAAGTTAAGTCTGGGATTGGTCTGGGATTTGACCTCATCAGACTCATACTTTCGCACACTTCACATACTCGTTGAACAGATCCCGGGTTATTTTCTGGTTTGGATCACATAGTAATGTGGTACCACACTGAAACAGTCGATTAAACCTGGTTTCGATCAATATTTTAGAGGATAACGCATGTTAAGTCTGGGATTGGTCTGGGATTTGACCTCATCAGACTCATACTTTCGCACACTTCACATACTCGTTGAACAGATCCCGGGTTATTTTCTGGTTTGGATCACATAGTAATGTGGTACCACACTGAAACAGTCGATTAAACCAGGTTTCGATCAAAATTTTTGAGGATATCGCATGTTAGGTCTAGGTTAGGCCTGGGATTTTCACCCTTCCGACTCATACTTTCGCATTCTTCACATACTTGTTGAACGGATCCTGGGTTTTTTCTGGTTTGGATCACGTAGTAATGTGGACCACACTGAAACAGTCAATTCAACCTGGTTTCGATCAATATTTTAGAGGATAAAGCAAGTTAAGTCTGGGATTGGTCTGGGATTTGACCTCATCAGACTCATACTTTCGCACACTTCACATACTCGTTGAACAGATCCCGGGTTATTTTCTGGTTTGGATCACATAGTAATGTGGTACCACACTGAAACAGTCGATTAAACCAGGTTTCGATCAATATTTTTGAGGATAACGCATGTAAGGTCTAGGTTAGGTCTGGGATTTGCTCTCATCAGGCTCATTCTTTCGCATATTTCTCATACTTCATGGCTAGATCCTGGGCTTTTTCTGGATTGCATCACGTAGTAAAGTGGTACCACACTGAAACATTCAATGAAACCTGGTTTCGATCAATATTTTAGGGGATAAAGCATGTTAGGTCTAGGCTAGGCCTGGGATTTTCACCCTTCCGACTCATACTTTCGCATTCTTCACATACTTGTTGAACGGATCCTGGGTTTTTTCTGGTTTGGATCACGTAGTAATGTGGTGCCACACTGAAACATTCAATTAAACCTGGTCTTGATAAATATTTTAGAGGATAACGCATGTTAGGTTTGGGTTAGGTCTAGGATTTGCCTTCATCAGGCTCATACTTTCGCATATTTCTCACACTTCATGGCTAGATCCTGGGCTGTTTCTGGACTGTACCACGTAGTAATGTGGTACCACGCTGAAACAGTCGATTAAACCAGGTTTCGATCAATATTTTTGAGGATAACGCATGTAAGGTCTAGGTTAGGTCTGGGATTTGCTCTCATCAGGCTCATTCTTTCGCATATTTCTCATACTTGATGGCTAGATCCTGGGCTTTTTCTGGATTGCATCACGTAGTAATGTAGTACCACCCTGAAACAGTCAATGAAACCTGGGTTCCATCAATATTTTAGAGGACAACGCAAGTTAGGTCTAGGTAAGGCCTGAGATTTTCACTGATCAGACTCATACTTTCGCATTCTTCACATACTTGTTGAACGGATCCTGGGTTTTTTCTGGTTTTGACCACGTAGTAATGAGGTACCACAATGAAACATTCAATTAAACCTGGTCTTGATATCAATTTTACAGAATAACGCATGTTAGGTCTGGGTTAGGTCTAGGATTTGCCCTCATCAGGCTCATACTTTCGCATATTTCTCATACTTCATGGCTAGATCCTGGGCTATTTCTGGATTGGATCACGTAGTAATGTGGTACCACACTGAAACAGTCAATTAAACCTGGTTTTGATCAATATTTTAGAGAATAATTCATGTTAGGTCTAGATTAGGTCAGGGATTTGCTCTCATCAGGCTCATTCTTTCGCATATTTCTCATACTTGATGGCTAGATCCTGGGCTTTTTCTGGATTGCATCACGTAGTAATGAAGTACAACACTGAAACAGTCAATTAAACCTGGTTTCCATCAATATTTTAGAGGACAACGCATGTTAGGTTTGGGTTAGGTCTAGGATTTGCCCTCATCAGGCTCATACTTTCGCATATTTCTCATACTTCATGGCTAGATCCTGGGCTGTTTCTGGACAGTATCACGTAGTAATGTGGTACCACGCTGAAACGGTCGATTAAACCTGGTTTCGATCAATATTTTAGAGGATAACGCAAGTTAAGTCTGGGATAGGTCTGGGATTTGACCTCATCAGACTCATACTTTCGCATTCTTCACATACTTGTTGAACGGATCCTGGGTTTTTTCTGGATTTGTTCACGTATTAATGTGGTACCACACTGAAACATTCAATTAAACCTTTTCTTGATGAATATTTTAGAGGATAACGCATGTTAGGTTTGGGTTAGGTCTAGGATTTGCCCTCATCAGGCTCATACTTTCGCATATTTCTCATACTTCATGGCTAGATCCTGGGCTGTTTCTGGATTGTATCAGGTAGTAAAGTGGTACCATGCTGAAACAGTCCATTAAACCTGGTCTGGATAAATATTTTAGAGGATAACGCATCTTAGGTCTGGGTTAGGTCTAAGATTTGCCCTCATCAGGCTCACAGTTTAGCGTTTTTCACATACTTGTTGAACGGATCCTGCGTTTTTTCTGGTTTTGATCACGTAGTAATGTGGCACCACACTGAAACATTCTATTAAACCTGGTCTTGTTAAATATTTTAGAGAATAACGCATGTTAGGTCTAGGTTAGGTCAGGGATTTGCTCCCATCAGGCTCATACTTTCGCATATTTCTCATACTTGATGGCTAGATCCTGGGCTTTTTCTGGATTGCATCACGCAGTAATGTAGTACAACACTGAAACAGTCAATTAAACCTGGATCCGATCAATATTTTAGAGAATAATTCATGTTAGGTCCAGGTTAGGTCTGGGATTTGCTCTCATCAGGTTCATTCTTTCCCATATTTCTCATACTTGATGGCTAGATCCTGGGCTTTTTCTGGATTGCATCACGTAGTAATGAAGTACAACACTGAAACAGTCAATTAAACCTGGTTTCCATCAATATTCTAGAGGACAACGCATGTTAGGTCTAGGTTAGGCCTGGGATTTGCCCTCATCAGGGTCATACTCTCGCAGTTTTAACATACTTGTTGAACGGATCCTGGGTTTTTTCTGGTTTGGTTCACGTAGTAATGTGGTACCACACTGAAACATTCAATTAAACCTGGTCTTGATAAATATTTTAGAGGATAACGCATGTTAGGTTTGGGTTATGTCTAGGATTTGCCCTCATCAGGCTCATACTTTCGCATATTTCTCATACTTCATGGCTAGATCCTGGGCTGTTTCTGGATTGTATCACGTAGTAATGTGGCACCACGCTGAAACAGTCGATTAAATCTGGTTTCGATCAATATTTTAGAGGATAACGCAAGTTAAGTCTGGGATAGGTCTGGGATTTGACCTCATCAGACTCATACTTTCGCGTTTTTCACATACTTGTTGAACAGATCATGGGTTTTTTCTGGTTTGGATCAAGTAGTAATGTGGGACCACACTGAAACAGTCAAGTAAACCTGGTTTCGATCAATATTTTAGACAATAATTCATGTTAGGTCTAGGTTAGGTCTGGGATTTGCTCTCATCAGGCCCATTCTTTCGCATATTTCTCATACATGTTGAACAGATCCTGGGTTTTTTCTGATTTGGATCACGTAGTAATGTGGGACCACACTGAAACAATCAATTAAACCTGATCTTGATAAATATTTTAGAGGCTAACGCATGTTAGGTCTGGGTTAGGTCTAGGATTTGCCCTCATCAGGCTCATACTTTCGCATATTTCTCATACTTCATGGCTAGATCCTGGGCTTTTTCTGGATTGCGTCACGTAGTAAAGTGGTACCACACTGAAACATGCAATGAAACCTGGTTTCGATCAATATTTTAGAGGTTAACGCATGTTAGGTCTAGGTTAGGCCTGGGATTTTCACACATCAGTCTCATTCTTTCGCATATTTCTCATACTTGATGGCTAGATCCTGGGTTTTTTCTGGTTTGGATCACGTAGTAATGTGGGACCACACCGAAACAATCAATTAAACCTGATCTTGATAAATATTTTAGAGGCTAACGCATGTTAGGTCTGGGTTAGGTCTAGGATTTGCCCTCATCAGGCTCATACTTTCGCATATTTCTCATACTTCATGGCTAGAGCCTGGGCTATTTCTGGATTGGATCACGTAGTAAAGTGGTACCACACTGAAACATGCAATGAAACCTGGTTTCGATCAATATTTTAGAGGTTAACGCATGTTAGGTCTAGGTTAGGCCTGGGATTTTCACTCATCAGACTCATACTTTCGCATTCTTCACATACTTGTTGAACGGATCCTGGGTTTTTTCTGGTTTGGATCACGTAGTAATGTGGACCACACTGAAACAGTCAATTCAACCTGGTTTCGATCAATATTTTAGAGGATAACGCAAGTTAAGTCTGGGATTGGTCTGGGATTTGACCTCATCAGACTCATACTTTCGCACACTTCACATACTCGTTGAACAGATCCCGGGTTATTTTCTGGTTTGGATCACATAGTAATGTGGTACCACACTGAAACAGTCGATTAAACCTGGTTTCGATCAATATTTTAGAGGATAACGCATGTTAAGTCTGGGATTGGTCTGGGATTTGACCTCATCAGACTCATACTTTCGCACACTTCACATACTCGTTGAACAGATCCCGGGTTATTTTCTGGTTTGGATCACATAGTAATGTGGTACCACACTGAAACAGTCGATTAAACCAGGTTTCGATCAAAATTTTTGAGGATATCGCATGTTAGGTCTAGGTTAGGCCTGGGATTTTCACTCATCAGACTCATACTTTCGCATTCTTCACATACTTGTTGAACGGATCCTGCGTTTTTTCTGGTTTGGATCACGTAGTAATGTGGACCACACTGAAACAGTCAATTCAACCTGGTTTCGATCAATATTTTAGAGGATAAAGCAAGTTAAGTCTGGGATTGGTCTGGGATTTGACCTCATCAGACTCATACTTTCGCACACTTCACATACTCGTTGAACAGATCCCGGGTTATTTTCTGGTTTGGATCATATAGTAATGTGGTACCACACTGAAACAGTCGATTAAACCAGGTTTCGATCAATATTTTTGAGGATAACGCATGTAAGGTCTAGGTTAGGTCTGGGATTTGCTCTCATCAGGCTCATTCTTTCGCATATTTCTCATACTTCATGGCTAGATCCTGGGCTTTTTCTGGATTGCATCACGTAGTAAAGTGGTACCACACTGAAACATTCAATGAAACCTGGTTTCGATCAATATTTTAGGGGATAACGCATGTTAGGTCTAGGCTAGGCCTGGGATTTTCACCCTTCCGACTCATACTTTCGCATTCTTCACATACTTGTTGAACGGATCCTGGGTTTTTTCTGGTTTGGATCACGTAGTAATGTGGTGCCACACTGAAACATTCAATTAAACCTGGTCTTGATAAATATTTTAGAGGATAACGCATGTTAGGTTTGGGTTAGGTCTAGGATTTGCCTCCATCAGGCTCATACTTTCGCATATTTCTCACACTTCATGGCTAGATCCTGGGCTGTTTCTGGACTGTACCACGTAGTAATGTGGTACCACGCTGAAACAGTCGATTAAACCAGGTTTCGATCAATATTTTTGAGGATAACGCATGTAAGGTCTAGGTTAGGTCTGGGATTTGCTCTCATCAGGCTCATTCTTTCGCATATTTCTCATACTTGATGGCTAGATCCTGGGCTTTTTCTGGATTGCATCACGTAGTAATGTAGTACCACCCTGAAACAGTCAATGAAACCTGGGTTCCATCAATATTTTAGAGGACAACGCAAGTTAGGTCTAGGTAAGGCCTGAGATTTTCACTGATCAGACTCATACTTTCGCATTCTTCACATACTTGTTGAACGGATCCTGGGTTTTTTCTGGTTTTGACCACGTAGTAATGAGGTACCACAATGAAACATTCAATTAAACCTGGTCTTGATATCAATTTTACAGAATAACGCATGTTAGGTCTGGGTTAGGTCTAGGATTTGCCCTCATCAGGCACATACTTTCGCATATTTCTCATACTTCATGGCTAGATCCTGGGCTATTTCTGGATTGGATCACGTAGTAATGTGGTACCACACTGAAACAGTCAATTAAACCTGGTTTTGATCAATATTTTAGAGAATAATTCATGTTAGGTCTAGATTAGGTCAGGGATTTGCTCTCATCAGGCTCATTCTTTCGCATATTTCTCATACTTGATGGCTAGATCCTGGGCTTTTTCTGGATTGCATCACGTAGTAATGAAGTACAACACTGAAACAGTCAATTAAACCTGGTTTCCATCAATATTTTAGAGGACAACGCATGTTAGGTTTGGGTTAGGTCTAGGATTTGCCCTCATCAGGCTCATACTTTCGCATATTTCTCATACTTCATGGCTAGATCCTGGGCTGTTTCTGGACAGTATCACGTAGTAATGTGGTACCACGCTGAAACGGTCGATTAAACCTGGTTTCGATCAATATTTTAGAGGATAACGCAAGTTAAGTCTGGGATAGGTCTGGGATTTGACCTCATCAGACTCATACTTTCGCATTCTTCACATACTTGTTGAACGGATCCTGGGTTTTTTCTGGATTTGTTCACGTATTAATGTGGTACCACACTGAAACATTCAATTAAACCTTTTCTTGATGAATATTTTAGAGGATAACGCATGTTAGGTTTGGGTTAGGTCTAGGATTTGCCCTCATCAGGCTCATACTTTCGCATATTTCTCATACTTCATGGCTAGATCCTGGGTTTTTTCTGGTTTGGATCACGAAGTAGTGTGGTACCACACTGAAACAGTCCATTAAACCTGGTTTCGCTCAATATTATAGAGGATAACGCATGTAAGGTCTAGGTTAGGTCTGGGATTTGCTCTCATCAGGCTCATTCTTTCGCATATTTCTCACACTTGATGGCTAGATCCTGGGTTTTATCTGGTTTGGATCACGTAGTAATGTGGTACCACACTGAAACTTTCAACTAAACCAGGTCTTGATAAATATTTTAGAGGCTAACGCATGTTAGGTCTGGGTTAGGTCTAGGATTTGCCCTCATCAGGCTCATACTTTCGCATATTTCTCATACTTCATGGCTAGATCCTGGGCTTTTTCTGGATTGCATCACGTAGTAAAGTGGTACCACACTGAAACATTCAATGAAACCTGGTTTCGATCAATATTTTAGGGGATAACGCATGTTAGGTCTAGGTTAGGCCTGGGATTTTCACTCCTCCGACTCATACTTTCGCATTCTTCACATACTTGTTGAACGGATCCTGGGTTTTTTCTGGTTTGGATCACGTAGTAATGTGGGACCACACTGAAACATTCAATGAAACCTGGTCTGGATAAATATTTTAGAGGATCACGCATCTTAGGTCTGGGTTAGGTCTAAGATTTGCCCTCATCAGGCTCACAGCTTAGCGTTTTTCACATACTGGTTGAACAGATCCTGGGTTTTTTCTGGTTTGGATCACGAAGTAGTGTGGTATCACACTGAAACAGTCCATTAAACCTGGTCTGGATAAATATTTTAGAGGGTAACGCATCTTAGGTCTGGGTTAGGTCTAAGATTTGCCCTCATCAGGCTCACAGTTTAGCGTTTTTCACATACTAGTTGAACAGATCCTGGGTTTTTTCTGGTTTGGATCACGAAGTAGTGTGGTACCACACTGAAACAGTCCATTAAACCTGGTCTCGCTCAATATTTTAGAGGATAACGCATGTTAGGTCTAGGTTAGCTCTGGGATTTGCTCTCATCAGGCTCATTCTTTCGCATATTTCTCATACATGATGGCTAGATCCTGGGCTTTTTCTGGATTGCATCACGTAGTAATGTAGTGCCACACTGAAACAGTCAATGAAACCTGGTTTCCATCAATATTTTAGAGGCCAACGCAAGTTAGGTCTAGGTAAGGCCTGAGATTTTCACTGATCAGACTCATACTTTCGCATTCATCACATACTTGTTGAACGGATCCTGGGTTTTTTCTGGTTTTGATCACGTAGTAATAAGGTACCACAATGATACATTCAATTAAACCTGGTCTTGATATCAATTTTACAGAATAACGCACGTTAGGTCTGGGTTAGGTCTAGGATTTGCCCTCATCAGGCTCATACTTTCGCATATTTCTCATACTTCAAGGCTAGATCCTGGGCTATTTCTGGATTGGATCACGTAGTAATGTGGTACCACACTGAAACAGTCAATTATACCTGGTTTTGATCAATATTTTAGAGAATAATTCATGTTAGGCCTAGATTAGGTCAGGGATTTGCTCTCATCAGGCTCATTCTTTCGCATATTTCTCACACTTGATGGCTAGATCCTGGGCTTTTTCTGAATTGCATCACGTAGTAATGAAGTACAACACTGAAACATTCAATTAAACCTGGTTTCGATCAATATTTTAGAGGACAACGCATGTTAGGTCTAGGTTAGGCCTGGGATTTGCCCTCATCAGGCTCATACTGTCGCAGTTTTAACATACGTGTTGAACGGATACTGGGTTTTTTCTGGTTTGGTTCACGTAGTAATGTGGTGCCACACTGAAACATTCAATTAAACCTGGTCTTGATAAATATTTTAGAGGATAACGCATGTTAGGTTTGGGATAGGTCTAGGATTTGCCTTCATCAGGCTCATACTTTCGCATATTTCTCACACTTCATGGCTAGATCCTGGGCTGTTTCTGGACTGTACCACGTAGTAATGTGGTACCACGCTGAAACAGTCGATTAAACCTGGTTTCGATCAATATTTTAGAGGATAACGCAAGTTAAGTCTGGGATAGGTCTGGGATTTGACCTCATCAGACTCATACTTTCGCATTCTTCACATACTTGTTGAACGGATCCTGGGTTTTTTCTGTTTTGGATCACGTAGTATTGTGGGACCACACTGAAGCAGTCAAGTAAACCTGGTTTCGATCAATATTTTAGAGAATAATTCATGTTAGGTCTAGGTTAGGTCTGGGATTTGCTCTCATCAGGCTCATTCTTTCGCATATTTCTCATACATCTTGAACAGATACAGGGTTTTTTCTGGTTTGGATCACGTAGTAATGTGGGACCACACTGAAACAGTCGACTAAACCTGGTTTCGATCAATATTTTAGAGGATAACTCATGTTAGGTCTAGGTTAGGCCTGGGATTTTCCCTCATCAGACTTACACTTTCGCATTCTTCACATACTTGTTGAACGGATCCTGGGTTTTTTCTGGTTTGGATAACGTAGTATTGTGGGACCACACTGAAGCAGTCATGTAAACCTGGATTCGATCAATATTTTAGAGAATAATTCATGTTAGGTCGAGGTTAGGTCTGGGATTTGCTCTCATCAGGCTCATTCTTTCGCATATTTCTCATACATGTTGAACAGATACTGGGTTTTTTCTGGTTTGGATCACGTAGTAATGTGGGACCACACTGAAACAATCAATTAAACCTGATCTTGATAAATATTTTAGAGGACAACGCATGTTAGCTCTGGGTTAGGTCTAGGATTTGCTCTCATCAGGCTCTTACTTTCGCATATTTCTCATACTTCATGGCTAGATCCTGGGCTATTTCTGGATTGGATCACGTAGTAATGTGGTACCACACTGAAACAGTCAATTAAACCTGGTTTTGATCAATATTTTAGAGAATAATTCATGTTAGGCCTAGATTAGGTCAGGGATTTGCTCTCATCAGGCTCATTCTTTCGCATATTTCTCATACTTGATGGCTAGATCCTGGGCTTTTTCTGGATTGCATCACGTAGTAATGAAGTACAACACTGAAACATTCACTTAAACCTGGTTTCGATCAATATTTTAGAGAATAATTCATGTTAGGTCTAGGTTAGGTCTGGGATTTGCTCTCATCAGGCTCATTCTTTCGCATATTTCTCATACTTGATGGCTAGATCCTGGGCTTTTTCTGGATTGCATCACGTAGTAGTGAAGTACAACACTGAAACAGTCAATTAAACGTGGTTTCCATCAATATTTTAGAGGACAACGCATGTTAGGTCTAGGTTAGGCCTGGGATTTGCCCTCATCAGGCTCATACTGTCGCAGTTTTAACATACTTGTTGAACGGATCCTGGGTTTTTTCTGGTTTGGATCACGTAGTAATGTGGGACCACACTGAAACAGTCAACTAAACCTGGTTTCGATCAATATTTTAGAGGATAACGCATGTTAGGTCTAGGTTAGGCCTGGGATTTTCCCTCATCAGACTTATACTTTCGCATTCTTCACATACTTGTTGAACGGATCCTGGGTTTTTTCTGGTTTGGATCACGTAGTATTGTGGGACCACACTGAAGCAGTCATGTAAACCTGGATTCGATCAATATTTTAGAGAACAATTCATGTTAGGTCGAGGTTAGGTCTGGGATATGCTCTCATCAGGCTCATTCTTTCGCATATTTCTCATACATGTTGAACAGATACTGGGTTTTTTCTGGTTTGGATCACGTAGTAATGTGGGACCACACTGAAACAATCAATTAAACCTGATCTTGATAAATATTTTAGAGGATAACGCATGTTAGCTCTGGGTTAGGTCTAGGATTTGCTCTCATCAGGCTCTTACTTTCGCATATTTCTCATACTTCATGGCTAGATCCTGGGCTATTTCTGGATTGGATCACGTAGTAAAGTGGTACCACACTGAAACATTCAATGAAACCTGGTCTGGATAAATATTTTAGAGGATAACGCTTCTTAGGTCTGGGTTAGGTCTAAGATTTGCCCTCGTCAGGCTCACAGTTTAGCGTTTTTCACATACTTCTAAAACAGATCCCGGGCTTTCTCTGGTTTGGATCACGAAGTTGTATGGTACCACACTGAAACAGTCCATTAAACCTGGTTTCGCTCAATATTTTAGAGGATAACGCATGTTAGGTCTAGGTCAGGTCTGGGATTTGCTCTCATCAGGCTCATTCTTTCGCATATTTCTCATACTTGATGGCTAGATCCTGGGCTTTTTCTGGATTGCATCACGTAGTAATGTAGTACCACACTGAAACAGTCAATGAGACCTGGTTTCCATCAATATTTTTGAGGACAACGCAAGTTAGGTCTAGGTAAGGCCTGAGATTTTCACTGATCAGACTCATACTTTCGCATTCTTCACATACTTGTTGAACGGATCCTGGGTTTTTTCTGGTTTTAATCACGTAGTTATGTAGTACCACACTGAAACATTCAATTAAACCTGGTCTTGATAAATATTTTAGAGAATAACGCATGTTAGGTCTGGGTTAGGTCTAGGATTTGCCCTCATCAGGCTCATACTTTCGCATATTTCTCATACTTCATGGCTAGATCCTGGGCTATTTCTGGATTGGATCACGTAGTAATGTGGTACTACACTGAAACAGTCAATTAAACCTGGTTTTGATCAATATTTTAGAGAATAATTCATGTTAGGTCTAGGTTTGGTCAGGGATTTGCTCTCATCAGGCTCATTCTTTCGCATATTTCTCATACTTGATGGCTAGATCCTGGGCTTTTTCTGGATTGCATCACGTAGTAATGAAGTACAACACTGAAACAGTCGATTAAACCAGGTTTCGATCCATATTTTAGAGGATAACGCATGTTAGGTCTAGGTTAGGCCTGGGATTTTCACCCATCAGACTCATACTTTCGCATTCTTCACATACTTGTTGAACGGATCCTGGGTTTTGTCTGGTTTGGATCACGTAGTAATGTGGGACCACACTGAAACAGTCAAGTAAACCTGTTTTCGATCAATATTTTAGAGAATAATTCATGTTAGGTCTAAGTTAGGATTGGGATTTGCTCTCATCAGGCTCTTTCTTTCGCATATTTCTCATACATGTTGAACAGATCCTGGGTTTTTTCTGGTTTGCATCACGTAGTAATGTGGGACCACACTGAAACAGTCAATTAAACCTGGTTTCGATCAATATTTTAGAGGATACCGCAAGTTAGGTCTGGGATAGGTTTGGGATTTGACCTCATCAGACTCATACTTTCGCACACTTCACATACTCCTTGAACAGATCCTAGGTTACTTTCTGGTTTGGATCACATAGTAATGTGGTACCACACTGAAACAGTCGATTAAACCAGGTTTCGATCTATATTTTAGAGGATAACGCATGTTAGGTCTAGGTTAGGCCTGGGATTTGCCCTCATCAGCATCATACTGTCGCAGTTTTAACATACTTGTTGAACGGATCCTGGGTTTTTTCTGGTTTGGTTCACGTAGTAATGTGGTACCACACTGAAACAGTCAATTGAACCTGGTTTTGATCAATATTTTAGAGAATAATTCATGTTAGGTCTAGGATAGGTCTGGGATTTGCTCTCATCAGGCTCATTCTTTCGCATATTTCTCATACATGTTGACAGATCCTGGGTTTTTTCGGGTTTGGATCACGTAGTAATGAAGTACAACACTGAAACAGTCAATTAAACCTGGTTTCGATCAATATTTTAGAGGATACCGCAAGTTAGGTCTGGGATAGGTTTGGGATTTGACCTCATCAGACTCATACTTTCGCACACTTCACATACTCCTTGAACAGATCCTGGGTTATTTTCTGGTTTGGATCACATAGTAATGTGGTACCACACTGAAACAGTCGATTAAACCAGGTTTCGATCCATATTTTAGAGGATAACGCATGTTAGGTCTAGGTTAGGCCTGGGATTTTCACCCATCAGACTCATACTTTCGCATTCTTCACATACTTGTTGAACGGATCCTGGGTTTTGTCTGGATTGCATCACGTAGTAATGAAGTACAACACTGAAACAGTCAACTAAACCTGGTTTCGATCAATATTTTAGAGAATAATTCATGTTAGGTCTAGGTTAGGTCTGGGATTTGCTCTCATCAGGCTCATTCTTTCGCATATTTCTCATACTTGATGGCTAGATCCTGGGCTTTTTCTGGATTGCATCACGTAGTGAAGTGGTACCACACTGAAACAGTCAATGAAACCTGGTTTCCATCACTATTTTAGAGGACAACGCATGTTAGGTCTAGGTTAGGCCTGGGATTTGCCCTCATCAGGGTCATACTGTCGCAGTTTTAGCATACTTGTTGAACGGATCCTGGGTTTTTTCTGGTTTGGTTCACGTAGTAATGTGGTACCACACTGAAACATTCAATTAAACCTGGTCTTGATAAATATTTTAGAGGATAACGCATGTTAGGTTTGGGTTGGGTCTAGGATTTGCCCTCATCAGGCTCATACTTTCGCATATTTCTCATACTCCATGGCTAGATCCTGGGCTATTTCTGTATTGGATCACGTAGTAATGTGGTACTACACTGAAACAGTCAATTAAACCTGGTTTTGATCAATATTTTAGAGAATAATTCATGTTAGGTCTAGGTTAGGTCAGGGATTTGCTCCCATCAGGCTCATTCTTTCGCATATTTCTCATACTTGATGGCTAGATCCTGGGCTGTTTCTGGATTGTATCAGGTAGTAAAGTGGTACCACACTGAAACATTCAATGAAACCTGGTCTGGATAAATATTTTAGAGGATAACGCATCTTAGGTCTGGGTTAGGTCTAAGATTTGCCCTCATCAGGCTCACAGTTTAGCGTTTTTCACATACTTCTTGAACAGATCCTGGGCTTTCTCTGGTTTGGATCACGAAGTAGTGTGGTACCACACTGAAACAGTCCATTAAACCTGGTCTGGATAAATATTTTAGAGGATAACGCATCTTAGGTCTGGGTTAGGTCTAAGATTTGCCCTCATCAGGCTCACAGTTTAGCGTTTTTCACATACTTGTTGAACAGATCCTGGGTTTTTTCTGGTTTGGATCACGAAGTAGTGTGGTACCACACTGAAACAGTCCATTAAACCTGGTTTCGCTCAATATTTTAGAGGATAACGCATGTTAGGTCTAGGTTAGGTCCGGGATTTGCTCTCATCAGGCTCATTCTTTCGGATATTTCTCATACTTGATGGCTAGATCCTGGGCATTTTCTGGATTGCATCACGTAGTAATGTAGTACCACAATGAAACAGTCAATGAAACCTGGTTTCCATCAATATTTTAGAGGACAACGCAAGTTAGGTCTAGGTAAGGCCTGAGATTTTCACTGATCAGACTCATACTTTCGCATTCTTCACATACTTGTTGAACGGATCCTGGGTTTTTTCTGGTTTTAATCACTTAGTTATGTAGTACCACACTGAAACATTCAATTAAAACTGGTCTTGATAAATATTTTAGAGAATAACGCATGTTAGGTCTGGGTTAGGTCTAGGATTTGCCCTCATCAGGCTCATACTTTCGCATATTTCTCATACTTCATGGCTAGATCCTGGGCTATTTCTGGATTGGATCACGTAGCAATGTGGTACTACACTGAAACAGTCAATTAAACCTGGTTTTGATCAATATTTTAGAGAATAATTCATGTTAGGTCTAGGTTAGGTCAGGGATTTGCTCCCATCAGGCTCATTCTTTCGCATATTTCTCATACTTGATGGCTAGATCCTGGGCTTTTTCAGGATTGCATCACGTAGTAATGTAGTACCACAATGAAACAGTCAATGAAACCTGGTTTCCATCAATATTTTAGAGGACAACGCAAGTTAGGTCTAGGTAAGGCCTGAGATTTTCACTGATCAGACCCATACTTTCGCATTCTTCACATACGTGTTGAACGGATCCTGGGTTTTTTCTGGTTTTGATCACGTAGTAATGTGGTACCACACTGAAACATTCAATTAAACCTGGTCTTGATAAATATTTTAGAGAATAACGCATGTTTGGTCTAGGTTAGGTCAGGGATTTGCTCCCATCAGGCTCATTCTTTCGCATATTTCTCATACTTGATGGCTAGATCCTGGGCTTTTTCTGGATTGCATCACGTAGTAATGTAGTACAACACTGAAACAGTCAATTAAACAAGGTTTCGATCAATATTTTAGAGAATAATTCATGTTAGGTCTAGGTTAGGTCTGGGATTTGCTCTCATCAGGTTCATTCTTTCGCATATTTCTCATACTTGATGGCTAGATCCTGGGCTTTTTCTGGATTGCATCACGTAGTAATGAAGTACAACACTGAAACAGTCAATTAAACCTGGTTTCCATCAATATTCTAGAGGACAACCCATGTTAGGTCTAGGTTAGGCCTGGGATCTGCCCTCATCAGCATCATACTGTCGCAGTTTTAACATACTTGTTGAACGGATCCTGGGTTTTTTCTGGTTTGGTTCACGTAGTAATGTGGTACCACACTGAAACATTCAATTAAACCTGGTCTTGATAAATATTTTAGAGGATAACGCATGTTAGGTTTGGGTTAGGTCTAAGATTTGCCCTCATCAGGCTCATACTTTCGCATATTTCTCATACTTCATGGCTAGATCCTGGGCTGTTTCTGGATTGTATCACGTAGTAATGTGGCACCACGCTGAAACAGTCGATTAAACCTGGTTTCGATCAATATTTTAGAGGATAACGCAAGTTAAGTCTGGGATAGGTCTGGGACTTGACCTCATCAGACTCATACTTTCGCGTTTTTCACATACTTGTTGAACAGATCCTGGGTTTTTACTGGTTTGGATCACGTAGTAATGTGGGACCACACTGAAACAGTCAAGTAAACCTGGTTTCGATCAATATTTTAGAGAATAATTCATGTTAGGTCTGGGATTTGCTCTCATCAGGCTCATTCTTTCGCATATTTCTCATACATGTTGAACAGATCCTGGGTTTTTTCTGGTTTGGATCACGTAGTAATGTCGGACCACACTGAAACAATCAATTAAACCTGATCTTGATAAATATTTTAGAGGATAACACATGTTAGGTCTGGGTTAGGTCTAGGATTTGCCCTCATCAGGCTCATACTTTCGCATATTTCTCATACTTCATGGCTAGATCCTGGGCTGTTTCTGGATTGGATCACGTAGTAATGTGGTACCACGCTGAAACAGTCAATTAAACCTGGTTTCGATCAATATTTTAGAGGAAAACGCAAGTTAGGTCTGGGATAGGTCTAGGATTTACCCTCATCAGGCTCTTACTTTCGCATATTTCTCATACTTCATGGCTAGATCCTGGGCTATTTCTGGATTGGATCACGTAGTAAAGTGGTACCACACTGAAACATTCAATGAAACCTGGTCTGGATAAATATTTTAGAGGATAACGCATCTTATGTCTGGGTTAGGTCTAAGATTTGCCCTCATCAGGCTCACAGTTTAGCGTTTTTCACATACTTGTTGAACAGATCCTGGGTTTTTTCTGGTTTGGATCACGAAGTAGTGTGGTAACACACTGAAACAGTCCATTAAACCTGGTTTTGATCAATATTTTAGAGGATAACGCAAGTTAGGTCTGGGATAGGTATAGGATTTGCCCTCATCAGGCTCTTACTTTCGCATATTTCTCATACTTCATGGCTAGATCCTGGGCTGTTTCTGGATTGGATCACGTAGTAATGTGGTACCACGCTGAAACAGTCAATTAAACCTGGTTTCGATCAATATTTTAGGGGATAACGCATGTTAGGTCTAGGTTAGGCCTGGGATTTTCACTCATCAGACTCATACTTTCGCATTCTTCACATACTTGTTGAACGGATCCTGGGTTTTTTCTGGTTTGGATCACGTAGTAATGTGGGACCACACTGAAACATTCAATGAAACCTGGTCTGGATAAATATTTTAGAGGATAACGCATCTTAGGTCTGGGTTAGGTCTAAGATTTGCCCTCATCAGGCTCACAGTTTAGCGTTTTTCACGTACTTGTTGAACAGATCCTGGGTTTTTTCTGGCTTGGATAACGAAGTAGTGTGGTACCACACTGAAACAGTCCATTGAACCTGGTTTCGCTCAATATTTTAGAGGATAACGCATGTTAGGTCTAGGTTAGGTCTGCGATTTGCTCTCATCAGGCTCATTCTATCGCATATTTCTCATACTTGATGGCTAGAGCCTGGGCTTTTTCTGGATTGCATCACGTAGTATTGTAGTACCACACTGAAACTGTCAATGAAACCTGGTTTCCATCAATATTTTAGAGGACAACGCAAGTTAGGTCTAGGTAAGGCCTGAGATTTTCACTGATCAGACTCATACTTTCGCATTCTTCACATACTTGTTGAACGGATCCTGGGTTTTTTCTGGTTTTGATCACGTAGTAATGAGGTACCACAAAGAAACATTCAATTAAACCTGGTCTTGATAAAAATTTTACAGAATAACGCATGTTAGGTCTGGGTTAGGTCTAGGATTTGCCCTTATCAGGCTCTTACTTTCGCATATTTCTCATACTTCATGGCTAGATCCTGGGCTATTTCTGGATTGGATCACGTAGTAATGTGGTACCACACTGAAACTGACTATTAAACCTGGTTTTGATCAATATTTTAGAGAATAATTCATGTTAGGTCTTGGTTAGGTCAGGGATTTGCTCTGTCAGGCTCATTCTTTCGCATATTTCTCATACTTGATGGCTAAATCCTGGGCTATTTCTGGATTGCATCACGTAGCAATGAAGTACAACACTGAAACAGTCAATTAAACCTGGTTTCCATCAATATTTTAGAGGACAACGCATGTTTGGTCTAGGTTAGGCCTGGGATTTGCCCTCATCAGGCTCATACTGTCGCAGTTTTAACATACTTGTTGAACGGATACTGGGTTTTTTCTGGTTTGGATCACGTAGTATTGTGGGACCACACTGAAGCAGTCAAGTAAACCTGGTTTCGATCAATATTTTAGAGAATAATTCATGTTAGGTCCGGTTTAGGTCTGGGATTTGCTCTCATCAGGCTCATACTTTCGCATATTTCTCATACTTCATGGCTAGATCCTGGGCTTTTTCTGGATTGCATCACGTAGTAATGAAGTACAACACTGAAACAGTCAATTAAACCTGGTTTCGATCAATATTTTAGAGAATAATTCATGTTAGGTCTAGGTTAGGTCTGGGATTTGCTCTCGTCAGGCTCATTCTTTCGCATATTTCTCATGCTTGATGGCTAGATCCTGGGCTTTTTCTGGATTGCATCACGTAGTAATGAAGTACAACACTGAAACAGTCAATTAAACCTGGTTTCGATCAATATTTTAGAGGATAACGCAAGTTATGTCTGGGATAGGTCTAGGATTTGCCCTCATCAGGCTGTTACTTTCGCATATTTCTCATGCTTGATGGCTAGATCCTGGGCTTTTTCTGGATTGCATCACGTAGTAATGAAGTACAACACTGAAACAGTCAATTAAACCTGGTTTCCATCAATATTCTAGAGGACAACGCATGTTAGGTCTAGGTTAGGCCTGGGATTTGCCCTCATCAGAGTCATACTGTCGCAGTTTTAACATACTTGTTGAACGGATCCTGGGTTTTTTCAGGTTTGGTTCACGTAGTAATGTAGTACGACACTGAAACATTCAATTAAACCTTTTCTTGATAAATATTTTAGAGGATAACGCATGTTAGGTTTGGGTTAGGTCTGAGGTTTGGCCCTCATCAGGCTCATACTTTCGCATATTTCTCATACTTCATGGCTAGATCCTGGGCTGTTTCTGGATTGTATCAGGTAGTAAAGTGGTACCACACTGAAACATTCAATGAAACCTGGTCTGGACAAATATTTTAGAGGATAACGCATCTTAGGTCTGGGTTAGGTCTAAGATTTGCCCTCATCAGGCTCACAGTTTAGCGTTTTTCACATACTTCTTGAACAGATCCTGGGCTTTCTCTGGTTTGGATCACGAAGTTGTGTGGTACCACACTGAAACAGTCCATTAAACCTGGTTTCGCTCAATATTTTAGAGGATAACGCATGTTAGGTCTAGGTTAGGTCTGGGATTTGCTCTCATCAGGCTCATTCCTTCGCATATTTCTCATACTTGATGGCTAGATCCTGGGTTTTTTCTGGATTGTATCACGTAGTAATGTGGCACCACGCTGAAACAGTCGATTAAACCTGGTTTCGATCAATATTTTATAGGATAACGCAAGGTAAGTCTGGGATAGGTCTGGGATTTGACCTCATCAGACTCATACTTTCGCATATTTCTCATACTTCATGGCTAGATCCTGGGATGTTTCTGGATTGGATCACGTAGTAATGTAGTACCACGCTGAAACAGTCAATTAAACCTGGTTTCGATCAATATTTTAGAGGATAACGCAAGTTAGGTCTGGGATAGGTCTAGGATTTGCCCTCATCAGGCTCTTAGTTTCGCATATTTCCCATACTTCATGGCTAGATCCTGGGCTATTTCTGGATTGGATCACGTAGTAAAGTGGTACCACATTGAAACATTCAATGAAACCTGGTCTGGATAAATATTTTAGAGGATAACGCATCTTATGTCTGGGTTAGGTCTAAGATTTGCCCTCATCAGGCTCACAGATTAGCGTTTTTCACATACTAGTTGAACAGATCCTGGGCTTTTTCTGGTTTGGATCACGAAGTAGTGTGGTACGTCACTGAAACAGTCCATTAAACCTGGTTTCGCTCAATATTTTAGAGGATAACGCATGTTAGGTCTAGGTTAGGTCTGGGATTTGCTCTCATCAGGCTCATTCTTTCGCTTATTTCTCATACTTGATGGCTAGATCCTGGGCTTTTTCTGGATTGCATCACGTAGTAATGTAGTACCACACTGAAACAGTCGATTAATCCAGGTTTCGATCAATATTTTAGAGAATAATTCATGTTAGGTCTAGGTTAGGTCTGGGATTTGCTCTCATCAGGCTCATTCTTTCGCATATTTCTCATACTTGATGGCTAGATCCTGGGCTTTTTCAGGATTGCATCACGTAGAAATGAAGTACAACACTGAAACAGTCAATTAAACCTGGTTTCCATCAATATCTTAGAGGACAACGCAAGTTAGGTCTGGGATATGTCTGGGATTTGCCCTCATCAGGCTCATACTTTCGCGTTTTTCACATACTTGTTGAACAGATCCTGGGTTTTTTCTGGTTTGGATCACGTAGCAGTGTGGTACCACGCTGAAACAGTCCATTAAACCTGGTTTGGATCAATATTTTAGAGGATAGCGCAAGTTATGTCTGGGATAGGTCTAGGATTTGCCCTCATCAGGCTGTTACTTTCGCATATTTCTCATACTTCATGGCTAGATCCTGGGCTATTTCTGGATTGGATCACGTAGTAAAGTGGTACCACACTGAAACATTCAATGAAACCTGGTCTTGATAAATATTTTAGAGAATGACGCATGTTAGGTCTGGGTAAGGTCTAGGATTTGCCCTCATCAGGCTCATACTTTCGTATATTTCTCATACTTCATGGCTAGATCCTGGGATATTTCTGGATTGGATCACGTAGTAATGTGGTACTACACTCAAACAGTCAATTAAACCTGGTTTTGATCAATATTTTAGAGAATAATTCATGTTAGGTCTAGGTTAGGTCAGGGATTTGCTCCCATCAGGCTCATTCTTTCGCATATTTCTCATACTTGATGGCTAGATCCTGGGCTTTTTCTGGATTGCATCACGTAGTAATGAAGTACAACACTGAAACAGTCAATTAAACCTGGTTTCGATCAATATTTTAGAGAATAATTCATGTTAGGTCTAGGTTAGGTCTGGGATTTGCTCTCGTCAGGCTCATTCTTTCGCATGTTTCTCATACTTGATGGCTAGATCCTGGGCTTTTTCTGGATTGCATCACGTAGTAATGAAGTACAACACTGAAACAGTCAATTAAACCTGGTTTCCATCAATATTCTAGAGGACAACGCATGTTAGGTCTAAGTTAGGCCTGGGATTTGCCCTCATCAGAGTCATACTGTCGCAGTTTTAACATACTTGTTGAACGGATCCTGGGTTTTTTCTGGTTTGGTTCACGTAGTAATGTAGTACGACACTGAAACATTCAATTAAACCTTTTCTTGATAAATATTTTAGAGGATAACGCATGTTAGGTTTGGGTTAGGTCTGAGGTTTGGCCCTCATCAGGCTCATACTTTCGCATATTTCTCATACTTCATGGCTAGATCCTGGGCTGTTTCTGGATTGTATCAGGTAGTAAAGTGGTACCACACTGAAACATTCAATGAAACCTGGTCTGGACAAATATTTTAGAGGATAACGCATCTTAGGTCTGGGTTAGGTCTAAGATTTGCCCTCATCAGGCTCACAGTTTAGCGTTTTTCACATACTTCTTGAACAGATCCTGGGCTTTCCCTGGTTTGGATCACGAAGTTGTGTGGTACCACACTGAAACAGTCCATTAAACCTGGTTTCGCTCAATATTTTAGAGGATAACGCATGTTAGGTCTAGGTTAGGCCTGGGATTTTCACTCATCGGACTCATACTTTCGCTTTCTTCACATTCTTGTTGAACGGATCCTGGGTTTTTTCTGGTTTGGATCACGTAGTAATGTGGGTCCACACTGAAACAGTCAATTAAACCAGGTTTCGATCAATATTTTAGAGAATAATTCATGTTAGGTCTAGGTTAGGTCTGGGATTTGCTCTCATCAGGCTCATTCTTTCGCATATTTCTCATACTTGATGGCTAGATCCTGGGCTTTTTCAGGATTGCATCACGTAGAAATGAAGTACAACACTGAAACAGTCAATTAAACCTGGTTTCCACCAATATCTTAGAGGACAACGCAAGTTAGGTCTGGGATATGTCTGGGATTTGCCCTCATCAGGCTCATACTTTGCGCGTTTTTCACATACTTGTTGAACAGATCCTGGGTTTTTTCTGGTTTGGATCACGTAGCAGTGTGGTACCACGCTGAAACAGTCCATTAAACCTGGTTTGGATCAATATTTTAGAGGATAGCGCAAGTTATGTCTGGGATAGGTCTAGGATTTGCCCTCATCAGCCTGTTACTTTCGCATATTTCTCATACTTCATGGCTAGATCCTGGGCTATTTCTGGATTGGATCACGTAGTAAAGTGGTACCACACTGAAACATTCAATGAAACCTGGTCTTGATAAATATTTTAGAGAATAACGCATGTTAGGTCTGGGTAAGGTCTAGGATTTGCCCTCATCAGGCTCATACTTTCGTATATTTCTCATACTTCATGGCTAGATCCTGGGCTATTTCTGGATTGGATCACGTAGTAATGTGGCACCACGCTGAAACAGTCGATTAAACCTGGTTTCGATCAATATTTTATAGGATAACGCAAGGTAAGTCTGGGATAGGTCTGGGATTTGACCTCATCAGACTCATACTTTCGCGTTTTTCACATACTTGTTGAACAGATCCTGGGTTTTTTCTGGTTTGGATCACGTAGTAATGTGGGACCACACTGAAACAGTCAAGTAAACCTGGTTTCGATCAATATTTTAGAGAATAATTCATGTTAGGTCTACGTTAGGTCTGGGATTTGCTATCATCAGGCTCATTCTTTCGCATATTTCTTATACATGTTGAACAGATCCTGGGTTTTTTCTGGTTTGGATCACGTAGTAATGTGGGACCACACTGAAACAATCAATTAAACCTGATCTTGATAAATATTTTAGAGGATAACGCATGTTAGTTCTGGGTTAGGTCTAGGATTTGCCCTCATCAGGCTCATACTTTCGCATATTTCTCATACTTCATGGCTAGATCCTGGGCTGTTTCTGGATTGGATCACGTAGTAATGTACTACCACGCTGAAACAGTCAATTAAACCTGGTTTCGATCAATATTTCAGAGGATAACGCAAGTTAGGTCTGGGATAGGTCTAGGATTTGCCCTCATCAGGCTCTTAGTTTCGCTTATTTCTCATACTTCATGGCTAGATCCTGGGCTATTTCTGGATTGGATCACGTAGTAAAGTGGTACCACACTGAAACATTCAATGAAACCTGGTCTGGATAAATATTTTAGAGGATAACGCATCTTATGTCTGGGTTAGGTCTAAGATTTGCCCTCATCAGGCTCACAGATTAGCGTTTTTCACATACTAGTTGAACAGATCTTGGCCTTTTTCTGGTTTGGATCACGAAGTAGTGTGGTACGTCACTGAAACAGTCCATTAAACCTGGTTTCGCTCAATATTTTAGAGGATAACGCATGTTAGGTCTAGGTTAGGTCTGGGATTTGCTCTCATCAGGCTCATTCTTTCGCTTATTTCTCATACTTGATGGCTAGATCCTGGGCTTTTTCTGGATTGCATCACGTAGTAATGTAGTACCACACTGAAACAGTCGATTAATCCTGGTTTCGATCAATATTTTTGAGGATAACGCATGTTAGGTCTAGGTTAGGCCTGGGATTTTCACTCATCGGACTCATACTTTCGCTTTCTTCACATTCTTGTTGAACGGATCCTGGGTTTTTTCTGGTTTGGATCACGTAGTAATGTGGGCCCACACTGAAACAGTCAATTAAACCTGGTTTCGATCAATATTTTAGAGAATAATTCATGTTAGGTCTAGGTTAGGTCTGGGATTTGCTCTCATCAGGCTCATTCTTTCGCATATTTCTCATACTTGATGGCTAGATCCTGGGCTTTTTCAGGATTGCATCACGTAGAAATGAAGTACAACACTGAAACAGTCAATTAAACCTGGTTTCCATCAATATCTTAGAGGACAACGCAAGTTAGGTCTGGGATATGTCTGGGATTTGCCCTCATCAGGCTCATACTTTCGCGTTTTTCACATACTTGTTGAACAGATCCTGGGTTTTTTCTGGTTTGGATCACGTAGCAGTGTGGTACCACGCTGAAACAGTCCATTAAACCTGGTTTGGATGAATATTTTAGAGGATAACGCATGTTAGGTCTAGGTTAGGCCTGGGATTTTCACACATCAGACTCATACTTTCGCATTCCACACATACTTGTTGAACGGATCCTGGGTTATTTCGGGTTTGGATCACGTAGTAATGTGGGCCCACACTGAAACAGTCAATTAAACCTGGTTTCGATCAATATTTTAGAGAATAATTCATGTTAGGTCTAGGTTAGGTCTGGGATTTGCTCTCATCAGGCTCATTCTTTCGCATATTTCTCATACTTCATGGCTAGATCCTGGGCTGTTTCTGGATTGTATCACGTAGTAATGTGGCACCACGCAGAAACAGGCGATTAATCCTGGTTTCGATCAATATTTTATAGGATAACGCAAGTTAAGTCTGGGATAGGTCTGGGATTTAACCTCATCAGACTCATACTTTCGCGTTTTTCACATACTTGTTGAACAGATCCTGGGTTTCTTCTGGTTTGGATCAGGTAGTAATGTGGGACCACACTGAAACAGTCAAGTAAACCTGGTTTCGATCAATATTTTAGAGGATAACGCATGTTAGGTCTAGGTTAGGCCTGGGATTTGCCCTCATCAGAGTCATACTGTCGCAGTTTTAACATACTTGTTGAACAGATCCTGGGTTTTTTCTGGTTTGGATCACGAAGTAGTGTGGTACCACACTGAAACAGTCCATTATACCTGGTCTGGATAAATATTTTAGAGGATAACGCATCTTAGGTCTGGGTTAGGTCTAAGATTTGCCCTCATCAGGCTCACAGTTTAGCGTTTTTCACATACTTGTTGAACAGATCCTGGGTTTTTTCTGGTTTGGATCACGAAGTAGTGTGGTACCACACTGAAACAGTCCATTAAACCTGGTTTCGCTCAATATTTTAGAGGATAACGCATGTTAGGCCTAGGTTAGGTCTGGGATTTGCTCTCATCAGGCTCATTCTTTCGGATACTTCTCATACTTGATGGCTAGATCCTGGGCTTTTTCTGGATTGCATCACGTAGTAATGTAGTACCACAATGAAACAGTCAATGAAACCTGGTTTCCATCAATATTTTAGAGGACAACGCAAGTTAGGTCTAGGTAAGGCCTGAGATTTTCACTGATCAGACTCATACTTTCGCATTCTTCACATACTTGTTGAACGGATCCTGGGTTTTTTCTGGTTTTGATCACGTAGTAATGAGGTACCACAGTGAAACATTCAATTAAACCTGGTCTTGATAAAAATTTTACAGAATAACGCATGTTAGGTCTGGGTTAGGTCTAGGATTTGCCCTCATCAGGCTCTTACTTTCGCATATTTCTGATACTTCATGGCTAGATTCTGGGCTATTTCTGGATTGGATCACGAAGTAGTGTGGTACGTCACTGAAACAGTCCATTAAACCTTGTTTCGCTCAATATTTTAGAGGATAACGCATGTTAGGTCTAGGTTAGGTCTGGGATTTGCTCTCATCAGGCTCATTCTTTCGCATATTTCTCTTACTTGATGGCTAGATCCTGGGCTTTTTCTGGATTGCATCACGTAGTAATGTAGTACCACACTGAGACAGTCGATTAATCCAGGTTCCGATCAATATTTTTGAGGATAACGCATGTTAGGTCTAGGTTAGGCCTGGGATTTTCACTCATCGGACTCATACTTACGCATTCTTCACATTCTTGTTGAACGGATCCTGGGTTTTTTCTGGTTTGGATCACGTAGCAGTGTGGTACCACGCTGAAACAGTCCATTAAACCTGGTTTTGATCAATATTTTAGAGGATAACGCATGTTAGGTCTAGGTTAGGCCTGGGATTTTCACTCATCAGACTCATACTTTCGCATTCTTCACATACTTGTTGAACGGATCCTGGGTTATTTCGGGTTTGGATCACGTAGTAATGTGGGACCACACTGAAACAGTCAATTAAACCAGGTTCCGATCAATATTTTAGAGAATAATTCATGTTAGGTCTAGGTTAGGCCTGGGATTTGCCCTCATCAGGGTCATACTGTCGCAGTTTTAACATACTTGTTGAACGGATCCTGGGTTTTTTCTGGTTTGGTTCACGTAGTAATGTGTTACCACACTGAAACATTCAATTAAACCTGGTCTTGATAAGTATTTTATAGGATAACGCATGTTAGGTTTGGGTTAGGTCTAGGATTTGCCCTCATCAGGCTCATACTTTCGCATATTTCTCATACTTCATGGCTAGATCCTGGGCAGTTTCTGGATTGTATCACGTAGTAATGTGGTACCACATAGAAACAGTCGATTAAACCTGGTTTCGATCAATATTTTATAGGATAACGCAAGTTAAGTCTGGGATAGGTCTGGGATTTGACCTCATCAGACTCATACTTTCGCGTTTCTCACATACTTGTTGAACAGATCCTGGGTTTCTTCTGGTTTGGATCAGGTAGTAATGTGGGACCACACTGAAACAGTCAAGTAAACCTGGTTTCGATCAATATTTTAGAGGATAACGCATTTTAGGTCTAGGTTAGGCCTGGGATTTGCCCTCATCAGTGTCATACTGTCGCAGTTTTAACATACTTGTTGAACAGATCCTGGGTTTTTTCTGGTTTGGTTGGGAGCACGAAGTAGTGTGGTACCACACTGAAACAGTCCATTATACCTGGTCTGGATAAATATTTTAGAGGGTAACGCATCTTAGGTCTGGGTTAGGTCTAAGATTTCCCCTCATCAGGCTCACAGTTTAGCGTTTTTCACATACTTGTTGAACAGATCCTGGGTTTTTTCTGGTTTGGATCACGAAGTAGTGTGGTACCACACTGAAACAGTCCATTGAACCTGGTTTCGCTCAATATTTTAGAGGATAACGCATGATAGGTCTAGGTTAGGTCTGGGATTTGCTCTCATCAGGCTCATTCTTTCGCATATTTCTCATACTTGATGGCTAGATCCTGGGCTTTTTCTGGATTGCATCACGTAGTAATGTAGTACCACACTGAAACTGTCAATGAAACCTGGTTTCCATCAATATTTTAGAGGACAACGCAAGTTAGGTCTAGGTAAGGCCTGAGATTTTCACTGATCAGACTCATACTTTCGCATTCTTCACATACTTGTTGAACGGATCCTGGGTTTTTTCTGGTTTTGATCACGTAGTAATGAGGTACCACAATGAAACATTCAATTAAACCTGGTCTTGATAAAAATTTTACAGAATAACGCATGTTAGGTCTGGGTTAGGTCTAGGATTTGCCCTCATCAGGCTCTTACTTTCGCATATTTCTCATACTTCATGGCTAGATCCTGGGCTATTTCTGGATTGGATCACGTAGTAATGTGGTACCACACTGAAACAGTCTATTAAACTTGGTTTTGATCAATATTTTAGAGAATAATTCACGTTAGGTCTAGGTTAGGTCAGGGATTTGCTCTCATTAGGCTCATTCTTTCGCATATTTCTCATACTTGATGGCTAGATCCTGGGCTTTTTCTGGATTGCATCACGTAGTAATGAAGTACAACACTGAAACAGTCAATTAAACCTGGTTTCGATCAATATTTTAGAGAATAATTCATTTTAGGTCTAGGTTAGGTCTGGGATTTGCTCTCATCAGGCTCATTCTTTCGCATATTTCTCATACTTGATGGCTAGATCCTGGGCTGTTTCTGGATTGTATCACGTAGTAATGTGGTACCACGCTGAAACAGTCGATTAAACCTGGTTTCGATCAATATTTTAGAGGATAACGCAAGTTATGTCTGGGATAGGTCTAGGATTTGCCCTCATCAGGCTGTTACTTTCGCATATTTCTCATACTTCATGGCTAGATCCTGGGCTATTTCTGGATTGGATCACGTAGTAAAGTGGTACCACACTGAAACATTCAATGAAACCTGGTCTTGATAAATATTTTAGAGAATAACGCATGTTAGGTCTGGGTTAGGTCTAGGATTTGCCCTCATCAGGCCCATACTTTCGTATATTTCTCATACTTCATGGCTAGATCCTGGGCTATTTCTGGATTGGATCACGTAGTAATGTGGTACTACACTGAAACAGTCAATTAAACCTGGTTTTGATCAATATTTTAGAGAATAATTCATGTTAGGTCTAGGTTAGGTCAGGGATTTGCTCCCATCAGGCTCATTCTTTCGCATATTTCTCATACTTGATGGCTAGATCCTGGGCTTTTTCTGGATTGCATCACGTAGTAATGAAGTACAACACTGAAACAGTCAATTAAACCTGGTTTCGATCAATATTTTAGAGAATAATTCATGTTAGGTCTAGGTTAGGTCTGGGATTTGCTCTCGTCAGGCTCATTCTTTCGCATATTTCTCATACTTGATGGCTAGATCCTGGGCTTTTTCTGGATTGCATCACGTAGTAATGAAGTCCAACACTGAAACAGTCAATTAAACCTGGTTTCCATCAATATCCTAGAGGACAACGCATGTTAGGTCTAGGTTAGGCCTGGGATTTTCCCTCATCAGACTCATACTGTCGCAGTTTTAACATACTCGTTGAACGGATCCTGGGTTTTTTCTGGTTTGGTTCACGTAGTAATGTAGTACCACACTGAAACATTCAATTAAACCTTTTCTTGATAAATATTTTAGAGGATAACGCATGTTAGGTTTGGGTTAGGTCTGAGGTTTGGCCCTCATCAGGCTCATACTTTCGCATATTTCTCATACTTCATGGCTAGATCCTGGGCTGTTTCTGGATTGTATCAGGTAGTAAAGTGGTACCACACTGAAACATTCAATGACACCTGGTCTGGACAAATATTTTAGAGGATAACGCAACTTAGGTCTGGGTTAGGTCTAAGATTTGCCCTCATCAGGCTCACAGTTTAGCGTTTTTCACATACTTCTTGAACAGATCCTGGGCTTTCTCTGGTTTGGATCACGAAGTTGTGTGGTACCACACTGAAACAGTCCATTAAACCTGGTTTCGCTCAATATTTTAGAGGATAACGCATGTTAGGTCTAGGTTAGGTCTGGGATTTGCTCTCATCAGGCTCATTCTTTCGCATATTTCTCATACTTGATGGCTAGATCCTGGGTTTTTTCTGGATTGTATCACGTAGTAATGTGGCACCACGCTGAAACAGTCGATTAAACCTGGTTTCGATCAATATTTTATAGGATAACGCAAGGTAAGTCTGGGATAGGTCTGGGATTTGACCTCATCAGACTCATACTTTCGCGTTTTTCACATACTTGTTGAACAGATCCTGGGTTTTTTCTGGTTTGGATCACGTAGTAATGTGGGAGCACACTGAAACAGTCAAGTAAACCTGATTTCGATCAATATTTTAGAGAATAATTCATGTTAGGTCTAAGTTAGGTCTGGGATTTGCTCTCATCAGGCTCATTCTTTCGCATATTTCTCATACATGTTGAACAGATCCTGGGTTTTTTCTGGTTTGGATCACGTAGTAATGTGGGACCACACTGAAACAATCAATTAAACCTGATCTTGATAAATATTTTAGAGGATAACGCATGTTAGGTCTGGGTTAGGTCTAGGATTTGCCCTCATCAGGCTCATACTTTCGCATATTTCTCATACTTCATGGCTAGATCCTGGGCTGTTTCTGGATTGGATCACGTAGTAATGTAGTACCACGCTGAAACAGTCAATTAAACCTGGTTTCGATCAATATTTTAGAGGATAACGCAAGTTAGGTCTGGGATAGGTCTAGGATTTGCCCTCATCAGGCTCTTAGTTTCGCATATTTCTCATACTTCATGGCTAGATCCTGGGCTATTTCTGGATTGGATCACGTAGTAAAGTGGTACCACACTGAAACATTCAATGAAACCTGGTCTGGATAAATATTTTAGAGGATAACGCATCTTATGTCTGGGTTAGGTCTAAGATTTGCCCTCATCAGGCTCACAGATTAGCGTTTTTCACATACTAGTTGAACAGATCCTGGGCTTTTTCTGGTTTGGATCACGAAGTAGTGTGGTACGTCACTGAAACAGTCCATTAAACCTGGTTTCGCTCAATATTTTAGAGGATAACGCATGTTAGGTCTAGGTTAGGTCTGGGATTTGCTCTCATCAGGCTCATTCTTTCGCATATTTCTCATACTTGATGGCTAGATCCTGGGCTTTTTCAGGATTGCATCACGTAGTAATGAAGTACAACACTGAAACAGTCAATTAAACCTGGTTTCCATCAATATCTTAGACGACAACGCAAGTTAGGTCTGGGATATGTCTGGGATTTGCCCTCATCAGGCTCATACTTTCGCGTTTTTCACATACTTGTTGAACAGATCCTGGGTTTTTTCTGGTTTGGATCACGTAGCAGTGTGGTACCACGCTGAAACAGTCCATTAAACCTGGTTTGGATCAATATTTTAGAGGATAACGCATGTTAGGTCTAGGTTAGGCCTGGGATTTTCACTCATCAGACTCATACTTTCGCATTCTTCACATACTTGTTGAACGGATCCTGGGTTATTTCGGGTTTGGATCACGTAGTAATGTGGGACCACACTGAAGCAGTCAATTAAACCAGGTTTCGATCAATATTTTAGAGAATAATTCATGTTAGGTCTAGGTAAGGCCTGGGATTTGCCCTCATCAGGGTCATACTGTCGCAGTTTTAACATACTTGTTGAACGGATCCTGGGTTTTTTCTGGTTTGGTTCACGTAGTAATGTGTTACCACCCTGAAACATTCATTTAAACCTGGTCTTGATAAATATTTTATAGGATAACGCATGTTAGGTTTGGGTTAGGTCTAGGATTTGCCCTCATCAGGCTCATACTTTCGCATACTTCTCATACTTCATGGCTAGATCCTGGGCTGTTTCTGGATTGTATCACGTAGTAATGTGGCACCACGCAGAAACAGTCGATTAAACCTCGTTTCGATCAATATTTTATAGGATAACGCAAGTTAATTCTGGGATAGGTCTGGGATTTGACCTCATCAGACTCATACTTTCGCGTTTTTCACATACTTGTTGAACAGACCCTGGGTTTCTTCTGGTTTGGATCAGGTAGTAATGTGGGACCACACTGAAACAGTCAAGTAAACCTGGTTTCGATCAATATTTTAGAGGATAACGCATGTTAGGTCTAGGTTAGGCCTGGGATTTGCCCTCATCAGAGTCATACTGTCGCAGTTTTAACATACTTCTTGAACAGATCCTGGGCTTTCTCTGGTTTGGATCACGAAGTAGTGTGGTACCACACTGAAACAGTCCATTAAACCTGGTTTCGCTCAATATTTTAGAGGATAACGCATGTTAGGTCTCGGTTAGGTCTGGAATTTGCTCTCATCAGGCTCATTCTTTCGCATATTTCTCATACTGGATGGCTAGATCCTGGGCTTTTTCAGGATTGCATCACGTAGTAATGAAGTACAACACTGAAACAGTCAATTAAACCTGGTTTCCATCAATATCTTAGAGGACAACGCAAGTTAGGTCTGGGATATGTCTGGGATTTGCCCTCATCAGGCTCATACTTTCGCGTTTTTCACATACTTGTCGAACAGATCCTGGGTTTTTTCTGGTTTGGATCACGTAGCAGTGTGGTACCACGCTGAAACAGTCCATTAAACATGGTTTGGATCAATATTTTAGAGGATAACGCATGCTAGGTCTAGGTTAGGCCTGGGATTTTCACTCATCAGACTCATACTTTCGCATTCTTCACATACTTGTTGAACGGATCCTGGGTTATTTCGGGTTCGGATCACGTAGTAATGTGGGACCACACTGAAACAGTCAATTAAACCAGGTTTCGATCAATATTTTAGAGAATAATTCATGTTAGGTCTAGGTTAGGCCTGGGATTTGCCCTCATCAGGGTCATACTGTCGCAGTTTTAACATACTTGTTGAACGGATCCTGGGTTTTTTCTGGTTTGGTTCACGTAGTAATGTGTTACCACACTGAAACATTCATTTAAACCTGGTCTTGATAAATATTTTATAGGATAACGCATGTTAGGTTTGGGTTAGGTCTAGGATTTGCCCTCATCAGGCTCATACTTTCGCATATTTCTCATACTTCATGGCTAGATCCTGGGCTGTTTCTGGATTGTATCACGTAGTAATGTGGCACCACGCAGAAACAGTCGATTAAACCTCGTTTCGATCAATATTTTATAGGATAACGCAAGTTAAGTCTGGGATAGGTCTGGGATTTGACCTCATCAGACTCATACTTTCGCGTTTTTCACATACTTGTTGAACAGACCCTGCGTTTCTTCTGGTTTGGATCAGGTAGTAATGTGGGACCACACTGAAACAGTCAAGTAAACCTGGTTTCGATCCATATTTTAGAGGATAACGCATGTTAGGTCTAGGTTAGGCCTGGGATTTGCCCTCATCAGAGTCATACTGTCGCAGTATTAACATACTTGTTGAACGGATCCTGGGTTTTTTCTGGTTTGGTTCACGTAGTAATGTGGTACCACACTGAAACATTCAATTAAACCTTTTCTTGATAAATATTTTAGAGGATAACGCATGTTAGGTTTGGGTTAGGTCTGAGGTTTGGCCCTCATCAGGCTCATACTTTCGCATATTTCTCATACTTCATGGCTAGGTCCTGGGCTGTTTCTGGATTGTATCAGGTAGTAAAGTGGTACCACACTGAAACATGCAATGAAACCTGGTCAGGATAAATATTTTAGAGGATAACGAATCTTAGGTCTGGGTTAGGTCTAAGATTTGCCCTCATCAGGCTCACAGTTTAGCGTTTTTCACATACTTCTTGAACAGATCCTGGGCTTTCTCTGGTTTGGATCACGCAGTAGTGTGGTACCACACTGAAACAGTCCATTAAACCTGGTTTCGCTCAATATTTTAGAGGATAACGCATGTTAGGTCTAGGTTAGGTCTGGGATTTGCTCTCATCAGGCTCATTCTTTCGCATATTTCTCATACTTGATGGCTAGATCCTGGGCTTTTTCTGGATTGCATCACGTAGTAATGTAGTACCACACTGAAACAGTCAATGAAACCTGGTTTCCATCAATATTTTAGAGGACAACGCAAGTTAGGTCTAGGTAAGGCCTGAGATTTTCACTGATCAGAATCATACTTTTGCATTCTTCACATACTTGTTGAACGGATCCTGGGTTTTTTCTGGTTTGGTTCTCGTAGTAATGTGGTACCACACTGAAACATTCAATTAAGCCTGGTCTTGATAAATATTTTGGGAGGATAACGCATGTTAGGTTTGGGTTAGGTCTAGGATTTGCCTTCATCAGGCTCATACTATCGCATATTTCACATACTTGATGGCTAGATCCTGGGCTGTTTCTGGATTGTATCACGCAGTAATGTGGCACCACGCTGAAACAGTCGATTAAACCTGGTTTCGATCAATATTTTATAGGATAACGCAAGGTAAGTCTGGGATAGGTCTGGGATTTGACCTCATCAGACTCATACTTTCGCGTTTTTCACATACTTGTTGAACAGATCCTGGGTTTTTTCTGGTTTGGATCACGTAGTAATGTGGGACCACACTGAAACAGTCAAGTAAACCTGGTTTCGATCAATATTTTAGAGAATAATTCATGTTAGGTCTAAGTTAGGTCTGGGATTTGCTCTCATCAGGCTCATTCTTTCGCATATTTCTTATACATGTTGAACAGATCCTGGGTTTTTTCTGGTTTGGATCACGTAGTAATGTGGGACCACACTGAAACAATCAATTAAACCTGATCTTGATAAATATTTTAGAGAATAATTCATGTTAGGTCTAGGTTAGGTCTGGGATTTGCTCCGATCAGGCTCATTCTTTCGCATATTTCTCATACTTGATGGCTAGATCCTGGGCTTTTTCTGGATTGCATCACGTAGTAATGGAGTACAACACTGAAACAGTCAATTAAACCTGGTTTCCATCAATATTCTAGAGGACAACGCAAGTTAGGTCTAGGTTAGGCCTGGGATTTGCCCTCATCAGGGTCATACTTTCGCGTTTTTCACATACTTGTTGAACAGATCCTGGGTTTTTTCTGGTTTGGATCACGTAGTAGTGTGGTACCACGCTGAAACAGTCCATTAAACCTGGTTTGGATCAATATTTTAGAGGATAACGCATGTTAGGTCTAGGTTAGGCCTGGGATTTTCACTCATCAGACTCATACTTTCGCATTCTTCACATACTTGTTGAATGGATCCTGGGTTATTTCTGGTTTGGATCACGTAGTAATGTGGGACCACACTGAAACAGTCAATTAAACCAGGTTTCGATCATTATTTTAGAGGATAACGCATGTTTGGTCTAGGTTAGGTCTGGGATTTGCTCTCATCAGGCTCATTCTTTCGCATATTTCTCATACTTTATGGCTAGATCCTGGGCTTTTTCTGGATTGCATCACGTAGTAATGAAGTACAACACAGAAACAGTCAATTAAACCTGGTTTCCATCAATATTCTAGAGGACAACGCATGTTAGGTCTAGGTTAGGCCTGGGATTTGCCCTCATCAGGGTCATACTGTCGCAGTTTTAACATACTTGTTGAACGGATCCTGGGTTTTTTCTGGTTTGGTTCACGCAGTAATGTGGTACCACACTGAAACATTCAATTAATCCTTTTCTTGATAAATATTTTAGAGGATAACGCATGTTAGGTTTGGGTTAGGTCTAGGATTTGCCCTCATCAGGCTCATACTTTCGCATATTTCTCATACTTCATGGCTAGATCCTGGGCTGATTCTGGATTGTATCACGTAGTAATGTGGCACCACGCTGAAACAGTCGATTAAACCTGGTTTCGATCAATATTTTAGAGGATAACGCAAGTTAAGTCTGGGATAGGTCTGGGATTTGACCTCATCAGACTCATACTTTCGCGTTTTTCACATACTTGTTGAACAGATCCTGGGTTTTTTCTGGTTTGGATCACGTAGTAGTGTGGTACCACGCTGAAACAGTCCATTAAACCTGGTTTGGATCAATATTTTAGAGGATAACGCATGTTAGGTCTAGGTTAGGTCTGGGATTTGCTCTCATCAGACTCATTCTTTCGCATATTTCTCATACTTCATGGCTAGATCCTGGGCTGTTTCTGGATTGTATCAGGTAGTAAAGTGGTACCACACTGAAACATTCAATGCAACCTGGTCTGGATAAATATTTTAGAGGATAACGCATCTTAGGTCTGGGTTAGGTCTAAGATTTGCCCTCATCAGGCTCACAGTTTAGCGTTTTTCACATACTTCTTGAACAGATCCTGGGCTTTCTCTGGTTTGGATCAGGAAGTAGTGTGGTACCACACTGAAACAGTCAATGAAACCTGGTTTCCAACAATATTTTAGAGGACAACGCAAGTTAGATCTAGGTAAGGCCTGAGATTTTCACTGATCAGACTCATACTTTCGCATTCTTCACATACTTGTTGAACGGATCCTGGGTTTTTTCTGGTTTGGATCACGTAGTATTGTGGTACCACACTGAAACATTCAATTAAACCTGGTCTTGATAAATATTTTAGAGGATAACGCATGTTAGGTCTAGGTTAGGCCTGGGATTTTCACTCATCAGACTCATACTTTCGCATTCTTCACATACTTGTTGAACGGATCCTGGGTTATTTCTGGTTTGGATCACGTAGTAATGTGGGACCACACCGAAACAGTCAAGTAAACCTGGCTTCGATCAATATTTTAGAGAATAATTCATGTTAGGTCTAAGTTAGGTCTGGGATTTTCTCTCATCAGGCTCATTCTTTCGCATATTTCTCATACATGTTGAACAGATCCTGGGTTTTTTCTGGTTTGGATCAGGTATTAATGTGGGACCACACTGAAACAATCAATTAAACCTGATCTTTATAAATATTTTAGAGGATAATGCATGTTAGGTCTGGGTTAGGTCTAGGATTTGCCCTCATCAGGCTCATACTTTCGCATATTTCTCACACTTCATGGCTAGATCCTGGGCTGTTTCTGGATTGGATCACGTAGTAATGTGGTACCACGCTGAAACAGTCAATTAAACCTGGTTTCGATCAATATTTTAGAGGATAAAGCAAATTAGGTCTGGGATAGGTCTAGGATTTGCCCTCATCAGGCTCTTACTTTCGCATATTTCTCATACTTCATGGCTAGATCCTGGGATATTTCTGGATTGGATCACGTAGTAAAGTGGTACCACACTGAAACATTGAATGAAACCTGGTCTGGATAAATATTTCAGAGGATAACGCATCGTATGTCTGGGTTAGGTCTAAAATTTGCCCTCATCAGGCTCACAGTTTAGCGTTTTTCACATACTTGTTGAACAGATCCTGGGCTTTTTCTGGTTTGCATCACGAAGTAGTGTGGTACCTCACTGAAACAGTCCATTAAACCTGGTTTCGCTCAATATTTTAGAGGATAACGCATGTTAGGTCTAGGTTAGTTCTGGGATTAGCTCTCATCATGCTCATTCTTTCGCATATTTCTCATACTTCATGGCTAGATCCTGGGCTATTTCTGGATTGGATCACGTAGTAATGTGGCACCACGCTGAAGCAGTCGATTAAACCTGGTTTCGATCAATATTTTAGAGGATAACGCAACTTAAGTCTGGGATAGGTCGGGGATTTGACCTCATCAGACTCATACTTTCGCGTTTTTCACATACTTGTTGAACAGATCCTGGGTTTTTTCTGGATTGCATCACGTAGTAATGTAGTACCACACTGAAACAGTCAATGAATCCTGGTTTCCATCAATATTTTAGAGGATAACGCATGTTAGGTCTAGGTTAGGCCTGGGATTTTCACTCATCAGACTCATACTTTCGCATTCTTCACATACTTGTTGAACGGATCCTGGGTTATTTCGGGTTTGGATCACGTAGTAATGTGGGACCACACTGAAACAGTCAATTAAACCAGGTTTCGATCAATATTTTAGAGAATAATTCATGTTAGGTCTAGGTTAGGCCTGGGATTTGCCCTCATCAGGGTCATACTGTCGCAGTTTTAACATACTTGTTGAACGGATCCTGGGTTTTTTCTGGTTTGGTTCACGTAGTAATGTGTTACCACACTGAAACATTCATTTAAACCTGGTCTTGATAAATATTTTATAGGATAACGCATGTTAGGTTTGGGTTAGGTCTAGGATTTGCCCTCATCAGGCTCATACTTTCGCATATTTCTCATACTTCATGGCTAGATCCTGGGCTGTTTCTGGATTTTATCACGTAGTAATGTGGCACCACGCAGAAACAGTCGATTAAACCTCGTTTCGATCAATATTTTATAGGATAACGCAAGTTAAGTCTGGGATAGGTCTGGGATTTGACCTCATCAGACTCATACTTTCGCGTTTTTCACATACTTGTTGAACAGACCCTGGGTTTCTTCTGGTTTGGATCACGTAGTAATGTGGGACCACACTGAAACAGTCAATTAAACCAGGTTTCGATCATTATTTTAGAGGATAACGCATGTTTGGTCTAGGTTAGGTCTGGGATTTGCTCTCATCAGGCTCATTCTTTCGCATATTTCTCATACTTTATGGCTAGATCCTGGGCTTTTTCTGGATTGCATCACGTAGTAATGAAGTACAACACAGAAACAGTCAATTAAACCTGGTTTCCATCAATATTCTAGAGGACAACGCATGTTAGGTCTAGGTTAGGCCTGGGATTTGCCCTCATCAGGGTCATACTGTCGCAGTTTTAACATACTTGTTGAACGGATCCTGGGTTTTTTCTGGTTTGGTTCACGCAGTAATGTGGTACCACACTGAAACATTCAATTAATCCTTTTCTTGATAAATATTTTAGAGGATAACGCATGTTAGGTTTGGGTTAGGTCTAGGATTTGCCCTCATCAGGCTCATACTTTCGCATATTTCTCATACTTCATGGCTAGATCCTGGGCTGATTCTGGATTGTATCACGTAGTAATGTGGCACCACGCTGAAACAGTCGATTAAACCTGGTTTCGATCAATATTTTAGAGGATAACGCAAGTTAAGTCTGGGATAGGTCTGGGATTTGACCTCATCAGACTCATACTTTCGCGTTTTTCACATACTTGTTGAACAGATCCTGGGTTTTTTCTGGTTTGGATCACGTAGTAGTGTGGTACCACGCTGAAACAGTCCATTAAACCTGGTTTGGATCAATATTTTAGAGGATAACGCATGTTAGGTCTAGGTTAGGTCTGGGATTTGCTCTCATCAGACTCATTCTTTCGCATATTTCTCATACTTCATGGCTAGATCCTGGGCTGTTTCTGGATTGTATCAGGTAGTAAAGTGGTACCACACTGAAACATTCAATGCAACCTGGTCTGGATAAATATTTTAGAGGATAACGCATCTTAGGTCTGGGTTAGGTCTAAGATTTGCCCTCATCAGGCTCACAGTTTAGCGTTTTTCACATACTTCTTGAACAGATCCTGGGCTTTCTCTGGTTTGGATCAGGAAGTAGTGTGGTACCACACTGAAACAGTCAATGAAACCTGGTTTCCAACAATATTTTAGAGGACAACGCAAGTTAGATCTAGGTAAGGCCTGAGATTTTCACTGATCAGACTCATACTTTCGCATTCTTCACATACTTGTTGAACGGATCCTGGGTTTTTTCTGGTTTGGATCACGTAGTAATGTGGGACCACACTGAAACAGTCAAATAAACCTGGTTTTGATCAATATTTTAGAGAATAATTCATGTTAGGTCTAGGTTAGGTCTGGGATTTGCACCCATCAGGCTCATTCTTTCGCATATTTCTCATGCTTGATCGCTAGAGCCTGGGCTTTTTCTGGATTGCATCACGTAGTAATGAAGTACAACACTGAAACAGTCAATTAAACCTGGTTTCCATCAATATTCTAGAGGACAACGCATGTTAGGTCTAGGTTAGGCCTGGGATTTGCCCTTATCAGGGTCATACTGTCGCAGTTTTAACATACTTGTTGAACGGATCCTGGGTTTTTTCTGGTTTGGTTCACGTAGTAATGTGTTACTACACTGAAACATTCAATTAAACCTGGTCCTGATAAATATTTTAGAGGATAACGCATGTTAGGTTTGGGTTAGGTCTAGGATTTGCCCTCATCAGGCTCCTACTTTCGCATATTTCTCATACTTCATGGCTAGATCCTGGGCTGTTTCTGGATTGTATCACGTAGTAATGTGGCACCAAGCTGAAACAGTCGATTAAACCTGGTTTCGATCAATATTTTATAGGATAACGCAAGTTAAGTCTGGGATAGGTCTGGGATTTGACCTCATCAGACTCATACTTGCGCGTTTTTCACATACTTGTTGAACAGATCCTGGGTTTTTTCTGGTTTGGATCACGTAGTAGTGTGGTACCACGCTGAAACAGTCCATTAAACCTGGTTTGGATCAATATTTTAGAGGATAACTCATGTTAGGTCTAGGTTAGGCCTGGGATTTTCACTCATCAGACTCATACTTTCGCATTCTTCGCATACTTGTTGAACGGATCCTGGGTTATTTCTGGTTTGGGTCACGCAGTAATGTGGGACCACACTGAAACAGTCAATTAAACCAGGTTTCGATCAATATTTTAGAGAATAATTCATGTTAGGTCTAGGTTAGGTCTGGGATTTGCTCCCATCAGGCTCATACTTTCGCATATTTCTCATACTTCATGGCTAGATCCTGGGCTATTTCTGGATTGGATCACGTAGTAATGTGGCACCACGCTGAAACAGTCGATTAAACCTGGTTTCGATCAATATTTTAGAGGATAACGCAAGTTAAGTCTGCGATAGGTCTGGGATTTGACCTCATCAGACTCATACTTTCGCGTTTTTCACATACTTGTTGAACAGATCCTGGGTTTTTTCTGGTTTGGATCACGTAGTAATGTGGGACCACACTGAAACAGTCAAGTAAACCTGGTTTCGATCAATATTTTAGAGAATAATTCATGTTAGGTCTAAGTTAGGTCTGGGATTTTCTCTCATCAGGCTCATTCTTTCGCATATTTCTCATACATGTTGAACAGATCCTGGGTTTTTTCTGGTTTGGATCACGTATTAATGTGGGACCACACTGAAACAATCAATTAAACCTGATCTTTATAAATATTTTAGAGGATAATGCATGTTAGGTCTGGGTTAGGTCTAGGATTTGCCCTCATCAGGCTCATACTTTCGCATATTTCTCACACTTCATGGCTAGATCCTGGGCTGTTTCTGGATTGGATCACGTAGTAATGTGGTACCACGCTGAAACAGTCAATTAAACCTGGTTTCGATCAATATTTTAGAGGATAAAGCAAATTAGGTCTGGGATAGGTCTAGGATTTGCCCTCATCAGGCTCTTACTTTCGCATATTTCTCATACTTCATGGCTAGATCCTGGGATATTTCTGGATTGGATCACGTAGTAAAGTGGTACCACACTGAAACATTGAATGAAACCTGGTCTGGATAAATATTTCAGAGGATAACGCATCGTATGTCTGGGTTAGGTCTAAAATTTGCCCTCATCAGGCTCACAGTTTAGCGTTTTTCACATACTTGTTGAACAGATCCTGGGCTTTTTCTGGTTTGCATCACGAAGTAGTGTGGTACCTCACTGAAACAGTCCATTAAACCTGGTTTCGCTCAATATTTTAGAGGATAACGCATGTTAGGTCTAGGTTAGTTCTGGGATTAGCTCTCATCATGCTCATTCTTTCGCATATTTCTCATACTTCATGGCTAGATCCTGGGCTATTTCTGGATTGGATCACGTAGTAATGTGGCACCACGCTGAAGCAGTCGATTAAACCTGGTTTCGATCAATATTTTAGAGGATAACGCAACTTAAGTCTGGGATAGGTCTGGGATTTGACCTCATCAGACTCATACTTTCGCGTTTTTCACATACTTGTTGAACAGATCCTGGGTTTTTTCTGGATTGCATCACGTAGTAATGTAGTACCACACTGAAACAGTCAATGAAACCTGGTTTCCATCAATATTTTAGAGGATAACGCATGTTAGGTCTAGGTTAGGCCTGGGATTTTCACTCATCAGACTCATACTTTCGCATTCTTCACATACTTGTTGAACGGATCCTGGGTTATTTCGGGTTTGGATCACGTAGTAATGTGGGACCACACTGAAACAGTCAATTAAACCAGGTTTCGATCAATATTTTAGAGAATAATTCATGTTAGGTCTAGGTTAGGCCTGGGATTTGCCCTCATCAGGGTCATACTGTCGCAGTTTTAACATACTTGTTGAACGGATCCTGGGTTTTTTCTGGTTTGGTTCACGTAGTAATGTGTTACCACACTGAAACATTCATTTAAACCTGGTCTTGATAAATATTTTATAGGATAACGCATGTTAGGTTTGGGTTAGGTCTAGGATTTGCCCTCATCAGGCTCATACTTTCGCATATTTCTCATACTTCATGGCTAGATCCTGGGCTGTTTCTGGATTTTATCACGTAGTAATGTGGCACCACGCAGAAACAGTCGATTAAACCTCGTTTCGATCAATATTTTATAGGATAACGCAAGTTAAGTCTGGGATAGGTCTGGGATTTGACCTCATCAGACTCATACTTTCGCGTTTTTCACATACTTGTTGAACAGACCCTGGGTTTCTTCTGGTTTGGATCAGGTAGTAATGTGGGACCCCACTGAAACAGTCAAGTAAACCTGGTTTCGATCAATATCTTAGAGGATAACGCATGTTAGGTCTAGGTTAGGCCTGGGATTTGCCCTCATCAGAGTCATACTGTCGCAGTTTTAACATACTTCTTGAACAGATCCTGGGCTTTCTCTGGTTTGGATCACGAAGTAGTGTGGTACCACACTGAAACAGTCCATTAAACCTGGTTTCGCTCAATATTTTAGAGGATAACGCATGTTAGGTCTAGGTTAGGTCTGGAATTTGCTCTCATCAGGCTCATTCTTTCGCATATTTCTCATACTGGATGGCTAGATCCTGGGCTTTTTCTGGATTGCATCACGTAGTAATGTAGTACCACACTGAGACAGTCAATGAAACCTGGTTTCCAACAATATTTTAGAGGACAACGCAAGTTAGGTCTAGGTAAGGCCTCAGATTTTCACTGATCAGACTCATACTTTCGCATTCTTCACATACTTGTTGAACGGATCCTGGGTTTTTTCTGGTTTGGATCACGTAGTATTGTGGTACCACACAGAAGCATTCAATTAAACCTGGTCTTGATAAATATTTTAGAGGATAACGCATGTTAGGTTTGGGTTGGGTCTAGGATTTGCCCTCATCAGGCTCATACTTTCGCATTATTCACATACTTGTTGAACGGATCCTGGGTTTTTTCTGGTTTAGATCACGTAGTAATGTGGTACCACACTGAAACAGTCAAATAAACTTGGTTTTGATCAATATTTTAGAGAATAATTCATGTTAGATCTAGGTTAGGTCTGGGATTTGCTCCGATCAGGCTCATTCTTTCGCATATTTCTCATACTTGATGGCTAGATCCTGGGCTTTTTCTGGATTGCATCACGTAGTAATGGAGTACAACACTGAAACAGTCAATTAAACCTGGTTTCCATCAATATTCTAGAGGACAACGCATGTTAGGTCTAGGTTAGGCCTGGGATTTGCCCTCATCAGGGTCATACTGTCGCAGTTTTAACATACTTGTTGAACGGATCCTGGGTTTTTTCTGGTTTGGTTCACGTAGTAATGTGTTACCACACTGAAACATTCAATTAAACCTGGTCTTGATAAATATTTTATAGGATAACGCATGTTAGGTTTGGGTTAGGTCTAGGATTTGCCCTCATCAGGCTCATACTTTCGCATATTTCTCATACTTCATGGCTAGATCCTGGGCTGTTTCTGGATTGTATCACGTAGTAATGTGGCACCACGCTGAAACAGTCGATTAAACCAGGTTTCGATCAATATTTTATAGGATAACGCAAGTTAAGTCTGGGATAGGTCTGGGATTTGACCTCATCAGACTCATACTTTCGCATTTTTCACATACTTGTTGAACAGATCCTGGGTTTTTTCTGGTTTGGATCAGGTAGTAATGTGGGACCACACTGAAACAGTCAAGTAAACCTGGTTTCGATCAATATTTTAGAGGATAACGCATGTTAGGTCTAGGTTAGGCCTGGGATTTGCCCTCATCAGAGTCATACTGTCGCAGTTTTAACATACTTGTTGAACGGATCCTGGGTTTTTTCTGGTTTGGTTCACGTAGTAATGTGGTACCACACTGAAACATTCAATTAAACCTTTTCTTGATAAATATTTTAGAGGATAACGCATGTTAGGTTTGGGTTAGGTCTGAGGTTTGGCCCTCATCAGGCTCATACTTTCGCATATTTCTCATACTTCATGGCTAGGTCCTGGGCTGTTTCTGGATTGTATCAGGTAGTAAAGTGGTACCACACTGAAACATGCAATGAAACCTGGTCAGGATAAATATTTTAGAGGATAACGAATCTTAGGTCTGGGTTAGGTCTAAGATTTGCCCTCATCAGGCTCACAGTTTAGCGTTTTTCACATACTTCTTGAACAGATCCTGGGCTTTCTCTGGTTTGGATCACGAAGTAGTGTGGTACCACACTGAAACAGTCCATTAAACCTGGTTTCGCTCAATATTTTAGAGGATAACGCAGGTTAGGTCTAGGTTAGGTCTGGGATTTGCTCTCATCAGGCTCATTCTTTCGCATATTTCTCATACTTGATGGCTAGATCCTGGGCTTTTTCTGGATTGCATCACGTAGTAATGTAGTACCACACTGAAACAGTCAATGAAACCTGGTTTCCATCAATATTTTAGAGGACAACGCAAGTTAGGTCTAGGTAAGGCTTGAGATTTTCACTGATCAGAATCATACTTTTGCATTCTTCACATACTTGTTGAACGGATCCTGGGTTTTTTCTGGTTTGGTTCTCGTCAAATGTGGTACCACACTGAAACATTCAATTAAGCCTGGTCTTGATAAATATTTTGGGAGGATAACGCATGTTAGGTTTGGGTTAGGTCTAGGATTTGCCCTCATCAGGCTCATACTTTCGCATATTTCACATACTTGATGGCTAGATCCTGGGCTGTTTCTGGATTGTATCACGTAGTAATGTGGCACCACGCTGAAACAGTCGATTAAACCTGGTTTCGATCAATATTTTATAGGATAACGCAAGGTAAGTCTGGGATAGGTCTGGGATTTGACCTCATCAGACTCATACTTTCGCGTTTTTCACATACTTGTTGAACAGATCCTGGGTTTTTTCTGGTTTGGATCACGTAGTAATGTGGGACCACACTGAAACAATCAATTAAACCTGATCTTGATAAATATTTTAGAGAATAATTCATGTTAGGTCTAGGTTAGGTCTGGGATTTGCTCCGATCAGGCTCATTCTTTCGCATATTTCTCATACTTGATGGCTAGATCCTGGGCTTTTTCTGGATTGCATCACGTAGTAATGGAGTACAACACTGAAACAGTCAATTAAACCTGGTTTCCATCAATATTCTAGAGGACAACGCAAGTTAGGTCTAGGTTAGGCCTGGGATTTGCCCTCATCAGGGTCATACTGTCGCAGTTTTAACATACTTGTTGAACGGATCCTGGGTTTTTTCTGGTTTGGTTCACGTAGTAATGTGTTACCACACTGAAACATTCAATTAAACCTGGTCTTGATAAATATTTTATAGGATAACGCATGTTAGGTTTGGGTTAGGTCTAGGATTTGCCCTCATCAGGCTCATACTTTCGCATATTTCTCATACTTCATGGCTAGATCCTGGGCTGTTTCTGGATTGTATCACGTAGTAATGTGGCACCACGCTGAAACAGTCGATTAAACCTGGATTCGATCAATATTTTATAGGATAACGCAAGTTAAGTCTGGGATAGGTCTGGGATTTGACCTCATCAGACTCATACTTTCGCATTTTTCACATACTTGTTGAACAGATCCTGGGTTTTTTCTGGTTTGGATCAGGTAGTAATGTGGGACCACACTGAAACAGTCAAGTAAACCTGGTTTCGATCAATATTTTAGAGGATAACGCATGTTAGGTCTAGGTTAGGCCTGGGATTTGCCCTCATCAGAGTCATACTGTCGCAGTTTTAACATACTTGTTGAACGGATCCTGGGTTTTTTCTGGTTTGGTTCACGTAGTAATGTGGTACCACACTGAAACATTCAATTAAACCTTTTCTTGATAAATATTTTAGAGGATAACGCATGTTAGGTTTGGGTTAGGTCTGAGGTTTGGCCCTCATCAGGCTCATACTTTCGCATATTTCTCATACTTCATGGCTAGGTCCTGGGCTGTTTCTGGATTGTATCAGGTAGTAAAGTGGTACCACACTGAAACATGCAATGAAACCTGGTCAGGATAAATATTTTAGAGGATAACGAATCTTAGGTCTGGGTTAGGTCTAAGATTTGCCCTCATCAGGCTCACAGTTTAGCGTTTTTCACATACTTCTTGAACAGATCCTGGGCTTTCTCTGGTTTGGATCACGAAGTAGTGTGGTACCACACTGAAACAGTCCATTAAACCTGGTTTCGCTCAATATTTTAGAGGATAACGCATGTTAGGTCTAGGTTAGGTCTGGGATTTGCTCTCATCAGGCTCATTCTTTCGCATATCTCTCATACTTGATGGCTAGATCCTGGGCTTTTTCTGGATTGCATCACGTAGTAATGTAGTACCACACTGAAACAGTCAATGAAACCTGATTTCCATCAATATTTTAGAGGACAACGCAAGTTAGGTCTAGGTAAGGCCTGAGATCTTCACTGATCAGAATCATACTTTTGCATTCTTCACATACTTGTTGAACGGATCCTGGGTTTTTTCTGGTTTGGTTCTCGTAGTAATGTGGTACCACACTGAAACATTCAATTAAGCCTGGTCTTGATAAATATTTTGGGAGGATAACGCATGTTAGGTTTGGGTTAGGTCTAGGATTTGCCCTCATCAGGCTCATACTTTCGCATATTTCACATACTTGATGGCTAGATCCTGGGCTGTTTCTGGATTGTATCACGTAGTAATGTGGCACCACGCTGAAACAGTCGATTAAACCTGGTTTCGATCAATATTTTATAGGATAACGCAAGGTAAGTCTGGGATAGGTCTGGGATTTGACCTCATCAGACTCATACTTTCGCGTTTTTCACATACTTGTTGAACAGATCCTGGGCTGATTCTGGATTGTATCACGTAGTAATGTGGCACCACGCTGAAACAGTCGATTAAACCTGGTTTCGATCAATATTTTAGAGGATAACGCAAGTTAAGTCTGGGATAGGTCTGGGATTTGACCTCATCAGACTCATACTTTCGCGTTTTTCACATACTTGTTGAACAGATCCTGGGCTTTTTCTGGATTGCATCACGTATTAATGTAGTACCACACTGAAACAGTCAATGAAACCTGGTTTCCATCAATATTCTAGAGGACAACGCATGTTAGGTCTAGGTTAGGCCTGGGATTTGCCCTCATCAGAGTCATACTGTGGCAGTTTTAACATACTTGTTGAACGGATCCTGGGTTTTCTCTGGTTTGGTTCACGTAGTATTGTGGTACCACACTGAAACATTCAATTAAACCTTTTCTTCATAAATATTTTAGAGGATAACGCATGTTAGGTTTGGGTTAGGTCTGAGGTTTGGCCCTCATCAGGCTCATACTTTCGCATATTTCTCATACTTCATGGCTAGATCCTGGGCAGTTTCTGGATTGTATCAGGTAGTAAAGTGGTACCACACTGAAACATTCAATGCAACCTGGTCTGGATAAATATTTTAGAGGATAACGCATGTTAGGTTTGGGTTAGGTCTAGGATTTGCCCTCATCAGGCTCATACTTTCGCATATTTCTCATACTTCATGGCTAGATCCTGGGCTGTTTCTGGATTGTATCACGTAGTAATGTGGCACCAAGCTGAAACAGTCGATTAAACCTGGTTTCGATCAATATTTTATAGGATAACGCAAGTTAAGTCTGGGATAGGTCTGGGATTTGACCTCATCAGACTCATACTTTCGCGTTTTTCACATACTTGTTGAACAGATCCTGGGTTTTTTCTGGTTTGGATCACGTAGTAGTGTGGTACCACGCTGAAACAGTCCATTAAACCTGGTTTGGATCAATATTTTAGAGGATAACTCATGTTAGGTCTAGGTTAGGCCTGGGATTTTCACTCATCAGACTCATACTTTCGCATTCTTCGCATACTTGTTGAACGGATCCTGGGTTATTTCTGGTTTGGGTCACGCAGTAATGTGGGACCACACTGAAACAGTCAATTAAACCAGGTTTCGATCAATATTTTAGAGAATAATTCATGTTAGGTCTAGGTTAGGTCTGGGATTTGCTCCCATCAGGCTCATACTTTCGCATATTTCTCATACTTCATGGCTAGATCCTGGGCTATTTCTGGATTGGATCACGTAGTAATGTGGCACCACGCTGAAACAGTCGATTAAACCTGGTTTCGATCAATATTTTAGAGGATAACGCAAGTTAAGTCTGGGATAGGTCTGGGATTTGACCTCATCAGACTCATACTTTCGCGTTTTTCACATACTTGTTGAACAGATCCTGGGTTTTTTCTGGTTTGGATGACGTAGTAATGTGGGACCACACTGAAACAGTCAAGTAAACCTGGTTTCGATCAATATTTTAGAGAATAATTCATGTTAGGTCTAAGTTAGGTCTGGGATTTTCTCTCATCAGGCTCATTCTTTCGCATATTTCTCATACATGTTGAACAGATCCTGGGTTTTTTCTGGTTTGGATCACGTATTAATGTGGGAGGACACTGAAACAATCAATTAAACCTGATCTTTATAAATATTTTAGAGGATAATGCATGTTAGGTCTGGGTTAGGTCTAGGATTTGCCCTCATCAGGCTCATACTTTCGCATATTTCTCACACTTCATGGCTAGATCCTGGGCTGTTTCTGGATTGGATCACGTAGTAATGTGGTACCACGCTGAAACAGTCAATTAAACCTGGTTTCGATCAATATTTTAGAGGATAAAGCAAGTTAGGTCTGGGATAGGTCTAGGATTTGCCCTCATCAGGCTCTTACTTTCGCATATTTCTCATACTTCATGGCTAGATCCTGGGATATTTCTGGATTGGATCACGTAGTAAAGTGGTACCACACTGAAACATTCAATGAAACCTGGTCTGGATAAATATTTCAGAGGATAACGCATCGTATGTCTGGGTTAGGTCTAAAACTTGCCCTCATCAGGCTCACAGTTTAGCGTTTTTCACATACTTGTTGAACAGATCCTGGGCTTTTTCTGGTTTGCATCACGAAGTAGTGTGGTACCTCACTGAAACAGTCCATTAAACCTGGTTTCGCTCAATATTTTAGAGGATAACGCATGTTAGGTCTAGGTTAGTTCTGGGATTAGCTCTCATCATGCTCATTCTTTCGCATATTTCTCATACTTCATGGCTAGATCCTGGGCTATTTCTGGATTGGATCACGTAGTAATGTGGCACCACGCTGAAGCAGTCGATTAAACCTGGTTTCGATCAATATTTTAGAGGATAACGCAAGTTAAGTCTGGGATAGGTCTGGGATTTGACCTCATCAGACTCATACTTTCGCGTTTTTCACATACTTGTTGAACAGATCCTGGGTTTTTTCTGGATTGCATCACGTAGTAATGTAGTACCACACTGAAACAGTCAATGAAACCTGGTTTCCATCAATATTTTAGAGGACAACGCATGTTAGGTCTAGGTTAGCCCTGGGAATTACACTCATCAGACTCATACTTTCGCATTCTTCACATACTTGTTGAACTGATCCTGGGTTTTTTCTGATTTGGATCACGTAGTATTGTGGTACCACACTGAAACAGTCAATGAAACCTGGTTTCCATCAATATTTTAGAGGACAACGCATGTTACGTCTAGGTTAGGCCTGGGATTTTCACTCATCAGACCCATACTTTCGCATTATTCACATACTTGTTGAACGGATCCTAGGTTTTTTCTGGTTTGGATCACGTAGTAATGTGGTACCACACTGAGACAGTCAATGAAACCTGGTTTCCATCAATATTTTAGAGGACAACGCAAGTTAGGTCTAGGTAAGGCCTGAGATTTTCACTGATCGGACACATACTTTCGCATTTTTCCCATACTTGTTCAACGGATCCTGGGTTTTTTCTGGTTTGGATCACGTAGTAATGTGGTACCACACTGAAACGGTCAATTAAACCTGGTTTCGATCAATATTTTAGAGGATAACGCAAGTTAGGTCTGGAATAGGTCTGGGATTTGCCCTCATCAGGCTCATACTTTCGCGTTTTTCACATACTTGTTGAACAGATCCTGGGTTTTTTCTGGTTTGGGTCACGTAGTAGTGTGATACCACACTGAAACAGTCGATTAAACCTGGTTTCCATCAATATTTTAGAGGACAACGCATGTTAGGTCTAGGTTAGCCCTGGGAATTACACACCTAACGCAAGTTAGGTCTGGGATAGGTCTGGGATTTGCCCTCATCAGGCTCATACCTTCGCATTCTTCACATACTTGTTGAACTGATCCCGGTTTTTTTCTGGTTTGGATCACGTAGTAATGTGGTACCACACTGAAACGGTCAATTAAACCTGGTTTCGATCAATATTTTAGAGGATAACGCAAGTTAGGTCTGGGATAGGTCTCAGATTTGACCTCATCAGACTCATAGTTTCGCACACTTCACATACTCGTTGAACAGATCCTGGGTTATTTTCTGGTTTGGATCACATAGTAATGTGGTACCACACTGAAACAGTCGATTAAACCAGGTTTCGATCAATATTTTAGAGGGGAACGCATGTTAGGTCTAGGTTAGGCCTGGGAATTACACTCATCAGACTCATACTTTCGCATTCTTCACATACTTGTTGAACTGATCCTGGGTTTTTTCTGGTTTGGATCACGTAGTAAAGTGGTACCACACTGAAACAGTCGATTAAACCTGGTTTCGATCAATATTTTAGAGGATAACGAATGTTAGGTCTATGTTAGCCCTGGGATTCTCACTCATCAGACTCATACTTTCGCATTCTTCACATACTTGTTGGACTGATCCTGGGTTTTTTCTGGTTTGGATCAGGTAGTAATGTGGTACCACACTGAAACTGTCAATTAAACCTGGTTTCGATCAATATTTTAGAGGAAAACGCAAGTTAGGTCTGGGATAGGTCTGGGATTTGACCTCATCAGACTCATACTTTCGCACACTTCACATACTCGTTGAACAGATCCTGGGTTATTTTCTGGTTTAGATCACATAGTAATGTGGTACCACACTGAAACAGTCGATTAAACCAGGTTTCGATCAATATTTTAGAGAAGAACGCATGTTAGGTCTAGGTTAGGCCTGGGATTTTCACTCATCAGACTCATACTTTCGCATTCTTCACATATTTGCTGAACGGATCCTGGTTTTTTTCTGGTTTGGACCACGCAGTAATGTGGTACCACACTGAAACGGTCAATTAAACCTGGTTTCGATCAATATTTTAGAGGATAACGCAAGTTAGGTCTGGGATAGGTCTGGGATTTGCCCTCATCAGGCTCATACCTTCGCATTCTTCACATACTTGTTGAACTGATCCTGGTTTTTTTCTGGTTTGGATCACGTAGTAATGTGGTACCACACTGAAACGGTCAATTAAACCTGGTTTCGATCAATATTTTAGAGGATAACGCAAGTTAGGTCTGGGATAGGTCTCAGATTTGACCTCATCAGACTCATAGTTTCGCACACTTCACATACTCGTTGAACAGATCCTGGGTTATTTTCTGGTTTGGATCACATAGTAATGTGGTACCACACTGAAACAGTCGATTAAACCAGGTTTCGATCAATATTTTAGAGGGGAACGCATGTTAGGTCTAGGTTAGGCCTGGGATTTTCACTCATCAGACTCATACTTTCGCATTCTTCACATTCTTGTTGGACGGATCCTGGGTTTTTTCTGGTTTGGATCACGTAGTAATGTCGGACCACACTGAAACAGTCAATTAAACCTGGTTTCGATCAATATTTTAGAGAATAATTCATGTTAGGTCTAGGTTAGATCTGGGATTTGCTCTCATCAGGCTCATTCTTTCGCATATTTCTCATACTTCATGGCTAGATCCTGGGCTGTTTCTGGATTGTATCACGTAGTAATGTGGTACCACGCTGAAACAGTCAATTAAACCTGGTTTCGATCAATATTTTAGAGGATAACGCAAGTTAGGTCTGGGATAGGTCTAGTATTTGCCCTCATCAGGCTCTTACTTTCGCATATTTCTCATACTTCATGGCTAGATCCAGGGCTATTTCTGGATTGGATCACGTAGTAATGTGGTACCACACTGAAACATTCAATTAAACCTGGTCTGGATAAATATTTTAGAGGATAACGCATCTTAGGTCTGGGTTAGGTCTAAGATTTGCCCTCATCAGGCTCACAGTTTCGCGTTTTTCACATACTTGTTGAACAGATCCTGGGTTTTTTGTGGTTTGGATCACGAAGTAGTGTGGTACCACACTGAAACAGTCCATTAAACCAGGTTTCGCTCAATATTTTAGAGGATAACGCATGTTAGGTCTAGGTTAGGTCTGGTTTTGCTCTCATCAGGCTCATTCTTTCGCATATTTCTCATACTTGATGGCTAGATCCTGGGCTTTTTCTGGATTGCATCACGTAGTAATGTAGTACCACACTGAAACAGTCAATGAAACCTGGTTTCGAACAATATTTTAGAGGACAACGCAAGTTAGGTCTAGGTTAGGCCTGGGATTTTCACTCATCAGACTCATACTTTCGCATTCTTCACATACTTGTTGAACGGAACCTGGGTTTTTTCTGGTTTGGATCACGTAGTAATGTGGTACCACACTGAGACAGTCAATGAAACCTGGTTTCCATCAATATTTTAGAGGACAACGCAAGTTAGGTCTAGGTAAGGCCTGAGATTTTCACTGATCGGACTCATACTTTCGCATTTTTCCCATACTTGTTCAACGGATCCTGGGTTTTTTCTGGTTTGGATCACGAAGTAGTGTGGTACCACACTGAAACAGTCAATTAAACCTGGTTTCGCTCAATATTTTAGAGGGGAACGCATGTTAGGTCTAGGTTAGGCCTGGGATTTTCACTCATCAGACTCATACTTTCGCATTCTTCACATTCTTGTTGGACGGATCCTGGGTTTTTTCTGGTTTGGATCACGTAGTAATGTCGGACCACACTGAAACAGTCAATTAAACCTGGTTTCGATCAATATTTTAGAGAATAATTCATGTTAGGTCTAGGTTAGATCTGGGATTTGCTCTCAACAGGCTCATTCTTTCGCATATTTCTCATACTCCATGGCTAGATCCTGGGCTGTTTCTGGATTGTATCACGTAGTAATGTGGTACCACGCTGAAACAGTCAATTAAACCTGGTTTCGATCAATATTTTAGAGGATAACGCAAGTTAGGTCTGGGATAGGTCTAGGATTTGCCCTCATCAGGCTCTTACTTTCGCATATTTCTCATACTTCATGGCTAGATCCTGGGCTATTTCTGGATTGGATCACGTAGTAAAGTGGTACCACACTGAAACATTCAATTAAACCTGGTCTGGATAAATATTTTAGAGGATAACGCATCTTAGGTCTGGGTTAGGTCTACGATTTGCCCTCATCAGGCTCACAGTTTAGCGTTTTTCACATACCTGTTGAACAGATCCTGGGTTTTTTCTGGTTTGGATCAGGAAGTAATGTGGTACCACACTGAAACACTCCATTAAACCTGGTTTCGCTCAATATTTTAGAGAATAATTCATGTTAGGTCTAGGTTAGGTCTGGGATTTGCTCTCATCAGGCTCATTCTTTCGCATATTTCTCATACTTGATGGCTAGATCCTGGGCTTTTTCTGGGTTGCATCACGTAGTAATGAAGTACAACACTGAAACAGTCAATTAAACCTGGTTTCGATCAATATTTTAGAGAATAATTCATGTTAGGTCTAGGTTAGGTCTGGGATTTGCTCTCATCAGGCTCATTCTTTCGCATATTTTTCACACATGTAGAACAGATCCTGGGTTTTTTCTGGTTTTGATCACGTAGTAATGAGGTACCACAATGAAACATTCAATTAAAGCTGGTCTTGATAAAAATTTTACAGAATAACGCCTGTTAGGTCTGGGTTAGGTCTAGGATTTGCCCTCATCAGGCTCATACTTTCGCATATTTCTCATACTTCATGGCTAGATCCTGGGCTATTTCTGGACTGGATCACGTAGTAATGTGGTACCACACTGAAACAGTCAATTAAACCTGGTTTCGATCAATATTTTAGAGAATAATTCATGTTAGGTCTAGGTTAGGTCTGGGATTTGCTCTCATCAGGCTCATTCTTTCGCATATTTCTCATACTTGATGGCTAGATCCTGGGCTTTTTCTGGATTGCATCACGTAGTAATGAAGTACAACACTGAAACAGTCAATTAAACCTGGTTTCGATCAATACTTTAGAGAATAATTCATGTTAGGTCTAGGTTAGGTCTGGGATTTGCTCTCATCAGGCTCATTCTTTCGCATATTTTTCATACATGTAGAACAGATCCTGGGTTTTTTCTGTTTTGGATCACGTAGTAATGAAGTACAACACTGAAACAGTCAATTAAACCTGGTTTCCATCAATATTTTACAGAATAACGCATGTTAGGTCTGGGTTAGGTCTAGGATTTGCCCTCATTAGGCTCATACTTTCGCATATTTCTCATACTTCATGGCTAGATCCTGGGCTTTTTCTGGATTGCATCACGTAGTAATGAAGTACCACGCTGAAACAGTCAATTAAACCTGGTTTCGATCAATATTTTAGAGGATAACGCAAGTTAGGTCTGGGATAGGTCTGGGATTTGCCCTCATCAGGCTCATACTTTCGCATTCTTCACATACTTGTTGAACTGATCCTGGGTTTTTTCTGGATTGCATCACGTAGTAAAGTGGTACCACACTGAAACATTCAATGAAACCTGGTCTGGATAAATATTTTAGAGGTTAACGCATCATAGGTCTGGGTTAGGTCTACGATTTGCCCTCATCAGGCTCACAGTTTAGCGTTGTTCACATACTTGTTGAACAGATCCTGGGTTTTTTCTGGTTTGGATCACGTAGTAATGTGGTACCACACAGAAACGGTCAATTAAACCTGGTTTCGATCAATATTTTAGAGGAAAACGCAAGTTAGGTCTGGGATAGGTCTGGGATTTGACCTCATCAGACTCATACTTTCGCACACTTCACATACTCGTTGAACAGATCCTGGGTTATTTTCTGGTTTGGATCACATAGTAATGTGGTACCACACTGAAACAGTCGATTAAACCAGGTTTCGATCAATATTTTAGAGGAGAACGCATGTTAGGTCTAGGTTAGGCCTGGGATTTTCACTCATCAGACTCATACTTTCGCATTCTTCACATTCTTGTTGAGCGGATCCTGGGTTTTTTCTGGTTTGGATCACGTAGTAATGTGGTACCACACTGAAACGGTCAATTAAACCTGGTTTCGATCAATATTTTAGAGAATAATTCATGTTAGGTCAAAGTTAGGTCTGTGATTTGACCTCATCAGACTCATACTTTCGCACACTTCACATACTCGTTGAACTGATCCTGGGATTTTTCTGGTTTAGATCAGGTAGTAATGTGGTACCACACTGAAACGGGCAATTAAACCTGGTTTCGATCAATATTTTAGAGGAAAACGCATCTTAGGTCTGGGTTAGGTCTACGATTTGCCCTCATCAGGCTCACAGTTTAGCGTTTTTCACATACTTGTTGAACAGATCCTGGGTTTTTTCTGGTTTGGATCACGTAGTAATGTGGTACCACACTGAAACGGTCAATTAAACCTGGTTTCGATCAATATTTTAGAGGAAAACGCAAGTTAGGTCTGGGATAGGTCTGGGATTTGACCTCATCAGACTCATACTTTCGCACACTTCACATACTCGTTGAACAGATCCTGGGTTATTTTCTGGTTTGGATCACATAGTAATGTGGTACCACACTGAAACAGTCGATTAAACCAGGTTTCGATCAATATTTTAGAGGAGAACGCATGTTAGGTCTAGGTTAGGCCTGGGATTTTCACTCATCAGACTCATACTTTCGCATTCTTCACATTCTTGTTGAACGGATCCTGGGTTTTTTCTGGTTTGGATCACGTAGTAATGTGGGACCACACTGAAACAGTCAATTAAACCTGGTTTCGATCAATATTTTAGAGAATAACGCAAGTTAGGTCTGGGATAGGTCTGGGATTTGACCTCATCAGGCTCATACTTTCGCATTCTTCACATACTTGTTGAACTGATCCTGGGTTTTTTCTGGATTGCATCACGTAGTAAAGTGGTACCACACTGAAACATTCAATGAAACCTGGTCTGGATAAATATTTTAGAGGTTAACGCATCTTAGGTCTGGATTAGGTCTACGATTTGCCCTCATCAGGCTCACAGTTTAGCGTTTTTCACATACTTGTTGAACAGATCCTGGGTTTTTTCTGGTTTGGATCAGGTAGTAATGTGGTACCACACTGAAACGGTCAATTAAACCTGGTTTCGATCAATATTTTAGAGGATAACGCAAGTTAGGTCTGGGATAGGTCTGGGATTTGCCCTCATCAGGCTCATACTTTCGCATTCTTCACATACTTGTTGAACTGATCCTGGGTTTTTTCTGGTTTGGATCAGGTAGTAATGTGGTACCACACTGAAACGGTCAATTAAACCTGGTTTCGATCAATATTTTAGAGGAAAACGCAAGTTAGGTCTGGGATAGTTCTGGGATTTGACCTCATCAGACTCATACTTTCGCACACTTCACATACTCGTTGAACAGATCCTGGGTTATTTTCTGGTTTGGATCACATAGTAATGTGGTACCACACTGAAACAGTCGATTAAACCAGGTTTCGATCAATATTTTAGAGGAGAACGCATGTTAGGTCTAGGTTAGGCCTGGGATTTTCACTCATCAGACTCATACTTTCGCATTCTTCACATTCTTGTTGAACGGATCCTGGGTTTTTTCTGGTTTGGATCACGTAGTAATGTGGGACCACACTGAAACAGTCAATTAAACCTGGTTTCGATCAATATTTTAGAGGATAACGCAAGTTAGGTCTGGGATAGGTCTAGGATTTGCCCTCATCAGGCTCTTACTTTCCAATATTTCTCATACTTCATGGCTAGATCCTGGGCTATTTCTGGATTGGATCACGTAGTAAAGTGGTACCACACTGAAACATTCAATTAAACCTGGTCTGGATAAATATTTTAGAGGATAACGCAAGTTAGGTCTGGGATAGGTCTAGGATTTGCCCTCATCAGGCTCTTACTTTCCAATATTTCTCATACTTCATGGCTAGATCCTGGGCTATTTCTGGATTGGATCACGTAGTAAAGTGGTACCACACTGAAACATTCAATTAAACCTGGTCTGGATAAATATTTTAGAGGATAACGCATCTTAGGTCTGGGTTAGGTCTAAGATTTGCCCTCATCAGGCTCACAGTTTCGCATTCTTCACATACTTGTTGAACTGATCCTGGGTTTTTTCTAGTTTGGATCACGTAGTAATGTGGTTCCACACTGAAACAGTCAATGAAACCTGGTGTCCATCAATATTTTAGAGGACAACGCAAGTTAGGTCTAGGTATGGCCCGAGATTTTCACTGATCGGACTCATACTTTCGCATTTTTCACATACTTGTTGAACGGATCCTGGGTTTTTTCTGGTTTGGATCACGTAGTAATGTGGTACCACACTGAAACAGTTGATTAAACCTGGTTTCGATCAATATTTTAGAGGATAACGAATGTTAGGTCTATGTTAGCCCTGGGATTCTCACTCATCAGACTCATACTTTCGCACACTTCACATACTCCTTGAACAGATCCTGGGTTATTTTCTGGTTTGGGTCACGTAGTAGTGTGATAGCTCACTGAAACAGTCGATTAAACCTGGTTTCGATCAATATTTTAGAGGATAACGCATGTTAGGTATAGGTCAGCCCTGGGAATGACACTCATCAGACTCATACTTTCGCATTCTTCACATACTTGTTGAACTGATCCTGGGTTTTTTCTGGTTTGGATCACGTAGTAATGTGGTACCACACTGAAACAGTTGATTAAACCTGGTTTCGATCAATATTTTAGAGGATAACGAATGTTAGGTCTATGTTAGCCCTGGGATTCTCACTCATCAGACTCATACTTTCGCACACTTCACATACTCCTTGAACAGATCCTGGGTTATTTTCTGGTTTGGATCACGTAGTAATGTGGTACCGCACTGAAACAGTCGATTAAACCTGGTTTCGATCAATATTTTAGAGGATAACGCATGTTAAGTTTAGGTTAGGTCTGGGATTTTCACTCATCAGACTCATACTTTCGCACACTTCACATACTCCTTGAACAGATCCTGGGTCATTTTCTGGTTTGGATCACATAGTAATGTGGTACCACACTGAAACAGTCGATTAAACCAGGTTTCGATCAATATTTTAGATGATAACGCATGTTAAGTCTAGGTTAGGTCTGGGATTTTCACTCATCTGACTCATACTTTCGCAGTCTTCACATACCTGTTGAACGGATCCTGGGTTTTTTCTGGTTTGGATCACGTAGTAATGTGGTACCGCACTGAAACAGTCGATTAAACCTGGTTTCGATCAATATTTTAGAGGATAACGCAAGTTAAGTCTGGGATTGGTCTGGGATTTGACCTCATCAGACCCATACTTTCGCATTCTTCACATACTTGTTGAACGGATCCTGGGTTTTTTTCTGGTTTGGATCACGTAGTAAAGTGGGACCGCACTGAAACAGTCAATTAAACCTGGATTCGATCAATATTTTAGAGAATAATTCATGTTAGGTCTAGGTCATGTCTGGGATTTGCTCTCATCAGGCTCATTCTTTCGCATATTTCTCATACTTGATGGCTAGATCCTGGGCTTTTCCTGGATTGCATCACGTAGTAATGAAGTACCACACTGAAACATTCAATTAAACCTGGTCTTGATAAATATTTTAGAGGATAACGCATGTTAGGTTTGGGTTAGGTCTAGGATTTGCCCTTATCAGGCTCATACTTTCGCATATTTCTCATACTTCATGGCTAGATCCTGGTCTGTTTCTGGATGGTATCACGTAGTAATGTGGTACCACGCTGAAACAGTCAATTAAACCTGGTTTCGATCAACATTTAAGAGGATAACGCAAGTTAAGTCTGGGATAGTTCTGGGATTTGACCTCATCAGACTCATACTTTCGCATTCTTCACATACTTGTTGAACGGATCCTGGGTTTTTTCTGGTTTGGATCACGTAGTAATGTGGGACCACACTGAAGCAGTCAAGTAAACCTGGTTTCGATTAATATTTTAGAGAATAATTCATGTTAGGTCTAGGTTAGGTCTGGGATTTGCTCACATCAGGCTCATTCTTCCGCATATTTCCCAAACATGTTGAACAGATACTGGGTTTTTTCTGGTTTGGATCACGTAGTAATGTGGGACCACACTGAAACAATCAATTCAACCTGATCTTGATAAATATTTTAGAGGATAACGCATGTTAGGTCTGGGTTAGGTCTAGGATTTGCCCTCATCAGGCTCATACTTTCGCATATTTCTCATACTTCATGGCTAGATCCTGGGCTGTTTCTGGATTGTAACACGTAGTAATGTGGTACCACGCTGAAACAGTCAATTAAACCTGGTTTCGATCAATATTTTAGAGGATAACGCAAGTCAGGTCTGGGATAGGTCTAGGATTTACCCTCATCAGGCTCTTACTTTCGCATATTTCTCATACTTCATGTCTAGATCCTGGGCTATTCCTGGATTGGATCACGTAGTAAAGTGGTACCACACTGAAACATTCAATGAAACCTGGTCTGGATATATATTTTAGAGGATAACGCATCTTAGGTCTGGGTTAGGTCTAAGATTTGCCCTCATCAGGCTCACAGTTTAGCGTTTTTCACATACTTCTTGAACAGATCCTGGGCTTTCTCTGGTTTGGATCACGAAGTAGTGTGGTACCACACTGAAACAGTCCATTAAACCTGGTTTCGCTCAATATTTTAGAGGATAGCGCATGTTAGGTCTAGGTTAGGTCTGGGATTTGCTCCCATCAGGCTCATTCTGTCGCATATTTCTCATACTTGATGGCTAGATCCTGGGCTCGTTCTGGATTGCATCACGTAGTAATGTTGTAGCACACTGAAACAGTCATTGAAACCTGGTTTCCATCAATATTTTAGAGGACAACGCATGTTAGGTCTAGGTAAGGCCTGAGATTTTCACTGATCAGACACATACTTTCGCATTCTTCACATACTTGTTGAACGGATCCTGGGTTTTTTCTGGTTTTGATCACGTAGTAATGTGGTACCACACTGAAACATTCAATTAAACCTGGTCTTGATAAATATTTTAGAGAATAACGCATGTTAGGTCTGGGTTAGGTCTAGGATTTGCCCTCATCAGGCTCATACTTTCGCATATTTCTCATACTTCATGGCTAGATCCTGGGCTATTTCTGGATTGGATCACGTAGTAATGTGGTATCACACTGAAACTGTCAATTAAACCTGGTTTTGATCAATATTTTAGAGAATAATTCATTGTAGGTCTAGGATAGGTCAGGGATTTGCTCCCATCAGGATCACTCTTTCGCATATTTCTCATACTTGATGGCTAGATCTTGGGCTTTTTCTGGATTGCATCACGTAGTAATGAAGTACAACACTGAAACAGTCAATTAAACCTGGTTTCGATCAATATTTTAGAGGATAACGCAAGTTAGGTCTGGGATAGGTTTGGGATTTGACCTCGTCAGACTCATACTTTCGCACCCTTCACATACTCATTGAACAGATCCTGGGTTATTTTCTGGTTTGGATCACATAGTAATATGGTACCACACTAAAACAGTCGATTAAACCAGGTTTCGATCAATATTTTTGAGGATAACGCATGTTAGGTCTAGGTTAGACCTGGGATTTTCACTCCTCAGACTCATACTTTCGCATTCTTCACATACTTGTTGAACGGACCCTGGGGTTTTTCTGGTTTGGGTCACGTAGTAATGTGGGACCACACTGAAACAGTCAATTAAATCTGGTTTTGATCAATATTTTAGAGACTAATTCATGTTAGGTCTAGGTTAGGCCTGGGATTTTCACTCATCAGACTCATACTGTCGCATTCTTCACATACTTGTTGAACGGATCCTGGGTTTTTTCTGGTTTGGATCACGTAGTAATGTGGGACCACACTGAAACAGTCAATTAAACCTGGTTTCGATCAATATTTTAGAGAATAATTCATGTTAGGTCTAGGTTAGGTCTGGGATTTGCTCTCATCAGGCTCATTCTTTCGCATATTTCTCATACTTGATGGCTAGATCCTAGTTTTTTTCGGGTTTGGATCACGTAGTAATGAAGTACAACACTGAAACAGTCAATTAAACCTGGTTTCGATCAATATTTTAGAGGATAACGCAAGTTAGGTCTGGGATAGGTCTAGGATTTGCCCTCATCAGGCTCTTACTGTCGCATATTTCTCATACTTCATGGCTAGATCCTGGGCTGTTTCTGGATTGTATCACGTAGTAATGTGGGACCACACTGAAACAGTCAATTAAATCTGGTTTTGATCAATATTTTAGAGAATAATTCATGTTAGGTCTAGGTTAGGCCTGGGATTTTCACTCATCAGACTCATACTTTCGCATTCTTCACATACTTGTTGAACGGATCCTGGGTTTTTTCTGGTTTGGATCACGTAGTAATGTGGGACCACACTGAAACAGTCAATTAAATCTGGTTTCCATCAGTATTTTAGAGGATAACGCATGTTAGGTCTGGGTTAGGTCTAGGATTTGCCCTCATCAGGCTCATACTTTCGCATATTGCTCATACTTCATGGCTAGATCCTGGGCTGTTTCTGGGTTGCATCACGTAGTAATGTGGTACCACGCGGAAACATTCAATTAAACCTGGTTTCGATCAATATCTTAGAGGACAACGCATGTTAGGTCTGGGATAGGTCTGGGATTTGCCCTCATCAGGCTGATACTTTCGCATATTTCTCATACTTCATGGCTAGATCCTGGGCTATTTCTGGATTGGATTACGTAGTAAAGTGGTACCACACTGAAACATTCAATGAAACCTGGTCTGGATAAATATTTTAGAGGATAACGCATCTTAGGTCTGGGTTAGGTCTAAGATTTGCCCTCATCAGGCTCACAGTTTAGCGTTTTTCACATACTTGTTGAACAGATCCTGGGTTTTTTCTGGTTTGGATCACGAAGTAGTGTGGTACCACACTGAAGCAGTCCATTAAACCTGGTTTAGCTCAATATTTTAGAGGATAACGCATGTTAGGTCTAGGTTAGGTCTGGGATTTGCTCTCATCAGGCTCATTCTTTCGCATATTTCTCATACTTGATGGCTAGATCCTGGAGTTTTTCTGGATTGCATCACGTAGTAATGTAGTACCACACTGAAACAGTCAATGAAACCTGGTTTCCATCAATATTTTAGAGGACAACGCAAGTTAGGTCTAGGTAAGGCCTGAGATTTTCACTGATCAGACTCATACTTTCGCGTTCTTCACATACTTGTTGAACGGATCCTGGGTTTTTTCTGGTTTTGATCACGTAGTAATGAGGTACCTCAATGAAACATTCAATTAAACCTGGTCTTGATAAAAATTTTACAGAATACTGCATGTTAGGTCTGGGGTAGGTCTAGGATTTGCCCTCATCAGGCTCATACTTTCGCATATTTCTCATACTTCATGGCTAGATCCTGGGCTATTTCTGGATTGGATCACGTAGTAATGTGGTACCACACTGAAACAGTCAATTAAACCTGGTTTCGATCAATATTTTAGAGAATAATTCATGTTAGGTCTAGGTTAGGTCTGGGATTTGCTCTCATCAGGCTCATTCTTTCGCATATTTCTCATACTTGATGGCTAGATCCTGGGCTTTTTCTGGATTGCATCACGTAGTAATGAAGTACAACACTGAAACAGTCAATTAAACCTGGTTTCGATCAATATTTTAGAGAATAATTCATGTTAGGTCTAGGTTAGGTCTGGGATTTGCTCTCATCAGGCTCATTCTTTCGCATATTTTTCATACATGTAGAACAGATCCTGGGTTTTTTCTGGTTTTGATCACGTAGTAATGAGGTACCACAATGAAACATTCAATTAAACCTGGTCTTGATAAAAATTTTACAGAATAATTCATGTTAGGTCTAGGTTAGGTCTGGGATTTGCTCTCATCAGGCTCATTCTTTCGCATATTTTACATACATGTAGAACAGATCCTGGGTTTTTTCTGTTTTGGATCACGTAGTAATGAAGTACAACACTGAAACAGTCAATTAAACCTGGTTTCCATCAATAGTTTACAGAATAACGCATGTTAGGTCTGGGTTAGGTCTAGGATTTGCCCTCATTAGGCTCATACTTTCGCATATTTCTCATACTTCATGGCTAGATCCTGGGCTTTTTCTGGATTGCATCACGTAGTAATGAAGTACCACGCTGAAACAGTCGATTAAACCTGGTTTCGATCAATATTTTAGAGGATAACGCATGTTAGGTCTGGGATAGGTCCGGGATTTGACCTCGTCAGACTCATACTTTCGCATATTGCTCATACTTCATGGCTAGATCCTGGGCTGTTTGTGGATTGCATCACGTAGTAATGTAGTACCACACTGAAACAGTCAATTAAACCTGATTTCGATCAATGTTTTACAGGATAACGCAAGTTAGGTCTGGGATAGGTCTAGGATTTGCCCTCATCAGGCTCATACTTTCGCATATTGCTCATACTTCATGGCTAGATCCTGGGCTGTTTGTGGATTGCATCACGTAGTAATGTGGTACCACACTGAAACAGTCAATTAAACCTGATTTCGATCAATGTTTTAGAGGATAACGCAAGTTAGGTCTGGGATAGGTCTAGGATTTTCACTCATCAGACTCATACTTTCGCATTCTTCACATACTTGTTGAACGGATCCTGCGTTTTTTCTGGTTTGGATCACGTAGTAATGTGGGACCACACTGAAACAGTCAATTAAACCTGGTTTCGACCATTATTTTAGAGAATAATTCATGTTAGGTCTAGGTTAGGTCTGGGATTTGCTCTCATCAGGCTCATTCTTTCGCATATTTCTCTTACTTGATGGCTAGATCCTGGGCTTTTTCTGGATTGCATCACGTAGTAATGAAGTACAACACTGAAACAGTCAATTAAACCTGGTTTCGATCAATATCTTAGAGGATAACGCAAGTTAGGTCTGGGATAGGTCTGGGATTTGACCTCATCAGACTCATACTTTCGCACACTTCTCATACTCGTTGAACAGATCCTGGGTTTTTTCTGGTTTGGATCCCGTAGTAGTGTGGTACCACACTGAAACAGTCCATTAAACCTGTTTTCGCTCATTATTTTAGAGGATAACGCATGTTAGGTCTAGGTCAGGCCTGGGATTTTCACTCATCAGACTCATACTTTCACATTCTTCACATACTTGTTGAACGGATACTGGGGTTTTTCTGGTTTGGATCACGTAGTAATGTGGGACCACACTGAAACAGTCAATTAAACCAGGTTTCGATTAATATTTTTGAGGATAACGCATGTTAGGTCTAGGTTAGGCCTGGGATTTTCACTCATCGGACTCATACTTTCGCATTCTTCACATACTTGTTGAACGGATCCTGCGTTTTTTCTGGTTTGGATCACGTAGTAATGTGGGACCACACTGAAGCAGTCAATTAAACCTGGTTTCGACCAATATCTTAGAGAATAATTCATGTTAGGTCTAGGTTAGGTCTGGGATTTGCTCTCATCAGGCTCATTCTTTCGCATTTTTCTCATACTTGATGGCTATATCCTGGGCTTTTTCTGGATTGCATCACGTAGCAATGAAGTACAACACTGAAACAGTCAATTAAACCTGGTTTCCATCAATACTTTAGAGGACAACGCAAGTTAGGTCTGGGATAGGTCTGGCATTTGCCCTCATCAGGCTCATACTTTCGCGTTTTTCACATACTTGTTGAACAGATCCTGGGTTTTTTCTGGTTTGGATCCCGTAGTAGTGTTGTACCACACTGAAACAGTCCATTAAACCTGGTTTCGCTCATTATTTTAGAGGATAACGCATGTTAGGTCTAGGTCAGGCCTGGGATTTTCACTCATCAGACTCATACTTTCGCATTCTTCACATACTTGTTGAACGGATCCTGGGGTTTTTCTGGTTTGGATCACGTAGTAATGTGGGACCACACTGAAACAATCAATTAAACCTGGTCTTGATAAATATTTTAGAGGATAACGCATGTTAGGTCTGGGTTAGGTCTAGGATTTGCCCTCATCAGGCTCATACTTTCGCATATTTCTCATACTTCATGGCTAGATCCTGGGCTATTTCTGGATTGGATCACGTAGTAAAGTGGTACCACACTGAAACATTCAATGAAACCTGGTCTGGATAAATATTTTAGAGGCTAACGCATCTTAGGTCTGGGTTAGGTCTAAGATTTGCCCTCATCAGGCTCACAGTTTCGCGTTTTTCACATACTTGTTGAGCGGATCCTGGGTTTTTTCTGGTTTGGATCACGTAGTAATGTGGGACCTCACTGAAACAGTCAATTAAACCTGGTTTCGACCAATATTTTAGAGAATAATTCATGTTAGGTCTAGGTTAGGTCTGGGATTTGCTCTCATCAGGCTCATTCTTTCGCATATTTCTCATACTTGATGGCTAGATCCTGGGCTTTTTCTGGATTGCATCACGTAGTAATGAAGTACAACACTGAAACAGTCAATTAAACCTGGTTTCCATCAATATTTTAGAGGACAACGCAAGTTAGGTCTGGGATAGGTCTGGGATTTGCCCTCATCAGCCTCATACTTTCGCGTTTTTCACATACTTGTTGAACAGATCCTGGGTTTTTTCTGGTTTGGATCCCGTAGTAGTGTTGTACCACACTGAAACAGTCCATTAAACCTGGTTTCGCTCATTATTTTAGAGGATAACGCATGTTAGGTCTAGGTCAGTCCTGGGATTTTCACTCATCAGACTCATACTTTCGCATTCTTCACATACTTGTTGAACGGATCCTGGGGTTTTTCTGGTTTGGTTCACGTAGTAACGTGGTACCACACTGAAACATTCAATTAAACCTGGTCTTGATAAATATTTTAGAGGATAACGCATGTTAGGTCTGGGTTAGGTCTAGGATTTGCCCTCATCAGGCCCATACTTTCGCATATTTCTCATACTTCATGGCTAGATCCTAGGCTATTTCTGGATTGGATCACGTAGTAAAGTGGTACCACACTGAAACATTCAATGAAACCTGGTCTGGATAAATACTTTAGAGGATAACGCATCTTAGGTCTGGGTTAGGTCTAAGATTTGCCCTCATCAGGCTCACAGTTTCGCGTTTTTCACATACTTGTTGAACGGATCCTGGGTTTTTTCTGGTTTGGATCACGTAGTAATGTGGGACCACACTGAAACAGTCAATTAAACCTGGTTTCGACCAATATTTTAGAGAATAATTCATGTTAGGTCTAGGTTAGGTCTGGGATTTGCTCTCATCAGGCTCATTCTTTCGCATATTTTTCATACATGTAGAACAGATCCTGGGTTTTTTCTGGTTTTGATCACGTAGTAATGAGGTACCACAATGAAACATTCAATTAAACCTGGTCTTGATAAAAATTTTACAGAATAACGCATGTTAGGTCTGGGTTAGGTCTAGGATTTGCCCTCATCAGGCTCATACTTTCGCATATTTCTCATACTTCATGGCTAGATCCTGGGCTATTTCTGGACTGGATCACGTAGTAATGTGGTACCACACTGAAACAGTCAATTAAACCTGGTTTCGATCAATATTTTAGAGAATAATTCATGTTAGGTCTAGGTTAGGTCTGGGATTTGCTCTCACCAGGCTCATTCTTTCGCATATTTCTCATACTTGATGGCTAGATCCTGGACTTTTTCTGGATTGCATCACGTAGTAATGAAGTACCACACTGAAACAGTCAATTAAACCTGGTTTCGATCAATATTTTAGAGAATAATTCATGTTAGGTCTAGGTTAGGTCTGGGATTTGCTCTCATCAGGCTCATTCTTTCGCATATTTTTCATACATGTAGAACAGATCCTGGGTTTTTTCTGTTTTGGATCACGTAGTAATGAAGTACAACACTGAAACAGTCAATTAAACCTGGTTTCCATCAATATTTTACAGAATAACGCATGTTAGGTCTGGGTTAGGTCTAGGATTTGCCCTCATTAGGCTCATACTTTCGCATATTTCTCATACTTCATGGCTAGATCCTGGGCTTTTTCTGGATTGCATCACGTAGTAATGAAGTACCACGCTGAAACAGTCGATTAAACCTGGTTTCGATCAATATTTTAGAGGATAACGCATGTTAGGTCTGGGATAGGTCCGGGATTTGACCTCATCAGACTCATACTTTCGCACACTTCACATACTCGTTTAACAGATCCTGGGTTTTTTCTGGTTTGGATCCCGTAGTAGTGTGGTACCACACTGAAACAGTCCATTAAACCTGTTTTCGCTCATTATTTTAGAGGATAACGCATGTTAGGTCTAGGTCAGGCCTGGGATTTTCACTCATCAGACTCATACTTTCACATTCTTCACATACTTGTTGAACGGATACTGGGGTTTTTCTGGTTTGGATCACGTAGTAATGTGGGACCACACTGAAACAGTCAATTAAACCAGGTTTCGATCAATATTTTTGAGGATAACGCATGTTAGGTCTAGGTTAGGCCTGGGATTTTCACTCATCGGACTCATACTTTCGCATTCTTCACATACTTGTTGAACGGATCCTGGGTTTTTTCTGGTTTGGATCACGTAGTAATGTGGGACCACACTGAAACAGTCAATTAAACCTGGTTTCGACCAATATTTTAGAGAATAATTCATGTTAGGTCTAGGTTAGGTCTGGGATTTGCTCTCATCAGGCTCATTCTTTCGCATATTTCTCATACTTGATGGCTAGATCCTGGCCTTTTTCTGGATTGCATCACGTAGTAATGAAGTACAACACTGAAACAGTCAATTAAACCTGGTTTCCATCAATATTTTAGAGGACAACGCAAGTTAGGTCTGGGATAGGTCTGGGATTTGCCCTCATCAGGCTCATACTTTCGGGTTTTTCACATACTTGTTGAACAGATCCTGGGTTTTTTCTGGTTTGGTTCCCGTAGTAGTGTGGTACCACACTGAAACAGTCCATTAAACCTGGTTTCGCTCATTATTTTAGAGGATAACGCATGTTAGGTCTAGGTCAGGCCTGGGATTTTCACTCATCAGACTCATACTTTCGCATTCTTCACATACTTGTTGAACGGATCCTGGGGTTTTTCTGGTTTGGATCACGTAGTAATGTGGGACCACACTGAAACAATCAATTAAACCTGGTCTTGATAAATATTTTAGAGGATAACGCATGTTAGGTCTGGGTTAGGTCTAGGATTTGCCATCATCAGGCTCATACTTTCGCATATTTCTCATACTTCATGGCTAGATCCTGGGCTATTTCTGGATTGGATCACGTAGTAAAGTGGTACCACACTGAAACATTCAATGAAACCTGGTCTGGATAAATATTTTAGAGGCTAACGCATCTTAGGTCTGGGTTAGGTCTAAGATTTGCCCTCATCAGGCTCACAGTTTCGCGTTTTTCACATACTTGTTGAGCGGATCCTGGGTTTTTTCTGGTTTGGATCACGTAGTAATGTGGGACCTCACTGAAACAGTCAATTAAACCTGGTTTCGACCATTATTTTAGAGAATAATTCATGTTAGGTCTAGGTTAGGTCTCGGATTTGCTCTCATCAGGCTCATTCTTAAGCATATTTCTCATACTTGATGGCTAGATCCTGGGCTTTTTCTGGATTGCATCACGTAGTAATGAAGTACAACACTGAAACAGTCAATTAAACCTGGTTTCCATCAATATTTTAGAGGACAACGCAAGTTAGGTCTGGGATAGGTCTGGGATTTGCCCTCATCAGCCTCATACTTTCGCGTTTTTCACATACTTGTTGAACAGATCCTGGGTTTTTTCTGGTTTGGATCCCGTAGTAGTGTTGTACCACACTGAAACAGTCCATTAAACCTGGTTTCGCTCATTATTTTAGAGGATAACGAATGTTAGGTCTAGGTCAGTCCTGGGATTTTCACTCATCAGACTCATACTTTCGCATTCTTCACATACTTGTTGAACGGATCCTGGGGTTTTTCTGGTTTGGTTCACGTAGTAACGTGGTACCACACTGAAACATTCAATTAAACCTGGTCTTGATAAATATTTTAGAGGATAACGCATGTTAGGTCTGGGTTAGGTCTAGGATTTGCCCTCATCAGGCTCATACTTTCGCATATTTCTCATACTTCATGGCTAGATCCTGGGCTATTTCTGGATTGGATCACGTAGTAAAGTGGTACCACACTGAAACATTCAATGAAACCTGGTCTGGATAAATATTTTAGAGGATAACGCATCTTAGGTCTGGGTTAGGTCTAAGATTTGCCCTCATCAGGCTCACAGTTTCGCGTTTTTCACATACTTGTTGAACGGATCCTGGGTTTTTTCTGGTTTGGATCACGTAGTAATGTGGGACCACACTGAAACAGTCAATTAAACCTGGTTTCGACCAATATTTTAGAGAATAATTCATGTTAGGTCTAGGTTAGGTCTGGGATTTGCTCTCATCAGGCTCATTCTTTCGCATATTTCTCATACTTGATGGCTAGATTCTGGGCTTTTTCTGGATTGCATCACGTAGTAATGAAGTACAACACTGAAACAGTCAATTAAACCTGGTTTCCATCAATATTTCAGAGGACAACGCAAGTTAGGTCTGGGATAGGTCTGGGATTTGCCCTCATCAGGCTCATACTTTCGGGTTTTTCACATACTTGTTGAACAGATCCTGGGTTTTTTCTGGTTTGGATCCCGTAGTAGTGTGGTACCACACTGAAACAGTCCATTAAACCTGGTTTCGCTCATTATTTTAGAGGATAACGCATCTTAGGTCTAGGTCAGGCCTGGGATTTTCACTCATCAGACTCATACTTTCGCATTCTTCACATACTTGTTGAACGGATCCTGGGGTTTTTCTGGTTTGGATCACGTAGTAATGTGGGACCACACTGAAACAATCAATTAAACCTGGTCTTGATAAATATTTTAGAGGATAACGCATGTTAGGTCTGGGTTAGGTCTAGGATTTGCCCTTATCAGGCTCATACTTTCGCATATTTCTCATACTTCATGGCTAGATCCTGGGCTATTTCTGGATTGGATCACGTAGTAAAGTGGTACCACACTGAAACATTCAATGAAACCAGGTCTGGATAAATATTTTAGAGGCTAACGCATCTTAGGTCTGGGTTAGGTCTAAGATTTGCCCTAATCAGGCTCACAGTTTCGCGTTTTTCACATACTTGTTGAGCGGATCCTGGGTTTTTTCTGGTTTGGATCACGTAGTAATGTGGGACCTCACTGAAACAGTCAATTAAACCTGGTTTCGACCAATATTTTAGAGAATAATTCATGTTAGGTCTAGGTTAGGTCTGGGATTTGCTCTCATCAGGCTCATTCTTTCGCATATTTCTCATACTTGATGGTTAGATCCTGGGCTTTTTCTGGATTGCATCACGTAGTAATGAAGTACAACACTGAAACAGTCAATTAAACCTGGTTTCCATCAATATTTTAGAGGATAACGCAAGTTAGGTCTGGGATAGGTCTGGGATTAGCCCTCATCAGACTCATACTTTCGCACACTTCACATACTCGATGGCAAGATCCTGGGTTTTTTTCTGGTTTGGATCACGTAGTAATGTGTTTCCACACTGAAACAGACGATTAAACCTGGTTTCGATCAATATTTTAGAGGATAACGCAAGTTAGGTCTGGGATAGGTCTGGGATTTGCCCTCATCAGACTCATACTTTCGCACACTTCACTTACTCGTTGAACAGATCCTGGGTTATTTTCTGGTTTAGATCACATAGTAATGTGGTACCACACTGAAACAGTCGATTAAACCAGGTTTCGATCAATATTTTTGAGGATAACGCATGTTAGGTCTAAGGTTAGGCATGGGATTTTCACTCATCAGACTCATACTTTCGCATTCTTCACATACTTGTTGAACGGATCCTGGGTTTTTTCTGGTTTGGAACACGTCGTAATGTGGGTCCACACTGAAACAATCTATTAAACCTGGACTTGATAAAAATTTTAGAGGATAACGCATGTTAGGTCTGGGATAGGTCTGGGATTTGCCCTCATCAGACTCATACTTTCGCACACTTCACATACTCGTTGAACAGATCCTGGGTTATTTTCTGGTTTGGATCACATAGTAATGTGGTACCACACTGAAACAGTCGATTAAACCAGGTTTCGATCAGTATTATTGAAGATAACGCATGTTAGGTCTAGGTTAGGCATGGGATTTTCACTCATCAGACTCATACTTTCGCATTCTTCACATACTTGTTGAACGGATCCTGGGTTTTTTCTGGTTTGGAACACGTCGTAATGTGGGTCCACACTGAAACAATCTATTAAACCTGGTCTTGATAAAAATTTTAGAGGATAACGCATGTTAGGTCTGGGATAGGTCTGGGATTTGCCCTCATCAGACTCATACTTTCGCACACTTCACATACTCGTTGAACAGATCCTGGGTTATTTTCTGGTTTGGATCACTAGTAATGTGGTACCGCTCTGAAACAGTCGATTAAACCAGGTTTTGATCAATATTTTTGAGGATAACGCATGTTAGGTCTAGGTTAGGCTTGGGATTTTCACTCATCAGACTCATACTTTCGCATTCTTCGCATACTTGTTGAACTGATCCTGGGTTTTTTCTGGTTTGGATCACGTAGTAATGTGGTTCCACACTGAAACAGTCGGTTAAACCTAGTTTCGATCAATATTTTAGAGGATAACGCAAGTTAGGTCTGGAATAGGTCTGGGATTTGCCCTCATCAGACTCATACTTACGCACACTTCACATACTCGTTGAACAGATCCTGGGTTATTTTCTGGTTTGGATCACATAGTAATGTGGTACCATACTGAAACAGTCGATTAAACCAGGTTTCGATCAATATTTTTGAGGATAACGCATGTTAGGTCTAGGTTAGGCCTGGGATTTTCACTCATCAGACTCATACTTTCGCATTCTTCACATACTTGTTGAACGGATCCTGGGTTTTTTCTGGTTTGTATCACGTAGTAATGTGGTACCACACTGAAACCGTCCATTAAACCTGGTTTCGCTCAATATTTTAGAGGATAACTCATGTTAGGTCTAGGTTAGGTCTGGGATTTGCTCTCATCAGGCTCATTCTTTCGCATATTTCTCATACTTCATGGCTAGATCCTGGGCTGTTTCTGCATTGTATCACGTAGTAATGTGGTACCACGCTGAAACAGTCAATTAAACCTGGTTTCGATCAATATTTTAGAGGATAACGCAAGTTAGGTCTGGGATAGGTCTAGGATTTGCCCTCATCAGGCTCTTACTATCGCATATTTCTCATACTTCATGGCTAGATCCTGGGCTATTTCTGGATTGGATCACGTAGTAAAGTGGTACCACACTGAAACATTCAATGAAACCTGTTCTGGATAAATATTTTAGAGGATAACGCATCTTAGGTCTGGGTTAGGTCTAAGGTTTGCCCTCATCAGGCTCACAGTTTCGCGTTTTTCACATACTTGTTGAACAGATCCTGGGTTTTTTCTGGTTTGGATCCCGTAGTAGTGTGGTACCACACTGAAACAGTCCATTAAACCCGGTTTCGCTCAATATTTTAGAGGATAACTCATGTTAGGTCTAGGTTAGGTCTGGGATTTGCTCTCATCAGGCTCATTCTTTCGCATATTTCTCATACTTCATGGCTAGATCCTGGGCTGTTTCTGCATTGTATCACGTAGTAATGTGGTACCACGCTGAAACAGTCAATTAAAGCTGGTTTCGATAAATATTTTAGAAGATAACGCAAGCTAGGTCTGGGATAGGTCTGGGATTAGCCCTCATCAGACTCATACTTTCGCACACTTCACATACTCGTTGACAAGATCCTGGGTTTTTTTCTGGTTTGGATCACGTAGTAATGTGGTTCCACACTGAAACAGTCGATTAAACCTGGTTTCGATCAATATTTTAGAGGATAACGCAAGTTAGGTCTGGGATAGGTCTGGGGTTTGCCCTCATCAGGCTCATACTTTCGCGTTTTTCACATACTAGTTGAACAGATCCTGGATTTTTTCTGGTTTGGATCCCGTAGTACCACACTGAAACAGTCCATTAAACCTGGTTTCGCTCAATATTTTAGAGGATAACGCATGTTAGGTCTATGTCAGGCCTGGTTTTTTCACTCATCAGACTCATACTTTCGCACACTTCACATACTCGTTGACAAGATCCTGGGTTTTTTTCTGGTTTGGATCACGTAGTAATGTGGTTCCACACTGAAACAGTCGATTAAACCTGGTTTCGATCAATATTTTAGAGGATAACGCATGTTAGGTCTGGGATAGGTCTGGGATTTGCCCTCATCAGACTCATACTTTCGCATATTTCTCATACTTCATGGCTAGATCCTGGGCTATTTCTGGATTGGATCACGTAGTAATGTGGTATCACACTGAAACAGTCAATTAAACCTGGTTTCGATCAATATTTTTGAGGATAACGCATGTTAGGTCTAGGTTAGGTCTGGGATTTTCACTCATCAGACCCATACTTTCGCATTCTTCACATACTTGTTGAACAGATCCTGGGTTTTTTCTGGTTTGGATCACGTAGTTGTGTGGTACCACACAGAAACAGTCCATTAAACCTGGTTGCGATCAATATTCTAGAGGATAACGCATGTTAGGTCTGGGTTACGTCTAGGATTTGCCCCCATCAGGCTCATACTTTCGCATATTTCTCATACTTCATGGCTAGATCCTGGGCTGTTTCTGCATTGTATCACGTAGTAATGTGGTAACACGCTGAAACAGTCAATTAAACCTGGTTTCAATCAATATTTTAGACGATAACGCAAGCTAGGTCTGGGATAGGTCTAGGATTTGCCCTCATCAGGCTCTTACTATCGCATATTTCTCATACTTCATGGCTAGATCCTGGGCTATTTCTGGATTGGTTCACGTAGTAAAGTGGTATCACACTGAAACATTCAATGAAACCTGGTCTGGATAAATATTTTAGAGGATAACGCATCTTAGGTCTGGGTTAGGTCTAAGATTTGCCCTCATCAGGCTCATACTTTCGGGTTTTTCACATACCTGTTGAACAGATCCTGGGTTTTTTCTGGTTTGGATCCCGTAGTAGTGTGGTACCACACTGAAACTGTCAATTAAACCTGGTTTCGATCAATATTTTAGAGGACAACGCAAGTTAGGTCTGGGATAGGTCTGGGATTTGCCCTCATCAGGCTCATACTTTCGCGTTTTTCACATACTTGTTGAACAGATCCTGGGTTTTTTCTGGTTTGGATCACGTAGTAATGTGGGACCACACTGAAACAGTCAATTAAACCTGGTTTCGACCAATATTTTAGAGAATAATTCATGTTAGGTCTAGGTTAGGTCTGGGATTTGCTCTCATCAGGCTCATTCTTTCGCATATTTCTCGTACTTGATGGCTAGATCCTGGGCTTTTTCTGGATTGCATCACGTAGTAATGAAGTACAACACTGAAACAGTCAATTAAACCTGGTTTCCATCAATATTTTAGAGGACAACGCAAGTTAGGTCTGGGATAGGTCTGGGATTTGCCCTCATCAGGCTCATACTTTCGGGTTTTTCACATACTTGTTGAACAGATCCTGGGTTTTTTCTGGTTTGGATCCCGTAGTAGTGTGGTACCACACTGAAACAGTCCATTAAACCTGGTTTCGCTCATTATTTTAGAGGATAACGCATGTTAGGTCTAGGTCAGGCCTGGGATTTTCACTCATCAGACTCATACTTTCGCATTCTTCACATACTTGTTGAACGGATCCTGAGGTTTTTCTGGTTTGGATCACGTAGCAATGTGGGACCACACTGAAACAATCAATTAAACCTGGTCTTGATAAATATTTTAGAGGATAACGCATGTTAGGTCTGGGTTAGGTCTAGGATTTGCCCTCGTCAGGCTCATACTTTCGCATATTTCTCATACTTCATGGCTAGATCCTGGGCTATTTCTGGATTGGATCACGTAGTAATGTGGTACCACACTGAAACTGTCAATTAAACCTGGTTTCGATCAATATTTTAGAGGATAACGCAAGTTAGGTCTGGGATAGGTCTGGGATTTGCCCTCATCAGGCTCATACTTTCGCGTTTTTCACATACTTGTTGAACAGATCCTGGATTTTTTCTGGTTTGGATCACGTAGTTGTGTGGTACCACACAGAAACAGTCCATTAAACCTGGTTTCGCTCATTATTTCAGAGGATAACGCATGTTAGGTCTAGGTCAGGCCTGGGATTTTCACTCATCAGACTCATACTTTCGCATTCTTCACATACTTGTTGAACGGATCCTGGGGTTTTTCTGGTTTGGATCACGTAGTAATGTGGGACCACACTGAAACAATCAATTAAACCTGGTCTTGATAAATATTTTTGAGGATAATTCATGTTAGGTCTAGGTTAGGTCTGGGATTTGCTCTCATCAGGCTCATTCTTTCGCATATTTCTCATACTTGATGGCTAGATCCTGGGCTTTTTCTGGATTGCATCACGTAGTAATGAAGTACAACACTGAAACAGTCAATTAAACCTGGTTTCGATCAATATTTTAGAGGATAACGCAAGTTAGGTCTGGGATAGGTCTGGGATTTGCCCTATTCAGGCTCATACTTTCGCGTTTTTCACATACTTGTTGAACAGATCCTGGGTTTTTTCTGGTTTGGATCACGTAGTTGTGTGGTACCACACAGAAACAGTCCATTAAACCTGGTTGCGATCAATATTCTAGAGGATAACGCATGTTAGGACTGGGTTACGTCTAGGATTTGCCCCCATCAGGCTCATACTTTCGCATATTTCTCATACTTCATGGCTAGATCCTGGGCTGTTTCTGCACTGTATCACGTAGTAATGTGGTAACACGCTGAAACAGTCAATTAAACCTGGTTTCAATCAATATTTTAGACGATAACGCAAGCTAGGTCTGGGATAGGTCTAGGATTTGCCCTCATCAGGCTCTTACTATCGCATATTTCTCATACTTCATGGCTAGATCCTGGGCTATTTCTGGATTGGTTCACGTAGTAAAGTGGTATCACACTGAAACATTCAATGAAACCTGGTCTGGATAAATATTTTAGAGGATAACGCATCTTAGGTCTGGGTTAGGTCTAAGATTTGCCCTCATCAGGCTCACAGTTTCGCGTTTTACACATACTTGTTGAACAGATCCTGGGTTTTTTCTGGTTTGGATCCCGTAGTAGTGTGGTACCACACTGAAACAGTCCATTAAACCTGGTTTCGCTCATTATTTTAGAGGATAACGCATGTTAGGTCTAGGTCAGGCCTGGGATTTTCACTCATCAGACTCATACTTTCGCATTCTTCACATACTTGTTGAACGGATCCTGAGGTTTTTCTGGTTTGGATCACGTAGCAATGTGGGACCACACTGAAACAATCAATTAAACCTGGTCTTGATAAATATTTTAGAGGATAACGCATGTTAGGTCTGGGTTAGGTCTAGGATTTGCCCTCGTCAGGCTCATACTTTCGCATATTTCTCATACTTCATGGCTAGATCCTGGGCTATTTCTGGATTGGATCACGTAGTAATGTGGTACCACACTGAAACTGTCAATTAAACCTGGTTTCGATCAATATTTTAGAGGATAACGCAAGTTAGGTCTGGGATAGGTCTGGGATTTGCCCTCATCAGGCTCATACTTTCGCGTTTTTCACATACTTGTTGAACAGATCCTGGGTTTTTTCTGGTTTGGATCCCGTAGTAGTGTGGTACCACACTGAAACTGTCAATTAAACCTGGTTTCGATCAATATTTTAGAGGACAACGCAAGTTAGGTCTGGGATAGGTCTGGGATTTGCCCTCATCAGGCTCATACTTTCGCGTTTTTCACATACTTGTTGAACAGATCCTGGGTTTTTTCTGGTTTGGATCACGTAGTAATGTGGGACCACACTGAAACAGTCAATTAAACCTGGTTTCGACCAATATTTTAGAGAATAATTCATGTTAGGTCTAGGTTAGGTCTGGGATTTGCTCTCATCAGGCTCATTCTTTCGCATATTTCTCATACTTGATGGCTAGATTCTGGGCTTTTTCTGGATTGCATCACGTAGTAATGAAGTACAACACTGAAACAGTCAATTAAACCTGGTTTCCATCAATATTTCAGAGGACAACGCAAGTTAGGTCTGGGATAGGTCTGGGATTTGCCCTCATCAGGCTCATACTTTCGGGTTTTTCACATACTTGTTGAACAGATCCTGGGTTTTTTCTGGTTTGGATCCCGTAGTAGTGTGGTACCACACTGAAACAGTCCATTAAACCTGGTTTCGCTCATTATTTTAGAGGATAACGCATCTTAGGTCTAGGTCAGGCCTGGGATTTTCACTCATCAGACTCATACTTTCGCATTCTTCACATACTTGTTGAACGGATCCTGGGGTTTTTCTGGTTTGGATCACGTAGTAATGTGGGACCACACTGAAACAATCAATTAAACCTGGTCTTGATAAATATTTTAGAGGATAACGCATGTTAGGTCTGGGTTAGGTCTAGGATTTGCCCTCATCAGGCTCATACTTTCGCATATTTCTCATACTTCATGGCTAGATCCTGGGCTATTTCTGGATTGGATCACGTAGTAAAGTGGTACCACACTGAAACATTCAATGAAACCTGGTCTGGATAAATATTTTAGAGGCTAACGCATCTTAGGTCTGGGTTAGGTCTAAGATTTGCCCTAATCAGGCTCACAGTTTCGCGTTTTTCACATACTTGTTGAGCGGATCCTGGGTTTTTTCTGGTTTGGATCACGTAGTAATGTGGGACCTCACTGAAACAGTCAATTAAACCTGGTTTCGACCAATATTTTAGAGAATAATTCATGTTAGGTCTAGGTTAGGTCTGGGATTTGCTCTCATCAGGCTCATTCTTTCGCATATTTCTCATACTTGATGGCTAGATCCTGGGCTTTTTCTGGATTGCATCACGTAGTAATGAAGTACAACACTGAAACAGTCAATTAAACCTGGTTTCCATCAATATTTTAGAGGATAACGCAAGTTAGGTCTGGGATAGGTCTGGGATTAGCCCTCATCAGACTCATACTTTCGCACACTTCACATACTCGATGGCAAGATCCTGGGTTTTTTTCTGGTTTGGATCACGTAGTAATGTGTTTCCACACTGAAACAGACGATTAAACCTGGTTTCGATCAATATTTTAGAGGATAACGCAAGTTAGGTCTGGGATAGGTCTGGGATTTGCCCTCATCAGACTCATACTTTCGCACACTTCACTTACTCGTTGAACAGATCCTGGGTTATTTTCTGGTTTGGATCACATAGTAATGTGGTACCACACTGAAACAGTCGATTAAACCAGGTTTCGATCAATATTTTTGAGGATAACGCATGTTAGGTCTAAGGTTAGGCATGGGATTTTCACTCATCAGACTCATACTTTCGCATTCTTCACATACTTGTTGAACGGATCCTGGGTTTTTTCTGGTTTGGAACACGTCGTAATGTGGGTCCACACTGAAACAATCTATTAAACCTGGACTTGATAAAAATTTTAGAGGATAACGCATGTTAGGTCTGGGATAGGTCTGGGATTTGCCCTCATCAGACTCATACTTTCGCACACTTCACATACTCGTTGAACAGATCCTGGGTTATTTTCTGGTTTGGATCACATAGTAATGTGGTACCACACTGAAACAGTCGATTAAACCAGGTTTCGATCAGTATTATTGAAGATAACGCATGTTAGGTCTAGGTTAGGCATGGGATTTTCACTCATCAGACTCATACTTTCGCATTCTTCACATACTTGTTGAACGGATCCTGGGTTTTTTCTGGTTTGGAACACGTCGTAATGTGGGTCCACACTGAAACAATCTATTAAACCTGGTCTTGATAAAAATTTTAGAGGATAACGCATGTTAGGTCTGGGATAGGTCTGGGATTTGCCCTCATCAGACTCATACTTTCGCACACTTCACATACTCGTTGAACAGATCCTGGGTTATTTTCTGGTTTGGATCACTAGTAATGTGGTACCGCTCTGAAACAGTCGATTAAACCAGGTTTTGATCAATATTTTTGAGGATAACGCATGTTAGGTCTAGGTTAGGCTTGGGATTTTCACTCATCAGACTCATACTTTCGCATTCTTCGCATACTTGTTGAACTGATCCTGGGTTTTTTCTGGTTTGGATCACGTAGTAATGTGGTTCCACACTGAAACAGTCGGTTAAACCTAGTTTCGATCAATATTTTAGAGGATAACGCAAGTTAGGTCTGGAATAGGTCTGGGATTTGCCCTCATCAGACTCATACTTACGCACACTTCACATACTCGTTGAACAGATCCTGGGTTATTTTCTGGTTTGGATCACATAGTAATGTGGTACCAAACTGAAACAGTCGATTAAACCAGGTTTCGATCAATATTTTTGAGGATAACGCATGTTAGGTCTAGGTTAGGCCTGGGATTTTCACTCATCAGACTCATACTTTCGCATTCTTCACATACTTGTTGAACGGATCCTGGGTTTTTTCTGGTTTGTATCACGTAGTAATGTGGTACCACACTGAAACCGTCCATTAAACCTGGTTTCGCTCAATATTTTAGAGGATAACTCATGTTAGGTCTAGGTTAGGTCTGGGATTTGCTCTCATCAGGCTCATTCTTTCACATATTTCTCATACTTCATGGCTAGATCCTGGGCTGTTTCTGCATTGTATCACGTAGTAATGTGGTACCACGCTGAAACATTCAATTAAACCTGGTTTCGATCAATATTTTAGAGGATAACGCAAGTTAGGTCTGGGATAGGTCTAGGATTTGCCCTCATCAGGCTCTTACTATCGCATATTTCTCATACTTCATGGCTAGATCCTGGGCTATTTCTGGATTGGATCACGTAGTAAAGTGGTACCACACTGAAACATTCAATGAAACCTGTTCTGGATAAATATTTTAGAGGATAACGCATCTTAGGTCTGGGTTAGGTCTAAGGTTTGCCCTCATCAGGCTCACAGTTTCGCGTTTTTCACATACTTGTTGAACAGATCCTGGGTTTTTTCTGGTTTGGATCCCGTAGTAGTGTGGTACCACACTGAAACAGTCCATTAAACCCGGTTTCGCTCAATATTTTAGAGGATAACTCATGTTAGGTCTAGGTTAGGTCTGGGATTTGCTCTCATCAGGCTCATTCTTTCGCATATTTCTCATACTTCATGGCTAGATCCTGGGCTGTTTCTGCATTGTATCACGTAGTAATGTGGTACCACGCTGAAACAGTCAATTAAAGCTGGTTTCGATAAATATTTTAGAAGATAACGCAAGCTAGGTCTGGGATAGGTCTGGGATTAGCCCTCATCAGACTCATACTTTCGCACACTTCACATACTCGTTGACAAGATCCTGGGTTTTTTTCTGGTTTGGATCACGTAGTAATGTGGTTCCACACTGAAACAGTCGATTAAACCTGGTTTCGATCAATATTTTAGAGGATAACGCAAGTTAGGTCTGGGATAGGTCTGGGGTTTGCCCTCATCAGGCTCATACTTTCGCGTTTTTCACATACTAGTTGAACAGATCCTGGGTTTTTTCTGGTTTGGATCCCGTAGTACCACACTGAAACAGTCCATTAAACCTGGTTTCGCTCAATATTTTAGAGGATAACGCATGTTAGGTCTATGTCAGGCCTGGTTTTTTCACTCATCAGACTCATACTTTCGCATTCTTCACATACTTGTTGATCGGATCCTGGGTTTTTTCTGGTTTGGGTCACGTAGTAATGTGGTACCACACTGAAACCGTCCATTAAACCTGGTCTTGATAAATATTTTGGAGGATGACGCATGTTAGGTCTGGGATAGGTCTGGGATTTGCCCTCATCAGACTCATACTTTCGCATATTTCTCATACTTCATGGCTAGATCCTGGGCTATTTCTGGATTGGATCACGTAGTAATGTGGTATCACACTGAAACAGTCAATTAAACCTGGTTTCGATCAATATTTTAGAGGATAACGCATGTTAGGTCTAGGTTAGGTCTGGGATTTTCACTCATCAGACCCATACTTTCGCATTCTTCACATACTTGTTGAACGGATCCTGGGTTTTTTCTGGTTTGGATCACGTAGTAATGTGGGACCACACTGAAACAGTCAATTAAACCTGGTTTCGATCAATATTTTAGAGGATAACGCAAGTTAGGTCTGGGATAGGTCTGGGATTTGCCCTATTCAGGCTCATACTTTCGCGTTTTTCACATACTTGTTGAACAGATCCTGGGTTTTTTCTGGTTTGGATCACGTAGTTGTGTGGTACCACACAGAAACAGTCCATTAAACCTGGTTGCGATCAATATTCTAGAGGATACCGCATGTTAGGTCTGGGTTACGTCTAGGATTTGCCCCCATCAGGCTCATACTTTCGCATATTTCTCATACTTCATGGCTAGATCCTGGGCTGTTTCTGCATTGTATCACGTAGTAATGTGGTAACACGCTGAAACAGTCAATTAAACCTGGTTTCAATCAATATTTTAGACGATAACGCAAGCTAGGTCTGGGATAGGTCTAGGATTTGCCCTCATCAAGCTCTTACTATCGCATATTTCTCATACTTCATGGCTAGATCCTGGGCTATTTCTGGATTGGTTCACGTAGTAAAGTGGTATCACACTGAAACATTCAATGAAACCTGGTCTGGATAAATATTTTAGAGGATAACGCATCTTAGGTCTGGGTTAGGTCTAAGATTTGCCCTCATCAGGCTCACAGTTTCGCGTTTTTCACATACTTGTTGAACAGATCCTGGGTTTTTTCTGGTTTGGATCACGTAGTAATGTGGTACCACACTAAAGCAGTCAATTAAACCTGGTTTCGATCAATATTTTAGAGGATAACGCAAGTTAGGTCTGGGATAGGTCTGGGATTAGCCCTCATCAGACTCATACTTTCGCACACTTCACATACTCGATGACAAGATCCTGGGTTTTTTTCTGGTTTGGATCACGTAGTAATGTGTTTCTACACTGGAACAGTCGATTAAACCTGGTTTCGATCAATATTTTTGAGGATAATTCATGTTAGGTCTAGGTTAGGTCTGGGATTTGCTCTCATCAGGCTCATTCTTTCGCATATTTCTCGTACTTGATGGCTAGATCCTGGGCTTTTTCTGGATTGCATCACGTAGTAATGAAGTACAACACTGAAACAGTCAATTAAACCTGGTTTCCATCAATATTTTAGAGGACAACGCAAGTTAGGTCTGGGATAGGTCTGGGATTTGCCCTCATCAGGCTCATACTTTCGGGTTTTTCACATACCTGTTGAACAGATCCTGGGTTTTTTCTGGTTTGGATCCCGTAGTAGTGTGGTACCACACTGAAACTGTCAATTAAACCTGGTTTCGATCAATATTTTAGAGGACAACGCAAGTTAGGTCTGGGATAGGTCTGGGATTTGCCCTCATCAGGCTCATACTTTCGCGTTTTTCACATACTTGTTGAACAGATCCTGGGTTTTTTCTGGTTTGGATCACGTAGTAATGTGGGACCACACTGAAACAGTCAACTAAACCTGGTTTCGACCAATATTTTAGAGAATAATTCATGTTAGGTCTAGGTTAGGTCTGGGATTTGCTCTCATCAGGCTCATTCTTTCGCATATTTCTCGTACTTGATGGCTAGATCCTGGGCTTTTTCTGGATTGCATCACGTAGTAATGAAGTACAACACTGAAACAGTTAATTAAACCTGGTTTCCATCAATATTTTAGAGGACAACGCAAGTTAGGTCTGGGATAGGTCTAGGATTTGCCCTCATCAGGCTCATACTTTCGGGTTTTTCACATACTTGTTGAACAGATCCTGGGTTTTTTCTGGTTTGGATCCCGTAGTAGTGTGGTACCACACTGAAACAGTCCATTAAACCTGGTTTCGCTCATTATTTTAGAGGATAACGCATGTTAGGTCTAGGTCAGGCCTGGGATTTTCACTCATCAGACTCATACTTTCGCATTCTTCACATACTTGTTGAACGGATCCTGAGGTTTTTCTGGTTTGGATCACGTAGCAATGTGGGACCACACTGAAACAATCAATTAAACCTGGTCTTGATAAATATTTTAGAGGATAACGCATGTTAGGTCTGGGTTAGGTCTAGGATTTGCCCTCGTCAGGCTCATACTTTCGCATATTTCTCATACTTCATGGCTAGATCCTGGGCTATTTCTGGATTGGATCACGTAGTAATGTGGTACCACACTGAAACTGTCAATTAAACCTGGTTTCGATCAATATTTTAGAGGATAACGCAAGTTAGGTCTGGGATAGGTCTGGGATTTGCCCTCATCAGGCTCATACTTTCGCGTTTTTCACATACTTGTTGAACAGATCCTGGGTTTTTTCTGGTTTGGATCACGTAGTAATGTGGGACCACACTGAAACAGTCAATTAAACCTGGTTTCGACCAACATTTTAGAGAATAATTCATGTTAGGTCTAGGTTAGGTCTGGGATTTGCTCTCATCAGGCTCATACTTTCGCATTCTTCACATACTTGTTGAAAGGATCCTGAGGTTTTTCTGGTTTGGATCACGTAGCAATGTGGGACCACACTGAAACAATCAATTAAACCTGGTCTTGATAAATATTTTAGAGGATAACGCATGTTAGGTCTGGGTTAGGTCTAGGATTTGCCCTCGTCAGGCTCATACTTTCGCATATTTCTCATACTTCATGGCTAGATCCTGGGCTATTTCTGGATTGGATCACGTAGTAATGTGGTACCACACTGAAACTGTCAATTAAACCTGGTTTCGATCAATATTTTAGAGGATAACGCAAGTTAGGTCTGGGATAGGTCTGGGATTTGCCCTCATCAGGCTCATACTTTCGCGTTTTTCACATACTTGTTGAACAGATCCTGGGTTTTTTCTGGTTTGGATCACGTAGTTGTGTGGTACCACACAGAAACAGTCCATTAAACCTGGTTTCGCTCATTATTTCAGAGGATAACGCATGTTAGGTCTAGGTCAGGCCTGGGATTTTCACTCATCAGACTCATACTTTCGCATTCTTCACATACTTGTTGAACGGATCCTGGGGTTTTTCTGGTTTGGATCACGTAGTAATGTGGGACCACACTGAAACAATCAATTAAACCTGGTCTTGATAAATATTTTTGAGGATAATTCATGTTAGGTCTAGGTTAGGTCTGGGATTTGCTCTCATCAGGCTCATTCTTTCGCATATTTCTCATACTTGATGGCTAGATCCTGGGCTTTTTCAGGATTGCATCACGTAGTAATGAAGTACAACACTGAAACAGTCAATTAAACCTGGTTTCGATCAATATTTTAGAGGATAACGCAAGTTAGGTCTGGGATAGGTCTGGGATTTGCCCTATTCAGGCTCATACTTTCGCGTTTTTCACATACTTGTTGAACAGATCCTGGGTTTTTTCTGGTTTGGATCACGTAGTTGTGTGGTACCACACAGAAACAGTCCATTAAACCTGGTTGCGATCAATATTCTAGAGGATAACGCATGTTAGGACTGGGTTACGTCTAGGATTTGCCCCCATCAGGCTCATACTTTCGCATATTTCTGATACTTCATGGCTAGATCCTGGGCTGTTTCTGCACTGTATCACGTAGTAATGTGGTAACACGCTGAAACAGTCAATTAAACCTGGTTTCAATCAATATTTTAGACGATAACGCAAGCTAGGTCTGGGATAGGTCTAGGATTTGCCCTCATCAGGCTCTTACTATCGCATATTTCTCATACTTCATGGCTAGATCCTGGGCTATTTCTGGATTGGTTCACGTAGTAAAGTGGTATCACACTGAAACATTCAATGAAACCTGGTCTGGATAAATATTTTAGAGGATAACGCATCTTAGGTCTGGGTTAGGTCTAAGATTTGCCCTCATCAGGCTCACAGTTTCGCGTTTTACACATACTTGTTGAACAGATCCTGGGTTTTTTCTGGTTTGGATCACGTAGTAATGTGGTACCACACTAAAACAGTCAATTAAACCTGGTTTCGATCAATATTTTAGAGGATAACGCAAGTTAGGTCTGGGATAGGTCTGGGATTAGCCCTCATCAGACTCATACTTTCGCACACTTCACATACTCGATGACAAGATCCTGGGTTTTTTTCTGGTTTGGATCACGTAGTAATGTGTTTCTACACTGAAACAGTCGATTAAACCTGGTTTCGATCAATATTTTTGAGGATAATTCATGTTAGGTCTAGGTTAGGTCTGGGATTTGCTCTCATCAGGCTCATTCTTTCGCATATTTCTCGTACTTGATGGCTTGATCCTGGGCTTTTTCTGGATTGCATCACGTAGTAATGAAGTACAACACTGAAACAGTCAATTAAACCTGGTTTCCATCAATATTTTAGAGGACAACGCAAGTTAGGTCTGGGATAGGTCTGGGATTTGCCCTCATCAGGCTCATACTTTCGGGTTTTTCACATACTTGTTGAACAGATCCTGGGTTTTTTCTGGTTTGGATCCCGTAGTAGTGTGGTACCACACTGAAACTGTCAATTAAACCTGATTTCGATCAATATTTTAGAGGACAACGCAAGTTAGGTCTGGGATAGGTCTGGGATTTGCCCTCATCAGGCTCATACTTTCGCGTTTTTCACATACTTGTTGAACAGATCCTGGGTTTTTTCTGGTTTGGATCACGTAGTAATGTGGGACCACACTGAAACAGTCAATTAAACCTGGTTTCGACCAATATTTTAGAGAATAATTCATGTTAGGTCTAGGTTAGGTCTGGGATTTGCTCTCATCAGGCTCATTCTTTCGCATATTTCTCGTACTTGATGGCTAGATCCTGGGCTTTTTCTGGATTGCATCACGTAGTAATGAAGTACAACACTGAAACAGTCAATTAAACCTGGTTTCCATCAATATTTTAGAGGACAACGCAAGTTAGGTCTGGGATAGGTCTGGGATTTGCCCTCATCAGGCTCATACTTTCGGGTTTTTCACATACTTGTTGAACAGATCCTGGGTTTTTTCTGGTTTGGATCCCGTAGTAGTGTGGTACCACACTGAAACAGTCCATTAAACCTGGTTTCGCTCATTATTTTAGAGGATAACGCATGTTAGGTCTAGGTCAGGCCTGGGATTTTCACTCATCAGGCTCATACTTTCGCATTCTTCACATACTTGTTGAACGGATCCTGAGGTTTTTCTGGTTTGGATCACGTAGCAATGTGGGACCACACTGAAACAATCAATTAAACCTGGTCTTGATAAATATTTTAGAGGATAACGCATGTTAGGTCTGGGTTAGGTCTAGGATTTGCCCTCGTCAGGCTCATACTTTCGCATATTTCTCATACTTCATGGCTAGATCCTGGGCTATTTCTGGATTGGATCACGTAGTAATGTGGTACCACACTGAAACTGTCAATTAAACCTGGTTTCGATCAATATTTTAGAGGATAACGCAAGTTAGGTCTGGGATAGGTCTGGGATTTGCCCTCATCAGGCTCATACTTTCGCGTTTTTCACATACTTGTTGAACAGATCCTGGGTTTTTTCTCTCTTGGATCACGTAGTAGAGTGGTTCCACACTGAAACAGTCAATTAAACCTGGTTTCGATCAATATTTTAGAGGATAACGCAAGTTAGGTCTGGGATAGGTCTGGGACTTGCCCTCATCAGGCTCATACTTTTGCGTTTTTCACATACTTGTTGAACAGATCCTGGGCTATTTCTGGATTGGATCACGTAGTAATGTGGTACCACACTGAAACTGTCAATTAAACCTGGTTTCGATCAATATTTTAGAGGATAACGCAAGTTAGGTCTGGGATAGGTCTGGGATTTGCCCTCATGAGGCTCATACTTTCGCGTTTTTCACATACTTGTTGAACAGATCCTGGGTTTTTTCTGGTTTGGATCACGTAGTTGTGTGGTACCACACAGAAACAGTCCATTAAACCTGGTTTCGCTCATTATTTCAGAGGATAACGCATGTTAGGTCTAGGTCAGGCCTGGGATTTTCACTCATCAGACTCATACTTTCGCATTCTTCACATACTTGTTGAACGGATCCCGGGGTTTTTCTGGTTTGGATCACGTAGTAATGTGGGACCACACTGAAACAATCAATTAAACCTGGTCTTGATAAATATTTTTGAGGATAATTCATGTTAGGTCTAGGTTAGGTCTGGGATTTGCTCTCATCAGGCTCATTCTTTCGCATATTTCTCATACTTGATGGCTAGATCCTGGGCTTTTTCTGGATTGCATCACGTAGTAATGAAGTACAACACTGAAACAGTCAATTAAACCTGGTTTCGATCAATATTTTAGAGGATAACGCAAGTTAGGTCTGGGATAGGTCTGGGATTTGCCCTATTCAGGCTCATACTTTCGCGTTTTTCACATACTTGTTGAACAGATCCTGGGTTTTTTCTGGTTTGGATCACGTAGTTGTGTGGTACCACACAGAAACAGTCCATTAAACCTGGTTGCGATCAATATTCTAGAGGATAACGCATGTTAGGACTGGGTTACGTCTAGGATTTGCCCCCATCAGGCTCATACTTTCGCATATTTCTCATACTTCATGGCTAGATCCTGGGCTGTTTCTGCACTGTATCACGTAGTAATGTGGTAACACGCTGAAACAGTCAATTAAACCTGGTTTCAATCAATATTTTAGACGATAACGCAAGCTAGGTCTGGGATAGGTCTAGGATTTGCCCTCATCAGGCTCTTACTATCGCATATTTCTCATACTTCATGGCTAGATCCTGGGCTATTTCTGGATAGGTTCACGTAGTAAAGTGGTATCACACTGAAACATTCAATGAAACCTGGTCTGGATAAATATTTTAGAGGATAACGCATCTTAGGTCTGGGTTAGGTCTAAGATTTGCCCTCATCAGGCTCACAGTTTCGCGTTTTACACATACTTGTTGAACAGATCCTGGGTTTTTTCTGGTTTGGATCACGTAGTAATGTGGTACCACACTAAAACAGTCAATTAAACCTGGTTTCGATCAATATTTTAGAGGATAACGCAAGTTAGGTCTGGGATAGGTCTGGGATTAGCCCTCATCAGACTCATACTTTCGCACACTTCACATACTCGATGACAAGATCCTGGGTTTTTTTCTGGTTTGGATCACGTAGTAATGTGTTTCTACACTGAAACAGTCGATTAAACCTGGTTTCGATCAATATTTTTGAGGATAATTCATGTTAGGTCTAGGTTAGGTCTGGGATTTGCTCTCATCAGGCTCATTCTTTCGCATATTTCTCGTACTTGATGGCTAGATCCTGGGCTTTTTCTGGATTGCATCACGTAGTAATGAAGTACAACACTGAAACAGTCAATTAAACCTGGTTTCCATCAATATTTTAGAGGACAACGCAAGTTAGGTCTGGGATAGGTCTGGGATTTGCCCTCATCAGGCTCATACTTTCGGGTTTTTCACATACTTGTTGAACAGATCCTGGGTTTTTTCTGGTTTGGATCCCGTAGTAGTGTGGTACCACACTGAAACTGTCAATTAAACCTGATTTCGATCAATATTTTAGAGGACAACGCAAGTTAGGTCTGGGATAGGTCTGGGATTTGCCCTCATCAGGCTCATACTTTCGCGTTTTTCACATACTTGTTGAACAGATCCTGGGTTTTTTCTGGTTTGGATCACGTAGTAATGTGGGACCACACTGAAACAGTCAATTAATCCTGGTTTCGACCAATATTTTAGAGAATAATTCATGTTAGGTCTAGGTTAGGTCTGGGATTTGCTCTCATCAGGCTCATTCTTTCGCATATTTCTCGTACTTGATGGCTAGATCCTGGGCTTTTTCTGGATTGCATCACGTAGTAATGAAGTACAACACTGAAACAGTCAATTAAACCTGGTTTCCATCAATATTTTAGAGGACAACGCAAGTTAGGTCTGGGATAGGTCTGGGATTTGCCCTCATCAGGCTCATACTTTCGGGTTTTTCACATACTTGTTGAACAGATCCTGGGTTTTTTCTGGTTTGGATCCCGTAGTAGTGTGGTACCACACTGAAACAGTCCATTAAACCTGGTTTCGCTCATTATTTTAGAGGATAACGCATGTTAGGTCTAGGTCAGGCCTGGGATTTTCACTCATCAGGCTCATACTTTCGCATTCTTCACATACTTGTTGAACGGATCCTGAGGTTTTTCTGGTTTGGATCACGTAGCAATGTGGGACCACACTGAAACAATCAATTAAACCTGGTCTTGATAAATATTTTAGAGGATAACGCATGTTAGGTCTGGGTTAGGTCTAGGATTTGCCCTCGTCAGGCTCATACTTTCGCATATTTCTCATACTTCATGGCTAGATCCTGGGCTATTTCTGGATTGGATCACGTAGTAATGTGGTACCACACTGAAACTGTCAATTAAACCTGGTTTCGATCAATATTTTAGAGGATAACGCAAGTTAGGTCTGGGATAGGTCTGGGATTTGCCCTCATCAGGCTCATACTTTCGCGTTTTTCACATACTTGTTGAACAGATCCTGGGTTTTTTCTCTCTTGGATCACGTAGTAGTGTGGTTCCACACTGAAACAGTCAATTAAACCTGGTTTCGATCAATATTTTAGAGGATAACGCAAGTTAGGTCTGGGATAGGTCTGGGACTTGCCCTCATCAGGCTCATACTTTTGCGTTTTTCACATACTTGTTGAACAGATCCTGGGCTATTTCTGGATTGGATCACGTAGTAATGTGGTACCACACTGAAACTGTCAATTAAACCTGGTTTCGATCAATATTTTAGAGGATAACGCATCTTAGGTCTGGGTTAGGTCTAAGATTTGCCCTCATCAGGCTCACAGTTTCGCGTTTTTCACATACTTGTTGAACAGATCCTGGGTTTTTTTCTGGTTTGGATCACGTAGTAATGTGTTTCCACACTGAAACAGTCGATTAAACCTGGTTTCGATCAATATTTTAGAGGATAACGCAAGTTAGGTCTGGGATAGGTCTGGGATTAGCCCTCATCAGACTCATACTTACGCACACTTCACATACTCGATGACAAGATCCTGGGTTTTTTTCTGGTTTGGATCACGTAGTAATGTGTTTCTACACTGAAACAGTCGATTAAACCTGGTTTCGATCAATATTTTAGAGGATAACGCAAGTTAGGTCTGGGATAGGTCTGGGATTTGCCCTCATCAGAAACATACTTTCGCACACTTCACATACTCGTTGAACAGATCCTGGGTTATTTTCTGGTTTGGATCACATAGTAATGTGGTACCACACTGAAACAGTCGATTAAACCAGGTTTCGATCAATATTTTTGAGGATAACGCATGTTAGGTCTAGGTTAGGCATGGGATTTTCACTCATCAGTCTCATACTTTCGCATTCTTCACATACTTGTTGAACGGATCCAGGGTTTTTTCTGGTTTGGAACACGTCGTAATGTGGTACCACACTGAAACTGTCAATTAAACCTGGTTTCGATCAATATTTTAGAGGATAACGCATCTTAGGTCTGGGTTAGGTCTAAGATTTGCCCTCATCAGGCTCACAGTTTCGCGTTTTTCACATACTTGTTGAACAGATCCTGGGTTTTTTTCTGGTTTGGATCACGTAGTAATGTGTTTCCACACTGAAACAGTCGATTAAACCTGGTTTCGATCAATATTTTAGAGGATAACGCAAGTTAGGTCTGGGATAGGTCTGGGATTAGCCCTCATCAGACTCATACTTTCGCACACTTCACATACTCGATGACAAGATCCTGGGTTTTTTTCTGGTTTGGATCACGTAGTAATGTGTTTCTACACTGAAACAGTCGATTAAACCTGGTTTCGATCAATATTTTAGAGGATAACGCAAGTTAGGTCTGGGATAGGTCTGGGATTTGCCCTCATCAGAAACATACTTTCGCACACTTCACATACTCGTTGAACAGATCCTGGGTTATTTTCTGGTTTGGATCACATAGTAATGTGGTACCACACTGAAACAGTCGATTAAACCAGGTTTCGATCAATATTTTTGAGGATAACGCATGTTAGGTCTAGGTTAGGCATGGGATTTTCACTCATCAGTCTCATACTTTCGCATTCTTCACATACTTGTTGAACGGATCCAGGGTTTTTTCTGGTCTGGAACACGTCGTAATGTGGGTCCACACTGAAACAATCAATTAAACCTGGTCTTGATAAATATTTTAGAGGATAACGCATGTTAGGTCTGGGATAGGTCAGGGATTTGCCATCATCTGACTCATACTTTCGCACACTTCACATACTCGTTGAACAGATCCTGGGTTTTTTCTGGTTTGGATCACGTAGCAATGTGGGACCACACTGAAACAGTCAATTAAACCTGGTTTCGACCAATATTTTAGAGAATAATTCATGTTAGGTCTAGGTTAGGTCTGGGATTTGCTCTCATCAGGCTCATTCTTTCGCATATTTCTCATACTTGATGGCTAGATCCTGGGCTTTTTCTGGATTGCATCACGTAGTAATGAAGTACAACACTGAAACAGTCAATTAAACCTGGTTTCCATCAATATTTTAGAGGACAACGCAAGTTAGGTCTGGGATAGGTCTGGGATATGCCCTCATCAGGCTCATACTTTCGGGTTTTTCAAATACTTGTTGAACAGATCCTGGGTTTTTTCTGGCTTGGATCACGTAGTAGTGTGGTTCCACACTGAAACAGTCCATTAAACCTGGTTTGGATCAATATTTTAGAGGATAACGCATGTTAGGTCTAGGTTAATTCTGGGATTTTCACTCATCAGACTCATACTTTCGCATTCTTCACATACTTGTTGAACGGATCCTGGGGTTTTTCTTGTTTGGATCACGTAGTAATGTGGGACCACACTGAAACAATCAATTAAACCTGGTCTTGATAAATATTTTAGAGGATAACGCATGTTAGGTCTGGGTTAGGTCTAGGATTTGCCCTCGTCAGCCTCATACTTTCGCATATTTCTCATACTTCATGGCTAGATCCTGGGCTATTTCTGGATTGGATCACGTAGTAATGTGATACCACACTGAAACTGTCAATTAAACCTGGTTTCGATCAATATTTTAGAGGATAACGCTAGTTAGGTCTGGGATAGGTCTGGGATTTGCCCTCATCAGGCTCATACTTTCGCGTTTTTCACATACTTGTTGAACAGATCCTGGGTTTTTTCTGGCTTGGATCACGTAGTAGTGTGGTTCCACACTGAAACAGTCCATTAAACCTGGTTTGGATCAATATTTTAGAGGATAACGCATGTTAGGTCTAGGTTAGGTCTGGGATTTGCTCTCATCAGGCTCATTCTTTCGCATATTTCTCATACTTGATGGCTAGATCCTGGGCTTTTTCAGGATTGCATCACGTAGTAATGAAGTACAACACTGAAACAGTCAATTAAACATGGTTTCCATCAATATTTTAGAGGACAACGCAAGTTAGGTCTGGGATAGGTCTGGGATTTGCCCTCATCAGGCTCATACTTTCGCGTTTTTCACATACTTGTTGAACAGATCCTGGGCTATTTCTGGATTGGATCACGTAGTAAAGTGGTACCACACTGAAACATTCAATGAAACCTGGTCTGGATAAATATTTTAGAGGATAACGCATCTTAGGTCTGGGTTAGGTCTAAGATTTGCCCTCATCAGGCTCATTCTTTCTCATATTTCTCATACTTGATGGCTAGATCCTGGGCTTTTTCTGGATTGCATCACGTAGTAATGAAGTACAACACTGAAACAGTCAATTAAACCTGGTTTCCATCAATATTTTAGAGGACAACGCAAGTTAGGTCTGGGATAGCTCTGGGATTTGCCCTCATCAGACTCATACTTTCGCACACTTCACATACTCGTTGAACAGATCCTGGGTTTTTTTCTGGTTTGGATCACGTAGTAATGTGGGACCACACTGAGACAATCAATTAAACCTGGTCTTGATAAATATTTTAGAGGATAACGCATGTTATGTCTGGGTTACGTCTAGGAGTTGCCCCCATCAGGCTCATACTTTCGCATATTTCTCATACTTCATGGCTAGATCCGGGGCTGTTTCTGCATTGTATCACGTAGTAATGTGGTAACACGCTGAAACAGTCAATTAAACCTGGTTTCGATCAATATTTTAGACGATAACGGAAGTTAGGTCTGGGCGAGGTCTAGGATTTGCCCTCATCAGGCTCTTACTATCGCATATTTCTCATACTTCATGGCTAGATCCTGGGCTATTTCTGGATTGGATCACGTAGTAAAGTGGTGTCACACTGAAACATTCAATGAAACCTGGTCTGGATGAATATTTTAGAGGATAACGCATCATAGGTCTGGGTTAGGTCTAAGATTTGCCCTCATCAGGCTCACAGTTTCGCGTTTTTCACATACTTGTTGAACAGATCCTGGGTTTTTTCTGGTTTGGATCACGTAGTAATGTGGTGCCACACTAAAACAGTCAATGAAACCTGGTTTCGATCAATATTTTAGAGGATAACGCAAGTTAGGTCTGGGATAGGTCTGGGATTAGCCCTCATCAGACTCATACTTTCGCACACTTCACATACTCGATGACAAGATCCTGGGTTTTTTTCCGGTTTGGATCACGTAGTAATGTGTTTCCACACTGAAACAGACGATTAAACCTGGTTTCGATCAATATTTTAGAGGATAACGCAAGTTAGGTCTGGGATAGGTCTGGGATTTGCCCTCATCCGACTCATACTTTCGCACACTTCACATACTCGTTGAACAGATCCTGGGTTATTTTCTGGTTTGGATCACATAGTAATGTGGTGCCACACTGAAACAGTCGATTAAACCAGGTTTCGATCAATATTTTTGAGGATAACGCATGTTAGGTCTAGGTTAGGCATGGGATTTTCACTCATCAGACTCATACTTTCGCATTCTTCACATACTTGTTGAACGGATCCTGGGTTTTTTCTGGTTTGGAACACGTCGTAATGTGGGTCCACACTGAAACAATCTATTAAACCTGGTCTTGATAAAAATTTTAGAGGATAACGCATGTTAGGTATGAGATAGGTCTGGGATTTGCCCTCATCAGACTCATACTTTCGCACACTTCACATACTCGTTGAACAGATCCTGGGTTATTTTCTGGTTTGGATCACTACTAATGTGGTACCACTCTGAAACAGTCGATTAAACCAGGTTTTGATCAATATTTTTGAGGATAACGCATGTTAGGTCTAGGTTAGGCTTGGGATTTTCACTCATCAGACTCATACTTTCGCATTCTTCGCATACTTGTTGAACTGATCCTGGGCTTTTTCTGGTTTGGATCACGTAGTAATGTGGTTCCACACTGAAACAGTCGGTTAAACCTAGTTTCGATCAATATTTTAGAGGATAACGCAAGTTAGGTCTGGGATAGGTCTGGGATTTGCCCTCATCAGACTCATACTTACGCACACTTCACATACTCGTTGAGCAGATCCTGGGTTATTTTCTGGTTTGGATCACATAGTAATGTGGTACCAAACTGAAACAGTCGATTAAACCAGGTTTCGATCAATATTTTTGAGGATAACGCATGTTAGGTCTAGGTTAGGCCTGGGATTTTCACTCATCAGACTCATACTTTCGTATTCTTCACATACTTGTTGAACGGATCCTGGGTTTTTTCTGGTTTGGATCCCGTAGTAGTGTGGTACCACACTGAAACAGTCCATTAAACCTGGTTTCGCGCAATATTTTAGAGGATAACGCATGTTAGCTCTAGGTTAGGTCTGGGATTTGCTCTCATCAGGCTCATTCTTTCGCATATTTCTCATACTTCATGGCTAGATCCTGGGCTGTTTCTGCATTGTATCACGTAGCAATGTGGTACCACGCTGAAACAGTCAATTAAACCTGGTTTCGATCAATATTTTAAAGGATAACGCAAGTTAGGTCTGGGATAGGACTAGGATTTGCCCTCATCAGGCTCTTACTATCGCATATTTCTCATACTTCATGGCTAGATCCTGGGCTATTTCTGGATTGGATCACGTAGAAAAGTGGTACCACACTGAAACATTCAATGAAGCCTGTTCTGGATAAATATTTTAGAGGAGAACGCATCTGAGGTCAGGGTTAGGTCTAAGATTTGCCCTCATCAGGCTCACAGTTTCGCGTTTTTCACATACTTGTTAAACAGATCCTGGGTTGTTTCTGGTTTGGATCACGTAGTAATGTGGTACCACACTAAAAAACCAATTAAACCTGGTTTCGATCAATATTTTAGAGGATAACGCAAGCTAGGTCTGGGATAGGTCTGGGATTAGCCCTCATCAGACTCATACTTTCGCACACTTCACATACTCGTTGACAAGATCCTGGGTTTTTTTCTGGTTTGGATCACGTAGTAATGTGGTTCCACACTGAAACAGTCGATTAAACCTGGTTTCGATCAATATTTTAGAGGATAACGCAAGTTAGGTCTGGGATAGGTCTGGGGTTTGCCCTCATCAGGCTCATACTTTCGCGTTTTTCACATACTAGTTGAACAGATCCTGGGTTTTTTTCTGGTTTGGATCCCGTAGTAGTGTGGTACCACACTGAAACAGTCCATTAAACCTGGTTTCGCTCAATATTTTAGAGGATAACGCATGTTAGGTCTAAGTCAGGCCTGGTTTTTTCACTCATCAGACTCATACTTTCGCATTCTTCACATACTTGTTGAACGGATCCTGGGATTTTTCTGGTTTGGGTCACGCAGTAATGTGGTACCACACTGAAACCGTCCATTAAACCTGGTCTTGATAAATATTTTAGAGGATAACGCCTGTTAGGTCTGGGATAGATCTGGGATTTGCCCTCATCAGACTCATACTTTCGCATATTTCTCATACCTCATGGCTAGATCCTGGGCTATTTCTGGATTGGATCACGTAGTAATGTGGTATCACACTGAAACAGTCATTTAAACCTGGTTTCGATCAATATTTTAGAGGATAACGCAAGTTAGGTCTGGGATAGGTCTGGGATTTGCCCTCATCAGGCTCATACTTTCGCGTTTTTCACATACTTGTTGAACAGATCCTGGGTTTTTTCTGGCTTGGATCACGTAGTAGTGTGGTTCCACACTGAAACAGTCCATTAAACCTGGTTTGGATCAATATTTTAGGGGATAACGCATGTTAGGTCTAGGTTAGGTCTGGGATTTTCACTCATCAGACCCATACTTTCGCATTCTTCACATACTTGTTGAACGGATCCTGGGTTTTTTCTGGTTTGGATCACGTAGTAATGTGGGACCACACTGAAACAATCAATTAAACCTGGTCTTGATAAATATTTTAGAGGATAACGCATGTTAGGTCTGGGATAGGTCTGGGATTTGCCCTCATCTGACTCATACTTTCGCATATTTCTCATACTCCATGGCTAGATCCTGGGCTATTTCTGGATTGGATCACGTAGTAATGTGGTACCGCACTGAAACAGTCAATTAAACCTGGTTTCGATCAATATTTTAGAGGACAACGCAAGTTAGGTCTGGGATAGGTCTGGGATTTGCCCTATTCAGGCTCATACTTTCGCGTTTTTACATACTTGTTGAACAGATCCTGGGTTTTTTCTGGTTTGGATCACGTAGTTGTGTGGTACCACACAGAAACAGTCCATTAAGCCTGGTTGCGATCAATATTCTATTGGATAACGCATGTTAGGTCTGGGTTACGTCTAGGATTTGCCCCCATCAGGCTCATACTTTCGCATATTTCTCATACTTCATGGCTAGATCCAAGGCTGTTTCTGCATTGTATCACGTAGTAATGTGGTAACACGCTGAAACAGTCAATTAAACCTGGTTTCGATCAATATTTTAGACGATAACGCAAGCTAGGTCTGGGATAGGTCTAGGATTTGCCCTCATCCGGCTCTTACTATCGCATATTTCTCATACTTCATGGCTAGATCCTGGGCTATTTCTGGATTGGATCACGTAGTAAAGTGGTATCACACTGAAACATTCAATGAAACCTGGTCTGGATAAATATTTTAGAGGATAACGCATCTTAGGTCTGGGTTAGGTCTAAGATTTGCCCTCATCAGGCTCACAGTTTCGCGTTTTTCACATACTTGTTGAAAGGATCCTGGGTTTTTTCTGGTTTGGATCACGTAGCAATGTGGGACCACACTGAAACAGTCAATTAAACCTGGTTTCGACCAATATTTTAGAGAATAATTCATGTTAGGTCTAGGTTAGGTCTGGGATTTGCTCTCATCAGGCTCATTCTTTCGCATATTTCTCATACTTGATGGCTAGATCCTGGGCTTTTTCTGGATTGCATCACGTAGTAATGAAGTACAACACTGAAACAGTCAATTAAACCCGGTTTCCATCAATATTTTAGAGGACAACGCAAGTTAGGTCTGGGATAGGACTGGGATTTGCCCTCATCAGGCTCATACTTTCGGGTTTTTCACATACTTGTTGAACAGATCCTGGGTTTTTTCTGGTTTTGATCCCGTAGTAGTGTGGTACCACACTGAAACAGTCCATTAAACCTGGTTTCGCTCATTATTTTTGAGGATAACGCATGTTAGGTCTAGGTCAGGCCTGGGATTTTCACTCATCAGACTCATACTTTTGCATTCTTCACATACTTGTCGAACGGATCCTGGGGTTTTTCTGGTATGGAACACGTAGTAATGTGGGACCACACTGAAACAATCAATTAAACCTGGTCTTGATAAATATTTTAGAGGATAACGCAAGCTAGGTCTGGGATAGGTCTAGGATTTGCCCTCATCAGGCTCTTACTATCGCATATTTCTCATACTTCATGGCTAGATCCTGGGCTATTTCTGGATTGGATCACGTAGTAAAGTGGTATCACACTGAAACATTCAATGAAACCTGGTCTGGATAAATATTTTAGAGGATAACGCATCTTAGGTCTGGGTTAGGTCTAAGATTTGCCCTCATCAGGCTCACAGTTTCGCGTTTTTCACATACTTGTTGAACAGATCCTGGGTTTTTTCTGGTTTGGAACACGTAGTAATGTGGTACCACACTATAACAGTCAATTAAACCTGGTTTCGATCAATATTTTAGAGGATAACGCAAGTTAGGTCTGGGATAGGTCTGGGATTAGCCCTCATCAGACTCATACTTTCGCACACTTCACATACTCGATGACAAGATCCTGGGTTTTTTTCTGGTTTGGATCACGTAGTAATGTGTTTCTACACTGAAACAGTCGATTAAACCTGGTTTCGATCAATATTTTTGAGGATAACGCATGTAAGGTCTAGTTTAGGCATGGGATTTTCACTCATCAGACTCATACTTTCGCATTCTTCACATACTTGTTGAACGGATCCTGGGGTTTTTCTGGTTTGGTTCACGTAGTAACGTGGTACCACACTGAAACATTCAATTAAACCTGGTCTTGATAAATATTTTAGAGGATAACGCATGTTAGGTCTGGGTTAGTTCTAGGATTTGCCCTCATCAGGCTCATACTTTCGCATATTTCTCATACTTCATGGCTAGATCCTGGGCTATTTCTGGATTGGATCACGTAGTAAAGTGGTACCACACTGAAACATTCAATGAAACCTGGTCTGGATAAATATTTTAGAGGATAACGCATGTTAGGTCTGGGTTAGGTCTAAGATTTGCCCTCATCAGGCTCACAGTTTCGCGTTTTTCACATACTTGTTGAAAGGATCCTGGGTTTTTTCTGGTTTGGATCACGTAGCAATGTGGGACCACACTGAAACAGTCAATTAAACCTGGTTTCGACCAATATTTTAGAGAATAATTCATGTTAGGTCTAGGTTAGGTCTGGGATTAGCTCACATCAGGCTCATTCTTTCGCATATTTCTCATACTTGATGGCTAGATCCTGGGCCTTTTCTGGATTGCATCACGTAGTAATGAAGTACAACACTGAAACAGTCAATTAAACCCGGTTTCCATCAATATTTTAGAGGACAACGCAAGTTAGGTCTGGGATAGGTCTGGGATTTGCCCTCATCAGGCTCATACTTTCGGGTTTTTCACATACTTGTTGAACAGATCCTGGGTTTTTTCTGGTTTGGATCCCGTAGTAGTGTGGTACCACACTGAAACAGTCCATTAAACCTGGTTTCGCTCATTATTTTTGAGGATAACGCATGTTAGGTCTAGGTCAGGCCTGGGATTTTCACTCATCAGACTCATACTTTCGCATTCTTCACATACTTGTCGAACGGATTCTGGGGTTTTTCTGGTTTGGATCACGTAGTAATGTGGGACCACACTGAAACAATCAATTAAACCTGGTCTTGATAAATATTTTAGAGGATAACGCATGTTAGGTCTGGGTTAGGTCTAGGATTTGCCCTCATCAGGCTCATACTTTCGCATATTTCTCATACTTCATGGCTAGATCCTGGGCTATTTCTGGATTGGATCACGTAGTAAAGTGGTACCACACTGAAACATTCAATGAAACCTGGTCTGGATAAATATTTTACAGGATAACGCATCTTAGGTCTGGGTTAGGTCTAAGATTTGCCCTCATCAGGCTCACAGTTTCGCGTCTTTCACATACTTGTTGAACGGATCCTGGGTTTTTTCTGGTTTGGATCACGTAGTAATGTGGGACCACACTGAAACAGTCGATTAAACCAGGTTTTGATCAATATTTTTGAGGATAACGCATGTTAGGTCTAGGTTAGGCTTGGGATTTTCACTCATCAGACTCATACTTTCGCATTCTTCGCATACTTGTTGAACTGATCCTGGGTTTTTTCTGGTTTGGATCACGTAGTAATGTGGTTCCACACTGAAACAGTCGGTTAAACCTAGTTTCGATCAATATTTTAGAGGATAACGCAAGTTAGGTCTGGGATAGGTCTGGGATTTGCCCTCATCAGACTCATACTTACGCACACTTCACATACTCGTTGAGCAGATCCTGGGTTATTTTCTGGTTTGGATCCCGTAGTAGTGTGGTACCACACTGAAACAGTCCATTAAACCTGGTTTCGCTCATTATTTTAGAGGATAACGCATGTTAGGTCTAGGTCAGGCCTGGGATTTTCACTCATCAGACTCATACTTTCGCATTCTTCACATACTTGTTGAACGGATCCTGAGGTTTTTCTGGTTTGGATCACGTAGTAATGTGGGACCACACTGAAGCAATCAATTAAACCTGGTCTTGATAAATATTTTAGAGGATAACGCATGTTAGGTCTGGGTTAGGTCTAGGAATTGCCCTCGTCAGGCTCATACTTTCGCATATTTCTCATACTTCATGGCTAGATCCTGGGCTATTTCTGGATTGGATCACGTAGTAATGTGGTACCACACTGAAACAGTCAATTAAACCTGGTTTCGCTCAATACTTTAGAGGATAACGCAAGTTAGGTCTGGGATAGGTCTGGGATTTGCCCTCATCAGGCTCATACTTTCGCGTTTTTCACATACTTGTTGAACAGATCCTGGGCTATTTCTGGATTGGATCACGTAGTAATGTGGTACCACACTGAAACTGTCAATTAAACCTGGTTTCGATCAATATTTTAGAGGATAACGCATCTTAGGTCTGGGTTAGGTCTAAGATTTGCCCTCATCAGGCTCACAGTTTCGCGTTTTTCACATACTTGTTGAACAGATCCTGGGTTTTTTTCTGGTTTGGATCACGTAGTAATGTGTTTCCACACTGAAACAGTCGACTAAACCTGGTTTCGATCAATATTTTAGAGGATAACGCAAGTTAGGTCTGGGATAGGTCTGGGATTTGCCCTCATCAGAATCATACTTTCGCACACTTCACATACTCGTTGAACAGATCCTGGGTTATTTTCTGGTTTGGATCACATAGTAATGTGGTACCACACTGAAACAGTCGATTAAACCAGGTTTCGATCAATATTTTTGAGGATAACGCATGTTAGGTCTAGGTTAGGCATGGGATTTTCACTCATCAGACTCATACTTTCGCATTCTTCACATACTTGTTGAACGGATCCTGGGGTTTTTCTGGTTTGGCTCACGTAGTAATGTGGGACCACACTGAAACAATCAATTAAACCTGGTCTTGATAAATATTTTAGAGGATAACGCATGTTAGGTCTGGGTTAGGTCTAGGATTTGCCCTCGTCAGGCTCATACTTTCGCATATTTCTCATACTTCATGGCTAGATCCTGTGCTATTTCTGGATTGGATCACGTAGTAATGTGGTACCACACTGAAACTGTCAATTAAACCTGGTTTCGATCAATATTTTAGAGGATAACGCAAGTTAGGTCTGGGATAGGTCTGGGATTTGCCCACATCAGGCTCATACTTTCGGGTTTTTCACATACTTGTTGAACAGATCCTGGGTTTTTTCTGGTTTGGATCCCGTAGTAGTGTGGTACCACACTGAAACAGTCCATTAAACCTGGTTTCGCTCATTATTTTAGAGGATAACGCATGTTAGGTCTAGGTCAGGCCTGGGATTTTCACTCATCAGACTCATAGTTTCGCATTCTTCACATACTTGTTGAACGGATCCTGGGGTTTTTCTGGTTTGGATCACGTAGTAATGTGGGACCACACTGAAACAATCAATTAAACCTGGTCTTGATAAATATTTTAGAGGATAACGCATGTTAGGTCTGGGATAGGTCTGGGATTTGCCCTCATCAGGCTCACAGTTTCGCGTTTTTCACATACTGGTTGAACGGATCCTGGGTTTTTTCTGGTTTGGATCACGTAGTAATGTGGGACCACACTGAAACAGTCAATTAAACCTGGTTTCGACCAATATTTTAGAGAATAATTCATGTTAGGTCTAGGTTAGGTCTGGGATTTGCTCTCATCAGGCTCATTCTTTTGCATATTTCTCATACTTGATGGCTAGATCCTGGGCTTTTTCTGGATTGCATCACGTAGTAATGAAGTACAACACTGAAACAGTCAATTAAACCTGGTTTCCATCAATATTTTAGAGGACAACGCAAGTTAGGTCTGGGATAGGTCTGGGATTTGCCCTCATCAGGCTCATACTTTCGGGTTTTTCACATACTTGTTGAACAGATCCTGGGTTTTTTCTGGTTTGGATCCCGTAGTAGTGTGGTACCACACTGAAACAGTCCATTAAACCTGGTTTCGCTCATTATTTTAGAGGATAACGCATGTTAGGTCTAGGTCAGGCCTGGGATTTTCACTCATCAGACTCATACTTTCGCATTCTTCACATACTTGTCGAACGGATCCTGGGGTTTTTCTGGTATGGAACACGTAGTAATGTGGGACCACACTGAAACAATCAATTAAACCTGGTCTTGATAAATATTTTAGAGGATAACGCAAGCTAGGTCTGGGATAGGTCTAGGATTTGCCCTCATCAGGCTCTTACTATCGCATATTTCTCATACTTCATGGCTAGATCCTGGGCTATTTCTGGATTGGATCACGTAGTAAAGTGGTATCACACTGAAACATTCAATGAAACCTGGTCTGGATAAATATTTTAGAGGATAACGCATCTTAGGTCTGGGTTAGGTCTAAGATTTGCCCTCATCAGGCTCACAGTTTCGCGTTTTTCACATACTTGTTGAACAGATCCTGGGTTTTTTCTGGTTTGGAACACGTAGTAATGTGGTACCACACTATAACAGTCAATTAAACCTGGTTTCGATCAATATTTTAGAGGATAACGCAAGTTAGGTCTGGGATAGGTCTGGGATTAGCCCTCATCAGACTCATACTTTCGCACACTTCACATACTCGATGACAAGATCCTGGGTTTTTTTCTGGTTTGGATCACGTAGTAATGTGTTTCTACACTGAAACAGTCGATTAAACCTGGTTTCGATCAATATTTTTGAGGATAACGCATGTAAGGTCTAGTTTAGGCATGGGATTTTCACTCATCAGACTCATACTTTCGCATTCTTCACATACTTGTTGAACGGATCCTAGGGTTTTTCTGGTTTGGATCACGTAGTAATGTGGGACCACACTGAAACAATCAATTAAACCTGGTCTTGATAAATATTTTAGAGGATAACGCATGTTAGGTCTGTGTTAGGTCTAGGATTTGCCCTCGTCAGGCTCATACTTTCGCATATTTCTGATACTTCATGGCTAGATCCTGGGCTATTTCTGGATTGGATCACGTAGTAATGTGGTACCACACTGAAACTGTCAATTAAACCTGGTTTCGATCAATATTTTAGAGGATAACACAAGTTAGGTCTGGGATAGGTCTGGGATTTGCCCTCACCAGGCTCATACTTTCGCGTTTTTCACATACTTGTTGAACAGATCCTGGGTTTTTTCTGGTTTGGATCCCGTAGTAGTGTGGTACCACACTGAAACAGTCCATTAAACCTGGTTTCGCTCATTATTTTAGAGGATAACGCATGTTAGGTCTAGGTCAGGCCTGGGATTTTCACTCATCAGACTCATACTTTCGCATTCTTCACATACTTGTTGAACGGATCCTGGGGTTTTTCTGGTTTGGATCACGTAGTAATGTGGGACCACACTGAAACAATCAATTAAACCTGGTCTTGATAAATATTTTAGAGGATAACGCATGTTAGGTCTGGGATAGGTCTGGGATTTGCCCTCATCAGGCTCACAGTTTCGCGTTTTTCACATACTTGTTGAACGGATCCTGGGTTTTTTCTGGTTTGGATCACGTAGTAATGTGGGACCACACTGAAACAGTCAATTAAACCTGGTTTCGACCAATATTTTAGAGAATAATTCATGTTAGGTCTAGGTTAGGTCTGGGATTTGCTCTCATCAGGCTCATTCTTTTGCATATTTCTCATACTTGATGGCTAGATCCTGGGCTTTTTCTGGATTGCATCACGTGGTAATGAAGTACAACACTGAAACAGTCAATTAAACCTGGTTTCCATCAATATTTTAGAGGACAACGCAAGTTAGGTCTGGGATAGGTCTGGGATTTGCCCTCATCAGGCTCATACTTTCGGGTTTTTCACATACTTGTTGAACAGATCCTGGGTTTTTTCTGGTTTGGATCCCGTAGTAGTGTGGTACCACACTGAAACAGTCCATTAAACCTGGTTTCGCTCATTATTTTAGAGGATAACGCATGTTAGGTCTAGGTCAGGCCTGGGATTTTCACTCATCAGACTCATACTTTCGCATTCTTCACATACTTGTTGAACGGAGCCTAGGGTTTTTCTGGTTTGGATCACGTAGTAATGTGGGACCACAATGAAACAATCAATTAAACCTGGTCTTGATAAATATTTTAGAGGATAACGCATGTTAGGTCTGTGTTAGGTCTAGGATTTGCCCTCGTCAGGCTCATACTTTCGCATATTTCTGATACTTCATGGCTAGATCCTGGGCTATTTCTGGATTGGATCACGTAGTAATGTGGTACCACACTGAAACTGTCAATTAAACCTGGTTTCGATCAATATTTTAGAGGATAACGCAAGTTAGGTCTGGGATAGGTCTGGGATTTGCCCTCACCAGGCTCATACTTTCGCGTTTTTCACATATTTGTTGAACAGATCCTGGGCTATTTCTGGATTGGATCACGTAGTAATGTGGTACCACACTGAAACTGTCAATTAAACCTGGTTTCGATCAATATTTTAGAGGATAACGCATCTTAGTTCTGGGTTAGGTCTAAGATTTGCCCTCATCAGGCTCACAGTTTCGCGTTTTTCACATACTTGTTGAACAGATCCTGGGTTTTTTCTGGTTTGGATCACGTAGTAATGTGGTACCACACTAAAACAGTGAATTAAACCTGGTTTCGATCAATATTTTAGAGGATAACGCAAGTTAGGTCTGGGATAGGTCTGGGATTTGCCCTCATCAGAATCATACTTTCGCACACTTCACATACTCGTTGAATAGATCCTGGGTTATTTTCTGGTTTGGATCACATAGTAATGTGGTACCACACTGAAACAGTCGATTAAACCAGGTTTCGATCAATATTTTTGAGGATAACGCATGTTAGGTCTAGGTTAGGCATGGGATTTTAACTCATCAGACTCATTCTTTCGCATTCTTCACATACTTGTTGAACGGATCCAGGGTTTTTTCTGGTTTGGAACACGTCGTAATGTGGGTCCACACTTGAAACAATCAATTAAAACTGGTCTTGATAAATATTTTAGAGGATAACGCATGTTAGGTCTGGGATAGGTCTGGGATTTGCCATCATCAGACTCCTACTTTCGCACACTTCACGTACTCGTTGAACAGATCCTGGGTTATTTTCTAGCTGGGATCAGTAGTAATGTGGTACCACTCTGAGACATTCGATTAAACCAGGTTTTGATCAATATTTTTGAGGATAACACATGTTAGGTCTAGGTTAGGCTTGGGATTTTCACTCATCAGACTCGTACTTTCGCATTCTTCACATACTTGTTGAACGGATCCTGGGGTTTTTCTGGTTTGGTTCACGTAGTAACGTGGTACCACACTGAAAGATTCAATTAAACCTGGTCTTGATAAATATTTTAGAGGATAACGCATGTTAGGTCTGGGTTAGGTCTAGGATTTGCCCTCATCAGGCTCATACTTTCACATATTTCTCATACTTCATGGCTAGATCCTGGGCTATTTCTGGATTGGATCACGTAGTAAAGTGGTACCACACTGAAAGATTCAATTAAACCTGGTCTTGATAAATATTTTAGAGGATAACGCATGTTAGGTCTGGGTTAGGTCTAGGATTTGCCCTCATCAGGCTCATACTTTCACATATTTCTCATACTTCATGGCTAGATCCTGGGCTATTTCTGGATTGGATCACGTAGTAAAGTGGTACCACACTGAAACATTCAATGAAACCTGGTCTGGATAAATATTTTAGAGGATAACGCATCTTAGGTCTGGGTTAGGTCTAAGATTTGCCCTCATCAGGCTCACATTTTCGCGTTTTTCACATACTTGTTGAACGGATCCTGGGCTATTTCTGAGTTGGATCACGTAGTAAAGTGGTACCACACTGAAACAGTCAATTAAACCTGGTTGCCATCAATATTTTAGAGGACAACGCAAGTTAGGTCTGGGATAGGTCTGGGATTTGCCCTCATCAGGCTCATACTCTCGGGTTTTTCACATACTTGTTGAACAGATCCTGGGTTTTTTCTGGTTTGGATCACGTAGTAATGTGGTTCCACACTGCAACAGTCGATTAAACCTGGTTTCGATCAATATTTTAGAGGATAACGCAAGTTAGGTCTGGGATAGGTCTGGGGTTTGCCCTCATCAGGCTCATACTTTCGCGTTTTTCACATACTAGTTGAACAGATCCTGGGTTTTTTCTGGTTTGGATCCCGTAGTAGTGTCGTACCACACTGAAACAGTCCATTAAACCTGGTTTCGCCCAATATTTTAGAGGATAACGCATGCTAGGTCTAGGTCAGGCCTGGTTTTTTCACTCATCAGACTCATACTTTCGCATTCTTCACATACTTGTTGAACGGATCCTGGGTTTTTTCTGGTTTGGGTCACGTAGTAATGAGGTACCACACTGAAACCGTCCATTAAACCTGGTCTTGATAAATATTTTAGAGGACAACGCAAGTTAGGTCTAGGTAAGGCCTGAGATTTTCACTGATCAGACTCATACATTCGCATTCTTCACATACTTGTTGAACGGACCCTGGGTTTTTTCCGGTTTGGATCACGTAGTAATGTGGGACCACACTGAAGCAATCAATTAAACCTGGTCTTGATAAATATTTTAGAGGATAACGCATGTTAGGTCTGGGTTAGGTCTAGGAATTGCCCTCGTCAGGCTCATACTTTCGCATATTTCTCATACTTCATGGCTAGATCCTGGGCTATTTCTGGATTGGATCACGTAGTAATGTGGTACCACACTGAAACAGTCAATTAAACCTGGTTTCGCTCAATACTTTAGAGGATAACGCAAGTTAGGTCTGGGATAGGTCTGGGATTTGCCCTCATCAGGCTCACATTTTCGCGTTTTTCACATACTTGTTGAACGGATCCTGGGTTTTTTCTGGTTTGGATCCCGTAGTAGTGTGGTACCACACTGAAACAGTCCATTAAACCTGGTTTCGCTCATTATTTTAGAGGATAACGCATGTTAGGTCTAGGTCAGGCCTGGGATTTTCAATCATCAGACTCATACTTTCGCATTCTTCACATACTTGTTGAACGGATCCTGGGGTTTTTCTGGTTTGGCTCACGTAGTAATGTGGGACCACACTGAAACAATCAATTAAACCTGGTCTTGATAAATATTTTAGAGGATAACGCATGTTAGGTCTGGGTTAGGTCTAGGATTTGCCCTCGTGAGGCTCATACTTTCGCATATTTCTCATACTTCATGGCTAGATCCTGGGCTATTTCTGGATTGGATCACGTAGTAATGTGGTACCACACTGAAACTGTCAATTAAACCTGGTTTCGGTCAATATTTTAGAGGATAACGCATGTTAGGTCTGGGATAGGTCTGGGATTTGCCCTCATCAGGCTCACAGTTTCGCGTTTTTCACATACTTGTTGAACGGATCCTGGGTTGTTTCTGGTTTGGATCACGTAGTAATGTGGGACCACACTGAAACAGTCAATTAAACCTGGTTTCGACCAATATTTTAGAGAATAATTCATGTTAGGTCTAGGTTAGGTCTGGGATTTGCTCTCATCAGGCTCATTCTTTTGCATATTTCTCATACTTGATGGCTAGATCCTGGGCTTTTTCTGGATTGCATCACGTAGTAATGAAGTACAACACTGAAACAGTCAATTAAACCTGGTTTCCATCAATATTTTAGAGGACAACGCAAGTTAGGTCTGGGATAGGTCTGGGATTTGCCCTCATCAGGCTCATACTTTCGGGTTTTTCACATACTTGTTGAACAGATCCTGGGTTTTTTCTGGTTTGGATCCCGTAGTAGTGTGGTACCACACTGAAACAGTCCATTAAACCTGGTTTCGCTCATTATTTTAGAGGATAACGCATGTTAGGTCTAGGTCAGGCCTGGGATTTTCACTCATCAGACTCATACTTTCGCATTCTTCACATACTTGTTGAACGGATCCTAGGGTTTTTCTGGTTTGGATCACGTAGTAATGTGGGACCACACTGAAACAATCAATTAAACCTGGTCTTGATAAATATTTTAGAGGATAACGCATGTTAGGTCTGTGTTAGGTCTAGGATTTGCCCTCGTCAGGCTCATACTTTCGCATATTTCTGATACTTCATGGCTAGATCCTGGGCTATTTCTGGATTGGATCACGTAGTAATGTGGTACCACACTGAAACTGTCAATTAAACCTGGTTTCGATCAATATTTTAGAGGATAACGCATCTTAGTTCTGGGTTAGGTCTAAGATTTGCCCTCATCAGGCTCACAGTTTCGCGTTTTTCACATACTTGTTGAACAGATCCTGGGTTTTTTCTGGTTTGGATCACGTAGTAATGTGGTACCACACTAAAACAGTGAATTAAACCTGGTTTCGATCAATATTTTAGAGGATAACGCAAGTTAGGTCTGGGATAGGTCTGGGATTAGCCCTCATCAGACTCATACTTTCGCACACTTCACATACTCGATGACAAGATCCTGGGTTTTTTTCTGGTTTGGATCACGTAGTAATGTGTTTCCACACTGAAACAGTCGATTAAACCTGGTTTCGATCAATATTTTAGAGGATAACGCAAGTTAGGTCTGGGATAGGTCTGGGATTTGCCCTCATCAGAATCACACTTTCGCACACTTCACATACTCGTTGAATAGATCCTGGGTTATTTTCTGGTTTGGATCACATAGTAATGTGGTACCACACTGAAACAGTCGATTAAACCAGGTTTCGATCAATATTTTTGAGGATAACGCATGTTAGGTCTAGGTTAGGCATGGGATTTTAACTCATCAGACTCATTCTTTCGCATTCTTCACATACATGTTGAACGGATCCAGGGTTTTTTCTGGTTTGGAACACGTCGTAATGTGGGTCCAAACTTGAAACAATCAATTAAAACTGGTCTTGATAAATATTTTAGAGGATAACGCATGTTAGGTCTGGGTTAGGTCTAGGATTTGCCCTCATCAGGCTCATACTTTCGCATATTTCTCATACTTCATGGCTAGATCCTGGGCTATTTCTGGATTGGATCACGTAGTAAAGTGGTACCACACTGAAACATTCAATGAAACCTGGTCTGGATAAATATTTTAGAGGATAACGCATCTTAGGTCTGGGTTAGGTCTAAGATTTGCCCTCATCAGGCTCACATTTTCGCGTTTTTCACATACTTGTTGAACGGATCCTGGGTTTTTTCTGGTTTGGATCCCGTAGTAGTGTGGTACCACACTGAAACAGTCCATTAAACCTGGTTTCGCTCATTATTTTAGAGGATAACGCATGTTAGGTCTAGGTCAGGCCTGGGATTTTCACTCATCAGACTCATACTTTCGCATTCTTCACATACTTGTTGAACGGATCCTGGGGTTTTTCTGGTTTGGATCACGTAGTAATGTGGGACCACACTGAAACAATCAATTAAACCTGGTCTTGATAAATATTTTAGAGGATAACGCATGTTAGGTCTGGGATAGGTCTGGGATTTGCCCTCATCAGGCTCACAGTTTCGCGTTTTTCACATACTTGTTGAACGGATCCTGGGTTTTTTCTGGTTTGGATCACGTAGTAATGTGGGACCACACTGAAACAGTCAATTAAACCTGGTTTCGAGCAATATTTTAGAGAATAATTCATGTTAGGTCTAGGTTAGGTCTGGGATTTGCTCTCATCAGGCTCATTCTTTTGCATATTTCTCATACTTGATGGCTAGATCCTGGGCTTTTTCTGGATTGCATCACGTAGTAATGAAGTACAACACTGAAACAGTCAATTAAACCTGGTTTCCATCTATATTTTAGAGGACAACGCAAGTTAGGTCTGGGATAGGTCTGGGATTTGCCCTCATCAGGCTCATACTTTCGGGTTTTTCACATACTTGTTGAACAGATCCTGGGTTTTTTCCGGTTTGGATCACGTAGTAATGTGGGACCACACTGAAGCAATCAATTAAACCTGGTCTTGATAAATATTTTAGAGGATAACGCATGTTAGGTCTGGGTTAGGTCTAGGAATTGCCCTCGTCAGGCTCATACTTTCGCATATTTCTCATACTTCATGGCTAGATCCTGGGCTATTTCTGGATTGGATCACGTAGTAATGTGGTACCACACTGAAACAGTCAATTAAACCTGGTTTCGCTCAATACTTTAGAGGATAACCCAAGTTAGGTCTGGGATAGGTCTGGGATTTGCCCTCATCAGGCTCACATTTTCGCGTTTTTCACATACTTGTTGAACGGATCCTGGGTTTTTTCTGGTTTGGATCCCGTAGTAGTGTGGTACCACACTGAAACAGTCCATTAAACCTGGTTTCGCTCATTATTTTAGAGGATAACGCATGTTAGGTCTAGGTCAGGCCTGGGATTTTCAATCATCAGACTCATACTTTCGCATTCTTCACATACTTGTTGAACGGATCCTGGGGTTTTTCTGGTTTGGCTCACGTAGTAATGTGGGACCACACTGAAACAATCAATTAAACCTGGTCTTGATAAATATTTTAGAGGATAACGCATGTTAGGTCTGGGTTAGGTCTAGGATTTGCCCTCGTGAGGCTCATACTTTCGCATATTTCTCATACTTCATGGCTAGATCCTGGGCTATTTCTGGATTGGATCACGTAGTAATGTGGTACCACACTGAAACTGTCAATTAAACCTGGTTTCGCTCATTATTTTAGAGGATAACGCATGTTAGGTCTAGGTCAGGCCTGGGATTTGCACTCATCAGACTCATACTTTCGCATTCTTCACATACTTGTTGAACGGATCCTGGGGTTTTTCTGGTTTGGATCACGTAGTAATGTGGGACCACACTGAAACAATCAATTAAACCTGGTCTTGATAAATATTTTAGAGGATAACGCATGTTAGGTCTGGGATAGGTCTGGGATTTGCCCTCATCAGGCTCACAGTTTCGCGTTTTTCACATACTTGTTGAACGGATCCTGGGTTGTTTCTGGTTTGGATCACGTAGTAATGTGGGACCACACTGAAACAGTCAATTAAACCTGGTTTCGACCAATATTTTAGAGAATAATTCATGTTAGGTCTAGGTTAGGTCTGGGATTTGCTCTCATCAGGCTCATTCTTTTGCATATTTCTCATACTTGATGGCTAGATCCTGGGCTTTTTCTGGATTGCATCACGTAGTAATGAAGTACAACACTGAAACAGTCAACTAAACCTGGTTTCCATCAATATTTTAGAGGACAACGCAAGTTAGGTCTGGGATAGGTCTGGGATTTGCCCTCATCAGGCTCATACTTTCGGGTTTTTCACATACTTGTTGAACAGATCCTGGGTTTTTTCTGGTTTGGATCCCGTAGTAGTGTGGTACCACACTGAAACAGTCCATTAAACCTGGTTTCGCTCATTATTTTAGAGGATAACGCATGTTAGGTCTAGGTCAGGCCTGGGATTTTCACTCATCAGACTCATACTTTCGCATTCTTCACATACTTGTTGAACGGATCCTAGGGTTTTTCTGGTTTGGATCACGTAGTAATGTGGGACCACACTGAAACAATCAATTAAACCTGGTCTTGATAAATATTTTAGAGGATAACGCATGTTAGGTCTGTGTTAGGTCTAGGATTTGCCCTCGTCAGGCTCATACTTTCGCATATTTCTGATACTTCATGGCTAGATCCTGGGCTATTTCTGGATTGGATCACGTAGTAATGTGGTACCACACTGAAACTGTCAATTAAACCTGGTTTCGATCAATATTTTAGAGGATAACGCATCTTAGTTCTGGGTTAGGTCTAAGATTTGCCCTCATCAGGCTCACAGTTTCGCGTTTTTCACATACTTGTTGAACAGATCCTGGGTTTTTTCTGGTTTGGATCACGTAGTAATGTGGTACCACACTAAAACAGTGAATTAAACCTGGTTTCGATCAATATTTTAGAGGATAACGCAAGTTAGGTCTGGGATAGGTCTGGGATTAGCCCTCATCAGACTCATACTTTCGCACACTTCACATACTCGATGACAAGATCCTGGGTTTTTTTCTGGTTTGGATCACGTAGTAATGTGTTTCCACACTGAAACAGTCGATTAAACCTGGTTTCGATCAATATTTTAGAGGATAACGCAAGTTAGGTCTGGGATAGGTCTGGGATTTGCCCTCATCAGAATCACACTTTCGCACACTTCACATACTCGTTGAATAGATCCTGGGTTATTTTCTGGTTTGGATCACATAGTAATGTGGTACCACACTGAAACAGTCGATTAAACCAGGTTTCGATCAATATTTTTGAGGATAACGCATGTTAGGTCTAGGTTAGGCATGGGATTTTAACTCATCAGACTCATTCTTTCGCATTCTTCACATACATGTTGAACGGATCCAGGGTTTTTTCTGGTTTGGAACACGTCGTAATGTGGGTCCAAACTTGAAACAATCAATTAAAACTGGTCTTGATAAATATTTTAGAGGATAACGCATGTTAGGTCTGGGTTAGGTCTAGGATTTGCCCTCATCAGGCTCATACTTTCGCATATTTCTCATACTTCATGGCTAGATCCTGGGCTATTTCTGGATTGGATCACGTAGTAAAGTGGTACCACACTGAAACATTCAATGAAACCTGGTCTGGATAAATATTTTAGAGGATAACGCATCTTAGGTCTGGGTTAGGTCTAAGATTTGCCCTCATCAGGCTCACATTTTCGCGTTTTTCACATACTTGTTGAACGGATCCTGGGCTATTTCTGAGTTGGATCACGTAGTAAAGTGGTACCACACTGAAACAGTCAATTAAACCTGGTTTCCATCAATATTTTAGAGGACAACGCAAGTTAGGTCTGGGATAGGTCTGGGATTTGCCCTCATCAGGCTCATACTCTCGGGTTTTTCACATACTTGTTGAACAGATCCTGGGTTTTTTCTGGTTTGGATCACGTAGTAATGTGGTTCCACACTGCAACAGTCGATTAAACCTGGTTTCGATCAATATTTTAGAGGATAACGCAAGTTAGGTCTGGGATAGGTCTGGGGTTTGCCCTCATCAGGCTCATACTTTCGCGTTTTTCACATACTAGTTGAACAGATCCTGGGTTTTTTCTGGTTTGGATCCCGTAGTAGTGTCGTACCACACTGAAACAGTCCATTAAACCTGGTTTCGCCCAATATTTTAGAGGATAACGCATGCTAGGTCTAGGTCAGGCCTGGTTTTTTCACTCATCAGACTCATACTTTCGCATTCTTCACATACTTGTTGAACGGATCCTGGGTTTTTTCTGGTTTGGGTCACGTAGTAATGAGGTACCACACTGAAACCGTCCATTAAACCTGGTCTTGATAAATATTTTAGAGGACAACGCAAGTTAGGTCTAGGTAAGGCCTGAGATTTTCACTGATCAGACTCATACATTCGCATTCTTCACATACTTGTTGAACGGACCCTGGGTTTTTTCCGGTTTGGATCACGTAGTAATGTGGGACCACACTGAAGCAATCAATTAAACCTGGTCTTGATAAATATTTTAGAGGATAACGCATGTTAGGTCTGGGTTAGGTCTAGGAATTGCCCTCGTCAGGCTCATACTTTCGCATATTTCTCATACTTCATGGCTAGATCCTGGGCTATTTCTGGATTGGATCACGTAGTAATGTGGTACCACACTGAAACAGTCAATTAAACCTGGTTTCGCTCAATACTTTAGAGGATAACGCAAGTTAGGTCTGGGATAGGTCTGGGATTTGCCCTCATCAGGCTCACATTTTCGCGTTTTTCACATACTTGTTGAACGGATCCTGGGTTTTTTCTGGTTTGGATCCCGTAGTAGTGTGGTACCACACTGAAACAGTCCATTAAACCTGGTTTCGCTCATTATTTTAGAGGATAACGCATGTTAGGTCTAGGTCAGGCCTGGGATTTTCAATCATCAGACTCATACTTTCGCATTCTTCACATACTTGTTGAACGGATCCTGGGGTTTTTCTGGTTTGGCTCACGTAGTAATGTGGGACCACACTGAAACAATCAATTAAACCTGGTCTTGATAAATATTTTAGAGGATAACGCATGTTAGGTCTGGGTTAGGTCTAGGATTTGCCCTCGTGAGGCTCATACTTTCGCATATTTCTCATACTTCATGGCTAGATCCTGGGCTATTTCTGGATTGGATCACGTAGTAATGTGGTACCACACTGAAACTGTCAATTAAACCTGGTTTCGATCAATATTTTAGAGGATAACGCAAGTTAGGTCTGGGATAGGTCTGGGATTTGCCCACATCAGGCTCATACTTTCGGGTTTTTCACATACTTGTTGAACAGATCCTGGGTTTTTTCTGGTTTGGATCCCGTAGTAGTGTGGTACCACACTGAAACAGTCCATTAAACCTGGTTTCGCTCATTATTTTAGAGGATAACGCATGTTAGGTCTAGGTCAGGCCTGGGATTTTCACTCATCAGACTCATACTTTCGCATTCTTCACATACTTGTTGAACGGATCCTGGGGTTTTTCTGGTTTGGATCACGTAGTAATGTGGGACCACACTGAAACAATCAATTAAACCTGGTCTTGATAAATATTTTAGAGGATAACGCATGTTAGGTCTGGGATAGGTCTGGGATTTGCCCTCATCAGGCTCACAGTTTCGCGTTTTTCACATACTTGTTGAACGGATCCTGGGTTGTTTCTGGTTTGGATCACGTAGTAATGTGGGACCACACTGAAACAGTCAATTAAACCTGGTTTCGACCAATATTTTAGAGAATAATTCATGTTAGGTCTAGGTTAGGTCTGGGATTTGCTCTCATCAGGCTCATTCTTTTGCATATTTCTCATACTTGATGCCTAGATCCTGGGCTTTTTCTGGATTGCATCACGTAGTAATGAAGTACAACACTGAAACAGTCAATTAAACCTGGTTTCCATCAATATTTTAGAGGACAACGCAAGTTAGGTCTGGGATAGGTCTGGGATTTGCCCTCATCAGGCTCATACTTTCGGGTTTTTCACATACTTGTTGAACAGATCCTGGGTTTTTTCTGGTTTGGATCCCGTAGTAGTGTGGTACCACACTGAAACAGTCCATTAAACCTGGTTTCGCTCATTATTTTAGAGGATAACGCATGTTAGGTCTAGGTCAGGCCTGGGATTTTCACTCATCAGACTCATACTTTCGCATTCTTCACATACTTGTTGAACGGATCCTAGGGTTTTTCTGGTTTGGATCACGTAGTAATGTGGGACCACACTGAAACAATCAATTAAACCTGGTCTTGATAAATATTTTAGAGGATAACGCATGTTAGGTCTGTGTTAGGTCTAGGATTTGCCCTCGTCAGGCTCATACTTTCGCATATTTCTGATACTTCATGGCTAGATCCTGGGCTATTTCTGGATTGGATCACGTAGTAATGTGGTACCACACTGAAACTGTCAATTAAACCTGGTTTCGATCAATATTTTAGAGGATAACGCATCTTAGTTCTGGGTTAGGTCTAAGATTTGCCCTCATCAGGCTCACAGTTTCGCGTTTTTCACATACTTGTTGAACAGATCCTGGGTTTTTTCTGGTTTGGATCACGTAGTAATGTGGTACCACACTAAAACAGTGAATTAAACCTGGTTTCGATCAATATTTTAGAGGATAACGCAAGTTAGGTCTGGGATAGGTCTGGGATTAGCCCTCATCAGACTCATACTTTCGCACACTTCACATACTCGATGACAAGATCCTGGGTTTTTTTCTGGTTTGGATCACGTAGTAATGTGTTTCCACACTGAAACAGTCGATTAAACCTGGTTTCGATCAATATTTTAGAGGATAACGCAAGTTAGGTCTGGGATAGGTCTGGGATTTGCCCTCATCAGAATCACACTTTCGCACACTTCACATACTCGTTGAATAGATCCTGGGTTATTTTCTGGTTTGGATCACATAGTAATGTGGTACCACACTGAAACAGTCGATTAAACCAGGTTTCGATCAATATTTTTGAGGATAACGCATGTTAGGTCTAGGTTAGGCATGGGATTTTAACTCATCAGACTCATTCTTTCGCATTCTTCTTATACATGTTGAACGGATCCAGGGTTTTTTCTGGTTTGGAACACGTCGTAATGTGGGTCCAAACTTGAAACAATCAATTAAAACTGGTCTTGATAAATATTTTAGAGGATAACGCATGTTAGGTCTGGGTTAGGTCTAGGATTTGCCCTCATCAGGCTCATACTTTCGCATATTTCTCATACTTCATGGCTAGATCCTGGGCTATTTCTGGATTGGATCACGTAGTAAAGTGGTACCACACTGAAACATTCAATGAAACCTGGTCTGGATAAATATTTTAGAGGATAACGCATCTTAGGTCTGGGTTAGGTCTAAGATTTGCCCTCATCAGGCTCACATTTTCGCGTTTTTCACATACTTGTTGAACGGATCCTGGGTTTTTTCTGGTCTGGATCCCGTAGTAGTGTGGTACCACACTGAAACAGTCCATTAAACCTGGTTTCGCTCATTATTTTAGAGGATAACGCATGTTAGGTCTAGGTCAGGCCTGGGATTTTCAATCATCAGACTCATACTTTCGCATTCTTCACATACTTGTTGAACGGATCCTGGGGTTTTTCTGGTTTGGCTCACGTAGTAATGTGGGACCACACTGAAACAATCAATTAAACCTGGTCTTGATAAATATTTTAGAGGATAACGCATGTTAGGTCTGGGTTAGGTCTAGGATTTGCCCTCGTCAGGCTCATACTTTCGCATATTTCTCATACTTCATGGCTAGATCCTGGGCAATTTCTGGATTGGATCACGTAGTAATGTGGTACCACACTGAAACTGTCAATTAAACCTGGTTTCGATCAATATTTTAAAGGATAACGCAAGTTAGGTCTGGGATAGGTCTGGGATTTGCCCACATCAGGCTCATACTTTCGGGTTTTTCACATACTTGTTGAACAGATCCTGGGTTTTTTCTGGTTTGGATCCCGTAGTAGTGTGGTACCACACTGAAAGAGTCCATTAAACCTGGTACCGCTCATTATTTTAGAGGATAACGCATGTTAGGTCTAGGTCAGGCCTGGGATTTTCACTCATCAGACTCATACTTTCGCATTCTTCACATACTTGTTGAACGGATCCTAGGGTTTTTCTGGTTTGGATCACGTAGTAATGTGGGACCACACTGAAACAATCAATTAAACCTGGTCTTGATAAATATTTTAGAGGATAACGCATGTTAGGTCTGTGTTAGGTCTAGGATTTGCCCTCGTCAGGCTCATACTTTCGCATATTTCTGATACTTCATGGCTAGATCCTGGGCTATTTCTGGATTGGATCACGTAGTAATGTGGTACCACACTGAAACTGTCAATTAAACCTGGTTTCGATCAATATTTTAGAGGATAACGCAAGTTAGGTCTGGGATAGGTCTGGGATTTGCCCTCACCAGGCTCATACTTTCGCGTTTTCCACATACTTGTTGAACAGATCCTGGGTTTTTTCTGGTTTGGATCCCGTAGTAGTGTGGTACCACACTGAAACAGTCCATTAAACCTGGTTTCGCTCATTATTTTAGAGGATAACGCATGTTAGGTCTAGGTCAGGCCTGGGATTTTCACTCATCAGACTCATACTTTCGCATTCTTCACATACTTGTTGAACGGATCCTGGGGTTTTTCTGGTTTGGATCACGTAGTAATGTGGGACCACACTGAAACAATCAATTAAACCTGGTCTTGATAAATATTTTAGAGGATAACGCATGTTAGGTCTGGGATAGGTCTGGGATTTGCCCTCATCAGGCTCACAGTTTCGCGTTTTTCACATACTTGTTGAACGGATCCTGGGTTTTTTCTGGTTTGGATCACGTAGTAATGTGGGACCACACTGAAACAGTCAATTAAACCTGGTTTCGAGCAATATTTTAGAGAATAATTCATGTTAGGTCTAGGTTAGGTCTGGGATTTGCTCTCATCAGGCTCATTCTTTTGCATATTTCTCATACTTGATGGCTAGATCCTGGGCTTTTTCTGGATTGCATCACGTAGTAATGAAGTACAACACTGAAACAGTCAATTAAACCTGGTTTCCATCAATATTTTAGAGGACAACGCAAGTTAGGTCTGGGATAGGTCTGGGATTTGCCCTCATCAGGCTCATACTTTCGGGTTTTTCACATACTTGTTGAACAGATCCTGGGTTTTTTCTGGTTTGGATCCCGTAGTAGTGTGGTACCACACTGAAACAGTCCATTAAACCTGGTTTCGCTCATTATTTTAGAGGATAACGCATGTTAGGTCTAGGTCAGGCCTGGGATTTTCACTCATCAGACTCATACTTTCGCATTCTTCACATACTTGTTGAACGGATCCTAGGGTTTTTCTGGTTTGGATCACGTAGTAATGTGGGACCACACTGAAACAATCAATTAAACCTGGTCTTGATAAATATTTTAGAGGATAACGCATGTTAGGTCTGTGTTAGGTCTAGGATTTGCCCTCGTCAGGCTCATACTTTCGCATATTTCTGATACTTCATGGCTAGATCCTGGGCTATTTCTGGATTGGATCACGTAGTAATGTGGTACCACACTGAAACTGTCAATTAAACCTGGTTTCGATCAATATTTTAGAGGATAACGCAAGTTAGGTCTGGGATAGGTCTGGGATTTGCCCTCACCAGGCTCATACTTTCGCGTTTTTCACATACTTGTTGAACAGATCCTGGGCTATTTCTGGATTGGATCACGTAGTAATGTGGTACCACACTGAAACTGTCAATTAAACCTGGTTTCGATCAATATTTTAGAGGATAACGCATCTTACTTCTGGGTTAGGTCTAAGATTTGCCCTCATCAGGCTCACAGTTTCGCGTTTTTCACATACTTGTTGAACAGATCCTGGGTTTTTTCTGGTTTGGATCACGTAGTAATGTGGTACCACACTAAAACAGTGAATTAAACCTGGTTTCGATCAATATTTTAGAGGATAACGCAAGTTAGGTCTGGGATAGGTCTGGGATTAGCCCTCATCAGACTCATACTTTCGCACACTTCACATACTCGATGACAAGATCCTGGGTTTTTTTCTGGTTTGGATCACGTAGTAATGTGTTTCCACACTGAAACAGTCGATTAAACCTGGTTTCGATCAATATTTTAGAGGATAACGCAAGTTAGGTCTGGGATAGGTCTGGGATTTGCCCTCATCAGAATCATACTTTCGCACACTTCACATACTCGTTGAATAGATCCTGGGTTATTTTCTGGTTTGGATCACATAGTAATGTGGTACCACACTGACACAGTCGATTAAACCAGGTTTCGATCAATATTTTTGAGGATAACGCATGTTAGGTCTAGGTTAGGCATGGGATTTTAACTCATCAGACTCATTCTTTCGCATTCTTCACATACTTGTTGAACGGATCCAGGGTTTTTTCTGGTTTGGAACACGTCGTAATGTGGGTCCACACTTGAAACAATCAATTAAAACTGGTCTTGATAAATATTTTAGAGGATAACGCATGTTAGGTCTGGGATAGGTCTGGGATTTGCCATCATCAGACTCCTACTTTCGCACACTTCACGTACTCGTTGAACAGATCCTGGGTTATTTTCTAGCTGGGATCAGTAGTAATGTGGTACCACTCTGAGACATTCGATTAAACCATGTTTTGATCAATATTTTTGAGGATAACACATGTTAGGACTAGGTTAGGCTTGGGATTTTCACTCATCAGACTCATACTTTCGCATTCTTCACATACTTGTTGAACGGATCCTGGGGTTTTTCTGGTTTGGTTCACGTAGTAACGTGGTACCACACTGAAAGATTCAATTAAACCTGGTCTTGATAAATATTTTAGAGGATAACGCATGTTAGGTCTGGGTTAGGTCTAGGATTTGCCCTCATCAGGCTCATACTTTCACATATTTCTCATACTTCATGGCTAGATCCTGGGCTATTTCTGGATTGGATCACGTAGTAAAGTGGTACCACACTGAAACATTCAATGAAACCTGGTCTGGATAAATATTTTAGAGGATAACGCATCTTAGGTCTGGGTTAGGTCTAAGATTTGCCCTCATCAGGCTCACAGTTTCGCGTTTTTCACATACTTGTTGAAAGGATCCTGGGCTATTTCTGAGTTGGATCACGTAGTAAAGTGGTACCACACTGAAACAGTCAATTAAACCTGGTTTCCATCAATATTTTAGAGGACAACGCAAGTTAGGTCTGGGATAGGTCTGGGATTTGCCCTCATCAGGCTCATACTTTCGGGTTTTTCACATACTTGTTGAACAGATCCTGGGTTTTTTCTGGTTTGGATCACGTAGTAATGTGGTTCCACACTGCAACAGTCGATTAAACCTGGTTTCGATCAATATTTTAGAGGATAACGCAAGTTAGGTCTGGGAAAGGTCTGGGGTTTGCCCTCATCAGGCTCATACTTTCGCGTTTTTCACATACTAGTTGAACAGATCCTGGGTTTTTTCTGGTTTGGATCCCGTAGTAGTGTCGTACCACACTGAAACAGTCCATTAAACCTGGTTTCGCCCAATATTTTAGAGGATAACGCATGCTAGGTCTAGGTCAGGCCTGGTTTTTTCACTCATCAGACTCATACTTTCGCATTCTTCACATACTTGTTGAACGGATCCTGGGTTTTTTCTGGTTTGGGTCACGTAGTAATGAGGTACCACACTGAAACCGTCCATTAAACCTGGTCTTGATAAATATTTTAGAGGACAACGCAAGTTAGGTCTAGGTAAGGCCTGAGATTTTCACTGATCAGACTCATACATTCGCATTCTTCACATACTTGTTGAACGGACCCTGGGTTTTTTCCGGTTTGGATCACGTAGTAATGTGGGACCACACTGAAGCAATCAATTAAACCTGGTCTTGATAAATATTTTAGAGGATAACGCATGTTAGGTCTGGGTTAGGTCTGGGATTTGCCCTCATCAGGCTCATACTTTCGCGTTTTTCACATACTTGTTGAACAGATCCTGGGCTATTTCTGGATTGGATCACGTAGTAATGTGGTACCACACTGAAACTGTCAATTAAACCTGGTTTCGATCAATATTTTAGAGGTTAACGCATCTTAGGTCTGGGTTAGGTCTAAGATTTGCCCTCATCAGGCTCACAGTTTCGCGTTTTTCACATACTTGTTGAACAGATCCTGGGTTTTTTTCTGGTTTGGATCACGTAGTAATGTGTTTCCACACTGAAACAGTCGACTAAACCTGGTTTCGATCAATATTTTAGAGGATAACGCAAGTTAGGTCTGGGATAGGTCTGGGATTTGCCCTCATCAGAATCATACTTTCGCACACTTCACATACTCGTTGAACAGATCCTGGGTTATTTTCTGGTTTGGATCACATAGTAATGTGGTACCACACTGAAACAGTCGATTAAACCAGGTTTCGATCAATATTTTTGAGGATAACGCATGTTAGGTCTAGGTTAGGCATGGGATTTTCACTCATCAGACTCATACTTTCGCATTCTTCACATACTTGTTGAACGGATCCTGGGGTTTTTCTGGTTTGGATCACGTAGTAATGTGGGACCACACTGAAACAATCAATTAAACCTGGTCTTGATAAATATTTTAGAGGATAACGCATGTTAGGTCTGGGTTAGGTCTAGGATTTGCCCTCATCAGGCTCATACTTTCGCATATTTCTCATACTTCATGGCTAGATCCTGGGCTATTTCTGGATTGGATCACGTAGTAAAGTGGTACCACACTGAAACATTCAATGAAACCTGGTCTGGATAAATATTTTAGAGGATAACGCATCTTAGGTCTGGGTTAGGTCTAAGATTTGCCCTCATCAGGCTCACATTTTCGCGTTTTTCACATACTTGTTGAACGGATCCTGGGTTTTTTCTGGTTTGGATCCCGTAGTAGTGTGGTACCACACTGAAACAGTCCATTAAACCTGGTTTCGCTCATTATTTTAGAGGATAACGCATGTTAGGTCTAGGTCAGGCCTGGGATTTTCAATCATCAGACTCATACTTTCGCATTCTTCACATACTTGTTGAACGGATCCTGGGGTTTTTCTGGTTTGGCTCACGTAGTAATGTGGGACCACACTGAAACAATCAATTAAACCTGGTCTTGATAAATATTTTAGAGGATAACGCATGTTAGGTCTGGGTTAGGTCTAGGATTTGCCCTCGTCAGGCTCTTACTTTCGCATATTTCTTATACTTCATGGCTAGATCCTGGGCTATTTCTGGATTGGATCACGTAGTAATGTGGTACCACACTGAAACTGTCAATTAAACCTGGTTTCGATCAATATTTTAGAGGATAACGCAAGTTAGGTCTGGGATAGGTCTGGGATTTGCCCACATCAGGCTCATACTTTCGGGTTTTTCACATACTTGTTGAACAGATCCTGGGTTTTTTCTGGTTTGGATCCCGTAGTAGTGTGGTACCACACTGAAACAGTCCATTAAACCTGGTTTCGCTCATTATTTTAGAGGATAACGCATGTTAGGTCTAGGTCAGGCCTGGGATTTTCACTCATCAGACTCATACTTTCGCATTCTTCACATACTTGTTGAACGGATCCTGGGGTTTTTCTGGTTTGGATCACGTAGTAATGTGGGACCACACTGAAACAATCAATTAAACCTGGTCTTGATAAATATTTTAGAGGATAACGCATGTTAGGTCTGGGTTAGGTCTAGGATTTGCCCTCATCAGGCTCATACTTTCGCATATTTCTCATACTTCATGGCTAGATCCTGGGCTATTTCTGGATTGGATCACGTAGTAAAGTGGTACCACACTGAAACATTCAATGAAACCTGGTCTGGATAAATATTTTAGAGGATAACGCATCTTAGGTCTGGGTTAGGTCTAAGATTTGCCCTCATCAGGCTCACATTTTCGCGTTTCTCACATACTTGTTGAACGGATCCTGGGTTTTTTCTGGTTTGGATCCCGTAGTAGTGTGGTACCACACTGAAACAGTCCATTAAACCTGGTTTCGCTCATTATTTTAGAGGATAACGCATGTTAGGTCTAGGTCAGGCCTGGGATTTTCAATCATCAGACTCATACTTTCGCATTCTTCACATACTTGTTGAACGGATCCTGGGGGTTTTCTGGTTTGGCTCACGTAGTAATGTGGGACCACACTGAAACAATCAATTAAACCTGGTCTTGATAAATATTTTAGAGGATAACGCATGTTAGGTCTGGGTTAGGTCTAGGATTTGCCCTCGTCAGGCTCATACTTTCGCATATTTCTTATACTTCATGGCTAGATCCTGGGCTGTTTCTGGATTGGATCACGTAGTAATGTGGTACCACACTGAAACTGTCAATTAAACCTGGTTTCGATCAATATTTTAGAGGATAACGCAAGTTAGGTCTGGGATAGGTCTGGGATTTGCCCACATCAGGCTCATACTTTCGGGTTTTTCACATACTTGTTGAACAGATCCTGGGTTTTTTCTGGTTTGGATCCCGTAGTAGTGTGGTACCACACTGAAACAGTCCATTAAACCTGGTTTCGCTCATTATTTTAGAGGATAACGCATGTTAGGTCTAGGTCAGGCCTGGGATTTTCACTCATCAGACTCATACTTTCGCATTCTTCACATACTTGTTGAACGGATCCTGGGGTTTTTCTGGTTTGGATCACGTAGTAATGTGGGACCACACTGAAACAATCAATTAAACCTGGTCTTGATAAATATTTTAGAGGATAACGCATGTTAGGTCTGGGATAGGTCTGGGATTTGCCCTCATCAGGCTCACAGTTTCGCGTTTTTCACATACTTGTTGGACGGATCCTGGGTTTTTTCTGGTTTGGATCACTTAGTAATGTGGGACCACACTGAAACAGTCAATTAAACCTGGTTTCCATCAATATTTTAGAGGACAACGCAAGTTAGGTCTGGGATAGGTCTGGGATTTGCCCTCATCAGGCTCATACTTTCGGGTTTTTCACATACTTGTTGTACAGATCCTGGGTTTTTTCTGGTTTGGATCCCGTAGTAGTGTGGTACCACACTGAAACAGTCCATTAAACCTGGTTTCGCTCATTATTTTAGAGGATAACGCATGTTAGGTCTAGGTCAGGCCTGGGATTTTCACTCATCAGACTCATACTTTCGCATTCTTCACATACTTGTTGAACGGATCCTAGGGTTTTTCTGGTTTGGATCACGTAGTAATGTGGGACCACACTGAAACAATCAATTAAACCTGGTCTTGATAAATATTTTAGAGGATAACGCATGTTAGGTCTGTGTTAGGTCTAGGATTTGCCCTCGTCAGGCTCATACTTTCGCATATTTCTGATACTTCATGGCTAGATCCTGGGCTATTTCTGGATTGGATCACGTAGTAATGTGGTACCACACTGAAACTGTCAATTAAACCTGGTTTCGATCAATATTTTAGAGGATAACGCAAGTTAGGTCTGGGATAGGTCTGGGATTTGCCCTCACCAGGCTCATACTTTCGCGTTTTTCACATACTTGTTGAACAGATCCTGGGCTATTTCTGGATTGGATCACGTAGTAATGTGGTACCACACTGAAACTGTCAATTAAACCTGGTTTCGATCAATATTTTAGAGGATAACGCATCTTAGTTCTGGGTTAGGTCTAAGATTTGCCCTCGTCAGGCTCACAGTTTCGCGTTTTTCACATACTTGTTGAACAGATCCTGGGTTTTTTCTGGTTTGGATCACGTAGTAATGTGGTACCACACTAAAACAGTGAATTAAACCTGGTTTCGATCAATATTTTAGAGGATAACGCAAGTTAGGTCTGGGATAGGTCTGGGATTAGCCCTCATCAGACTCATACTTTCGCACACTTCACATACTCGATGACAAGATCCTGGGTTTTTTTCTGGTTTGGATCACGTAGTAATGTGTTTCCACACTGAAACAGTCGATTAAACCTGGTTTCGATCAATATTTTAGAGGATAACGCAAGTTAGGTCTGGGATAGGTCTGGGATTTGCCCTCATCAGAATCATACTTTCGCATTCTTCACATACTTGTTGAACAGATCCTGGGTTATTTTCTGGTTTGGATCCCGTAGTAGTGTGGTACCACACTGAAACAGTCCATTAAACCTGGTTTCGCTCATTATTTTAGAGGATAACGCATGTTAGGTCTAGGTCAGGCCTGGGATTTTCACTCATCAGACTCATACTTTCGCATTCTTCACATACTTGTTGAACAGATCCTGGGTTATTTTCTGGTTTGGATCACATAATAATGTGGTACCACACTGAAACAGTCGATTAAACCAGGTTTCGATCAATATTTTTGAGGATAACGCATGTTAGGTCTAGGTTAGGCATGGGATTTTAACTCATCAGACTCATTCTTTCGCATTCTTCACATACATGTTGAACGGATCCAGGGTTTTTTCTGGTTTGGAACACGTCGTAATGTGGGTCCACACTTGAAACGATCAATTAAAACTGGTCTTGATAAATATTTTAGAGGATAACGCATGTTAGGTCTGGGATAGGTCTGGGATTTGCCATCATCAGACTCCTACTTTCGCACACTTCACGTACTCGTTGAACAGATCCTGGGTTATTTTCTAGCTGGGATCAGTAGTAATGTGGTACCACTCTGAGACATTCGATTAAACCAGGTTTTGATCAATATTTCTGAGGATAACACATGTTAGGTCTAGGTTAGGCTTGGGATTTTCACTCATCAGACTCATACTTTCGCATTCTTCACATACTTGTTGAACGGATCCTGGGGTTTTTCTGGTTTGGTTCACGTAGTAACGTGGTACCACACTGAAAGATTCAATTAAACCTGGTCTTGATAAATATTTTAGAGGATAACGCATGTTAGGTCTGGGTTAGGTCTAGGATTTGCCCTCATCAGGCTCATACTTTCACATATTTCTCATACTTCATGGCTAGATCCTGGGCTATTTCTGGATTGGATCACGTAGTAAAGTGGTACCACACTGAAACATTCAATGAAACCTGGTCTGGATAAATATTTTAGAGGATAACGCATCTTAGGTCTGGGTTAGGTCTAAGATTTGCCCTCATCAGGCTCACAGTTTCGCGTTTTTCACATACTTGTTGAAAGGATCCTGGGCTATTTCTGAGTTGGATCACGTAGTAAAGTGGTACCACACTGAAACAGTCAATTAAACCTGGTTTCCATCAATATTTTAGAGGACAACGCAAGTTAGGTCTGGGATAGGTCTGGGATTTGCCCTCATCAGGCTCATACTTTCGGGTTTTTCACATACTAGTTGAACAGATCCTGGGTTTTTTCTGGTTTGGATCCCGTAGTAGTGTCGTACCACACTGAAACAGTCCATTAAACCTGGTTTCGCCCAATATTTTAGAGGATAACGCCGGTTATGTCACGGGTAGGTCTGGGATTTGTCCTCATCTGGCTCATACTTTCGCATTTCTCGCTTACTTGTTGGCCAGATCCTGGCGTTTTTCTGGTTTGGATCACGTAGTAATGCGGTACCACACCGGAACAGTCAATTAAACCTGGTTCCGATTAATATTTTAGAGGATAACGCCGGTTATGTCTGGGTTATGTCTGGTATTTGCCCTCATCTGGCTCGTATTTTCGCATTTTTCGCATACATGTAGGCAAGATCCTGGCCTTTTTCTGGCTTGGACCTCGTTGTAATGTGGTACCACACTGAAACAGTCAATAGAATCTAGTTCCGATTAATATTTTAGAGGATAACGCCGGTTATGGCTGGGTTAGGTCTGGGATTTGCCGTCATCTGGCTCGTATTTTCGTCTTTTTCGCATACTTGTTTGCCAGATCCTGGCCTTTTTCTGGTTTGGATCACGTGGTAATGCGGTACCACACCGAAACAGTCAATTAAACCTGGTAGCGATTAATATTTTAGAGGATAACGCCGGTTATGTCTCGGTTAGGTCTGGGATTTGCCCTCATCTGGCCCGTACTTTCGCATTTTTCGCATACTTGTTGGCCAGATCCTGGCGTTTTTCTGGTTTGGATCACGTAGTAATGCGGTACCACACCGGAACAGTCAATTAAACCTGGTCTTGATAAATATTTTAGAGGATAACGCATGTTAGGTCTAGGTTAGTTCTGGGATTTTCACTCATCAGACCCATACTTTCGCATTCTTCACATACTTGTTGAACGGATCCTGGGTTTTTTCTGGGTTGGATCACGTAGTAATGTGGGACCACACTGAAACAATCAATTAAACCTGGTCTTGATAAATATTTTAGAGGATAACGCATGTTAGGTGTGGGATAGGTCTGGGATTTGCCCTCATCAGACTCATACTTTCGCATATTTCTCATACTTCATGGCTAGATCCTGGGCTATTTCTGGATTGGATCACGTAGTAATGTGGTACCACACTGAAACAGTCAATTAAACCTGGTTTCGATCAATATTTTAGAGGATAACGCAAGTTAGGTCTGGGATAGGTCTGGGATTTGCCCTCACCAGGCTCATACTTTCGCGTTTTTCACATACTTGTTGAACAGATCCTGGGCTATTTCTGGATTGGATCACGTAGTAATGTGGTACCACTGAAACTGTCAATTAAACCTGGTTTCGATCAATATTTTAGAGGATAACGCATCTTAGGTCTGGGTTAGGTCTAAGATTTGCCCTCATCAGGCTCACAGTTTCGCGTTTTTCACATACTTGTTGAACAGATCCTGGGTTTTTTCTGGTTTGGATCACGTAGTAATGTGGTACCACACTAAAACAGTGAATTAAACCTGGTTTCGATCAATATTTTAGAGGATAACGCAAGTTAGGTCTGGGATAGGTCTGGGATTAGCTCTCATCAGACTCATACTTTCGCACACTTCACATACTTGTTGAACAGATCCTGGGTTATTTTCTGGTTTGGATCACATAATAATGTGGTACCACACTGAAACAGTCGATTAAACCAGGTTTCGATCAATATTTTTGAGGATAACGCATGTTAGGTCTAGGTTAGGCATGGGATTTTAACTCATCAGACTCATTCTTTCGCATTCTTCACATACATGTTGAACGGATCCAGGGTTTTTTCTGGTTTGGAACACGTCGTAATGTGGGTCCACACTTGAAACGATCAATTAAAACTGGTCTTGATAAATATTTTAGAGGATAACGCATGTTAGGTCTGGGATAGGTCTGGGATTTGCCATCATCAGACTCCTACTTTCGCACACTTCACGTACTCGTTGAACAGATCCTGGGTTATTTTCTAGCTGGGATCAGTAGTAATGTGGTACCACTCTGAGACATTCGATTAAACCAGGTTTTGATCAATATTTCTGAGGATAACACATGTTAGGTCTAGGTTAGGCTTGGGATTTTCACTCATCAGACTCATACTTTCGCATTCTTCACATACTTGTTGAACGGATCCTGGGGTTTTTCTGGTTTGGTTCACGTAGTAACGTGGTACCACACTGAAAGATTCAATTAAACCTGGTCTTGATAAATATTTTAGAGGATAACGCATGTTAGGTCTGGGTTAGGTCTAGGATTTGCCCTCATCAGGCTCATACTTTCACATATTTCTCATACTTCATGGCTAGATCCTGGGCTATTTCTGGATTGGATCACGTAGTAAAGTGGTACCACACTGAAACATTCAATGAAACCTGGTCTGGATAAATATTTTAGAGGATAACGCATCTTAGGTCTGGGTTAGGTCTAAGATTTGCCCTCATCAGGCTCACAGTTTCGCGTTTTTCACATACTTGTTGAAAGGATCCTGGGCTATTTCTGAGTTGGATCACGTAGTAAAGTGGTACCACACTGAAACAGTCAATTAAACCTGGTTTCCATCAATATTTTAGAGGACAACGCAAGTTAGGTCTGGGATAGGTCTGGGATTTGCCCTCATCAGGCTCATACTTTCGGGTTTTTCACATACTAGTTGAACAGATCCTGGGTTTTTTCTGGTTTGGATCCCGTAGTAGTGTCGTACCACACTGAAACAGTCCATTAAACCTGGTTTCGCCCAATATTTTAGAGGATAACGCCGGTTATGTCACGGGTAGGTCTGGGATTTGTCCTCATCTGGCTCATACTTTCGCATTTCTCGCTTACTTGTTGGCCAGATCCTGGCGTTTTTCTGGTTTGGATCACGTAGTAATGCGGTACCACACCGGAACAGTCAATTAAACCTGGTTCCGATTAATATTTTAGAGGATAACGCCGGTTATGTCTGGGTTATGTCTGGTATTTGCCCTCATCTGGCTCGTATTTTCGCATTTTTCGCATACATGTAGGCAAGATCCTGGCCTTTTTCTGGCTTGGACCTCGTTGTAATGTGGTACCACACTGAAACAGTCAATAGAATCTAGTTCCGATTAATATTTTAGAGGATAACGCCGGTTATGGCTGGGTTAGGTCTGGGATTTGCCGTCATCTGGCTCGTATTTTCGTCTTTTTCGCATACTTGTTTGCCAGATCCTGGCCTTTTTCTGGTTTGGATCACGTGGTAATGCGGTACCACACCGAAACAGTCAATTAAACCTGGTAGCGATTAATATTTTAGAGGATAACGCCGGTTATGTCTCGGTTAGGTCTGGGATTTGCCCTCATCTGGCCCGTACTTTCGCATTTTTCGCATACTTGTTGGCCAGATCCTGGCGTTTTTCTGGTTTGGATCACGTAGTAATGCGGTACCACACCGGAACAGTCAATTAAACCTGGTCTTGATAAATATTTTAGAGGATAACGCATGTTAGGTCTAGGTTAGTTCTGGGATTTTCACTCATCAGACCCATACTTTCGCATTCTTCACATACTTGTTGAACGGATCCTGGGTTTTTTCTGGGTTGGATCACGTAGTAATGTGGGACCACACTGAAACAATCAATTAAACCTGGTCTTGATAAATATTTTAGAGGATAACGCATGTTAGGTGTGGGATAGGTCTGGGATTTGCCCTCATCAGACTCATACTTTCGCATATTTCTCATACTTCATGGCTAGATCCTGGGCTATTTCTGGATTGGATCACGTAGTAATGTGGTACCACACTGAAACAGTCAATTAAACCTGGTTTCGATCAATATTTTAGAGGATAACGCAAGTTAGGTCTGGGATAGGTCTGGGATTTGCCCTCACCAGGCTCATACTTTCGCGTTTTTCACATACTTGTTGAACAGATCCTGGGCTATTTCTGGATTGGATCACGTAGTAATGTGGTACCACTGAAACTGTCAATTAAACCTGGTTTCGATCAATATTTTAGAGGATAACGCATCTTAGGTCTGGGTTAGGTCTAAGATTTGCCCTCATCAGGCTCACAGTTTCGCGTTTTTCACATACTTGTTGAACAGATCCTGGGTTTTTTCTGGTTTGGATCACGTAGTAATGTGGTACCACACTAAAACAGTGAATTAAACCTGGTTTCGATCAATATTTTAGAGGATAACGCAAGTTAGGTCTGGGATAGGTCTGGGATTAGCTCTCATCAGACTCATACTTTCGCACACTTCACATACTCGATGACAAGATCCTGGGTTTTTTTCTGGTTTGGATCACGTAGTAATGTGTTTCCACACTGAAACAGTCGATTAAACCTGGTTTCGATCAATATGTTAGAGGATAACGCAAGTTAGGTCTGGGATAGGTCTGGGATTTGCCCTCATCAGAATCATACTTTCGCACACTTCACATACTCGTTGAACAGATCCTGGGTTATTTTCTGGTTTGGATCACATAGTAATGTGGTACCACACTGAAACAGTCAATTAAACCTGGTAGCGATTAATATTTTAGAGGATAACGCCGGTTATGTCTCGGTTAGGTCTGGGATTTGCCCTCATCTGGCCCGTACTTTCGCATTTTTCGCATACTTGTTGGCCAGATCCTGGCGTTTTTCTGGTTTGGATCACGTAGTAATGCGGTACCACACCGGAACAGTCAATTAAACCTGGTTCCGATTAATATTTTCGAAGATAACGCTGGTTATATCTGGGTTAGTTCTGGTATTTGCAATCGTCTGGCTCATACTTTCGCAATTTTCGCGTACTTGTTGGCCTGATCTTGGTTTTTTTGTGGTTTGGATCCCGTCGTAATGTGGTTCCACACCGAAGCAGTCAATTAAACCTGGTAGCGATGAATATTTTGGAGGATAACCCTGGTTATGATTGGGTTAGTTCTGGTATTTGCAATCATCTGGCTCGTACTTTCGCATTTTTCGCATACTTGTTGGCAAGATCCTGAGCTTTTTTTGGTTTGGATCACGTAGTAATGTGGTACCACACTGAAACAGTCAATTAAACCAGCTCCCGATTAATATTTTAGAGGATAACGCCGGTTATGTCTGGGTTATGTCTGGTATTTGCCCTCATCTGGCTCGTACTTTCGCATTTTTCGCATACATGTAGGCTAGATCCTGGCCTTTTTCTGGTTTGGATCACGTAGTAATGCGGTACCACACCGAAACAGTCAATTAAACCTGGTAGCGATTAATATTTTGGAGGATAACGCCGGTTATGTCTCGGTTAGGTCAGGGATTTGCCCTCATCTGGCTCGTACTTTCGCATTTATCGCATACTTGTTGGCCAGATCCTGGCCTTTGTCTGGCTTGTATCACGTAGTAATTTGGTACCACACTGAAACAGTCAATCAAACCTGGTTCCGATTAATTTTTTAGAGGATAACGCCGGTTATGGCTGGGTTAGGTATGGGATTTGCCGTCATCTTGCTCGTGCTTTCATATTTTTCGCATACTTGTTGGTCAGGTCCTGGGTTTTTTCTGGTTTGGATCCCGTCGTAATGTGGTTCCACACCGAAGCAGTCAATTAAACCTGGTTGCGATTAATATTTTAGACGACAACGCCGGTTATGGCTCGGTTAGGTCAGGGATTTGCCCTCATCTGGCTCGTACTTTCGCATTTTTCGCATACTTGTTGGCCAGATCCTGGCCTTTTTCTGGCTTGGACCACGTAGTTATGTGGTATCACACTGAAACAGTCAATTAAACCTGGCTCCGATTAATATTTTAGAGGATAACGCCGGTTATGGCTGGGTTTGGTCTGGTATTTGCCCTCATCTGGCTCGTACCTTCGCATTTTTCGCTTACTTGTTGGCCAGATCCTGGCCTTTTTCTGGCTTGGACCACGTAGTAATGAGGTACCACACTGAAACAGTCGATAAAACCTGGTACCGATTAATATTTTAGAGGATAACGCTGGTTATGTCTGGGTTAGGTCTGGTATTTGCAACCATCTGGCTCATACTTTCGCGTTTTTCGCATACTTGTTGACCAGATCCTGGCCTTTTTCTGGCTAGGACCACGTAGTAATGTGGTATCACACTGAAACAGTCAATTAAACCTGGTTGCGATTAATATTTTAGAGGACAACGCCGGTTATGTCACGGGTAGGTCTGGGATTTGCCGTCATCTGGCCCGTATTTTCGCATTTTTCGCATACTTGTTGGCCAGATCCTGGCCTTTTTCTGGCTTGGACCACGTTGTAATGTGGTACCACACTGAAACAGTCAATAGAATCTAGTTCCGATTAATATTTTAGAGGATAACGCCGGTTATGGCTGGGTTAGGTCTGGGATTTGCCGTCATCTGGCTCGTATTTTCGTTTTTTTCGCATACTTGTTGACCAGATCCTGGCCTTTTCCTGGCTTTGACCACGTAGTAATGTGGTATCACACTGAAACAATCAATTAAACCTGGTTGCGATTAATATTTTAGAGGATAACGCCGGTTATCTCTCGGTTAGGTCTGGGATTTGTCCTCATCTGGCTCATACTTTCGCATTTCTCGCTTACTTGTTGGCAAGATCCTCGGCTTTTTTTGGTTTGGACCACGTAGTAATGTGGTACCACACTGAAACAGTCAATTAAACCTGGTTCCGATTAATATTTTAGAGGATAACGCTGGTTATGTCTGGGTTAGTTCTGGTATTTGCAATCATCTGGCTCGTACTTTCGCATTTTTCGCATACTTGTTGGCAAGATTCTGGGCTTTTTTTAGTTTGGATCACGTAGTAATGTGGTACCACACTGAAACAGTCAATTAAACCTGGTTCCGATTAATATTTTAGAGGATAACGCCGGTTATGTCTGGGTTAGGTCTGGTATTTGCCCTCATCTGGTTCGTACTTTCGCATTTTTCGCATACTTGTTGGCCAGATCCTGGCCTTTTTCTGTTTTGGATCACGTAGTAATGCGGCACCACACCGAAACAGTCAATTAAACCTGGTAGCGATTAATATTTTAGAGGATAACGCCGGTTATGTCTCGGTTAGGTCTGGGATTTGCCCTCATCTGGCCCGTACTTTCGCATTTTTCGCATACTTGTTGGCCAGATCCTGGCGTTTTTCTGGTTTGGATCACGTAGTAATGCGGTACCACACCGAAACAGTCAATTAAACCTGGTAGCGATTAATATTTTAGAGGATAACGCCGGTTATGTCTCGGTTAGTTCTGGTATTTGCAATCATCTGGCTCGTACTTTCGCATTTTTCGCATACTTGTTGGCAAGATTCTGGGCTTTTTTTAGTTTGGATCACGTAGTAATGTGGTACCACACTGAAACAGTCAATTAAACCTGGTTCCGATTAATATTTTAGAGGATAACGCCGGTTATGTCTGGGTTAGGTCTGGTATTTGCCCTCATCTGGTTCGTACTTTCGCATTTTTCGCATACTTGTTGGCCAGATCCTGGCCTTTTTCTGTTTTGGATCACGTAGTAATGCGGCACCACACCGAAACAGTCAATTAAACCTGGTTGCGATTAATATTTTAGACGACAACGCCGGTTATGGCTCGGTTAGGTCAGGGATTTGCCCTCATCTGGCTCGTACTTTCGCATTTTTCGCATACTTGTTGGCCAGATCCTGGCCTTTTTCTGGCTTGGACCACGTAGTAATGTGGTATCACACTGAAACAGTCAATTAAACCTGGTTGCGATTAATATTTTAGAGGATAACGCCGGTTATCTCTCGGTTAGGTCTGGGATTTGTCCTCATCTGGCTCATACTTTCGCATTTCTCGCTTACTTGTTGGCAAGATCCTCGGCTTTTTTTGGTTTGGATCACGTAGTAATGTGGTACCACACTGAAACAGTCAATTAAACCTGGTTCCGATTAATATTTTAGAGGATAACGCTGGTTATGTCTGGGTTAGTTCTGGTATTTGCAATCATCTGGCTCATACTTTTGCAATTTTCGCGTACTTGTTGGCCAGATCTTTGGTTTTTTGTGGTTTGGATCCCGTCGTAATGTGGTTCCACACCGAAGCAGTCAATTAAACCTGGTAGCGATGAATATTTTGGAGGATAACCCTGGTTATGATTGGGTTAGTTCTGGTATTTGCAATCATCTGGCTCGTACTTCCGCATTTTTCGCATACTTGTTGGCAAGATCCTGAGCTTTTTTTGGTTTGGATCACGTAGTAATGTGGTACCACACTGAAACAGTCAATTAAACCAGCTCCCGATTAATATTTTAGAGGATAACGCCGGTTATGTCTGGGTTATGTCTGGTATTTGCCCTCATCTGGCTCGTACTTTCGCATTTTTCGCATACATGTAGGCTAGATCCTGGCCTTTTTCTGGTTTGGATCACGTAGTAATGCGGTACCACACCGAAACAGTCAATTAAACCTGGTAGCGATTAATATTTTGGAGGATAACGCCGGTTATGTCTCGGTTAGGTCAGGGATTTGCCCTCATCTGGCTCGTACTTTCGCATTTATCGCATACTTGTTGGCCAGATCCTGGCCTTTGTCTGGCTTGTATCACGTAGTAATTTGGTACCACACTGAAACAGTCAATCAAACCTGGTTCCGATTAATTTTTTAGAGGATAACGCCGGTTATGGCTGGGTTAGGTCTGGGATTTGCCGTCATCTTGCTCGTGCTTTCATATTTTTCGCATACTTGTTGGTCAGGTCCTGGGTTTTTTCTGGTTTGGATCCCGTCGTAATGTGGTTCCACACCGAAGCAGTCAATTAAACCTGGTTGCGATTAATATTTTAGACGACAACGCCGGTTATGGCTCGGTTAGGTCAGGGATTTGCCCTCATCTGGCTCGTACTTTCGCATTTTTCGCATACTTGTTGGCCAGATCCTGGCCTTTTTCTGGCTTGGACCACGTAGTTATGTGGTATCACACTGAAACAGTCAATTAAACCTGGCTCCGATTAATATTTTAGAGGATAACGCCGGTTATGGCTGGGTTTGGTCTGGTATTTGCCCTCATCTGGCTCGTACCTTCGCATTTTTCGCTTACTTGTTGGCCAGATCCTGGCCTTTTTCTGGCTTGGACCACGTAGTAATGAGGTACCACACTGAAACAGTCGATAAAACCTGGTACCGATTAATATTTTAGAGGATAACGCTGGTTATGTCTGGGTTAGGTCTGGTATTTGCAACCATCTGGCTCATACTTTCGCGTTTTTCGCATACTTGTTGACCAGATCCTGGCCTTTTTCTGGCTAGGACCACGTAGTAATGTGGTATCACACTGAAACAGTCAATTAAACCTGGTTGCGATTAATATTTTAGAGGACAACGCCGGTTATGTCACGGGTAGGTCTGGGATTTGCCGTCATCTGGCCCGTATTTTCGCATTTTTCGCATACTTGTTGGCCAGATCCTGGCCTTTTTCTGGCTTGGACCACGTTGTAATGTGGTACCACACTGAAACAGTCAATAGAATCTAGTTCCGATTAATATTTTAGAGGATAACGCCGGTTATGGCTGGGTTAGGTCTGGGATTTGCCGTCATCTGGCTCGTATTTTCGTTTTTTTCGCATACTTGTTGACCAGATCCTGGCCTTTTCCTGGCTTTGACCACGTAGTAATGTGGTATCACACTGAAACAATCAATTAAACCTGGTTGCGATTAATATTTTAGAGGATAACGCCGGTTATCTCTCGGTTAGGTCTGGGATTTGTCCTCATCTGGCTCATACTTTCGCATTTCTCGCTTACTTGTTGGCAAGATCCTCGGCTTTTTTTGGTTTGGACCACGTAGTAATGTGGTACCACACTGAAACAGTCAATTAAACCTGGTTCCGATTAATATTTTAGAGGATAACGCTGGTTATGTCTGGGTTAGTTCTGGTATTTGCAATCATCTGGCTCGTACTTTCGCATTTTTCGCATACTTGTTGGCAAGATTCTGGGCTTTTTTTAGTTTGGATCACGTAGTAATGTGGTACCACACTGAAACAGTCAATTAAACCTGGTTCCGATTAATATTTTAGAGGATAACGCCGGTTATGTCTGGGTTAGGTCTGGTATTTGCCCTCATCTGGTTCGTACTTTCGCATTTTTCGCATACTTGTTGGCCAGATCCTGGCCTTTTTCTGTTTTGGATCACGTAGTAATGCGGCACCACACCGAAACAGTCAATTAAACCTGGTTGCGATTAATATTTTAGACGACAACGCCGGTTATGGCTCGGTTAGGTCAGGGATTTGCCCTCATCTGGCTCGTACTTTCGCATTTTTCGCATACTTGTTGGCCAGATCCTGGCCTTTTTCTGGCTTGGACCACGTAGTAATGTGGTATCACACTGAAACAGTCAATTAAACCTGGTTGCGATTAATATTTTAGAGGATAACGCCGGTTATCTCTCGGTTAGGTCTGGGATTTGTCCTCATCTGGCTCATACTTTCGCATTTCTCGCTTACTTGTTGGCAAGATCCTCGGCTTTTTTTGGTTTGGATCACGTAGTAATGTGGTACCACACTGAAACAGTCAATTAAACCTGGTTCCGATTAATATTTTAGAGGATAACGCCGGTTATGTCTGGGTTAGGTCTGGTATTTGCCCTCATCTGGTTCGTACTTTCGCATTTTTCGCATACTTGTTGGACAGATCCTGGCCTATTTTTGGTTTGGATCACGTAGTAATGCGGTACCGTACCGAAACAGTCAAGTAAACCTGCTTACGATTAATATTTTAGAGGATAACGCCGGTTATGTCTCGGTTAGGTCTGGGATTTGCCGTCATCTGGCTCGTATTTTCGCTTTTTTCGCATACTTGTTGACCAGATCCTGGCCTTTTCCTGGCTGTGACCACGTAGTAATATGGTATCACACTGAAACAGACAATTAAACCTGGTTGCGATTAATATTTTAGAGGATAACGCCGGTTATGTCTGGGTTAGGTCTGGTATGTGCCATCATCTGGCTCGTACTTTCGCATTTTTCGCAAACTTGTTGGCCAGATCCAGGCTTTTCTCTGGATTGGATCACGTGGTAATGCGGTACCACACCGAAACAGTCAAGTAAACCTGGTTGCGATTAATATTCTAGAGGATAACGCCGGTTATCTCTCGGTTAGGTCTGGGATTTGTCCTCATCTGGCTCATACTTTCGCATTTCTCGCGTACTTGTTGGCCAGATCCTGGGCTTTTTCTGGTTTGGATCACGGTGTAGTGTGGTACCACACTGAAACAGTCAATAAAAGCTGGTTCCGATTAGTATTTTAGAGGATAACTCTGGTTATGTCTGGGTTAGTTCTGGTATTTGCAATTATCTGGCTCATACTATCGCGATTTTCGCATACTTCTTGGCCAGATCCAGGGTTTTTTCAGGTTTGGATCCCGTAGTAATGTGGTTCCACACCGAAACAGTCAATTAAACCTGGTCGCGATGAATATTTTAGAGGATAACGCCGGTTATGTCTGGGTTAGGTCTGGTATTTGCCCTCATCTGGCTCGTACTTTCGCATTTTTCGCATACTTGTTGGGCAGATCCTGGCCTATTTTTGGTTTGGATCACGTAGTAATGCGGTACCACACCGAAACAGTCAAGTAAACCTGCTTACGATTAATATTTTAGAGGATAACGCCGGTTATGTCTCGGTTAGGTCTGGGATTTGCCGTCGTCTGGCTCGTATTTTCGTTTTTTTCGCATACTTGTTGACCAGATCCTGGCCTTTTCCTGGCTTTGACCACGTAGTAATGTGGTATCACACTGAAACAGTCAATTAAACCTGGTTGCGATTAATATTTTAGAGGATAACGCCGGTTATGTCTGGGTTAAGTCTGGTATGTGCACTCATCTGGCTCGTACTTTCGCATTTTTCGCATACATATAGGCAAGATCCTGGCCTTTTTCTGGTTTGGATCACGTAGTAATGCGGTACCACACCGAAACAGTCAATTAAACCTGGTCGCGATGAATATTTTAGAGGATAACGCCGGTTATGTCTGGGTTAGGTCTGGTATTTGCCCTCACCTGGCTCGTACTTTCGCATCTTTCGCATACTTCTTGGCCAGATCCTGGGCTTTTTCAGGTTTGTATCACGTAGTAATGTGGTACCACACTGAAACAGTCAATAGTAGCTGCTTCCGAATAGTATTTTAGAGGATAATGCTGGTTACGTCTGGGTTAGATCTGGTATTTGCAATCATCTGGCACATACTTTCGCATTTTTCGCTTACTTGTTGGCCAGATCCTGGCCTCTTTCTGGCTTGGACCACGTAGTAATGAGGTACCACACTGAAACAGTCAATTAAACCTGGTTCCGAATAATATTTTAGAGGATAACGCTGGTTATGTCTGGGTTAGTTCTGGTATTTGCCCTCACCTGGCTCGTACTTTCGCATATTTCGCATACTTGTTGGCCAGATCCTGGCCTTTTCCTGGTTTGGATCACGTTGTAATGCGGTACCACACTGAAACAGTCAATCAAACCTGGTTCCGGTTAGTATTTTAGAGGATAACGCCGGTTATGTCTAGGTTAGGTCTGGTATGTGCCCCCATCTGGCTCGTACTTTCGCATTTTTCGCAAACTTGTTGTCCAGATCCTGGCCTTTTTCTGGATTGGATCACGTCGTAATGCGGTACCACACCGAAACAGTCAAGTAAGCCTGGTTGCGATTAATATTTTAGAGGATAACGCCGGTTATGTCTGGGTTAGGTCTGGTATTTGCCCTCACCTGGCTCGTACTTTCGCATCTTTCGCATACTTGTTGGCCAGATCCTGGCCTTTTTCTGGATTGGATCACGTAGTAATGTGGTACCACACTGAAACAGTCAATAGTAGCTGCTTCCGAATAGTATTTTAGAGGATAATGCTGGTTACGTCTGGGTTAGATCTGGTATTTGCAATCATCTGGCTCATACTTTCGCATTTCTCGCGTACTTGTTGGCCAGATCCTGGGCTTTTTCTGGTTTGGATCACGTTGTAATGTGGTACCACACTGAAACAGTCAATAAAAGCTGGTTCCGATTAGGATTTTAGAGGATAACGCTGGTTATGTCTTGGTTAGTTCTGGTATTTGCAATTATCTGGCTCATACTATCGCGTTTTTCGCATACTTCTTGGCCAGATCCAGGGTTTTTTCAGGTTTGGATCCCGTAGTAATGTGGTTCCACACCGAAACAGTCAATTGAACCTGGTCGCGATGAATATTTTAGAGGATAACGCCGGTTATGTCTGGGTTAGGTCTGGTATTTGCCCTCATCTGGCTTGTACTTTCGCATTTCTCGCTTACTTGTTGGCAAGATCCTCGGCTTTTTTTGGTTTGGATCACGTAGTAATGTGGTACCACACTGAAACAGTCAATTAAACCTGGTTCCGATTAATATTTTAGAGGATAACGCTGGTTATGTCTGGGTTAGTTCTGGTATTTGCAATCATCTGGCTCATACTTTTGCAATTTTCGCGTACTTGTTGGACAGATCTTGGGTTTTTTGTGGTTTGGATCCCGTCGTAATCTGGTTCCACACCGAAGCAGTCAATCGAACCTGGTTCGGATGAATATTTTGGAGGATGACGCTGGTTATGTTTGGGTTAGTTCTGGTATTTGCAATCATCTGGCTCGTACTTTCGCATTTTTCGCATACTTGCTTGCAAGATTCTGGGCTTTTTTTAGTTTGGATCACGTAGTAATGTGGTACCACACTGAAACAGTCAATTAAACCTGGTTCCGATTAATATTTTAGAGGATAACGCCGGTTATGTCTGGGTTAGGTCTGGTATTTGCCCTCATCTGGTTCGTACTTTCGCATTTTTCGCATACTTGTTGGCCAGATCCTGGGTTTTTTCTGGTTTGGATCCCGTAGTAATGAAGTTCCACACCGAAACAGTCAATTAAACCTGGTTGCGATTAATATTTTAGAGGATAACGCCGGTTATGACTCGGGTAGTTCTGGGAGTTGCCGACATCTGGCTCGTATTTTCGCATTTCTCGCTTACTTGTTGGCAACATCCTGGCCTTTTTCTGGCTTGGATCACGTAGTAATGTGGATCCACACCGAAACAGTCAATTAAACCTGTTTGCGATTAATATTTTAGAGGATAACGCCGGTTATGTCTCGGGTAGTTCTGGGATTTGCCGTCATCTGGCTCGTATTTTCGCATTTTTCGCATACTTGTTGGCCAGATCCTGGGCTTTTTTCTGGTTTGAGTCACGTAGTAATGTGGTACCACAATGAAACAGTCAATAAAAGCTGGTTCCGAATAGTATTTTAGAGGATAACGCAGGTTACGTCTGGGTCAGTTCTGGTATTTGCAATCATCTGGCTCATACTTTCGCATTTCTCGCATACTTGTTGGCCAGATCCTGGGTTTTTTCTGGTTTGGATCCCGTAGTAACGAGGTTCCACACCGAAACAGTCAATTCAACGCGGTTGCGGCTAATATTTTAGGGGATAACGCCGGTTATGTCTCGATTAGGTCAGGGATTTGCCCTCATCTGTGTCGTGCTTTCGTAATTTTCGCGAACTTGTTGGCCAGATCTTGGGTTTTTTGTGGTCTGGATCCCGTCGTAATGTGGTTCCACACGGATGGAGTCAATTAAACCTGGTTGCGATTAATATTTTGGAGGATAACGCTGGCTATGTTTGGGTTAGTTCTGGTATTTGCAATCATCTGGCTCATACTTTCGCAATTTTCGCGTACTTGTTGGCCAGATCTAGGGTTTTTTGTGGTTTGGATCCCGTCGTAATGTGGTTCCACACCGAAGCAGTCAACTAACCTTGTTGCGATGAATATTTTGGAGGATAACCCTGGTTATGTTTGGGTTAGTTCTGATATTTGCAATCATCTGGCTCGTACTTTCGCATTTTTCGCATACTCGTTGGCAAGATCCTGGGCTTTTTTTGGTTTGGATCACGTCGTAATGTGGTACCACACTGAAACAGTCAATTAAACCTGGTCCCGGTTAATATTTTAGAGGATAACGCCGGTTACGTCTGGGTTAGGTCTGGTATTTGCCCTCATCTGGCTCGTACCTTCGCATTTTTGCACACTTGTAGGCAAGATCCTGGCCTTTTTCTGGTTTGGATCACGTAGTAATGCGGTACCACACCGAAACAGTCAATTAAACCTGGTAGCGATTAATATTTTGGAGGATATCGCCGGTTATGTCTCGGTTAGGTCAGGGATTTACCCTCATCTGGCTCGTACTTTCGCATTTATCGCATACTTGTTGGACAGATCCTGGCCTTTTTCTAGCTTGGATCACGTTGTAATGTGGTACCACACTGAAACAGTCAATAAAAGCTGGTTCCGATTAGTATTTTAGAGGATAACGCTGGTTATGTCTGGGTTAGTTCTGGTATTTGCAATTATCTGGCTCATACTATCGCGTTTTTCGCATACTTCTTGGCCAGATCCAGGGTTTTTTCAGGTGTGGATGCCGTAGTAATGTGGTTCCACACCGAAACAGTCAATTAAACCTGGTCGCGATGAATATTTTAGAGGATAACGCCGGTTATGTCTGGGTTAGGTCTGGTATTTGCCCTCATCTGGCTCGTTCTTTCGCATTTTTCGCATACTTGTTGGCCAGATCCTGGCTTATTTTTGGTTTGGATCACGTAGTAATGCGGTACCACACCGAAACTGTCAAATAAACCTGGTTACGATTAACATTTTAGAGGATAACGCCGGTTATGTCTCGGTTAGGTCTGGGATTTGCCGTCATCTGGCTCGTATTTTCGCATTCTTCGCATACTTGTTGACCAGATCCTGGCCTTTTACTGGCTTTGACCACGTAGTAATGTGGTATCACACTGAAGCAGTCAATCGAACCCGGTTCGGATGAATACTTTGGAGGATGACGCTGGTTATGTTTGGGTTAGTTCTGGTATTTGCAATCATCTGGCTCGTACTTTCGTATTTTACGCAAACTTGTTGGCAAGAGTCTGGGCTTTTTTCAGTTTCGATCACGTAGTAATGTGGTACCACACTGAAACAGTCGATTAAACCTGGTTCCGATTAATATTTTAGAGGATAACGCCGGTTATGTCTGGGTTAGGTCTGGTATTTGCCCTCATCTGGTTCGTACTTTCGCATTTTTCGCATACTTGTTGGCCAGATCCTGGCCTTTTTCTGGTTTGGATCACGTAGTAATGCGGTACCACAATGAAACAGTCAATAAAAGCTGGTTCCGAATAGTATTTTAGAGGATAACGCAGGTTACGTCTGGGTCAGTTCTGGTATTTGCAATCATCTGGCTCATACTTTCGCGTTTTTCGCATACTTGTTGGCCAGATCCTGGGTTTTTTCTGGTTTGGATCCCGTAGTAACGAGGTTCCACACCGAAACAGTCAATTCAACGCGGTTGCGGCTAATATTTTAGGGGATAACGCCGGTTATGTCTCGATTAGGTCAGGGATTTGCCCTCATCTGTGTCGTGCTTTCGTAATTTTCGCGAACTTGTTGGCCTGATCTTGGGTTTTTAGTGGTCTGGATCCCGTCGTAATGTGGTTCCACACGGATGGAGTCAATTAAACCTGGTTGCGATTAATATTTTGGAGGATAACGCTGGTTATGTTTGGGTTAGTTCTGGTATTTGCAATCATCTGGCTCATACTTTCGCAATTTTCGCGTACTTGTTGGCCAGATCTAGGGTTTTTTGTGGTTTGGATCCCGTCGTAATGTGGTTCCACACCGAAGCAGTCAACTAACCTTGTTGCGATGAATATTTTGGAGGATAACCCTGGTTATGTTTGGGTTAGTTCTGATATTTGCAATCATCTGGCTCGTACTTTCGCATTTTTCGCATACTCGTTGGCAAGATCCTGGGCTTTTTTTGGTTTGGATCACGTCGTAATGTGGTACCACACTGAAACAGTCAATTAAACCTGGTCCCGGTTAATATTTTAGAGGATAACGCCGGTTATGTCTGGGTTAGGTCTGGTATTTGCCCTCATCTGGCTCGTACCTTCGCATTTTTGCACACTTGTAGGCAAGATCCTGGCCTTTTTCTGGTTTGGATCACGTAGTAATGCGGTACCACACCGAAACAGTCAATTAAACCTGGTAGCGATTAATATTTTGGAGGATATCGCCGGTTATGTCTCGGTTAGGTCAGGGATTTACCCTCACCTGGCTCGTACTTTCGCATTTATCGCATACTTGTTGGACAGATCCTGGCCTTTTTCTAGCTTGGATCACGTTGTAATGTGGTACCACACTGAAACAGTCAATAAAAGCTGGTTCCGATTAGTATTTTAGAGGATAGCGCTGGTTATGTCTGGGTTAGTTCTGGTATTTGCAATTATCTGGCTCATACTATCGCGTTTTTCGCATACTTCTTGGCCAGATCCAGGGTTTTTTCAGGTGTGGATCCCGTAGTAATGTGGTTCCACACCGAAACAGTCAATTAAACCTGGTCGCGATGAATATTTTAGAGGATAACGCCGGTTATGTCTGGGTTAGGTCTGGTATTTGCCCTCATCTGGCTCGTTCTTTCGCATTTTTCGCATACTTGTTGGCCAGATCCTGGCTTATTTTTGGTTTGGATCACGTAGTAATGCGGTACCACACCGAAACTGTCAAATAAACCTGGTTACGATTAACATTTTAGAGGATAACGCCGGTTATGTCTCGGTTAGGTCTGGGATTTGTCGTCATCTGGCTCGTATTTTCGCATTTTTCGCATACTTGTTGACCAGATCCTGGCCTTTTACTGGCTTTGACCACGTAGTAATGTGGTATCACACTGAAACAGTCAATCGAACCCGGTTCGGATGAATACTTTGGAGGATGACGCTGGTTATGTTTGGGTTAGTTCTGGTATTTGCAATCATCTGGCTCGTACTTTCGTATTTTACGCAAACTTGTTGGCAAGAGTCTGGGCTTTTTTCAGTTTCGATCACGTAGTAATGTGGTACCACACTGAAACAGTCGATTAAACCTGGTTCCGATTAATATTTTAGAGGATAACGCCGGTTATGTCTGGGTTAGGTCTGGTATTTGCCCTCATCTGGTTCGTACTTTCGCATTTTTCGCATACTTGTTGGCCAGATCCTGGCCTTTTTCTGGTTTGGAACACGTAGTAATGCGGTACCACACCGAAACAGTCAATTAAGCCTGGTAGCGATTAATATTTTAGAGGATAACGCCGGTTATGTCGGGGTTAGGTCCGGTATTTGCCCTCATCTGGCTCGTACTTTCGCATTTTTCGCATACTTGTTGGCCAGATCCTGGCCTTTTTCTGGTTTGGATCACGTAGTAATGCGGTACCACACCGGAACAGTCAATTAAACCTGGTCCCGATTAATATTTTAGAAGATAACGCTGGTTATATCTGGGTTAGTTCTGGTATTTGCAATCGTCTGGCTCATACTTTCGCAATTTTCGCGTACTTGTTGGCCAGATCTTGGGTTTTTTGTGGTCTGGATCCCGTCATAATGTGGTTCCACACCGAAGCAGTCAATTATACCTGGTTGCGATGAATATTTTGGAGGATAACCCTGGTTATGATTGGGTTAGTCCTGGTATTTGCAATCATCTGGCTCGTACTTTCGCATTTTTCGCATACTTGTTGGCAAGATCCTGAGCTTTTTTTGGTTTGGATCACGTAGTAATGTGGTACCACACTGGAACAGTCAATTAAACCTGGTCCCGATTAATATTTTAGAGGATAACGCCAGTTATGTCTGGGTTAGGTCTGGTATTTGCCCTCATCTGGCTCGTACTTTCGCATTTTTCGCATACATGTAGGCAAGATCCTGGCCTTTTTCTGGTTTGGATCACGTAGTAATGCGGTACCACACCGAAACAGTCAATTAAACCTAGTCCCGATTAATATTTTAGAGGATAACGCCGGTTATGTCTCGGTTAGGTCAGGGATTTGCCCTCATCTGGCTCGTACTTTCGCATTTATCGCATACTTGTTGGCCAGATCCTGGCCTTTTTCTGGCCTGGATCACGTAGTAATTTGGTACCACACTGAAACAGTCAATCAAACTTGGTTCCGATGAATTTTTTAGAGGATAACGCCGGTTATGGCTTGGTTAGGTCTGGGATTTGCCGTCATCTTCCTCGTGCTTTCCTATTTTTCGCATACTTGTTGGTCAGATCCTGGGTTTTTTCTGGTTTGGATCCCGTCGTAATGTGGCTCCACACCGAATCAGTCAATTAAACCTGGTTGCGATTAATATTTTAGACGACAACGCCGGTTATGGCTCGGTTAGGTCAGGGATTTGCCCTCATCTGGCTCGTACTTTCGCATTTTTCGCATACTTGTTGGCCAGATCCTGGCCTTTTTCTGGCTTGGACCACGTAGTAATGTGGTATCACACTGAAACAGTCAATTAAACCTGGCTCCGATTAATATTTTAGAGGATAACGCCGGTTATGGCTGGGTTAGGTCTGGTATTTGCCCTCATCTGGCTCGTACCTTCGCATTTTTCGCTTACTTGTTGGCCAGATCCTGGCCTTTTTCTGGCTTGGACCACGTAGTAATGAGGTACCACACTGAAACAGTCGATAAAACCTGGTACCGATTAATATTTTAGAGGATAACGCTGGTTATGTCTGGGTTAGGTCTGGTATTTGCAACCATCTGGCTCATACTTTCGCGTTTTTCGCATACTTGATGACCAGATCCTGGCCTTTTTCTAGCTAGGACCACATAGTAATGTGGTATCACACTGAAACAGTCAATTGAACCTGGTTGCGATTAATATTTTAGAGGATAACGCCGGTTATGTCACGGGTAGGTCTGGGATTTGCCGTCATCTGGCTCGTATTTTCGCATTTTTCGCATACTTGTTGGCCAGATCCTGGCCGTTTTCTGGCTTGGACCACGTTGTAACGTGGTACCACACTGAAACAGTCAATAGAATCTAGTTCCGATTAATATTTTAGAGGATAACGCCGGTTATGGCTGGGTTAGGTCTGGTATTTGCCCTCATCTGGCTCGTACCTTCGCATTTTTCGCTTACTTGTTGGCCAGATGCTGGCCTTTTTCTGGCTTGGAACACGTAGTAATGAGGTACCACACTGAAACAGTCAATTAAACCTGGTTCCGATTAATATTTTAGAGGATAACGCTGGTTATGTCTGGGTTAGTTCTGTTATTTGCAATCATCTGGCTCATACTTTCGCAATTTTCGCGTACTTGTTGGCCAGATCTTGGGTTTTTTGTGGTTTGGATCCCGTCATAATGTTGTTCCACACTGAAGGAGTCAATTAAACCTGGTTGCGATGAATATTTTGGAGGATAACGCTGGTTATGTTTGGGTTAGTTCTGGTATTTGCAATCATCTGGCTCGTACTTTCGCATTTTTCGCATACTTGTTGGCCAGATGCTGGCCTTTTTCTGGCTTGGACCACGTAGTAATGAGGTACCACACTGAAACTGTCAATTAAACCTGGTTCCGATTAATATTTTACAGGATAACGCTGGTTATGTCTGGGTTAGTTCTGTTATTTGCAATTATCTGGCTCATACTTTCGCAATTTTCGGGTACTTGTTGGCCAGATCTTGGGTTTTTTGTGGTTTGGATCCCGTCGTAATGTCGTTGCACACTGAAGCAGTCAATTAAACCTGGTTGCTATGAATATTTTGGAGGATAACGCTGGTTATGTTTGGGTTAGTCCTGGTATTTGCAATCATCTGGCTCGTACCTTCGCGTTTTTCGCATACTTGTTGGCCAGATCCTGGGTTTTTTCTGGTTTGGATCCCGTAGTAATGAAGTTCCACACCGAAACAGTCAATTAAACCCGGTTGCGATTAATATTTTAGAGGATAACGCCGGTTATGTCTCGGGTAGTTCTGGGATTGCCGTCATCTGGCTCGTATTTTCGCATTTTTCGCGTACTTGTTGGCAATATCCTGGCCTTTTTCTGGCTTGGATCACGTAGTAATGTGGATCCACACCGAAACAGTCAATTAAACCTGGTTGCGATTAATATTTTAGTGGATAACGCCGGTTATGTCGGCGCTAGGTCTGGAATTTGCCCTCATCTGGCTCGTACTTTCGCATTTTTCGCATACCTGTTGGCCAGATCCTGGGCTTTTTCGGTTTTGGATCACGTAGTAATGTGGTACCACACTGAAACAGTCAATAAAAGCTGGTTCCGAATAGTATTTTAGAGGATAACGCAGGTTACGTCTGGGTCAGTTCTGGTATTTGCAATCATCTGGCTCATACTTTCGCGTTTTTCGCATACTTGTTGGCCAGATCCTGGGTTTTTTCTGGTTTGGATCCCGTAGTAACGAGGTTCCACACCGAAACAGTCAATTGAACGCGGTTGCGGTTAATATTTTAGAGGATAACGCCGGTTATGTCTCGATTAGGTCAGAGATTTGCCCTCATCTGTGTCGTGCTTTCGTAATTTTCGCGAACTTGTTGGCCAGATCTTGGGTTTTTTGTGGTTTAGATCCCGTCGTAATGTCGTTCCACACTGAAGCAGTCAATTAAACCTGGTTGCGATTAATATTTTGGAGAATAACGCTGGTTATGTCTGCGCTAGGTCTGGAATTTGCCCACATCTGGCTCGTACTTTCGCATTTTTCGCATACTTGTTGGCAAGATCCTGGGCTTTTTTTGGTTTGGATCACGTAGTAATGTGGTACCACACTGAAACAGTCAATAAAAGCTGGTTCCGAATAGCATTTTAGAGGATAACGCAGGTTACGTCTGGGTTAGTTCTGGTATTTGCAATCATCTGGCTCATACTTTCGCGTTTTTCGCTTACTTGTTGGCCAGATCCTGGGTTTTTTCTGGTTTGGATCCCGGAGTAATGAAGTTCCACACCGAAACAGTCAATTAAGCCTGGTTGCGATTAATGTTTTAGAGGATAACGCTGGTTAAGTTTGGGTTAGTTCTGGTATTTGCCCTCATCTGGCTCATACTTTCGCGTTTTTCGCATACTTGTTGGCCAGATCCTGGGTTTTTTCTGGTTTGGATCCCGTAGTAATGAAGTTCCACACCGAAACAGTCAATTAAACCTGGTTGCGATTAATGTTTTAGAGGATAACGCCGGTTATGTCTCGGGTAGGTCTGGGATTTGCCGTCATCTGGCTCGTATTTTCGCATTTCTCGCATACTTGTTGGCCAGATCCTGGCCTTTTCCTGGCTTGGACCACGTAGTAATGTGGTATTACACTGAAACAGTCAATTAAACCCGGTTGCGATTAATATTTTAGAGGATAACGCCGGTTGTGTCTCGGGTAGGTCTGGGATTTGCCGTCATCTAGCTCGTATTTTCGCATTTTTCGCATACTTGTTGGCCAGATCCTGGCCTTTTTCTGGCTTCGACCTCGTAGTAATGTGGTATCACACTGAAACAGTCAATAGAATCTAGTTCCGATTAGTATTTTAGAGGATAACGCAGGTTACGTCTGGGTTAGTTCTGGTATTTGCTATCATCTGGCTCATACTTTCGCGTTTTTCGCATACTTGTTGGCCAGATCCTGGGTGTTTTCTGGTTTGGATCCCGTAGTAACGAGGTTCCTCACCGAAACAGTCAATTAAACGTGGTTGCGGTTAATATTTTAGACGATAACGCCGGTTATGTCTCGGTTAGGTCAGGGATTTGCTCTCATCTGTCTCGTGCTTTCGTAATTTTCGCGTACTTGTTGGCCAGATCTTGGGTTTTTTGTGGTTTGGATCCCGTCGTAATGTGGTTCCACACCGATGCAGTCAATTAAACCTGGTTGCAATGAATATTTTGGAGGATAACGCTGGTTATGTTTGGGTTAGTTCTGGTATTTGCAATCATCTGGCTCGTACTTTCGCATTTTTCGCATTCTTGTTGGCAAGATCCTGGGTTTTTTTTGGTTTGGATCACGTAGTAATGTGGTAACACACTGAAACACTCAATTAAACCTGGTTGCGATTAATATTCTAGAGGTTAACGCCGGTTATGTCTCGGTTATGTCTGGGATTTGCCCTCATCTGGCTCATACTTTCGCATTTCTCGCATACTTGTTGGCCAGATCCTGGGCTTTTTTTGGTTTGGATCACGTAGTAATGCGGTACCACACTGAAGCAGTCAATTAAACCTGGTTGCGATTAATATTTTAGAGGATAACCCCGGTTATGTCTCGGGTAGGTCTGGGATTTGCCGTCATCTGGATCGTATTTTCGAATTTTTCAAATACTTGTTGTCAAGATCCTGGGCTTTTTTTGGTTTGGATCACGTGGTAATGCGGTACCACACCGAAACAGTCAAGTAAACCTGGTTGCGATTAATATTTTAGAGGATAACGCCGGTTACGTCTCGGTTAGGTCTGGGATTTGCCCTCATCTGGCTCATACTTTCGCATTTCTCGCATACTTGTTGGCCAGATCCTGGGCTTTTTCTGGTTTGGATCACGTAGTAATGTGGTACCAAACTGAAGCAGTCAATAAAAGCTGGTTCCGATTAGCATTTTAGAGGATAACGCCGGTTACGTCCCGGTTAGGTCTGGGATTTGCCATCATCTGGCTCGTACTTTCGCATTTTTCGCATACTTGTTGGCCAGATCCTGGGCTTTTTCTGGTTTGGATCCCGGAGTAATGAAGTTCCACACCGAAACAGTCAATTAAACCTGGTTGCAATTAATATTTTAGAGGATAACGCAGGTTATGTCTCGGGTAGTTCTGGGATTTGCCGTCATCTGGCTCGTATTTTCGAATTTTTCGCATACTTGTTGGCAAGATCCTGGGCTTTTTTTGGTTTGGATCACGTAGTAATGTGGTACCACACTGAAACAGTCAATTAAACCTGGTTCCGATTAATATTTTAGAGGATAACGCCGGTTAAGTCTGGGTTAGGTCTGGTATTTGCCCTCACCTGGCTCGTACTTTCGCATCTTTGGCATACTTGTTGGCAAGATCCTGGGCTTTTTTTGGTTTGGATCACGTGGTAATGCGGTACCACACCGAAACAGTCAAGTAAACCTGGTTGCGATTAATATTTTAGAGGATAACGCCGGTTACGTCTCGGTTAGGTCTGGGATTTGCCCTCATCTGGCTCATACTTTCGCATTTCTCGCATACTTGTTGGCCAGATCCTGGGCTTTTTCTGGTTTGGATCACGTAGTAATGTGGTAGCAAACTGAAGCAGTCAATAAAAGCTAGTTCCGATTAGTATTTTAGAGGATAACGCCGGTTACGTCCCGGTTAGGTCTGGGATTTGCCCTCATCTGGCTCATACTTTCGCATTTCTCGCATACTTGTTGGCAAGATCCTGGGCTTTTTTTGGTTTGGATCACGTGGTAATATGGTACCACACTGAAACAGTCAATTAAACCTGGTTGCGATTAATATTTTAGAGGATAACGCCGGTTATGTCTCGGTTAGGTCTGGGATTTGCCGTCATCTGGCTCGTACTTTCGCATTTTTCGCATACTTGTTGGCCAGATACTGGGCTTTTTCTGGTTTGGATCACGTAGTAATGTGGATCCACACTGAAACAGTCAATCAAACCTGGTTCCGGTTAGTATTTTAGAGGATAACGCCGGTTATGTCTGGGTTAGGTCTGGTATTTGCCCTCATCTGGCTCGTACTTTCGCATCTTAGGCATACTTGTTGGCAAGATCCGGGGCTTTTTCTGGTTTGGATCACGTAGTAATGCGGTACCACACTGAAACAGTCAATTATACCTGGTTCCGGTTAGTATTTTAGAGGATAACGCCGGTTATGTCTGGGTTAGGTCTGGTATTTGCCCTCATCTGGCTCGTACTTTCGCAACTTTGGCATACTTGTTGGCAAGATCCGGGGCTTTTTTTGGTTTGGATCACGTGGTAATGCGGTACCACACCGAAACAGTCAAGTAAACCTGGTTGCGATTAATATTCTAGAGGATAACGCCGGTTATGTCTCGGTTAGGTCTGGGATTTGCCCTCATCTGGCTCATACTTTCGCATTTCTCGCATACTTGTTGGCCAGATCCTGGGTTTTTTTTGGTTTGGATCACGTCGTAATGTGGTACCACACTGAAACAGTCAATAGAAGCTGGTTCCGAATAGTATTTTAGAGGATGACGCTGGTTATGACTCGGGTAGTTCTGGGATTTGCTGTCATGTGGCTCGTATTTTCGCATTTTTCGCATACTTGTTGGCCAGGTACTTGGCTTTTTCTGGTTTGGATCACGTAGTAATGTGGATCCACACTGAAACAGTCAATTAAACCTGGTTCCGATTAATATTTTAGAGGATAACGCCGGTTATGTCTGGGTTAGGTCTGGTATTTGCCCTCATCTGTCTCGTACTTTCGCATCTTTGGCATACTTGTTGGCCAGATCCTGGGTTTTTTTTGGTTTGGATCACGTCGTAATGTGGTACCACACTGAAACAGTCAATAGAAGCTGGTTCCGAATAGTATTTTAGAGGATAACGCCGGTTACGTCCCGGTTAGGTCTGGGATTTGCCATCATCTGGCTCGTACTATCGCATTTTTCGCATACTTGTTGGCCAGATCCTGGCCTTTTTCTGGTTTGGATCACGTAGTAATGTGGTACCACACTGAAACAGTCACTAAAAGCTGGTTCCGATTAGTATTTTAGAGGATAACGCCGGTTACGTCCCGGTTAGGTCTGGGATTTGCCATCATGTGGCTCGTACTTTCGCATTTTTCGCATACTTGTTGGCCAGATCCTGGGCTTTTTCTGGTTTGGATCCCGGAGTAATGAAGTTCCACAACGAAACAGTTAATTAAACCTGGTTGCAATTAATATTTTAGAGGATAACGCAGGTTATGTCTCGGGTAGTTCTGGGATTTGCCGTCATCTGGCTCGTATTTTCGAATTTTTCGCATACTTGTTGGCAAGATCCTGGGCTTTTTTTGGTTTGGATCCCGTGGTAATGAAGTTCCACACCGAAACAGTCAATTAAACCTGGTCGCGATTAATATTTTAGAGGATAACGCCGGTTATGTCTCGGGTAGTTCTGGGATTTGCCGTCATCTGTCTCGTATTTTCGAATTTTTCGCATACTTGTTGGCAAGATCCTGGGCTTTTTTTGGTTTGGATCGCGTAGTAATGTGGTACCACACTGAAACACTCAATTAAACCTGGTTGCGATTAATATTTTAGAGGATAACGCCGGTTATGTCTCGGTTAGGTCTGGGATTTGCCCTCATCTGGCTCATACTTTCGCATTTCTCGCATACTAGTTGGCCAGATCCTGGGCTTTTTCTGGTTTGGATCACGTAGTAATGTGGTTCCACACCGATGCAGTCAATTAAACCTGGTTGTAATGAATATTTTGGAGGATAACGCTGGTTATGTTTGGGTTAGTTCTGGTATTTGCAATCATCTGTCTCGTATTTTCGAATTTTTCGCATACTTGTTGGCAAGATCCTGGGCTTTTTTTGGTTTGGATCGCGTAGTAATGTGGTACCACACTGAAACACTCAATTAAACCTGGTTGCGATTAATATTTTAGAGGATAACGCCGGTTATGTCTCGGTTAGGTCTGGGATTTGCCCTCATCTGTCTCGTACTTTCGCATCTTTGGCATACTTGTTGGCCAGATCCTGGCCTATTTCTGGTTTGGATCACGTAGTAATGCGGTACCACACTGAAGCAGTCAATTAAACCTGGTTCCGGTTAGTATTTTAGAGGATAACGCCGGTTATGTCTCGGTTAGGTCTGGGATTTGCCCTCATCTGGCTCATACTTTCGCATTTCTCGCATACTTGTTGGCCAGATCCTGGCCTTTTTCTGGTTTGGATCACGTAGTAATGTGGTACCACACTGAAACAGTCACTAAAAGCTGGTTCCTATTAGTATTTTAGAGGATAACGCTGGTTATGTCTGGGTTAGTTCTGGTATTTGCAATTATCTGGATCATACTATCGCGTTTTTCGCATACTTCTTGGCCAGATCCAGGGTTTTTTCAGGTTTGGATCTCGTAGTAATATGGTACCACACAGAAACAGTCAATAGAAGCTGGTTCCGAATAGTATTTTAGAGGATGACGCTGGTTATGTCTGGGTTAGTTCCGGTATTTGCAACCATCTGCCTCATACTTTCGCGATTTCGTATACTTGTTTGCCAGATCCTGGCATTTTTCTGACTTGGACCACGTAGTAATGTGCTATAACACTGAAACAGTCAATTAAACCTGGTTGCGATTAATATTTTAGAGGATAACGCCGGTTATGTCTCGGGTAGGTCTGGGATTTGCCGTCATCTGGCTCGTATTCTCGCATTTTTCGCATACTTGTTGGCCAGATCCTGGCCTTTTTCTGGCTTGGACCACGTTGTAATGTGGTACCACACTGAAGCCGTCAATAGAATCTGGTTCCGAAAGGTATTCCGGAGGATAACGCAGGTTACGTCTTGGTTAGTTCTGGTATTTGCAATCATCTGGCTCATACTTTCGCGTATTTCGCATACTTGTTGGCCAGATCCTGGGTTTTTTCTGGTTTGGATCCCATAGTAATGAAGTTCCACACCGAAACAGTCAATTAAACCTGGTTGCGATTAATATTTTAGAGGATAACGCAGGTTACGTCTGGGTTAGCTCTGGTATTTGCAACCATCTGGCTCATACTTTCGCGATTTCGTATACTTGTTTGCCAGATCCTGGCATTTTTCTGGCTTGGACCACGTAGTAATGTGCTATAACACTGAAACAGTCAATTAAACCTGGTTGCGATTAATATTTTAGAGGATAACGCCGGTTATGTCTCGGGTAGGTCTGGGATTTGCCGTCATCTGGCTCGTATTTTCGCATTTTTCGCATACTTGTTGGCCGGATCCTGGGTTTTTCCTGGTTTGGAACCCGTAGTAATGAAGTTCCACACCGAAACAGTCAATTAAACCTGGTTGCGATTAATATTTTAGAGGATAACGCCGGTTATGTCTCGGTTAGTTCTGGGATTTGCCATCATCTGGCTCGTACTTTCGCATTTTTCGCATACTTGTTGGTCAGATCTTGGCCTTTTTCTGGTTTGGATCCCGTAGTAATGTGGATCCACACCGAAACAGACAATTAAACCTGGTTGCGATTAATATTTTAGAGGATAACGCCGGTTATGTCTCGGTTAGGTCAGGGATTTGCCCTCATCTGTCTCGTGCTTTCGTAATTTTCGCGTACTTGTTGGCCAGATCTTGGGTTTTTTGTGGTTTGGATCCCGTCGTAATGTGGTTCCACACCGATGCAGTCAATTAAACCTGGTTGTAATGAATATTTTGGAGGATAACGCTGGTTATGTTTGGGTTAGTTCTGGTATTTGCAATCATCTGGCTCGTACTTTCGCATTTTTCGCATACTTGTAGGCAAGATCCTGGGTTTTTTTTGGTTTGGATCACGTAGTAATGTGGTACCACACTGAAACAGTCAATTAAACCTGGTTCCGATTAATATTTTAGAGGATAACGCCGGTTAAGTCTGGGTTAGGTCTGGTATTTGCCCTCACCTGGCTCGTACTTTCGCATCTTTGGCATACTTGTTGGCAAGATCCGGGGCTTTTTTTGGTTTGGATCACGTGGTAATGCGGTACCACACCGAAACAGTCAAGTAAACCTGGTTGCGATTAATATTTTAGAGGATAACGCCGGTTACGTCTCGGTTAGGTCTGGGATTTGCCCTCATCTGGCTCATACTTTCGCGTTTTTCGCATACTTGTTGGCCAGATCCTGGGTGTTTTCTGGTTTGGATCCCGTAGTAACGAGGTTCCTCACCGAAACAGTCAATTAAACGTGGTTGCGGTTAATATTTTAGACGATAACGCCGGTTATGTCTCGGTTAGGTCAGGGATTTGCCCTCATCTGTCTCGTGCTTTCGTAATTTTCGCGTACTTGTTGGCCAGATCTTGGGTTTTTTGTGGTTTGGATCCCGTCGTAATGTGGTTCCACACCGATGCAGTCAATTAAACCTGGTTGCAATGAATATTTTGGAGGATAACGCTGGTTATGTTTGGGTTAGTTCTGGTATTTGCAATCATCTGGCTCGTACTTTCGCATTTTTCGCATTCTTGTTGGCAAGATCCTGGGTTTTTTTTGGTTTGGATCACGTAGTAATGTGGTAACACACTGAAACACTCAATTAAACCTGGTTGCGATTAATATTCTAGAGGTTAACGCCGGTTATGTCTCGGTTATGTCTGGGATTTGCCCTCATCTGGCTCATACTTTCGCATTTCTCGCATACTTGTTGGCCAGATCCTGGGCTTTTTTTGGTTTGGATCACGTAGTAATGCGGTACCACACTGAAGCAGTCAATTAAACCTGGTTGCGATTAATATTTTAGAGGATAACCCCGGTTATGTCTCGGGTAGGTCTGGGATTTGCCGTCATCTGGATCGTATTTTCGAATTTTTCAAATACTTGTTGGCAAGATCCTGGGCTTTTTTTGGTTTGGATCACGTGGTAATGCGGTACCACACCGAAACAGTCAAGTAAACCTGGTTGCGATTAATATTTTAGAGGATAACGCCGGTTACGTCTCGGTTAGGTCTGGTATTTGCCCTCACCTGGCTCGTACTTTCGCATCTTTGGCATACTTGTTGGCAAGATCCTGGGCTTTTTTTGGTTTGGATCACGTGGTAATGCGGTACCACACCGAAACAGTCAAGTAAACCTGGTTGCGATTAATATTTTAGAGGATAACGCCGGTTACGTCTCGGTTAGGTCTGGGATTTGCCCTCATCTGGCTCATACTTTCGCATTTCTCGCATACTTGTTGGCCAGATCCTGGGCTTTTTCTGGTTTGGATCACGTAGTAATGTGGTAGCAAACTGAAGCAGTCAATAAAAGCTAGTTCCGATTAGTATTTTAGAGGATAACGCCGGTTACGTCCCGGTTAGGTCTGGGATTTGCCATCATCTGGCTCGTACTTTCGCATTTTTCGCATACTTGTTGGCCAGATCCTGGGCTTTTTCTGGTTTGGATCCCGGAGTAATGAAGTTCCACACCGAAACAGTCAATTAAACCTGGTTGCAATTAATATTTTAGAGGATAACGCAGGTTATGTCTCGGGTAGTTCTGGGATTTGCCGTCATCTGGCTCGTATTTTCGAATTTTTCGCATACTTGTTGGCAAGATCCTGGGCTTTTTTTGGTTTGGATCACGTGGTAATATGGTACCACACTGAAACAGTCAATTAAACCTGGTTGCGATTAATATTTTAGAGGATAACGCCGGTTATGTCTCGGTTAGGTCTGGGATTTGCCGTCATCTGGCTCGTACTTTCGCATTTTTCGCATACTTGTTGGCCAGATACTGGGCTTTTTCTGGTTTGGATCACGTAGTAATGTGGATCCACACTGAAACAGTCAATTAAACCTGGTTCCGATTAATATTTTAGAGGATAACGCCGGTTATGTCTGGGTTAGGTCTGGTATTTGCCCTCATCTGGCTCGTACTTTCGCATCTTAGGCATACTTGTTGGCCAGATCCTGGCCTTTTTCTGGTTTGGATCACGTAGTAATGCGGTACCACACTGAAACAGTCAATTATACCTGGTTCCGGTTAGTATTTTAGAGGATAACGCCGGTTATGTCTGGGTTAGGTCTGGTATTTGCCCTCATCTGGCTCGTACTTTCGCAACTTTGGCATACTTGTTGGCAAGATCCGGGGCTTTTTTTGGTTTGGATCACGTGGTAATGCGGTACCACACCGAAACAGTCAAGTAAACCTGGTTGCGATTAATATTCTAGAGGATAACGCCGGTTATGTCTCGGTTAGGTCTGGGATTTGCCCTCATCTGGCTCATACTTTCGCATTTCTCGCATACTTGTTGGCCAGATCCTGGGTTTTTTTTGGTTTGGATCACGTCGTAATGTGGTACCACACTGAAACAGTCAATAGAAGCTGGTTCCGAATAGTATTTTAGAGGATGACGCTGGTTATGACTCGGGTAGTTCTGGGATTTGCTGTCATGTGGCTCGTATTTTCGCATTTTTCGCATACTTGTTGGCCAGATCCTGGGTTTTTTCTGGTTTGGATCCCGTGGTAATGAAGTTCCACACCGAAACAGTCAATTAAACCTGGTTGCGATTAATATTTTAGAGGATAACGCAGGTTATGTCTCGGGTAGTTCTGGGATTTGCCGTCATCTGTCTCGTATTTTCGAATTTTTCGCATACTTGTTGGCAAGATCCTGGGCTTTTTTTGGTTTGGATCGCGTAGTAATGTGGTACCACACTGAAACAGTTAATTAAACCTGGTTCCGGTTAGTATTTTAGAGGATAACGCCGGTTATGTCTGGGTTAGGTCTGGTATTTGCCATCATCTGGCTCGTACTTTCGCATTTTTCGCAAACTTGTTGGCCAGATCCTGGCCTTTTTCTGGATTGGATCACGTAGTAATGCGGTACCACACTGAAGCAGTCAATTAAACCTGGTTCCGGTTAGTATTTTAGAGGATAACGCCGGTTATGTCTCGGTTAGGTCTGTGATTTGCCCTCATCTGGCTCATACTTTCGCATTTCTCGCATACTTGTTGGCCAGATCCTGGCCTTTTTCTGGTTTGGATCACGTAGTAATGTGGTACCACACTGAAACAGTCACTAAAAGCTGGTTCCTATTAGTATTTTAGAGGATAACGCTGGTTATGTCTGGGTTAGTTCTGGTATTTGCAATTATCTGGATCATACTATCGCGTTTTTCGCATACTTCTTGGCCAGATCCAGGGTTTTTTCAGGTTTGGATCTCGTAGTAATATGGTACCACACAGAAACAGTCAATAGAAGCTGGTTCCGAATAGTATTTTAGAGGATGACGCTGGTTATGTCTGGGTTAGTTCCGGTATTTGCAACCATCTGCCTCATACTTTCGCGATTTCGTATACTTGTTTGCCAGATCCTGGCCTTTTTCTGGCTTGGACCACGTAGTAATGTGATATCACACTGAAACAGTCAATTAAACCTGGTTGCGATTAATATTTTAGAGGATAACGCCGGTTATGTCTCGGGTAGGTCTGGGATTTGCCGTCATCTGGCTCGTATTCTCGCATTTTTCGCATACTTGTTGGCCAGATCCTGGCCTTTTTCTGGCTTGGACCACGTAGTAATGTGCTATAACACTGAAACAGTCAATTAAACCTGGTTGCGATTAATATTTTAGAGGATAACGCCGGTTATGTCTCGGGTAGGTCTGGGATTTGCCGTCATCTGGCTCGTATTTTCGCATTTTTCGCATACTTGTTGGCCGGATCCTGGGTTTTTCCTGGTTTGGATCCCGTAGTAATGAAGTTCCACACCGAAACAGTCAATTAAACCTGGTTGCGATTAATATTTTAGAGGATAACGCCGGTTATGTCTCGGTTAGGTCTGGGATTTGCCATCATCTGGCTCGTACTTTCGCATTTTTCGCATACTTGTTGGTCAGATCTTGGCCTTTTTCTGGTTTGGATCCCGTAGTAATGTGGATCCACACCGAAACAGACAATTAAACCTGGTTGCGATTAATATTTTAGAGGATAACGCCGGTTATGTCTCGGTTAGGTCAGGGATTTGCCCTCATCTGTCTCGTGCTTTCGTAATTTTCGCGTACTTGTTGGCCAGATCTTGGGTTTTTTGTGGTTTGGATCCCGTCGTAATGTGGTTCCACACCGATGCAGTCAATTAAACCTGGTTGTAATGAATATTTTGGAGGATAACGCTGGTTATGTTTGGGTTAGTTCTGGTATTTGCAATCATCTGGCTCGTACTTTCGCATTTTTCGCATACTTGTAGGCAAGATCCTGGGTTTTTTTTGGTTTGGATCACGTAGTAATGTGGTACCACACTGAAACAGTCAATTAAACCTGGTTCCGATTAATATTTTAGAGGATAACGCCGGTTAAGTCTGGGTTAGGTCTGGTATTTGCCCTCACCTGGCTCGTACTTTCGCATCTTTGGCATACTTGTTGGCAAGATCCGGGGCTTTTTTTGGTTTGGATCACGTGGTAATGCGGTACCACACAGAAACAGTCAAGTAAACCTGGTTGCGATTAATATTTTAGAGGATAACGCCGGTTACGTCTCGGTTAGGTCTGGGATTTGCCCTCATCTGGCTCATACTTTCGCATTTCTCGCATACTTGTTGGCCAGATCCTGGGCTTTTTCTGGTTTGGATCACGTAGTAATGTGGTACCAAACTGAAGCAGTCAATAAAAGCTGGCTCCGATTAGTATTTTAGAGGATAACGCCGGTTACGTCCCGGATAGGTCTGGGATTTGCCATCATCTGGCTCGTACTTTCGCATTTTTCGCATACTTGTTGGCCAGATCCTGGGCTTTTTCTGGTTTGGATCCCGGAGTAATGAAGTTCCACACCGAAACAGTCAATTAAACCTGGTTGCAATTAATATTTTAGAGGATAACGCAGGTTATGTCTCGGGTAGTTCTGGGATTTGCCGTCATCTGGCTCGTATTTTCGAATTTTTCGCATACTTGTTGGCAAGATCCTGGGCTTTTTTTGGTTGGGATCACGTAGTAATGTGGTACCACACTGAAACAGTCAATTAAACCTGGTCGCGATTAATATTTTAGAGGATAACGCCGGTTAAGTCTGGGTTAGGTCTGGTATTTGCCCTCACCTGGCTCGTACTTTCGCATCTTTGGCATACTTGTTGGCAAGATCCTGGGCGTTTTTTGGTTTGGACCACGTGGTAATGCGGTACCACACCGAAACAGTCAAGTAAACCTGGTTGCGATTAATATTTTAGAGGATAACGCCGGTTACGTCTCGGTTATGTCTGGGATTTGCCCTCATCTGGCTCATACTTTCGCATTTCTCGCATACTAGTTGGCCAGATCCTGGGCTTTTTCTGGTTTGGATCACGTAGTAATGTGGTACCACACTGAAACAGTCACTAAAAGCTGGTTCCTATTAGTATTTTAGAGGATAACGCTGGTTATGTCTGGGTTAGTTCTGGTATTTGCAATTATCTGGATCATACTATCGCGTTTTTCGCATACTTCTTGGCCAGATCCAGGGTTTTTTCAGGTTTGGATCTCGTAGTAATATGGTACCACACAGAAACAGTCAATAGAAGCTGGTTCCGAATAGTATTTTAGAGGATGACGCTGGTTATGTCTGGGTTAGTTCCGGTATTTGCAACCATCTGCCTCATACTTTCGCGATTTCGTATACTTGTTTGCCAGATCCTGGCATTTTTCTGACTTGGACCACGTAGTAATGTGCTATAACACTGAAACAGTCAATTAAACCTGGTTGCGATTAATATTTTAGAGGATAACGCCGGTTATGTCTCGGGTAGGTCTGGGATTTGCCGTCATCTGGCTCGTATTCTCGCATTTTTCGCATACTTGTTGGCCAGATCCTGGCCTTTTTCTGGCTTGGACCACGTTGTAATGTGGTACCACACTGAAGCCGTCAATAGAATCTGGTTCCGAAAGGTATTCCGGAGGATAACGCAGGTTACGTCTTGGTTAGTTCTGGTATTTGCAATCATCTGGCTCATACTTTCGCGTATTTCGCATACTTGTTGGCCAGATCCTGGGTTTTTTCTGGTTTGGATCCCATAGTAATGAAGTTCCACACCGAAACAGTCAATTAAACCTGGTTGCGATTAATATTTTAGAGGATAACGCAGGTTACGTCTGGGTTAGCTCTGGTATTTGCAACCATCTGGCTCATACTTTCGCGATTTCGTATACTTGTTTGCCAGATCCTGGCATTTTTCTGGCTTGGACCACGTAGTAATGTGCTATAACACTGAAACAGTCAATTAAACCTGGTTGCGATTAATATTTTAGAGGATAACGCCGGTTATGTCTCGGGTAGGTCTGGGATTTGCCGTCATCTGGCTCGTATTTTCGCATTTTTCGCATACTTGTTGGCCGGATCCTGGGTTTTTCCTGGTTTGGAACCCGTAGTAATGAAGTTCCACACCGAAACAGTCAATTAAACCTGGTTGCGATTAATATTTTAGAGGATAACGCCGGTTATGTCTCGGTTAGTTCTGGGATTTGCCATCATCTGGCTCGTACTTTCGCATTTTTCGCATACTTGTTGGTCAGATCTTGGCCTTTTTCTGGTTTGGATCCCGTAGTAATGTGGATCCACACCGAAACAGACAATTAAACCTGGTTGCGATTAATATTTTAGAGGATAACGCCGGTTATGTCTCGGTTAGGTCAGGGATTTGCCCTCATCTGTCTCGTGCTTTCGTAATTTTCGCGTACTTGTTGGCCAGATCTTGGGTTTTTTGTGGTTTGGATCCCGTCGTAATGTGGTTCCACACCGATGCAGTCAATTAAACCTGGTTGTAATGAATATTTTGGAGGATAACGCTGGTTATGTTTGGGTTAGTTCTGGTATTTGCAATCATCTGGCTCGTACTTTCGCATTTTTCGCATACTTGTAGGCAAGATCCTGGGTTTTTTTTGGTTTGGATCACGTAGTAATGTGGTACCACACTGAAACAGTCAATTAAACCTGGTTCCGATTAATATTTTAGAGGATAACGCCGGTTAAGTCTGGGTTAGGTCTGGTATTTGCCCTCACCTGGCTCGTACTTTCGCATCTTTGGCATACTTGTTGGCAAGATCCGGGGCTTTTTTTGGTTTGGATCACGTGGTAATGCGGTACCACACCGAAACAGTCAAGTAAACCTGGTTGCGATTAATATTTTAGAGGATAACGCCGGTTACGTCTCGGTTAGGTCTGGGATTTGCCCTCATCTGGCTCATACTTTCGCGTTTTTCGCATACTTGTTGGCCAGATCCTGGGTGTTTTCTGGTTTGGATCCCGTAGTAACGAGGTTCCTCACCGAAACAGTCAATTAAACGTGGTTGCGGTTAATATTTTAGACGATAACGCCGGTTATGTCTCGGTTAGGTCAGGGATTTGCCCTCATCTGTCTCGTGCTTTCGTAATTTTCGCGTACTTGTTGGCCAGATCTTGGGTTTTTTGTGGTTTGGATCCCGTCGTAATGTGGTTCCACACCGATGCAGTCAATTAAACCTGGTTGCAATGAATATTTTGGAGGATAACGCTGGTTATGTTTGGGTTAGTTCTGGTATTTGCAATCATCTGGCTCGTACTTTCGCATTTTTCGCATTCTTGTTGGCAAGATCCTGGGTTTTTTTTGGTTTGGATCACGTAGTAATGTGGTAACACACTGAAACACTCAATTAAACCTGGTTGCGATTAATATTCTAGAGGTTAACGCCGGTTATGTCTCGGTTATGTCTGGGATTTGCCCTCATCTGGCTCATACTTTCGCATTTCTCGCATACTTGTTGGCCAGATCCTGGGCTTTTTTTGGTTTGGATCACGTAGTAATGCGGTACCACACTGAAGCAGTCAATTAAACCTGGTTGCGATTAATATTTTAGAGGATAACCCCGGTTATGTCTCGGGTAGGTCTGGGATTTGCCGTCATCTGGATCGTATTTTCGAATTTTTCAAATACTTGTTGGCAAGATCCTGGGCTTTTTTTGGTTTGGATCACGTGGTAATGCGGTACCACACCGAAACAGTCAAGTAAACCTGGTTGCGATTAATATTTTAGAGGATAACGCCGGTTACGTCTCGGTTAGGTCTGGTATTTGCCCTCACCTGGCTCGTACTTTCGCATCTTTGGCATACTTGTTGGCAAGATCCTGGGCTTTTTTTGGTTTGGATCACGTGGTAATGCGGTACCACACCGAAACAGTCAAGTAAACCTGGTTGCGATTAATATTTTAGAGGATAACGCCGGTTACGTCTCGGTTAGGTCTGGGATTTGCCCTCATCTGGCTCATACTTTCGCATTTCTCGCATACTTGTTGGCCAGATCCTGGGCTTTTTCTGGTTTGGATCACGTAGTAATGTGGTAGCAAACTGAAGCAGTCAATAAAAGCTAGTTCCGATTAGTATTTTAGAGGATAACGCCGGTTACGTCCCGGTTAGGTCTGGGATTTGCCATCATCTGGCTCGTACTTTCGCATTTTTCGCATACTTGTTGGCCAGATCCTGGGCTTTTTCTGGTTTGGATCCCGGAGTAATGAAGTTCCACACCGAAACAGTCAATTAAACCTGGTTGCAATTAATATTTTAGAGGATAACGCAGGTTATGTCTCGGGTAGTTCTGGGATTTGCCGTCATCTGGCTCGTATTTTCGAATTTTTCGCATACTTGTTGGCAAGATCCTGGGCTTTTTTTGGTTTGGATCACGTGGTAATATGGTACCACACTGAAACAGTCAATTAAACCTGGTTGCGATTAATATTTTAGAGGATAACGCCGGTTATGTCTCGGTTAGGTCTGGGATTTGCCGTCATCTGGCTCGTACTTTCGCATTTTTCGCATACTTGTTGGCCAGATACTGGGCTTTTTCTGGTTTGGATCACGTAGTAATGTGGATCCACACTGAAACAGTCAATTAAACCTGGTTCCGATTAATATTTTAGAGGATAACGCCGGTTATGTCTGGGTTAGGTCTGGTATTTGCCCTCATCTGGCTCGTACTTTCGCATCTTAGGCATACTTGTTGGCCAGATCCTGGCCTTTTTCTGGTTTGGATCACGTAGTAATGCGGTACCACACTGAAACAGTCAATTATACCTGGTTCCGGTTAGTATTTTAGAGGATAACGCCGGTTATGTCTGGGTTAGGTCTGGTATTTGCCCTCATCTGGCTCGTACTTTCGCAACTTTGGCATACTTGTTGGCAAGATCCGGGGCTTTTTTTGGTTTGGATCACGTGGTAATGCGGTACCACACCGAAACAGTCAAGTAAACCTGGTTGCGATTAATATTCTAGAGGATAACGCCGGTTATGTCTCGGTTAGGTCTGGGATTTGCCCTCATCTGGCTCATACTTTCGCATTTCTCGCATACTTGTTGGCCAGATCCTGGGTTTTTTTTGGTTTGGATCACGTCGTAATGTGGTACCACACTGAAACAGTCAATAGAAGCTGGTTCCGAATAGTATTTTAGAGGATGACGCTGGTTATGACTCGGGTAGTTCTGGGATTTGCTGTCATGTGGCTCGTATTTTCGCATTTTTCGCATACTTGTTGGCCAGATCCTGGGTTTTTTCTGGTTTGGATCCCGTGGTAATGAAGTTCCACACCGAAACAGTCAATTAAACCTGGTTGCGATTAATATTTTAGAGGATAACGCAGGTTATGTCTCGGGTAGTTCTGGGATTTGCCGTCATCTGTCTCGTATTTTCGAATTTTTCGCATACTTGTTGGCAAGATCCTGGGCTTTTTTTGGTTTGGATCGCGTAGTAATGTGGTACCACACTGAAACAGTTAATTAAACCTGGTTCCGGTTAGTATTTTAGAGGATAACGCCGGTTATGTCTGGGTTAGGTCTGGTATTTGCCATCATCTGGCTCGTACTTTCGCATTTTTCGCAAACTTGTTGGCCAGATCCTGGCCTTTTTCTGGATTGGATCACGTAGTAATGCGGTACCACACTGAAGCAGTCAATTAAACCTGGTTCCGGTTAGTATTTTAGAGGATAACGCCGGTTATGTCTCGGTTAGGTCTGTGATTTGCCCTCATCTGGCTCATACTTTCGCATTTCTCGCATACTTGTTGGCCAGATCCTGGCCTTTTTCTGGTTTGGATCACGTAGTAATGTGGTACCACACTGAAACAGTCACTAAAAGCTGGTTCCTATTAGTATTTTAGAGGATAACGCTGGTTATGTCTGGGTTAGTTCTGGTATTTGCAATTATCTGGATCATACTATCGCGTTTTTCGCATACTTCTTGGCCAGATCCAGGGTTTTTTCAGGTTTGGATCTCGTAGTAATATGGTACCACACAGAAACAGTCAATAGAAGCTGGTTCCGAATAGTATTTTAGAGGATGACGCTGGTTATGTCTGGGTTAGTTCCGGTATTTGCAACCATCTGCCTCATACTTTCGCGATTTCGTATACTTGTTTGCCAGATCCTGGCCTTTTTCTGGCTTGGACCACGTAGTAATGTGATATCACACTGAAACAGTCAATTAAACCTGGTTGCGATTAATATTTTAGAGGATAACGCCGGTTATGTCTCGGGTAGGTCTGGGATTTGCCGTCATCTGGCTCGTATTCTCGCATTTTTCGCATACTTGTTGGCCAGATCCTGGCCTTTTTCTGGCTTGGACCACGTAGTAATGTGCTATAACACTGAAACAGTCAATTAAACCTGGTTGCGATTAATATTTTAGAGGATAACGCCGGTTATGTCTCGGGTAGGTCTGGGATTTGCCGTCATCTGGCTCGTATTTTCGCATTTTTCGCATACTTGTTGGCCGGATCCTGGGTTTTTCCTGGTTTGGATCCCGTAGTAATGAAGTTCCACACCGAAACAGTCAATTAAACCTGGTTGCGATTAATATTTTAGAGGATAACGCCGGTTATGTCTCGGTTAGGTCTGGGATTTGCCATCATCTGGCTCGTACTTTCGCATTTTTCGCATACTTGTTGGTCAGATCTTGGCCTTTTTCTGGTTTGGATCCCGTAGTAATGTGGATCCACACCGAAACAGACAATTAAACCTGGTTGCGATTAATATTTTAGAGGATAACGCCGGTTATGTCTCGGTTAGGTCAGGGATTTGCCCTCATCTGTCTCGTGCTTTCGTAATTTTCGCGTACTTGTTGGCCAGATCTTGGGTTTTTTGTGGTTTGGATCCCGTCGTAATGTGGTTCCACACCGATGCAGTCAATTAAACCTGGTTGTAATGAATATTTTGGAGGATAACGCTGGTTATGTTTGGGTTAGTTCTGGTATTTGCAATCATCTGGCTCGTACTTTCGCATTTTTCGCATACTTGTAGGCAAGATCCTGGGTTTTTTTTGGTTTGGATCACGTAGTAATGTGGTACCACACTGAAACAGTCAATTAAACCTGGTTCCGATTAATATTTTAGAGGATAACGCCGGTTAAGTCTGGGTTAGGTCTGGTATTTGCCCTCACCTGGCTCGTACTTTCGCATCTTTGGCATACTTGTTGGCAAGATCCGGGGCTTTTTTTGGTTTGGATCACGTGGTAATGCGGTACCACACAGAAACAGTCAAGTAAACCTGGTTGCGATTAATATTTTAGAGGATAACGCCGGTTACGTCTCGGTTAGGTCTGGGATTTGCCCTCATCTGGCTCATACTTTCGCATTTCTCGCATACTTGTTGGCCAGATCCTGGGCTTTTTCTGGTTTGGATCACGTAGTAATGTGGTACCAAACTGAAGCAGTCAATAAAAGCTGGCTCCGATTAGTATTTTAGAGGATAACGCCGGTTACGTCCCGGATAGGTCTGGGATTTGCCATCATCTGGCTCGTACTTTCGCATTTTTCGCATACTTGTTGGCCAGATCCTGGGCTTTTTCTGGTTTGGATCCCGGAGTAATGAAGTTCCACACCGAAACAGTCAATTAAACCTGGTTGCAATTAATATTTTAGAGGATAACGCAGGTTATGTCTCGGGTAGTTCTGGGATTTGCCGTCATCTGGCTCGTATTTTCGAATTTTTCGCATACTTGTTGGCAAGATCCTGGGCTTTTTTTGGTTTGGATCACGTAGTAATGTGGTACCACACTGAAACAGTCAATTAAACCTGGTCGCGATTAATATTTTAGAGGATAACGCCGGTTAAGTCTGGGTTAGGTCTGGTATTTGCCCTCACCTGGCTCGTACTTTCGCATCTTTGGCATACTTGTTGGCAAGATCCTGGGCGTTTTTTGGTTTGGACCACGTGGTAATGCGGTACCACACCGAAACAGTCAAGTAAACCTGGTTGCGATTAATATTTTAGAGGATAACGCCGGTTACGTCTCGGTTATGTCTGGGATTTGCCCTCATCTGGCTCATACTTTCGCATTTCTCGCATACTAGTTGGCCAGATCCTGGGCTTTTTCTGGTTTGGATCACGTAGTAATGTGGTTCCACACCGATGCAGTCAATTAAACCTGGTTGTAATGAATATTTTGGAGGATAACGCTGGTTATGTTTGGGTTAGTTCTGGTATTTGCAATCATCTGGCTCGTACTTTCGCAACTTTGGCATACTTGTTGGCAAGATCCGGGGCTTTTTTTGGTTTGGATCACGTGGTAATGCGGTACCACACCGAAACAGTCAAGTAAACCTGGTTGCGATTAATATTCTAGAGGATAACGCCGGTTATGTCTCGGTTAGGTCTGGGATTTGCCCTCATCTGGCTCATACTTTCGCATTTCTCGCATACTTGTTGGCCAGATCCTGGGTTTTTTTTGGTTTGGATCACGTCGTAATGTGGTACCACACTGAAACAGTCAATAGAAGCTGGTTCCGAATAGTATTTTAGAGGATGACGCTGGTTATGACTCGGGTAGTTCTGCGATTTGCTGTCATGTGGCTCGTATTTTCGCATTTTTCGCATACTTGTTGGCCAGATCCTGGGTTTTTTCTGGTTTGGATCCCGTGGTAATGAAGTTCCACACCGAAACAGTCAATTAAACCTGGTTGCGATTAATATTTTAGAGGATAACGCCGGTTATGTCTCGGGTAGTTCTGGGATTTGCCGTCATCTGTCTCGTATTTTCGAATTTTTCGCATACTTGTTGGCAAGATCCTGGGCTTTTTTTGGTTTGGATCACGTAGTAATGTGGTACCACACTGAAACAGTCAATTAAACCTGATTGCGATTAATATTTTAGAGGATAACGCCGGTTATGTCTCGGTTAGGTCTGGGATTTGCTATCATCTGGCTCGTACTTTCGCATTTTTCGCATACTTGTTGGCCAGATACTTGGCTTTTTCTGGTTTGGATCACGTAGTAATGTGGATCCACACTGAAACAGTCAATTAAACCTGGTTCCGATTAATATTTTAGAGGATAACGCCGGTTATGTCTGGGTTAGGTCTGGTATTTGCCCTCATCTGTCTCGTACTTTCGCATCTTTGGCATACTTGTTGGCCAGATCCTGGCCTATTTCTGGTTTGGATCACGTAGTAATGCGGTACCACACTGAAACAGTTAATTAAACCTGGTTCCGGTTAGTATTTTAGAGGATAACGCCGGTTATGTCTGGGTTAGGTCTGGTATTTGCCATCATCTGGCTCGTACTTACGCATTTTTCGCAAACTTGTTGGCCAGATCCTGGCCTTTTTCTGGATTGGATCACGTAGTAATGCGGTACCACACTGAAGCAGTCAATTAAACCTGGTTCCGGTTAGTATTTTAGAGGATAACGCCGGTTATGTCTCGGTTAGGTCTGGGATTTGCCCTCATCTGGCTCATACTTTCGCATTTCTCGCATACTTGTTGGCCAGATCCTGGCCTTTTTCTGGTTTGGATCACGTAGTAATGTGGTACCAAACTGAAGCAGTCAATAATAGCTGGTTCCGATTAGTATTTTAGAGGATAACGCCGGTTACGTCCCGGTTAGGTCTGGGATTTGCCATCATCTGGCTCGTACTTTCGCATTTTTCGCATACTTGTTGGCCAGATCCTGGGCTTTTTCTGGTTTGGATCCCGGAGTAATGAAGTTCCACACCGAAACAGTCAATTAAACCTGGTTGCAATTAATATTTTAGAGGATAACGCAGGTTATGTCTCGGGTAGTTCTGGGATTTGCCGTCATCTGGCTCGTATTTTCGAATTTTTCGCATACTTGTTGGCAAGATCCTGGGCTTTTTTTGGTTTGGATCACGTAGTAATGTGGTACCACACTGAAACAGTCAATTAAACCTGGTTCCGATTAATATTTTAGAGGATAACGCCGGTTAAGTCTGGGTTAGGTCTGGTATTTGCCCTCACCTGGCTCGTACTTTCGCATCTTTGGCATACTTGTTGGCGAGATCCTGGGCTTTTTTTGGTTTGGATCACGTGGTAATGCGGTACCACACCGAAACAGTCAAGTAAACCTGGTTGCGATTAATATTTTAGAGGATAACGCCGGTTACGTCTCGGTTAGGTCTGGGATTTGCCCTCATCTGGCTCATACTTTCGCATTTCTCGCATACTTGTTGGCCAGATCCTGGGCTTTTTCTGGTTTGGATCACGTAGTAATGTGGTACCAAACTGAAGCAGTCAATAATAGCTGGTTCCGATTAGTATTTTAGAGGATAGCGCCGGTTATGTCTCGGTTAGGTCTGGGATTTGCCCTCATCTGGCTCATACTTTCGCATTTCTCGCATACTTGTTGGCCAGATCCTGGGTTTTTTTTGGTTTGGATCACGTCGTAATGTGGTACCACACTGAAACAGTCAATAGAAGCTGGTTCCGAATAGTATTTTAGAGGATGACGCTGGTTATGACTCGGGTAGTTCTGGGATTTGCTGTCATGTGGCTCGTATTTTCGCATTTTTCGCATACTTGTTGGCCAGATCCTGGGTTTTTTCTGGTTTGGATCCCGTGGTAATGAAGTTCCACACCGAAACAGTCAATTAAACCTGGTTGCGATTAATATTTTAGAGGATAACGCAGGTTATGTCTCGGGTAGTTCTGGGATTTGCCGTCATCTGGCTCGTATTTTCGAATTTTTCGCATACTTGTTGGCAAGATCCTGGGCTTTTTTTGGTTTGGATCACGTAGTAATGTGGTACCACACTGAAACAGTCAATTAAACCTGGTTCCGATTAATATTTTAGAGGATACGCCGGTTATGTCTGGGTTAGGTCTGGTATTTGCCCTCATCTGGCTCGTACTTTCGCATCTTAGGCATACTTGTAGGCCAGATCCTGGCCTTTTTCTGGTTTGGATCACGTAGTAATGCGGTACCACACTGAAACAGTCAATTATACCTGGTTCCGGTTAGTATTTTAGAGGATAACGCCGGTTATGTCTGGGTTAGGTCTGGTATTTGCCCTCATCTGGCTCGTACTTTCGCATTTTTCGCAAACTTGTTGGCCAGATCCTGGCCTTTTTCTGGATTGGATCACGTGGTAATGCGGTACCACACCGAAACAGTTAAGTAAACCAGGTTGCGATTAATATTTTAGAGGATAACGCCGGTTATGTCTCGGTTAGGTCTGGGATTTGCCCTCATCTGGCTCATACTTTCGCATTTCTCGCATACTTGTTGGCCAGATCCTGGGCTTTTTCTGGTTTGGATCACGTAGTAATGTCGTACCAGACTGAAACAGTCAATAAAAGCTGGTTCCTATTAGTATTTTAGAGGATAACGCTGGTTATGTCTGGGTTAGTTCTGGTATATGCAATTATCTGGCTAATACTATCGCGTTTTTCGCATACTTCTTGGCCAGATCCAGGGTTTTTTCAGGTTTGGATCTCGTAGTAATATGATACCACACAGTAAGTCAATAGAAGCTGGTTCCGAATAGTATTTTAGAGGATGACGCTGGTTATGTCTGGGTTAGTTCCGGTATTTGCAACCATCTGCCTCATACTTTCGCGACTTCGTATACTTGTTTGCCAGATCCTGGCCTTTTTCTGGCTTGGACCACGTCGTAATGTGGTACCACACTGAAACAGTCAATAGAAGCTGGTTCCGAATAGTATTTTAGAGGATGACGCTGGTTATGACTCGGGTAGTTCTGGGATTTGCTGTCATGTGGCTCGTATTTTCGCATTTTTCGCATACTTGTTGGCCAGATCCTGGGTTTTTTCTGGTTTGGATCCCGTGGTAATGAAGTTCCACACCGAAACAGTCAATTAAACCTGGTTGCGATTAATATTTTAGAGGATAACGCCGGTTATGTCTCGGTTAGGTCTGGGATTTGCCCTCATCTGGCTCATACTTTCGCATTTCTCGCATACTTGTTGGCCAGATCCTGGGCTTTTTCTGGTTTGGATCACGTAGTAATGTCGTACCAGACTGAATCAGTCAATAAAAGCTGGTTCCTATTAGTATTTTAGAGGATAACGCTGGTTATGTCTGGGTTAGTTCTGGTATATGCAATTATCTGGCTAATACTATCGCATTTTTCGCATACTTGTTGGCCAGATCCTGGGCTTTTTCTGGATTGGATCCCGTAGTAATGAAGTTCCACACCGAAACAGTCAATTAAACCTGGTTGCAATTAATATTTTAGAGGATAACGCCGGTTATGTCTCGGGTAGGTCTGGGATTTGCCATCATCTGGCTCGTACTTTCGCATTTTTCGCAAACTTGTTGGCCAGATACTGGGCTTTTTCTGGTTTGGATCACGTAGTAATGCGGTACCACACTGAAACAGTCAATTATACCTGGTTCCGGTTAGTATTTTAGAGGATAACGCCGGTTATGTCTGGGTTAGGTCTGGTATTTGCCCTCATCTGGCTCGTACTTTCGCATTTTTCGCAAACTTGTTGGCCAGATCCTGGCCTTTTTCTGGATTGGATCACGTGGTAATGCGGTACCACACCGAAACAGTCAAGTAAACCAGGTTGCGATTAATATTTTAGAGGATAACGCCGGTTATGTCTCGGTTAGGTCTGGGATTTGCCCTCATCTGGCTCATACTTTCGCATTTCTCGCATACTTGTTGGCCAGATCCTGGGCTTTTTCTGGTTTGGATCACGTAGTAATGTCGTACCAGACTGAAACAGTCAATAAAAGCTGGTTCCTATTAGTATTTTAGAGGATAACGCTGGTTATGTCTGGGTTAGTTCTGGTATATGCAATTATCTGGCTAATACTATCGCGTTTTTCGCATACTTCTTGGCCAGATCCAGGGTTTTTTCAGGTTTGGATCTCGTAGTAATATGATACCACACAGAAACAGTCAATAGAAGCTGGTTCCGAATAGTATTTTAGAGGATGACGCTGGTTATGTTTGGGTTAGTTCCGGTATTTGCAACCATCTGCCTCATACTTTCGCGACTTCGTATACTTGTTTGCCAGATCCTGGCCTTTTTCTGGCTTGGACCACGTAGTAATGTGGTATCACACTGAAACACTCAATTAAACCTGGTTGCGATTAATATTTTAGAGGATAACGCCGGTTATGTCTCGGGTAGGTCTGGGATTTGCCGTCATCTGGCTCGTATTCTCGCATTTTTCGCATACTTGTTGGCCAGATCCTGGCCTTTTTCTGGCTTGGACCACGTTGTAATGTGGTACCACACTGAAGCCGTCAATAGAATCTGGTTCCGAAAGGTATTCCGGAGGAGAACGCAGGTTACGTCTTGGTTAGTTCTGGTATTTGCAATCATCTGGCTCATACTTTCGCGTTTTTCGCATACTTGTTGGCCAGATCCTGGGTTTTTTCTGGTTTGGATCCCGCAGTAATGAAGTTCCACACCGAAACAGTCAATTAAACCTGGTTGCGATTAATATTTTAGAGTATAACGCAGATTACGTCTGGGTTAGTTCTGGTATTTGCAACCATCTGGCTCATACCTTCGCGATTTCGTATACTTGTCTGCCAGATCCTGGCATTTTTCTGGCTTGGACCACGTAGTAATGTGGTATAACACTGAAACAGTCAAATAAACCTGGTTGCGATTAATATTTTAGAGGATAACGCCGGTTATGTCTCGGTTAGGTCAGGGATTTGCCCTCATCTGTCTCGTGCTTTCGTAATTTTCGCGTACTTGTTGGCCAGATCTTGGGTTTTTTGTGGTTTGGATCCCGTCGTAATATGGTTCCACACCGATGCAGTCAATTAAACCTGGTTGTAATGAATATTTTGGAGGATAACGCTGGTTATGTTTGGGTTAGTTCTGGTATTTGCAATCATCTGGCTCATACTTTCGCATCTTTGGCATACTTGTTGGCAAGGTCCTGGGCTTTTTTTGATTTGGATCACGTGGTAATACGGTACCACACCGAAACAGTCAAGTAAACCTGGTTGCGATTAATATTTTAGAGCATAACGCCGGTTACGTCTCGGTTAGGTCTGGGATTTGCCCCCATCTGGCTCATACTTTCGCATTTTTCGCATACTTGTTGGCAAGATCCTGGGCTTTTTTTGGTTTGGATCACGTAGTAATGTGGTACCACACTGAAACAGTCAATTAAACCTGGTTGCGATTAATATTTTAGAGGATAACGCCGGTTATGTCTCGGTTAGGTCTGGGATTTGCCATCATCTGGCTCGTACTTTCGCATTTTTCGCATGCTTGTTGGCCAGATACTGGGCTTTCTCTGGTTTGGATCACGTCGTAATGTGGTACCACACTGAAACAGTCAATAGAAGCTGGTTCCGAATAGTATTTTAGAGGATGACGCTGGTTATGACTCGGGTAGTTCTGGGATTTGCTGTCATGTGGCTCGTATTTTCGCATTTTTCGCATACTTGTTGGCCAGATCCTGGGTTTTTTCTGGTTTGGATCCCGTGGTAATGAAGTTCCACACCGAAACAGTCAATTAAACCTGGTTGCGATTAATATTTTAGAGGATAACGCCGGTTATGTCTCGGGTAGTTCTGGGATTTGCCGTCATCTGTCTCGTATTTTCGAATTTTTCGCATACTTGTTGGCAAGATCCTGGGCTTTTTTTGGTTTGGATCACGTAGTAATGTGGTACCACACTGAAACAGTCAGTTAAACCTGGTTGCGATTAATATTTTAGAGGATAACGCCATTTATGTCTCGGTTAGGTCTGGGATTTGCTATCATCTGGCTCGTACTTTCGCAATTTTCGCATACTTGTTGGCCAGATACTTGGCTTTTTCTGGTTTGGATCACGTAGTAATGTGGATCCACACTGAAACAGTCAATTAAACCTGGTTCCGATTAATATTTTAGAGGATAACAACGGTTATGTCTGGGTTAGGTCTGGTATTTGCCCCCATCTGTCTCGTATTTTCGCATCTTTGGCATACTTGTTGGCCAGATCCTGGCCCATTTCTGGTTTGGATCACGTAGTAATGCGGTACCACACTGAAACAGTTAATTAAACCTGGTTCCGGTTAGTATTTTCGATGATAACGCCGGTTATGTCTGGGTTAGGTCTGGTATTTGCCATCATCTGCCTCGTACTTTCGCATTTTTCGCAAACTTGTTGGCCAGATCCTGGCCTTTTTCTGGATTGGATCACGTAGTAATGCGGTACCACACTGAAGCAGTCAATTAAACCTGGTTCCGGTTAGTATTTTAGAGGATAACGCCGGTTATGTCTCGGTTAGGTCTGGGATTTGCCCTCATCTGGCTCATACTTTCGCATTTCTCGCATACTTGTTGGCCAGATCCTGGGCTTTTTCTGGTTTGGATCACGTAGTAATGTGGTACCACACTGAAACAGTCACTAAGAGCGGGTTCCTATTAGTATTTTAGAGGATAACGCTGGTTATGTCTGGGTTAGTTCTGGTATTTGCAATTATCTGGATCATACTATCGCGTTTTTCGCATACTTCTTGGCCAGATCCAGGGTTTTCTCAGGTTTGGATCTCGTAGTAATATGGTACCACACAGAAACAGTCAATAGAAGCTGGTTCCGAATAGTATTTTAGAGGATGACGCTGGTTATGTCTGGGTTAGTTCCGGTATTTGCAACCATCTGCCTCATACTTTCGCGATTTCGTATACTTGTTTGCAAGATCCTGGGTTTTTTTTGGTTTGGATCACGTAGTAATGTGGTACCACACTGAAACAGTCAATTAAACCTGGTTCCGATTAATATTTTAGAGGATAACGCCGGTTATGTCTCGGTTAGGTCAGGGATTTGCCCTCATCTGTCTCGTGCTTTCGTAATTTTCGCGTACTTGTTGGCCAGATCTTGGGTTTTTTGTGGTTTGGATCCCGTCGTAATATGGTTCCACACCGATGCAGTCAATTAAACCTGGTTGTAATGAATATTTTGGAGGATAACGCTGGTTATGTTTGGGTCAGTTCTGGTATTTGCAATCATCTGGCTCGTACTTTCGCATTTTTCGCATACTTGTTGGCAAGATCCTGGGTTTTTTTTGGTTTGGATCTCGTAGTAATGTGGTACCACACTGAAACAGTCAATTAAACCTGGTTCCGATTAATATTTTAGAGGATAACGCCGGTTAAGTCTGGGTTAGGTCTGGTATTTGCCCTCACCTGGCTCGTACTTTCGCATTTTTCGCAAACTTGTTGGCCAGATCCTGGCCTTTTTCTGGATTGGATCACGTGGTAATGCGGTACCACACCGAAGCAGTCAAGTAAACCAGGTTGCGATTAATATTTTAGAGGATAACGCCGGTTATGTCTCGGTTAGGTCTGGGATTTGCCCTCATCTGGCTCATACTTTCGCATTTCTCGCATACTTGTTGGCCAGATCCTGGGCTTTTTCTGGTTTGGATCACGTAGTAATGTCGTACCAGACTGAATCAGTCAATAAAAGCTGGTTCCTATTAGTATTTTAGAGGATAACGCTGGTTATGTCTGGGTTAGTTCTGGTATATGCAATTATCTGGCTAATACTATCGCGTTTTTCGCATACTTCTTGGCCAGATCCAGGGTTTTTTCAGGTTTGGATGTCGTAGTAATATGATACGACACAGAAACAGTCAATAGAAGCTGGTTCCGAATAGTATTTTAGAGGATGACGCTGGTTATGTCTGGGTTAGTTCCGGTATTTGCAACCATCTGCCTCATACTTTCGCGACTTCGTATACTTGTTTGCCAGATCCTGGCCTTTTTCTGGCTTGGACCACGTAGTAATGTGGTATCACACTGAAACACTCAATTAAACCTGGTTGCGATTAATATTTTAGAGGATAACGCCGGTTATGTCTCGGGTAGGTCTGGGATTTGCCGTCATCTGGCTCGTATTCTCGCATTTTTCGCATACTTGTTGGCCAGATCCTGGCCTTTTTCTGGCTTGGACCACGTTGTAATGTGGTACCACACTGAAGCCGTCAATAGAATCTGGTTCCGAAAGGTATTCCGGAGGATAACGCAGGTTACGTCTTGGTTAGTTCTGGTATTTGCAATCATCTGGCTCATACTTTCGCGTTTTTCGCATACTTGTTGGCCGGATCCTGGGTTTTTCCTGGTTTGGATCCCGTAGTAATGAAGTTCCACACCGAAACAGTCAATTAAACCTGGTTGCGATTAATATTTTAGAGGATAACGCCGTTATGTCTCGGTTAGGTCTGGGATTTGCCATCATCTGGCTCGTACTTTCGCATTTTTCGCATACTTGTTGGTCAGATCTTGGCCTTTTTCTGGTTTGGATCCCGTAGTAATGTGGATCCACACCGAAACAGACAATTAAACCTGGTTGCGATTAATATTTTAGAGGACAACGCCCGTTATGTCTCGGTTAGGTCAGGGATTTGCCCTCATCTGTCTCGTGCTTTCGTAATTTTCGCGTACTTGTTGGCCAGATCTTGGGTTTTTTGTGGTTTGGATCCCGTCGTAATGTGGTTCCACACCGATGCAGTCAATAAAACCTGGTTGTAATGAATATTTTGGAGGATAACGCTGGTTATGTTTGGGTTAGTTCTGGTATTTGCAATCATCTGGCTCGTACTTTCGCATTTTTCGCATACTTGTTGGCAAGATCCTGGGTTTTTTTTGGTTTGGATCACGTAGTAATGTGGTACCACACTGAAACAGTCAATTAAACCTGGTTCCGATTAATATTTTAGAGGATAACGCCGGTTAAGTCTGGGTTAGGTCTGGTATTTGTCCTCACCTGGCTCGTACTTTCGCATTTTTCGCAAACTTGTTGGCCAGATCCTGGCCTTTTTCTGGATTGGATCACGTGGTAATGCGGTACCACACCGAAACAGTCAAGTAAACCAGGTTGCGATTAATATTTTAGAGGATAACGCCGGTTATGTCTCGGTTAGGTCTGGGATTTGCCCTCATCTGGCTCATACTTTCGCATTTCTCGCATACTTGTTGGCCAGATCCTGGGCTTTTTCTGGTTTGGATCACGTAGTAATGTCGTACCAGACTGAATCAGTGAATAAAAGCTGGTTCCTATTAGTATTTTGGAGGATAACGCTGGTTATGTCTGGGTTAGTTCTGGTATATGCAATTATCTGGCTAATACTATCGCGTTTGTCGCATACTTCTTGGCCAGATCCAGGGTTTTTTCAGGTTTGGATGTCGTAGTAATATGATACCACACAGAAACAGTCAATAGAAGCTGGTTCCGAATAGTATTTTAGAGGATGACGCTGGTTATGTCTGGGTTAGTTCCGGTATTTGCAACCATCTGCCTCATACTTTCGCGACTTCGTATACTTGTTTGCCAGATCCTGGCCTTTTTCTGGCTTGGACCACGTAGTAATGTGGTATCACACTGAAACACTCAATTAAACCTGGTTGCGATTAATATTTTAGAGGATAACGCCGGTTATGTCTCGGGTAGGTCTGGGATTTGCCGTCATCTGGCTCGTATTCTCGCATTTTTCGCATACTTGTTGGCCAGATCCTGGCCTTTTTCTGGCTTGGACCACGTTGTAATGTGGTACCACACTGAAGCCGTCAATAGAATCTGGTTCCGAAAGGTATTCCGGAGGATAGGTTACGTCTTGGTTAGTTCTGGTATTTGCAATCATCTGGCTCATACTTTCGCGTTTTTCGCATACTTGTTGGCCAGATCCTGGGTTTTTTCTGGTTTGGATCCCGTAGTAATGAAGTTCCACACCGAAACAGTCAATTAAACCTGGTTGCGATTAATATTTTAGAGGATAACGCAGGTTACGTCTGGGTTAGTTCTGGTATTTGCAACCATCTGGCTCATACTTTCGCATTTTTCGCATACTTGTTGGCAAGATCCTGGGTTTTTTTTGGTTTGGATCACGTAGTAATGTGGTACCACACTGAAACAGTCAATTAAACCTGGTTCCGATTAATATTTTAGAGGATAACGCCGGTTATGTCTCGGTTAGGTCAGGGATTTGCCCTCATCTGTCTCGTGCTTTCGTAATTTTCGCGTACTTGTTGGCCAGATCTTGGGTTTTTTGTGGTTTGGATCCCGTCGTAATATGGTTCCACAACGATGCAGTCAATTAAACCTGGTTGTAATGAATATTTTGGAGGATAACGCTGGTTATGCTTGGGTTTGTTCTGGTATTTGCAATCATCTGGCTCGTACTTTCGCATTTTTCGCATACTTGTTGGCAAGATCCTGGGTTTTTTTTGGTTTGGATCACGTAGTAATGTGGTACCACACTGAAACAGTCAATTAAACCTGGTTCCGATTAATATTTTAGAGGATAACGCCGGTTAAGTCTGGGTTAGGTCTGGTATTTGCCCTCACCTGGCTCGTACTTTCGCATCTTTGGCATACTTGTTGGCAAGGTCCTGGGCTTTTTTTGATTTGGATCACGTGGTAATACGGTACCACACCGAAACAGTCAAGTAAACCTGGTTGCGATTAATATTTTAGAGGATAACGCCGGTTACGTCTCGGTTAGGTCTGGGATTTGCCCTCATCTGGCTCATACTTTCGCATTTCTCGCATACTTGTTGGCCAGATCCTGGGCTTTTTCTGGTTTGGATCACGTAGTAATGTGGTACCAAACTGAAACTGTCAATAAAAGCAGGTTCCGATTAGTATTTTAGAGGATAACGCCGTTTACGTCTTGGTTAGGTCTGGGATTTGCCATCATCTGGCTCGTACTTTCGCATTTTTCGCATACTTGTTGGCCAGATCCTGGGCTTTTTCTGGTTTGGATCCCGTAGTAATGAAGTTCCACACTGAAACAGTCAATTAAACCTGGTTGCGATTAATATTTTAGAGGATAACGCCGGTTATGTCTCGGGTAGTTCTGGGATTTGCCGTCATCTGGCTCGTATTTTCGAATTTTTCGCATACTTGTTGGCAAGATCCTGGGCTTTTTTTGGTTTGGATCACGTAGTAATGTGGATCCACACTGAAACAGTCAATTAAACCTGGTTCCGATTAATATTTTAGAGGATAACGCCGGTTATGTCTGGGTTAGGTCTGGTATTTGCGCTCATCTGGCTCGTACTTTCGCATTTTTCGCAAACTTGTTGGCCAGATCCTGGGCTTTTTCTGGTTTGGATCACGTAGTAATGTCGTACCAGACTGGAACAGTCAATAAAAGCTGGTTCCTATTAGTATTTTAGAGGATAACGCTGGTTATGTCTGGGTTAGTTCTGGTATTTGCAATTATCTGGCTCGTACTATCGCGATTTTCGCATACTTCTTGGCCAGATCCAGGGTTTTTTCAGGTTTGGATCACGTAGTAATATGGTACCACACAGAAACAGTCAATAGAAGCTGGTTCCGAATAGTATTTTAGAGGATGACGCTGGTTATGTCTGGGTTAGTTCTGGTATTTGCAACCATCTGCCTCATACTTTCGCGATTTCGTATACTTGTTTGCCAGATCCTGGCCTTTTTCTGGCTTGGACCACGTAGTAATGTGGTATCACACAGAAACAGTCAATTAAACCTGGTTGCGATTAATATTTTAGAGGATAACGCCGATAATGTCTCGGGTAGGTCTGGGATTTGCCGTCATCTAGCTCGTATTTTCGCATTTTTCGCATACTTGTTGGCCAGATCCTGGCCTTTTTCTGGCTTGGACCACGTTGTAATGTGGTACCACACTGAAACAGTCAATTAAACCTGGTTGCGATTAATATTTTAGAGGATAACGCCGGTTATGTCTCGGTTAGGTCTGGGATTTGCCATCATCTGGCTCGTACTTTCGCATTTTTCGCATACTTGTTGGCCAGATACTGGGCTTTTTCTGGTTTGGACCACGTTGTAATGTGGTACCACACTGAAGCGGTCAATAGAATCTGGTTCCGAAAGGTATTCTGGAGGATAACGCAGGTTACGTCTTGGTTAGTTCTGGTATTTGCAATCGTCTGGCTCATACTTTCGCGTTTTTCGCATACTTGTTGGCCAGATCCTGGGCTTTTTCTGGTTTGGATCCCGTAGTAATGAAGTTCCACACCGAAACAGTCAATTAAACCTGGTTGCGATTAATATTTTAGAGGATAACGCCGGTTATGTCTCGGTTAGGTCTGGGATTTGCCATCATCTGGCTCGTACTTTCGCATTTTTCGCATGCTTGTTGGCCAGAAACTGGGCTTTCTCTGGTTTGGATCACGTAGTAATGTGGATCCACACTGAAACAGTCAATTAAACCTGGTTCCGATTAATATTTTAGAGGATAACGCCGGTTATGTCTGGGTTAGGTCTGGTATTTGCCCTCATCTGGCTCGTACTTTCGCATTTTTCGCAAATTTGTTGGCCAGATCCTGGCCTTCTTCTGGATTGGATCACGTGGTAATGCGGTACCACACTGAAACAGTCAATTAAACCTGGTTCCGGTTAGTATTTTAGAGGATAACGCCGGTTATGTCTGGGTTAGATCTGGTATTTGTCCTCATCTGGCTCGTAGTTTCGCATTTTTCGCAAACTTGTTGGCCAGATCCTGGCCTTTTTCTAGATTGGATCACGTGGTAATGCGGTACCACACCGAAACAGTCAAGTAAACCTGGTAGCGATTAATATTTTAGAGGATAACGCCGGTTATGTCTCGGTTAGGTCTGGGATTTGCCATCATCTGGCTCGTACTTTCGCATTTTTCGCATACTTGTTGGCCAGATACTGGGCTTTTTCTGGTTTGGACCACGTTGTAATGTGGTACCACACTGAAGCGGTCAATAGAATCTGGTTCCGAAAGGTATTCCGGAGGATAACGCAGGTTATGTCTCGGTTAGGTCTGGGATTTGCCCTCATCTGGCTCATACTTTCGCATTTCTCGCATACGTGTTGGCCAGATCCTGGGCTTTTTCTGGTTTGGACCACGTTGTAATGTGGTACCACACTGAAGCGGTCAATAGAATCTGGTTCCGATAGGTATTCTGGAGGATAACGCAGGTTACGTCTTGGTTAGTTCTGGTATTTGCAACCATCTGGCTCATACTTTCGCGATTTCGTATACTTGTTTGCCAGATCCTGGCCTTTCCCTGGCTTGGACCACGTAGTAATGTGGTATCACACTGAAACAGTCAATTAAACCTGGTTGCGATTAATATTTTAGAGGATAACGCCGGTTATGTCTCGGTTAGGTCTGGGATTTGCCCTCATCTGGCTCATACTTTCGCATTTCTCGCATACGTGTTGGCCAGACCCTGGGCTTTTTCTGGTTTGGACCACGTAGGAATGTGGTATCACACTGAAACAGTCAATTAAACCTGGTTGCGATTAATATTTTAGAGGATAACGCCGGTTATGTCTCGGGTAGGTCTGGGATTTGCCGTCAGCTAGCTCGTATTTTCGCATTTTTCGCATACTTGTTGGCCAGATCCTGGCCTTTTTCTGGCTTGGACCACGTTGTAATGTGGTACCACACTGAAGCAGTCAATTAAACCTGGTTGCGATTATTATTTTAGAGGATAACGCCGGTTATGTCTCGGTTAGGTCTGGGATTTGCCATCATCTGGCTCGTACTTTCGCATTTTTCGCATACTTGTTGGCCAGATACTGGGCTTTTTCTGGTTTGGACCACGTTGTAATGTGGTACCACACTGAAGCGGTCAATAGAATCTGGCTCCGAAAGGTATTCTGGAGGATAACGCAGGTTACGTCTTGGTTAGTTCTGGTATTTGCAATCATCTGGCTCATACTTTCGCGTTTTTCGCATACATGTTGGCCAGATCCTGGGCTTTTTCTGGTTTGGATCCCGTAGTAATGAAGTTCCACACCGAAACAGTCAATTAAACCTGGTTCCGATTAATATTTTAGAGGATAACGCCGGTTATGTCTGGGTTAGGTCTGGTATTTGCCCTCATCTGGCTCGTACTTTCGCATTTTTCGCAAACTTGTTGGCCAGATCCTGGCCTTTTTCTGGATTGGATCACGTGGTAATGCGGTACCACACCGAAACAGTCAAGTAAACCTGGTTGTGATTAATATTTTAGAGGATAACGCCGGTTATGTCTCGTTTAGGTCTGGGATTTGCCCTCATCTGGCTCATACTTTCGCATTTCTCGCATACGTGTTGGCCAGATCCTGGGCTTTTTCTGGTTTGGACCACGTTGTAATGTGGTACCACACTGAAGCGGTCAATAGAATCTGGTTCCGAAATGTATTCTGGAGGATAACGCAGGTTACGTCTTGGTTAGTTCTGGTATTTGCAACCATCTGGCTCATACCTTCGCGATTTCGTATACTTGTTTGCCAGATCCTGGCCTTTTCCTGGCTTGGACCACGTAGTAATGTGGTATCACACTGAAACAGTCAATTAAACCTGGTTGCGATTAATATTTTAGAGGATAACGCCGGTTATGTCTCGGGTAGTTCTGGGATTTGCCGTTATCTGGCCCGTATTTTCGCATTTTTCGCATACTTGTTGGCAAGATCCTGGCCTTTTCCTGGCTTGGACCACGTAGTAATGTGGTATCACACTGAAACAGTCAATTAAACCTGGTTGCGATTAATATTTTAGAGGATAACGCCGGTTATGTCTCGGTTAGGTCTGGGATTTGCCCTCATCTGGCTCATACTTTCGCATTTCTCGCATACGTGTTGGCCAGATCCTGGGCTTTTTCTGGTTTGGACCACGTAGGAATGTGGTATCACACTGAAACAGTCAATTAAACCTGGTTGCGATTAATATTTTAGAGGATAACGCCGGTTATGTCTCGGGTAGGTCTGGGATTTGCCGTCAGCTAGCTCGTATTTTCGCATTTTTCGCATACTTGTTGGCCAGATCCTGGCCTTTTTCTGGCTTGGACCACGTTGTAATGTGGTACCACACTGAAGCAGTCAATTAAACCTGGTTGCGATTATTATTTTAGAGGATAACGCCGGTTATGTCTGGGTTAGGTCTGGTACTTGCCCTCATCTGGCTCGTACTTTCGCATTTTTCGCATACTTGTAGGCAGGATCCTGGCCTTTTTCTGGTTTGGATCACGTAGTAATGTGGTACCACACTGAAACAGTCAATAAAAGCTGGTTCCGATTAGTATTTTAGAGGATAACGCTGGTTATGTCTGGGTTAGTTCGGGTATTTGCAATTATCTGGCTCATACTATCGCGTTTTTCGCATACTTCTTGGCCAGATCCAGAGTTTTCTCAGGTTTCGATCACGTAGTAATATGGTACCACACAGAAACAGTCAATAGAAGCTGGTTCCGAATAGTATTTTAGAGGATGACGCTGGTTATGTCTGGGTTAGTTCTGGTATTTGCAACAATCTGGCTCATACTTTCGCGATTTCGTATACTTGTTTGCCAGATCCTGGCCTTTTTCTGGCTTGGATCCCGTAGTAATGAAGTTCCACACCGAAACAGTAAATTAAACCTGGTTGCGATTAATATTTTAGTGGATAACGCCGGTTATGTCTCGGGTAGTTCTGGGATTTGCCGTTATCTGGCTCGTATTTTCGCATTTTTCGCATACTTGTTGGCAAGATCCTGGGCTTTTTTTGGTTTGGATCTCGTAGTAATGTGGTACCACACTGAAACAGCCAATTAAACCTGGTTGCGATTAATATTTTAGAGGATAACGCCGGTTATGTCTCGGTTAGGTCTGGGATTTGCCATCATCTGGCTCGTACTTTCGCATTTTTCGCATACTTATTGGCCAGATCCTGGCCTTTTTCTGGTATGGATCCCGTAGTAATGTGGATCCACAACGAAACGGACAATAAAACCTGGTTGCGATTAATATTTTAGAGGATATGCCGGTTATGTCTGGGCTAGGTCTGGAACTTGCCCACATCTGGCTCGTACTTTCGCATTTTTCGCATACTTGTTGGCCGGATACTGGGCTTTTTCTGTTTTGGATCACGTAGTAATGTGGTACCACACTGAAACAGTCAATAAAAGCTGGTTCCGAATAGTATTTTAGAGGATAACGCAGGTAACGTCTGGGTTAGTTCTGGTATTTGCAATCATCTGCCTCGTACTTTCGCATTTTTCGCATACTTGTTGGCAAGATCCTGGGTTTTTTTTGGTTAGGATCACGTAGTAATGTGGTACCACACTGAAACTGTCAATTAAACCTGGTTCCGATTAATATTTTGGCGGATAATGCCGGTTATGTCTGGGTTAGGTCTGGTATTTGCCCTCATCTGGCTCGTACTTTCGCATTTTTCGCATACTTGTTGGCCAAATCCTGGCCTTTTTCTGGTTTGGATCACGTAGTAATGCGGTACCACACTGAAACAGTCAATTAAACCTGGTTTCAGTTAGTATTTTAGAGGATAACGCCGGTTATGTCTGGGTTAGGTCTGGTATTTGCCCTCATCTGGCTCGTACTTTCGCATTTCTCGCATACTTGTTGGCCAGATCCTGGGCTTTTTCTGGTTTGGATCACGTAGTAATGTGGTACCACACTGAAACAGTCAATAAAAGCTGGTTCCGATTAGTATTTTAGAGGATAACGCTGGTTATGTCTGGGTTAGTTCTGGTATTTGCAATTATCTGGCTCATACTATCGCGTTTTTCGCATGCTTCTAGGCCAGATCCAGGGTTTTTTCAGGTTTGGATCCCGTAGTAATGTGGTTCCACACCGAAACAGTCAATTAAACCTGGTTGGAATGAATATTTTAGGGGATAACGCCGGTTATGTCTGGGTTAGGTCTGGTATTTGCCCTCATCTGCCTCGTATTTTCGCATTTTTCGCATACTTGTTGGCCAGATCCTGGCCTTTTTCTGGTTTGGATCACGTTGTAATGTGGTACCACCCTGAAACGGTGAATAAGAGCTGGTGGCGATTAATATTTTAGAGGATAACGCTGGTTATGTCTGGGTTAGTTCTGGTATTTGCAATCATCTGGCCCATACTTTTGCAATTTTCTCGTACTTGTTGGCCATATCTTGGGTTTTCTGTGGCTTGGATCCCGTCGAAATCTGGTTCCACACCGAAGCAGTCAATCAAACCTGGTTGCGATGAATATTTTGGAGGATAACGCTGGTTATGTTTGGGTTAGTTCTGGTATTTGCAATCATCTGACTCGTACTTTCGCATTTTTCGCATACTTGTTGGCAAGATTATGGGCTTTTTTTAGTTTGGATCACGTAGTAATGTGGTACCACACTGAAACAGTCAATAAAAGCTGGTTCCGAATAGTATTTTAGAGGATAGCGCAGGTTACGTCTGGGTTAGTTCTGGTATTTGCAATCATCTGGCTCATACATTCGCGTTTTTCGCATACATCTTTGCCGGATCCTGGGTTTTTTCTGGTTTGGATCCCGTAGTAATGAAGTTCCAAACCGAAACAGTCAATTAAACCTGGTTGCGATTAATATTTTAGAGGATAACGCCGGTTATGTCTCGGGTAGGTCTGGGATTTGCCGTCATCTGGCTCGTATTTTCGCATTTCTCGCATACTTGTTGGCCAGATCCTGGCCTTTTCCTGGCTTGGACCACGTAGTAATGTGGTATCACACTGAAACAGTCAATAAAAGCTGGTTCCGAATAGTATTTTAGAGGATAACGCAGGTAACGTCTGGGTTAGTTCTGGTATTTGCAACCATCTGCCTCGTACTTTCGCATTTCTCGTATACGTGTTGGCCAGATCCTGGGTTTTTTTCTGGTTTGGATCCCGTAGTAATGAAGTTCCACTCTGAAACAGTCAATTAAACCTGGTTCCGATTAATATTTTAGAGGATAACGCTGGTTATGTCTGGGTTAGTTCTGTTATTTGCAATCATCTGGCTCATACTTTCGCAATTTTCGCGTACTTGTTGGCCAGATCTTGGGTTTTTAGTGGTTTGGATCCCTTCGTAATGTCGTTCCACACCGAAGCAGTCAATTAAACCTGGTTGCGATGAATATTTTGGAGGATAACGCTGGTTATGTTTGGGTTAGTTCTGGTATTTGCAATCATCTGGCTCGTACTTTCGCATTTTTCGCATACTTGTTGGCCAGATCCTGGCCTTTTCCTGGCTTGGACCACGTAGTAATGTGGTATCACACTGAAACAGTCAATTAAACCTGGTTGCGATTAATATCTTAGAGGATAACGCCGGTTATGTCTCGGGTAGGTCTGGGATTTGCCGTCATCTAGCTCGTATTTTCGCATTTTTCGCATACTTGTTGGCCAGATGCTGGCCTTTTTCTGGCTTTGACCACGTAGTAATGTGGTATCACACTGAAACAGTCAATAGAATCTAGTTCCGAATAGTATTTTAGAGGATAACGCAGGTTACGTGTGGGTTAGTTCTGGTATTTGCCTTCATCTGGCTCGTACCTTCGCATTTTTCGCTTACTTGTTGGCCAGATCCTGGCCTTTTTCTGGCTTGGACCACGAAGTAATGTGGTACCACACTGAAACAGTCAATTAAACCTGGTCCCGATTAATATTTTAGAGGATAACGCCGGTTATGTCTGGGTTAGGTCTGGTATTTGCCCTCATCTGGCTCGTACTTTCGCATTTTTCGCATACTTGTAGGCAGGATCCTGGCCTTTTTCTGGTTTGGATCACGTAGTAATGCGGTACCACACCGAAACAGTCAATTAAACCTAGTTCCGATTAATATTTTAGAGGATAACGCCGGTTATGTCTGGGTTAGGTCTGGTATTTGTCCTCATCTGGCTCGTACTTTCGCATTTTTCGCTTACTTGTTGGGCAGATCCTGACCTTTTTCTGGCTTGGACCACATAGTAATGAGGTACCACACTGAAACAGTCAATTAAACCTGGTTCCGATTAATATTTAAGAAGATAACGCTGGTTATATCTGGGTTAGTTCTGGTATTTGCAATCATCTGGCTCATACTTTCGCATTTTTCGCATACTTGTCGGCAGGATCCTGAGCTTTTTTTGGTTTGGATCACGTAGTAATGTGGTACCACACTGAAACAGTCAATTAAACCTGGTTCCGATTAATATTTTAGAAGATAACGCTGGTTATATCTGGGTTAGTTCTGGTATTTGCAATCATCTGGCTCATACTTTCGCATTTATCGCATACTTGTTGGCCAGATCCAGGCCTTTTTCTGGCTTGGACCACGTAGTAATGAGGTACCACACTGAAACAGTCAATTAAACCTGGTTCCGATTAATATTTTAGAGGATAACGCCGGTTATGTCTGGGTTAGTTCTGTTATTTGTAATCATCTGGTTCATTTTTTCGCAATTTTCGCGTACTAGTTGGCCAGATCTTGGGTTTTTTGTGGTTTGGATCCCGTCGTAATGTCGTTCCACACCGAAGCAGTCAATTAAACCTGGTTGCGATGAATATTTTGGAGGATAACGCTGGTTATGTTTGGGCTAGTTCTGGTATTTGCAATCATCTGGCTCGTACTTTCGCAATTTTCGCATACTTGTTGGCAAGATCCTGGGCTGTTTTTGGTTTGGATCACGTAGTAATGTGATACCACACTGAAACAGTCAATGAAAGCTGGTTCCGAATAGTATTTTAGAGGATAGCCCAGGTTACGTCTGGGTTAGTTCTGGTATTTGCAATCATCTGGCTCATACATTCGCGTTTTTCGCATACATCTTTGCCAGATCCTGGGTTTTTTCTGGTTTGGATCCCGTAGTAATGAAGTTCCACACCGAAACAGTCAATTAAACCTGGTTGCGATTAATATTTTAGAGGATAACGCCGGTTATGTCTCGGGTAGGTCTGGGATTTGCCGTCATCTGGCTCGTATTTTCGCATTTCTCGCTTACTTGTTGGCCAGATCCTGGCCTTTTCCTGGCTTGGACCACGTAGTAATGTGGTATCACACTGAAACAGTCAATTAAACCTGGTTGCGATTAATATCTTAGAGGATAACGCCGGTTATGTCTCGGGTAGGTCTGGGATTTGCCGTCATCTAGCTCGTATTTTCGCATTTTTCGCATACTTGTTGGCCAGATCCTGGCCTTTTTCTGGCTTGGACCACGAAGTAATGTGGTACCACACTGAAACAGTCAATAGAATCTAGTTCCGAATAGTATTTTGGAGGATAACGCAGGTTATGTCTGGGTTAGGTCTGGTATTTGCAATCATCTGGCTCATACTTTCGCGTTTTTCACATACTTGTTGGCCAGATCCTGGGTTTTTTTCTGGTTTGGATCCCGTAGTAATGAAGTTCCGCACTGAAACAGTCAATTAAACCTGGTTGCGATTAATATTTTAGAGGATAACGCCGGTTATGTCTCGGTTAGGTCTGGGATTTGCCATCATCTGGCTCGTACTTTCGCATTTTTCGCATGCTTGTTGGCCAGAAACTGGGCTTTCTCTGGTTTGGATCACGTAGTAATGTGGATCCACACTGAAACAGTCAATTAAACCTGGTTCCGATTAATATTTTAGAGGATAACGCCGGTTATGTCTGGGTTAGGTCTGGTATTTGCCCTCATCTGGCTCGTACTTTCGCATTTTTCGCAAACTTGTTGGCCAGATCCTGGCCTTTTTCTGGATTGGATCACGTGGTAATGCGGTACCACACTGAAACAGTCAATTAAACCTGGTTCCGGTTAGTATTTTAGAGGATAACGCCGGTTATGTCTGGGTTAGATCTGGTATTTGTCCTCATCTGGCTCGTACTTTCGCATTTTTCGCAAACTTGTTGGCCAGATCCTGGCCTTTTTCTGGATTGGATCACGTGGTAATGCGGTACCACACCGAAACAGTCAAGTAAACCTGGTTGCGATTAATATTTTAGAGGATAACGCCGGTTATGTCTCGGTTAGGTCTGGGATTTGCCATCATCTGGCTCGTACTTTCGCATTTTTCGCATACTTGTTGGCCAGATACTGGGCTTTTTCTGGTTTGGACCACGTTGTAATGTGGTACCACACTGAAGCGGTCAATAGAATCTGGTTCCGAAAGGTATTCCGGAGGATAACGCAGGTTATGTCTCGGTTAGGTCTGGGATTTGCCCTCATCTGGCTCATACTTTCGCATTTCTCGCATACGTGTTGGCCAGATCCTGGGCTTTTTCTGGTTTGGACCACGTTGTAATGTGGTACCACACTGAAGCGGTCAATAGAATCTGGTTCCGAAAGGTATTCTGGAGGATAACGCAGGTTGCGTCTTGGTTAGTTCTGGTATTTGCAACCATCTGGCTCATACTTTCGCGATTTCGTATACTTGTTTGCCAGATCCTGGCCTTTTCCTGGCTTGGACCACGTAGTAATGTGGTATCACACTGAAACAGTCAATTAAACCTGGTTGCGATTAATATTTTAGAGGATAACGCCGGTTATGTCTCGGTTAGGTCTGGGATTTGCCCTCATCTGGCTCATACTTTCGCATTTCTCGCATACGTGTTGGCCAGATCCTGGGCTTTTTCTGGTTTGGACCACGTAGGAATGTGGTATCACACTGAAACAGTCAATTAAACCTGGTTGCGATTAATATTTTAGAGGATAACGCCGGTTATGTCTCGGGTAGGTCTGGGATTTGCCGTCAGCTAGCTCGTATTTTCGCATTTTTCGCATGCTTGTTGGCCAGATCCTGGCCTTTTTCTGGCTTGGACCACGTTGTAATGTGGTACCACACTGAAGCAGTCAATTAAACCTGGTTGCGATTATTATTTTAGAGGATAACGCCGGTTATGTCTCGGTTAGTTCTGGTATTTGCCTTCATCTGGCTCGTACCTTCGCATTTTTCGCTTACTTGTTGGCCAGATCCTGGCCTTTTTCTGGCTTGGACCACGAAGTAATGTGGTACCACACTGAAACAGTCAATTAAACCTGGTCCCGATTAATATTTAAGAAGATAACGATGGTTATATCTGGGTTAGTTCTGGTATTTGCAATCATCTGGCTCATACTTTCGCATTTTTCGCATACTTGTTGGCAGGATCCTGAGCTTTTTTTGGTTTGGATCACGTAGTAATGTGGTACCACACTGAAACAGTCAATTAAACCTGGTTCCGATTAATATTTTAGAAGATAACGCTGGTTATATCTGGGTTAGTTCTGGTATTTGCAATCATCTGGCTCATACTTTCGCATTTATCGCATACTTGTTGGCCAGATCCAGGCCTTTTTCTGGCTTGGACCACGTAGTAATGAGGTACCACACTGAAACAGTCAATTAAACCTGGTTCCGATTAATATTTTAGAGGATAACGCCGGTTATGTCTGGGTTAGTTCTGTTATTTGTAATCATCTGGTTCATTTTTTCGCAATTTTCGCGTACTAGTTGGCCAGATCTTGGGTTTTTTGTGGTTTGGATCCCGTCGTAATGTCGTTCCACACCGAAGCAGTCAATTAAACCTGGTTGCGATGAATATTTTGGAGGATAACGCTGGTTATGTTTGGGCTAGTTCTGGTATTTGCAATCATCTGGCTCGTACTTTCGCATTTTTCGCATACTTGTTGGCAAGATCCTGGGCTTTTTTTGGTTTGGATCACGTAGTAATGTGGTACCACACTGAAACAGTCAATGAAAGCTGGTTCCGAATAGTATTTTAGAGGATAGCCCAGGTTACGTCTGGGTTAGTTCTGGTATTTGGAATCATCTGGCTCATACATTCGCGTTTTTCGCATACATCTTTGCCAGATCCTGGGTTTTTTCTGGTTTGGATCCCGTAGTAATGAAGTTCCACACCGAAACAGTCAATTAAACCTGGTTGCGATTAATATTTTAGAGGATAACGCCGGTTATGTCTCGGGTAGGTCTGGGATTTGCCGTCATCTGGCTCGTATTTTCGCATTTCTCGCTTACTTGTTGGCCAGATCCTGGCCTTTTCCTGGCTTGGACCACGTAGTAATGTGGTATCACACTGAAACAGTCAATTAAACCTGGTTGCGATTAATATCTTAGAGGATAACGCCGGTTATGTCTCGGGTAGGTCTGGGATTTGTCGTCATCTAGCTCGTATTTTCGCATTTTTCGCATACTTGTTGGCCAGATCCTGGCCTTTTTCTGTCTTCGACCACGTAGTAATGTGGTATCACACTGAAACAGTCAATAGAATCTAGTTCCGAATAGTATTTTGGAGGATAACGCAGGTTACGTCTGGGTTAGTTCTGGTATTTGCAATCATCTGGCTCATACTTTCGCGTTTTTCACATACTTGTTGGCCAGATCCTGGGTTTTTTTCTGGTTTGGATCCCGTAGTAATGAAGTTCCGCACTGAAACAGTCAATTAAACCTGGTTCCGATTAATATTTTAGAGGATAACGCTGGTTATGTCTGGGTTAGTTCTGTTATTTGCAATCATCTGGCTCATACTTTCGCAATTTTCGCGTACTTGTTGGCCAGATCTTGGGTTTTTAGTGGTTTGGATCCCTTCGTAATGTCGTTCCACACCGAAGCAGTCAATTAAACCTGGTTGCGATGATTATTTTGGAGGATAACGCTGGTTATGTTTGGGTTAGTTCTGGTATTTGCAATCATCTGGCTCGTACTTTCGCATTTTTCGCATACTTGTTGGCAAGATCCTGGGCTTTTTTTGGTGTGGATCACGTAGTAATGTGGTACCACACTGAAACAGTCAATAAAAGCTGGTTCCGAATAGTATTTTAGAGGATAACGCAGGTTACGTCTGGGTTAGTTCTGGTATTTGCCCTCATCTGGCTCGTACCTTCGCATTTTTCGCTTACTTGTTGGCCAGATCCTGGCCTTTTTCTGGCTTGGACCACGAAGTAATGTGGTACCACACTGAAACAGTCAATTAAACCTGGTCCCGATTAATATTTTAGAGGATAACGCCGGTTATGTCTGGGTTAGGTCTGGTACTTGCCCTCATCTGGCTCGTACTTTCGCATTTTTCGCATACTTGTAGGCAGGATCGTGGCCTTTTTCTGGTTTGGATCACGTAGTAATGCGGTACCACACCGAAACCGGCAATTAAACCTAGTTCCGATTAATATTTTAGAGGATAACGCCGGTTATGTCTGGGTTAGGTCTGGTATTTGTCCTCATCTGGCTCGTACTTTCGCAGTTTTCGCTTACTTGTTGGGCAGATCCTGACCTTTTTCTGGCTTGGACCACATAGTAATGAGGTACCACACTGAAACGGTCAATTAAACCTGGCGGCGATTAATATTTTAGAGGATAATGCCGGTTATGTCTGGGTTAGGTCTGGTACTTGCCCTCATCTGGCTCGTACTTTCGCATTTTTCGCATACTTGTAGGCAGGATCCTGGCCTTTTTCTGGTTTGGATCACGTAGTAATGCGGTACCACACCGAAACCGGCAATTAAACCTAGTTCCGATTAATATTTTAGAGGATAACGCCGGTTATGTCTGGGTTAGGTCTGGTATTTGCCCTCATCTGGCTCGTACTTTCGCATTTTTCGCATACTTGTTGGCCAGATCCTGGCCTTTTTCTGGATTGGATCACGTGGTAATGCGGTACCACACCGAAACAGTCAAGTAAACCTGGTTGCGATTAATATTTTAGAGGATAACGCCGGTTATGTCTCGGTTAGGTCTGGGATTTGCCATCATCTGGCTCGTACTTTCGCATTTTTCGCATACTTGTTGGCCAGATACTGGGCTTTTTCTGGTTTGGACCACGTTGTAATGTGGTACCACACTGAAGCGGTCAATAGAATCTGGTTCCGAAAGGTATTCCGGAGGATAACGCAGGTTATGTCTCGGTTAGGTCTGGGATTTGCCCTCATCTGGCTCATACTTTCGCATTTCTCGCATACGTGTTGGCCAGATCCTGGGCTTTTTCTGGTTTGGACCACGTAGGAATGTGGTATCACACTGAAACAGTCAATTAAACCTGGTTGCGATTAATATTTTAGAGGATAACGCCGGTTATGTCTCGGGTAGGTCTGGGATTTGCCGTCAGCTAGCTCGTATTTTCGCATTTTTCGCATACTTGTTGGCCAGATCCTGGCCTTTTTCTGGCTTGGACCACGTTGTAATGTGGTACCACACTGAAGCAGTCAATTAAACCTGGTTGCGATTATTATTTTAGAGGATAACGCCGGTTATGTCTCGGTTAGGTCTGGGATTTGCCATCATCTGGCTCGTACTTTCGCATTTTTCGCATACTTGTTGGCCAGATACTGGGCTTTTTCTGGTTTGGACCACGTTGTAATGTGGTACCACACTGAAGCGGTCAATAGAATCTGGTTCCGAAAGGTATTCTGGAGGATAACGCAGGTTACGTCTTGGTTAGTTCTGGTATTTGCAATCATCTGGCTCATACTTTCGCGTTTTTCGCATACTTGTTGGCCAGATCCTGGGCTTTTTCTGGTTTGGATCCCGTAGTAATGAAGTTCCACACCGAAACAGTCAATTAAACCTGGTTCCGATTAATATTTTAGAGGATAACGCCGGTTATGTCTGGGTTAGGTCTGGTATTTGCCCTCATCTGGCTCGTACTTTCGCATTTTTCGCAAACTTGTTGGCCAGGTCCTGGCCTTTTTCTGGATTGGATCACGTGGTAATGCGGTACCACACCGAAACAGTCAAGTAAACCTGTTTGTGATTAATATTTTAGAGGATAACGCCGGTTATGTCTCGGTTAGGTCTGGGATTTGCCCTCATCTGGCTCATACTTTCGTATTTCTCGCATACGTGTTGGCCAGATCCTGGGCTTTTTCTGGTTTGGACCACGTTGTAATGTGGTACCACACTGAAGCGGTCAATAGAATCTGGTTCCGAAAGGTATTCTGGAGGATAACGCAGGTTACGTCTTGGTTAGTTCTGGTATTTGCAACCATCTGGCTCATACCTTCGCGATTTCGTATACTTGTTTGCCAGATCCTGGCCTTTTCCTGGCTTGGACCACGTAGTAATGTGGTATCACACTGAAACAGTCAATTAAACCTGGTTGCGATTAATATTTTAGAGGATAACGCCGGTTATGTCTCGGGTAGTTCTGGGATTTGCCGTTATCTGGCCCGTATTTTCGCATTTTTCGCATACTTGTTGGCAAGATCCTGGCCTTTTCCTGGCTTGGACCACGTAGTAATGTGGTATCACACTGAAACAGTCAATTAAACCTGGTTGCGATTAATATTTTAGAGGATAACGCCGGTTATGTCTCGGTTAGGTCTGGGATTTGCCCTCATCTGGCTCATACTTTCGCATTTCTCGCATACGTGTTGGCCAGATCCTGGGCTTTTTCTGGTTTGGACCACGTAGGAATGTGGTATCACACTGAAACAGTCAATAGAATCTGGTTCCGAAAGGTATTCTGGAGGATAACGCAGGTTACGTCTTGGTTAGTTCTGGTATTTGCAACCATCTGGCTCATACCTTCGCGATTTCGTATACTTGTTTGCCAGATCCTGGCCTTTTCCTGGCTTGGACCACGTAGTAATGTGGTATCACACTGAAACAGTCAATTAAACCTGGTTGCGATTAATATTTTAGAGGATAACGCCGGTTATGTCTCGGTTAGGTCTGGGATTTGCCCTCATCTGGCTCATACTTTCGCATTTCTCGCATACGTGTTGGCCAGATCCTGGGCTTTTTCTGGTTTGGACCAAGTAGGAATGTGGTATCACACTGAAACAGTAAAATAAACCTGGTTGCGATTAATATTTTAGAGGATAACGCCGGTTATGTCTCGGGTAGGTCTGGGATTTGCCGTCAGCTAGCTCGTATTTTCGCATTTTTCGCATACTTGTTGGCCAGATCCTGGCCTTTTTCTGGCTTGGACCACGTTGTAATGTGGTACCACACTGAAGCAGTCAATTAAACCTGGTTGCGATTATTATTTTAGAGGATAACGCCGGTTATGTCTGGGTTAGGTCTGGTACTTGCCCTCATCTGGCTCGTACTTTCGCATTTTTCGCATACTTGTAGGCAGGATCCTGGCCTTTTTCTGGTTTGGATCACGTAGTAATGTGGTACCACACTGAAACAGTCAATAAAAGCTGGTTCCGATTAGTATTTTAGAGGATAACGCTGGTTATGTCTGGGTTAGTTCGGGTATTTGCAATTATCTGGCTCATACTATCGCGTTTTTCGCATACTTCTTGGCCAGATCCAGAGTTTTCTCAGGTTTGGATCACGTAGTAATATGGTACCACACAGAAACAGTCAATAGAAGCTGGTTCCGAATAGTATTTTAGAGGATAACGCAGGTAACGTCTGGGTTAGTTCTGGTATTTGCAACAATCTGGCTCATACTTTCGCGATTTCGTATACTTGTTTGCCAGATCCTGGCCTTTTTCTGGCTTGGATCCCGTAGTAATGAAGTTCCACACCGAAACAGTCAATTAAACCTGGTTGCGATTAATATTTTAGTGGATAACGCCGGTTATGTCTCGGGTAGTTCTGGGATTTGCCGTTATCTGGCTCGTATTTTCGCATTTTTCGCATACTTGTTGGCAAGATCCTGGGCTTTTTTTGGTTTGGATCTCGTAGTAATGTGGTACCACACTGAAACAGCCAATTAAACCTGGTTGCGATTAATATTTTAGAGGATAACGCCGGTTATGTCTCGGTTAGGTCTGGGATTTGCCATCATCTGGCTCGTACTTTCGCATTTTTCGCATACTTATTGGCCAGATCCTGGCCTTTTTCTGGTATGGATCCCGTAGTAATGTGGATCCACAACGAAACGGACAATTAAACCTGGTTGCGAATAATATTTTAGAGGATATGCCGGTTATGTCTGGGCTAGGTCTGGAACTTGCCCACATCTGGCTCGTACTTTCGCATTTTTCGCATACTTGTTGGCCGGATACTGGGCTTTTTCTGTTTTGGATCACGTAGTAATGTGGTACCACACTGAAACAGTCAATAAAAGCTGGTTCCGAATAGTATTTTAGAGGATAACGCAGGTAACGTCTGGGTTAGTTCTGGTATTTGCAATCATCTGCCTCGTACTTTCGCATTTTTCGCATACTTGTTGGCAAGATCCTGGGTTTTTTTTGGTTTGGATCACGTAGTAATGTGGTACCACACTGAAACTGTCAATTAAACCTGGTTCCGATTAATATTTTGGAGGATAATGCCGGTTATGTCTGGGTTAGGTCTGGTATTTGCCCTCATCTGGCTCGTACTTTCGCATTTTTCGCATACTTGTTGGCCAAATCCTGGCCTTTTTCTGGTTTGGATCACGTAGTAATGCGGTACCACACTGAAACAGTCAATTAAACCTGGTTTCAGTTAGTATTTTAGAGGATAACGCCGGTTATGTCTGGGTTAGGTCTGGTATTTGCCCTCATCTGGCTCGTACTTTCGCATTTCTCGCATACTTGTTGGCCAGATCCTGGGCTTTTTCTGGTTTGGATCACGTAGTAATGTGGTACCACACTGAAACAGTCAATAAAAGCTGGTTCCGATTAGTATTTTAGAGGATAACGCTGGTTATGTCTGGGTTAGTTCTGGTATTTGCAATTATCTGGCTCATACTATCGCGTTTTTCGCATGCTTCTAGGCCAGATCCAGGGTTTTTTCAGGTTTGGATCCCGTAGTAATGTGGTATCACACTGAAACAGTCAATTAAACCTGGTTGCGATTAATATCTTAGAGGATAACGCCGGTTATGTCTCGGATAGGTCTGGGATTTGCCGTCATCTAGCTCGTATTTTCGCATTTTTCGCATACTTGTTGGCCAGATGCTGGCCTTTTTCTGGCTTCGACCACGTAGTAATGTGGTATCACACTGAAACAGTCAATAGAATCTAGTTCCGAATAGTATTTTAGAGGATAACGCAGGTTACGTGTGGGTTAGTTCTGGTATTTGCCCTCATCTGGCTCGTACCTTCGCATTTTTCGCTTACTTGTTGGCCAGATCCTGGCCTTTTTCTGGCTTGGACCACGAAGTAATGTGGTACCACACTGAAACAGTCAATTAAACCTGGTCCCGATTAATATTTTAGAGGATAACGCCGGTTATGTCTGGGTTAGGTCTGGTACTTGCCCTCATCTGGCTCGTACTTTCGCATTTTTCGCATACTTGTAGGCAGGATCGTGGCCTTTTTCTGGTTTGGATCACGTAGTAATGCGGTACCACACCGAAACCGGCAATTAAACCTAGTTCCGATTAATATTTTAGAGGATAACGCCGGTTATGTCTGGGTTAGGTCTGGTATTTGTCCTCATCTGGCTCGTACTTTCGCAGTTTTCGCTTACTTGTTGGGCAGATCCTGACCTTTTTCTGGCTTGGACCACATAGTAATGAGGTACCACACTGAAACAGTCAATTAAACCTGGCGGCGATTAATATTTTAGAGGATAATGCCGGTTATGTCTGGGTTAGGTCTGGTACTTGCCCTCATCTGGCTCGTACTTTCGCATTTTTCGCATACTTGTAGGCAGGATCCTGGCCTTTTTCTGGTTTGGATCACGTAGTAATGCGGTACCACACCGAAACCGGCAATTAAACCTAGTTCCGATTAATATTTTAGAGGATAACGCCGGTTATGTCTGGGTTAGGTCTGGTATTTGTCCTCATCTGGCTCGTACTTTCGCAGTTTTCGCTTACTTGTTGGGCAGATCCTGACCTTTTTCTGGCTTGGACCACGTAGTAATGCGGTACCACACCGAAACCGGCAATTAAACCTAGTTCCGATTAATATTTTAGAGGATAACGCCGGTTATGTCTGGGTTAGGTCTGGTATTTGCCCTCATCTGGCTCGTACTTTCGCATTTTTCGCATACTTGTTGGCCAGATCCTGGCCTTTTTCTGGATTGGATCACGTGGTAATGCGGTACCACACCGAAACAGTCAAGTAAACCTGGTTGCGATTAATATTTTAGAGGATAACGCCGGTTATGTCTCGGTTAGGTCTGGGATTTGCCATCATCTGGCTCGTACTTTCGCATTTTTCGCATACTTGTTGGCCAGATACTGGGCTTTTTCTGGTTTGGACCACGTTGTAATGTGGTACCACACTGAAGCGGTCAATAGAATCTGGTTCCGAAAGGTATTCCGGAGGATAACGCAGGTTATGTCTCGGTTAGGTCTGGGATTTGCCCTCATCTGGCTCATACTTTCGCATTTCTCGCATACGTGTTGGCCAGATCCTGGGCTTTTTCTGGTTTGGACCACGTAGGAATGTGGTATCACACTGAAACAGTCAATTAAACCTGGTTGCGATTAATATTTTAGAGGATAACGCCGGTTATGTCTCGGGTAGGTCTGGGATTTGCCGTCAGCTAGCTCGTATTTTCGCATTTTTCGCATACTTGTTGGCCAGATCCTGGCCTTTTTCTGGCTTGGACCACGTTGTAATGTGGTACCACACTGAAGCAGTCAATTAAACCTGGTTGCGATTATTATTTTAGAGGATAACGCCGGTTATGTCTCGGTTAGGTCTGGGATTTGCCATCATCTGGCTCGTACTTTCGCATTTTTCGCATACTTGTTGGCCAGATACTGGGCTTTTTCTGGTTTGGACCACGTTGTAATGTGGTACCACACTGAAGCGGTCAATAGAATCTGGTTCCGAAAGGTATTCTGGAGGATAACGCAGGTTACGTCTTGGTTAGTTCTGGTATTTGCAATCATCTGGCTCATACTTTCGCGTTTTTCGCATACTTGTTGGCCAGATCCTGGGCTTTTTCTGGTTTGGATCCCGTAGTAATGAAGTTCCACACCGAAACAGTCAATTAAACCTGGTTCCGATTAATATTTTAGAGGATAACGCCGGTTATGTCTGGGTTAGGTCTGGTATTTGCCCTCATCTGGCTCGTACTTTCGCATTTTTCGCAAACTTGTTGGCCAGGTCCTGGCCTTTTTCTGGATTGGATCACGTGGTAATGCGGTACCACACCGAAACAGTCAAGTAAACCTGTTTGTGATTAATATTTTAGAGGATAACGCCGGTTATGTCTCGGTTAGGTCTGGGATTTGCCCTCATCTGGCTCATACTTTCGTATTTCTCGCATACGTGTTGGCCAGATCCTGGGCTTTTTCTGGTTTGGACCACGTTGTAATGTGGTACCACACTGAAGCGGTCAATAGAATCTGGTTCCGAAAGGTATTCTGGAGGATAACGCAGGTTACGTCTTGGTTAGTTCTGGTATTTGCAACCATCTGGCTCATACCTTCGCGATTTCGTATACTTGTTTGCCAGATCCTGGCCTTTTCCTGGCTTGGACCACGTAGTAATGTGGTATCACACTGAAACAGTCAATTAAACCTGGTTGCGATTAATATTTTAGAGGATAACGCCGGTTATGTCTCGGGTAGTTCTGGGATTTGCCGTTATCTGGCCCGTATTTTCGCATTTTTCGCATACTTGTTGGCAAGATCCTGGCCTTTTCCTGGCTTGGACCACGTAGTAATGTGGTATCACACTGAAACAGTCAATTAAACCTGGTTGCGATTAATATTTTAGAGGATAACGCCGGTTATGTCTCGGTTAGGTCTGGGATTTGCCCTCATCTGGCTCATACTTTCGCATTTCTCGCATACGTGTTGGCCAGATCCTGGGCTTTTTCTGGTTTGGACCACGTAGGAATGTGGTATCACACTGAAACAGTCAATAGAATCTGGTTCCGAAAGGTATTCTGGAGGATAACGCAGGTTACGTCTTGGTTAGTTCTGGTATTTGCAACCATCTGGCTCATACCTTCGCGATTTCGTATACTTGTTTGCCAGATCCTGGCCTTTTCCTGGCTTGGACCACGTAGTAATGTGGTATCACACTGAAACAGTCAATTAAACCTGGTTGCGATTAATATTTTAGAGGATAACGCCGGTTATGTCTCGGTTAGGTCTGGGATTTGCCCTCATCTGGCTCATACTTTCGCATTTCTCGCATACGTGTTGGCCAGATCCTGGGCTTTTTCTGGTTTGGACCAAGTAGGAATGTGGTATCACACTGAAACAGTAAAATAAACCTGGTTGCGATTAATATTTTAGAGGATAACGCCGGTTATGTCTCGGGTAGGTCTGGGATTTGCCGTCAGCTAGCTCGTATTTTCGCATTTTTCGCATACTTGTTGGCCAGATCCTGGCCTTTTTCTGGCTTGGACCACGTTGTAATGTGGTACCACACTGAAGCAGTCAATTAAACCTGGTTGCGATTATTATTTTAGAGGATAACGCCGGTTATGTCTGGGTTAGGTCTGGTACTTGCCCTCATCTGGCTCGTACTTTCGCATTTTTCGCATACTTGTAGGCAGGATCCTGGCCTTTTTCTGGTTTGGATCACGTAGTAATGTGGTACCACACTGAAACAGTCAATAAAAGCTGGTTCCGATTAGTATTTTAGAGGATAACGCTGGTTATGTCTGGGTTAGTTCGGGTATTTGCAATTATCTGGCTCATACTATCGCGTTTTTCGCATACTTCTTGGCCAGATCCAGAGTTTTCTCAGGTTTGGATCACGTAGTAATATGGTACCACACAGAAACAGTCAATAGAAGCTGGTTCCGAATAGTATTTTAGAGGATAACGCAGGTAACGTCTGGGTTAGTTCTGGTATTTGCAACAATCTGGCTCATACTTTCGCGATTTCGTATACTTGTTTGCCAGATCCTGGCCTTTTTCTGGCTTGGATCCCGTAGTAATGAAGTTCCACACCGAAACAGTCAATTAAACCTGGTTGCGATTAATATTTTAGTGGATAACGCCGGTTATGTCTCGGGTAGTTCTGGGATTTGCCGTTATCTGGCTCGTATTTTCGCATTTTTCGCATACTTGTTGGCAAGATCCTGGGCTTTTTTTGGTTTGGATCTCGTAGTAATGTGGTACCACACTGAAACAGCCAATTAAACCTGGTTGCGATTAATATTTTAGAGGATAACGCCGGTTATGTCTCGGTTAGGTCTGGGATTTGCCATCATCTGGCTCGTACTTTCGCATTTTTCGCATACTTATTGGCCAGATCCTGGCCTTTCTCTGGTATGGATCCCGTAGTAATGTGGATCCACAACGAAACGGACAATTAAACCTGGTTGCGAATAATATTTTAGAGGATATGCCGGTTATGTCTGGGCTAGGTCTGGAACTTGCCCACATCTGGCTCGTACTTTCGCATTTTTCGCATACTTGTTGGCCGGATACTGGGCTTTTTCTGTTTTGGATCACGTAGTAATGTGGTACCACACTGAAACAGTCAATAAAAGCTGGTTCCGAATAGTATTTTAGAGGATAACGCAGGTAACGTCTGGGTTAGTTCTGGTATTTGCAATCATCTGCCTCGTACTTTCGCATTTTTCGCATACTTGTTGGCAAGATCCTGGGTTTTTTTTGGTTTGGATCACGTAGTAATGTGGTACCACACTGAAACTGTCAATTAAACCTGGTTCCGATTAATATTTTGGAGGATAATGCCGGTTATGTCTGGGTTAGGTCTGGTATTTGCCCTCATCTGGCTCGTACTTTCGCATTTTTCGCATACTTGTTGGCCAAATCCTGGCCTTTTTCTGGTTTGGATCACGTAGTAATGCGGTACCACACTGAAACAGTCAATTAAACCTGGTTTCAGTTAGTATTTTAGAGGATAACGCCGGTTATGTCTGGGTTAGGTCTGGTATTTGCCCTCATCTGGCTCCTACTTTCGCATTTCTCGCATACTTGTTGGCCAGATCCTGGGCTTTTTCTGGTTTGGATCACGTAGTAATGTGGTACCACACTGAAACAGTCAATAAAAGCTGGTTCCGATTAGTATTTTAGAGGATAACGCTGGTTATGTCTGGGTTAGTTCTGGTATTTGCAATTATCTGGCTCATACTATCGCGTTTTTCGCATGCTTCTAGGCCAGATCCAGGGTTTTTTCAGGTTTGGATCCCGTAGTAATGTGGTATCACACTGAAACAGTCAATTAAACCTGGTTGCGATTAATATCTTAGAGGATAACGCCGGTTATGTCTCGGATAGGTCTGGGATTTGCCGTCATCTAGCTCGTATTTTCGCATTTTTCGCATACTTGTTGGCCAGATGCTGGCCTTTTTCTGGCTTCGACCACGTAGTAATGTGGTATCACACTGAAACAGTCAATAGAATCTAGTTCCGAATAGTATTTTAGAGGATAACGCAGGTTACGTGTGGGTTAGTTCTGGTATTTGCCTTCATCTGGCTCGTACCTTCGCATTTTTCGCTTACTTGTTGGCCAGATCCTGGCCTTTTTCTGGCTTGGACCACGAAGTAATGTGGTACCACACTGAAACAGTCAATTAAACCTGGTCCCGATTAATATTTTAGAGGATAACGCCGGTTATGTCTGGGTTAGGTCTGGTATTTGCCCTCATCTGGCTCGTACTTTCGCATTTTTCGCATACTTGTAGGCAGGATCCTGGCCTTTTTCTGGTTTGGATCACGTAGTAATGCGGTACCACACCGAAACAGTCAATAGAATCTAGTTCCGAATAGTATTTTAGAGGATAACGCAGGTTACGTGTGGGTTAGGTCTGGTATTTGCCCTCATCTGGCTCGTACCTTCGCGTTTTTCGCATACTTGTTGGCCAGATCCTGGGTTTTTTCTGGTTTGGATCCCGTAGTAATGAAGTTCCACACCGAAACAGTCAATTAAACCTGGTTGCGATTAATATTTTAGAGGATAACGCCGGTTATGACTCGGGTAGTTCTGGGAGTTGCCGACATCTGGCTCGTATTTTCGCATTTCTCGCTTACTTGTTGGCAACATCCTGGCCTTTTTCTGGCTTGGATCACGTAGTAATGTGGATCCACACCGAAACAGTCAATTAAACCTGTTTGCGATTAATATTTTAGAGGATAACGCCGGTTATGTCTCGGGTAGTTCTGGGATTTGCCGTCATCTGGCTCGTATTTTCGCATTTTTCGCATACTTGTTGGCCAGATCCTGGGCTTTTTTCTGGTTTGAGTCACGTAGTAATGTGGTACCACAATGAAACAGTCAATAAAAGCTGGTTCCGAATAGTATTTTAGAGGATAACGCAGGTTACGTCTGGGTCAGTTCTGGTATTTGCAATCATCTGGCTCATACTTTCGCATTTCTCGCATACTTGTTGGCCAGATCCTGGGTTTTTTCTGGTTTGGATCCCGTAGTAACGAGGTTCCACACCGAAACAGTCAATTCAACGCGGTTGCGGCTAATATTTTAGGGGATAACGCCGGTTATGTCTCGATTAGGTCAGGGATTTGCCCTCATCTGTGTCGTGCTTTCGTAATTTTCGCGAACTTGTTGGCCAGATCTTGGGTTTTTTGTGGTCTGGATCCCGTCGTAATGTGGTTCCACACGGATGGAGTCAATTAAACCTGGTTGCGATTAATATTTTGGAGGATAACGCTGGCTATGTTTGGGTTAGTTCTGGTATTTGCAATCATCTGGCTCATACTTTCGCAATTTTCGCGTACTTGTTGGCCAGATCTAGGGTTTTTTGTGGTTTGGATCCCGTCGTAATGTGGTTCCACACCGAAGCAGTCAACTAACCTTGTTGCGATGAATATTTTGGAGGATAACCCTGGTTATGTTTGGGTTAGTTCTGATATTTGCAATCATCTGGCTCGTACTTTCGCATTTTTCGCATACTCGTTGGCAAGATCCTGGGCTTTTTTTGGTTTGGATCACGTCGTAATGTGGTACCACACTGAAACAGTCAATTAAACCTGGTCCCGGTTAATATTTTAGAGGATAACGCCGGTTACGTCTGGGTTAGGTCTGGTATTTGCCCTCATCTGGCTCGTACCTTCGCATTTTTGCACACTTGTAGGCAAGATCCTGGCCTTTTTCTGGTTTGGATCACGTAGTAATGCGGTACCACACCGAAACAGTCAATTAAACCTGGTAGCGATTAATATTTTGGAGGATATCGCCGGTTATGTCTCGGTTAGGTCAGGGATTTACCCTCATCTGGCTCGTACTTTCGCATTTATCGCATACTTGTTGGACAGATCCTGGCCTTTTTCTAGCTTGGATCACGTTGTAATGTGGTACCACACTGAAACAGTCAATAAAAGCTGGTTCCGATTAGTATTTTAGAGGATAACGCTGGTTATGTCTGGGTTAGTTCTGGTATTTGCAATTATCTGGCTCATACTATCGCGTTTTTCGCATACTTCTTGGCCAGATCCAGGGTTTTTTCAGGTGTGGATCCCGTAGTAATGTGGTTCCACACCGAAACAGTCAATTAAACCTGGTCGCGATGAATATTTTAGAGGATAACGCCGGTTATGTCTGGGTTAGGTCTGGTATTTGCCCTCATCTGGCTCGTTCTTTCGCATTTTTCGCATACTTGTTGGCCAGATCCTGGCTTATTTTTGGTTTGGATCACGTAGTAATGCGGTACCACACCGAAACTGTCAAATAAACCTGGTTACGATTAACATTTTAGAGGATAACGCCGGTTATGTCTCGGTTAGGTCTGGTATTTGCAATCATCTGGCTCGTACTTTCGTATTTTACGCAAACTTGTTGGCAAGAGTCTGGGCTTTTTTCAGTTTCGATCACGTAGTAATGTGGTACCACACTGAAACAGTCGATTAAACCTGGTTCCGATTAATATTTTAGAGGATAACGCCGGTTATGTCTGGGTTAGGTCTGGTATTTGCCCTCATCTGGTTCGTACTTTCGCATTTTTCGCATACTTGTTGGCCAGATCCTGGCCTTTTTCTGGTTTGGATCACGTAGTAATGCGGTACCACACCGGAACAGTCAATTAAACCTGGTTGCGATGAATATTTTGGAGGATAACGCTGGTTATGTCTGGGTTAGTTCTGTTATTTGCAATCATCTGGCTCATACTTTCGCAATTTTCGCGTACTTGTTGGCCAGATCTTGGGTTTTTTGTGGTTTGGATCCCGTCATAATGTTGTTCCACACTGAAGGAGTCAATTAAACCTGGTTGCGATGAATATTTTGGAGGATAACGCTGGTTATGTTTGGGTTAGTTCTGGTATTTGCAATCATCTGGCTCGTACTTTCGCATTTTTCGCATACTTGTTGGCCAGATGCTGGCCTTTTTCTGGCTTGGACCACGTAGTAATGAGGTACCACACTGAAACTGTCAATTAAACCTGGTTCCGATTAATATTTTACAGGATAACGCTGGTTATGTCTGGGTTAGTTCTGTTATTTGCAATTATCTGGCTCATACTTTCGCAATTTTCGGGTACTTGTTGGCCAGATCTTGGGTTTTTTGTGGTTTGGATCCCGTCGTAATGTCGTTGCACACTGAAGCAGTCAATTAAACCTGGTTGCGATGAATATTTTGGAGGATAACGCTGGTTATGTTTGGGTTAGTCCTGGTATTTGCAATCATCTGGCTCGTACCTTCGCGTTTTTCGCATACTTGTTGGCCAGATCCTGGGTTTTTTCTGGTTTGGATCCCGTAGTAATGAAGTTCCACACCGAAACAGTCAATTAAACCCGGTTGCGATTAATATTTTAGAGGATAACGCCGGTTATGTCTCGGGTAGTTCTGGGATTGCCGTCATCTGGCTCGTATTTTCGCATTTTTCGCGTACTTGTTGGCAATATCCTGGCCTTTTTCTGGCTTGGATCACGTAGTAATGTGGATCCACACCGAAACAGTCAATTAAACCTGGTTGCGATTAATATTTTAGTGGATAACGCCGGTTATGTCGGCGCTAGGTCTGGAATTTGCCCTCATCTGGCTCGTACTTTCGCATTTTTCGCATACCTGTTGGCCAGATCCTGGGCTTTTTCGGTTTTGGATCACGTAGTAATGTGGTACCACACTGAAACAGTCAATAAAAGCTGGTTCCGAATAGTATTTTAGAGGATAACGCAGGTTACGTCTGGGTCAGTTCTGGTATTTGCAATCATCTGGCTCATACTTTCGCGTTTTTCGCATACTTGTTGGCCAGATCCTGAGTTTTTTCTGGTTTGGATCCTGTAGTAACGAGGTTCAACACCGAAACAGTCAATTGAACGCGGTTGCGGTTAATATTTTAGAGGATAACGCCGGTTATGTCTCGATTAGGTCAGAGATTTGCCCTCATCTGTGTCGTGCTTTCGTAATTTTCGCGAACTTGTTTGCCAGATCTTGGGTTTTTTGTGGTTTAGATCCCGTCGTAATGTCGTTCCACACTGAAGCAGTCAATTAAACCTGGTTGCGATTAATATTTTGGAGAATAACGCTGGTTATGTCTGCGCTAGGTCTGGAATTTGCCCACATCTGGCTCGTACTTTCGCATTTTTCGCATACTTGTTGGCAAGATCCTGGGCTTTTTTTGGTTTGGATCACGTAGTAATGTGGTACCACACTGAAACAGTCAATAAAAGCTGGTTCCGAATAGCATTTTAGAGGATAACGCAGGTTACGTCTGGGTTAGTTCTGGTATTTGCAATCATCTGGCTCATACTTTCGCGTTTTTCGCTTACTTGTTGGCCAGATCCTGGGTTTTTTCTGGTTTGGATCCCGGAGTAATGAAGTTCCACACCGAAACAGTCAATTAAGCCTGGTTGCGATTAATGTTTTAGAGGATAACGCTGGTTAAGTTTGGGTTAGTTCTGGTATTTGCCCTCATCTGGCTCATACTTTCGCGTTTTTCGCATACTTGTTGGCCAGATCCTGGGTTTTTTCTGGTTTGGATCCCGTAGTAATGAAGTTCCACACCGAAACAGTCAATTAAACCTGGTTGCGATTAATGTTTTAGAGGATAACGCCGGTTATGTCTCGGGTAGGTCTGGGATTTGCCGTCATCTGGCTCGTATTTTCGCATTTCTCGCATACTTGTTGGCCAGATCCTGGCCTTTTCCTGGCTTGGACCACGTAGTAATGTGGTATTACACTGAAACAGTCAATTAAACCCGGTTGCGATTAATATTTTAGAGGATAACGCCGGTTGTGTCTCGGGTAGGTCTGGGATTTGCCGTCATCTAGCTCGTATTTTCGCATTTTTCGCATACTTGTTGGCCAGATCCTGGCCTTTTTCTGGCTTCGACCTCGTAGTAATGTGGTATCACACTGAAACAGTCAATAGAATCTAGTTCCGATTAGTATTTTAGAGGATAACGCAGGTTACGTCTGGGTTAGTTCTGGTATTTGCTATCATCTGGCTCATACTTTCGCGTTTTTCGCATACTTGTTGGCCAGATCCTGGGTGTTTTCTGGTTTGGATCCCGTAGTAACGAGGTTCCTCACCGAAACAGTCAATTAAACGTGGTTGCGGTTAATATTTTAGACGATAACGCCGGTTATGTCTCGGTTAGGTCAGGGATTTGCTCTCATCTGTCTCGTGCTTTCGTAATTTTCGCGTACTTGTTGGCCAGATCTTGGGTTTTTTGTGGTTTGGATCCCGTCGTAATGTGGTTCCACACCGATGCAGTCAATTAAACCTGGTTGCAATGAATATTTTGGAGGATAACGCTGGTTATGTTTGGGTTAGTTCTGGTATTTGCAATCATCTGGCTCGTACTTTCGCATTTTTCGCATTCTTGTTGGCAAGATCCTGGGTTTTTTTTGGTTTGGATCACGTAGTAATGTGGTAACACACTGAAACACTCAATTAAACCTGGTTGCGATTAATATTCTAGAGGTTAACGCCGGTTATGTCTCGGTTATGTCTGGGATTTGCCCTCATCTGGCTCATACTTTCGCATTTCTCGCATACTTGTTGGCCAGATCCTGGGCTTTTTTTGGTTTGGATCACGTAGTAATGCGGTACCACACTGAAGCAGTCAATTAAACCTGGTTGCGATTAATATTTTAGAGGATAACCCCGGTTATGTCTCGGGTAGGTCTGGGATTTGCCGTCATCTGGATCGTATTTTCGAATTTTTCAAATACTTGTTGGCAAGATCCTGGGCTTTTTTTGGTTTGGATCACGTGGTAATGCGGTACCACACCGAAACAGTCAAGTAAACCTGGTTGCGATTAATATTTTAGAGGATAACGCCGGTTACGTCTCGGTTAGGTCTGGGATTTGCCCTCATCTGGCTCATACTTTCGCATTTCTCGCATACTTGTTGGCCAGATCCTGGGCTTTTTCTGGTTTGGATCACGTAGTAATGTGGTACCAAACTGAAGCAGTCAATAAAAGCTGGTTCCGATTAGCATTTTAGAGGATAACGCCGGTTACGTCCCGGTTAGGTCTGGGATTTGCCATCATCTGGCTCGTACTTTCGCATCTTTGGCATACTTGTTGGCAAGATCCTGGGCTTTTTTTGGTTTGGATCACGTGGTAATGCGGTACCACACCGAAACAGTCAAGTAAACCTGGTTGCGATTAATATTTTAGAGGATAACGCCGGTTACGTCTCGGTTAGGTCTGGGATTTGCCCTCATCTGGCTCATACTTTCGCATTTCTCGCATACTTGTTGGCCAGATCCTGGGCTTTTTCTGGTTTGGATCACGTAGTAATGTGGTAGCAAACTGAAGCAGTCAATAAAAGCTAGTTCCGATTAGTATTTTAGAGGATAACGCCGGTTACGTCCCGGTTAGGTCTGGGATTTGCCATCATCTGGCTCGTACTATCGCATTTTTCGCATACTTGTTGGCCAGATCCTGGCCTTTTTCTGGTTTGGATCACGTAGTAATGTGGTACCACACTGAAACAGTCACTAAAAGCTGGTTCCGATTAGTATTTTAGAGGATAACGCCGGTTACGTCCCGGTTAGGTCTGGGATTTGCCATCATGTGGCTCGTACTTTCGCATTTTTCGCATACTTGTTGGCCAGATCCTGGGCTTTTTCTGGTTTGGATCCCGGAGTAATGAAGTTCCACAACGAAACAGTTAATTAAACCTGGTTGCAATTAATATTTTAGAGGATAACGCAGGTTATGTCTCGGGTAGTTCTGGGATTTGCCGTCATCTGGCTCGTATTTTCGAATTTTTCGCATACTTGTTGGCAAGATCCTGGGCTTTTTTTGGTTTGGATCCCGTGGTAATGAAGTTCCACACCGAAACAGTCAATTAAACCTGGTCGCGATTAATATTTTAGAGGATAACGCCGGTTATGTCTCGGGTAGTTCTGGGATTTGCCGTCATCTGTCTCGTATTTTCGAATTTTTCGCATACTTGTTGGCAAGATCCTGGGCTTTTTTTGGTTTGGATCGCGTAGTAATGTGGTACCACACTGAAACACTCAATTAAACCTGGTTGCGATTAATATTTTAGAGGATAACGCCGGTTATGTCTCGGTTAGGTCTGGGATTTGCCCTCATCTGGCTCATACTTTCGCATTTCTCGCATACTAGTTGGCCAGATCCTGGGCTTTTTCTGGTTTGGATCACGTAGTAATGTGGTTCCACACCGATGCAGTCAATTAAACCTGGTTGTAATGAATATTTTGGAGGATAACGCTGGTTATGTTTGGGTTAGTTCTGGTATTTGCAATCATCTGTCTCGTATTTTCGAATTTTTCGCATACTTGTTGGCAAGATCCTGGGCTTTTTTTGGTTTGGATCGCGTAGTAATGTGGTACCACACAGAAACACTCAATTAAACCTGGTTGCGATTAATATTTTAGAGGATAACGCCGGTTATGTCTCGGTTAGGTCTGGGATTTGCCCTCATCTGTCTCGTACTTTCGCATCTTTGGCATACTTGTTGGCCAGATCCTGGCCTATTTCTGGTTTGGATCACGTAGTAATGCGGTACCACACTGAAACAGTTAATTAAACCTGGTTCCGGTTAGTATTTTAGAGGATAACGCCGGTTATGTCTGGGTTAGGTCTGGTATTTGCCATCATCTGGCTCGTACTTTCGCATTTTTCGCAAACTTGTTGGCCAGATCCTGGCCTTTTTCTGGATTGGATCACGTAGTAATGCGGTACCACACTGAAGCAGTCAATTAAACCTGGTTCCGGTTAGTATTTTAGAGGATAACGCCGGTTATGTCTGGGTTAGGTCTGGTATTTGCCATCATCTGGCTCATACTTTCGCATTTCTCGCATACTTGTTGGCCAGACCCTGGCCTTTTTCTGGTTTGGATCACGTAGTAATGTGGTACCACACTGAAACAGTCACTAAAAGCTGGTTCCTATTAGTATTTTAGAGGATAACGCTGGTTATGTCTGTGTTAGTTCTGGTATTTGCAATTATCTGGATCATACTATCGCGTTTTTCGCATACTTCTTGGCCAGATCCAGGGTTTTTTCAGGTTTGGATCTCGTAGTAATATGGTACCACACAGAAACAGTCAATAGAAGCTGGTTCCGAATAGTATTTTAGAGGATGACGCTGGTTATGTCTGGGTTAGTTCCGGTATTTGCAACCATCTGCCTCATACTTTCGCGATTTCGTATACTTGTTTGCCAGATCCTGGCATTTTTCTGGCTTGGACCACGTAGTAATGTGCTATAACACTGAAACAGTCAATTAAACCTGGTTGCGATTAATATTTTAGAGGATAACGCCGGTTATGTCTCGGGTAGGTCTGGGATTTGCCGTCATCTGGCTCGTATTCTCGCATTTTTCGCATACTTGTTGGCCAGATCCTGGCCTTTTTCTGGCTTGGACCACGTTGTAATGTGGTACCACACTGAAGCCGTCAATAGAATCTGGTTCCGAAAGGTATTCCGGAGGATAACGCAGGTTACGTCTTGGTTAGTTCTGGTATTTGCAATCATCTGGCTCATACTTTCGCGTTTTTCGCATACTTGTTGGCCAGATCCTGGGTTTTTTCTGGTTTGGATCCCATAGTAATGAAGTTCCACACCGAAACAGTCAATTAAACCTGGTTGCGATTAATATTTTAGAGGATAACGCAGGTTACGTCTGGGTTAGTTCTGGTATTTGCAACCATCTGGCTCATACTTTCGCGATTTCGTATACTTGTTTGCCAGATCCTGGCATTTTTCTGGCTTGGACCACGTAGTAATGTGCTATAACACTGAAACAGTCAATTAAACCTGGTTGCGATTAATATTTTAGAGGATAACGCCGGTTATGTCTCGGGTAGGTCTGGGATTTGCCGTCATCTGGCTCGTATTTTCGCATTTTTCGCATACTTGTTGGCCGGATCCTGGGTTTTTCCTGGTTTGGAACCCGTAGTAATGAAGTTCCACACCGAAACAGTCAATTAAACCTGGTTGCGATTAATATTTTAGAGGATAACGCCGGTTATGTCTCGGTTAGTTCTGGGATTTGCCATCATCTGGCTCGTACTTTCGCATTTTTCGCATACTTGTTGGTCAGATCTTGGCCTTTTTCTGGTTTGGATCCCGTAGTAATGTGGATCCACACCGAAACAGACAATTAAACCTGGTTGCGATTAATATTTTAGAGGATAACGCCGGTTATGTCTCGGTTAGGTCAGGGATTTGCCCTCATCTGTCTCGTGCTTTCGTAATTTTCGCGTACTTGTTGGCCAGATCTTGGGTTTTTTGTGGTTTGGATCCCGTCGTAATGTGGTTCCACACCGATGCAGTCAATTAAACCTGGTTGTAATGAATATTTTGGAGGATAACGCTGGTTATGTTTGGGTTAGTTCTGGTATTTGCAATCATCTGGCTCGTACTTTCGCATTTTTCGCATACTTGTAGGCAAGATCCTGGGTTTTTTTTGGTTTGGATCACGTAGTAATGTGGTACCACACTGAAACAGTCAATTAAACCTGGTTCCGATTAATATTTTAGAGGATAACGCCGGTTAAGTCTGGGTTAGGTCTGGTATTTGCCCTCACCTGGCTCGTACTTTCGCATCTTTGGCATACTTGTTGGCAAGATCCGGGGCTTTTTTTGGTTTGGATCACGTGGTAATGCGGTACCACACCGAAACAGTCAAGTAAACCTGGTTGCGATTAATATTTTAGAGGATAACGCCGGTTACGTCTCGGTTAGGTCTGGGATTTGCCCTCATCTGGCTCATACTTTCGCGTTTTTCGCATACTTGTTGGCCAGATCCTGGGTGTTTTCTGGTTTGGATCCCGTAGTAACGAGGTTCCTCACCGAAACAGTCAATTAAACGTGGTTGCGGTTAATATTTTAGACGATAACGCCGGTTATGTCTCGGTTAGGTCAGGGATTTGCCCTCATCTGTCTCGTGCTTTCGTAATTTTCGCGTACTTGTTGGCCAGATCTTGGGTTTTTTGTGGTTTGGATCCCGTCGTAATGTGGTTCCACACCGATGCAGTCAATTAAACCTGGTTGCAATGAATATTTTGGAGGATAACGCTGGTTATGTTTGGGTTAGTTCTGGTATTTGCAATCATCTGGCTCGTACTTTCGCATTTTTCGCATTCTTGTTGGCAAGATCCTGGGTTTTTTTTGGTTTGGATCACGTAGTAATGTGGTAACACACTGAAACACTCAATTAAACCTGGTTGCGATTAATATTCTAGAGGTTAACGCCGGTTATGTCTCGGTTATGTCTGGGATTTGCCCTCATCTGGCTCATACTTTCGCATTTCTCGCATACTTGTTGGCCAGATCCTGGGCTTTTTTTGGTTTGGATCACGTAGTAATGCGGTACCACACTGAAGCAGTCAATTAAACCTGGTTGCGATTAATATTTTAGAGGATAACCCCGGTTATGTCTCGGGTAGGTCTGGGATTTGCCGTCATCTGGATCGTATTTTCGAATTTTTCAAATACTTGTTGGCAAGATCCTGGGCTTTTTTTGGTTTGGATCACGTGGTAATGCGGTACCACACCGAAACAGTCAAGTAAACCTGGTTGCGATTAATATTTTAGAGGATAACGCCGGTTACGTCTCGGTTAGGTCTGGTATTTGCCCTCACCTGGCTCGTACTTTCGCATCTTTGGCATACTTGTTGGCAAGATCCTGGGCTTTTTTTGGTTTGGATCACGTGGTAATGCGGTACCACACCGAAACAGTCAAGTAAACCTGGTTGCGATTAATATTTTAGAGGATAACGCCGGTTACGTCTCGGTTAGGTCTGGGATTTGCCCTCATCTGGCTCATACTTTCGCATTTCTCGCATACTTGTTGGCCAGATCCTGGGCTTTTTCTGGTTTGGATCACGTAGTAATGTGGTAGCAAACTGAAGCAGTCAATAAAAGCTAGTTCCGATTAGTATTTTAGAGGATAACGCCGGTTACGTCCCGGTTAGGTCTGGGATTTGCCATCATCTGGCTCGTACTTTCGCATTTTTCGCATACTTGTTGGCCAGATCCTGGGCTTTTTCTGGTTTGGATCCCGGAGTAATGAAGTTCCACACCGAAACAGTCAATTAAACCTGGTTGCAATTAATATTTTAGAGGATAACGCAGGTTATGTCTCGGGTAGTTCTGGGATTTGCCGTCATCTGGCTCGTATTTTCGAATTTTTCGCATACTTGTTGGCAAGATCCTGGGCTTTTTTTGGTTTGGATCACGTGGTAATATGGTACCACACTGAAACAGTCAATTAAACCTGGTTGCGATTAATATTTTAGAGGATAACGCCGGTTATGTCTCGGTTAGGTCTGGGATTTGCCGTCATCTGGCTCGTACTTTCGCATTTTTCGCATACTTGTTGGCCAGATACTGGGCTTTTTCTGGTTTGGATCACGTAGTAATGTGGATCCACACTGAAACAGTCAATTAAACCTGGTTCCGATTAATATTTTAGAGGATAACGCCGGTTATGTCTGGGTTAGGTCTGGTATTTGCCCTCATCTGGCTCGTACTTTCGCATCTTAGGCATACTTGTTGGCCAGATCCTGGCCTTTTTCTGGTTTGGATCACGTAGTAATGCGGTACCACACTGAAACAGTCAATTATACCTGGTTCCGGTTAGTATTTTAGAGGATAACGCCGGTTATGTCTGGGTTAGGTCTGGTATTTGCCCTCATCTGGCTCGTACTTTCGCAACTTTGGCATACTTGTTGGCAAGATCCGGGGCTTTTTTTGGTTTGGATCACGTGGTAATGCGGTACCACACCGAAACAGTCAAGTAAACCTGGTTGCGATTAATATTCTAGAGGATAACGCCGGTTATGTCTCGGTTAGGTCTGGGATTTGCCCTCATCTGGCTCATACTTTCGCATTTCTCGCATACTTGTTGGCCAGATCCTGGGTTTTTTTTGGTTTGGATCACGTCGTAATGTGGTACCACACTGAAACAGTCAATAGAAGCTGGTTCCGAATAGTATTTTAGAGGATGACGCTGGTTATGACTCGGGTAGTTCTGGGATTTGCTGTCATGTGGCTCGTATTTTCGCATTTTTCGCATACTTGTTGGCCAGATCCTGGGTTTTTTCTGGTTTGGATCCCGTGGTAATGAAGTTCCACACCGAAACAGTCAATTAAACCTGGTTGCGATTAATATTTTAGAGGATAACGCAGGTTATGTCTCGGGTAGTTCTGGGATTTGCCGTCATCTGTCTCGTATTTTCGAATTTTTCGCATACTTGTTGGCAAGATCCTGGGCTTTTTTTGGTTTGGATCGCGTAGTAATGCGGTACCACACTGAAGCAGTCAATTAAACCTGGTTCCGGTTAGTATTTTAGAGGATAACGCCGGTTATGTCTCGGTTAGGTCTGTGATTTGCCCTCATCTGGCTCATACTTTCGCATTTCTCGCATACTTGTTGGCCAGATCCTGGCCTTTTTCTGGTTTGGATCACGTAGTAATGTGGTACCACACTGAAACAGTCACTAAAAGCTGGTTCCTATTAGTATTTTAGAGGATAACGCTGGTTATGTCTGGGTTAGTTCTGGTATTTGCAATTATCTGGATCATACTATCGCGTTTTTCGCATACTTCTTGGCCAGATCCAGGGTTTTTTCAGGTTTGGATCTCGTAGTAATATGGTACCACACAGAAACAGTCAATAGAAGCTGGTTCCGAATAGTATTTTAGAGGATGACGCTGGTTATGTCTGGGTTAGTTCCGGTATTTGCAACCATCTGCCTCATACTTTCGCGATTTCGTATACTTGTTTGCCAGATCCTGGCCTTTTTCTGGCTTGGACCACGTAGTAATGTGATATCACACTGAAACAGTCAATTAAACCTGGTTGCGATTAATATTTTAGAGGATAACGCCGGTTATGTCTCGGGTAGGTCTGGGATTTGCCGTCATCTGGCTCGTATTCTCGCATTTTTCGCATACTTGTTGGCCAGATCCTGGCCTTTTTCTGGCTTGGACCACGTAGTAATGTGCTATAACACTGAAACAGTCAATTAAACCTGGTTGCGATTAATATTTTAGAGGATAACGCCGGTTATGTCTCGGGTAGGTCTGGGATTTGCCGTCATCTGGCTCGTATTTTCGCATTTTTCGCATACTTGTTGGCCGGATCCTGGGTTTTTCCTGGTTTGGATCCCGTAGTAATGAAGTTCCACACCGAAACAGTCAATTAAACCTGGTTGCGATTAATATTTTAGAGGATAACGCCGGTTATGTCTCGGTTAGGTCTGGGATTTGCCATCATCTGGCTCGTACTTTCGCATTTTTCGCATACTTGTTGGTCAGATCTTGGCCTTTTTCTGGTTTGGATCCCGTAGTAATGTGGATCCACACCGAAACAGACAATTAAACCTGGTTGCGATTAATATTTTAGAGGATAACGCCGGTTATGTCTCGGTTAGGTCAGGGATTTGCCCTCATCTGTCTCGTGCTTTCGTAATTTTCGCGTACTTGTTGGCCAGATCTTGGGTTTTTTGTGGTTTGGATCCCGTCGTAATGTGGTTCCACACCGATGCAGTCAATTAAACCTGGTTGTAATGAATATTTTGGAGGATAACGCTGGTTATGTTTGGGTTAGTTCTGGTATTTGCAATCATCTGGCTCGTACTTTCGCATTTTTCGCATACTTGTAGGCAAGATCCTGGGTTTTTTTTGGTTTGGATCACGTAGTAATGTGGTACCACACTGAAACAGTCAATTAAACCTGGTTCCGATTAATATTTTAGAGGATAACGCCGGTTAAGTCTGGGTTAGGTCTGGTATTTGCCCTCACCTGGCTCGTACTTTCGCATCTTTGGCATACTTGTTGGCAAGATCCGGGGCTTTTTTTGGTTTGGATCACGTGGTAATGCGGTACCACACAGAAACAGTCAAGTAAACCTGGTTGCGATTAATATTTTAGAGGATAACGCCGGTTACGTCTCGGTTAGGTCTGGGATTTGCCCTCATCTGGCTCATACTTTCGCAATTCTCGCATACTTGTTGGCCAGATCCTGGGCTTTTTCTGGTTTGGATCACGTAGTAATGTGGTACCAAACTGAAGCAGTCAATAAAAGCTGGCTCCGATTAGTATTTTAGAGGATAACGCCGGTTACGTCCCGGATAGGTCTGGGATTTGCCATCATCTGGCTCGTACTTTCGCATTTTTCGCATACTTGTTGGCCAGATCCTGGGCTTTTTCTGGTTTGGATCCCGGAGTAATGAAGTTCCACACCGAAACAGTCAATTAAACCTGGTTGCAATTAATATTTTAGAGGATAACGCAGGTTATGTCTCGGGTAGTTCTGGGATTTGCCGTCATCTGGCTCGTATTTTCGAATTTTTCGCATACTTGTTGGCAAGATCCTGGGCGTTTTTTGGTTTGGACCACGTGGTAATGCGGTACCACACCGAAACAGTCAAGTAAACCTGGTTGCGATTAATATTTTAGAGGATAACGCCGGTTACGTCTCGGTTATGTCTGGGATTTGCCCTCATCTGGCTCATACTTTCGCATTTCTCGCATACTAGTTGGCCAGATCCTGGGCTTTTTCTGGTTTGGATCACGTAGTAATGTGGTTCCACACCGATGCAGTCAATTAAACCTGGTTGTAATGAATATTTTGGAGGATAACGCTGGTTATGTTTGGGTTAGTTCTGGTATTTGCAATCATCTGGCTCGTACTTTCGCAACTTTGGCATACTTGTTGGCAAGATCCGGGGCTTTTTTTGGTTTGGATCACGTGGTAATGCGGTACCACACCGAAACAGTCAAGTAAACCTGGTTGCGATTAATATTCTAGAGGATAACGCCGGTTATGTCTCGGTTAGGTCTGGGATTTGCCCTCATCTGGCTCATACTTTCGCATTTCTCGCATACTTGTTGGCCAGATCCTGGGTTTTTTTTGGTTTGGATCACGTCGTAATGTGGTACCACACTGAAACAGTCAATAGAAGCTGGTTCCGAATAGTATTTTAGAGGATGACGCTGGTTATGACTCGGGTAGTTCTGGGATTTGCTGTCATGTGGCTCGTATTTTCGCATTTTTCGCATACTTGTTGGCCAGATCCTGGGTTTTTTCTGGTTTGGATCCCGTGGTAATGAAGTTCCACACCGAAACAGTCAATTAAACCTGGTTGCGATTAATATTTTAGAGGATAACGCCGGTTATGTCTCGGGTAGTTCTGGGATTTGCCGTCATCTGTCTCGTATTTTCGAATTTTTCGCATACTTGTTGGCAAGATCCTGGGCTTTTTTTGGTTTGGATCACGTAGTAATGTGGTACCACACTGAAACAGTCAATTAAACCTGATTGCGATTAATATTTTAGAGGATAACGCCGGTTATGTCTCGGTTAGGTCTGGGATTTGCTATCATCTGGCTCGTACTTTCGCATTTTTCGCATACTTGTTGGCCAGATACTTGGCTTTTTCTGGTTTGGATCACGTAGTAATGTGGATCCACACTGAAACAGTCATTTAAACCTGGTTCCGATTAATATTTTAGAGGATAACGCCGGTTATGTCTGGGTTAGGTCTGGTATTTGCCCTCATCTGTCTCGTACTTTCGCATCTTTGGCATACTTGTTGGCCAGATCCTGGCCTATTTCTGGTTTGGATCACGTAGTAATGCGGTACCACACTGAAACAGTTAATTAAACCTGGTTCCGGTTAGTATTTTAGAGGATAACGCCGGTTATGTCTGGGTTAGGTCTGGTATTTGCCATCATCTGGCTCGTACTTACGCATTTTTCGCAAACTTGTTGGCCAGATCCTGGCCTTTTTCTGGATTGGATCACGTAGTAATGCGGTACCACACTGAAGCAGTCAATTAAACCTGGTTCCGGTTAGTATTTTAGAGGATAACGCCGGTTATGTCTCGGTTAGGTCTGGGATTTGCCCTCATCTGGCTCATACTTTCGCATTTCTCGCATACTTGTTGGCCAGATCCTGGCCTTTTTCTGGTTTGGATCACGTAGTAATGTGGTACCAAACTGAAGCAGTCAATAATAGCTGGTTCCGATTAGTATTTTAGAGGATAACGCCGGTTACGTCCCGGTTAGGTCTGGGATTTGCCATCATCTGGCTCGTACTTTCGCATTTTTCGCATACTTGTTGGCCAGATCCTGGGCTTTTTCTGGTTTGGATCCCGGAGTAATGAAGTTCCACACCGAAACAGTCAATTAAACCTGGTTGCAATTAATATTTTAGAGGATAACGCAGGTTATGTCTCGGGTAGTTCTGGGATTTGCCGTCATCTGGCTCGTATTTTCGAATTTTTCGCATACTTGTTGGCAAGATCCTGGGCTTTTTTTGGTTTGGATCACGTAGTAATGTGGTACCACACTGAAACAGTCAATTAAACCTGGTTCCGATTAATATTTTAGAGGATAACGCCGGTTAAGTCTGGGTTAGGTCTGGTATTTGCCCTCACCTGGCTCGTACTTTCGCATCTTTGGCATACTTGTTGGCGAGATCCTGGGCTTTTTTTGGTTTGGATCACGTGGTAATGCGGTACCACACCGAAACAGTCAAGTAAACCTGGTTGCGATTAATATTTTAGAGGATAACGCCGGTTACGTCTCGGTTAGGTCTGGGATTTGCCCTCATCTGGCTCATACTTTCGCATTTCTCGCATACTTGTTGGCCAGATCCTGGGCTTTTTCTGGTTTGGATCACGTAGTAATGAGGTACCAAACTGAAGCAGTCAATAATAGCTGGTTCCGATTAGTATTTTAGAGGATAGCGCCGGTTATGTCTCGGGTAGTTCTGGGATTTGCCGTCATCTGGCTCGTATTTTCGAATTTTTCGCATACTTGTTGGCAAGATCCTGGGCTTTTTTTGGTTTGGATCACGTAGTAATGTGGTACCACACTGAAACAGTCAATTAAACCTGGTTCCGATTAATATTTTAGAGGATAACGCCGGTTAAGTCTGGGTTAGGTCTGGTATTTGCCCTCATCTGGCTCATACTTTCGCATTTCTCGCATACTTGTTGGCCAGATCCTGGGTTTTTTTTGGTTTGGATCACGTCGTAATGTGGTACCACACTGAAACAGTCAATAGAAGCTGGTTCCGAATAGTATTTTAGAGGATGACGCTGGTTATGACTCGGGTAGTTCTGGGATTTGCTGTCATGTGGCTCGTATTTTCGCATTTTTCGCATACTTGTTGGCCAGATCCTGGGTTTTTTCTGGTTTGGATCCCGTGGTAATGAAGTTCCACACCGAAACAGTCAATTAAACCTGGTTGCGATTAATATTTTAGAGGATAACGCAGGTTATGTCTCGGGTAGTTCTGGGATTTGCCGTCATCTGGCTCGTATTTTCGAATTTTTCGCATACTTGTTGGCAAGATCCTGGGCTTTTTTTGGTTTGGATCACGTAGTAATGTGGTACCACACTGAAACAGTCAATTAAACCTGGTTGCGATTAATATTTTAGAGGATAACGCCGGTTATGTCTCGGTTAGGTCTGGGATTTGCCATCATCTGGCTCGTACTTTCGCATTTTTCGCATGCTTGTTGGCCAGATACTGGGCTTTTTCTGGTTTGGATCACGTAGTAATGTGGATCCACACTGAAACAGTCAATTAAACCTGGTTCCGATTAATATTTTAGAGGATACGCCGGTTATGTCTGGGTTAGGTCTGGTATTTGCCCTCATCTGGCTCGTACTTTCGCATCTTAGGCATACTTGTAGGCCAGATCCTGGCCTTTTTCTGGTTTGGATCACGTAGTAATGTGGATCCACACTGAAACAGTCAATTAAACCTGGTTCCGATTAATATTTTAGAGGATAACAACGGTTATGTCTGGGTTAGGTCTGGTATTTGCCCCCATCTGTCTCGTATTTTCGCATCTTTGGCATACTTGTTGGCCAGATCCTGGCCCATTTCTGGTTTGGATCACGTAGTAATGCGGTACCACACTGAAACAGTAAATTAAACCTGGTTCCGGTTAGTATTTTCGATGATAACGCCGGTTATGTCTCGGTTAGGTCTGGGATTTGCCCTCATCTGGCTCATACTTTCGCATTTCTCGCATACTTGTTGGCCAGATCCTGGGCTTTTTCTGGTTTGGATCACGTAGTAATGTGGTACCACACTGAAACAGTCACTAAGAGCGGGTTCCTATTAGTATTTTAGAGGATAACGCTGGTTATGTCTGGGTTAGTTCTGGTATTTGCAATTATCTGGATCATACTATCGCGTTTTTCGCATACTTCTTGGCCAGATCCAGGGTTTTTTCAGGTTTGGATCTCGTAGTAATATGGTACCACACAGAAACAGTCAATAGAAGCTGGTTCCGAATAGTATTTTAGAGGATGACGCTGGTTATGTCTGGGTTAGTTCCGGTATTTGCAACCATCTGCCTCATACTTTCGCGATTTCGTATACTTGTTTGCAAGATCCTGGGTTTTTTTTGGTTTGGATCACGTAGTAATGTGGTACCACACTGAAACAGTCAATTAAACCTGGTTCCGATTAATATTTTAGAGGATAACGCCGGTTATGTCTCGGTTAGGTCAGGGATTTGCCCTCATCTGTCTCGTGCTTTCGTAATTTTCGCGTACTTGTTGGCCAGATCTTGGGTTTTTTGTGGTTTGGATCCCGTCGTAATATGGTTCCACACCGATGCAGTCAATTAAACCTGGTTGTAATGAATATTTTGGAGGATAACGCTGGTTATGTTTGGGTCAGTTCTGGTATTTGCAATCATCTGGCTCGTACTTTCGCATTTTTCGCATACTTGTTGGCAAGATCCTGGGTTTTTTTTGGTTTGGATCACGTAGTAATGTGGTACCACACTGAAACAGTCAATTAAACCTGGTTCCGATTAATATTTTAGAGGATAACGCCGGTTAAGTCTGGGTTAGGTCTGGTATTTGCCCTCACCTGGCTCGTACTTTCGCATTTTTCGCAAACTTGTTGGCCAGATCCTGGCCTTTTTCTGGATTGGATCACGTGGTAATGCGGTACCACACCGAAACAGTCAAGTAAACCAGGTTGCGATTAATATTTTAGAGGATAACGCCGGTTATGTCTCGGTTAGGTCTGGGATTTGCCCTCATCTGGCTCATACTTTCGCATTTCTCGCATACTTGTTGGCCAGATCCTGGGCTTTTTCTGGTTTGGATCACGTAGTAATGTCGTACCAGACTGAATGAGTGAATAAAAGCTGGTTCCTATTAGTATTTTAGAGGATAACGCTGGTTATGTCTGGGTTAGTTCTGGTATATGCAATTATCTGGCTAATACTATCGCGTTTTTCGCATACTTCTTGGCCAGATCCAGGGTTTTTTCAGGTTTGGATGTCGTAGTAATATGATACCACACAGAAACAGTCAATAGAAGCTGGTTCCGAATAGTATTTTAGAGGATGACGCTGGTTATGTCTGGGTTAGTTCCGGTATTTGCAACCATCTGCCTCATATTTTCGCGACTTCGTATACTTGTTTGCCAGATCCTGGCCTTTTTCTGGCTTGGACCACGTAGTAATGTGGTATCACACTGAAACACTCAATTAAACCTGGTTGCGATTAATATTTTAGAGGATAACGCCGGTTATGTCTCGGGTAGGTCTGGGATTTGCCGTCATCTGGCTCGTATTCTCGCATTTTTCGCATACTTGTTGGCCAGATCCTGGCCTTTTTCTGGCTTGGACCACGTTGTAATGTGGTACCACACTGAAGCCGTCAATAGAATCTGGTTCCGAAAGGTATTCCGGAGGATAACGCAGGTTACGTCTTGGTTAGTTCTGGTATTTGCAATCATCTGGCTCATACTTTCGCGTTTTTCGCATACTTGTTGGCCAGATCCTGGGTTTTTTCTGGTTTGGATCTCGTAGTAATGAAGTTCCACACCGAAACAGTCAATTAAACCTGGTTGCGATTAATATTTTAGAGGATAACGCAGGTTACGTCTGGGTTAGTTCTGGTATTTGCAACCATCTGGCTCATACTTTCGCATTTTTCGCATACTTGTTGGCAAGATCCTGGGTTTTTTTTTGGTTTGGATCACGTAGTAATGTGGTACCACACTGAAACAGTCAATTAAACCTGGTTCCGATTAATATTTTAGAGGATAACGCCGGTTATGTCTCGGTTAGGTCAGGGATTTGCCCTCATCTGTCTCGTGCTTTCGTAATTTTCGCGTACTTGTTGGCCAGATCTTGGGTTTTTTGTGGTTTGGATCCCGTCGCAATATGGTTCCACAACGATGCAGTCAATTAAACCTGGTTGTAATGAATATTTTGGAGGATAACGCTGGTTATGCTTGGGTTTGTTCTGGTATTTGCAATCATCTGGCTCGTACTTTCGCATTTTTCGCATACTTGTTGGCAAGATCCTGGGTTTTTTTTGGTTTGGATCACGTAGTACTGTGGTACCACACTGAAACAGTCAATTAAACCTGGTTCCGATTAATATTTTAGAGGATAACGCCGGTTAAGGCTGGGTTAGGTCTGGTATTTGCCCTCACCTGGCTCGTACTTTCGCATCTTTGGCATACTTGTTGGCAAGGTCCTGGGCTTTTTTTGATTTGGATCACGTGGTAATACGGTACCACACCGAAACAGTCAAGTAAACCTGGTTGCGATTAATATTTTAGAGGATAACGCCGGTTACGTCTCGGTTAGGTCTGGGATTTGCCCTCATCTGGCTCATACTTTCGCATTTCTCGCATACTTGTTGGCCAGATCCTGGGCTTTTTCTGGTTTGGATCACGTAGTAATGTGGTACCAAACTGAAACTGTCAATAAAAGCAGGTTCCGATTAGTATTTTAGAGGATAACGCCGTTTACGTCTTGGTTAGGTCTGGGATTTGCCATCATCTGGCTCGTACTTTCGCATTTTTCGCATACTTGTTGGCCAGATCCTGGGCTTTTTCTGGTTTGGATCCCGTAGTAATGAAGTTCCACACTGAAACAGTCAATTAAACCTGGTTGCGATTAATATTTTAGAGGATAACGCCGGTTATGTCTCGGGTAGTTCTGGGATTTGCCGTCATCTGGCTCGTATTTTCGAATTTTTCGCATACTTGTTGGCAAGATCCTGGGCTTTTTTTGGTTTGGATCACGTAGTAATGTGGATCCACACTGAAACAGTCAATTAAACCTGGTTCCGATTAATATTTTAGAGGATAACGCCGGTTATGTCTGGGTTAGGTCTGGTATTTGCCCTCATCTGGCTCGTACTTTCGCATTTTTCGCAAACTTGTTGGCCAGATCCTGGGCTTTTTCTGGTTTGGATCACGTAGTAATGTCGTACCAGACTGGAACAGTCAATAAAAGCTGGTTCCTATTAGTATTTTAGAGGATAACGCTGGTTATGTCTGGGTTAGTTCTGGTATTTGCAATTATCTGGCTCGTACTATCGCGATTTTCGCATACTTCTTGGCCAGATCCAGGGTTTTTTCAGGTTTGGATCACGTAGTAATATGGTACCACACAGAAACAGTCAATAGAAGCTGGTTCCGAATAGTATTTTAGAGGATGACGCTGGTTATGTCTGGGTTAGTTCTGGTATTTGCAACCATCTGCCTCATACTTTCGCGATTTCGTATACTTGTTTGCCAGATCCTGGCCTTTTTCTGGCTTGGACCACGTAGTAATGTGGTATCACACAGAAACAGTCAATTAAACCTGGTTGCGATTAATATTTTAGAGGATAACGCCGATAATGTCTCGGGTAGGTCTGGGATTTGCCGTCATCTAGCTCGTATTTTCGCATTTTTCGCATACTTGTTGGCCAGATCCTGGCCTTTTTCTGGCTTGGACCACGTTGTAATGTGGTACCACACTGAAACAGTCAATTAAACCTGGTTGCGATTAATATTTTAGAGGATAACGCCGGTTATGTCTCGGTTAGGTCTGGGATTTGCCATCATCTGGCTCGTACTTTCGCATTTTTCGCATACTTGTTGGCCAGATACTGGGCTTTTTCTGGTTTGGACCACGTTGTAATGTGGTACCACACTGAAGCGGTCAATAGAATCTGGTTCCGAAAGGTATTCTGGAGGATAACGCAGGTTACGTCTTGGTTAGTTCTGGTATTTGCAATCGTCTGGCTCATACTTTCGCGTTTTTCGCATACTTGTTGGCCAGATCCTGGGCTTTTTCTGGTTTGGATCCCGTAGTAATGAAGTTCCACACCGAAACAGTCAATTAAACCTGGTTGCGATTAATATTTTAGAGGATAACGCCGGTTATGTCTCGGTTAGGTCTGGGATTTGCCATCATCTGGCTCGTACTTTCGCATTTTTCGCATGCTTGTTGGCCAGAAACTGGGCTTTCTCTGGTTTGGATCACGTAGTAATGTGGATCCACACTGAAACAGTCACTTAAACCTGGTTCCGATTAATATTTTAGAGGATAACGCCGGTTATGTCTGGGTTAGGTCTGGTATTTGCCCTCATCTGGCTCGTACTTTCGCATTTTTCGCAAATTTGTTGGCCAGATCCTGGCCTTTTTCTGGATTGGATCACGTGGTAATGCGGTACCACACTGAAACAGTCAATTAAACCTGGTTCCGGCTAGTATTTTAGAGGATAACGCCGGTTATGTCTGGGTTAGATCTGGTATTTGTCCTCATCTGGCTCGTACTTTCGCATTTTTCGCAAACTTGTTGGCCAGATCCTGGCCTTTTTCTAGATTGGATCACGTGGTAATGCGGTACCACACCGAAACAGTCAAGTAAACCTGGTAGCGATTAATATTTTAGAGGATAACGCCGGTTATGTCTCGGTTAGGTCTGGGATTTGCCATCATCTGGCTCGTACTTTCGCATTTTTCGCATACTTGTTGGCCAGATACTGGGCTTTTTCTGGTTTGGACCACGTTGTAATGTGGTACCACACTGAAGCGGTCAATAGAATCTGGTTCCGAAAGGTATTCCGGAGGATAACGCAGGTTATGTCTCGGTTAGGTCTGGGATTTGCCCTCATCTGGCTCATACTTTCGCATTTCTCGCATACGTGTTGGCCAGATCCTGGGCTTTTTCTGGTTTGGACCACGTTGTAATGTGGTACCACACTGAAGCGGTCAATAGAATCTGGTTCCGATAGGTATTCTGGAGGATAACGCAGGTTACGTCTTGGTTAGTTCTGGTATTTGCAACCATCTGGCTCATACTTTCGCGTTTTTCGCATACATGTTGGCCAGATCCTGGGCTTTTTCTGGTTTGGATCCCGTAGTAATGAAGTTCCACACCGAAACAGTCAATTAAACCTGGTTCCGATTAATATTTTAGAGGATAACGCCGGTTATGTCTGGGTTAGGTCTGGTATTTGCCCTCATCTGGCTCGTACTTTCGCATTTTTCGCAAACTTGTTGGCCAGATCCTGGCCTTTTTCTGGATTGGATCACGTGGTAATGCGGTACCACACCGAAACAGTCAAGTAAACCTGGTTGTGATTAATATTTTAGAGGATAACGCCGGTTATGTCTCGTTTAGGTCTGGGATTTGCCCTCATCTGGCTCATACTTTCGCATTTCTCGCATACGTGTTGGCCAGATCCTGGGCTTTTTCTGGTTTGGACCACGTTGTAATGTGGTACCACACTGAAGCGGTCAATAGAATCTGGTTCCGAAATGTATTCTGGAGGATAACGCAGGTTACGTCTTGGTTAGTTCTGGTATTTGCAACCATCTGGCTCATACCTTCGCGATTTCGTATACTTGTTTGCCAGATCCTGGCCTTTTCCTGGCTTGGACCACGTAGTAATGTGGTATCACACTGAAACAGTCAATTAAACCTGGTTGCGATTAATATTTTAGAGGATAACGCCGGTTATGTCTCGGGTAGTTCTGGGATTTGCCGTTATCTGGCCCGTATTTTCGCATTTTTCGCATACTTGTTGGCAAGATCCTGGCCTTTTCCTGGCTTGGACCACGTAGTAATGTGGTATCACACTGAAACAGTCAATTAAACCTGGTTGCGATTAATATTTTAGAGGATAACGCCGGTTATGTCTCGGTTAGGTCTGGGATTTGCCCTCATCTGGCTCATACTTTCGCATTTCTCGCATACGTGTTGGCCAGATCCTGGGCTTTTTCTGGTTTGGACCACGTAGGAATGTGGTATCACACTGAAACAGTCAATTAAACCTGGTTGCGATTAATATTTTAGAGGATAACGCCGGTTATGTCTCGGGTAGGTCTGGGATTTGCCGTCAGCTAGCTCGTATTTTCGCATTTTTCGCATACTTGTTGGCCAGATCCTGGCCTTTTTCTGGCTTGGACCACGTTGTAATGTGGTACCACACTGAAGCAGTCAATTAAACCTGGTTGCGATTATTATTTTAGAGGATAACGCCGGTTATGTCTGGGTTAGGTCTGGTACTTGCCCTCATCTGGCTCGTACTTTCGCATTTTTCGCATACTTGTAGGCAGGATCCTGGCCTTTTTCTGGTTTGGATCACGTAGTAATGTGGTACCACACTGAAACAGTCAATAAAAGCTGGTTCCGATTAGTATTTTAGAGGATAACGCTGGTTATGTCTGGGTTAGTTCGGGTATTTGCAATTATCTGGCTCATACTATCGCGTTTTTCGCATACTTCTTGGCCAGATCCAGAGTTTTCTCAGGTTTCGATCACGTAGTAATATGGTACCACACAGAAACAGTCAATAGAAGCTGGTTCCGAATAGTATTTTAGAGGATGACGCTGGTTATGTCTGGGTTAGTTCTGGTATTTGCAACAATCTGGCTCATACTTTCGCGATTTCGTATACTTGTTTGCCAGATCCTGGCCTTTTTCTGGCTTGGATCCCGTAGTAATGAAGTTCCACACCGAAACAGTAAATTAAACCTGGTTGCGATTAATATTTTAGTGGATAACGCCGGTTATGTCTCGGGTAGTTCTGGGATTTGCCGTTATCTGGCTCGTATTTTCGCATTTTTCGCATACTTGTTGGCAAGATCCTGGGCTTTTTTTGGTTTGGATCTCGTAGTAATGTGGTACCACACTGAAACAGCCAATTAAACCTGGTTGCGATTAATATTTTAGAGGATAACGCCGGTTATGTCTCGGTTAGGTCTGGGATTTGCCATCATCTGGCTCGTACTTTCGCATTTTTCGCATACTTATTGGCCAGATCCTGGCCTTTTTCTGGTATGGATCCCGTAGTAATGTGGATCCACAACGAAACGGACAATAAAACCTGGTTGCGATTAATATTTTAGAGGATATGCCGGTTATGTCTGGGCTAGGTCTGGAACTTGCCCACATCTGGCTCGTACTTTCGCATTTTTCGCATACTTGTTGGCCGGATACTGGGCTTTTTCTGTTTTGGATCACGTAGTAATGTGGTACCACACTGAAACAGTCAATAAAAGCTGGTTCCGAATAGTATTTTAGAGGATAACGCAGGTAACGTCTGGGTTAGTTCTGGTATTTGCAATCATCTGCCTCGTACTTTCGCATTTTTCGCATACTTGTTGGCAAGATCCTGGGTTTTTTTTGGTTAGGATCACGTAGTAATGTGGTACCACACTGAAACTGTCAATTAAACCTGGTTCCGATTAATATTTTGGCGGATAATGCCGGTTATGTCTGGGTTAGGTCTGGTATTTGCCCTCATCTGGCTCGTACTTTCGCATTTTTCGCATACTTGTTGGCCAAATCCTGGCCTTTTTCTGGTTTGGATCACGTAGTAATGCGGTACCACACTGAAACAGTCAATTAAACCTGGTTTCAGTTAGTATTTTAGAGGATAACGCCGGTTATGTCTGGGTTAGGTCTGGTATTTGCCCTCATCTGGCTCGTACTTTCGCATTTCTCGCATACTTGTTGGCCAGATCCTGGGCTTTTTCTGGTTTGGATCACGTAGTAATGTGGTACCACACTGAAACAGTCAATAAAAGCTGGTTCCGATTAGTATTTTAGAGGATAACGCTGGTTATGTCTGGGTTAGTTCTGGTATTTGCAATTATCTGGCTCATACTATCGCGTTTTTCGCATGCTTCTAGGCCAGATCCAGGGTTTTTTCAGGTTTGGATCCCGTAGTAATGTGGTTCCACACCGAAACAGTCAATTAAACCTGGTTGGAATGAATATTTTAGGGGATAACGCCGGTTATGTCTGGGTTAGGTCTGGTATTTGCCCTCATCTGCCTCGTATTTTCGCATTTTTCGCATACTTGTTGGCCAGATCCTGGCCTTTTTCTGGTTTGGATCACGTTGTAATGTGGTACCACCCTGAAACGGTGAATAAGAGCTGGTGGCGATTAATATTTTAGAGGATAACGCTGGTTATGTCTGGGTTAGTTCTGGTATTTGCAATCATCTGGCCCATACTTTTGCAATTTTCTCGTACTTGTTGGCCATATCTTGGGTTTTCTGTGGCTTGGATCCCGTCGAAATCTGGTTCCACACCGAAGCAGTCAATCAAACCTGGTTGCGATGAATATTTTGGAGGATAACGCTGGTTATGTTTGGGTTAGTTCTGGTATTTGCAATCATCTGACTCGTACTTTCGCATTTTTCGCATACTTGTTGGCAAGATTATGGGCTTTTTTTAGTTTGGATCACGTAGTAATGTGGTACCACACTGAAACAGTCAATAAAAGCTGGTTCCGAATAGTATTTTAGAGGATAGCGCAGGTTACGTCTGGGTTAGTTCTGGTATTTGCAATCATCTGGCTCATACATTCGCGTTTTTCGCATACATCTTTGCCGGATCCTGGGTTTTTTCTGGTTTGGATCCCGTAGTAATGAAGTTCCAAACCGAAACAGTCAATTAAACCTGGTTGCGATTAATATTTTAGAGGATAACGCCGGTTATGTCTCGGGTAGGTCTGGGATTTGCCGTCATCTGGCTTGTATTTTCGCATTTCTCGCATACTTGTTGGCCAGATCCTGGCCTTTTCCTGGCTTGGACCACGTAGTAATGTGGTATCACACTGAAACAGTCAATAAAAGCTGGTTCCGAATAGTATTTTAGAGGATAACGCAGGTAACGTCTGGGTTAGTTCTGGTATTTGCAACCATCTGCCTCGTACTTTCGCATTTCTCGTATACGTGTTGGCCAGATCCTGGGTTTTTTTCTGGTTTGGATCCCGTAGTAATGAAGTTCCACTCTGAAACAGTCAATTAAACCTGGTTCCGATTAATATTTTAGAGGATAACGCTGGTTATGTCTGGGTTAGTTCTGTTATTTGCAATCATCTGGCTCATACTTTCGCAATTTTCGCGTACTTGTTGGCCAGATCTTGGGTTTTTAGTGGTTTGGATCCCTTCGTAATGTCGTTCCACACCGAAGCAGTCAATTAAACCTGGTTGCGATGAATATTTTGGAGGATAACGCTGGTTATGTTTGGGTTAGTTCTGGTATTTGCAATCATCTGGCTCGTACTTTCGCATTTTTCGCATACTTGTTGGCCAGATCCTGGCCTTTTCCTGGCTTGGACCACGTAGTAATGTGGTATCACACTGAAACAGTCAATTAAACCTGGTTGCGATTAATATCTTAGAGGATAACGCCGGTTATGTCTCGGGTAGGTCTGGGATTTGCCGTCATCTAGCTCGTATTTTCGCATTTTTCGCATACTTGTTGGCCAGATGCTGGCCTTTTTCTGGCTTCGACCACGTAGTAATGTGGTATCACACTGAAACAGTCAATAGAATCTAGTTCCGAATAGTATTTTAGAGGATAACGCAGGTTACGTGTGGGTTAGTTCTGGTATTTGCCTTCATCTGGCTCGTACCTTCGCATTTTTCGCTTACTTGTTGGCCAGATCCTGGCCTTTTTCTGGCTTGGACCACGAAGTAATGTGGTACCACACTGAAACAGTCAATTAAACCTGGTCCCGATTAATATTTTAGAGGATAACGCCGGTTATGTCTGGGTTAGGTCTGGTATTTGCCCTCATCTGGCTCGTACTTTCGCATTTTTCGCATACTTGTAGGCAGGATCCTGGCCTTTTTCTGGTTTGGATCACGTAGTAATGCGGTACCACACCGAAACAGTCAATTAAACCTAGTTCCGATTAATATTTTAGAGGATAACGCCGGTTATGTCTGGGTTAGGTCTGGTATTTGTCCTCATCTGGCTCGTACTTTCGCATTTTTCGCTTACTTGTTGGGCAGATCCTGACCTTTTTCTGGCTTGGACCACATAGTAATGAGGTACCACACTGAAACAGTCAATTAAACCTGGTTCCGATTAATATTTAAGAAGATAACGCTGGTTATATCTGGGTTAGTTCTGGTATTTGCAATCATCTGGCTCATACTTTCGCATTTTTCGCATACTTGTCGGCAGGATCCTGAGCTTTTTTTGGTTTGGATCACGTAGTAATGTGGTACCACACTGAAACAGTCAATTAAACCTGGTTCCGATTAATATTTTAGAAGATAACGCTGGTTATATCTGGGTTAGTTCTGGTATTTGCAATCATCTGGCTCATACTTTCGCATTTATCGCATACTTGTTGGCCAGATCCAGGCCTTTTTCTGGCTTGGACCACGTAGTAATGAGGTACCACACTGAAACAGTCAATTAAACCTGGTTCCGATTAATATTTTAGAGGATAACGCCGGTTATGTCTGGGTTAGTTCTGTTATTTGTAATCATCTGGTTCATTTTTTCGCAATTTTCGCGTACTAGTTGGCCAGATCTTGGGTTTTTTGTGGTTTGGATCCCGTCGTAATGTCGTTCCACACCGAAGCAGTCAATTAAACCTGGTTGCGATGAATATTTTGGAGGATAACGCTGGTTATGTTTGGGCTAGTTCTGGTATTTGCAATCATCTGGCTCGTACTTTCGCATTTTTCGCATACTTGTTGGCAAGATCCTGGGCTGTTTTTGGTTTGGATCACGTAGTAATGTGATACCACACTGAAACAGTCAATGAAAGCTGGTTCCGAATAGTATTTTAGAGGATAGCCCAGGTTACGTCTGGGTTAGTTCTGGTATTTGCAATCATCTGGCTCATACATTCGCGTTTTTCGCATACATCTTTGCCAGATCCTGGGTTTTTTCTGGTTTGGATCCCGTAGTAATGAAGTTCCACACCGAAACAGTCAATTAAACCTGGTTGCGATTAATATTTTAGAGGATAACGCCGGTTATGTCTCGGGTAGGTCTGGGATTTGCCGTCATCTGGCTCGTATTTTCGCATTTCTCGCTTACTTGTTGGCCAGATCCTGGCCTTTTCCTGGCTTGGACCACGTAGTAATGTGGTATCACACTGAAACAGTCAATTAAACCTGGTTGCGATTAATATCTTAGAGGATAACGCCGGTTATGTCTCGGGTAGGTCTGGGATTTGCCGTCATCTAGCTCGTATTTTCGCATTTTTCGCATACTTGTTGGCCAGATCCTGGCCTTTTTCTGGCTTGGACCACGAAGTAATGTGGTACCACACTGAAACAGTCAATAGAATCTAGTTCCGAATAGTATTTTGGAGGATAACGCAGGTTATGTCTGGGTTAGGTCTGGTATTTGCAATCATCTGGCTCATACTTTCGCGTTTTTCACATACTTGTTGGCCAGATCCTGGGTTTTTTTCTGGTTTGGATCCCGTAGTAATGAAGTTCCGCACTGAAACAGTCAATTAAACCTGGTTGCGATTAATATTTTAGAGGATAACGCCGGTTATGTCTCGGTTAGGTCTGGGATTTGCCATCATCTGGCTCGTACTTTCGCATTTTTCGCATGCTTGTTGGCCAGATACTGGGCTTTCTCTGGTTTGGATCACGTAGTAATGTGGATCCACACTGAAACAGTCAATTAAACCTGGTTCCGATTAATATTTTAGAGGATAACGCCGGTTATGTCTGGGTTAGGTCTGGTATTTGCCCTCATCTGGCTCGTACTTTCGCATTTTTCGCAAACTTGTTGGCCAGATCCTGGCCTTTTTCTGGATTGGATCACGTGGTAATGCGGTACCACACTGAAACAGTCAATTAAACCTGGTTCCGGTTAGTATTTTAGAGGATAACGCCGGTTATGTCTGGGTTAGATCTGGTATTTGTCCTCATCTGGCTCGTACTTTCGCATTTTTCGCAAACTTGTTGGCCAGATCCTGGCCTTTTTCTGGATTGGATCACGTGGTAATGCGGTACCACACCGAAACAGTCAAGTAAACCTGGTTGCGATTAATATTTTAGAGGATAACGCCGGTTATGTCTCGGTTAGGTCTGGGATTTGCCATCATCTGGCTCGTACTTTCGCATTTTTCGCATACTTGTTGGCCAGATACTGGGCTTTTTCTGGTTTGGACCACGTTGTAATGTGGTACCACACTGAAGCGGTCAATAGAATCTGGTTCCGAAAGGTATTCCGGAGGATAACGCAGGTTATGTCTCGGTTAGGTCTGGGATTTGCCCTCATCTGGCTCATACTTTCGCATTTCTCGCATACGTGTTGGCCAGATCCTGGGCTTTTTCTGGTTTGGACCACGTTGTAATGTGGTACCACACTGAAGCGGTCAATAGAATCTGGTTCCGAAAGGTATTCTGGAGGATAACGCAGGTTGCGTCTTGGTTAGTTCTGGTATTTGCAACCATCTGGCTCATACTTTCGCGATTTCGTATACTTGTTTGCCAGATCCTGGCCTTTTCCTGGCTTGGACCACGTAGTAATGTGGTATCACACTGAAACAGTCAATTAAACCTGGTTGCGATTAATATTTTAGAGGATAACGCCGGTTATGTCTCGGTTAGGTCTGGGATTTGCCCTCATCTGGCTCATACTTTCGCATTTCTCGCATACGTGTTGGCCAGATCCTGGGCTTTTTCTGGTTTGGACCACGTAGGAATGTGGTATCACACTGAAACAGTCAATTAAACCTGGTTGCGATTAATATTTTAGAGGATAACGCCGGTTATGTCTCGGGTAGGTCTGGGATTTGCCGTCAGCTAGCTCGTATTTTCGCATTTTTCGCATGCTTGTTGGCCAGATCCTGGCCTTTTTCTGGCTTGGACCACGTTGTAATGTGGTACCACACTGAAGCAGTCAATTAAACCTGGTTGCGATTATTATTTTAGAGGATAACGCCGGTTATGTCTCGGTTAGTTCTGGTATTTGCCTTCATCTGGCTCGTACCTTCGCATTTTTCGCTTACTTGTTGGCCAGATCCTGGCCTTTTTCTGGCTTGGACCACGAAGTAATGTGGTACCACACTGAAACAGTCAATTAAACCTGGTCCCGATTAATATTTAAGAAGATAACGATGGTTATATCTGGGTTAGTTCTGGTATTTGCAATCATCTGGCTCATACTTTCGCATTTTTCGCATACTTGTTGGCAGGATCCTGAGCTTTTTTTGGTTTGGATCACGTAGTAATGTGGTACCACACTGAAACAGTCAATTAAACCTGGTTCCGATTAATATTTTAGAAGATAACGCTGGTTATATCTGGGTTAGTTCTGGTATTTGCAATCATCTGGCTCATACTTTCGCATTTATCGCATACTTGTTGGCCAGATCCAGGCCTTTTTCTGGCTTGGACCACGTAGTAATGAGGTACCACACTGAAACAGTCAATTAAACCTGGTTCCGATTAATATTTTAGAGGATAACGCCGGTTATGTCTGGGTTAGTTCTGTTATTTGTAATCATCTGGTTCATTTTTTCGCAATTTTCGCGTACTAGTTGGCCAGATCTTGGGTTTTTTGTGGTTTGGATCCCGTCGTAATGTCGTTCCACACCGAAGCAGTCAATTAAACCTGGTTGCGATGAATATTTTGGAGGATAACGCTGGTTATGTTTGGGCTAGTTCTGGTATTTGCAATCATCTGGCTCGTACTTTCGCATTTCTCGCTTACTTGTTGGCCAGATCCTGGCCTTTTCCTGGCTTGGACCACGTAGTAATGTGGTATCACACTGAAACAGTCAATTAAACCTGGTTGCGATTAATATCTTAGAGGATAACGCCGGTTATGTCTCGGGTAGGTCTGGGATTTGTCGTCATCTAGCTCGTATTTTCGCATTTTTCGCATACTTGTTGGCCAGATCCTGGCCTTTTTCTGTCTTCGACCACGTAGTAATGTGGTATCACACTGAAACAGTCAATAGAATCTAGTTCCGAATAGTATTTTGGAGGATAACGCAGGTTACGTCTGGGTTAGTTCTGGTATTTGCAATCATCTGGCTCATACTTTCGCGTTTTTCACATACTTGTTGGCCAGATCCTGGGTTTTTTTCTGGTTTGGATCCCGTAGTAATGAAGTTCCGCACTGAAACAGTCAATTAAACCTGGTTCCGATTAATATTTTAGAGGATAACGCTGGTTATGTCTGGGTTAGTTCTGTTATTTGCAATCATCTGGCTCATACTTTCGCAATTTTCGCGTACTTGTTGGCCAGATCTTGGGTTTTTAGTGGTTTGGATCCCTTCGTAATGTCGTTCCACACCGAAGCAGTCAATTAAACCTGGTTGCGATGATTATTTTGGAGGATAACGCTGGTTATGTTTGGGTTAGTTCTGGTATTTGCAATCATCTGGCTCGTACTTTCGCATTTTTCGCATACTTGTTGGCAAGATCCTGGGCTTTTTTTGGTGTGGATCACGTAGTAATGTGGTACCACACTGAAACAGTCAATAAAAGCTGGTTCCGAATAGTATTTTAGAGGATAACGCAGGTTACGTCTGGGTTAGTTCTGGTATTTGCCCTCATCTGGCTCGTACCTTCGCATTTTTCGCTTACTTGTTGGCCAGATCCTGGCCTTTTTCTGGCTTGGACCACGAAGTAATGTGGTACCACACTGAAACAGTCAATTAAACCTGGTCCCGATTAATATTTTAGAGGATAACGCCGGTTATGTCTGGGTTAGGTCTGGTACTTGCCCTCATCTGGCTCGTACTTTCGCATTTTTCGCATACTTGTAGGCAGGATCGTGGCCTTTTTCTGGTTTGGATCACGTAGTAATGCGGTACCACACCGAAACCGGCAATTAAACCTAGTTCCGATTAATATTTTAGAGGATAACGCCGGTTATGTCTGGGTTAGGTCTGGTATTTGTCCTCATCTGGCTCGTACTTTCGCAGTTTTCGCTTACTTGTTGGGCAGATCCTGACCTTTTTCTGGCTTGGACCACATAGTAATGAGGTACCACACTGAAACAGTCAATTAAACCTGGCGGCGATTAATATTTTAGAGGATAATGCCGGTTATGTCTGGGTTAGGTCTGGTACTTGCCCTCATCTGGCTCGTACTTTCGCATTTTTCGCATACTTGTAGGCAGGATCCTGGCCTTTTTCTGGTTTGGATCACGTAGTAATGCGGTACCACACCGAAACCGGCAATTAAACCTAGTTCCGATTAATATTTTAGAGGATAACGCCGGTTATGTCTGGGTTAGGTCTGGTATTTGCCCTCATCTGGCTCGTACTTTCGCATTTTTCGCATACTTGTTGGCCAGATCCTGGCCTTTTTCTGGATTGGATCACGTGGTAATGCGGTACCACACCGAAACAGTCAAGTAAACCTGGTTGCGATTAATATTTTAGAGGATAACGCCGGTTATGTCTCGGTTAGGTCTGGGATTTGCCATCATCTGGCTCGTACTTTCGCATTTTTCGCATACTTGTTGGCCAGATACTGGGCTTTTTCTGGTTTGGACCACGTTGTAATGTGGTACCACACTGAAGCGGTCAATAGAATCTGGTTCCGAAAGGTATTCCGGAGGATAACGCAGGTTATGTCTCGGTTAGGTCTGGGATTTGCCCTCATCTGGCTCATACTTTCGCATTTCTCGCATACGTGTTGGCCAGATCCTGGGCTTTTTCTGGTTTGGACCACGTAGGAATGTGGTATCACACTGAAACAGTCAATTAAACCTGGTTGCGATTAATATTTTAGAGGATAACGCCGGTTATGTCTCGGGTAGGTCTGGGATTTGCCGTCAGCTAGCTCGTATTTTCGCATTTTTCGCATACTTGTTGGCCAGATCCTGGCCTTTTTCTGGCTTGGACCACGTTGTAATGTGGTACCACACTGAAGCAGTCAATTAAACCTGGTTGCGATTATTATTTTAGAGGATAACGCCGGTTATGTCTCGGTTAGGTCTGGGATTTGCCATCATCTGGCTCGTACTTTCGCATTTTTCGCATACTTGTTGGCCAGATACTGGGCTTTTTCTGGTTTGGACCACGTTGTAATGTGGTACCACACTGAAGCGGTCAATAGAATCTGGTTCCGAAAGGTATTCTGGAGGATAACGCAGGTTACGTCTTGGTTAGTTCTGGTATTTGCAATCATCTGGCTCATACTTTCGCGTTTTTCGCATACTTGTTGGCCAGATCCTGGGCTTTTTCTGGTTTGGATCCCGTAGTAATGAAGTTCCACACCGAAACAGTCAATTAAACCTGGTTCCGATTAATATTTTAGAGGATAACGCCGGTTATGTCTGGGTTAGGTCTGGTATTTGCCCTCATCTGGCTCGTACTTTCGCATTTTTCGCAAACTTGTTGGCCAGGTCCTGGCCTTTTTCTGGATTGGATCACGTGGTAATGCGGTACCACACCGAAACAGTCAAGTAAACCTGGTTGTGATTAATATTTTAGAGGATAACGCCGGTTATGTCTCGGTTAGGTCTGGGATTTGCCCTCATCTGGCTCATACTTTCGTATTTCTCGCATACGTGTTGGCCAGATCCTGGGCTTTTTCTGGTTTGGACCACGTTGTAATGTGGTACCACACTGAAGCGGTCAATAGAATCTGGTTCCGAAAGGTATTCTGGAGGATAACGCAGGTTACGTCTTGGTTAGTTCTGGTATTTGCAACCATCTGGCTCATACCTTCGCGATTTCGTATACTTGTTTGCCAGATCCTGGCCTTTTCCTGGCTTGGACCACGTAGTAATGTGGTATCACACTGAAACAGTCAATTAAACCTGGTTGCGATTAATATTTTAGAGGATAACGCCGGTTATGTCTCGGGTAGTTCTGGGATTTGCCGTTATCTGGCCCGTATTTTCGCATTTTTCGCATACTTGTTGGCAAGATCCTGGCCTTTTCCTGGCTTGGACCACGTAGTAATGTGGTATCACACTGAAACAGTCAATTAAACCTGGTTGCGATTAATATTTTAGAGGATAACGCCGGTTATGTCTCGGTTAGGTCTGGGATTTGCCCTCATCTGGCTCATACTTTCGCATTTCTCGCATACGTGTTGGCCAGATCCTGGGCTTTTTCTGGTTTGGACCACGTAGGAATGTGGTATCACACTGAAACAGTCAATAGAATCTGGTTCCGAAAGGTATTCTGGAGGATAACGCAGGTTACGTCTTGGTTAGTTCTGGTATTTGCAACCATCTGGCTCATACCTTCGCGATTTCGTATACTTGTTTGCCAGATCCTGGCCTTTTCCTGGCTTGGACCACGTAGTAATGTGGTATCACACTGAAACAGTCAATTAAACCTGGTTGCGATTAATATTTTAGAGGATAACGCCGGTTATGTCTCGGTTAGGTCTGGGATTTGCCCTCATCTGGCTCATACTTTCGCATTTCTCGCATACGTGTTGGCCAGATCCTGGGCTTTTTCTGGTTTGGACCAAGTAGGAATGTGGTATCACACTGAAACAGTAAAATAAACCTGGTTGCGATTAATATTTTAGAGGATAACGCCGGTTATGTCTCGGGTAGGTCTGGGATTTGCCGTCAGCTAGCTCGTATTTTCGCATTTTTCGCATACTTGTTGGCCAGATCCTGGCCTTTTTCTGGCTTGGACCACGTTGTAATGTGGTACCACACTGAAGCAGTCAATTAAACGTGGTTGCGATTATTATTTTAGAGGATAACGCCGGTTATGTCTGGGTTAGGTCTGGTACTTGCCCTCATCTGGCTCGTACTTTCGCATTTTTCGCATACTTGTAGGCAGGATCCTGGCCTTTTTCTGGTTTGGATCACGTAGTAATGTGGTACCACACTGAAACAGTCAATAAAAGCTGGTTCCGATTAGTATTTTAGAGGATAACGCTGGTTATGTCTGGGTTAGTTCGGGTATTTGCAATTATCTGGCTCATACTATCGCGTTTTTCGCATACTTCTTGGCCAGATCCAGAGTTTTCTCAGGTTTGGATCACGTAGTAATATGGTACCACACAGAAACAGTCAATAGAAGCTGGTTCCGAATAGTATTTTAGTGGATAACGCAGGTAACGTCTGGGTTAGTTCTGGTATTTGCAACAATCTGGCTCATACTTTCGCGATTTCGTATACTTGTTTGCCAGATCCTGGCCTTTTTCTGGCTTGGATCCCGTAGTAATGAAGTTCCACACCGAAACAGTCAATTAAACCTGGTTGCGATTAATATTTTAGTGGATAACGCCGGTTATGTCTCGGGTAGTTCTGGGATTTGCCGTTATCTGGCTCGTATTTTCGCATTTTTCGCATACTTGTTGGCAAGATCCTGGGCTTTTTTTGGTTTGGATCTCGTAGTAATGTGGTACCACACTGAAACAGCCAATTAAACCTGGTTGCGATTAATATTTTAGAGGATAACGCCGGTTATGTCTCGGTTAGGTCTGGGATTTGCCATCATCTGGCTCGTACTTTCGCATTTTTCGCATACTTATTGGCCAGATCCTGGCCTTTTTCTGGTATGGATCCCGTAGTAATGTGGATCCACAACGAAACGGACAATTAAACCTGGTTGCGAATAATATTTTAGAGGATATGCCGGTTATGTCTGGGCTAGGTCTGGAACTTGCCCACATCTGGCTCGTACTTTCGCATTTTTCGCATACTTGTTGGCCGGATACTGGGCTTTTTCTGTTTTGGATCACGTAGTAATGTGGTACCACACTGAAACAGTCAATAAAAGCTGGTTCCGAATAGTATTTTAGAGGATAACGCAGGTAACGTCTGGGTTAGTTCTGGTATTTGCAATCATCTGCCTCGTACTTTCGCATTTTTCGCATACTTGTTGGCAAGATCCTGGGTTTTTTTTGGTTTGGATCACGTAGTAATGTGGTACCACACTGAAACTGTCAATTAAACCTGGTTCCGATTAATATTTTGGAGGATAATGCCGGTTATGTCTGGGTTAGGTCTGGTATTTGCCCTCATCTGGCTCGTACTTTCGCATTTTTCGCATACTTGTTGGCCAAATCCTGGCCTTTTTCTGGTTTGGATCACGTAGTAATGCGGTACCACACTGAAACAGTCAATTAAACCTGGTTTCAGTTAGTATTTTAGAGGATAACGCCGGTTATGTCTGGGTTAGGTCTGGTATTTGCCCTCATCTGGCTCGTACTTTCGCATTTCTCGCATACTTGTTGGCCAGATCCAGGGCTTTTTCTGGTTTGGATCACGTAGTAATGTGGTACCACACTGAAACAGTCAATAAAAGCTGGTTCCGATTAGTATTTTAGAGGATAACGCTGGTTATGTCTGGGTTAGTTCTGGTATTTGCAATTATCTGGCTCATACTATCGCGTTTTTCGCATGCTTCTAGGCCAGATCCAGGGTTTTTTCAGGTTTGGATCCCGTAGTAATGTGGTATCACACTGAAACAGTCAATTAAACCTGGTTGCGATTAATATCTTAGAGGATAACGCCGGTTATGTCTCGGATAGGTCTGGGATTTGCCGTCATCTAGCTCGTATTTTCGCATTTTTCGCATACTTGTTGGCCATATGCTGGCCTTTTTCTGGCTTCGACCACGTAGTAATGTGGTATCACACTGAAACAGTCAATAGAATCTAGTTCCGAATAGTATTTTAGAGGATAACGCAGGTTACGTGTGGGTTAGTTCTGGTATTTGCCTTCATCTGGCTCGTACCTTCGCATTTTTCGCTTACTTGTTGGCCAGATCCTGGCCTTTTTCTGGCTTGGACCACGAAGTAATGTGGTACCACACTGAAACAGTCAATTAAACCTGGTCCCGATTAATATTTTAGAGGATAACGCCGGTTATGTCTGGGTTAGGTCTGGTATTTGCCCTCATCTGGCTCGTACTTTCGCATTTTTCGCATACTTGTAGGCAGGATCCTGGCCTTTTTCTGGTTTGGATCACGTAGTAATGCGGTACCACACCGAAACAGTCAATTAAACCTAGTTCCGATTAATATTTTAGAGGATAACGCCGGTTATGTCTGGGTTAGGTCTGGTATTTGTCCTCATCTGGCTCGTACTTTCGCATTTTTCGCTTACTTGTTGGGCAGATCCTGACCTTTTTCTGGCTTGGACCACATAGTAATGAGGTACCACACTGAAACAGTCAATTAAACCTGGTTCCGATTAATATTTAAGAAGATAACGCTGGTTATATCTGGGTTAGTTCTGGTATTTGCAATCATCTGGCTCATACTTTCGCATTTTTCGCATACTTGTTGGCAGGATCCTGAGCTTTTTTTGGTTTGGATCACGTAGTAATGTGGTACCACACTGAAACAGTCAATTAAACCTGGTTCCGATTAATATTTTAGAAGATAACGCTGGTTATATCTGGGTTAGTTCTGGTATTTGCAATCATCTGGCTCATACTTTCGCATTTATCGCATACTTGTTGGCCAGATCCAGGCCTTTTTCTGGCTTGGACCACGTAGTAATGAGGTACCACACTGAAACAGTCAATTAAACCTGGTTCCGAATAGTAATTTAGAGGATAGCGCAGGTTACGTCTGGGTTAGTTCTGGTATTTGCAACCATCTGGCTCATACCTTCGCGATTTCGTATACTTGTTTGCCAGATCCTGGCCTTTTCCTGGCTTGGACCACGTAGTAATGTGGTATCACACTGAAACAGTCAATTAAACCTGGTTCCGATGAATATTTTGGAGGATAACCCTGGTTATGTTTGGGTTAGTTCTGGTATTTGCAATCATCAGGCTCGTACTTTCGCATATTTCGCATACTTGTTGGCAAGATCCTGGGCTTTTTTTGGTTTGGATCACGTAGTAATGTGGTTCCACACCGAAGCAGTCAATTAAACCTGGTTGCGATTAATATTTTGGAGGATAACGCCGGTTATGGCTCGGTTAGGTCAGGGATTTGCCCTCTTCTGGCTCGTACCTTCGCATTTTTCGCTTACTTGTTTGCAAGATCCTGGGCTTTTTTTGGTTTGGATCACGTAGTAATGTGGTACCACACTGAAACAGTCAATAAAAGCTGGTTCCGAATAGTAATTTAGAGGATAGCGCAGGTTACGTCTGCGTTAGTTCTGGTATTTGCAATCATCTGGCTCATACTTTCGCGTTTTTCGCATACTTGTTTGCCAGACCCTGGGTTTTTTCTGGTTTGGATCCCGTAGTAATGAAGTTCCACATCGAAACAGTCAATTAAACCTGGTTGCGATTAATATTTTAGCGGATAACGCCGGTTATGTCTCGGGTAGGTCTGGGATTTGCCGTCATCTGGCTCGTATTTTCGCATTTCTCGCATACTTGTTGGCCAGATCCTGGCCTTTTCCTGGCTTGGACCACGTAGTAATGTGGTATCACACTGAAACAGTCAATTAAACCTGGTTTCAGTTAGTATTTTAGAGGATAACGCCGGTTATGTCTGGGTTAGGTCTGGTATTTGCCCTCATCTGGCTCGTACTTTCGCATTTCTCGCATACTTGTTGGCCAGATCCTGGGCTTTTTCTGGTTTGGATCACGTAGTAATGTGGTACCACACTGAAACAGTCAATAAAAGCTGGTTCCGATTAGTATTTTAGAGGATAACGCTGGTTATGTCTGGGTTAGTTCTGGTATTTGCAATTATCTGGCTCATACTATCGCGTTTTTCGCATGCTTCTAGGCCAGATCCAGGGTTTTTTCAGGTTTGGATCCCGTAGTAATGTGGTATCACACTGAAACAGTCAATTAAACCTGGTTGCGATTAATATCTTAGAGGATAACGCCGGTTATGTCTCGGATAGGTCTGGGATTTGCCGTCATCTAGCTCGTATTTTCGCATTTTTCGCATACTTGTTGGCCAGATGCTGGCCTTTTTCTGGCTTCGACCACGTAGTAATGTGGTATCACACTGAAACAGTCAATAGAATCTAGTTCCGAATAGTATTTTAGAGGATAACGCAGGTTACGTGTGGGTTAGTTCTGGTATTTGCCTTCATCTGGCTCGTACCTTCGCATTTTTCGCTTACTTGTTGGCCAGATCCTGGCCTTTTTCTGGCTTGGACCACGAAGTAATGTGGTACCACACTGAAACAGTCAATTAAACCTGGTCCCGATTAATATTTTAGAGGATAACGCCGGTTATGTCTGGGTTAGGTCTGGTATTTGCCCTCATCTGGCTCGTACTTTCGCATTTTTCGCATACTTGTAGGCAGGATCCTGGCCTTTTTCTGGTTTGGATCACGTAGTAATGCGGTACCACACCGAAACAGTCAATTAAACCTAGTTCCGATTAATATTTTAGAGGATAACGCCGGTTATGTCTGGGTTAGGTCTGGTATTTGTCCTCATCTGGCTCGTACTTTCGCATTTTTCGCTTACTTGTTGGGCAGATCCTGACCTTTTTCTGGCTTGGACCACATAGTAATGAGGTACCACACTGAAACAGTCAATTAAACCTGGTTCCGATTAATATTTAAGAAGATAACGCTGGTTATATCTGGGTTAGTTCTGGTATTTGCAATCATCTGGCTCATACTTTCGCATTTTTCGCATACTTGTTGGCAGGATCCTGAGCTTTTTTTGGTTTGGATCACGTAGTAATGTGGTACCACACTGAAACAGTCAATTAAACCTGGTTCCGATTAATATTTTAGAAGATAACGCTGGTTATATCTGGGTTAGTTCTGGTATTTGCAATCATCTGGCTCATACTTTCGCATTTATCGCATACTTGTTGGCCAGATCCAGGCCTTTTTCTGGCTTGGACCACGTAGTAATGAGGTACCACACTGAAACAGTCAATTAAACCTGGTTCCGAATAGTAATTTAGAGGATAGCGCAGGTTACGTCTGGGTTAGTTCTGGTATTTGCAACCATCTGGCTCATACCTTCGCGATTTCGTATACTTGTTTGCCAGATCCTGGCCTTTTCCTGGCTTGGACCACGTAGTAATGTGGTATCACACTGAAACAGTCAATTAAACCTGGTTCCGATGAATATTTTGGAGGATAACCCTGGTTATGTTTGGGTTAGTTCTGGTATTTGCAATCATCAGGCTCGTACTTTCGCATATTTCGCATACTTGTTGGCAAGATCCTGGGCTTTTTTTGGTTTGGATCACGTAGTAATGTGGTTCCACACCGAAGCAGTCAATTAAACCTGGTTGCGATTAATATTTTAGAGGATAACGCCGGTTATGGCTCGGTTAGGTCAGGGATTTGCCCTCTTCTGGCTCGTACCTTCGCATTTTTCGCTTACTTGTTTGCAAGATCCTGGGCTTTTTTTGGTTTGGATCACGTAGTAATGTGGTACCACACTGAAACAGTCAATAAAAGCTGGTTCCGAATAGTAATTTAGAGGATAGCGCAGGTTACGTCTGCGTTAGTTCTGGTATTTGCAATCATCTGGCTCATACTTTCGCGTTTTTCGCATACTTGTTTGCCAGATCCTGGGTTTTTTCTGGTTTGGATCCCGTAGTAATGAAGTTCCACATCGAAACAGTCAATTAAACCTGGTTGCGATTAATATTTTAGCGGATAACGCCGGTTATGTCTCGGGTAGGTCTGGGATTTGCCGTCATCTGGCTCGTATTTTCGCATTTCTCGCATACTTGTTGGCCAGATCCTGGCCTTTTCCTGGCTTGGACCACGTAGTAATGTGGTATCACACTGAAACAGTCAATTAAACCTGGTTTCAGTTAGTATTTTAGAGGATAACGCCGGTTATGTCTGGGTTAGGTCTGGTATTTGCCCTCATCTGGCTCGTACTTTCGCATTTCTCGCATACTTGTTGGCCAGATCCTGGGCTTTTTCTGGTTTGGATCACGTAGTAATGTGGTACCACACTGAAACAGTCAATAAAAGCTGGTTCCGATTAGTATTTTAGAGGATAACGCTGGTTATGTCTGGGTTAGTTCTGGTATTTGCAATTATCTGGCTCATACTATCGCGTTTTTCGCATGCTTCTAGGCCAGATCCAGGGTTTTTTCAGGTTTGGATCCCGTAGTAATGTGGTATCACACTGAAACAGTCAATTAAACCTGGTTGCGATTAATATCTTAGAGGATAACGCCGGTTATGTCTCGGATAGGTCTGGGATTTGCCGTCATCTAGCTCGTATTTTCGCGTTTTTCGCATACTTGTTGGCCAGATCCTGGGTTTTTTTCTGGTTTGGATCACGTAGTAATGAAGTTCCACACTGAAACAGTCAATTAAACCTGGTTCCGATTAATATTTTAGAGGATAACGCTGGTTATGTCTGGGTTAGTTCTGTTATTTGCAATCATCTGGCTCATATTTTCGCAATTTTCGCCTACTTGTTGGCCAGATCTTGGGTTTTTTGTGGTTTGGATCCCGTCGTAATGTCGTTCCACACCGAAGCAGTCATTTAAACCTGGCTGCGATGAATGTTTTGGAGGATAACGCTGGTTATGTTTGGGTTAGTTCTGGTATTTGCAATCATCTGGCTCGTACTTTCGCATTTTTCGCATACTTGTTGGCAAGATCCTGGGCTTTTTTTGGTTTGGATCACGTAGTAATGTGGTACCACACTGAAACAGTCAATAAAAGCTGGTTCCGAATAGCATTTTAGAGGATAACGCAGGTTACGTCTGGGTTAGTTCTGGTATTTGCAATCATCTGGCTCATACTTTCGCGTTTTTCGCATACTTGTTGGCAAGATCCTGGGCTTTTTTTGGTTTGGATCACGTAGTAATGTGGTACCACACTGAAACAGTCAATAAAAGCTGGTTCCGAATAGTATTTTAGAGGATAACGCAGGTTACGTCTGGGTTAGTTCTGGTATTTGCAATCATCTGGCTCATACTTTCGCATTTTTCGCATACTTGTTGGCCAGACCCTGGCCTTTTTCTGGCTTGGACCACGTAGTAATGTGGTACCACACTGAAACAGTCAATTAAACCTGGTGGCGATTAATATTTTAGAGGATAGCGCCGGTTATGTCTGGGTTAGGTCTGGAATTTGCCCTCATCTGGCTCGTACATTCGCATTTTTCGCATACTTGTTGGCTAAATCTTCGCCTTTTTCTGGTTTGGCTCACTTAGTAATGCGGTACCACACCGAAATTGCTAACTACACCTGGTTGCGATTAATATTTTAGAGGATAACGCCGGTTATGCCTCGGTTAGGTCTGGGATTTGCCCCCATCTGGCTCATACTTTCGCGTTTTTCGCATACTTGTTGGCCAGATCTTGGGTTTTTTCTGGTTTGGATCCCGTAGTAATGAAGTTCCACACCGAAACAGTCAATTAAACCTGGTTGCGATTAATATTTTAGAGGATCACGCCGGTTATGTCTCGCGTGGGTCTGGGATTTGCCGTCACCTGGCTCGTATTTGCATTTTTCGCATACATGTTGGCCAGATCCTGGGCTTTTTTTGGTTTGGATCACGTAGTAATGTGGTACCACACTGAAACAGTCAATAAAAGCTGGTTCCGAGTAGTATTTTAGAGGATAACGCAGGTTACGTCTGGGTTAGTTCTGGTATTAGCAATCATCTGGCTCAAACTTTCGCGTTTTTCGCATACTTGTTTGCCAGATCCTGGGTTTTTTCTGGTTTGGATCCCGTAGTAATGAAGTTCCACACCGAAACAGTCAACTAAACCTGGTTGCGATTAACATTTTAGAGGATAACGCCGGTTATGTCTCGGTTAGGTCTGGGATTTGCCGTCATCTGGCTCGTATTTTCGCATTTTTCGCATACTTGTTGACCAGATCCTGGCCTTTTCCTGGCTTGGACCACGTAGTAATGTGGTATCACACTGAAACAGTCAATTAAACCTGGTTGCGATTAATATTTTAGAGGTTAACGCCGGTTATGTCTCGGGTAGGTCTGGGATTTGCCGTCATCTAGCTCGTATTTTCGCGTTTTTCGCATACTTGTTGGCCAGATCCTGGGTTTTTTTCTGGTTTGGATCACGTAGTAATGAAGTTCCACACTGAAACAGTCAATTAAACCTGGTTCCGATTAATATTTTAGAGGATAACGCTGGTTATGTCTGGGTTAGTTCTGTTATTTGCAATCATCTGGCTCATATTTTCGCAATTTTCGCCTACTTGTTGGCCAGATCTTGGGTTTTTTGTGGTTTGGATCCCGTCGTAATGTCGTTCCACACCGAAGCAGTCAATTAAACCTGGTTGCGATGAATGTTTTGGAGGATAACGTTGGTTATGTTTGGGTTAGTTCTGGTATTTGCAATCATCTGGCTCGTACTTTCGCATTTTTCGCATACTTGTTGGCAAGATCCTGGGCTTTTTTTGGTTTGGATCACGTAGTAATGTGGTACCACACTGAAACAGTCAATAAAAGCTGGTTCCGAATAGCATTTTAGAGGATAACGCAGGTTACGTCTGGGTTAGTTCTGGTATTTGCAATCATCTGGCTCATACTTTCGCGTTTTTCGCATACTTGTTGGCCAGATTTTGGGTTTTTTCTGGATTGGATCACGTGGTAATGCGGTACCACACCGAACCAGTCAAGTAAACCTGGTTGCGATTAATATTTTAGAGGATAACGCCGGTTATGTCTGGGTTAGGTCTGGTATTTGCCCTCATCTGGCTCGTACTTTCGCATTTTTCGCTTACTTGTTGGCCAGATCCTGGCCTTTTTCTGGCTTGGACCACGTAGTAATGAGGTACCTCACTGAGACAGTCAATTAAACCTGGTTCCGATTAATATTTTAGAGGATAACGCAGGTTACGTCTGGGTTAGTTCTGGTATTTGCAATCATCTGGCTCATACTTTCGCGTTTTTCGCGTACTTGTTGGCCAGTTCCTCGGCTTTTTTTGGTTTGGATCACGTAATAATGTGGTACCACACTGAAACAGTCAATTAAACCTGGTCCCGATTAATATTTTAGAGGATAACGCCGGTTATGTCTGGGTTAGTTCTGTTATTTGTAATCATCTGGCTCATTCTTTCGCAATTTTCACGTACTAGTTGGCCAGATCTTGGGTTTTTTGTGGTTTGGATCCCGTCGTAATGTCGTTCCACACCGAAGCAGTCAATTAAACCTGGTTGCGATGAATATTTTGGAGGATAACGCTGGTTATGCTTGGGCTAGTTCTGGTATTTGCAATCATCTGGCTCGTACTTTCGCATTTTTCGCATACTTGTTGGCAAGATCATGGGCTTTTTTTGGTTTGGATCACGTAGTAATGTGGTACCACACTGAAACAGTCAATAAAAGCTGGTTCCGAATAGTATTTTAGAGGATAGCGCAGGTTACGTCTGGGTTAGTTCTGGTATTTGCAATCATCTGGCTCATACATTCGCGTTTTTCGCATACTTCTTTGCCAGATCCTGGGTTTTTTCTGGTTTGGATCCCGTAGTAATGAAGTTCCACACCGAAACAGTCAATTAAACCTGGTTGCGATTAATATTTTAGAGGATAACGCCGGTTATGTCTCGGGTAGGTCTGGGATTTGCCGTCATCTGGTTCGTATTTTCGCATTTCTCGCATACTTGTAGGCCAGATCCTGGCCTTTTTCTGGCTTCGACCACGTAGTAATGTGGTATCACACTGAAACAGTCGATAGAATCTAGTTCCGAATAGTATTTTGGAGGATAACGCAGGTTACGTCTGGGATAGTTCTGGTATTTGCAATCATCTGGCTCATACTTTCGCGTTTTTCACATACTTGTTGGCCAGATCCTGGCTTTTTTTGGTGTGGATCACGTAGTAATGTGGTACCACACTGAAACAGTCAATTAAACCTGGTCCCGATTAATATTTTAGAGGATAACGCCGGTTATGTCTGGGTTAGGTCTGGTATTTGCCCTCATCTGGCTCGTACTTTCGCATTTTTCGCATACTTGTAGGCAGGATCCTGGCCTTTTTCTGGTTTGGATCACGTAGTAATGCGGTACCACACCGAAACAGTCAATTAAACCTAGTTCCGATTAATATTATAGAGGATAACGCCGGTTATGTCTGGGTTAGGTCTGGTATTTGTCCTCATCTGGCACGTACTTTCGCATTTTTCGCTTACTGGTTGGGTAGATCCCGACCTTTTTCTGGCTTGGACCACATAGTAATGAGGTACCACACTGAAACAGTCAATTAAACCTGGTTCCGATTAATATTTAAGAAGACAACGCTGGTTATATCTGGGTTAGTTCTGGTATTTGCAATCATCTGGCTCATACTTTCGCATTTTTCGCATACTTGTTGGCAAGACCCTGGGCTTTTTTTGGTTTGGATCACGTAGTAATGTGGTAGCACACTGAAACAGTCAATTAAACCAGGTCCCGATTAATATTTTAGAGGATAACGCCGGTTATGTTTGGGTTAGGTCTGGTATTTGCCCTCATCTGGCTCGTTCTTTCGCATTTTTCGCATACTTGTAGGCAGGATCCTGGCCATTTTCTGGTTTGGATCACGTAGTAATGCGGTACCACACCGAAACAGTCAATTAATCCTAGTTCCGATTAATATTTTAGAGGATCACGCCGGTTATGTCTGGGTTAGGTCTGGTATTTGTCCTCATCTGGCTCGTACTTTCGCATTTTTCGCTTACTTGTTGGGCAGATCCTGACCTTTTTCTGGCTTGGACCACATAGTAATGAGGTACCACACTGAAACAGTCAATTAAACCTGGTTCCGATTAATATTTAAGAAGATAACGCTGGTTATATCTGGGTTAGTTCTGGTATTTGCAATCATCTGGTTCATACTTTCGCATTTTTCGCATACTTGTTGGCAAGATCCTGGCCTTTTTCTGGTTTGGTTCACGTAGCAATGCGGTACCACTCCGAAACAGTCAATTAAACCTGGTTGCGATGAATATTTTGGAGGATAACGCTGGTTATGCTTGGGCTAGTTCTGGTATTTGCCCTCATCTGGCTCGTACTTTCGCATTTATCGCATACTTGTTGGCCAAATGCTGGCCTTTTTCTGGTTTGGATCACGTAGTAATGCGGTACCACACTGAAACAGTCAATTAAACCTGGTTTCAGTTAGTATTTTAGAGGATAACGCCGGTTATGTCTGGGTTAGGTCTGGTATTTGCCCTCATCTGGCTCGGTCTTTCGCATTTTTCGCAAACTTGTTGGCCAGATCCTGGCCTTTTTCTGGATTGGATCACGTGGTAATGCGGTACCACACCGAAACAGTCAAGTAAACCTGGTTGCGATTAATATTAAGAGGATAACGCCGGTTATGTCTCAGTTAGGTCTGGGATTTGCCCTCATCTGGCTCGTACATTCGCATTTTTCGCCTACTTGTTGGCAAGATCCTGGGCTTTCTCTGGTTGGGATACCGTAGTAATGCGGTACCACACCGAAGCAGTCGATTAATCCTGGTTGCAATTATTATTTTAGAGGATAACGCTGGTTATGTCTGGGTTAGTTCTGTTATTTGCAATTATCTGGCTCGTACTTTCGCATTTTTCGCATACTTGTTGGCAAGATCCTGGGCTTTTTTTGGTTTGGATCACGTATTAATGTGGTACCACACTGAAACAGTCAATAAAAGCTGGTTCCGAATAGTATTTTAGAGGATAACGCAGGTTACGTCTGGGTTAGTTCTGGTATTTGCAATCATCTGGCTCATACTTTCGCGTTTTTCGCATACTTGTTGACCAGATCCTTGGTTTTTTCTGGTTTGGATCCCGTAGTAATGAAGCTCCACACCGAAACAGTCAATTAAACCTGGTTGCGATTATTATTTTAGAGAATAACGCCGGTTATGTCTCGCGTGGGTCTGGGATTTGCCGTCACCTGGCTCGTATTCGCATTTTTCGCATACATGTTGGCCAGATCCTGGGCTTTTTTTCGTTTGGATCACGTAGTAACGTGGTACCACACTGAAACAGTCAATAAAAGCTGGTTCCGAATAGTATTTTAGAGGATAACGCAGGTTACGTCTGGGTTAGTTCTGGGATTTGCCATCATCTGGCTCGTACTTTCGCATTCTTCGCATACTTGTTGTCCAGATCCTGGCCTTTTTCTGGTTTGGATCCCGTAGTAATGTGGATCCACAACGAAACAGACAATTAAACCTGGTTGCGATTAATATTTTAGTGGATGACGCCGGTTATGTCTGGGCTAGGTCTGGAATTTGCCCACATCTGGCTCGTACTTTCGCATTTTTCGCATACTTGTTGGCCAGATACTGGGCTTTTTCTGTTTTGGATCACGTAGTAATGTGGTACCACACTGAAACAGTCAATAAAAGCTGGTTCCGAATAGTATTTTAGAGGATAACGCAGGTAACGTCTGGGTTAGTTCTGGTATTTGCAATCATCTGCCTCGTACTTTCGCATTTTTCGCATACTTGTTGGCAAGATCCTGGGTTTTCTTTGGTTTGGATCACGTAGTAATGTCGTACGACACTGAAACGGTCAATTAAGCCTGGTTCCGATTAATATTTTAGAGGATAATGCCGGTTATGTCTGGGTTAGGTCTGGTATTTGCCCTCATCTGGCTCGTACTTTCGCATTTTTCGCATACTTGTTGGCCAAATGCTGGCCTTTTTCTGGTTTGGATCACGTAGTAATGCGGTACCACACTGAAACAGTCAATTAAACCTGGTTTCAGTTAGTATTTTAGAGGATAACGCCGGTTATGTCTGGGTTAGGTCTGGTATTTGCCCTCATCTGGCTCGTTCTTTCGCATTTTTCGCAAACTTGTTGGCCAGATCCTGGCCTTTTTCTGGATTGGATCACGTGGTAATGCGGTACCACACCGAAACAGTCAAGTAAACCTGGTTGCGATTAATATTTAGAGGATAACGCCGGTTATGTCTCGGTTAGGTCTGGGATTTGCCCTCATCTGGCTCGTACATTCGCATTTTTCGCCTACTTGTTGGCAAGATCCTGGGCTTTCTCTGGTTGGGATCAGGTAGTAATGCGGTACCACACCGAAGCAGTCAATTAAACCTGGTTGCAATTATTATTTTAGAGGATAACGCTGGTTATGTCTGGGTTAGTTCTGTTATTTGCAATTATCTGGCTCGTACTTTCGCATTTTTCGCATACTTGTTGGCAAGATCCTGGGTTTTTTTTGGTTTGGATCACGTAGTAATGTGGTACCACACTGAAACAGTCAATAAAAGCTGGTTCCGAATAGTATTTTAGAGGATAACGCAGGTTACGTCTGGGTTAGTTCTGGTATTTGCAATCATCTGGCTCATACTTTCGCGTTTTTCGCATACTTGTTGACCAGATCCTGGCCTTTTTCTGGTTTGGATCACGTAGTAATGCGGTACCACACTGAAACAGTCAATGAAACCTGGTTTCAGTTAGTATTTTATAGGATAACGCCGGTTATGTCTGGGTTAGGTCTGGTATTTGCCCTCATCTGGCTCGTACTTTCGCATTTTTCGCAAACTTGTTGGCCAGATCCTGGCCTTTTTCTGGATTGGATCACGTGGTAATGCGGTACCACACCGAAACAGTCAAGTAAACCTGGTTGCGATTAATATTTAGAGGATAACGCCGGATATGTCTCGGTTAGGTCTGGGATTTGCCCTCATCTGGCTCATACTTTCGCATTTCTCGCATACTTGTTGGCCAGTTCCTGGGCTTTTTCTGGTTTGGATCACGTAGTAATGTGGTACCACACTGAAACAGTCAATAAAAGCTGGTTCCGATTAGTACTTTAGAGGATAACGCTGGTTATGTCTGGGTTAGTTCTGGTATTTGCAATTATCTGGCTCATACTATCGCGTTATTCGCATACTTCTTGGCCAGATCCAGGGTTTTTTCAGGTTTGGATCCCGCAGTAATGTGGTGCCACACCGAAACAGTCAATTAAACCTGGTTGGGATGAATATTTTAGGGGATAACGCCGGTTATGTGTGGGTTAGGTCTGGTATTTGCCCTCATCCGGCTCGTATTTTCGCATTTTTCGCATACTTGTTGGCCAGATCCTGGCCTTTTTCTGGTTTGGGTCACGTTGTAATGTGGTACCACTCTGAAACGGTGAATAAGAGCTGGTGCCGATTAATGTTTTAGAGGATAACGCTGGTTATGTCTGGGTTAGTTCTGGTATTTGCAATCATCTGGCTCATACTTTTGCAATTTTCGCGTACTTGTTGGCCATATCTTGGGTTTTCTGTGGTTTGGATCCCGTCGAAATCTGGTTCCACACCGAAGCAGTCAATCAAACCTGGTAGCGATGAATATTTTGGAGGATAACGCAGGTTATGTTTGGGTTAGTTCTGGTATTTGCAATCATCTGGCTCGTACTTTCGCATTTTTCGCATACTTGTTGGCAAGATTATGGGTTTTTTTTAGTTTGGAACACGTAGTTATGTGGTACCACACTGAAACAGTCAATTAAACCTGGTTCCGATTAATATTTTAGAGGATAACGCCGGTTATGTCTGGGTTAGGTCTGGTATTTGCCCTCATCTGGCTCGAACTTTCGCATTTTTCACATACTTGTTGGCCAGATCTTGGCCTTTTTCTGGTTTGGATCACGCAGTAATGCGGTACCACACCGGATCAGTCAAGTAAACCTGGTTGCGATTAATATTTTAGAGGATAACGCCGGTTATGTCTCGGTTAGGTCTGGGATTTGCCCTCATCTGGCTCATACTTTCGGATTTCTCGCATACTTGGTGTCCGGATCCTGGGCATTTTCTGGTTTGGATCACGTAGTAATGTGGTACCACACTGAAACAGTCAATAAAAGCTGGTTCCGATTAGTATTTTAGAGGATAACGCTGGTTATGTCTGGGTTAGTTCTGGTATTTGCAATTATCTGGCTCATACTATCGCGTTTTTCGCATACTTCTTGGCCAGATCCAGGGTTTTTTCGGGTTTGGATCACGTAGTAATATGGTACCACACAGAAACAGTCAATAGAAGCTGGTTCCGAATAGTATTTTAGAGGATGACGCTGGTTATGTCTGGGTTAGTTCTGGTATTTGCAACCATCTGGCTCATACTTTCGCTATTTCGTATACTTGTTTGCCAGATCCTGGCCTTTTTCCGGTTTGGATCCCGTAGTAATGAAGTTCCACACCGAAACAGTTAATTAAACCTGGTTGCGATTAATATTTTAGTGGATAACGCCGGTTATATCTCGGGTAGTTCTGGGATTTGCCGTTATCTGGCTCGTATTTTCGCATTTTTCGCATACTTGTTGGCAAGATCCTGGGCTTTTTTTGATCTGGATCTCGTAGTAATGTGGTACCACACTGAAACAGTCAATTAAACCTGGTTGCGATTAATATTTTAGAGGATAACGCCGGTTATGTCTCGGTTAGGTCTGGGATTTGCCATCATCTGGCTCGTACTTTCGCATTTTTCGCATACTTGTTGGCCAGATCCTGGCCTTTTTCTGGTTTGGATCCCGTAGTAATGTGGATCCACAACGAAACAGACAATTAAACCTGGTTGCGATTAATATTTTAGAGGATAACGCCGGTTATGTCTGGGCTAGGTCTGGAATTTGCCCACATCTGGCTCGTACTTTCGCATTTTTCGTATACTTGTTGACCAGATACTGGGCTTTTTCTGTTTTGGATCACGTAGTAATGTGGTACCACACTGAAACAGTCAATAAAAGCTGGTTCCGAATAGTATTTTAGAGGATAACGCAGGTAACGTCTGGGTTAGTTCTGGTATTTGCAATCATCCGCCCCGTACTTTCGCATTTTTCGCATACTTGTTGGCAAGATCCTGGGTTTTTTTTGGTTTGGATCACGTAGTAATGTGGTACCACACTGAAACGGTCAATTAAACCTGGTTCCGATTAATATTTTAGAGGATAATGCCGGTTATGTCAGGGTTAGGTCTGGTATTTGCCCTCATTTGGCTCGTACTTTCGCATTTTTCGCATACTTGTTGGCCAAATGCTGGCCTTTTTCTGGTTTGGATCACGTAGTAATGCGGTACCACACTGAAACAGTCAATTAAACCTGGTTTCAGTTAGTATTTTAGAGGATAACGCCAGTTATGTCTGGGTTAGGTCTGGTATTTGCCCTCATCTGGCTCGTACTTTCGCATTTTTCGCAAACTTGTTGACCAGATCCTGGCCTTTTTCTGGATTGGATCACGTGGTAATGCGGTACCACACCGAAACAGTCAAGTAAACCTGGTTGCGATTAATATTTAGAGGATAACGCCGGTTATGTCTCGGTTAGGTCTGGGATTTGCCCTCATCTGTCTGATACTTACGCATTTCTCGCATACTTGTTGGCCAGATCCTGGGCTTTTTCTGGTTTGGATCACGTAGTAATGTGGTACCACACTGAAACAGTCAATAAAAGCTGGTTCCGATTAGTATTTTAGAGGATAACGCTGGTTATGTCTGGGTTAGTTCTGGTATTTGCAATTATCTGGCTCATACTATCGCGTTTTTCGCGTGCTTCTTGGCCAGATCCAGGGTTTTTTCAGGTTTGGATCCCGTAGTAATGTGGTTCCACACCGAAACAGTCAATTAAACCTGGTTGGGATGAATATTGTAGGGGATAACGCCGGTTATGTCTGGGTTAGGTCTGGTATTTGCAATCATCTGGCTCGAACTTTCGCATTTTTCACATACTTGTTGGCCAGATCCTGGCCTTTTTCTGGTTTGGATCACGTAGTAATGCGGTACCACACTGAAACAGTCAATAAAAGCTGGTTCCGATTAGTATTTTAGAGGATAACGCTGGTTATGTCTGGGTTAGGTCTGGTATTTGCCCTCATCTGGCTCGTACTTTCGCATTTTTCGCAAACTTGTTGACCAGATCCTGGCCTTTTTCTGGTTTGGATCACGTTGTAATGTGGTACCACTCTGAAACGGTGAATAAGAGCTGGTGGCGATTAATATTTTAGAGGATAACGCTGGTTATGTTTGGGTTAGTTCTGGTATTTGCAATCATCTGGCTCGAACTTTCGCATTTTTCGCATACTTGTTGGCAAGATTATGGGCTTTTTTTAGTTTGGATCTCGTAGTAATGTGGTACCACACTGAAACAGTCAATTAAACCTGGTTCCGATTAATATTTTAGAGGGGAACACCGGTTATGTCTGGGTTAGGTCTGGTATTTGCCCTCATCTGGCTCGAACTTTCGCATTTTTCACATACTTGTTGGCCAGATCCTGGCCTTTTTCTGGTTTGGATCACGTAGTAATGCGGTACCACACTGAAACAGTCAATTAAACCTGGTTTCAGTTAGTATTTTAGAGGATAACGCCGGTTATGTCTGGGTTAGGTCTGGTATTTGCCCTCATCTGGCTCGTTCTTTCGCATTTTTCGCAAACTTGTTGGCCAGATCCTGGCCTTTTTCTGGATTGGATCACGTGGTAATGCGGTACCACACCGAAACAGTCAAGTAAACCTGGTTGCGATTAATATTTAGAGGATAACGCCGGTTATGTCTCGGTTAGGTCTGGGATTTGCCCTCATCTGGCTCGTACATTCGCATTTTTCGCCTACTTGTTGGCAAGATCCTGGGCTTTCTCTGGTTGGGATCAGGTAGTAATGCGGTACCACACCGAAGCAGTCAATTAAACCTGGTTGCAATTATTATTTTAGAGGATAACGCTGGTTATGTCTGGGTTAGTTCTGTTATTTGCAATTATCTGGCTCGTACTTTCGCATTTTTCGCATACTTGTTGGCAAGATCCTGGGTTTTTTTTGGTTTGGATCACGTAGTAATGTGGTACCACACTGAAACAGTCAATAAAAGCTGGTTCCGAATAGTATTTTAGAGGATAACGCAGGTTACGTCTGGGTTAGTTCTGGTATTTGCAATCATCTGGCTCATACTTTCGCGTTTTTCGCATACTTGTTGACCAGATCCTGGCCTTTTTCTGGTTTGGATCACGTAGTAATGCGGTACCACACTGAAACAGTCAATGAAACCTGGTTTCAGTTAGTATTTTATAGGATAACGCCGGTTATGTCTGGGTTAGGTCTGGTATTTGCCCTCATCTGGCTCGTACTTTCGCATTTTTCGCAAACTTGTTGGCCAGATCCTGGCCTTTTTCTGGATTGGATCACGTGGTAATGCGGTACCACACCGAAACAGTCAAGTAAACCTGGTTGCGATTAATATTTAGAGGATAACGCCGGATATGTCTCGGTTAGGTCTGGGATTTGCCCTCATCTGGCTCATACTTTCGCATTTCTCGCATACTTGTTGGCCAGTTCCTGGGCTTTTTCTGGTTTGGATCACGTAGTAATGTGGTACCACACTGAAACAGTCAATAAAAGCTGGTTCCGATTAGTACTTTAGAGGATAACGCTGGTTATGTCTGGGTTAGTTCTGGTATTTGCAATTATCTGGCTCATACTATCGCGTTATTCGCATACTTCTTGGCCAGATCCAGGGTTTTTTCAGGTTTGGATCCCGCAGTAATGTGGTGCCACACCGAAACAGTCAATTAAACCTGGTTGGGATGAATATTTTAGGGGATAACGCCGGTTATGTGTGGGTTAGGTCTGGTATTTGCCCTCATCCGGCTCGTATTTTCGCATTTTTCGCATACTTGTTGGCCAGATCCTGGCCTTTTTCTGGTTTGGGTCACGTTGTAATGTGGTACCACTCTGAAACGGTGAATAAGAGCTGGTGCCGATTAATGTTTTAGAGGATAACGCTGGTTATGTCTGGGTTAGTTCTGGTATTTGCAATCATCTGGCTCATACTTTTGCAATTTTCGCGTACTTGTTGGCCATATCTTGGGTTTTCTGTGGTTTGGATCCCGTCGAAATCTGGTTCCACACCGAAGCAGTCAATCAAACCTGGTAGCGATGAATATTTTGGAGGATAACGCAGGTTATGTTTGGGTTAGTTCTGGTATTTGCAATCATCTGGCTCGTACTTTCGCATTTTTCGCATACTTGTTGGCAAGATTATGGGTTTTTTTTAGTTTGGAACACGTAGTTATGTGGTACCACACTGAAACAGTCAATTAAACCTGGTTCCGATTAATATTTTAGAGGATAACGCCGGTTATGTCTGGGTTAGGTCTGGTATTTGCCCTCATCTGGCTCGAACTTTCGCATTTTTCACATACTTGTTGGCCAGATCTTGGCCTTTTTCTGGTTTGGATCACGCAGTAATGCGGTACCACACCGGATCAGTCAAGTAAACCTGGTTGCGATTAATATTTTAGAGGATAACGCCGGTTATGTCTCGGTTAGGTCTGGGATTTGCCCTCATCTGGCTCATACTTTCGGATTTCTCGCATACTTGGTGTCCGGATCCTGGGCATTTTCTGGTTTGGATCACGTAGTAATGTGGTACCACACTGAAACAGTCAATAAAAGCTGGTTCCGATTAGTATTTTAGAGGATAACGCTGGTTATGTCTGGGTTAGTTCTGGTATTTGCAATTATCTGGCTCATACTATCGCGTTTTTCGCATACTTCTTGGCCAGATCCAGGGTTTTTTCGGGTTTGGATCACGTAGTAATATGGTACCACACAGAAACAGTCAATAGAAGCTGGTTCCGAATAGTATTTTAGAGGATGACGCTGGTTATGTCTGGGTTAGTTCTGGTATTTGCAACCATCTGGCTCATACTTTCGCTATTTCGTATACTTGTTTGCCAGATCCTGGCCTTTTTCCGGTTTGGATCCCGTAGTAATGAAGTTCCACACCGAAACAGTTAATTAAACCTGGTTGCGATTAATATTTTAGTGGATAACGCCGGTTATATCTCGGGTAGTTCTGGGATTTGCCGTTATCTGGCTCGTATTTTCGCATTTTTCGCATACTTGTTGGCAAGATCCTGGGCTTTTTTTGATCTGGATCTCGTAGTAATGTGGTACCACACTGAAACAGTCAATTAAACCTGGTTGCGATTAATATTTTAGAGGATAACGCCGGTTATGTCTCGGTTAGGTCTGGGATTTGCCATCATCTGGCTCGTACTTTCGCATTTTTCGCATACTTGTTGGCCAGATCCTGGCCTTTTTCTGGTTTGGATCCCGTAGTAATGTGGATCCACAACGAAACAGACAATTAAACCTGGTTGCGATTAATATTTTAGAGGATAACGCCGGTTATGTCTGGGCTAGGTCTGGAATTTGCCCACATCTGGCTCGTACTTTCGCATTTTTCGTATACTTGTTGACCAGATACTGGGCTTTTTCTGTTTTGGATCACGTAGTAATGTGGTACCACACTGAAACAGTCAATAAAAGCTGGTTCCGAATAGTATTTTAGAGGATAACGCAGGTAACGTCTGGGTTAGTTCTGGTATTTGCAATCATCCGCCCCGTACTTTCGCATTTTTCGCATACTTGTTGGCAAGATCCTGGGTTTTTTTTGGTTTGGATCACGTAGTAATGTGGTACCACACTGAAACGGTCAATTAAACCTGGTTCCGATTAATATTTTAGAGGATAATGCCGGTTATGTCAGGGTTAGGTCTGGTATTTGCCCTCATTTGGCTCGTACTTTCGCATTTTTCGCATACTTGTTGGCCAAATGCTGGCCTTTTTCTGGTTTGGATCACGTAGTAATGCGGTACCACACTGAAACAGTCAATTAAACCTGGTTTCAGTTAGTATTTTAGAGGATAACGCCAGTTATGTCTGGGTTAGGTCTGGTATTTGCCCTCATCTGGCTCGTACTTTCGCATTTTTCGCAAACTTGTTGACCAGATCCTGGCCTTTTTCTGGATTGGATCACGTGGTAATGCGGTACCACACCGAAACAGTCAAGTAAACCTGGTTGCGATTAATATTTAGAGGATAACGCCGGTTATGTCTCGGTTAGGTCTGGGATTTGCCCTCATCTGTCTGATACTTACGCATTTCTCGCATACTTGTTGGCCAGATCCTGGGCTTTTTCTGGTTTGGATCACGTAGTAATGTGGTACCACACTGAAACAGTCAATAAAAGCTGGTTCCGATTAGTATTTTAGAGGATAACGCTGGTTATGTCTGGGTTAGTTCTGGTATTTGCAATTATCTGGCTCATACTATCGCGTTTTTCGCGTGCTTCTTGGCCAGATCCAGGGTTTTTTCAGGTTTGGATCCCGTAGTAATGTGGTTCCACACCGAAACAGTCAATTAAACCTGGTTGGGATGAATATTGTAGGGGATAACGCCGGTTATGTCTGGGTTAGGTCTGGTATTTGCCCTCATCTGGCTCGTATTTTCGCATTTTTCGCATACTTGTTGGCCAGATCCTGGCCTTTTTCTGGTTTGGATCACGTTGTAATGTGGTACCACTCTGAAACGGTGAATAAGAGCTGGTGGCGATTAATATTTTAGAGGATAACGCTGGTTATGTTTGGGTTAGTTCTGGTATTTGCAATCATCTGGCTCGAACTTTCGCATTTTTCGCATACTTGTTGGCAAGATTATGGGCTTTTTTTAGTTTGGATCTCGTAGTAATGTGGTACCACACTGAAACAGTCAATTAAACCTGGTTCCGATTAATATTTTAGAGGGGAACACCGGTTATGTCTGGGTTAGGTCTGGTATTTGCCCTCATCTGGCTCGAACTTTCGCATTTTTCACATACTTGTTGGCCAGATCCTGGCCTTTTTCTGGTTTGGATCACGTAGTAATGCGGTACCACACCGAAACAGTCAATTAAACCTGGTAGCGATTAATATTTTAGAGGATAACGCCGGTTATGTCTCGGTTACGTCTGGGATTTGCCCTCATCTGGCTCGTACATTCGCATTTTTCGCATACTTGTTGGCCAGATCCTGGCCTTTTTCTGGTTTGGATCACGTAGTAATGCGGTACCACACCGGAACAGTCAAGTAAACCTGGTTGCGATTAATATTTTAGAGGATAACGCCGGTTATGTCTGGGCTAGGTCTGGAATTTGCCCACATCTGGCTCGTACTTTCGCATTTTTCGCATACTTGTTGGCCAGATACTGGGCTTTTTCTGTTTTGGATCACGTAGTAATGTGGTACCACACTGAAACAGTCAATAAAAGCTGGTTCCGAATAGTATTTTAGAGGATAACGCAGGTAACGTCTGGGTTAGTTCTGGTATTTGCAATCATCTGCCTCGTACTTTCGCATTTTTCGCATACTTGTTGGCAAGATCCTGGGTTTTTTTTGGTTTGGATCACGTAGTAATGTAGTACAACACTGAAACGGTCAATAAAACCTGGTTCCGATTAATATTTTAGAGGATAATGCCGGTTATGTCTGGGTTAGGTCTGGTATTTGCCCTCATCTGGCTCGTACTTTCGCATTTTTCGCATACTTGTTGGCCAAATGCTGGCCTTTTTCTGGTTTGGATCACGTAGTAATGCGGTACCACACTGAAACAGTCAATTAAACCTTGTTTCAGTTAGTATTATAGAGGATAACGCCGGTTATGTCTGGGTTAGGTCTGGTATTTGCCCTCATCTGGCTCGTTCTTTCGCATTTTTCGCAAACTTGTTGGCCAGATCCTGGCATTTTTCTGGATTGGATCACGTGGTAATGCGGTACCACACCGAAACAGTCAAGTAAACCTGGTTGCGATTAATATTTAGAGGATAACGCCGGTTATGTCTCGGTTAGGTCTGGGATTTGCCCTCATCTGGCTCGTACATTCGCATTTTTCGCCTACTTGTTGGCAAGATCCTGGGCTTTCTCTGGTTGGGATCACGTAGTAATGCGGTACCACACCGAAGCAGTCAATTAAACCTGGTTGCAATTATTATTTTAGAGGATAACGCTGGTTATGTCTGGGTTAGTTCTGTTATTTGCAATTATCTGGCTCGTACTTTCGCATTTTTCGCATACTTGTTGGCAAGATCCTGGGCTTTTTTTGGTTTGGATCACGTAGTAATGTGGTACCACACTGAAACAGTCAATAAAAGCAGGTTCCGAATAGTATTTTAGAGGATAACGCAGGTTACGTCTGGGTTAGTTCTGGTATTTGCAATCATCTGGCTCATACTTTCGCGTTTTTCGCATACTTGTTGACCAGATCTTTGGTTTTTTCTGGTTTGGATCCCGTAGTAATGAAGTTCCACACCGAAACAGTCAATTAAACCTGATTGCGATTATTATTTTAGAGGATAACGCCGGTTATGTCTCGCGTGGGTCTGGGATTTGCCGTCACCTGGCTCGTATTCGCATTTTTCGCATACATGTTGGCCAGATCCTGGGCTTTTTTTCGTTTGGATCACGTAGTAATGTGGTACCACACTGAAACAGTCAATAAAAGCTGGTTCCGAATAGTATTTTAGAGGATAACGCAGGTTACGTCTGGGTTAGTTTTGGTATTTGCCCTCATCTGGCTCGTACTTTCGCAACTTTGGCATACTTGTTGGCCAGATCCTGGCCTTTTGCTGGTTTGGATCACGTAGTAATCCGGTACCACACTGAAACAGTCAATTAAACCTGGTTTCAGTTAGTATTTTATAGGATAACGCCGGTTATGTCTGGGTTAGGTCTGGTATTTGCCCTCATCTGGCTCGTACTTTCGCATTTTTCGCAAACTTGTTGGCCAGATCCTGGACTTTTTCTGGATTGGATCACGTGGTAATGCGGTACCACACCGAAACAGTCAAGTAAACCTGGTTGCGATTAATATTTAGAGGATAACGCCGGTTATGTCTCGGTTAGGTCTGGGATTTGCCCTCATCTGGCTCATACTTTCGCATTTCTCGCATACTTGTTGGCCAGATCCTGGGCTTTTTCTGGTTTGGATCACGTAGTAATGTGGTACCACACTGAAACAGTCAATAAAAGCTGGTTCCGATTAGTACTTTAGAGGATAACGCTGGTTATGTCTGGGTTAGTTCTGGTATTTGCAATTATCTGGCTCATACTATCGCGTTTTTCGCATACTTCTTGGCCAGATCCAGGGTTTTTTCAGGTTTGGATCCCGTAGTAATGTGGTGCCACACCGAAACAGTCAATTAAACCTGGTTGGGATGAATATTTTAGGGGATAACGCCGGTTATGTGTGGGTTAGGTCTGGTATTTGCCCTCATCTGGCTCGTATTTTCGCATTTTTCGCATACTTGTTGGCCAGATCCTGGCCTTTTTCTGGTTTGGATCCCGTAGTAATGTGGATCCACAACGAAACAGACAATTAAACCTGGTTGCGATTAATATTTTAGAGGATAATGCCGGTTATGTCTGGGCTAGGTCTGGAATTTGCCCACATCTGGCTCGTACTTTCGCATTTTTCGCATACTTGTTGGCCAAATGCTGGCCTTTTTCTGGTTTGGATCACGTAGTAATGCGGTACCACACTGAAACAGTCAATTAAACCTGGTTTCAGTTAGTATTTTAGAGGATAACGCCAGTTATGTCTGGGTTAGGTCTGGTATTTGCCCTCATCTGGCTCGTACTTTCGCATTTTTCGCATACTTGTTGGCCAGATACTGAGCTTTTTCTGTTTTGGATCACGTAGTAATGTGGTACCACACTGAAACAGTCAATAAAAGCTGGTTCCGAATAGTATTTTAGAGGATAACGCAGGTAACGTCTGGGTTAGTTCTGGTATTTGCAATCATCTGCCTCGTACTTTCGCATTTTTCGCATACTTGTTGGCAAGATCCTGGGTTTTTTTTGGTTTGGATCACGTAGTAATGTGGTACCACACTGAAACGGTCAATTAAACCTGGTTCCGATTAATATTTTAGAGGATAATGCCGGTTATGTCTGGGTTAGGTCTGGTATTTGCCCTCATCTGGCTCGTACTTTCGCATTTTTCGCATACTTGTTGGCCAAATGCTGGCCTTTTTCTGGTTCGGATCACGCAGTAATGCGGTACCACACAGAAACAGTCAATTAAACCTGGTTTCAGTTAGTATTTTAGAGGATAACGCCAGTTATGTCTCGGTTAGGTCTGGGATTTGCCCCCATCTGTCTCATACTTTCGCATTTCTCGCATACTTGTTGGCCAGATCCTGGCCTTTTTCTGGTTTGGATCACGTTGTAATGTGGTACCACTCTGAAACGGTGAATAAGAGCTGGTGGCGATTAATATTTTAGAGGATAACGCTGGTTATGTCTGGGTTAGTTCTGGTATTTGCAATTATGTGGCTCGTACTTTCGCATTTTTCGCAAACTTGTTGGCCAGATCCTGGCCTTTTTCTGGCTTGGACCACGTAGTAATGAGGTACCACACTGAGACAGTCAATTAAACCTGGTTCCGATTAATATTTTAGAGGAAAACGCCGGTTATGTCTGGGATAGGTCTGGGATTTGCCCTCATCTGGCTCGTACTTTCGTATTTTTCGCATACTTGTTGGCCAGAACCTGGCCTTTTTCTGGATTGGATCACGTGGTAATGCGGTACCACACCGAAACAGTCAAGTAAACCTGGTTCCGAATAGTATTTTAGAGGATAACGCAGGTAACGTCTGGGTTAGTTCTGGTATTTGCAATCATCTGGCTCATACTTTCGCGTTTTTCGCATACTTGTTGGCCAGATCCTGGGCTTTTTCTGGTTTGGATCACGTAGTAATGTGGTACCACACTGAAACAGTCAATAAAAGCTGGTTCCGATTAGTATTTTAGAGGATAACGCTGGTTATGTCTGGGTTAGTTCTCGTATTTGCAATTATCTGGCTCATACTATCGCGTTTTTCGCATACTTCTTGGCCAGATCCAGGGTTTTTTCAGGTTTGGATCCCGTAGTAATGTGGTTCCACACCGAAACAGTCAATTAAACCTGGTTGGGATGAATATTTTAGGGGATAACGCCGGTTATGTCTGGGTTAGGTCTGGTATTTGCCCTCATCTGGCTCGTTCTTTCGCATTTTTCGCAAACTTGTTGGCCAGATCCTGGCCTTTTTCTAGTTTGGATCACGTAGTAATGCGGTACCACACCGAAACAGTCAATTAAACCGGGTAGCGATTAATATTTTAGAGGATAACGCCGGGTATGTCTCCGTTAGGTCTGGGATTTGCCCTCATCTGGCTCGTACTTTCCCATTTTTCGCATACTTGTTGGCCAGATCCTGGCCTTTTTCTGGTTTGGACCACGTAGTAATGCGGTACCACACGGAAACAGTCAATTAAACCTGGTTGCGATGAATATTATGGAGGATAACGCTGGTCATGTCTCGGTTAGGTCTGGGATTTGCCCTCATCTGGCTCGTACTTTCGCATTTCTCGCATACTTGTAGGCCAGATCCTAGGCTTTTTCTGGTTTGGATCACGTAGTAATATGGTACCACACAGAAACAGTCAATAGAATCTGGTTCCGGTTAATATTTTAGAGGATAACGCCGGTTATGTCTCGGTTAGGTCAGGGATTTGCCCACATCTGTCTCGTGCTTTCGTAACTTTCGCGTACTGGTTGGCCAGATCTTGGGTTTTTTGTGGTTTGGATCCCGTCGTAATGTTGTTCCACACCGATGCAGTCAATTAAACCTGGTTGCAATGAATATTTTGGAGGATAACGCTGGTTACATTTGGGTTAGTTCTGGTATTTGCAATCATCTGGCTCGTACTTTCGCATTTTTCGCATACTTGTTGGCAAGATCCTGACCTTTTTCTGGTTTGGATCACGTAGTAATGCGGTACCACACTGAAACAGTCAATTAAACCTGGTTCCGATTAATATTTTAGAGGATAACGCCGGTTATGTCTGGGTTAGGTCTGGGATTTGCCGTCATCTTGCTCGTGCTTTCGTATTTCTCGCATACTTGTTGGCCAGATCCTGGGTTTTTTGTGGTTTGGATCCCGTCGTAATGTCGTTCCACACCGAAGCAGTCAATTAAACCTGGTTGCGATGAATATTTTGGAGGATAACGCTGGTTATGTTTTGGTTAGTTCTGGTATTTGCAATCATCTGGCTCGTAGCTTCGCATTTTTCGCTTACTTGTTGGCAAGATCCTGGGCTTTTTTTGGTTTGGATCACGTAGTAATGTGGTACCACACTGAAACAGTCAAGAAAAGCTGGTTCCGAATAGTATTTTAGAGGATAGCGCAGGTTACGTCTGGGTTAGTTCTGGTATTTGCAATCATCTGGCTCATACTTTCACGTTTTTCGCATACTTGTTGGCCAGATTTTGGGTTTTTTCTGGTTTGGATCCCGTAGAAATGAAGTTCCACACCGAAACAGTCAATTAAACCTTGTTGCGATTAATATTTTAGAGGATAACGCCGGTTATGTCTCGCGTGGGTCTGGGATTTGCCGTCACCTGGCTCGTATTCGCATTTTTCGCATACATGTTGGCCAGATCCTGGGCTTTTTTTGGTTTGGATCACGTAGTAATGTAGTACCACACTGAAACAGTCAATAAAAGCTGGTTCCGAATAGTATTTTAGAGGATAACGCAGGTTACGTCTGGGTTAGTTCTGGTATTTGCAATCATCTGGCTCATACTTACGCCTTTTTCTCACACTTGTTGGCCAGACCCTGGCCTTTTTCTGGCTTGGACCACGTAGTAATGTGGTACCACACTGAAACAGTCAATTAAACCTGGTGGCGATTAATATTTTAGAGGATAACGCCGGTTATGTCTGGGTTATGTCTGGAATTTGCCCTCATCTGGCTCGTACTTTCGCATTTTTCACATACTTGTTGGCCAGATCCTGGCCTTTTCCTGGTATAGATCAGGTAGTAATGCGGTACCACACCGAAGCAGTCAATTAATCCTGGTTGCGATTAATATTTTAGAGGATAACGCCGGTTATGTCTCGGTTAGGTCTGGGATTTGCCCTCATCTGTCTCGTACTTTCGCATTTTTCGCATACTTGTTGGCCAGATCCTGGCATTTTTCTGGCTTGGACCACGTAGTAATTTGGTACCACACTCAAACAGTCAATTAAACCTGGTTGCGATTAATATTTTAGAGGATAACGCTGGTAATGTCTGGGTTAGTTCTGGTATTTGCAATCATCTGCCACGTACTTTCGCATTTTTCGCATACTTGTTGGCCAGATCCTGGCCTTTTTCAGGCTTGGACCACGTATTAATGAAGTACCACACTCAAAACAGTCAATTAAACCTGGTTCAGATTAATATTTTAGAGGATAACGCTGGTTATGTCTGGGTTAGTTGTGGTATTTGCAATCATCTGGCTCATACATTCGCAATTTACGCGTACTTGTTGGCCAGATCTTGGGTTTTTTGTCGTTTGGAACCCGTCGTAATGTGGTTCCACACCGAAGCAGTCAATTAAACCTGGTTGCGGTGAATATTTTGGAGGATAACGTTGGTTATGTTTGGGTCAGATCTGGTATTTGCAATCATCTGGCTCGTACTTTCGAATTTTTCGCATACTTGTTGGCCGATCCCGGCCTTTTTCTGGTTTGGATCACGTAGTAATGCGGTACCACACCGAAATTGTCAACTACACCTGGTTGCGATTAATATTTCAGAGGATAACGCCGGTTATGTCTCGGTTAGGTCTGGGATTTCCCGTCATCTGGGTCGTACTTTAGCGTTTTTCGCATAGTTGTTGGCCAGATCCTGGCTTTTTTCTGGGTTGGATCACGTAGTAACGCGCTACCACACCGAAAGTCAATTAAACCCGGTTGCGATTAATATTTTAGAGGATAACGCCGGTTATGTCTATGTTAGGTCTGGTATTTGCCCTCATCTGGCTCGTACTTTCGCATTTTTCGCCTACTTGTTCGACAGATCCTGGCCTTTTTCTGGCTTGGATCACGTAGTAATGCGGTACGACACCTAAACAGTCAATTAAACCTGGTTGCGATTAATAGTTTAGAGGATAACGCCGGTTATGTCTCGGTTAGGTCTGGGATTTGCCCACATCTGTCACGTACTTTCGCATTTCTCGCGTACTTGTTGGTCAGATCCTGGGCTTTTTCTGGTTTGGATCACGTAGTAGTATGGTACCACACAGAAACAGTCCATAAAAGCTGGTTCCGAATAGTATTCTAGAGGATAACGCTGGTTATGTCAGGCTTAGTTCTGGTATTTGCAACAATCTGGCTCATACATTCGCGATTTCGCATACTTGTTTGCCAGATCCTGGTTTTTTTCTGGTTTGGATCCCGTAGTAATGAGATTCCACACCGAAACAGTCAATTAAACCTGGTTGCGATTAATATTTTAGAGGATAACGCCGGTGATGTCTCGATTAGGTCTGGGATTTGCCCTCATCTTGCTCGTGCTTTCGTTTTTTTCGCATACTTCTTGGCCAGATCTTGGGTTTCTTGTGGTTTGGATCCCATCGTAATGTGGTTCCACACCGAAGCAGTCAATTAGACCTGGTTACGATGAATATTTTGGAGGATAACGCTGGTTATGTTTGGGTTAGTTCTGGTATTTGCAATCATCTGGCTCGTACTTTCGCATTTTTCGCATACTTGTTGGCAAGATCCAAGGCTTTTTTTGGTTTGGATCACGTAGTAATGCGGCTCCACACCGTAACAGTCAATAAAAGCTGGTTCCGATTAGTATTTTAGAGGATAACGCTGGTTATGTCTGGGTTAGTTCTGGTATTTGCCCTCATCTGGCTCGTACTTTCGCATTTTTCGCATACTTGTTGGCCAGATCCTTGCCTTTTTCTGGCTTGGACCAAGTAGTAATGTGGGACCGCACTCAAACGGTCAATTAAACCTGGTTGCGATTAATATTTTAGAGGATAACGCCGGTTATATCTCGGTTAGGTCTGGGATTTGCCCACATCTGTCACGTACTTTCGCACTTTTCGCATTCTTGTTGGCCAGATACTGGCCTTCTTCTAGGCCGTGTCAGGTAGTAATGCGGTACCACACCGAAGCAGTCAATTAGACCTGGTTACGATGAATATTTTGGAGGATAACGCTGGTTATGTTTGGGTTAGTTCTGGTATTTGCCCTCATCTGGCTCGTACTTTCGCATTTTTCGCATACTTGTTGGACAGATCCTGGGCTTTTTCTGCTTTGGATCACGTAGTAATTTGGTACCACACGGAAACAGTCAATAAAAGCTGGTTGCTATTAGTATTTTAGAGGATAACGCTGGTTATGTCTGGGTTAGTTCTGGTATTTGCAATCATCTGGCTCGTTCCTTCGCATTTTCGCCTAATTGTTGGCAAGATCCTGGGCTTTTTCGGGTTTGGATCACGTAGTAATGCGGTACCACACTGTAACAGTTAATTAAACCTGGTTGCGATTAATATTTTAGAGGATAACGCCGGCTATTTCTCGGTTAGGTCTATGATTTGTCCTCATCTGTCATGTACCTTCGCATTTTTCGCATACTTGTTGGCCAGATACTGGCCTTCTTCTAGGCCGTGTCAGGTAGTAATTTGGTACCACACGGAAACAGTCAATAAAAGCTGGTTGCTATTAGTATTTTAGAGGATAACGCTGGTTATGTCTGGGTTAGTTCTGGTATTTGCAATCATCTGGCTCGTTCCTTCGCATTTTCGCCTAATTGTTGGCAAGATCCTGGGCTTTTTCGGGTTTGGATCACGTAGTAATGCGGTACCACACTGTAACAGTCAATTAAACCTGGTTGCGATTAATATTTTAGAGGATAACGCCGGCTATTTCTCGGTTAGGTCTATGATTTGTCCTCATCTGTCATGTACCTTCGCATTTTTCGCATACTTGTTGGCCAGATACTGGCCTTCTTCGAGGCCGTGTCAGGTAGTAATGCGGTACCACACCGAAACAGTCAATTAAACCTGGTTGCGATCAATATTTTAGAGGATAACGCTGATTATGTCTCGGTTAGGTCTGGGATTTGCAATCATCTGGCTCGTACCTTCGCATTTTTCGCCTACTTGTTGGCTATATCCTGCGCTTTTTCTGGTTTGGATCACGTAGCAATGCGGTACCACACCGATGCAGTCAATTAAACATGGTTGCGATTAATATTTTAGAGGATAACGCCGGTTATGTCTGGGTTAGGTCTGGGATTTGCCCTTATCTGGCTCGTACATTCGCATTTCTCGCATACTTGTTGGCCAGATCCCGGCCTTTTTCTGGTTTGGATCACGTAGCAATGCGGTACCACACCGAAGCAGTCAATTAAAACTGTTTGCGATTAATATTTTGGAGGATAACGCTGATTATGTCTCGGTTAGGTCTGGGATTTGCCCACATCTGGCTCGTACTTTCGCATTTTTCGCATACTTGTTGGCCAGATCCCGGCCTTTTTCCAGTTTGGACCACGTACTAATACGGTACCAGGCCGAAACAGTTAATCAAACCTGGTTGCGATGAATATTTAGGAGGATAACGCCGGTTATGTCTCGGTTAGGTCTGGGATTTGCCCTCATCTGGCTCGTACTTTCGCATTTTTCGAATACTTGTTGGCCAGATCCTGGCCTTTTTCCGGCTTGGACCACGTAGTAATGTGGTACCACACCGAAACAGTCAATAGAAGCTGGTTGCAATTAATATTTTAGAGGATAACGCCGGTTATGTCTGGGTTAGGTCTTGGATTTGCCCCCATCTGGCTCGTACTTTCGCATTTCTCGCATACTTGTTGGCCAGATCCAGGGCTCTTTCTGGTTTGTATCTCGTCGTAATGTGGTTCCACACCGAAGCAATCAATTAATCCTGGTTGCGATTAATATTTTAGAGGATAACGCAGGTTATGTCTGGGTTAGTTCTGGTGTTTGCTATCATCTGGCTCGTACCTTCGCATTTTCCGCCTACTTGTTGGCAAGATCCTGGGCTTCTTCTGGTTTGGATCACGTAGTAATGCGGTACCACACCGTAACAGTCAATTAAACCTGGTTGCAATTAATATTTTGGAGGATAACGCCGGTTATGTCTGGGTTAGGTCTGGGATTTGCCCTTGTCTGGCTCGTACATTCGCATTTCTCGCATACTTGATGGCCAGATCCTGGGCTATTTCTGGTTTGGATCACGTAGTAATGCGGTACCACACCGTTGCAGTCAATTAAACCTGGTTGCGATGAACATTTTGGAGGATAACGCTGGTTATGTTTGGGTTAGTCCTGGTTTTTGCAATCATCTGGCTCGTACTTTCACATTTTTCGCATACTGGTTGGCCAGTTCCTGGGCTTTTTCTGGTTTGGATCACGTAGTCATGTGGTGCCACACTGAAGCAGTCAATAAAAGCTGCTTCCGATTAGTATTTTAGAGGATAACGCTGGTTATGTCTGGGTTAGTTCTGGTATTTGCAATCATCAGGCTCGTACCTTCGCATTTTTCGCCTACTTGTTGGCAAGATCCTGGGCTTTTTCTGGTTTGGGTCACGTAGTAATACGGTACCGCACCGTAACAGTCAATTAAACCTGGTCGCGATTAATATTTTGGAGGATAGCGCCGGTTATGTCTGGGTTAGGTCTGGGATTTGCCCTTGTCTGGCTCGTACATTCGCATTTTTCGCATACCTGTTTGCCAGATCGTGGCCTTTTTCCGTCTTGGACCACGTAGTAATGTGGTAACACACCGAAATAGTCAATAGAAGCTGGTTGCGATTAATATGTTAGAGGATATCGCAGGTTATGTCTGGGTTAGGTCTGGTAATTGCCCACATCTAGCTCGTACTTTCTCATTTTTCGCATACTTTTTGGCGAGATCCCGGCCTTTTTCTGGTTTGGATCACGTAGTAATGTGGTGCCACACTGAAACAGTCAATAAAAGCTGGTTCCGATTAGTATTTTAGAGGATAACGCTGGTTATGTCTGGGTTAGTTCTGGTATTTGCAATCATCTGGCTCGTACCTTCGCATTTTTCGCCTACTTGTTGGCTAGATCGTGGGCTTTTTCTGGTTTGGATCACGTAGCAATGTGGTACCACACCGAAGCAGTCAATTAAACCTGGTTGCGATTAATATTTTAGGGGATGACGCTGGTTATGTATCGGTGAGGTCTGGGATTTGCCCACATCTGGCTCGTACTTTCGCATTTCTCGCATACTTGTTGGTCAGATCCCGGCCTTTTTCTGGTTTGGATCACGTACTAATGCGGTACCAGGCCGAAACAGTTAATTAAACCTGGTTGCGATTAATATTTTAGAGGATAACGCCGGTTATGTCTCGGTTAGGCCTGGGATTTGCCCTCATCTGGCTAGTACCTTAGCATTTTTCGCCAACATGTTGGCTAGATCCTGAGCTTCTTCTGGTTTGGATCCCGTAATTATGACGCTCCACACCGAAACAGTCAATTAAACCTGGGTCCGATTAATATTTTAGAGGATAACGCCGGTTATGTCTCGGTTAGGTCTGGGATTTGCCCTCATCTGGCTCGTACTTTCGCATTTTTCGCATACTTGTTGGCCAGATCCTGGCCTTTTTTTGGCTTGGACCAAGTCGTAATGTGGGACCATACTCAAACAGTCAATTAAACCTGGTTGCGATTAATATTTTAGAGGATAACGCCGGTTATTTCAAGGTTAGGTCTGGGATTTGCCCTCATCTGGCTCGTACTTTCGCATTTTCCGCCTACTTGTTGGCAAGATCCTGGGCTTTTTCTGGTTTGGATCACGTAGTAATGCGGTACCACACCGTAACAGTCAATTGAACCTGGTTGCGGTTTAGATTTTGCAGGATAACGCCGTTTATGTCTGGGTTAGGTCTGGGATATGCCCTTATCTGGCTCCTACTTTCGCATTTCTCGCATACTTGTTGGCCAGATCCTGGGCTGTTTCTGGCTTGGATCACGTACTAATGCGGTACCAGACCGTAACAGTGAATTAATCCTGGTTGCGATTAATATTTTAGAGGATAACGCCGGTTATGTCTGGGTTAGGTCTGGGATTTGCCCTTATCTGGCTCGTACTTTCGCATTTCTCGCATACTTGTTGGCCAGATCCTGGGCTGTTTCTGGTTTGGAACACGTACTAATGCGGTACCAGACCAAAACAGTCAATTAATCCTGGTTGCGATTAATATTTTAGAGGATAACGCCGGTTATGTCTGGGTTATGTCTGGGATCTGCCCCCATCTGGCTCGTACTTTCGCATTTCTCGCATACTTGTTGGCCAGATCCAGGGCTTTTTCTGGTTTGTATCCCGTCGTAATGTGGTTCCACACCGAAACAGTCAATTAATCCTGGTTGCGATTAATATTTTAGAGGATAACGCTGGTTATGTCTGGGTTAGGTCTGGGATTTGCCCTTATCTGGCTCGTACTTTCGCATTTCTCGCATACTTGTTGGCCAGATCCTGGGCTGTTTCTGGTTTGGATCACGTACTAATGCGGTACCAGACCAAAACAGTCAATTAATCCTGGTTGCGATTAATATTTTAGAGGATAACGCCGGTTATGTCTGGGTTATGTCTGGGATCTGCCCCCATCTGGCTCGTACTTTCGCATTTCTCGCATACTTGTTGGCCAGATCCAGGGCTTTTTCTGGTTTGTATCCCGTCGTAATGTGGTTCCACACCGAAACAGTCAATTAATCCTGGTTGCGATTAATATTTTAGAGGATAACGCTGGTTATGTCTGGGTTAGGTCTGGGATTTGCCCTTATCTGGCTCGTACTTTCGCATTTCTCGCATACTTGTTGGCCAGATCCTGGGCTGTTTCTGGTTTGGATCACGTACTAATGCGGTACCAGACCAAAACAGTCAATTAATCCTGGTTGCGATTAATATTTTAGAGGATAACGCCGGTTATGTCTGGGTTATGTCTGGGATCTGCCCCCATCTGGCTCGTACTTTCGCATTTCTCGCATACTTGTTGGCCAGATCCTGGGCTGTTTCTGGCTTGGATCACGTACTAATGCGGTACCAGGCCGAAACAGTTAATTAAACCTGGTTGCGATTAATATTTTAGAGGATAACGCCGGTTATGTCTCGGTTTGGCCTGGTATTTGCCCTCATCTGGCTCGTACTTTCGCATTTCTCGCATACTTGTTGGCCAGATCCTGGCCTTTTCCTGGTTTAGATCACGTACTAATGCGGTACCAGACCGAAACAGTCAATTAATCCTGGTTGCGATTAATATTTTAGAGGATAACGCCGGTTATGTCTGGGTTATGTCTGGGATCTGCCCCCATCTGGCTCGTACTTTCGCATTTCTCGCATACTTGTTGGCCAGATCCAGGGCTTTTTCTGGTTTGTATCCCGTCGTAATGTGGTTCCACACCGAAACAGTCAATTAATCCTGGTTGCGATTAATATTTTAGAGGATAACGCTGGTTATGTCTGGGTTAGTTCTGGTATTTGCAATCATCTGGCTCGTAACTTCGCATTTTTCGCATACTTGTTGGCCAGATCCTGGGCTTTTTCTGGTTTGGATCACGTAGTAATGCGGTACCACACCGAAACAGTCAATTAAACCTGGTTGCGATTAATATTTTAGAGGATAACGCTGGTTATGTCTGGGTTAGTTCTGGTATTTGCAATCATCTGGCTCATATTTTCGCAATTTTCGCGTACTCGTTGGCCAGATCTTGGGTTTTTTGTGGTTTGGATCCCGTCGTAATGTGGTTCCACACCGAAGCAGTCAATTAAACCCGGTTGCGGTTAATATTTTGGAGGATAATGCCGGTTATATCTCGGTTAGTTCTGGGATTTGCCCTCATCTGGCTCGTACCTTCGCATTTTTCGCATTCTTGTGGGCCAGATCCTGGGCTGTTTCTGGTTTGGATCACGTACTAATGCGGTACCAGACCAAAACAGTCAATTAATCCTGGTTGCGATTAATATTTTAGAGGATAACGCCGGTTATGTCTCGGTTAGTTCTGGGATTTGCCCTCATCTGGCTAGTACCTTCGCATTTTTCGCCAACTTGTTGGCTAGATCCTGAGCTTTTTCTGGTTTAGATCCCGTAATAATGACGCTCCACACCGAAACAGTCAATTAAACCTGGGTTCGATTAATAATTTAGAGGATAACGCCGGTTATGTCTGGGTTAGGTCTGGGATTTGCCCCCATCTGGCTCGTACTTTCGCATTTCTCGCATACTTGTTGGCCAGATGCAGGGCTTTTTCTGGTTTGTATCCCGTCGTAATGTGGTTCCACACCGAAACAGTCAATTAATCCTGGTTGCGATTAATATTTTAGAGGATAACGCTGGTTATGTCTGGGTTAGTTCTGGTATTTGCAATCATCTGGCTCGTAACTTCGCATTTTTCGCATACTTGTTGGCCAGATCCTGGGCTTTTTCTGGTTTGGATCACGTAGTAATGCGGTACCACACCGAAACAGTCAATTAAACCTGGTTGCGATTAATATTTTAGAGGATAACGCTGGTTATGTCTGGGTTAGTTCTGGTATTTGCAATCATCTGGCTCATATTTTCGCAATTTTCGCGTACTCGTTGGCCAGATCTTGGGTTTTTTGTGGTTTGGATCCCGTCGTAATGTGGTTCCACACCGAAGCAGTCAATTAAACCCGGTTGCGGTTAATATTTTGGAGGATAATGCCGGTTATATCTCGGTTAGTTCTGGGATTTGCCCTCATCTGGCTCGTACCTTCGCATTTTTCGCATTCTTGTGGGCCAGATCCTGGGCTGTTTCTGGTTTGGATCACGTACTAATGCGGTACCAGACCAAAACAGTCAATTAATCCTGGTTGCGATTAATATTTTAGAGGATAACGCCGGTTATGTCTCGGTTAGTTCTGGGATTTGCCCTCATCTGGCTAGTACCTTCGCATTTTTCGCCAACTTGTTGGCTAGATCCTGAGCTTTTTCTGGTTTGGATCCCGTAATAATGACGCTCCACACCGAAACAGTCAATTAAACCTGGGTTCGATTAATATTTTAGAGGATAACGCCGGTTATGTCTCGGTTAGGTCTGGGATTTGCCCTCATCTGGCTCGTACTTTCGCATTTTTCGCATACTTGTTGGCCAGATCCTGGCATTTTTCTGGTCTGTATCACGTAGCAATGCGGTACCACACCGAAACAGTCAATTAAACCTGGTTGCGATTAATATTTTAGATGATAACGCTGGTTATATCTGGGTTAGTTCTGGTTTTTGCGATCATCTGGCTCATACTTTCGCAATTTTCGCGAACTCGTTGGCCAGATCTTGGGTTTTTTGTGGTTTGGATCCCGTCGTAATGTGGTTCCACACCGAAGCAGTCAATTAAACCTGGTTGCGATGAATATTTTGGAGGATAACGCCGGTTATGTCTCGGTTAGGTCTGGGATTTGCCCTCATCTGGCTCGTACTTTCGCAATTTTCGCGTACTTGTTGGACAGATCTAGGGGTTTTTGTGGTTTGGATCCCGTCGTAATGTGGTTCCACACCTTAGCAGTCAATTAAACCTGGTTGCGATGAATATTTTGGAGAATAACGCTGGTTATGTTTGGGTTAGTTCTGGTATTTGCAATCATCTGGCTCGTACTTTCGCATTTTTCGCATACTTGTTGGCCAGTTCCTGGGCTTTTTCTGGTTTGGATCACGTAGTAATGTGGTACCACGCCGAAACAGGCAATTAAACCTGATTGCGATTAATATTTTAGAGGATAACTCCGGTTATGTCTCGGTTAGGTCTGGTATTTGCCCTCATCTGGCTCGAACTTTCGCATTTTTCGCATACTTGTTGGCCAGATCCTGGCATTTTTCTGGTCTGTATCACGTAGTATTGCGGTACCACACCGAAACAGTCAATTAATCCTGGTTGCGATTAATATTTTAGAGGATAACGCCGGTTATGACTCGGTTAGGTCTGGGCTTTGGCCTCATCTGGCACGTACTTTCGCATTTTTCGCATACTTGTTGGCCAGATCCTGGCATTTTTCTGGTCTGTATCACGTAGTATTGCGGTACCACACCGAAACAGTCAATTAATCCTGGTTGCGATTAATATTTTAGAGGATAACGCCGGTTATGACTCGGTTAGGTCTGGGCTTTGGCCTCATCTGGCACGTACTTTCGCATTTCTCGCATACTTGTTGTCCAGATCCTGGCCTTTTTCTGGCTTGGACCACATAGTGATCTGGTACCGCACCGAAACAGTCAATTAATCCTGATTGCGATTAATATTTTAGAGGATAACGCCTGTTATGTCTGGGTTAGTTCTGGTATTTGCAATCATCTGGCTCGTAACTTCGCATTTTTCGCCTACTTGTTGGCCAGATCCTGGGCTTTTTCTGGTTTGGATCACGTAGTAATGCGGTACCACACCGAAACAGTCAATTAAACCTGGTTGCGATTAATATTTTAGAGGATAACGCTGGTTATGTCTGGGTTAGTTCTGGTATTTGCAATCATCTGGATCATACTTTCGCAATTTTCGCGTACTCGTTGGCCAGATCTTGGGTTTTTTGTGGTTTGGATCCCGTCATAATGTGGTTCCACACCGAAGCAGTCAATTAAACCTGGTTGCGATGAATATTTAGGAGGATACAGCCGGTTATGTCTCGGTTAGGTCAGGGATTTGCCCTCATCTGTCTCGTACTTTTCCATTTTTCGCATACTTGTTGGCCAGATCCTGGCATTTTTCTGGTCTGTATCACGTAGTATTGCGGTACCACACCGAAACAGTCAACTAAACCTGGTTGCGATTAATATTTTAGAGGATAACGCTGGTTATGTCTGGGTTAGTTCTGGTATTTGCAATCATCTGGATCATACTTTCGCAATTTTCGCGTACTCGTTGGCCAGATCTTGGGTTTTTTGTGGTTTGGATCCCGTCGTAATGTGGTTCCACACCGAAGCAGTCAATTAAACCTGGTTGCGATGAATATTTAGGAGGATAACGCCGGTTATGTCTCGGTTAGGTCAGGGATTTGCCCTCATCTGGCTCGTACTTTCGCCTTTTTCGCATACTTGTTGGCCAGATCCTGGCCTTTTCCTGGTTTAGATCACGTACTAATGCGGTACCAGACCGAAACAGTCAATTAATCCTGGTTGCGATTAATATTTTAGAGGATAACACCGGTTATGTCTCGGTTAGGTCAGGGATTTGCCCTCATCTGGCTCGTACTTTCGCATTTTTCGCATACTTGTTGGCCAGGTCGTGGCCTTTTTCCGGCTTGGACCACGTAGTAATGTAGTACCACACCGAAACAGTCAATTAAACCTGGTTGCGATTAATATTTTAGAGGATAACGCTGGTTATGTCTGGGTTAGTTCTGGTATATGCAATCATCTCGCTCATACTTTCGCATTTTTCGCATTCTTGTGGGCCAGATCCTGTCCTTTTTCTGGCCCGGACCACGTAGTAATGTGGTACCACGCCGAAACAGGCAATTAAACCTGGTTGCGATTAATATTTTAGAGGATAACGCCGGTTATGTCTCGGTTAGGTCTGGTATTTGCCCTCATCTGGCTCGTACTTTCGCATTTCTCGCATACTTGTTGGCCAGATCCTGGCCTTTTCCTGGTTTAGATCACGTACTAATGCGGTACCAGACCGAAACAGTCAATTAATCCTGGTTGCGATTAATATTTTAGAGGATAACGCCGGTTATGTCTGGGTTATGTCTGGGATTTGCCCCCATCTGGCTCGTACTTTCGCATTTCTCGCATACTTGCTGGCCAGATCCAGGGCTTTTTCTGGGTTGTATCCCGTCGTAATGTGGTTCCACACCGAAACAGTCAATTAATCCTGGTTGCGATTAATATTTTAGAGGATAACGCTGGTTATGTCTGGTATTTGCAATCATCTGGCTCGTACCTTCGCATTTTCCGCCTACTTGTTGGCAAGATCCTGGGCTTTTTCTGGTTTGGATCACGTAGTAATGCGGTACCACACCGTAACAGTCAATTGAACCTGGTTGCGGTTTAGATTTTGCAGGATAACGCCGTTTATGTCTGGGTTAGGTCTGGGATTTGGCCTCATCTGGCTCATACTTTCGCATTTCTCGCATACTTGTTGGCCAGATCTAGGGCTTTATCTGGTTTGTATCCCGTCGTAATGTGGTTCCACACCGAAACAGTCAATTAAACCTGGGTTCGATTAATATTTTAGAGGATAACGCCGGTTATGTCTCGGTTAGGTCTGGGATTTGCCCTCATCTGGCTCGTACTTTCGCATTTTTCGCATACTTGTTGGCCAGATCCTGGCATTTTTCTGGTCTGTATCACGTAGCAATGCGGTACCACACCGAAACAGTCAATTAAACCTGGTTGCGATTAATATTTTAGATGATAACGCTGGTTATATCTGGGTTAGTTCTGGTTTTTGCGATCATCTGGCTCATACTTTCGCAATTTTCGCGAACTCGTTGGCCAGATCTTGGGTTTTTTGTGGTTTGGATCCCGTCGTAATGTGGTTCCACACCGAAGCAGTCAATTAAACCTGGTTGCGATGAATATTTTGGAGGATAACGCCGGTTATGTCTCGGTTAGGTCTGGGATTTGCCCTCATCTGGCTCGTACTTTCGCATTTTTCGCATACTAGTTAGCCAGATCGTGGCCTTTTTCCGGCTTGGACCACGTAGTAATTTGGTACCACACCGAAACAGTCAGTAGAAGCTGGTTGCGATTAATATTTTAGAGGATAACGCCGGTTATGTCTGGGTTAGGTCTGGGATTTGCCCCCATCTGGCTCGTACTTTCGCATTTCTCGCATACTTGTTGGCCAGATGCGGGGCTTTTTCTGGTTTGTATCCCGTCGTAATGTGGTTCCACACCGAAACAGTCAATTAATCCTGGTTGCGATTAATATTTTAGAGGATAACGCTGGTTATGCCTGGGTTAGTTCTGGTATTTGCAATCATCTGGCTCGTAACTTCGCATTTTTCGCCTACTTGTTGGCCAGATCCTGGGCTTTTTCTGGTTTGGATCACGTAGTAATGCGGTACCACACCGAAACAGTCAATTAAACCTGGTTGCGATTAATATTTTAGAGGATAACGCTGGTTATGTCTGGGTTAGTTCTGGTATTTGCAATCATCTGGCTCATATTTTCGCAATTTTCGCGTACTCGTTGGCCAGATCTTGGGTTTTTTGTGGTTTGGATCCCGTCGTAATGTGGTTCCACACCGAAGCAGTCAATTAAACCTGGTTGCGGTTAATATTTTGGAGGATAATGCCGGTTATATCTCGGTTAGTTCTGGGATTTGCCCTCATCTGGCTGGTACCTTCGCATTTTTCGCATTCTTGTGGGCCAGATCCTGTCATTTTTCTGGCCCGGTCCACGTAGTAATGTGGTACCACGCCGAAACATGCAATTAAACCTGGTTGCGATTAATATTTTAGATGATAACGCTGGTTATGTCTCGGTTAGGTCTGGTATTTGCCCTCATCTGGATTATATTTTCGCAATTATCGCGTACTTGTTGGCCAGATCTTGGGTTTTTTCTGGTTTGTATCCCGTCGTAATGTGGTTCCACACCGAAACAGTCAATTAAACCTGGTTGCGATTAATATTTTAGAGGATGACGCTGGTTATGTCTGGGTTAGTTCTGGTATTTGCAATCATCTGTCTCGTACCTACGCTTTTTCCGCCTACTTGTTGGCAAGATCCTGGGCTTTTCTGGTTTGGATCACGTAGTAATGCGGTACCACACCGAAACAGTCAATTAAACCTGGTTGCGATTAATATTTTAGAGGTTAACGCTGGTTATGTCTGGGTTAGTTCTGGTATTTGCAATGATCTGGCTCGAACTTTCGCATTTCTCGCATACTTGTTGACCAGATCCTGGCCTTTTCCTGATTTAGATCACGTAGTAATGCGGTACCACACCGAAACAGTCAATTAAACCTGGTTGCGATTAATATTTTAGAGGATAACGCCGGTTATGTCTCGGTTAGGTCTGGGATTTGCCCTCATCTGTCTCGTACTTTCGCATTTTTCGCATACTTGTTGGCCAGATCCTGGCATTTTTCTGGTCTGTATCACGTAGTATTGCGGTACCACACCGAAACAGTCAATTAATCCTGGTTGCGATTAATATTTTAGAGGATAACGCCGGTTATGTCTCGGTTAGTTCTGGGATTTGTCCTCATCTGGCTAGTACCTTAGCATTTTTCGCCAAGTTGTTGGCTAGATCCTGAGCTTTTTCTGGTTTGGATCCCGTAATTATGACGCTCCACACCGAAACAGTCAATTAAACCTGGGTCCGATTGATATTTTAGAGGATAACGCCGGTTATGTCTCGGTTAGGTCTGGGATTTGCCCTCATCTGGCTCGTACTTTCGCATTTTTCACATACTTGTTGGCCAGATCCTGGCCTTTTTTTGGCTTGGACCAGGTCGTAATGTGGGACCATACTCAAACAGTCAATTAAACCTGGTTGCGATTAATACTTTAGAGGATAACGCTGGTTATGTCTGGGTTAGTTCTGGTATTTGCAATCATCTGGCTCGTACCTTCGCATTCTCCGCCAACTTGCTGGCAAGATCTTGGGCTTTTTCTGGTTTGGATCACGTAGTAATGCGGTACCACACCGAAATAGTCAATTAAACCTGGTTGCGATTAATATTTTAGAGGATAACGCTGGTTATGTCTGGGTTAGTTCTCGTATTTGCAATCATCTGGCTCATACTTTCGCAATTTTCGCGCACTCTTTGGCCAGATCTTTGGTTTTTTGTGGTTTGGATCCCGTCGTAATGTGTTTCCACACCGAAGCAGTCAATTAAACCTGGTTGCGATGAATATTACGGAGGATAACGCCGGTTATGTCTCGGTTAGGTCTGGGATTTGCCCTCATCTGTCTCGTACTTTCGCATTTTTCGCATACTTGTTGGCCAGATCCTGGCATTTTTCTGGTCTGTATCACGTAGTAATGCGGTACCACACCGTAACAGTCAATTAAACCTGGTTGCGGTTAATATTTTGGATGATAACGCCGGTTATGTCTGGGTTAGGTCTGGGATTTGCCCTTATCTGGCTCGTACTTTCGCATTTCTCGCATACCTGTTGGCCAGATCCTGGGCTGTTTCTGGTTTGGATCACGTACTAATGCGGTACCAGACCGAAACAGTCAATTAATCCTGGTTGCGATTAATATTTTAGAGGATAACACCGGTTATGTCTCTGTTAGTTCTGGGATTTGCCCTCATCTGGCTAGTACCTTCGCATTTTTCGCCTACTTGTTGGCTAGATCCTGAGCTTTTTCTGGTTTGGATCCCGTAATAATGACGCTCCACACCGAAACAGTCAATTTAACCTGGGTTCGATTAATATTTTAGAGGATAACGCCGGTTATATCTCTGTTAGGTCTGGGATTTGCCCTCATCTGGCTCGTACCTTCGCATTTTTCGCATTCTTGTGGGCCAGATCCTGGCCTTTTTCTGGCTGGGATAACGTAGTAATGCGATACCACACTCAAACAGTCAATTAAACCTGGTTGCGATTAATATTTTAGAGGATAGCGCCGGTTATTTCTCGGTTAGGTCTGGGATTTGCCCTCATCTGTCTCCTACTATCACATTTTTCGCATACTTGTTGGCCAGATCCTGGCCTTTTTCTGGTCTGTATCACGTAGTAATGCGGTACCACACCGAAGCAGTCAATTAAACCTGGTTGCGATTAATATTTTAGAGGATAACGCTGGTTATGTCTGGGTTAGTTCTGGTATTTGCAATCATCAGGCTCATACTTTCGCAATTTTCGCGTACTTGTTGGCCAGATCTTGGGGTTTTTGTGGTTTGGATCCCGTCGTAATGTGGATCCACACCGAAGCAGTCAATTAAACCTGGTTGCGATTAATATTTTAGAGGATAACGCCGGTTATGCCTGGGTTAGTTCTGGTATTTGCAATCATCTGGCTCATACTTTCGCAATTTTCGCGTACTTGTTGGCCAGATCTTGGGTTTCTTGTGGTTTGGATCCCGTCGTAATGTGGATCCACACCGAAGCAGTCAATTAAGCCTGGCTGCGATGAATATTTTAGAGGATAACGCTGCTTATGTTTGGGTTAGTTCTGCTATTTGCAATCATCTGGCTCGTACTTTCGCATTTCTGGCATACTTGTACGCAGATCCTGGGCTTTTTCTGGTTTGGATCACGTAGTAATGCGGTACCACACTGAAACAGTCAATTAAACCTGGTTGTGATTGACATTTTGGAGGATAACGCCGGTTATGTCACGGTTAGGTCTGGGATTTGCCGTCATCTGGCTCGTATTTTCGCATTTTTCGCATACTTGTAGGCCAGATCCTGGCCATTTTTTCTGGCTTGGACCACCTAGTAATGTGGTATCACACTGAAACAGTCAATTAAACCTGGTTGTGATTAACATTTTGGAGGATAACGCCGGTTATGTCTCGGTCAGTTCTCGGACTTGCCCTCATCTGGCTCGTACCTTCGCATTTTTCGCCTACTTGTTGGCAAGATCCTGGGCTTTTTCTGGTTTGGATCACGTAGTAATGCGGTACCACACCGATGCAGTCAATTAAACCTGGTTGCGATTAATATTTTAGAGGATAACGCCGGTTATGTCTTGGTTAGGTCTGGGATTTGGCCTCATCTGGCTCATACTTTCGCATTTCTCGCATACTTGTTGGCCAGATCCAGGGCTTTATCTGGTTTGTATCCCGTCGTAATGTGGTTCCACACCGAAACAGTGAATTAAACCCGGTTGCGATTAATATTTTAGAGGATAACGCCGGTTATGTCTGGGTTAGGTCTGGTATTTGCAATCATCAGGCTCATACTTTCGCAATTTTCGCGTACTTGTTGGCCAGATCTTGGGTTTTTTGTGGTTTGGATCCCGTCGTAATGTGGATCCACACCGAAGCAGTCAATTAAACCTGGTTGCGATTAATATTTTAGAGGATAACGCTGGTTATGTCTGGGTTAGTTCTGGTATTTGCAATCATCTGGCTCATACTTTCGCAATTTTCGCGTACTTGTTGGCCAGATCTTGGGTTTCTTGTGGTTTAGATCCCGTCGTCATGTGGATCCACACCGAAGCAGTCAATTAAGCCTGGCTGCGATGAATATTTTAGAGGATAACGCTGCTTATGTTTGGGTTAGTTCTGCTATTTGCAATCATCTGGCTCGTACTTTCGCATTTCTGGCATACTTGTAGGCAGATCCTGGGCTTTTTCTGGTTTGGATCACGTAGTAATGCGGTACCACACTGAAACAGTCAATTAAACCTGGTTGTGATTAACATTTTGGAGGATAACGTCGGTTATGTCACGGTTAGGTCTGGGATTTGCCGTCATCTGGCTCGTATTTTCGCATTTTTCGCATACTTGTTGGCAAGATCCTGGGCTTTTTCTGGTTTGGATCACGTAGTAATGCGGTACCACACCGATGCAGTCAATTAAACCTGGTTGCGATTAATATTTTAGAGGATAACGCCGGTTATGTCTTGGTTAGGTCTGGGATTTGGCCTCATCTGGCTCATACTTTCGCATTTCTCGCATACTTGTTGGCCAGATCCAGGGCTTTATCTGGTTTGTATCCCGTCGTAATGTGGTTCCACACCGAAACAGTGAATTAAACCCGGTTGCGATTAATATTTTAGAGGATAACACCGGTTATGTCTGGGTTAGGTCTGGGATTTGCCCACATCTGGCTCGTACTTTCGCATTTCTCGCATACTTGTTGGCCAGATCCTGGGCTTTTTCTGGTTTAGATCACGTAGTAATGTGGTTCCACACCGAAACAGTCAATTAAACCTGGTTGCGATTAATATTTTAGACGATAACGCCGGTTATGTCACGGTTAGGTCTGGGATTTGCCGTCATCTGGCTCGAATTTTCGCATTTCTCGCATACTTGTTGGCCAGATCCTGGGCTTTTTCTGGTTTGGATCACGTAGTAATGTGGTACCACACTGAAACAGTCAATAAAAGCTGGTTCCGATTAGTATTTTATAGGATAACGCTGGTTACGTCTGGTTTAGTTCTGGTATTGGCAATCATCTGGCTCGTACCTTCGCATTTTTCGCCTACTTGTTGGCAAGATCCTGGCCTTTTTCTGGCTTGGACCATGTAGTAATGTGGTATCACACTGAAACAGTCAACTAAACCTGGTTGTGATTAACATTTTGGAGGATAACGCCGGTTATGTCTTGGTTAGGTCTGGGATTTGCCCTCATCTGGCTCGTACTTTCGCATTTTCGCATACTTGTTGGCCAGATCCTGGCCTTTTTCTGGCTTGGACCACGTAGTAATGTGGTATCACACTGAAATAGTCAACTAAACCTGGTTGTGATTAACATTTTGGAGGATAACGCCGGTTATGTCTTGGTTAGGTCTGGTATTTGCCCTCATCTGGCTCGTACTTTCGCATTTCTCGCATACTTGTTGGCCAGATCCTTGCCTTTTCCTGGTTTGGATCACGTAGTAATGCGGTACCACACTGAATCAGTCAATTAAACCTGGTTGTGATTAATATTTTGGAGAATAACGCTGGTTATGTTTGGGTTAGTTCCGGTATTTGCAACCATCTGGCTGATACTTTCGCATTTTTTGCATACTTGTTGGCCAGATCCAGGGCTTTTTCTGGTTTGTATCCCGTCGTAATGTGGTTCCACACCGAAACAGTCAATTAATCCTGGTTGCGATTAATATTTTAGAGGATAACGCCGGTTATGTCTCGGTTAGTTCTGGGATTTGCCCTCGTCTGGAAAGTACCTTCGCATTTTTCGCCTACTTATTGGCTAGATCCTGAGCTTTTTCTGGTTTGAATCCCGTAATAATGACGCTCCACACCGAAACAGTCAACTAAACCTGGTTGCGATTAATATTTTAGAGGATAACGCTGGTTATATCTGGGTTAGTTCTGGTATTTGCGATCATCTGGCTCATACTTTCGCAATTTTCGCGAACTCGTTGGCCAGATCTTGGGTTTTTTGTGGTTTGGATCCCGTCGTAATGTGGTTCCACACCGAAGCAGTCAATTAAACCTAGTTGCGATGAATATTTTGGAGGATAACGCCGGTTATGTCTCGGTTAGGTCTGGGATTTGCCCTCATCTGGCTCGTACTTTCGCATTTTTCGCCTACTAGTTAGCCAGATCGTGGCCTTTTTCCGGCTTGGACCACGTAGTAATTTGGTACCACACCGAAACAGCCAATAGAAGCTGGTTGCGATTAATATTTTAGAGGATAACGCCGGTTATGCCTGGGTTAGGTCTGGGATTTGCCCCCATCTGGCTCGTACTTTCGCATTTCTCGCATACTTGTTGGCCAGATGCAGGGCTTTTTCTGGTTTGTATCCCGTCGTAATGTGGTTCCACACCGAAACAGTCAATTAATCCTGGTTGCGATTAATATTTTAGAGGATAACGCTGGTTATGTCTGGGTTAGTTCTGGTATTTGCGATCATCTGGCTCATACTTTCGCAATTTTCGCGAACTCGTTGGCCAGATCTTGGGTTTTTTGTGGTTTGGATAACGTCGTAATGTGGTTCCACACCGAAACAGTCAATTAATCCTGGTTGCGATTAATATTTTAGAGGATAACGCCGGTTATGTCTCGGTTAGTTCTGGGATTTGCCCTCGTCTGGAAAGTACCTTCGCATTTTTCGCCTACTTGTTGGCTAGATCCTGAGCTTTTTCGGGTTTGAATCCCGTAATAATGACGCTCCACACCGAAACAGTCAACTAAACCTGGTTGCGATTAATATTTTAGAGGATAACGCTGGTTATATCTGGGTTAGTTCTGGTATTTGCGATCATCTGGCTCATACTTTCGCAATTTTCGCGAACTCGTTGGCCAGATCTTGAGTTTTTTGTGGTTTGGATCCCGTCGTAATTTGGTACCACACCGAAACAGTCAACTAAACCTGGTTGCGGTTAATATTTTGGAGGATAACGCCGGTTATATCTCGGTTAGGTCTGGGATTTGCCGTCATCTGGCTCGTATTTTCGCATTTTTCGCATACTTGTAGGCCAGATCCTGGCCATTTTTTCTGGCTTGGACCACCTAGTAATGTGGTATCACACTGAAACAGTCAATTAAACCTGGTTGTGATTAACATTTTGGAGGATAACGCCGGTTATGTCTCTGTTAGTTCTGGGATTTGCCCTCATCTGGCTCGTACCTTCGCATTTTTCGCCTACTTGTTGGCAAGATCCTGGGCTTTTTCTGGTTTGGATCACGTAGTAATGCGGTACCACACCGATGCAGTCAATTAAACCTGGTTGCGATTAATATTTTAGAGGATAACGCCGGTTATGTCTTGGTTAGGTCTGGGATTTGGCCTCATCTGGCGCATACTTTCGCATTTCTCGCATACTTGTTGGCCAGATCCAGGGCTTTATCTGGTTTGTATCCCGTCGTAATGTGGTTCCACACCGAAACAGTGAATTAAACCCGGTTGCGATTAATATTTTAGAGGATAACGCCGGTTATGTCTGGGTTAGGTCTGGGATTTGCCCTCATCTGTCTCCTACTATCACATTTTTCGCATACATGGTGGCCAGATCCTGGCCTTTTTCTGGTCTGTATCACGTAGTAATGCGGTACCACACCGAAACAGTCAATTAAACCTGGTTGCGATTAATATTTTAGAGGATAACGCTGGTTATGTCTGGGTTAGTTCTGGTATTTGCAATCATCTGGCTCATACTTTCGCAATTTTCGCGTACTTGTTGGCCAGATCTTGGGTTTCTTGTGGTTTAGATCCCGTCGTCATGTGGATCCACACCGAAGCAGTCAATTAAGCCTGGCTGCGATGAATATTTTAGAGGATAACGCTGCTTATGTTTGGGTTAGTTCTGCTATTTGCAATCATCTGGCTCGTACTTTCGCATTTCTGGCATACTTGTAGGCAGATCCTGGGCTTTTTCTGGTTTGGATCACGTAGTAATGCGGTACCACACTGAAACAGTCAATTAAACCTGGTTGTGATTAACATTTTGGAGGATAACGTCGGTTATGTCACGGTTAGGTCTGGGATTTGCCGTCATCTGGCTCGTATTTTCGCATTTTTCGCATACTTGTTGGCAAGATCCTGGGCTTTTTCTGGTTTGGATCACGTAGTAATGCGGTACCACACCGATGCAGTCAATTAAACCTGGTTGCGATTAATATTTTAGAGGATAACGCCGGTTATGTCTTGGTTAGGTCTGGGATTTGGCCTCATCTGGCTCATACTTTCGCATTTCTCGCATACTTGTTGGCCAGATCCAGGGCTTTATCTGGTTTGTATCCCGTCGTAATGTGGTTCCACACCGAAACAGTGAATTAAACCCGGTTGCGATTAATATTTTAGAGGATAACACCGGTTATGTCTGGGTTAGGTCTGGGATTTGCCCACATCTGGCTCGTACTTTCGCATTTCTCGCATACTTGTTGGCCAGATCCTGGGCTTTTTCTGGTTTAGATCACGTAGTAATGTGGTTCCACACCGAAACAGTCAATTAAACCTGGTTGCGATTAATATTTTAGACGATAACGCCGGTTATGTCACGGTTAGGTCTGGGATTTGCCGTCATCTGGCTCGAATTTTCGCATTTCTCGCATACTTGTTGGCCAGATCCTGGGCTTTTTCTGGTTTGGATCACGTAGTAATGTGGTACCACACTGAAACAGTCAATAAAAGCTGGTTCCGATTAGTATTTTATAGGATAACGCTGGTTACGTCTGGTTTAGTTCTGGTATTGGCAATCATCTGGCTCGTACCTTCGCATTTTTCGCCTACTTGTTGGCAAGATCCTGGCCTTTTTCTGGCTTGGACCATGTAGTAATGTGGTATCACACTGAAACAGTCAACTAAACCTGGTTGTGATTAACATTTTGGAGGATAACGCCGGTTATGTCTTGGTTAGGTCTGGGATTTGCCCTCATCTGGCTCGTACTTTCGCATTTTCGCATACTTGTTGGCCAGATCCTGGCCTTTTTCTGGCTTGGACCACGTAGTAATGTGGTATCACACTGAAATAGTCAACTAAACCTGGTTGTGATTAACATTTTGGAGGATAACGCCGGTTATGTCTTGGTTAGGTCTGGTATTTGCCCTCATCTGGCTCGTACTTTCGCATTTCTCGCATACTTGTTGGCCAGATCCTTGCCTTTTCCTGGTTTGGATCACGTAGTAATGCGGTACCACACTGAATCAGTCAATTAAACCTGGTTGTGATTAATATTTTGGAGAATAACGCTGGTTATGTTTGGGTTAGTTCCGGTATTTGCAACCATCTGGCTGATACTTTCGCATTTTTTGCATACTTGTTGGCCAGATCCAGGGCTTTTTCTGGTTTGTATCCCGTCGTAATGTGGTTCCACACCGAAACAGTCAATTAATCCTGGTTGCGATTAATATTTTAGAGGATAACGCCGGTTATGTCTCGGTTAGTTCTGGGATTTGCCCTCGTCTGGAAAGTACCTTCGCATTTTTCGCCTACTTATTGGCTAGATCCTGAGCTTTTTCTGGTTTGAATCCCGTAATAATGACGCTCCACACCGAAACAGTCAACTAAACCTGGTTGCGATTAATATTTTAGAGGATAACGCTGGTTATATCTGGGTTAGTTCTGGTATTTGCGATCATCTGGCTCATACTTTCGCAATTTTCGCGAACTCGTTGGCCAGATCTTGGGTTTTTTGTGGTTTGGATCCCGTCGTAATGTGGTTCCACACCGAAGCAGTCAATTAAACCTAGTTGCGATGAATATTTTGGAGGATAACGCCGGTTATGTCTCGGTTAGGTCTGGGATTTGCCCTCATCTGGCTCGTACTTTCGCATTTTTCGCCTACTAGTTAGCCAGATCGTGGCCTTTTTCCGGCTTGGACCACGTAGTAATTTGGTACCACACCGAAACAGCCAATAGAAGCTGGTTGCGATTAATATTTTAGAGGATAACGCCGGTTATGCCTGGGTTAGGTCTGGGATTTGCCCCCATCTGGCTCGTACTTTCGCATTTCTCGCATACTTGTTGGCCAGATGCAGGGCTTTTTCTGGTTTGTATCCCGTCGTAATGTGGTTCCACACCGAAACAGTCAATTAATCCTGGTTGCGATTAATATTTTAGAGGATAACGCTGGTTATGTCTGGGTTAGTTCTGGTATTTGCGATCATCTGGCTCATACTTTCGCAATTTTCGCGAACTCGTTGGCCAGATCTTGGGTTTTTTGTGGTTTGGATAACGTCGTAATGTGGTTCCACACCGAAACAGTCAATTAATCCTGGTTGCGATTAATATTTTAGAGGATAACGCCGGTTATGTCTCGGTTAGTTCTGGGATTTGCCCTCGTCTGGAAAGTACCTTCGCATTTTTCGCCTACTTGTTGGCTAGATCCTGAGCTTTTTCGGGTTTGAATCCCGTAATAATGACGCTCCACACCGAAACAGTCAACTAAACCTGGTTGCGATTAATATTTTAGAGGATAACGCTGGTTATATCTGGGTTAGTTCTGGTATTTGCGATCATCTGGCTCATACTTTCGCAATTTTCGCGAACTCGTTGGCCAGATCTTGAGTTTTTTGTGGTTTGGATCCCGTCGTAATTTGGTACCACACCGAAACAGTCAACTAAACCTGGTTGCGGTTAATATTTTGGAGGATAACGCCGGTTATATCTCGGTTAGGTCTGGGATTTGCCGTCATCTGGCTCGTATTTTCGCATTTTTCGCATACTTGTAGGCCAGATCCTGGCCATTTTTTCTGGCTTGGACCACCTAGTAATGTGGTATCACACTGAAACAGTCAATTAAACCTGGTTGTGATTAACATTTTGGAGGATAACGCCGGTTATGTCTCTGTTAGTTCTGGGATTTGCCCTCATCTGGCTCGTACCTTCGCATTTTTCGCCTACTTGTTGGCAAGATCCTGGGCTTTTTCTGGTTTGGATCACGTAGTAATGCGGTACCACACCGATGCAGTCAATTAAACCTGGTTGCGATTAATATTTTAGAGGATAACGCCGGTTATGTCTTGGTTAGGTCTGGGATTTGGCCTCATCTGGCGCATACTTTCGCATTTCTCGCATACTTGTTGGCCAGATCCAGGGCTTTATCTGGTTTGTATCCCGTCGTAATGTGGTTCCACACCGAAACAGTGAATTAAACCCGGTTGCGATTAATATTTTAGAGGATAACGCCGGTTATGTCTGGGTTAGGTCTGGGATTTGCCCTCATCTGTCTCCTACTATCACATTTTTCGCATACATGGTGGCCAGATCCTGGCCTTTTTCTGGTCTGTATCACGTAGTAATGCGGTACCACACCGAAACAGTCAATTAAACCTGGTTGCGATTAATATTTTAGAGGATAACGCTGGTTATGTCTGGGTTAGTTCTGGTATTTGCAATCATCAGGCTCATACTTTCGCAATTTTCGCGTACTTGTTGGCCAGATCTTGGGTTTCTTGTGGTTTGGATCCCGTCGTAATGTGGATCCACACCGAAGCAGTCAATTAAACCTGGTTGCGATTAATATTTTAGAGGATAACGCTGGTTATGTCTGGGTTAGTTCTGGTATTTGCAATCATCTGGCTCATACTTTCGCAATTTTCGCGTACTTGTTGGCCAGATCTTGGGTTTCTTGTGGTTTGGATCCCGTCGTAATGTGGATCCACACCGAAGCAGTCAATTAAGCCTGGCTGCGATGAATATTTTAGAGGATAACGCTGCTTATGTTTGGGTTAGTTCTGCTATTGGCAATCATCTGGCTCGTACTTTCGCATTTCTGGCATACTTGTAGGCAGATCCTGGGCTTTTTCTGGTTTGGATCACGTAGTAATGCGGTACCACACTGAAACAGTCAATTAAACCTGGTTGTGATTAACATTTTGGAGGATAACGCCGGTTATGTCACGGTTAGGTCTGGGATTTGCCGTCATCTGGCTCGTATTTTCGCATTTTTCGCCTACTTGTTGGCAAGATCCTGGGCTTTTTCTGGTTTGGATCACGTAGTAATGCGGTACCACACCGATGCAGTCAATTAAACCTGGTTGCGATTAATATTTTAGAGGATAACGCCGGTTATGTCTTGGTTAGGTCTGGGATTTGGCCTCATCTGGCTCATACTTTCGCATTTCTCGCATACTTGTTGGCCAGATCCAGGGCTTTATCTGGTTTGTATCCCGTCGTAATGTGGTTCCACACCGAAACAGTGAATTAAACCCGGTTGCGATTAATATTTTAGAGGATAACGCCGGTTATGTCTGGGTTAGGTCTGGGATTTGCCCTCATCTGTCTCCTACTATCACATTTTTCGCATACATGGTGGCCAGATCCTGGCCTTTTTCTGGTCTGTATCACGTAGTAATGCGGTACCACACCGAAACAGTCAATTAAACCTGGTTGCGATTAATATTTTAGAGGATAACGCTGGTTATGTCTGGGTTAGTTCTGGTATTTGCAATCATCTGGTTCATACTTTCGCAATTTTCGCGTACTTGTTGGCCAGATCTTGGGTTTCTTGTGGTTTGGATCCCGTCGTAATGTGGATCCACACCGAAGCAGTCAATTAAGCCTGGCTGCGATGAATATTTTAGAGGATAACGCTGCTTATGTTTGGGTTAGTTCTGCTATTGGCAATCATCTGGCTCGTACTTTCGCATTTCTGGCATACTTGTAGGCAGATCCTGGGCTTTTTCTGGTTTGGATCACGTAGTAATGCGGTACCACACTGAAACAGTCAATTAAACCTGGTTGTGATTAACATTTTGGAGGATAACGCCGGTTATGTCACGGTTAGGTCTGGGATTTGCCGTCATCTGGCTCGTATTTTCGCATTTTTCGCATACTTGTTGGCAAGATCCTGGGCTTTTTCTGGTTTGGATCACGTAGTAATGCGGTACCACACCGATGCAGTCAATTAAACCTGGTTGCGATGAATATTTTAGAGGATAACGCCGGTTATGTCTTGGTTAGGTCTGGGATTTGGCCTCATCTGGCTCATACTTTCGCATTTCTCACATACTTGTTGGCCAGATCCAGGGCTTTATCTGGTTTGTATCCCGTCGTAATGTGGTTCCACACCGAAACAGTGAATTAAACCCGGTTGCGATTAATATTTTAGAGGATAACGCCGGTTATGTCTGGGTTAGGTCTGGGATTTGGCCTCATCTGGCTCGTACTTTCGCATTTCTCGCATACTTGTTGGCCAGATCCTGGGCTTTTTCTGGTTTAGATCACGTAGTAATGTGGTTCCACACCGAAACAGTCAATTAAACCTGGTTGCGATTAATATTTTAGACGATAACGCCGGTTATGTCACGGTTAGGTCTGGGATTTGCCGTCATCTGGCTCGAATTTTCGCATTTCTCGCATACTTGTTGGCCAGATCCTGGGCTTTTTCTGGTTTGGATCACGTAGTATTGTGGTACCACACTGAAACAGTCAATAAAAGCTGGTTCCGATTAGTATCTTACAGGATAACACCGGTTATGTCTGGGTTAGGTCTGGGATTTGCCCTCATCTGGCTCGTATTTTCGCATTTTCGCATACTTGTTGGCCAGATCCTGGCCTTTTTCTGGCTTGGACCACGTAGTAATGTGGTATCACAATGAAACAGTCCACTAAACCTGGTTGTGATTAACATTTTGGAGGATAACGCCGGTTATGTCTTGGTTAGGTCTGGTATTTGCCCTCATCTGGCTCGTACTTTCGCATTTCTCGCATACTTGTTGGCCAGATCCTTGCCTTTTCCTGGTTTGGATCACGTAGTAATGCGGTACCACACTGAAACAGTCAATTAAACCTGGTTGTGATTAATATTTTGGAGAATAACGCTGGTTATGTTTGGGTTAGTTCCGGTATTTGCAACCATCTGGCTGATACTTTCGCATTTTTTGCATACTTGTTGGCCAGATCCTGGCCTTTTCCTGGTTTGGATCACGTAGTAATGCGGTACCACCCCGAAACAGTCAATAAAACCTGGTTGCGATTAATATTTTAGAGGATAACGCCGGTTATGTCTGGTTCAGTTCTGGTATTTGCAATCATCTGGCTCGTACTTTCGCATTTTTCGCATACTTGTTCTTCAGATCCTGGGCTTTTTCTGGTTTGGATCACGTAGTAATGTGGTACCACACTGAAACAGTCAATAAAAGCTGGTTCCGATTAGTATTTTAGAGGATAACGCTGGTTATGACTGGTTTTGTTCTGGAATTTGCAAACATCTGGCTCGTACCTTCGCATTTTTCGCCTACTTGTTGGCAAGATCCTGGTCTTTTTCATGCTTGGACCACGTAGTAATGTGGTACCACACTGAAACAGTCAAATAAACCTGGTTCCGGTTAATATTTAACAGGGTAACGCCGGCTATGTCTCTGTTAGGTCTGGGATATTCCCTCATCTGGCTCGTACCTCCGCATTTTTCGCATAGTTGTTGGCAAGATCCTGGGCATTTTCTGGTTTGGATCACGTAGTAATGCGGTACCACACCGAAACAGTCAATAAAACCTGGTTGCGATTATTATTTTAGAGGATAACGCCGGTTATGTCTCGGTTATGTCTGGGATTTGCCCTCATCTGGCACATACTTTCGCATTTCTCGCATACTTGATGGCCAGATCCTGGCCTTTTTCTGGCTTGGACCACGTAGTAATGTGGTACCACACCGAAACAGTCATTACAAGCTGGTTGCGATTAATATTTTAGAGGATAACGCCGGTAATGTCTGGGTTAGGTCTGGTACTTGCCCCTCATCTGGCTCGTACTTTCGCATTTTTCGCATACTTGTTCTTCAGATCCTGGGCTTTTTCTGGTTTGGATCACGTCGTAATGTGGTACCACACTGAAACAGTCAATAAAAGCTGGTTGCGATTAGTATTTTGGAGGATAACGCTGGTTATGTCTGGTTTAGTTCTGGTATTTGCAATCATCTGGCTCGTACCTTCGCATTTTTCGCATACTTGATGGCCAGATCCTGGCCTTTTTCTGGTTTGGATCACGTAGTAATGTGGTACCACACTAAAACAGTCAATAAAAGCTGGTTGCGATTAGTATTTTGGAGGATAACGCTGGTTATGTCTGGTTTAGTTCTGGTATTTGCAATCCATCTGGCTCGTACCTTCGCATTTTTCGCATACTTGATGGCCAGATCCTGGCCTTTTTCTGGTTTGGATCACGTAGTAATGTGGTACCACACTAAAACAGCCAACAAAAGCTGGTTTCGAGTAGTATTTTAGAGGATAACGCCGGTTATGTCTCCGTTAGGTTTGGGATTTTCCCTCATCTGGCTCGTAATTTCGCATTTTTCGCATACTTGTTCTTCAGATCCTGGGCTTTTTCTGGTTTGGATCACGTAGTAATGTGGTACCACACTGAAACAGTCAATAAAAGCTGGTTCCGATTAGTATTTTAGAGGATAACGCTGGTTATGACTGGTTTAGTTCTGGAATTTGCAAACATCTGGCTCGTACCTTCGCATTTTTCGCCTACTTGTTGGCAAGATCCTGGGCATTTTCTGGTTTGGATCACGTAGTAATGCGGTACCACACCGAAACAGTCAATAAAACCTGGTTCCGATTAATATTTTAGAGGATAACGCCGGTTATGTCACGGTTAGGTCTGGGATTTGCCGTCATCTGGCTCGTATTTTCGCATTTTTCGCCTACTTGTTGGCTAGATCCTTAGCGTTTTCTGGTTTGGATCCCGTAATAATGACGCTCCACACCGAAACAGTCAATTTAACCTGGGTTCGATTAATATTTTAGAGGATAACGCCGGCTATATCTCGGTTGGGTCTGGGATTTGCCCTCATCTGGCTCGTACCTTCGCATTTTTCGCATTCTTGTTGGCCAGATCCTGGGCTTTTTCTGGTTTGGATCACGTAGTAATGTGGTACCACACTGAAACAGTCAATAAAAGCTGGTTCCGATTAGTATTTTACAGGATAACGCCGGTTATGTCTCCGTTAGGTTTGGGATTTTCCCTCATCTGGCTCGTAATTTCGCATTTTTCGCATACTTGTTGGCCAGATCCTGGCCATTTTCATGCTTGGACCACGTAGTAATGTGGTACCACACTGAAACAGTCAAATAAACCTGGTTCCGATTAGTATTTCAGAGGATAACGCAGGTTACGTCTGGGTTAGGTCTGGGATTTGCCCTCATCTGTCTCCTACTATCACATTTTTCGCATACATGTTGGCCAGATCCTGGCCTTTTTCTGGTCTGTATCACGTAGTAATGCGGTACCACACCGAAACAGTCAATTAAACCTGGTTGCGATTAATATTTTAGAGGATAACGCTGGTTATGTCTGGGTTAGTTCTGGTATTTGCAATCATCAGGCTCATACTTTCGCAATTTTCGCGTACTTGTTGGCCAGATCTTGGGTTTCTTGTGGTTTGGATCCCGTCGCAATGTGGATCCACACCGAGGCAGTCAATTAAACCTGGTTGCGATTAATATTTTAGAGGATAACGCTGGTTATGTCTGGGTTAGTTCTGGTATTTGCAATCATCTGGCTCATACTTTCGCAATTTTCGCGTACTTGTTGGCCAGATCTTGGGTTTCTTGTGGTTTGGATCCCGTCGTAATGTGGATCCACACCGAAGCAGTCAATTAAGCCTGGCTGCGATGAATATTTTAGAGGATAACGCTGCTTATGTTTGGGTTAGTTCTGCTATTTGCAATCATCTGGCTCGTACTTTCGCATTTCTGGCATACTTGTAGGCAGATCCTGGGCTTTTTCTGGTTTGGATCACGTAGTAATGCGGTACCACACTGAAACAGTCAATTAAACCTGGTTGTGATTAACATTTTGGAGGATAACGCCGGTTATGTCACGGTTAGGTCTGGGATTTGCCGTCATCTGGCTCGTATTTTCGCATTTTTCGCATACTTGTTGGCAAGATCCTGGGCTTTTTCTGGTTTGGATCACGTAGTAATGCGGTACCACACCGATGCAGTCAATTAAACCTGGTTGCGATGAATATTTTAGAGGATAACGCCGGTTATGTCTTGGTTAGGTCTGGGATTTGGCCTCATCTGGCTCATACTTTCGCATTTCTCACATACTTGTTGGCCAGATCCAGGGCTTTATCTGGTTTGTATCCCGTCGTAATGTGGTTCCACACCGAAACAGTGAATTAAACCCGGTTGCGATTAATATTTTAGAGGATAACGCCGGTTATGTCTGGGTTAGGTCTGGATTTGGCCTCATCTGGCTCGTACTTTCGCATTTCTCGCATACTTGTTGGCCAGATCCTGGGCTTTTTCTGGTTTAGATCACGTAGTAATGTGGTTCCACACCGAAACAGTCAATTAAACCTGGTTGCGATTAATATTTTAGACGATAACGCCGGTTATGTCACGGTTAGGTCTGGGATTTGCCGTCATCTGGCTCGAATTTTCGCATTTCTCGCATACTTGTTGGCCAGATCCTGGGCTTTTTCTGGTTTGGATCACGTAGTAATGTGGTACCACACTGAAACAGTCAATAAAAGCTGGTTCCGATTAGTATCTTACAGGATAACACCGGTTATGTCTGGGTTAGGTCTGGGATTTGCCCTCATCTGGCTCGTACTTTCGCATTTCTCGCATACTTGTTGGCCAGATCCAGGCCTTTTTCTGGTTTGGATCAGGTAGTAATGCGGTACTACACCGAAACAGTCAATTAAACCTGGTTGCGATTAATATTTTAGAGGATAACGCCGGTTATGTCACGGTTAGGTCTGGGATTTGCCGTCATCTGGCTCGTATTTTCGCATTTTCGCATACTTGTTGGCCAGATCCTGGCCTTTTTCTGGCTTGGACCACGTAGTAATGTGGTATCACACTGAAACAGTCCACTAAACCTGGTTGTGATTAACATTTTGGAGGATAACGCCGGTTATGTCTTGGTTAGGTCTGGTATTTGCCCTCATCTGGCTCGTACTTTCGCATTTCTCGCATACTTGTTGGCCAGATCCTTGCCTTTTCCTGGTTTGGATCACGTAGTAATGCGGTACCACACTGAAACAGTCAATTAATCCTGGTTGTGATTAATATTTTGGAGAATAACGCTGGTTATGTTTGGGTTAGTTCCGGTATTTGCAACCATCTGGCTGATACTTTCGCATTTTTTGCATACTTGTTGGCCAGATCCTGGCCTTTTTCTGGTTTGGATCACGTAGTAATGCGGTACCACCCCGAAACAGTCAATAAAACCTGGTTGCGATTAATATTTTAGAGGATAACGCCGGTTATGTCTGGTTTAGTTCTGGTATTTGCAATCATCTGGCTCGTACTTTCGCATTTTTCGCATACTTGTTCTTCAGATCCTGGGCTTTTTCTGGTTTGGATCACGTAGTAATGTGGTACCACACTGAAACAGTCAATAAAAGCTGGTTCCGATTAGTATTTTAGAGGATAACGCTGGTTATGACTGGTTTAGTTCTGGAATTTGCAAACATCTGGCTCGTACCTTCGCATTTTTCGCCTACTTGTTGGCAAGATCCTGGTCTTTTTCATGCTTGGACCACGTAGTAATGTGGTACCACACTGAAGCAGTCAAATAAACCTGGTTCCGATTAATATTTAACAGGGTAACGCCGGCTATGTCTCTGTTAGGTCTGGGATTTTCCCTCATCTGGCTCGTACCTCCGCATTTTTCGCATAGTTGTTGGCAAGATCCTGGGCATTTTCTGGTTTGGATCACGTAGTAATGCGGTACCACACCGAAACAGTCAATAAAACCTGGTTGCGATTATTATTTTAGAGGATAACGCCGGTTATGTCTCGGTTATGTCTGGGATTTGCCCTCATCTGGCACATACTTTCGCATTTCTCGCATACTTGATGGCCAGATCCTGGCCTTTTTCTGGCTTGGACCACGTAGTAATGTGGTACCACACCGAAACAGTCATTACAAGCTGGTTGCGATTAATATTTTAGAGGATAACGCCGGTTATGTCTGGGTTAGGTCTGGTACCTGCCCCTCATCTGGCTCGTACTTTCGCATTTTTCGCATACTTGTTCTTCAGATCCTGGGCTTTTTCTGGTTTGGATCACGTAGTAATGTGGTACCACACTGAAACAGTCAATAAAAGCTGGTTGCGATTATTATTTTGGAGGATAACGCTGGTTATGTCTGGTTTAGTTCTGGTATTTGCAATCATCTGGCTCGTACCTTCGCATTTTTCGCATACTTGATGGCCAGATCCTGGCCTTTTTCTGGTTTGGATCACGTAGTAATGTGGTACCACACTAAAACAGCCAACAAAAGCTGGTTTCGATTAGTATTTTAGAGGATAACGCCGGTTATGTCTGGTTTAGTTCTGGTATTTTTGCAAATATGATGATTGCCATCTGGCTCGTACTTTCACATTTTTCGCATACTTGTTCTTCAGATCCTGGGCTTTTTCTGGTTTGGATCACGTAGTAATGTGGTACCACACTGAAACAGTCAATAAAAGCTGGTTCCGATTAGTATTTTAGAGGATAACGCTGGTTATGACTGGTTTAGTTCTGGAATTTGCAAACATCTGGCTCGTACCTTCGCATTTTTCGCCTACTTGTTGGCAAGATCCTGGGCATTTTCTGGTTTGGATCACGTAGTAATGCGGTACCACACCGAAACAGTCAATAAAACCTGGTTGCGATTATTATTTTAGAGGATAACGCCGGTTATGTCTCGGTTATGTCTGGGATTTGCCCACATCTGGCACATACTTTCGCATTTCTCGCATACTTGTTTTTCAGATCCTGGGCTTTTTCTGGTTTGGATCACGTAGTAATGTGGTACCACACTGAAACAGTCAATAAAAGCTGGTTGCGATTAGTATTTTAGAGGATAACGCTGGTTATGTCTGGTTTAGTTCTGGTATTTGCAATCATCTGGTTCGTACCTTCGCATTTTTCGCATACTTGATGGCCAGATCCTGGCCTTTTTCTGGTTTGGATCACGTAGTAATGTGGTACCACACTAAAACAGCCAACAAAATCTGGTTTCGATTAGTATTTTAGAGGATAACGCTGGTTATGTCTGGTTTAGTTCTGGTATTTGCAATCATCTGGCTCGTACCTTCGCATTTTTCGCCTATCTGTTGGGAAGATCCTGGGCTTTTTCATGCTTGGACCACGTAGTAATGTGGTATCACACTGAAACAGTCAAATAAACCTGGTTCCGATTAGTATTTCAGAGGATAACGCAGGTTACGTCTGGGTTAGTTCTGGTATTTGCAACCATCTGGCACATACTTTCGCGGTTTTCGCATACTTGTTGGGCAGATCCTGGGTTTTTTCTGGTTTGGATCCCGTAGTAATGAGGTTCCACACCGAAGCAGTCAATTAAACCTGGTGGCGATTAATATTTTAGAGGATAACGCCGGTTATGTCGCGGTTAGATCTGGGATTTGGCCTCATCTGGCTCATACTTTCGCATTTTTCGCATACTTGTTGGCCAGATCCTGGCCTTTTTCATGCTTGGACCACGTAGTAATGTGGTTCCACACCGAAACAGCCAATTAAACCTGGTAGCGATTAATATTTTAGACGATAACGCCGGTTATGTCACGGTTAGGTCTGGGATTTGCCGTCATCTGGTTCGAATTTTCGCATTTCTCGCATACTTGTTGGCCAGATCCTGGGCTTTTTCTGGTTTGGATCACGTAGTAATGTGGTACCACACTGAAACAGTCAATAAAAGCTGGTTCCGATTAGTATTTTATAGGATAACGCTGTTTATGTCTGGTTTAGTTCTGGTATTTGCAATCATCTGGCTCGTACTTTCGCATTTTTCGCCTACTTGTTGGCAAGATCCTGGGCTTTTTCATGCTTGGACCACGTAGTAATGTGGTACCACACTGAAACAGTCAAATAAACCTGGTTGCGATTAATATTTTAGAGGATAACGCCGGTTATGTCTAGGTTAGTTCTGGTATTTGCCCTCATCTGGCTCGTACTTTCGTATTTTTCGCATACTTGTTGGCCAGATCCTGGGCTTTTTCTGGTTTGGATCACGTAGTGATGTAGTGCCACACTGAAACAGTCAATAAGAGCTGGTTCCGATTAGTATTTTACAGGATAACGCCGGTTATGTCTGGGTTAGGTCTGGGATTTGCCCTCATCTGGCACGTACTTTCGCATTTCTCGCATACTTGTTGGCCAGATCCAGGCCTTTTTCTGGGTTGGATCACGTAGTAATGCGGTACCACACCGAAACAGTCAATTAAACCTGGTTGCGATTAATATTTTAGAGGATAACGCCGGTTATGTCACGGTTAGGTCTGGGATTTGCCGTTATCTGGCTCGTATTTTCGCATTTTTCGCCTACTTGTTGGCTAGATCCTGAGCTTTTTCTGGTTTGGATCCCGTAATAATGACGCTCCACACCGAAACAGTCAATTTAACCTGGGTTCGATTAATATTTTAGAGGATAACGCCGGCTATATCTCGGTTAGGTCTGGGATTTGCCCTCATCTGGCTCGTACCTTCGCATTTTTCGCATTCTTGTTGGCCAGATCCTGGGCTTTTTCTGGTTTGGATCACGTAGTAATGTGGTACCACACTGAAACAGTCAATAAAAGCTGGTTCCGATTAGTATTTTACAGGATAACGCCGGTTATGTCTGGGTTAGGTCTGGGATCTGCCCTCATCTGGCCCGTACTTTCGTATTTTTCGCATACTTGTTGGCCAGATCTTGGGTTTTTTGTGGTTTGGATCCCGTCGTAATGTGTTTCCACACCGAAGCAGTCAATTAAACCTGGTTGCGATGAATATTTCGGAGGATAACGCCGGTTATGTCTCGGTTAGGTCTGGGATTTGCCCTCATCTGTCTCGTACTTTCGCATTTTTCGCATACTTGTTGGCCAGATCCTGGCATTTTTCTGGTCTGTATCACGTAGTAATGCGGTACCACACCGTAACAGTCAATTGAACCTGATTGCGGTTAATATTTTGGATGATAACGCCGGCTATATCTCGGTTAGGTCTGGGATTTGCCCTCATCTGGCTCGTACCTTCGCATTTTTCGCATTCTTGTTGGCCAGATCCTGGGCTTTATCTGGTTTGTATCCCGCCGTAATGTGGTTCCACACCGAAACAGTCAATTAAACCCGGTTGCGATTAATATTTTAGAGGATAACGCCGGTTATGTCTGGGTTAGGTCTGGGATTTGCCCTCATCTGGCTCGTACTTTCGCATTTCTCGCATACTTGTTGGCCAGATCCTGGGCTTTTTCTGGTTTAGATCACGTAGTAATGTGGTTCCACACCGAAACAGCCAATTAAACCTGGTAGCGATTAATATTTTAGACGATAACGCCGGTTATGTCACGGTTAGGTCTGGGATTTGCCGTCATCTGGCTCGAATTTTCGCATTTCTCGCATACTTGTTGGCCAGATCCTGGGCTTTTTCAGGTTTGGATCACGTAGTAATGTGGTACCACACTGAAACAGTCAATAAAAGCTGGTTACAATTAGTATTTTATAGGATAACGCTGGTTATGTCTGGTTTAGTTCTGGTATTTGCAATCATCTGGCTCGTACCTTCGCATTTTTCGCCTACTTGTTGGCAAGATCCTGGGCTTTTTCATGCTTGGACCACGTAGTAATGTGGTACCACACTGAAACAGTCAAATAAACCTGGTTGCGATTAATATTTTAGAGGATAACGCCGGGTATGTCTAGGTTAGTTCTGGTATTTGCCCTCATCTGGCTCGTACTTTCGTATTTTTCGCATACTTGTTGGCCAGATCCTGGGCTTTTTCTGGTTTGGATCACGTAGTGATGTAGTGCCACACTGAAACAGTCAATAAGAGCTGGTTCCGATTAGTATTTTACAGGATAACGCCGGTTATGTCTGGGTTAGGTCTGGGATTTGCCCTCATCTGGCACGTACTTTCGCATTTCTCGCATACTTCTTGGCCAGATCCAGGCCTTTTTCTGGTTTGGATCACGTAGTAATGCGGTACCACACCGAAACAGTCAATTAAACCTGGTTGCGATTAATATTTTACAGGATAACGCCGGTTATGTCTGGGTTAGGTCTGGGATCTGCCCTCATCTGGCCCGTACTTTCGCATTTTTCGCATTCTTGTGGGCCAGATCTTGGGTTTTTTGTGGTTTGGCTCCCGTCGCAATGTGTTTCCACACCGAAGCAGTCAATTAAACCAGGTTGCGATGAATATTTCGGAGGATAACGCCGGTTATGTCTCGGTTAGGTCTGGGATTTGCCCTCATCTGTCTCGTACTTTCGCATTTTTCGCATACTTGTTGGCCAGATCCTGGCATTTTTCTGGTCTGTATCACGTAGTAATGCGGTACCACACCGTAACAGTCAATTGAACCTGGTTGCGGTTAATATTTTGGATGATAACGCCGGTTATGTCTGGGTTAGGTCTGGGATTTGCCCTTATCTGGCTCGTACTTTCGCATTTCTCGCATACCTGTTGGCCAGATCCTGGGCTGTTTCTGGTTTGGATCACGTACAAATGCGGTACCAGACCGAAACAGTCAATTAATCCTGGTTGCGATTAATATTTTAGAGGATAACACCGGTTACGTCTCTGTTAGTTCTGGGATTTGCCCTCATCTGGCTAGTACCTTCGCATTTTTCGCCTACTTGTTGGCTAGATCCTGAGCTTTTTCTGGTTTGGATCCAGTAATAATGACGTTCCACACCGAAACAGCCAATTTAACCTGGGTTCGATTAATATTTTAGAGGATAACGCCGGTTATATCTCGGTTAGGTCTGGGATTTGCCCTCATCTGGCTCGTACCTTCGCATTTTTCGCATTCTTGTGGGCCAGATCCTGGCCTTTTTCTGGCTGGGATAACGTAGTAATGCGGTACCACACTCAAACAGTCAATTAAACCTGGTTGCGATTAATATTTTAGAGGATAGCGCCGGTTATTTCTCGGTTAGGTCTGGGATTTGCCCTCATCTGTCTCCTGCTATCACATTTTTCGCATACTTGTTGGCCAGATCCTGGCCTTTTTCTGGTCTGTATCACGTAGTAATGCGGTACCACACCGAAACAGTCAATTAAACCTGGTTGCGATTAATATTTTAGAGGATAACGCTGGTTATGTCTGGGTTAGTACTGGTATTTGCAATCATCTGGCTCATACTTTCGCAATTTTCGCGTACTTGTTGGCCAGATCTTGGGTTTTTTGTGGTTTGGATCCCGTCGTAATGTGGATCCACACCGAAGCAGTCAATTAAACCTGGTTGCGATTAATATTTTAGAGGATAACGCTGGTTATGTCTGGGTTAGTTCAGGTATTTGCAATCATCTGGCTCATACTTTCGCAATTTTCGCGTACTTGTTGGCCAGATCTTGGGTTTCTTGTGGTTTGGATCCCGTCGTAATGTGGATCCACACCGAGGCAGTCAATTAAGCCTGGCTGCGATGAATATTTTAGAGGATAACGCTGCTTATGTTTGGGTTAGTTCTGCTATTTGCAATCATCTGGCTCGTACTTTCGCATTTCTGGCATACTTGTGGGCAGATCCTGGGCTTTATCTGGTTTGTATCCCGTCGTAATGTGGTTCCACACCGAAACAGTCAATTAAACCCGGTTGCGATTAATATTTTAGAGGATAACGCCGGTTATGTCTGGGTTAGGTCTGGGATTTGCCCTCATCTGGCTCGTACTTTCGCATTTCTCGCATACTTGTTGGCCAAATCCTGGGCTTTTTCTGGTTTAGATCACGTAGTAATGTGGTTCCACACCGAAACAGTCAATTAAACCTGGTTGCGATTAATATTTTAGACGATAACGCCGGTTATGTCACGGTTAGGTCTGGGATTTGCCGTCATCTTGCTCGAATTTTCGCATTTCTCGCACACTTGTTGGCCAGCTCCTGGGCTTTTTCTGGTTTGGATCACGTAGTAATGTGGTACCACACTGAAACAGTCAATAAAAGCTGGTTCCGATTAGTATTTTATAGGATAACGCTGGTTATGTCTGGTTTAGTTCTGGTATTTGCAATCATCTGGCTCGTACCTTCGCATTTTTCGCCTACTTGTTGGCAAGATCCTGGGCTTTTTCATGCTTGGACCACGTAGTAATGTGGTACCACACTGAAATAGTCAAATAAACCTGGTTGCGATTAATATTTTAGAGGATAGCGCCGGTTATGTCTAGGTTAGTTCTGGTATTTGCCCTCATCTGGCCCGTACTTTCGTATTTTTCGCATACTTGTTGGCCAGATCCTGGGCTTTTTCTGGTTTGGATCACGTAGTAATGTGGTACCACACTGAAACAGTCAATAAAAGCTGGTTCCGATTAGTATTTTATAGGATAACACCGGCTATGTCTGGGTTAGGTCTGGGATTTGCCCTCATCTGGCTCGTACTTTCGCATTTTTCGCATACTTGTTGGCCAGATCCTGGGCTTTTTCTGGTTTGGATCACGTAGTAATGCGGTACCACACCGAAACAGTCAATTAAACCTGGTTGCGATTAATATTTTAGTGGATAACGCCGGTTATGTCACGGTTAGGTCTGGGATTTGCCGTCATCTGGCTCGTATTTTCGCATTTTCGCATACTTGTTGGCCAGATCCTGGCCTTTTTCTGGCTTGGACCACGTAGTAATGTGGTATCACACTGAAACAGTCAATAAAACCTGGTTGCGATTAATATTTTAGAGGATAACGCCGGTTATGTCTCGGTTATGTCTGGGATTTGCCCTCATCTGGCACATACTTTCGAATTTCTCGCATACTTGATGGCCAGATCCTGGCCTTTTTCTGGCTTGGACCACGTAGTAATGTGGTACCACACCGAAACAGTCAATACAAGCTGGTTGCGATTGATATTTTAGAGGATAACGCCGGTTATGTCTGGGTTAGGTCTGGTATTTGCCCCTCATCTGGCTCGTACTTCCGCATTTTTCGCATACTTGTTCTTCAGATCCTGGGCTTTTTCTGGTTTGGATCACGTAGTAATGTGGTACCACACTAAAACAGCCAACAAAAGCTGGTTCCGATTAGTATTTTAGAGGATAACGCTGGTTATGTCTGGTTTAGTTCTGGTATTTGCAATCATCTGGCTCGTACCTTCGCATTTTTCGCCTATTTGTTGGGAAGATCCTGGGCTTTTTTATGCTTGGACCACGTAGTAATGTGGTATCACACTGAAACAGTCAAATAAACCTGGTTCCGATTAATATTTTACAGGATAACGCCGCCTATATCTCGGTTAGGTCTGGGATTTTCCCTCATTTGGCTCGTACCTCCGCATTTTTCGCATACTTGTTGGCAAGATCCTGGGCTTTTTCTGGTTTGGATCACGTAGTAATGCGGTACAACACCGAAGCGGTCAATTCAACCTCGTGGCGATTAATATTTTAGAGGATAACGCCGGTTATGTCTCCGTTAGGTTTGGGATTTTCCCTCATCTGGCTCGTAATTTCGCATTTTTCGCATACTTGTTGGCCAGATCCTGGCCTTTTTCATGCTTGGACCACGTAGTAATGTGGTACCACACCGAAACAGTCAATTAAACCTGGTTGCGATTAATATTTTAGAGGATAACGCTGGTTATGTCTGGGTTAGTTCTGGTATTTGCAATCATCAGGCTCATACTTTCGCAATTTTCGCGTACTTGTTGGCCAGATCTTGGGTTTTTTGTGGTTTGGATCCCGTCGTAATGTGGATCCACACCGAAGCAGTCAATTAAACCTGGTTGCGATTAATATTTTAGAGGATAACGCTGGTTATGTCTGGGTTAGTTCAGGTATTTGCAATCATCTGGCTCATACTTTCGCAATTTTCGCGTACTTGTTGGCCAGATCTTGGGTTTCTTGTGGTTTGGATCCCGTCGTAATGTGGATCCACACCGAGGCAGTCAATTAAGCCTGGCTGCGATGAATATTTTAGAGGATAACGCTGCTTATGTTCAGGTTAGTTCTGCTATTTGCAATCATCTGGCTCGTACTTTCGCATTTCTGGCATACTTGTGGGCAGATCCTGGGCTTTATCTGGTTTGTATCCCGTCGTAATGTGGTTCCACACCGAAACAGTCAATTAAACCCGGTTGCGATTAATATTTTAGAGGATAACGCCGGTTATGTCTGGGTTAGGTCTGGGATTTGCCCTCATCTGGCTCGTACTTTCGCATTTCTCGCATACTTGTTGGCCAAATCCTGGGCTTTTTCTGGTTTAGATCACGTAGTAATGTGGTTCCACACCGAAACAGTCAATTAAACCTGGTTGCGATTAATATTTTAGACGATAACGCCGGTTATGTCACGGTTAGGTCTGGGATTTGCCGTCATCTTGCTCGAATTTTCGCATTTCTCGCACACTTGTTGGCCAGCTCCTGGGCTTTTTCTGGTTTGGATCACGTAGTAATGTGGTACCACACTGAAACAGTCAATAAAAGCTGGTTCCGATTAGTATTTTTTAGGATAACGCTGGTTATGTCTGGTTTAGTTCTGGTATTTGCAATCATCAGGCTCGTACCTTCGCATTTTTCGCCTATTTGTTGGGAAGATCCTGGGCTTTTTCATGCTTGGACCACGTAGTAATGTGGTATCACACTGAAACAGTCAAATAAACCTGGTTCCGATTAATATTTAACAGGATAACGCCGGCTGTGTCTCGGTTAGGTCTGAGATTTTCCCTCATTTGGCTCGTACCTCCGCATTTTTCGCATACTTGTTGGCAAGATCCTGGGCTTTTTCTGGTTTGGATCACGTAGTAATGCGGTACAACACCGAAGCGGTCAATTCAGCCTCGTGGCGATTAATATTTTAGAGGATAACGCCGGTTATGTCTCCGTCAGGTTTGGTATTTTCCCTCATCTGGCTCGTAATTTCGCATTTTTCGCATACTTGTTGGCCAGATCCTGACCTTTTTCATGCTTGGACCACGTAGCAATGTGGTATCACACTGAAACAGTCAAATAAACCTGGTTCCGATTAGTATTTCGGAGGATAACGCTGGTTATGTCTGGTTTAGTTCTGGTATTTGCAATCATCTGGCTCGTACCTTCTCATTTTTCGCCTACTTGTGGCAAGATCCTGGGCTTTTTCTGGTTTGGATCAGGTAGTAATGCGGTACCACACCTTAACAGTCAATTAAACCTGGTTCCGAATAATATTTTAGAGGTTAACGCAGGTAACGTCTGGGTTAGTTCTGGTATTTGCAATCATCAGGCTCATACTTTCGCAATTTTCGCGTACTTGTTGGCCAGATCTTGGGTTTTTTGTGGTTTGGATCCCGTCGTAATGTGGATCCACACCGAAGCAGTCAATTAAACCTGGTTGCGATTAATATTTTAGAGGATAACGCTGGTTATGTCTGGGTTAGTTCAGGTATTTGCAATCATCTGGCTCATACTTTCGCAATTTTCGCGTACTTGTTGGCCAGATCTTGGGATTCTTGTGGTTTGGATCCCGTCGTAATGTGGATCCACACCGAGGCAGTCAATTAAGCCTGGCTGCGATGAATATTTTCGAGGATAACGCTGCTTATGTTTGGGTTAGTTCTGCTATTTGCAATCATCTGGCTCGTACTTTCGCATTTCTGGCATACTTGTGGGCAGATCCTGGGCTTTATCTGGTTTGTATCCCGTCGTAATGTGGTTCCACACCGAAACAGTCAATTAAACCCGGTTGCGATTAATATTTTAGAGGATAACGCCGGTTATGTCTGGGTTAGGTCTGGGATTTGCCCTCATCTGGCTCGTACTTTCGCATTTCTCGCATACTTGTTGGCCAAATCCTGGGCTTTTTCTGGTTTAGATCACGTAGTAATGTGGTTCCACACCGAAACAGTCAATTAAACCTGGTTGCGATTAATATTTTAGACGATAACGCCGGTTATGTCACGGTTAGGTCTGGGATATGCCCTCATCTGGCCCGTACTTTCGTATTTTTCGCATACTTGTTGGCCAGATCCTGGGCTTTTTCTGGTTTGGATCACGTAGTAATGTGGTACCACACTGAAACAGTCAATAAAAGCTGGTTCCGATTAGTATTTTATAGGATAACACCGGCTATGTCTGGGTTAGGTCTGGGATTTGCCCTCATCTGGCTCGTACTTTCGCATTTCTCGCACACTTGTTGGCCAGATCCTGGCCTTTTCCTGGTTTGGATCACGTAGTAATGCGGTACCACACCGACACAGTCAATAAAACCTGGTTGCGATTAATATTTTAGAGGATAACGCCGGTTATGTCTCGGTTATGTCTGGGATTTGCCCTCATCTGGCACATACTTTCGAATTTCTCGCATACTTGATGGCCAGATCCTGGCCTTTTTCTGGCTTGGACCACGTAGTAATGTGGTACCACACCGAAACAGTCAATACAAGCTGGTTGCGATTGATATTTTAGAGGATAACGCCGGTTATGTCTGGGTTAGGTCTGGTATTGGCCCCTCATCTGGCTCGTACTTTCGCATTTTTCGCATACTTGTTCTTCAGATCCTGGGCTTTTTCTGGTTTGGATCACGTAGTAATGTGGTACCACACTAAAACAGCCAACAAAAGCTGGTTCCGATTAGTATTTTAGAGGATAACGCTGGTTATGTCTGGTTTAGTTCTGGTATTTGCAATCATCTGGCTCGTACCTTCGCATTTTTCGCCTATTTGTTGGGAAGATCCTGGGCTTTTTCATGCTTGGACCACGTAGTAATGTGGTATCACACTGAAACAGTCAAATAAACCTGGTTCCGATTAATATTTAACAGGATAACGCCGGCTATATCTCGGTTAGGTCTGGGATTTTCCCTCATTTGGCTCGTACCTCCGCATTTTTCGCATACTTGTTGGCAAGATCCTGGGCTTTTTCTGGTTTGGATCACGTAGTAATGCGGTACAACACCGAAGCGGTCAATTCAACCTCGTGGCGATTAATATTTTAGAGGATAACGCCGGTTATGTCTCCGTTAGGTTTGGGATTTTCCCTCATCTGGCTCGTAATTTCGCATTTTTCGCATACTTGTTGGCCAGATCCTGGCCTTTTTCATGCTTGGACCACGTAGTAATGTGGTACCACACTGAAACAGTCAAATAAACCTGGTTCCGATTAGAATTTCAGAGGATAACGCAGGTTACGTCTGGGTTAGTTCTGGTATTTGCAACCATCTGGCACATACTTTCGCGGTTTTCGCATACTTGTTGGGCAGATCCTGGGTTTTTTCTGGTTTGGATCCCGTAATAATAACGCTCCACACCGAAACAGTCAATTTAACCTGGGTTCGATTAATATTTTAGAGGATAACGCCGGTTATATCTCGGTTAGGTCTGGGATTTGCCCTCATCTGGCTCGTACCTTCGCATTTTTCGCATTCTTGTGGGCCAGATCCTGGCCTTTTTCTGGCTGGGATAACGTAGTAATGCGGTACCACACTCAAACAGTCAATTAAACCTGGTTGCCATTAATATTTTAGAGGATAACGCTGGTTATGTCTGGGTTAGTTCTGGTATTTACAATCATCAGGCTCATACTTTCGCAATTTTCGCGTACTTGTTGGCCAGATCTTGGGTTTTTTGTGGTTTGGATCCCGTCGTAATGTGGATCCACACCGAGGCAGTCAATTAAGCCTGGCTGCGATGAATATTTTAGAGGATAACGCTGCTTATGTTTGGGTTAGTTCTGCTATTTGCAATCATCTGGCTCGTACTTTCGCATTTCTGGTATACTTGTGGGCAGATCCTGGGCTTTTTCTGGTTTGGATCACGTAGTAATGCGGTACCACACTGAAACAGTCAATTAAACCTGGTTGTGATTAACATTTTGGAGGATAACGCCGGTTATGTCTGGGTTAGGTCTGGGATTTGCGCTCATCTGGCTCGTACTTTCGCATTTCTCGCATACTCGTTGGCCAGATCCTGGGCTTTTTCTGGTTTAGATCACGTAGTAATGCGGTACCACACCGAAACAGTCAATTAAACCCGGTTGCGATTAGTATTTTATAGGATAACGCTGGTTATGTCTGGTTTAGTTCTGGTATTTGCAATCATCTGGCTCGTACTTTCGCATTTCTCGCATACTTGTTGGCCAGATCCTTGCCTTTTCCTGGTTTGGATCACGTAGTAATGCGGTACCACACTGAAACAGTCAATTAAACCTGGTTGTGATTAATATTTTGGAGAATAACGCTGGTTATGTTTGGGTTAGTTCCGGTATTTGCAACCATCTGGCTGATACTTTCGCATTTTTTGCATACTTGTTGGCCAGATCCTGGCCTTTTTCTGGTTTGGACCACGTAGTAATGCGGTACCACACCGAAACAGTCAATAAAACCTGGTTGCGATTAATATTTTAGACGATATCGCCGGTTATGTCTCGGTTATGTCTGGTATTTGCCCCTCATCTGGCTCGTACTTTCGCATTTTTCGCATACTTGTTCTTCAGATCCTGGGCTTTTTCTGGTTTGGATCACGTAGTAATGTAGTACCACACTAAAACAGCCAACAAAAGCTGGTTCCGATTAGTATTTTAGAGGATAACGCTGGTTATGTCTGGTTTAGTTCTGGTATGTGCAATCATCTAGCTCGTACCTTCGCATTTTTCGCCTATTTGTTGGGAAGATCCTGGGCTTTTTCATGCTTGGACCACGTAGTAATGTGGTATCACACTGAAACAGTCAAATAAACCTGGTTCCGATTAATATTTAACAGGATAACGCCGGCTATGTCTCGGTTAGGTCTGAGATTTTCCCTCATCTGGCTCGTACCTCCGCATTTTTCGCATACTTGTTGGCAAGATCCTGGGCTTTTTCTGGTTTGGATCACGTAGTAATGCGGTACAACACCGAAGCGGTCAATTCAACCTCGTGGCGATTAATATTTTAGAGGATAACGCCGGTTATGTCTCCGTCAGGTTTGGTATTTTCCCTCATCTGGCTCGTAATTTCGCATTTTTCGCATACTTGTTGGCCAGATCCTGACCTTTTTCATGCTTGGACCACGTAGCAATGTGGTATCACACTGAAACAGTCAAATAAACCTGGTTCCGATTAGTATTTCGGAGGATAACGCTGGTTATGTCTGGTTTAGTTCTGGTATTTGCAATCATCTGGCTCGTACCTTCTCATTTTTCGCCTACTTGTGGCAAGATCCTGGGCTTTTTCTGGTTTGGATCAGGTAGTAATGCGGTACCACACCTTAACAGTCAATTAAACCTGGTTCCGAATAATATTTTAGAGGTTAACGCAGGTAACGTCTGGGTTAGTTCTGGTATTTGCCCTCATCTGGCTCATACTTTCGCGTTTTTCGAATACATCTTGGCAAGATCCTGGCCTTTTTCTGGTTTGGATCACGTAGTAATGCGGTACCACACCGAAACAGTCAATTAAACCTGGTGGCGATTAAAATTTTAGAGGATAACGCCAGTTTTGTCTCTGTTAGGTCTGGGATTTTCCCTCATCTGGCTCTTAATTTCGCATTTTTCGCATACTTGTGGGCCAGATCCTGGCCTTTTTCATGCTTGGATCACGCAGTAATGTGGTATCACACTGAAACAGTCAAATAAACCTGATTCCGATTAGTATTTTAGAGGATAACGCTGGTTATGTCTGGTTTAGTTCTGGTATTTGCAATCATCTGGCTCGTACCTTCTCATTTTTCGCCTACTTGTGGCAAGATCCTGGTCTTTTTCTGGTTTGGATCAGGCAGTAATGCGGTACCACACGTTAACAGTCAATTAAACCTGGTTCCGAATAGTATTTTAGATTATAACGCAGGTTACGTCTGGGTTGGTTCTGGTATTTGCAATCATCTGGCACATACTTTCGCGTTTTTCGCATACCTGTTGGGCAGATCCTGGGTTTTTTCTGGTTTGGATCCCGTAGTAATGAGGTTCCACACCGAAGCAGTCAATTAAACCTGGCGGCGATTAATATTTTAGAGGATAACGCCGGTTATGTCTCGGATAGGTCTGGGATTTGGCCTCATCTGGCTCATACTTTCGCATTTCTCGCATACTTGTTGGCCAGATCCAGGGCTTTTTCTGGTTTGTATCCCGTCTTATGTGGTTCCACACCGAAACAGTCAATTAAACCAGGTTGCGATTAATATTTTAGAGGATAACGCCGGTTATGTCTGGGTTAGGTCTGGGATTTGCCCTCATCTGGCTCGAATTTTCGCATTTCTCGCATACTTGTTGGCCAGATCCTGGGCTTTTTCTGGTTTGGATCACGTAGTAATGTGGTACCACACTGAAACGGTCAATAAAAGCTGGTTCCGAATAGTATTTTAGAGGATAACACTGGTTATGTCTGGTTTAGTTCTGGTATTTGCAATCATCTGGCACGTACCTTCGCATTTGTCGCCTACTTGATGGCAAGATCCTGGGCTTTTTCATGCTTCGACCACGTAGTAATGTGGTACCACACTGAAACAGTCAAATAAACCTGGTTCCGATTAATATTTTACAGGATAACGCCGGCTATGTCTCGGTTAGGTCTGGGATTTTCCCTCATCTGGCTCGTACCATCGCATTTTTCGCCTATTTGTTGGCAAGATCCTGGGCTTTTTCTGGTTTGGACCACGTAGTAATGTGGTGCCACACTGAAACAGTCAAATAAACCTGGTTCCGATCAATATTTTACAGGATAACGCCGGTTTTGTCTCGGTTAGGTCTGGGATTTGCCCTCAACTGGCTCGTACTTTCGCATTTTTCGCATACTTGTTGGCCAGATCCAGGCCTTTTTCTGGTTTGGATCACGTAGTAATGTGGTAACACACTGAGACAGTCAAATAAACATGGTTCCGATTAATATTTTGGAGGATAACGCTGGTTATGTCTGGGTTAGTTCTGGTATTTGCAATCATCTGGCTCATACTTTCGCGTTTTTCGCACACTTGTTGGCCAGATCCTGGGTTTTTTCTGGTTTGGATCCCGTAGTAATGAGGTTCCATACCGAAACAGTCAATTAAACCTGGTGGTGATTAATATTTTAGAGGATAACGCCGGTTATGTCTCGGTTAGGTCTGGGATTTTCCCTCATCTGGCTCGTAATTTCGCATTTTTTGCATACTTGTGGGCCAGATCCTGGCCTTTTTCATGCTTGGACCACGTAGTAATGTGGTACCACACTGAAACAGTCAAATAAACATGGTTCCGATTAATATTTTACAGGATAACGCCGGCTATGGCTGGGTTAGGTCTGGTATTTGCCCTCATCCGGCTCATACTTTCGCGTTTTTCGAATACATCTTGGCAAGATCCCGGCCTTTTTCTGGTTTGGATCACGTAGTAATGCGGTGCCACACCGAAACAGTCAATTAAACCTGGTTGCGATTAATATTTTAGAGGATAACGCCGGTTATGTCTCGGTTAGTTCTGGTATTTGCTATCATCTGGCTCGTACCTTCGCATTTTTCGCCTACTTGTTGGCAAGATCCTGGGCTTTTTCATGCTTGGACCACGTAGTAATGTGGTACCACACTGAAACAGTCAAATAAACCTGGTTCCGATTAATATTTAACAGGATAACGCCGGCTATGTCTGGTTTAGTTCTGGTATTTGCAATCATCTGGCTCGTACCTTCTCATTTTTCGCCTACTTGTGGCAAGATCCTGGGCTTTTTCTGGTTTGGATCAGGTAGTAATGCGGTACCACACCTTAACAGTCAATTAAACCTGGTTCCGAATAGTATTTTAGAGTATAACGCAGGTTACGTCTGGGTTGGTTCTGGTATTTGCAATCATCTGGCACATGCCTTCGCGTTTGTCGCATACTTGTTGGGCAGATCCTGGGTTTTTTCTGGTTTGGATCCCGTAGTAATGAGGTTCCACACCGAAACAGTCAATTAAACCTGGCGGCGATTAATATTTTAGAGGATAACGCCGGTTATGTCTCGGATAGGTCTGGGATTTGGCCTCATCTGGCTCATACTTTCGCATTTCTCGCATACTTGTTGGCCAGATCCAGGGCTTTTTCTGGTTTGTATCCCGTCGTAATGTGGTTCCACCCCGAAACAGTCAATTAAACCAGGTTGCGATTAATATTTTGGAGGGTAACGCTGGTTATGTCTGGGTTAGTTCTGGTATTTGCAATCATCTGTCTCATACGTTCGCAATTTTCGCATACTCGTTGGCAAGATCCTGGGCTTTTCCTGGTTTGGATCACGTAGTAATGCGGTACCACACCGTAGCGGTCAATTAAACCTGGTTGCGATTAGTATGTTGGAGGATAACGCCGGTTATGTCTCGGTTAGTTCTGGTATTTGCTTTCATCTGGCTCGTACCTTCGCATTTTTCGCCTACTTGTTGGCAAGATCCTGGGCTTTTTCATGCTTGGACCACGTAGTAATGTGGTACCACACTGAAACAGTCAAATAAACCTGGTTCCGATTAATATTTAACAGGATAACGTCGGCTATGTCTCGGATATGTCTGGGATTTTCCCTCATCTGGCTGGTACCTCCGCATTTTTCGCATACTTGTTGGCAAGATCCTGGGCATTTTCTGGTTTGGATCACGTAGTAATGCGGTACCACACCGAAGCGGTCAATTCAACCTCGTGGCGATTAATATTTTAGAGGATAACGCCGGTTATGTCTCCGTTAGTTTTGGGATTTTCCCTCATCTGGCTCGTAATTTCGCATATTTCGCATACTTGTTGGCCAGATCCTGGCCTTTTTCATGCTTGGACCACGTAGTAATGTGGTACCACACTGAAACAGTCAAATAAACCAGGTTCCGAATAGTATTTTAGAGGATAACGCTGGTTATGTCTGGTTTAGTTCTGGTATTTGCAATCATCTGGCTCGTACCTTCTCATTTTTCGCCTACTTGTGGCAAGATCCAGGGATTTTTCTGGTTTGGATCAGGTAGTAATGCGGTACCACACCTTAACAGTCAATTAAACCTGGTTCCGAATATTATTTTAGAGTATAACGCAGGTTACGTCTGGGTTGGTTCTGGTATTTGCAATCATCTGGCACATACTTTCGCGTTTTTCGCATAATTGTTGGGCAGATCCTGGGTTTTTTCTGGTTTGGATCCCGTAGTAATGAGGTTCCACACCGAAGCAGTCAATTATACCTGGCGGCGATTAATATTTTAGAGGATAACGCCGGTTATGTCTCGGATAGGTCTGGGATTTGGCCTCATCTGGCTCATACTTTCGCATTTCTCGCATACTTGTTGGCCAGATCCAGGGCTTTTTCTGGTTTGTATCCCGTCGTAATGTGGTTCCACACCGAAACAGTCAATTAAACCAGGTTGCGATTAATATTTTAGAGGATAACGCCGGTTATGTCTGGGTTAGGTCTGGGATTTGCCCTCATCTGGCTCGTATTTTCGCATTTCTCGCCTACTTGATGGCAAGATCCTGGGCTTTTTCATGCTTCGACCACGTAGTAATGTGGTACCACACTGAAACAGTCAAATAAACCTGGTTCCGATTATTATTTAGCAGGATAACGCCGGCTATGTCTGGTTTAGTTCTGGTATTTGCAATCATCTGGCTCGTACCTTCTCATTTTTCGCCTACTTGTGGCAAGATCCTGGGCTTTCTCTGGTTTGGATCAGGTAGTAATGCGGTACCACACCTTAACAGTCAATAAAACCTGGTTCCGAATAGTATTTTAGAGTATAACGCAGGTTACGTCTGGGTTGGTTCTAGTATTTGCAATCATCTGGCACATGCTTTCGCGTTTGTCGCATACTTGTTGGGCAGATCCTGGGTTTTTTCTGGTTTGGATCCCGTAGTAATGAGGTTCCACACCGAAACAGACAATTAAACCTGGCGGCGATTAATATTTTAGAGGATAACGCCGGTTATGTCTCGGTTAGTTCTGGGATTTTCCCTCATCTGGCTCGTACTTTCGCATTTTTCGCTTACTTGTTGGCCAGATCCTGGCCTTTTTCTGGTTTGGATCATGTAGTAATGTGGTAACACACTGAGACAGTCAAATAAACATGGTTCCGATTAATATTTTACAGGATAACGCCGGCAACGTCTGGGTCAGGTCTGGTATTTGCCCTCATCTGGCTCATACTTTCTCGTTTTTCGCATACATCTTGGCAGGATCCTGGCCTTTTTCTGGTTTGGATCACGTAGTAATGCGGTACCACACCGAAACAGTCAATTAAACCTGGTTGCGATTAATATTTTAGAGGATAACGCCGGTTATGTCTGGGTTAGGTCTAGGATTTGCCCACATCTGGCTCGTACTTTCGCATTTTTCGCATACTTGTTGGCAAGATCCTGGGCTTTTTCTGGTTTGGATCACATAGTAATGTGGGACAACACTCAGACAGTCAATTAAACCTGGTTGCGATTAATATTTTAGAGGATAGCGCCGGTTATTTCTCGGTTAGGTCTGGGATTTGCCCTCATTTGTCTCGTACCTTCGCATTTTTCGCCAACTTGTTGGCAGGATCCTGGGCTTTTTCATGCTTGGATCACGTAGTAATGTGGTACGACACTGAAACAGTCAAATAAACCTGGTTCCGATTAATATTTTACAGGATAACGCCGGCTATGTCTCGGTTAGGTCTGGGATTTTCCCACATCTGCCTCGTACCTCCGCATTTTTCGCATACTTGTTGGCGAGATCCTGGGCTTTCTCTGGTTTGGATCACGTAGTAATGCGGTACCACACCGAAGCAGTCAATTCAACCTGGTGGCGATTAATATTTTAGAGGATAACGCCGGTTATGTCTGCGTTAGGTTTGGGATTTTCCCTCATCTGGCTCGTAATTTCGCGTTTTTCGCATACTTGTTGGCCAGATCCTGGGCTTTTTCTGGTTTGGATCACGTAGTAATGTGGTACCTCACTGAAACAATCAATAAAAGCCGGTTCCGAATAGTATTTTAGAGGATAACGCTGGTTATGTCTGGTTTAGTTTTGGTATTTGCAATCATCTGGCTCGTACCTTCGCATTTTTCGCCTACTTGATGGCAAGATCCTGGGCTTTTTCATGCTTGGACCACGTAGTAATGTGGTACCACACTGAAACAGTCAAATAAACCTGGCTCCGATTAATATTTTACAGGATAACGCAGGCTATGTCTCGGTTAGGTCTGGGATTTTCCCTCATCTGGCTCGTACCTTCGCATTTTTCGCCTATTTGTTGGCAAGATCCTGGGCTTTTTCTGGTTTGGATCACGTAGTAATGCGGTACCACACCGAAGCAGTCAATTAAACCTGGTGGCGATTAATATTTTAGAGGATAACGCCGGTTTTTTCTCGGTTAGGTCTGGGATTTTCCCTCATCTGGCTCGTAATTTCGCATTTTTCGCATACTTGTGGCAAGATCCTGGGCTTTTTCTGGTTTGGATCAGGTAGTAATGCGGTACCACACCGTAACAGTCAATTAAACCTGGTTTCGAATAGTATTTTAGAGGATAATGCAGGTTACGTCTGGGTTAGTTCTGGTATTTGCAATCATCTGGCTCATACTTTCGCGTTTTTCGCACACTTCTTGACCAGATCCTGGGTTTTTTCTGGTTTGGATCCCGTAGTAATGAGGTTCCATACCGAAACAGTCAACTAACCTGGTGGTGATTAATATTTTAGAGGATAACGCCGGTTATGTCTCGGTTGGGTCTGGGATTTTCCCTCATCTGGCTCGTAATTTCGCATTTTTCGCATACTTGTGGGCCAGATCCTCGCCTTTTTCATGCTTGGACCACGTAGTAATGTGGGACCACACTCACACAGTCAATCAAACCTGGTTGCGATTAATATTTTAGAGGATAGCGCCGGTTATTTCTCGGTTAAGTCTAGGATTTTCCCTCATCTGTCTCGTACTTTCGCGTTTTTCGCATACATCTTGGCAAGATCCTGGCCTTTTTCTGGCTTGGACAACGTAGTAATGTGGTACCACACCTAAACAGTCAATTAAACCTGGTTGCGATTAACATTTTAGAGGATAACGCCGGTTATGTCACGGTTAGGTCTGGGATTTGCCGTCATCTGGCTCGAATTTTCGCATTTCTCTCATACTTGTTGGCCAGATCCTGGACTTTTTCTGGCTTGGACCACGCAATAATGTGGTATCACACTGAAACAGTCAATTAAACCTGGTTGCGATTAATTTTTTGGAGGATAACGCTGGTTATGTTTGGGTTAGTTCCGGTACTTGCAACCATCTGGCTGATACTTTCGCATTTCTCGCATACTTGATGACCAGATCCTGGCCTTTTTCTGGCTTGGACCACGTAGTGATGTGGTACCACACCGAAACAGTCAATTAAACCTGGTTGCGATTAATATTTTAGAGGATAACGCTGATTATGTCTGGGTTAGTTCTGGTATTTGCAATCATCTGGCTCATACTTTCTCAATTTTCGCGTACTCGTTGGCCAGATCTTGGGTTTTTTGTGGTTTGGATCCCGTCGTAATGTGGTTCCACACCGAAGCAGTCAATTAAACCTGGTTGCGATGAATATTTTGGAGGATAACGCCGGTTATATCTCGGTTAGGTCTAGGATTTGCCCTCATCTGTCACGTACTTTCGCATTTTTCGCATACTTGTTGGCCAGATCCTGGCCTTTTTCTGGTGTGTATCACGTAGTAATGCGGTACCACACCGAAACAGTCAATAGAAGCTGGTTGCGATTAATATTTTAGTGGATAACGCTGGTTATGTCTGGGTTAGTTCTGGTATATGTAATCATCTGGCACGTACTTTCGCATTTCTCGCATACTTGTTGTCCAGATCCTGGCCTTTTTCTGGCTTGGACCACGTAGTGATGTGGTACCTCACTGAAACAGTCAAATAAACCTGGTTCCGATTAGTATTTTAGAGGATAACGCTGGTTATGTCTGGTTTAGTTCTGGTATTTGCAATCATCTGGCTCGTACCTTCTCATTTTTCGCCTACTTGTGGCAAGATCCTGGGCTTTTTTTGGTTTGGATCAGGCAGTAATGCGGTACCACACCTTAACAGTCAATTAAACCTGGTTCCGAATAGTATTTTAGAGGATAACGCTGGTTATGTCTGGTTTAGTTCTGGTATTTGCAATCATCTGGCTCGTACCTTCACATTTTTCGCCTATTTGTTGGCAAGATCCTGGACTTTTTCTGGTTTGGACCACGTAGTAATGTGGTGCCACACTGAAACAGTCAAATAAACCTGGTTCCGATCAATATTTTACAGGATAACGTCGGTTTTGTCTCGGTTAGGTCTGGGATTTTCCCTCATCTGGCTCGTACTTTCGCATTTTTCGCTTACTTGTTGGCCAGATCCTGGCCTTTTTCTGGTTTGGATCACGTAGTAATGTGGTAACACACTGAGACAGTCAAATAAACATGGTTCCGATTAATATTTTACAGGATAACGCCGGCAACGTCTGGGTTAGGTCTGGTATTTGCCCTCATCTGACTCATACTTTCTCGTTTTTCGCATACATCTTGGCAGGATCCTGGCCTTTTTCTGGTTTGGATCACGTAGTAATGCGGTACCACACCGAAACAGTCAATTAAACCTGGTTGCGATTAATATTTTAGAGGATAACGCCGGTTATGTCTGGGTTAGGTCTAGGATTTGCCCCCATCTGGCTCGTACTTTCGCATTTTTCGCATACTTGTTGGCCAGATCCTGGGCTTTTTCTGGTTTAGATCATGTAGTAATGTGGTTCCACACCGAAACAGTCAATTAAACCTGGTTGCGATTAGTATTTTAGAGGATAACGCCGGTTATGTCACGGTAAGGTCTGGGATTTTCCGTCATCTGGCTCGTATATTCGCATTTTTCGCATACTTGTTGGCTAGATCCTGGCCTTTTTCTGGCTTGGACAACATAGTAATGTGGTATCACACTGAAACAGTCAATTAAACCTGGTTGCGATTAATACTTTGGAGGATAACGCCGGTTATGTCTCGGTTAGGTCTGGGATTTGCCCTCATCTGGCTCGTACCTTCGCATTTTTCGCCTACTTGTTGGCAAGATCCTGGGAATTTTCTGGTTCGGATCACATAGTAATGTGGGACCACACTCAGACAGTCAATTAAACCTGGTTGCGATTAATATTTTAGAGGATAGCGCCGGTTATTTCTCGGTTAGGTCTGGGATTTGCCCTCATCTGTCTCGTACCTTCGCATTTTTCGCCAACTTGTTGGCAGGATCCTGGGCTTTTTCATGCTTGGATCACGTAGTAATGTGGTACGACACTGAAACAGTCAAATAAACCTGGTTCCGATTAATATTTTACAGGATAACGCCGGCTCTGTCTCGGTTAGGTCTGGGATTTTCCCACATCTGGCTCGTACCTCCGCATTTTTCGCATACTTGTTGGCAAGATCCTGGGCTTTTTCTGGTTTGGATCACGTAGTAATGCGGTACCACACCGAAGCAGTCAATTCAACCTGGTGGCGATTAATATTTTAGAGGATAACGCCGGTTATGTCTGCGTTAGGTTTGGGATTTTCCCTCATCTGGCTCGTAATTTCGCATTTTTCGCATACTTGTTTGCCAGATCCTGGCCTTTTTCTGGTTTGGATCACGTAGTAATGTGGTAACACACTGAGACAGTCAAATAAACATGGTTCCGATTAATATTTTACAGGATAACGCCGGCAACGTCTGTGTTAGGTCTGGTATTTACCCCCATCTGGCTCATACTTTCTCGTTTTTCGCATACATCTTGGCAAGATCCTGGGCTTTTTCTGGTTTGGACCACGTAGTAATGTGGTACCACACTGAAACAGTCAAATAAACCTGGTTCCGATTACTATTTTACAGGATAACGCCGGCTATGTCTCGGTTAGGTCTGGGATTTTCCCTCATCTGGCTCGTACCATCGCATTTTTCGCCTATTTGTTGGCAAGATCCTGGGCTTTTTCTGGTTTGGACCACGTAGTAATGTGGTGCCACACCGAAACAGTCAATTAAACCTGGTTGCGATTAATATTTTAGAGGATAACGCCGGTTATGTCTAGGTTAGGTCTAGGATTTGCCCCCATCTGGCTCGTACTTTCGCATTTTTCGCATACTTGTGGCAAGATCCTGGGCTTTTTCTGGTTTGGATCAGGTAGTAATGCGGTACCACACCGAAACAGTCAATTAAGCCTGGTTGCGATTAATATTTTGGAGGATAACGCTGGTTATGTCTGGGTTAGTTCTGGTATTTGCAATCATCTGGCTCATACTTTCGCGTTTTTCGCACACTTGTTGGCCAGATCCTGGGTTTTTTCTGGTTTGGATCCCGTAGTAATGAGGTTCCATACCGAAACAGTCAATTAATCCTGGTGGTGATTAATATTTTAGAGGATAACGCCGGTTATGTCTCGGTTAGGTCTGGGATTTTCCCTCATCTGGCTCGTAATTTCGCATTTTTTGCATACTTGTGGGCCAGATCCTGGCCTTTTTCATGCTTGGACCACGTAGTAATGTGGTACCACACTGAAACAGTCAAATAAACATGGTTCCGATTAATATTTTACAGGATAACGCCGGCTATGGCTGGGTTAGGTCTGGTATTTGCCCTCATCCGGCTCATACTTTCGCGTTTTTCGAATACATCTTGGCAAGATCCCGGCATTTTTCTGGTTTGGATCACGTAGTAATGCGGTGCCACACCGAAACAGTCAATTAAACCTGGTTGCGATTAATATTTTAGAGGATAACGCCGGTTATATCTCGGTTAGTTCTGGTATTTGCTATCATCTGGCTCGTACCTTCGCATTTTTCGCCTACTTGTTGGCAAGATCCTGGGCTTTTTCATGCTTGGACCACGTAGTAATGTGGTACCACACTGAAACAGTCAAATAAACCTGGTTCCGATTAATATTTAACAGGATAACGCCGGCTATGTCTGGTTTAGTTCTGGTATTTGCAATCATCTGGCTCGTACCTTCTCATTTTTCGCCTACTTGTGGCAAGATCCTGGGCTTTTTCTGGTTTGGATCAGGTAGTAATGCGGTACCACACCTTAACAGTCAATTAAACCTGGTTCCGAATAGTATTTTAGAGTATAACGCAGGTTACGTCTGGGTTGGTTCTGGTATTTGCAATCATCTGGCACATGCCTTCGCGTTTGTCGCATACTTGTTGGGCAGATCCTGGGTTTTTTCTGGTTTGGATCCCGTAGTAATGAGGTTCCACACCGAAACAGTCAATTAAACCTGGCGGCGATTAATATTTTAGAGGATAACGCCGGTTATGTCTCGGATAGGTCTGGGATTTGGCCTCATCTGGCTCATACTTTCGCATTTCTCGCATACTTGTTGGCCAGATCCAGGGCTTTTTCTGGTTTGTATCCCGTCGTAATGTGGTTCCACACCGAAACAGTCAATTAAACCAGGTTGCGATTAATATTTTAGAGGATAACGCCGGTTATGTCTGGGTTAGGTCTGGGATTTGCCCTCATCTGGCTCGTATTTTCGCATTTCTCGCCTACTTGATGGCAAGATCCTGGGCTTTTTCATGCTTCGACCACGTAGTAATGTGGTACCACACTGAAACAGTCAAATAAACCTGGTTCCGATTATTATTTAGCAGGATAACGCCGGCTATGTCTGGTTTAGTTCTGGTATTTGCAATCATCTGGCTCGTACCTTCTCATTTTTCGCCTACTTGTGGCAAGATCCTGGGCTTTTTCTGGTTTGGATCAGGTAGTAATGCGGTACCACACCTTAACAGTCAATAAAACCTGGTTCCGAATAGTATTTTAGAGTATAACGCAGGTTACGTCTGGGTTGGTTCTAGTATTTGCAATCATCTGGCACATGCTTTCGCGTTTGTCGCATACTTGTTGGGCAGATCCTGGGTTTTTTCTGGTTTGGATCCCGTAGTAATGAGGTTCCACACCGAAACAGACAATTAAACCTGGCGGCGATTAATATTTTAGGGGATAACGCCGGTTATGTCTCGGATAGGTCTGGGATTTGGCCTCATCTGGCTCATACTTTCGCATTTCTCGCATACTTGTTGGCCAGATCCAGGGCTTTTTCTGGTTTGTATCCCGTCGTAATGTGGTTCCACACCGAAACAGTCAATTAAACCAGGTTGCGATTAATATTTTGGAGGGTAACGCTGGTTATGTCTGGGTTAGTTCTGGTATTTTCAATCATCTGTCTCATACGTTCGCAATTTTCGCATACTCGTTGGCAAGATCCTGGGCTTTTCCTGGTTTGGATCACGTAGTATTGCGGTACCACACCGTAGCAGTCAATTAATCCTGGTTGCGAATAATATGTTGGAGGATAACGCCGGTTATGTCTCGGTTAGTTCTGGGATTTTCCCTCATCTGGCTCGTACTTTCGCATTTTTCGCTTACTTGTTGGCCAGATCCTGGCCTTTTTCTGGTTTGGATCATGTAGTAATGTGGTAACACACTGAGACAGTCAAATAAACATGGTTCCGATTAATATTTTACAGGATAACGCCGGCAACGTCTGGGTTAGGTCTGGTATTTGCCCTCATCTGGCTCATACTTTCTCGTTTTTCGCATACATCTTGGCAGGATCCTGGCCTTTTTCTGGTTTGGATCACGTAGTAATGCGGTACCACACCGAAACAGTCAATTAAACCTGGTTGCGATTAATATTTTAGAGGATAACGCCGGTTATGTCTGGGTTAGGTCTAGGATTTGCCCACATCTGGCTCGTACTTTCGCATTTTTCGCCTACTTGTTGGCAAGATCCTGGGCTTTTTCTGGTTTGGATCACATAGTAATGTGGGACCACACTCAGACAGTCAATTAAACCTGGTTGCGATTAATATTTTAGAGGATAGCGCCGGTTATTTCTCGGTTAGGTCTGGGATTTGCCCTCATTTGTCTCGTACCTTCGCATTTTTCGCCAACTTGTTGGCAGGATCCTGGGCTTTTTCATGCTTGGATCACGTAGTAATGTGGTACGACACTGAAACAGTCAAATAAACCTGGTTCCGATTAATATTTTACAGGATAACGCCGGCTATGTCTCGGTTAGGTCTGGGATTTTCCCACATCTGCCTCGTACCTCCGCATTTTTCGCATACTTGTTGGCGAGATCCTGGGCTTTCTCTGGTTTGGATCACGTAGTAATGCGGTACCACACCGAAGCAGTCAATTCAACCTGGTGGCGATTAATATTTTAGAGGATAACGCCGGTTATGTCTGCGTTAGGTTTGGGATTTTCCCTCATCTGGCTCGTAATTTCGCGTTTTTCGCATACTTGTTGGACAGATCCTGGGCTTTTTCTGGTTTGGATCACGTAGTAATGTGGTACCACACTGAAACAATCAATAAAAGCCGGTTCCGAATAGTATTTTAGAGGATAACGCTGGTTATGTCTGGTTTAGTTTTGGTATTTGCAATCATCTGGCTCGTACCTTCGCATTTTTCGCCTACTTGATGGCAAGATCCTGGGCTTTTTCATGCTTGGACCACGTAGTAATGTGGTACCACACTGAAACAGTCAAATAAACCTGGCTCCGATTAATATTTTACAGGATAACGCAGGCTATGTCTCGGTTAGGTCTGGGATTTTCCCTCATCTGGCTCGTACCTTCGCATTTTTCGCCTATTTGTTGGCAAGATCCTGGGCTTTTTCTGGTTTGGATCACGTAGTAATGCGGTACCACACCTAAACAGTCAATTAAACCTGGTTGCGATTAATATTTTAGAGGATAACGCCGGTTATGTCTGGGTTAGGTCTAGGATTTGCCCCCATCTGGCTCGTACTTTCGCATTTTTCGCATACTTATTGGCCAGATCCTGGGCTTTTTCTGGTTTAGATCATGTAGTAATGTGGTTCCACACCGAAACAGTCAATTAAACCTGGTTGCGATTAATATTTTAGAGGATAACGCCGGTTATGTCACGGTAAGGTCTGGGATTTGCCGTCATCTGGCTCGTATTTTCGCATTTTTCGCATACTTGTTGACTAGATCCTGGCCTTTTTCTGGCTTGGACAACGTAGTAATGTGGTATCACACTGAAACTGTCAATTAAACCTGGTTGCGATTAATACTTTGGAGGATAACGCCGGTTATGTCTCGGTTAGGTCTGGGATTTGCCCTCATCTGGCTCGTACCTTCGCATTTTTCGCCTACTTGTTGGCAAGATCGTGGGCTTTTTCTGGTTTGGATCACGTAGTAATGCGGTACCACACCGAAGCAGTCAATTAAACCTGGTGGCGATTAATATTTTAGAGGATAACGCCGGTTTTTTCTCGGTTAGGTCTGGGATTTTCCCTCATCTGGCTCGTGATTTCGCATTTTTCGCATACTTGTGGCAAGATCCTGGGCTTTTCCTGGTTTGGATCAGGTAGTAATGCGGTACCACACCGTAACAGTCAATAGAAGCTGGTTGCGATTAATATTTTAGAGGATAACGCCGGTCATGTCTCGGTTATGTCTGGGATTTGCCCTTATCTGGCTCGTACTTTCGCATTTTTCGCATACTTGTTGGCCAGATCGTGGCCTTTTTCTGGTCTGTATCACGTAGTAATGCGGTACCACACCGAAACAGTCAATTAAACCTGGTTGCGATTAATATTTTAGAGGATAACGCTGGTTATGTCTGGGTTAGTTCTGGTATTTGCAATCATCTGGCTCATACTTTCTCAATTTTCGCGTACTCGTTGGCCAGATCTTGGGTTTTTTGTGGTTTGGATCCCGTCGTAATGTGGTTCCACACCGAAGCAGTCAATTAAACCTGGTTGCGATGAATATTTTGGAGGATAACGCCGGTTATATCTCGGTTAGGTCTAGGATTTGCCCTCATCTGTCACGTACTTTCGCATTTTTCGCATACTTGTTGGCCAGATCCTGGCCTTTTTCTGGTGTGTATCACGTAGTAATGCGGTACCACACCGAAACAGTCAATAGAAGCTGGTTGCGATTAATATTTTAGTGGATAACGCTGGTTATGTCTGGGTTAGTTCTGGTATATGTAATCATCTGGCACGTACTTTCGCATTTCTCGCATACTTGTTGTCCAGATCCTGGCCTTTTTCTGGCTTGGACCACGTAGTGATGTGGTACCTCACCGAAACAGTCAATAGAAGCTGGTTGCGATTAATATTTTAGAGGATAACGCCGGTCATGTCTCGGTTATGTCTGGGATTTGCCCTTATCTGGCTCGTACTTTCGCATTTTTCGCATACTTGTTGGCCAGATCGTGGCCTTTTTCTGGTCTGTATCACGTAGTAATGCGGTACCACACCGAAACAGTCAATTAAACCTGGTTGCGATTAATATTTTAGAGGATAACGCCGGTTATGTCTCCGTTAGGTTTGGGATTTTCCCTTATCTGGCTCGTAATTTCGCATCTTTCGCATACTTGTTGGCCAGATCCAGGCCTTTTTCATGCTTGGACCACGTAGTAATGTGGTACCACACTGAAACAGTCAAATAAACCTGGCTCCGATTAATATTTTACAGGATAACGCTGGTTATGTCTGGTTTAGTTCTGGTATTTGCAATCATCTGGCTCGTACCTTCTCATTTTTCGCCTACTTGTGGCAAGATCCTGGGCTTTTTTTGGTTTGGATCAGGCAGTAATGCGGTACCACACCTTAACAGTCAATTAAACCTGGTTCCGAATAGTATTTTAGAGGATAACGCTGGTTATGTCTGGTTTAGTTCTGGTATTTGCAATCATCTGGCTCGTACCTTCACATTTTTCGCCTATTTGTTGGCAAGATCCTGGACTTTTTCTGGTTTGGACCACGTAGTAATGTGGTGCCACACTGAAACAGTCAAATAAACCTGGTTCCGATCAATATTTTACAGGATAACGTCGGTTTTGTCTCGGTTAGGTCTGGGATTTTCCCTCATCTGGCTCGTACTTTCGCATTTTTCGCTTACTTGTTGGCCAGATCCTGGCCTTTTTCTGGTTTGGATCACGTAGTAATGTGGTAACACACTGAGACAGTCAAATAAACATGGTTCCGATTAATATTTTACAGGATAACGCCGGCAACGTCTGGGTTAGGTCTGGTATTTGCCCTCATCTGACTCATACTTTCTCGTTTTTCGCATACATCTTGGCAGGATCCTGGCCTTTTTCTGGTTTGGATCACGTAGTAATGCGGTACCACACCGAAACAGTCAATTAAACCTGGTTGCGATTAATATTTTAGAGGATAACGCCGGTTATGTCTGGGTTAGGTCTAGGATTTGCCCCCATCTGGCTCGTACTTTCGCATTTTTCGCATACTTGTTGGCCAGATCCTGGGCTTTTTCTGGTTTAGATCATGTAGTAATGTGGTTCCACACCGAAACAGTCAATTAAACCTGGTTGCGATTAGTATTTTAGAGGATAACGCCGGTTATGTCACGGTAAGGTCTGGGATTTTCCGTCATCTGGCTCGTATATTCGCATTTTTCGCATACTTGTTGGCTAGATCCTGGCCTTTTTCTGGCTTGGACAACGTAGTAATGTGGTATCACACTGAAACTGTCAATTAAACCTGGTTGCGATTAATACTTTGGAGGATAACGCCGGTTATGTCTCGGTTAGGTCTGGGATTTGCCCTCATCTGGCTCGTACCTTCGCATTTTTCGCCTACTTGTTGGCAAGATCCTGGGCTTTTTCTGGTTCGGATCACATAGTAATGTGGGACCACACTCAGACAGTCAATTAAACCTGGTTGCGATTAATATTTTAGAGGATAGCGCCGGTTATTTCTCGGTTAGGTCTGGGATTTGCCCTCATCTGTCTCGTACCTTCGCATTTTTCGCCAACTTGTTGGCAGGATCCTGGGCTTTTTCATGCTTGGATCACGTAGTAATGTGGTACGACACTGAAACAGTCAAATAAACCTGGTTCCGATTAATATTTTACAGGATAACGCCGGCTCTGTCTCGGTTAGGTCTGGGATTTTCCCACATCTGGCTCGTACCTCCGCATTTTTCGCATACTTGTTGGCAAGATCCTGGGCTTTTTCTGGTTTGGATCACGTAGTAATGCGGTACCACACCGAAGCAGTCAATTCAACCTGGTGGCGATTAATATTTTAGAGGATAACGCCGGTTATGTCTGCGTTAGGTTTGGGATTTTCCCTCATCTGGCTCGTAATTTCGCATTTTTCGCATACTTGTTTGCCAGATCCTGGCCTTTTTCATGCTTGGACCACGTTGTAATGTGGTACCACACTGAAACAGTCAAATAAACCTGGTTCCGATTAGTATTTTAGAGGATAACGCTGGATATGCCTGGTTTAGTTCTGGTATTTGCAATCATCTGGCACATACTTTCGCGTTTTTCGCATACTTGTTGGGCAGATCCTGGGTTTTTTCTGGTTTGGATCCCGTAGTAATGAGGTTCCACACCGAAGCAGTCAATTAAACCTGGTTGCGATTAATATTTTAGACGATAACGCAGGTTATGTCACGGTCAGGTCTGGGATTTGCCGTCATCTGGCTCGAATTTTCGCATTTCTCGCATACTTGTTGGCCAGATCCTGGGCTTTTTCTGGTTTGGATCACGTAGTAATGTGGTACCACACTGAAACAATCAATAAAAGCCGGCTCCGAATAGTATTTTAGAGGATAACGCTGGTTATGTCTGGTTTAGTTCTGGTATTTGCAATCATCTGGCTCGTACCTTCGCATTTTTCGCCTACTTGATGGCAAGATCCTGGGCTTTTTCATGCTTGGACCACGTAGTAATGTGGTACCACACTGAAACAGTCAAATAAACCTGGCTCCGATTAATATTTTACAGGATAACGCCGGCTATGTCTCGGTTAGGTCTGGGATTTTCCCTCATCTGGCTCGTACCTTCGCATTTTTCGCCTATTTGTTGGCAAGATCCTGGGCTTTTTCTGGTTTGGTAGTGATGTGGTACCACACCGAAACAGTCAATAGAAGCTGGTTGCGATTAATATTTTGGAGGATAACGCTGGTTATGTCTGGGTTAGTTCTGGTATTTGTAATCATCTGGCACGTACTTTCGCATTTCTCGCATACTTGTTGGCCAGATCCTGCCCTTCTTCTGGCTTGGACCACCTAGTGATGTGGTACCACACCGAAACAGTCAATAGAAGCTGGTTGCGATTAATATTTTATAGGATAACGCTGGTTATGTCTGGGTTAGTTCTGGAATTTGCAATCATCTGGCTCGTACCTTCGCATTCTCCGCCAACTTGTTGGCAAGATCCCGGGCTTTTTCTGGTTTGGATCACGTAGTAATGCGGTACCACACCGAAACAGTCAATTAATCCTGGTTGCGATTAATATTTTAGAGGATAACGCCGGTTATGTCTCGGTTAGTTCTGGGATTTCCCTTCATCTGGCTAGCACCTTCGCATTTTTCGCCAACTTGTTGGCAAGATCCCGGGCTTTTTCTGGTTTGGATCACGTAGTAATGCGGTACCACACCGAAACAGTCAATTAATCCTGGTTGCGATTAATATTTTAGAGGATAACGCCGGTTATGTCTCGGTTAGTTCTGGGATTTGCCTTCATCTGGCTAGCACCTTCGCATTTTTCGCCTACTTGTTGGCTAGATCCTGGCCTTTTTCTGGGTTGGACCACGTAGTAATGTGGTACCACACCAAAACAGGCAATTAAACCTGGTTGCGATTAATATTTTAGAGGAGAACACAGGTTATGTCTCGGTTAGTTCTGGTATATGCAATCATCTGGCTCATACTTTCGCGTTTTTCGAATACATGTTGGCCAGAACCAGGCCTTTTTCTGGTTTAGATCACGTAGTAATGCGGTACCACACTGAAACAGTCAATTAAACCTGGTTGCGATTAACATTTTGGAGGATAACGCCGGTTATGTCTCGGTTAGGTCTGGGATTTGCCCTCATCTGGCTCGTACCTTCGCATTTTTCGCCTACTTGTTGGCAAGATCCTGGGCTTTTTCTGGTTTGGATCACGTAGTAATGCGGTACCACACCGTAACAATCAATTAAACCTGGTTGCGGTTAATATTGTGGAGGATAACGCCGGTTATGTCTGGGTTAGGTCTGGGATTTTCCCTCATCTGGCTCGTATTTTCGCATTTTTCGCATACTTGTTGTCCAGATCCTGGCCTTTTTCTGGCTTGGACCACGTAGTGATGTGGTACCACACCGAAACAGTCAATAGAAGCTGGTTGCGATTAATATTTTAGTGGATAACGCTGGTTATGTCTGGGTTAGTTCTGGTATATGTAATCATCTGGCACGTACTTTCGCAATTCTCGCATACTTGTTGTCCAGATCCTGGCCTTTTTCTGGCTTGGACCACGTAGTGATGTGGTACCTCACCGAAACAGTCAATAGAAGCTGGTTGCGATTAATATTTTAGAGGATAACGCCGGTCATGTCTCGGTTATGTCTGGGATTTGCCCTTATCTGGCTCGTACTTTCGCATTTTTCGCATACTTGTTGGCCAGATCGTGGCCTTTTTCTGGTCTGTATCACGTAGTAATGCGGTACCACACCGAAACAGTCAATTAAACCTGGTTGCGATTAATATTTTAAAGGATAACGCCTGTTATGTCTGGGTTAGTTCTGGTATTTGCAATCATCTGGCTCATACTTTCGCAATTTTCGCGTACTTGTTGGCCAGATCTTGGGTTTCTTGTCGTTTGGATCCCGTCGTAATGTGGATCCACACCGTAGCAGTCAACTAAACCTGGTTGCGATTAATATTTTAGAGGATAACGCTGGTTATGTCTGGGTTAGTTCTGGTATTTGCAATCATCTGGCTCATACTTTCGCAATTTTCGCGTACTTGTTGGCCAGATCTTGGGTTTCTTGTGGTTTGGATCCCGTCGTAATGTGGATCCACACCGAAGCAGTCAATTAAGCCTGGCTGCGATGAATATTTTAGAGGATAACTGTGGTTATGTTTGGGTTAGTTCTGGTATATGCAATCATCTGGCTCATACTTTCGCGTTTTTCGAATATATGTTGGCCAGAACCAGGCCTTTTTCTGGTTTGGATCACGTAGTAATGCGGTACCACACTGAAACAGTCAATTAAACCTGGTTGCGATTAACATTTTGGAGGATAACGCTGGTTATGTCTCGGCTAGGTCTGGGATTTGCCCTCACCTGGCTCGTTCCTTCGCATTTTTCGCCTACTTGTTGGCAAGATCCTGGGCTTTTTCTGGTTTGGATCACGTAGTAATGCGGTACCACACCGAAGCAGTCAATTAAACCTGGTTGCGATTAATATTTTAGAGGATAACGCCGGTTATGTCTTGGTTAGGTTTGGTATTTGGCCTCATCTGGCTCGTACTTTCGCATTTCTCGCATACTTGTTGGCCAGATCCTTGCCTTTTCCTGGTTTGGATCACGTAGTAATGCGGTACCACACTGAAACAGTCAATTAAACCTGGTTGTGATTAATATTTTGGAGGATAACGCTGGTTATGTTTGGGTTAGTTCCGGTATTTGCAACCATCTGGCTGATACTTTCGCATTTTTTGCATACTTGTTGGCCAGATCCTGGGCTTTTTCATGCTTGGACCACGTAGTAATGTGGTACCACACTGAAGCAGTCAAATAAACCTGGTTCCGATTAATATTTTACAGGATAAAGCCGGTTATGTCACGGTTATGTCTGGGATTTGCCGTCATCTGGCTCGTATTTTCGCATTTTTCGCATACTTGTTGGCCAGATCCTGGCCTTTTTCTGGCTTGGACCACGTAGTAATGTGGTATCACACTGAAACAGTCAATTAAACCTGTTTGTGATTAACATTTTGGAGGATAACGCCGGTTATGTCTCGGTTAGGTCTGGGATTTGCCCTCATCTGGCTCGTACCTTCGCATTTTTCGCCTACTTGTTGGCAAGATCCTGGGCTTTTTCTGGTTTGGATCACGTAGTAATGCGGTACCACACCGAAGCAGTCAATTAAACCTGGTTGCGATTAATATTTTAGAGGATAACGCCGGTTATGTCTTGGTTAGGTCTGGTATTTAGCCTCATCTGGCTCGTACTTACGCATTTCTCGCATACTTGTTGGCCAGATCCTTGCCTTTTCCTGGTTTGGATCACGTAGTAATGCGGTACCACACTGAAACAGTCAATTAAACCTGGTTGTGATTAATATTTTGGAGGATAACGCTGGTTATGTTTGGGTTAGTTCCGGTATTTGCAACCTTCTGGCTGATAGTTTCGCATTTTTTGCATACTTGTTGGCCAGATCCTGGCCTTTTTCTGGTTTGGATCACGTAGTAATGCGGTGCCACACCGAAACAGTGAATAAAACCTGGTTGCGATTAATATTTTAGAGGATAACGCCGGTTATGTCTCGGTTATGTCTGGGATTTGCCCTCATCTGACACATACCTTCGCATTTCTCGCATACTTGATGGCCAGATCCTGGCCTTTTTCTGGCTTGGACCACGTAGAAATGTGGCCGAAACAGTCAATACAAGCTGGTGGCGATTAATATTTTAGAGGATAACGCCGGTTATGTCTCGGTTAGGTCTGGGATTTGGCCTCATCTGGCACATACTTTCGCATTTCCCGCATACTTGTTGGCCAGATCCAGGGCTTTTTCTGGTTTGTATCCCGTCGTAATGTGGTTCCACACCGAAACAGCCAATTAAACCCGGTTGCGATTAATATTTTAGAGGATAACGCCGGTTATGTCTGGGTTAGGTCTGGGATTTGCCCTCATCTGGCTCGTACTTTCGCATTTCTCGCATACTTGTTGGCCAGATCATGGGCTTTTTCTGGTTTAGATCACGTAGTAATGTGGTTCCACACCGAAACAGTCTATTAAACCTGGTTGCGATTAATATTTTAGACGATAAAGCCGGTTACGTCACGGTTAGGTCTGGGATTTGCCGTCATCTGGCTCGAATTTTCGCATTTCTCGCATAGTAGTTGGCCAGATCCTGGGCTTTTTCTGGTTTGGATCACGTAGTAATGTGGTACCACACTGAAACAGTCAATAGAAGCTGGTTCCGATTAGTATTTTATAGGTTAACGCTGGTTATGACTGGTTTAGATCTGGTATTTGCAATCATCTGGCTCGTACCTTCGCATTTTTCGCCTACTTATTGGCAAGATCCTGGGCTTTTTCATGCTTGGACCACGTAGTAATGTGGTACCACACTCTAACAGTCAAATAAACCTGGTTCCGATTAATATTTTACAGGATAACACCGGTTATGTCTGGATTAGGTCTGGGATTTGCCGTCATCTGGCTCGTATTTTCGCATTTTTCGCATACTTGTTGGCCAGATCCTGGCCTTTTTCTGGCTTGGACCACATAGTAACGTGGTACCACACTGAAACAGTCAAATAAACCTGTTTCCGATTAGTATTTTAGAGGATAACGCTGGTTATGTCTGGTTTAGTTCTGGTATTTGCAATCATCTGGCTCGTACCTTCGCATTTTTCGCCTACTTGTGGCAATATCCTGGGCTTTTTCTGGTTTGGATCAGGTAGTAATGCGGTACCACACCTTAACAGTAAATTAAACCTGGTTCCGAATAGTATTTTAGAGGATAACGCAGGTTACGTCTGGGTTAGTTCTGGTATTTGCAATCATCTGGTACATAGTTTCGCGTTTTTCGCATACTTGTTGGGCAGATCCTGGGTTTTTTCTGGTTTGGATCCCGTAGTAATGAGGTTCCACACCGAAGCTGTCAATTAAACCTGGTGGCGATTAATATTTTAGAGGATAACGCCGGTTATGTCTGGGTTAGGTCTGGGGTTTGCCCTCATCTGGCTCGTACCTTCGCATTTTTCGCATACTTGTTGGCCAGATCCTGGGCTTTTTCTGGTTTGGATAACGTAGTAATGTGGTACCACACCGAAACAGTCAATTAAACCTGGTTGCGATTAATATTTTAGAGGATGACGCCGGTTATGTCTCGGTTAGGTCTGGGATTTGCCCTCATCTGGCACTTACTTTCGAATTTCTCGCATACTTGTTGGCCAGATCCTGGGCTTTTTCTGGCTTGGACCACGTAGTAATGTGGTACCACACCGAAACAGTCAATAGAAGCTGGTTGCGATTAATATTTTAGAGGATAACGCCGGTTATGTCTGGGTTATGTCTGGGATTTGCCCTCATCTGGCACATACTTTCGCATTTCTCGCATACTTGATGGCCAGATCCTGGCCTTTTTCTGGCGTGGACCACGTAGTAATGTGGTACCACACCGAAACAGTCAATACAAGCTGGTTGCGATTAATATTTTAGAGGATAACGCCGGTTATGTCTGGGTTAGGTCTGGGATTTGCCCTCATCTGGCACGTACTTTCGCATTTCTCGCATACTTGTTGGCCAGATCCTGGCCTTTTCCTGGTGTGGATCACGTAGTAATGCGGTACCACACTGAAACAGTAAATTAAACCTGGTTGTGATTAATATTTTGGAGGATAACGCTGGTTATGTTTGGGTTAGTTCCGGTATTTGCAACCATCTGGCTGATACTTTCGCATTTTTTGCATACTTGTTGGCCAGATCCAGGCCTTTTTCTGATTTGGATCACGTAGTAATGCGGTACCACACCGAAACAGTCAATAAAACCTGGTTGCGATTAATATTTTAGAGGATAACGCCGGTTATGTCTCGGTTATGTCTGGGATTTGCCCTCATCTGGCACATACTTTCGCATTTCTCGCATACTTGATGGCCAGATCCTGGCCTTTTTCTGGCTTGGACCACGTAGTAATGTGGTACCACACCGAAACAGTCAATACAAGCTGGTTGCGATTAATATTTTAGAGGATAACGCCGGTTATGTCTGGGTTAGGTCTGGGATTTGCCCTCATCTGGCTCGTACTTTCGCATTTCTCGCATACTTGTTGGCCAGATCCAGGACTTTTTCTGGTTTGGATCACGTAGTAATGCGGTACCACACCGAAACAGTCAATTAAACCTGGTTGCGATTAATATTTTAGAGGATAACGCCGGTTATGTCACGGTTAGGTTTGGGATTTGCCGTCATCTGGCTCGTATTTTCGCATTTTTCGCATACTTGTTGGCCAGATCCTGGCCTTTTTCTGGCTTGGACCACGTAGTAATGTGGTATCACACTGAAACAGTCAATTAAACCTGGTTGTGATTAACATTTTGGAGGATAACGCCGGTTATGTCTCGGTTAGGTCTGGGATTTCCCCTCTTCTGACTCGTACCTTCGCATTTTTCGCCTACTTGTTGGCAAGATCCTGGGCTTTTTCTGGTTTGGATCACGTAGTAACGCGGTACCACACCGAAGCAGTCAATTAAACCTGGTTGCGATTAATATTTTAGAGAATAACGCCGGTTATGTCTTGGTTAGGTCTGGTATTTGCCCTCATCTCGCTCGTACTTTCGCATTTCTCGCATACTTGTTGGCCAGATACTTGCCTTTTCCTGGTTTGGATCACGTAGTAGTGCGGTACCACACTGAAACAGTCAATTAAACCTGGTTGAGATTAATATTTTGGAGGATAACGCTGGTTATGTTTGGGTTTGTTCCGGTATTTGCAACCATCTGGCTGATACTTTCGCATTTTTTGCATACTTGTTGGCCAGATCCTGGGCTTTTTCTGGTTTGGATCACGTAGTAATGCGGTACCACACCGAAACTGTCAATAAAACCTGGTTGCGATTAATATTTTAGAGGATAACGCCGGTTATGTCTCGGTTATGTCTGGGATTTGCCCTCATCTGGCACATACTTTCGCATTTCTCGCATACTTGTTGGCCAGATCCTGGCTTTTTCTGGTTTAGATCATGTAGTAATGTGGTTCCACACCGAAACAGTCAATTAAACCTGGATGCGATTAATATTTTAGAGGATAACGCCGGTTATGTCTCGGTTGGGTCTGGGATTCTCCTCATCTGGCTCGTAATTTCGCATTTCTCGCATACTTGTTGGCCTGATCCTGGGCTTTTTCTGGTTTGGATCACGTAGTAGTGTGGTACCACACTGAAACAGTCAATAAAAGCTGGTTCCGATTAGTATTTTATAGGATAACGCTGGTTATGTCTGGTTTAGTTCTGGTATTTGCAATCATTTGGCTCGTACCTTCGCATTTTTCGCCTACTTGTTGGCAAGATCCTGGGCATTTTCATGCTTGGACCACGTAGTAATGTGGTACCACACTGAAACAGTCAAATAGACCTGGTTCCGATAAATATTTTACAGGATAACGCCGGTTATGTCACGGTAAGATCTGGGATTTGGCGCCATCTGGCTCGTATTTTCGCATTTTTCGCATACTTGCTGGCTACATACAGGCCTTTTTCTGGCTTGGACCACGTAGTAATGTGGTATCACACTGAAACTGTCAATTAAACCTGGTTGCGATTAATACTTTGGAGGATAACGCCTGTTATGTCTCGGTTGGGTCTGGGATTTGCCCTCATCTGGCTCGTACTTTCGCATTTTTCCCCTACTGATTGGCAGGATCCTGGCCTTTTCCTGGTTTGGATCACGTAGTAGTGCGGTACCACACTGAAACAGTCAATTAAACCTGGTTGAGATTAATATTTTGGAGGATAACGCTGGTTATGTTTGGGTTTGTTCCGGTATTTGCAACCATCTGGCTGATACTTTCGCATTTTTTGCATACTTGTTGGCCAGATCCTGGGCTTTTTCTGGTTTGGATCACGTAGTAACGCGGTACCACACCGAAGCAGTCAATTAAACCTGGTTGCGATTAATATTTTAGAGAATAACGCCGGTTATGTCTGGGTTAGGTCTGGGATTTGCCCTCATCTGGCACGTACTTTCGCATTTCTCGCATACTTGTTGGCCAGATCCTGGGCTTTTTCTGGCTTCGACCACGTAGTAATGTGGTACCACACCGAAACAGTCAATAGAAGCTGGTTGCGATTAATATTTTAGAGGATAACGCCGGTTATGTCTGGGTTAGTTCTGGTATTTGCCCTCATCTGGCTCGTACTTTCGCATTTCCCGCATACTCGGTGACCAGATCCTGGCCTTTTTCTGGCTTGGACCACGTAGTAATGTGGGACCACACTCAGACAGTCAATTAAACCTGGTTGCGATAAATATTCTAGAGGATGACGCCGGCTATGTCTCGGTTGGGTCTGGGATTTTCCCTCATCTGGCTCGTAATTTCGCATTTCTCGCATACTTGTTGGCCTGATCCTGGGCTTTTTCTGGTTTGGATCACGTAGTAATGTGGTACCACACTGAAACAGTCAATAAAAGCTGGTTCCGATTAGTATTTTATAGGATAACGCTGGTTATGTCTGGTTTAGTTCTGGTATTTGCAATCATCTGGCTCGTACCTTCGCATTTTTCGCCTACTTGTTGGCAAGATCCTGGGCTTTTTCATGCTTGGACCACGTAGTAATGTGGTACCACACTGAAACAGTCAATTAAACCTGGTTCCGATAAATATTTTACAGGATAACGCCGGCTATGTCTCGGATATGTCTGGAATTTTCCCTCATCTGGCTCGTACCTTCGCATATTTCGCCTATTTGTTGGCAAGATCCTGGGCTTTTTCTGGTTTGGACCACGTAGTAATGTGGTGCCACACTGAGACAGTCAATAAAATCTGGTTCCGGTTAGTATTTTAGAGTATAACGCCGGTTATGTCACGGTAAGGTCTGGGATTTGGCGCCATCTGGCTCGTATTATCGCATTTTTCGCATACTTGTTGGCTACATACAGGCCTTTTTCTGGCTTGGACCACGTAGTAATGTGGTATCACACTGAAACTGTCAATTAAACCTGGTTGCGATTAATACTTTGGAGGATAACGCCTGTTATGTCTCGGTTAGGTCTGGGATTTGCCCTCATCTGGCTCGTACTTTCGCATTTTTCCCCTACTGATTGGCAGGATCCTGGGCTTTTTCTGGCTTGGATCACGTAGTAATGCGGTACCACACCGAAGCAGTCAATTAAACCTGGTTCCGATTAATATTTTAGAGGATAACGCCGGTTATGTCTGGGTTAGGTCTGGGGTTTGCCCTCATCTGGCTCGTACTTTCGCATTTTTCGCATACTTGTTGGCCAGATCCTGGGCTTTTTCTGGTTTGGGTAACGTAGTAATGTGGTACCACACCGAAACAGTCAATTAGACCTGGTTGCGATTAATATTTTAGAGGATGACGCCGGTTATGTCTCGGTTAGGTCTGGGATTTGCACTCATCTGGCACGTACTTTCGCATTTCTCGCATACTTGTTGGCCAGATCCTGGGCTTTTTCTGGCTTGGACCACGTAGTAATGTGGTACCACACCGAAACAGTCAATAGAAGCTGGTTGCGATTAATATTTTAGAGGATAACGCCGGTTATGTCTGGGTTAGTTCTGGTATTTGCCCTCATCTGGCTCGTACTTTCGCATTTCTCGCATACTCGGTGACCAGATCCTGGCCTTTTTCTGGCTTGGACCACGTAGTAATGTGGGACCACACTCAGACAGTCAATTAAACCTGGTTGCGATTAATATTTTAGAGGATGACGCCGGTTATGTCTCGGTTAGGTCTGGGATTTGCCCTCATCTGGCACGTACTTTCGCATTTTTCGCATACTTGTTGGCCAGATCCTGGCCTATTTCTGGTCTGTATCACGTAGTAATGTGGTACCACACTGAAACAGTCAAATAAACCTGGTTCCGATTAATATTTTACAGGATAACGCCGGCTATGTGTCGGTTAGGGCTGGGATTTTCCCTCATCTGGCTCGTAATTTCGCATTTTTCGCATACTAGTGGCAAGATCCTGGGCTTTTTCTTGTTTGGATCAGGTAGTAATGCGATACCACACCGAAGCAGTCAATTACACCTGGTTGCGATTAATATTCTAGAGGATAACGCCGGTTATGTCTGGATTAGGTCTGGGATTTGCCCTCATCTGGCTCGTACTTTCGCATTTTTCGCATACTTGTTGGCCAGATCCTGGGCTTTTTCTGGTTTAGATCATGTAGTAATGTGGTCCCACACCGAAACAGTCAATTAAACCTGAATGCGATTAATATTTTAGAGGATAACGCCGGTTATGTCTCGGTTGGGTCTGGGATTTTCCCTCATCTGGCTCGTAATTTCGCATTTTTCGCATACTTATGGGTCAGATCCTGGCCTTTTTCATGCTTGGACCACGTAGTAATGTGGTACCACACTGAAACAGTCAAATAAACCTGGTTCCGATTAATATGTTACAGGATAACGCCGGCTATGTTTGGGTTAGTTCCGGTACTTGCAACCATCTGGCTCATACTTTCGCATTTCTCGCATACGTGGTGACCAGATCCTGGCCTTTTTCTGGCTTGGACCAAGTAGTAATGTGGGACCACACTCAGACAGTCAATTAAACCTGGTTGCGATTAATATTTTAGAGGATAGCGCCGGTTATTTCTCGGTTAGGTCTGGGATTTGCCCTCATCTGTCTCGTACTTTCGCATTTTTCGCATACTTGTTGGCCAGATCCTGGGCTTTTTCTGGTTTAGATCATGTAGTAATGTGGTTCCACACCGAAACAGTCAATTAAACCTGGATGCGATTAATATTTTAGAGGATAACGCCGGTTATGTCACGGTTAGGTCTGGGATTTGCCGTCATCTGGCTCGAATTTTCGCATTTTTCTCATACTTGTTGGCCAGATCCTGGCCTTTTTCTGGCTTGGACCACGCAGTAATGTGGTATCACACTGAAACAGTCAATTAAATCTGGTGGCGATTAATATTTTAGAGGATAGCGCCGGTTACTTCTCGGTTAGGTTGGGATTTGCCCTCATCTGTCTCATACTTTCGCATTTTTCGCATACTTGTTGGCCAGATCCTGGCCTTTTTCTGGTCTGTATCACGTAGTAATGCGGTACCACGCCGGAACAGTCAATTAAACCTGGTTGCGATTAATATTTCAGAGGATAACGCCGGTTTTGTCTCGGTTAGGTCTGGGATTTTCCCTCATCTGGCTCGTAATTTCGCATTTTTCGCATACTTGTGGCAAGATCCTGGGCTTTTTCAAGTTTGGATCAGGTAGTAATGCGGTACCACACCGTAACAGTCAATTAAATCTGGTTCAGAATAGTATTTTAGAGGATAATGCAGGTTACGTCTGGGTTAGTTCTGGTATTTGCAATCATCTGGCTCGTACCTTCGCATTTTTCGCCTCCTTGTTGGCAGGATCCTGGGCTTTTTCATGCTTGGATCACGTAGTAATGCGGTACCACACCGAAGCAGTCAATCAAACCTGGTGGCGATTAATATTTTAGAGGATAACGCCGGTTTTGTCTCGGTTAGGTCTGGGATTTTCCCTCATCTGGCTCGTAATTTCGCATTTTCCGCATACTTGTGGGCCAGATTCTGGCCTTTTTCATGCTTGGACCACGTAGTAATGTGGTACCACACTGAAACAGTCAAATAAACATGGTTCCGATTAATATTTTACAGGATAACGCCGGCTATGTCTGGGTTAGGTCTGGTATTTGACCTCATCTGGCTCATACTTTCGCGTTTTTCGCATACATCTTGGCAAGATCCTGGCCTTTTTCTGGTTTGGATCACGTAGTAATGCGGTACCACACCGAAACAGTCAATTAAATCTGGTGGCGATTAATATTTTAGAGGATAACGCCGGTTTTGTCTCGGTTAGGTCTGGGATTTTCCCTCATCTGGCTCGTAATTTCGATTTTTTCGCATACTTGTGGGCCAGATCCTGGCCTTTTTCATGCTTGGACCACGCAGTAATGTGGTATCACACTGAAACAGTCAATTAAACCTGGTTGCGATTAATTTTATGGAGGATAACGCTGGTTTGACTTAGTTCCGGTACTTGCAACCATCTGGCTCATACTTTCGCATTTCTCGCATACTTGGTGACCAGATCCTGGCCTTTTTCTGGCATGGACCAAGTAGTAATGTGGGACCACACTCAGACAGTCAATTAAACCTGGTTGCGATTAATATTTTAGAGGATAACGCCGGTTATGTCTGGTTTAGGTCTGGGATTTGCCCACATCTGGCACGTACTTTCGCATTTTTCGCATACTTGTTGGCCAGATCCTGGGCTTTTTCTGGTTTGGATAATGTAGTAATGTGGTACCACACCGAAACAGTCAATTAAACCTGGTTGCGATTAATATTTTAGAGGATAACGCCGGTTATGTCTCGGTTAGTTCTGGGATTTGCCCTCATCTGGCTAGTACTTTCGCATTTCTCGCTTACTTGTTGGCCAGATACTGGGCTTTTTCTGGTTTGGATCACGTAGTTATGTGGTACCACACTGAAACAGTCAATAAATCTGGTTCCGATTAGTATTTCAGAGGATAACACTGGTTATGTCTGGGTTAGTTCTGGTATTTGCAAACATATGTCACATACTTTCGCGTTTTTCGCATACTTCTTGGCCAGATCCAGGGTTCTTTCTGGTTTGGATCCCGTAATAATGACGCTCCACACCGAAAGAGTCAATTAAACCTGGTTGTGATTAATATTTTGCAGGATAACGCTGGTTATGTCTGGGTTAGTTCTGGTATTTGCAATCATCTGTCTCATACGTTCGCAATTTTAGCATACTTGTTAGCCAGATCCCGGGCTTTTTCTGGTTTGGATCACGTAGTAATGTGGTACCACACTGAAACAGTCAATAAAAGCTGGTTCCGATTAGTATTTTAGAGGATAACGCTGGTTATGTCTGGTTTAGTTCTGGTATTTGCAATCATCTGGCTCGTACCTTCGCATTTTTCGCCTACTTGTTGGCAAGATCCTGGGCTTTTCCTGGTTTGGATCACGTAGTAATGCGGTACCACACCGTAACAGTCAATTAAACCTGGTTGCGATTAATATGTTGGAGGATAACGCCGGTTATGTCACGGTTAGGTCAGGGATTTGCCGTCATCTGGCTCGTATTTTCGCATTTTTCGCATACTTGTTGGCCAGATACTTGCCTTTTCCTGGTTTGGATCACGTAGTAATGCGGTACCACACTGAAACAGTCAATTAAACCTGGTTGTGATTAATATTTTAGAGGATAACGCTGGTTATGTCTGGTTTAGTTCTGGTATTTGCAATCATCTGGCTCGTACCTTCGCATTTTTCGCCTACTTGTTGGCAAGACCCTGGGCTTTTTCATGCTTGCACCACGTAGTAATGTGGTACCACACTGAAACAGTCAAATAAACCTGGTTCCGATTAATATTTTACAGGATAACGCCGGTTATGTCTCGGTTGGGTCTGGGATTTTCCCTCATCTGGCTCGTAATTTCGCATTTTTCGCATACTGGTGGGTCAGATCCTGACCTTTTTCATGCTTGGACCACGTAGTAATGTGGTACCACACTGAAACAGTCAAATAAACATGGTTCCGATTAATATTTTACAGGATAACGCCGGCTATGTTTGGGTTAGGTCTGGTATTTGCCCTCATCTGGCTCATACTTTCGCGGTTTTCGCATACATCTTGGCAAGATCCTGGCCTTTTTCTGGTTTGGATCACGTAGTAATGCGGTGCCACACCGAAACAGTCAATTAAACCTGGTTGCGATTAATATTCTAGAGGATAACGCCGGTTATGTCTGGGTTAGGTCTGGGATTTACCCTCATCTGTCTCGTACTTTCGCATTTTTCGCATACTTGTTGGCCAGATCCTGGGCTTTTTCTGGTTTAGATCATGTAGTAATGTGGTTCCAAACCGAAACAGTCAATTAAACCTGGATGCGATTAATATTTCAGAGGATAACGCTGCTTATGTCTGGTTTAGTTCTGGTATTTGCAATCATCTGGCTCGTACCTTCGCATTTTTCGCCTACTTGTTGGCAGGATCCTGGGCTTTTTCATGCTTGGATCACGTAGTAATGCGGTACCACACCGAAACAGTCAATTAAACCTGGTTGCGATTAATTTTTTGGAGGATAACGCTGGTTATGTCTGGGTTAGGTCTGGGATTTTCCCTCATTTGGCTCGTAATTTCGCATTTTTCGCATACTTGTGGGCCAGATCCTGGCGTTTTTCATGCTTGGACCACGCAGTAATGTGGTATCACACTGTAACAGTCAATTAAACCTGGTTGCGATTAATTTTTTGGAGGATAACGCTGGTTTGACTTAGCTCCGGTACTTGCAACCATCTGGCTCATACTTTCGCATTTCTCGCATACTTGGTGACCAGATCCTGGCCTTTTTCTGGCTTGGACCAAGTAGTAATGTGGGACCACACTCAGACAGTCAATTAAACCTGGTTGCGATTAATATTTTAGAGGATAACGCCGGTTATGTCTGGTTTAGGTCTGGGATTTGCCCACATCTGGCACGTACTTTCGCATTTTTCGCATACTTGTAGGCCAGATCCTGGGCTTTTTCTGGTTTGGATAACGTAGTAATGTGGTACCACACCGAAACAGTCAATTAAACCTGGTTGCGATTAATATTTTACAGGATAACGCCGGTTATGTCTCGGTTAGTTCTGGGATTTGCCCTCATCTGGCTAGTACTTTCGCATTTCTCGCTTACTTGTTGGCCAGATCCTGGGCATTTTCTGGTTTGGATCACGTAGTAATGTGGTACCACACTGAAACAGTCAATAAATCTGGTTCCGATTAGTATTTCAGAGGATAACGCTGGTTATGTCTGGGTTAGTTCTGGTACTTGCAAACATATGTCACATACTTTCGCGTTTTCCGCATACTTCTTGGCCAGATCCAGGGTTCTTTCTGGTTTGGATCTCGTAATAATGACGCTCCACACCGAAACAGTCAATTAAACCTGGTTGTGATTAATATTTTGCAGGATAACGCTGGTTATGTCTGGGTTAGTTCTGGTATTTGCAATCATCTGTCTCATACGTTCGCAATTTTCGCATACTTGTTGGACAGATCCCGGGCTTTTTCTGGATTGGATCACGTAGTAATGCGATACCACACCGAAACAGTCAATAAAACCTTGTTGCGATTAATATTTTAGAGGATAACGCCGGTTATGTCTGGGTTAGGTCTGGTATTTGCAATCATCTGGCTCGTACCTTCGCATTTTTCGCCTACTTGTTGGCAAGATCCTGGGCTTTTCCTGGTTTGGATCACGTAGTAATGCGGTACCACACCGTAACAGTCAATTAAACCTGGTTGCGATTAATATGTTGGAGGATAACGCCGGTTATGTCTCGGTTAGGTCTGGGATTTGCCCTCATCTGGCTAGTACTTTCGCATTTTTTGCATACTTGTTGGCCAGATCCTGGCCTTTTTCTGGTTTGGATCACGTAGTAATGCGGTACCACACCGAAACAGTCAATAAAACCTTGTTGCGATTAATATTTTAGAGGATAACGCCGGTTATGTCTGGGTTAGGTCTGGTATTTGCCCCTCACTGGCTCGTACTTTCGCTTTTTTCGCATACTTGTTCTTCAGATCTTGGGCTTTTTCTGGTTTGGATCCCGTAGTAATGTGGTACCACACTGAAACAGTCAATAAAAGCTGGCTCCGATTAGTATTTTAGTGGATAACGCTGGTTATGTCTGGTTTAGTTCTGGTATTTGCAATCATCTGGCTCGTACCATCACATTTGTCGCCTACTTGTTGGCAAGTTCCTGGGCTTTTTCATGCTTGGACCACCTAGTAATGTGGTACCACACTGAAACAGTCAAATAAACCTGGTTCCGATTAATATTTTACAGGATAACGCCGGCTATGTCTCGGTTAGGTCTGGGATTTTCCCTCATCTGGCTCGTACCTCCGCATTTTTCGCATACTTGTTGGCAAGATCCTGGGCTTTTTCTGGTTTGGATCACGTAGTAATGCGGTACCACACCGAAGCAGTCAATTCAACCTGGTGGCGAATAATATTTTGGAGCATAACGCCGGTTATGTCTCCGTTAGGTTTGGGATTTTCCCTCATCTGGCTCGTAATTTCGCATTTTTCGCATACTTGTTGGCCAGATCCAAGGCTTTTTCTGGTTTGCATCCCGTCGTAATGTGGTTCCACACCGAAACAGTCAATTAAACCTGGTTGCGATTAATATTTTAGACGATAACGCCGGTTATGTCACGGTCACGTCTGGGATTTGACCTCATCTGGCTCGAATTTTCGCATTTTTCGCCTATTTGTTGGCATGATCCAGGGCTTTTTCTGGTTTGGACCACGTAGTAATGTGGTGCCACACTGAAACAGTCAAATAAACCTGGTTCCGATTAATATTTTACAGGATAACGCCGGCTATATCAAGGTTAGGTCTGGTATTTGCCATCATCTGGCTCGTACTTTCGCATTTTTCGCTTACTTTTTGGCCAGATCCTGGCCTCTTTCTGGTTTGGAGCACGCAGTAATGTGGTACCACACTGAGACAGTCAATAAAATCTGGTTCCGGATAGTATTTTAGAGGATAACGCCGGTTATGTCACGGTAAGGTCTGGGATTTGCCGTCATCTGGCTCGTATTTTCGCATTTCTCGCATACTTGTTGGCTAGATCCTGGCCTTTTTCTGGCTTGGACCACGTAGTAATGTGGTATCACACTGAAACTGTCAATTAAACCTGGTTGCGATTATTACTTTGGAGGATAACGCCGGTTATGTCTCGGTTAGGTCTGGGTTTTGCCCTCATCTGGCTCGTAATTTCGCATTTTTCTCATACCTGTGGCAAGATCCTGGGCTTTTTCTGGTTTAGATCAGGTAGTAATGCGGTACCACACCGTAACAGTCAGTTAAACCTGGTTCCGAATAGTATTTTAGAAGATAATGCAGGTTACGTCTGGGTTAGTTCTGGTATTTGGAATCATCAGGCTCATACTTTCGCGTTTTTCGCACACTTCTTGGCCAGATCCTGGGTTTTTTCTGGTTTGGATCCCGTAGTAATGACGTTCCATACCGAAACAGTCAAGTAAACCTGGTTGCGATTAATATTTTAGAGGATAACGCTGGTTATGTCTGGGTTAGGTCTGGTATTTGCCCCCCATCTGGCTCGTACCTTCGCATTTTTCGCCTACTTGTTGGCAAGATCCTGGGCTTTTTCATGCTTGGACCACGTAGTAATGTGGTATCACACTGAAACTGTCAATTAAACCTGGTTCCGATTAATATTTTACAGGATAACGCCGGCTATGTCTCGGTTAGGTCTGGGATTTTCCCTCATCTGGCTCGTACCATCGCATTTTTCGCCTATTTGTTGGCAAGATCCTGGGCTTTTTCTGGTTTGGACCATGTAGTAATGTGGTGCCACACTGAAACAGTGAAAAAAACCTGGTTCCCATCAATATTTTACAGGATAACGCCGGCTATATCTGGGTTAGTTCTGGTATTTGCAATCATCTGGCTCATACTTTCGCGTTTTTCGCATACATCTTGGCAAGATCCTGGCCTTTTTCTGGTTTGGATCACGTAGTAATGCGGTACCACACCGAAACAGTCAATTAATCCTGGTTGCGATTAATATTTTAGAGCATAACGCCGGTTATGTCTCGGTTAGGTCTGGGATTTGCCCTCATCTGGCTAGTACTTTCGCATTTCTCGCATACTTTTTGGCCAGATCCTGGACTTTTTCTGGCTTGGGCCAAGTAGTAATGAGGGACCACACTCAGACAGTCAGTTAAACCTGGTTGCGATTAATATTTTAGAGGGTAGCGCCGGTTATTTCTCGGTTAGGTCTGGGATTTGCCCTCATCTGTCTCGTACTTTCGCATTTTCCGCATACCTTTTGGCCAGATCCTGGCCTTTTTCTGGTCTGTATCACGTAGTAATGCGGTACCGCGCCGAAACAGTCAATTAAACCTGGTTGCGATAAATATTTTAGAGGATAACGCTGGTTATGTCTGGTTTAGTTCTGGTATTTGCAATCATCTGGCTCGTACCTTCGCATTTTGCGCCTACTTGTTGGCAGGATCCTGGGCTTTTTCATGCTTGGATCACGTAGTAATGCGGTACCACACCGAAGCAGTCAATTAAACCTGGTGGCGATTAATATTTTAGAGGATAACGCCGGTTTTGTCTCGGTTAGGTCTGAGATTTTCGTTCATCAGGCTGGTAATTTCGCATTTTTCGCATACTTGTGGCAAGATCCTGGGCTTTTTCTGGTTTGGATCAGGTAGTAATGCGGTACCACACCGTAACAGTCAATTAAACCTGGTTCAGAATAGTATTTTAGAGGATAATGCAGGTTACGTCTGGGTTAGTTCTGGTATTTGCAATCATCTGGCTCATACCTTCGCGTTTTTCGCACACTTGTTGGCCAGATCCTGGGTTTTTTCAGGTTTGGATCCCGTTGTAATGAGGTTCCATACCGAAACAGTCAATTAAACCTGGTGGCGATTAATAGTTTAGAGGAAAACGCCGGTTATGTCTCGGTTAGGTCTGGGATTTGCCCTCATCTGGCTAGTACTTTCGCATTTTTTGCATACTTGTTGGCCAGATCCTGGCCTTTACTGGTTTGGATCACGTAATAATGCGGTACCACACCTAAACAGCCAATAAAACCTGGATGCGATTAATATTTTAGAGGATAACGCCGGTTATGTCTGGGTTAGGTCTGGTATTTGCCCCTCATCTGGCTCGTACTTTCGCATTTTTCGCATACTTGTTCTTCAGATCCTGGGCGTTTTCTGGTTTGGATCACGCAGTAATGTGGTACCACACTGAAACAGTCAATACAAGCTGGTTCCGATTAGTATTTTAGAGGATAACGCTGGTTATGTCTGGTTTAGTTCTGGTATTTGCAATCATCTGGCTCGTACCTTCGCATTTTTCGCCTACTTGTGGCAAGATCCTGGGCTTTTTCTGGTTTGGATCAGTTAGTAATGCGGTACCACACCGAAACAGTCAATTAAACCAGGTTGCGATTAATATTTTAGACGATAACGCCGGTTATGTCACGGTCAGGTCTGGGATTTGCCGTCATCTGGCTCGAATTTTCGCATTTCTCGCATACTTGTTGGCCAGATCCTGGGCTTTTTCTGGTTTGGATCACGTAGTAATGTGGTACCACACTGAAACAGACAATTAAAGCTGGTTCCGAATAGTATTTTGGAGGATAACGCTGGTTATGTCTGGTTTAGTTCTGGTATTTGCAATCATCTGGCTCGTACCTTCGCATTTTTCGCCTACTTGTTGTCAAGATCCTGGGCTTTTTCATGCTTGGACCACGTAGTAATGTGGTACCACACTGAAACAGTCAAATAAACCTGGTTCCGATTAATATTTTACAGGATAACGCCGGCTATGTCACGGTTAGATCTGGGATTTTCCCTCATCTGGCTCGTACCTTCGCATTTTTCGCCTATTTGTTGGCATGATCCTGGGCTTTTTCTGGTTTGGACCACGTAGTAATGTGGTACCACACTGAAACAGTCAAATAAACCTGGCTCCGATCAATATTTTACAGGATAACGCCGGCTATGTCTGGGTTAGGTCTGGTATTTGCCATAATCTGGCTCGTACTTTCGCATTTTTCGCTTACTTGTTGGCCAGATCCCGGCCTTTTTCTGGTTTGGATCACGTAGTAATGTGGTACCACACTGAGACAGTCAATAAAATCTTGTTCCGGTTAGTATTTTAGAGGATAACGCCGGTTATGTCACGGTAAGGTCTGGGATTTGCCGTCATCTGGCTCGTATTTTCGCATTTTTCGCATACTTGTTGGCTAGATCCTGGCCTTTTTCTGGCTTGGACAACGTAGTAATGTGGTATCACACTGAAACTGTCAATTAAACCTGGTTGCGATTAATACTGTGGAGGATAACGCCGGTTATGTCTCGGTTAGGTCTGGGATTTGCCCTCATCTGGCTCATACTTTCGCGTTTTTCGCATACATCTTGGCAAGATCCTGGCCTTTTTCTGGTTTGGATCACGTAGTAATGCGGTACCACAACTAAACAGTCAATTAAACCTGGTTGCGATTAATATTTTAGAGGATAACGCCGGTTATGTCTGGGTCAGGTCTGGGATTTGCCCTCATCTGTCTCGTACTTTCGCATTTTTCGCATACTTGTTGGCCAGATCCTGGCCTTTTTCTGGTCTGTATCACGTAGTAATGCGGTACCACACCGTAACAGTCAATTAAACCTGGTTCAGAATTGTATTTTAGAGGGTCATGCAGGTTACGTCTGGGTTAGTTCTGGTATTTGGAATCATCTGGCTCATACTTTCGCATTTTTCGCCTACTTGTTGGCAGGATCCTGGGCTTTTTCATGCTTGGATCACGTAGTAATGCGGTACCACACCGAAGCAGTCAATTAAACCTGGTGGCGATTAATATTTTAGACGATAACGCCGGTTATGTCACGGTCAGGTCTGGGATTTGCCCACATCCGGCTCGTACTTTCGCATTTTTCGCATACTTGTGGCAAGATCCTGGGCTTTTTCTGGTTTGGATCAGGTAGTAATGCGGTACCACACCGTAACAGTCAATTAAACCTGGTTCAGAATAGTATTTTAGAGGGTCATGCAGGTTACGTCTGGGTTAGTTCTGGTATTTGGAATCATCTGGCTCATACTTTCGCGTTTTTCGCACACTTGTTGGCCAGATCCTGGGTTTTTTCTGGTTTGGATCCCGTAGTAATGAGGTTCCATACCGAAACAGTCAATTAAACCTGGTGGGGATTAATATTTTAGCGGATAACGCCGGTTATGTCTGGGTTAGGTCTGGGATTTGCCCTCATCTGGCTCGTACCTTCGCATTTCTCGCATACTTGTTGGCCAGATCCTGGGCTTTTTCTGGTTTAGATCACGTAGTAATGTTGTTCCACACCGAAACAGTCAATTAAACCTGGTTGCGATTAATATTTTAGACGATAACGCCGGTTATGTCACGGTCAGGTCTGGGATTTGCCCACATCCGGCTCGTACTTTCGCATTTTTCGCTTACTTGTTGGCCAGATCCTGGCCTTTTTCTGGTTTGGATCACGTAGTAATGTGGTACCACACTGAGACAGTCAATAAAATCTTGTTCCGGTTAGTATTTTAGAGGATAACGCCGGTTATGTCACGGTAAGGTCTGGGATTTGCCGTCATCTGGCCAGTATTTTCGCATTTTTCGCATACTTGTTGGCTAGATCCTGGCCTTTTTCTGGCTTGGACAACGTAGTAATGTGGTATCACACTGAAACTGTCAATAAAAGCTGGTTCCGATTAGTATTTTAGAGGATAACGCTGGTTGTGTCTGGGTTAGTTCTGGTATTTGCAATCATCTGGCACATACTTTCGCGTTTTTGCATACTTCTTGGCCAGATCCAGGGTTCTTTCTGGTTTGGATACCGTAATAATGACGCTCCACACCGAAACAGTAAATTAAACCTGGTTGCGATTAATATTTTGGAGGATAACGCTGGTTATGTCTGGGTTAGTTCTGGTATTTGCAATCATCTGTCTCATACGTTCGCAATTATCGCATACTTGTTGGCCAGATCCCGGGCTTTTTCTGGTTTGGATCACGTAGTAATATGGTACCACACTAAAACAGTCAATTAAACCTGGTTGCGAGTAATATTTTGGAGGATAACGCTGGTTATGTCGGGGTTAGTTCTGGTATTTGCAATCATCTGGCTCGTACCTTCGCATATTTCGCCTACTTGTTGGCAAGATCCGGGGCTTTTTTTGGTTTGCATCACGTAGTAATGTGGTACCACACTGAAACAGTCAAATAAACCTGGTTCCGATTAATATTTTACAGGATAACGCCGGCTATGTCTCGTTAGGTCTGGGATTTTCCCTCATCTGGCTCGTACCTCCGCATTTTTCGCATACTTGTTGGCAAGATCCTGGGCTTTTTTTGTTTGGATCACGTAGTAATGCGGTACCACACCGAAGCAGTCATTTCAACCTGGTTGCGAGTAATATTTTGGAGGATAACGCCGGTTATGTCTCGGTTAGGTCTAGGATTTGACCTCATCTGGCTCATACTTTCGCATTTCTCGCATACTTGTTGGCCAGATCCAGGGCTTTTTCTGGTTTGTATCCCGTCGTAATGTGGTTCCACACCGAAACAGTCAATTAAACCTGGTTGCGATTATTATTTTAGACGATAACGCTGGTTATGTCACGGCCAGGTCTGGGATTTGCCGTCATCTGGCACGAATTTTCGCATTTCTCGCATACTTGTTGGCCAGATCCTGGGCTTTTTCTGGTGTGGATCACGTAGTAATGTGGTACCACACTGAAACAGGCAATAAAAGCTGGTTCCGATTAGTATTTTAGAGGATAACGCTGGCTATGTCTGGTTTAATTCTGGTATTTGCAATCATCTGGCTCGTACCTTCGCATTTTTCGCCTACTTGTTGGCAAGATCCTGGGCTTTTTCATGCTTGGACCACGTAGTAATGTGATGCCACACTGAAACAGTCAAATAAACCTGGTTCCGATCCATATTTTACAGGATAACGCCGGCTATGTCTGGGTTAGGTCTGGTATTTGCCATCATCTGGCTCGTACTTTCGCATTTTTCGCTTACTTGTTGGCCAGATTCTGGCCTTTTTCTGGTTTGGATCACGTTGTAATGCGGTACCACACTGAGACAGTCAATAAAATCTGGTTCCGGTTAGTATTTTAGAGGATAACGCCGGTTATGTCACGGTAAGGTCTGGGATTTGCCGTCATCTGGCTCGTAATTTCGCATTTTTCGCATACTTGTTGGCCAGATCCTGGCCTTCTTCATGCTTGGACCACGTTGTAATGTGGTACCACACTGAAACAGTCAAATAAACCTGGATCCGATTAGTATTTTAGAGGATAACGCTGGTTATGTCTGGTTTAGTTCTGGTATTTGCAATCATCTGGCTCGTACCTTCGCATTTTTCCCCTACTTGTGGCAAGATCCTGGGCTTTTTCTGGTTTAGATCACGTAGAAATGTTGTTCCACACCGAAACAGTCAATTAAACCTGGTTGCGATTAATATTTTAGACGATAACGCCGGTTATGTCACGGTCAGGTCTGGGATTTGCCGTCATCTGGCACGAATTTTCGCATTTCTCGCATACTTGTTGGCCAGATCCTGGGCTTTTTCTGGTGTCGATCACGTAGTAATGTGGTACCACACTGAAACAGGCAATAAAAGCTGGTTCCGATTAGTATTTTACAGGATAACGCTGGTTATGTCTGGTTTAGTTCTGGTATTTGCAATCATCTGGCTCGTACCTTCGCATTTTTCGCCTACTTGTTGGCAAGATCCTGGGATTTTTCATGCTTGGACCACGTAGTAATGTGGTGCCACACTGAAACAGTCAAATAAACCTGGTTCCGATCCATATTTTACAGGATAACGCCGGCTATGTCTGGGTTTAGGTCTGGTATTTGCCATCATCTGGCTCGTACTTTCGCATTTTTCGCTTACTTGTTGGCAAGATCCTGGGCTTTTTCATGCTTGGACCACGTAGTAATGTGGTACCACACTCAGACAGTCAATTAAACATGGTTGCGATTAATATTTTAGAGGATAGCGCCTGTTATTTCTCGGTTAGGTCTGGGATTTGCCCTCATCTGTCTCGTACTTTCGCATTTTTCGCCTACTTGTTGGCAGGATCCTGGGCTTTTTCATGCCTGGATCACGTAGTAATGCGGTACCACACCGAAGCAGTCAATTAAACCTGGTGGCGATTAATATTTTAGAGGATAACGCCGGTTTTGTCTCGGTTAGGTCTGGGATTTTCCCTCATCTGGCTCGTAATTTCGCATTTTTCGCATACTTGTGGCAACATCCTGGGTTTTTTCTGGTTTGGATCAGGTAGTAATGCGGTACCACACCGTAACAGTCAATTAAACCTGGTTCAGAATAGCATTTTAGAGGATAATGCAGGTTACGTCTGGGTAATTTCTGGTATTTGCAATCATCTGGCTCATACTTTCGCGTTTTTCGCACACTTGTTGGCCAGATCCTGGGTTTTTTCTGGTTTGGATCCCGTAGTAATGAGGTTCCATACCGGAACAGTCAATTAAACCAGGTGGTGATTAATATTTTAGAGGATAACGCCGGTTATGTCTCGGTTGGGTCTGGGATTTTCCCTCATCTGGCTCGTAATTTCGCATTTTTCGCATACTTGTGGGCCAGATCCTGGCCTTTTTCATGCTTGGACCGCGTAGTAATGTGGTACCACACTGAAACAGTCAAATAAACATGGTTCCGATTAATATTTTACAGGATAACGCCGGCTATGGCTGGGTTAGGTCTGGTATTTGCCCTCATCTGGCTCGTACTTTCGCATTTTTCGCATACTTGTTGGCCAGATCCTGGGCTTTTTCTGGTTTAGATCACGTAGTAATGTTGTTCCACACCGAAACAGTCAATTAAACCTGGTTCAGAATAGCATTTTAGAGGATAATGCAGGTTACGTCTGGGTAATTTCTGGTATTTGCAATCATCTGGCTCATACTTTCGCGTTTTTCGCACACTTGTTGGCCAGATCCTGGGTTTTTTCTGGTTTGGATCCCGTAGTAATGAGGTTCCATACCGGAACAGTCAATTAAACCAGGTGGTGATTAATATTTTAGAGGATAACGCCGGTTATGTCTCGGTTGGGTCTGGGATTTTCCCTCATCTGGCTCGTAATTTCGCATTTTTCGCATACTTGTGGGCCAGATCCTGGCCTTTTTCATGCTTGGACCGCGTAGTAATGTGGTACCACACTGAAACAGTCAAATAAACATGGTTCCGATTAATATTTTACAGGATAACGCCGGCTATGGCTGGGTTAGGTCTGGTATTTGCCCTCATCTGGCTCGTACTTTCGCATTTTTCGCATACTTGTTGGCCAGATCCTGGGCTTTTTCTGGTTTAGATCACGTAGTAATGTTGTTCCACACCGAAACAGTCAATTAAACCTGGTTCAGAATAGCATTTTAGAGGATAATGCAGGTTACGTCTGGGTAATTTCTGGTATTTGCAATCATCTGGCTCATACTTTCGCGTTTTTCGCACACTTGTTGGCCAGATCCTGGGTTTTTTCTGGTTTGGATCCCGTAGTAATGAGGTTCCATACCGGAACAGTCAATTAAACCAGGTGGTGATTAATATTTTAGAGGATAACGCCGGTTATGTCTCGGTTGGGTCTGGGATTTTCCCTCATCTGGCTCGTAATTTCGCATTTTTCGCATACTTGTGGGCCAGATCCTGGCCTTTTTCATGCTTGGACCGCGTAGTAATGTGGTACCACACTGAAACAGTCAAATAAACATGGTTCCGATTAATATTTTACAGGATAACGCCGGCTATGTCTGGGTTAGGTCTGGTATTTGCCCTCATCTGGCTCGTACTTTCGCATTTTTCGCATACTTGTTGGCCAGATCCTGGGCTTTTTCTGGTTTAGATCACGTAGTAATGTTGTTCCACACCGAAACAGTCAATTAAACCTGGTTCAGAATAGCATTTTAGAGGATAATGCAGGTTACGTCTGGGTAATTTCTGGTATTTGCAATCATCTGGCTCATACTTTCGCGTTTTTCGCACACTTGTTGGCCAGATCCTGGGTTTTTTCTGGTTTGGATCCCGTAGTAATGAGGTTCCATACCGGAACAGTCAATTAAACCAGGTGGTGATTAATATTTTAGAGGATAACGCCGGTTATGTCTCGGTTGGGTCTGGGATTTTCCCTCATCTGGCTCGTAATTTCGCATTTTTCGCATACTTGTGGCAAGATCCTGGGCTTTTTCTGGTTTGGATCAGGTAGTAATGCGGTACCACACCGTAACAATCAATTAAACCTGGTTCAGAATAGCATTTTAGAGGATCATGCAGGTTACGTCTGGGTTAGTTCTGGTATTTGGAATCATCTGGCTCATACTTTCGCGTTTTTCGCACACTTGTTGGCCAGATCCTGGGTTTTTTCTGGTTTGGATCCCGTAGTAATGAGGTTCCATACCGAAACAGTCAATAAAACCTGGTGGGGATTAATATATTAGCGGATAACGCCGGTTATGTCTGGGTTAGGTCTGGGATTTGCCCTCATCTGGCTCGTACCTTCGCATTTCTCGCATACTTGTTGGCCAGATCCTGGGCTTTTTCTGGTTTAGATCACGTAGTAATGTTGTTCCACACCGAAACAGTCAATTAAACCTGGTTGCGATTAATATTTTAGACGATAACGCCGGTTATGTCACGGTCAGGTCTGGGATTTGCCCACATCTGGCTCGTACTTTCGCATTTTTCGCATACTTGTTGGCCAGATCCTGGGCTTTTTCTGGTTTGGATAACGTAGTAATGTGGTACCACACCGAAACAGTCAATTAAACCTGGTTGCGATTAATAGCTTAGAGAATAACGCCGGTTATGTCTCGGTTAGTTCTGGGATTTGCCCTCATCTGTCTAGTACTTTCGCATTTCTCGCATACTTGTTTGCCAGATCCTGGGCTTTTTCTGGTTTGGATCACGTAGTAATGTGGTACCACACTGAAACAGTCAATAAAAGCTGGTTCCGATTAGTATTTTAGAGGTTAACGCTGATTGTGTCTGGGTTAGTTCTGGTATTTGCAATGATCTGGCACATACTTTCGCGTTTTTCGCATACTTCTTGGCCAGATCCAGGGTTCTTTCTGGTTTGGATCCCGTAATAATGACGCTCCACACCGAAACAGTAAATTAAACCTGGTTGCGATTAATATTTTGGAGGATAACGCTGGTTATGTCTGGGTTAGTTCTGGTATTTGCAATCATCTGTCTCATACGTTCGCAATTATCGCATACTTGTTGGCCAGATCCCGGGCTTTTTCCGGTTTGGATCACGTAGTAATGTGGTACCACACTGAAACAGTCAATTAAACCTGGTTGCGAGTAATATTTTGGAGGGTAACGCTGGTTATGTCGGGGTTAGTTCTGGTATTTGCAATCATCTGTCTCATACGTTCGCAATTATCGCATACTTGTTGGCCAGATCCTGGGCTTTTCCTGGTTTGGATCACGTAGTAATGCGGTACCACAAAGTAACAGTCAATTAAACCTGGTTGCGATTAATATGTTGGAGGATAACGCCGGTTATGTCTGGGTTAGGTCTGGGATTTGACCTCATCTGGCTCGTACTTTCGCATTTCTCGCATACTTGTTGGCCAGATCCTGGGCTTTTTCTGGTTTAGATGACGTAGTAATGTGGTTCCACACCGAAACAGTCAATTAAACCTGGTTGCGATTAATATTTTAGACGATAACGCCGGTTATGTCACGGTCAGGTCTGGGATTTGCCGTCATCTGGCACGAATTTTCGCATTTCTCGCATACTTGTTGGCCAGATCCTGGGCTTTTTCTGGTTTGGATCACGTAGTAATGTGGTACCACACTGAAACAGGCAATAAAAGCTGGTTCCGATTAGTATTTTAGAGGATAACGCTGGTTATGTCTGGTTTAGTTCTGGTATTTGCAATCATCTGGCTCGTACCTTCGCATTTTTCGCCTACTTGTTGGCAAGATCCTGGGCTTTTTCATGCTTGGACCACGTAGTAATGTGGTACCACACTGAGACAGTCAATAAAATCTGGTTACGGTTAGTATTTTAGAGGATAACGCCGGTTATGTCACGGTCAGGCCAGGGATTTGCCCTCATCTGGCTCGTACTTTCGCATTTCTCGCATACTTGTTGGCCAGATCCTGGGCTTTTTCTGGTTTAGATCACGTAGTAATGTGGTCCCACACCGAAACAGTCAATTAAACCTGGTTGCGATTAATATTTTAGACGATAACGCCGGTTATGTCACGGTCAGGTCTGGGATTAGCCGTCATCTGGCTCGAATTTTCGCATTTCTCGCATACTTGTTGGCCAGATCCTGGGCTTTTTCTGGTTTGGATCACGTAGTAGTGTGGTACCACACTGAAACAGTCAATAAAAGCTGGTTCCGAATAGTATTTTAGAGGATAACGCTGGTTATGTCACGGTTGGGTCTGGGATTTTCCCTCATCTGGCTCGTAATTTCGCATTTTTCGCGTACTTGTGGGCCAGATCCTGGCCTTTTTCACGCTTGGACCACGTAGTAATGTAGTACCACACTGAAACAGTCAAATAAACATGGTTCCGATTAATATTTTACAGGATAACGCCGGCTATGTCTGGGTTAGGTCTGGTATTTGCCCTCATCTGGCTCGTACTTTCGCATTTTTCGCATACTTGTTGGCCAGATCCTGGGCTTTTTCTGGTTTAGAACACGTAGTAATGTGGTTCCACACCGAAACAGTCAATTAAACCTGGTTGCGATTAATATTTTAAACGATAACGCCGGTTATGTCACTGTCAGGTCTGGGATTTGCCGTCACCTGGCTCGAATTTTCGCATTTCTCACATACTTGTTGGCCAGATCCTGGCCTTTTTCATGCTTGGACCACGTAGTAATGTGGTACCACACTGAAACAGTCAAATAAACCTGGTTCCGATTAGTATTTTAGAGGATAACGCTGGTTACGTCTGGGTTAGATCTGGTATTTGCAATCATCTGGCACATACTTTCGCGTTTTTCGCATACTTGTTGGGCAGATCCTGGGTTTTTTCTGGTTTGGATCCCGTAGTAATGAGGTTCCACACCGAAGCAGTCAATTCAACCTTGTGGCGATTAATATTTTAGAGGATAACGCCGGTTATGTCTCGGTTAGGTCTGGGATTTGACCTTATCTGGCTCATACTTTCGCATTTCTCGCATACTTGTTGGCCAGATCCAGGGCTTTTTCTGGTTTGTATCCCGTCGTAATGTGGTTCCACACCGAAACAGTCAATTAAACCCGGTTGCGATTAATATTTTAGAGGATAACGCCGGTTATGTCTGGGTTAGGTCTGGGATTTGCCCTCATCTGGCTCGTACCTTCGCATTTTCCGCCTACTTGTTGGCATGATCCTGGGCTTTTTCATGCTTGGACCACGTAGTAATGTGGTACCACACTGAAGCAGTCAAATAAACCTGGTTCCGATCAATATTTTACAGGATAACGCCGGCTATGGCTGGTTTAGTTCTGGTATTTGCAATCATCTGGCTCGTACCTTCGCATTTTTCGCCTACCTGTGGCAAGATCCTGGGCTTTTTCTGGTTTGGATCAGGTAGTAATGCGGTACCACACCTTAACAGTCAATTAAACATGGTTCCGAATAGTATTTTAGGGGATAACGCAGGTTACGTCTGGGTTAGTTCTGGTATTTGCTATCATCTGGCATATACTTTCGTGTTTTTCGCACACTTGTTGGGCAGATCCTGGCCTTTTTCTGGCTCGGACCAAGTAGTAATGTGGGACCACACTCAGACAGTCAATAAAACCTGGTTGCGATTAATATTTTAGAGGATAGCGCCGGTTATTTCTCGGTTAGGTCTGGGATTTGCCCTCATCTGTCTCGTACTTTCGCATTTTTCGCATACTTGTTGGCCAGATCCTGGCCTTTTTCTGGTCTCTATCACGTAGTAATGCGGTACCACGCCGAAACAGTCAATTAAACCTGGTTGCGATTAATATTTTAGAGGATAACGCCGGTTATGTCTCGTTTGGTCTGGGATTTGCCCTCATCTGGCACGTACTTTCGCATTTCTCGCATACTTGTTGGCCAAATCCTGGGCTTTTTCTGGTTTGGATCACGTAGTAATGTGGTAACACACTGAAACAGTCAATAAAAGCAGGTTCTGATTAGTATTTTAGAGGATAACGCTGGTTATGTCTGGTTTAGTTCTGGTATTTGCCCTCATCTGGCTCGTACTTTCGCATTTCTCGCATACTTGGTGACCAGATCCTCGCCTTCTTCATGCTTGGACCACTTAGTAATGTGGTACCACACTGAAACAGTCAAATAAACATGGTTCCGATTAATATTTTACAGGATAACGCCGGCTATGTCTGGGTTAGCTCTGGTATTTGCCCTCATCTGGCTCTTACCTTCGCGTTTTTCGCATACATCTTGGCAAGATCCTGGCCTTCTTCTGGTTTGGATCACGTAGTAATGCGGTACCACACCGAAACAGTCAATTAAACCTGGTTGCGATTAATATTTTAGAGGATAACGCCGGTAATGTCTGGGTTAGGTCTGGGATTTGCCCTCATCTGGCTCGTACCTTCGCATTTTTCGCCTACTTGTTGGCAAGATCCTGGGCTTTTCCTGGTTTGGATCACGTAGTAATGCGGTACCACACTGAAACAGTCTATTGAACCTGGTTTCGATCAATATATTAGAGGATAACGCATGTTATGTCTAGGTTAGGCCGGGGATTTGCCCACATCAGATTCATACCTTCGCATTCTTCACATACATGTTGGCCAGATCCTGGGTATATTCTAGTTTGGATCACGTAGTAATGTGGCACCACACTGAAACAGTCCATTAAACCTGGTTTCGATCAATATTTTAGAGGATAACGCAAGTTAGGTCTAGGTTAGGCCAGGGATTTGCCACATCAGGGTCATACTTTCACATTTTTCGCATACATGATGGCCATATCCTGGGTTTTTTCTGGTTTAGATCACGTAGTAATGTGGTACCACACTGAAACAGTCGATTAAACCTGGTTTCGATCAATATTTTAGAGGATAGCGAATGTTAGGTCTAGGTTAGGCCAGGGATTTGCCCTCATCAGGGTCATACTTTCGCAGTTTTAACATACATGTTGACCTGAGCGAGGTTTTTTTCTGCTTTGGATCACGTAGTATTGTGGTACCACACTGAAACAGTCAATTAAACCTGGTCTTGATAAATATTTTAGAGGATAACGCATGTTAGATCTGGGTTAGGTCTACGATTTGCCCTCATCAGGCTCATACTTTCGCATATTTCTCATACTTGTTGGCTAGATCCTGGGCTTTTTCTGGATTGGAACACGTAGTAATGTGGTACAACACTGAAACTGTCAATTAGACGTGGTTTTCGTCAATATTTTAGAGGATAATACATGTTAGGTCTAGGTTAGGTCTGGGATTTGCCCTCATCTGGGTCATACATTCGCAGTTTCAAAATACATGTTGACCTGATCGATGGTTTCTTCTGCTTTGGATCACGTAGTAAAGTGGTACCACACTGAAACAGTCAATTAAACCTGGTTTCGATCAATATTTTAGAGGATAGGACATGTTAGGTCTAGGTTAAAACTGGGATTTGCTCTCATCGGGCTCATACTTTCGTATATTTCTCATTCTTGTTGGCCAGATCCCAGGCTTCCACTGGTTTGCATCACGTAGTAATGTGGTACCACACTGAAACAGTCAATTAAATCTGGTCTTGATAAATATTTTAGAGAATAACGCACGTTAAGTCTAGGTTAGGCCTGGGATTTGCCCTCATCAGGGTCATATTTTCGCATTTTTTACATACTTGTTGAACAGATCCTGGGCTTTTCTGGTTTGGATCACGTAGTGATGTGGTACCACACTGAAACAGTCGATTAATCCTGATTTCGATCAATATTTAAGAGGATAACACATGTTAAGTCTAGGTTACGTCTAGGATTTGCCCACACCAGTCTCATACTTTCGCATTCTACACATACATCTTGAACAGATCTTGGGTTTTTTCTTGTTTCGATCACGTATTAATGTGGTACCACACTGAGACAGTCAATTAAACCTGGTTTCGATGAGTATTTTAGAGGATAACACATGTTAGGTCTAGGATAGGTCTGGGATTTGCCTTCATCAGGGTCATACTTTCGCAGTTTTAAAATACATGTTGACCTGATCGATGGATTTTTCTGCTTTGGATCACGTACTAATGTGGTACCACTGTGAAACAGTCCATTCAACCTGGTTTCGATCAATATTTTAGAGGATAACGCATGTTAGGTCCAGGTTAGGCCAGGGATTTGCCCTCATCGGGGTCATACTTCAGCAGTCTTAACATACATGTTCAACGGATCCTGGGTTTTTTCTGGTTTGGTTCACGTAGTAATGTGGTACCACACTGAAACGGTCAATTAAACCTGGTTTCCATAAATATTTTAGAGGACAACGCATGTTAGGTCTAGGTTAGGCCTGGGATTTGCCCTCATCAGGGTCATATTTCAGCAGTCTTAACATACATGTTCAACGGATCCTGGGTTTTTTCTGGTTTGGTTCACGTAGTAATGTGGTACCACACTGAAACATTCAATTAAACCTGGTCTTGATAAATATTTTAGAGGACAACGCAAGTTAGGTACCACACCGAAACAGTCAATTAAACCTGGTTGCGATTAATATTTTAGAGGATAACGCCGGTTATGTCTCGGTTAGGTCTGGGATTTGCCCTCATCTGGCACGTACTATCGCTTTTCTCGCATACTTGTTGGCCAGATCCTGGGCTTTTACTGGTTTGGATCATGTAGTAATGTGGTAACACACTGAAACAGTCAATAAAAGCAGGTTCTGATTAGTATTTTAGAGGATAACGCTGGTTATGTCTGGTTTAGTTCTGGTATTTGCCCTCATCTGGCTCGTACTTTCGCATTTCTCGCATACTTGGTGACCAGATCCTCGCCTTTTTCATGCTTGGACCACGTAGTAATGTGGTACCACACTGAAACAGTCAAATAAACATGGTTCCGATTAATATTTTACAGGATAACGCCGGCTATGTCTGGGTTAGGTCTGGTATTTGCCCTCATCTGGCTCATACCTTCGCATTTTTCTCATACTTGTTGGCCAGATCCTGGCCTTTTTCATGCTTGGACCACGTAGTAATGTGGTACCACACCGAAACAGTCAATTAAACCTGGTTGCGATTAATATTTTAGAGGATAACGCCGGTAATGTCTGGGTTAGGTCTGGGATTTGCCCTCATCTGGCTCGTACTTTCGCATTTTTCGCATACTTGTTGGCCAGATCCTGGCCTTTTTCTGGTCTGTATCACGTAGTAATGCGGTACCACGCCGAAACAGTCAATTAAACCTGGTTGCGATTAATATTTTAGAGGATAACGCCGGTTATGACTCGGTTAATTCTGGGATTTGCCCTCATCTGGCTAGTACTTTCGCATTTCTCGCATACTTTTTGGCCAGATCCTGGGCTTTTTCTGGTTTGGATCACGTAGTAATGTGGTAACACACTGAAACGGTCAATAAAAGCAGGTTCAGATTAGTATTTCAGAGGATAACGCTGGTTATGTCTGGTTTAGTTCTGGTATTTGCAATCATCTGGCTCGTACCTTCGCATTTTTCGCCTACTTGTTGGCAGGATCCTGGGCTTTTTCATGCTTCGATCACGTAGTAATGCGGTACCACACCGAAGCAGTCAATTAAACCTGGTGGCGATTAATATTTTAGAGGATAACGCCGGTTTTGTCTCGGTTAGGTCTGGGATTTTCCCTCATCTGGCTCGTAATTTCGCATTTTTCGCATACTTGTGGCAAGATCCTGGGCTTTTTCTGGTTTGGACCACGTAATAATGTGTTACCACACTGAAACAGTCAAATAAACATGGTTCCGATTAATATTTAACAGGATAACGCCGGCTATGTCTGGGTTAGGTCTGGTATTTGCCCCTCATCTGGCTCGTACTTTCGCATTTTTCGCATACTTGTTCTTCAGATGCTGGGCTTTCTCTGGTTTGGGTCACGTAGTAATGTGGTACCACACTGAAACAGTCAATTCAACCTGGTGGCGATTAATATTTTAAAGGATAACGCCGGTTATGTCTCCGTTAGGTTTGGGATTTTCCCACATCTGGCTCGTAATTTCGCATTTTTCGCATACTTGTTGGCCAGATCCTGGCCTTTTTCATGCTTGGACCACGTAGTAATGTGGTACCACACTGAAACAGTCAAATAAACCTGGTTCCGATTAGTATTTTAGAGGATAACGCTGGTTATGTCTGGTTTAGTTCTGGTATTTGCAATCTTCTGGCTCGTACCTTCGCATTTTTCGCCAACTTGTGGCAAGATCCTGGGCTTTTTCAGGTTTGGATCAGGTAGTAATGCGGTACCACACCTTAACAGTCAATTAAACCTGGTTCCGAATAGTATTTTAGAGGATAACGCAGGTTACGTCTGGGTTAGTTCTGGTATTTGCAATCATCTGGCACATACTTTCGCGTTTTTCGCATACTTGTTGGGCAGATCCTGGGTTTTTACTGGTTTGGATCCCGTAGTAATGAGGTTCCACACCGAAGCAGTCAGTTCAACCTGGTGGCGATTAATATTTTAGAGGATAACGCCGGTTATGTCTCGGTTAGGTCTGGGATTTGACCTCATCTGGCTCATACTTTCGCATTTCTCGCATACTTGTTGGCCAGATCCAGGGCTTTTTCTGGTTTGTATCCCGTCGTAATGTGGTTCCACACAGAAACAGTCAATTAAACCCGGTTGCGATTAATATTTTAGAGGATAACGCCGGTTATGTCTGGGTTAGGTCTGGGATTTGCCCTCATCTGGCTCGTACTTTCGCATTTCTCGCATACTTGTCGGCCAGATCCTGGGCTTCTTCTGGTTTGGATTCGTAGTATTGTGGTACCACACTGAAACAGTCAATAAAAGCTGGTTCCGATTAGTATTTTAGAGGATAACGCTGGTTATGTCTGGATTAGTTCTGGTATTTGCAATCATCTGGCTCGTACCTTCGCATTTTCCGCCTACTTGTTGGCATGATCCTGGGCTTTTTCATGCTTGGACCACGTAGTAATGTGGTACCACACTGAAGCAGTCAAATAAACCTGGTTCCGATTAATATTTTACAGGATAACGCCGGCTATGTCTCGGTTAGGTCTGGGATTTTCCCTCATCTGGCTCGTACCTTCGCATTTTTCGCCTATTTGTTGGCAAGATCCTGGGCTTTTTCTGATTTGGACCACGTAGTAATGTGGTGCCACACTGTAACAGTCAAATAAACCTGGTTCCGATCAATATTTTACAGGATAACGCATGTTAGGTCTAGGATAGGCCGGGGTTTTTCACTCATCAGACCCATACTTTCGCATTCTTCACATACTTGTTGAACGGATCCTGGGTTTTTACTGGTTTGGAACACGTAGTAATGTGGGACCACACTGAAACAATCAATTAAACCTGGTCTTGATAAATATTTTAGAGGATAACGCATATTAGGTCTGGGTTAGTTCTAGGATTTGCCATCGTCAGTCTCATACTTTCGCATATTTCTCATACTTGATGGCTAGATCCTGGGCTTTTTCTGGATTGCATCACGCAGTAATGAAGTACAACACTGAAACAGTCAATTAAACCTGGTTTCCATCAATATTTTAGAGGACAACGCATGTTAGGTTTAGGTTTGCCCTGGGATTTTCACTCATCAGACTCATACATTCGCATTCTTCACATACTTGTTGAACTGATCCTGGGTTTTTTCTGGATTGGTTCGCGTAGTAATGTGGTACCACACTGGAACATTCAATTAAACCTGGTCTTGATAAATATTTTAGAGGATAACGCATCTTAGGTTTGGGTTAGTTCTAGGATTTGCCCTCATTGGGCTCATACTTTCGCATATTTCTCTTACTTCATGGCTAGATCCTCGGCTGTTTCTGGATTGTGTCACGTAGTAATGTGGCACCACGCTGAAACAGTCAATTAAACCTGGTTTCGTTCAATATTTTAGAGGATAACGCAAGTTAGGTCTGGGATAGGTCTGGGATTTGCCCTCATCAGGCTCATACTTTCGCGTTTTTCACATACTTGTTGAACAGATCCTGGGTTTTTTCCGGTTTGGGTCACGTAGTAGTGTGGTACCACACTGAAACAGTCGATTAAACCTGGTTTCGATCAATATTTTTGAGGATAACGCATGTTAGGTCTAGGTTAGGCCGGGGATTTTCACTCATCAAACTCATACTTTCGCATTCTTCAAATACTTGTTGAACGGATCCTGGGTTCTTTTCTGGTTTGGATCACATAGTAATGTGGGACCACACTGAAACAATCAATTAAACCTGGTCATGATGAATATTTTAGAGGATAACACATGTTAGGTCTGGGTTAGGACTAGGTTTTGCCCTCGTCAGGCTCATACTTTCGCATATTTCTCATACTTCATGGCTAGATCCTGGGCTGTTTCTGGATTGTATCACGTAGTAATGTGGTACCACGCTGAAACAGTCAATTAAACATGGTTTCGATCAATATTTTAGAGGATAACGCAAGTTAGGTCTGGGATAGGTCTGGGATTCGCCCCCATCAGGCTCATACTTTCGCGTTTTTCACATACTTATTGAACAGATCCTGGGTTTTTTCTGGTTTGGATCACGTAGTAGTGTGGTACCACACTGAAACAGTCCATTAAACCTGGTTGGGATCAATATTTTAGAGGATAACGCATGTTAGGTCTAGGTTAGGTCTGGGATTTTCACTCATCAGACTCATACTTTCGCATTCTTCACATACTTGTTGAACGGATCCTGGGTTTTTTCTGGTTTGGATCACGTAGTAATGTGGGACCACACTGAAACAATCAATTAAACCTGGTCTTGATAAATATTTTAGAGGATAACGCATGTTAGGTCTGGGATAGGTCTGGGATTTGCCCTCATCAGACTCATACTTTCGCACACTTCACATACTCGTTGAACAGATCCTGGGTTATTTTCTGGTTTGGATCACATAGTAACGTGGTACCACACTGAAAAAGTCGATTAAACCAGGTTTTGATCAATATTTTTGAGGATAACGCACGTTAGGTCTAGGTTAGGCCTGGGATTTTCACTCATCAGACTCATACTTTCGCATTCTTCACATACTTGTTGAACGGATCCTGGGTTTTTTCTGGTTTGGATCACGTAGTAATGTGGACCACACTGAAACAATCAATTAAACCTGGTCTTGATAAATATTTTAGAGGATAACGCATATTAGGTCTGGGTTAGGTCTAGGATTTGCCCTCGTCAGGCTCATACTTTCGCATATTTCTCATACTTCATGGCTAGATCCTGGGCTATTTCTGGATTGGATCACGTAGTAATGTGGTACACACTGAAACAGTCGATTAAACCAGGTTTCGATCAATATTTTTGAGGATAACGCAAGTTAGGTATGGGATAGGTCTGGGATTTGCCCTCATCAGGCTCATACTTTCGCATTTTTCACATACTTGTTGAACAGATCCTGGGTTTTTTCTGGTTTGGATCACGTAGTAATGTGGGACCACACTGAAGCAGTCAATTAAACCTGGTTTCGAACAATATTTTAGAGAATAATTCATGTTAGGTCTAGGTTAGGTCTGAAATTTGCTTTCATCAGGCTCATTCTTTCGCATATTTCTCATACTTGATGGCTAGATCCTGGGCATTTTCTGGATTGCATCACGCAGTAATGAAGTACAACACTGAAACAGTCAATTAAACCTGGTTTCCATCAATTTTTTAGAGGACAACGCATTTTAGGTCTAGGTTAGGCCTGGGATTTGCCCTCATCAGGGTCATACTTTCGCAGTTTTAATATACATGTTGACGTGATCGAGGGTTTTTTCTGGTTTGGATCACGTAATAATGTGGTACCACACTGAAACATTCAATTAAACCTGGTCTTGATAATTATTTTAGAGGATAACGCATGTTAGGTCTGGGTTAGGTCTAGGATTTGCCCTCATCATGCTCATGCTTTCGCATATTTCTCATACTTCATGGCTGGATCCTGGGCAATTTCTGGATTGGATCACGTAGTAGTGTGGTACCACACTGAAACAGTCAATTAAACCTGGTTTTGATCAATATTTTAGAGAACAATTCATGCTAGGTCTAGGTTAGGTCTGGGATTTGCTCTCATCAGGCTCATTCATTCTCATATTTCTCATACTTGATGGCTAGATCCTGGGCTTTTTCTGGATTGCATCACGTAGTAATGAAGTACAACACTGAAACAGTCAACTAAACCTGGTTTCCATCAATATTTTAGAGGACAACGCATGTTAGGTCTAGGTTAGGCCTGGGATTTGCCCTCATCAGGCTCATACTTTCGCGTTTTTCACATACTTGTTGAACAGATCCTGGGTTCTTTTCTGGTTTGGATCACATAGTAATGTGGGACCACACTGAAACAATCAATTAAACCTGGTCATGATAAATATTTTAGAGGATAACACATGTTAGGTCTGGGTTAGGACTAGGTTTTGCCCTCGTCAGGCTCATACTTTCGCATATTTCTCATACTTCATGGCTAGATCCTGGGCTGTTTCTGGATTGTATCACGTAGTAATGTGGTACCACGCTGAAACAGTCAATTAAACCTGGTTTCGATCAATATTTTAGAGGATAACGCAAGTTAGGTCTGGGATAGGTCTGGGATTCGCCCCCATCAGGCTCATACTTTCGCGTTTTTCACATACTTGTTGAACAGATCCTGGGTTTTTTCTGGTTTGGATCACGTAGTAGTGTGGTACCACACTGAAACAGTCCATTAAACCTGGTTGGGATCAATATTTTAGAGGATAACGCATGTTAGGTCTAGGTTAGGTCTGGGATTTTCACTCATCAGACTCATACTTTCGCATTCTTCACATACTTGTTGACAAGATCCTGGGTTTTTTCTGGGTTGGATCACGTAGTAATGTGGGACCATACTGAAACAATCAATTAAACCTGGTCTTGATAAATATTTTAGAGGATAACGCATGTTAGGTCTGGGATAGGTCTGGGATTTGCCCTCATCAGACTCATACTTTCGCACACTTCACATACTCGTTGAACAGATCCTGGGTTATTTTCTGGTTTGGATCACATAGTAATGTGGTACCACACTGAAAAAGTCGATTAAACCAGGTTTTGATCAATATTTTTGAGGATAACGCACGTTAGGTCTAGGTTAGGCCTGGGATTTTCACTCATCAGACTCATACTTTCGCATTCTTCACATACTTGTTGAACGGATCCTGGGTTTTTTCTGGTTTGGATCACGTAGTAATGTGGACCACACTGAAACAGTCAACTAAACCTGGTTTTGATCAATATTTTAGAGAACAATTCATGCTAGGTCTAGGTTAGGTCTGGGATTTGCTCTCATCAGGCTCATTCATTCTCATATTTCTCATACTTGATGGCTAGATCCTGGGCTTTTTCTGGATTGCATCACGTAGTAATGAAGTACAACACTGAAACAGTCAACTAAACCTGGTTTCCATCAATATTTTAGAGGACAACGCATGTTAGGTCTAGGTTAGGCCTGGGATTTGCCCTCATCAGGGTCATACTTTCGCAGTTTTAACATACATGTTGACCTGATCGAGGGTTTTTTCTGCTTTGGATCACGTAGTAAAGTGGTACCACACTGAAACAGTCCATTAAACCTGGTTTGGATCAATATTTTAGAGAATAATTCATGTTAGGTCTAGGTTAGGTCTGCGATTTGCTCTCATCAGGCTCATTCTTTCGCATATTTCTCATACTTGATGGCTAGATCCCGGGCTATTTCTGGATTGCATCACGTAGTAATGAAGTACAACACTGAAACAGTCAATTAAAACTGGTTTCCATCAATATCTTAGAGGACAACGCAAGTTAGGTTTGGGATAGGTCTGGGATTTGCCCTCATCAGGCACATTCTTTCGCATATTTCAGATACTTGATGGCTAGATCCTGGGCTTTCTGGATTGTATCACGCAGTAATGAAGTACAACACTGAAACAGTCAATTAAACCTGGTTTCCATCAATATTTTAGAGGACAACGCATGTTAGGTCTAGGTTAGGCCTGGGATTTGCCCTCATCTGGGTCATACTTTCGCAGTTTTAATATATGTGTTGACGTGATCGAGGGTTTTTTCTGCTTTGGATCACGTAGTAAAGTGGTACCACACTGAAACAGTCCATAAACCTGGTTTGGATCAATATTTTAGAGGATAACGCTTGTAAGGTCTGGGATAGGTCTGGGATTTGCCCTCACCAGGCTCATACTTTCGCATTCTTCACATACTTGTTGAACGGATCCTGGGTTTTTTCTGGTTTGGATCACGTAGTAATGTGGGACCACACTGAAACAATCAATTAAACCTGGTCATGATAAATATTTTAGAGGATAACGCATGTTAGGTCTGGGTTAGGTCTAGGATTTGCCCTCGTCAGGCTCATACTTTCGCATATTTCTCATACTTCATGGCTAGATCCTGGGCTGTTTCTGGATTGTATCACGTATTAATGTGGTACCACGCTGACACAGTCAATTAAACATGGTTCCGAATAGTATTTTAGGGCATAACGCAGGTTACGACTGGGTTAGTCCTGGTATTTGCAATCATCTGGCATATACTTTCGTGTTTTTCGCACACTTGTTGGGCAGATCCTGGCCTTTTTCTGGCTTGGACCAAGTAGTAATGTGGGACCACACTCAGACAGTCAATAAAACCTGGTTGCGATTAATATTTTAGAGGATAGCGCCGGTTATTTCTCGGTTAGGTCTGGGATTTGCCCTCATCTGTCTCGTACTTTCGCATTTTTCGCATACTTGTTGGCCAAATCCTGGGTTATTTTCTGGTTTGGATCACATAGTAATGTGGTACCACACTGAATCAGTCGATTAAACCAGGTTTCGATCAATATTTTTGAGGATAACGCATGTTAGGTCTAGGTTAGGCCGGGGATTTTCACTCATCAAACTCAAACTTTCGCATTCTTCACATACTTGTTGAACGGATCCTGGCCTTTTTCTGGTCTCTATCACGTAGTAATGCGGTACCACGCCGAAACAGTCAATTAAACCTGGTCTTGATAAATATTTTAGAGAACAATTTATGCTAGGTCTAGGTTAGGTCTGGGATTTGCTCTCATCAGGCTCACTCTTTCTCATATTTCTCATACTTGATGGCTAGATCCTGGGCTTTTTCTGGATTGCATCACGTAGTAATGAAGTACAACACTGAAACAGTCAATTAAACCTGGTTTTGATCAATATTTTAGAGAACAATTCATGCTAGGTCTAGGTTAGGTCTGGGATTTGCTCTCATCAGGCTCACTCTTTCTCATATTTCTCATACTTGATGGCTAGATCCTGGGCTTTTTCTGGATTGCATCACGTAGTAATGAAGTACAACACTGAAACAGTCAACTAAACCTGGTTTCCATCAATATTTTAGAGGACAACGCATGTTAGGTCTAGGTTAGGCCTGGGATTTGCCCTCATCAGGGTCATACTTTCGCAGTTTTAACATACATGTTGACCTGATCGAGGGTTTTTCCTGCTTTGGATCACGTAGTAAAGTGGTACCACACTGAAACAGTCCATTAAACCTGGTTTGGATCAATATTTTAGAGGATAACGCATGTTAGGTCTAGGTTAGCCCTGGGATTTTCACTCATCAGACTCATACATTCGCATTCTTCACATACTTGTTGAACTGATCCTGGGTTTTTTCTGGATTGGTTCGCGTAGTAATGTGGTACCACACTGGAACATTCAATTAAACCTGGTCTTGAGAAATATTTTAGAGGATTACGCATCTTAGGTTTGGGTTAGTTCTAGGATTTGCCCTCATCAGGCTCATACTTTCGCATATTTCTCATACTTCATGGCTAGATCCTCGGCTGTTTCTGGATTGTGTCACGTAGTAATGTGGTACCACGCTGAAACAGTCAATTAAACCTGGTTTCGCTCAATATTTTAGAGGATAACGCAAGTTAGGTCTGGGATAGGTCTGGGATTTGCCCTCATCAGGCTCATACTTTCGCGTTTTTCACATACTTGTTGAACAGATCCTGGGTTTTTTCCGGTTTGGGTCACGTAGTAGTGTGGTACCACACTGAAACAGTCGATTAAACCTGGTTTCGATCAATATTTTTGAGGATAACGCATGTTAGGTCTAGGTTAGGCCGGGGATTTTCACTCATCAAACTCATACTTTCGCATTCTTCAAATACTTGTTGAACGGATCCTGGGTTCTTTTCTGGTTTGGATCACGTAGTAATGTGGGACCACACTGAAACAATCAATTAAACCTGGTCATGATAAATATTTTAGAGGATAACACATGTTAGGTCTGGGTTAGGACTAGGTTTTGCCCTCGTCAGGCTCATACTTTCGCATATTTCTCATACTTCATGGCTAGATCCTGGGCTGTTTCCGGATTGTATCACGTAGTAATGTGGTACCACGCTGAAACAGTCAATTAAACCTGGTTTCGATCAATATTTTAGAGGATAACGCAAGTTAGGTCTGGGATAGGTCTGGGATTTGCCCTCATCAGGCTCATACTTTCGCGTTTTTCACATACTTGTTGAACAGATCCTGGGTTTTTTCTGGTTTGGATCACGTAGTAATGTGGGACCACACTGAAGCAGTCAACTAAACCTGGTCTTGATAAATATTTTAGAGGATAACGCATGTTAGGTCTGGGATAGGTCTGGGATTTGCCCTCATCAGACTCATACTTTCGCACACTTCACATACTCGTTGAACAGATCCTGGGTTATTTTCTGGTTTGGATCACATAGTAATGTGGTACCACACTGAAAAAGTCGATTAAACCAGGTTTTGATCAATATTTTTGAGGATAACGCACGTTAGGTCTAGGTTAGGCCTGGGATTTTCACTCATCAGACTCATACTTTCTTCACATTCTTGTTAAACGGATCCTGGGTTTTTTCTGGTTTGGATGACGTAGTAATGTGGACCACACTGAAACAATCAATTAAACCTGGTCTTGATAAATATTTTAGAGGATAACGCATGTTAGGTCTGGGTTAGGTCTAGGATTTGCCCTCGTCAGGCTCATACTTTCGCATATTTCTCATACTTCATGGCTAGATCCTGGGCTATTTCTGGATTGGATCACGTAGTAATGTGGTACCACACTGAAACAGTCGATTAAACCTGGTCTTGATAAATATTTTAGAGGATAACGCATGTTAGGTCTGGGTTAGGTCTAGGATTTGCCCTCATCAGGCTCTTGCTTTCGCATATTTCTCATACTTCATGGCTGGATCCTGGGCAATTTCTGGATTGGATCACGTAGTAGTGTGGTACCACACTGAAACAGTCAATTAAACCTGGTTTTGATCAATGTTTTAGCGAACAATTCATGCTAGGTCTAGGTTAGGTCTGGGATTTGCTCTCATCAGGCTCATTCTTTCTCATATTTCTCATACTTGATAACTAGATCCTGGGCTTTTTCTGGATTGCATCACGTAGTAATGAAGTACAACACTGAAACAGTCAACTAAACCTGGTTTCCATCAATATTTTAGAGGACAACGCATGTTAGGTCTAGGTTAGGCCTGGGATTTGCCCTCATCAGGGTCATACTTTCGCAGTTTTAACATACATGTTGACCTGATCGAGGGTTTTTTCTGCTTTGGATCACGTAGTAAAGTGGTACCACACTGAAACAGTCCATTAAACCTGGTTTGGATCAATATTTTAGAGAATAATTCATGTTAGGTCTGAGATAGGTCTGGGATTTGCCCTCATCAGACTCATACTTTCGCACACTTCACATACTCGTTGAACAGATCCTGGGTTATTTTCTGGTTTGGATCACATAGTAATGTGGTACCACACTGAATCAGTCGATTAAACCAGGTTTCGATCAATGTTTTTGAGGATAACGCATGTTAGGTCTAGGATAGGCTTGGGATTTGCCCACATCAGGGTCATACTTTCGCAGTTTTAACATACATGTTGAACGGATCCTGGGTTTTTACTGGTTTGGAACACGTAGTAATGTGGGACCACACTGAAACAATCAATTAAACCTGGTCTTGATAAATATTTTAGAGGATATCGCATATTAGGTCTGGGTTAGGTCTAGGATTTGCCATCGTCAGGCTCATACTTTCGCATATTTCTCATACTTGATGGCTAGATCCTGGGCTTTTTCTGGATTCCATCACGCAGTAATGAAGTACAACACTGAAACAGTCAATTAAACCTGGTTTCCATCAATATTTTGGTGGACAACGCATGTTAGGTCTAGGTTAGGCTTGGGATTTGCCCTCATCAGGGTCATACTTTCGCAGTTTTAACATACATGTTGACGTGATCGAGGGTTTTTTCTGCTTTGGGTCACGTAGTAAAGTGGTACCACACTGAAACAGTCCAATAAACCTGGTTTGGATCAATATTTTAGAGGATAACGCATGTTAGGTCTAGGTTAGCCCTGGGATTTTCACTCATCAGGCTCATACTTTCGCATATTTCTCATACTTCATGGCTAGATCCTCGGCTGTTTCTGGATTGTGTCACGTAGTAATGTGGTACCACGCTGAAACAGTCAATTAAACCTGGTTTCGTTCAATACCTTAGAGGATAACGCAAGTTAGGTCTGGGATAGGTCTGGGATTTGCCCTCATCAGGCTCATACTTTCGCGTTTTTCACATACTTGTTGAACAGATCCTGGGTTTTTTCCGGTTTGGGTCACGTAGTAGTGTGGTACCACACTGAAACAGTCGATTAAACCTGGTTTCGATCAATATTTTTGAGGATAACGCATGTTAAGTCTAGGTTAGGCCGGGGATTTGCCCTCATCAGTCTCATACTTTCGCGTTTTTCACATACTTGTTGAACAGATCCTGGGTTTTTTTCTGGTTTGGATCACGTAATAATGTGGTACCACACTGAAACATTCAATTAAACCTGGTCTTGATAAATATTTTAGAGGATAACGCATGTTAGGTCTAGGTTAGGCCTGGGATTTGCCCTCATCAGGGTCATACTTTCGCAGTTTTAACATACATGTTGACCTGATCGAGGGTTTTTTCTGCTTTGGATCACGTAGTAAAGTGGTACCACACTGAAACAGTCCATTAAACCTGGTTTGGATCAATATTTTGGAGAAAAATTCATGTTAGGTCTACGCAAGGTCTGGGATTTTCACTCATCAGACTCATACTTTCGCATTCTTCACATACTTGTTGAACGGATCCTGGGTTATTTTCTGGTTTGGATCACATAGTAATGTGGTACCACACTGAAAAAGTCGATTAAACCAGGTTCTGATCAATATTTTTGAGGATAACGCATGTTAGGTCTAGGTTAGGCCTGGGATTTGCCCTCACCAGGCTCATACTTTCGCGTTTCTCACATACGTGTTGAACAGATCCTGTGTTTTTTCTGGATTGGTTCACCTAGTAATGTGGTACCACACTGGAACATTCAATTAAACCTGGTCATGATAAATATTTTAGAGGATAACACATGTTAGGTCTGGGTTAGGACTAGGTTTTGCCCTCGTCAGGCTCATACTTTCGCATATTTCTCATACTTCATGGCTAGATCCTGGGCTGTTTCCGGATTGTATCACGTAGTAATGTGGTACCACGCTGAAACAGTCAATTAAACCTGGTTTCGATCAATATTTTAGAGGATAACGCAAGTTAGGTCTGGGATAGGTCTGGGATTTGCCCTCATCAGGCTCATACTTTCGCGTTTTTCACATACTTGTTGAACAGATCCTGTGTTTTTTCTGGTTTGGATCACGTAGTAATGTGGGACCACACTGAAGCAGTCAATTAAACCTGGTCTTGATAAATATTTTAGAGGATAACGCATGTTAGGTCTGGGATAGGTCTGGGATTTGCCCTCATCAGACTCATACTTTCGCACACTTCACATACTCGTTGAACAGATCCTGGGTTATTTTCTGGTTTGGATCACATAGTAATGTGGTACCACACTGAAAAAGTCGATTAAACCAGGTTTTGATCAATATTTTTGAGGATAACGCACGTTAGGTCTAGGTTAGGCCTGGGATTTTCACTCATCAGACTCATACTTTCTTCACATTCTTGTTAAACGGATCCTGGGTTTTTTCTGGTTTGGATGACGTAGTAATGTGGACCACACTGAAACAATCAATTAAACCTGGTCTTGATAAATATTTTAGAGGATAACGCATATTAGGTCTGGGTTAGGTCTAGGATTTGCCCTCGTCAGGCTCATACTTTCGCATATTTCTCATACTTCATGGCTAGATCCTGGGCTATTTCTGGATTGGATCACGTAGTAATGTGGTACCACACTGAAACAGTCGATTAAACCTGGTCTTGATAAATATTTTAGAGGATAACGCATGTTAGGTCTGGGTTAGGTCTAGGATTTGCCCTCATCAGGCTCTTGCTTTCGCATATTTCTCATACTTCATGGCTGGATCCTGGGCAATTTCTGGATTGGATCACGTAGTAGTGTGGTACCACACTGAAACAGTCAATTAAACCTGGCTTTGATCAATGTTTTAGCGAACAATTCATGCTAGGTCTAGGTTAGGTCTGGGATTTGCTCTCATCAGGCTCATTCTTTCTCATATTTCTCATACTTGATAACTAGATCCTGGGCTTTTTCTGGATTGCATCACGTAGTAATGAAGTACAACACTGAAACAGTCAACTAAACCTGGTTTCCATCAATATTTTAGAGGACAACGCATGTTAGGTCTAGGTTAGGCCTGGGATTTGCCCTCATCAGGGTCATACTTTCGCAGTTTTAACATACATGTTGACCTGATCGAGGGTTTTTTCTGCTTTGGATCACGTAGTAAAGTGGTACCACACTGAAACAGTCCATTAAACCTGGTTTGGATCAATATTTTAGAGAATAATTCATGTTTGGTCTGAGATAGGTCTGGGATTTGCCCTCATCAGACTCATACTTTCGCACACTTCACATACTCGTTGAACAGATCCTGGGTTATTTTCTGGTTTGGATCACATAGTAATGTGGTACCACACTGAATCAGTCGATTAAACCAGGTTTCGATCAATGTTTTTGAGGATAACGCATGTTAGGTCTAGGATAGGCTTGGGATTTGCCCTCATCAGGGTCATACTTTCGCAGTTTTAACATACATGTTGAACGGATCCTGGGTTTTTACTGGTTTGGAACACGTAGTAATGTGGGACCACACTGAAACAATCAATTAAACCTGGTCTTGATAAATATTTTAGAGGATATCGCATATTAGGTCTGGGTTAGGTCTAGGATTTGCCATCGTCAGGCTCATACTTTCGCATATTTCTCATACTTGATGGCTAGATCCTGGGCTTTTTCTGGATTCCATCACGCAGTAATGAAGTACAACACTGAAACAGTCAATTAAACCTGGTTTCCATCAATATTTTGGTGGACAACGCATGTTAGGTCTAGGTTAGGCTTGGGATTTGCCCTCATCAGGGTCATACTTTCGCAGTTTTAACATACATGTTGACGTGATCGAGGGTTTTTTCTGCTTTGGGTCACGTAGTAAAGTGGTACCACACTGAAACAGTCCAATAAACCTGGTTTGGATCAATATTTTAGAGGATAACGCATGTTAGGTCTAGGTTAGCCCTGGGATTTTCACTCATCAGGCTCATACTTTCGCATATTTCTCATACTTCATGGCTAGATCCTCGGCTGTTTCTGGATTGTGTCACGTAGTAATGTGGTACCACGCTGAAACAGTCAATTAAACCTGGTTTCGTTCAATACCTTAGAGGATAACGCAAGTTAGGTCTGGGATAGGTCTGGGATTTGCCCTCATCAGGCTCATACTTTCGCGTTTTTCACATACTTGTTGAACAGATCCTGGGTTTTTTCCGGTTTGGGTCACGTAGTAGTGTGGTACCACACTGAAACAGTCGATTAAACCTGGTTTCGATCAATATTTTTGAGGATAACGCATGTTAAGTCTAGGTTAGGCCGGGGATTTTCACTCATCAAACTCATACTTTCGCATTCTTCGCATACTTGCTGAACGGATCCTGGGTTTTTACTGGTTTGGATCACGTAGTAATGTGGGACCACACTGAAACAATCAATTAAACCTGGTCTTGATAAATATTTCAGAGGATAACGCATGTTAGGTCTGGGATAGGTCTGGGATTTGCCCTCATCAGGGTCATACTTTCGCAGTTTTAATATACATGTTGACGTGATCGAGGGTTTTTTCTGCTTTGGATCACGTAGTAAAGTGGTACCACACTGAAACAGTCCATTAAACCTGGTTTGGATCAATATTTTAGAGGATAACGCAAGTTAGGTCTGGGATAGGTCTGGGATTTGCCCTCATCAGTCTCATACTTTCGCGTTTTTCACATACTTGTTGAACAGATCCTGGGTTTTTTTCTGGTTTGGATCACGTAATAATGTGGTACCACACTGAAACATTCAATTAAACCTGGTCTTGATAAATATTTTAGAGGATAACGCATGTTAGGTCTAGGTTAGGCCTGGGATTTGCCCTCATCAGGGTCATACTTTCGCAGTTTTAACATACATGTTGACCTGATCGAGGGTTTTTTCTGCTTTGGATCACGTAGTAAAGTGGTACCACACTGAAACAGTCCATTAAACCTGGTTTGGATCAATATTTTGGAGAAAAATTCATGTTAGGTCTACGCAAGGTCTGGGATTTTCACTCATCAGACTCATACTTTCGCATTCTTCACATACTTGTTGAACGGATCCTGGGTTATTTTCTGGTTTGGATCACATAGTAATGTGGTACCACACTGAAAAAGTCGATTAAACCAGGTTCTGATCAATATTTTTGAGGATAACGCATGTTAGGTCTAGGTTAGGCCTGGGATTTGCCCTCACCAGGCTCATACTTTCGCGTTTCTCACATACGTGTTGAACAGATCCTGTGTTTTTTCTGGATTGGTTCACCTAGTGATGTGGTACCACACTGGAACATTCAATTAAACCTGGTCTTGATAAATATTTTAGAGGATAACGCATGTTAGGTTTGGGTTAGGTCTAGGATTTGCCCTCACCAGGCTCATACTTTCGCATATTTCTCATACTTCATGGCTAGATCCTGTGCTGTTTCTGGATTGTATCACGTAGTAATGTGGTACCACGCTGAAACAGTCAATTAAACCTGGTTTCGTTCAATATTTTAGAGGATAACGCAAGTTAGGTCTGGGATAGGTCTGGGATTTGCCCTCATCAGGCTCATACTTTCGCGTATTTCACATACGTGTTGAACAGATCCTGGGTTTTTTCCGGTGTGGGTCACGCAGTAGTGTGGTTCCACACTGGAACATTCAATTAAACCTGGTCTTGATAAATATTTTAGAGGATAACGCATGTTAGGTTTGGGTTAGGTCTAGGATTTGCCCTCACCAGGCTCATACTTTCGCATTCTTCACATACTTGTTGAACGGATCCTGGGTTTTTTCTGGTTTGGATCACGTAGTAATGTGGGACCACACTGAAACAATCAATTAAACCTGGTCATGATAAATATTTTAGAAGATAACGCATGTTAGGTCTGGGTTAGTTCTAGGATTTGCCCTCGTCAGGCTCATACTTTCGCATATTTCTCATACTTCATGGCTAGATCCTGGGCTGTTTCTGGATTGTATCACGTATTAATGAGGTACCACGCTGAAACAGTCAATTAAACCTGGTTTCGATCAATATTTTAGAGGATAACGCAAGTTAGGTCTGGGATAGGTCTGGGATTCGCCCTCAGCAGGCTCATACTTTCGCGTTTTTCACATACTTGTTGAACAGATCCTAGGTTTTTTCTGGTTTGGATCACGTAGTAGAGTGGTACCACACTGAAACAGTCCATTAAACCTGGTTTGGATCAATATTTTAGAGGATAACGCATGTTAGGTCTAGGTTAGGTCTGGGATTTTCACTCATCAGACACATACTTTCGCATTCTTCACATACTTGCTGAACGGATCCTGGGTTATTTTCTGGTTTGGATCACATAGTAATGTGGTACCACACTGAATCAGTCGATTAAACCAGGTTTCGATCAATATTTTTGAGGATAACGCACGTTAGGTCTAGGATAGGTCGGGGTTTTTCACTCATCGGACACATACTTTCGCATTCTTCACATACTTGCTGAACGGAACCTGGGTTTTTACTGGTTTGGATCACGTAGTAATGTGGTACCACACTGAAACATTCAATTAAACCTGGTCTTGATAAATATTTTAGAGGATAACGCATGTTAGGTCTGGGTTAGGTCTAGGATTTGCCCTCATCAGGCTCATACTTTCGCATATTTCTCATACTTCATGGCTAGATCCTGGGCTTTTTCTCGATTGCATCACGTAGTAATGAAGTACAACACTGAAACAGTCAATTAAAACTGGTTTCCATCAATATCTTAGAGGACAACGCAAGTTAGGTCTGGGATAGGTCTGGGATTTGCCCTCATCAGGCTCATACTTTCGCGTTTTTCACATACGTGTTGAACAGATCCTGGGTTTTTTCCGGTGTGGGTCACGCAGTAGTGTGGTACCACACTGGAACATTCAATTAAACCTGGTCTTGATAAATATTTTAGAGGATATCGCATGTTAGGTTTGGGTTAGGTCTAGGATTTGCCCTCACCAGGCTCATACTTTCGCATTCTTCACATACTTGTTGAACGGATCCTGGGTGTTTGCTGGTTTGGATCACGTAGTAATGTGGGACCACACTGAAACAATCAATTAAACCTGGTCATGATAAATATTTTAGAGGATAACGCATGTTAGGTCTGGGTTAGGTCTAGGATTTGCCCTCGTCAGGCTCATACTTTCGCATATTTCTCATACTTCATGGCTAGATCCTGGGCTGTTTCTGGATTGTATCACGTATTAATGTGGTACCACGCTGAAACAGTCAATTAAACCTGGTTTCGATCAATATTTTGGAGGATAACGCATGTTAGGTCTAGGTTAGGCCTGGGATTTGCCCTCATCTGGGTCATACTTTCGCAGTTTTAATATATATGTTGACGTGATCGAGGGTTCTTTCTGCTTTGGATCACGTAGTAAAGCGGTACCACACTGAAACAGTCCATTAAACCTGGTTTGGATCAATGTTTTAGAGGATAACGCTTGTTAGGTCTGGGATAGGTCTGGGATTTGCCCTCACCAGGCTCATACTTTCGCGTTTTTCACATACGTGTTGAACAGATCCTGGGTTTTTTCTGGATTGGTTCACGTAGTAATGTGGTACCACACTGGAACATTCAATTAAACCTGGTCTTGATAAATATTTTAGAGGATAACGCATGTTAGGTTTGGGTTAGGTCTAGGATTTGCCCTCACCAGGCTCATACTTTCGTATATTTCTCATACTTCATGGCTAGATCCTGTGCTGTTTCTGGATTGTATCACGTAGTAATGTGGTACCACGCTGAAACTGTCAATTAAACCTGGTTTCGTTCAATATTTTAGAGGATAACGCAAGTTAGGTCTGGGATAGGTCTGGGATTCGCCCTCAGCAGGCTCATACTTTCGCGTTTTTCACATACTTGTTGAACAGATCCTAGGTTTTTTCTGGTTTGGATCACGTAGTAGAGTGGTACCACACTGAAACAGTCCATTAAACCTGGTTTGGATCAATATTTTAGAGGATAACGCATGTTAGGTCTAGGTTAGGTCTGGGATTTTCACTCATCAGACACATACTTTCGCATTCTTCACATACTTGCTGAACGGATCCTGGGTTATTTTCTGGTTTGGATCACATAGTAATGTGGTACCACACTGAATCAGTCGATTAAACCAGGTTTCGATCAATATTTTTGAGGATAACGCACGTTAGGTCTAGGATAGGTCGGGGTTTTTCACTCATCGGACACATACTTTCGCATTCTTCACATACTTGCTGAACGGAACCTGGGTTTTTACTGGTTTGGATCACGTAGTAATGTGGTACCACACTGAAACATTCAATTAAACCTGGTCTTGATAAATATTTTAGAGGATAACGCATGTTAGGTCTGGGTTAGGTCTAGGATTTGCCCTCATCAGGCTCATACTTTCGCATATTTCTCATACTTCATGGCTAGATCCTGGGCTTTTTCTCGATTGCATCACGTAGTAATGAAGTACAACACTGAAACAGTCAATTAAAACTGGTTTCCATCAATATCTTAGAGGACAACGCAAGTTAGGTCTGGGATAGGTCTGGGATTTGCCCTCATCAGGCTCATACTTTCGCGTTTTTCACATACGTGTTGAACAGATCCTGGGTTTTTTCTGGATTGGTTCACGTAGTAATGTGGTACCACACTGGAACATTCAATTAAAACTGGTCTTGATAAATATTTTAGAGGATATCGCATGTTAGGCTTGGGTTAGGTCTAGGATTTGCCCTCACCAGGCTCATACTTTCGCATTCTTCACATACTTGTTGAACGGATCCTGGGTGTTTGCTGGTTTGGATCACGTAGTAATGTGGGACCACACTGAAACAATCAATTAAACCTGGTCATGATAAATATTTTAGTGGATAACGCATGTTAGGTCTGGGTTAGGTCTAGGATTTGCCCTCGTCAGGCTCATACTTTCGCATATTTCTCATACTTCATGGCTAGATCCTGGGCTGTTTCTGGATTGTATCACGTATTAATGTGGTACCACGCTGAAACAGTCAATTAAACCTGGTTTCGATCAATATTTTGGAGGATAACGCATGTTAGGTCTAGGTTAGGCCTGGGATTTGCCCTCATCTGGGTCATACTTTCGCAGTTTTAATATATATGTTGACGTGATCGAGGGTTCTTTCTGCTTTGGATCACGTAGTAAAGCGGTACCACACTGAAACAGTCCATTAAACCTGGTTTGGATCAATGTTTTAGAGGATAACGCTTGTTAGGTCTGGGATAGGTCTGGGATTTGCCCTCACCAGGCTCATACTTTCGCGTTTTTCACATACGTGTTGAACAGATCCTGGGTTTTTTCTGGATTGGTTCACGTAGTAATGTGGTACCACACTGGAACATTCAATTAAACCTGGTCTTGATAAATATTTTAGAGGATAACGCATGTTAGGTTTGGGTTAGGTCTAGGATTTGCCCTCACCAGGCTCATACTTTCGTATATTTCTCATACTTCATGGCTAGATCCTGTGCTGTTTCTGGATTGTATCACGTAGTAATGTGGTACCACGCTGAAACTGTCAATTAAACCTGGTTTCGTTCAATATTTTAGAGGATAACGCAAGTTAGGTCTGGGATAGGTCTGGGATTTGCCCTCATCAGGCTCATACTTTCGCGTTTTTCACATACGTGTTGAACAGATCCTGGGTTTTTTCCGGTGTGGGTCACGCAGTAGTGTGGTACCACACTGGAACATTCAATTAAACCTGGTCTTGATAAATATTTTAGAGGATATCGCATGTTAGGTTTGGATTAGGTCTAGGATTTGCCCTCACCAGGCTCATACTTTCGCATTCTTCACATACTTGTTGAACGGATCCTGGGTTTTTTCTGGTTTGGGTCACGTAGTAATGTGGGACCACACTGAAACAATCAATTAAACCTGGTCATGATAAATATTTTAGAGGATAACGCATGTTAGGTCTGGGTTAGGTCTAGGATTTGCTCTCGTCAGGCTCATACTTTCGCATATTTCTCATACTTCATGGCTAGATCCTGGGCTGTTTCTGGATTGTATCACGTATTAATGTGGTACCACGCTGAAACAGTCAATTAAACCTGGTTTCGATCAATATTTTGGAGGATAACGCAAGTTAGGTCTGGGATAGGTCTGGGATTCGCCCTCAGCAGGCTCATACTTTCGCTTTTTCACATACTTGTTGAACAGATCCTAGGCTTTTTCTGGTTTGGATCACGTAGTAGAGTGGTACCACACTGAAACAGTCCATTAAACCTGGTTTGGATCAATATTTTAGAGGATAACGCATGTTAGGTCTAGGTCAGGTCTGGGATTTTCACTCATCAGACACATACTTTCGCATTCTTCACATACTTGCTGAACGGATCCTGGGTTTTTTCTGGTTTGGACCACGTAGTAATGTGGGACCACACTGAAACAATCAATTAAACCTGGTCTTGATAAATATTTCAGAGGATAACGCATGTTAGGTCTGGGATAGGTCTGGGATTTGCCCTCATCAGACTCATACTTTCGCGTTTTTCACATACTTGTTGAACAGATCCTGGGTTTTTTCCGGTTTGGGCCACGTAGTAGTGTGGTACCACACTGAAACAGTCGATTAAACCTGGTTTCGATCAATATTTTAGAGGACAACGCATGTTAGGTCTAGGTTAGGCCTGGGATTTGCCCTCATCAGGGTCATACTTTCGCAGTTTTAACATACATGTTGACCTGATCGAGGGTATTTCCTGCTTTGGATCACGTAGTAAAGTGGTACCACACTGAAACAGTCCATTAAACCTGGTTTGGATCAATATTTTAGAGGATAACGCATGTTAGGTCTAGGTTAGCCCTGGGATTTTCACTCATCAGACTCATACATTCGCATTCTTCACATACTTGTTGAACTGATCCTGGGTTTTTTCTGGATTTGTTCGCGTAGTAATGTGGTACCACACTGGAACATTCAATTAAACCTGGTCTTGATAAATATTTTAGAGGATAACGCATCTTAGGTTTGGGTTAGTTCTAGGATTTGCCCTCATCAGGCTCATACTTTCGCATATTTCTCATACTTCATGGCTAGATCCTCGGCTGTTTCTGGATTGTGTCACGTAGTAATGTGGTACCACGCTGAAACAGTCAATTAAACCTGGTTTCGTTCAATATTTTAGAGGATAACGCAAGTTAGGTCTGGGATAGGTCTGGGATTTGCCCTCATCAGGCTCATACTTTCGCGTTTTTCACATACTCGTTGAACAGATCCTGGGTTTTTTCCGGTTTGGGTCACGTAGTAGTGTGGTACCACACTGAAACAGTCGATTAAACCTGGTTTCGATCAATATTTTTGAGGATAACGCATGTTAGGTCTAGGTTAGGCCGGGGATTTTCACTCATCAAACTCATACTTTCGCATTCTTCAAATACTTGTTGAACGGATCCTGGGTTCTTTTCTGGTTTGGATCACGTAGTAATGTGGGACCACACTGAAACAATCAATTAAACCTGGTCATGATAAATATTTTAGAGGATAACACATGTTAGGTCTGGGTTAGGACTAGGTTTTGCCCTCGTCAGGCTCATACTTTCGCATATTTCTCATACTTCATGGCTAGATCCTGGGCTGTTTCTGGATTGTATCACGTAGTAATGTGGTACCACGCTGAAACAGCCAATTAAACCTGGTTTCGATCAATATTTTAGAGGATAACGCAAGTTAGGTCTGGGATAGGTCTGGGATTCGCCCCCATCAGGCTCATACTTTCGCGTTTTTCACATACTTGTTGAACAGATCCTGGGTTTTTTCTGGTTTGGATCACGTAGTAGTGTGGTACCACACTGAAACAGTCCATTAAACCTGGTTTGGATCAATATTTTAGAGGATAACGCATGTTAGGTCTAGGTTAGGTCTGGGATTTTCACTCATCAGACTCATACTTTCGCATTCTTCACATACTTGTTGAACGGATCATGGGTTTTTTCTGGTTTGGATCACGTAGTAATGTGGGACCACACTGAAACAATCAATTAAACCTGGTCTTGATAAATATTTTAGAGGATAACGCATGTTAGGTCTGGGATAGGTCTGGGATTTGCCCTCATCAGACTCATACTTTCGCACACTTCACATACTCGTTGAACAGATCCTGGGTTATTTTCTGGTTTGGATCACATAGTAATGTGGTACCACACTGAAAAAGTCGATTAAACCAGGTTTTGATCAATATTTTTGAGGATAACGCACGTTAGGTCTAGGTTAGGCCTGGGATTTTCACTCATCAGACTCATACTTTCTTCACATTCTTGTTGAACGGATCCTGGGTTTTTTCTGGTTTGGATGACGTAGTAATGTGGACCACACTGAAACAATCACTAAACCTGGTCTTGATAAATATTTTAGAGGATAACGCACATTAGGTCTGGGTTAGGTCTAGGATTTGCCCTCGTGAGGCTCATACTTTCGCATATTTCTCATACTTCATGGCTAGATCCTGGGCTATTTCTGGATTGGATCACGTAGTAATGTGGTACCACACTGAAACAGTCGATTAAACCAGGTTTCGATCAATATTTTTGAGGATAACGCAAGTTAGGTATGGGATAGGTCTGGGATTTGCCCTCATCAGGCTCATACTTTCGCGTTTTTCACATACTTGTTGAACAGATCCTGGGTTTTTTCTGGTTTGGATCACGTAGTAATGTGGGACCACACTGAAGCAGTCAATTAAACCTGGTTTCGAACAATATTTTAGAGAATAATTCATGTTAGGTCTAGGTTAGGTCTGGGATTTGCTTTCATCAGGCTCATTCTTTCGCATATTTCTCATACTTGATGGCTAGATCCTGGGCTTTTTCTGGATTGCATCACGCAGTAATGAAGTACAACACTGAAACAGTCAATTAAACCTGGTTTCCATCAATTTTTTAGAGGACAACGCATGTTAGGTCGTGGTTAGGCCTGGGATTTGCCCTCATCAGGGTCATACTTTCGCAGTTTTAATATACATGTTGACGTGATCGAGGGTTTTTCCTGCTTTGGATCACGTAGTAAAGTGGTACCACACTGAAACAGTCCATTAAACCTGGTTTGGATCAATATTTTAGAGGATAACGCAAGTTAGGTCTGGGATAGGTCTGGGATTTGCCCTCATCAGGCTCATACTTTCGCGTTTTTCACATACTTGTTGAACAGATCCTGGGTTTTTTCCGGTTTGGGCCACGTAGTAGTGTGGTACCACACTGAAACAGTCGATTAAACCTGGTTTCGATCAATATTTTTGAGGATAACGCATGTTAGGTCTAGGTTAGGCCGGGGATTTTCACTCATCAAACTCATACTTTCGCATTCTTCAAATACTTGTTGAACGGATCCTGGGTTTTTTTTCTGGTTTGGATCACGTAATAATGTGGTACCACACTGAAACATTCAATTAAACCTGGTCTTGATAAATATTTTAGAGGATAACGCATGTTAGGTCTGGGTTAGGTCTGGGATTTGCTCTCATCAGGCTCATTCTTTCTCATATTTCTCATTCTTGATAACTAGATCCTGGGCTTTTTCTGGATTGCATCACGTAGTAATGAAGTACGACACTGAAACAGTCAACTAAACCTGGTTTCCATCAATATTTTAGAGGACAACGCATGTTAGGTCTAGGTTAGGCCTGGGATTTGCCCTCATCAGGGTCATACTTTCGCAGTTTTAACATACATGTTGACCTGATCGAGGGTTTTTTCTGCTTTGGATCACGTAGTAGAGTGGTACCACACTGAAACAGTCCATTAAACCTGGTTTGGATCAATATTTTAGAGAATAATTCATGTTAGGTCTGGGATAGGTCTGGGATTTGCCCTCATCAGACTCATACTTTCGCACACTTCACATACTCGTTGAACAGATCCTGGGTTATTTTCTGGTTTGGATCACATAGTAATGTGGTACCGCACTGAATCAGTCGATTAAACCAGGTTTCGATCAATATTTTTGAGGATAACGCATGTTAGGTCTAGGATAGGTCGGGGTATTTCACTCATCAGACTCATACTTTTTTTTTTTTTTTTTTTTTTTTTTTGTCGTGGGGAAAATCTTCGAAAGACTCCCTCCCACCTCCTTGGGGAGAGGTGGGAGGGGTGTGTGGGATTCCCCGCGCCCGTACAACGACAGGCGCGGGACCTACCCACTAAAAACCCCACGGTGACCCTTCGGCACGCTTTGGGAGGATACCGGGAATCGCTCGAAGCATTCTTCCGGTATCCTCCCCGTGCCCGCGCTTTCGCGCCCATCCCCCGGGGGGACAATCGGTCCCCCCAGTAGACACACTGCCTCATAGCGGCGGGACGGGGCCACTCCATCCCGCCGCTATCCGTCCCGGGGCCGCGAGCCCCAACTCGCAACCGCCCGCGACCCCGTTTCCACCCCTCGGCGGCCGGGCGTTCATGGCCGCACCAGACCGCCGAGGGTGCCTCCCCTTGCGTTGGACCGGTAGGGGGAGGCACTCCTACCCCCAACCGGTCCGACCCGGCGCCGCCTGGCGGGAGGAGGGTCCCCTCAGGACCCCCCTCCCAGCCTAGGTCATCCGCCACGCCGAGGCGGCCGCCCGCGACGCCTCGCGACCGGGCGACGACCTCGGGCCACCGCACGAGCACGAGCTTCAGCGCGCCGCTGAAGCTCGCGCTCCCTCCCCGCGGCCTCCTTCTGCAACATTACGTTCTCGCAGAAGGAGGCCACGGCCCTCCACTTCTCCTCGCTGCCGAGCATGGCGCGCACCACGCCCGGCAGCGAGACATCCCGCCCGACAACGCCGACCAGGACACGGCGCTCCCCCTCCCACGCGGGGCATACCTCCAGGGTATGATCCGCCGTGTCCTGCTCAGCGTCGCAGTGGCAGCAACGCGCCGTCAGCTCCTTCCCTATCCGGCACAGGTATCTTCCGAAGCTGCCATGCCCGGAAAATACCTGTGCCAGCCGGTAGGTGAGGCTGCCATGGCCTCTGTCCAGCCACTCCTTCAGGAGCGGCCGAACAGCCCCGACTGTCCGGTGCCCCGCGGTTGGCAGTGCCAGCCGCTCCTGCCACGCGAGCAACACGGTCTGCCGGGCCTGGCGCTTCAAATCGCCCCAAGCAGGTTCCTGCCCGCCCGGGACCGCCCCCACCCCCGCGCGACGGTCGACGCGGTGCCAGTACATCACCGCGTGCGACCGCGCGAGCAGGTCCATGGGCGGCATCCCCGCTAGAACCGTCGCCGCCTCATGTGACATGGTCCGATACCCGCGGACGACCCTGAGCGCCATGCGCCTCTGCACCCGACGCAGCATAGTCATGCTGCGCCGGGAGGCAGCCAGGTCGTCCGCCCAGACGGGGGCCCCGTATAGGGCCACCGACTGGACCATTGCCACATAGAGGCGACGAACTCGGCCCGCCGGGCCCCCCAGGTTGGGCAGGATCCGGCCCAGAGCCGCAACCATCCTTTCCAACCGGGGGACCAGGCAGCGGAAATGCTTCTCGAAACGCCAGTGGCTATCGAGGATCAGCCCCAGATACCTGATCTGGGGCTTCACCTCGATGTCAGCCCCACCCATCCGAATCAGAGTGGGTGGCGGATCCTGCCGAGGTGAATGAAACGCAATCACCTCGGTCTTATGGACCGCCACCGTCATCCCCATCCCCCTGATCCGGTCGACGACGCGTTGCGACCCCTCCTCCGCGCGACGCATGGCCCTCCCCCAGTGCGCCCCGACGGCCAGCACCAGTGTGTCATCTGCGTAACACACCGTGCTGACGCCGTCGGGGAGGCCGGCCCGCAACACCGAGTCGTACGCGATGTTCCACAGGAGTGGCCCGAGGACCGACCCCTGCGGAACACCGCAGTACACCTCCCTCCGCATATCACCATCCCGGCCCGGATACTCGATCCACCTGCCGCGGAGATAATCCCCGACGACCGCCCTGAGACAAGGGGGGACTCGATGATATTCGAGCCCCCTCATTATCTCTTCCCAGGGGAGGGTGTTAAAGGCATTGGCAATATCCAAGGATATTGCCAATGCCACCCCTCCCCGGGAGACGGCCGCCTCCGAGAGGGCCCTCACACGACCTATCGCGTCGATAGTCGATCGGCCCCCCCGGAAACCGAACTGGCAGTCGGCCAGACCGGGATCACCCCGCGACAGGTGCTCGACGAGGCGGGCAGCAATCACACACTCGAAGAGCTTGCCCACCTCGTCGAGGAGACAAATGGGCCGGTATGCGGAGGGAGACTCCGCGGGCCGACCCTCCTTCCGGAGGAGGACCATCCTCGCCACCTTCCAACTGGGGGGGAATCGCCCGTCCCTCAGGCAGCGGTCGAACAACCGCCTGAGGTCGGCCCCAAGGACGCCCTGGGTCAAGACCCAAACCCGGCCGGGCACACCATCCGGACCCGGGGCCGTGTTACGAACCCCGAGCCGTCTGATGGCCGCTGCCAGCTCCTCCTGCGTGACCCCCAGCTCGGCCGTCCACTCCACTGGGACAGCCGCCGCCGCCGGAGGACGCGGTCCCCTCTCCCCAATTGGGAAGAGTGTATTGACCACGTCCTCCAGCAGCCGGGGGTCAAGACCCTCGGTGACGGGGGGCGCCCACGGGCGGAGCTTATTCAGCACCACCTTATATGGGCGCCCCCATGGATCGTCATCAAGGGTCTGGAGGAGCTCCTTCCATGCCTGGGTCTTGGCCCGTTTGATGGCGACCTGCAGAGCAACCCGCGCCACGCGGTATGCTCCATACAGGTCATCAGCTGCCCTCGCTCGCGCCACGCCGTCGCCTGTACGTTGACGACGGCGCGCGCGGGTGTACTGGCGTCGGGCGCGGACAGTCGCGACTCGCAACTCCGCGATCGCGTCCGACCACCAGTACACCGCCCGGCGAGGAGAAGCCCGCCCGACCCGAGGCATCGCCGCGTCGCAAATACCCGCGACCAATGCTCCGAGCCGGGCGACCTCCTCCTCTATGCTCGGCAACTCGGCCGCTCCCTGCGGCCAAGTTGCAGCGAGGGCAGCTGCCATCAGGGCGTCCTTGTCCAGGCGCCGAAGCGCCCAGCGGCGTGGTGGGGTGCCACGCAGGCGGCCGTGTCGGGATGCACTCGCGGCGGCAGAGACCTCCATCCGGATGTACCGGTGATCGGAGAGTGTCTCTGCCCCCGCGACCACGTGCCAACCCGACACCATGCGCACGGCGTTGGGGGTCGCGAATCCAACATCCACGATGGACCCCCCATATCGCCGCACGCATGTGTGCTCCGACCCCCGGTTCAATACCCGGAGGTCGAGCCCAGCCGCCCAATCGCCCAGGATCCCGCCGCGAACGGAGGTCCTGGGGGATCCCCAAGCCACCGACTTGGCATTAAAATCCCCCAGGACCAGCACCGGCCGGGCCGCGTAGCGCTGCACGCATGCCGCGACCTCGGCCAAGTACAGCTCGAACGCAGCGTGACCGCTACGGGGCGAAATGTAGCACCCCACCACAGCGACTCCCCCCCAGTCCACGGCGACGAATCCCCGACCGCGCTCCAACAAGGAGAACGGTGGGGACCCGTCGCCCCCTCCCCATACCGTCGCCACCAAGCCGTCCGCGTCGCCCACCCAATGAGGGTGATCAGGGACGCGGTACGGCTCGGCGGCGACCGCCAGGCCAACCCCCCACTCCGCGAGGACTTGGAACATCAAGTCCTGTGCCGCGCGGCAGTGGTTGAGGTTGGCCTGGAGGAGGAGGCGGGGCGGCATTAATTAATGGCCGCGCCAGCCTCCTCCCGGCCGTCCGTCCCCGTAGCACCGTCCACCTCCATGGAGGACGATGCCACCGCCCTCGGCACCGGAGCCGGTGCAGCCCGCCTCTTCCTCTCCTTCCGGGAGGGGGGGGAGCACTTCTTGCTCCCCACCCTGTGATCGGCTGGCCTCCCCATGTCCGCACACAGCGGACAGTGGGGGGCCGCCGAGCACTGGCTCGCACGGTGCTCTTTGGCACCGCAGCGGTAACACTGACCGGTGCGGTCCACCGGCGAGGTGCACCACTGCCTCACGTGCCCCAATTCGAGGCAGCGGTGACACTGGAGCGGGCGCGGCGCGAGGATTTCCACTCGCGCCGAAACCCACCCCACCAACACCCTCCCGGATTCCGCCACCTTACGGGCGGCGGAGAGGGGGCACCGGGCCCACACCGACCCGAGGCCGGAGGGCGACCTGCGGATCTCTCCGATCCGCAGGTCCTCCACAGGACAGTCCCCCGCCCTCGCAAGGGCACGGGACACATCCTGTGCGCTGACCGAGTCGTCCAGCCCACAAACGCGCATCTCCGTGCGCTTCGTGGGCCGGGCGACCCGGACACCTCGCTCGCCCAGCTGCTCCCGGAGCCTCTGGGCGAGACGATCCGCCTTCGCGCCGCCTTCTGCACCGGGGATCTCCAGCAAGAGACCCCCGGTCACGGCCCTCTTCGCCCTCACGGAGGCGATGCCCAGCTCTTCCAGGGAGATATTCTCCCTGGCGAGCCGCATCGCCTCCGCGAGGGTCAGGTCGCACCCCTGCGCAACGGTCAGCGTCACCGCTGCCGTTTTTGGGGGACGACCTGGTCGTGCCTTCCCGACCTTCGCGGCCTTTACCTTGGCCGCCGGCGGCGGAGGCGGAGGCTGCGGTTGCGAGGCCTTCCTCGCCGCCCGCTTCGCATTCCGCCCCACCACCTCACTCCACGCCACCCCCCCTTGGGAGGGTGCCGTGGAGGACGCGACCACCGCGACCACGGGTACACCACCCCCCTTGGGGGTCGCGACCCGGGGCCCTGGTGCCGCAACGCTGGGCGGAGCCTTCACTCCGCCCTTCTTTGCCTTCCCCGACTGTACCGGAACAGGTCGGGGAGGCACCGCCTTCCTGCTGACCGCTCTTCCGGCGAGGAGCTCCTCCCGGAAGGCGGCCAGCTTGCCATCAATCATGTCCCCAATCCTCCTCAGAAGATCGTCTTCTGAGGAGGACGGGGACTTCTTCACGGGCGGAGTGCGGGTGGAGGGGCCCGCGGTGCCCCGCACCACTGCCGCCGCACTCCGCTTATTTACCTCCGCCGAGGGACGCGGCGGTGGGGGAGGAGGGAGGATGGGAGGGAGAGCCGCGCTGTTCCACAGCGCCTCTGCCCTCCTCCTCCCCTGTCGCTACTCCTCCAACAGGAGCTGCAGACGGGCGTTCCGCCCTCTGAGCTCCCGCGCCGCCTCCCTCATTTCCGCCGCCGCGGCCTTCAGGGCCTCCGCGCCACCGCTTTTCTGCCCCTTAAAGGCGCAGGCAGCGGCGACTTTCTCCACCCGCCTCAGGGACGAGGAGATCCTCTCCGATATCTCCTCGGTCACCTCGTCCCTGAGGCAACTCAGCCTCACCGACGGGCTCATCGCCCCGCCCACCTCGACGACGGCCTGCCCCGTCCTCTTCCTCCTAGAGCCTATGTGGCTCGTGCTGGAGGAGAAGGACGAGACCGACGCCGTCTCGTCGTCCTCCTCCACCCTCCACGAAGCCGGACCTGGCGCTGAGTGGGGCGCGAGCGCCGCCACCCTAACCCCAACCCCGTCTCCGTCCTCCCCAACCGACAAAACCCGCCCCATCCCCATTTTATTTTCTGTGTCCATAAGAATCCCACGAGATGGTCGGAAATAAAGGTCCACCCGGGCAGAGCCGCCTTACCCGGGTAAGCCTAATACTCCGGGGGTTCGGCAGGTTCCCCGGAGGTGGTCGCTTGGGATTGGGCCTTCTCCCCCAACCATGCATCCCATCGCCGCGCACCATAGCTTAGGATTGGAGGGCGATTTTATAGAGTCGCCATACTCGTGGCCCAGGCGGTTAAGCCAAGACCCCCGTTCCTCCTGCCGTCACGTACCATTCACAAAACCAATAGGGAATTGTGAATGGGTCGTTGTGACGACCAACAGGAGGCTTACGGTGTGTGTATGACTCGGGTACCCCGGGTTCGTTAAGCCCGTACTGCAGCTGAAAGGCTGGCAGCCCCTGAGGGTATCAGACTCATACTTTCGCATTCTTCACATACTTGTTGAACGGAACCTGGGTTTTTACTGGTTTGGATCACGTAGTAATGTGGTACCACACTGAAACATTCAATTAAACCTGGTCTTGATAAATATTTTAGAGGATAACGCATGTTAGGTCTGGGTTAGGTCTAGGATTTGCCCTCATCAGGCTCATACTTTCGCATATTTCTCATACTTCATGGCTAGATCCTGGGCTGTTTCTGGATTGGATCACGTAGTAATGTGGTACCACGCTGAAACAGTCAATTAAACCTGGTTTCGTTCAATGTTTTAGAGGATAACGCAAGTTAGGTCTGGGATAGGTCTGGGATTTGCCCTCATCAGGCTCATACTTTCGCGTTTTTCACATACTTGTTGAACAGATCCTGGGTTTTTTCCGGTTTGGGTCACGTAGTAGTGTGGTACCACACTGAAACAGTCCATTAAACCTGGTTTGGATCAATATTTTAGAGGATAACGCACGTTAGGTCTAGGTTACGTCTGGGATTTGCCCTCATCAGACTCATACTTTCGCACACTTCACATACTCGTTGAACGGATCCTGGGTTTTTTCTGGTTTGCAACACGTAGTAATGTGGGACCACACTGAAACAGTCAATTAAACCTGGTTTCGATCAATATTTTAGAGAATAATTCATGTTAGGTCTAGGTTAGGTCTGCGATTTGCTCTCATCAGGCTCATTCTTTCGCATATTTCTCATACTTGATGGCTAGATCCCGGGCTTTTTCTGGATTGCATCACGTAGTAATGAAGTACAACACTGAAACAGTCAATTAAACCTGGTTTCCATCAATATTTTAGAGGACAACGCATGTTAGGTCTAGGTTAGGCCTGGGATTTGCCCTCATCTGGGTCATACTTTCGCAGTTTTAATATATATGTTGACGTGATCGAGGGTTTTTTCTGCTTTGGATCACGTAGTAAAGTGGTACCACACTGAAACAGTCCATAAACCTGGTTTGGATCAATATTTTAGAGGATAACGCTTGTTAGGTCTGGGATAGGTCTGGGATTTGCCCTCACCAGGCTCATACTTTCGCATTCTTCACATACTTGTTGAACGGATCCTGGGTTTTTTCTGGTTTGGATCACGTAGTAATGTGGGACCACACTGAAACAATCAATTAAACCGGGTCATGATAAATATTTTAGAGGATAACGCATGTTAGGTCTGGGTTAGGTCTAGGATTTGCCCTCGTGAGGCTCATACTTTCGCATATTTCTCATACTTCATGGCTAGATCCTGGGCTATTTCTGGATTGGATCACGTAGTAATGTGGTACCACACTGAAACAGTCGATTAAACCAGGTTTCGATCAATATTTTTGAGGATAACGCAAGTTAGGTATGGGATAGGTCTGGGATTTGCCCTCATCAGGCTCATACTTTCGCGTTTTTCACATACTTGTTGAACAGATCCTGGGTTTTTTCTGGTTTGGATGACGTAGTAATGTGGGGCCACACTGAAGCAGTCAATTAAACCTGGTTTCGAACAATATTTTAGAGAATAATTCATGTTAGGTCTAGGTTAGGTCTGGGATTTGCTTTCATCAGGCTCATTCTTTCGCATATTTCTCATACTTGATGGCTAGATCCTGGGCTTTTTCTGGATTGCATCACGCAGTAATGAAGTACAACACTGAAACAGTCAATTAAACCTGGTTTCCATCAATTTTTTAGAGGACAACGCATGTTAGGTCTAGGTTAGGCCTGGGATTTGCCCTCATCAGGGTCATACTTTCACAGTTTTAATATACATGTTGACGTGATCGAGGGTTTTTCCTGCTTTGGATCACGTAGTAAAGTGGTACCACACTGAAACAGTCCATTAAACCTGGTTTGGATCAATATTTTAGAGGATAACGCAAGTTAGGTCTGGGATAGGTCTGGGATTTGCCCGCATCAGGCTCATACTTTCGCGTTTTTCACATACTTGTTGAACAGATCCTGGGTTTTTTCCGGTTTGGGCCACGTAGTAGTGTGGTACCACACTGAAACAGTCGATTAAACCTGGTTTCGATCAATATTTTTGAGGATAACGCATGTTAGGTCTAGGTTAGGCCGGGGATTTTCACTCATCAAACACATACTTTCGCATTCTTCAAATACTTGTTGAACGGATCCTGGGTTTTTTTTCTGGTTTGGATCACGTAATAATGTAGTACCACACTGAAACATTCAATTAAACCTAGTCTTGATAAATATTTTAGAGGATAACGCAAGTTAGGTCTGGGATAGGTCTGGGATTTGCCCTCATCAGGCTCATACTTTCGCGTTTTTCACATACTTGTTGAACAGATCCTGGGTTTTTTCCGGTTTGGGCCACGTAGTAATGAAGTACAACACTGAAACAGTCAATTAAACCTGGTTTCCATCAATATTTTAGAGGACAACGCATGTTAGGTCTAGGTTAGGCCTGGGATTTGCCCTCATCTGGGTCATACTTTCGCAGTTTTAATATATATGTTGACGTGATCGAGGGTTTTTTCTGCTTTGGATCACGTAGTAAAGTGGTACCACACTGAAACAGTCCATAAACCTGGTTTGGATCAATATTTTAGAGGATAACGCTTGTTAGGTCTGGGATAGGTCTGGGATTTGCCCTCACCAGGCTCATACTTTCGCATTCTTCACATACTTGTTGAACGGATCCTGGGTTTTTTCTGGTTTGGATCACGTAGTAATGTGGGACCACACTGAAACAATCAATTAAACCGGGTCATGATAAATATTTTAGAGGATAACGCATGTTAGGTCTGGGTTAGGTATAGGATTTGCCCTCGTCAGGCTCATACTTTCGCATATTTCTCATACTTCATGGCTAGATCCTGGGCTTTTTCTGGATTGCATCACGCAGTAATGAAGTACAACACTGAAACAGTCAATTAAACCTGGTTTCCATCAATATTTTGGTGGACAACGCATGTTAGGTCTAGGTTAGGCTTGGGATTTGCCCTCATCAGGTTCGTACCTTCGCAGTTTTAACATACATGTTGACGTGATCGAGGGTTTTTTCTGCTTTGGATCACGTAGTAAAGTGGTACCACACTGAAACAGTCCATTAAACCTGGTTTGGATCAATATTTTAGAGGATAACGCAAGTTAGGTCTGGGATAGGTCTGGGATTCGCCCTCAGCAGGCTCATACTTTCGCGTTTTTCACATACTTGTTGAACAGATCCTAGGTTTTTTCTGGTTTGGATCACGTAGTAGAGTGGTACCACACTGAAACAGTCCATTAAACCTGGTTTGGATCAATATTTTAGAGGATAACGCATGTTAGGTCTAGGTTAGGTCTGGGATTTTCACTCATCAGACACATACTTTCGCATTCTTCACATACTTGCTGAACGGATCCTGGGTTATTTTCTGGTTTGGATCACATAGTAATGTGGTACCACACTGAATCAGTCGATTAAACCAGGATTCGATCAATATTTTTGAGGATAACGCACGTTAGGTCTAGGATAGGTCGGGGTTTTTCACTCATCGGACACATACTTTCGCATTCTTCACATACTTGCTGAACGGAACCTGGGTTTTTACTGGTTTGGATCACGTAGTAATGTGGTACCACACTGAAACATTCAATTAAACCTGGTCTTGATAAATATTTTAGAGGATAACGCATGTTAGGTCTGGGTTAGGTCTAGGATTTGCCCTCATCAGGCTCATACTTTCGCATATTTCTCATACTTCATGGCTAGATCCTGGGCTTTTTCTCGATTGCATCACGTAGTAATGAAGTACAACACTGAAACAGTCAATTAAAACTGGTTTCCATCAATATCTTAGAGGACAACGCAAGTTAGGTCTGGGATAGGTCTGGGATTTGCCCTCATCAGGCTCATACTTTCGCGTTTTTCACATACGTGTTGAACAGATCCTGGGTTTTTTCTGGATTGGTTCACGTAGTAATGTGGTACCACACTGGAACATTCAATTAAACCTGGTCTTGATAAATATTTTAGAGGATATCGCATGTTAGGTTTGGGTTAGGTCTAGGATTTGCCCTCACCAGGCTCATACTTTCGCATTCTTCACATACTTGTTGAACGGATCCTGGGTGTTTGCTGGTTTGGATCACGTAGTAATGTGGGACCACACTGAAACAATCAATTAAACCTGGTCATGATAAATATTTTAGAGGATAACGCATGTTAGGTCTGGGTTAGGTCTAGGATTTGCCCTCGTCAGGCTCATACTTTCGCATATTTCTCATACTTCATGGCTAGATCCTGGGCTGTTTCTGGATTGTATCACGTATTAATGTGGTACCACGCTGAAACAGTCAATTAAACCTGGTTTCGATCAATATTTTGGAGGATAACGCATGTTAGGTCTAGGTTAGGCCTGGGATTTGCCCTCATCTGGGTCATACTTTCGCAGTTTTAATATATATGTTGACGTGATCGAGGGTTCTTTCTGCTTTGGATCACGTAGTAAAGCGGTACCACACTGAAACAGTCCATTAAACCTGGTTTGGATCAATGTTTTAGAGGATAACGCTTGTTAGGTCTGGGATAGGTCTGGGATTTGCCCTCACCAGGCTCATACTTTCGCGTTTTTCACATACGTGTTGAACAGATCCTGGGTTTTTTCTGGATTGGTTCACGTAGTAATGTGGTACCACACTGGAACATTCAATTAAACCTGGTCTTGATAAATATTTTAGAGGATAACGCATGTTAGGTTTGGGTTAGGTCTAGGATTTGCCCTCACCAGGCTCATACTTTCGTATATTTCTCATACTTCATGGCTAGATCCTGTGCTGTTTCTGGATTGTATCACGTAGTAATGTGGTACCACGCTGAAACTGTCAATTAAACCTGGTTTCGTTCAATATTTTAGAGGATAACGCAAGTTAGGTCTGGGATAGGTCTGGGATTTGCCCTCATCAGGCTCATACTTTCGCGTTTTTCACATACGTGTTGAACAGATCCTGGGTTTTTTCCGGTGTGGGTCACGCAGTAGTGTGGTACCACACTGGAACATTCAATTAAACCTGGTCTTGATAAATATTTTAGAGGATATCGCATGTTAGGTTTGGATTAGGTCTAGGATTTGCCCTCACCAGGCTCATACTTTCGCATTCTTCACATACTTGTTGAACGGATCCTGGGTTTTTTCTGGTTTGGGTCACGTAGTAATGTGGGACCACACTGAAACAATCAATTAAACCTGGTCATGATAAATATTTTAGAGGATAACGCATGTTAGGTCTGGGTTAGGTCTAGGATTTGCTCTCGTCAGGCTCATACTTTCGCATATTTCTCATACTTCATGGCTAGATCCTGGGCTGTTTCTGGATTGTATCACGTATTAATGTGGTACCACGCTGAAACAGTCAATTAAACCTGGTTTCGATCAATATTTTGGAGGATAACGCAAGTTAGGTCTGGGATAGGTCTGGGATTCGCCCTCAGCAGGCTCATACTTTCGCTTTTTCACATACTTGTTGAACAGATCCTAGGCTTTTTCTGGTTTGGATCACGTAGTAGAGTGGTACCACACTGAAACAGTCCATTAAACCTGGTTTGGATCAATATTTTAGAGGATAACGCATGTTAGGTCTAGGTCAGGTCTGGGATTTTCACTCATCAGACACATACTTTCGCATTCTTCACATACTTGCTGAACGGATCCTGGGTTTTTTCTGGTTTGGACCACGTAGTAATGTGGGACCACACTGAAACAATCAATTAAACCTGGTCTTGATAAATATTTCAGAGGATAACGCATGTTAGGTCTGGGATAGGTCTGGGATTTGCCCTCATCAGACTCATACTTTCGCGTTTTTCACATACTTGTTGAACAGATCCTGGGTTTTTTCCGGTTTGGGCCACGTAGTAGTGTGGTACCACACTGAAACAGTCGATTAAACCTGGTTTCGATCAATATTTTAGAGGACAACGCATGTTAGGTCTAGGTTAGGCCTGGGATTTGCCCTCATCAGGGTCATACTTTCGCAGTTTTAACATACATGTTGACCTGATCGAGGGTATTTCCTGCTTTGGATCACGTAGTAAAGTGGTACCACACTGAAACAGTCCATTAAACCTGGTTTGGATCAATATTTTAGAGGATAACGCATGTTAGGTCTAGGTTAGCCCTGGGATTTTCACTCATCAGACTCATACATTCGCATTCTTCACATACTTGTTGAACTGATCCTGGGTTTTTTCTGGATTTGTTCGCGTAGTAATGTGGTACCACACTGGAACATTCAATTAAACCTGGTCTTGATAAATATTTTAGAGGATAACGCATCTTAGGTTTGGGTTAGTTCTAGGATTTGCCCTCATCAGGCTCATACTTTCGCATATTTCTCATACTTCATGGCTAGATCCTCGGCTGTTTCTGGATTGTGTCACGTAGTAATGTGGTACCACGCTGAAACAGTCAATTAAACCTGGTTTCGTTCAATATTTTAGAGGATAACGCAAGTTAGGTCTGGGATAGGTCTGGGATTTGCCCTCATCAGACTCATACTTTCGCGTTTTTCACATACTTGTTGAACAGATCCTGGGTTTTTTCCGGTTTGGGCCACGTAGTAGTGTGGTACCACACTGAAACAGTCGATTAAACCTGGTTTCGATCAATATTTTTGAGGATAACGCATGTTAGGTCTAGGTTAGGCCGGGGATTTTCACTCATCAAACTCATACTTTCGCATTCTTCAAATACTTGTTGAACGGATCCTGGGTTCTTTTCTGGTTTGGATCACGTAGTAATGTGGGACCACACTGAAACAATCAATTAAACCTGGTCATGATAAATATTTTAGAGGATAACACATGTTAGGTCTGGGTTAGGACTAGGTTTTGCCCTCGTCAGGCTCATACTTTCGCATATTTCTCATACTTCATGGCTAGATCCTGGGCTGTTTCTGGATTGTATCACGTAGTAATGTGGTACCACGCTGAAACAGCCAATTAAACCTGGTTTCGATCAATATTTTAGAGGATAACGCAAGTTAGGTCTGGGATAGGTCTGGGATTCGCCCCCATCAGGCTCATACTTTCGCGTTTTTCACATACTTGTTGAACAGATCCTGGGTTTTTTCTGGTTTGGATCACGTAGTAGTGTGGTACCACACTGAAACAGTCCATTAAACCTGGTTTGGATCAATATTTTAGAGGATAACGCATGTTAGGTCTAGGTTAGGTCTGGGATTTTCACTCATCAGACTCATACATTCGCATTCTTCACATACTTGTTGAACGGATCATGGGTTTTTTCTGGTTTGGATCACGTAGTAATGTGGGACCACACTGAAACAATCAATTAAACCTGGTCTTGATAAATATTTTAGAGGATAACGCATGTTAGGTCTGGGATAGGTCTGGGATTTGCCCTCATCAGACTCATACTTTCGCACACTTCACATACTCGTTGAACAGATCCTGGGTTATTTTCTGGTTTGGATCACATAGTAATGTGGTACCACACTGAAAAAGTCGATTAAACCAGGTTTTGATCAATATTTTTGAGGATAACGCACGTTAGGTCTAGGTTAGGCCTGGGATTTTCACTCATCAGACTCATACTTTCTTCACATTCTTGTTGAACGGATCCTGGGTTTTTCTGGTTTGGATGACGTAGTAATGTGGACCACACTGAAACAATCACTAAACCTGGTCTTGATAAATATTTTAGAGGATAACGCACATTAGGTCTGGGTTAGGTCTAGGATTTGCCCTCGTGAGGCTCATACTTTCGCATATTTCTCATACTTCATGGCTAGATCCTGGGCTATTTCTGGATTGGATCACGTAGTAATGTGGTACCACACTGAAACAGTCGATTAAACCAGGTTTCGATCAATATTTTTGAGGATAACGCAAGTTAGGTATGGGATAGGTCTGGGATTTGCCCTCATCAGGCTCATACTTTCGCGTTTTTCACATACTTGTTGAACAGATCCTGGGTTTTTTCTGGTTTGGATCACGTAGTAATGTGGGACCACACTGAAGCAGTCAATTAAACCTGGTTTCGAACAATATTTTAGAGAATAATTCATGTTAGGTCTAGGTTAGGTCTGGGATTTGCTTTCATCAGGCTCATTCTTTCGCATATTTCTCATACTTGATGGCTAGATCCTGGGCTTTTTCTGGATTGCATCACGCAGTAATGAAGTACAACACTGAAACAGTCAATTAAACCTGGTTTCCATCAATTTTTTAGAGGACAACGCATGTTAGGTCGAGGTTAGGCCTGGGATTTGCCCTCATCAGGGTCATACTTTCGCAGTTTTAATATACATGTTGACGTGATCGAGGGTTTTTCCTGCTTTGGATCACGTAGTAAAGTGGTACCACACTGAAACAGTCCATTAAACCTGGTTTGGATCAATATTTTAGAGGATAACGCAAGTTAGGTCTGGGATAGGTCTGGGATTTGCCCTCATCAGGCTCATACTTTCGCGTTTTTCACATACTTGTTGAACAGATCCTGGGTTTTTTCCGGTTTGGGCCACGTAGTAGTGTGGTACCACACTGAAACAGTCGATTAAACCTGGTTTCGATCAATATTTTTGAGGATAACGCATGTTAGGTCTAGGTTAGGCCGGGGATTTTCACTCATCAAACTCATACTTTCGCATTCTTCAAATACTTGTTGAACGGATCCTGGGTTTTTTTTCTGGTTTGGATCACGTAATAATGTGGTACCACACTGAAACATTCAATTAAACCTGGTCTTGATAAATATTTTAGAGGATAACGCATGTTAGGTCTGGGTTAGGTCTGGGATTTGCTCTCATCAGGCTCATTCTTTCTCATATTTCTCATTCTTGATAACTAGATCCTGGGCTTTTTCTGGATTGCATCACGTAGTAATGAAGTACGACACTGAAACAGTCAACTAAACCTGGTTTCCATCAATATTTTAGAGGACAACGCATGTTAGGTCTAGGTTAGGCCTGGGATTTGCCCTCATCAGGGTCATACTTTCGCAGTTTTAACATACATGTTGACCTGATCGAGGGTTTTTTCTGCTTTGGATCACGTAGTAGAGTGGTACCACACTGAAACAGTCCATTAAACCTGGTTTGGATCAATATTTTAGAGAATAATTCATGTTAGGTCTGGGATAGGTCTGGGATTTGCCCTCATCAGACTCATACTTTCGCACACTTCACATACTCGTTGAACAGATCCTGGGTTATTTTCTGGTTTGGATCACATAGTAATGTGGTACCGCACTGAATCAGTCGATTAAACCAGGTTTCGATCAATATTTTTGAGGATAACGCATGTTAGGTCTAGGATAGGTCGGGGTATTTCACTCATCAGACTCATACTTTTTTTTTTTTTTTTTTTTTTTTTTTGTCGTGGGGAAAATCTTCGAAAGACTCCCTCCCACCTCCTTGGGGAGAGGTGGGAGGGGTGTGTGGGATTCCCCGCGCCCGTACAACGACAGGCGCGGGACCTACCCACTAAAAACCCCACGGTGACCCTTCGGCACGCTTTGGGAGGATACCGGGAATCGCTCGAAGCATTCTTCCGGTATCCTCCCCGTGCCCGCGCTTTCGCGCCCATCCCCCGGGGGGACAATCGGTCCCCCCAGTAGACACACTGCCTCATAGCGGCGGGACGGGGCCACTCCATCCCGCCGCTATCCGTCCCGGGGCCGCGAGCCCCAACTCGCAACCGCCCGCGACCCCGTTTCCACCCCTCGGCGGCCGGGCGTTCATGGCCGCACCAGACCGCCGAGGGTGCCTCCCCTTGCGTTGGACCGGTAGGGGGAGGCACTCCTACCCCCAACCGGTCCGACCCGGCGCCGCCTGGCGGGAGGAGGGTCCCCTCAGGACCCCCCTCCCAGCCTAGGTCATCCGCCACGCCGAGGCGGCCGCCCGCGACGCCTCGCGACCGGGCGACGACCTCGGGCCACCGCACGAGCACGAGCTTCAGCGCGCCGCTGAAGCTCGCGCTCCCTCCCCGCGGCCTCCTTCTGCAACATTACGTTCTCGCAGAAGGAGGCCACGGCCCTCCACTTCTCCTCGCTGCCGAGCATGGCGCGCACCACGCCCGGCAGCGAGACATCCCGCCCGACAACGCCGACCAGGACACGGCGCTCCCCCTCCCACGCGGGGCATACCTCCAGGGTATGATCCGCCGTGTCCTGCTCAGCGTCGCAGTGGCAGCAACGCGCCGTCGGCTCCTTCCCTATCCGGCACAGGTATCTTCCGAAGCTGCCATGCCCGGAAAATACCTGTGCCAGCCGGTAGGTGAGGCTGCCATGGCCTCTGTCCAGCCACTCCTTCAGGAGCGGCCGAACAGCCCCGACTGTCCGGTGCCCCGCGGTTGGCAGAGCCAGCCGCTCCTGCCACGCGAGCAACACGGTCTGCCGGGCCTGGCGCTTCAAATCGCCCCAAGCAGGTTCCTGCCCGCCCGGGACCGCCCCCACCCCCGCGCGACGGTCGACGCGGTGCCAGTACATCACCGCGTGCGACCGCGCGAGCAGGTCCATGGGCGGCATCCCCGCTAGAACCGTCGCCGCCTCATGTGACATGGTCCGATACCCGCGGACGACCCTGAGCGCCATGCGCCTCTGCACCCGACGCAGCATAGTCATGCTGCGCCGGGAGGCAGCCAGGTCGTCCGCCCAGACGGGGGCCCCGTATAGGGCCACCGACTGGACCATTGCCACATAGAGGCGACGAACTCGGCCCGCCGGGCCCCCCAGGTTGGGCAGGATCCGGCCCAGAGCCGCAACCATCCTTTCCAACCGGGGGACCAGGCAGCGGAAATGCTTCTCGAAACGCCAGTGGCTATCGAGGATCAGCCCCAGATACCTGATCTGGGGCTTCACCTCGATGTCAGCCCCACCCATCCGAATCAGAGTGGGTGGCGGATCCTGCCGAGGTGAATGAAACGCAATCACCTCGGTCTTATGGACCGCCACCGTCATCCCCATCCCCCTGATCCGGTCGACGACGCGTTGCGACCCCTCCTCCGCGCGACGCATGGCCCTCCCCCAGTGCGCCCCGACGGCCAGCACCAGTGTGTCATCTGCGTAACACACCGTGCTGACGCCGTCGGGGAGGCCGGCCCGCAACACCGAGTCGTACGCGATGTTCCACAGGAGTGGCCCGAGGACCGACCCCTGCGGAACACCGCAGTACACCTCCCTCCGCATATCACCATCCCGGCCCGGATACTCGATCCACCTGCCGCGGAGATAATCCCCGACGACCGCCCTGAGACAAGGGGGGACTCGATGATATTCGAGCCCCCTCATTATCTCTTCCCAGGGGAGGGTGTTAAAGGCATTGGCAATATCCAAGGATATTGCCAATGCCACCCCTCCCCGGGAGACGGCCGCCTCCGAGAGGGCCCTCACACGACCTATCGCGTCGATAGTCGATCGGCCCCCCCGGAAACCGAACTGGCAGTCGGCCAGACCGGGATCACCCCGCGACAGGTGCTCGACGAGGCGGGCAGCAATCACACACTCGAAGAGCTTGCCCACCTCGTCGAGGAGACAAATGGGCCGGTATGCGGAGGGAGACTCCGCGGGCCGACCCTCCTTCCGGAGGAGGACCATCCTCGCCACCTTCCAACTGGGGGGGAATCGCCCGTCCCTCAGGCAGCGGTCGAACAACCGCCTGAGGTCGGCCCCAAGGACGCCCTGGGTCAAGACCCAAACCCGGCCGGGCACACCATCCGGACCCGGGGCCGTGTTACGAACCCCGAGCCGTCTGATGGCCGCTGCCAGCTCCTCCTGCGTGACCCCCAGCTCGGCCGTCCACTCCACTGGGACAGCCGCCGCCGCCGGAGGACGCGGTCCCCTCTCCCCAATTGGGAAGAGTGTATTGACCACGTCCTCCAGCAGCCGGGGGTCAAGACCCTCGGTGACGGGGGGCGCCCACGGGCGGAGCTTATTCAGCACCACCTTATATGGGCGCCCCCATGGATCGTCATCAAGGGTCTGGAGGAGCTCCTTCCATGCCTGGGTCTTGGCCCGTTTGATGGCGACCTGCAGAGCAACCCGCGCCACGCGGTATGCTCCATACAGGTCATCAGCTGCCCTCGCTCGCGCCACGCCGTCGCCTGTACGTTGACGACGGCGCGCGCGGGTGTACTGGCGTCGGGCGCGGACAGTCGCGACTCGCAACTCCGCGATCGCGTCCGACCACCAGTACACCGCCCGGCGAGGAGAAGCCCGCCCGACCCGAGGCATCGCCGCGTCGCAAATACCCGCGACCAATGCTCCGAGCCGGGCGACCTCCTCCTCTATGCTCGGCAACTCGGCCGCTCCCTGCGGCCAAGTTGCAGCGAGGGCAGCTGCCATCAGGGCGTCCTTGTCCAGGCGCCGAAGCGCCCAGCGGCGTGGTGGGGTGCCACGCAGGCGGCCGTGTCGGGATGCACTCGCGGCGGCAGAGACCTCCATCCGGATGTACCGGTGATCGGAGAGTGTCTCTGCCCCCGCGACCACGTGCCAACCCGACACCATGCGCACGGCGTTGGGGGTCGCGAATCCAACATCCACGATGGACCCCCCATATCGCCGCACGCATGTGTGCTCCGACCCCCGGTTCAATACCCGGAGGTCGAGCCCAGCCGCCCAATCGCCCAGGATCCCGCCGCGAACGGAGGTCCTGGGGGATCCCCAAGCCACCGACTTGGCATTAAAATCCCCCAGGACCAGCACCGGCCGGGCCGCGTAGCGCTGCACGCATGCCGCGACCTCGGCCAAGTACAGCTCGAACGCAGCGTGACCGCTACGGGGCGAAATGTAGCACCCCACCACAGCGACTCCCCCCCAGTCCACGGCGACGAATCCCCGACCGCGCTCCAACAAGGAGAACGGTGGGGACCCGTCGCCCCCTCCCCATACCGTCGCCACCAAGCCGTCCGCGTCGCCCACCCAATGAGGGTGATCAGGGACGCGGTACGGCTCGGCGGCGACCGCCAGGCCAACCCCCCACTCCGCGAGGACTTGGAACATCAAGTCCTGTGCCGCGCGGCAGTGGTTGAGGTTGGCCTGGAGGAGGAGGCGGGGCGGCATTAATTAATGGCCGCGCCAGCCTCCTCCCGGCCGTCCGTCCCCGTAGCACCGTCCACCTCCATGGAGGACGATGCCACCGCCCTCGGCACCGGAGCCGGTGCAGCCCGCCTCTTCCTCTCCTTCCGGGAGGGGGGGGAGCACTTCTTGCTCCCCACCCTGTGATCGGCTGGCCTCCCCATGTCCGCACACAGCGGACAGTGGGGGGCCGCCGAGCACTGGCTCGCACGGTGCTCTTTGGCACCGCAGCGGTAACACTGACCGGTGCGGTCCACCGGCGAGGTGCACCACTGCCTCACGTGCCCCAATTCGAGGCAGCGGTGACACTGGAGCGGGCGCGGCGCGAGGATTTCCACTCGCGCCGAAACCCACCCCACCAACACCCTCCCGGATTCCGCCACCTTACGGGCGGCGGAGAGGGGGCACCGGGCCCACACCGACCCGAGGCCGGAGGGCGACCTGCGGATCTCTCCGATCCGCAGGTCCTCCACAGGACAGTCCCCCGCCCTCGCAAGGGCACGGGACACATCCTGTGCGCTGACCGAGTCGTCCAGCCCACAAACGCGCATCTCCGTGCGCTTCGTGGGCCGGGCGACCCGGACACCTCGCTCGCCCAGCTGCTCCCGGAGCCTCTGGGCGAGACGATCCGCCTTCGCGCCGCCTTCTGCACCGGGGATCTCCAGCAAGAGACCCCCGGTCACGGCCCTCTTCGCCCTCACGGAGGCGATGCCCAGCTCTTCCAGGGAGATATTCTCCCTGGCGAGCCGCATCGCCTCCGCGAGGGTCAGGTCGCACCCCTGCGCAACGGTCAGCGTCACCGCTGCCGTTTTTGGGGGACGACCTGGTCGTGCCTTCCCGACCTTCGCGGCCTTTACCTTGGCCGCCGGCGGCGGAGGCGGAGGCTGCGGTTGCGAGGCCTTCCTCGCCGCCCGCTTCGCCTTCCGCCCCACCACCTCACTCCACGCCACCCCCCCTTGGGAGGGTGCCGTGGAGGACGCGACCACCGCGACCACGGGTACACCACCCCCCTTGGGGGTCGCGACCCGGGGCCCTGGTGCCGCAACGCTGGGCGGAGCCTTCACTCCGCCCTTCTTTGCCTTCCCCGACTGTACCGGAACAGGTCGGGGAGGCACCGCCTTCCTGCTGACCGCTCTTCCGGCGAGGAGCTCCTCCCGGAAGGCGGCCAGCTTGCCATCAATCATGTCCCCAATCCTCCTCAGAAGATCGTCTTCTGAGGAGGACGGGGACTTCTTCACGGGCGGAGTGCGGGTGGAGGGGCCCGCGGTGCCCCGCACCACTGCCGCCGCACTCCGCTTATTTACCTCCGCCGAGGGACGCGGCGGTGGGGGAGGAGGGAGGATGGGAGGGAGAGCCGCGCTGTTCCACAGCGCCTCTGCCCTCCTCCTCCCCTGTCGCTACTCCTCCAACAGGAGCTGCAGACGGGCGTTCCGCCCTCTGAGCTCCCGCGCCGCCTCCCTCATTTCCGCCGCCGCGGCCTTCAGGGCCTCCGCGCCACCGCTTTTCTGCCCCTTAAAGGCGCAGGCAGCGGCGACTTTCTCCACCCGCCTCAGGGACGAGGAGATCCTCTCCGATATCTCCTCGGTCACCTCGTCCCTGAGGCAACTCAGCCTCACCGACGGGCTCATCGCCCCGCCCACCTCGACGACGGCCTGCCCCGTCCTCTTCCTCCTAGAGCCTATGTGGCTCGTGCTGGAGGAGAAGGACGAGACCGACGCCGTCTCGTCGTCCTCCTCCACCCTCCACGAAGCCGGACCTGGCGCTGAGTGGGGCGCGAGCGCCGCCACCCTAACCCCAACCCCGTCTCCGTCCTCCCCAACCGACAAAACCCGCCCCATCCCCATTTTATTTTCTGTGTCCATAAGAATCCCACGAGATGGTCGGAAATAAAGGTCCACCCGGGCAGAGCCGCCTTACCCGGGTAAGCCTAATACTCCGGGGGTTCGGCAGGTTCCCCGGAGGTGGTCGCTTGGGATTGGGCCTTCTCCCCCAACCATGCATCCCATCGCCGCGCACCATAGCTTAGGATTGGAGGGCGATTTTATAGAGTCGCCATACTCGTGGCCCAGGCGGTTAAGCCAAGACCCCCGTTCCTCCTGCCGTCACGTACCATTCACAAAACCAATAGGGAATTGTGAATGGGTCGTTGTGACGACCAACAGGAGGCTTACGGTGTGTGTATGACTCGGGTACCCCGGGTTCGTTAAGCCCGTACTGCAGCTGAAAGGCTGGCAGCCCCTGAGGGTATCAGACTCATACTTTCGCATTCTTCACATACTTGTTGAACGGAACCTGGGTTTTTACTGGTTTGGATCACGTAGTAATGTGGTACCACACTGAAACATTCAATTAAACCTGGTCTTGATAAATATTTTAGAGGATAACGCATGTTAGGTCTGGGTTAGGTCTAGGATTTGCCCTCATCAGGCTCATACTTTCGCATATTTCTCATACTTCATGGCTAGATCCTGGGCTGTTTCTGGATTGGATCACGTAGTAATGTGGTACCACGCTGAAACAGTCAATTAAACCTGGTTTCGTTCAATGTTTTAGAGGATAACGCAAGTTAGGTCTGGGATAGGTCTGGGATTTGCCCTCATCAGGCTCATACTTTCGCGTTTTTCACATACTTGTTGAACAGATCCTGGGTTTTTTCCGGTTTGGGTCACGTAGTAGTGTGGTACCACACTGAAACAGTCCATTAAACCTGGTTTGGATCAATATTTTAGAGGATAACGCACGTTAGGTCTAGGTTAGGTCTGGGATTTGCCCTCATCAGACTCATACTTTCGCACACTTCACATACTCGTTGAACGGATCCTGGGTTTTTTCTGGTTTGCAACACGTAGTAATGTGGGACCACACTGAAACAGTCAATTAAACCTGGTTTCGATCAATATTTTAGAGAATAATTCATGTTAGGTCTAGGTTAGGTCTGCGATTTGCTCTCATCAGGCTCATTCTTTCGCATATTTCTCATACTTGATGGCTAGATCCCGGGCTTTTTCTGGATTGCATCACGTAGTAATGAAGTACAACACTGAAACAGTCAATTAAACCTGGTTTCCATCAATATTTTAGAGGACAACGCATGTTAGGTCTAGGTTAGGCCTGGGATTTGCCCTCATCTGGGTCATACTTTCGCAGTTTTAATATATATGTTGACGTGATCGAGGGTTTTTTCTGCTTTGGATCACGTAGTAAAGTGGTACCACACTGAAACAGTCCATAAACCTGGTTTGGATCAATATTTTAGAGGATAACGCTTGTTAGGTCTGGGATAGGTCTGGGATTTGCCCTCACCAGGCTCATACTTTCGCATTCTTCACATACTTGTTGAACGGATCCTGGGTTTTTTCTGGTTTGGATCACGTAGTAATGTGGGACCACACTGAAACAATCAATTAAACCGGGTCATGATAAATATTTTAGAGGATAACGCATGTTAGGTCTGGGTTAGGTCTAGGATTTGCCCTCGTGAGGCTCATACTTTCGCATATTTCTCATACTTCATGGCTAGATCCTGGGCTATTTCTGGATTGGATCACGTAGTAATGTGGTACCACACTGAAACAGTCGATTAAACCAGGTTTCGATCAATATTTTTGAGGATAACGCAAGTTAGGTATGGGATAGGTCTGGGATTTGCCCTCATCAGGCTCATACTTTCGCGTTTTTCACATACTTGTTGAACAGATCCTGGGTTTTTTCTGGTTTGGATGACGTAGTAATGTGGGGCCACACTGAAGCAGTCAATTAAACCTGGTTTCGAACAATATTTTAGAGAATAATTCATGTTAGGTCTAGGTTAGGTCTGGGATTTGCTTTCATCAGGCTCATTCTTTCGCATATTTCTCATACTTGATGGCTAGATCCTGGGCTTTTTCTGGATTGCATCACGCAGTAATGAAGTACAACACTGAAACAGTCAATTAAACCTGGTTTCCATCAATTTTTTAGAGGACAACGCATGTTAGGTCTAGGTTAGGCCTGGGATTTGCCCTCATCAGGGTCATACTTTCACAGTTTTAATATACATGTTGACGTGATCGAGGGTTTTTCCTGCTTTGGATCACGTAGTAAAGTGGTACCACACTGAAACAGTCCATTAAACCTGGTTTGGATCAATATTTTAGAGGATAACGCAAGTTAGGTCTGGGATAGGTCTGGGATTTGCCCGCATCAGGCTCATACTTTCGCGTTTTTCACATACTTGTTGAACAGATCCTGGGTTTTTTCCGGTTTGGGCCACGTAGTAGTGTGGTACCACACTGAAACAGTCGATTAAACCTGGTTTCGATCAATATTTTTGAGGATAACGCATGTTAGGTCTAGGTTAGGCCGGGGATTTTCACTCATCAAACACATACTTTCGCATTCTTCAAATACTTGTTGAACGGATCCTGGGTTTTTTTTCTGGCTTGGATCACGTAATAATGTAGTACCACACTGAAACATTCAATTAAACCTAGTCTTGATAAATATTTTAGAGGATAACGCAAGTTAGGTCTGGGATAGGTCTGGGATTTGCCCTCATCAGGCTCATACTTTCGCGTTTTTCACATACTTGTTGAACAGATCCTGGGTTTTTTCCGGTTTGGGCCACGTAGTAATGAAGTACAACACTGAAACAGTCAATTAAACCTGGTTTCCATCAATATTTTAGAGGACAACGCATGTTAGGTCTAGGTTAGGCCTGGGATTTGCCCTCATCTGGGTCATACTTTCGCAGTTTTAATATATATGTTGACGTGATCGAGGGTTTTTTCTGCTTTGGATCACGTAGTAAAGTGGTACCACACTGAAACAGTCCATAAACCTGGTTTGGATCAATATTTTAGAGGATAACGCTTGTTAGGTCTGGGATAGGTCTGGGATTTGCCCTCACCAGGCTCATACTTTCGCATTCTTCACATACTTGTTGAACGGATCCTGGGTTTTTTCTGGTTTGGATCACGTAGTAATGTGGGACCACACTGAAACAATCAATTAAACCGGGTCATGATAAATATTTTAGAGGATAACGCATGTTAGGTCTGGGTTAGGTATAGGATTTGCCCTCGTCAGGCTCATACTTTCGCATATTTCTCATACTTCATGGCTAGATCCTGGGCTTTTTCTGGATTGCATCACGCAGTAATGAAGTACAACACTGAAACAGTCAATTAAACCTGGTTTCCATCAATATTTTGGTGGACAACGCATGTTAGGTCTAGGTTAGGCTTGGGATTTGCCCTCATCAGGTTCGTACCTTCGCAGTTTTAACATACATGTTGACGTGATCGAGGGTTTTTTCTGCTTTGGATCACGTAGTAAAGTGGTACCACACTGAAACAGTCCATTAAACCTGGTTTGGATCAATATTTTAGAGGATAACGCATGTTAGGTGTAGGTTAGCCCTGGGATTTTCACTCATCAGGCTCATACTTTCGCATATTTCTCATACTTCATGGCTAGATCCTCGGCTGTTTCTGGATTGTGTCACGTAGTAGAGTGGTACCACACTGAAACAGTCCACTAAACCTGGTTTGGATCAATATTTTAGAGGATAACGCATGTTAGGTCTAGGTTAGGTCTGGGATTTTCACTCATCAGACACATACTTTCGCGTTTTTCACATACTTGTTGAACAGATCCTGGGTTTTTTCCGGTTTGGGTCACGTAGTAGTGTGGTACCACACTGAAACAGTCGATTAAACCTGGTTTCGATCAATATTTTTGAGGATAACGCATGTTAGGTCTGGGATAGGTCTGGGATTTGCCCTCATCAGGGTCATACTTTCGCAGTTTTAATATACATGTTGACGTGATCGAGGGTTTTTTCTGCTTTGGATCACGTAGTAAAGTGGTACCACACTGAAACAGTCCATTAAACCTGGTTTGGATCAATATTTTAGAGGATAACGCAAGTTAGGTCTGGGATAGGTCTGGGATTTGCCCTCATCAGTCTCATACTTTCGCGTTTTTCACATACTTGTTGAACAGATCCTGGGTTTTTTTCTGGTTTGGATCACGTAATAATGTGGTGCCACACTGAAATATTCAATTAAACCTGGTCTTGATAAATATTTTAGAGGATAACGCATGTTAGGTCTGGGTTAGGTCTAGGATTTGCCCTCATCAGGCTCATGCTTTCGCATATTTCTCATACTTCATGGCTGGATCCTGGGCAATTTCTGGATTGGATCACGTAGTAATGTGGTACCACACTGAAACAGTCAACTAAACCTGGTTTTGATCAATATTTTAGAGAACAATTCATGCTAGGTCTAGGTTAGGTCTGGATTTGCTCTCATCAGGCTCATTCTTTCTCATATTTCTCATACTTGATGGCTAGATCCTGGGCTTTTTCTGGATTGCATCACGTAGTAATGAAGTACAACACTGAAACAGTCAACTAAACCTGGTTTCCATCAATATTTTAGAGGACAACACATGTTAGGTCTAGGTTAGGCCTGGGATTTGCCCTCATCAGGGTCGTACTTTCGCAGTTTTAACATACATGTTGACCTGATCGAGGGTTTTTTATGCTTTGGATCACGTAGTAAAGTGGTACCACACTGAAACAGTCCATTAAACCTGGTTTGGATCAATATTTTGGAGAATAATTCATGTTAGGTCTAGGCAAGGTCTGGGATTTTCACTCATCAGACTCATACTTTCGCATTCTTCACATACTTGTTGAACGGATCCTGGGTTATTTCTGGTTTGGATCACATAGTAATGTGGTACCACACTGAAAAAGTCGATTAAACCAGGTTCTGATCAATATTTTTGAGGATAACGCATGTTAGGTCTAGGTTAGGCCTGGGATTTGCCCTCACCAGGCTCATACATTCGCGTTTCTCACATACGTGTTGAACAGATCCTGTGTTTTTTCTGGTTTGGATCACATAGTAATGTGGTACCACACTGAAAAAGTCGATTAAACCAGGTTCTGATCAACATTTTTGAGGATAACGCATGTTAGGTCTGGGTTAGGTCTAGGATTTGCCCTCGTCAGGCTCATACTTTCGCATATTTCTCATACTTCATGGCTAGATCCTGGGCTGTTTCTGGATTGTATCACGTATTAATGTGGTACCACGCTGAAACAGTCAATTAAACCTGGTTTCGATCAATATTTCAGAGGATAACGCATGTTAGGTCTGGGATAGGTCTGGGATTTGCCCTCATCAGACTCATACTTTCGCACACTTCACATACTCGGTGAACAGATCCTGGGTTATTTTCTGGTTTGGATCACATAGTAATGTGGTACCACACTGAAAAAGTCGATTAAACCAGGTTCTGATCAATATTTTTGAGGATAACGCATGTTAGGTCTAGGTTAGGCCTGGGATTTGCCCTCACCAGGCTCATACTTTCGCGTTTCTCACATACGTGTTGAACAGATCCTGTGTTTTTTCTGGATTGGTTCACGTAGTAATGTGGTACCACACTGGAACATTCAATTAAACCTGGTCTTGATAAATATTTTAGAGGATAACGCATGTTAGGTTTGGGTTAGGTCTAGGATTTGCCCTCACCAGGCTCATACTTTCGCATATTTCTCATACTTCATGGCTAGATCCTGTGCTGTTTCTGGATTGTATCACGTAGTAATGAGGTACCACGCTGAAACAGTCAATTAAACCTGGTTTCGTTCAATATTTTAGAGGATAACACAAGTTAGGTCTGGGATAGGTCTGGGATTTGCCCTCATCAGGCTCATACTTTCGCGTTTTTCACATACGTGTTGAACAGATCCTGGGTTTTTTCCGGTGTGGGTCACGCAGTAGTGTGGTACCACACTGGAACATTCAATTAAACCTGGTCTTGATAAATATTTTAGAGGATAACGGATGTTAGGTTCGGGTTAGGTCTAGGATTTGCCCTCACCAGGCTCATACTTTCGCATTCTTCACATACTTGTTGAACGGATCCTGGGTTTTTTCTGGTTTGGGTCACGTAGTAATGTGGGACCACACTGAAACAATCAATTAAACCTGGTCATGATAAATATTTTAGAGGATAACGCATGTTAGGTCTGGGTTAGGTCTAGGATTTGCTCTCGTCAGGCTCATACTTTCGCATATTTCTCATACTTCATAGCTAGATCCTGGGCTGTTTCTGGATTGTATCACGTATTAATGTGGTACCACGCTGAAACAGTCAATTAAACCTGGTTTCGATCAATATTTTGGAGGATAACGCAAGTTAGGTCTGGGATAGGTCTGGGATTCGCCCTCAGCAGGCTCATACTTTCGCTTTTTCACATACTTGTTGAACAGATCCTAGGTTTTTTCTGGCTTGGATCACGTAGTAGAGTGGTACCACACTGAAACAGTCCATTAAACCTGGTTTGGATCAATATTTTAGAGGATAACGCATGTTAGGTCTAGGTCAGGTCTGGGATTTTCACTCATCAGACACATACTTCCGCATTCTTCACATACTTGCTGAACGGATCCTGGGTTTTTTCTGGTTTGGACCACGTAGTAATGTGGGACCACACTGAAACAATCAATTAAACCTGGTCTTGATAAATATTTCAGAGGATAACGCATGTTAGGTCTGGGATAGGTCTGGGATTTGCCCTCATCAGACTCATACTTTCGCACACTTCACATACTCGTTGAACAGATCCTGGGTTATTTTCTGGTTTGGATCACATAGTAATGTGGTACCACACTGAATCAGTCGATTAAACCAGGTTTCGATCAATATTTTTGAGGATAACGCATGTTAGGTCTAGGATAGGCCTGGGATTTTCACTCATCAGACTCATCCTTTCGCATTCTTCACATACTTGTTGAACGGATCCTGGGTTTTTTCTGGTTTGGATCACGTAGTAATGTGGGACCACACTGAAACAGTCAATTAAACCTGGTTTCGATCAATATTTTAGAGAATAATTCATGTTAGGTCTAGGTTAGGTCTGCGATTTGCTCCCATCAGGCTCATTCTTTCGCACACTTCACATACTCGTTGAACGGATCCTGTGTTTTCTCTGGTTTGGAACACATATTAATGCGGTACCACACTGAATCAGTCGATTAAACCAGGTTTCGATCAATATTTTTGAGGATAACGCATGTTAGGTCTAGGATAGGCCTGGGATTTGCCCTCATCAGGCTCATACTTTCGCGTTTTTCACATACATGTTGAACAGATCCTGGGTTTTTTCCGGTTTCGGTCACGTAGTAGTGTGGTACCACACTGAAACAGTCCATTAAACCTGGTTTGGATCAATATTTTAGAGGATAACGCATGTTAGGTCTAGGTTAGGTCTGGGATTTGCCCTCAACAGACTCATACTTTCGCACACTTCACATACTCGTTGAACAGATCCTGCGTTATTTTCTGGTTTGGAACACATAATAATGCGGTACCACACTGAATCAGTCGATTAAACCAGGTTTCGATCAATATTCTTGAGGATAACGCATGTTAGGTCTAGGATAGGCCTGGGATTTTCACTCATCAGACTCATCCTTTCGCATTCTTCACATACTTGTTGAACGGATCCTGGGTTTTTTCTGGTTTGGATCACGTAGTAATGTGGGACCACACTGAAACAGTCAATTAAACCTGGTTTCGATCAATATTTTAGAGAATAATTCATGTTAGGTCTAGGTTAGGTCTGCGATTTGCTCCCATCAGGCTCATTCTTTCGCACACTTCACATACTCGTTGAACGGATCCTGTGTTTTCTCTGGTTTGGAACACATATTAATGCGGTACCACACTGAATCAGTCGATTAAACCAGGTTTCGATCAATATTTTTGAGGATAACGCATGTTAGGTCTAGGATAGGCCTGGGATTTTCACACATCAGACTCATACTTTCGCATTCTTCACATACTTGTTGAACGAATCCTGGGTTTTTTCTGGTTTGGATCACGTAGTAATATGGTACCACACTGAAACAGTCGATTAAACCTGGTTTCGATTAATATTTTTGAGGATATCGCATGTTAGGTCTGGGACAGGTCTGGGATTTGCCCTCATCAGGCTCATACTTTCGCAGTTTTAACATGCATGTTGACCTGATCGAGGGTTTTTTCTGGTTTGGGCCACGTAGTAGTGTGGTACCACACTGAAACAGTCGATTAAACCTGGTTTCGATCAATATTTTTGAGGATAACGCATGTTAGGTCTAGGTTAGGCCGGGGATTTTCACTCATCAAACACATACTTTCGCATTCTTCAAATACTTGTTGAACGGATCCTGGGTTTTTTTTCTGGCTTGGATCACGTAATAATGTAGTACCACACTGAAACATTCAATTAAACCTAGTCTTGATAAATATTTTAGAGGATAACGCAAGTTAGGTCTGGGATAGGTCTGGGATTTGCCCTCATCAGGCTCATACTTTCGCGTTTTTCACATACTTGTTGAACAGATCCTGGGTTTTTTCCGGTTTGGGCCACGTAGTAATGAAGTACAACACTGAAACAGTCAATTAAACCTGGTTTCCATCAATATTTTAGAGGACAACGCATGTTAGGTCTAGGTTAGGCCTGGGATTTGCCCTCATCTGGGTCATACTTTCGCAGTTTTAATATATATGTTGACGTGATCGAGGGTTTTTTCTGCTTTGGATCACGTAGTAAAGTGGTACCACACTGAAACAGTCCATAAACCTGGTTTGGATCAATATTTTAGAGGATAACGCTTGTTAGGTCTGGGATAGGTCTGGGATTTGCCCTCACCAGGCTCATACTTTCGCATTCTTCACATACTTGTTGAACGGATCCTGGGTTTTTTCTGGTTTGGATCACGTAGTAATGTGGGACCACACTGAAACAATCAATTAAACCGGGTCATGATAAATATTTTAGAGGATAACGCATGTTAGGTCTGGGTTAGGTATAGGATTTGCCCTCGTCAGGCTCATACTTTCGCATATTTCTCATACTTCATGGCTAGATCCTGGGCTTTTTCTGGATTGCATCACGCAGTAATGAAGTACAACACTGAAACAGTCAATTAAACCTGGTTTCCATCAATATTTTGGTGGACAACGCATGTTAGGTCTAGGTTAGGCTTGGGATTTGCCCTCATCAGGTTCGTACCTTCGCAGTTTTAACATACATGTTGACGTGATCGAGGGTTTTTTCTGCTTTGGATCACGTAGTAAAGTGGTACCACACTGAAACAGTCCATTAAACCTGGTTTGGATCAATATTTTAGAGGATAACGCATGTTAGGTGTAGGTTAGCCCTGGGATTTTCACTCATCAGGCTCATACTTTCGCATATTTCTCATACTTCATGGCTAGATCCTCGGCTGTTTCTGGATTGTGTCACGTAGTAGAGTGGTACCACACTGAAACAGTCCACTAAACCTGGTTTGGATCAATATTTTAGAGGATAACGCATGTTAGGTCTAGGTTAGGTCTGGGATTTTCACTCATCAGACACATACTTTCGCGTTTTTCACATACTTGTTGAACAGATCCTGGGTTTTTTCCGGTTTGGGTCACGTAGTAGTGTGGTACCACACTGAAACAGTCGATTAAACCTGGTTTCGATCAATATTTTTGAGGATAACGCATGTTAGGTCTGGGATAGGTCTGGGATTTGCCCTCATCAGGGTCATACTTTCGCAGTTTTAATATACATGTTGACGTGATCGAGGGTTTTTTCTGCTTTGGATCACGTAGTAAAGTGGTACCACACTGAAACAGTCCATTAAACCTGGTTTGGATCAATATTTTAGAGGATAACGCAAGTTAGGTCTGGGATAGGTCTGGGATTTGCCCTCATCAGTCTCATACTTTCGCGTTTTTCACATACTTGTTGAACAGATCCTGGGTTTTTTTCTGGTTTGGATCACGTAATAATGTGGTGCCACACTGAAATATTCAATTAAACCTGGTCTTGATAAATATTTTAGAGGATAACGCATGTTAGGTCTGGGTTAGGTCTAGGATTTGCCCTCATCAGGCTCATGCTTTCGCATATTTCTCATACTTCATGGCTGGATCCTGGGCAATTTCTGGATTGGATCACGTAGTAATGTGGTACCACACTGAAACAGTCAACTAAACCTGGTTTTGATCAATATTTTAGAGAACAATTCATGCTAGGTCTAGGTTAGGTCTGGGATTTGCTCTCATCAGGCTCATTCTTTCTCATATTTCTCATACTTGATGGCTAGATCCTGGGCTTTTTCTGGATTGCATCACGTAGTAATGAAGTACAACACTGAAACAGTCAACTAAACCTGGTTTCCATCAATATTTTAGAGGACAACACATGTTAGGTCTAGGTTAGGCCTGGGATTTGCCCTCATCAGGGTCGTACTTTCGCAGTTTTAACATACATGTTGACCTGATCGAGGGTTTTTTATGCTTTGGATCACGTAGTAAAGTGGTACCACACTGAAACAGTCCATTAAACCTGGTTTGGATCAATATTTTGGAGAATAATTCATGTTAGGTCTAGGCAAGGTCTGGGATTTTCACTCATCAGACTCATACTTTCGCATTCTTCACATACTTGTTGAACGGATCCTGGGTTATTTCTGGTTTGGATCACATAGTAATGTGGTACCACACTGAAAAAGTCGATTAAACCAGGTTCTGATCAATATTTTTGAGGATAACGCATGTTAGGTCTAGGTTAGGCCTGGGATTTGCCCTCACCAGGCTCATACATTCGCGTTTCTCACATACGTGTTGAACAGATCCTGTGTTTTTTCTGGTTTGGATCACATAGTAATGTGGTACCACACTGAAAAAGTCGATTAAACCAGGTTCTGATCAACATTTTTGAGGATAACGCATGTTAGGTCTGGGTTAGGTCTAGGATTTGCCCTCGTCAGGCTCATACTTTCGCATATTTCTCATACTTCATGGCTAGATCCTGGGCTGTTTCTGGATTGTATCACGTATTAATGTGGTACCACGCTGAAACAGTCAATTAAACCTGGTTTCGATCAATATTTCAGAGGATAACGCATGTTAGGTCTGGGATAGGTCTGGGATTTGCCCTCATCAGACTCATACTTTCGCACACTTCACATACTCGGTGAACAGATCCTGGGTTATTTTCTGGTTTGGATCACATAGTAATGTGGTACCACACTGAAAAAGTCGATTAAACCAGGTTCTGATCAATATTTTTGAGGATAACGCATGTTAGGTCTAGGTTAGGCCTGGGATTTGCCCTCACCAGGCTCATACTTTCGCGTTTCTCACATACGTGTTGAACAGATCCTGTGTTTTTTCTGGATTGGTTCACGTAGTAATGTGGTACCACACTGGAACATTCAATTAAACCTGGTCTTGATAAATATTTTAGAGGATAACGCATGTTAGGTTTGGGTTAGGTCTAGGATTTGCCCTCACCAGGCTCATACTTTCGCATATTTCTCATACTTCATGGCTAGATCCTGTGCTGTTTCTGGATTGTATCACGTAGTAATGAGGTACCACGCTGAAACAGTCAATTAAACCTGGTTTCGTTCAATATTTTAGAGGATAACACAAGTTAGGTCTGGGATAGGTCTGGGATTTGCCCTCATCAGGCTCATACTTTCGCGTTTTTCACATACGTGTTGAACAGATCCTGGGTTTTTTCCGGTGTGGGTCACGCAGTAGTGTGGTACCACACTGGAACATTCAATTAAACCTGGTCTTGATAAATATTTTAGAGGATAACGGATGTTAGGTTCGGGTTAGGTCTAGGATTTGCCCTCACCAGGCTCATACTTTCGCATTCTTCACATACTTGTTGAACGGATCCTGGGTTTTTTCTGGTTTGGGTCACGTAGTAATGTGGGACCACACTGAAACAATCAATTAAACCTGGTCATGATAAATATTTTAGAGGATAACGCATGTTAGGTCTGGGTTAGGTCTAGGATTTGCTCTCGTCAGGCTCATACTTTCGCATATTTCTCATACTTCATAGCTAGATCCTGGGCTGTTTCTGGATTGTATCACGTATTAATGTGGTACCACGCTGAAACAGTCAATTAAACCTGGTTTCGATCAATATTTTGGAGGATAACGCAAGTTAGGTCTGGGATAGGTCTGGGATTCGCCCTCAGCAGGCTCATACTTTCGCTTTTTCACATACTTGTTGAACAGATCCTAGGTTTTTTCTGGCTTGGATCACGTAGTAGAGTGGTACCACACTGAAACAGTCCATTAAACCTGGTTTGGATCAATATTTTAGAGGATAACGCATGTTAGGTCTAGGTCAGGTCTGGGATTTTCACTCATCAGACACATACTTCCGCATTCTTCACATACTTGCTGAACGGATCCTGGGTTTTTTCTGGTTTGGACCACGTAGTAATGTGGGACCACACTGAAACAATCAATTAAACCTGGTCTTGATAAATATTTCAGAGGATAACGCATGTTAGGTCTGGGATAGGTCTGGGATTTGCCCTCATCAGACTCATACTTTCGCACACTTCACATACTCGTTGAACAGATCCTGGGTTATTTTCTGGTTTGGATCACATAGTAATGTGGTACCACACTGAATCAGTCGATTAAACCAGGTTTCGATCAATATTTTTGAGGATAACGCATGTTAGGTCTAGGATAGGCCTGGGATTTTCACTCATCAGACTCATCCTTTCGCATTCTTCACATACTTGTTGAACGGATCCTGGGTTTTTTCTGGTTTGGATCACGTAGTAATGTGGGACCACACTGAAACAGTCAATTAAACCTGGTTTCGATCAATATTTTAGAGAATAATTCATGTTAGGTCTAGGTTAGGTCTGCGATTTGCTCCCATCAGGCTCATTCTTTCGCACACTTCACATACTCGTTGAACGGATCCTGTGTTTTCTCTGGTTTGGAACACATATTAATGCGGTACCACACTGAATCAGTCGATTAAACCAGGTTTCGATCAATATTTTTGAGGATAACGCATGTTAGGTCTAGGATAGGCCTGGGATTTGCCCTCATCAGGCTCATACTTTCGCGTTTTTCACATACATGTTGAACAGATCCTGGGTTTTTTCCGGTTTCGGTCACGTAGTAGTGTGGTACCACACTGAAACAGTCCATTAAACCTGGTTTGGATCAATATTTTAGAGGATAACGCATGTTAGGTCTAGGTTAGGTCTGGGATTTGCCCTCAACAGACTCATACTTTCGCACACTTCACATACTCGTTGAACAGATCCTGCGTTATTTTCTGGTTTGGAACACATAATAATGCGGTACCACACTGAATCAGTCGATTAAACCAGGTTTCGATCAATATTCTTGAGGATAACGCATGTTAGGTCTAGGATAGGCCTGGGATTTTCACTCATCAGACTCATCCTTTCGCATTCTTCACATACTTGTTGAACGGATCCTGGGTTTTTTCTGGTTTGGATCACGTAGTAATGTGGGACCACACTGAAACAGTCAATTAAACCTGGTTTCGATCAATATTTTAGAGAATAATTCATGTTAGGTCTAGGTTAGGTCTGCGATTTGCTCCCATCAGGCTCATTCTTTCGCACACTTCACATACTCGTTGAACGGATCCTGTGTTTTCTCTGGTTTGGAACACATATTAATGCGGTACCACACTGAATCAGTCGATTAAACCAGGTTTCGATCAATATTTTTGAGGATAACGCATGTTAGGTCTAGGATAGGCCTGGGATTTTCACACATCAGACTCATACTTTCGCATTCTTCACATACTTGTTGAACGAATCCTGGGTTTTTTCTGGTTTGGATCACGTAGTAATATGGTACCACACTGAAACAGTCGATTAAACCTGGTTTCGATTAATATTTTTGAGGATATCGCATGTTAGGTCTGGGACAGGTCTGGGATTTGCCCTCATCAGGCTCATACTTTCGCAGTTTTAACATGCATGTTGACCTGATCGAGGGTTTTTTCTGGTTTGGGTCACGTAGTAATGTGATACCACACTGAAACAGTGGGTTAAACCAGGTTTCGATCAATATTTTGGAGGATAACGCATGTTAGGTCTAGGTCAGGCCTGGGATTTTCACTCATCAGACTCATATTTTCGCATTCTTCACATACTTGTTGAACGGATCCTGGGTTTTTTCTGGTTTGGATCACGTAGTAATGTGGTACCACACTGAAACAGTCGATTAAACCTGGTTTCGATCAATAGTTTAGAGGATAACGCAAGTTAAGTCTGGGATTGGTCTGGGATTTGACCTCATCAGACACATACTTTCGCACACTTCACATACTCGTTGAACAGATCCTGGGTTATTTTCTGGTTTGGATCACATAGTAATGTGGGACCACACTGGAACAGTCAATTAAACCTTGTTTCGATCAATATTTTAGAGGATAACGCATGTTAGGTCTAGGTTTGGCCGGGGATTTTCACTCATCAGGCTCATACTTTCGCATATTTCTCATACTTCATGCCTAGATCCTGGGCTGTTTCTGGATTGTATCACATAGTAATGTGGTACCACGCTGAAACAGTCGATTAAACCTGGTTTCGATCAATATTTTAGAGGATAACGCAAGTTAAGTCTGGGATAGGTCTGGGATTTGACCTCATCAGACTCATACTTTCGCAGTTTTTCACATACTTGTTGAACAGATCCTGGGTTTTTTCTGGTTTGGATCACGTAGTAGTGTGGTACCACACTGAAACAGTCCATTAAACCTGGTTGCGATCAATATTTTAGAGGATAACGCATGTTAGGTCTGGGTTAGGTCTAGGATTTGCCCTCATCAGGCTCATACTTTCGCATATTTCTCATACTTCATGGCTAGATCCTGGGCTATTTCTGGATTGCATCACGTAGTAATGTGGTACCACACTGAAACAGTCAATTAAACCTGGTTTTGATAAATATTTTAGAGAATAATTCATGTTAGGTCTAGGTTAGGCCCGGGATTTGCCCTCATCAGGGGCATCCTTTCGCAGTTTTAACATACATGTTGACCTGATCGAGGGTTTTTTCTGCTTTGGATCACGTAGCAAAGTGGTACCACACAGAAACAGTCCATTAAACCTGGTTTGGATCAATATCTTAGAAGATAACGCAAGTTAGGTCTGGCATAGGTCTGGAATTCGCCCTCATCAGACTCATACTTTCGCGTTTTTCACATACTTGTTGACCTGACCGAGGGTTTTTTCTGCTTTGGATCACGTAGTAAAGTGGAACCACACTGAAACAGTCCATTAAACCTGGTTTGGATCAATATTTTAGAGGATAACGCATGTTAGGTCTAGGTTAGCCCTGGGATTATCACTCATCAGACTCATACTTTCGTATTCTTCACATACTTGTTGAACGGATCCTGGGTTTTTTCTGGTTTGGATCACATAGTAATGTGGTACCACACTGAAACTTTCAATTAAACCTGGTCTTGATAAATATTTTAGAGAATAACGCATGTTAGGTCTGGGTTAGGTCTAGGATTTGCCCTCATCAGGCTCATACTTTCGCATATTTCTCATACTCCATGGCTAGATCCTGGGCTATTTCTGGATTGGATCACGTAGTAAAGTGGTACCACACAGAAACGTTCAATGAAACCTGGTCTGGATAAATATTTTCGAGGATAACGCATGCTAGGTCAAGGTTAGGTCTAAGATTTGCACTCATCAGTCTCGCAGTTTCGCGTTTTTCACATACTTGTTGAACAGATCCTGGGTTTTTTCTGGCTTGGATCACGTAGTAATGTGGTACCACACTGAAACATTCAATTAAACCTGGTCTTGATAAATATTTTACAGGATAACGCATGCTAGGTCTGGGTTACGTCTGTGATTTGCCCTCATCAGGGTCATACTTTCGCAGTTTTAACATGCATGTTGACCTGATCGAGGGTTTTCTTTGCTTTGGATAACGTAGTAATGTGGTACCACACTGAAACATTCAATTAAACCTGGTCTTGATAAATATTTTAGAGGATAACGCATGTTAGGTTTAGGTTAGGTCTAGGATTTGCCCTCATCAGACTCATACTTTCGCATTCTTCACATACATGTTGAACGGATCCTGGGTTTTTTCTGGTTTGGATCACGTAGTAATGTGGGACCACACTGAAACAATCAATTAAACCTGGTCTTGATAAATATTTTAGAGGATAACGCATGTTAGGTCTGGGTTAGGTCTAGGATGTGCCCTCGTCAGGCTCATACTTTCGCATATTTCTCATACTTCATGGCTAGATCCTGGGCTATTTCTGGATTGGATCACGTAGTAATGTGGTACCACACTGAAAGTGTCAATTAAACCTGGTTTCGCTCAATATTTTAGAGGTTAACGCAAGTTAGGTCTGGGATAGGTCTGGGATTTGCCCTCATCAGGCTCAGACATTCGCGTTTTTCACATACTTGCTGAACAGATCCTTGGTTTTTTCAGGTTTGGGTCACGTAGTAGTGTGATGCCACACTGAAACAGTCGATTAAACCTGGTTTCGATCAATATTTTTGAGGATAACGCATGTTAGGTCTGGGTTAGGCCGGGGAATTTCACTCATCAGACACATACTTTCGCATTCTTCACATACTTGTTGAACGGATCCTGGGTTTTTACTGGTTTGGATCACGTAGTAATGTGGTACCACACTGAAACATTCAATTAAACCTGGTCTTGATAAATATTTTAGAGGATAACGCATGTTAGGTCTGGGTTAGGCCGGGGAATTTCTCTCATCAGACACATACTTTCGCATTCTTCACATACTTGTTGAACGGATCCTGGGTTTTTACTGGTTTGGATCACGTAGTAATGTGGTACCACACTGAAACATTCAATTAAACCTGGTCTTGATAAATATTTTAGAGGATAACGCATGTTAGGTCTGGGTAAGGTCTGGGATTTGCTCTCATCAGGCTCATTCTTTCGCAGATTTCTCATAATTCATGGCTAGATCCTGGACTGTTTCTGGATTGTATCACGTAGTAATGTGGTACCACGCTGAAACAGTCGATTAAACCTGGTTTCGATCACTATTTTAGAGGATAACGCAAGTTAAGTCTGGGATAGGTCTGGGATTTGACCTCATCAGACTCATACTTTCGCACACTTCACATACTCGTTGAACAGATCCTGGGTTATTTTCTGGTTTGGATCACATAGTAATGTGGTACCACACTGAAGCAGTCGATTAAACCAGGTTTCGATCAATATTTTAGAGGATAACGCAAGTTAGGTCTGGGATAGGTCTGGGATTTGACCTCATCAGACTCATACTTTCGCATTCTTCACATACTTGTTGAACGGATCCTGGGTTTTTTCTGGTTTGGATCACGTAGTAATGTGGGACCACACTGAAACAGTCAATTAAACCTGGTTTCGATCAATATTTTAGAGAATAATTCATGTTAGGTCTAGGTTAGGTCTAGGATTTACTCTCATCAGGCTCATTCTTTCGCATATTACTGATACTTGATGGCTAGATCCTGGGCTTTTTCTGGATTGGATCACGTAGTAATGTGGGACCACACTGAAACAATCAATTAAACCTGGTCTTGATAAATATTTTAGAGGATAACGCATGTTAGGTTTGGGTTAGGTCTAGGATTTGCTCTCATCAGGCTCATTCTTTCGCAGATTTCTCATACTTCATGGCTAGATCCTGGACTGTTTCTGGATTGTATCACGTAGTAATGTGGTACCACGCTGAAACAGTCGATTAAACCTGGTTTCGATCACTATTTTAGAGGATAACGCAAGTTAAGTCTGGGATAGGTCTGGGATTTGACCTCATCAGACTCATACTTTCGCACACTTCACATACTCGTTGAACAGATCCTGGGTTATTTTCTGGTTTGGATCACATAGTAATGTGGTACCACACTGAAGCAGTCGATTAAACCAGGTTTCGATCAATATTTTAGAGGATAACGCAAGTTAGGTCTGGGATAGGTCTGGGATTTGACCTCATCAGACTCATACTTTCGCATTCTTCACATACTTGTTGAACGGATCCTGGGTTTTTTCTGGTTTGGATCACGTAGTAATGTGGGACCACACTGAAACAGTCAATTAAACCTGGTTTCGATCAATATTTTAGAGAATAATTCATGTTAGGTCTAGGTTAGGTCTAGGATTTACTCTCATCAGGCTCATTCTTTCGCATATTACTGATACTTGATGGCTAGATCCTGGGCTTTTTCTGGATTGGATCACGTAGTAATGTGGGACCACACTGAAACAATCAATTAAACCTGGTCTTGATAAATATTTTAGAGGATAACGCATGTTAGGTTTGGGTTAGGTCTAGGATTTGCCCTCTTCGGGCTCATACTTTCGCATATTTCTCATACTTCATGGCTAGATCCTGGGCTGTTTCTGGATTGTATCACGTAGTAATGTGGGACCACACTGAAACAATCAATTAAACCTGGTCTTGATAAATATTTTAGAGGATAGCGCATGTTAGGTCTGGGATAGGTCTGGGATTTGCCCTCATCAGACTCATACTTTCGCACACTTCACATACTCATTGAACAGATCCTGGGTTATTTTCTGGTTTGGATCACATTGTAATGTGGTACCACACTGAAACAGTCGATTAAACCAGGTTTCGATCAATACTTTTCAGGATAACGCATGTTAGGTCTGGGTTAGGTCTAGGATTTGCTCTTGTCAGGCTCATACTTTCGCATATTTCTCATACTTCATGGCTAGATCCTGGGCTATTTCTGGATTGGATCACGTAGTAATGTGATACCACACTGAAACATTCAATTAAACCTGGTCTTGAGAAATATTTTAGAGGATAACGCATGTTAGGTTTGGGTTAGGTCTAGGATTTGCCCTCATCGGGCTCATACTTTCGCATATTTCTCATACTTCATGGCTAGATCCTGGGCTGTTTCTGGATTGTATCACGTAGTAATGTGGTACCACGCTGAAATAGTCAATTAATCCTGGTTTCGATAAATATTTTAGAGGATAACGCATGTTAGGTCTGGGATAGGTCTGGGAATCGCCCTAATCAGGCTCATACTTTCGCGTTTTTCACGTACTTGTTGAACTGATCCTGGGTTTTTTCTGGTTTCGATCACGTAGTAATGTGGTACCACACTGAAACAGTCGATTAAACCTGGTTTCGATCCATATTTTAGAGGATAACGCAAGTTAGGTCTGGGATAGGTCTGGGATTTGACCTCATCAGACTCATACTTTCGCACACTTCACATACTCCTTGAACAGATCCTGGGTTATTTTCTGGATTGGATCACGTAGTAATGTGGTACCATCACTGAAACAGTCAATTAAACCAGGTTTCGATCAATATTTTAGAGGATAACGCATGTTAGGTCTAGGTTAGGTCTGGGATTTTCACTCATCAGACTCATTCTTTCGCATTCTTCACATACTTGTTGAACGGATCCTGGTTTTTTTCTGGTTTGGATCACGTAGTAATGTGGTACCACACTGAAACAGTCGATTAAACCTGGTTTCGATCAATATTTTAGAGAATAATTCATGTTAGGTCTAGGTTAGGTCTGGGATTTGCTCTCATCAGGCTCATTCTTTCGCATATTTCTCATACTTCATGGCTAGATCCTGGGCTTTTTCTGGATTGTATCACGTAGTAATGTGGTACCACACTGAAACATTCAATTAAACCTGGTCTTGATAAATATTTTAGAGGATAACGCATGTTAGGTTAGGGTTAGGTCTAGGATTTGCTCTCATCAGGCTCATTCTTTCGCAGATTTCTCATACTTCATGGCTAGATCCTGGACTGTTTCTGGATTGTATCACGTAGTAATGTGGTACCACACTGAAACAGTCAACGAAACCAGGTTTCCATCAATATTTTAGAGGATAACGCAAGTTAAGTCTGAGATAGGTCTGGGATTTGACCTCATCAGACTCATACTTTCGCGTTTTTCACATACTTGTTGAACAGATCCAGGGTTTTTTCTGGTTTGGATCACGTACGAGTGTGGTACCACACTGAAACAGTCCATTAAACCTGGTTGCCATCAATATCTTAGAGGATAACACATGCTAGGTCTGGATTAGGTCTAGGATTTGCCCTCATCAGGCTCATTCTTTCGCATATTTCTCAAACTTGATGGCTAGATCCTGGGCTTTTTCAGGATTGTATCACGTAGTAATGTGGTACCACACTGAAACATTCAATTAAACCTGGTCTTGATAAATATTTCAGAGGATAACGCATGTTAGGTTTGGGTTAGGTCTAGGATTTGCCCTCATCAGACTCATACTTTCGCATTCTTCACATGCTTGTTGAACGGATCCTGGGTTTTTTCTGGTTTGGATCACATAGTAATGTGGTACCACACTGAAACTTTCAATTAAACCTGGTCTTGATAAATATTTTAGAGAATAACGCATGTTAGGTCTGGGTTAGGTCTAGGATTTGCCCTCATCAGGCTCATACTTTCGCATATTTCTCATACTCCATGGCTAGATCCTGGGCTATTTCTGGATTGGATCACGTAGTAAAGTGGTACCACACAGAAACGTTCAATGAAACCTGGTCTGGATAAATATTTTCGAGGATAACGCATGTTAGGTCAAGGTTAGGTCTAAGATTTGCACTCATCAGTCTCGCAGTTTCGCGTTTTTCACATACTTGTTGAACAGATCCTGGGTTTTTTCTGGCTTGGATCACGTAGTAATGTGGTACCACACTGAAACATTCAATTAAACCTGGTCTTGATAAATATTTTACAGGATAACGCATGCTAGGTCTGGGTTACGTCTGTGATTTGCCCTCATCAGGGTCATACTTTCGCAGTTTTAACATGCATGTTGACCTGATCGAGGGTTTTCTTTGCTTTGGATAACGTAGTAATGTGGTACCACACTGAAACATTCAATTAAACCTGGTCTTGATAAATATTTTAGAGGATAACGCATGTTAGGTTTAGGTTAGGTCTAGGATTTGCCCTCATCAGACTCATACTTTCGCATTCTTCACATACATGTTGAACGGATCCTGGGTTTTTTCTGGTTTGGATCACGTAGTAATGTGGGACCACACTGAAACAATCAATTAAACCTGGTCTTGATAAATATTTTAGAGGATAACGCATGTTAGGTCTGGGTTAGGTCTAGGATGTGCCCTCGTCAGGCTCATACTCTCGCATATTTCTCATACTTCATGGCTAGATCCTGGGCTATTTCTGGATTGGATCACGTAGTAATGTGGTACCACACTGAAAGAGTCAATTAAACCTGGTTTCGCTCAATATTTTAGAGGTTAACGCAAGTTAGGTCTGGGATAGGTCTGGGATTTGCCCTCATCAGGCTCAGACTTTCGCGTTTTTCACATACTTGCTGAACAGATCCTTGGTTTTTTCAGGTTTGGGTCACGTAGTAGTGTGATGCCACACTGAAACAGTCGATTAAACCTGGTTTCGATCAATATTTTTGAGGATAACGCATGTTAGGTCTGGGTTAGGCCGGGGAATTTCACTCATCAGACACATACTTTCGCATTCTTCACATACTTGTTGAACGGATCCTGGGTTTTTACTGGTTTGGATCACGTAGTAATGTGGTACCACACTGAAACATTCAATTAAACCTGGTCTTGATAAATATTTTAGAGGATAACGCATGTTAGGTCTGGGTTAGGCCGGGGAATTTCTCTCATCAGACACATACTTTCGCATTCTTCACATACTTGTTGAACGGATCCTGGGTTTTTACTGGTTTGGATCACGTAGTAATGTGGTACCACACTGAAACATTCAATTAAACCTGGTCTTGATAAATATTTTAGAGGATAACGCATGTTAGGTCTGGGTAAGGTCTGGGATTTGCTCTCATCAGGCTCATTCTTTCGCAGATTTCTCATACTTCATGGCTAGATCCTGGACTGTTTCTGGATTGTATCACGTAGTAATGTGGTACCACGCTGAAACAGTCGATTAAACCTGGTTTCGATCACTATTTTAGAGGATAACGCAAGTTAAGTCTGGGATAGGTCTGGGCTATTTCTGGATTGGATCACGTAGTAAAGTGGTACCACACAGAAACATTCAATGAAACCTGGTCTGGATAAATATTTTCGAGGATAACGCATGTTAGGTCAAGGTTAGGTCTAAGATTTGCACTCATCAGTCTCGCAGTTTCGCGTTTTTCACATACTTGTTGAACAGATCCTGGGTTTTTTCTGGCTTGGATCACGTAGTAATGTGGTACCACACTGAAACATTCAATTAAACCTGGTCTTGATAAATATTTTACAGGATAACGCATGCTAGGTCTGGGTTACGTCTGTGATTTGCCCTCATCAGGGTCATACTTTCGCAGTTTTAACATGCATGTTGACCTGATCGAGGGTTTTCTTTGCTTTGGATAACGTAGTAATGTGGTACCACACTGAAACATTCAATTAAACCTGGTCTTGATAAATATTTTAGAGGATAACGCATGTTAGGTTTGGGTTAGGTCTAGGATTTGACCTCATCAGACTCATACTTTCGCGTTTTTCACATACTTGTGGAACAGATCCAGCGTTTTTTCTGGTTTGGATCACGTAGTAGTGTGGTACCACACTGAAACAGTCCATTAAACCTGGTTGCCATCAATATCTTAGAGGATAACACATGCTAGGTCTGGATTAGGTCTAGGATTTGCCCTCATCAGGCTCATACTTTCGCATATTTCTCATACTCCATGGCTAGATCCTGGGCTATTTCTGGATTGGATCACGTAGTAAAGTGGTACCACACAGAAACATTCAATGAAACCTGGTCTGGATAAATATTTTCGAGGATAACGCATGTTAGGTCAAGGTTAGGTCTAAGATTTGCCCTCATCAGTCGCGCAGTTTCGCGTTTTTCACATACTTGTTGAACAGATCCTGGGTTTTTTCTGGCTTGGATCACGTAGTAATGTGGTACCACACTGAAACATTCAATTAAACCTGGTCTTGATAAATATTTTAGAGGTTAACGCAAGTTAAGTCTGGGATAGGTCTGGGATTTGCCCTCATGAGGCTCAGACTTTCGCGTTTTTCACATACTTGTTGAACAGATCCTTGGTTTTTTCAGGTTTGGGTCACGTAGTAGTGTGATGCCACACTGAAACAGTCGATTAAACCTGGTTTCGATCAATATTTTTGAGGATAACGCATGTTAGGTCTGGGTTAGGCCGGGGAATTTCTCTCATCAGACACATACTTTCGCATTCTTCACATACTTGTTGAACGGATCCTGGGTTTTTACTGGTTTGGATCACGTAGTAATGTGGTACCACACTGAAACATTCAAATAAACCTGGTCTTGATAAATATTTTAGAGGATAACGCATGTTAGGTCTGGGTTAGGCCGGGGAATTTCTCTCATCAGACACATACTTTCGCATTCTTCACATACTTGTTGAACGGATCCTGGGTTTTTACTGGTTTGGATCACGTAGTAATGTGGTACCACACTGAAACATTCAATTAAACCTGGTCTTGATAAATATTTTAGAGGATAACGCATGTTAGGTCTGGGAAAGGTCTGGGATTTTCACTCATCAGACTCATACTTTCGCATTCTTCACATACTTGTTGAACGGATCCTGGGTTTTTTCTGGTTTGGATCACGTAGTAATGTGGGACCACACTGAAACAATCAATTAAACCTGGTCTTGATAAATATTTTAGAGGATAACGCATGTTAGGTCTGGGTTAGGTCTAGGATTTGCCCTCATCAGGCTCATACTTTCGCATATTTCTCATACTTCATGGCTAGATCCTGGGCTGTTTCTGGATTGTATCACGTAGTAATGTGGTACCACGCTGAAACAGTCAATTAAACCTGGTTTCGATCAATACTTTAGAGGATGACGCATGTTAGGTCTAGGATAGGTCTGGGATTTGCTGTCATCAGGCTCATTCTTTCGCATATTTCTCATGCTTCATGGCTAGATCCAGGGCTTTGTCTAGACTGCATCACGTAGTAATGTAGTACCACACTGAAACAGTCAACGAAACCAGGTTTCCATCAATATTTTAGAGGACAACGCAAGTTAGGTCTAGGTAAGGCCTGAGATTTTCACTGATCAGACTCATACTTTCGCAATCTTCACATACTTGTTGAACGGATCCTGGGTTTTTTATGGTTTGGATCACGTAGTAATGTGGTACCACACTGAAACATTCAATTAAACCTGGTCTTGATAAATATTTTAGAGAATACCGCATGTTAGGTCTGGGTTAGGTCTAGGATTTGCCCTCATCAGGCTCATACTTTCGCATATTTCTCATACTCCATGGCTAGATCCTGGGCTATTTCTGGATTGGATCACGTAGTAAAGTGGTACCACACAGAAACATTCAATGAAACCTGGTCTGGATAAATATTTTCGAGGATAACGCATGTTAGGTCAAGGTTAGGTCTAAGATTTGCCCTCATCAAGCTCACAGTTTCGCGTTTTTCACATACTTGTTGAACAGATCCTGGGTTTTTTCTGGCTTGGATCACGTAGTAATGTGGTACCACACTGAAACATTCAATTAAACCTGGTCTTGATAAATATTTTAGAGGATAACGCATGTTAGGTCTGGGTTACGTCTGTGATTTGCCCTCATCAGGGTCATACTTTCGCAGTTTTAACATGCATGTTGACCTGATCGAGGGTTTTCATTGCTTTGGATCACGTAGTAAAGTGGTACCACACTAAAACAGTCAATTAAACCTGGTTTCGATCAATATTTTAGAGGATAACGCATGTTAGGTCTATGTTAGCCCTGGGATTTTCACTCATCAGACTCATACTTTCGCATTCTTCACATACTTGTTGAACTGATCCTCGGTTTTTTCTGGTTTGGATCACGTAGTAATGTGGTACCACACTGAAACAGTCGATTAAACCTGGTTTCGATCAATAATTTAGAGGATAACGCATGTTAGGTCTATGTTAGCCCTGGGATTTTCACTCATCAGACTCATACTTTCGCATTCTTCACATACTTGTTGAACTGATCCTGGGTTTTTTCTGGTTTGGATCACGTAGTAATGTGGTACCACACTGAAACAGTCGATTAAACCTGGTTTCGATCAATATTTTAGAGGATAACGCATGTTAGGTCTATGTTAGCCCTGGGATTTTCACTCATCAGACTCATACTTTCGCATTCTTCACATACTTGTTGAACTGATCCTCGGTTTTTTCTGGTTTGGATCACGTAGTAATGTGGTACCACACTGAAACAGTCGATTAAACCTGGTCTCGATCAATATTTTAGAGAATAATTCATGTTAGGTCTAGGTTAGGTCTGGGATTTGCTCTCATGAGGCTCATTCTTTCGCATATTTCTCATACTTGATGGTTAGATCCTGGGCTTTTTCTGGATTGCATCACGTAGTAATGAAGTACAACACTGAAACTGTCAATTAAACCTGCTTTCCATCAATATCTTAGAGGACAACGCAAGTTAGGTCTGGGATATGTCTGGGATTTGCCCTCATCAGGCTCATACTTTCGCGTTTTTCACATACTCGTTGAACAGATCCTGGGTTATTTTCTGGTTTGGATCACGTAGTAATGTGGGACCACACTGAAACAGTCAATTAAACCTGGTTTCGATCAATATTTTAGAGAATAATTCATGTTAGGTCTAGGTTAGGTCTGGGATTTGCTCTCATCAGGCTCATTCTTTCGCATATCTCTCATACTTGATGGCTAGATCCTGGGTTATTTTCTGGTTTGGATCACATAGTAATGTGGTGCCACACTGAAACAGTCGATTAAACCTGGTTTCGATCAATATTTTTGAGGATAACGCATGTTAGGTCTGGGTTAGGCCGGGGATTTTCTCTCATCAGACACATACTTTCGCATTCTTCACATACTTGTTGAACGGATCCTGGGTTTTTACTGGTTTGGATCATGTAGTAATGTGGTACCACACTGAAACATTCAATTAAGCCTGGTCTTGATAAATATTTTAGAGGATAACGCATGTTAGGTCTGGGTTAGGTCTGGGATTTTCACTCATCAGACTCATACTTTCGCATTCTTCACATACTTGTTGAACGGATCCTGGGTTTTTTCTGGTTTGGATCACGTAGTAATGTGGGACCACACTGAAACAATCAATTAAACCTGGTCTTGATAAATATTTTAGAGGATAACGCATGTTAGGTCTGGGTTAGGTCTGGGATTTGCTGTCATCAGGCTCATTCTTTCGCATATTTCTCATGCATGATGGCTAGATCCTGGGCTTTGTCTAGATTGCATCACGTAGTAATGTAGTACCACACTGAAACAGTCAACGAAACCAGGTTTCCATCAATATTTTAGAGGACAACGCAAGTTAGGTCTAGGTAAGGCCTGAGATTTTCACTGATCAGACTCATACTTTCGCAATCTTCACATACTTGTTGAACGTATACTGGGTTTTTTCTGGTTTGGATCACGTAGTAATGTGGTACCACACTGAAACATTCAATTAAACCTGGTCTTGATAAATATTTTAGAGAATACCGCATGTTAGGTCCGGGTTAGGTCTAGGATTTGCCCTCATCAGGCTCATACTTTCGCATATTTCTCATACTCCATGGCTAGATCCTGGGCTATTTCTGGATTAGGATCACGTAGTAAAGTGGTACCACACAGAAACATTCAATGAAACCTGGTCTGAATAAATATTTTCGAGGATAACGCATGTTAGGTCAAGGTTAGGTCTAAGATTTGCCCTCATCAGGCTCACAGTTTCGCGTTTTTCACATACTTGTTGAACAGATCCTGGGTTTTTTCTGGCTTGGATCACGTAGTAATGTGGTACCACACTGAAACATTCAATTAAACCTGGTCTTGATAAATATTTTAGAGGATAACGCATGTTAGGTCTGGGTTACGTCTGTGATTTGCCCTCATCAGGGTCATACTTTCGCAGTTTTAACATGCATGTTGACCTGATCGAGGGTTTTCATTGCTTTGGATCACGTAGTAAAGTGGTACCACTCTAAAACAGTCAATTAAACCTGGTTTCGATCAATATTTTAGAGGATAACGCATGTTAGGTCTATGTTAGCCCTGGGATTTTCACTCATCAGACTCATACTTTCGCATTCTTCACATACTTGTTGAACTGATCCTCGGTTTTTTCTGGTTTGGATCACGTAGTAATGTGGTACCACACTGAAACAGTCGATTAAACCTGGTTTCGGTCAATATTTTAGAGGATAACGCATGTTAGGTCTATGTTAGCCCTGGGATTTTCACTCATCAGACTCATACTTTCGCATTCTTCACATACTTGTTGAACTGATCCTGGGTTTTTTCTGGTTTGGATCACGTAGTAATGTGGTACCACACTGAAACAGTCGATTAAACCTGGTTTCGATCAATATTTTAGAGGATTACGCATGTTAGGTCTATGTTAGCCCTGGGATTTTCACTCATCAGACTCATACTTTCGCATTCTTCACATACTTGTTGAACTGATCCTCGGTTTTTTCTGGTTTGGATCACGTAGTAATGTGGTACCACACTGAAACAGTCGATTAAACCTGGTCTCGATCAATATTTTAGAGAATAATTCATGTTAGGTCTAGGTTAGGTCTGGGATTTGCTCTCATGAGGCTCATTCTTTCGCATATTTCTCATACTTGATGGTTAGATCCTGGGCTTTTTCTGGATTGCATCACGTAGTAATGAAGTACAACACTGAAACTGTCAATTAAACCTGCTTTCCATCAATATCTTAGAGGACAACGCAAGTTAGGTCTGGGATATGTCTGGGATTTGCCCTCATCAGGCTCATACTTTCGCGTTTTTCACATACTCGTTGAACAGATCCTGGGTTATTTTCTGGTTTGGATCACGTAGTAATGTGGGACCACACTGAAACAGTCAATTAAACCTGGTTTCGATCAATATTTTAGAGAATAATTCATGTTAGGTCTAGGTTAGGTCTGGGATTTGCTCTCATCAGGCTCATTCTTTCGCATATCTCTCATACTTGATGGCTAGATCCTGGGTTATTTTCTGGTTTGGATCACATAGTAATGTGGTGCCACACTGAAACAGTCGATTAAACCTGGTTTCGATCAATATTTTTGAGGATAACGCATGTTAGGTCTGGGTTAGGCCGGGGATTTTCTCTCATCAGACACATACTTTCGCATTCTTCACATACTTGTTGAACGGATCCTGGGTTTTTACTGGTTTGGATCATGTAGTAATGTGGTACCACACTGAAACATTCAATTAAGCCTGGTCTTGATAAATATTTTAGAGGATAACGCATGTTAGGTCTGGGTTAGGTCTGGGATTTTCACTCATCAGACTCATACTTTCGCATTCTTCACATACTTGTTGAACGGATCCTGGGTTTTTTCTGGTTTGGATCACGTAGTAATGTGGGACCACACTGAAACAATCAATTAAACCTGGTCTTGATAAATATTTTAGAGGATAACGCATGTTAGGTCTGGGTTAGGTCTGGGATTTGCTGTCATCAGGCTCATTCTTTCGCATATTTCTCATGCATGATGGCTAGATCCTGGGCTTTGTCTAGATTGCATCACGTAGTAATGTAGTACCACACTGAAACAGTCAACGAAACCAGGTTTCCATCAATATTTTAGAGGACAACGCAAGTTAGGTCTAGGTAAGGCCTGAGATTTTCACTGATCAGACTCATACTTTCGCAATCTTCACATACTTGTTGAACGTATACTGGGTTTTTTCTGGTTTGGATCACGTAGTAATGTGGTACCACACTGAAACATTCAATTAAACCTGGTCTTGATAAATATTTTAGAGAATACCGCATGTTAGGTCTGGGTTAGGTCTAGGATTTGCCCTCATCAGGCTCATACTTTCGCATATTTCTCATACTCCATGGCTAGATCCTGGGCTATTTCTGGATTAGGATCACGTAGTAAAGTGGTACCACACAGAAACATTCAATGAAACCTGGTCTGAATAAATATTTTCGAGGATAACGCATGTTAGGTCAAGGTTAGGTCTAAGATTTGCCCTCATCAGGCTCACAGTTTCGCGTTTTTCACATACTTGTTGAACAGATCCTGGGTTTTTTCTGGCTTGGATCACGTAGTAATGTGGTACCACACTGAAACATTCAATTAAACCTGGTCTTGATAAATATTTTAGAGGATAACGCATGTTAGGTCTGGGTTACGTCTGTGATTTGCCCTCATCAGGGTCATACTTTCGCAGTTTTAACATGCATGTTGACCTGATCGAGGGTTTTCATTGCTTTGGATCACGTAGTAAAGTGGTACCACTCTAAAACAGTCAATTAAACCTGGTTTCGATCAATATTTTAGAGGATAACGCATGTTAGGTCTATGTTAGCCCTGGGATTTTCACTCATCAGACTCATACTTTCGCATTCTTCACATACTTGTTGAACTGATCCTCGGTTTTTTCTGGTTTGGATCACGTAGTAATGTGGTACCACACTGAAACAGTCGATTAAACCTGGTTTCGGTCAATATTTTAGAGGATAACGCATGTTAGGTCTATGTTAGCCCTGGGATTTTCACTCATCAGACTCATACTTTCGCATTCTTCACATACTTGTTGAACTGATCCTGGGTTTTTTCTGGTTTGGATCACGTAGTAATGTGGTACCACACTGAAACAGTCGATTAAACCTGGTTTCGATCAATATTTTAGAGGATTACGCATGTTAGGTCTATGTTAGCCCTGGGATTTTCACTCATCAGACTCATACTTTCGCATTCTTCACATACTTGTTGAACTGATCCTCGGTTTTTTCTGGATTGGATCACGTAGTAATGTGGTACCACACTGAAACAGTCGATTAAACCTGGTCTCGATCAATATTTTAGAGAATAATTCATGTTAGGTCTAGGTTAGGTCTGGGATTTGCTCTCATGAGGCTCATTCTTTCGCATATTTCTCATACTTGATGGTTAGATCCTGGGCTTTTTCTGGATTGCATCACGTAGTAATGAAGTACAACACTGAAACTGTCAATTAAACCTGCTTTCCATCAATATCTTAGAGGACGACGCAAGTTAGGTCTGGGATATGTCTGGGATTTGCCCTCATCAGGCTCATACTTTCGCGTTTTTCACATACTCGTTGAACAGATCCTGGGTTATTTTCTGGTTTGGATCACATAGTAATGTGGTACCACACTGAAACAGTCGATTAAACCAGGTTTCGATCAATATTTTTGAGGATAACGCATGTTATGTCTAGGTTAGGCCTGGGATTTACACTAATCAGACTCATACTTTCGCATTCTTCACATACTTGTTGAACGGATCCTGGGTTTTTTCTGGTTTGGATCACGTAGTAATGTGGGACCGCACTGAAACAGTCAATTAAACCTGGTTTCGATCAATATTTTAGAGAATAATTCATGTTAGGTCTAGGTTAGGTCTGGGATTTGCTCTCATCAGGCTCATTCTTTCGCATATTTCTCATACTTGATGGCTAGATCCTGGGTTATTTTCTGGTTTGGATCACATAGTAATGTGGTACCACACTGAAACAGTCGATTAAACCTGGTTTCGATCAATATTTTTGAGGATAACGCATGTTAGGTCTGGGTTAGGCCGGGGATTTTCTCTCATCAGACACATACTTTCGCATTCTTCACATACTTCTTGAACGGATCCTGGGTTATTACTGGTTTGGATCATGTAGTAATGTGGTACCACACTGAAACATTCAATTAAACCTGGTCTTGATAAATATTTTAGAGGATAACGCATGTTAGGTCTGGGTTAGGTCTGGGATTTTCACTCATCAGACTCATACTTTCGCATTCTTCACATACTTGTTGAACGGATCCTGGGTTTTTTCTGGTTTGGATCACGTAGTAATGTAGTACCACACTGAAACAGTCGATTAAACCTGGTTTCGATCAATATTTTAGAGGATAACGCATGTTAGGTCTATGTTAGCCCTGGGATTTTCACTCATCAGACACATACTTTCGCATTCTTCACATACTTGTTGAACGGATCCTGGGTTTTTACTGGTTTGGATCATGTAGTAATGTGGTACCACACTGAAACATTCAATTAAACCTGGGCTTGATAACTATTTTAGAGGATAACGCATGTTAGGTCTGGGTTAGGACTGGGATTTTCACTCATCAGACTCATACTTTCGCATTCTTCACATACTTGTTGAACGGATCCTGGGTTTTTTCTGGTTTGGATCACGTAGTAATGTAGTACCACACTGAAACAGTCAACGAAACCAGGTTTCCATCAATATTTTAGAGGACAACGCAAGTTAGGTCTAGGTAAGGCCTGAGATTTTCACTGATCAGAGTCATACTTTCGCAATCTTCACATACTTGTTGAACGGATCCTGGGTTTTTTCTAGTTTGGATCACGTAGTAATGTGGTACCACACTGAAACATTCAATTAAACCTGGTCTTGATAAATATTTTAGAGAATACCGCATGTTAGGTCTGGGTTAGGTCTAGGATTTGCCCTCATCAGGCTCATACTTTCGCATATTTCTCATACTCCATGGCTAGATCCTGGGCTATTTCTGGATTGGATCACGTAGTAAAGTGGTACCACACAGAAACATTCAATGAAACCTGGTCTGGATAAATATTTTCGAGGATAACGCATGTTAGGTCATGTTAGGTCTAAGATTTGCCCTCATCAGGCTCGCAGTTTCGCGTTTTTCACATACTTGTTGAACAGATCCTGGGTTTTTTCTGGCTTGGATCACGTAGTAATGTGGTACCACACTGAAACATTCAATTAAACCTGGTCTTGATAAATATTTTACAGGATAACGCATGCTAGGTCTGGGTTACGTCTGTGATTTGCCCTCATCAGGGTCATACTTTCGCAGTTTTAACATGCATGTTGACCTGATCGAGGGTTTTCTTTGCTTTGGATCACGTAGTAAAGTGGTACCACACTAAAACAGTCAACTAAACCTGGTTTCGATCAATATTTTAGAGGATAACGCATGTTAGGTCTGGGATAGGTCTGGGATTAGCCCTCATCAGACTCATACTTTCGCACACTTCACATACTCGTTGACAAGATCCTGGGTCTTTTTCTGGTTTGGATCACGTAGTAATGTGGTACCACACTGAAACAGTCGATTAAACCTGGTTTCGATCAATATTTTTGAGGATAACGCATGTTAGGTCTGGGATAGGTCTGGGATTAGCCCTCATCAGGCTCATACTTTCGCAGTTTTAACATGCATGTTGACCTGATCGAGGGTTTTCTTTGCTTTGGATCACGTAGTAAAGTGGTACCACACTAAAACAGTCAATTAAACCTGGTTTCGATCAATATTTTAGAGGTTATCGCAAGTTAAGTCTGGGATAGGTCTGGGATTTGCCCTCATCAGACTCATACTTTCGCACACTTGACATACTCGTTGATCAGATCCTGGGTTTTTTTTCTGGTTTGGATCACGTAGTAATGTGGTACCACACTGAAACAGTCGATTAAACCTGGTTTCGATCAATATTATTGAGAATAACGCATGTTAGGTCTAGGTTAGGCCTGGGATTTTCACTCATCAGACTCATACTTTCGCATTCTTCACATACTTGTTGAACGGATCCTGGGTTTTTTCTGGTTTGGATCATGTAGTAATGCGGGACCACACTGAAACAGTCAATTAAACCTGGTTTCGATCAATATTTTAGAGAATAATTTATGTTAGGTCTAGGTTAGGTCTGGGATTTACTCTCATCAGGCTCATTCTTTCGCATATTACTCATACTTGATGGCTAGATCCTGGGCTATTTCTGGTTTGGATCACGTAGTAATGTGGGACAACACTGAAACAGTCAATTAAACCTGGTTTCGATCAATATTTTAGAGAATAATTCATGTTAGGTCTAGGTTAGGTCTGGGATTTGCTCTTATCAGGCTCATTCTTTCGCATATTTCGCATACTTGATGGCTAGATCCTGGGCTTTGTATGGATTGTATAACGTAGTAATGAAGTACAACATTGAAACAGTCAATTAAACCTGGTTTCCATCAATATTGTAGAGGATAACGCAAGCTAGGTCTGGGATAGGCCTGCGATTTGACCTCGTCAGACTCATACTTTCGCACCCTTCACATACTCGTTGAACAGATACTGGGTTATTTTCTTGTTTGTATCACATAGTAATGTGGTACCACACTGAAACTGTCGATTAAACCAGGTTTCGATCAATATTTTAGAGAATAATTCATGTTAGGTCTAGGTTAGGTCAGGGATTTACTCTCATCAGGCTCATTCTTTCGCATATTACTCATACTTGATGGCTAGATCCTGGGCTGTTTCTGGATTGTATCACACAGTAATGTGGTACCACACTGAAACAGTCAATTAAACCAGGTTTCGATCAATACTTTTGAGGATAACGCATGGTATGTCTGGGTTAGGTCTAGGATTTGCTCTCGTCAGGCTGATACTTTCGCATATTTCTCATACTTCATGGCTAGATCCTGGGCTATTTCTGGATTGGATCACGTAGTAATGTGGTACCACACTGAAACAGTCGATTAAACCTGGTTTCGATCAATATTTTAGTGGATAACGCAAGTTAGGTCTGGGATAGGTCTGGGATTTGACCTCATCAGACTCATACTTTCGCACCCTTCACATACTCGTTGAACAGATCCTGGGTTATTTTCTGGTTTGGATCACATAGTAATGTGGTACCACACTTAAACAGTCGATTAAACCAGGTTTCGATCAATATTTTAGAGGATAACGCATGTTAGGTCTAGGTTAGGCCTGGGATTTTCACTTATCAGACTCATACTTTCGCATTCTTCACATACTTGTTGAACGGATCCTGGGTTTTTTCTGGTTTGGATCACGTAGTAATGTGGGACAACACTGAAACAGTCAAATAAACCTGGTTTCGATCAATATTTAAGAGAATAATTCATGTTAGGTCTAGGTTAGGTCTGGCATTTGCTCTTATCAGGCTCATTCTTTCGCATTTTTCTCATACTTGATGGCTAGATCCTGGGCTTTATCTGGATTGTATAACGTAGTAATGAAGTACAACACTGAAACAGTCTATTAAACCTGGTTTCCATCAATATTTTAGAGGATAACGCAAGCTAGGTCTGGGATAGGCCTGGGATTTGACCTCGTCAGACTCATACTTTCGCACACTTCACAGACTCGTTGAACAGATACTGGGTTATTTTCTTGTTTGTATCACATAGTAATGTGGTACCACACTGAAACTGTCGATTAAACCAGGTTTCGATCAATATTTTAGAGAATAATTCATGTTAAGTCTAGGTTAGGTCAGGGATTTACTCTCATCAGGCTCATTCTTTCGCATATTACTCATACTTGATGGCTAGATCCTGGGCTTTTTCTGGATTGGATCACGTAGTAATGTGGGACCACACTGAAACAATCAAATAAACCTGGTCTTGATAAATATTTTACAGGGTAACGCATGCTAGGTCTGGGTTACGTCTGTGATTTGCCCTCATCAGGGTCATACTTTCGCAGTTTTAACATGCATGTTGACCTGATCGAGGGTTTTCTTTGCTTTGGATCACGTAGTAAAGTGGTACCACACTAAAACTGTCAATTAAACCTGGTTTCGATCAATATTTTAGAGGATAACGCATGTTAGGTCTGGGATAGGTCTGGGATTAGCCCTCATCAGACTCATACTTTCGCACACTTCACATTCTCGTTGACAAGATCCTGGATCTTTTTCTGGTTTGGATCACGTAGTAACGTGGTACCACACTGAAACAGTCGATTAAACCTGGTTTCGATCAATATTTTTGAGGATAACGCATGTTAGGTCTGGGATAGGTCTGGGATTTGCCCTCATCAGGCTCATACTTTCCCTGTTTTAACATGCATGTTGACCTGATCGAGCGTTTTTTCTGCTTTGGAGCACGTAGTAAAGTGGTACCACAATAAAACGGTCAATTAAACCAGGTTTCGATCAATATTTTGGAGGATAACGCATGTTAGGAGTAGGTTAGGCCTGGGATTTGCCCTCATCAGGCTCATACTCGCATATTTCTCATACTTCATGGCTAGATCCTGGGCTGTTTCTGGATTGTATCACGTAGTAATGTGGTACCACGCTGAAACAGTCAATTAAACCTGGTTTCGATCAATATTTTAGAGGATAACGCATGTTAGGTCTGGGATAGGTCTGGGATTAGCCCTCATCAGACTCATACTTTCGCACACTTCACATTCTCGTTGACAAGATCCTGGATCTTTTTCTGGTTTGGATCACGTAGTAATGTGGTACCACACTGAAACAGTCGATTAAACCTGGTTTCGATCAATATTTTAGAGGCTAACGCATGTTAGGTCTGGGTTAGGACTAGGATTTGACCTCTTCAGGCTCATACTTTCGCATATTTCTCATACTTCATGGCTAGATCCCGGGCTTTTCCTGGATTGCATCACGTAGTAATGAAGTACAACACTGAAACAGTCAATTAAACCTGGTTTCCATCAATATCTTAGAGGACAACGCAAGTTAGGTCTGGGATAGGTCTTGGATTTGCCCTCATCAGGCTCATACTGTCGCGTTTTTCAGATACTTGTTGAACAGATCCTTGGTATTTTCTGGTTTGGATCACGCAGTATTGTGGTACCACACTGAAACAGTCCATTATACCTAGTTTGGATCAATATTTTAAAGGATAACGCATGTTAGGTCTAGGTTAGGTCTGGGATTTTCACTCATCAGACTCATACTTTCGCAGTCTTCAAATACTTGTTGAACGGATCCTGGGTTTTTTCTGGTTTGGATCACGTAGTAATGTGGTACCACACTGAAACAGTCGATTAAAGCTGGTTTCGATCAATATTTTAGAGGATAACGCAAGTTAGGTCTGGGATAGGTCTGGAATTTGACCTCATCAGACTCATACTTTCGCACACTTCACATACTCGTTGAACAGATCCTGGGTAATTTTCTGGTTTGGATCACATAGAAATGTGGTACCACACTGAAACAGTCGATTAAACCAGGTTTCGATCAATATTCTTGAGGATAACGCAAGTTAGGTCTGGGATAGGTCTAGGATTTGCCCTCATCAGGCTCTTACTTTCGCATATTTCTCATACTTCATGGCTAGATCCTGGGCTATTTCTGGATTGGATCACGTAGTAATGTAGTACCACACTGAACCAGACAATGAAACCTCGTTTCCATCAATATTTTAGAGGACAACGCAAGTTAGCTCTAGGTAAGTCCTGAGATTTTCACTGATCAGACTCATACTTTCGCATTCTTCACATACTTGTTGAACGGATCCTGGGTTTTTTCTCGTTTGGATCTCGTAGTAATGTGGTACCACACTGAAACAGTCAATTAAACCTGGTTTCGATCAATATTTTAGAGAATAATTCATGTTAGGTCTAGGTTAGGTCAGGGATTTGCTCTCATAAGGCTCATTCTTTCGCATATTTCTCATACTTGATGGCTAGATCCTGGGCTTTTTCTGGATTGCATGACGTAGTAATGAAGTACAACACTGAAACAGTCAATTAAACCTGGTTTTGACACAATATTTTAGAGAATAATTCATGTTAGGTCTAGGATAGGTCTGGGATTTTCACTCATCAGACTCATACTTTCGCAGTCTTTACATACTTGTTGAACGGATCCTGGGTTTTTTCTGGTTTGGATCACGTAGTAATGTGGTGCCAGACTAAAACAGTCGATTAAACCTGGTTTCGATCAATATCTTAGAGGATAACGCATGTTAGGTCTAGGTTAGGCCTGGGATTTTCACTCACCAGACTCATACTTTCGCAGTCTTTACATACTTGTTGAACGGATCCTGGGTTTTTTCTGGTTTGGATCACGTAGTAGTGTGGTACCACGCTGAAACAGTCCATTAAACCTGGTTTGGATCAATATTTTAGAGGATAACGCATGTTAGGTCTAGGTTAGGCCTGGGACTTTCACTCATCAGACTCATACTTTCGCAGTCTTTACATACTTGTTGAACGGATCCTGGGTTTTTTCTGGTTTGGATCACGTAGTAGTGTGGTACCACGCTGAAACAGTCCATTAAACCTGGTTTGGATCAATATTTTAGAGGATAACGCATGTTAGGTCTAGGTTAGGCCTGGGATTTTCACTCATCAGACTCATACTTTCGCATTCTTCACATACCTGTTGAACAGATCCTGGGTTTTTTCTGGTTTGGATCACGAAGTAGTGTGGTACCACACTAAAACAGTCCATTAAACCTGGTTTCGCTCAATATTTTAGAGGATAACGCATGTTAGGTCTAGGTTAGGTCTGGGATTTGCTCTCATCAGGCTCATCCTTTCGCATATTTCTCATACTTGATGGCTCGATCCTGGGCTTTTTCTGGATTGCATCACGTAGTAATGAAGTACAACACTGAAACAGTCAATTAAACCTGGTTTCGACACAATATTTTAGAGAATAATTCATGTTAGGTCTAGGTTAGGTCTGGGATTTTCATTCATCAGACTCATACTTTCGCAGTCTTTACATACTTGTTGAATGGATCCTGGGTTTTTTCTGGTTTGGATCACGTAGTAATGTGGTGCCAGACTAAAACAGTCGATTAAACCTGGTTTCGATCAATATCTTAGAGGATAACGCATGTTAGGTCTAGGTTAGGACTGGGATTTTCACTCATCAGACTCATACTTTCGCAGTCTTTACATACTTGTTGAACGGATCCTGGGTTTTTTCTGGTTTGGATCACGTAGTAGTGTGGTACCACGCTGAAACAGTCCATTAAACCTGGTTTGGATCAATATTTTAGAGGATAACGCATGTTAGGTCTAGGTTAGGCCTGGGATTTTCACTCATCAGACTCATACTTTCGCAGTCTTTACATACTTGTTGGGCGGATCCTGGGTTATTTTCTGGTTTGGATCACATAGTGATGTGGTACCACACTGAAACAGTCGATTAAACCAGGTTTCGATCAATATTTTTGAGGATAACGCATGTTAGGTCTAGGTTAGGCCTGGGATTTTCACTTATCAGACTCATACTTTTCATACTCATACTGGGATTTTGCTCTCATCAGGCTCATTCTTTCGCATATTTCTCATACTTGATGGCTAGATCCTGGGTTATTATCTGGTTTGGATCACATAGTAATGTGGTACCACACTGAAACAGTCGATTAAACCTGGTTTCGATCAATATTTTTGAGGATAACGCATGTTAGGTCTGGGTTAGGCCGGGGATTTTCTCTCATCAGACACATACTTTCGCATTCTTCACATACTTGTTGAACGGATCCTGGGTTTTTACTGGTTTGGATCATGTAGTAATGTGGTACCACACTGAAACATTCAATTAAACCTGGTCTTGATAAATATTTTAGAGGATAACGCATGTTAGGTCTGGGTTAGGTCTGGGATTTTCACTCATCAGACTCTTACTTTCGCGTTCTTCACATACTTGTTGAACGGATCCTGGGTTTTTTCTGGTTTGGATCACGTAGTAATGTGGGACCACACTGAAACAATCAATTAAACCTGGTCTTGATAAATATTTTAGAGGATAACGCATGTTAGGTCTGGGTTAGGTCTAGGATTTGCCCTCATCAGGCTCATACTTTCGCATATTTCTCATACTTCATGGCTAGATCCTGGGCTGTTTCTGGATTGTATCACGTAGCAATGTGGTACCACGCTGAAACAGTCAATTAAACCTGGTTTCGATCAATATTTTAGAGGATAACGCAAGTTAGGTCTGGGATAGGTCTGGGATTCGCCCTAATCAGGCTCATACTTTCGCGTTTTTCACGTACTTGTTGAACTGATCCTGGGTTTTTTCTGGTTTGGATCACGTAGTAATGTGGTACCACACTGAAACAGTCGATTAAACCAGGTTTCGATCAATATTTTTGAGGATAACGCAAGTTAGGTCTGGGATAGGTCTAGGATTTGCCCACATCAGGCTCTTACTTTCGCATATTTCTCATACTTCATGGCTAGATCCTGGGCTATTTCTGGATTGGATCACGTAGTAATGTAGTACCACACTGAAACAGACAATGAAACCTCGTTTCCATCAATATTTTAGAGGACAACGCAAGTTAGCTCTAGGTAAGTCCTGAGATTTTCACTGATCAGACTCATACTTTCGCATTCTTCACATACTTGTTGAACGGATCCTGGGTTTTTTCTCGTTTGGATCTCGTAGTAATGTGGTACCACACTGAAACAGTCAATTAAACCTGGTTTCGATCAATATTTTAGAGAATAATTCATGTTAGGTCTAGGTTAGGTCAGGGATTTGCTCTCATAGGGCTCATTCTTTCGCATATTTCTCATACTTGATGGCTAGATCCTGGGCTTTTTCTGGATTGCATGACGTAGTAATGAAGTACAACACTGAAACAGTCAACTAAACCTGGTTTCGACACAATATTTTAGAGAATAATTCATGTTAGGTCTAGGATAGGTCTGGGATTTTCACTCATCAGACTCATACTTTCGCAGTCTTTACATACTTGTTGAACGGATCCTGGGTTTTTTCTGGTTTGGATCACGTAGTAATGTGGTGCCAGACTAAAACAGTCGATTAAACCTGGTTTCGATCAATATCTTAGAGGATAACGCATGTTAGGTCTAGGTTAGGCCTGGGATTTTCACTCATCAGACTCATACTTTCGCAGTCTTTACATACTTGTTGAACGGATCCTGGGTTTTTTCTGGTTTGGATCACGTAGTAGTGTGGTACCACGCTGAAACAGTCCATTAAACCTGGTTTGGATCAATATTTTAGAGGATAACGCATGTTAGGTCTAGGTTAGGCCTGGGATTTTCACTCATCAGACTCATACTATCGCATTCTTCACATACCTGTTGAACAGATCCTGGGTTTTTTCTGGTTTGGATCACGAAGTAGTGTGGTACCACACTAAAACAGTCCATTAAACCTGGTATCGCTCAATATTTTAGAGGATAACGCATGTTAGGTCTTGGTTAGGTCTGGGATTTGCTCTCATCAGGCTCATCCTTTCGCATATTTCTCATACTTGATGGCTCGATCCTGGGCTTTTTCTGGATTGCATCACGTAGTAATGTAGTACCACAATGAAACAGTCAATGAAACCTCGTTTCCATAAATATTTTAGAGGACAACGCAAGTTAGGTCTAGGTAAGTCCTGAGATTTTCACTGATCAGACGCATACTTTCGCATTCTTCACATACTTGTTGAACGGATCCTGGGTTTTTTCTAGTTTGGATCTCGTAGTAATGTAGTACCACACTGAAACAGTCCATTAAACCTGGTTTGGATCAATATTTTAGAGGATAACGCATGTTAGGTCTAGGTTAGGCCTGGGATTTTCACTCATAAGACTCATACTTTCGCATTCTTCACATACTTGTTGAACGGATCCTGGGTTATTTCTGGTTTGGATCACGTAGTAATGTGGGACCACACTGAAACAGTCAATTAAACCTGGTTTCGATCAATATTTTAGAGAATAATTCATGTTAGGTCTAGGTTAGGTCAGGGATTTGCTCTCATAAGGCTCATTCTTTCGCATAATTCTCATACTTGATGGCTAGATCCTGGGCTTTTTCTGGATTGCATCACGTAGTAATGAAGTACAACACTGAAACAGTCAATTAAACCTGGTTTCGACACAATATTTTAGAGAATAATTCATGTTAGGTCTAGGTTAGGTCTGGGATTTTCACTCATCAGACTCATACTTTCGCAGTCTTTACATACTTGTTGAACGGATTCTGGGTTTTTTCTGGTTTGGATCACGTAGTAATGTGGTGCCAGACTAAAACAGTCGATTAAACCTGGTTTCGATCAATATCTTAGAGGATAACGCATGTTAGGTCTAGGTTAGGCCTGGGATTTTCACTCATCAGACTCATACTTTCGCAGTCTTTACATACTTGTTGAACGGATCCTGGGTTTTTTCTGGTTTGGATCACGTAGTAGTGTGGTACCACGCTGAAACAGTCCATTAAACCTGGTTTGGATCAATATTTCAGAGGATAACGCATGTTAGGTCTAGGTTAGGCCTGGGATTTTCACTCATCAGACTCATACCTTCGCAGTCTTTACATACTTGTTGAACGGATCCTGGGTTTTTTCTGGTTTGGATCACGTAGTAGTGTGGTACCACGCTGAAACAGTCCATTAAACCTGGTTTCGATTAATATTTTAGAGGATAACGCAAGTTAAGTCTGGGATTGGTCTGGGATTTTCACTTATCAGACTCATACTTTCGCATTCTTCACATACTTGTTGAACGGATCCTGGGTTTTTTCTGGTTTGGATCATGTAGTAATGTGGGACCACACAGAAACAGTCAATTAAACCTGGTTTCGATCAATATTTTAGAGAATAATTCATGTTAGGTCTAGGTTAGGTCTGGGATTTGCTCTCATCAGGCTCATTCTTTCGCATATTTCTCATACTTGATGGCTAGATCCTGGGCTTCTTCTCGATTGCATTACGTAGTAATGAAGTACATCACTGAAACAGTCAATTAAACCTGGTTTCCATCATTATCTTAGAGGACAACGCAAGTTAGGCCTGGGATATGTCTGGGATTTGCCCTCATCAGGCTCATACTTTCGCGTTTTTTACATACTTGTTGAACAGATCCTGGGCTGTTTCTGGCTTGTATCACGTAGTAATGTGGTACCACGCTGAAACAGTCAATTAAGCCTGGTTTCGCTCAACATTTTAGAGGATAACGCATGTTAGGTCTAGGTTAGGTCTGGGATTTTCTCTCATCAGGCTCATTCTTTCGCATTCTTCACATACTTGTTGAACTGATCCTGGGTTTTTTCTGGCTTGGATCACGTAGTATTGTGGTACCACACTGAAACAGTCAATGAAACCTGGTTTCCATGAATATTTTAGAGGACAGCGCATGTTAGGTCTAGGTTAGGCCAGGGATTTTCACTCATCAGACTCATACTTTCGCATTCTTCACATACTTGTTGAACGGATCCTGGGTTTTTTCTGGTTTGGATCACGTAGTAATGTGGTACCACACTGAAACAGTCCATTAAACCTGGTCTTGATAAATATTTTAGAGGATAACTCATGTTAGGTCTGGGTTAGGTCTAGGATTTGTGCTCATCAGGCTCATACTTTCGCATATTTCTCATACTTGTTGAACAGATCCTTGGTTTTTACTGGTTTGGATCACGCAGTAATGTGGTACCACACTGAAACAGTCCATTATACCTGGTTTGGATCAATATTTTAGAGGATAACGCATGTTAGGTCTAGGTTATGTCTGGGATTTTCACTCATCAGACTCATACTTTCGCAGTCTTCAAATACTTGTTGAACGGATCCTGGGTTTTTTCTGGTTTGGATCACGTAGTAATGTGGTACCACACTGAAACTGTCGATTAAAGCTGGTTTCGATCAATATTTTAGAGGATAACGCAAGTTAGGTCTGGGATAGGTCTGGAATTTGACATCATCAGACTCATACTTTCGCACACTTCACATACTCGTTGAACAGATCCTGGGTTATTTTCTGGTTTGGATCACATAGTAATGTGGTTCCACTCTGAAGCAGTCGATTAAACCAGGTTTCGATCAATATTTTTGATGATAACGCAAGTTAGGTCTGGGATAGGTCTAGGATTTGCCCTCATCAGGCTCTTACTTTCGCATATTTCTCATACTTCATGGCTAGATCCTGGGCTATTTCTGGATTGGATCACGTAGTAATGTAGTACCACACTGAAACAGACAATGAAACCTCGTTTCCATCAATATTTTAGAGGACAACGCAAGTTAGGTCTAGGTAAGTCCTGAGATTTTCACTCATCAGACTCATACTTTCGCATTCTTCACATACTTGTTGAACTGATCCTGGGTTTTTTCTGGTTTGGATCACGTAGTATTGTGGTACCACACTGAAACAGTCAATGAAACCTGGTTTCCATCAATATTTTAGAGGACAGCGCATGTTAGGTCTAGGTTCGGTCTGGGATTTTCACTCATCAGACTCATACTTTCGCATTCTTCACATACTTGTTGAACGGATCCTGGGTTTTTTCTGGTTTGGATCACGTAGTAATGTGGTACCCCACTGAAACAGTCCATTAAACCTGGTCTTGATAAATATTTTAGAGGATAACGCATGTTAGGTCTGGGTTAGGTCTAGGATTTGCCCTCATCAGGCTCATACTTTCGCATATTTCTCATACTTCAAGGCTAGATCCTGGGCTGTTTCTGGATTGTATCACGTAGTAATGTGGTACCACGCTGAAACAGTCAATTAAACCTGGTTTCGATCTGTATTTTAGAGGATAACGCAAGTTAGGTCTGGGATAGTTCTAGGATTTGCCCTCATCAGGCTCATACTTTCGCATATTTCTCATACTTGATGGCTAGATCCTGGGCTATATCTGGATTGGATCACGTAGTAAAGTGGTACCACACTGAAACATTCAATGAAACCTGGTTTCCATCAATATTTTAGAGGATAACGCATGTTAGGTCTGGGTTAGGTCTAAGATTTGCCCTCATCAGGCTCACAGTTTAGCGTTTTTCACATACTTGTTGAACGGATCCTGGGTTTTTTCTGGTTTGGATCACGTAGTAATGTGGTACCACACTGAAACGGTCAATTAAACCTGGTTTCGATCAATATTTTAGAGAATAATTCATGTTAGGTCAAGGTTAGGTCTGGGATTTGCTCTCATCAGGCTCATTCTTTCGCATATTTCTCATACTTGATGGCTAGATCCTGGGCTTTTTCTGGATTGCAACACGTAGTAATGTAGTACAACACTGAAACAGTCAACTAAACCTGGTTTCGACACAATATTTTAGAGAATAATTCATGTTAGGTCTAGGATAGGTCTGGGATTTTCACTCATCAGACTCATACTTTCGCAGTCTTTACATACTTGTTGAACGGATCCTGGGTTTTTTCTGGTTTGGATCACGTAGTAATGTGGTGCCAGACTAAAACAGTCGATTAAACCTGGTTTCGATCAATATCTTAGAGGATAACGCATGTTAGGTCTAGGTTAGGCCTGGGATTTTCACTCATCAGACTCATACTTTCGCAGTCTTTACATACTTGTTGAACGGATCCTGGGTTTTTTCTGGTTTGGATCACGTAGTAGTGTGGTACCACGCTGAAACAGTCCATTAAACCTGGTTTGGATCAATATTTTAGAGGGTAACGCATGTTAGGTCTAGGTTAGGCCTGGGATTTTCACTCATCAGACTCATACTTTCGCAGTCTTTACATACTTGTTGAACGGATCCTGGGTTTTTTCTGGTTTGGATCACGTAGTAGTGTGGTACCACGCTGAAACTGTCCATTAAACCTGGTTTGGATCAATATTTTAGAGGATAACGCATGTTAGGTCTAGGTTAGGCCTGGGATTTTCACTCATCAGACTCATACTTTCGCAGTCTTTACATACTTGTTGGGCGGATCCTGGGTTATTTTCTGGTTTGGATCACATAGTGATGTGGTACCACACTGAAACAGTCGATTAAACCAGGTTTCGATCAATATTTTTGAGGATAACGCATGTTAGGTCTAGGTTAGGCCTGGGATTTTCACTTATCAGACTCATACTTTTCATACTCATACTGGGATTTTGCTCTCATCAGGCTCATTCTTTCGCATATTTCTCATACTTGATGGCTAGATCCTGGGTTATTATCTGGTTTGGATCACATAGTAATGTGGTACCACACTGAAACAGTCGATTAAACCTGGTTTCGATCAATATTTTTGAGGATAACGCATGTTAGGTCTGGGTTAGGCCGGGGATTTTCTCTCATCAGACACATACTTTCGCATTCTTCACATACTTGTTGAACGGATCCTGGGTTTTTACTGGTTTGGATCATGTAGTAATGTGGTACCACACTGAAACATTCAATTAAACCTGGTCTTGATAAATATTTTAGAGGATAACGCATGTTAGGTCTGGGTTAGGTCTGGGATTTTCACTCATCAGACTCTTACTTTCGCGTTCTTCACATACTTGTTGAACGGATCCTGGGTTTTTTCTGGTTTGGATCACGTAGTAATGTGGGACCACACTGAAGCAATCAATTAAACCTGGTCTTGATAAATATTTTAGAGGATAACGCATGTTAGGTCTGGGTTAGGTCTAGGATTTGCCCTCATCAGGCTCATACTTTCGCATATTTCTCATACTTCATGGCTAGATCCTGGGCTGTTTCTGGATTGTATCACGTAGCAATGTGGTACCACGCTGAAACAGTCAATTAAACCTGGTTTCGATCAATATTTTAGAGGATAACGCAAGTTAGGTCTGGGATAGGTCTGGGATTCGCCCTAATCAGGCTCATACTTTCGCGTTTTTCACGTACTTGTTGAACTGATCCTGGGTTTTTTCTGGTTTGGATCACGTAGTAATGTGGTACCACACTGAAACAGTCGATTAAACCAGGTTTCGATCAATATTTTTGAGGATAACGCAAGTTAGGTCTGGGATAGGTCTAGGATTTGCCCACATCAGGCTCTTACTTTCGCATATTTCTCATACTTCATGGCTAGATCCTGGGCTATTTCTGGATTGGATCACGTAGTAATGTAGTACCACACTGAAACAGACAATGAAACCTCGTTTCCATCAATATTTTAGAGGACAACGCAAGTTAGCTCTAGGTAAGTCCTGAGATTTTCACTGATCAGACTCATACTTTCGCATTCTTCACATACTTGTTGAACGGATCCTGGGTTTTTTCTCGTTTGGATCTCGTAGTAATGTGGTACCACACTGAAACAGTCAATTAAACCTGGTTTCGATCAATATTTTAGAGAATAATTCATGTTAGGTCTAGGTTAGGTCAGGGATTTGCTCTCATAGGGCTCATTCTTTCGCATATTTCTCATACTTGATGGCTAGATCCTGGGCTTTTTCTGGATTGCATGACGTAGTAATGAAGTACAACACTGAAACAGTCAACTAAACCTGGTTTCGACACAATATTTTAGAGAATAATTCATGTTAGGTCTAGGATAGGTCTGGGATTTTCACTCATCAGACTCATACTTTCGCAGTCTTTACATACTTGTTGAACGGATCCTGGGTTTTTTCTGGTTTGGATCACGTAGTAATGTGGTGCCAGACTAAAACAGTCGATTAAACCTGGTTTCGATCAATATCTTAGAGGATAACGCATGTTAGGTCTAGGTTAGGCCTGGGATTTTCACTCATCAGACTCATACTTTCGCAGTCTTTACATACTTGTTGAACGGATCCTGGGTTTTTTCTGGTTTGGATCACGTAGTAGTGTGGTACCACGCTGAAACAGTCCATTAAACCTGGTTTGGATCAATATTTTAGAGGGTAACGCATGTTAGGTCTAGGTTAGGCCTGGGATTTTCACTCATCAGACTCATACTTTCGCAGTCTTTACATACTTGTTGAACGGATCCTGGGTTTTTTCTGGTTTGGATCACGTAGTAGTGTGGTACCACGCTGAAACAGTCCATTAAACCTGGTTTGGATCAATATTTTAGAGGATAACGCATGTTAGGTCTAGGTTAGGCCTGGGATTTTCACTCATCAGACTCATACTATCGCATTCTTCACATACCTGTTGAACAGATCCTGGGTTTTTTCTGGTTTGGATCACGAAGTAGTGTGGTACCACACTAAAACAGTCCATTAAACCTGGTATCGCTCAATATTTTAGAGGATAACGCATGTTAGGTCTTGGTTAGGTCTGGGATTTGCTCTCATCAGGCTCATCCTTTCGCATATTTCTCATACTTGATGGCTCGATCCTGGGCTTTTTCTGGATTGCATCACGTAGTAATGTAGTACCACAATGAAACAGTCAATGAAACCTCGTTTCCATAAATATTTTAGAGGACAACGCAAGTTAGGTCTAGGTAAGTCCTGAGATTTTCACTGATCAGACGCATACTTTCGCATTCTTCACATACTTGTTGAACGGATCCTGGGTTTTTTCTAGTTTGGATCTCGTAGTAATGTAGTACCACACTGAAACAGTCCATTAAACCTGGTTTGGATCAATATTTTAGAGGATAACGCATGTTAGGTCTAGGTTAGGCCTGGGATTTTCACTCATAAGACTCATACTTTCGCATTCTTCACATACTTGTTGAACGGATCCTGGGTTATTTCTGGTTTGGATCACGTAGTAATGTGGGACCACACTGAAACAGTCAATTAAACCTGGTTTCGATCAATATTTTAGAGAATAATTCATGTTAGGTCTAGGTTAGGTCAGGGATTTGCTCTCATAAGGCTCATTCTTTCGCATAATTCTCATACTTGATGGCTAGATCCTGGGCTTTTTCTGGATTGCATCACGTAGTAATGAAGTACAACACTGAAACTGTCAATTAAACCTGGTTTCGACACAATATTTTAGAGAATAATTCATGTTAGGTCTAGGTTAGGTCTGGGATTTTCACTCATCAGACTCATACTTTCGCAGTCTTTACATACTTGTTGAACGGATTCTGGGTTTTTTCTGGTTTGGATCACGTAGTAATGTGGTGCCAGACTAAAACAGTCGATTAAACCTGGTTTCGATCAATATCTTAGAGGATAACGCATGTTAGGTCTAGGTTAGGCCTGGGATTTTCACTCATCAGACTCATACTTTCGCAGTCTTTACATACTTGTTGAACGGATCCTGGGTTTTTTCTGGTTTGGATCACGTAGTAGTGTGGTACCACGCTGAAACAGTCCATTAAACCTGGTTTGGATCAATATTTCAGAGGATAACGCATGTTAGGTCTAGGTTAGGCCTGGGATTTTCACTCATCAGACTCATACCTTCGCAGTCTTTACATACTTGTTGAACGGATCCTGGGTTTTTTCTGGTTTGGATCACGTAGTAGTGTGGTACCACGCTGAAACAGTCCATTAAACCTGGTTTCGATTAATATTTTAGAGGATAACGCAAGTTAAGTCTGGGATTGGTCTGGGATTTGACCTCATCAGACTCATACTTTCGCACACTTCACATACTCGTTGTACAGATCCTGGGTTATTTTCTGGTTTGGATCACATAGTGATGTGGTACCACACTGAAACAGTCGATTAAACCAGGTTTCGATCAATATTTTTGAGGATAACGCATGTTAGGTCTAGGTTAGGCCTGGGATTTTCACTTATCAGACTCATACTTTCGCATTCTTCACATACTTGTTGAACGGATCCTGGGTTTTTTCTGGTTTGGATCATGTAGTAATGTGGGACCACACAGAAACAGTCAATTAAACCTGGTTTCGATCAATATTTTAGAGAATAATTCATGTTAGGTCTAGGTTAGGTCTGGGATTTGCTCTCATCAGGCTCATTCTTTCGCATATTTCTCATACTTGATGGCTAGATCCTGGGCTTCTTCTCGATTGCATTACGTAGTAATGAAGTACATCACTGAAACAGTCAATTAAACCTGGTTTCCATCATTATCTTAGAGGACAACGCAAGTTAGGCCTGGGATATGTCTGGGATTTGCCCTCATCAGGCTCATACTTTCGCGTTTTTTACATACTTGTTGAACAGATCCTGGGCTGTTTCTGGCTTGTATCACGTAGTAATGTGGTACCACGCTGAAACAGTCAATTAAGCCTGGTTTCGCTCAACATTTTAGAGGATAACGCATGTTAGGTCTAGGTTAGGTCTGGGATTTTCTCTCATCAGGCTCATTCTTTCGCATTCTTCACATACTTGTTGAACTGATCCTGGGTTTTTTCTGGCTTGGATCACGTAGTATTGTGGTACCACACTGAAACAGTCAATGAAACCTGGTTTCCATGAATATTTTAGAGGACAGCGCATGTTAGGTCTAGGTTAGGCCAGGGATTTTCACTCATCAGACTCATACTTTCGCATTCTTCACATACTTGTTGAACGGATCCTGGGTTTTTTCTGGTTTGGATCACGTAGTAATGTGGTACCACACTGAAACAGTCCATTAAACCTGGTCTTGATAAATATTTTAGAGGATAACTCATGTTAGGTCAGGGTTAGGTCTAGGATTTGTGCTCATCAGGCTCATACTTTCGCATATTTCTCATACTTGTTGAACAGATCCTTGGTTTTTACTGGTTTGGATCACGCAGTAATGTGGTACCACACTGAAACAGTCCATTATACCTGGTTTGGATCAATATTTTAGAGGATAACGCATGTTAGGTCTAGGTTATGTCTGGGATTTTCACTCATCAGACTCATACTTTCGCAGTCTTCAAATACTTGTTGAACGGATCCTGGGTTTTTTCTGGTTTGGATCACGTAGTAATGTGGTACCACACTGAAACTGTCGATTAAAGCTGGTTTCGATCAATATTTTAGAGGATAACGCAAGTTAGGTCTGGGATAGGTCTGGAATTTGACATCATCAGACTCATACTTTCGCACACTTCACATACTCGTTGAACAGATCCTGGGTTATTTTCTGGTTTGGATCACATAGTAATGTGGTTCCACTCGGAAGCAGTCGATTAAACCAGGTTTCGATCAATATTTTTGATGATAACGCAAGTTAGGTCTGGGATAGGTCTAGGATTTGCCCTCATCAGGCTCTTACTTTCGCATATTTCTCATACTTCATGGCTAGATCCTGGGCTATTTCTGGATTGGATCACGTAGTAATGTAGTACCACACTGAAACAGACAATGAAACCTCGTTTCCATCAATATTTTAGAGGACAACGCAAGTTAGGTCTAGGTAAGTCCTGAGATTTTCACTCATCAGACTCATACTTTCGCATTCTTCACATACTTGTTGAACTGATCCTGGGTTTTTTCTGGTTTGGATCACGTAGTATTGTGGTACCACACTGAAACAGTCAATGAAACCTGGTTTCCATCAATATTTTAGAGGACAGCGCATGTTAGGTCTAGGTTCGGTCTGGGATTTTCACTCATCAGACTCATACTTTCGCATTCTTCACATACTTGTTGAACGGATCCTGGGTTTTTTCTGGTTTGGATCACGTAGTAATGTGGTACCCCACTGAAACAGTCCATTAAACCTGGTCTTGATAAATATTTTAGAGGATAACGCATGTTAGGTCTGGGTTAGGTCTAGGATTTGCCCTCATCAGGCTCATACTTTCGCATATTTCTCATACTTCAAGGCTAGATCCTGGGCTGTTTCTGGATTGTATCACGTAGTAATGTGGTACCACGCTGAAACAGTCAATTAAACCTGGTTTCGATCTGTATTTTAGAGGATAACGCAAGTTAGGTCTGGGATAGTTCTAGGATTTGCCCTCATCAGGCTCATACTTTCGCATATTTCTCATACTTGATGGCTAGATCCTGGGCTATATCTGGATTGGATCACGTAGTAAAGTGGTACCACACTGAAACATTCAATGAAACCTGGTTTCCATCAATATTTTAGAGGATAACGCATGTTAGGTCTGGGTTAGGTCTAAGATTTGCCCTCATCAGGCTCACAGTTTAGCGTTTTTCACATACTTGTTGAACGGATCCTGGGTTTTTTCTGGTTTGGATCACGTAGTAATGTGGTACCACACTGAAACGGTCAATTAAACCTGGTTTCGATCAATATTTTAGAGAATAATTCATGTTAGGTCAAGGTTAGGTCTGGGATTTGCTCTCATCAGGCTCATTCTTTCGCATATTTCTCATACTTGATGGCTAGATCCTGGGCTTTTTCTGGATTGCAACACGTAGTAATGTAGTACAACACTGAAACAGTCAACTAAACCTGGTTTCGACACAATATTTTAGAGAATAATTCATGTTAGGTCTAGGATAGGTCTGGGATTTTCACTCATCAGACTCATACTTTCGCAGTCTTTACATACTTGTTGAACGGATCCTGGGTTTTTTCTGGTTTGGATCACGTAGTAATGTGGTGCCAGACTAAAACAGTCGATTAAACCTGGTTTCGATCAATATCTTAGAGGATAACGCATGTTAGGTCTAGGTTAGGCCTGGGATTTTCACTCATCAGACTCATACTTTCGCAGTCTTTACATACTTGTTGAACGGATCCTGGGTTTTTTCTGGTTTGGATCACGTAGTAGTGTGGTACCACGCTGAAACAGTCCATTAAACCTGGTTTGGATCAATATTTTAGAGGGTAACGCATGTTAGGTCTAGGTTAGGCCTGGGATTTTCACTCATCAGACTCATACTTTCGCAGTCTTTACATACTTGTTGAACGGATCCTGGGTTTTTTCTGGTTTGGATCACGTAGTAGTGTGGTACCACGCTGAAACAGTCCATTAAACCTGGTTTGGATCAATATTTTAGAGGATAACGCATGTTAGGTCTAGGTTAGGCCTGGGATTTTCACTCATCAGACTCATACTTTCGCATTCTTCACATACCTGTTGAACAGATCCTGGGTTTTTTCTGGTTTGGATCACGAAGTAGTGTGGTACCACACTAAAACAGTCCATTAAACCTGGTATCGCTCAATATTTTAGAGGATAACGCATGTTAGGTCTAGGTTAGGTCTGGGATTTGCTCTCATCAGGCTCATTCTTTCGCATATTTCTCATACTTGATGGCTAGATCCTGGGTTATTATCTGGTTTGGATCACATAGTAATGTGGTACCACACTGAAACAGTCGATTAAACCTGGTTTCGATCAATATTTTTGAGGATAACGCATGTTAGGTCTGGGTTAGGCCGGGGATTTTCTCTCATCAGACACATACTTTCGCATTCTTCACATACTTGTTGAACGGATCCTGGGTCTTTCCTGGTTTGGATCACGTAGTAATGTGGTACCACACTGAAACAGTCCATTATACCTGGTTTGGATCAATATTTTAGAGGATAACGCATGTTAGGTCTAGGTTATGTCTGGGATTTTCACTCATCAGACTCATACTTTCGCAGTCTTCAAATACTTGTTGAACGGATCCTGGGTTTTTTCTGGTTTGGATCACGTAGTAATGTGGTACCACACTGAAACTGTCGATTAAAGCTGGTTTCGATCAATATTTTAGAGGATAACGCAAGTTAGGTCTGGGATAGGTCTGGAATTTGACATCATCAGACTCATACTTTCGCACACTTCACATACTCGTTGAACAGATCCTGGGTTATTTTCTGGTTTGGATCACATAGTAATGTGGTTCCACTCTGAAGCAGTCGATTAAACCAGGTTTCGATCAATATTTTTGATGATAACGCAAGTTAGGTCTGGGATAGGTCTAGGATTTGCCCTCATCAGGCTCTTACTTTCGCATATTTCTCATACTTCATGGCTAGATCCTGGGCTATTTCTGGATTGGATCACGTAGTAATGTAGTACCACACTGAAACAGACAATGAAACCTCGTTTCCATCAATATTTTAGAGGACAACGCAAGTTAGGTCTAGGTAAGTCCTGAGATTTTCACTCATCAGACTCATACTTTCGCATTCTTCACATACTTGTTGAACTGATCCTGGGTTTTTTCTGGTTTGGATCACGTAGTATTGTGGTACCACACTGAAACAGTCAATGAAACCTGGTTTCCATCAATATTTTAGAGGACAGCGCATGTTAGGTCTAGGTTCGGTCTGGGATTTTCACTCATCAGACTCATACTTTCGCAGTCTTTACATACTTGTTGAACGGATCCTGGGTTTTTTCTGGTTTGGATCACGTAGTAATGTGGTGCCAGACTAAAACAGTCGATTAAACCTGGTTTCGATCAATATCTTAGAGGATAACGCATGTTAGGTCTAGGTTAGGCCTGGGATTTTCACTCATCAGACTCATACTTTCGCAGTCTTTACATACTTGTTGAACGGATCCTGGGTTTTTTCTGGTTTGGATCACGTAGTAGTGTGGTACCACGCTGAAACAGTCCATTAAACCTGGTTTGGATCAATATTTTAGAGGGTAACGCATGTTAGGTCTAGGTTAGGCCTGGGATTTTCACTCATCAGACTCATACTTTCGCAGTCTTTACATACTTGTTGAACGGATCCTGGGTTTTTTCTGGTTTGGATCACGTAGTAGTGTGGTACCACGCTGAAACAGTCCATTAAACCTGGTTTGGATCAATATTTTAGAGGATAACGCATGTTAGGTCTAGGTTAGGCCTGGGATTTTCACTCATCAGACTCATACTTTCGCATTCTTCACATACCTGTTGAACAGATCCTGGGTTTTTTCTGGTTTGGATCACGAAGTAGTGTGGTACCACACTAAAACAGTCCATTAAACCTGGTATCGCTCAATATTTTAGAGGATAACGCATGTTAGGTCTAGGTTAGGTCTGGGATTTGCTCTCATCAGGCTCATTCTTTCGCATATTTCTCATACTTGATGGCTAGATCCTGGGTTATTATCTGGTTTGGATCACATAGTAATGTGGTACCACACTGAAACAGTCGATTAAACCTGGTTTCGATCAATATTTTTGAGGATAACGCATGTTAGGTCTGGGTTAGGCCGGGGATTTTCTCTCATCAGACACATACTTTCGCATTCTTCACATACTTGTTGAACGGATCCTGGGTCTTTCCTGGTTTGGATCACGTAGTAATGTGGTACCACACTGAAACAGTCCATTATACCTGGTTTGGATCAATATTTTAGAGGATAACGCATGTTAGGTCTAGGTTATGTCTGGGATTTTCACTCATCAGACTCATACTTTCGCAGTCTTCAAATACTTGTTGAACGGATCCTGGGTTTTTTCTGGTTTGGATCACGTAGTAATGTGGTACCACACTGAAACTGTCGATTAAAGCTGGTTTCGATCAATATTTTAGAGGATAACGCAAGTTAGGTCTGGGATAGGTCTGGAATTTGACATCATCAGACTCATACTTTCGCACACTTCACATACTCGTTGAACAGATCCTGGGTTATTTTCTGGTTTGGATCACATAGTAATGTGGTTCCACTCTGAAGCAGTCGATTAAACCAGGTTTCGATCAATATTTTTGATGATAACGCAAGTTAGGTCTGGGATAGGTCTAGGATTTGCCCTCATCAGGCTCTTACTTTCGCATATTTCTCATACTTCATGGCTAGATCCTGGGCTATTTCTGGATTGGATCACGTAGTAATGTAGTACCACACTGAAACAGACAATGAAACCTCGTTTCCATCAATATTTTAGAGGACAACGCAAGTTAGGTCTAGGTAAGTCCTGAGATTTTCACTCATCAGACTCATACTTTCGCATTCTTCACATACTTGTTGAACTGATCCTGGGTTTTTTCTGGTTTGGATCACGTAGTATTGTGGTACCACACTGAAACAGTCAATGAAACCTGGTTTCCATCAATATTTTAGAGGACAGCGCATGTTAGGTCTAGGTTCGGTCTGGGATTTTCACTCATCAGACTCATACTTTCGCAGTCTTTACATACTTGTTGAACGGATCCTGGGTTTTTTCTGGTTTGGATCACGTAGTAATGTGGTGCCAGACTAAAACAGTCGATTAAACCTGGTTTCGATCAATATCTTAGAGGATAACGCATGTTAGGTCTAGGTTAGGCCTGGGATTTTCACTCATCAGACTCATACTTTCGCAGTCTTTACATACTTGTTGAACGGATCCTGGGTTTTTTCTGGTTTGGATCACGTAGTAGTGTGGTACCACGCTGAAACAGTCCATTAAACCTGGTTTGGATCAATATTTTAGAGGGTAACGCATGTTAGGTCTAGGTTAGGCCTGGGATTTTCACTCATCAGACTCATACTTTCGCAGTCTTTACATACTTGTTGAACGGATCCTGGGTTTTTTCTGGTTTGGATCACGTAGTAGTGTGGTACCACGCTGAAACAGTCCATTAAACCTGGTTTGGATCAATATTTTAGAGGATAACGCATGTTAGGTCTAGGTTAGGCCTGGGATTTTCACTCATCAGACTCATACTTTCGCATTCTTCACATACCTGTTGAACAGATCCTGGGTTTTTTCTGGTTTGGATCACGAAGTAGTGTGGTACCACACTAAAACAGTCCATTAAACCTGGTATCGCTCAATATTTTAGAGGATAACGCATGTTAGGTCTAGGTTAGGTCTGGGATTTGCTCTCATCAGGCTCATTCTTTCGCATATTTCTCATACTTGATGGCTAGATCCTGGGTTATTATCTGGTTTGGATCACATAGTAATGTGGTACCACACTGAAACAGTCGATTAAACCTGGTTTCGATCAATATTTTTGAGGATAACGCATGTTAGGTCTGGGTTAGGCCGGGGATTTTCTCTCATCAGACACATACTTTCGCATTCTTCACATACTTGTTGAACGGATCCTGGGTCTTTCCTGGTTTGGATCACGTAGTAATGTGGTACCACACTGAAACAGTCCATTATACCTGGTTTGGATCAATATTTTAGAGGATAACGCATGTTAGGTCTAGGTTATGTCTGGGATTTTCACTCATCAGACTCATACTTTCGCAGTCTTCAAATACTTGTTGAACGGATCCTGGGTTTTTTCTGGTTTGGATCACGTAGTAATGTGGTACCACACTGAAACTGTCGATTAAAGCTGGTTTCGATCAATATTTTAGAGGATAACGCAAGTTAGGTCTGGGATAGGTCTGGAATTTGACATCATCAGACTCATACTTTCGCACACTTCACATACTCGTTGAACAGATCCTGGGTTATTTTCTGGTTTGGATCACATAGTAATGTGGTTCCACTCTGAAGCAGTCGATTAAACCAGGTTTCGATCAATATTTTTGATGATAACGCAAGTTAGGTCTGGGATAGGTCTAGGATTTGCCCTCATCAGGCTCTTACTTTCGCATATTTCTCATACTTCATGGCTAGATCCTGGGCTATTTCTGGATTGGATCACGTAGTAATGTAGTACCACACTGAAACAGACAATGAAACCTCGTTTCCATCAATATTTTAGAGGACAACGCAAGTTAGGTCTAGGTAAGTCCTGAGATTTTCACTCATCAGACTCATACTTTCGCATTCTTCACATACTTGTTGAACTGATCCTGGGTTTTTTCTGGTTTGGATCACGTAGTATTGTGGTACCACACTGAAACAGTCAATGAAACCTGGTTTCCATCAATATTTTAGAGGACAGCGCATGTTAGGTCTAGGTTCGGTCTGGGATTTTCACTCATCAGACTCATACTTTCGCATTCTTCACATACTTGTTGAACGGATCCTGGGTTTTTTCTGGTTTGGATCACGTAGTAATGTGGTACCCCACTGAAACAGTCCATTAAACCTGGTCTTGATAAATATTTTAGAGGATAACGCATGTTAGGTCTGGGTTAGGTCTAGGATTTGCCCTCATCAGGCTCATACTTTCGCATATTTCTCATACTTCAAGGCTAGATCCTGGGCTGTTTCTGGATTGTATCACGTAGTAATGTGGTACCACGCTGAAACAGTCAATTAAACCTGGTTTCGATCTGTATTTTAGAGGATAACGCAAGTTAGGTCTGGGATAGTTCTAGGATTTGCCCTCATCAGGCTCATACTTTCGCATATTTCTCATACTTGATGGCTAGATCCTGGGCTATATCTGGATTGGATCACGTAGTAAAGTGGTACCACACTGAAACATTCAATGAAACCTGGTTTCCATCAATATTTTAGAGGATAACGCATGTTAGGTCTGGGTTAGGTCTAAGATTTGCCCTCATCAGGCTCACAGTTTAGCGTTTTTCACATACTTGTTGAACGGATCCTGGGTTTTTTCTGGTTTGGATCACGTAGTAATGTGGTACCACACTGAAACGGTCAATTAAACCTGGTTTCGATCAATATTTTAGAGAATAATTCATGTTAGGTCAAGGTTAGGTCTGGGATTTGCTCTCATCAGGCTCATTCTTTCGCATATTTCTCATACTTGATGGCTAGATCCTGGGCTTTTTCTGGATTGCAACACGTAGTAATGTAGTACCACACTGAAACAGTCAATGAAACCTGGTTTCGATCAATATTTTAGAGGATAACGCATGTTAGGTCTAGGTTTGCCCTGGGAATTACACTCATCAGACTCATACTTTCGCATTCTTCACATACTTGTTGTACGGATCCTGGATTTTTTCTGGTTTGGATCACGTAATAATGTAGTACCACACTGAAACATTCAATGAAACCTGGTTTCCATCAATATTTTAGAGGACAACGCATGTTAGGTCTAGGTTAGCCCTGGGAATTACACTCATCAGAATCATACTTTCGCATTCTTCACATACTTGTTGAACGGACCCTGAGTTTTTTCTGGTTTGGATCACGTAGTAATGTGGGACCACACTGAAACAGTCAATTAAACCTGGTTTCCATCATTATCTTAGAGGACAACGCAAGTTAGGCCTGGGATATGTCTGGGATTTGCCCTCATCAGGCTCATACTTTCGCGTTTTTCACATACTTGTTGAACAGATCCTGGGTTTTTTCTGGTTTGGATCACGTAGTAGTGTGGTACCACGCTGAAAAAGTCCATTAAACCTGGTTTGGATCAATATTTTAGAGAATAACGCATGTTAGGTCTAGGATAGGTCTGGGATTTGCTGTCATCAGGCTCATTCTTTCGCATATTTCTCATGCTTGATGGCTAGATCCTGGGCTTTGTCTAGATTGCATCACGTAGTAATGTAGTACCACACTGAAACAGTCAATGAAACCAGGTTTCCATCAATATTTTAGAGGACAACGTAAGTTAGGTCTAGGTATGGCCTGAGATTTTCACTGATCGTACTCATACTTTCGCATTTTTCACATACTTGTTGAACGGATCCTGGGTCTTTCCTGGTTTGGATCACGTAGTAATGTGGTACCACACTGAAACGGTCAATTAAACCTGGTTTCGATCAATATTTTAGAGAATAATTCATGTTAGGTCAAGGTTAGGTCTGGGATTTGCTCTCATCAGGCTCATTCTTTCGCATATTTCTCATACTTCATGGCTAGATCCTGGGCTGTTTCTGGATTGTATCACGTAGTAATGTGGTACCACGCTGAAACAGTCAATTAAGCCTGGTTTCGCTCAATATTTTAGAGGATAACGCATGTTAGGTCTAGGATAGGTCTGGGATTTGCTGTCATCAGGCTCATTCTTTCGCATATTTCTCATACTTGATGGCTAGATCCTGGACTTTTTCTGGACTGCATCACGTAGTAATGTAGTACCACACTGAAACAGTCAATGAAACCTGGTTTCCATCAATATTTTAGAGGACAACGCATGTTAGGTCTACGTTAGCCCTGGGAATTACACTCATCAGACTCATACTTTCGCATTCTTCACATACTTGTTGAACTGATCCTGGGTTCTTTCTGGTTTGGATCACGTAGTATTGTGGTACCACACTGAAACAGTCAATGAAACCTGGTTTCCATGAATATTTTAGAGGACAGCGCATGTTAGGTCTAGGTTAGGCCAGGGATTTTCACTCATCAGACTCATTCTTTTGCATTCGTCACAAACTTCTTGAACGGATCCTGGGTTTTTTCTGGTTTGGATCACGTAGTAATGTGGTACCACACTGAAACAGTCCATTAAACCTGGTCTTGCTAAATATTTTAGAGGATAACGCATGTTAGGTCTGGGTTAGGTCTAGGATTTGCCCTCATCAGGCTCATACTTTCGCATATTTCACATACTTGTTGAACGGATCCTGGGTTTTTTCTGGTTTGGATCACGTAGTCATGTGGTACCACACTGAAACAGTCGATTAAACCTGGTTTCGATCAATATTTTAGAGAATAATTCATGTTAGGTCAAGGTTAGGTCTGGGATTTGCCCTCATCAGGCTCATTCTTTCGCATATTTCTCAATCTTGATGGCTAGATCCTGGGCTTTTTCTGGATTGCATCACGTAGTAATGTGGTACCACACTGAAACATTCAATTAAACCTGTTTTCGATTAATATTTTAGAGAATAATTCATGTTAGGTCTAGGATAGGTCGGGGATTTGCTCTCATCAGGCTCATTCTTTCGCATATTTCCCATACATGTTGAACAGATCCTGTGTTTTTTCGGGTTTGGATCACGTAGTAATGAAGTACAACACTGAAACAGTCAATTAAACCTGGTTTCCATCAATATCTTAGAGGACAACGCAAGTTAGGTCTGGGATAGGTCTAGGATTTGCCCTCATCAGGCTCTTACTTTCGCATATTTCTCATACTTCATGGCTAGATCCTGGGCTATTTCTGGATTGGATCACGTAGTAAGGTGGTACCACATTGAAACATTCAATGAAACCTGGTCTGGATAAATATTTTAGAGGATAACGCATCTTAGGTCTGGGTTAGGTCTAAGATTTGCCCTCATCAGGCTCACAGTTTAGCGTTTTTCACATACTTGTTGAACAGATCCTGGGTTTTTTCTGGTTTGGACCACGAAGTAGTGTGGGACCACACTGAAACAGTCAATTAAACCTGATTCGATCAATATTTTAGAGAGTAATTCATGTTAGGTCTAGTTTAGGCCTGGGATTTGCCCTCGTCAGGCTCATACTTTCGCATATTTCTCATACTTCATGGCTAGATCCTGGGCGATTTCTGGATTGGATCACGTAGTAATGTGGTACCACACTGAAACTGTCAATTAAACCTGGTTTCGATCAATATTTTAGAGGATAACGCAAGTTAGCTCTGGGATATGTCTGGGATTTGCCCTCATCAGGCTCATACTTTAGCGTTTTTCACACACTTGTTGAACAGATCCTGGGTTTTTTCTGGTTTGGATCACGTAGTAGTGTGGTACCACGCTGAAACAGTCCATTAAACCTGGTTTGGATCAATATTTTAGAGGATAACGCATGTTAGGTCTAGGTTAGGTCTGGGATTTTCACTCATCAGACACATACTATCGCATTCTTCACATACTTGTTGAACGGATCCTGGGTTTTTTCTGGTTTGGATCACGTAGTCATGTGGTACCACACTGAAACAGTCGATTAAACCTGGTTTCGATCAATATTTTAGAGAATAATTCATGTTAGGTCAAGGTTAGGTCTGGGATTTGCCCTCATCAGGCTCATTCTTTCGCATATTTCTCAATCTTGATGGCTAGATCCTGGGCTTTTTCTGGATTGCATCACGTAGTAATGTGGTACTACACTGAAACATTCAATTAAACCTGTTTTCGATTAATATTTTAGAGAATAATTCATGTTAGGTCTAGGATAGGTCGGGGATTTGCTCTCATCAGGCTCATTCTTTCGCATATTTCTCATACATGTTGAACAGATCCTGGGTTTTTTCGGGTTTGGATCACGTAGTAATGAAGTACAACACTGAAACAGTCAATTAAACCTGGTTTCCATCAATATCTTAGAGGACAACGCATGTTTGGTCTGGGATAGGTCTAGGATTTGCCCTCATCAGGCTCTTACTTTCGCATATTTCTCATACTTCATGGCTAGATCCTGGGCTATTTCTGGATTGGATCACGTAGTAAGGTGGTACCACACTGAAACATTCAATGAAACCTGGTCTGGATAAATATTTTAGAGGATAACGCATCTTAGGTCTGGGTTAGGTCTAAGATTTGCCCTCATCAGGCTCACAGTTTAGCGTTTTTCACATACTTGTTGAACAGATCCTGGGTTTTTTCTGGTTTGGACCACGAAGTAGTGTGGTACCACACTGAAACAGTCCATTAAACCTGCTTTCGCTCAATATTTTAGAGGATAACGCATGTAAGGTCTAGGTTAGGTTTGGGATTTGCTCTCATCAGGCTCATTCTTTCGCATATTTCTCATACTTGATGGCTAGATCCTGGGTTTTTTCTGGTTTGGATCACGTAGTAATGTGGTGCCACACTGAAACAGTCGATTAAACCTGGTTTCGATCAATCTTTTAGAGGATAACGCAAGTTAGGTCTGGGATTGGTCTGGGATATGACCTCATCAGACTCGTACTTTCGCAACGCTTCACATACTCCTTGAACAAATCCTGGGTTATTTTCTGGTTTGGATCACATAGTAATGTGGTACCACACTGAAACAGTCGACTAAACCAGGTTTCGATCAATATTTTAGAGGATAACGCATGTTAGGTCTAGGTTAGGCCTGGGATTTTCACTCATCAGACTCATACTTTCGCATTCTTCACATACTTGTTGAACGGATCCTGGGTTTTTTCTGGTTTGGATCACGTAGTAATGTGGTACCACACTGAAACGGTCAATTAAACCAGGTTTCGATCAATATTTTAGAGGAGAACGCATGTTAGGTCTAGGTTAGGCCTGGGATTTTCACTCATCAGACTCATACTTTCGCATTCTTCACATTCTTGTTGAACGGATCCTGGGTTTTTTCTGGTTTGGATCACGTAGTAATGTGGGACCACACTGAAACAGTCAATTAAACCTGGTTTCGATCAATATTTTAGAGAATAATTCATGTTAGGTCTAGGTTAGGCCTGGGATTTGCCCTCGTCAGGCTCATACTTTCGCATATTTCCCATACATGTTGAACAGATCCTGGGTTTTTTCGGGTTTGGATCACGTAGTAATGAAGTACAACACTGAAACAGTCAATTAAACCTGGTTTCCATCAATATCTTAGAGGACAACGCAAGTTAGGTCTGGGATAGGTCTAGGATTTGCCCTCATCAGGCTCTTACTTTCGCATATTTCTCATACTTCATGGCTAGATCCTGGGCTATTTCTGGATTGGATCACGTAGTAAGGTGGTACCACATTGAAACATTCAATGAAACCTGGTCTGGATAAATATTTTAGAGGATAACGCATCTTAGGTCTGGGTTAGGTCTAAGATTTGCCCTCATCAGGCTCACAGTTTAGCGTTTTTCACATACTTGTTGAACAGATCCTGGGTTTTTTCTGGTTTGGACCACGAAGTAGTGTGGGACCACACTGAAACAGTCAATTGAACCTGATTCGATCAATATTTTAGAGAGTAATTCATGTTAGGTCTAGTTTCGGCCTGGGATTTGCCCTCGTCAGGCTCATACTTTCGCATATTTCTCATACTTCATGGCTAGATCCTGGGCGATTTCTGGATTGGATCACGTAGTAATGTGGTACCACACTGAAACTGTCAATTAAACCTGGTTTCGATCAATATTTTAGAGGATAACGCAAGTTAGCTCTGGGATATGTCTGGGATTTGCCCTCATCAGGCTCATACTTTCGCGTTTTTCACACACTTGTTGAACAGATCCTGGGTTTTTTCTGGTTTGGATCACGTAGTAGTGTGGTACCACGCTGAAACAGTCCATTAAACCTGGTTTGGATCAATATTTTAGAGGATAACGCATGTTAGGTCTAGGTTAGGTCTGGGATTTTCACTCATCAGACACATACTATCGCATTCTTCACATACTTGTTGAACGAATCCTGGGTTTTTTCTGGTTTGGATCACGTAGTCATGTGGTACCACACTGAAACAGTCGATTAAACCTGGTTTCGATCAATATTTTAGAGAATAATTCATGTTAGGTCAAGGTTAGGTCTGGGATTTGCCCTCATCAGGCTCATTCTTTCGCATATTTCTCAATCTTGATGGCTAGATCCTGGGCTTTTTCTGGATTGCATCACGTAGTAATGTGGTACTACACTGAAACATTCAATTAAACCTGTTTTCGATTAATATTTTAGAGAATAATTCATGTTAGGTCTAGGATAGGTCGGGGATTTGCTCTCATCAGGCTCATTCTTTCGCATATTTCTCATACATGTTGAACAGATCCTGGGTTTTTTCGGGTTTGGATCACGTAGTAATGAAGTACAACACTGAAACAGTCAATTAAACCTGGTTTCCATCAATATCTTAGAGGACAACGCATGTTTGGTCTGGGATAGGTCTAGGATTTGCCCTCATCAGGCTATTACTTTCGCATATTTCTCATACTTCATGGCTAGATCCTGGGCTATTTCTGGATTGGATCACGTAGTAAGGTGGTACCACACTGAAACATTCAATGAAACCTGGTCTGGATAAATATTTTAGAGGATAACGCATCTTAGGTCTGGGTTAGGTCTAAGATTTGCCCTCATCAGGCTCACAGTTTAGCGTTTTTCACATACTTGTTGAACAGATCCTGGGTTTTTTCTGGTTTGGACCACGAAGTAGTGTGGTACCACACTGAAACAGTCCATTAAACCTGCTTTCGCTCAATATTTTAGAGGATAACGCATGTAAGGTCTAGGTTAGGTCTGGGATTTGCTCTCATCAGGCTCATTCTTTCGCATATTTCTCATACTTGATGGCTAGATCCTGGGTTTTTTCTGGTTTGGATCACGTAGTAATGTGGTGCCACACTGAAACAGTCGATTAAACCTGGTTTCGATCAATCTTTTAGAGGATAACGCAAGTTAGGTCTGGGATTGGTCTGGGATTTGACCTCATCAGACTCGTACTTTCGCAACACTTCACATACTCCTTGAACAGATCCTGGGTTATTTTCTGGTTTGGATCACATAGTAATGTGGTACCACACTGAAACAGTCGACTAAACCAGGTTTCGATCAATATTTTAGAGGATAACGCATGTTAGGTCTAGGTTAGGCCTGGGATTTTCACTCATCAGACTCATACTTTCGCATTCTTCACATTCTTGTTGAACGGATCCTGGGTTTTTTCTGGTTTGGATCACGTAGTAATGTGGGACCACACTGAAACAGTCAATTAAACCTGGTTTCGATCAATATTTTAGAGAATAATTCATGTTAGGTCTAGGTTAGGCCTGGGATTTGCCCTCGTCAGGCTCATACTTTCGCATATATCTCCTACTTGATGGCTAGATCCTGGGCTATTTCTGGATTGGATCACGTAGTAATGTGGTACCACACTGAAACTGTCAATTAAACCTGGTTTCGATCAATATTTTAGAGGATAACGCAAGTTAGGTCTGGGATATGTCTAGGATTTGCCCCCATCCGGCTCTTACTATCGCATATTTCTCATACTTCATGGCTAGATCCTGGGCTATTTCTGGATTGGATCACGTAGTAAAGTGGTACCACACTGAAACATTCAATGAAACCTGGTCTGGATAAATATTTTAGAGGATAACGCATCTTAGGTCTGGGTTAGGTCTAAGATTTGCCCTCATCAGGCTCACAGTTTCGCGTTTTTCACATACTTGTTGAACAGATCCTGGGTTTTTTCTGGTTTGGATCACGTAGTAATGTGGTACCACACTGAAACAGTCGATTAAACTTGGTTTCGATCAATATTTTAGAGGATAACGCAAGTTAAGTCTGGGAGTACCGGAAGAATGCTTCGAGCGATTCCTGGTATCCTCCCAAAGCGTGCCGAAGGGTCACCGTGGGGTTGTTAGTGGGTAGGTCCCGCGCCTGTCGTTGTACGGGCGCGGGGAATCCCATACACCCCTCCCACCTCTCCCCAAGGAGGTGGGAGGGAGTCTTTCGAAGATTTTCCCCACGACAAAAAAAAAAAAAAAAAAAAAAAAAAAAAAAGTTAAGTCTGGGAATGGTCTGGGATTTGACCTCATCAGACTCATACTTTCGCATTCTTCACATACTTGTTGAACGGATCCTGGGTTTTTTCTGGTTTGGATCACATAGTAATGTGGTACCACACTGAAACAGTCGACTAAAACACGTTTCGATCTATATTTTAGAGGATAACGCATGTTAGGTCTAGGTTAGGCCTGGGATTTTCACCCATCAGACTCATACTTTCGCATTCTTCACATACTTGTTGAACGGATCCTGGGTTTTTTCTGGTTTGGATCACGTCGTAATGTGGGACCATACTGAAACAGTCAAGTAAACCTGTTTTCGATCAATATTTTAGAGAATAATTCATGCTAGGTCTAGGATAGGTCTGGGATTTGCTCTCATCAGGCTGATTCTTTCGCATATTTCTCATACATGTTGAACAGATCCTAGGTTTTTTCGGGTTTGGATCACATAGTAATGAAGTACAACACTGAAACAGTCAATTAAACCTGGTTTCCATCAATATCTTAGAGGACAACGCAAGTTAGGTCTGGGATAGGTCTAGGATTTGCCCTCATCAGGCTCTTACTTTCGCATATTTCTCATACTTCATGGCTAGATCCTGGGTTATTTCTGGATTGGATCACGTAGTAAAGTGGTAACACACTGAAACATTCAATGGAACCAGGTCTGGATAAATATTTTAGAGGATAACGCATCTTAGGTCTGGGTTAGGTCTACGATTTGCCCTCATCAGGCTCACAATTTAGCGTTTTTCACATACTTCTTGAACAGATCCTGGGCTTTCACTGGTTTGGATCACGAAGTAGTGTGGTACCTCACTGAAACAGTCCATTAAACCTGGTTTCGCTCAATATTTTAGAGGATAACGCATGTTAGGTCTAGGTTAGGTCTAGGATTTGCTCTCATCAGGCTCATTCTTTCGCATATTTCTCATACTTGATGGCTAGATCCTGGGCTTTTTCTGGATTGCATCACGTAGTAATGTAGTACCACACTGATCCAGTCAATGAAACCTGGTTTCCATCAATATTTTAGAGGACAACGCAAGTTAGGTCTAGGTGAGGCCTGAGATTTTCACTGATCAGACTCATACTTTCGCATTCTTCACATACTTGTTGAACGGATCCTGGGTTTTTTCTGGTTTTGATCACGTAGTAGTGTGGTACCATACTGAAACATTCAATTAAACCTGGTCTTGATAAATATTTTAGAGAATAACGCGTGTTAGGTCTGGGTTAGGTCCAGGATTTGTCCTCATCAGGCTCATACTTTCGCATATTTCTCATACTTCATGGCTAGATCCTGGGCTATTTCTGGATTGGATCACGTAGTAATGTGGTACTACACTGGAACAGTCAATTAAACCTGGTTTTGATCAATATTTTAGAGAATAATTCATGTTAGGTCTAGGTTAGGTCAGGGATTTGCTCCCATCAGGCTCATTCTTTCGCATATTTCTCATACTTGATGGCTAGATCCTGGGCTTTTTCTGGATTGCATCACGTAGTAATGAAGTACAACACTGAAACAGTCAATTAAACCTGGTTTCCATCAATATTTTAGAGGACAACGCATGTTAGGTCTAGGTTAGGCCTGGGATTTGCTCTCATCAGGCCCATTCTTTCGCATATTTCTCATACATGTTGAACAGATCCTGGGTTTTTTCTGGTTTGGATCACGAAGTAGTGTGGTACCACACTGAAACAGTCCATTAAACCTGGTTTCGCTCAATATTACAGAGGATAACGCATGTAAGGTCTAGGTTAGGTCTGGGATTTGCTCTCATCAGGCTCATTCTTTCGCATATTTCTCATACTTGATGGCTAGATCCTGGGTTTTTTCTGGTTTGGATCACGTAGTAATGTGGTACCACACTGAAACAGTCGATTAAACCTGGTTTTGATCAATATTTTAGAGGATAACGCAAGTTAAGTCTGGGATTGGTCTGGGATTTGACCTAATCAGACTCATACTTTCGCACACTTCACATACTCGCTGAACAGATCCTGGGTTATTTTCTGGTTTGGATCACATAGTAATGTGGTACCACACTGAAACAGTCGATTAAACCAGGTCTCGATCAATATTATAGAAGATAACGCATGTAAGGTCTAGGTTAGCTCTGGGATTTGCTTTCATCAGGCTCATTCTTTCGCATATGTCTCATACTTGATGGCTAGATCCTGGGCTTTTTCTGGATTGCATCACGTAGTAATGAAGTACAACACCGAAACAGTCAATTAAACCTGGTTTCCATCAATATTTTAGAGGACAACGCATGTTAGGTCTAGGTTAGGCCTGGGATTTGCCCTCATCAGGCTCATACTGTCGCAGTTTTAACATACTTGTTGCACGGATACTGGGTTTTTTCTGGTTTGGTTCACGTAGTAATGTGGTACCACACTGAAACATTCAATTAAACCTGGTCTTGATAAATATTTTAGAGGATAACGCATGTTAGGTTTGGGTTAGGTCTAGGATTTGCCCTCATCAGGCTCATACTTTCGCACATTTCTCATACTTCATGGCTAGATCCTGGGCTGCTTCTGGACTGTATCACGTAGTAATGTGGTACCACGCTGAAACAGTCGATTAAACCTGGTTTCGATCAATATTTTAGAGGATAACGCAATTTAAGTCTGGGATAGGTCTGGGATTTGACCTCATCAGACTCATACTTTCGCATTCTTCACATACTTGTTGAACGGATCCTGGGTTTTTTCTGGTTTGGATCACGTAGTAATGTGGGACCACACTGAAACAGTAGACTAAACCTGGTTTCGATCAATATTTTAGAGGATAACGCATGTTAGGTCTAGGTTAGGCCTGGGATTTTCCCTCATCAGACTCATACTTTCGCATTCTTCACATACTTGTTGAACGGATCCTGGGTTTTTTCTGGTTTGGATCACGTAGTATTGTGGGACCACACTGAAGCAGTCAAGTAAACCTGGTTTCCATCAATATTTTAGAGAATAATTCATGTTAGGTCTAGGTTAGGTCTGGGATTTGCTCTCATCAGGCTCATTCTTTCGCATATTTCTCATACATGTTGAACAGATACTGGGTTTTTTCTGGTTTGGATCACGTAGTAATGTGGGACCACACTGAAACAGTCGACTAAACCTGGTTTCGATCAATATTTTAGAGGATAACGCATGTTAGGTCTAGGTCAGGCCTGGGATTTTCCCTCATCAGACTTATACTTTCGCATTCTTCACATACTTGTTGAACGGATCCTGGGTTTTTTCTGGTTTGGATCACGTAGTATTGTGGGACCACACTGAAGTAGTCATGTAAACCTGGTTTCGATCAATATTTTAGAGAATAATTCATGTTAGGTCTAGGTTAGGTCTGGGATTTGCTCTCATCAGGCTCATTCTTTCGCATATTTCTCATACATGTTAAACACATACTGGGTTTTTTCTGGTTTGGATCACGTAGTAATGTGGGACCACACTGAAACAATCAATTAAACCTGATCTTGATAAATATTTTAGAGGATAACGCATGTTAGCTCTGGGTTAGGTCTGGGATTTGCTCTCATCAGGCTCTTACTTTCGCATATTTCTCATACTTCATGGCTAGATCCTGGGCTATTTCTGGATTGGATCACGTAGTAAAGTGGTACCACACTGAAACATTCAATGAAACCTGGTCTTGATAAATATTTTAGAGGATAACGCATGTTAGGTCTGGGTTAGGTCTAGGATTTGCCCTCATCAGGCTCATACTTTCACATTCTTCACATACTTGTTGAACTGACCCTGAGTTTTTTCTGGTTTGGATCACGTAGTAATGTGGTACCACACTGAAACAGTCAATGAAACCTGGTTTCCATCACTATTTTAGAGGACAGCGCATGTTAGGTCTAGGTTAGGCCTGGGATTTTCACTCATCAGACTCATACTTTCGCATTCTTCACATACTTGTTGACTGATCCTGAGTTTTTTCTGGTTTGGATCACGTAGTATTGTAGTACCACACTGAAACAGTCAATGAAACCTGGTTTCCATCACTATTTTAGAGGACAGCGCATGTTAGGTCTAGGTTAGGCCTGGGATTTTCACTCATCAGACTCATACTTTTGCATTCGTCACAAACTTGTTGAACGGATCCTGGGTTTTTTCTGGTTTGGATCACGTAGTAATGTGGTACCACACTGAAACAGTCCATTAAACCTGGTCTTGATAAATATTTTAGAGAATAATTCATGTTAGGTCTAGGATAGGTCGGGGATTTGCTCTCATCAGGCTCATTCTTTCGCATATTTCCCATACATGTTGAACAGATCCTGGGTTTTGTCGGGTTTGGATCACGTAGTAATGAAGTACAACACTGAAACAGTCAATTAAACCTGGTTTCCATCAATATCTTAGAGGATAACGCAAGTTAGGTCTGGGATAGTTCTAGGAATTGCCCTCATCAGGCTCTTACTTTCGCATATTTCTCATACTTCATGGCTAGATCCTGGGCTATATCTGGATAGGATCACGTAGTAAAGTGGTACCACACTGAGACATTCAATGAAACCTGGTCTGGATAAATATTTTAGCGGTTAACGCATCTTAGGTCTGGGTTAGGTCTAAGATTTGCCCTCATCAGGCTCACAGTTTAGCGTTTTTCACATACTTGTTGAACGGATCCTGGGTTTTTTCTGGTTTGGATCACGTAGTAATGTGATACCACACTGAAACGGTCAATTAAACCTGGTTTCGATCAATAGTTTAGAGAATAATTCATGTTAGGTCAAGGTTAGGTCTGGGATTTGCTCTCATCAGGCTCATTCTTTCGCATATTTCTCATACTTCATGGCTAGATCCTGGGCTGTTTCTGGATTGTATCACGTAGTAATGTGGTACCACGCTGAAACAGTCAATTAAAACTGGTTTCGCTCAATATTTTAGAGGATAACGCATGTTAGGTCTAGGTTAGGTCTGGGATTTTCTCTCATCAGGCTCATTCTTTCGCATATTTCTCATACTTGATGGCTAGATCCTGGGCTTTTCCTGGATTGCATCACGTAGTAATGTAGTACCACACTGAAACAGTCAATGAAACCTGGTGTCGATCAATTTTTTAGAGGATAACGCAAGTTAAGTCTGGGATTGGTCTGGGATTTGACCTCATCAGACTCATACTTTCGCACACTTCACATACCCGTTGAACAGATCCTGGGTTTTTTCTGGTTTGGATCACGTAGTAGTGTGGTACCACACTGAAACAGTCCATTATACCTGGTTTGGATCAATATTTTAGAGGATAACGCAAGTTAGGTCTAGGTTAGGTCTGGGATTTTCACTCATCAGACTCATACTTTCGCACACTTCACATACTCGTTGAACGGATCCTGGGTTTTTTCTGGTTTGGATCACGTAGTAATGTGGGACCACACTGAAACAGTCAATTAAACCTGCTTTCGATCAATATTTTAGAGAATAATTCATGTTAGGACTAGGTCAGGTCTGGGATTTGCTCTCATCAGGCTCATTCTTTCGCATATTTCTCATACTTGATGGCTAGATCCTGGGCTTTTTCTGGATTGCATCACGTAGTAACGAAGTACAACACTGAAACAGTCAATTAACCCTGGTTTCCATCAATACCTTAGAGGACAACGCAAGTTAGGTCTGGGATATGTCTGGGATTTGCCCTCATCAGGCTCATACTTTCGCGTTTTTCACATACTTGTTGAACAGATCCTGGGTTTTTTCTGGTTTGGATCACGTAGTAGTGTGGTACCACGCTGAAACAGTCCATTAAACCTGGTTTGGATCAATATTTTAGAGGATAACCCATGTTAGGTCTAGGTTAGGCCTGGGATTTGCCCTCATCAGGCTCATACTTTCGCGTTTTTCACACACTTGTTGAACAGATCCTGGGTTTTTTCTGGTTTGGATCACGTAGTAGTGTGGTACCACGCTGAAACAGTCCATTAAACCTGGTTTGGATCAATATTTTAGAGGATAACGCATGTTAGGTCTAGGTTAGGTCTGGGATTTTCACTCATCAGACACATACTATCGCATTCTTCACATACTTGTTGAACGGATCCTGGGTTTTTTCTGGTTTGGATCACGTAGTCATGTGGTACCACACTGAAACAGTCGATTAAACCTGGTTTCGATCAATATTTTAGAGAATAATTCATGTTAGGTCAAGGTTAGGTCTGGGATTTGCCCTCATCAGGCTCATTCTTTCGCATATTTCTCAATCTTGATGGCTATATCCTGGGCTTTTTCTGGATTGCATCACGTAGTAATGTGGTACTACACTGGAACATTCAATTAAACCTGTTTTCGATTAATATTTTAGAGAATAATTCATGTTAGGTCTAGGATAGGTCTGGGATTTGCTCTCATCAGGCTGATTCTTTCGCATATTTCTCATACATGTTGAACAGATCCTAGGTTTTTTCGGGTTTGGATCACATAGTAATGAAGTACAACACTGAAGCAGTCAATTAAACATGGTTTCCATCAATATCTTAGAGGACAACGCAAGTTAGGTCTGGGATAGGTCTAGGATTTGCCCTCATCAGGCTCTTACTTTCGCATATTTCTCATACTTCATGGCTAGATCCTGGGTTATTTCTGGATTGGATCACGTAGTAAAGTGGTAACACACTGAAACGTTCAATGGAACCTGGTCTGGATAAATATTTTAGAGGATAACGCATCTTAGGTCTGGGTTAGGTCTAAAATTTGCCCTCATCAGGCTCACAATTTAGCGTTTTTCACATACTTCTTGAACAGATCCTGGGCTTTCTCTGGTTTGGATCACGAAGTAGTGCGGTACCTCACTGAAACAGTCCATTAAACCTGGTTTCGCTCAATATTTTAGAGGATAACGCAAGTTAGGTCTGGGATATGTCTAGGATTTGCCCCCATCCGGCTCTTACTATCGCATATTTCTCATACTTCATGGCTAGATCCTGGGCTATTTCTGGATTGGATCACGTAGTAAAGTGGTACCACACTGAAACATTCAATGAAACCTGGTCTGGATAAATATTTTAGAGGATAACGCATCTTAGGTCTGGGTTAGGTCTAAGATTTGCCCTCATCAGGCTCACAGTTTCGCGTTTTTCACATACTTGTTGAACAGATCCTGGGTTTTTTCTGGTTTGGATCACGTAGTAATGTGGTACCACACTGAAACAGTCGATTAAACTTGGTTTCGATCAATATTTTAGAGGATAACGCAAGTTAAGTCTGGGAGTACCGGAAGAATGCTTCGAGCGATTCCTGGTATCCTCCCAAAGCGTGCCGAAGGGTCACCGTGGGGTTGTTAGTGGGTAGGTCCCGCGCCTGTCGTTGTACGGGCGCGGGGAATCCCATACACCCCTCCCACCTCTCCCCAAGGAGGTGGGAGGGAGTCTTTCGAAGATTTTCCCCACGACAAAAAAAAAAAAAAAAAAAAAAAAAAAAAAAGTTAAGTCTGGGAATGGTCTGGGATTTGACCTCATCAGACTCATACTTTCGCATTCTTCACATACTTGTTGAACGGATCCTGGGTTTTTTCTGGTTTGGATCACGTAGTAATGTGGTACCACACTGAAACAGTCGATTAAGCCTGGTTTCGATCAATATTTTAGAGGATAACCCTAGTTAGGTCTGGGATAGGTCTGGGATTTGACCTCATCAGATTCATACTGTCGCACACTTCACAAACTCCTTGAACAGATCCTGGGTTATTTTCTGGTTTGGATCACATAGTAATGTGGTACCACACTGAAACAGTCGATTAAACCACGTTTCGATCTATATTTTAGAGGATAACGCATGTTAGGTCTAGGTTAGGCCTGGGATTTTCACCCATCAGACTCATACTTTCGCATATTTCTCATACTTCATGGCTAGATCCTGGGTTATTTCTGGATTGGATCACGTAGTAAAGTGGTAACACACTGAAACATTCAATGGAACCAGGTCTGGATAAATATTTTAGAGGATAACGCATCTTAGGTCTGGGTTAGGTCTACGATTTGCCCTCATCAGGCTCACAATTTAGCGTTTTTCACATACTTCTTGAACAGATCCTGGGCTTTCACTGGTTTGGATCACGAAGTAGTGTGGTACCTCACTGAAACAGTCCATTAAACCTGGTTTCGCTCAATATTTTAGAGGACAACGCAAGTTAGGTCTAGGTGAGGCCTGAGATTTTCACTGATCAGACTCATACTTTCGCATTCTTCACATACTTGTTGAACGGATCCTGGGTTTTTTCTGGTTCTGATCACGTAGTAGTGTGGTACCATACTGAAACATTCAATTAAACCTGGTCTTGATAAATATTTTAGAGAATAACGCGTGTTAGGTCTGGGTTAGGTCCAGGATTTGTCCTCATCAGGCTCATACTTTCGCATATTTCTCATACTTCATGGCTAGATCCTGGGCTATTTCTGGATTGGATCACGTAGTAATGTGGTACTACACTGGAACAGTCAATTAAACCTGGTTTTGATCAATATTTTAGAGAATAATTCATGTTAGGTCTAGGTTAGGTCAGGGATTTGCTCCCATCAGGCTCATTCTTTCGCATATTTCTCATACTTGATGGCTAGATCCTGGGCTTTTTCTGGATTGCATCACGTAGTAATGAAGTACAACACTGAAACAGTCAATTAAACCTGGTTTCCATCAATATTTTAGAGGACAACGCATGTTAGGTCTAGGTTAGGCCTGGGATTTGCTCTCATCAGGCCCATTCTTTCGCATATTTCTCATACATGTTGAACAGATCCTGGGTTTTTTCTGGTTTGGATCACGAAGTAGTGTGGTACCACACTGAAACAGTCCATTAAACCTGGTTTCGCTCAATATTACAGAGGATAACGCATGTAAGGTCTAGGTTAGGTCTGGGATTTGCTCTCATCAGGCTCATTCTTTCGCATATTTCTCATACTTGATGGCTAGATCCTGGGTTTTTTCTGGTTTGGATCACGTAGTAATGTGGTACCACACTGAAACAGTCGATTAAACCTGGTTTTGATCAATATTTTAGAGGATAACGCAAGTTAAGTCTGGGATTGGTCTGGGATTTGACCTGATCAGACTCATACTTTCGCACACTTCACATACTCGCTGAACAGATCCTGGGTTATTTTCTGGTTTGGATCACATAGTAATGTGGTACCACACTGAAACAGTCGATTAAACCAGGTTTCGATCAATATTATAGAAGATAACGCATGTAAGGTCTAGGTTAGCTCTGGGATTTGCTTTCATCAGGCTCATTCTTTCGCATATGTCTCATACTTGATGGCTAGATCCTGGGCTTTTTCTGGATTGCATCACGTAGTAATGAAGTACAACACCGAAACAGTCAATTAAACCTGGTTTCCATCAATATTTTAGAGGACAACGCATGTTAGGTCTAGGTTAGGCCTGGGATTTGCCCTCATCAGGCTCATACTGTCGCAGTTTTAACATACTTGTTGCACGGATACTGGGTTTTTTCTGGTTTGGTTCACGTAGTAATGTGGTACCACACTGAAACATTCAATTAAACCTGGTCTTGATAAATATTTTAGAGGATAACGCATGTTAGGTTTGGGTTAGGTCTAGGATTTGCCCTCATCAGGCTCATACTTTCGCACATTTCTCATACTTCATGGCTAGATCCTGGGCTGCTTCTGGACTGTATCACGTAGTAATGTGGTACCACGCTGAAACAGTCGATTAAACCTGGTTTCGATCAATATTTTAGAGGATAACGCAATTTAAGTCTGGGATAGGTCTGGGATTTGACCTCATCAGACTCATACTTTCGCATTCTTCACATACTTGTTGAACGGATCCTGGGTTTTTTCTGGTTTGGATCACGTAGTAATGTGGGACCACACTGAAACAGTAGACTAAACCTGGTTTCGATCAATATTTTAGAGGATAACGCATGTTAGGTCTAGGTTAGGCCTGGGATTTTCCCTCATCAGACTCATACTTTCGCATTCTTCACATACTTGTTGAACGGATCCTGGGTTTTTTCTGGTTTGGATCACGTTGTATTGTGGGACCACACTGAAGCAGTCAAGTAAACCTGGTTTCCATCAATATTTTAGAGAATAATTCATGTTAGGTCTAGGTTAGGTCTGGGATTTGCTCTCATCAGGCTCATTCTTTCGCATATTTCTCATACATGTTGAACAGATACTGGGTTTTTTCTGGTTTGGATCACGTAGTAATGTGGGACCACACTGAAACAGTCGACTAAACCTGGTTTCGATCAATATTTTAGAGGATAACGCATGTTAGGTCTAGGTCAGGCCTGGGATTTTCCCTCATCAGACTTATACTTTCGCATTCTTCACATACTTGTTGAACGGATCCTGGGTTTTTTCTGGTTTGGATCACGTAGTATTGTGGGACCACACTGAAGTAGTCATGTAAACCTGGTTTCGATCAATATTTTAGAGAATAATTCATGTTAGGTCTAGGTTAGGTCTGGGATTTGCTCTCATCAGGCTCATTCTTTCGCATATTTCTCATACATGTTAAACACATACTGGGTTTTTTCTGGTTTGGATCACGTAGTAATGTGGGACCACACTGAAACAATCAATTAAACCTGATCTTGATAAATATTTTAGAGGATAACGCATGTTAGCTCTGGGTTAGGTCTGGGATTTGCTCTCATCAGGCTCTTACTTTCGCATATTTCTCATACTTCATGGCTAGATCCTGGGCTATTTCTGGATTGGATCACGTAGTAAAGTGGTACCACACTGAAACATTCAATGAAACCTGGTCTTGATAAATATTTTAGAGGATAACGCATGTTAGGTCTGGGTTAGGTCTAGGATTTGCCCTCATCAGGCTCATACTTTCACATTCTTCACATACTTGTTGAACTGACCCTGAGTTTTTTCTGGTTTGGATCACGTAGTAATGTGGTACCACACTGAAACAGTCAATGAAACCTGGTTTCCATCACTATTTTAGAGGACAGCGCATGTTAGGTCTAGGTTAGGCCTGGGATTTTCACTCATCAGACTCATACTTTCGCATTCTTCACATACTTGTTGACTGATCCTGAGTTTTTTCTGGTTTGGATCACGTAGTATTGTAGTACCACACTGAAACAGTCAATGAAACCTGGTTTCCATCACTATTTTAGAGGACAGCGCATGTTAGGTCTAGGTTAGGCCTGGGATTTTCACTCATCAGACTCATACTTTTGCATTCGTCACAAACTTGTTGAACGGATCCTGGGTTTTTTCTGGTTTGGATCACGTAGTAATGTGGTACCACACTGAAACAGTCCATTAAACCTGGTCTTGATAAATATTTTAGAGAATAATTCATGTTAGGTCTAGGATAGGTCGGGGATTTGCTCTCATCAGGCTCATTCTTTCGCATATTTCCCATACATGTTGAACAGATCCTGGGTTTTGTCGGGTTTGGATCACGTAGTAATGAAGTACAACACTGAAACAGTCAATTAAACCTGGTTTCCATCAATATCTTAGAGGATAACGCAAGTTAGGTCTGGGATAGTTCTAGGAATTGCCCTCATCAGGCTCTTACTTTCGCATATTTCTCATACTTCATGGCTAGATCCTGGGCTATATCTGGATAGGATCACGTAGTAAAGTGGTACCACACTGAAACATTCAATGAAACCTGGTCTGGATAAGTATTTTAGCGGTTAACGCATCTTAGGTCTGGGTTAGGTCTAAGATTTGCCCTCATCAGGCTCACAGTTTAGCGTTTTTCACATACTTGTTGAACGGATCCTGGGTTTTTTCTGGTTTGGATCACGTAGTAATGTGATACCACACTGAAACGGTCAATTAAACCTGGTTTCGATCAATATTTTAGAGAATAATTCATGTTAGGTCAAGGTTAGGTCTGGGATTTGCTCTCATCAGGCTCATTCTTTCGCATATTTCTCATACTTCATGGCTAGATCCTGGGCTGTTTCTGGATTGTATCACGTAGTAATGTGGTACCACGCTGAAACAGTCAATTAAAACTGGTTTCGCTCAATATTTTAGAGGATAACGCATGTTAGGTCTAGGTTAGGTCTGGGATTTTCTCTCATCAGGCTCATTCTTTCGCATATTTCTCATACTTGATGGCTAGATCCTGGGCTTTTCCTGGATTGCATCACGTAGTAATGTAGTACCACACTGAAACAGTCAATGAAACCTGGTGTCGATCAATTTTTTAGAGGATAACGCAAGTTAAGTCTGGGATTGGTCTGGGATTTGACCTCATCAGACTCATACTTTCGCACACTTCACATACCCGTTGAACAGATCCTGGGTTTTTTCTGGTTTGGATCACGTAGTAGTGTGGTACCACACTGAAACAGTCCATTATACCAGGTTTGGATCAATATTTTAGAGGATAACGCAAGTTAGGTCTAGGTTAGGTCTGGGATTTTCACTCATCAGACTCATACTTTCGCACACTTCACATACTCGTTGAACGGATCCTGGGTTTTTTCTGGTTTGGATCACGTAGTAATGTGGGACCACACTGAAACAGTCAATTAAACCTGCTTTCGATCAATATTTTAGAGAATAATTCATGTTAGGACTAGGTCAGGTCTGGGATTTGCTCTCATCAGGCTCATTCTTTCGCATATTTCTCATACTTGATGGCTAGATCCTGGGCTTTTTCTGGATTGCATCACGTAGTAACGAAGTACAACACTGAAACAGTCAATTAACCCTGGTTTCCATCAATACCTTAGAGGACAACGCAAGTTAGGTCTGGGATATGTCTGGGATTTGCCCTCATCAGGCTCATACTTTCGCGTTTTTCACATACTTGTTGAACAGATCCTGGGTTTTTTCTGGTTTGGATCACGTAGTAGTGTGGTACCACGCTGAAACAGTCCATTAAACCTGGTTTGGATCAATATTTTAGAGGATAACCCATGTTAGGTCTAGGTTAGGCCTGGGATTTGCCCTCATCAGGCTCATACTTTCGCGTTTTTCACACACTTGTTGAACAGATCCTGGGTTTTTTCTGGTTTGGATCACGTAGTAGTGTGGTACCACGCTGAAACAGTCCATTAAACCTGGTTTGGATCAATATTTTAGAGGATAACGCATGTTAGGTCTAGGTTAGGTCTGGGATTTTCACTCATCAGACACATACTATCGCATTCTTCACATACTTGTTGAACGGATCCTGGGTTTTTTCTGGTTTGGATCACGTAGTCATGTGGTACCACACTGAAACAGTCGATTAAACCTGGTTTCGATCAATATTTTAGAGAATAATTCATGTTAGTTCAAGGTTAGGTCTGGGATTTGCCCTCATCAGGCTCATTCTTTCGCATATTTCTCAATCTTGATGGCTAGATCCTGGGCTTTTTCTGGATTGCATCACGTAGTAATGTGGTACTACACTGGAACATTCAATTAAACCTGTTTTCGATTAATATTTTAGAGAATAATTCATGTTAGGTCTAGGATAGGTCTGGGATTTGCTCTCATCAGGCTGATTCTTTCGCATATTTCTCATACATGTTGAACAGATCCTAGGTTTTTTCGGGTTTGGATCACATAGTAATGAAGTACAACACTGAAACAGTCAATTAAACATGGTTTCCATCAATATCTTAGAGGACAACGCAAGTTAGGTCTGGGATAGGTCTAGGATTTGCCCTCATCAGGCTCTTACTTTCGCATATTTCTCATACTTCATGGCTAGATCCTGGGTTATTTCTGGATTGGATCACGTAGTAAAGTGGTAACACACTGAAACATTCAATGGAACCTGGTCTGGATAAATATTTTAGAGGATAACGCATCTTAGGTCTGGGTTAGGTCTAAAATTTGCCCTCATCAGGCTCACAATTTAGCGTTTTTCACATACTTCTTGAACAGATCCTGGGCTTTCTCTGGTTTGGATCACGAAGTAGTGCGGTACCTCACTGAAACAGTCCATTAAACCTGGTTTCGCTCAATATTTTAGAGGATAACGCATGTTAGGTCTAGGTTAGGTCTGGGATTTGCTCTCATCAGGCTCATTCTTTCGCATATTTCTCATACTTGATGGCTAGATCCTGGGCTTTTTCTGGATTGCATCACGTAGTAATGTAGTACCACACTGAACCAGTCAATGAAACCTGGTTTCCATCAATATTTTAGAGGACAACGCAAGTTAGGTCTAGGTGAGGCCTGAGATTTTCACTGATCAGACTCATACTTTCGCATTCTTCACATACTTGTTGAACGGATCCTGGGTTTTTTCTGGTTTTGATCACGTAGTAGTGTGGTACCATACTGAAACATTCAATTAAACCTGGTCTTGATAAATATTTTAGAGAATAACGCATGTTAGGTCTGGGTTAGGTCCAGGATTTGTCCTCATCAGGCTCATACTTTCGCATATTTCTCATACTTCATGGCTAGATCCTGGGCTATTTCTGGATTGGATCACGTAGTAATGTGGTACTACACTGGAACAATCAATTAAACCTGGTTTTGATCAATATTTTAGAGAATAATTCATGTTAGGTCTAGGTTAGGTCAGGGATTTGCTCCCATCAGGCTCATTCTTTCGCATATTTCTCATACTTGATGGCTAGATCCTGGGCTTTTTCTGGATTGCATCACGTAGTAATGAAGTACAACACTGAAACAGTCAATTAAACCTGGTTTCCATCAATATTTTAGAGGACAACGCATGTTAGGTCTAGGTTAGGCCTGGGATTTGCTCTCATCAGGCCCATTCTTTCGCATGTTTCTCATACATGTTGAACAGATCCTGGGTTTTTTCTGGTTTGGATCACGAAGTAGTGTGGTACCACACTGAAACAGTCCATTAAACCTGGTTTCGCTCAATATTACAGAGGATAACGCATGTAAGGTCTAGGTTAGGTCTGGGATTTGCTCTCATCAGGCTCATTCTTTCGCATATTTCTCATACTTGATGGCTAGATCCTGGGTTTTTTCTGGATTGGATCACGTAGTAATGTGGTACCACACTGAAACAGTCGATTAAACCTGGTTTTGATCAATATTTTAGAGGATAACGCAAGTTAAGTCTGGGATTGGTCTGGGATTTGACCTGATCAGACTCATACTTTCGCACACCTCACATACTCGCTGAACAGATCCTGGGTTATTTTCTGGTTTGGATCACATAGTAATGTGGTACCACACTGAAACAGTCGATTAAACCAGGTTTCGATCAATATTTTTGAGGATAACGCATGTTAGGTCTAGGTTAGGCCTGGGATTTTCACTCATCAGACTCATACTTTCGCATTCTTCACATACTTGTTGAACGGATCCTGGGTTTTTTCTGGTTTGGATCACGTAGTAATGTGGGACCAAACTGAAACAGTCAATTCAACCTGGTTTCGATCAATATTTTAGAGAATAATTCATGTTAGGTCTAGGTTAGGTCTGGGATTTGCTCTCATCAGGCACATTCTTTCGCATATTTCTCAAACTTGATGGCTAGATCCTGGGCTTTATCTGGATTGCATCACGTAGTAATGTGGTACCACACTGAAACTTTCAATTAAACCAGGTCTTGATAAATATTTTAGAGGCTAACGCATGTTAGGTCTGGGTTAGGTCTAGGATTTGCCCTCATCAGGCTCATACTTTCGCATATTTCTCATACTTCATGGCTAGATCCTGGGCTTTTTCTGGATTGCGTCACGTAGTAAAGTGGTACCACACTGAAACATGCAATGAAACCTGGTTTCGATCAATATTTTAGAGGATAACGCATGTTAGGTCTAGGTTAGGCCTGGGATTTTCCCTCATCAGACTCATACTTTCGCATTCTTCACATACTTGCTGAACGGATCCTGGGTTTTTTCTGGTTTGGATCACGTAGTATTGTGGGACCACACTGAAGCAGTCAAGTAAACCTGGTTTCCATCAATATTTTAGAGAATAATTCATGTTAGGTCTAGGTTAGGTCTGGGATTTGCTCTCATCAGGCACATTCTTTCGCATATTTCTCATACATGTTGAACAGATACTGGGTTTTTTCTGGTTTGGATCACGTAGTGTTGTGGGACCTCACTGAAACAGTCGACTAAACCTGGTTTCGATCAATATTTTAGAGGATAACGCATGTTAGGTCTAGGTTAGGCCTGGGATTTTCCCTCATCAGACTTATACTTTCGCATGCTTCACATACTTGTTGAACGGATCCTGGGTTTTTTCTGGTTTGGATCACGTAGTATTGTGGGACCACACTGAAGCAGTCATGTAAACCTGGTTTCGATCAATATTTTAGAGAATAATTCATGTTAGGTCTAGGTTAGGTCTGGGATTTGCTCTCATCAGGCTCATTCTTTCGCATATTTCTCATACATGTTGAACACATACTGGGTTTTTTCTGGTTTGGATCACGTAGTAATGTGGGACCACACTGAAACAATCAATTAAACCTGATCTTGATAAATATTTTAGAGGATAACGCATGTTAGCTCTGGGTTAGGTCTAGGATTTGCTCTCATCAGGCTCTTACTTTCGCATATTTCTCATACTTGATGGCTAGATCCTGGGCTTTTTCTGGATTGCATCACGTAGTAATGAAGTACAACACTGAAACAGTCAATTGAACCTGGTTTCGATCAATATTTTAGAGAATAATTCATGTTAAGTCTAGGTTAGGTCTGGGATTTGCTCTCATCAGGCTCATTCTTTCGCATATTTCTCATACTTGATGGCTAGATCCTGGGCTTTTTCTGAATTGCATCACGTAGTAATGAAGTACAACACTGAAACAGTCAATTAAACCTGGTTTCCATCAATATTCTAGAGGACAACGCATGTTAGGTCTTGGTTAGGCCTGGGATTTGCCCTCATCAGAGTCATACTGTCGCAGTTTTAACATACTTGTTGAACGGATCCTGGGTTTTTTCTGGTTTGGTTCACGTAGTAATGTGGTACCACACTGAAACATTCAATTAAACCTTTTCTTGATAAATATTTTAGAGGATAACGCATGTTAGGTTTGGGTTAGGTCTGAGGTTTGGCCCTCATCAGGCTTATACTTTCGCATATTTCTCATACTTCATGGCTGTTTCTGGATTGTATCAGGTAGTAAAATGGTACCACACTGAAACATTCAATGAAACCTGCTCTGGATAAATATTTTAGAGGATAACGCATCTTAGGTCTGGGTTAGGTCTAAGATTTGCCCTCATCAGGCTCACAGTTTAGCGTTTTTCACATACTTCTAGAACAGATCCTGGGCTTTCTCTGGTTTGGATCACGAAGTAGTGTGGTACCACACTGAAACAGTCCATTAAACCTGGTTTCGCTCAATATTTTAGAGGATAACGCATGTTAGGTCTACGTTAAGTCTGGAATTTGCTCTCATCAGGCTCATTCTTTCGCATATTTCTCATACTGGATGGCTAGATCCTGGGCTTTTTCTGGATTGCATCACGTAGTAATGTAGTACCACACTGAAACAGTCAATGAAACCTGGTTTCCAACAATATTTTAGAGGACAAGGCAAGTTAGGTCTAGGTAAGGCCTCAGATTTTCACTGATCAGACTCATACTTTCGCATTCTTCACATACTTGTTGAACGGATCCTGGGTTTTTTCTGGTTTAGATCACGCAGTAATGTGGTACCACACTGAAACAGTCAAATAAACTTGGTTTTGATCAATATTTTAGAGAATAATTCATGTTAGGTCTAGGTTAGGTCTGGGATGTGCTCCGATCAGGCTCATTCTTTCGCATATTTCTCATACTTGATGGCTAGATCCTGGGCTTTTTCTGGATTGCATCACGTAGTAATGGAGTACAACACTGAAACAGTCAATTAAACCTGGTTTCCATCAATATTCTAGAGGACAACGCATGTTAGGTCTAGGTTAGGCCTGGGATTTTCCCTCATCAGACTCATACTTTCGCATTCTTCACATACTTGTTGAACGGATCCTGGGTTTTTTCTGGTTTGGATCACGTAGTATTGTGGGACCACACTGAAGCAGTCAAGTAAACCTGGTTTCCATCAATATTTTAGAGAATAATTCATGTTAGGTCTAGGTTAGGCCTGGGATTTGCCCTCATCAGGGTCATACTGTCGCAGTTTTAACATACTTGTTGAACGGATCCTGGGTTTTTTACGGTTTGGTTCACGTAGTAATGTGTTACCACACTGAAACACTCAATTAAACCTGGTCTTGATAAATATTTTAGAGGATAACGCATGTTAGGTTTGGGTTAGGTCTAGGATTTGCCCTCATCAGGCTCATACTTTCGCATATTTCTCATACTTCATGGCTAGATCCTGGGCTGTTTCTGGATTGTATCATGTAGTAATGTGGCACCACGCTGAAACAGTCGATTAAACCTGGTTTCGATCAATATTTTATAGGATAACGCAAGTTAAGTCTGGGATAGGTCTGGGATTTGACATCATCAGACTCATACTTTCGCGTTTTTCACATACTTGTTGAACAGATCCTGGGTTTTTTCTGGTTTGGATCACCTAGTAATATGGGACCACACGGAAACAGTCAAGTAAACCTGGTTTCGATCAATATTTTAGAGGATAACGCATGTTAGGTCTAGGTTAGGCCTGGGATTTTCACTCATCAGACTCATACTTTCGCATTCTTCACATACTTGTTGAACGGATCCTGGGTTTTTTCTGGTTTGGATCACGTAGTAATGTGGGACCACACTGAAGCATTCAATGAAACCTGGTCTGGATAAATATTTTAGAGGATAACGCATCTTAGGTCTGGGTTAGGTCTAAGATTTGCCCTCATCAGGCTCACAGTTTAGCGTTTTTCACATACTTGTTGAGCAGATCCTGGGTTTTTTCTGGTTTGGATCACGAAGTAGTGTGGTACCACACTGAAACAGTCCATTAAACCTGGTTTCGCTCAATATTATAGAGGATAACGCATGTAAGGTCTAGGTTAGCTCTGGGATTTGCTCTCATCAGGCTCATTCTTTCGCATATTTCTCATACTTGATGGCTAGATCCTGGGTTTTTTCTGGTTTGGATCACGTAGTAATGTGGTACCACACTGAAACAGTCGATTAAACCTGGTTTCGATCAATATTTTAGAGGATAACGCATGTTAGGTCTAGGTTAGGCCTGGGATTTTCCCTCATCAGACTCATACTTTCGCATTCTTCACATACTTGTTGAACGGATCCTGGGTTTTTTCTGGTTTGGATCACGTAGTATTGTGGGACCACACTGAAGCAGTCAAGTAAACCTGGTTTCCATCAATATTTTAGAGAATAATTCATGTTAGGTCTAGGTTAGGTCTGGGATTTGCTCTCATCAGGCTCATTCTTTCGCATATTTCTCATACATGTTGAACAGATACTGGGTTTTTTCTGATTTGGATCATGTAGTAATGTGGGACCACACTGAAACAGTCGACTAAACCTGGTTTCGATCAATATTTTAGGGGATAACGCATGTTAGGTCTAGGTTAGGCCTGGGATTTTCACTCATCAGACTTATACTTTCGCATATTTCTCATACTTCATGGCTAGATCCTGGGCTATTTCTGGATTGGATCACGTAGTAAAGTGGTACCACACTGAAACATTCAATGAAACCTGGTCTGGATAAATATTTTAGAGGATAACGCTTCTTAGGTCTGGGTCAGGTCTAAGATTTGCCCTCGTCAGGCTCACATTTTAGCGTTTTTCACATACTTCTAAAACAGATCCTGGGCTTTCTCTGGTTTGGATCACGAAGTTGTGTGGTACCACACTGAAACAGTCCATTAAACCTGGTTTCGCTCAATATTTTAGAGGATAACGCATGTTAGGTCTAGGTTAGGTCTGGGATTTGCTCTCATCAGGCTCATTCTTTCGCATATTTCTCATACTTGATGGCTAGATCCTGGGCTTTTTCTGGATTGCATCACGTAGTAATGAAGTACAACACTGGAGCAGTCAAGTAAACCTGGTTTCGATCAATATTTTAGAGAATAATTCATGTTAAGTCTAGGTTAGGTCTGGGATATGCTCTCATCAGGCTCATTCTTTCGCATATTTCTCATACTTGATGGCTAGATCCTGGGCTTTTTCTGAATTGCATCACGTAGTAATGTGGTACCACACTGAAACATTCAATTAAACCTTTTCTTGGTAAATATTTTAGAGGATAACGCATGTTAGGTTTGGGTTAGGTCTGAGGTTTGGCCCTCATCAGGCTTATACTTTCGCATATTTCTCATACTTCATGGCTAGATCCTGGGCTGTTTCTGGATTGTATCAGGTAGTAAAGTGGTACCACACTGAAACATTCAATGAAACCTGCTCTGGATAAATATTTTAGAGGATAACGCATCTTAGGTCTGGGTTAGGTCTAAGATTTGCCCTCATCAGGCTCACAGTTTAGCGTTTTTCACATACTTCTTGAACAGATCCTGGGCTTTCTCTGGTTTGGATCACGAAGTAGTGTGGTACCACACTGAAACAGTCCATTAAACCTGGTTTCGCTCAATATTTTAGAGGATAACGCATGTTAGGTCTAGGTTTGGTCTGGGATTTGCTCTCATCAGGCTCATTCTTTCGCATATTTCTCATACATGTTGAACACATACTGGGTTTTTTCTGGTTTGGATCACGTAGTAATGTGGGACCACACTGAAACAAAAAATTAAACCTGATCTTGATAAATATTTTAGAGGATAACGCATGTTAGCTCTGGGTTAGGTCTAGGATTTGCTCTCATCAGGCTCTTACTTTCGCATATTTCTCATACTTCATGGCTAGATCCTGGGCTATTTCTGGATTGGATCACGTAGTAAAGTGGTACCACACTGAAACATTCAATGAAACCTGGTCTGGATAAATATTTTAGAGGATAACGCTTCTTAGGTCTGGGTCAGGTCTAAGATTTGCCCTCGTCAGGCTCACATTTTAGCGTTTTTCACATACTTCTAAAACAGATCCTGGGCTTTCTCTGGTTTGGATCACGAAGTTGTGTGGTACCACACTGAAACAGTCCATTAAACCTGGTTTCGCTCAATATTTTAGAGGATAACGCATGTTAGGTCTAGGTTAGGTCTGGGCTTTGCTCTCATCCGGCTCATTCTTTCGCATATTTCTCATACTTGATGGCTAGATCCTGGGCTTTTTCTGGATTGCATCACGTAGTAATGACGTACAACACTGAAACAGTCAATTAAACCTGGTTTCGATCAATATTTTAGAGAATAATTCATGTTAAGTCTAGGTTAGGTCTGGGATTTGCTCTCATCAGGCTCATTCTTTCGCATATTTCTCATACTTGATGGCTAGATCCTGGGCTTTTTCTGAATTGCATCACGTAGTAATGAAGTACAACACTGAAACAGTCAATTAAACCTGGTTTCCATCAATATTCTAGAGGACAACGCATGTTAGGTCTAGGTTAGGCCTGGGATTTGCCCTCATCAGAGTCATACTGTCGCAGTTTTAACATACTTGTTGAACGGATCCTGGGTTTTTTCTGGTTTGGTTCACGTAGTAATGTGGTACCACACTGAAACATTCAATTAAACCTTTTCTTGGTAAATATTTTAGAGGATAACGCATGTTAGGTTTGGGTTAGGTCTGAGGTTTGGCCCTCATCAGGCTTATACTTTCGCATATTTCTCATACTTCATGGCTAGATCCTGGGCTGTTTCTGGATTGTATCAGGTAGTAAAGTGGTACCACACTGAAACATTCAATGAAACCAGCTCTGGATAAATATTTTAGGGGATAACGCATTTTAGGTCTGGGTTAGGTCTAAGATTTGCCCTCATCAGGCTCACAGTTTAGCGTTTTTCACATACTTCTTGAACAGATCCTGGGTTTTTCTCTGGTTTGGATCACGAAGTAGTGTGGTACCACACTGAAACAGTCCATTAAACCTGGTTTCCATCGATATTCTAGAGGACAACGCATGTTAGGTCTAGGTTAGGCCTGGGATTTGCCCTCATCAGGGTCTTACTGTCGTAGTTTTAACATACTTGTTGAACGGATCCTGGGTTTTTTCTGGTTTGGATCACGAAGTAGTGTGGTACCACACTGAAACAGTCCATTAAACCTGGTTTCGCTCAATATTACAGAGGATAACGCATGTAAGGTCTAGGTTAGGTCTGGGATTTGCTCTCATCAGGCTCATTCTTTCGCATATTTCTCATACTTGATGGCTAGATCCTGGGTTTTTTCTGGATTGGATCACGTAGTAATGTGGTACCACACTGAAACAGTCGATTAAACCTGGTTTTGATCAATATTTTAGAGGATAACGCAAGTTAAGTCTGGGATTGGTCTGGGATTTGACCTGATCATACTCATACTTTCGCACACTTCACATACTCGCTGAACAGATCCTGGGTTATTTTCTGGTTTGGATCACATAGTAATGTGGTACCACACTGAAACAGTCGATTAAACCAGGTTTCGATCAATATTTTTGAGGATAACGCATGTTAGGTCTAGGTTAGGCCTGGGATTTTCACTCATCAGACTCATACTTTCGCATTCTTCACATACTTGTTGAACGGATCCTGGGTTTTTTCTGGTTTGGATCACGTAGTAATGTGGGACCAAACTGAAACAGTCAATTCAACCTGGTTTCGATCAATATTTTAGAGAATAATTCATGTTAGGTCTAGGTTAGGTCTGGGATTTGCTCTCATCAGGCACATTCTTTCGCATATTTCTCAAACTTGATGGCTAGATCCTGGGCTTTATCTGGATTGCATCACGTAGTAATGTGGTACCACACTGAAACTTTCAATTAAACCAGGTCTTGATAAATATTTTAGAGGCTAACGCATGTTAGGTCTGGGTTAGGTCTAGGATTTGCCCTCATCAGGCTCATACTTTCGCATATTTCTCATACTTCATGGCTAGATCCTGGGCTTTTTCTGGATTGCGTCACGTAGTAAAGTGGTACCACACTGAAACATGCAATGAAACCTGGTTTCGATCAATATTTTAGAGGATAACGCATGTTAGGTCTAGGTTAGGCCTGGGATTTTCCCTCATCAGACTCATACTTTCGCATTCTTCACATACTTGCTGAACGGATCCTGGGTTTTTTCTGGTTTGGATCACGTAGTATTGTGGGACCACACTGAAGCAGTCAAGTAAACCTGGTTTCCATCAATATTTTAGAGAATAATTCATGTTAGGTCTAGGTTAGGTCTGGGATTTGCTCTCATCAGGCACATTCTTTCGCATATTTCTCATACATGTTGAACAGATACTGGGTTTTTTCTGGTTTGGATCACGTAGTAATGTGGGACCTCACTGAAACAGTCGACTAAACCTGGTTTCGATCAATATTTTAGAGGATAACGCATGTTAGGTCTGGGTTAGGCCTGGGATTTTCCCTCATCAGACTTATACTTTCGCATTCTTCACATACTTGTTGAACGGATCCTGGGTTTTTTCTGGTTTGGATCACGTAGTATTGTGGTACCACACAGAAACATTCAATTAAACCTGGTCTTGATAAATATTTGAGAGGATAACGCATGTTAGGTTTGGGTTAGGTCTAGGATTTGCCCTCATCAGGCTCATACTTTCGCATTCTTCACATACTTGTTGAACGGATCCTGGGTTTTTTCTGGTTTTGGTTCACGTAGTAATGTGTTATCACACTGAAACAGTCAAGTAAACCTGGTTTCGATCAATATTTTAGAGGATAACGCATGTAAGGTCTAGGTTAGGCCTGGGATTTTCACTCATTAGACTCATACTTTCGCATTCTTCACATACTTGTTGAACGGATCCTGGGTTTTTTCTGGTTTGGATCACGTAGTAATGTGGGACCACACTGAAGCATTCAATGAAACCTGGTCTGGATAAATATTTTAGAGGATAACGCATCTTAGGTCTGGGTTAGGTCTAAGATTTGCCCTCATCAGGCTCACAGTTTAGCGTTTTTCACATACTTGTTGAACAGATCCTGGGTTTTTTCTGGTTTGGATCAGGAAGTAGTGTGGTACCACACTGAAACAGTCCATTAAACCTGGTTTCGCTCAATATTTTAGAGGATAACGCATGTTAGGTCTAGGTTAGGTCTGGGATTTGCTCTCATCAGGCTCATTCTTTCGCATATTTCTCATACTTGATGGCTAGATCCTGGGCTTTTTCTGGATTGCATCACGTAGTAATGTAGTACCACACTGAAACTGTCAATGAAACCTGGTTTCCATCAATATTTTAGAGGACAACGCAAGTTAGGTCTAGGTAAGGCCTGAGATTTTCACTGATCAGACTCATACTTTCGCATTCTTCACATACTTGTTGAACGGATCCTGGGTTTTTTTCTGGTTTTGATCACGTAGTCATGAGGTACCACAATGAAACATTCAATTAAACCTGGTCTTGATAAAAATTTTACAGAATAACGCATGTTAGGTCTGGGTTAGGTCTAGGATTTGCCCTCATCAGACACATACTTACGCATTCTTCACATACTTGTTGAACGGATCCTGGGTTTTTTCTGGTTTGGATCACGTAGTAATGTGGTACCACACTGAAACAGGCGATTAAACCTGGTTTCGGTCAATATTTTTGAGGATAACTCATGTTAGGTCTAGGTTAGGCCCGGGGTTTTCCCTCATCAGGCTCATTCTTTCGCATATTTCTCATACATGTTGACAGATCCTGGGTTTTTTCGGGTTTGGATCACGTAGTAATGAAGTACAACACAGAAACAGTCAATTAAACCTGGTTTCGATCAATATTTTAGAGGATAACGCAAGTTAGGTCTGGGATAGGTCTGGGATTTGACCTCATCAGACTCATACTTTCGCACACTTCACATACTCCTTGAACAGATCCTGGGTTATTTTCTGGTTTGGATCACATAGTAATGTGGTACCACACTGAAACAGTCGATTAAACCAGGTTTCGATCTATATTTTAGAGGATAACGCATGTTAGGTCTAGGTTAGGCCTGGGATTTTCACCCATCAGACTCATACTTTCGCATTCTTCACATACTTGTTGAACGGATCCTGGGTTTTGTCTGGTTTGGATCACGTAGTAATGTGGGACCACACTGAAACAGTCAAGTAAACCTGTTCTCGATCAATATTTTAGAGAATAGTTCATGTTAGGTCTAGGTTAGGTCTGGGGTTTGCTCTCATCAGGCTCATTCTTTCGCGTATTTCTCATACTTGATGGCTAGATCCTGGGCTTTTTCTGGATTGCATCACGTAGTAATGAAGTACAACACTGAAACAGTCAACTAAACCTGGTTTCGATCAATATCTTAGAGGACAACGCAAGTTAGGTCTGGGATAGGTCTGGGATTTGCCCTCATCAGGCTCATACTTTCGCATATTTCTCATACTTCATGGCTAGATCCTGGGCTATTTCTGGATTGGATCACGTAGTAATGTGGTACCACACTGAAACAGTCAATTAAACCTGGTTTTGATCAATATTTTAGAGAATAATTCATGTTAGGTCTTGGTTAGGTCAGGGATTTGCTCTCATCAGGCTCATTCTTTCGCATATTTCTCATACTTGATGGCTAGATCCTGGGCTTTTTCTGGTTTGCATCACGTAGTAATGAAGTACAACACTGAAACAGTCAACTAAACCTGGTTTCGATCAATATTTTAGAGAATAATTCATGTTAGGTCTAGGTTAGGTCTGGGATTTGCTCTCATCAGGCTCATTCTTTCGCATATTTCTCATACTTGATGGCTAGATCCTGGGCTTTTTCTGGATTGCATCACGTAGTGAAGTGGTACCACACTGAAACAGTCAATGAAACCTGGTTTCCATCACTATTTTAGAGGACAACGCATGTTAGGTCTAGGTTAGGCCTGGGATTTGCCCTCATCAGGGTCATACTGTCGCAGTTTTAGCATACTTGTTGAACGGATCCTGGGTTTTTTCTGGTTTGGTTCACGTAGTAATGTGGTACCACACTGAAACATTCAATTAAACCTGGTCTTGATAAATATTTTAGAGGATAACGCATGTTAGGTTTGGGTTGGGTCTAGGATTTGCCCTCATCAGGCTCATACTTTCGCATATTTCTCATACTTCATGGCTAGATCCTGGGCTATTTCTGGATTGGATCACGTAGTAATGTGGTACTACACTGAAACAGTCAATTAAGCCAGGTTTTGATCAATATTTTAGAGAATAATTCATGTTAGGTCTAGGTTAGGTCTGGGATTTGCTCCCATCAGGCTCATTCTTTCGCATATTTCTCATACTTGATGGCTAGATCCTGGGCTGCTTTTGGATTGTATCAGGTAGTAAAGTGGTACCACACTGAAACATTCAATGAAACCTGGTCTGGATAAATATTTTAGAGGATAACGCATCTTAGGTCTGGGTTAGGTCTAAGATTTGCCCCCATCAGGCTCACAGTTTAGCGTTTTTCACATACTTCTTGAACAGATCGTGGGCTTTCTCTGGTTTGGATCACGAAGTAGTGTGGTACCACACTGAAACAGTCCAATAAACCTGGTCTGGATAAATATTTTAGAGGATAACGCATCTTAGGTCTGGGTTAGGTCTAAGATTTGCCCTCATCAGGCTCACAGTTTAGCGTTTTTCACATACTTGTTGAACAGATCCTGGGTTTTTTCTGGTTTGGATCACGAAGTAGTGTGGTACCACACTGAAACAGTCCATTAAACCTGGTTTCGCTCAATATTTTAGAGGATAACGCATGTTAGGTCTAGGATAGGTCTGGGATTTGCTCTCATCAGGCTCATTCTTTCGGATATTTCTCATACTTGATGGCTAGATCCTGGGCTTTTTCTGGATTGCATCACGTAGTAATATAGTACCACAATGAAGCAGTCAATGAAACCTGGTTTCCATCAATATTTTAGAGGACAACGCATGTTAGGTCTAGGTTAGGCCTGGGATTTTCACCCATCAGACTCATACTTTCGCATTCTTCACATACTTGTTGAACGGATCCTGGGTTTTGTCTGGTTTGGATCACGTAGTAATGTGGGACCACACTGAAACAGTCAAGTAAACCTGTTCTCGATCAATATTTTAGAGAATAATTCATGTTAGGTCTAGGTTAGGTCTGGGGTTTGCTCTCATCAGGCTCATTCTTTCGCGTATTTCCCATACTTGATGGCTAGATCCTGGGCTTTTTCTGGATTGCATCACGTAGTGATGAAGTACAACACTGAAACAGTCAACTAAACCTGGTTTCGATCAATATCTTAGAGGACAACGCAAGTTAGGTCTGGGATAGGTCTGGGATTTGCCCTCATCAGGCTCATACTTTCGCATATTTCTCATACTTCATGGCTAGATCCTGGGCTATTTCTGGATTTGATCACGTAGTAATGTGGTACCACACAGAAACAGTCAATTAAACCTGGTTTTGATCAATATTTTAGAGAATAATTCATGTTAGGTCTAGGTTAGGTCAGGGATTTGCTCCCATCAGGCTCATTCTTTCGCATATTTCTCATACTTGATGGCTAGATCCTGGGCTTTTTCTGGTTTGGATCACGTAGTAATGTGGGACCACACTGAAACAATCAATTAAACCTGATCTTGATAAATATTTTAGAGGATAACGCATGTTAGGTCTGGGTTAGGTCTAGGATTTGCCCTCATCAGGCTCATACTTTCGCATATTTCTCATACTTCATGGCTAGATCCTGGGCTGTTTCTGGATTGGATCTCGTAGTAATGTGGTACCACGCTGAAACAGTCAATTAAACCTGGTTTCGATCAATATTTTAGAGGAAAACGCAAGTTAGGTCTGGGATAGGTCTAGGATTTGCCCTCATCAGGCTCTTACTTTCGCATATTTCTCATACTTCATGGCTAGATCCTGGGCTATTTCTGGATTGGATCACGTAGTAAGGTGGTACCACACTGAAACATTCAATAAAACCTGGTCTGGATAAATATTTTAGAGGATAACGCATCTTAGGTCTGGGTTAGGTCTAAGATTTGCCCTAATCAGGCTCACAGTTTAGCGTTTTTCACATACTTGTTGAACAGATCCTGGGTTTTTTCTGGTTTGGATCACGAAGTAGTGTGGTACCACACTGAAACAGTCCATTATACCTGGTCTGGATAAATATTTTAGAGGGTAACGCATCTTAGGTCTGGGTTAGGTCTAAGATTTGCCCTCATCAGGCTCACAGTTTAGCGTTTTTCACATACTTGTTGAACAGATCCTGGGTTTTGTCTGGATTGGATCACGAAGTAGTGTGGTACCACACTGAAACAGTCCATTAAACCTGGTTTCGCTCAATATTTTAGAGGATAACGCATGTTAGGTCTAGGTTAGGTCTGGGATTTGCTCTCATCAGGCTCATTCTTTCGGATATTTCTCATACTTGATGGCTAGATCCTGGGCTTTTTCTGGATTGCATCACGTAGTAATGTAGTACCACACTGAAACTGTCAATGAAACCTGGTTTCCATCAATATTTTAGAGGACAACGCAAGTTAGGTCTAGGTAAGGCCTGAGATTTTCACTGATCAGACACATACTTTCGCATTCTTCACATACTTGTTGAACGGATCCTGGGTTTTTTTCTGGTTTTGATCACGTAGTCATGAGGTACCACAATGAAACATTCAATTTAACCTGGTCTTGATAAAAATTTTACAGAATAACGCATGTTAGGTCTGGGTTAGGTCTAGGATTTGCCCTCATCAGGCTCTTACTTTCGCATATTTCTCATACTTCATGGCTAGATCCTGGGCTATTTCTTGATTGGATCACGTAGTAATGTGGTACCACACTGAAACAGTCTATTAAACCTGGTTTTGATCAATATTTTAGAGAATAATTCATGTTAGGTCTAGGTTAGGTCAGGGATTTGCTCTCATCAGGCTCATTCTTTCGCATATTTCTCATACTTGATGGCTAGATCCTGGGCTTTTTCTGGATTGCATCACGTAGTAATGAAGTACAACACTGAAACAGTCAATTAAACCTGGTTTCGATCAATATTTTAGAGAATAATTCATGTTAGGTCTAGGTTAGGTCTGGGATTTGCTCTCATCAGGCTCATTCTTTCGCATATTTCTCATACTTGATGGCTAGATCCTGGGCTTTTTCTGGATTGCATCACGTAGCAATGAAGTACAACACTGAAACAGTCAATTAAACCTGGTTTCCATCAATATTTTAGAGGACAACGCATGTTAGGTCTAGGTTAGGCCTGGGATTTGCCCTCATCAGGCTCATACTGTCGCAGTTTTAACATACTTGTTGAACGGATACTGGGTTTTTTCTGGTTTGGTTCACGTAGTAATGTGGTACCACACTGAAACATTCAATTAAACCTGGTCTTGATAAATATTTTAGAGGATAACGCATGTTAGGTTTGGGTTAGGTCTAGGATTTGCCCTCATCAGGCTCATACTTTCGCATATTTCTCATACTTCATGGCTAGATCCTGGGCTGTTTCTGGATTGTATCACGTAGTAATGTGGTACCACGCTGAAACAGTCGATTAAACCTGGTTTCGATCAATATTTTAGAGGATAACGCAAGTTAAGTCTGGGATAGGTCTGGGATTTGACCTCATCAGACTCATACTTTCGCATTCTTCACATACTTGTTGAACGGATCCTGGGTTTTTTCTGGTTTGGATCACGTAAGAAAGGGGGACCACACTGAAACAGTCGACTAAACCTGGTTTCGATCAATATTTTAGAGGATAACGCATGTTAGGTCTAGGTTAGGCCTGGGGTTTTCCCTCATCAGACTCATACTTTCGCAATCTTCACATACTTATTGAACGGATCCTGGGTTTTCTCTGGTTTGGATCATGTAGTATTGTGGGGCCACACTGAAGCAGTCAAGTAAGCCTGGTTTCGATCAATATTTTAGAGAATAATTCATGTTAGGTCTAGGTTAGGTCTGGGATTTGCTCTCATCAGGCTCATTCTTTCGCATATTTCTCATACATGTTGAACAGATACTGGGTTTTTTCTGGTTTGGATCACGTAGTAATGTGGGACCACACTGAAACAATCAATTAAACCTGATCATGATAAATATTTTAGAGGATAACGCATGCTAGGTCTGGGTTAGGTCTAGGATTTGCTCTCATCAGGCTCATACTTTCGCATATTTCTCATACTTCATGGCTAGATCCTGGGCTGTTTCTGGATTGTATCACGTAGTAATGTGGTACCACGCTGAAACAGTCAATTAAACCTGGTTTCGATCAATATTTTAGAGGATAACGCAAGTTATGTCTGGGATATGTCTAGGATTTGCCCTCATCAGGCTGTTACTTTCGCATATTTCTCATACTTCATGGCTAGATCCTCGGCCATTTCTGGATTGGATCACGTAGTAATGTGGCACTACACTGAAACAGTCAATTAAACCTGGTTTTGATCAATATTTTAGAGAATAATTCATGTTAGGTCTAGGTTAGGTCAGGGATTTGCTCCCATCAGGCTCATTCTTTCGCATATTTCTCATACTTGATGGCTAGATCCTGGGCTTTTTCTGGATTGCATCACGTAGTAATGAAGTACAACACTGAAACAGTCAATTAAACCTGGTTTCGATCAATATTTTAGAGAATAATTCATGTTAGGTCCAGGTTAGGTCTGGGATTTGCTCTCGTCAGGCTCATTCTTGCGCATATTTCTCATACTTGATGGCTAGATCCTGGGCTTTTTCTGGATTGCATCACGTAGTAATGAAGTACAACACTGAAACAGTCAATTAAACCTGGTTTCCATCAATATTCTAGAGGACAACGCATGTTAGGTCTAGGTTAGGCCTGGGATTTGCCCTCATCAGAGTCACACTGTCGCAGTTTTAACATACTTGTTGAACGGATCCTGGGTTTTTTCTGGTTTGGTTCACGTAGTAATGTGGTACCACACTGAAACATTCAATTAAACCTTTTCTTGATAAATATTTTAGAGGATAACGCATGTTAGGTTTGGGTTAGGTCTGAGGTTTGGCCCTCATCAGGCTCATACTTTCGCATATTTCTCATACTTCATGGCTAGGTCCAGGGCTGTTTCTGGATTGTATCAGGTAGTAAAGTGGTACCACACTGAAACATTCAATGAAACCTGGTCTGGACAAATATTTTAGAGGATAACGCATCTTAGGTCTGGGTTAGGTCTAAGATTTGCCCTCATTAGGCTCACAGTTTAGCGTTTTTCACATACTTCTTGAACAGATCCTGGGCTTTCTCTGGTTTGGATCACGAAGTAGTGTGGTACCACACTGAAACTGTCCATTAAACCTGGTTTCGCTCAATATTTTAGAGGATAACGCATGTTAGGTCTAGGTTAGGTTCGGGTTTGCTCTCATCAGGCTCATTCTTTCGCATATTTCTCATACATGTTGAACAGATACTGGGTTTTTTCTGGTTTGGATCACGTAGTAATGTGGGACCACACTGAAACAATCAATTAAACCTGATCATGATAAATATTTTAGAGGATAACGCATGTTAGGTCTGGGTTAGGTCTAGGATTTGCTCTCATCAGGCTCATACTTTCGCATATTTCTCATACTTCATGGCTAGATCCTGGGCTGTTTCTGGACTGTATCACGTAGTAATGTGGTACCACGCTGAAACAGTCGATGAAACCTGGTTTCGATCAATATTTTAGAGGATAACGCAAGTTAAGTCTGGGATAGGTCTGGGATTTGACCTCATCAGACTCATACTTTCGCATTCTTCACATACTTGTTGAACGGATCCTGGGTTTTTTCTGGTTTGGATCACGTAAGAAAGGGGGACCACACTGAAACAGTCGACTAAACCTGGTTTCGATCAATATTTTAGAGGATAACGCATGTTAGGTCTAGGTTAGGCCTGGGATTTTCCCTCATCAGACTCATACTTTCGCAATCTTCACATACTTGTTGAACGGATCCTGGGTTTTCTCTGGTTTGGATCATGTAGTATTGTGGGACCACACTGAAGCAGTCAAGTAAACCTGGTTTCGATCAATATTTTAGAGAATAATTCATGTTAGGTCTAGGTTAGGTCTGGGATTTGCTCTCATCAGGCTCATTCTTTCGCATATTTCTCATACATGTTGAACAGATAATGGGTTTTTTCTGGTTTGGATCACGTAGTAATGTGGGACCACACTGAAACAATCAATTAAACCTGATCATGATAAATATTTTAGAGGATAACGCATGTTAGGTCTGGGTTAGGTCTAGGATTTGCTCTCATCAGGCTCATACTTTCGCATATTTCTCATACTTCATGGCTAGATCCTGGGCTGTTTCTGGATTGTATCACGTAGTAATGTGGTACCACGCTGAAACAGTCAATTAAACCTGGTTTCGATCAATATTTTAGAGGATAACGCAAGTTATGTCTGGGATAGGTCTAGGATTTGCCCTCATCAGGCTGTTACTTTCGCATATTTCGCATACTTCATGGCTAGATCCTGGGCTATTTTTGGATTGGATCACGTAGTAAAGTGGTACCACACTGAAACATTCAATGAAACCTGGTCTGGATAAATATTTTAGAGAATAACGCATGTTAGGTCTGGGTTAGGTCTAGGATTTGCCCTCATCAGGCTCATACTTTCGTATATTTCTCATACTTCATGGCTAGATCCTGGGCTATTTCTGGATTGGATCACGTAGTAATGTGGTACTACACTGAAACAGTCAATTAAACCTGGTTTTGATCAATATTTTAGAGAATAATTCATGTTAGGTCTAGGTTGGGTCAGGGATTTGCTCCCATCAGGCTCATTCTTTCGCATATTTCTCATACTTGATGGCTAGATCCTGGGCTTTTTCTGGATTGCATCACGTAGTAATGAAGTACAACACTGAAACAGTCAATTAAACCTGGTTTCGATCAATATTTTAGAGAATAATTCATGTTAGGTCTAGGTTAGGTCTGGGATTTGCTCTCGTCAGGCTCATTCTTTCGCATATTTCTCATTCTTGATGGCTAGATCCTGGGCTTTTTCTGGATTGCATCACGTAGTAATGAAGTACAACACTGAAACAGTTAATTAAACCTGGTTTCCATCAATATTCTAGAGGACAACGCATGTTAGGTCTAGGTTAGGCCTGGGATTTGCCCTCATCAGAGTCATACTGTCGCAGTTTTAACATACTTGTTGTAAGGATCCTGGGTTTTTTCTGGTTTGGTTCACGTAGTATTGTGGTACCACACTGAAACATTCAATAAAACCTTTTCTTGATAAATATTTTAGAGGATAACGCATGTTAGGTTTGGGTTAGGTCTGAGGTTTGGCCCTCATCAGGCTCATACTTTCGCATATTTCTCATACTTCATGGCTAGATCCTGGGCTGTTTCTGGATTGTATCAGGTAGTAAAGTGGTACCACACTGAAACATTCAATGAAACCTGGTCTGGACAAATATTTTAGAGGATAACGCATCTTAGGTCTGGGTTAGGTCTAAGATTTGCCCTCATCAGGCTCACAGTTTAGCGTTTTTCACATACTTCTTGAACAGATCCTGGGCTTTCTCTGGTTTGGATCACGAAGTAGTGTGGTACCACACTGGAACAGTCCATTAAACCTGGTTTCGCTCAATATTTTAGAGGATAACGCATGTTAGGTCTAGGTTAGGTCTGGGTTTGCTCTCATCAGGCTCATTCTTTCGCATATTTCTCATACATGTTGAACAGATACTGGGTTTTTTCTGGTTCGGATCACGTAGTAATGTGGGACCACACTGAAACAATCAATTAAACCTGATCATGATAAATATTTTAGAGGATAACGCATGTTAGGTCTGGGTTAGGTCTAGGATTTGCTCTCATCAGGCTCATACTTTCGCATATTTCTCATACTTGATGGCTAGATCCTGGGCTTTTTCTGGATTGCATCACGTAGTAATGTAGTACCACACTGAAACAGTCAATGAAACCTGGTTTCCAACAATATTTTAGAGGACAACGCAAGTTAGGTCTAGGTAAGGCCTGAGATTTTCACTGATCAGACTCATACTTTCGCATTCGTCACATACTTGTTGAACGGATCCTGGGTTTTTTCTGGTTTTGATCGCGTAGTAATGTGGTACCACACTGAAACATTCAATTAAACCTGGTCTTGATAAATATTTTAGAGAATAACGCATGTTAGGTCTAGGTTAGGTCAGGGATTTGCTCCCATCAGGCTCATTCTTTCGCATATTTCTCATACTTGATGGCTAGATCCTGGGCTTTTTCTGGATTGCATCACGTAGTAATGTAGTACAACACTGAAACAGTCAATTAAACCTGGTTTTGATCTATTTTTTAAGAATAATTCATGTTAGGTCTAGGTTCGGTCTGGGATTTGCTCCCATCAGGCTCATTCTTTCGCATATTTCTCATACTTGATGGCTAGATCCTGGGCTTTTTCTGGATTGCATCACGTAGTAATGAAGTACAACACTGAAACAGTCAATTAAACATGGTTTCCATCAATATTCTAGAGGACAACGCATGTTAGGTCTAGGTTAGGCCTGGGATTTGCCCTCATCAGGGTCATACTGTCGCAGTTTTAACATACGTGTTGAACGGATCCTGGGTTTTTTCTGGTTTGGTTCACGTAGTAATGTGTTACCACACTGAAACATTCAATTAAACCTGGTTTTGATCAATATTTTATAGGATAACGCAAGTTAAGTCTGGGATCTCAGGGCGGTCGTCGGGGATTATCTCCGCGGCAGGTGGATCGAGTATCCGGGCCGGGATGGTGATATGCGGAGGGAGGTGTACTGCGGTGTTCCGCAGGGGTCGGTCCTCGGGCCACTCCTGTGGAACATCGCGTACGACTCGGTGTTGCGGGCCGGCCTCCCCGACGGCGTCAGCACGGTGTGTTATGCGGATGACACACTGGTGCTGGTCGTCGGGGCGCACTGGGGGAGGGCCATGCGTCGCGCGGGGGAGGGGTCGCAACGCGTCGTCGACCGGATCAGGGGGATGGGGATGACGGTGGCGGTCCATAAGACCGAGGTGATTGCGTTTCATTCACCTCGGCAGGATCCGCCACCCCCTCTGATCCTGGTGGGTGAGGCTGACATCGAGGTGAAGCCCTGGATCAGGTATCTAGGGCTGATCCTCGATAGCCACTGGCGTTTCGAGGAGCATTTCCGCTGCCTGGTCCCCCGGTTGGAAAGGATGGTTGCGGCTCTGGGCCGGATCCTGCCCAACCTGGGGGGCCCGGCGGGCCGAGTTCGTCGCCTCTATGTGGCAATGGTCCAGTCGGTGGCCCTATTACGGGGCCCCCGTCTGGGCGGACGACCTGGCTGCCTCCCGGCGCGGCATGACTATGCTGCGTCGGGTGCAGAGGCGCATGGCGCTCAGGGTCGTCCGCGGGTATCGGACCATGTCACATGAGGCGGCGACGGTTCTAGCGGGGATGCCGCCCATGGACCTGCTCGCGCGGTCGCACGCGGTGATGTACCGGCACCGCGTCGACCGTCGCGCGGGGGTGGGGGCGGTCCCGGGCGGGCAGGAACCTGCTTGGGGCGATTTGAAGCGCCAGGCCCGGCAGTCCGTGTTGCTCGCGTGGCAGGAGCGGCTGGCTCTGCCAACCGCGGGGCACCGGACTGTCGGGGCGGTACGGCCACTCCTGAAGGAGTGGCTGGACAGAGGCCATGGCAGCCTCACCTACCGGATGGCACAGGTATTTTCCGGGCATGGCAGCTTCGGAAGATACCTGTGCCGGATAGGGAAGGAGCCGACGGCGCGTTGCTGCCACTGCGACGCTGAGCAGGACACGGCAGATCATACCCTGGAGGTATGCCCCGCGTGGGAGGGGGAGCGCCGTGTCCTGGTCGGCGTCGTCGGGCGGGATGTCTCGCTGCCGGGCGTGGTGCGCGCCATGCTCGGCAGCGAGGAGAAGTGGAGGGCCGTGGCCTCCTTCTGCGAGAACGTAATGTTGCAGAAGGAGGCCGCGGGGAGGGAGCGCGAGCTTCATGGGCGCGCTGAAGCTCGCGCTCGTGCGGTGGCCCGAGGTCGTCGCTCGGTCGCGAGGCGTCGCGGACGGCCGCCTCGGCGTCGCGGATGACCTAGGCTGGAAGGGGGGTCCTGAGGGGACCCTCCTCCCGCCAGGCGGCGCCGGGTTGGACCGGTTAGGGGTAGGAGTGCCTCCCCCTACCGGTCCGGCGCAAGGGGAGGCACCCTCGGCGGTCTGGTGCGGCCATGAACGCCCGGCCGCCGAGGGGTGGAAACGGGGTCGCGGGCGGTTGCGAGTTTGGGCTCGCAGCCGCCACTAAACGCGGCCCCGGGACGGATAGCGGCGGGATGGAGTGGCCCCGTCCCGCCGCTATGAGGCAGTGTGTCTACTGGGGGGACCGATTGTCCCCCCGGGGGATGGGCGCGAAAGCGCGCGCACGGGGAGGATACCGGAAGAATGCTTCGAGCGATTCCCGGTATCCTCCCAAAGCGTGCCCAAGGGTCACCGTGGGGTTTTTAGTGGGTAGGTCCCGCGCCTGTCGTTGTACGGGCGCGGGGAATCCCACACACCCCTCCCACCTCTCCCCAAGGAGGTGGGAGGGAGTCTTTCGAAGATTTTCCCCACGACAAAAAAAAAAAAAAAAAAAAAAAAAAAAGTTAAGTCTGGGATAGGTCTGGGATTTGACCTCATCAGACTCATACTTTCGCGTTTTTCACATACTTGTTGAACAGATCCTGGGTTTTTTCTGGTTTGGATCACGTAGTAATGTGGGACCACACTGAAACAGTCAAGTAAACCTGGTTTCGACCAATATTTTAGGGAATAATTCATGTTAGGTCTAAGTTAGGTCTGGGATTTGCTCTCATCAGGCTCATTCTTTCGCATATTTCTCATACATGTTGAACAGATCCTGGGTTTTTTCTGGTTTGGCTCACGTAGTAATGTGGGACCACACTGAAACAATCAATTAAAGCTGATCTTGATAAATATTTTAGAGGATAACGCATGTTAGGTCTGGGTTAGGTCTAAGATTTGCCCTCATCAGGCTCACAGATTAGCGTTTTTCACATACTAGTTGAACAGATCCTGGGCTTTTTCTGGTTTGGATCACGAAGTAGTGTGGTACGTCACTGAAACAGTCCATTAAACCTGGTTTCGCTCAATATTTTAGAGGATAACGCATGTTAGGTCTAGGTTACGTCTGGGATTTGCTCTCATCAGGCTCATTCTTTCGCATATTTCTCATACTTGATGGCTAGATCCTGGGCTTTTTCTGGATTGCATCACGTAGTAATGTAGTACCACACTGAAACAGTCGATTAATCCAGGTTTCGATCAATATTTTTGAGGATAACGCATGTTAGGTCTAGGTTAGGCCTGGGATTTTCACTCATCGGACTCATACTTTCGCATTCTTCACATTCTTGTTGAACGGATCCTGGGTTTTTTCTGGTTTGGATCACGTAGTAATGTGGGACCACGCTGAAACAGTCAAGTAAACCTGGTTTCGATCAATATTTTAGAGAATAATTCATGTTAGGTCTAGGTTAGGTCTGGGATTTGCTCTCATCAGGCTCATTCTTTCGCATATTTCTCATACTTGATGGCTAGATCCTGGGCTTTTTCAGGATTGCATCACGTAGTAATGAAGTACAACACTGAAACAGTCAATTAAACCTGGTTTCCATCAATATCTTGGGGGACAACGCAAGTTTGGTCTGGGATATGTCTGGGATTTGCCCTCATCAGGCTCATACTTTCGCGTTTTTCACATACTTGTTGAACAGATCCTGGGTTTTTTCTGGTTTGGACCACGTAGCAGTGTGGTACCACGCTGAAACAGTCCATTAAACCTGGTTTGGATCAATATTTTAGAGGATAACGCATGTTAGGTCTAGGTTAGGCCTGGGATTTTCACTCATCAGACTCATACTTTCGCATTCTTCACATACTTGTTGAACGGATCCTGGGTTATTTCTGGTTTGGTTCACGCAGTAATGTGGTACCACACTGAAACATTCAATTAAACCTTTTCTTGATAAATATTTTAGAGGATAACGCATGTTAGGTTTGGGTTAGGTCTAGGATTTGCCCTCATCAGGCTTATACTTTCGCATATTTCTCATACTTCATGGCTAGATCCTGGGCTGTTTCTGGATTGTATCAGGTAGTAAAGTGGTACCACACTGAAACATTCAATGAAACCTGGTCTGGATAAATATTTTAGAGGATAACGCATCTTAGGTCTGGGTTAGGTCTAAGATTTGCCCTCATCAGGCTCACAGTTTAGCGTTTTTCACATACTTCTTGAACAGATCCTGGGCTTTCTCTGGTTTGGATCACGAAGTAGTGTGGTACCACACTGAAACAGTCCATTAAACCTGGTTTGGATCAATATTTTAGAGGATAACGCATGTTAGGTCTAGGTTAGGCCTGGGATTTTCACTCATCAGACTCATACTTTCGCATTCTTCACATACTTGTTGAACGGATCCTGGGTTATTTCTGGTTTGGATCACGTAGTAATGTGGGACCATACTGAAACAGTCATTTAAACCAGGTTTCGATCAATATTTTAGAGAATAATTCATGTTAGGTCTAGGTTAGGTCTGGGATTTGCTCTCATCAGGCTCATTCTTTCGCATATTGCTCATACTTCATGGCTAGATCCTGGGCTGTTTCTGGATTGTATCACGTAGTAATGTGGTACCACGCTGAAACAGTCAATTAAACCTGGTTTCGATCAATATTTTAGAGAATAATTCATGTTAGGTCGAGGTTAGGTCTGGGATTTGCTCTCATCAGGCTCATTCCTTCGCATATTTCTCATACTTGATTGCTAGATCCTGGGCTTTTTCTGGATTGCATCACGTAGTAATGAAGTACAACACAGAAACAGTCAATTAAACCTGGTTTCCATCAATATTCTAGAGGACAACGCATGTTAGGTCTAGGTTAGGCCTGGGATTTGCCCTCATCAGGGTCATACTGTCGCAGTTTTAACATACTTGTTGAACGGATCCTGGGTTTTTTCTGGTTTGGTTCACGCAGTAGTGTGGTACAACACTGAAACAGTCAATTAAACCTGGTTTCCATCAATATTCTAGAGGACAACGCAAGTTAGGTCTGGGATAGGGCTAGGATTTGCCCTCATCAGGCTCATACTTTCGCATATTTCTCATACTTCATGGCTAGATCCTGGGCTGTTTCTGGATTGGATCACGTAGTAATGTGGTACCACGCTGAAACAGTCAATTAAACCTGGTTTCGATCAATATTTTAGAGGATAACGCAAGTTAGGTCTGGGATAGGTCTAGGATTTGCCCTCATCAGGCTCTTAGTTTCGCATATTTCTCATACTTCATGGCTAGATCCTGGGCTATTTCTGGATTGGATCACGTAGTAAAGTGGTACCACACTGAAACATTCAATGAAACCTGGTCTGGATAAATATTTTAGAGGATAACGCATCTTATGTCTGGGTTCGGTCTAAGATTTGCCCTCATCAGGCTCACAGATTAGCGTTTTTCACATACTAGTTGAACAGATCCTGGGCTTTTTCTGGTTTGGATCACGAAGTAGTGTGGTACGTCACTGAAACAGTCCATTAAACCTGGTTTCGCTCAATATTTTAGAGGATAACGCATGTTAGGTCTAGGTTAGGTCTGGGATTTGCTCTCATCAGGCTCATTCTTTCGCATATTTCTCATACTTGATGGCTAGATCCTGGGCTTTTTCTGGATTGCATCACGTAGTAATGTAGTACCACACTGAAACAGTCGATTAATCCAGGTTTCGATCAATATTTTTGAGGATAACGCATGTTAGGTCTAGGTTAGGCCTGGGATTTTCACTCATCGGACTCATACTTTCGCATTCTTCACATTCTTGTTGAACGGATCCTGGGTTTTTTCTGGTTTGGATCACGTAGTAATGTGGGACCACGCTGAAACAGTCAATTAAACCTGGTTTCGATCAATATTTTAGAGAATAATTCATGTTAGGTCTAGGTTAGGTCTGGGATTTGCTCTCATCAGGCTCATTCTTTCGCATATTTCTCATACTTCATGGCTAGATCTTGGGCTGTTTCTGGATTGTATCACGTAGTAATGTGGTACCACGCTGAAACAGTCAATTAAACCTGGTTTCGATCAATATTTTGGAGAATAATTCATGTTAGGTCTAGGTTAGGTCTGGGATTTGCTCTCATCAGGCTCATTCTTTCGCATATTTCTCATACTTGATGGCTAGATCCTGGGCTTTTTCTGGATTGCATCACGTAGTAATGAAGTACAACACAGAAACAGTCAATTAAACCTGGTTTCCATCAATATTCTAGAGGACAACGCATGTTAGGTCTAGGTTAGGCCTGGGATTTGCCCTCATCAGGGTCATACTGTCGCAGTTTTAACATACTTGTTGAACGGATCCTGGGTTTTTTTCTGGTTTGGTTCACGCAGTAGTGTGGTACAACACTGAAACAGTCAATTAAACCTGGTTTCCATCAATATTCTAGAAGACAACGCAAGTTAGGTCTGGGATAGGGCTAGGATTTGCCCTCATCAGGCTCATTCTTTCGCATATTTCTCATACTTCATGGCTAGATCCTGGGCTGTTTCTGGATTGTATCACGTAGTAATGTGGTACCACGCTGAAACAGTCAATTAAACCTGGTTTCGATCAATATTTTAGAGAATAATTCATGTTAGGTCTAGGTTAGGTCTGGGATTTGCTCTCATCAGGCTCATTCTTTCGCATATTTCTCATACTTGATTGCTAGATCCTGGGCTTTTTCTGGATTGCATCACGTAGTAATGAAGTACAACACAGAAACAGTCAATTAAACCTGGTTTCCATCAATATTCTAGAGGACGACGCATGTTAGGTCTAGGTTAGGTCTGGGATTTGCCCTCATCAGGGTCATACTGTCGCAGTTTTAACATACTTGTTGAACGGATCCTGGGTTTTTTCTGGTTTGGTTCACGCAGTAGTGTGGTACAACACTGAAACAGTCAATTAAACCTGGTTTCCATCAATATTCTAGAGGACAACGCAAGTTAGGTCTGGGATAGGGCTAGGATTTGCCCTCATCAGGCTCATACTTTCGCATATTTCTCATACTTCATGGCTAGATCCTGGGCTGTTTCTGGATTGGATCACGTAGTAATGTGGTACCACGCTGAAACAGTCAATTAAACCTGGTTTCGATCAATATTTTAGAGGATAACGCAAGTTAGGTCTGGGATAGGTCTAGGATTTGCCCTCATCAGGCTCTTAGTTTCGCATATTTCTCATACTTCATGGCTAGATCCTGGGCTATTTCTGGATTGGATCACGTAGTAAAGTGGTACCACACTGAAACATTCAATGAAACCTGGTCTGGATAAATATTTTAGAGGATAACGCATCTTATGTCTGGGTTCGGTCTAAGATTTGCCCTCATCAGGCTCACAGATTAGCGTTTTTCACATACTAGTTGAACAGATCCTGGGCTTTTTCTGGTTTGGATCACGAAGTAGTGTGGTACGTCACTGAAACAGTCCATTAAACCTGGTTTCGCTCAATATTTTAGAGGATAACGCATGTTAGGTCTAGGTTAGGTCTGGGATTTGCTCTCATCAGGCTCATTCTTTCGCATATTTCTCATACTTGATGGCTAGATCCTGGGCTTTTTCTGGATTGCATCACGTAGTAATGTAGTACCACACTCAAACAGTCGATTAATCCAGGTTTCGATCAATATTTTTGAGGATAACGCATGTTAGGTCTAGGTTAGGCCTGGGATTTTCACTCATCGGACTCATACTTTCGCATTCTTCACATTCTTGTTGAACGGATCCTGGGTTTTTTCTGGTTTGGATCACGTAGTAATGTGGGACCACGCTGAAACAGTCAATTAAACCTGGTTTCGATCAATATTTCAGAGAATAATTCATGTTAGGTCTAGGTTAGGTCTGGGATTTGCTCTCATCAGGCTCATTCTTTCGCATATTTCTCATACTTCATGGCTAGATCTTGGGCTGTTTCTGGATTGTATCACGTAGTAATGTGGTACCACGCTGAAACAGTCAATTAAACCTGGTTTCGATCAATATTTTGGAGAATAATTCATGTTAGGTCTAGGTTAGGTCTGGGATTTGCTCCCATCAGGCTCATTCTTTCGCATATTTCTCATACTTGATGGCTAGATCCTGGGCTTTTTCTGGATTGCATCACGTTGTAATGAAGTACAACACAGAAACAGTCAATTAAACCTGGTTTCCATCAATATTCTAGAGGACAACGCATGTTAGGTCTAGGTTAGGCCTGGGATTTGCCCTCATCAGGGTCATACTGTCGCAGTTTTAACATACTTGTTGAACGGATCCTGGGTTTTTTCTGGTTTGGTTCACGCAGTAATGTGGTACCACACTGAAACATTCAATTAAACCTTTTCTTGATAAATATTTTAGAGGATAACGCATGTTAGGTTTGGGTTAGGTCTAGGATTTGCCCTCATCAGGCTCATACTTTCGCATATTTCTCATACTTCATGGCTAGATCCTGGGCTGTTTCTGGATTGTATCAGGTAGTAAAGTGGTACCACACTGAAACATTCAATGAAACCTGGTCTGGATAAATATTTTAGAGGATAACGCATCTTAGGTCTGGGTTAGGTCTAAGATTTGCCCTCATCAGGCTCACAGTTTAGCGTTTTTCACATACTTCTTGAACAGATCCTGGGCTTTCTCTGGTTTGGATCACGAAGTAGTGTGGTACCACACTGAAACAGTCCATTAAACCTGGTTTGGATCAATATTTTAGAGGATAACGCATGTTAGGTCTAGGTTAGGCCTGGGATTTTCACTCATCAGACTCATACTTTCGCATTCTTCACATACTTGTTGAACGGATCCTGGGTTATTTCTGGTTTGGATCACGTAGTAATGTGGGACCACACTGAAACAGTCATTTAGACCAGGTTTCGATCAATATTTTAGAGAATAATTCATGTTAGGTCTAGGTTAGGTCTGGGATTTGCTCTCATCAGGCTCATTCTTTCGCATATTTCTCATACTTCATGGCTAGATCCTGGGCTGTTTCTGGATTGTATCACGTAGTAATGTGGTACCACGCTGAAACAGTCAATTAAACCTGGTTTCGATCAATATTTTAGAGAATAATTCATGTTAGGTCTAGGTTAGGTCTGGGATTTGCTCTCATCAGGCTCATTCTTTCGCATATTTCTCATACTTGATTGCTAGATCCTGGGCTTTTTCTGGATTGCATCACGTAGTAATGAAGTACAACACAGAAACAGTCAATTAAACCTGGTTTCCATCAATATTCTAGAGGACAACGCATGTTAGGTCTAGGTTAGGTCTGGGATTTGCCCTCATCAGGGTCATACTGTCGCAGTTTTAACATACTTGTTGAACGGATCCTGGGTTTTTTCTGGTTTGGTTCACGCAGTAGTGTGGTACAACACTGAAACAGTCAATTAAACCTGGTTTCCATCAATATTCTAGAGGACAACGCATGTTAGGTCTAGTTTAGGCCTGGGATTTGCCCTCATCAGGGTCATACTGTCGCAGTTTTAACATACTTGTTGAACGGATCCTGGGTTTTTTCTGGTTTGGTTCACGCAGTAGTGTGGTACAACACTGAAACAGTCAATTAAACCTGGTTTCCATCAATATTCTAGAGGACAATGCAAGTTAGGTCTGGGATAGGGCTAGGATTTGCCCTCATCAGGCTCAAACTTTCGCATATTTCTCATACTTCATGGCTAGATCCTGGGCTGTTTCTGGATTGGATCACGTAGTAATGTGGTACCACGCTGAAACAGTCAATTAAACCTGGTTTCGATCAATATTTTAGAGGATAACGCAAGTTAGGTCTGGGATAGGTCTAGGATTTGCCCTCATCAGGCTCTTAGTTTCGCATATTTCTCATACTTCATGGCTAGATCCTGGGCTATTTCTGGATTGGATCACGTAGTAAAGTGGTACCACACTGAAACATTCAATGAAACCTGGTCTGGATAAATATTTTAGAGGATAACGCATCTTATGTCTGGGTTCGGTCTAAGATTTGCCCTCATCAGGCTCACAGATTAGCGTTTTTCACATACTAGTTGAACAGATCCTGGGCTTTTTCTGGTTTGGATCACGAAGTAGTGTGGTACGTCACTGAAACAGTCCATTAAACCTGGTTTCGCTCAATATTTTAGAGGATAACGCATGTTAGGTCTAGGTTAGGTCTGGGATTTGCTCTCATCAGGCTCATTCTTTCGCATATTTCTCATACTTGATGGCTAGATCCTGGGCTTTTTCTGGATTGCATCACGTAGTAGTGTAGTACCACACTGAAACAGTCGATTAATCCAGGTTTCGATCAATATTTTTGAGGATAACGCATGTTAGGTCTAGGTTAGGCCTGGGATTTTCACTCATCGGACTCATACTTTCGCATTCTTCACATTCTTGTTGAACGGATCCTGGGTTTTTTCTGGTTTGGATCACGTAGTAATGTGGGACCACGCTGAAACAGTCAATTAAACCTGGTTTCGATCAATATTTTAGAGAATAATTCATGTTAGGTCTAGGTTAGGTCTGGGATTTGCTCTCATCAGGCTCATTCTTTCGCATATTTCTCATACTTCATGGCTAGATCTTGGGCTGTTTCTGGATTGTATCACGTAGTAATGTGGTACCACGCTGAAACAGTCAATTAAACCTGGTTTCGATCAATATTTTGGAGAATAATTCATGTTAGGTCTAGGTTAGGTCTGGGATTTGCTCTCATCAGGCTCATTCTTTCGCATATTTCTCATACTTGATGGCTAGATCCTGGGCTTTTTCTGGATTGCATCACGTAGTAATGAAGTACAACACGGAAACAGTCAATTAAACCTGGTTTCCATCAATATTCTAGAGGACAACGCATGTTAGGTCTAGGTTAGGCCTGGGATTTGCCCTCATCAGGGTCATACTGTCGCAGTTTTAACATACTTGTTGAACGGATCCTGGGTTTTTTCTGGTTTGGTTCACGCAGTAATGTGGTACCACACTGAAGCATTCAATTAAACCTTTTCTTGATAAATATTTTAGAGGATAACGCATGTTAGGTTTGGGTTAGGTCTAGGATTTGCCCTCATCAGGCTCATACTTTCGCATATTTCTCATACTTCATGGCTAGATCCTGGGCTGTTTCTGGATTGTATCAGGTAGTAAAGTGGTACCACACTGAAACATTCAATGAAACCTGGTCTGGATAAATATTTTAGAGGATAACGCATCTTAGGTCTGGGTTAGGTCTAAGATTTGCCCTCATCAGGCTCACAGTTTAGCGTTTTTCACATACTTCTTGAACAGATCCTGGGCTTTCTCTGGTTTGGATCACGAAGTAGTGTGGTACCACACTGAAACAGTCCATTAAGCCTGGTTTGGATCAATATTTTAGAGGATAACGCATGTTAGGTCTAGGTTAGGCCTGGGATTTTCACTCATCAGACTCATACTTTCGCATTCTTCACATACTTGTTGAACGGATCCTGGGTTATTTCTGGTTTGGATCACGTAGTAATGTGGGACCACACTGAAACAGTCAATTAAACCAGGTTTCGATCAATATTTTAGAGAATAATTCATGTTAGGTCTAGGTTAGGTCTGGGATTTGCTCTCATCAGGCTCAATCTTTCGCATATTTCTCATACTTCATGGCTAGATCCTGGGCTGTTTCTGGATTGTATCACGTAGTAATGTGGTACCACGCTGAAACAGTCAATTAAACCTGGTTTCGATCAATATTTTAGAGAATAATTCATGTTAGGTCTAGGTTAGGTCTGGGATTTGCTCTCATCAGGCTCATTCTTTCGCATATTTCTCATACTTGATTGCTAGATCCTGGGCTTTTTCTGGATTGCATCACGTAGTAATGAAGTACAACACAGAAACAGTCAATTAAACCTGGTTTCCATCAGTATTCTAGAGGACAACGCATGTTAGGTCTAGGTTAGGTCTGGGATTTGCCCTCATCAGGGTCATACTGTCGCAGTTTTAACATACTTGTTGAACGGATCCTGGGTTTTTTTCTGGTTTGGTTCACGCAGTAGTGTGGTACAACACTGAAACAGTCAAATAAACCTGGTTTCCATCAATATTCTAGAGGACAACGCAAGTTAGGTCTGGGATAGGGCTAGGATTTGCCCTCATCAGGCTCATTCTTTCGCATATTTCTCATACTTCATGGCTAGATCCTGGGCTGTTTCTGGATTGTATCACGTAGTAATGTGGTACCACGCTGAAACAGTCAATTAAACCTGGTTTCGATCAATATTTTAGAGAATAATTCATGTTAGGTCTAGGTTAGGTCTGGGATTTGCTCTCATCAGGCTCATTCTTTCGCATATTTCTCATACTTGATTGCTAGATCCTGGGCTTTTTCTGGATTGCATCACGTAGTAATGAAGTACAACACAGAAACAGTCAATTAAACCTGGTTTCCATCAATATTCTAGAGGACAACGCATGTTAGGTCTAGGTTAGGTCTGGGATTTGCCCTCATCAGGGTCATACTGTCGCAGTTTTAACATACTTGTTGAACGGATCCTGGGTTTTTTCTGGTTTGGTTCACGCAGTAGTGTGGTACAACACTGAAACAGTCAATTAAACCTGGTTTCCATCAATATTCTAGAGGACAACGCAAGTTAGGTCTGGGATAGGGCTAGGATTTGCCCTCATCAGGCTCATACTTTCGCATATTTCTCATACTTCATGGCTAGATCCTGGGCTGTTTCTGGATTGGATCACGTAGTAATGTGGTACCACGCTGAAACAGTCAATTAAACCTGGTTTCGATCAATATTTTAGAGGATAACGCAAGTTAGGTCTGGGATAGGTCTAGGATTTGCCCTCATCAGGCTCTTAGTTTCGCATATTTCTCATACTTCATGGCTAGATCCTGGGCTATTTCTGGACTGGATCACGTAGTAAAGTGGTACCACACTGAAACATTCAATGAAACCTGGTCTGGATAAATATTTTAGAGGATAACGCATCTTATGTCTGGGTTCGGTCTAAGATTTGTCCTCATCAGGCTCACAGATTAGCGTTTTTCACATACTAGTTGAACAGATCCTGGGGTTTTTCTGGTTTGGATCACGAAGTAGTGTGGTACGTCACTGAAACAGTCCATTAAACCTGGTTTCGCTCAATATTTTAGAGGATAACGCATGTTAGGTCTAGGTTAGGTCTGGGATTTGCTCTCATCAGGCTCATTCTTTCGCATATTTCTCATACTTGATGGCTAGATCCTGGGCTTTTTCTGGATTGCATCACGTAGTAATGTAGTACCACACTGAAACAGTCGATTAATCCAGGTTTCGATCAATATTTTTGAGGATAACGCATGTTAGGTCTAGGTTAGGCCTGGGATTTTCACTCATCGGACTCATACTTTCGCATTCTTCACATACTTCTTGAACAGATCCTGGGCTTTCTCTGGTTTGGATCACGAAGTAGTGTGGTACCACACTGAAACAGTCCATTAAGCCTGGTTTGGATCAATATTTTAGAGGATAACGCATGTTAGGTCTAGGTTAGGCCTGGGATTTGCCCTCATCAGAGTCATACTGTCGCAGTTTTAACATACTTGTTGAAAGGATCCTGGGTTTTTACTGGTTTGGTTCACGTAGTAATGTGGTACCACACTGAAACATTCAATTAAACCTTTTCTTGATAAATATTTTAGAGGATAACGCATGTTAGGTTTGGGTTAGGTCTGAGGTTTGGCCCTCATCAGGCTCATACTTTCGCATATTTCTCATACTTCATGGCTAGATCCTGGGCTGTTTCTGGATTGTATCAGGTAGTAAAGTGGTACCACACTGAAACATTCAATGAAACCTGGTCTGGTTAAATATTTTAGAGGATAACGCATCTTAGGTCTGGGTTAGGTCTAAGATTTGCCCTCATCATGCTCACAGTTTAGCGTTTTTCCCATACTTCTTGAACAGATCCTGGGCTTTCTCTGGTTTGGATCACGAAGTAGTGTGGTACCACACTCAAACAGTCCATTAAACCTGGTTTCGCTCAATATTTTAGAGGATAACGCATGTTAGGTCTAGGTTAGGTCTGGGAATTGCTCTCATCAGGCTCATTCTTTCGCATATTTCTCATACTTGATGGCTAGATCCTGGGCTTTTTCTGGATTGCATCACGTAGTAATAAAGTACAACACTGAAACAGTCAATTAAACCTGGTTTCCATCAATATCTTAGAGGACAACGCAAGTTAGGTCTAGGTAAGGTCTGAGATTTTCACTGATCAGAATCATACTTTCGCATTCTTCACATACTTGTTGAACGGATCCTGGGTTTTTTCTGGTTTGGTTCTCGTAGTAATGTGGTACCACACTGAAACATTCAATTAAACCTGGTCTTGATAAATATTTTGGGAGGATAACGCATATTAGGTTTGGGTTAGGTCTAGGATTTGGCCTCGTCAGGCTCATACTTTCGCATATTTCACATACTTCATGGCTAGATCCTGGGCTGTTTCTGGATTGTATCACGTAGTAATGTGGTACCACGCTGAAACAGTCGATTAAACCTGGTTTCGATCAATATTTTTGAGGATAACGCATGTTAGGTCTAGGTTAGGCCTGGGATTTTCACTCATCGGACTCATACTTTCGCATTCTTCACATACTTCTTGAACAGATCCTGGGCTTTCTCTGGTTTGGATCACGAAGTAGTGTGGTACGTCACTGAAACAGTCCATTAAACCTGGTTTCGCTCAATATTTTAGAGGATAACGCATGTTAGGTCTAGGTTAGGTCTGGGATTTGCTCTCATCAGGCTCATTCTTTCGCATATTTCTCATACTTGATGGCTAGATCCTGGGCTTTTTCTGGATTGCATCACGTAGTAATGTAGTACCACACTGAAACAGTCGATTAATCCAGGTTTCGATCAATATTTTTGAGGATAACGCATGTTAGGTCTAGGTTAGGCCTGGGATTTTCACTCATCGGACTCATACTTTCGCATTCTTCACATACTTCTTGAACAGATCCTGGGCTTTCTCTGGTTTGGATCACGAAGTAGTGTGGTACCACACTGAAACAGTCCATTAAGCCTGGTTTGGATCAATATTTTAGAGGATAACGCATGTTAGGTCTAGGTTAGGCCTGGGATTTGCCCTCATCAGAGTCATACTGTCGCAGTTTTAACATACTTGTTGAAAGGATCCTGGGTTTTTACTGGTTTGGTTCACGTAGTAATGTGGTACCACACTGAAACATTCAATTAAACCTTTTCTTGATAAATATTTTAGAGGATAACGCATGTTAGGTTTGGGTTAGGTCTGAGGTTTGGCCCTCATCAGGCTCATACTTTCGCATATTTCTCATACTTCATGGCTAGATCCTGGGCTGTTTCTGGATTGTATCAGGTAGTAAAGTGGTACCACACTGAAACATTCAATGAAACCTGGTCTGGTTAAATATTTTAGAGGATAACGCATCTTAGGTCTGGGTTAGGTCTAAGATTTGCCCTCATCATGCTCACAGTTTAGCGTTTTTCCCATACTTCTTGAACAGATCCTGGGCTTTCTCTGGTTTGGATCACGAAGTAGTGTGGTACCACACTCAAACAGTCCATTAAACCTGGTTTCGCTCAATATTTTAGAGGATAACGCATGTTAGGTCTAGGTTAGGTCTGGGAATTGCTCTCATCAGGCTCATTCTTTCGCATATTTCTCATACTTGATGGCTAGATCCTGGGCTTTTTCTGTGATTGCATCACGTAGTAATAAAGTACAACACTGAAACAGTCAATTAAACCTGGTTTCCATCAATATCTTAGAGGACAACGCAAGTTAGGTCTAGGTAAGGTCTGAGATTTTCACTGATCAGAATCATACTTTCGCATTCTTCACATACTTGTTGAACGGATCCTGGGTTTTTTCTGGTTTGGTTCTCGTAGTAATGTGGTACCACACTGAAACATTCAATTAAACCTGGTCTTGATAAATATTTTGGGAGGATAACGCATATTAGGTTTGGGTTAGGTCTAGGATTTGGCCTCGTCAGGCTCATACTTTCGCATATTTCACATACTTCATGGCTAGATCCTGGGCTGTTTCTGGATTGTATCACGTAGTAATGTGGTACCACGCTGAAACAGTCGATTAAACCTGGTTTCGATCAATATTTTAGAGGATAACCCAAGTTAAGTCTGGGATAGGTCTGGGATTTGACCTCATCAGACTCATACTTTCGCGTTTTTCACATACTTGTTGAACAGATCCTGGGTTATTTTCTGGTTTGGATCACATAGTAATGTGGTACCACACTGAAACAGTCGATTAAACCAGGTTTCGATCAATATTTTTGAGGATAACGCATGTTAGGTCTAGGTTAGGCCTGGGATTTTCACTCATCGGACTCATACTTTCGCATTCTTCACATTCTTGTTGAACGGATCCTGGGTTTTTTCTGGTTTGGATCACATAGTAATGTGGGACCACACTGAAACAGTCAATTAAACCTGGTTTCGATCAATATTTTAGAGAATAATTCATGTTAGGTCTAGGTTAGGTCTGGGATTTGCTCTCATCAGGCTCATTCTTTCGCATATTTCTCATACTTGATGCCTAGATCCTGGGCTTTTTCTGGATTGCATCACGTAGTAATAAAGTACAACACTGAAACAGTCAATTAAACCTGGTTTCCATCAATATCTTAGAGGACAACGCAAGTTAGGTCTGGGATATGTCTGGGATTTGCCCTCATCAGGCTCATACTGTCGCGTTTTTCACATACTTGTTGAACAGATCCTGCGTTTTTTCTGGTTTGGATCACGTAGTAGTGTGGTACCACGCTGAAACAGTCCATTAAACCTGGTTTGGATCAATATTTTAGAGGATAACGCATGTTAGGTCTAGGTTAGGCCTGGGATTTTCACTCATCAGACTCATACTTTCGCATTCTTCACATACTTGTTGAACGGATCCCGGGTTATTTCTGGTTTGGATCACGTAGTAATGTGGGACCACACTGAAACAGTCAATTAAACCAGGTTTCGATCAATATTTTAGAGAATAATTCATGTTAGGTCTAGGTTAGGTCTGGGATTTGCTCTCATCAGGCTCATTCTTTCGTATATTTCTCATACATGTTGAACAGATCCTGGGTTTTTTCTGGTTTGGATCACGTAGTAATGTGGTACCACACTGAAACATTCAATTAAACCTGGTCTTGATAAATATTTTAGAGGATAACGCATGTTAGGTTTGGGTTAGGTCTAGGATTTGCCCTCATCAGGCTCATACTTTCGCATATTTCTCATACTTCATGGCTAGATCCTGGGCTGATTCTGGATTGTATCACGTAGTAATGTGGCACCACGCTGAAACAGTCGATTAAGCCTGGTTTCGATCAATATTTCAGAGGATAACGCAAGTTAAGTCTGGGATAGGTCTGGGATTTGACCTCATCAGACTCATACTTTCGCGTTTTTCACATACTTGTTGAACAGATCCTGGGTTTTTTCTGGTATGGATCACGTAGTAATGTGGGACCACACTGAAACAGTCAAGTAAACCTGGTGTCGATCAATATTTTAGAGAATAATTCATGTTAGGTCTAACTTAGGTCTGGGATTTGCTCTCATCAGGCTCATTCTTTCGCATATTTCTCATACATGTTGAACAGATCCTGGGTTTTTTCTGGTTTGGATCACGTAGTAATGTGGGACCACACTGATACAATCAATTAAACCTGATCTTGATAAATATTTTAGAGGATAACGCATGTTAGGTCTGGGTTAGGTCTAGGATTTGCCCTCATCAGGCTCATACTTTCGCATATTTCTCATACTTCATGGCTAGATCCTGGGCTGTTTCTGGATTGGATCACGTAGTAATGAGGTACCACGCTGAAACAGTCAATTAAACCTGGTTTCGATCAATATTTTAGAGGATAACGCAAGTTAGGTCTGGGATAGGTCTAGGATTTGCCCTCATCAGGCTCTTACTTTCGCATATTTCTCATACTTCATGGCTAGATTCTGGGCTATTTCTGGATTGGATCACGTAGTAAAGAGGTACCACACTGAAACATTCAATGAAACCTGGTCTGGATAAATATTTTAGAGGATAACGCATCTTATGTCTGGGTTAGGTCTAACATTTGCCCTCTTCAGGCTCACAGTTTAGCGTTTTCCACATACTTGTTGAACAGATCCTGGGTTTTTTCTGGTTTGGATCACGTAGTAATGTGGGACCACACTGATACAATCAATTAAACCTGATCTTGATAAATATTTTAGAGGATAACGCATGTTAGGTCTGGGTTAGGTCTAGGATTTGCCCTCATCAGGCTCATTCTTTCGCATATTTCTCATACTTGATGGCTAGATCCTGGGCTTTTTCTGGGTTGCGTCACGTAGTAATGTGGTACCACGCTGAAACAGTCAATTAAACCTGGTTTCGATCAATATTTTAGAGAATAATTCATGTTAGGTCTAGGTTAGGTCTGGGATTTGCTCTCATCAGGCTCATTCTTTCGCATATTTCTCATACTTCATGGCTAGATCCTGGGCTGTTTCTGGATTGTATCACGTAGTAATGTGGTACCACGCTGAAACAGTCAATTAAACCTGGCTTCGATCAATATTTTAGAGAATAATTCATGTTAGGTCTAGGTTAGGTCTGGGATTTGCTCTCATCAGGCTCATTCTTTCGCATATTTCTCATACTTGATGGCTAGATCCTGGGCTTTTTCTGGATTGCATTCTGTAGTAATGAAGTGCAACACTGAAACAGTCAATGAAACCTGGTTTCCATCAATATTCTAGAGGACAACGCATGTTAGGTCTACGTTAGGCCTGGGATTTGCCCTCATCAGAGTCATACTGTGGCAGTTTTAACATACTTGTTGAACGGATCCTGGGTTTTTTCTGGTTTGGTTCACGTAGTAATGTGGTACCACACTGAAACATTCAATGAAACCTTTTCTTGATAAATATTTTAGAGGATAACGCATGTTAGGATATTTCTCATACTTCATGGCTAGATCCTGGGCTGTTTCTGGATTGTATCAGGTAGTAAAGTGGTACCACACTGAAACATTCAATGAAACCTGGTCTGGATAAATATTTTAGAGGATAACGCATCTTAGGTCTGGGTTAGGTCTAAGATTTGCCCTCATCAGGCTCACAGTTTAGCGTTTTTCACATACTTCTTGAACAGATCCTGGGCTTTCTCTGGTTTGGATCACGAAGTAGTGTGGTACCACACTGAAACAGTCAATGAAACCTGGTTTCCAACAATATTTTAGAGGACAACGCAAGTTAGGTCTAGGTAAGGCCTGAGATTTTCACTGATCAGACTCATATTTTCGCATTCTTCACATACTTGTTGAACGGATCCTGGGTTTTTTCTGGTTTGGTTCGCGTAGTAATGTGGTACCACACTGAAACATTCAATTAAACCTGCTCTTGATAAATATTTTAGAGGATAACGCATGTTAGGTTTGGGTTAGGTCTAGGATTTGCCCTCATCAGGCTCATACTTTCGCATATTTCACATACTTCATGGCTAGATCCTGGGGTGTTTCTGGATTGCATCACGTAGTAATGAAGTGCAACACAGAAACAGTCAATTAAACCTGGTTTCCATCAATATTCTAGAGGACAACGCATGTTAGGTCTAGGTTAGGCCTGGGATTTGCCGTCATCAGGGTCATACTGTCGCAGTTTTAACATACTTGTTGAACGGATCCTGGGTTATTTTCTGGTTTGGATCACATAGTAATGTGGTACCACTCTGAAACAGTCGATTAAACCAGGTTTCGATCAATATTTTTGAGGATAACGCATGTTAGGTCTAGTTTAGGCCTGGGATTTTCACTCATCGGACTCATAACTTCGCATTCTTCACATTCTTGTTGAACGGATCCTGGGTTTTTTCTGGTTTGGATCACGTAGTAATGTGGGACCACACTGAAACAGTCAATTAAACCTGGTTTCGATCAATATTTTAGAGAATAATTCATGTTAGGTCTAGGTTAGGTCTGGGATTTGCTCTCATCAGGCTCATTCTTTCGCATATTTCTCATACTTGATGGCTAGATCCTGGGCTTTTTCTGGATTGCATCACGTAGTAATGAAGTACAACACTGAAACAGTCAATTAAACCTGGTTTCCATCAATATCTTAGAGGACAACGCAAGTTAGGTCTGGGATATGTCTGGGATTTGCCATCATCAGGCTCATACTTTCGCGTTTTTCACATACTTGTTGAACAGATCCTGGGTTTTTCCTGGTTTGGATCACGTAGTAGTGTGGTACCACACTGAAACAGTCAATGAAACCAGGTTTCGATCAATATTTTAGAGAATAATTCATGTTAGGTCTAGGTCAGGTCTGGGATTTGCTCTCATCAGGCTCATTCTTTCGCATATTTCTCATACTTGATGGCTAGATCCTGGGCTTCTTCTGGATTGCATCACGTAGCAATGAAGTACAACACTGAAATAGTCAATTAAACCTGGTTTCCATCAATATCTTAGAGGACAACGCAAGTTATGTCTGGGATACGTCTGGGATTTGCCCTCATCAGGCTCATACTTTCGCGTTTTTCACATACTTGTTGAACAGATCCTGGGTTTTTTCTGGTTTGGATCACGTAGTAGTGTGGTACCACGCTGAAACAGTCCATTAAACCTGGTTTGGATCAATATTTTAGAGGATAACGCATGTTAGGTCTAGGTTAGGCCTGGGATTTTCACTCATCAGGCTCATACTTTCGCATTCTTCACATACTTGTTGAACGGATCCTGGGTTATTTCTGGTTTGGATCACGTAGTAATGTGGGACCACACTGAAACAGTCAATTAAACCTGGTTTCGATCAATATTTTGGAGAATAATTCATGTTAGGTCTAGGTTAGGTCTGGGATTTGCCCACATCAGGCTCATTCTTTCGCATATTTCTCATACTTGATGGGTAGATCCTGGGCTTCTTCTGGATTGCATCACGTAGTAATGAAGTACAACACTGAAACAGTCAGTTAAACCTGGTTTCCATCAATATCTTAGAGGACAACGCAAGTTAGGTCTGGGATAGGTCTTGGATTTGCCCTCATCAGGCTCATACTTTCGCGTTTTTCACATACTTGTTGAACAGATCCTGGGTTTTTTCTGGTTTGGATCACGTAGTAGTGTGGTACCACACTGAAACAGTCCATTATACCTGGTTTGGACCAATATTTTAGAGGATAACGCATGTTAGGTCTAGGTTAGGTCGGGGATTTTCACTCATCAGACTCATACTTTCGCAGTCTTCACATACTTGTTGAATGGATCGTGGGTTTTTTCTGGTTTGGATCACGTAGTAATGTGGTACCACACTGAAACAGTCGATTAAACCTGGTTTCGATCAATATTTTAGAGGATAACGCAAGTTAAGTCTGGGATTGGTCTGGGATTTGACATCATCAGACTCATACTTTCGCTCACTTCACATACTCGTTGAACAGATCCTGGGTTATTTTCTGGTCTGGATCACATAGTAATGTGGTACCACACTGAAACAGTCGATTAAACCAGGTGTCGATCAATATTTTTGAGGATAACGCATGTTAGGTCTAGGTTAGGCCTGGGATTTTCACTCATCAGACTCATACTTTCGCATTCTTTACATACTTGTTGAACGGATCCTGGGTTTTTTCTGGTTTGGATCACGTAGTAATGTGGGACCACACTGAAACAGTCAATTAAACGTGGTTTCGATCAATATTTTAGAGAATAATTCATGTTAGGTCTAGGTCAGGTCTGGGATTTGCTCTCATCAGGCTCATTCTTTCGCATATTTCTCATACTTGATGGCTAGATCCTGGGCTTCTTCTGGATTGCATCACGTAGCAATGAAGTACAACAGTGAAATAGTCAATTAAACCTGGTTTCCATCAATATCTTAGAGGACAACGCAAGTTATGTCTGGGATATGTCTGGGATTTGCTCTCATCAGGCTCATACTTTCACGTTTTTCACATACTTGTTGAACAGATCCTGGGTTTTTTCTGGTTTGGATCACGTAGTAATGTGGGACCACACTGAAACAATCAATTAAACCTGGCCTTGATAAATATTTTAAAGGATAACGCAAGTTAGGTCTGGGATTGGCCTGGGATTTGATATCATCAGACTCATACTTTCGCACACTTCACATACTCGTTGAACAGATCCTGGGTTATTTTCTGATTTGGATCACATAGTAATGTGGTACCACACTGAAACAGTCGATTAAACCAGGTTTCGATCAATATTTTTGAGGATAACGCATGTTAGGTCTAGGTTAGGCCTGGGATTTTCACTCATCAGACTCATACTTTCGCATTCTTCACATACTTGTTGAACGGATCCTGGGTTTTTTCTGGTTTGGATCACGTAGTAATGTGGGACCACACTGAAACAGTCAATTAAACCTGGTTTCGATCAATATTTTAGAGAATAATTCATGTTAGGTCTAGGTCAGGTCTGGGATTTGCTCTCATCAGGCTCATTCTTTCGCATATTTCTCATACTTGATGGCTAGATCCTGGGCTTCTTCTGGATTGCATCACGTAGTAATGAAGTACAACACTGAAACAGTCAATTAAACCTGGTTTCCATCAATATCTTACAGGACAACGCAAGTTAGGTCTGGGATATGTCTGGGATTTGCCCTCATCAGGCTCATACTTTCGCGTTTTTCACATACTTGTTGAACAGATCCTGGGTTTTTTCTGGTTTGGATCACTTAGTAGTGTGGTACCACGCTGAAACAGTCCATTAAACCTGGTTTGGATCAATATTTTAGAGGATAACGCATGTTAGGTCTAGGTTAGGCCTGGGATTTTCACTCATCAGACTCATACTTTCGTATTCTTCACATACTTGTTGAACGGATCCTGGGTTATTTCTGGTTTGGATCACGTAGTAATGTGGGACCACACTGAAACAGTCAATTAAACCTTGTTTCGATCAATATTTTAGAGAATAATTCATGTTAGGTCTAGGTTAGGTCTGGGATTTGCCCACATCAGGCTCATTCTTTCGCATATTTCTCATACATGTTGAACAGATCCTGGGTTTTTTCTGGTTTGGATCACGTAGTAATGTGGGACCACACTGAAACAATCAATTAAACCTGGTCATGATAAATATTTTAGAGGATAACGCATGTTAGGTCTGGGTTAGGTCTAGGATTTGCCCTCATCAGGCTCATACTTTCGCATATTTCTCATACTTCAAGGCTAGATCCTGGGCTGTTTCTGGATTGTATCACGAAGTAATGTGGTACCACACTGAAACAGTCCATTAAACCTGGTTTCGCTCAATATTTTAAAGGATAACGCATGTAAGGTCTAGGTTAGGTCTGGGATTTGCTCTCATCAGGCGCATTCTTTCGCATATTTCTCATACTTGATGGCTAGAACCTGGGTTTTTTCTGGTTTGGATCACGTAGTAATGTGGTACCACACTGAAACAGTCGATTAAATCTGGTTTCGATCAATATTTTAGAGGATAACGCAAGTTAGGTCTGGGAATGGTCTGGGATTTGACCTCATCAGACTCATACTTTCGCAACACCTCACATACTCCTTGAACAGATCCTGGGTTATTTTCTGGTTTGGATCACATAGTAATGTGGTACCACACTGAAACAGTCGATTAAACCAGGTTTCGATCAATATTTTAGAGGATAACGCATGTTAGGTCCAGGTTAGGCCTGGGATTTTCACTCATCAGACTCATACTTTCGCATTCTTCACATACTTGTTGAACGGATCCTGGGTTTTTTCTGGTTTGGAACACGTAGTAATGTGGTACCACACTGAAACGGTCAATTAAACCTGGTTTCGATCAATATTTTAGAGGATAACGCAAGTTAGGTCTGGGATAGGTCTGGGATTTGCCCTCATCAGGCTCATACTTTCGCATTCTTCACATACTTGTTGAACTGATCCTGGGTTTTTTCTGGTTTGGATCACGTAGTAATGTGGTACCACACTGAAACGGTCAATTAAACCTGGTTTCGATCAAAATTTTAGAGTATAACGCAAGTTAGGTCTGGGATAGGTCTGGGATTTGACCTCATCAGACTCATACTTTCGCACACTTCACGTACTCGTTGAACAGATCCTGGGTTATTTTCTGGTTTGGATCACATAGTAATGTGGTACCACACTGAAACAGTCGATTAAACCAGGTTTCGATCAATATTTTAGAGAATAATTCATGTTAGGTCAAGGTTAGGTCTGGGATTTGCTCTCATCAGGCTCATTCTTTCGCATATTTCTCATACTTCATGGCTAGATGCTGGGCTGTTTCTGGATTGTGTCACGTAGTAATGTGGTACCACGCTGAAACAGTCAATTTAACCTGGATTCGATCAATATTTTAGAGGATAACGCAAGTTAGGTCTGGGATAGGTCTAGGATTTGCCCTAATCAGGCTCTTACTTTCGCATATTTCTCATACTTCATGGCTAGATCCTGGCCTATTTCTGGATTGGATCACGTAGTAAAGTGGTACCACATTGAAACATTCAATGAAACCTCGTCTGGATAAATATTTTAGAGGGTAACGCATCTTAGGTCTGGGTTAGGTCTAAGATTTGCCCTCATCAGGCTCACAGTTTCGCGTTTTTCACATACTTGTTGAACAGATCCTGGGTTTTTTCTGGTTTGGATCACGAAGTAGTGTGGTACCACACTGAAACAGTCAATGAAACCTGGTTTGGATCAATATTTTAGAGGATAACGGAAGTTAGGTCTAGGTTAGGTCTGGGATTTGCTCTCATCAGGCTCATTCATTCGCATATTTCTCATACTTGATGGCTAGATCCTGGGCTTTTTCTGGATTGCATCACGTAGTAATGTAGTACCACACTGAAACAGACAATGAAACCTGGTTTCCATCAATATTTTAGAGGACAACGCATGTTAGGTCTAGGTAAGGCCTGAGATTTTCACTGATCGGACTCATACTTTCGCATTTTTCACATACTTGTTGAACGGATCCTGGGTTTTTTCTGGTTTGGATCACGTAGTAATGTGGTACCACACTGAAACGGTCAATTAAACCTGGTTTCGATCAATATTTTAGAGAATAATTCATGTTAGGTCAAAGTTAGGTCTGGGATTTGCCCTCATCAGGCTCATTCTTTCGCATATTTCTCAAACTTGATGGCTAGATCCTGGGCTTTTTCTGGATTGCATCACGTAGTAATGTGGTACCACACTGAAACATTCAATTAAACCTGGTCTTGACAAATATTTTAGAGGCTAACGCATGTTAGGTCTGGGTTAGGTCTAGGATTTGCCCTCATCAGGCTCATACTTTCGCATATTTCTCATACTTCATGGCTACATCCTGGGCTTTTTCTGGATTGCATCACGTAGTAATGAAGTACAACACTGAAACAGTCAATTAAACCTGGTTTCCATCAATATCTTAGAGGACAACGCAAGTTAGGTCTGGGATAGGTCTTGGATTTGCCCTCATCAGGCTCATACTTTCGCGTTTCTCACATACTTGTTGAACAGATCCTGGGTTTTTTCTGGTTTGGATCACGTAGTAGTGTGGTACCACACTGAAACAGTCCATTATACCTGGTTTGGATCAATATTTTAGAGGATAACGCATGTTAGGTCTAGGTTAGGTCTGGGATTTTCACTCATCAGACTCATACTTTCGCAGTCTTCACATACCTGTTGAACGGATCCTGGGTTTTTTCTGGTTTGGATCACGTAGTAATGTGGAACCACACTGAAACAGTCGATTAAACCTGGTTTCGATCAATATTTTAGAGGATAACGCAAGTTAAGTCTGGGATTGGTCTGGGATTAGACCTCATCAGACTCATACTTTCGCACACGTCACATACTCGTTGAACAGATCCTGGGTTATTTTCTGGTTTGGATCACATAGTAATGTGGTACCACACTGAAACAGACGATTAAACCAGGTTTCGATCAATATTTTTGAGGATAACGCATGTTAGGTCTAGGTTAGGCCTGGGATTTTCACTCATCAGACTCATACTTTCGCATTCTTCACATACTTGTTGAACGGATCCTGGGTTTTTTCTGGTTTGGATCACGTAGTAATGTGGGACCACACTGAAACAGTCAATTAAACCTGGTTTCGATCAATATTTTAGAGAATAATTCATGTTAGGTCTAGGTCAGGTCTGGGATTTGCTGTCATCAGGCTCATTCTTTCGCATATTTCTCATACTTGATGGCTAGATCCTGGGCTTTTTCTGGATTGCATCAGGTAGTAACGAAGTACAACACTGAAACAGTCAATTAACCCTGGTTTCCATCAATATCTTAGAGGACAACGCAAGTTAGGTCTGGGATATGTCTGGGATTTGCCCTCATCAGGCTCATACTTTCGCGTTTTTCACATACTTGTTGAACAGATCCTGGGTTTTTTCTGGTTTGGAACACGTAGTAGTGTGGTACCACGCTGAAACAGTCCATTAAACCTGGTTTGGATCAATATTTTAGAGGATGACCCATGTTAGGTCTAGGTTAGGCCTGGGATTTTCACTCATCAGACTCATACCTTCGCATTCTTCACATACTTGATGGCTAGATCCTGGTTTTTTTCTGGTTTGGATCACGTAGTAATGTGGTACCACACTGAAACAGTCGATTAAACCTGGTTTCGATCAATATTTTAGAGGATAACGCAAGTTAAGTCAGGGAATGGTCTGGGATTTGACCTCATCAGACTCATACTTTCGCACACTTCACATACTCGTTGAACGGATCCTGGGTTATTTTCTGGTTTGGATCACATAGTAATGTGGTACCACACTGAAACAGTCGATTAAACCAGGTTTCGTCAATATTTTTGAGGATAACGCATGTTAGGTCTAGGTTAGGTCTGGGATTTTCACTCATCAGACTCATACTTTCGCATTCTTCACATACTTGTTGAACGGATCCTGGGTTTTTTCTGGTTTGGATCACGTAGTAATGTGGGACCACACTGAAACAGTCAATTAAACCTGGTTTCGATCAATATTTTAGAGAATAATTCATGTTAGGTCTAGGTTAGGCCTGGGATTTGCCCTCGTCAGGCTCATACTTTCGCATATTTCTCATACTTCATGGCTAGATCCTGGGCTATTTCTGGATTGGATCACGTAGTAATGTGGTACCACACTGAAACTGTCAATTAAACCTGGTTTCGATGAATATTTTAGAGGATAACGCAAGTTAGGTCTGGGATATGTCTGGGATTTGCCCTCATCAGGCTCATACTTTCGCGTTTTTCACACACTTGTTGAACAGATCCTGGGTTTTTTCTGGTTTGGATCACGTAGTAGTGTGGTACCACACTGAAACAGTCCATTAAACCTGGTTTCGCTCAATATTTTAGAGGATAACGCATGTAAGGTCTAGGTTAGGTCTGGGATTTGCTCTCATCAGGCTCATTCTTTCGCATATTTCTCATACTTGATGGCTAGATCCGGGGTTTTTTCTGGTTTGGATCACGTAGTAATGTGGTACCACACTGAAACAGTCGATTAAACCTGGTTTCGATCAATATTTTAGAGGATAACGCAAGTTAGGTCTGGGAATGGTCTGGGATTTGCTCTCATCAGGCTCGTACTTTCGCAACACTTCACATACTCCTTGAACAGATCCTGGGTTATTTTCTGGTTTGGATCACATAGTAATGTGGTACCACACTGAAACAGTCGATTAAACCAGGTTTCGATCAATATTTTAGAGGATAACGCATGTTAGGTCTAGGTTAGGCCTGGGATTTTCACTCATCAGACTCATACTTTCGCATTCTTCACATACTTGTTGAACGGATCCTGGGTTTTTTCTGGTTTGGATCACGTAGTAATGTGGTACCACACTGAAACGGTCAATTAAACCTGGTTTCGATCAAAATTTTAGAGGATAACGCAGGTTAGGTCTGGGATAGGTCTGGGATTTGACCTCATCAGACTCATACTTTCGCACACTTCACATACTCGTTGAACAGATCCTGGGTTATTTTCTGGTTTGGATCACATAGTAATGTGGTACCACACTGAAACAGTCGATTAAACCAGGTTTCGATCAATATTTTAGAGGAGAACGCATGTTAGGTCTAGGTTAGGCCTGGGATTTTCACTCATCAGACTCACACTTTCGCATTCTTCACATTCTTGTTGAACGGATCCTGGGTTTTTTCTGGTTTGGATCACATAGTAATGTGGTACCACACTGAAACAGTCGATTAAACCAGGTTTCGATCAATATTTTTGAGGATAACGCATGTTAGGTCTAGGTTAGGCCTGGGATTTGACCTCATCAGACTCATACTTTCGCATTCTTCACATTCTTGTTGAACGGATCCTGGGTTTTTTCTGGTTTGGATCACGTAGTAATGTGGGACCACACTGAAACAGTCAATTAAACCTGGTTTCGATCAACATTTTAGAGAATAATTCATGTTAGGTCTAGGTTTGGCCTGGGAAGTGCCCACGTCAGGCTCATACTTTCGCATATTTCTCATACTTCATGGCTAGATCCTGGGCTATTTCTGGATTGGATCACGTAGTAATGTGGTACCACACTGAAACTGTCAATTAAACCTGGTTTCGATCAATATTTTAGAGGATAACGCAAGTTAGGTCTGGGATATGTCTGGGATTTGCCACCATCAGGCTCATACTTTCGCGTTTTTCACACACTTGTTGAACAGATCCTGGGTTTTTTCTGGTTTGGATCACGTAGTAGTGTGGTACCACGCTGAAACAGTCCATTAAACCTGGTCTCGCTCAATATTTTAGAGGATAACGCATGTAAGGTCTAGGTTAGGTCTGGGATTTGCTCTCATCAGGCTCATTCTTTCGCATATTTCTCATACTTGATGGCTAGATCCTGGGTTTTTTCTGGTTTGGATCACGTAGTAATGTGGTACCACACTGAAACAGTCGATTAAACCTGGTTTCGATCAATATTTTAGAGGATAACGCAAGTTAAGTCTGGGAATGGTCTGGGATTTGACCTCATCAGACTCATACTTTCGCAACACCTCACATACTCCTTGAACAGATCCTGGGTTATTTTCTGGTTTGGATCACATAGTAATGTGGTACCACACTGAAACAGTCGATTAAACCAGGTTTCGATCAATATTTTAGAGGATAACGCATGTTAGGTCCAGGTTAGGCCTGGGATTTTCACTCATCAGACTCATACTTTCGCATTCTTCACATACTTGTTGAACGGATCCTGGGTTTTTTCTGGTTTGGAACACGTAGTAATGTGGTACCACACTGAAACAGTCGATTAAACCAGGTTTCGATCAATATTTTAGAGGATAACGCAAGTTAGGTCTGGGATAGGTCTGGGATTTGACCTCATCAGATTCATACTTTCGCACATTTCACATACTCCTTGAACAGATCCTGGGTTATTTTCTGGTTTGGATCACATAGAAATGTGGTACCACACTGAAACAGTCGATTAAACCAGGTTTCGATCTATATTTTAGAGGATAACGCATGTTAGGTCTAGGATAGGTCTGGGATTTGCTCTCATCAGGCTGATTCTTTCGCATATTTCTCATACATGTTGAACAGATCCTAGGTTTTTTCGGGTTTGGATCACGTAGTAATGAAGTACAACACTGAAACAGTCAATTAAACCTGGTTTCCATCAATCTTTTAGAGGACAACGCATGTTAGGTCTAGGTTTGGCCTGGGATTTGCCCTCATCAGGGTCATACTGTCGCAGTTTTATCATACTTGTTGAGCGGATCCTGGGTTTTTTCTGGTTTGGTTCACGTAGTAATGTGGTACCACACTGAAACATTCAATTAAACCTGGTCTCGATAAATATTTTAGAGGATAACGCATGTTAGGTTTGGGTTGGGTCTAGGATTTGCCCTCATCAGGCTCATACTTTCGCATATTTCTCATACTTCATGGCTAGATCCTGGGCTGTTTCTGGATTGTATCACGTAGTAATGTGGTACCACGCTGAAACAGTCCATTAAACCTGGTTTGGATCAATATTTTAGAGGATAACGCATGTTAGGTCTAGGTTAGGCCTGGGATTTTCACTCATCAGACTCATACTTTCGCATTCTTCACATACTTGTTGAACGGATCCTGGGTTATTTCTGGTTTGGATCACGTAGTAATGTGGGACCACACTGAAACAGTCAATTAAACCTGGTTTCGATCAATATTTTAGAGAATAATTCATGTTAGGTCTAGGTTAGGTCTGGGATTTGCCCACATCAGGCTCATTCTTTCGCATATTTCTCATACATGTTGAACAGATCCTGGGTTTTTTCTGGTTTGGATCACGTAGTAATGTGGGACCACACTGAAACAATCAATTAAACCTGGTCTTGATAAATATTTTAGAGGATAACGCATGTTAGGTCTGGGTTAGGTCTAGGATTTGCCCTCATCAGGCTCATACTTTCGCATATTTCTCATACTTCAAGGCTAGATCCTGGGCTGTTTCTGGATTGTATCACGTAGTAATGTGGTACCACGCTGAAACAGTCAATTAAACCTGGTTTCGATCAATATTTTAGAGGATAACGCAAGTTAGGTCTGGGATAGTTCTAGGATTTGCCCTCATCAGGCTCTTACTTTCGCATATTTCTCATACTTCATGGCTAGATCCTGGGCTATTTCTGGATTGGATCACGTAGTAAAGTGGTACCACACTGAAACATTCAATGAAACCTGGTCTGGATAAATATTTTAGAGGTTAGCGCATCTTAGGTCTGGGTTAGGTCTAAGATTTGCCCTCATCAGGCTCACAGTTTAGCGTTTTTCACATACTTGTTGAACAGATCCTGGGTTCTTTCTGGTTTGGATCACGAAGTAATGTGGTACCACACTGAAACAGTCCATTAAACCTGGTTTCGCTCAATATTTTAAAGGATAACGCATGTAAGGTCTAGGTTAGGTCTGGGATTTGCTCTCATCAGGCTCATTCTTTCGCATATTTCTCATACTTGATGGCTAGAACCAGGGTTTTTTCTGGTTTGGATCACGTAGTAATGTGGTACCACACTGAAACAGTCGATTAAAGCTGGTTTCGATCAATATTTTAGAGGATAACGCAAGTTAGGTCTGGGAATGGTCTGGGATTTGACCTCATCAGACTCATACTTTCGCAACACTTCACATACTCCTTGAACAGATCCTGGGTTATTTTCTGGTTTGGATCACATAGTAATGTGGTACCACACTGAAACAGTCGATTAAACCAGGTTTCGATCAATATTTTAGAGGATAACGCATGTTAGGTCCAGGTTAGGCCTGGGATTTTCACTCATCAGACTCATACTTTCGCATTCTTCACATACTTGTTGAACGGATCCTGGGTTTTTTCTGGTTTGGAACACGTAGTAATGTGGTACCACACTGAAACGGTCAATTAAACCTGGTTTCGATCAATATTTTAGAGGATAACGCAAGTTAGGTCTGGGATAGGTCTGGGATTTGCCCTCATCAGGCTCATACTTTCGCATTCTTCACATACTTGTTGAACTGATCCTGGGTTTTTTCTGGTTTGGATCACGTAGTAATGTGGTACCACACTGAAACGGTCAATTAAACCTGGTTTCGATCAAAATTTTAGAGTATAACGCAAGTTAGGTCTGGGATAGGTCTGGGATTTGACCTCATCAGACTCATACTTTCGCACACTTCACGTACTCGTTGAACAGATCCTGGGTTATTTTCTGGTTTGGATCACATAGTAATGTGGTACCACACTGAAACAGTCGATTAAACCAGGTTTCGATCAATATTTTAGAGAATAATTCATGTTAGGTCAAGGTTAGGTCTGGGATTTGCTCTCATCAGGCTCATTCTTTCGCATATTTCTCATACTTCATGGCTAGATGCTGGGCTGTTTCTGGATTGTGTCACGTAGTAATGTGGTACCACGCTGAAACAGTCAATTTAACCTGGATTCGATCAATATTTTAGAGGATAACGCAAGTTAGGTCTGGGATAGGTCTAGGATTTGCCCTAATCAGGCTCTTACTTTCGCATATTTCTCATACTTCATGGCTAGATCCTGGCCTATTTCTGGATTGGATCACGTAGTAAAGTGGTACCACATTGAAACATTCAATGAAACCTCGTCTGGATAAATATTTTAGAGGGTAACGCATCTTAGGTCTGGGTTAGGTCTAAGATTTGCCCTCATCAGGCTCACAGTTTCGCGTTTTTCACATACTTGTTGAACAGATCCTGGGTTTTTTCTGGTTTGGATCACGAAGTAGTGTGGTACCACACTGAAACAGTCAATGAAACCTGGTTTGGATCAATCTTTTAGAGGATAACGGAAGTTAGGTCTAGGTTAGGTCTGGGATTTGCTCTCATCAGGCTCATTCATTCGCATATTTCTCATACTTGATGGCTAGATCCTGGGCTTTTTCTGGATTGCATCACGTAGTAATGTAGTACCACACTGAAACAGACAATGAAACCTGGTTTCCATCAATATTTTAGAGGACAACGCATGTTAGGTCTAGGTAAGGCCTGAGATTTTCACTGATCGGACTCATACTTTCGCATTTTTCACATACTTGTTGAACGGATCCTGGGTTTTTTCTGGTTTGGATCACGTAGTAATGTGGTACCACACTGAAACGGTCAATTAAACCTGGTTTCGATCAATATTTTACAGAATAATTCATGTTAGGTCAAAGTTAGGTCTGGGATTTGCCCTCATCAGGCTCATTCTTTCGCATATTTCTCAAACTTGATGGCTAGATCCTGGGCTGTTTCTGGATTGCATCACGTAGTAATGTGGTACCACACTGAAACATTCAATTAAACCTGGTCTTGACAAATATTTTAGAGGCTAACGCATGTTAGGTCTGGGTTAGGTCTAGGATTTGCCCTCATCAGGCTCATACTTTCGCATATTTCTCATACTTCATGGCTACATCCTGGGCTTTTTCTGGATTGCATCACGTAGTAATGAAGTACAACACTGAAACAGTCAATTAAACCTGGTTTCCATCAATATCTTAGAGGACAACGCAAGTTAGGTCTGGGATAGGTCTTGGATTTGCCCTCATCAGGCTCATACTTTCGCGTTTCTCACATACTTGTTGAACAGATCCTGGGTTTTTTCTGGTTTGGATCACGTAGTAGTGTGGTACCACACTGAAACAGTCCATTATACCTGGTTTGGATCAATATTTTAGAGGATAACGCATGTTAGGTCTATGTTAGGTCTGGGATTTTCACTCATCAGACTCATACTTTCGCAGTCTTCACATACCTGTTGAACGGATCCTGGGTTTTTTCTGGTTTGGATCACGTAGTAATGTGGAACCACACTGAAACAGTCGATTAAACCTGGTTTCGATCAATATTTTAGAGGATAACGCAAGTTAGGTCTGGGATATGTCTGGGATTTGCCCTCATCAGGCTCATACTTTCGCATTTTTCACACACTTGTTGAACAGATCCTGGGTTATTTTCTGGTTTGGATCACATAGTAATGTGGTACCACACTGAAACAGACGATTAAACCAGGTTTCGATCAATATTTTTGAGGATAACGCATGTTAGGTCTAGGTTAGGCCTGGGATTTTCACTCATCAGACTCATACTTTCGCATTCTTCACATACTTGTTGAACGGATCCTGGGTTTTTTCTGGTTTGCATCACGTAGTAATGTGGGACCACACTGAAACAGTCAATTAAACCTGGTTTCGATCAATATTTTAGAGAATAATTCATGTTAGGTCTAGGTCAGGTCTGGGATTTGCTGTCATCAGGCTCATTCTTTCGCATATTTCTCATACTTGATGGCTAGATCCTGGGCTTTTTCTGGATTGCATCAGGTAGTAACGAAGTACAACACTGAAACAGTCAATTAACCCTGGTTTCCATCAATATCTTAGAGGACAACGCAAGTTAGGTCTGGGATATGTCTGGGATTTGCCCTCATCAGGCTCATACTTTCGCGTTTTTCACATACTTGTTGAACAGATCCTGGGTTTTTTCTGGTTTGGATCACGTAGTAGTGTGGTACCACGCTGAAACAGTCCATTAAACCTGGTTTGGATCAATATTTTAGAGGATAACCCATGTTAGGTCTAGGTTAGGCCTGGGATTTTCACTCATCAGACTCATACCTTCGCATTCTTCACATACTTGATGGCTAGATCCTGGTTTTTTTCTGGTTTGGATCACGTAGTAATGTGGTGCCACACTGAAACAGTCGATTAAACCTGGTTTCGATCAATATTTTAGAGGATAACGCAAGTTAAGTCAGGGAATGGTCTGGGATTTGACCTCATCAGACTCATACTTTCGCACACTTCACATACTCGTTGAACGGATCCTGGGTTGTTTTCTGGTTTGGATCACGTAGTAATGTGGGACCACACTGAAACAGTCAATTAAACCTGGTTTCGATCAATATTTTAGAGAATAATTCATGTTAGGTCTAGGTTAGGCCTGGGATTTGCCCTCGTCAGGCTCATACTTTCGCATATTTCTCATACTTCATGGCTAGATCCTGGGCTATTTCTGGATTGGATCAGGTAGTAATGTGGTACCACACTGAAACTGTCAATTAAACCTGGTTTCGATGAATATTTTAGAGGATAACGCAAGTTAGGTCTGGGATATGTCTGGGATTTGCCCTCATCAGGCTCATACTTTCGCATTTTTCACACACTTGTTGAACAGATCCTGGGTTTTTTCTGGTTTGGATCACGTAGTAGTGTGGTACCACACTGAAACAGTCCATTAAACCTGGTTTCGCTCAATATTTTAGAGGATAACGCATGTAAGGTCTAGGTTAGGTCTGGGATTTGCTCTCATCAGGCTCATTCTTCCGCATATTTCTCATACTTGATGGCTAGATCCTGGGTTTTTTCTGGTTTGGATCACGTAGTAATGTGGTACCACACTGAAACAGTCGATTAAACCCGGTTTCGATCAATATTTTAGAGGATAACGCAAGTTAGGTCTGGGATATGTCTGGGATTTGCCCTCATCCGGCTCATACTTTCGCGTTTTTCACATACTTGTTGAACAGATCCTGGGTTTTTTCTGGTTTGGAACACGTAGTAGTGTGGTACCACGCTGAAACAGTCCATTAAACCTGGTTTGGATCAATATTTTAGAGGATAACCCATGTTAGGTCTAGGTTAGGCCTGGGATTTTCACTCATCAGACTCATACCTTCGCATTCTTCACATACTTGATGGCTAGATCCTGGTTTTTTTCTGGTTTGGATCACGTAGTAATGTGGTACCACACTGAAACAGTCGATTAAACCTGGTTTCGATCAATATTTTAGAGGATAACGCAAGTTAAGTCAGGGAATGGTCTGGGATTTGACCTCATCAGACTCATACTTTCGCACACTTCACATACTCGTTGAACGGATCCTGGGTTATTTTCTGGTTTGGATCACATAGTAATGTGGTACCACACTGAAACAGTCGATTAAACCAGGTTTCGTCAATATTTTTGAGGATAACGCATGTTAGGTCTAGGTTAGGTCTGGGATTTTCACTCATCAGACTCATACTTTCGCATTCTTCACATACTTGTTGAACGGATCCTGGGTTTTTTCTGGTTTGGATCACGTAGTAATGTGGGACCACACTGAAACAGTCAATTAAACCTGGTTTCGATCAATATTTTAGAGAATAATTCATGTTAGGTCTAGGTTAGGCCTGGGATTTGCCCTCGTCAGGCTCATACTTTCGCATATTTCTCATACTTCATGGCTAGATCCTGGGCTATTTCTGGATTGGATCACGTAGTAATGTGGTACCACACTGAAACTGTCAATTAAACCTGGTTTCGATGAATATTTTAGAGGATAACGCAAGTTAGGTCTGGGATATGTCTGGGATTTGCCCTCATCAGGCTCATACTTTCGCGTTTTTCACACACTTGTTGAACAGATCCTGGGTTTTTTCTGGTTTGGATCACGTAGTAGTGTGGTACCACACTGAAACAGTCCATTAAACCTGGTTTCGCTCAATATTTTAGAGGATAACGCATGTAAGGTCTAGGTTAGGTCTGGGATTTGCTCTCATCAGGCTCATTCTTTCGCATATTTCTCATACTTGATGGCTAGATCCGGGGTTTTTTCTGGTTTGGATCACGTAGTAATGTGGTACCACACTGAAACAGTCGATTAAACCTGGTTTCGATCAATATTTTAGAGGATAACGCAAGTTAGGTCTGGGAATGGTCTGGGATTTGCTCTCATCAGGCTCGTACTTTCGCAACACTTCACATACTCCTTGAACAGATCCTGGGTTATTTTCTGGTTTGGATCACATAGTAATGTGGTACCACACTGAAACAGTCGATTAAACCAGGTTTCGATCAATATTTTAGAGGATAACGCATGTTAGGTCTAGGTTAGGCCTGGGATTTTCACTCATCAGACTCATACTTTCGCATTCTTCACATACTTGTTGAACGGATCCTGGGTTTTTTCTGGTTTGGATCACGTAGTAATGTGGTACCACACTGAAACGGTCAATTAAACCTGGTTTCGATCAAAATTTTAGAGGATAACGCAGGTTAGGTCTGGGATAGGTCTGGGATTTGACCTCATCAGACTCATACTTTCGCACACTTCACATACTCGTTGAACAGATCCTGGGTTATTTTCTGGTTTGGATCACATAGTAATGTGGTACCACACTGAAACAGTCGATTAAACCAGGTTTCGATCAATATTTTAGAGGAGAACGCATGTTAGGTCTAGGTTAGGCCTGGGATTTTCACTCATCAGACTCACACTTTCGCATTCTTCACATTCTTGTTGAACGGATCCTGGGTTTTTTCTGGTTTGGATCACATAGTAATGTGGTACCACACTGAAACAGTCGATTAAACCAGGTTTCGATCAATATTTTTGAGGATAACGCATGTTAGGTCTAGGTTAGGCCTGGGATTTGACCTCATCAGACTCATACTTTCGCATTCTTCACATTCTTGTTGAACGGATCCTGGGTTTTTTCTGGTTTGGATCACGTAGTAATGTGGGACCACACTGAAACAGTCAATTAAACCTGGTTTCGATCAATATTTTAGAGAATAATTCATGTTAGGTCTAGGTTTGGCCTGGGAAGTGCCTACGTCAGGCTCATACTTTCGCATATTTCTCATACTTCATGGCTAGATCCTGGGCTATTTCTGGATTGGATCACGTAGTAATGTGGTACCACACTGAAACTGTCAATTAAACCTGGTTTCGATCAATATTTTAGAGGATAACGCAAGTTAGGTCTGGGATATGTCTGGGATTTGCCACCATCAGGCTCATACTTTCGCGTTTTTCACACACTTGTTGAACAGATCCTTGGTTTTTTCTGGTTTGGATCACGTAGTAGTGTGGTACCACGCTGAAACAGTCCATTAAACCTGGTCTCGCTCAATATTTTAGAGGATAACGCATGTAAGGTCTAGGTTAGGTCTGGGATTTGCTCTCATCAGGCTCATTCTTTCGCATATTTCTCATACTTGATGGCTAGATCCTGGGTTTTTTCTGGTTTGGATCACGTAGTAATGTGGTACCACACTGAAACAGTCGATTAAACCTGGTTTCGATCAATATTTTAGAGGATAACGCAAGTTAAGTCTGGGAATGGTCTGGGATTTGACCTCATCAGACTCATACTTTCGCATTCTTCACATACTTGTTGAACGGATCCTGGGTTTTTTCTGGTTTAGATCACGTAGTAATGTGGTACCACACTGAAACAGTCGATTAAACCAGGTTTCGATCAATATTTTTGAGGATAACGCATGTTAGGTCTAGGTTAGGCCTGGGATTTGACCTCATCAGACTCATACTTTCGCATTCTTCACATACTTGTTGAACGGATCCTGGTTTTTTTCTGGTTTGGATCACGTAGTAATGTGGTACCACACTGAAACAGTCGATTAAACCTGGTTTCGATCAATATTTTAGAGGATAACGCAAGTTAGGTCTGGGATAGGTCTGGGATTTGACCTCATCAGATTCATACTTTCGCACATTTCACATACTCCTTGAACAGATCCTGGGTTATTTTCTGGTTTGGATCACATAGAAATGTGGTACCACACTGAAACAGTCGATTAAACCAGGTTTCGATCTATATTTTAGAGGATAACGCATGTTAGGTCTAGGATAGGTCTGGGATTTGCTCTCATCAGGCTGATTCTTTCGCATATTTCTCATACATGTTGAACAGATCCTAGGTTTTTTCGGGTTTGGATCACGTAGTAATGAAGTACAACACTGAAACAGTCAATTAAACCTGGTTTCCATCAATCTTTTAGAGGACAACGCATGTTAGGTCTAGGTTAGGCCTGGGATTTGCCCTCATCAGGGTCATACTGTCGCAGTTTTATCATACTTGTTGAGCGGATCCTGGGTTTTTTCTGGTTTGGTTCACGTAGTAATGTGGTACCACACTGAAACATTCAATTAAACCTGGTCTCGATAAATATTTTAGAGGATAACGCATGTTAGGTTTGGGTTGGGTCTAGGATTTGCCCTCATCAGGCTCATACTTTCGCATATTTCTCATACTTCATGGCTAGATCCTGGGCTGTTTCTGGATTGTATCACGTAGTAATGTGGTACCACGCTGAAACAGTCCATTAAACCTGGTTTGGATCAATATTTTAGAGGATAACGCATGTTAGGTCTAGGTTAGGCCTGGGATTTTCACTCATCAGACTCATACTTTCGCATTCTTCACATACTTGTTGAACGGATCCTGGGTTATTTCTGGTTTGGATCACGTAGTAATGTGGGACCACACTGAAACAGTCAATTAAACCTGGTTCCGATCAATATTTTAGAGAATAATTCATGTTAGGTCTAGGTTAGGTCTGGGATTTGCCCACATCAGGCTCATTCTTTCGCATATTTCTCATACATGTTGAACAGATCCTGGGTTTTTTCTGGTTTGGATCACGTAGTAATGTGGGACCACACTGAAACAATCAATTAAACCTGGTCTTGATAAATATTTTAGAGGATAACGCATGTTAGGTCTGGGTTAGGTCTAGGATTTGCCCTCATCAGGCTCATACTTTCGCATATTTCTCATACTTCAAGGCTAGATCCTGGGCTGTTTCTGGATTGTATCACGTAGTAATGTGGTACCACGCTGAAACAGTCAATTAAACCTGGTTTCGATCAGTATTTTAGAGGATAACGCAAGTTAGGTCTGGGATAGTTCTAGGATTTGCCCTCATCAGGCTCTTACTTTCGCATATTTCTCATACTTCATGGCTAGATCCTGGGCTATTTCTGGATTGGATCACGTAGTAAAGTGGTACCACACTGAAACATTCAATGAAACCTGGTCTGGATAAATATTTTAGAGGTTAGCGCATCTTAGGTCTGGGTTAGGTCTAAGATTTGCCCTCATCAGGCTCACAGTTTAGCGTTTTTCACATACTTGTTGAACAGATCCTGGGTTCTTTCTGGTTTGGATCACGAAGTAATGTGGTACCACACTGAAACAGTCCATTAAACCTGGTTTCGCTCAATATTTTAAAGGATAACGCATGTAAGGTCTAGGTTAGGTCTGGGATTTGCTCTCATCAGGCTCATTCTTTCGCATATTTCTCATACTTGATGGCTAGAACCAGGGTTTTTTCTGGTTTGGATCACGTAGTAATGTGGTACCACACTGAAACAGTCGATTAAAGCTGGTTTCGATCAATATTTTAGAGGATAACGCAAGTTAGGTCTGGGAATGGTCTGGGATTTGACCTCATCAGACTCATACTTTCGCAACACTTCACATACTCCTTGAACAGATCCTGGGTTATTTTCTGGTTTGGATCACATAGTAATGTGGTACCACACTGAAACAGTCGATTAAACCAGGTTTCGATCAATATTTTAGAGGATAACGCATGTTAGGTCCAGGTTAGGCCTGGGATTTTCACTCATCAGACTCATACTTTCGCATTCTTCACATACTTGTTGAACGGATCCTGGGTTTTTTCTGGTTTGGAACACGTAGTAATGTGGTACCACACTGAAACGGTCAATTAAACCTGGTTTCGATCAATATTTTAGAGGATAACGCAAGTTAGGTCTGGGATAGGTCTGGGATTTGACCTCATCAGACTCATACTTTCGCACACTTCACGTACTCGTTGAACAGATCCTGGGTTATTTTCTGGTTTGGATCACATAGTAATGTGGTACCACACTGAAACAGTCGATTAAACCAGGTTTCGATCAATATTTTAGAGAATAATTCATGTTAGGTCAAAGTTAGGTCTGGGATTTGCCCTCATCAGGCTCATTCTTTCGCATATTTCTCATACTTGATGGCTAGATCCTGGGCTTTTTCTGGATTGCATCACGTAGTAATGTAGTACCACACTGAAACAGACAATGAAACCTGGTTTCCATCAATATTTTAGAGGACAACGCATGTTAGGTCTAGGTAAGGCCTGAGATTTTCACTGATCGGACTCATACTTTCGCATTTTTCACATACTTGTTGAACGGATCCTGGGTTTTTTCTGGTTTGGATCACGTAGTAATGTGGTGCCACACTGAAACATTCAATTAAACCTGGTCTTGACAAATATTTTAGAGGCTAACGCATGTTAGGTCTGGGTTAGGTCTAGGATTTGCCCTCATCAGGCTCACACTTTCGCATATTTCTCATACTTCATGGCTACATCCTGGGCTTTTTCTGGATTGCATCACGTAGTAATGAAGTACAACACTGAAACAGTCAATTAAACCTGGTTTCCATCAATATCTTAGAGGACAACGCAAGTTAGGTCTGGGATAGGTCTTGGATTTGCCCTCATCAGGCTCATACTTTCGCGTTTCTCACATACTTGTTGAACAGATCCTGGGTTTTTTCTGGTTTGGATCACGTAGTAGTGTGGTACCACACTGAAACAGTCCATTATACCTGGTTTGGATCAATATTTTAGAGGATAACGCATGTTAGGTCTATGTTAGGTCTGGGATTTTCACTCATCAGACTCATACTTTCGCAGTCTTCACATACCTGTTGAACGGATCCTGGGTTTTTTCTGGTTTGGATCACGTAGTAATGTGGAACCACACTGAAACAGTCGATTAAACCTGGTTTCGATCAATATTTTAGAGGATAACGCAAGTTAGGTCTGGGATATGTCTGGGATTTGCCCTCATCAGGCTCATACTTTCGCATTTTTCACACACTTGTTGAACAGATCCTGGGTTATTTTCTGGTTTGGATCACATAGTAATGTGGTACCACACTGAAACAGACGATTAAACCAGGTTTCGATCAATATTTTTGAGGATAACGCATGTTAGGTCTAGGTTAGGCCTGGGATTTTCACTCATCAGACTCATACTTTCGCATTCTTCACATACTTGTTGAACGGATCCTGGGTTTTTTCTGGTTTGGATCACGTAGTAATGTGGGACCACACTGAAACAGTCAATTAAACCTGGTTTCGATCAATATTTTAGAGAATAATTCATGTTAGGTCTAGGTCAGGTCTGGGATTTGCTGTCATCAGGCTCATTCTTTCGCATATTTCTCATACTTGATGGCTAGATCCTGGGCTTTTTCTGGATTGCATCAGGTAGTAACGAAGTACAACACTGAAACAGTCAATTAACCCTGGTTTCCATCAATATCTTAGAGGACAACGCAAGTTAGGTCTGGGATATGTCTGGGATTTGCCCTCATCAGGCTCATACTTTCGCGTTTTTCACATACTTGTTGAACAGATCCTGGGTTTTTTCTGGTTTGGATCACGTAGTAGTGTGGTACCACGCTGAAACAGTCCATTAAACCTGGTTTGGATCAATATTTTAGAGGATAACCCATGTTAGGTCTAGGTTAGGCCTGGGATTTTCACTCATCAGACTCATACCTTCGCATTCTTCACATACTTGATGGCTAGATCCTGGTTTTTTTCTGGTTTGGATCACGTAGTAATGTGGTACCACACTGAAACAGTCGATTAAACCTGGTTTCGATCAATATTTTAGAGGATAACGCAAGTTAAGTCAGGGAATGGTCTGGGATTTGACCTCATCAGACTCATACTTTCGCACACTTCACATACTCGTTGAACGGATCCTGGGTTGTTTTCTGGTTTGGATCACGTAGTAATGTGGGACCACACTGAGACAGTCAATTAAACCTGGTTTCGATCAATATTTTAGAGAATAATTCATGTTAGGTCTAGGTTAGGCCTGGGATTTGCCCTCGTCAGGCTCATACTTTCGCATATTTCTCATACTTCATGGCTAGATCCTGGGCTATTTCTGGATTGGATCAGGTAGTAATGTGGTACCACACTGAAACTGTCAATTAAACCTGGTTTCGATGAATATTTTAGAGGATAACGCAAGTTAGGTCTGGGATATGTCTGGGATTTGCCCTCATCAGGCTCATACTTTCGCATTTTTCACACACTTGTTGAACAGATCCTGGGTTTTTTCTGGTTTGGATCACGTAGTAGTGTGGTACCACACTGAAACAGTCCATTAAACCTGGTTTCGCTCAATATTTTAGAGGATAACGCATGTAAGGTCTAGGTTAGGTCTGGGATTTGCTCTCATCAGGCTCATTCTTCCGCATATTTCTCATACTTGATGGCTAGATCCTGGGTTTTTTCTGGTTTGGATCACGTAGTAATGTGGTACCACACTGAAACAGTCGATTAAACCTGGTTTCGATCAATATTTTAGAGGATAACGCAAGTTAGGTCTGGGAATGGTCTGGTATTTGCTCTCATCAGGCTCGTACTTTCGCATTCTTCACATTCTTGTTGAACGGATCCTGGGTTTTTTCTGGTTTGGATCACGTAGTAATGTGGGACCACACTGAAACAGTCAATTAAACCTGGTTTCGATCAATATTTTAGAGAATAATTCATGTTAGGTCTAGGTTAGGCCTGGGAAGTGCCCTCGTCAGGCTCATACTTTCGCATATTTCTCATACTTCATGGCTAGATCCTGGGCTATTTCTGGATTGGATCACGTAGTAAAGTGGTACCACACTGAAACATTCAATGAAACCTGGTCTGGATAAATATTTTAGAGGTTAGCGCATCTTAGGTCTGGGTTAGGTCTAAGATTTGCCCTCATCAGGCTCACAGTTTAGCGTTTTTCACATACTTGTTGAACAGATCCTGGGTTTTTTCTGGTTTGGATCACGAAGTAATGTGGTACCACACTGAAACAGTCCATTAAACCTGGTTTCGCTCAATATTTTAAAGGATAACGCATGTAAGGTCTAGGTTAGGTCTGGGATTTGCTCTCATCAGGCTCATTCTTTCGCATATTTCTCATACTTGATGGCTAGAACCAGGGTTTTTTCTGGTTTGGATCACGTAGTAATGTGGTACCACACTGAAACAGTCGATTAAAGCTGGTTTCGATCAATATTTTAGAGGATAACGCAAGTTAGGTCTGGGAATGGTCTGGGATTTGACCTCATCAGACTCATACTTTCGCAACACTTCACATACTCCTTGAACAGATCCTGGGTTATTTTCTGGTTTGGATCACATAGTAATGTGGTACCACACTGAAACAGTCGATTAAACCAGGTTTCGATCAATATTTTAGAGGATAACGCATGTTAGGTCCAGGTTAGGCCTGGGATTTTCACTCATCAGACTCATACTTTCGCATTCTTCACATACTTGTTGAACGGATCCTGGGTTTTTTCTGGTTTGGAACACGTAGTAATGTGGTACCACACTGAAACGGTCAATTAAACCTGGTTTCGATCAATATTTTAGAGGATAACGCAAGTTAGGTCTGGGATAGGTCTGGGATTTGCCCTCATCAGGCTCATACTTTCGCATTCTTCACATACTTGTTGAACTGATCCTGGGTTTTTTCTGGTTTGGATCACGTAGTAATGTGGTACCACACTGAAACGGTCAATTAAACCTGGTTTCGATCAAAATTTTAGAGTATAACGCAAGTTAGGTCTGGGATAGGTCTGGGATTTGACCTCATCAGACTCATACTTTCGCACACTTCACGTACTCGTTGAACAGATCCTGGGTTATTTTCTGGTTTGGATCACATAGTAATGTGGTACCACACTGAAACAGTCGATTAAACCAGGTTTCGATCAATATTTTAGAGAATAATTCATGTTAGGTCAAGGTTAGGTCTGGGATTTGCTCTCATCAGGCTCATTCTTTCGCATATTTCTCATACTTCATGGCTAGATGCTGGGCTGTTTCTGGATTGTGTCACGTAGTAATGTGGTACCACGCTGAAACAGTCAATTTAACCTGGATTCGATCAATATTTTAGAGGATAACGCAAGTTAGGTCTGGGATAGGTCTAGGATTTGCCCTAATCAGGCTCTTACTTTCGCATATTTCTCATACTTCATGGCTAGATCCTGGCCTATTTCTGGATTGGATCACGTAGTAAAGTGGTACCACATTGAAACATTCAATGAAACCTCGTCTGGATAAATATTTTAGAGGGTAACGCATCTTAGGTCTGGGTTAGGTCTAAGATTTGCCCTCATCAGGCTCACAGTTTCGCGTTTTTCACATACTTGTTGAACAGATCCTGGGTTTTTTCTGGTTTGGATCACGAAGTAGTGTGGTACCACACTGAAACAGTCAATGAAACCTGGTTTGGATCAATATTTTAGAGGATAACGGAAGTTAGGTCTAGGTTAGGTCTGGGATTTGCTCTCATCAGGCTCATTCATTCGCATATTTCTCATACTTGATGGCTAGATCCTGGGCTGTTTCTGGATTGTATCACGTAGTAATGGGGTACCACGCTGAAACAGCCAATTAAACCTGGTTTCGATCAATATTTTAGAGGATAACGCAAGTTAGGTCTGGGATAGGTCTAGGATTTGCCCTCATCAGGCTCTTACTTTCGCATATTTCTCATACTTCATGGCTAGATCCTGGGCTATTTCTGGATTGGATCACGTAGTAAAGTGGTAACACACTGAAACATTCAATGGAACCTGGTCTGGATAAATATTTTAGAGGATAACGCATCTTAGGTCTGGGTTAGGTCTAAGATTTGCCCTCATCAGGCTCACAATTTAGCGTTTTTCACATACTTCTTGAACAGATCCTGGGCTTTCTCTGGTTTGGATCACGAAGTAGTGTGGTACCTCACTGAAACAGTCCATTAAACCTGGTTTCGCTCAATATTTTAGAGGATAACGCATGTTAGGTCTAGGATAGGTCTGGGATTTGCTCTCATCAGGCTCATTCATTCGCATATTTCTCATACTTGATGGCTAGATCCTGGGCTTTTTCTGGATTGCACCACGTAGTAATGTAGTACCACACTGAAACAGCCAATTAAACCTGGTTTCGATCAATATTTTAGAGGATAACGCAAGTTAGGTCTGGGATAGGTCTAGGATTTGCCCTCATCAGACTCTTACTTTCGCATATTTCTCATACTTCATGGCTAGATCCTGGGCTATTTCTGGATTGGATCACGTAGTAAAGTGGTAACACACTGAAACATTCAATGGAACCTGGTCTGGATAAATATTTTAGAGGATAACGCATCTTAGGTCTGGGTTAGGTCTAAGATTTGCCCTCATCAGGCTCACAATTTAGCGTTTTTCACATACTTCTTGAACAGATCCTGGGCTTTCTCTGGTTTGGATCACGAAGTAGTGTGGTACCTCACTGAAACAGTCCATTAAACCTGGTTTCGCTCAATATTTTAGAGGATAACGCATGTTAGGTCTAGGTTAGGTCTGGGATTTGCTCTCATCAGGCTCATTCTTTCGCATATTTCTCATACTTGATGGCTAGATCCTGGGCTTTTTCTGGATTGCATCACGTAGTAATGTAGTACCACACTGAAACAGTCAATGAAACCTGGTTTCCATCAATATTTTAGTGGACAACGTAAGTTAGGTCTAGGTGAGGCCTGAGATTTTCACTGATCAGACTCATACTTTCGCATTCTTCACATACTTGTTGAACGGATCCTGGGATTTTTCTGGTTTTGATCACGTAGTAGTGTGGTACCACACTGAAACATTCAATTAAACCTGGTCTTGATAAATATTTTAGAGAATAATGCATGTTAGGTCTGGGTTAGGTCCAGGATTTGTCCTCATCAGGCTCATACTTTCGCATATTTCTCATACTTGATGGCTAGATCCTGGGCTTTTTCTGGATTGCATCACGTAGTAATGAAGTACAACACTGAAACGTGTCAATTAAACCTGGTTTCGATCAATATTTTAGAGAATAATTCATGTTAGGTCTAGGTTAGGTCTGGGATTTGCTCTCATCAGGCTCATTCTTTCGCATATTTCTCATACTTGATGGCTAGATCCTGGGCTTTTTCTGGATTGCATCACGTAGTAATGAAGTACAACACTGAAACAGTCAATTAAACCTGGTTTCCATCAATCTTTTAGTGGACAACGCATGTTAGGTCTAGGTTAGGCCTGGGATTTGCCCTCATCAGGGTCATACTGTCGCAGTTTTAACATACTTGTTGAGCGGATCCTGGGTTTTTTCTGGTTTGGTTCACGTAGTAATGTGGTACCACACTGAAATATTCAATTAAACCGGGTTTTGATAAATATTTTAGAGGACAACGCAAGTTATGTCTGGGATATGTCTGGGATTTGCTCTCATCAGGCTCATACTTTCACGTTTTTCACATACTTGTTGAACAGATCCTGGGTTTTTTCTGGTTTGGATCACGTAGTAATGTGGGACCACACTGAAACGATCAATTAAACCTGGCCTTGATAAATATTTTAAAGGATAACGCAAGTTAGGTCTGGGATTGGCCTGGGATTTGATATCATCAGACTCATACTTTCGCACACTTCACATACTCGTTGAACAGATCCTGGGTTATTTTCTGATTTGGATCACATAGTAATGTGGTACCACACCGAAACAGTCGATTAAACCAGGTTTCGATCAATATTTTTGAGGATAACGCATGTTAGGTCTAGGTTAGGCCTGGGATTTTCACTCATCAGACTCATACTTTCGCATTCTTCACATACTTGTTGAACGGATCCTGGGTTTTTTCTGGTTTGGATCACGTAGTAATGTGGGACCACACTGAAACAGTCAATTAAACCTGGTTTCGATCAATATTTTAGAGAATAATTCATGTTAGCTCTAGGTCAGGTCTGGGATTTGCTCTCATCAGGCTCATTCTTTCGCATATTTCTCATACTTGATGGCTAGATCCTGGGCTTCTTCTGGATTGCATCACGTAGTAATGAAGTACAACACTGAAACAGTCAATTAAACCTGGTTTCCATCAATATCTTACAGGACAACGCAAGTTAGGTCTGGGATATGTCTGGGATTTGCCCTCATCAGGCTCATACTTTCGCGTTTTTCACATACTTGTTGAACAGATCCTGGGTTTTTTCTGGTTTGGATCACTTAGTAGTGTGGTACCACGCTGAAACAGTCCATTAAACCTGGTTTGGATCAATATTTTAGAGGATAACGCATGTTAGGTCTAGGTTAGGCCTGGGATTTTCACTCATCAGACTCATACTTTCGCATTCTTCACATACTTGTTGAACGGATCCTGGGTTATTTCTGGTTTGGATCACGTAGTAATGTGGGACCACACTGAAACAGTCAATTAAACCTGGTTTCGATCAATATTTTAGAGAATAATTCATGTTAGGTCTAGGTTAGGTCTGGGATTTGCCCACATCAGGCTCATTCTTTCGCATATTTCTCATACATGTTGAACAGATCCTGGGTTTTTTCTGGTTTGGATCACGTAGTAATGTGGGACCACACTGAAACAATCAATTAAACCTGGTCTTGATAAATATTTTAGAGGATAACGCATGTTAGGTCTGGGTTAGGTCTAGGATTTGCCCTCATCAGGCTCATACTTTCGCATATTTCTCATACTTCAAGGCTAGATCCTGGGCTGTTTCTGGATTGTATCACGTAGTAATGTGGTACCACGCTGAAACAGTCAATTAAACCTGGTTTCGATCAATATTTTAGAGGATAACGCAAGTTAGGTCTGGGATAGTTCTAGGATTTGCCCTCATCAGGCTCTTACTTTCGCATATTTCTCATACTTCATGGCTAGATCCTGGGCTATTTCTGGATTGGATCACGTAGTAAAGTGGTACCACACTGAAACATTCAATGAAACCTGGTCTGGATAAATATTTTAGAGGTTAGCGCATCTTAGGTCTGGGTTAGGTCTAAGATTTGCCCTCATCAGGCTCACAGTTTAGCGTTTTTCACATACTTGTTGAACAGATCCTGGGTTTTTTCTGGTTTGGATCACGAAGTAATGTGGTACCACACTGAAACAGTCCATTAAACCTGGTTTCGCTCAATATTTTAAAGGATAACGCATGTAAGGTCTAGGTTAGGTCTGGGATTTGCTCTCATCAGGCTCATTCTTTCGCATATTTCTCATACTTGATGGCTAGAACCAGGGTTTTTTCTGGTTTGGATCACGTAGTAATGTGGTACCACACTGAAACAGTCGATTAAAGCTGGTTTCGATCAATATTTTAGAGGATAACGCAAGTTAGGTCTGGGAATGGTCTGGGATTTGACCTCATCAGACTCATACTTTCGCAACACTTCACATACTCCTTGAACAGATCCTGGGTTATTTTCTGGTTTGGATCACATAGTAATGTGGTACCACACTGAAACAGTCGATTAAACCAGGTTTCGATCAATATTTTAGAGGATAACGCATGTTAGGTCCAGGTTAGGCCTGGGATTTTCACTCATCAGACTCATACTTTCGCATTCTTCACATACTTGTTGAACGGATCCTGGGTTTTTTCTGGTTTGGAACACGTAGTAATGTGGTACCACACTGAAACGGTCAATTAAACCTGGTTTCGATCAATATTTTAGAGGATAACGCAAGTTAGGTCTGGGATAGGTCTGGGATTTGCCCTCATCAGGCTCATACTTTCGCATTCTTCACATACTTGTTGAACTGATCCTGGGTTTTTTCTGGTTTGGATCACGTAGTAATGTGGTACCACACTGAAACGGTCAATTAAACCTGGTTTCGATCAAAATTTTAGAGTATAACGCAAGTTAGGTCTGGGATAGGTCTGGGATTTGACCTCATCAGACTCATACTTTCGCACACTTCACGTACTCGTTGAACAGATCCTGGGTTATTTTCTGGTTTGGATCACATAGTAATGTGGTACCACACTGAAACAGTCGATTAAACCAGGTTTCGATCAATATTTTAGAGAATAATTCATGTTAGGTCAAGGTTAGGTCTGGGATTTGCTCTCATCAGGCTCATTCTTTCGCATATTTCTCATACTTCATGGCTAGATGCTGGGCTGTTTCTGGATTGTGTCACGTAGTAACGTGGTACCACGCTGAAACAGTCAATTTAACCTGGATTCGATCAATATTTTAGAGGATAACGCAAGTTAGGTCTGGGATAGGTCTAGGATTTGCCCTAATCAGGCTCTTACTTTCGCATATTTCTCATACTTCATGGCTAGATCCTGGCCTATTTCTGGATTGGATCACGTAGTAAAGTGGTACCACATTGAAACATTCAATGAAACCTCGTCTGGATAAATATTTTAGAGGGTAACGCATCTTAGGTCTGGGTTAGGTCTAAGATTTGCCCTCATCAGGCTCACAGTTTCGCGTTTTTCACATACTTGTTGAACAGATCCTGGGTTTTTTCTGGTTTGGATCACGAAGTAGTGTGGTACCACACTGAAACAGTCAATGAAACCTGGTTTGGATCAATATTTTAGAGGATAACGGAAGTTAGGTCTAGGTTAGGTCTGGGATTTGCTCTCATCAGGCTCATTCATTCGCATATTTCTCATACTTGATGGCTAGATCCTGGGCTTTTTCTGGATTGCATCACGTAGTAATGTAGTACCACACTGAAACAGACAATGAAACCTGGTTTCCATCAATATTTTAGAGGACAACGCATGTTAGGTCTAGGTAAGGCCTGAGATTTTCACTGATCGGACTCATACTTTCGCATTTTTCACATACTTGTTGAACGGATCCTGGGTTTTTTCTGGTTTGGATCACGTAGTAATGTGGTACCACAATGAAACGGTCAATTAAACCTGGTTTCGATCAATATTTTAGAGAATAATTCATGTTAGGTCAAAGTTAGGTCTGGGATTTGCCCTCATCAGGCTCATTCTTTCGCATATTTCTCAAACTTGATGGCTAGATCCTGGGCTTTTTCTGGATTGCATCACGTAGTAATGTGGTACCACACTGAAACATTCAATTAAACCTGGTCTTGACAAATATTTTAGAGGCTAACGCATGTTAGGTCTGGGTTAGGTCTAGGATTTGCCCTCATCAGGCTCATACTTTCGCATATTTCTCATACTTCATGGCTACATCCTGGGCTTTTTCTGGATTGCATCACGTAGTAATGAAGTACAACACTGAAACAGTCAATTAAACCTGGTTTCCATCAATATCTTAGAGGACAACGCAAGTTAGGTCTGGGATAGGTCTTGGATTTGCCCTCATCAGGCTCATACTTTCGCGTTTCTCACATACTTGTTGAACAGATCCTGGGTTTTTTCTGGTTTGGATCACGTAGTAGTGTGGTACCACACTGAAACAGTCCATTATACCTGGTTTGGATCAATATTTTAGAGGATAACGCATGTTAGGTCTAGGTTAGGTCTGGGATTTTCACTCATCAGACTCATACTTTCGCAGTCTTCACATACCTGTTGAACGGATCCTGGGTTTTTTCTGGTTTGGATCACGTAGTAATGTGGAACCACACTGAAACAGTCGATTAAACCTGGTTTCGATCAATATTTTAGAGGATAACGCAAGTTAAGTCTGGGATTGGTCTGGGATTAGACCTCATCAGACTCATACTTTCGCACACGTCACATACTCGTTGAACAGATCCTGGGTTATTTTCTGGTTTGGATCACATAGTAATGTGGTACCACACTGAAACAGACGATTAAACCAGGTTTCGATCAATATTTTTGAGGATAACGCATGTTAGGTCTAGGTTAGGCCTGGGATTTTCACTCATCAGACTCATACTTTCGCATTCTTCACATACTTGTTGAACGGATCCTGGGTTTTTTCTGGTTTGGATCACGTAGTAATGTGGGACCACACTGAAACAGTCAATTAAACCTGGTTTCGATCAATATTTTAGAGAATAATTCATGTTAGGTCTAGGTCAGGTCTGGGATTTGCTGTCATCAGGCTCATTCTTTCGCATATTTCTCATACTTGATGGCTAGATCCTGGGCTTTTTCTGGATTGCATCAGGTAGTAACGGAGTACAACACTGAAACAGTCAATTAACCCTGGTTTCCATCAATATCTTAGAGGACAACGCAAGTTAGGTCTGGGATATGTCTGGGATTTGCCCTCATCAGGCTCATACTTTCGCGTTTTTCACATACTTGTTGAACAGATCCTGGGTTTTTTCTGGTTTGGATCACGTAGTAGTGTGGTACCACGCTGAAACAGTCCATTAAACCTGGTTTGGATCAATATTTTAGAGGATAACCCATGTTAGGTCTAGGTTAGGCCTGGGATTTTCACTCATCAGACTCATACCTTCGCATTCTTCACATACTTGATGGCTAGATCCTGGTTTTTTTCTGGTTTGGATCACGTAGTAATGTGGTACCACACTGAAACAGTCGATTAAACCTGGTTTCGATCAATATTTTAGAGGATAACGCAAGTTAAGTCAGGGAATGGTCTGGGATTTGACCTCATCAGACTCATACTTTCGCACACTTCACATACTCGTTGAACGGATCCTGGGTTATTTTCTGGTTTGGATCACGTAGTAATGTGGGACCACACTGAAACAGTCAATTAAACCTGGTTTCGATCAATATTTTAGAGAATAATTCATGTTAGGTCTAGGTTAGGCCTGGGATTTGCCCTCGTCAGGCTCATACCTTCGCATATTTCTCATACTTCATGGCTAGATCCTGGGCTATTTCTGGATTGGATCAGGTAGTAATGTGGTACCACACTGAAACTGTCAATTAAACCTGGTTTCGATGAATATTTTAGAGGATAACGCAAGTTAGGTCTGGGATATGTCTGGGATTTGCCCTCATCAGGCTCATACTTTCGCATTTTTCACACACTTGTTGAACAGATCCTGGGTTTTTTCTGGTTTGGATCACGTAGTAGTGTGGTACCACACTGAAACAGTCCATTAAACCTGGTTTCGCTCAATATTTTAGAGGATAACGCATGTAAGGTCTAGGTTAGGTCTGGGATTTGCTCTCATCAGGCTCATTCTTTCGCATATTTCTCATACTTGATGGCTAGATCCTGGGTTTTTTCTGGTTTGGATCACGTAGTAATGTGGTACCACACTGAAACAGTCGATTAAACCTGGTTTCGATCAATATTTTAGAGGATAACGCAAGTTAGGTCTGGGAATGGTCTGGGATTTGCTCTCATCAGGCTCGTACTTTCGCAACACTTCACATACTCCTTGAACAGATCCTGGGTTATTTTCTGGTTTGGATCACATAGTAATGTGGTACCACACTGAAACAGTCGATTAAACCAGGTTTCGATCAATATTTTAGAGGATAACGCATGTTAGGTCTAGGTTAGGCCTGGGATTTTCACTCATCAGACTCATACTTTCGCATTCTTCACATACTTGTTGAACGGATCCTGGGTTTTTTCTGGTTTGGATCACGTAGTAATGTGGTACCACACTGAAACGGTCAATTAAACCTGGTTTCGATCAAAATTTTAGAGGATAACGCAGGTTAGGTCTGGGATAGGTCTGGGATTTCACCTCATCAGACTCATACTTTCGCACACTTCACATACTCGTTGAACAGATCCTGGGTTATTTTCTGGTTTGGATCACATAGTAATGTGGTACCACACTGAAACAGTCGATTAAACCAGGTTTCGATCAATATTTTAGAGGAGAACGCATGTTAGGTCTAGGTTAGGCCTGGGATTTTCACTCATCAGACTCATACTTTCGCATTCTTCACATTCTTGTTGAACGGATCCTGGGTTTTTTCTGGTTTGGATCACATAGTAATGTGGTACCACACTGAAACAGTCGATTAAACCAGGTTTCGATCAATATTTTTGAGGATAACGCATGTTAGGTCTAGGTTAGGCCTGGGATTTGACCTCATCAGGGTCATACTTTCGCATTCTTCACATTCTTGTTGAACGGATCCTGGGTTTTTTCTGGTTTGGATCACGTAGTAATGTGGGACCACACTGAAACAGTCAATTAAACCTGGTTTCGATCAATATTTTAGAGAATAATTCATGTTAGGTCTAGGTTAGGCCTGGGAAGTGCCCTCGTCAGGCACATACTTTCGCATATTTCTCATACTTCATGGCTAGATCCTGGGCTATTTCTGGATTGGATCACGTAGTAATGTGGTACCACACTGAAACTGTCAATTAAACCTGGTTTCGATCAATATTTTAGAGGATAACGCAAGTTAGGTCTGGGATATGTCTGGGATTTGCCACCATCAGGCTCATACTTTCGCGTTTTTCACACACTTGTTGAACAGATCCTGGGTTTTTTCTGGTTTGGATCACGTAGTAGTGTGGTACCACGCTGAAACAGTCCATTAAACCTGGTCTCGCTCAATATTTTAGAGGATAACGCATGTAAGGTCTAGGTTAGGTCTGGGATTTGCTCTCATCAGGCTCATTCTTTCGCATATTTCTCATACTTGATGGCTAGATCCTGGGTTTTTTCTGGTTTGGATCACGTAGTAATGTGGTACCACACTGAAACAGTCGATTAAACCTGGTTTCGATCAATATTTTAGAGGATAACGCAAGTTAAGTCTGGGAATGGTCTGGGATTTGACCTCATCAGACTCATACTTTCGCATTCTTCACATACTTGTTGAACGGATCCTGGGTTTTTTCTGGTTTAGATCACGTAGTAATGTGGTACCACACTGAAACAGTCGATTAAACCAGGTTTCGATCAATATTTTTGAGGATAACGCATGTTAGGTCTAGGTTAGGCCTGGGATTTGACCTCATCAGACTCATACTTTCGCATTCTTCACATACTTGTTGAACGGATCCTGGTTTTTTTCTGGTTTGGATCACGTAGTAATGTGGTACCACACTGAAACAGTCGATTACACCTGGTTTCGATCAATATTTTAGAGGATAACGCAAGTTAGGACTGGGATAGGTCTGGGATTTGACCTCATCAGATTCATACTTTCGCACATTTCACATACTCCTTGAACAGATCCTGGGTTATTTTCTGGTTTGGATCACATAGAAATGTGGTACCACACTGAAACAGTCGATTAAACCAGGTTTCGATCTATATTTTAGAGGATAACGCATGTTAGGTCTAGGATAGGTCTGGGATTTGCTCTCATCAGGCTGATTCTTTCGCATATTTCTCATACATGTTGAACAGATCCTAGGTTTTTTCGGGTTTGGATCACGTAGTAATGAAGTACAACACTGAAACAGTCAATTAAACCTGGTTTCCATCAATCTTTTAGAGGACAACGCATGTTAGGTCTAGGTTAGGCCTGGGATTTGCCCTCATCAGGGTCATACTGTCGCAGTTTTAACATACTTGTTGAGCGGATCCTGGGTTTTTTCTGGTTTGGTTCACGTAGTAATGTGGTACCACACTGAAACATTCAATTAAACCTGGTCTCGATAAATATTTTAGAGGATAACGCATGTTAGGTTTGGGTTGGGTCTAGGATTTGCCCTCATCAGGCTCATACTTTCGCATATTTCTCATACTTCATGGCTAGATCCTGGGCTGTTTCTGGATTGTATCACGTAGTAATGTGGTACCACGCTGAAACAGTCGATTAAACCTGGTTTCGATCAATATTTTAGAGGATAACGCAAGTTAAGTCTGGGATAGGTCTGGGATTTGACCTCATCAGACTCATACTTTCGCATTCTTCACATACTTGTTGAACGGATCCTGGGTTTTTTCTGGTTTGGATCACGTAGTAATGTGGGACCACACCGAAACAGTCGACTAAACCTGGTTTCGATCAATATTTTAGAGGATAACGCATGTTAGGTCTAGGTTAGGCCTGGGATTTTCCCTGATCAGGCTCATACTTTCGCATTCTTCACATACTTGTTGAACGGATCCTGTGTTTTTTCTGGTTTGGATCACGTAGTAATGTGGTACCACACTGAAACATTCAATTAAACCTGGACTTGATAAATATTTTAGAGAATAACGCATGTTAGGTCTGGGTTAGGTCTAGGATTTGCCCTCATCGGGCTCATACTTTCGCATATTTCTCATACTTCATGGCTAGATCCTGGGCTGTTTCTGGATTGTATCACGTAGTAATGTGGTACCACGCTGAAACAGTCAATTAAACCTGGTTTTGATCAATATTTTAGAGAATAATTCATGTTAGGTAAAGGTTAGGTCTGGGATTTGCTCTCATCAGGCTCATTCTTTCGCATATTTCTCATACATGTTGAACAGATACTGGGTTTTTTCTGGTTTGGATCACGTAGTAATGTGGGACCACACAGAAACAATCAATTAAACCTGATCTTGATAAATATTTTAGAGGATAACGCATGTTAGGTCTGGGTTAAGTCTAGGATTTGCTCTCATCAGGCTCATACTTTCGCATATTTCTCATACTTCATGGCTAGATCCTGGGATGTTTCTGGATTGTATCACGTAGTAATGGGGTACCACGCTGAAACAGCCAATTAAACCTGGTTTCGATCAATATTTTAGAGGATAACGCAAGTTAGGTCTGGGATAGGTCTAGGATTTGCCCTCATCAGGCTCTTACTTTCGCATATTTCTCATACTTCATGGCTAGATCCTGGGCTATTTCTGGATTGGATCACGTAGTAAAGTGGTAACACACTGAAACATTCAATGGAACCTGGTCTGGATAAATATTTTAGAGGATAACGCATCTTAGGTCTGGGTTAGGTCTAAGATTTGCCCTCATCAGGCTCACAATTTAGCGTTTTTCACATACTTCTTGAACAGATCCTGGGCTTTCTCTGGTTTGGATCACGAAGTAGTGTGGTACCTCACTGAAACAGTCCATTAAACCTGGTTTCGCTCAATATTTTAGAGGATAACGCATGTTAGGTCTAGGTTAGGTCTGGGATTTGCTCTCATCAGGCTCATTCATTCGCATATTTCTCATACTTGATGGCTAGATCCTGGGCTTTTTCTGGATTGCATCACGTAGTAATGTAGTACCACACTGAAACAGCCAATTAAACCTGGTTTCGATCAATATTTTAGAGGATAACGCAAGTTAGGTCTGGGATAGGTCTAGGATTTGCCCTCATCAGACTCTTACTTTCGCATATTTCTCATACTTCATGGCTAGATCCTGGGCTATTTCTGGATTGGATCACGTTGTAAAGTGGTAACACACTGAAACATTCAATGGAACCTGGTCTGGATAAATATTTTAGAGGATAACGCATCTTAGGTCTGGGTTAGGTCTAAGATTTGCCCTCATCAGGCTCACAATTTAGCGTTTTTCACATACTTCTTGAACAGATCCTGGGCTTTCTCTGGTTTGGATCACGAAGTAGTGTGGTACCTCACTGAAACAGTCCATTAAACCTGGTTTCGCTCAATATTTTAGAGGATAACGCATGTTAGGTCTAGGTTAGGTCTGGGATTTGCTCTCATCAGGCTCATTCTTTCGCATATTTCTCATACTTGATGGCTAGATCCTGGGCTTTTTCTGGATTGCATCACGTAGTAATGTAGTACCACACTGAAACAGTCAATGAAACCTGGTTTCCATCAATATTTTAGAGGACAACGCAAGTTAGGTCTAGGTGAGGCCTGAGATTTTCACTGATCAGACTCATACTTTCGCATTCTTCACATACTTGTTGAACGGATCCTGGGATTTTTCTGGTTTTGATCACGTAGTAGTGTGGTACCACACTGAAACATTCAATTAAACCTGGTCTTGATAAATATTTTAGAGAATAACGCATGTTAGGTCTGGGTTAGGTCCAGTATTTGTCCTCATCAGGCTCATACTTTCGCATATTTCTCATACTTGATGGCTAGATCCTGGGCTTTTTCTGGATTGCATCACGTAGTAATGAAGTACAACACTGAAACGTGTCAATTAAACCTGGTTTCGATTAATATTTTAGAGAATAATTCATGTTAGGTCTAGGTTAGGTCTGGGATTTGCTCTCATCAGGCTCATTCTTTCGCATATTTCTCATACTTGATGGCTAGATCCTGGGCTTTTTCTGGATTGCATCACGTAGTAATGAAGTACAACACTGAAACAGTCAATTAAACCTGGTTTCCATCAAGCTTTTAGTGGACAATGCATGTTAGGTCTAGGTTAGGCCTGGGATTTGCCCTCATCAGGGTCATACTGTCGCAGTTTTAACATACTTGTTGAGCGGATCCTGGGTTTTTTCTGGTTTGGTTCACGTAGTAATGTGGGACCACACAGAAACAATCAATTAAACCTGATCTTGATAAATATTTTAGAGGATAACGCATGTTAGGTCTGGGTTAAGTCTAGGATTTGCTCTCATCAGGCTCATACTTTCGCATATTTCTCATACTTCATGGCTAGATCCTGGGCTGTTTCTGGATTGTATCACGTAGTAATGGGGTACCACGCTGAAACAGCCAATTAAACCTGGTTTCGATCAATATTTTAGAGGATTACGCAAGTTAAGTCTGGGATAGGTCTAGGATTTGCCCTCATCAGGCTCTTACTTTCGCATATTTCTCATACTTCATGGCTAGATCCTGGGCTATTTCTGGATTGGATCACGTAGTAAAGTGGTAACACACTGAAACATTCAATGGAACCTGGTCTGGATAAATATTTTAGAGGATAACGCATCCTAGGTCTGGGTTAGGTCTAAGATTTGCCCTCATCAGGCTCACAGTTTAGCGTTTTTCACATACTTCTTGAACAGATCCTGGGCTTTCTCTGGTTTGGATCACGAAGTAGTGTGGTACCATGCTGAAACAGTCCATTAAACCTGGTCTGGATAAATATTTTAGAGGATAACGCATCTTAGGTCTGGGTTAGGTCTAAGATTTGCCCTCATCAGGCTCACAGTTTAGCGTTTTTCACATACTTGTTGAACGGATCCTGGGTTTTTTCTGGTTTTGATCACGTAGTAATGTGGCACCACACTGAAACATTCTATTAAACCTGGTCTTGATAAATATTTTAGAGAATAACGCATGTTAGGTCTCGGATAGGTCTGGGATTTGACCTCATCAGATTCATACTTTCGCACATTTCACATACTCCTTGAACAGATCCTGGGTTATTTTCTGGTTTGGATCACATAGTAATGTGGTACCACACTGAAACAGTCGATTAAACCAGGTTTCGATGTATATTTTAGAGGATAACGCAAGTTAAGTCTGGGAATGGTCTGGGATTTGACCTCATCAGACTCATACTTTCGCATTCTTCACATACTTGTTGAACGGATCCTGGGTTTTTTCTGGTTTGGATCACGTAGTAATGTGGTACCACACTGAAACAGTCCATTAAACCTGGTCTCGCTCAATATTTTAGAGGATAACGCATGTAAGGTCTAGGTTAGGTCTGGGATTTGCTCTCATCAGGCTCATTCTTTCGCATATTTCTCATACTTGATGGCTAGATCCTGGGTTTTTTCTGGTTTGGATCACGTAGTAATGTGGTACCACACTGAAACAGTCGATTAAACCTGGTTTCGATCAATATTTTAGAGGATAACGCAAGTTAAGTCTGGGAATGGTCTGGGATTTGACCTCATCAGACTCATACTTTCGCATTCTTCACATACTTGTTGAACGGATCCTGGGTTTTTTCTGGTTTGGATCACGTAGTAATGTGGTACCACACTGAAACAGTCGATTAAACCTGGTTTCGATCAATATTTTAGAGGATAACGCAAGTTAGGTCTGGGATAGGTCTGGGATTTGACCTCATCAGATTCATACTTTCGCACATTTCACATACTCCTTGAACAGATCCTGGGTTATTTTCTGGTTTGGATCACTTAGTAATGTGGTACCACACTGAGACAGTCGATTAAACCAGGTTTCGATCTATATTTTGGAGGATAAGGCATGTTAGGTCTAGGTTAGGCCTGGGATTTTCACCCATCAGACTGATACTTTCGCATTCTTCACATACTTGTTGAACGGATCCTGGGTTTTTTCTGGTTTGGATCACGTAGTAATGTGGGACCATACTGAAACAGTCAAGTAAACCTGTTTTCGATCAATATTTTAGAGAATAATTCATGTTAGGTCTAGGATAGGTCTGGGATTTGCTCTCATCAGGCTGATTCTTTCGCATATTTCTCATACATGTTGAACAGATCCTAGGTTTTTTCGGGTTTGGATCACGTAGTAATGAAGTACAACACTGAAACAGTCAATTAAACCTGGTTTCCATCAATATCTTAGAGGACAACGCAAGTTAGGTCTGGGATAGGTCTGGGATTTTCCCTCATCAGGCTCATACTTTCGCATATTTCTCATACTTCATGGCTAGATCCTGGGCTATTTCTGGATTGGATAACGTAGTAATGTGGTACCACACTGAAACAGTCAATTAAACCTGGTTTTGATCAATATTTTAGAGAATAATTCATGTTAGGTCTACGTTAGGTCAGGGATTTGGTCTCGTCAGGCTCATTCTTTCGCATATTTCTCATACTTGATGGCTAGATCCTGGGCTTTTTCTGGATTGCATCACGTAGTAATGAAGTACAACACTGAAACTGTCAATTAAACCTGGTTTCGATCAATATTTTAGAGAATAATTCTTGTTAGGTCTAGGTTAGGTCTGGGATTTGCACTCATCAGGCTGATTCTTTCGCATATTTCTCATACTTGAAGGCTAGATCCTGGGCTTTTTCTGGATTGCATCACGTAGTAATGAAGTACAACACTGAAACAGTCAATTAAACCTGGTTTCCATCAATCTTTTAGAGGACAACGCATGTTAGGTCTAGGTTAGGCCTGGGATTTGCCCTCATCAGGGTCATACTGTCGCAGTTTTAACATACTTGTTGAGCGGATCCTGGGTTTTTTCTGGTTTGGTTCACGTAGTAATGTGGTACCACACTGAAACATTCAATTAAACCTGGTCTTGACAAATATTTTAGAGGATAACGCATGTTAGGTTTGGGTTGGGTCTAGGATTTGCCCTCATCAGGCTCATACTTTCGCATATTTCTCATATTTCATGGCTAGATCCTGGGCTGTTTCTGGATTGTATCACGTAGTAATGTGGTACCACGCTGAAACAGTCGATTAAACCTGGTTTCGATCAATATTTTAGAGGATAACGCAAGTTAAGTCTGGGATAGGTCTGGGATTTGACCTCATCAGACTCATACTTTCGCATTCTTCACATACTTGTTGAACGGATCCTGGGTTTTTTCTGGTTTGGATCACGTAGTAATGTGGGACCACACCGAAACAGTCGACTAAACCTGGTTTCGATCAATATTTTAGAGGATAACGCATGTTAGGTCTAGGTTAGGCCTGGGATTTTCCCTGATCAGGCTCATACTTTCGCATTCTTCACATACTTGTTGAACGGAACCTGTGTTTTTTCTGGTTTGGATCACGTAGTAATGTGGTACCACACTGAAACATTCAATTAAACCTGGACTTGATAAATATTTTAGAGAATAACGCATGCTAGGTCTGGGTTAGGTCTAGGATTTGTCCTCATCAGGCTCATACTTTCGCATATTTCTCATACTTCATGGCTAGATCCCGGGCTATTTCTGGATTGGATCACGTAGTAATGTGGTACTACACTGAAACAGTCAATTAAACCTGGTTTTGATCAATATTTTAGACAATAATTCATGTTAGGTATAGGTTAGGTCTGGGATTTGCTCTCATCAGGCTCATTCTTTCGCATATTTCTCATACATGTTGAACAGATACTGGGTTTTTTCTGGTTTGGATCACGTAGTAATGTGGGACCACACTGAAACAATCAATTAAACCTGATCTTGATAAATATTTTAGAGGATAACGCATGTTAGGTCTGGGTTAAGTCTAGGATTTGCTCTCATCAGGCTCATACTTTCGCATATTTCTCATACTTCATGGCTAGATCCTGGGCTGTTTCTGGATTGTATCACGTAGTAATGGGGTACCACGCTGAAACAGCCAATTAAACCTGGTTTCGATCAATATTTTAGAGGATAACGCAAGTTAGGTCTGGGATAGGTCTAGGATTTGCCCTCATCAGGCTCTTACTTTCGCATATTTCTCATACTTGATGGCTAGATCCTGGGCTTTTTCTGGATTGCATCACGTAGTAATGTAGTACCACACTGAAACAGTCAATGAAACCTGGTTTCCATCAATATTTTAGAGGACAACGCAAGTTAGGTCTAGGTGAGGCCTGAGATTTTCACTGATCAGACTCATACTTTCGCATTCTTCACATACTTGTTGAACGGATCCTGGGTTTTTTCTGGTTTTGATCAGGTAGTAGTGTGGTACCACACTGAAACATTCAATTAAACCTGGTCTTGATAAATATTTTAGAGAATAACGCATGTTAGGTCTGGGTTAGGTCCAGGATTTGTCCTCATCAGGCTCATACTTTCGCATATTTCTCATACTTCATGGCTAGATCCTGGGCTATTTCTGGATTGGATCACGTAGTAATGTGGTACTACACTGAAACAGTCAATTAAACCTGGTTTTGATCAATATTTTAGAGAATAATTCATGTTAGGTCTAGGTTAGGTCAGGGATTTGCTCCCATCAGGCTCATTCTTTCGCATATTTCTCATACTTGATGGCTAGATCCTGGGCTATTTCTGGATTGGATCACGTAGTAATGTGGTACCACACTGAAACAGTCAATTAAACCTGGTTTTGATCAATATTTTAGAGAATAATTCATGTTAGGTCTACGTTAGGTCAGGGATTTGGTCTCGTCAGGCTCATTCTTTCGCATATTTCTCATACTTGATGGCTAGATCCTGGGCTTTTTCTGGATTGCATCACGTAGTAATGAAGTACAACACTGAAACTGTCAATTAAACCTGGTTTCGATCAATATTTTAGAGAATAATTCTTGTTAGGTCTAGGTTAGGTCTGGGATTTGCACTCATCAGGCTCATTCTTTCGCATATTTCTCATACTTGATGGCTAGATCCTGGGCTTTTTCTGGATTGCATCACGTAGTAATGAAGTACAACACTGAAACAGTCAATTAAACCTGGTTTCCATCAATCTTTTAGAGGACAACGCATGTTAGGTCTAGGTTAGGCCTGGGATTTGCCCTCATCAGGGTCATACTGTCGCAGTTTTAACATACTTGTTGAGCGGATCCTGGGTTTTTTCTGGTTTGGTTCACGTAGTAATGTGGTACCACACTGAAACATTCAATTAAACCTGGTCTTGACAAATATTTTAGAGGATAACGCATGTTAGGTTTGGGTTGGGTCTAGGATTTGCCCTCATCAGGCTCATACTTTCGCATATTTCTCATACTTCATGGCTAGATCCTGGGCTGTTTCTGGATTGTATCACGTAGTAATGTGGTACCACGCTGAAACAGTCGATTAAACCTGGTTTCGATCAATATTTTAGAGGATAACGCAAGTTAAGTCTGGGATAGGTCTGGGATTTGACCTCATCAGACTCATACTTTCGCATTCTTCACATACTTGTTGAACGGATCCTGGGTTTTTTCTGGTTTGGATCACGTAGTAATGTGGGACCACACCGAAACAGTCGACTAAACCTGGTTTCGATCAATATTTTAGAGGATAACGCATGTTAGGTCTAGGTTAGGCCTGGGATTTTCCCTGATCAGGCTCATACTTTCGCATTCTTCACATACTTGTTGAACGGAACCTGTGTTTTTTCTGGTTTGGATCACGTAGTAATGTGGTACCACACTGAAACATTCAATTAAACCTGGACTTGATAAATATTTTAGAGAATAACGCATGCTAGGTCAGGGTTAGGTCTAGGATTTGTCCTCATCAGGCTCATACTTTCGCATATTTCTCATACTTCATGGCTAGATCCCGGGCTATTTCTGGATTGGATCACGTAGTAATGTGGTACTACACTGAAACAGTCAATTAAACCTGGTTTTGATCAATATTTTAGACAATAATTCATGTTAGGTATAGGTTAGGTCTGGGATTTGCTCTCATCAGGCTCATTCTTTCGCATATTTCTCATACATGTTGAACAGATACTGGATTTTTTCTGGTTTGGATCACGTAGTAATGTGGGACCACACTGAAACAATCAATTAAACCTGATCTTGATAAATATTTTAGAGGATAACGCATGTTAGGTCTGGGTTAAGTCTAGGATTTGCTCTCATCAGGCTCATACTTTCGCATATTTCTCATACTTCATGGCTAGATCCTGGGCTGTTTCTGGATTGTATCACGTAGTAATGGGGTACCACGCTGAAACAGCCAATTAAACCTGGTTTCGATCAATATTTTAGAGGATAACGCAAGTTAGGTCTGGGATAGGTCTAGGATTTGCCCTCATCAGGCTCTTACTTTCGCATATTTCTCATACTTGATGGCTAGATCCTGGGCTTTTTCTGGATTACATCACGTAGTAATGTAGTACCACACTGAAACAGTCAATGAAACCTGGTTTCCATCAATATTTTAGAGGACAACGCAAGTTAGGTCTAGGTGAGGCCTGAGATTTTCACTGATCAGACTCATACTTTCGCATTCTTCACATACTTGTTGAACGGATCCTGGGTTTTTTCTGGTTTTGATCAGGTAGTAGTGTGGTACCACACTGAAACATTCAATTAAACCTGGTCTTGATAAATATTTTAGAGAATAACGCATGTTAGGTCTGGGTTAGGTCCAGGATTTGTCCTCATCAGGCTCATACTTTCGCATATTTCTCATACTTCATGGCTAGATCCTGGGCTATTTCTGGATTGGATCACGTAGTAATGTGGTACTACACTGAAACAGTCAATTAAACCTGGTTTTGATCAATATTTTAGAGAATAATTCATGTTAGGTCTAGGTTAGGTCAGGGATTTGCTCCCATCAGGCTCATTCTTTCGCATATTTCTCATACTTGATGGCTAGATCCTGGGCTTTTTCTGGATTGCATCACGTAGTAATGAAGTACAACACTGAAACAGTCAATTAAACCTGGTGTCGATCAATATTTTAGAGAATAATTCATGTTAGGTCTAGGTTAGGTCTGGGATTTGCTCTCATCAGGCTCATTGTTTCGCATATTTCTCATACTTGATGGCTAGATCCTGGGCTTTTTCTGGATTGCATCACGTAGTAATGAAGTACAACACTGAAACAGTCAATTAAACCTGGTTTCCATCAATATTCTAGAGGACAACGCATGTTAGGTCTAGGTTAGGCCTGGGATTTGCCCTCATCAGGGTCATACTGTCGCAGTTTTAACATACTTGTTGAACGGATCCTGGGTTTTTTCTGGTTTGGTTCACGTATTAATGTGGTACCACACTGAAACATTCAATTAAACCTTTTCTTGATAAATATTTTAGAGGATAACGCATCTTAGGTCTGGGTTAGGTCTAAGATTTGCCCTCATCAGGCTCACAGTTTAGCGTTTTTCACATACTTCTTGAACAGATCCTGGGCTTTCTCTGGTTTGGATCACGAAGTAGTGTGGAACCATGCTGAAACAGTCCATTAAACCTGGTCCGGATAAATATTTTAGAGGATAACGCATCTTAGGTCTGGGTTAGGTCTAAGATTTGCCCTCATCAGGCTCACAGTTTAGCGTTTTTCACATACTTGTTGAACGGATCCTGGGTTTTTTCTGGTTTTGATCACGTAGTAATGTGGCACCACACTGAAACATTCTATTAAACCTGGTCTTGATAAATATTTTAGAGAATAACGCATGTTAGGTCTAGGTTAGGTCAGGGATTTGCTCCCATCAGGCTCATTCTTTCGCATATTTCTCATACTTGATGGCTAGATCCTGGGCTTTTTCTGGATTGCATCACGTAGTAATGTAGTACAACACTGAAACAGTCAATTAAACCTGGTTTCCATCAATATTCTAGAGGACAACGCATGTTAGGTCTAGGTTAGGCCTGGGATTTGCCCTCATCAGGGTCATACTCTCGCAGTTTTAACATACTTGTTGAACGGATCCTGGGTTTTTTCTGGTTTGGTTCACGTAGTAATGTGGTACCACACTGAAACATTCAATTAAACCTGGTCTTGATAAATATTTTAGAGGATAACGCATCTTAGGTTTGGGTTAGGTCTAGGATTTGCCCTCATCAGGCTCATACTTTCGCATATTTCTCATACTTCATGGCTAGATCCTGGGCTGTTTCTGGATTGTATCACGTAGTAATGTGGCACCACGCTGAAACAGTCGATTAAACCTGGTTTCGATCAATATTTTAGAGGATAACGCAAGTTAAGTCTGGGATAGGTCTGGGATTTGACCTCATCAGACTCATACTTTCGCGTTTTTCACATACTTGTTGAACAGATCCTGGGTTATTTTCTGGTTTGGATCACATAGTAATGTGGTACCACACTGAAACAGTCGATTAAACCAGGTTTCGATCAATATTTTTGAGGATAACGCATGTTAGGTCTAGGTTAGGCCTGGGATTTTCACTCATCAGACTCATACTTTCGCATTCTTCACATACTTGTTGAACGGATCCTGGGTTTTTTCTGGTTTGGATCAGGTAGTAATGTGGGACCACACTGAAACAGTCAATTCAACCTGGTTTCGATCAATATTTTGGAGAATAATTCATGTTAGCTCTAGGTTAGGTCTGGGATTTGCTCTCATCAGGCACATTCTTTCGAATATTTCTCAAACTTGATGGCTAGATCCTGGGCTTTATCTGGATTGCATCACATAGTAATGTGGTACCACACTGAAACTTTCAATTAAACCAGGTCTTGATAAATATTTTAGAGGCTAACGCATGTTAGGTCTGGGTTAGGTCTAGGATTCGCCCTCATCAGGCTCATACTTTCGCATATTTCTCATACTTCATGGCTAGATCCTGGGCTTTTTCTGGATTGCGTCACGTAGTAAAGTGGTACCACACTGAAACATGCAATGAAACCTGGTTTCGATCAATATTTTAGAGGATAACGCATGTTAAGTCTGGGATTGGTCTGGGATTTGACCTCATCAGACTCATACTTTCGCACACTTCACATACTCGTTGAACAGATCCCGGGTTATTTTCTGGTTTGGATCACATAGTAATGTGGTACCACACTGAAACAGTCGATTAAACCAGGTTTCGATCAATATTTTTGAGGATAACGCATGTAAGGTCTAGGTTAGGTCTGGGATTTGCTCTCATCAGGCTCATTCTTTCGCATATTTCTCATACTTCATGGCTAGATCCTGGGCGTTTTCTGGATTGCATCACGTAGTAAAGTGGTACCACACTGAAACATTCAATGAAACCTGGTTTCGATCAATATTTTAGGGGATAACGCATGTTAGGTCTAGGTTAGGCCTGGGATTTTCACCCTTCCGACTTATACTTTCGCATTCTTCACATACTTGTTGAACGGATCCTGGGTTTTTTCTGGTTTGGATCACGTAGTAATGTGGGACCACACTGAAACATTCAATGAAACCTGGTCTGGATAAATATTTTAGAGGATAACGCATCTTAGGTCTGGGTTAGGTCTAAGATTTGCCCTCATCAGGCTCACAGTTTAGCGTTTTTCACATACTTGTTGAACAGATCCTGGGTTTTTTCTGGTTTGGATCACGAAGTAGTGTGGTACCACACTGAAACAGTCCATTAAACCTGGTCTCGCTCAATATTTTAGAGGATAACGCATGTTAGGTCTAGGTTAGCTCTGGGATTTGCTCTCATCAGGCTCATTCTTTCGCATATTTCTCATACTTGATGGCTAGATCCTGGGCTTTTTCTGGATTGCATCACGTAGTAATGTAGTACCACCCTGAAACAGTCAATGAAACCTGGTTTCCATCAATATTTTAGAGGACAACGCAAGTTAGGTCTAGGTAAGGCCTGAGATTTTCACTGATCAGACTCATACTTTCGCATTCTTCACATACTTGTTGAACGGATCCTGGGTTTTTTCTGGTTTTGACCACGTAGTAATGAGGTACCACAATGAAACATTCAATTAAACCTGGTCTTGATATCAATTTTACAGAATAACGCATGTTAGGTCTGGGTTAGGTCTAGGATTTGCCCTCATCAGGCTCATACTTTCGCATATTTCTCATACTTCATGGCTAGATCCTGGGCTATTTCTGGATTGGATCACGTAGTAATGTGGTACCACACTGAAACAGTCAATTAAACCTGGTTTTGATCAATATTTTAGAGAAAAATTCATGTTAGGTCTAGGTTAGGTCTGGGACTTGCTCTCATCAGGCTCATTCTTTCGCATATTTCTCATACTTGATGGCTAGATCCTGGGCTTTTTCTGGATTGCATCACGTAGTAGTGAAGTACAACACTGAAACAGTCAATTAAACCTGGTTTCCATCAATATTTTAGAGGACAACGCATGTTAGGTCTAGGTTAGGCCTGGGATTTGCCCTCATCAGGCTCATACTGTCGCAGTTTTAACATACGTGTTGAACGGATACTGGGTTTTTTCTGGTTTGGTTCACGTAGTAATGTGGTGCCACACTGAAACATTCAATTAAACCTGGTCTTGATAAATATTTTAGAGGATAACGCATGTTAGGTTTGGGTTAGGTCTGGGATTTTCCCTCATCAGACTCATACTTTCGCATTCTTCACATACTTGTTGAACGGATCCTGGGTTTTTTCTGGTTTGGATCACGTAGTATTGTGGGACCACACTGAAGCAGTCATGTAAACCTGGATTCGATCAATATTTTAGAGAATAATTCATGTTAGGTCGAGGTTAGGTCTGGGATTTGCTCTCATCAGGCTCATTCTTTCGCATATTTCTTATACATCTTGAACAGATACAGGGTTTTTTCTGGTTTGGATCACGTAGTAATGTGGGACCACACTGAAACAGTCGACTAAACCTGGTTTCGATCAATATTTTAGAGGATAACTCATGTTAGGTCTAGGTTAGGCCTGGGATTTTCCCTCATCAGACTTATACTTTCGCATTCTTCACATACTTGTTGAACGGATCCTGGGTTTTTTCTGGTTTGGATCACGTAGTATTGTGGGACCACACTGAAGCAGTCATGTAAACCTGGATTCGATCAATATTTTAGAGAATAATTCATGTTAGGTCGAGGTTAGGTCTGGGATTTGCTCTCATCAGGCTCATTCTTTCGCATATTTCTCATACATGTTGAACAGATACTGGGTTTTTTCTGGTTTGGATCACGTAGTAATGTGGGACCACACTGAAACAATCAATTAAACCTGATCTTGATAAATATTTTAGAGGACAACGCATGTTAGCTCTGGGTTAGGTCTAGGATTTGCTCTCACCAGGCTCTTACTTTCGCATATTTCTCATACTTCATGGCTAGATCCTGGGCTATTTCTGGATTGGATCACGTAGTAATGTGGTACCACACTGAAACAGTCAATTAAACCTGGTTTTGATCAATATTTTAGAGAATAATTCATGTTAGGCCTAGATTAGGTCAGGGATTTGCTCTCATCAGGCTCATTCTTTCGCATATTTCTCATACTTGATGGCTAGATCCTGGGCTTTTTCTGGATTGCATCACGTAGTAATGAAGTACAACACTGAAACATTCACTTAAACCTGGTTTCGATCAATATTTTAGAGAATAATTCATGTTAGGTCTAGGTTAGGTCTGGGATTTGCTCTCATCAGGCTCATTCTTTCGCATATTTCTCATACTTGATGGCTAGATCCTGGGCTTTTTCTGGATTGCATCACGTAGTAGTGAAGTACAACACTGAAACAGTCAGTTAAACGTGGTTTCCATCAATATTTTAGAGGACAACGCATGTTAGGTCTAGGTTAGGCCTGGGATTTGCCCTCATCAGCCTCATACTGTCGCAGTTTTAACATACTTGTTGAACGGATACTGGGTTTTTTCTGGTTTGGTTCACGTAGTAATGTGGTACCACACTGAAACAATCAATTAAACCTGGTCTTGATAAATATTTTAGAGAATAATTCATGTTAGGTCGAGGTTAGGTCTGGGATTTGCTCTCATCAGGCTCATTCTTTCGCATATTTCTCATACTTGATGGCTAGATCCTGGGCTTTTTCTGGATTGCATCACGTAGTAATGTAGTACCACACTGAAACATTCAATTAAACCTGGTCTTGATAAATATTTTAGAGAATAACGCATGTTAGGTCTGGGTTAGGTCTAGGATTTGCCCTCATCAGGCTCATACTTTCGCATATTTCTCATACTTCATGGCTAGATCCTGGGCTATTTCTGGATTGGATCACGTAGTAATGTGGTACTACACTGAAACAGTCAATTAAACCTGGTTTTGATCAATATTTTAGAGAATAATTCATGTTAGGTCTAGGTTAGGTCAGGGATTTGCTCCCATCAGGCTCATTCTTTCGCATATTTCTCATACTTGATGGCTAGATCCTGGGCTTTTTCTGGATTGCATCACGTAGTAATGTAGTACCACACTGAAACATTCAATTAAACCTGGTCTTGATAAATATTTTAGAGAATAACGCATGTTAGGTCTGGGTTAGGTCTAGGATTTGCCCTCATCAGGCTCATACTTTCGCATATTTCTCATACTTCATGGCTAGATCCTGGGCTATTTCTGGATTGGATCACGTAGTAATGTGGTACTACACTGAAACAGTCAATTAAACCTGGTTTTGATCAATATTTTAGAGAATAATTCATGTTAGGTCTAGGTTAGGTCAGGGATTTGCTCCCATCAGGCTCATTCTTTCGCATATTTCTCATACTTGATGGCTAGATCCTGGGCTTTTTCTGGATTGCATCACGTAGTAATGAAGTACAACACTGAAACAGTCAATTAAACCTGGTTTCGATCAATATTTTAGAGAATAATTCATGTTAGGTCTAGGTTAGGTCTGGGATTTGCTCTCATCAGGCTCATTCTTTCGCATATTTCTCATACTTGATGGCTAGATTCTGGGCTTTTTCTGGATTGCATTACGTAGTAATGAAGTACAACACTGAAACAATCAATTAAACCTGGTTTCCATCAATATTCTAGAGGACAACGCATGTTAGGTCTAGGTTAGGCCTGGGATTTGCCCTCATCAGAGTCATACTGTCGCAGTTTTAACATACTTGTTGAACGGATCCTGGGTTTTTTCTGCTGTGGTTCACGAAGTAATGTGGTACCACACTGAAACATTCAATTAAACCTTTTCTTGATAAATATTTTAGAGGATAACGCATGTTAGGTTTGGGTTAGGTCTGAGGCTTGGCCCTCATCAGGCTTATACTTTCGCATATTTCTCATACTTCATGGCTAGATCCTGGGCTGTTTCTGGATTGTATCAGGTAGTAAAGTGGTACCACACTGAAACATTCAATGAAACCTGGTCTGGATAAATATTTTAGAGGATAACGCATCTTAGGTCTGGATTAGGTCTAAGATTTGCCCTCATCAGGCTCACAGTTTAGCGTTTTTCACATACTTCTTGAACAGATCCTGGGCTTTCTCTGGTTTGGATCAGGAAGTAGTGTGGTACCACACTGAAACAGTCCATTAAAGCTGGTTTCGCTCAATATTTTAGAGGATAGCGCATGTTAGGTCTAGGTTAGGTCTGGGATTTGCTCTCATCAGGCTCATTCTTTCGCATATTTCTCATACTTGATGGCTAGATCCTGGGCTTTTTCTGGATTGCACCACGTAGTAATGTAGTACCACACTGAAACAGTCAATGAAACCTGGTTTCCAACAATATTTTAGAGGACAACGCAAGTTAGGTCTAGGTAAGGCCTGAGATTTTCACTGATCAGACTCATACTTTCGCATTCTTCACATACTTGTTGAACGGATCCTGGGTTTTTTCTGGTTTGGATCACGTAGTATTGTGGTACCACACTGAAACATTCAATTAAACCTGGTCTTGACAAATATTTTAGAGAATAACGCATGTTAGGTCTGGGTTAGGTCTAGGATTTGCCCTCATCAGGCTCATACTTTCGCATATTTCTCATACTTCATGGCTAGATCCTGGGCTATTTCTGGATTGGATCACGTAGTAATGTGGTACAACACTGAAACAGTCAATTAAACCTGGTTTCCATCAATATTCTAGAGGACAACGCATGATAGGTCTCGGTTAGGCCTGGGATTTGCCCTCATCAGGGTCATACTGTCGCAGTTTTAACATGCTTGTTGAACGGATCCTGGGTTTTTTCTGGTTTGGTTCACGTAGTAATGTGTTACCACACTGAAACATTCAATTAAACCTGGTCTTGATAAATATTTTAGAGGATAACGCATGTTAGGTTTGGGTTAGGTCTAGGATTTGCCCTCATCAGGCTCATACTTTCGCATATTTCTCATACTTCATGGCTAGATCCTGGGCTGTTTCTGGATTGTATCACGTTGTAAAGTGGCACCACGATGAATCAGTCGATTAAACCTGGTTTCGATCAATATCTTATTGGATAACGCTAGTTAAGTCTGGGATAAGTCTGGGATTTGACATCATCAGACTCATACTTTCGCGTTTTTCACATACCTGTTGAACAGATCCTGGGTTTTTTCTGGTTTGGATCACGTAGTAATGTGGGACCACACTGAAACAGTCAAGTAAACCTGGTTTCGATCAATATTTTAAAGAATAATTCATGTTAGGTCTAAGTTAGGTCTGGGATTTGCTCTCATCAGGCTCTTTCTTTCGCATATTTATCATACATGTTGAACAGATCCTGGGTTTTTTCTGGTTTGCATCACGTAGTAATGTGGGACCACACTGAAACCATCAATTAAACCTGATCTTGATAAATATTTTGGAGGATAACGCATCTTAGGTCTGGGTTAGGTCTAAGATTTGCCCTCATCAGGCTCACAGTTTAGCGTTTTTCACATACTTGTTGAACAGATCCTGGGTTTTTTCTGGTTTGGATCACGAAGTAGTGTGGTACCACACTGAAACAGTCCATTAAATCTGGTTTCGCTCAATATTTTAGAGGATAACGCATGTAAGGTCTAGGTTAGGTCTGGGATTTGCCCTCATCAGGCTCATTCTTTCGCATATTTCTCATACTTGATGGCTAGATCCTGGGTTTTTTCTGGGTTGGATCACGTAGTAATGTGGTACCACACTGAAACAGTCGATTAAACCTGGTTTCGATCAATATTATAGAGGATAACGCAAGTTAAGTCTGGGAATGGTCTGGGATTTGACCTCATCAGACTCACACTTTCGCATTCTTCACATACTTGTTGAACGGATCCTGGGTTTTTTCTGGTTTAGATCACGTAGTAATGTGGTACCACACTGAAACAGTCGATTAAACCAGGTTTCGATCAATATTTTTGAGGATAACGCATGTTAGGTGTAGGTAAGGCCTGGGATTTGACCTCATCAGGCTCATTCTTTCGCATATTTCTCATACATGTTGACAGATCCTGGGTTTTTTCGGGTTTGGATCACGTAGTAATGAAGTACAACACTGAAACAGTCAATTAAACCTGGTTTCAATCAATATTTTAGAGGATACCGCAAGTTAGGTCTGGGATAGGTTTGGGATTTGACCTCATCAGACTCATACTTTCGCACACTTCACATACTCCTTGAACAGATCCTGGGTTATTTTCTGGTTTGGATCACGTAGTAATGTGGTACCACAGTGAAACAGTCAATTAAACCTGGTTTTGATCAATATTTTAGAGAATAATTCATGTTAGGTCTAGGTTAGGTCAGGGATGTGCTCTCATCAGGCTCATTCTTTCGCATATTTCTCATACTTGATGGCTAGATCCTGGGCTTTTTCTGGATTGCATCACGTAGTAATGAAGTACAACACTGAAACAGTCGATTAAACCAGGTTTCGATCCATATTTTAGAGGATAACGCAAGTTAGGTCTAGGTTAGGCCTGGGATTTTCACCCATCAGACTCATACTTTCGCATTCTTCACATACTTGTTGAACGGATCCTGGGTTTTGTCTGGTTTGGATCACGTAGTAATGTGGGACCACACTGAAACAGTCAAGTAAACCTGTTTTCGATCAATATTACAGAGAATAATTCATGTTAGGTCTAAGTTAGGTTTGGGATTTGCTCTCATCAGGCTTTTTCTTTCGCATATTTCTCATACATGTTGAACAGATCCTGGGTTTTTTCTGGTTTGCATCACGTAGTAATGTGGGACCACACTGAAACCATCAATTAAACCTGATCTTGATAAATATTTTGGAGGATAACGCATCTTAGGTCTGGGTTAGGTCTAAGATTTGCCCTCATCAGGCTCACAGTTTAGCGTTTTTCACATACTTGTTGAACAGATCCTGGGTTTTTTCTGGTTTGGATCACGAAATAGTGTGGTACCACACTGAAACAGTCCATTAAACCTGGTTTCGCTCAATATTTTAGAGGATAACGCATGTTAGGTCTAGGTTAGGTCTGGGATTTGCCCTCATCAGGCTCATTCTTTCGCATATTTCTCATACTTGATGGCTAGATCCTGGGTTTTTTCTGGGTTGGATCACGTAGTAATGTGGTACCACACTGAAACAGTCGATTAAACCTGGTTTCGATCAATATTATAGAGGATAACGCAAGTTAAGTCTGGGAATGGTCTCGGATTTGACCTCATCAGACTCATACTTTCGCATTCTTCACATACTTGTTGAACGGATCCTGAGTTTTTTCGTGTTTGGATCACGTAGTAATGAAGTACAACACTGAAACAGTCAATTAAACCTGGTTTCGATCAATATTTTAGAGGATACCGCAAGTTAGGTCTGGGATAGGTTTGGGATTTGACCTCATCAGACTCATACTTTCGCACACTTCACATACTCCTTGAACAGATCCTGGGTTACTTTCTGGTTTGGATCACATAGTAATGTGGTACCACACTGAAACAGTCGATTAAACCAGGTTTCGATCTATATTTTAGAGGATAACGCATGTTAGGTCTAGGTTAGGCCTGGGATTTGCCCTCATCAGCATCATACTGTCGCAGTTTTAACATACTTGTTGAACGGATCCTGGGTTTTTTCTGGTTTGGTTCACGTAGTAATGTGGTACCACACTGAAACAGTCAATTGAACCTGGTTTTGATCAATATTTTAGAGAATAATTCATGTTAGGTCTAGGATAGGTCTGGGATTTGCTCTCATCAGGCTCATTCTTTCGCATATTTCTCATACATGTTGACAGATCCTGGGTTTTTTCGGGTTTGGATCAGGTAGTAATGAAGTACAACACTGAAACAGTCAATTAAACCTGGTTTCGATCAATATTTTAGAGAATAATTCATGTTAGGTCTAGGTTAGGTCTGGGATTTGCTCTCATCAGGCTCATACTTTCGCACACTTCACATACTCCTTGAACAGATCCTGGGTTACTTTCTGGTTTGGATCACATAGTAATGTGGTACCACACTGAAACAGTCGATTAAACCAGGTTTCGATCCATATTTTAGAGGATAACGCAAGTTAGGTCTGGGATAGGTCTGGGATTTGCCCTCATCAGGCTCATACTTTCGCATATTTCTCATACTTCATGGCTAGATCCTGGGCTATTTCTGGATTGGATCACGTAGTAATGTGGTACCACAGTGAAACAGTCAATTAAACCAGCTGAAACAGTCGATTAAACCTGGTTTCGATCAATATTTTAAAGGATAACGCAAGTTGAGTCTGGGATAGGTCTGGGATTTGACCTCATCAGACTCATACTTTCGCGTTTTTCACATACTTGTTGAACAGATCCTGGGTTTTTACCGGTTTGGATCACGTAGTAATGTGGGACCACACTGAAACAGTCAAGTAAACCTGGTTTCGATCAATATTTTAGAGAATAATTCATGTTAGGTCTGGGATTTGCTCTCATCAGGCTCATTCTTTCGCATATTTCTCATACATGTTGAACAGATCCTGGGTTTTTTCTGGTTTGGATCACGTAGTAATGTCGGACCACACTGAAACAATCAATTAAACCTGATCTTGATAAATATTTTAGAGGATAACACATGTTAGGTCTGGGTTAGGTCTAGGATTTGCCCTCATCAGGCACATACTTTCGCATACTTCTCATACTTCATGGCTAGATCCTGGGCTTTTTCTGGATTGCATGACGTAGTAAAGTGGTACCACACTGAAACATTCAATGAAACCTGGTTTCGATCAATATTTTAGGGGATAACGCATGTTAGGTCTAGGTTAGGCCTGGGATTTTCACTGATCAGACTCATACTTTCGCATTCTTCACATACTTGTTGAACGGATCCTGGGTTTTTTCTGGTTTTGATCACGTAGTAATGAGGTACCACAATGAAACATTCAATTAAACCTGGTCTTGATAAAAATTTTACAGAATAACGCATGTTAGGTCTGGGTTAGGTCTAGGATTTGCCCTCATCAGGCTCTTACTTTCGCATATTTCTCATACTTCATGGCTAGATCCTGGGCTATTTCTGGATTGGATCACGTAGTAATGTGGTACCACACTGAAACAGTCTATTAAACCTGGTTTTGATCAATATTTTAGAGAATAATTCATGTTAGGTCTAGGTTAGGTCAGGGATTTGCTCTCATCAGGCTCATTCTTTCGCATATTTCTCATACTTGATGGCTAGATCCTGGGCTTTTTCTGGATTGCATCACGTAGTAATGTGGTACCACACTGAGACATTCAATTAAACCTGGTCTAGATAAATATTTTAGAGAATAACGCATGTTTGGTCTAGGTTAGGTCAGGGATTTGACCTCATCAGACTCATACTTTCGCGTTTTTCACATACTTGTTGAACAGATCCTGGGTTTTTACTGGTTTGGATCACGTAGTAATGTGGGACCACACTGAAACAGTCAAGTAAACCTGGTTTCGATCAATATTTTAGAGAATAATTCATGTTAGGTCTGGGATTTGCTCTCATCAGGCTCATTCTTTCGCATATTTCTCATACATGTTGAACGGATCCTGGGTTTTTTCTGGTTTGGATCACGTAGTAATGTCGGACCACACTGAAACAATCAATTAAACCTGATCTTGATAAATATTTTAGAGGATAACGCATGTTAGGTCTAGGTTAGGCCTGGGATTTTCACTCATCAGACTCATACTTTCGCATTCTTCACATACTTGTTGAACGGATCCTGGGTTTTTTCTGGTTTGGATCACGTAGTAATGTGGGACCACACTGAAACATTCAATGAAACCTGGTCTGGATAAATATTTTAGAGGATAACGCATCTTAGGTCTGGGTTAGGTCTAAGATTTGCCCTAATCAGGCTCACAATTTAGCGTTTTTCACGTACTTGTTGAACAGATCCTGGGTTATTTCTGGTTTGGATCACGAAGTAGTGTGGTACCACACTGAAACTGTCCATTATACCTGGTCTGGATAAATATTTTAGAGGGTAACGCAAGTTATGTCTGGGATAGGTCTAGGATTTGCCCTCATCAGGCTGTTACTTTCGCATATTTCTCATACTTCATGGCTAGATCCTGGGCTGTTTCTGGATTGTATCAGGTAGTAAAGTGGTACCACACTGAAACATTCAATGAAACCTGGTCTGGACAAATATTTTAGAGGATAACGCATCTTAGGTCTGGGTTAGGTCTAAGATTTGCCCTCATCAGGCTCACAGTTTAGCGTTTTTCACATACTTCTTGAACAGATCCTGGGCTTTCTCTGGTTTGGATCACGAAGTTGTGTGGTACCACAGTGAAACAGTCCATTAAACCTGGTTTCGCTCAATATTTTAGAGGATAACGCATGTTAGGTCTAGGTTAGGTCTGGGATTTGCTCTCATCAGGCTCATTCCTTCGCATATTTCTCATACTTGATGGCTAGATCCTGGGTTTTTTCTGGATTGTATCACGTAGTAATGTGGCACCACGCTGAAACAGTCGATTAAACCTGGTTTCGATCAATATTTTATAGGATAACGCAAGGTAAGTCTGGGATAGGTCTGGGATTTGACCTCATCAGACTCATACTTTCGCGTTTTTCACATACTTGTTGAACAGATCCTGGGTTTTTTCTGGTTTGGATCACGTAGTAATGTGGGACCACACTGAAGCAGTCAAGTAAACCTGGTTTCGATCAATATTTTAGAGAATAATTCATGTTAGGTCTAAGTTAGGTCTGGGATTTGCTCTCATCAGGCTCATTCTTTCGCATATTTCTTATACATGTTGAACAGATCCTGGGTTTTTTCTGGTTTGGATCACGTAGTAATGTGGGACCACACTGAAACAATCAATTAAACCTGATCTTGATAAATATTTTAGAGCATAACGCATGTTAGGTCTGGGTTAGGTCTAGGATTTGCCCTCATCAGGCTCATACTTTCGCATATTTCTCATACTTCATGGCTAGATCCTGGGCTGTTTCTGGATTGGATCACGTAGTAATGTAGTACCACGCTGAAACAGTCAATTAAACCTGGTTTCGATCAATATTTTAGAGGATAACGCAAGTTAGGTCTGGGATAGGTCTAGGATTTGCCCTCATCAGGCTCTTAGTTTCGCATATTTCTCATACTTCATGGCTAGATCCTGGGTTTTTGCTGGATTGTATCACGTAGTAATGTGGCTCCACGCTGAAACAGTCGATTAAACCTGGTTTCGATCAATATTTTATAGGATAACGCAAGGTAAGTCTGGGATAGGTCTGGGATTTGACCTCATCAGACTCATACTTTCGCGTTTTTCACATACTTGTTGAACAGATCCTGGGTTTTTTCTGGTTTGGATCACGTAGTAATGTGGGACCACACTGAAACAGTCAAGTAAACCTGGTTTCGATCAATATTTTAGAGAATAATTCATGTTAGGTCTAAGTTAGGTCTGGGATTTGCTCTCATCAGGCTCATTCTTTCGCATATTTCTTATACCTGTTGAACAGATCCTGGGTTTTTTCTGGTTTGGATCACGTAGTAATGTGGGACCACACTGAAACAATCAATTAAACCTGGTTTCGATCAATATTTTATAGGATAACGCAAGGTAAGTCTGGGATAGGTCTGGGATTTGACCTCATCAGACTCATACTTTCGCGTTTTTCACATACTTGTTGAACAGATCCTGGGTTTTTTCTGGTTTGGATCACGAAGTAGTGTGGTACGTCACAGAAACAGTCCATTAAACCTGGTTTCGCTCAATATTTTAGAGGATAACGCATGTTAGGTCTAGGTTAGGTCTGGGATTTGCTCTCATCAGGCTCTTAGTTTCGCATATTTCTCATACTTCATGGCTAGATCCTGGGTTTTTGCTGGATTGTATCACGTAGTAATGTGGCTCCACGCTGAAACAGTCGATTAAACCTGGTTTCGATCAATATTTTATAGGATAACGCAAGGTAAGTCTGGGATAGGTCTGGGATTTGACCTCATCAGACTCATACTTTCGCGTTTTTCACATACTTGTTGAACAGATCCTGGGTTTTTTCTGGTTTGGATCACGAAGTAGTGTGGTACGTCACTGAAACAGTCCATTAAACCTGGTTTCGCTCAATATTTTAGAGGATAACGCGTGTTAGGTCTAGGTTAGGTCTGGGATTTGCTCTCATCAGGGTCATTCTTTCGCTTATTTCTCATACTTGATGGCTAGATCCTGGGCTTTTTCTGGATTGCATCACGTAGTAATGTAGTACCACACTGAAACAGTCGATTAATCCAGGTTTCGATCAATATTTTTGAGGATAACGCATGTTAGGTCTAGGTTAGGCCTGGGATTTTCACTCATCGGACTCATACTTTCGCTTTCTTCACATTCTTGTTGAACGGATCCTGGGTTTTTTCTGGTTTGGATCACGTAGTAATGTGGGTCCACACTGAAACAGTCAATTAAACCTGGTTTCGATCAATATTTTAGAGAATAATTCATGTTAGGTCTAGGTTAGGTCTGGGATTTGCTCTCATCAGGCTCATTCTTTCGCATATTTCTCATACTTGATGGCTAGATCCTGGGCTTTTTCTGGATTGCATCACGTAGTAATGAAGTACAACACTGAAACAGTCAATTAAACCTGGTTTCCATCAATATTCTAGAGGACAACGCATGTTAGGTCTAGGTTAGGCCTGGGATTTGCCCTCATCAGAGTCATACTGTCGCAGTTTTAACATACTTGTTGAACGGATCCTGGGTTTTTTCTGGTTTGGTTCACGTAGTAATGTAGTACGACACTGAAACATTCAATTAAACCTTTTCTTGATAAATATTTTAGAGGATAACGCATGTTAGGTTTGGGTTAGGTCTGAGGTTTGGCCCTCATCAGGCTCATACTTTCGCATATTTCTCATACTTCATGGCTAGATCCTGGGCTGTTTCTGGATTGTATCAGGTAGTAAAGTGGTACCACACTGAAACATTCAATGAAACCTGGTCTGGACAAATATTTTAGAGGATAACGCATCTTAGGTCTGGGTTAGGTCTAAGATTTGCCCTCATCAGGCTCACAGTTTAGCGTTTTTCACATACTTCTTGAACAGATCCTGGGCTTTCCCTGGTTTGGATCACGAAGTTGTGTGGTACCACACTGAAACAGTCCATTAAACCTGGTTTCGCTCAATATTTTAGAGGATAACGCATGTTAGGTCTAGGTTAGGTCTGGGATTTGCTCTCATGAGGCTCATTCTTTCGCATATTTCTCATACTTGATGGCTAGATCCTGGGTTTTTGCTGGATTATATCACGTAGTAATGTGGCTCCACGCTGAAACAGTCGATTAAACCTGGTTTCGATCAATATTTTATAGGATAACGCAAGGTAAGTCTGGGATAGGTCTGGGATTTGACCTCATCAGACTCATACTTTCGCGTTTTTCACATACTTGTTGAACAGATCCTGGGTTTTTTCTGGTTTGGATCACGTAGTAATGTGGGACCACACTGAAACAGTCAAGTAAACCTGGTTTCGATCAATATTTTAGAGAATAATTCATGTTAGGTCTAAGTTAGGTCTGGGATTTGCTCTCATCAGGCTCATTCTTTCGCATATTTCTTATACATGTTGAACAGATCCTGGGTTTTTTCTGGTTTGGATCACGTAGTAATGTGGGACCACACTGAAACAATCAATTAAACCTGGTCTGGACAAATATTTTAGAGGATAGCGCATCTTAGGTCTGGGTTAGGTCTAAGATTTGCCCTCATCAGGCTCACAGTTTAGCGTTTTTCACATACTTCTTGAACAGATCCTGGGCTTTCCCTGGTTTGGAACACGAAGTTGTGTGGTACCACACTGAAACAGTCCATTAAACCTGGTTTCGCTCAATATTTTAGAGGATAACGCATGTTAGGTCTAGGTTAGGTCTGGGATTTGCTCTCATCAGGCTCATTCTTTCGCATATTTCTCATACTTGATGGCTAGATCCTGGGTTTTTTCTGGATTGTATCACGTAGTAATGTGGCTCCACGCTGAAACAGTCGATTAAACCTGGTTTCGATCAATATTTTATAGGATAACGCAAGGTAAGTCTGGGATAGGTCTGGGATTTGACCTCATCAGACTCATACTTTCGCGTTTTTCACATACTTGTTGAACAGATCCTGGGTTTTTTCTGGTTTGGATCACGTAGTAATGTGGGACCACACTGAAACAGTCAAGTAAACCTGGTTTCGATCAATATTTTAGAGAATAATTCATGTTAGGTCTAAGTTAGGTCTGGGATTTGCTCTCATCAGGCTCATTCTTTCGCATATTTCTTATACATGTTGAACAGATCCTGGGTTTTTTCTGGTTTGGATCACGTAGTAATGTGGGACCACACTGAAACAATCAATTAAACCTGATCTTGATAAATATTTTAGAGGATAACGCATGTTAGGTCTGGGTTAGGTCTAGGATTTGCCCTCATCAGGCTCATACTTTCGCATATTTCTCATACTTCATGGCTAGATCCTGGGCTATTTCTGGATTGGATCACGTAGTAAAGTGGTACCACACTGAAACATTCAATGAAACCTGGTCTGGATAAATATTTTAGAGGATAACGCATCTTATGTCTGGGTTAGGTCTAAGATTTGCCATCATCAGGCTCACAGATTAGCGTTTTTCACATACTAGTTGAACAGATCCTGGGCTTTTTCTGGTTTGGATCACGAAGTAGTGTGGTACGTCACTGAAACAGTCCATTAAACCTGGTTTCGCTCAATATTTTAGAGGATAACGCATGTTAGGTCTAGGTTAGGTCTGGGATTTGCTCTCATCAGGCTCATTCTTTCGCTTATTTCTCATACTTGATGGCTAGATCCTGGGCTTTTTCTGGATTGCATCACGTAGTAATGTAGTACCACACTGAAACAGTCGATTAATCCAGGTTTCGATCAATATTTTTGAGGATAACGCATGTTAGGTCTAGGTTAGGCCTGGGATTTTCACTCATCGGACTCATACTTTCGCTTTCTTCACATTCTTGTTGAACGGATCCTGGGTTTTTTCTGGTTTGGATCACGTAGTAATGTGGGTCCACACTGAAACAGTCAATTAAACCTGGTTTCGATCAATATTTTAGAGAATAATTCATGTTAGGTCTAGGTTAGGTCTTGGATTTGCTCTCATCAGGCTCATTCTTTCGCATATTTCTCATACTTGATGGCTAGATCCTGGGCATTTTCAGGATTGCATCACGTAGAAATGAAGTACAACACTGAAACAGTCAATTAAACCTGGTTTCCATCAATATCTTAGAGGACAACGCAAGTTAGGTCTGGGATATGTCTGGGATTTGCCCTCATCAGGCTCATACTTTCGCGTTTTTCACATACTTGTTGAACAGATCCTGGGTTTCTTCTGGTTTGGATCAGGTAGTAATGTGGGACCACACTGAAACAGTCAAGTAAACCTGGTTTCGATCAATATTTTAGAGGATAACGCATGTTAGGTCTAGGTTAGGCCTGGGATTTGCCCTCATCAGAGTCATACTGTCGCAGTTTTAACATACTTGTTGAACAGATCCTGGGTTTTTTCTGGTTTGGATCACGAAGTAGTGTGGTACCACACTGAAACAGTCCATTATACCTGGTCTGGATAAATATTTTAGAGGATACCGCATCTTAAGTCTGGGTTAGGTCTAAGATTTGCCCTCATCAGGCTCACAGTTTAGCGTTTTTCACATACTTGTTGAACAGATCCTGGGTTTTTTCTGGTTTGGATCACGAAGTAGTGTGGTACCACACTGAAACAGTCCATTAAACCTGGTTTCGATCAATATTTTATAGGATAACGCAAGGTAAGTCTGGGATAGGTCTGGGATTTGACCTCATCAGACTCATACTTTCGCGTTTTTCACATACTTGTTGAACAGATCCTGGGTTTTTTCTGGTTTGGATCACGTAGTAATGTGGGACCACACTGAAACAGTCAAGTAAACCTGGTTTCGATCAATATTTTAGAGAATAATTCATGTTAGGTCTAAGTTAGGTCTGGGATTTGCTCTCATCAGGCTCATTCTTTCGCATATTTCTTATACATGTTGAACAGATCCTGGGTTTTTTCTGGTTTGGATCACGTAGTAATGTGGGACCACACTGAAACAATCAATTAAACCTGGTCTGGACAAATATTTTAGAGGATAGCGCATCTTAGGTCTGGGTTAGGTCTAAGATTTGCCCTCATCAGGCTCACAGTTTAGCGTTTTTCACATACTTCTTGAACAGATCCTGGGCTTTCCCTGGTTTGGAACACGAAGTTGTGTGGTACCACACTGAAACAGTCCATTAAACCTGGTTTCGCTCAATATTTTAGAGGATAACGCATGTTAGGTCTAGGTTAGGTCTGGGATTTGCTCTCATCAGGCTCATTCTTTCGCATATTTCTCATACTTGATGGCTAGATCCTGGGTTTTTTCTGGATTGTATCACGTAGTAATGTGGCTCCACGCTGAAACAGTCGATTAAACCTGGTTTCGATCAATATTTTATAGGATAACGCAAGGTAAGTCTGGGATAGGTCTGGGATTTGACCTCATCAGACTCATACTTTCGCGTTTTTCACATACTTGTTGAACAGATCCTGGGTTTTTTCTGGTTTGGATCACGTAGTAATGTGGGACCACACTGAAACAGTCAAGTAAACCTGGTTTCGATCAATATTTTAGAGAATAATTCATGTTAGGTCTAAGTTAGGTCTGGGATTTGCTCTCATCAGGCTCATTCTTTCGCATATTTCTTATACATGTTGAACAGATCCTGGGTTTTTTCTGGTTTGGATCACGTAGTAATGTGGGACCACACTGAAACAATCAATTAAACCTGATCTTGATAAATATTTTAGAGGATAACGCATGTTAGGTCTGGGTTAGGTCTAGGATTTGCCCTCATCAGGCTCATACTTTCGCATATTTCTCATACTTCATGGCTAGATCCTGGGCTATTTCTGGATTGGATCACGTAGTAAAGTGGTACCACACTGAAACATTCAATGAAACCTGGTCTGGATAAATATTTTAGAGGATAACGCATGTTAGGTCTAGGTTAGGCCTGGGATTTGCCCTCATCAGAGTCATACTGTCGCAGTTTTAACATACTTGTTGAACAGATCCTGGGTTTTTTCTGGTTTGGATCACGTAGTAATGTGGCTCCACGCTGAAACAGTCGATTAAACCTGGTTTCGATCAATATTTTATAGGATAACGCAAGGTAAGTCTGGGATAGGTCTGGGATTTTCACTCATCGGACTCATACTTTCGCTTTCTTCACATTCTTGTTGAACGGATCCTGGGTTTTTTCTGGTTTGGATCACGTAGTAATGTGGGTCCACACTGAAACAGTCAATTAAACCTGGTTTCGATCAATATTTTAGAGAATAATTCATGTTAGGTCTAGGTTAGGTCTTGGATTTGCTCTCATCAGGCTCATTCTTTCGCATATTTCTCATACTTGATGGCTAGATCCTGGGCATTTTCAGGATTGCATCACGTAGAAATGAAGTACAACACTGAAACAGTCAATTAAACCTGGTTTCCATCAATATCTTAGAGGACAACGCAAGTTAGGTCTGGGATATGTCCGGGATTTGCCCTCATCAGGCTCATACTTTCGCGTTTTTCACATACTTGTTGAACAGATCCTGGGTTTCTTCTGGTTTGGATCAGGTAGTAATGTGGGACCACACTGAAACAGTCAAGTAAACCTGGTTTCGATCAATATTTTAGAGGATAACGCATGTTAGGTCTAGGTTAGGCCTGGGATTTGCCCTCATCAGAGTCATACTGTCGCAGTTTTAACATACTTGTTGAACAGATCCTGGGTTTTTTCTGGTTTGGATCACGAAGTAGTGTGGTACCACACTGAAACAGTCCATTATACCTGGTCTGGATAAATATTTTAGAGGATACCGCATCTTAAGTCTGGGTTAGGTCTAAGATTTGCCCTCATCAGGCTCACAGTTTAGCGTTTTTCACATACTTGTTGAACAGATCCTGGGTTTTTTCTGGTTTGGATCACGAAGTAGTGTGGTACCACACTGAAACAGTCCATTAAACCTGGTTTCGCTCAATATTTTAGAGGATAACGCATGTTAGGTCTAGGTTAGGTCTGGGATTTGCTCTCATCAGGCTCATTCTTTCGGATACTTCTCATACTTGATGGCTAGATCCTGGGCTTTTTCTGGATTGCATCACGTAGTAATGTAGTACCACAATGAAACAGTCAATGAAACCTGGTTTCCATCAATATTTTAGAGGACAACGCAAGTTAGGTCTAGGTAAGGCCTGAGATTTTCACTGATCAGACTCATACTTTCGCATTCTTCACATACTTGTTGAACGGATCCTGGGTTTTTTCTGGTTTTGATCACGTAGTAATGAGGTACCACAATGAAACATTCAATTAAACCTGGTTTCCATCAATATTCTAGAGGACAACGCATGTTAGGTCTAGGTTAGGCCTGGGATTTGCCCTCATCAGAGTCATACTGTCGCAGTTTTAACATACTTGTTGAACGGATCCTGGGTTTTTTCTGGTTTGGTTCACGTAGTAATGTGGTACCACACTGAAACATTCAATTAAACCTTTTCTTGATAAATATTTTAGAGGATAACGCATGTTAGGTTTGGGTTAGGTCAGGGATTTGCTCCCATCAGGCTCATTCTTTCGCATATTTCTCATACTTGATGGCTAGATCCTGGGCTTTTTCTGGATTGCATCACGTAGTAATGTAGTACCACAATGAAACAGTCAATGAAACCTGGTTTCCATCAATATTTTAGAGGACAACGCAAGTTAGGTCTAGGTAAGCCCTGAGATTTTCACTGATCAGACTCATACTTTCGCATTCTTCACATACGTGTTGAACGGATCCTGGGTTTTTTCTGGTTTTGATCACGTAGTAATGTGGTACCACACTGAAACATTCAATTAAACCTGGCCTTGATAAATATTTTAGAGAATAACGCATGTTTGATCTAGGTTAGGTCAGGAATTTGCTCCCATCAGGCTCATTCTTTCGCATATTTCTCATACTTGATGGCTAGATCCTGGGCTTTTTCTGGATTGCATCACGTAGTAATGTAGTACAACACTGAAACAGTCAATTAAACAAGGTTTCGATCAATATTTTAGAGAATAATTCATGTTAGGTCTAGGTTAGGTCTGGGATTTGCTCTCATCAGGTTCATTCTTTCGCATATTTCTCATACTTGATGGCTAGATGCTGGGCTCTTTCTGGATTGCATCACGTAGTAATGAAGTACAACACTGAAACAGTCAATTAAACCTGGTTTCCATCAATATTCTAGAGGACAACCCATGTTAGGTCTAGGTTAGGCCTGGGATTTGCCCTCATCAGGATCATACTGTCGCAGTTTTAACATACTTGTTGAACGGATCCTGGGTTTTTTCTGGTTTCGTTCACGTAGTAATGTGGTACCACACTGAAACATTCAATTAAACCTGGTCTTGATAAATATTTTAGAGGATAACGCATGTTAGGTTTGGGTTAGGTCTAGGATTTGCCCTCATCAGGCTCATACTTTCGCATATTTCTCATACTTCATGGCTAGATCCTGGGCTATTTCTGGATTGGATCACGTAGTAAAGTGGTACCACACTGAAACATTCAATGAAACCTGGTCTGGATAAATATTTTAGAGGATAACGCATCTTATGTCTGGGTTAGGTCTAAGATTTGCCCTCATCAGGCTCACAGTTTAGCGTTTTTCACATACTTGTTGAACAGATCCTGGGTTTTTTCTGGTTTGGATCACGAAGTAGTGTGGTACGTCACTGAAACAGTCCATTAAACCTGGTTTCGCTCAATATTTTAGAGGATAACGCATGTTAGGTCTAGGTTAGGTCTGGGATTTGCTCTCATCAGGCTCATTCTTTCGCTTATTTCTCATACTTGATGGCTAGATCCTGGGCTTTTTCTGGATTGCATCACGTAGTAATGTAGTACCACACTGAAACAGTCGATTAATCCAGGTTTCGATCAATATTTTTGAGGATAACGCATGTTAGGTCTAGGTTAGGCCTGGGATTTTCACTCATCGGACTCATACTTTCGCTTTCTTCACATTCTTGTTGAACGGATCCTGGGTTTTTTCTGGTTTGGATCACGTAGTAATGTGGGTCCACACTGAAACAGTCAATTAAACCTGGTTTCGATCAATATTTTAGAGAATAATTCATGTTAGGTCTAGGTTAGGTCTTGGATTTGCTCTCATCAGGCTCATTCTTTCGCATATTTCTCATACTTGATGGCTAGATCCTGGGCATTTTCAGGATTGCATCACGTAGAAATGAAGTACAACACTGAAACAGTCAATTAAACCTGGTTTCCATCAATATCTTAGAGGACAACGCAAGTTAGGTCTGGGATATGTCTGGGATTTGCCCTCATCAGGCTCATACTTTCGCGTTTTTCACATACTTGTTGAACAGATCCTGGGTTTCTTCTGGTTTGGATCAGGTAGTAATGTGGGACCACACTGAAACAGTCAAGTAAACCTGGTTTCGATCAATATTTTAGAGGATAACGCATGTTAGGTCTAGGTTAGGCCTGGGATTTGCCCTCATCAGAGTCATACTGTCGCAGTTTTAACATACTTGTTGAACAGATCCTGGGTTTTTTCTGGTTTGGATCACGAAGTAGTGTGGTACCACACTGAAACAGTCCATTATACCTGGTCTGGATAAATATTTTAGAGGATACCGCATCTTAAGTCTGGGTTAGGTCTAAGATTTGCCCTCATCAGGCTCACAGTTTAGCGTTTTTCACATACTTGTTGAACAGATCCTGGGTTTTTTCTGGTTTGGATCACGAAGTAGTGTGGTACCACACTGAAACAGTCCATTAAACCTGGTTTCGCTCAATATTTTAGAGGATAACGCATGTTAGGTCTAGGTTAGGTCTGGGATTTGCTCTCATCAGGCTCATTCTTTCGGATACTTCTCATACTTGATGGCTAGATCCTGGGCTTTTTCTGGATTGCATCACGTAGTAATGTAGTACCACAATGAAACAGTCAATGAAACCTGGTTTCCATCAATATTTTAGAGGACAACGCAAGTTAGGTCTAGGTAAGGCCTGAGATTTTCACTGATCAGACTCATACTTTCGCATTCTTCACATACTTGTTGAACGGATCCTGGGTTTTTTCTGGTTTTGATCACGTAGTAATGAGGTACCACAATGAAACATTCAATTAAACCTGGTCTTGATAAAAATTTTACAGAATAACGCATGTTAGGTCTGGGTTAGGTCTAGGATTTGCCCTCATCAGGCTCTTACTTTCGCATATTTCTCATACTTCATGGCTAGATCCTGGGCTATTTCTGGATTGGATCACGTAGTAATGTGGTACCACACTGAAACAGTCTATTAAACTTGGTTTTGATCAATATTTTAGAGAATAATTCATGTTAGGTCTAGGTTAGGTCAGGGATTTGCTCTCATTAGGCTCATTCTTTCGCATATTTCTCATACTTGATGGCTAGATCCTGGGCTTTTTCTGGATTGCATCACGTAGTAATGAAGTACAACACTGAAACAGTCAATTAAACCTGGTTTCGATCAATATTTTAGAGAATAATTCATGTTAGGTCTGGGTTAGGTCTGGGATTTGCTCTCATCAGGCTCATTCTTTCGCATATTTCTCATACTTGATAGCTAGATCCTGGGCTTTTTCTGGATTGCATCACGTAGTAATGAAGTACAACACTGAAACAGTCAATTAAACCTGGTTTCCATCAATATTCTAGAGGACAACGCATGTTAGGTCTAGGTTAGGCCTGGGATTTGCCCTCATCAGAGTCATACTGTCGCAGTTTTAACATACTTGTTGAACGGATCCTGGGTTTTTTCTGGTTTGGTTCACGTAGTAATGTGGTACCACACTGAAACATTCAATTAAACCTTTTCTTGATAAATATTTTAGAGGATAACGCATGTTAGGTTTGGGTTAGGTCAGGGATTTGCTCCCATCAGGCTCATTCTTTCGCATATTTCTCATACTTGATGGCTAGATCCTGGGCTTTTTCTGGATTGCATCACGTAGTAATGTAGTACCACAATGAAACAGTCAATGAAACCTGGTTTCCATCAATATTTTAGAGGACAACGCAAGTTAGGTCTAGGTAAGCCCTGAGATTTTCACTGATCAGACTCATACTTTCGCATTCTTCACATACGTGTTGAACGGATCCTGGGTTTTTTCTGGTTTTGATCACGTAGTAATGTGGTACCACACTGAAACATTCAATTAAACCTGGTCTTGATAAATATTTTAGAGAATAACGCATGTTTGATCTAGGTTAGGTCAGGAATTTGCTCCCATCAGGCTCATTCTTTCGCATATTTCTCATACTTGATGGCTAGATCCTGGGCTTTTTCTGGATTGCATCACGTAGTAATGTAGTACAACACTGAAACAGTCAATTAAACAAGGTTTCGATCAATATTTTAGAGAATAATTCATGTTAGGTCTAGGTTAGGTCTGGGATTTGCTCTCATCAGGTTCATTCTTTCGCATATTTCTCATACTTGATGGCTAGATGCTGGGCTCTTTCTGGATTGCATCACGTAGTAATGAAGTACAACACTGAAACAGTCAATTAAACCTGGTTTCCATCAATATTCTAGAGGACAACCCATGTTAGGTCTAGGTTAGGCCTGGGATTTGCCCTCATCAGGATCATACTGTCGCAGTTTTAACATACTTGTTGAACGGATCCTGGGTTTTTTCTGGTTTCGTTCACGTAGTAATGTGGTACCACACTGAAACATTCAATTAAACCTGGTCTTGATAAATATTTTAGAGGATAACGCATGTTAGGTTTGGGTTAGGTCTAGGATTTGCCCTCATCAGGCTCATACTTTCGCATATTTCTCATACTTCATGGCTAGATCCTGGGCTATTTCTGGATTGGATCACGTAGTAAAGTGGTACCACACTGAAACATTCAATGAAACCTGGTCTGGATAAATATTTTAGAGGATAACGCATCTTATGTCTGGGTTAGGTCTAAGATTTGCCCTCATCAGGCTCACAGTTTAGCGTTTTTCACATACTTGTTGAACAGATCCTGGGTTTTTTCTGGTTTGGATCACGAAGTAGTGTGGTAACACACTGAAACAGTCCATTAAACCTGGTTTCGATCAATATTTTAGAGGATAACGCAAGTTAGGTCTGGGATAGGTATAGGATTTGCCCTCATCAGGCTCTTACTTTCGCATATTTCTCATACTTCATGGCCAGATCCTGGGCTTTTTCTGGTTTGCATGGCGTAGTAAAGTGGTACCACACTGAAACATTCAATGAAACCTGGTTTCGATCAATATTTTAGGGGATAACGCATGTTAGGTCTAGGTTAGGCCTGGGATTTTCACTCATCAGACTCACACTTTCGCATTCTTCACATACTTGTTGAACGGATCCTGGGTTTTTTCTGGTTTGGATCACGTAGTAATGTGGGACCACACTGAAACAATCAATGAAACCTGGTCTGGAGAAATATTTTAGAGGATAACGCTTCTTAGGTCTGGGTTAGGTCTAAGATTTGCCCTCATCAGGCTCACAGTTTAGCGTTTTTCACGTACTTGTTGAACAGATCCTGGGTTTTTTCTGGTTTGGATCACGAAGTAGTGTGGTACCACACTGAAACAGTCCATTATACCTGGTCTGGATAAATATTTTAGAGGGTAACGCATCTTAGGTCTGGGTTAGGTCTAAGATTTGCCCTCATCAGGCTCATTCTTTCGCATATTTCTCATACTTGATGGCTAGATCCTGGGCTTTTTCTGGATTGCATCACGTAGTAATGTAGTACCGCACTGAAACTGTCAATGAAACCTGGTTTCCATCAATATTTTAGAGGACAACGCAAGTTAGGTCTAGGTAAGGCCTGAGATTTTCACTGATCAGACTCATACTTTCGCATTCTTCACATACTTGTTGAACGGATCCTGGGTTTTTTCTGGTTTTGATCACGTAGTAATGAGGTACCACAATGAAACATTCAATTAAACCTGGTCTTGATAAAAATTTTACAGAATAACGCATGTTAGGTCTGGGTTAGGTCTAGGATTTGCCCTCATCAGGCTCTTACTTTCGCATATTTCTGATACTTCATGGCTAGATCCTGGGCTATTTCTGGATTGGATCACGTAGTAATGTGGTACCACACTGAAACAGTCTATTAAACCTGGTTTTGATCAATATTTTAGAGAATAATTCATGTTAGGTCTAGGTTAGGTCTGGGATTTGCTCTCATCAGGCTCATTCTTTCGCATATTTCTCATACTTGATGGCTAGATCCTGGGCTTTTTCTGGATTGCATCACGTAGTAATGAAGTACAACACTGAAACAGTCAATTAAACCTGGTTTCCATCAATATTCTAGATGACAACCCATGTTAGGTCTGGGTTAGGTCTAGGATTTGCCCTCATCAGGCTCATACTTTCGCTTACTTCTCATACTTCATGGCTAGATCCTGGGCTGTTTCTGGATTGGATCACGTAGTAATGTGGTACCACGCTGAAACAGTCAATTAATCCTGGTTTCGATCAATATTTTAGAGGAAAACGCAAGTTAGGTCTGGCATAGGTCTAGGATTTGCCCTCATCAGGCTCTTACTTTCGCATATTTCTCATACTTCATGGCTAGATCCTGGGCTATTTCTGGATTGGATCACGTAGTAAAGTGGTACTACACTGAAACATTCAATGAAACCTGGTCTGGATAAATATTTTAGAGGATAACGCATCTTATGTCTGGGTTAGGTCTAAGATTTGCCCTCATCAGGCTCACAGTTTAGCGTTTTTCACATACTTGTTGAACAGATCCTGGGTTTTTTCTGGTTTGGATCACGAAGTAGTGTGGTAACACACTGAAACAGTCCATTAAACCTTGTTTCGATCAATATTTTAGAGGATACCGCAAGTTAGGTCTGGGATAGGTATAGGATTTGCCCTCATCAGGCTCTTACTTTCGCATATTTCTCATACTTCATGGCTAGATCCTGGGCTTTTTCTGGATTGCATGACGTAGTAAAGTGGTACCACACTGAAACATTCAATGAAACCTGGTTTCGATCAATATTTTAGGGGATAACGCATGTTAGGTCTAGGTTAGGCCTGGTATTTTCACTCATCAGACTCATACTTTCGCATTCTTCACATACTTGTTGAACGGATCCTGGGTTTTTTCTGGTTTGGATCACGTAGTAATGTGGGACCACACTGAAACATTCAATGAAACCTGGTCTGGATAAATATTTTAGAGGATAACGCTTCTTAGGTCTGGGTTAGGTCTAAGATTTGCCCTCATCAGGCTCACAGTTTAGCGTTTTTCACGTACTTGTTGAACAGATCCTGGGTTTTTTCTGGTTTGGATCACGAAGTAGTGTGGTACCACACTGAAACAGTCCATTATACCTGGTCTGGATAAATATTTTAGAGGGTAACGCATCTTAGGTCTGGGTTAGGTCTAAGATTTGCCCTCATCAGGCTCACAGTTTAGCGTTTTTCACATACTTGTTGAACAGATCCTGGGTTTTTTCTGGTTTGGATCACGAAGTAGTGTGGTAGCACACTGAAACAGTCCATTGAACCAGGTTTCGCTCAATATTTTAGAGGATAACGCATGTTAGGTCTAGGTTAGGTCTGCGATTTGCTCTCATCAGGCTCATTCTTTCGCATATTTCTCATACTTGATGGCTAGATCCTGGGCTTTTTCTGGATTGCATCACGTAGTAATGTAGTACCACACTGAAACTGTCAATGAAACCTGGTTTCCATCAATATTTTAGAGGACAACGCAAGTTAGGTCTAGGTAAGGCCTGAGATTTTCACTGATCAGACTCATACTTTCGCATTCTTCACATACTTGTTGAACGGATCCTGGGTTTTTTCTGGTTTTGATCACGTAGTAATGAGGTACCACAATGAAACATTCAATTAAACCTGGTCTTGATAAAAATTTTACAGAATAACGCATGTTAGGTCTGGGTTAGGTCTAGGATATGCCCTCATCAGGCTCTTACTTTCGCATATTTCTCATACTTCATGGCTAGATCCTGGGCTATTTCTGGATTGGATCACGTAGTAATGTGGTACCACACTGAAACAGTCTATTAAACCTGGTTTTGATCAATATTTTAGAGAATAATTCATGTTAGGTCTAGGTTAGGTCAGGGATTTGCTCTCATCAGGCTCATTCTTTCGCATATTTCTCATACTTCATGGCTAGATCCTGGGCTGTTTCTGGATTGTATCACGTAGTAATGTGGTACCACGCTGAAACAGCCGATTAAACCTGGTTTCGATCAATGTTTTAGAGGATAACGCAAGTTAAGTCTGGGATAGGTCTGGGATTTGACCTCATCAGACTCATACTTTCGCATTCTTCACATACTTGTTGAACGGATCCTGGGTTTTTTCTGGTTTGGATCACGTAAGGAAGGGGGACCACACTGAAACAGTCGACTAAACCTGGTTTCGATCAATATTTTAGAGGATAACGCATGTTAGGTCTAGGTTAGGCCTGGGATTTTCCCTCATCAGACTCATACTTTCGCAATCTTCACATACTTGTTGAACGGATCCTGGGTTTTCTCTGGTTTGGATCACGTAGTATTGTGGGACCACACTGAAGCAGTCAAGTAAACCTGGTTTCGATCAATATTTTAGAGAATAATTCATGTTAGGTCTAGGTTAGGTCTGGGATTTGCTCTCATCAGGCTCATTCTTTCGCATATTTCTCATACATGTTGAACAGATACTGGGTTTTTTCTGGTTTGGATCACGTAGTAATGTGGGACCACACTGAAGCAATCAATTAAACCTGATCATGATAAATATTTTAGAGGATAACGCATGTTAGGTCTGGGTTAGGTCTAGGATTTGCTCTCATCAGGCTCATACTTTTGCATATTTCTCATACTTCATGGCTAGATCCTGAGCTGTTTCTGGATTGTATCACGTAGTAATGTGGTACCACGCTGAAACAGTCAGTTAAACCTGGTTTCGATCAATATTTTAGAGGATAACGCAAGTTATGTCTGGGATAGGTCTAGGATTAGCCCTCATCAGGCTGTTACTTTCGCATATTTCTCATACTTCATGGCTAGATCCTGGGCTATTTCTGGATTGGATCACGTAGTAAAGTGGTACCACACTGAAACATTCAATGAAACCTGGTCTTGATAAATATTTTAGAGAATAACGCATGTTAGGTCTGGGTTAGGTCTAAGATTTGCCCTCATCAGGCTCACAGTTTAGCGTTTTTCACATACTTCTTGAACAGATCCTGGGCTTTCTCTGGTTTGGATCACGAAGTTGTGTGGTACCACACTGAAACAGTCCATTAAACCTGGTTTCGCTCAATATTTTAGAGGATAACGCAAGTTAGGTCTAGGTTAGGTCTGGGATTTGCTCTCATCAGGCTCATTCTTTCGCATATTTCTCATACTTGATGGCTAGATCCTGGGTTTTTTCTGGATTGTATCACGTAGTAATGTGGCACCACGCTGAAACAGTCGATTAAACCTGGTTTCGATCAATATTTTATAGTATAACGCAAGGTAAGTCTGGGATAGGTCTGGGATTTGACCTCATCAGACTCATACTTTCGCGTTTTTCACATACTTGTTGAACAGATCCTGGGTTTTTTCTGGTTTGGATCACGTAGTAATGTGGGACCACACTGAAACAGTCAAGTAAACCTGGTTTCGATCAATATTTTAGAGAATAATTCATGTTAGGTCTAAGTTAGGTCTGGGATTTGCTCTCATCAGGCTCATTCTTTCGCATATTTCTTATACATGTTGAACAGATCCTGGGTTTTTTCTGGTTTGGATCACGTAGTAATGTGGGACCACACTGAAACAATCAATTAAACCTGATCTTGATAAATATTTTAGAGGATAACGCATGTTAGGTCTGGGTTAGGTCTAGGATTTGCCCTCATCAGGCTCATACTTTCGCATATTTCTCATACTTCATGGCTAGATCCTGGGCTGTTTCTGGATTGGATCACGTAGTAATGTAGTACCACGCTGAAACAGTCAATTAAACCTGGTTTCGATCAATATTTTAGAGGATAACGCAAGTTAGGTCTGGGATAGGTCTAGGATTTGCCCTCATCAGGCTCTTAGTTTCGCTTATTTCTCATACTTCATGGCTAGATCCTGGGCTATTTCTGGATTGGATCACGTAGTAAAGTGGTACCACACTGAAACATTCAATGAAACCTGGTCTGGATAAATATTTTAGAGGATAACGCATCTTATGTCTGGGTTAGGTCTAAGATTTGCCCTCATCAGGCTCACAGATTAGCGTTTTTCACATACTAGTTGAACAGATCCTGGGCTTTTTCTGGTTTGGATCACGAGGTAGTGTGGTACGTCACTGAAACAGTCCATTAAACCTGGTTTCGCTCAATATTTTAGAGGATAACGCATGTTAGGTCTAGGTTAGGTCTGGGATTTGCTCTCATCAGGCTCATTCTTTCGCATATTTCTCATACTTCATGGCTAGATCCTGGGCTGTTTCTGGATTGGATCAGGTAGTAATGTAGTACCACGCTGAAACAGTCAATTAAACCTGGTTTCGATCAATATGTTAGAGGATAACGCAAGTTAGGTCTGGGATAGGTCTAGGATTTGCCCTCATCAGGCTCTTACTTTCGCATATTTCTCATACTTCATGGCTAGATCCTGGGCTATTTCTGGATTGGATCACGTAGTAATGTGGTACCACACTGAAACAGTCTATTAAACTTGGTTTTGATCAATATTTTAGAGAATAATTCATGTTAGGTCTAGGTTAGGTCAGGGATTTGCTCTCATTAGGCTCATTCTTTCGCATATTTCTCATACTTGATGGCTAGATCCTGGGCTTTTTCTGGATTGCATCACGTAGTAGTGAAGTACAACACTGAAACAGTCAATTAAACCTGGATTCGATCAATATTTTAGAGAATAATTCATGTTAGGTCTAGGTTAGGTCTGGGATTTGCTCTCATCAGGCTCATTCTTTCGCATATTTCTCATACTTGATAGCTAGATCCTGGGCTTTTTCTGGATTGCATCACGTAGTAATGAAGTACAACACTGAAACAGTCAATTAAACCTGGTTTCCATCAATATTCTAGAGGACAACGCATGTTAGGTCTAGGTTAGGCCTGGGATTTGCCCTCATCAGAGTCATACTGTCGCAGCTTTAACATACTTGTTGAACGGATCCTGGGTTTTTTCTGGTTTGGTTCACGTAGTAATGTGGTACCACACTGAAACATTCAATTAAACCTTTTCTTGATAGATATTTTAGAGGATAACGCATGTTAGGTTTGGGTTAGGTCAGGGATTTGCTCCCGTCAGGCTCATTCTTTCGCATATTTCTCATACTTGATGGCTAGATCCTGGGCTTTTTCTGGATTGCATCACGTAGTAATGTAGTACCACAATGAAACAGTCAATGAAACCTGGTTTCCATCAATATTTTAGAGGACAACGCAAGTTAGGTCTAGGTAAGCCCTGAGATTTTCACTGATCAGACTCATACTTTCGCATTCTTCACATACGTGTTGAACGGATCCTGGGTTTTTTCTGGTTTTGATCACGTAGTAATGTGGTACCACACTGAAACATTCAATTAAACCTGGTCTTGATAAATATTTTAGAGAATAACGCATGTTTGGTCTAGGTTAGGTCAGGGATTTGCTCCCATCAGGCTCATTCTTTCGCATATTTCTCATACTTGATGGCTAGATCCTGGGCTCTTTCTGGATTGCATCACGTAGTAATGAAGTACAACACTGAAACAGTCAATTAAACCTGGTTTCCATCAATATTCTAGAGGACAACCCCTGTTAGGTCTAGGTTAGGCCTGGGATTTGCCCTCATCAGAGTCATACTGTCGCAGTTTTAACATACTTGTTGAACGGATCCTGGGTTTTTTCTGGTTTGGTTCACGTAGTAATGTGGTACCACACTGAAACATTCAATTAAACCTGGTCTTGATAAATATTTTAGAGGATAACGCATGTTAGGTTTGGGTTAGGTCTAGGATTTGCCCTCATCAGGCTCATACTTTCGCATATTTCTCATACTTCATGGCTAGATCCTGGGCTGTTTCTGGATTGTATCACGTAGTAATGTGGCACCACGCTGAAACAGTCGATTAAACCTGGTTTCGATCAATATTTTAGAGGATAACGCAAGTTAAGTCTGGGATAGGTCTGGGATTTGACCTCATCAGACTCATACTTTCGCGTTTTTCACATACTTGTTGAACAGATCCTGGGTTTTTACTGGTTTGGATCACGTAGTAATGTGGGACCACACTGAAACAGTCAAGTAAACCTGGTTTCGATCAATATTTTAGGGAATAATTCATGTTAGGTCTGGGATTTGCTCTCATCAGGCTCATTCTTTCGCATATTTCTCATACATGTTGAACAGATCCTGGGTTTTTTCTGGTTTGGATCACGTAGTAATGTCGGACCACACTGAAACAATCAATTAAACCTGATCTTGATAAATATTTTAGGGGATAACACATGTTAGGTCTGGGTTAGGTCTAGGATTTGCCCTCATCAGGCTCATACTTTCGCATACTTCTCATACTTCATGGCTAGATCCTGGGCTGTTTCTGGATTGGATCACGTAGTAATGTGGTACCACGCTGAAACAGTCAATTAAACCTGGTATTGATTAAAATTTTACAGAATAACGCATGTTAGGTCTGGGTTAGGTCTAGGATTTGCCCTCATCAGGCTCTTACTTTCGCATATTTCTGATACTTCATGGCTAGATCCTGGGCTATTTCTGGATTGGATCACGTAGTAATGTGGTACCACACTGAAACAGTCTATTAAACCTGGTTTTGATCAATATTTTAGAGAATAATTCATGTTAGGTCTAGGTTAGGTCAGGGATTTGCTCTTATCAGGCTCATTCTTTCGCATATTTCTCATACTTGATGGCTAGATCCTGGGCTTTTTCTGGATTGCATCACGTAGTAATGAAGTACAACACTGAAACACCCAATTAAACCTGGTTTCGATCAATATTTTAGAGAATAATTCATGTTAGGTCTAGGTTAGGTCTGGGATTTGTTCTCATCAGGCTCATTCTTTCGCATATTTCTCATACTTGATGGCTAGATCCTGGGCTTTTTCTGGATTGCATCACGTAGTAATGAAGTACAACACTGAAACAGTCAATTAAACCTGGTTTCCATCAATATTCTAGAGGACAACCCATGTTAGGTCTAGGTTAGGCCTGTGATTTGCCCTCATCAGGATCATACTGTCGCAGTTTTAACATACTTGTTGAACGGATCCTGGGTTTTTTCTGGTTTGGTTCACGTAGTAATGTGGTACCACACTGAAACATTCAATTAAACCTGGTCTTGATAAATATTTTAGAGGATAACGCATGTTAGGTTTGGGTTAGGTCTAGGATTTGCCCTCATCAGGCTCATACTTTCGCATATTTCTCATAGTTCATGGCTAGATCCTGGGCTGTTTCCGGATTGTATCACGTAGTAATGTGGCACCACGCTGAAACAGTCGACTAAACCTGGTTTCGATCAATATTTTAGAGGATAACGCAAGTTAAGTCTGGGATAGTTCTGGGATTTGACCTCATCAGACTCATACTTTCGCGTTTTTCACATACTTGTTGAACAGATCCTGGGTTTTTACTGGTTTGGATCACGTAGTAATGTGGGACCACACTGAAACAGTCAAGTAAACCTGGTTTCGATCAATATTTTAGAGAATAATTCATGTTAGGTCTGGGATTTGCTCTCATCAGGCTCATTCTTTCGCATATTTCTCATACATGTTGAACAGATCCTGGGTTTTTTCTGGTTTGGATCACGTAGTAATGTCGGACCACACTGAAACAATCAATTAAACCTGATCTTGATAAATATTTTAGAGGATAACACATGTTAGGTCTGGGTTAGGTCTAGGATTTGCCCTCATCAGGCTCATACTTTCGCATACTTCTCATACTTCATGGCTAGATCCTGGGCTGTTTCTGGATTGGATCACGTAGTAATGTGGTACCACGCTGAAACAGTCAATTAATCCTGGTTTCGATCAATATTTTAGAGGAAAACGCAAGTTAGGTCTGGCATAGGTCTAGGATTTGCTCTCATCAGGCTCTTACTTTCGCATATTTCTCATACTTCATGGCTAGATCCTGGGCTATTTCTGGATTGGATCACGTAGCAAAGTGGTACCACACTGAAACATTCAATGAAACCTGGTCTGGATAAATATTTTAGAGGATAACGCATCTTATGTCTGGGTTAGGTCTAAGATTTGCCCTCATCAGGCTCACAGTTTAGCGTTTTTCACATACTTGATGAACAGATCCTGGGTTTTTTCTGGTTTGGATCACGAAGTAGTGTGGTAACACACTGAAACAGTCCATTAAACCTGGTTTCGATCAATATTTTAGAGGATACCGCAAGTTAGGTCTGGGATAGGTATAGGATTTGCCCTCATCAGGCTCTTACTTTCGCATATTTCTCATACTTCATGGCTAAATCCTGGGCTTTTTCTGGATTGCATGACGTAGTAAAGTGGTACCACACTGAAACATTCAATGAAACCTGGTTTCGATCAATATTTTAGGGGATAACGCATGTTAGGTCTAGGTTAGGCCTGGGATTTTCACTCATCAGACTCATACTTTCGCATTCTTCACATACTTGTTGAACGGATCCTGGGTTTTTTCTGGTTTGGATCACGTAGTAATGTGGGACCACACTGAAACATTCAATGAAACCTGGTCTGGATAAATATTTTAGAGGATAACGCTTCTTAGGTCTGGGTTAGGTCTAAGATTTGCCCTCATCAGGCTCACAGTTTAGCGTTTTTCACGTACTTGTTGAACAGATCCTGGGTTTTTTCTGGTTTGGATCACGAAGTAGTGTGGTACCACACTGAAACAGTCCATTATACCTGGTCTGGATAAATATTTTAGAGGGTAACGCATCTTAGGTCTGGGTTAGGTCTAAGATTTGCCCTCATCAGGCTCACAGTTTAGCGTTTTTCACATACTTGTTGAACAGATCCTGGGTTTTTTCTGGTTTGGATCACGAAGTAGTGTGGTACCACACTGAAACAGTCCATTGAACCAGGTTTCGCTCAATATTTTAGAGGATAACGCATGTTAGGTCTAGGTTAGGTCTGCGATTTGCTCTCATCAGGCTCATTCTTTCGCATATTTCTCATACTTGATGGCTAGATCCTGGGCTTTTTCTGGATTGCATCACGTAGTAATGTAGTACCACACTGAAACTGTCAATGAAACCTGGTTTCCATCAATATTTTAGAGGACAACGCAAGTTAGGTCTAGGTAAGGCCTGAGATTTTCACTGATCAGACTCATACTTTCGCATTCTTCACATACTTGTTGAACGGATCCTGGGTTTTTTCTGGTTTTGATCACGTAGTAATGAGGTACCACAATGAAACATTCAATTAAACCTGGTCTTGATAAAAATTTTACAGAATAACGCATGTTAGGTCTGGGTTAGGTCTAGGATATGCCCTCATCAGGCTCTTACTTTCGCATATTTCTCATACTTCATGGCTAGATCCTGGGCTATTTCTGGATTGGATCACGTAGTAATGTGGTACCACACTGAAACAGTCTATTAAACCTGGTTTTGATCAATATTTTAGAGAATAATTCATGTTAGGTCTAGGTTAGGTCAGGGATTTGCTCTCATCAGGCTCATTCTTTCGCATATTTCTCATACTTCATGGCTAGATCCTGGGCTGTTTCTGGATTGTATCACGTAGTAATGTGGTACCACGCTGAAACAGCCGATTAAACCTGGTTTCGATCAATGTTTTAGAGGATAACGCAAGTTAAGTCTGGGATAGGTCTGGGATTTGACCTCATCAGACTCATACTTTCGCATTCTTCACATACTTGTTGAACGGATCCTGGGTTTTTTCTGGTTTGGATCACGTAAGGAAGGGGGACCACACTGAAACAGTCGACTAAACCTGGTTTCGATCAATATTTTAGAGGATAACGCATGTTAGGTCTAGGTTAGGCCTGGGATTTTCCCTCATCAGACTCATACTTTCGCAATCTTCACATACTTGTTGAACGGATCCTGGGTTTTCTCTGGTTTGGATCACGTAGTATTGTGGGACCACACTGAAGCAGTCAAGTAAACCTGGTTTCGATCAATATTTTAGAGAATAATTCATGTTAGGTCTAGGTTAGGTCTGGGATTTGCTCTCATCAGGCTCATTCTTTCGCATATTTCTCATACATGTTGAACAGATACTGGGTTTTTTCTGGTTTGGATCACGTAGTAATGTGGGACCACACTGAAGCAATCAATTAAACCTGATCATGATAAATATTTTAGAGGATAACGCATGTTAGGTCTGGGTTAGGTCTAGGATTTGCTCTCATCAGGCTCATACTTTTGCATATTTCTCATACTTCATGGCTAGATCCTGAGCTGTTTCTGGATTGTATCACGTAGTAATGTGGTACCACGCTGAAACAGTCAGTTAAACCTGGTTTCGATCAATATTTTAGAGGATAACGCAAGTTATGTCTGGGATAGGTCTAGGATTAGCCCTCATCAGGCTGTTACTTTCGCATATTTCTCATACTTCATGGCTAGATCCTGGGCTATTTCTGGATTGGATCACGTAGTAAAGTGGTACCACACTGAAACATTCAATGAAACCTGGTCTTGATAAATATTTTAGAGAATAACGCATGTTAGGTCTGGGTTAGGTCTAAGATTTGCCCTCATCAGGCTCACAGTTTAGCGTTTTTCACATACTTCTTGAACAGATCCTGGGCTTTCTCTGGTTTGGATCACGAAGTTGTGTGGTACCACACTGAAACAGTCCATTAAACCTGGTTTCGCTCAATATTTTAGAGGATAACGCAAGTTAGGTCTAGGTTAGGTCTGGGATTTGCTCTCATCAGGCTCATTCTTTCGCATATTTCTCATACTTGATGGCTAGATCCTGGGTTTTTTCTGGATTGTATCACGTAGTAATGTGGCACCACGCTGAAACAGTCGATTAAACCTGGTTTCGATCAATATTTTATAGTATAACGCAAGGTAAGTCTGGGATAGGTCTGGGATTTGACCTCATCAGACTCATACTTTCGCGTTTTTCACATACTTGTTGAACAGATCCTGGGTTTTTTCTGGTTTGGATCACGTAGTAATGTGGGACCACACTGAAACAGTCAAGTAAACCTGGTTTCGATCAATATTTTAGAGAATAATTCATGTTAGGTCTAAGTTAGGTCTGGGATTTGCTCTCATCAGGCTCATTCTTTCGCATATTTCTTATACATGTTGAACAGATCCTGGGTTTTTTCTGGTTTGGATCACGTAGTAATGTGGGACCACACTGAAACAATCAATTAAACCTGATCTTGATAAATATTTTAGAGGATAACGCATGTTAGGTCTGGGTTAGGTCTAGGATTTGCCCTCATCAGGCTCATACTTTCGCATATTTCTCATACTTCATGGCTAGATCCTGGGCTGTTTCTGGATTGGATCACGTAGTAATGTAGTACCACGCTGAAACAGTCAATTAAACCTGGTTTCGATCAATATTTTAGAGGATAACGCAAGTTAGGTCTGGGATAGGTCTAGGATTTGCCCTCATCAGGCTCTTAGTTTCGCTTATTTCTTATACTTCATGGCTAGATCCTGGGCTATTTCTGGATTGGATCACGTAGTAAAGTGGTACCACACTGAAACATTCAATGAAACCTGGTCTGGATAAATATTTTAGAGGATAACGCATCTTATGTCTGGGTTAGGTCTAAGATTTGCCCTCATCAGGCTCACAGATTAGCGTTTTTCACATACTAGTTGAACAGATCCTGGGCTTTTTCTGGTTTGGATCACGAGGTAGTGTGGTACGTCACTGAAACAGTCCATTAAACCTGGTTTCGCTCAATATTTTAGAGGATAACGCATGTTAGGTCTAGGTTAGGTCTGGGATTTGCTCTCATCAGGCTCATTCTTTCGCATATTTCTCATACTTCATGGCTAGATCCTGGGCTGTTTCTGGATTGGATCAGGTAGTAATGTAGTACCACGCTGAAACAGTCAATTAAACCTGGTTTCGATCAATATTTTAGAGGATAACGCAAGTTAGGTCTGGGATAGGTCTAGGATTTGCCCTCATCAGGCTCTTACTTTCGCATATTTCTCATACTTCATGGCTAGATCCTGGGCTATTTCTGGATTGGATCACGTAGTAATGTGGTACCACACTGAAACAGTCTATTAAACTTGGTTTTGATCAATATTTTAGAGAATAATTCATGTTAGGTCTAGGTTAGGTCAGGGATTTGCTCTCATTAGGCTCATTCTTTCGCATATTTCTCATACTTGATGGCTAGATCCTGGGCTTTTTCTGGATTGCATCACGTAGTAGTGAAGTACAACACTGAAACAGTCAATTAAACCTGGATTCGATCAATATTTTAGAGAATAATTCATGTTAGGTCTAGGTTAGGTCTGGGATTTGCTCTCATCAGGCTCATTCTTTCGCATATTTCTCATACTTGATAGCTAGATCCTGGGCTTTTTCTGGATTGCATCACGTAGTAATGAAGTACAACACTGAAACAGTCAATTAAACCTGGTTTCCATCAATATTCTAGAGGACAACGCATGTTAGGTCTAGGTTAGGCCTGGGATTTGCCCTCATCAGAGTCATACTGTCGCAGCTTTAACATACTTGTTGAACGGATCCTGGGTTTTTTCTGGTTTGGTTCACGTAGTAATGTGGTACCACACTGAAACATTCAATTAAACCTTTTCTTGATAGATATTTTAGAGGATAACGCATGTTAGGTTTGGGTTAGGTCAGGGATTTGCTCCCGTCAGGCTCATTCTTTCGCATATTTCTCATACTTGATGGCTAGATCCTGGGCTTTTTCTGGATTGCATCACGTAGTAATGTAGTACCACAATGAAACAGTCAATGAAACCTGGTTTCCATCAATATTTTAGAGGACAACGCAAGTTAGGTCTAGGTAAGCCCTGAGATTTTCACTGATCAGACTCATACTTTCGCATTCTTCACATACGTGTTGAACGGATCCTGGGTTTTTTCTGGTTTTGATCACGTAGTAATGTGGTACCACACTGAAACATTCAATTAAACCTGGTCTTGATAAATATTTTAGAGAATAACGCATGTTTGGTCTAGGTTAGGTCAGGGATTTGCTCCCATCAGGCTCATTCTTTCGCATATTTCTCATACTTGATGGCTAGATCCTGGGCTCTTTCTGGATTGCATCACGTAGTAATGAAGTACAACACTGAAACAGTCAATTAAACCTGGTTTCCATCAATATTCTAGAGGACAACCCATGTTAGGTCTAGGTTAGGCCTGGGATTTGCCCTCATCAGAGTCATACTGTCGCAGTTTTAACATACTTGTTGAACGGATCCTGGGTTTTTTCTGGTTTGGTTCACGTAGTAATGTGGTACCACACTGAAACATTCAATTAAACCTGGTCTTGATAAATATTTTAGAGGATAACGCATGTTAGGTTTGGGTTAGGTCTAGGATTTGCCCTCATCAGGCTCATACTTTCGCATATTTCTCATACTTCATGGCTAGATCCTGGGCTGTTTCTGGATTGTATCACGTAGTAATGTGGCACCACGCTGAAACAGTCGATTAAACCTGGTTTCGATCAATATTTTAGAGGATAACGCAAGTTAAGTCTGGGATAGGTCTGGGATTTGACCTCATCAGACTCATACTTTCGCGTTTTTCACATACTTGTTGAACAGATCCTGGGTTTTTACTGGTTTGGATCACGTAGTAATGTGGGACCACACTGAAACAGTCAAGTAAACCTGGTTTCGATCAATATTTTAGGGAATAATTCATGTTAGGTCTGGGATTTGCTCTCATCAGGCTCATTCTTTCGCATATTTCTCATACATGTTGAACAGATCCTGGGTTTTTTCTGGTTTGGATCACGTAGTAATGTCGGACCACACTGAAACAATCAATTAAACCTGATCTTGATAAATATTTTAGGGGATAACACATGTTAGGTCTGGGTTAGGTCTAGGATTTGCCCTCATCAGGCTCATACTTTCGCATACTTCTCATACTTCATGGCTAGATCCTGGGCTGTTTCTGGATTGGATCACGTAGTAATGTGGTACCACGCTGAAACAGTCAATTAAACCTGGTATTGATTAAAATTTTACAGAATAACGCATGTTAGGTCTGGGTTAGGTCTAGGATTTGCCCTCATCAGGCTCTTACTTTCGCATATTTCTGATACTTCATGGCTAGATCCTGGGCTATTTCTGGATTGGATCACGTAGTAATGTGGTACCACACTGAAACAGTCTATTAAACCTGGTTTTGATCAATATTTTAGAGAATAATTCATGTTAGGTCTAGGTTAGGTCAGGGATTTGCTCTCATCAGGCTCATTCTTTCGCATATTTCTCATACTTGATGGCTAGATCCTGGGCTTTTTCTGGATTGCATCACGTAGTAATGAAGTACAACACTGAAACAGTCAATTAAACCTGGTTTCGATCAATATTTTAGAGAATAATTCATGTTAGGTCTAGGTTAGGTCTGGGATTTGCTCTCATCAGGCTCATTCTTTCGCATATTTCTCATACTTGATGGCTAGATCCTGGGCTTTTTCTGGATTGCATCACGTAGTAATGAAGTACAACACTGAAACAGTCAATTAAACCTGGTTTCCATCAATATTCTAGAGGACAACCCATGTTAGGTCTAGGTTAGGCCTGTGATTTGCCCTCATCAGGATCATACTGTCGCAGTTTTAACATACTTGTTGAACGGATCCTGGGTTTTTTCTGGTTTGGTTCACGTAGTAATGTGGTACCACACTGAAACATTCAATTAAACCTGGTCTTGATAAATATTTTAGAGGATAACGCATGTTAGGTTTGGGTTAGGTCTAGGATTTGCCCTCATCAGGCTCATACTTTCGCATATTTCTCATAGTTCATGGCTAGATCCTGGGCTGTTTCCGGATTGTATCACGTAGTAATGTGGCACCACGCTGAAACAGTCGACTAAACCTGGTTTCGATCAATATTTTAGAGGATAACGCAAGTTAAGTCTGGGATAGTTCTGGGATTTGACCTCATCAGACTCATACTTTCGCGTTTTTCACATACTTGTTGGACAGATCCTGGGTTTTTACTGGTTTGGATCACGTAGTAATGTGGGACCACACTGAAACAGTCAAGTAAACCTGGTTTCGATCAATATTTTAGAGAATAATTCATGTTAGGTCTGGGATTTGCTCTCATCAGGCTCATTCTTTCGCATATTTCTCATACATGTTGAACAGATCCTGGGTTTTTTCTGGTTTGGATCACGTAGTAATGTCGGACCACACTGAAACAATCAATTAAACCTGATCTTGATAAATATTTTAGAGGATAACACATGTTAGGTCTGGGTTAGGTCTAGGATTTGCCCTCATCAGGCTCATACTTTCGCATACTTCTCATACTTCATGGCTAGATCCTGGGCTGTTTCTGGATTGGATCACGTAGTAATGTGGTACCACGCTGAAACAGTCAATTAATCCTGGTTTCGATCAATATTTTAGAGGAAAACGCAAGTTAGGTCTGGCATAGGTCTAGGATTTGCCCTCATCAGGCTCTTACTTTCGCATATTTCTCATACTTCATGGCTAGATCCTGGGCTATTTCTGGATTGGATCACGTAGCAAAGTGGTACCACACTGAAACATTCAATGAAACCTGGTCTGGATAAATATTTTAGAGGATAACGCATCTTATGTCTGGGTTAGGTCTAAGATTTGCCCTCATCAGGCTCACAGTTTAGCGTTTTTCACATACTTGATGAACAGATCCTGGGTTTTTTCTGGTTTGGATCACGAAGTAGTGTGGTAACACACTGAAACAGTCCATTAAACCTGGTTTCGATCAATATTTTAGAGGATACCGCAAGTTAGGTCTGGGATAGGTATAGGATTTGCCCTCATCAGGCTCTTACTTTCGCATATTTCTCATACTTCATGGCTAAATCCTGGGCTTTTTCTGGATTGCATGACGTAGTAAAGTGGTACCACACTGAAACATTCAATGAAACCTGGTTTCGATCAATATTTTAGGGGATAACGCATGTTAGGTCTAGGTTAGGCCTGGGATTTTCACTCATCAGACTCATACTTTCGCATTCTTCACATACTTGTTGAACGGATCCTGGGATTTTTCTGGTTTGGATCACGTAGTAATGTGGGACCACACTGAAACATTCAATGAAACCTGGTCTGGATAAATATTTTAGAGGATAACGCTTCTTAGGTCTGGGTTAGGTCTAAGATTTGCCCTCATCAGGCTCACAGTTTAGCGTTTTTCACGTACTTGTTGAACAGATCCTGGGTTTTTTCTGGTTTGGATCACGAAGTAGTGTGGTACCACACTGAAACAGTCCATTATACCTGGTCTGGATAAATATTTTAGAGGGTAACGCATCTTAGGTCTGGGTTAGGTCTAAGATTTGCCCTCATCAGGCTCACAGTTTAGCGTTTTTCACATACTTGTTGAACAGATCCTGGGTTTTTTCTGGTTTGGATCACGAAGTAGTGTGGTACCACACTGAAACAGTCCATTGAACCAGGTTTCGCTCAATATTTTAGAGGATAACGCATGTTAGGTCTAGGTTAGGTCTGCGATTTGCTCTCATCAGGCTCATTCTTTCGCATATTTCTCATACTTGATGGCTAGATCCTGGGCTTTTTCTGGATTGCATCACGTAGTAATGTAGTACCACACTGAAACTGTCAATGAAACCTGGTTTCCATCAATATTTTAGAGGACAACGCAAGTTAGGTCTAGGTAAGGCCTGAGATTTTCACTGATCAGACTCATACTTTCGCATTCTTCACATACTTGTTGAACGGATCCTGGGTTTTCTCTGGTTTTGATCACGTAGTAATGAGGTACCACAATGAAACATTCAATTAAACCTGGTCTTGATAAAAATTTTACAGAATAACGCATGTTAGGTCTGGGTTAGGTCTAGGATATGCCCTCATCAGGCTCTTACTTTCGCATATTTCTCATACTTCATGGCTAGATCCTGGGCTATTTCTGGATTGGATCACGTAGTAATGTGGTACCACACTGAAACAGTCTATTAAACCTGGTTTCGATCAATATTTTAGAGAATAATTCATGTTAGGTCTAGGTTAGGTCTGGGATTTGCTCTCATCAGGCTCATTCTTTCGCATATTTCTCATACTTGATGGCTAGATCCTGGGCTTTTTCTGGATTGCATCACGTAGCAATGAAGTACAACACTGAAACAGTCAATTAAACCTGGTTTCCATCAATATTTTAGTGGACAACGCATGTTAGGTCTAGGTTAGGCCTGGGATTTGCCCTCATCAGGCTCATACTGTCGCAGTTTTAACATACTTGTTGAACGGATACTGGGTTTTTTCTGGTTTGGTTCACGTAGTAATGTGGTACCACACTGAAACATTCAATTAAACCTGGTCTTGATAAATATTTTAGAGGATAACGCATGTTAGGTTTGGGTTAGGTCTAGGATTTGCCCTCATCAGGCTCATACTTTCGCATATTTCTCATACTTCATGGCTAGATCCTGGGCTGTTTCTGGATTGTATCACGTAGTAATGTGGTACCACGCTGAAACAGCCGATTAAACCTGGTTTCGATCAATATTTTAGAGGATAACGCAAGTTAGGTCTGGGATAGGTCTAGGATTTGCCCTCATCAGGCTCTTAGTTTCGCATATTTCTCATACTTCATGGCTAGATCCTGGGCTATTTCTGGATTGGATCACGTAGTAAAGTGGTACCACACTGAAACATTCAATGAAACCTGGTCTGGATAAATATTTTAGAGGATAACGCATCTTATGTCTGGGTTAGGTCTAAGATTTGCCCTCATCAGGCTCACAGATTAGCGTTTTTCACATACTAGTTGAACAGATCCTGGGCTTTTTCTGGTTTGGATCACGAAGTAGTGTGGTACGTCACTGAAACAGTCCATTAAACCTTGTTTCGCTCAATATTTTAGAGGATAACGCATGTTAGGTCTAGGTTAGGTCTGGGATTTGCTCTCATCAGGCTCATTCTTTCGCATATTTCTCATACTTGATGGCTAGATCCTGGGCTTTTTCTGGATTGCATCACGTAGTAATGTAGTACCACACTGAAACAGTCGATTAATCCAGGTTTCGATCAATATTTTTGAGGATAACGCATGTTAGGTCTAGGTTAGGCCTGGGATTTTCACTCATCGGACTCATACTTTCGCATTCTTCACATTCTTGTTGAACGGATCCTGGGTTTTTTCTGGTTTGGATCACGTAGTAATGTGGGTCCACACTGAAACAGTCGATTAATCCAGGTTTCGATCAATATTTTAGAGAATAATTCATGTTAGGTCTAGGTTAGGTCTGGGATTTGCTCTCATCAGGCTCATTCTTTCGCATATTTCTCATACTTGATGGCTAGATCCTGGGCTTTTTCAGGATTGCATCACGTAGTAATGAAGTACAACACTGAAACAGTCAATTAAACCTGGTTTGGATCAATATTTTAGAGGATAACGCATGTTAGGTCTAGGTTAGGCCTGGGATTTTCACTCATCAGACTCATACTTTCGCATTCTTCACATACTTGTTGAACGGATCCTGGGTTATTTCGGGTTTGGATCACGTAGTAATGTGGGACCACACTGAAACAGTCAATTAAACCAGGTTTCGATCAATATTTTAGAGAATAATTCATGTTAGGTCTAGGTTAGGCCTGAGATTTTCACTGATCAGACTCATACTTTCGCATTCTTCACATACTTGTTGAACGGATCCTGGGTTTTTTCTGGTTTTGATCACGTAGTAATGAGGTACCACAATGAAACATTCAATTAAACCTGGTCTTGATAATAATTTTACAGAATAACGCAAGTTATGTCTGGGATAGGTCTAGGATTTGCCCTCATCAGGCTGTTACTTTCGCATATTTCTCATACTTCATGGCTAGATCCTGGGCTATTTCTGGATTGGATCACGTAGTAATGTGGTACTACACTGAAACAGTCAATTAAACCTGGTTTTGATCAATATTTTAGAGAATAATTCATGTTAGGTCTAGGTTAGGTCAGGGATTTGCTCCAATCAGGCTCATTCTTTCGCATACTTCTCATACTTGATGGCTAGATCCTGGGCTTTTTCTGGATTGCATCACGTAGTAATGAAGTACAACACTGAAACAGTCAATTAAACCTGGTTTCGATCAATATTTTAGAGAATAATTCATGTTAGGTCTAGGTTAGGTCTGGGATTTGCTCTCGTCAGGCTCATTCTTTCGCATATTTCTCATACTTGATGGCTAGATCCTGGGCTTTTTCTGGATTGCATCACGTAGTAATGAAGTACAACACTGAAACAGTCAATTAAACCTGGTTTCCATCAATATTCTAGAGGACAACGCATGTTAGGTCTAGGTTAGGCCTGGGATTTTCCCTCATCAGACTCATACTGTCGCAGTTTTAACATACTTGTTGAACGGATCCTGGGTTTTTTCTGGTTTGGTTCGCGTAGTAATGTAGTACCACACTAAAACATTCAATTAAACCTTTTCTTGATAAATATTTTAGTGGATAACGCATGTTAGGTTTGGGTTAGGTCTGAGGTTTGGCCCTCATCAGGCTCATACTTTCGCATATTTCTCATACTTCATGGCTAGATCCTGGGCTGTTTCTGGATTGTATCAGGTAGTAAAGTGGTACCACACTGAAACATTCAATGAAACCTGGTCCGGACAAATATTTTAGAGGATAACGCAACTTAGGTCTGGGTTAGGTCTAAGATTTGCCCTCATCAGGCTCACAGTTTAGCGTTTTTCACTTACTTCTTGAACAGATCCTGGGCTTTCTCTGGTTTGGATCACGAAGTTGTGTGGTACCACACTGAAACAGTCCATTAAACCTGGTTTCGCTCAATATTTTAGAGGATAACGCATGTTAGGTCTAGGTTAGGTCTGGGATTTGCTCTCATCAGGCTCATTCTTTCGCATATTTCTCATACTTGATGGCTAGATCCTGGGTTTTTTCTGGATTGTATCACGTAGTAATGTGGCACCACGCTGAAACAGTCGATTAAACCTGGTTTCGATCAATATTTTATAGGACAACGCAAGGTAAGTCTGGGATAGGTCTGGGATTTGACCTCATCAGACTCATACTTTCGCGTTTTTCACATACTTGTTGAACAGATCCTGGGTTTTTTCTGGTTTGGATCACGTAGCAGTGTGGTACCACGCTGAAACAGTCCATTAAACCTGGTTTGGATCAATATTTTAGAGGATAACGCATGTTAGGTCTAGGTTAGGCCTGGGATTTTCACTCATCAGACTCATACTTTCGCATTCTTCACATACTTGTTGAACGGATCCTGGGTTATTTCGGGTTTGGATCACGTAGTAATGTGGGACCACACTGAAACAGTCAATTAAACCAGATTTCGATCAATATTTTAGAGAATAATTCATGTTAGGTCTAGGTTAGGCCTGGGATTTGCCCTCATCAGGGTCATACTGTCGCAGTTTTAACATACTTGTTGAACGGATCCTGGGTTTTTTCTGGTTTGGTTCACGTAGTAATGTGTTACCACACTGAAACATTCATTTAAACCTGGTCTTGATAAATATTTTATAGGATAACGCATGTTAGGTTTGGGTTAGGTCTAGGTTTTGCGGTCATCAGGCTCATACTTTCGCATATTTCTCATACTTCATGGCTAGATCCTGGGCTGTTTCTGGATTGTATCACGTAGTAATGTGGCACCACGCATAAACAGTCGATTAAACCTCGTTTCGATCAATATTTTATAGGATAACGCAAGTTAAGTCTGGGATAGGTCTGGGATTTGACCTCATCAGACTCATACTTTCGCGTTTTTCACATACTTGTTGAACAGATCCTGGGTTTCTTCTGGTTTGGATCAGGTAGTAATGTGGGACCACACTGAAACGGTCAAGTAAACCTGGTTTCGATCAATATTTTAGAGAATAATTCATGTTAGGTCTAAGTGTGGTCTGGGATTAACTCTCATCAGGCTCATTCTTTCGCATATTTCTCATACATGTTGAACAGATCCTGGGCTTTTTCTGGTTTGGATCACGTAGTAGTGTGGTACCACACTGAAACAGTCCATTAAACCTGGTTTCGCTCAATATTTTAGAGGATAACGCATGTTAGGTCTAGGTTAGGTCTGGAATTTGCTCTCATCAGGCTCATTCTTTCGCATATTTCTCATACTGGATGGCTAGATCCTGGGCTTTTTCTGGATTGCATCACGTAGTAATGTAGTACCACACTGAGACAGTCAATGAAACCTGGTTTCCAACAATATTTTAGAGGACAACGCATGTTAGGTCTAGGTTAGGCCTGGGATTTGCCCTCATCAGAGTCATACTGTGGCAGTTTTAACATACTTGTTGAACGGATCCTGGGTTTTTTCTGGTTTGGTTCACGTAGTAATGTGGTACCACACTGAAACATTCAATTAAACCTTTTCTACATAAATATATTAGAGGATAACGCATGTAAGGTTTGGGTTAGGTCTGAGGTTTGGCCCTCATCAGGCTCATACTTTCGCATATTTCTCATACTTCATGGCTAGATCCTGGGCTGTTTCTGGATTGTATCAGGTAGTAAAGTGGTACCACACTGAAACATTCAATGAAACCTGGTCTGGATAAATATTTTAGAGGACACCGCATCTTAGGTCTGGGTTAGGTCTAAGATTTGCCCTCATCAGGCTCACAGTTTAGCGTTTTTCACATACTTCTTGAACAGATCCTGGGCTTTCTCTGGTTTGGATCAGGAAGTAGTGTGGTACCACACTGAAACAGTCAATGAAACCTGGTTTCCAACAATATTTTAGAGGACAACGCAAGTTAGGTCTAGGTAAGGCCTGAGATTTTCACTGATCAGACTCATACTTTCGCATTCTTCACATACTTGTTGTACGGATCCTGTGTTTTTTCTAGTTTGGATCACGTAGAATTGTGGAACCACACTGAAACATTCAATTAAACCTGGTCTTGATAAATATTTTAGAGGATAACGCATGTTAGGTCTAGGTTAGGCCTGGGATTTTCACTCATCAGACTCATACTTTCGCATTCTTCACATACTTGTTGAACGGATCCTGGGTTATTTCTGGTTTGGATCACGTAGTAATGTGGGACCACACTGAAACAGTCCAATAAACCTGGTTTTGATCAATATTTTAGAGAATAATTCATGTTAGGTCTAGGTTAGGTCTGGGATTTCCTCCCATCAGGCTCATTCTTTCGCATATTTCTCATACTTGATCGCTAGAGCCTGGGCTTTTTCTGGATTGCATCACGTAGTAATGAAGTACAACACTGAAACAGTCAATTAAACCTGGTTTCCATCAATATTCTAGAGGACAACGCATGTTAGGTCTAGGTTAGGCCTGGGATTTGCCCTTATCAGGGTCATACTGTCGCAGTTTTAACATACTTGTTGAACGGATCCTGGGTTTTTTCTGGTTTGGTTCACGTAGTAATGTGTTACTACACTGAAACATTCAATTAAACCTGGTCTTGATAAATATTTTAGAGGATAACGCATGTTAGGTTTGGGTTAGGTCTAGGATTTGCCCTCATCAGGCTCATACTTTCGCATATTTCTCATACTTCATGGCTAGATCCTGGGCTGTTTCTGGATTGTATCACGTAGTAATGTGGCACCAAGCTGAAACAGTCGATTAAACCTGGTTTCGATCAATATTTTATAGGATAACGCAAGTTAAGTCTGGGATAGGTCTGGGATTTGACCTCATCAGACTCATACTTTCGCGTTTTTCACATACTTGTTGAACAGATTCTGGGTTTTTTCTGGTTTGGATCACGTAGTAGTGTGGTACCACGCTGAAACAGTCCATTAAACCTGGTTTGGATCAATATTTTAGAGGATAACGCATGTTAGGTCTAGGTTAGGCCTGGGATTTTCACTCATCAGACTCATACTTTCGCATTCTTCGCATACTTGTTGAACGGATCCTGGGTTATTTCTGGTTTGGGTCACGCAGTAATGTGGGACCACACTGAAACAGTCAATTAAACCAGGTTTCGATCAATATTTTAGAGAATAATTCATGTTAGGTCTAGGTTAGGTCTGGGATTTGCTCCCATCAGGCTCATACTTTCGCATATTTCTCATACTTCATGGCTAGATCCTGGGCTATTTCTGGATTGGATCACGTAGTAATGTGGCACCACGCTGAAACAGTCGATTAAACCTGGTTTCGATCAATATTTTAGAGGATAACGCAAGTTAAGTCTGGGATAGGTCTGGGATTTGACCTCATCAGACTCATACTTTCGCATATTTCTCACACTTCATGGCTAGATCCTGGGCTGTTTCTGGATTGGATCACGTAGTAATGTGGTACCACGCTGAAACAGTCAATTAAACCTGGTTTCGATCAATATTTTAGAGGATAAAGCAAGTTAGGTCTGGGATAGGTCTAGGATTTGCCCTCATCAGGCTCTTACTTTCGCATATTTCTCATACTTCATGGCTAGATCCTGGGCTATTTCTGGATTGGATCACGTAGTAAAGTGGTACCACACTGAAACATTCAATGAAACCTGGTTTCCATCAATATTCTAGAGGACAACGCATGTTAGGTCTAGGTTAGGCCTGGGATTTGCCCTCATCAGAGTCATACTGTGGCAGTTTTAACATTCTTGTTGAACGGATCCTGGGTTTTTTCTGGTTTGGTTCACGTAGTAATGTGGTACCACACTGAAACATTCAATTAAACCTTTTCTTCATAAATATTTTAGAGGATAACGCATGTAAGGTTTGGGTTAGGTCTGAGGTTTGGCCCTCATCAGGCTCATACTTTCGCATATTTCTCATACATCATGGCTAGATCCTGGGCTGTTTCTGGATTGTATCAGGTAGTAAAGTGGTACCACACTGAAACATTCAATGAAACCTGGTCTGGATAAATATTTTAGAGGACACCGCATCTTAGGTCTGGGTTAGGTCTAAGATTTGCCCTCATCAGGCTCACAGTTTAGCGTTTTTCACATACTTCTTGAACAGATCCTGGGCTTTCTCTGGTTTGGATCAGGAAGTAGTGTGGTACCACACTGAAACAGTCAATGAAACCTGGTTTCCAACAATATTTTAGAGGACAACGCAAGTTAGGTCTAGGTAAGGCCTGAGATTTTCACTGATCAGACTCATACTTTCGCATTCTTCACATACTTGTTGAACGGATCCTGTGTTTTTTCTAGTTTGGATCACGTAGTATTGTGGTACCACACTGAAACATTCAATTAAACCTGGTCTTGATAAATATTTTAGAGGATAACGCATGTTAGGTCTAGGTTAGGCCTGGGATTTTCACTCATCAGACTCATACTTTCGCATTCTTCACATACTTGTTGAACGGATCCTGGGTTATTTCTGGTTTGGATCACGTAGTAATGTGGGACCACACTGAAACAGTCCAATAAACCTGGTTTTGATCAATATTTTAGAGAATAATTCATGTTAGGTCTAGGTTAGGTCTGGGATTTGCTCCCATCAGGCTCATTCTTTCGCATATTTCTCATACTTGATCGCTAGAGCCTGGGCTTTTTCTGGATTGCATCACGTAGTAATGAAGTACAACACTGAAACAGTCAATTAAACCTGGTTTCCATCAATATTCTAGAGGACAACGCATGTTAGGTCTAGGTTAGGCCTGGGATTTGCCCTTATCAGGGTCATACTGTCGCAGTTTTAACATACTTGTTGAACGGATCCTGGGTTTTTTCTGCTTTGGTTCACGTAGTAATGTGTTACTACACTGAAACATTCAATTAAACCTGGTCTTGATAAATATTTTAGAGGATAACGCATGTTAGGTTTGGGTTAGGTCTAGGATTTGCCCTCATCAGGCTCATACTTTCGCATATTTCTCATACTTCATGGCTAGATCCTGGGCTGTTTCTGGATTGTATCACGTAGTAATGTGGCACCAAGCTGAAACAGTCGATTAAACCTGGTTTCGATCAATATTTTATAGGATAACGCAAGTTAAGTCTGGGATAGGTCTAGGATTTGACCTCATCAGACTCATACTTTCGCGTTTTTCACATACTTGTTGAACAGATCCTGGGTTTTTTCTGGTTTGGATCACGTAGTAGTGTGGTACCACGCTGAAACAGTCCATTAAACCTGGTTTGGATCAATATTTTAGAGGATAACGCATGTTAGGTCTAGGTTAGGCCTGGGATTTTCACTCATCAGACTCAAACTTTCGCATTCTTCGCATACTTGTTGAACGGATCCTGGGTTATTTCTGGTTTGGGTCACGCAGTAATGTGGGACCACACTGAAACAGTCAATTAAACCAGGTTTCGATCAATATTTTAGAGAATAATTCATGTTAGGTCTAGGTTAGGTCTGGGATTTGCTCCCATCAGGCTCATACTTTCGCATATTTCTCATACTTCATGGCTAGATCCTGGGCTATTTCTGGATTGGATCACGTAGTAATGTGGCACCACGCTGAAACAGTCGATTAAACCTGGTTTCGATCAATATTTTAGAGGATAACGCAAGTTAAGTCTGGGATAGGTCTGGGATTTGACCTCATCAGACTCATACTTTCGCATATTTCTCACACTTCATGGCTAGATCCTGGGCTGTTTCTGGATTGGATCACGTAGTAATGTGGTACCACGCTGAAACAGTCAATTAAACCTGGTTTCGATCAATATTTTAGAGGATAAAGCAAGTTAGGTCTGGGATAGGTCTAGGATTTGCCCTCATCAGGCTCTTACTTTCGCATATTTCTCATACTTCATGGCTAGATCCTGGGCTATTTCTGGATTGGATCACGTAGTAAAGTGGTACCACACTGAAACATTCAATGAAACCTGGTCTGGATAAATATTTCAGAGGATAACGCATCGTATGTCTGGGTTAGGTCTAAGATTTGCCCTCATCAGGCTCACAGTTTAGCGTTTTTCACATACTTGTTGAACAGATCCTGGGCTTTTTCTGGTTTGCATCACGAAGTAGTGTGGTACCTCACTGAAACGGTCCATTAAACCTGGTTTCGCTCAATATTTTAGAGGATAACGCATGTTAGGTTTAGGTTAGTTCTGGGATTAGCTCTCATCAGGCTCATTCTTTCGCATATTTCTCATACTTCATGGCTAGATCCTGGGCTATTTCTGGATTGGATCACGTAGTAATGTGGCACCACGCTGAAGCAGTCGATTAAACCTGGTATCGATCAATATTTTAGAGGATAACGCAAGTTAAGTCTGGGATAGGTCTGGGATTTGACCTCATCAGACTCATACTTTCGCGTTTTTCACATACTTGTTGAACAGATCGTGGGTTTTTTCTGGATTGCATCACGTAGTAATGTAGTACCACACTGAAACAGTCAATGAAACCTGGTTTCCATCAATATTTTAGAGGACAACGCATGTTAGGTCTAGGTTAGCCCTGGGAATTACACTCATCAGACTCATACTTTCGCATTCTTCACATACTTGTTGAACTGATCCTGGGTTTTTTCTGGTTTGGATCACGTAGTATTGTGGTACCACACTGAAACAGTCAATGAAACCTGGTTTCCATCAATATTTTAGAGGACAACGCATGTTAGGTCTAGGTTAGGCCTGGGATTTTCACTCATCAGACTCATACTTTCGCATTCTTCACATACTTCTTGAACGGATCCTAGGTTTTTTCTGGTTTGGATCACGTAGTAATGTGGTACCACACTGAGACAGTCAATGTAACCTGGTTTCCATCAATATTTTAGAGGACAACGCAAGTTAGGTCTAGGTAAGGCCTGAGATTTTCACTGATCGGACTCATACTTTCGCATTTTTCCCATACTTGTTCAACGGATCCTGGGTTTTTTCTGGTTTGGATCACGTAGTAATGTGGTACCACACTGAAACGGTCAATTAAACCTGGTTTCGATCAATATTTTAGAGGATAACGCAAGTTAGGTCTGGAATAAGTCTGGGATTTGCCCTCATCAGGCTCATACTTTCGCGTTTTTCACATACTTGTTGAACAGATCCTGGGTTTTTTCTAGTTTGGGTCACGTAGTAGTGTGATACCACACTGAAACAGTCGATTAAACCTGGCATCGATCAATATTTTAGAGGATAACGCATGTTAGGTCTAGGTCAGCCCTGGGAATTACACTCTTCAGACTCATACTTTCGCATTCTTCAAATACTTGTTGAACTGATCCTGGGTGTTTTCTGGTTTGGATCACGTAGTAATGTGGTACCGCACTGAAACAGTCGATTAAACCTGGTTTCGATCAATATTTTAGAGGATAACACAAGTAAGGTCTGGGATAGGTCTGGGATTTGACCTCACCAGACTCATACCTTCGCACACTTCACATACTCCTTGAACAGATCCTGGGTTATTTTCTGGTTTGGGTCACATAGTAATGTGGTACCACACTGAAACAGTCGATTAGACCAGGTTTCGATCAATATTTTAGAGGATAACGCATGTTAAGTCTAGGTTAGGTCTGGGATTTCCACTCATCAGACTCATACTTTGGCATTCTTCACATACTTGTTGAACGGATTCTGGGTTTTTTCTGGTTTGGATCACGTAGTAATGTGGTACCACACTGAAACAGTCGATTAAACCTGGTTTCGATCAATATTTTTGAGGATAACGCAAGTTAGGTCTGGGATAGGTCTGGGATTTGACCTCATCAGACTCATACTTTCGCACAGTTCACATACTCCTTGAACAGATCCTGGGTTATTTTCTGGTTTGGATCACATAGTAATGTGGTACCACACTGAAACAGTCGATTAAACCAGGTTTCGATCAATATTTTAGAGGAGAACGCATGTTAGGTCTAGGTTAGGCCTGGGATTTTCACTCATCAGACGCATACTTTCGCATTCTTCACATTCTTGTTGAACGGATCCTGAGTTTTTTCTGGTTTGGATCACGTAGTAATGTGGGAGCACACTGAAACAGTCAATTAAACCAGGTTTCGATCATTATTTTAGAGGAGAACGCATGTTAGGTCTAGGTTAGGTCTGGGATTTGCTCTCATCAGGCTCATTCTTTCGCATATTTCTCATACTTTATGGCTAGAACCTGGGCTTTTTCTGGATTGCATCACGTAGTAATGAAGTACAACACAGAAACAGTCAATTAAACCTGGTTTCCATCAATATTCTAGAGGACAACGCATGTTAGGTCTAGGTTAGGCCTGGGATTTGCCCTCATCAGGGTCATACTGTCGCAGTTTTAACATACTTGTTGAACGGATCCTGGGTTTTTTCTGGTTTGGTTCACGCAGTAATGTGGTACCACACTGAAACGTTCAATTAAACCTTTTCTTGATAAATATTTTAGAGGATAACGCATGTTAGGTTTGGGTTAGGTCTAGGATTTGCCCTCATCAGGCTCATACTTTCGCATATTTCTCATACTTCATGGCTAGATCCTGGGCTGATTCTGGATTGTATCACGCAGTAATGTGGTACCACACTGAAACATTCAATTAAACCTTTTCTTGATAAATATTTTAGAGGATAACGCATGTTAGGTTTGGGTTAGGTCTAGGATTTGCCCTCATCAGGCTCATACTTTCGCATATTTCTCATACTTCATGGCTAGATCCTGGGCTGTTTCTGGATTGGATCACGTAGTAATGTGGTACCACGCTGAAACAGTCAATTAAACCTGGTTTCGATCAATATCATAGAGGATAACGCATGTTAGGTCTAGGTTAGGTCTGGGATTTGCTCTCATCAGACTCATTCTTTCGTATATTTCTCATACTTGATGGCTAGATCCTGGGCTTTTTCTGGATTGCATCACGTATTAATGTAGTACCACACTGAAACAGTCAATGAAACCTGGTTTCCATCAATATTCTAGAGGACAACGCATGTTAGGTCTAGGTTAGGCCTGGGATTTGCCCTCATCAGAGTCATACTGTGGCAGTTTTAACATACTTGTTGAACGGATCCTGGGTTTTTTCTGGTTTGGTTCACGTAGTAATGTAGTACCACACTGAAACATTCAATTAAACCTTTTCTTCATAAATATTTTAGAGGATAACGCATGTTAGGTTTGGGTTAGGTCTGAGGTTTGGCCCTCATCAGGCTCATACTTTCGCATATTTCTCATACTTCATGGCTAGATCCTGGGCTGTTTCTGGATTGTATCAGGTAGTAAAGTGGTACCACACTGAAACATTCAATGAAACCTGGTCTGGATAAATATTTTAGAGGATAACGCATCTTAGGTCTGGGTTAGGTCTAAGATTTGCCCTCATCAGGCTCACAGTTTAGCGTTTTTCACATACTTCTTGAACAGATCCTGGGCTTTCTCTGGTTTGGATCAGGAAGTAGTGTGGTACCACACTGAAACAGTCAGTGAAACCTGTTTTCCAACAATATTTTAGAGGACAACGCAAGTTAGGTCTAGGTAAGGCCTGAGATTTTCACTGATCAGACTCATACTTTCGCATTCTTCACATACTTGTTGAACGGATCCTGGTTTTTTTCTGGTTTGGATCACGTAGTATTGTGGTACCACACTGAAACATTCAATTAAACCTGGTCTTGATAAATATTTTAGAGGATAACGCATGTTAGGTCTAGGTTAGGCCTGGGATTTTCACTCATCAGACTCATACTTTCGCATTCTTCACATACTTGTTGAACGGATCCTGGGTTATTTCTGGTTTGGATCACGTAGTAATGTGGGACCACACTGAAACAGTCAAATAAACCTGGTTTTGATCAATATTTTAGAGAATAATTCATGTTAGGTCTAGGTTAGGTCTGGGATTTGCTCCCATCAGGCTCATTCTTTCGCATATTTCTCATACTTGATCGCTAGAGCCTGGGCTTTTTCTGGATTGCATCACGTAGTAATGAAGTACAACACTGAAACAGTCAATTAAACCTGGTCTTGATAAATATTTTAGTGGATAACGCATGCTAGGTTTGGGTTAGGTCTAGGATTTGCCCTCATCAGGCTCATACTTTCGCATATTTCTCATACTTCATGGCTAGATCCTGGGCTGTTTCTGGGGTTGTATCACGTAGTAATGTGGCACCAAGCTGAAACAGTCGATTAAACCTGGTTTCGATCAATATTTTATAGGATAACGCAAGTTAAGTCTGGGATAGGTCTGGGATTTGACCTCATCAGACTCATACTTTCGCGTTTTTCACATACTTGTTGAACAGATCCTGGGTTTTTTCTGGTTTGGATCACGTAGTAGTGTGGTACCACGCTGAAACAGTCCATTAAACCTGGTTTGGATCAGTATTTTAGAGGATAACGCATGTTAGGTCTAGGTTAGTCCTGGGATTTTCACTCATCAGACTCATACTTTCGCATTCTTCGCATACTTGTTGAACGGATCCTGGGTTATTTCTGGTTTGGGTCACGCAGTAATGTGGGACCACACTGAAACAGTCAATTAAACCAGGTTTCGATCAATATTTTAGAGAATAATTCATGTTAGGTCTAGGTTAGGTCTGGGATTTGCTCCCATCAGGCTCATACTTTCGCATATTTCTCATACTTCATGGCTAGATCCTGGGCTATTTCTGGATTGGATCACGTAGTAATGTGGGTACCACGCTGAAACAGTCGATTAAACCTGGTTTCGATCAATATTTTAGAGGATAACGCAAGTTAAGTCTGGGATAGGTCTGGGATTTGACCTCATCAGACTCATACTTTCGCATTCTTCACATACTTGCTGAACAGATCCTGGGTTATTTTCTGGTTTGGATCACGTAGTAGTGTGGTACCACGCTGAAACAGTCCATTAAACCTGGTTTGGATCAGTATTTTAGAGGATAACGCATGTTAGGTCTAGGTTAGTCCTGGGATTTTCACTCATCAGACTCATACTTTCGCATTCTTCGCATACTTGTTGGACGGATCCTGGGTTTTTTCTGGTTTGGATCACGTAGTAATGTCGGACCACACTGAAACAGTCAATTAAACCTGGTTTCGATCAATATTTTAGAGAATAATTCATGTTAGGTCTAGGTTAGATCTGGGATTTGCTCTCATCAGGCTTATTCTTTCGCATATTTCTCATACTTCATGGCTAGATCCTGGGCTGTTTCTGGATTGTATCACGTAGTAATGTGGTACCACGCTGAAACAGTCAATTAAACCTGGCTTCGATCAATATTTTAGAGGATAACGCAAGTCAGGTCTGGGATAGGTCTAGGATTTGCTCTCATCAGGCTCATTCTTTCGCATATTTCTCATACTTGATGGCTAGATCCTGGGCTTTTTCTGGATTGCATCACGTAGTAATGTAGTACCACACTGAAACAGTCAATGAAACCTGGTTTCCATCAATATTTTAGAGGACAACGCAAGTTAGGTCTAGGTAAGGCCTGAGATTTTCACTGATCGGACTCATACTTTCGCATTTTTCCCATACTTGTTCAACGGATCCTGGGTTTTTTCTGGTTTGGATCACGAAGTAGTGTGGTACCACACTGAAACAGTCCATTAAACCTGGTTTCGCTCAATATTTTAGAGGATAACGCATGTAAGGTCTAGGATAGGTCTGGGATTTGCTCTCATCAGGTTCATTCTTTCGCATATTTCTCATACTTGATGGCTAGATCCTGGGTTATTTTCTGGTTTGGACCACGTAGTAATGTGGTACCACACTGAAACGGTCAATTAAACCTGGTTTCGATCAATATTTTAGAGGATAACGCAAGTTAGATCTGGGATAGGTCTGGGATTTGCCCTCATCAGGCTCATACCTTCGCATTCTTCACATACTTGTTGAACTGATCCTGGTTTTTTTCTGGTTTGGATCACGTAGTAATGTGGTACCACACTGAAACGGTCAATTAAACCTGGTTTCGATCAATATTTTAGAGGATAACGCAAGTTAGGTCTGGGATAGGTCTGGGATTTGACCTCATCAGACTCATACTTTCGCACACTTCACATACTCGTTGAACAGATCCTGGGTTATTTTCTGGTTTGGATCACATAGTAATGTGGTACCACACTGAAACAGTCGATTAAACCAGGTTTCGATCAATATTTTAGAGGGGAACGCATGTTATGTCTAGGTTAGGCCTGGGATTTTCACTCATCAGACTCATACTTTCGCATTCTTCACATTCTTGTTGGACGGATCCTGGGTTTTTTCTGGTTTGGATCACGTAGTAATGTCGGACCACACTGAAACAGTCAATTACACCTGGTTTCGATCAATATTTTAGAGAATAATTCATGTTAGGTCTAGGTTAGATCTGGGATTTGCTCTCATCAGGCTCATTCTTTCGCATATTTCTCATACTTCATGGCTAGATCCTGGGCTGTTTCTGGATTGTATCACGTAGTAATGTGGTACCACGCTGAAACAGTCAATTAAACCTGGTTTCGATCAATATTTTAGAGGATAACGCATGTTAGGTCTAGGTTAGGTCTGGTTTTGCTCTCATCAGGCTCATTCTTTCGCATATTTCTCATACTTGATGGTTAGATCCTGGGCTTTTTCTGGATTGCATCACGTAGCAATGTAGTACCACACTGAAACAGTCAATGAAACCTGGTTTCCAACAATATTTTAGAGGAAAACGCATGTTAGGTCTAGGTTAGGCCTGGGATTTTCACTCATCAGACTCATACTTTCGCATTCTTCACATACTTGTTGAACGGATCCTGGGTTTTTTCTGGTTTGGATCACGTAGTAATGTGGTACCACACTGAGACAGTCAATGAAACCTGGTTTCCATCAATATTTTAGAGGACAACGCAAGTTAGGTCTAGGTAAGGCCTGAGATTTTCACTGATCGGACTCATACTTTCGCATTTTTCCCATACTTGTTCAACGGATCCTGGGTTTTTTCTGGTTTGGATCACGAAGTAGTGTGGTACCACACTGAAACAGTCCATTAAACCTGCTTTCGCTCAATATTTTAGAGGATAACGCATGTAAGGTCTAGGATAGGTCTGGGATTTGCTCTCATCAGGTTCATTCTTTCGCATATTTCTCATACTTGATGGCTAGATCCTGGGTTATTTTCTGGTTGGGATCACATAGTAATGTGGTACCACACTGAAACAGTCGATTAAACCAGGATTCGATCAATATTTTTGAGGATAACGCATGTTAGGTCTAGGTTAGGCCTGGGATTTTCAATCATCAGACTCATACTTTCGCATTCTTCACATACTTGTTGAACGGATCCTGGGTTTTTTCTGGTTTGGATCACGTAGTATTGTGGGACCACACTGAAACAGTCAATTAAACCTGGTTTCGATCAATATTTTAGAGAATAATTCATGTTAGGTGTAGGTTAGCTCTGGCATTTGCTCTCATCAGGCACATTCTTTCGCATATTTCTCAATCTTGATGGTTAGATCCTGGGCTTTTTCTGGATTGCATCACGTAGTAATGTGGTACCACACTGAAACTTTCAATTAAACCAGGTCTTGATAAATATTTTAGAAGCTAACGTATGTTAGGTCTGGGTTAGGTCTAGGATTTGAATCCATCAGGCTCATACTTTCGCATATTTCTCATACTTCATGGCTAGATCTTGGGCTTTTTCTGTTTTGCATCACGTAGTAAAGTGGTACCACACTGCAACATTCAATGAAACCTCGTCTGGATAAATATTTTAGAGGTTAACGCATCTTAGGTCTGGGTTAGGTCTACGATTTGCCCTCATCAGGCTCACAGTTTAGCGTTTTTCACATACTTGTTGAACAGATCCTGGGTTTTTTCTGGTTTGGATCACGAAGTAATGTGGTACCACACTGAAACAGTCCATTAGACCTGGTTTCGCTCAATATTTTAGAGGATAACGCATGTTAGGTCTAGGTTACGTCTGGGATTTGCACTCGTCAGGCTCATTCTTTCGCATATTTCTCATACTTGATGGCTAGATCCTGGGTTTTTTCTGGTTTGGATCACGTAGTAATGTGGTACCACACTGAAACAGTCCATTAGACCTGGTTTCGCTCAATATTTTAGAGGATAACGCATGTTAGGTCTAGGTTAGGTCTGGGATTTGCTCTCGTCAGGCTCATTCTTTCGCATATTTCTCATACTTGATGGCTAGATCCTGGGTTTTTTCTGGTTTGGATCAGGTAGTAATGTGGTACCACACTGAGACGGTCAATTAAACCTGGTTTCGATCAATATTTTAGAGGATAACGCAAGTTAGGTCTGGGATAGGTCTGGGATTTGCCCACATCAGGCTCATACTTTCGCATTCTTCACATACTTGATGAACTGATCCTGGGTTTTTTCTGGATTGCATCACGTAGTAAAGTGGTACCACACTGGAACATTCAATGAAACCTGGTCTGGATAAATATTTTAGAGGTTAACGCATCCTAGGTCTGGGTTAGGTCTACGATTTGCCCTCATCAGGCTCACAGTTTAGCGTTTTTCACATACTTGTTGAACAGATCCTGGGTTTTTTCTGGTTTGGATCACGTAGTAATGTGGTACCACACTGAAACGGTCAATTAAACCTGGTTTCGATCAATATTTTAGAGGAAAACGTAAGTTAGGTCTGGGATAGGTCTGGGATTTGACCTCATCAGACTCATACTTTCGCACACTTCACATACTCGTTGAACAGATCCTGGGTTATTTTCTGGTTTGGATCACATAGTAATGTGGTACCACACTGAAACAGTCGATTAAACCAGGTTTCGATCAATATTTTAGAGGAGAACGCATGTTAGGTCTAGGTTAGGCCTGGGATTTTCACTCATCAGACTCATACTTTCGCATTCTTCACATTCTTGTTGAACGGATCCTGGGATTTTTCTGGTTTGGATCACGTAGTAATGTGGGACCACACTGAAACAGTCAATTAAACCTGGTTTCGATCAATATTTTAGAGAATAACGCAAGTTAGGTCTGGGATAGGTCTGGGATTTGACCTCATCAGGCTCATACTTTCGCATTCTTCACATACTTGTTGAACTGATCCTGGGTTTTTTCTGGATTGCATCACGTAGTAAAGTGGTACCACACTGAAACATTCAATGAAACCTGGTCTGGATAAATATTTTAGAGGTTAACGCATCTTAGGTCTGGATTAGGTCTACGATTTGCCCTCATCAGGCTCACAGTTTAGCGTTTTTCACATACTTGTTCAACAGATCCTGGGTTTTTTCTGGTTTGGATCAGGTAGTAATGTGGTACCACACTGAAACGGTCAATTAAACCTGGTTTCGATCAATATTTTAGAGGATAACGCAAGTTAGGTCTGGGATAGGTCTGGGATTTGCCCTCATCAGGCTCATACTTTCGCATTCTTCACATACTTGTTGAACTGATCCTGGGTTTTTTCTGGTTTGGATCAGGTAGTAATGTGGTACCACACTGAAACGGTCAATTAAACCTGGTTTCGATCAATATTTTAGAGGAAAACGCATCTTAGGTCTGGGTTAGGTCTACGATTTGCCCTCATCAGGCTCACAGTTTAGCGTTTTTCACATACTTGTTGAACAGATCCTGGGTTTTTTCTGGTTTGGATCACGTAGTAATGTGGTACCACACTGAAACGGTCAATTAAACCTGGTTTCGATCAATATTTTAGAGGAAAACGCAAGTTAGGTCTGGGATAGGTCTGGGATTTGACCTCATCAGACTCATACTTTCGCACACTTCACATACTCGTTGAACAGATCCTGGGTTATTTTCTGGTTTGGATCACATAGTAATGTGGTACCACACTGAAACAGTCGATTAAACCAGGTTTCGATCAATATTTTAGAGGAGAACGCATGTTAGGTCTAGGTTAGGCCTGGGATTTTCACTCATCAGACTCATACTTTCGCATTCTTCACATTCTTGTTGTACGGATCCTGGGTTTTTTCTGGTTTGGATCACGTAGTAATGTGGGACCACACTGAAACAGTCAATTAAACCTGGTTTCGATCAATATTTTAGAGGATAACGCAAGTTAGGTCTGGGATAGGTCTAGGATTTGCCCTCATCAGGCTCTTACTTTCGCATATTTCTCATACTTCATGGCTAGATCCTGGGCTATTTCTGGATTGGATCACGTAGTAAAGTGGTACCACACTGAAACATTCAATTAAACCTGGTCTGGATAAATATTTTAGAGGATAACGCATCTTAGGTCTGGGTTAGGTCTAAGCTTTGCCCTCATCAGGCTCACAGTTTCGCGTTTTTCACATACTTGTTGAACAGATCCTGGGTTTTTTCTGGTTTGGATCACGAAGTAGTGTGGTACCACACTGAAACAGTCCATTAAACCAGGTTTCGCTCAATATTTTAGAGGATAACGCATGTTAGGTCTAGGTTAGGTCTGGTTTTGCTCTCATCATGCTCATTCTTTCGCATATTTCTCATACTTGATGGCTAGATCCTGGGCTTTTTCTGGATTGCATCACGTAGTAATGTAGTACCACACTGAAACAGTCAATGAAACCTGGTTTCCATCAATATTTTAGAGGACAACGCATGTTAGGTCCAGGTTAGCCCTGGGAATTACACTCATCAGACTCATACTTTCGCACACTTCACATACTCCTTGAACAGATCCTGGGTTATTTTCTGGTTTGGGTCACGTAGTAGTGTGATACCACACTGAAACAGTCGATTAAACCTGGTTTCGATCAATATTTTAGAGGATAACGCATGTTAGGTCTAGGTCAGCCCTGGGAATAACACTCATCAGACTCATACTTTCGCATTCTTCACATACTTGTTGAACTGATCCTGGGTTTTTTCTGGTTTGGATCACGTAGTAATGTGGTACCACACTGAAACAGTTGATTAAACCTGGTTTCGATCAATATTTTAGAGGATAACGAATGTTAGGTCTATGTTAGCCCTGGGATTCTCACTCATCAGACTCATACTTTCGCACACTTCACATACTCCTTGAACAGATCCTGGGTTATTTTCTGGTTTGGGTCACGTAGTAGTGTGATACCACACTGAAACAGTCGATTAAACCTGGTTTCGATCAATATTTTAGAGGATAACGCATGTTAGGTCTAGGTCAGCCCTGGGAATAACACTCATCAGACTCATACTTTCGCATTCTTCACATACTTGTTGAACTGATCCTGGGTTTTTTCTGGTTTGGATCACGTAGTAATGTGGTACCACACTGAAACAGTTGATTAAACCTGGTTTCGATCAATATTTTAGAGGATAATGCATGTTAGGTCTATGTTAGCCCTGGGATTCTCACTCATCAGACTCATACTTTCGCACACTTCACATACTCCTTGAACAGATCCTGGGTTATTTTCTGGTTTGGATCACGTAGTAATGTGGTACCGCACTGAAACAGTCGATTAAACCTGGTTTCGATCAATATTTTAGAGGATAACGCATGTTAAGTGTAGGTTAGGTCTGGGATTTTCACTCATCAGACTCATACTTTCGCACACTTCACATACTCCTTGAACAGATCCTGGGTTATTTTCTGGTTTGGATCACATAGTAATGTGGTACCACACTGAAACAGTCGATTAAACCAGGTGTCGATCAATATTTTAGAGGATAACGAATGTTAGGTCTATGTTAGCCCTGGGATTCTCACTCATCAGACTCATACTTTCGCACACTTCACATACTCCTTGAACAGATCCTGGGTTATTTTCTGGTTTGGGTCACGTAGTAGTGTGATACCACACTGAAACAGTCGATTAAACCTGGTTTCGATCAATATTTTAGAGGATAACGCATGTTAGGTCTAGGTCAGCCCTGGGAATAACACTCATCAGACTCATACTTTCGCATTCTTCACATACTTGTTGAACTGATCCTGGGTTTTTTCTGGTTTGGATCACGTAGTAATGTGGTACCACACTGAAACAGTTGATTAAACCTGGTTTCGATCAATATTTTAGAGGATAATGCATGTTAGGTCTATGTTAGCCCTGGGATTCTCACTCATCAGACTCATACTTTCGCACACTTCACATACTCCTTGAACAGATCCTGGGTTATTTTCTGGTTTGGATCACGTAGTAATGTGGTACCGCACTGAAACAGTCGATTAAACCTGGTTTCGATCAATATTTTAGAGGATAACGCATGTTAAGTGTAGGTTAGGTCTGGGATTTTCACTCATCAGACTCATACTTTCGCACACTTCACATACTCCTTGAACAGATCCTGGGTTATTTTCTGGTTTGGATCACATAGTAATGTGGTACCACACTGAAACAGTCGATTAAACCAGGTGTCGATCAATATTTTAGATGATAACGCATGTTAAGTCTAGGTTAGGTCTGGGATTTTCGCTCATCAGACTCATACTTTCGCATTCTTCACATACTTGTTGAACGGATCCTGGGTTTTTTCTGGTTTGGATCACGTAGTAATGTGGTACCACAATGAAACAGTCGATTAAACCTGGTTTCGATCAATATTTTTGAGGATAACGCAAGTTAGGTCTGGGATAGTTCTGGAATTTTCACTCATCAGACTCATACTTTCGCATTATTCACATACTTGTAGAACGGATCCTGGGTTTTTTTCTGGTTTGGATCACGTAGTAATGTGGTACCACACTGAAACAGTCGATTAAACCTGGTTTCGATCAATATTTTAGAGGATAACGCAAGTTAAGTCTGGGATAGGTCTGGGATTTTACCTCATCAGACTCATACTTTCGCATTCTTCACATACTTGTAGAACGGATCCTGGGTTTTTTTCTGGTTTGGGTCAGGTAGTAGTGTGATACCACACTGAAACAGTCGATTAAACCTGGTTTCGATCAATATTTTAGAGGAAAACGCATCTTAGGTCTGGGTTAGGTCTAAGATTTGCCCTCATCAGGCTCACAGTTTAGCGTTTTTCACATACTTCTCGAACAGATCCTGGGCTTTCTCTGGTTTGGATCACGAAGTAGTGTGGTACCACACTGAAACAGTCCATTAAACCTGGTTTCGCTCAATATTTTAGAGGATAGCGCATGTTAGGTCTAGGTTAGGTCTGGGATTTGCTGTCATCAGGCTCATTCTTTCGCATATTTCTCATACTTAAATGGCTAGATCTTGGGCTTTTTCTGGATTGCATCACGTAGTAATGAAGTACAACACTGAAACAGTCAATTAGACCTTGTTTCGATCAATATTTTAGAGGACAACGCAAGTTAGGTCTAGGTAAGGCCTGAGATTTTCACTGATCAGACTCATACTTTCGCATTCTTCACATACTTGTTGAACGGATCCTGGGTTTATTCTGGTTTGGTTCTCGTAGTAATGTGGTACCACACTGAAACGGTCAATTAAACCTGGTTTCGATCAATATTTTAGAGGATAACGCAAGTTAGGTCTGGGATAGGTCTGGGATTTGCCCTCATCAGGCTCATACTTTCGCATTCTTCACATACTTGTTGAACTGATCCTGGGTTTTTTCTGGTTTGGATCACGTAGTAATGTGGTACCACACTGAAACGGTCAATTAAACCTGGTTTCGATCAATATTTTAGAGGATAACGCAAGTTAGGTCTGGGATAGGTCTGGGATTTGACCTCATCAGACTCATACTTTCGCACACTTCACATACTCGTTGAACAGATCCTGGGTTATTTTCTGGTTTGGATCGCATAGTAATGTGGTACCACACTGAAACAGTCGATTAAACCAGGTTTCGATCAATATTTTAGAGGAGAACGCATGATAGGTCTAGGTTAGGACTGGGATTTTCACTCATCAGACTCATACTTTCGCAGTCTTCACATACCTGTTGAACGGATCCTGGGTTTTTTCTGGTTTGGATCACGTAGTAATGTGGTACCACACTGAAACAGTCGATTAAACCTGGTTTCGATCAATATTTTAGAGGATAACGCATGTTAAGTCTAGGTTAGGTCTGGGATTTTCACTCATCAGACTCATACTTTCGCACACTTCACATACTTGTAGAACGGATCCTGGGTTTTTTCTGGTTTGGATCACGTAGTAATGTGGTACCACACTGATACATTCAATGAAACCTGGTTTCGATCAATATTTTAGAGGACAACGGAAGTTAGGTCTGGGATATGTCTGGGATTTGCCCTCATCAGGGTCATACTGTCGCAGTTTTAACATACTTGTTGAACGGATCCAGGGTTTTTTCTGGTTTGGTTCACGTAGTAATGTGGTACCACACTGAAACATTCAATTAAACCTGGTCTTGATAAATATTTTAGAGGACAACGCATGTTAGGTTTGGGTTAGGTCTAGGATTTGCCCTTATCAGGCTCATACTTTCGCATATTTCTCATACTTCATGGCTAGATCCTGGTCTGTTTCTGGATGGTATCACGTAGTAATGTGGTACCACGCTGAAACAGTCAATTAAACCTGGTTTCGATCAACATTTTAGAGGATAACGCAAGTTAAGTCTGGGATAGGTCTGGGATTTGACCTCATCAGACTCATACTTTCGCATTCTTCACATACTTGTTGAACGGATCCTGGGTTTTTTCTGGTTTGGCTCACGTAGTAATGTGGGACCACACTGAACAGTCGACTAAACCTGGTTTCGATCAATATTTTAGAGGATAACGCATGTTAGGTCTAGGTTAGGCCTGGGATTTTCCCTCATCAGACTCATACTTTCGCATTCTTCACATACTTGTTGAACGGATCCTGGGTTTTTTCTGGTTTGGATCACGTAGTAATGTGGGACCACACTGAAGCAGTCAAGTAAACCTGGTTTCGATCAATATTTTAGAGGATAACGCATGTTAAGTGTAGGTTAGGTCTGGGATTTTCACTCATCAGACTCATACTGTCGCACACTTCACATACTCCTTGAACAGATCCTGGGTTATTTTCTGGTTTGGATCACATAGTAATGTGGTACCACACTGAAACAGTCGATTAAACCAGGTGTCGATCAATATTTTAGATGATAACGCATGTTAAGTCTAGGTTAGGTCTGGGATTTTCGCTCATCAGACTCATACTTTCGCATTCTTCACATACTTGTTGAACGGATCCTGGGTTTTTTCTGGTTTGGATCACGTAGTAATGTGGTACCACAATGAAACAGTCGATTAAACCTGGTTTCGATCAATATTTTTGAGGATAACGCAAGTTAGGTCTGGGATAGTTCTGGGATTTTCACTCATCAGACTCATACTTTCGCATTATTCACATACTTGTAGAACGGATCCTGGGTTTTGTTCTGGTTTGGATCACGTAGTAATGTGGTACCACACTGAAACAGTCGATTAAACCTGGTTTCGATCAATATTTTAGAGGATAACGCAAGTTAAGTCTGGGATAGGTCTGGGATTTTACCTCATCAGACTCATACTTTCGCATTCTTCACATACTTGTTGAACGGATCCAGGGTTTTTTCTGGTTTGGTTCACGTAGTAATGTGGTACCACACTGAAACGGTCAATTAAACCTGGTTTCGATCAATATTTTAGAGGAAAACGCAAGTTAGGTCTGGGATAGGTCTGGGATTTTCACTCATCAGACTCATACTTTCGCATTATTCACATACTTGTAGAACGGATCCTGGGTTTTTTCTGGTTTGGATCACGTAGTAATGTGGTACCACACTGAAACAGTCGATTAAACCTGGTTTCGATCAATATTTTAGAGGATAACGCAAGTTAAGTCTGGGATAGGTCTGGGATTTTACCTCATCAGACTCATACTTTCGCATTCTTCACATACTTGTTGAACGGATCCAGGGTTTTTTCTGGTTTGGTTCACGTAGTAATGTGGTACCACACTGAAACATTCAATTAAATCTGGTCTTGATAAATATTTTAGAGGATAACGCATGTTAGGTTTGGGTTAGGTCTAGGATTTGCCCTCATCAGGCTCATACTTTCGCATATTTCTCATACTTCATGGCTAGATCCTGGTCTGTTTCTGGATTGTATCACGTAGTAATGTGGTACCACGCTGAAACAGTCGATTAAACCTGGTTTCGATAAATATTTTAGAGGATAACGCAAGTTAAGTCTGGGATAGGTCTGGGATTTTCCCTCATCAGACTCATACTTTCGCATTCTTCACATACTTGTTGAACGGATCCTGTGTTTTTTCTGGTTTGGATCACGTAGTAATGTGGGACCACACTGAAACAATCAATTCAACCTGATCTTGATAAATATTTTAGAGGATAACGCATATTAGGTCTGGGTTAGGTCTAGGATTTGCCCTCATCAGGCTCATACTTTCGCATATTTCTCATACTTCATGGCTAGATCCTGGGCTGTTTCTGGATTGTAACACGTAGTAATGTGGTACCACGCTGAAACAGACAATTAAACCTGGTTTCGATCAATATTTTAGAGGATAACGCAAGTTAGGTCTGGGATAGGTCTAGGATTTACCCTCATCAGGCTCTTACTTTCGCATATTTCTCATACTTCATGGCTAGATCCTGGGCTATTCCTGGATTGGATCACGTAGTAAAGTGGTACCACACTGAAACATTCAATGAAACCTGGTCTGGATAAATATTTTAGAGGATAACGCATCTTAGGTCTGGGTTAGGTCTAAGATTTGCCCTCATCAAGCTCACAGTTTAGCGTTTTTCACATACTTCTCGAACAGATCCTGGGCTTTCTCTGGTTTGGATCACGAAGTAGTGTGGTACCACACTGAAACAGTCCATAAAACCTGGTTTCGCTCAATATTTTAGAGGATAGCGCATGTTAGGTCTAGGTTAGGTCTGGGATTTGCTGTCATCAGGCTCATTCTTTCGCATATTTCTCATACTTAAATGGCTAGATCTTGGGCTTTTTCTGGATTGCATCACGTAGTAATGAAGTACAACACTGAAACAGTCAATTAGACCTAGTTTCGATCAATATTTTAGAGGACAACGCAAGTTAGGTCTAGGTAAGGCCTGAGATTTTCACTGATCAGACTCATACTTTCGCATTCTTCACATACTTGTTGAACGGATCCTGGGTTTATTCTGGTTTGGTTCTCGTAGTAATGTGGTACCACACTGAAACGGTCAATTAAACCTGGTTTCGATCAATATTTTAGAGGATAACGCAAGTTAGGTCTGGGATAGGTCTGGGATTTGCCCTCATCAGGCTCATACTTTCGCATTCTTCACATACTTGTTGAACTGATCCTGGGTTTTTTCTGGTTTGGATCACGTAGTAATGTGGTACCACACTGAAACGGTCAATTAAACCTGGTTTCGATCAATATTTTAGAGGATAACGCAAGTTAGGTCTGGGATAGGTCTGGGATTTGACCTCATCAGACTCATACTTTCGCACACTTCACATACTCGTTGAACAGATCCTGGGTTATTTTCTGGTTTGGATCGCATAGTAATGTGGTACCACACTGAAACAGTCGATTAAACCAGGTTTCGATCAATATTTTAGAGGAGAACGCATGATAGGTCTAGGTTAGGACTGGGATTTTCACTCATCAGACTCATACTTTCGCAGTCTTCACATACCTGTTGAACGGATCCTGGGTTTTTTCTGGTTTGGATCACGTAGTAATGTGGTACCACACTGAAACAGTCGATTAAACCTGGTTTCGATCAATATTTTAGAGGATAACGCATGTTAAGTCTAGGTTAGGTCTGGGATTTTCACTCATCAGACTCATACTTTCGCACACTTCACATACTTGTAGAACGGATCCTGGGTTTTTTCTGGTTTGGATCACGTAGTAATGTGGTACCACACTGATACATTCAATGAAACCTGGTTTCGATCAATATTTTAGAGAATAATTCATGTTAGGTCTAGGTTAGGTCTGGGATTTGCCCTCATCAGGCTCATTCTTTCGCATATTTCTCAAACTTGATGGCTAGATCCTGGGCTTTTTCTGGATTGCATCACGTAGTAATGAAGTACAACACGGAAACTGTCAATTAAACCTGGTTTCCATCAATATCTTAGAGGACAACGGAAGTTAGGTCTGGGATATGTCTGGGATTTGCCCTCATCAGGGTCATACTGTCGCAGTTTTAACATACTTGTTGAACGGATCCAGGGTTTTTTCTGGTTTGGTTCACGTAGTAATGTGGTACCACACTGAAACATTCAATTAAACCTGGTCTTGATAAATATTTTAGAGGACAACGCATGTTAGGTTTGGGTTAGGTCTAGGATTTGCCCTTATCAGGCTCATACTTTCGCATATTTCTCATACTTCATGGCTAGATCCTGGTCTGTTTCTGGATGGTATCACGTAGTAATGTGGTACCACGCTGAAACAGTCAATTAAACCTGGTTTCGATCAACATTTTAGAGGATAACGCAAGTTAAGTCTGGGATAGGTCTGGGATTTGACCTCATCAGACTCATACTTTCGCATTCTTCACATACTTGTTGAACGGATCCTGGGTTTTTTCTGGTTTGGCTCACGTAGTAATGTGGGACCACACTGAACAGTCGACTAAACCTGGTTTCGATCAATATTTTAGAGGATAACGCATGTTAGGTCTAGGTTAGGCCTGGGATTTTCCCTCATCAGACTCATACTTTCGCATTCTTCACATACTTGTTGAACGGATCCTGGGTTTTTTCTGGTTTGGATCACGTAGTAATGTGGGACCACACTGAAGCAGTCAAGTAAACCTGGTTTCGATCAATATTTTAGAGGATAACGCATGTTAAGTGTAGGTTAGGTCTGGGATTTTCACTCATCAGACTCATACTTTCGCACACTTCACATACTCCTTGAACAGATCCTGGGTTATTTTCTGGTTTGGATCACATAGTAATGTGGTACCACACTGAAACAGTCGATTAAACCAGGTGTCGATCAATATTTTAGATGATAACGCATGTTAAGTCTAGGTTAGGTCTGGGATTTTCGCTCATCAGACTCATACTTTCGCATTCTTCACATACTTGTTGAACGGATCCTGGGTTTTTTCTGGTTTGGATCACGTAGTAATGTGGTACCACAATGAAACAGTCGATTAAACCTGGTTTCGATCAATATTTTTGAGGATAACGCAAGTTAGGTCTGGGATAGGTCTGGGATTTTCACTCATCAGACTCATACTTTCGCATTATTCACATACTTGTAGAACGGATCCTGGGTTTTTTTCTGGTTTGGATCACGTAGTAATGAGGTACCACACTGAAACAGTCGATTAAACCTGGTTTCGATCAATATTTAAGAGGATAACGCAAGTTAAGTCTGGGATAGGTCTGGGATTTTACCTCATCAGACTCATACTTTCGCATTCTTCACATACTTGTTGAACGGATCCAGGGTTTTTTCTGGTTTGGTTCACGTAGTAATGTGGTACCACACTGAAACGGTCAATTAAACCTGGTTTCGATCAATATTTTAGAGGAAAACGCAAGTTAGGTCTGGGATAGGTCTGGGATTTTCACTCATCAGACTCATACTTTCGCATTATTCACATACTTGTAGAACGGATCCTGGGTTTTTTCTGGTTTGGATCACGTAGTAATGTGGTACCACACTGAAACAGTCGATTAAACCTGGTTTCGATCAATATTTTAGAGGATAACGCAAGTTAAGTCTGGGATAGGTCTGGGATTTTACCTCATCAGACTCATACTTTCGCATTCTTCACATACTTGTTGAACGGATCCAGGGTTTTTTCTGGTTTGGTTCACGTAGTAATGTGGTACCACACTGAAACATTCAATTAAATCTGGTCTTGATAAATATTTTAGAGGATAACGCATGTTAGGTTTGGGTTAGGTCTAGGATTTGCCCTCATCAGGCTCATACTTTCGCATATTTCTCATACTTCATGGCTAGATCCTGGTCTGTTTCTGGATTGTATCACGTAGTAATGTGGTACCACGCTGAAACAGTCGATTAAACCTGGTTTCGATAAATATTTTAGAGGATAACGCAAGTTAAGTCTGGGATAGGTCTGGGATTTTCCCTCATCAGACTCATACTTTCGCATTCTTCACATACTTGATGAACGGATCCTGTGTTTTTTCTGGTTTGGATCACGTAGTAATGTGGGACCACACTGAAACAATCAATTCAACCTGATCTTGATAAATATTTTAGAGGATAACGCATATTAGGTCTGGGTTAGGTCTAGGATTTGCCCTCATCAGGCTCATACTTTCGCATATTTCTCATACTTCATGGCTAGATCCTGGGCTGTTTCTGGATTGTAACACGTAGTAATGTGGTACCACGCTGAAACAGACAATTAAACCTGGTTTCGATCAATATTTTAGAGGATAACGCAAGTTAGGTCTGGGATAGGTCTAGGATTTACCCTCATCAGGCTCTTACTTTCGCATATTTCTCATACTTCATGGCTAGATCCTGGGCTATTCCTGGATTGGATCACGTAGTAAAGTGGTACCACACTGAAACATTCAATGAAACCTGGTCTGGATAAATATTTTAGAGGATAACGCATCTTAGGTCTGGGTTAGGTCTAAGATTTGCCCTCATCAAGCTCACAGTTTAGCGTTTTTCACATACTTCTCGAACAGATCCTGGGCTTTCTCTGGTTTGGATCACGAAGTAGTGTGGTACCACACTGAAACAGTCCATTAAACCTGGTTTCGCTCAATATTTTAGAGGATAGCGCATGTTAGGTCTAGGTTAGGTCTGGGATTTGCTGTCATCAGGCTCATTCTTTCGCATATTTCTCATACTTAAATGGCTAGATCTTGGGCTTTTTCTGGATTGCATCACGTAGTAATGAAGTACAACACTGAAACAGTCAATTAGACCTTGTTTCGATCAATATTTTAGAGGACAACGCAAGTTAGGTCTAGGTAAGGCCTGAGATTTTCACTGATCAGACTCATACTTTCGCATTCTTCACATACTTGTTGAACGGATCCTGGGTTTATTCTGGTTTGGTTCTCGTAGTAATGTGGTACCACACTGAAACGGTCAATTAAACCTGGTTTCGATCAATATTTTAGAGGATAACGCAAGTTAGGTCTGGGATAGGTCTGGGATTTGCCCTCATCAGGCTCATACTTTCGCATTCTTCACATACTTGTTGAACTGATCCTGGGTTTTTTCTGGTTTGGATCACGTAGTAATGTGGTACCACACTGAAACGGTCAATTAAACCTGGTTTCGATCAATATTTTAGAGGATAACGCAAGTTAGGTCTGGGATAGGTCTGGGATTTGACCTCATCAGACTCATACTTTCGCACACTTCACATACTCGTTGAACAGATCCTGGGTTATTTTCTGGTTTGGATCGCATAGTAATGTGGTACCACACTGAAACCGTCGATTAAACCAGGTTTCGATCAATATTTTAGAGGAGAACGCATGATAGGTCTAGGTTAGGACTGGGATTTTCACTCATCAGACTCATACTTTCGCAGTCTTCACATACCTGTTGAACGGATCCTGGGTTTTTTCTGGTTTGGATCACGTAGTAATGTGGTACCACACTGAAACAGTCGATTAAACCTGGTTTCGATCAATATTTTAGAGGATAACGCATGTTAAGTCTAGGTTAGGTCTGGGATTTTCACTCATCAGACTCATACTTTCGCACACTTCACATACTTGTAGAAGGGATCCTGGGTTTTTTCTGGTTTGGATCACGTAGTAATGTGGTACCACACTGATACATTCAATGAAACCTGGTTTCGATCAATATTTTAGAGAATAATTCATGTTAGGTCTAGGTTAGGTCTGGGATTTGCCCTCATCAGGCTCATTCTTTCGCATATTTCTCAAACTTGATGGCTAGATCCTGGGCTTTTTCTGGATTGCATCACGTAGTAATGAAGTACAACACGGAAACTGTCAATTAAACCTGGTTTCCATCAATATCTTAGAGGACAACGGAAGTTAGGTCTGGGATATGTCTGGGATTTGCCCTCATCAGGGTCATACTGTCGCAGTTTTAACATACTTGTTGAACGGATCCAGGGTTTTTTCTGGTTTGGTTCACGTAGTAATGTGGTACCACACTGAAACATTCAATTAAACCTGGTCTTGATAAATATTTTAGAGGACAACGCATGTTAGGTTTGGGTTAGGTCTAGGATTTGCCCTTATCAGGCTCATACTTTCGCATATTTCTCATACTTCATGGCTAGATCCTGGTCTGTTTCTGGATGGTATCACGTAGTAATGTGGTACCACGCTGAAACAGTCAATTAAACCTGGTTTCGATCAACATTTTAGAGGATAACGCAAGTTAAGTCTGGGATAGGTCTGGGATTTGACCTCATCAGACTCATACTTTCGCATTCTTCACATACTTGTTGAACGGATCCTGGGTTTTTTCTGGTTTGGCTCACGTAGTAATGTGGGACCACACTGAACAGTCGACTAAACCTGGTTTCGATCAATATTTTAGAGGATAACGCATGTTAGGTCTAGGTTAGGCCTGGGATTTTCCCTCATCAGACTCATACTTTCGCATTCTTCACATACTTGTTGAACGGATCCTGGGTTTTTTCTGGTTTGGATCACGTAGTAATGTGGGACCACACTGAAGCAGTCAAGTAAACCTGGTTTCGATCAATATTTTAGAGAATAATTCATGTTAGGTCTAGGTTAGGTCTGGGATTTGCTCACATCAGGCTCTTACTTTCGCATATTTCTCATACTTCATGGCTAGATCCTGGGCTATTCCTGGATTGGATCACGTAGTAAAGTGGTACCACACTGAAACATTCAATGAAACCTGGTCTGGATAAATATTTTAGAGGATAACGCATCTTAGGTCTGGGTTAGGTCTAAGATTTGCCCTCATCAGGCTCACAGTTTAGCGTTTTTCACATACTTCTTGAACAGATCCTGGGCTTTCTCTGGTTTGGATCACGAAGTAGTGTGGTACCACACTGAAACAGTCCATTAAACCTGGTTTCGCTCAATATTTTAGAGGATAGCGCATGTTAGGTCTAGGTTAGGTCTGGGATTTGCTTCCATCAGGCTCATTCTTACGCATATTTCTCATACTTGATGGCTAGATCCTGGGCTATTTCTGGATTGCAACACGTAGTAATGTTGTAGCACACTGAAACAGTCATTGAAACCTGGTTTCCATCAATATTTTAGAGGACAACGCATGTTAGGTCTAGGTAAGGCCTGAGATTTTCACTGATCAGACTCATACTTTCGCATTCTTCACATACTTGTTGAACGGAGCCTGGGTTTTTGCTGGTTTGGTTCTCGTAGTAATGTGGTACCACACTGAAACATTCAATTAAACCTGGTCTTGATAAATATTTTAGAGGATAACGCATGTTAGGTTTGGGTTAGGTCTAGGATTTGCCCTCATCAGGCTCATACTTTCGCATATTTCACATACTTCATGGCTAGATCCTGGGCTATTTCTGGATTGCATCACGTAGTAATGAAGTACAACACTGAAACAGTCAATTAAACCTGGTTTCGATCAATATTTTAGAGAATAATTCATGTTAGGTCTAGGTTAGGTCTGGGATTTGCTCTCATCAGGCTCATTCTTTCGCATATTTTTCATACATGTAGAACAGATCCTGGGTTTTTTCTGTTTTGGATCACGTAGTAATGAAGTACAACACCGAAACAGTCAATTAAACCTGGTTTCCATCAATATTTTCCAGAATAACGCATGTTAGGTCTGGGTTAGGTCTAGGATTTGCCCTCATTAGGCTCATACTTTCGCATATTTCTCATACTTCATGGCTAGATCCTGGGCTTTTTCTGGATTGCATCACGTATTACTGAAGTACCACGCTGAAACAGTCGATTAAACCTGGTTTCGATCAATATTTTAGAGGATAACGCATGTTAGGTCTGGGATAGGTCCGGGATTTGACCTCGTCGGACTCATACTTTCGCATATTGCTCATACTTCATGGCTAGATCCTGGGCTGTTTGTGGATTGCATCACGTAGTAGTGTGGTACCACACTGAAACAGTCAATTAAACCTGATTTCGATCAATGTTTTAGAGGATAACGCAAGTTAGGTCTGGGATAGGTCTAGGATTTGCCCTCATCAGGCTCATACTTTCGCATATTGCTCATACTTCATGGCTAGATCCTGGGCTGTTTGTGGATTGCATCACGTAGTAATGTGGTACCACACTGAAACAGTCAATTAAACCTGATTTCGATCAATGTTTTAGAGGATAACGCAAGTTAGGTCTGGGATACGTCTAGGATTTTCACTCATCAGACTCATACTTTCGCATTCTTCACATACTTGTTGAACGGATCCTGCGTTTTTTCTGGCTTGGATCACGTAGTAATGTGGGACCACACTGAAACAGTCAATTAATCCTGGTTTCGACCATTATTTTAGAGGATAACGCATGTTAGGTCTAGGTCAGTCCTGGGATTTTCACTCACCAGACTCATACTTTCGCATTCCTCACATACTTGTTGAACGGATCCTGGGGTTTTTCTGGTTTGGTTCACGTAGTAACGTGGTACCACACTGAAACATTCAATTAAACCTGATTTCGATCAATGTTTTAGAGGATAACGCAAGTTAGGTCTGGGATAGGTCTAGGATTTGCCCTCATCAGGCTCATACTTTCGCATATTGCTCATACTTCATGGCTAGATCCTGGGCTGTTTGTGGATTGCATCACGTAGTAATGTGGTACCACACTGAAACAGTCAATTAAACCTGATTTCGATCAATGTTTTAGAGGATAACGCAAGTTAGGTCTGGGATAGGTCTGGGATTTGACCTCAACAGACTCATACTTTCGCACACTTCACATACTCGTTAAACAGATCCTGGGTTTTTTCTGGTTTGGATCCCGTAGTAGTGTGGTACCACACTGAAACAGTCCATTATACCTGTTTTCGCTCATTATTTTAGAGGATAACGCATGTTAGGTCTAGGTCAGTCCTGGGATTTTCACTCACCAGACTCATACTTTCGCATTCCTCACATACTTGTTGAACGGATCCTGGGGTTTTTCTGGTTTGGTTCACGTAGTAACGTGGTACCACACTGAAACATTCAATTAAACCTGGTCTTGATAAATATTTTAGAGGATAACGCATGTTAGGTCTGGGTTAGGTCTAGGATTTGCCCTCATCAGGCTCATACTTTCGCATATTTCTCATACTTCATGGCTAGATCCTGGGCTATTTCTGGATTGGATCACGTAGTAAAGTGGTACCACACTGAAACATTCAATGAAACCTGGTCTGGATAAATATTTTAGAGGCTAACGCATCTTAGGTCTGGGTTAGGTCTAAGATTTGCCCTCATCAGGCTCACAGTTTCGCGTTTTTCACATACTTGTTGAGCGGATCCTGGGTTTTTTCTGGTTTGGATCACGTAGTAATGTGGGACCTCACTCAAACAGTCAATTAAACCTGGTTTCGACCAATATTTTAGAGAATAATTCATGTTAGGTCTAGGTTAGGTCTGGGATTTGCTCTCATCAGGCTCATTCTTTCGCATATTTCTCATACTTGATGGCTAGATCCTGGCTTTTTCTGGATTGCATCACGTAGTAATGAAGTACAACACTGAAACACTCAATTAAACCTGGTTTCCATCAATATTTTAGAGGACAACGCAAGTTAGGTCTGGGATAGGTCTGGGATTTGCCCTCATCAGGCTCATACTTTCGCGTTTTTCACATACTTGTTGAACAGATCCTGGGTTTTTTCTGGTTTGGATCCCGTAGTAGTGTTGTACCACACTGAAACAGTCCATTAAACCTGGTTTCGCTCATTATTTTAGAGGATAACGCATGTTAGGTCCAGGTCAGTCCTGGGATTTTCACTCATCAGACTCATACTTTCGCATTCTTCACATACTTGTTGAACGGATCCTGGGGTTTTTCTGGTTTGGTTCACGTAGTAATGTGGGACCACGCTGAAACAGTCAAGTAAACCTGGTTTCGATCAATATTTTAGAGGATAACGCAAGTTAGGTCTGGGATAGGTCTAGGATTTGCCCTCATCAGGCACTTACTATCGCATATTTCTCATACTTCATGGCTAGATCCTGGGCTATTTCTGGATTGGATCACGTAGTAGTGTGGTACCACACTGAAACTGTCAATTAAACCTGTTTTCGATCAATATTTTAGAGGGTAACGCAAGTTAGGTCTGGGATAGGTTTGGGATTTGCCCTCATCAGGCTCATACTTTCGCGTTTTTCACATACTTGTTGAACAGATCCTGGGTTTTTTCTGGCTTGGATCACGTAGTAGCGTGGTTCCACACTGAAACAGTCCATTAAACCTGGTTTGGATCAATATTTTAGAGGATAACGCATGTTAGGTCTAGGTTAGTTCTGGGATTTTCACTCATCAGACCCATACTTTCGCATTCTTCACATACTTGTTGAACGGATCCTGGGTTTTTTCTGGTTTGGATCACGTAGTAATGTGGGACCGCACTGAGACAATCAATTAAACCTGGTCTTGATAAATATTTTAGAGGATAACGCATGTTAGGTCTGGGATAGGTCTGGGATTTGCCCTCATCAGACTCATACTTTCGCATATTTCTCATACTTCATGGCTAGATCCTGGGCTATTTCTGGATTGGATCACGTAGTAATGTGGTACCACACTGAAACAGTCAATGAAACCTGGTTTCGATCAATATTTTAGAGGATAACGCAAGTTAGGTCTGGGATAGGTCTGGGATTTGCCCTCATCAGGCTCATACTTTCGCGTTTTTCACATACTTGTTGAACAGATCCTGGGTTTTTTCTGGTTTGGATCACGTAGTTGTGCGGTACCACACAGAAACAGTCCATTAAACCTGGTTGCGATCAATATTTTAGAGGATAACGCATGTTAGGTCTGGGTTACGTCTAGGATTTGCCCCCATCAGGCTCATACTTTCGCATATTTCTCATACTTCATGGCTAGATCCTGGGCTGTTTCTGCATTGTATCACGTAGTAATGTGGTAACACGCTGAAACAGTCAATTAAACCTGGTTTCGATCAATATTTTAGACGATAACGGAAGTTAGGTCTAGGTTAGGCATGGGATTTTCACTCATCAGACTCATACTTTCGCATTCTTCACATACTTGTTGAACGGATCCTGGGTTTTTTCTGGTTTGGAACACGTCGTAATGTGGGTCCACACTGAAACAATCTATTAAACCTGGTCTTGATAAAAATTTTAGAGGATAACGCATGTTAGGTCTGGGATAGGTCTGGGATTTGCCCTCATCAGACTCATACTTTCGCACACTTCACATACTCGTTGAACAGATCCTGGGTTATTTTCTGGTTTGGATCACATAGTAATGTGGTACCACACTGAAACAGTCGATTAAACCAGGTTTCGATCAATATTTTTGAGGATAACGCATGTTAGGTCTAGGTTAGGCATGGGATTTTCACTCATCAGACTCATACTTTCGCATTCTTCACATACTTGTTGAACGGATCCTGGGTTTTTTCTGGTTTGGAACACGTCGTAATGTGGGTCCACACTGAAACAATCTATTAAACCTGGTCTTGATAAAAATTTTAGAGGATAACGCATGTTAGGTCTGGGATAGGTCTGGGATTTGCCCTCATCAGACTCATACTTTCGCACACTTCACATACTCGTTGAACAGATCCTGGGTTATTTTCTGGTTTGGATCACATAGTAATGTGGTACCACACTGAAACAGTCGATTAAACCAGGTTTCGATCAATATTTTTGAAGATAACGCATGTTAGGTCTAGGTTAGGCATGGGATTTTCACTCATCAGACTCATACTTTCGCATTCTTCACATACTTGTTGAACGGATCCTGGGTTTTTTCTGGTTTGGAACACGTCGTAATGTGGGTCCACACTGAAACAATCTATTAAACCTGGTCTTGATAAAAATTTTAGAGGATAACGCATGTTAGGTCTGGGATAGGTCTGGGATTTGCCCTCATCAGACTCATACTTTCGCACACTTCACATACTCGTTGAACAGATCCTGGGTTATTTTCTGGTTTGGATCACTAGTAATGTGGTACCACTCTGAAACAGTCGATTAAACCAGGTTTTGATCAATATTTTTGAGGATAACGCATGTTAGGTCTAGGTTAGGCTTGGGATTTTCACTAATCAGACTCATACTTTCGCATTCTTCGCATACTTGTTGAACTGATCCTGGGTTTTTTCTGGTTTGGAACACGTCGTAATGTGGGTCCACACTGAAACAATCTATTAAACCTGGTCTTGATAAAAATTTTAGAGGATAACGCATGTTAGGTCTGGGATAGGCATGGGATTTTCACTCATCAGACTCATACTTTCGCATTCTTCACATACTTGTTGAACGGATCCTGGGTTTTTTCTGGTTTGTATCACGTAGTAATGTGGTACCACACTGAAACCGTCCATTAAACCTGGTTTCGCTCAATATTTTAGAGGATAACTCATGTTAGGTCTAGGTTAGGTCTGGGATTTGCTCTCATCAGGCTCATTCTTTCGCATATTTCTCATACTTCATGGCTAGATCCTGGGCTGTTTCTGCATTGTATCACGTAGTAATGTGGTACCACGCTGAAACAGTCAATTAAACCTGGTTTCGATCAATATTTTAGAGGATAACGCAAGTTAGGTCTGGGATAGGTCTAGGATTTGCCCTCATCAGGCTCTTACTATCGCATATTTCTCATACTTCATGGCTAGATCCTGGGCTATTTCTGGATTGGATCACGTAGTAAAGTGGTACCACACTGAAACATTCAATGAAACCTGTTCTGGATAAATATTTTAGAGGATAACGCATCTTAGGTCTGGGTTAGGACTAAGGTTTGCCCTCATCAGGCTCACAGTTTCGCGTTTTTCACATACTTGTTAAACAGATCCTGGGTTTTTTCTGGTTTGTATCACGTAGTAATGTGGTACCACACTGAAACCGTCCATTAAACCCGGTTTCGCTCAATATTTTAGAGGATAACTCATGTTAGGTCTAGGTTAGGTCTGGGATTTGCTCTCATCAGGCTCATTCTTTCGCATATTTCTCATACTTCATGGCTAGATCCTGGGCTGTTTCTGCATTGTATCACGTAGTAATGTGGTACCACGCTGAAACAGTCAATTAAAGCTGGTTTCGATAAATATTTTAGAGGATAACGCAAGCTAGGTCTGGGATAGGTCTGGGATTAGCCCTCATCAGACTCATACTTTCGCACACTTCACATACTCGTTGACAAGATCCTGGGTTTTTTTCTGGTTTGGATCACGTAGTAATGTGGTTCCACACTGAAACAGTCGATTAAACCTGGTTTCGATCAATATTTTAGAGGATAACGCAAGTTAGGTCAGGGATAGGTCTGGGGTTTGCCCTCATCAGGCTCATACTTTCGCGTTTTTCACATACTAGTTGAACAGATCCTGGGTTTTTTCTGGTTTGGATCCCGTAGTAGTGTGGTACCACACTGAAACAGTCCATTAAACCTGGTTTCGCTCAATATTTTAGAGGATAACGCATGTTAGGTCTATGTCAGGCCTGGTTTTTTCACTCATCAGACTCATACTTTCGCATTCTTCACATACTTGTTGATCGGATCCTGGGTTTTTTCTGGTTTGGGTCACGTAGTAATGTGGTACCACACTGAAACCGTCCATTAAACCTGGTCTTGATAAATATTTTAGAGGATAACGCATGTTAGGTCTGGGATAGGTCTGGGATTTGCCCTCATCAGACTCATACTTTCGCATATTTCTCATACTTCATGGCTAGATCCTGGGCTATTTCTGGATTGGATCACGTAGTAATGTGGTATCACACTGAAACAGTCAATTAAACCTGGTTTCGATCAATATTTTAGAGGATAACGCATGTTAGGTCTAGGTTAGGTCTGGGATTTTCACTCATCAGACCCATACTTTCGCATTCTTCACATACTTGTTGAACGGATCCTGGGTTTTTTCTGGTTTGGATCACGTAGTAATGTGGGACCACACTGAAACAGTCAATTAAACCTGGTTTCGATCAATATTTTAGAGGATAACGCAAGTTAGGTCTGGGATAGGTCTGGGATTTGCCCTATTCAGGCTCATACTTTCGCGTTTTTCACATACTTGTTGAACAGATCCTGGGTTTTTTCTGGTTTGGATCACTTAGTTGTGTGGTACCACACAGAAACAGTCCATTAAACCTGGTTGCGATCAATATTCTAGAGGATAACGCATGTTAGGTCTGGGTTACGTCTAGGATTTGCCCCCATCAGGCTCATACTTTCGCATATTTCTCATACTTCATGGCTAGATCCTGGGCTGTTTCTGCATTGTAGCACGTAGGAATGTGGTAACACGCTGAAACAGTCAATTAAACCTGGTTTCGATCAATATTTTAGACGATAACGCAAGCTAGGTCTGGGATAGGTCTAGGATTTGCCCTCATCAGGCTCTTACTATCCCATATTTCTTATACTTCATGGCTAGATCCTGGGCTATTTCTGGATTGGTTCACGTAGTAAAGTGGTATCACACTGAAACATTCAATGAAACCTGGTCTGGATAAATGTTTTAGAGGATAACGCATCTTAGGTCTGGGTTAGGTCTAAGATTTGCCCTCATCAGGCTCACAGTTTCGCGTTTTTCACATACTTGTTGAACAGATCCTGGGTTTTTTCTGGTTTGGATCACGCAGTAATGTGGTACCACACTAAAACAGTCAATTAAACCTGGTTTCGATCAATATTTTAGAGGATAACGCAAGTTAGGTCTGGGATAGGTCTGGGATTAGCCCTCATCAGACTCATACTTTCGCACACTTCACATACCCGTTGACAAGATCCTGGGTTTTTTTCCGGTTTGGATCACGTAGTAATGTGTTTCTACACTGAAACAGTGGATTAAACCTGGTTTCGATCAATATTTTCGAGGATAATTCATGTTAGGTCTAGGTTAGGTCTGGGATTTGCTCTCATCAGGCTCATTCTTTCGCATATTTCTCATACTTGATGGCTAGATCCTGGGCTTTTTCTGGATTGCATCACGTAGTAATGAAGTACAACACTGAAACAGTCAATTAAACCTGGTTTCCATCAATATTTTAGAGGACAACGCAAGTTAGGTCTGGGATAGGTCTGGGATTTGCCCTCATCAGGCTCATACTTTCGGGTTTTTCACATACTTGTTGAACAGATCCTGGGTTTTTTCTGGTTTGGATCCCGTAGTAGTGTGGTACCACACTGAAACAGTCCATTAAACCTGGTTTCGCTCATTATTTTAGAGGATAACGCATGTTAGGTCTAGGTCAGGCCTGGGATTTTCACTCATCAGACTCATACTTTCGCATTCTTCACATACTTGTTGAACGGATCCTGGGGTTTTTCTGGTTTGGATCACGTAGTAATGTGGGACCACACTGAAACAATCAATTAAACCTGGTCTTGATAAATATTTTTGAGGATAATTCATGTTAGGTCTAGGTTAGGTCTGGGATTTGCTCTCATCAGGCTCATTCTTTCGCATATTTCTCATACTTGATGGCTAGATCCTGGGCTTTTTCTGGATTGCATCACGTAGTAATGAAGTACAACACTGAAACAGTCAATTAAACCTGGTTTGGATCAATATTTTAGAGGATAACGCAAGTTAGGTCTGGGATAGGTCTGGGATTTGCCCTATTCAGGCTCATACTTTCGCGGTTTTCACATACTTGTTGAACAGATCCTGGGTTTTTTCTGGTTTGGATCACGTAGTTGTGTGGTACCACACAGAAACAGTCCATTAAACCTGGTTGCGATCAATATTCTAGAGGATAACGCATGTTAGGTCTGGGTTACGTCTAGGATTTGCCCCCATCAGGCTCATACTTTCGCATATTTCTCATACTTCATGGCTAGATCCTGGGCTGTTTCTGCATTGTATCACGTAGTAATGTGGTAACACGCTGAAACAGTCAATTAAACCTGGGTTCGATCAATATTTTAGACGATAACGCAAGCTAGGTCTGGGATAGGTCTAGGATTTGCCCTCATCAGGCTCTTACTATCGCATATTTCTCATACTACATGGCTAGATCCTGGGCTATTTCTGGATTGGTTCACGTAGTAAAGTGGTATCACACTGAAACATTCAATGAAACCTGGTCTGGATAAATATTTTAGAGGATAACGCATCTTAGGTCTGGGTTAGGTCTAAGATTTGCCCTCATCAGGCTCACAGTTTCGCGTTTTTCACATACTTGTTGAACAGATCCTGGGTTTTTTCTGGTTTGGATCACGTAGTAATGTGGTACCACACTAAAACAGTCAATTAAACCTGGTTTCGATCAATATTTTACAGGATAACGCAAGTTAGGTCTGGGATAGGTCTGGGATTAGCCCTCATCAGACTCATACTTTCGCACACTTCACATACTCGATGACAAGATCCTGGGTTTTTTTCTGGTTTGGATCACGTAGTAATGTGTTTCTACACTGAAACAGTCGATTAAACCTGGTTTCGATCAATATTTTTGAGGATAATTCATGTTAGGTCTAGGTTAGGTCTGGGATTTGCTCTCATCAGGCTCATTCTTTCGCATATTTCTCGTACTTGATGGCTAGATCCTAGGCTTTTTCTGGATTGCATCACGTAGTAATGAAGTACAACACTGAAACAGACGATTAAACCTGGTTTCGATCAATATTTTAGAGGATAACGCAAGTTAGGTCTGGGATAGGTCTGGGATTTGCCCTCATCAGACTCATACTTTCGCACACTTCACATACTCGTTGAAAAGATCCTGGGTTATTTTCTGGTTTGGATCACATAGTAATGTGGTACCACACTGAAACAGTCGATTAAACCAGGTTTCGATCAATATTTTTGAGGATAACGCATGTTAGGTCTAGGTTAGGCATGGGATTTTCACTCATCAGACTCATACTTTCGCATTCTTCACATACTTGTTGAACGGATCCTGGGTTTTTTCTGGTTTGGAACACGTCGTAATGTGGGTCCACACTGAAACAATCTATTAAACCTGGTCTTGATAAAAATTTTAGAGGATAACGCATGTTAGGTCTGGGATAGGTCTGGGATTTGCCCTCATCAGACTCATACTTTCGCACACTTCACATACTCGTTGAACAGATCCTGGGTTATTTTCTGGTTTGGATCACATAGTAATGTGGTACCACACTGAAACAGTCGATTAAACCAGGTTTCGATCAATATTTTTGAAGATAACGCATGTTAGGTCTAGGTTAGGCATGGGATTTTCACTCATCAGACTCATACTTTCGCATTCTTCACATACTTGTTGAACGGATCCTGGGTTTTTTCTGGTTTGGAACACGTCGTAATGTAGGTCCACACTGAAACAATCTATTAAACCTGGTCTTGATAAAAATTTTAGAGGATAACGCATGTTAGGTCTGGGATAGGTCTGGGATTTGCCCTCATCAGACTCATACTTTCGCACACTTCACATACTCGTTGAACAGATCCTGGGTTATTTTCTGGTTTGGATCACTAGTAATGTGGTACCACTCTGAAACAGTCGATTAAACCAGGTTTTGATCAATATTTTTGAGGATAACGCATGTTAGGTCTAGGTTAGGCTTGGGATTTTCACTCATCAGACTCATACTTTCGCATTCTTCGCATACTTGTTGAACTGATCCTGGGTTTTTTCTGGTTTGGATCACGTAGTAATGTGGTTCCACACTAAAACAGTCGGTTAAACCTAGTTTCGATCAATATTTTAGAGGATAACGCATGTTAGGTCTGGAATAGGTCTGGGATTTGCCCTCATCAGACTCATACTTACGCACACTTCACATACTCGTTGAACAGATCCTGGGTTATTTTCTGGTTTGGATCACATAGTAATGTGGTACCAAACTGAAACAGTCGATTAAACCAGGTTTCGATCAATATTTTTGAGGATAACGCATGTTAGGTCTAGGTTAGGCATGGGATTTTCACTCATCAGACTCATACTTTCGCATTCTTCACATACTTGTTGAACGGATCCTGGGTTTTTTCTGGTTTGTATCACGTAGTAATGTGGTACCACACTGAAACCGTCCATTAAACCTGGTTTCGCTCAATATTTTAGAGGATAACTCATGTTAGGTCTAGGTTAGGTCTGGGATTTGCTCTCATCAGGCTCATTCTTTCGCATATTTCTCATACTTCATGGCTAGATCCTGGGCTGTTTCTGCATTGTATCACGTAGTAATGTGGTACCACGCTGAAACAGTCAATTAAACCTGGTTTCGATCAATATTTTAGAGGATAACGCAAGTTAGGTCTGGGATAGGTCTAGGATTTGCCCTCATCAGGCTCTTACTATCGCATATTTCTCATACTTCATGGCTAGATCCTGGGCTATTTCTGGATTGGATCACGTAGTAAAGTGGTACCACACTGAAACATTCAATGAAACCTGTTCTGGATAAATATTTTAGAGGATAACGCATCTTAGGTCTGGGTTAGGACTAAGGTTTGCCCTCATCAGGCTCACACTTTCGCGTTTTTCACATACTTGTTAAACAGATCCTGGGTTTTTTCTGGTTTGTATCACGTAGTAATGTGGTACCACACTGAAACCGTCCATTAAACCCGGTTTCGCTCAATATTTTAGAGGATAACTCATGTTAGGTCTAGGTTAGGTCTGGGATTTGCTCTCATCAGGCTCATTCTTTCGCATATTTCTCATACTTCATGGCTAGATCCTGGGCTGTTTCTGCATTGTATCACGTAGTAATGTGGTACCACGCTGAAACAGTCAATTAAAGCTGGTTTCGATAAATATTTTAGAGGATAACGCAAGCTAGGTCTGGGATAGGTCTGGGATTAGCCCTCATCAGACTCATACTTTCGCACACTTCACATACTCGTTGACAAGATCCTGGGTTTTTTTCTGGTTTGGATCACGTAGTAATGTGGTTCCACACTGAAACAGTCGATTAAACCTGGTTTCGATCAATATTTTAGAGGATAACGCAAGTTAGGTCAGGGATAGGTCTGGGGTTTGCCCTCATCAGGCTCATACTTTCGCGTTTTTCACATACTAGTTGAACAGATCCTGGGTTTTTTCTGGTTTGGATCCCGTAGTAGTGTGGTACCACACTGAAACAGTCCATTAAACCTGGTTTCGCTCAATATTTTAGAGGATAACGCATGTTAGGTCTATGTCAGGCCTGGTTTTTTCACTCATCAGACTCATACTTTCGCATTCTTCACATACTTGTTGATCGGATCCTGGGTTTTTTCTGGTTTGGGTCACGTAGTAATGTGGTACCACACTGAAACCGTCCATTAAACCTGGTCTTGATAAATATTTTAGAGGATAACGCATGTTAGGTCTGGGATAGGTCTGGGATTTGCCCTCATCAGACTCATACTTTCGCATATTTCTCATACTTCATGGCTAGATCCTGGGCTATTTCTGGATTGGATCACGTAGTAATGTGGTATCACACTGAAACAGTCAATTAAACCTGGTTTCGATCAATATTTTAGAGGATAACGCATGTTAGGTCTAGGTTAGGTCTGGGATTTTCACTCATCAGACCCATACTTTCGCATTCTTCACATACTTGTTGAACGGATCCTGGGTTTTTTCTGGTTTGGATCACGTAGTAATGTGGGACCACACTGAAACAGTGAATTAAACCTGGTTTCGATCAACATTTTAGAGGATAACGCAAGTTAGGTCTGGGATAGGTCTGGGATTTGCCCTATTCAGGCTCATACTTTCGCGTTTTTCACATACTTGTTGAACAGATCCTGGGTTTTTTCTGGTTTGGATCACGTAGTTGTGTGGTACCACACAGAAACAGTCCATTAAACCTGGTTGCGATCAATATTCTAGAGGATAACGCAAGCTAGGTCTGGGATAGGTCTAGGATTTGCCCTCATCAGGCTCTTACTATCGCATATTTCTTATACTTCATGGCTAGATCCTGGGCTATTTCTGGATTGGTTCACGTAGTAAAGTGGTATCACACTGAAACATTCAATGAATCCTGGTCTGGATAAATGTTTTAGAGGATAACGCATCTTAGGTCTGGGTTAGGTCTAAGATTTGCCCTCATCAGGCTCACAGTTTCGCGTTTTTCACATACTTGTTGAACAGATCCTGGGTTTTTTCTGGTTTGGATCACGTAGTAATGTGGTACCACACTAAAACAGTCAATTAAACCTGGTTTCGATCAATATTTTAGAGGATAACGCAAGTTAGGTCTGGGATAGGTCTGGGATTAGCCCTCATCAGACTCATACTTTCGCACACTTCACATACTCGATGACAAGATCCTGGGTTTTTTTCCGGTTTGGATCACGTAGTAATGTGTTTCTACACTGAAACAGTCGATTAAACCTGGTTTCGATCAATATTTTCGAGGATAATTCATGTTAGGTCTAGGTTAGGTCTGGGATTTGCTCTCATCAGGCTCATTCTTTCGCATATTTCTCATACTTGATGGCTAGATCCTGGGCTTTTTCTGGATTGCATCACGTACTAATTAAGTACAACACTGAAACAGTCAATTAAACCTGGTCTGGATAAATATTTTAGAGGATAACGCATCTTAGGTCTGGGTTAGGTCTAAGATTTGCCCTCATCAGGCTCACAGTTTCGCGTTTTTCACATACTTGTTGAACAGATCCTGGGTTTTTTCTGGTTTGGATCACGTAGTAATGTGGTACCACACTAAAACAGTCAATTAAACCTGGTTTCGATCAATATTTTAGAGGATAACGCAAGTTAGGTCTGGGATAGGTCAGGGATTAGCCCTCATCAGACTCATACTTTCGCACACTTCACATACTCGATGACAAGATCCTGGGTTTTTTTCTGGTTTGGATCACGTAGTCATGTGGGACCACACTGAAACAGTCAATTAAACCTGGTTTCGACCAATATTTTAGAGAATAATTCATGTTAGGTCTAGGTTAGGTCTGGGATTTGCTCTCATCAGGCTCATTCTTTCGCATATTTCTCGTACTTGATGGCTAGATCCTGGGCTTTTTCTGGATTGCATCACGTAGTAATGAAGTACAACACTGAAACAGTCAATTAAACCTGGTTTCCATCAATATTTTAGAGGACAACGCTAGTTAGGTCTGGGATAGGTCTGGGATTTGCCCTCATCAGGCTCATACTTTCGGGTTTTTCACATACTTGTTGAACAGATCCTGGGTTTTTTCTGGTTTGGATCCCGTAGTAGTGTGGTACCACACTGAAACAGTCCATTAAACCTGGTTTCGCTCATTATTTTAGAGGATAACGCATGTTAGGTCTAGGTCAGGCCTGGGATTTTCACTCATCAGACTCATACTTTCGCATTCTTCACATACTTGTTGAACGGATCCTGAGGTTTTTCTGGTTTGGATCACGTAGCAATGTGGGACCACACTGAAACAAACAATTAAACCTGGTCTTGATAAATATTTTAGAGGATAACGCATGTTAGGTCTGGGTTAGGTCTAGGATTTGCCCTCGTCAGGCTCATACTTTCGCATATTTCTCATACTTCATGGCTAGATCCTGGGCTATTTCTGGATTGGATCACGTAGTAATGTGGTACCACACTGAAACTGTCAATTAAACCTGGTTTCGATCAATATTTTAGAGGATAACGCAAGTTAGGTCTGGGATAGGTCTGGGATTTGCCCTCATCAGACTCATACTTTCGCGTTTTTCACATACTTGTTGAACAGATCCTGGGTTTTTTCTGGCTTGGATCACGTAGTAGTGTGGTTCCACACTGAAACAGTCCATTAAACATGGTTTGGATCAATATTTTAGAGGATAACGCATGTTAGGTCTAAGTTAGTTCTGGGATTTTCACTCATCAGACCCATACTTTCGCATTCTTCACATACTTGTTGAAGGGATCCTGGGTTTTTTCTGGTTTGGATCACGTAGTAATGTGGGACCACACTGAAACAATCAATTAAACCTGGTCTTGATAAATATTTTAGAGGATAACGCATGTTAGGTCTGGGATAGGTCTGGTTTTGCCCTCATCAGACTCATACTTTCGCATATTTCTCATACTTCATGGCTAGATCCTGGGCTATTTCTGGATTGGATACCGTAGTAATGTGGTACCACACTGAAACAGTCAATTAAACCTGGTTTCGATCAATATATTAGAGGATAACGCAAGTTAGGTCTGGGATAGGTCTGGGACTTGCCCTCATCAGGCTCATTCTTTTGCGTTTTTCACATACTTGTTGAACAGATCCTGGGCTATTTCTGGATTGGATCACGTAGTAATGTGGTACCACACTGAAACTGTCAATTAAACCTGGTTTCGATCAATATTTTAGAGGATAACGCATCTTAGGTCTGGGTTAGGTCTAAGATTTGCCCTCATCAGGCTCACAGTTTCGCGTTTTTCACATACTTGTTGAACAGATCCTGGGTTTTTTTCTGGTTTGGATCACGTAGTAATGTGTTTCCACACTGAAACAGTCGATTAAACCTGGTTTCGATCAATATTTTAGAGGATAACGCAAGTTAGGTCTGGGATAGGTCTGGGATTAGCCCTCATCAGACTCATACTTTCGCACACTTCACATACTCGATGACAAGATCCTGGGTTTTTTTCTGGTTTGGATCACGTAGTAATGTGTTTCTACACTGAAACAGTCGATTAAACCTGGTTTCGATCAATATTTTAGAGGATAACGCAAGTTAGGTCTGGGATAGGTCTGGGATTTGCCCTCATCAGAAACATACTTTCGCACACTTCACATACTCGTTGAACAGATCCTGGGTTATTTTCTGGTTTGGATCACATAGTAATGTGGTACCACACTGAAACAGTCGATTAAACCAGGTTTCGATCAATATTTTTGAGGATAACGCATGTTAGGTCTAGGTCAGGCCTGGGATTTTCACTCATCAGACTCATACTTTCGCATTCTTCACATACTTGTTGAACGGATCCGGAGGTTTTTCTGGTTTGGATCACGTAGCAATGTGGGACCACACTGAAACAATCAATTAAACCTGGTCTTGATAAATATTTTAGCGGATAACGCATGTTAGGTCTGGGTTTGGTCTAGGATTTGCCCTCGTCAGGCTCATTCTTTCGCATATTTCTCATACTTGATGGCTAGATCCTGGGCTTTTTCTGGATTGCATCACGTAGTAATGAAGTACAACACTGAAACAGTCAATTAAACCTGGTTTCCATCAATATTTTAGAGGACAACGCAAGTTAGGTCTGGGATAGGTCTGGGATTTGCCCTCATCAGGCTCATACTTTCGGGTTTTTCACATACTTGTTGAACAGATCCTGGGTTTTTTCTGGTTTGGATCCCGTAGTAGTGTGGTACCACACTGAAACAGTCCATTAAACCTGGTTTCGCTCATTATTTTAGAGGATAACGCATGTTAGGTCTAGGTTAGTTCAGGGATTTTCACTCATCAGACTCATACTTTCGCATTCTTCACATACTTGTTGAACGGATCCTGAGGTTTTTCTGGTTTGGATCACGTAGCAATGTGGGACCACACTGAAACAATCAATTAAACCTGGTCTTGATAAATATTTTAGAGGATAACGCATGTTAGGTCTGGGTTAGGTCTAGGATTTGCCCTCGTCAGCCTCATACTTTCGCATATTTCTCATACTTCATGGCTAGATCCTGGGCTATTTCTGGATTGGATCACGTAGTAATGTGATACCACACTGAAACTGTCAATTAAACCTGGTTTCGATCAATATTTTAGAGGATAAGGCTAGTTAGGTCTGGGATAGGTCTGGGATTTGCCCTCATCAGGCTCATACTTTCGCGTTTTTCACATACTTGTTGAACAGATCCTGGGTTTTTTCTGGCTTGGATCACGTAGTAGTGTGGTTCCACACTGAAACAGTCCATTAAACCTGGTTTGGATCAATATTTTAAAGGATAACGCATGTTAGGTCTAGGTTAGTTCTGGGATTTTCACTCATCAGACCCATACTTTCGCATTCTTCACATACTTGTTGAACGGATCCTGGGTTTTTTCTGGTTTGGATCACGTAGTAATGTGGGACCACACTGAAGCAATCAATTAAACCTGGTCTTGATAAATATTTTAGAGGATAACGCATGTTAGGTCTGGGATAGGTCTGGGATTTGCTCTCATCAGGCTCATTCTTTCGCATATTTCTCGTACTTGATGGCCAGATCCTGGGCTTTTTCTGGATTGCATCACGTAGTAATGAAGTACAACACTGAAACAGTCAATTAAACCTGGTTTCCATCAATATTTTAGAGGACAACGCGAGTTAGGTCTGGGATAGGTCTAGGATTTGCCCTCATCAGGCTCATACTTTCGGGTTTTTCACATACTTGTTGAACAGATCCTGGGTTTTTTCTGGATTGGATCACGTAGTAATGTGGTACCACACTGAAACTGTCAATTAAACCTGGTTTCGATCAATATTTTAGAGGATAACGCATCTTAGGTCTGGGATAGGTCTGGGATTTGCCCTCATCAGAATCATACTTTCGCACACTTCACATACTCGTTGAACAGATCCTGGGTTATTTTCTGGTTTGGATCACATAGTAATGTGGTACCACACTGAAACAGTCGATTAAACCAGGTTTCGATCAATATTTTTGAGGATAACGCATGTTAGGTCTAGGTTAGGCATGGGATTTTCACTCATCAGACTCATACTTTCGCATTCTTCACATACTTGTTGAACGGATCCAGGGTTTTTTCTGGTTTGGAACACGTCGTAATGTGGGTCCACAGTGAAACAATCAATTAAACCTGGTCTTGATAAATATTTTAGAGGATAACCCATGTTAGGTCTGGGTTAGGTCTAGGATTTGCCCTCATCAGGCTCATACTTTCGCATATTTCTCATACTTCATGGCTAGATCCTGGGCTATTTCTGGATTGGATCACGTAGTAAAGTGGTACCACACTGAAACATTCAATGAAACCTGGCCTGGATAAATATTTTAGAGGATAACGCATCTTAGGTCTGGGTTAGGTCTAAGATTTGCCCTCATCAGGCTCACAGTTTCGCGTTTTTCACATACTTGTTGAAAGGATCCTGGGCTATTTCTGAATTGGATCACGTAGTAAAGTGGTACCACACTGAAACAGTCAATTAAACCTGGTTTCCATCAATATTTTAGAGGACAACGCAAGTTAGGTCTGGGATAGGTCTGGGATTTGCCCTCATCAGGCTCATACTTTCGGGTTTTTCACATACTTGTTGAACAGATCCTGGGTTTTTTCAGGTTTGGATCACGTAGTAATGTGGTTCCACACTGCAACAGTCAATTAAACCTGGTTTCGATCAATATTTTAGAGGATAACGCAAGTTAGGTCTGGGATAGGTCTGGGGTTTGCCCTCATCAGGCTCATACTTTCGCGTTTTTCACATACTAGTTGAACAGATCCTGGGTTTTTTCTGGTTTGGATCCCGTAGTAGTGTCGTACCACACTGAAACAGTCCATTAAACCTGGTTTCGCTCAATATTTTAGAGGATAACGCATGCTAGGTCTAGGTCAGGCCTGGTTTTTTCACTCATCAGACTCATACTTTCGCATTCTTCACATACTTGTTGAACGGATCCTGGGTTTTTTATGGTTTGGGTCACGTAGTAATGAGGTACCACACTGAAACCGTCCATTAAACCTGGGCTTGATAAATATTTTAGAGGACAACGCAAGTTAGGTCTAGGTAAGGCCTGAGATTTTCACTGATCAGACTCATACATTCGCATTCTTCACATACTTGTTGAACGGACCCTGGGTTTTTTCCGGTTTGGATCACGTAGTAATGTGGTACCACACTGAAACATTCAATTAAACCTGGTCTTGATAAATATTTTAGAGGATAACGCATGTTAGGTCTGGGTTACGTCTAGGATTTGCCCTCGTCAGGCTCATACTTTCGCATATTTCTCATACTTCATGGCTAGATCCTGGGCTATTTCTGGATTGGATCACGTAGTAATGTGGTACCACACTGAAACTGTCAATTAAACCTGGTTTCGATCAATATTTTAGAGGATAACGCAAGTTAGGTCTGGGATAGGTCTGGGATTTGCCCTCATCAGGCTCATACTTTCGCGTTTTTCACATACTTGTTGAACAGATCCTGGGTTTTTTCTGGCTTGGATCACGTAGTAGTGTGGTTCCACACTGAAACAGTCCATTAAACCTGGTTTGGATCAATATTTTAGAGGATAACGCATGTTAGGTCTAGGTTAGTTCTGGGATTTTCACTCATCAGACCCATACTTTCGCATTCTTCACATACTTGTTGAACGGATCCTGGGTTTTTTCTGGTTTGGATCACGTAGTAATGTGGTACCACACTGAAACAGTCAATTAAACCTGGTTTCGATCAATATTTTAGAGGATAACGCAAGTTAGGTCTGGGATAGGTCTGGGATTTTCACTCATCAGACCCATACTTTCGCATTCTTCACATACTTGTTGAACGGATCCTGGGTTTTTTCTGGTTTGGATCACGTAGTAATGTGGTACCACACTGAAACAGTCCATTGAACCTGGTTTGGATCAATATTTTAGAGGATAACGCATGTTAGGTCTAGGTTAGTTCTGGGATTTTCACTCATCAGACCCATACTTTCGCATTCTTCACATACTTGTTGAACGGATCCTGGGTTTTTTCTGGTTTGGATCACGTAGTAATGTGGTACCACACTGAAACTGTCAATTAAACCTGGTTTCGATCAATATTTTAGAGGATAACGCATCTTAGGTCTGGGTTAGGTCTAAGATTTGCCCTCATCAGGCTCACAGTTTCGCGTTTTTCACATACTTGTTGAACAGATCCTGGGTTAGTTTCTGGTTTGGATCACGTAGTAATGTGTTTCCACACTGAAACAGTCGATTAAACCTGGTTTCGATCAATATTTTAGAGGATAACGCAAGTTAGGTCTGGGATAGGTCTGGGATTAGCCCTCATCAGAATCATACTTTCGCACACTTCACATACTCGTTGAACAGATCCTGGGTTATTTTCTGGTTTGGATCACATAGTAATGTGGTACCACACTGAAGCAGTCAATTAAACCTGGTTCCGATTAATATTTTAGAGGATAACGCTGGTTATGTCTGGCTTAGTTCTGGTATTTGCAATCATCTGGCTCATACTTTTGCAATTTTCGCGTACTTGTTGGCCAGATCTTGGGTTTTTTGTGGTTTGGATCCCGTCGTAATCTGGTTCCTCACCGAAGCAGTCAATCGAACCTGGTTCGGATGAATATTTTGGAGGATGACGCTGGTTATGTTTGGGTTAGTTCTGGTATTTGCAATCATCTGGCTCGCACTTTCGCATTTTTCGCATACTTGTTGGCAAGACTCTGGGCTTTTTTTAGCTTGGATCACGTAGTAATGTGGTACCACACTGAAACAGTCAATTAAACCTGGTTCCGATTAATATTTTAGAGGATAACGCCGGTTATGTCTGGGTTAGGTCTGGTATTTGCCCTCATCTGGTTCGTACTTTCGCATTTTTCGCATACTTGTTGGCCAGATCCTGGCCTTTTTCTGGTTTGGATCACGTAGTAATGCGGTACCACACCGAAACAGTCAATTTAACCTGGTAGCGATTAATATTTTAGAGGATAACGCCGGTTATGTCTCGGTTAGGTCTGGGATTTGCCCTCATCTGGCCCGTACTTTCGCATTTTTCGGTTACTTGTTGGTCAGATCCTGGCGTTTTTCTGGTTTCGATCACGTAGTAATACGGTACCACACCGGAACAGTCAATTAAACCTGGTTCCGATTAATATTTTAGAGGATAACGCCGGTTATGTCTGGGTTAGGTCTGGTATTTGCCCTCATCTGGCTCGTACTTTCGCATTTTTCGCATACATGTAGGCTAGATCCTGGCCTTTTTCTGGTTTGGATCACGTAGTAATGCGGTACCACACCGAAACAGTCAATTAAACCTGGTAGCGATTAATATTTTAGAGGATAACGCCGGTTATGTCTCGGTTAGGTCAGGGATTTGCCCTCATCTGGCTCGTACTTTCGCATTTATCGCATACTTGTTGGCCAGATCCTGGCCTTTTTCTGGCTTGTATCACGTAGTAATTTGGTACCACACTGAAACAGTCAATCAAACCTGATTCCGATTAATTTTTTAGAGGATAACGCCGGTTATGGCTGGGTTAGGTCTGGGATTTGCCGTCATCTTGCTCGTGCTTTCGTATTTTTCGCATACTTGTTGGTCAGATCCTGGGTTTTTTCTGGTTTGGATCCCGTCGTAATGTGGTTCCACACCGAAGCAGTCAATTAAACCTGGTTGCGATTAATATTTTGGACGACAACGCCGGCTATGGCTCGGTTAGGTCAGGGATTTGCCCTCATCTGGCTCGTACTTTCGCATTTATCGCATACTTGTTGGCCAGATCCTGGCCTTTTTCTGGCTTGTATCACGTAGTAATTTGGTACCACACTGAAACAGTCAATCAAACCTGGTTCCGATTAATTTTTTAGAGGATAACGCCGGTTATGGCTGGGTTAGGTCTGGGATTTGCCGTCATCTTGCTCGTGCTTTCATATTTTTCGCATACTTGTTGGTCAGGTCCTGGGTTTTTTCTGGTTTGGATCCCGTCGTAATGTGGTTCCACACCGAAGCAGTCAATTAAACCTGGTTGCGATTAATATTTTAGACGACAACGCCGGGTATGCCTCGGTTAGGTCAGGGATTTGCCCTCATCTGGCTCGTACTTTCGCATTTTTCGCATACTTGTTGGCCAGATCCTGGCCTTTTTCTGGCTTGGACCACGTAGTAATGTGGTATCACACTGAAACAGTCAATTAAACCTGGCTCCGATTAATATTTTAGAGGATAACGCCGGTTATGGCTGGGTTTGGTCTGGTATTTGCCCTCATCTGGCTCGTACCTTCGCATTTTTCGCTTACTTGTTGGCCAGATCCTGGCCTTTTTCTGGCTTGGACCACGTAGTAATGAGGTACCACACTGAAACAGTCGATAAAACCTGGTACCGATTAATATTTTAGAGGATAACGCTGGTTATGTCTGGGTTAGGTCTGGTATTTGCAACCATCTGGCTCATACTTTCGCGTTTTTCGCATACTTGTTGACCAGATCCTGGCCTTTTTCTGGCTAGGACCACGTAGTAATGTGGTACCACACTGAAACAGTCAATTAAACCTGGTTGCGATTAATATTTTCGAGGACAACGTCGGTTATGTCACGGGTAGGTATGGGATTTGCCGTCATCTGGCTCGTATTTTCGCATTTTTCGCATACTTGTTGGCCAGATCCTGGCCTTTTTCTGGCTTGGACCACGTTGTAATGTGGTACCACACTGAAACAGTCAATAGAATCTAGTTCCGATTAATATTTTAGAGGATAACGCCGGTTATGGCTGGGTTAGGTCTGGGATTTGCCGTCATCTGGCTCGTATTTTCGTTTTTTTCGCATACTTGTTGACCAGATCCTGGCCTTTTCCTGGCTTTGACCACGTAGTAATGTGGTATCACACTGAAACAGTCAATTAAACCTGGTTGCGATTAATATTTTAGAGGATAACGCCGGTTATCTCTCGGTTAGGTCTGGGATTTGTCCTCATCTGGCTCATACTTTCGCATTTCTCGCTTACTTGTTGGCAAGATCCTCGGCTTTTTTTGGTTTGGATCACGTAGTAATGTGGTACCACACTGAAACAGTCAATTAAACCTGGTTCCGATTAATATTTTAGAGGATAACGCTGGTTATGTCTGGGTTAGTTCTGGTATTTGCAATCATCTGGCTCGTACTTTCGCATTTTTCGCATACTTGTTGGCAAGATTCTGGGCTCTTTTTAGTTTGGATCACGTAGTAATGTGGTACCACACTGAAACAGTCAATTAAACCTGGTTCCGATTAATATTTTAGAGGATAACGCTGGTTATGTCTGGGTTAGGTCTGGTATTTGCCCTCATCTGGTTCGTACTTTCGCATTTTTCGCATACTTGTTGGCCAGATCCTGGCCTTTTTCTGTTTTGGATCACGTAGTAATGCGGTAACACACCGAAACAGTCAATTAAACCTGGTAGCGATTAATATTTTAGAGGATAACGCCGGTTATGTCTCGGTTAGGTCTGGGATTTGCCCTCATCTGGCCCGTACTTTCGCATTTTTCGCATACTTGTTGGCCAGATCCTGGCGTTTTTCTGGTTTGGATCACGTAGTAATGCGGTACCACACCGGAACAGTCAATTAAACCTGGTTCCGATTAATATTTTAGAGGATAACGCCGGTTATGTCTGGGTTATGTCTGGTATTTGCCCTCATCTGGCTCGTACTTTCGCATTTATCGCATACTTGTTGGCCAGATCCTGGCCTTTTTCTGGCTTGTATCACGTAGTAATTTGGTACCACACTGAAACAGTCAATCAAACCTGATTCCGATTAATTTTTTAGAGGATAACGCCGGTTATGGCTGGGTTAGGTCTGGGATTTGCCGTCATCTTGCTCGTGCTTTCGTATTTTTCGCATACTTGTTGGTCAGATCCTGGGTTTTTTCTGGTTTGGATCCCGTCGTAATGTGGTTCCACACCGAAGCAGTCAATTAAACCTGGTTGCGATTAATATTTTAGACGACAACGCCGGCTATGGCTCGGTTAGGTCAGGGATTTGCCCTCATCTGGCTCGTACTTTCGCATTTTTCGCATACTTGTTGGCCAGATCCTGGCCTTTTTCTGGCTTGGACCACGTAGTAATGTGGTATCACACTGAAACAGTCAATTAAACCTGGTTGCGATTAATATTTTAGAGGATAACGCCGGTTATCTCTCGGTTAGGTCTGGGATGTGTCCTCATCTGGCTCATACTTTCGCATTTCTCGCTTACTTGTTGGCAAGATCCTCGGCTTTTTTTGGTTTGGATCACGTAGTAATGTGGTACCACACTGAAACAGTCAATTAAACCTGGTTCCGATTAATATTTTAGAGGATAACGCTGGTTATGTCTGGGTTAGTTCTGGTATTTGCAATCATCTGGCTCATACTTTTGCAATTTTCGCGTACTTGTTGGCCAGATCTTGGGTTTTTTGTGGTTTGGATCCCGTCGTAATCTGGTTCCACACTGAAGCAGTCAATCGAACCTGGTTCGGATGAATATTTTGGAGGATGACGCTGGTTATGTTTGGGTTAGTTCTGGTATTTGCAATCATCTGGCTCGTACTTTCGCATTTTTCGCATACTTGTTGGCAAGATTCTGGGCTTTTTTTAGTTTGGATCACGTAGTAATGTGGTACCACACTGAAACAGTCAATTAAACCTGGTTCCGATTAATATTTTAGAGGATAACGCCGGTTATGTCTGGGTTAGGTTTGGTATTTGCCCTCATCTGGTTCGTACTTTCGCATTTTTCGCATACTTGTTTGCCAGATCCTGGCCTTTTTCTGGTTTGGATCACGTGGTAATGCGGTACCACACCGAAACAGTCAATTAAACCTGGTAGCGATTAATATTTTAGAGGATAACGCCGGTTATGTCTCGGTTAGGTCTGGGATTTGCCCTCATCTGGCCCGTACTTTCGCATTTTTCGCATACTTGTTGGCCAGATCCTGGCGTTTTTCTGGTTTGGATCACGTAGTAATGCGGTACCACACCGGAACAGTCAATTAAACCTGGTCTTGATGAATATTTTAGAGGATAACGCATGTTAGGTCTAGGTTAGTTCTGGGATTTTCACTCATCAGACCCATACTTTCGCATTCTTCACATACTTGTTGAACGGATCCTGGGTTTTTTCTGGTTTGGATCACGTAGTAATGTGGGACCACACTGAAACAATCAATTAAACTTGGTCTTGATAAATATTTTAGAGGATAACGCATGTTAGGTGTGGGATAGGTCTGGGATTTGCCCTCATCAGACTCATACTTTCGCATATTTCTCATACTTCATGGCTAGATCCTGGGCTATTTCTGGATTGGATCACGTAGTAATGTGGTACCACACTGAAACAGTCAATTAAACCTGGTTTCGATCAATATTTTAGAGGATAACGCAAGTTAGGTCTGGGATAGGTCTGGGATTTGCCCTCACCAGGCTCATACTTTCGCGTTTTTCACATACTTGTTGAACAGATCCTGGGCTATTTCTGGATTGGATCACGTAGTAATGTGGTACCACTGAAACTGTCAATTAAACCTGGTTTCGATCAATATTTTAGAGGATAACGCATCTTAGGTCTGGGTTAGGTCTAAGATTTGCCCTCATCAGGCTCACAGTTTCGCGTTTTTCACATACTTGTTGAACAGATCCTGGGTTTTTTCTGGTTTGGATCACGTAGTAATGTGGTACCACACTAAAACAGTGAATTAAACCTGGTTTCGATCAATATTTTAGAGGATAACGCAAGTTAGGTCTGGGATAGGTCTGGGATTAGCCCTCATCAGACTCATACTTTCGCACACTTCACATACTCGATGACAAGATCCTGGGTTTTTTTCTGGTTTGGATCACGTAGTAATGTGTTTCCACACTGAAACAGTCGATTAAACCTGGTTTCGATCAATATGTTAGAGGATAACGCAAGTTAGGTCTGGGATAGGTCTGGGATTTGCCCTCATCAGAATCATACTTTCGCACACTTCACATACTCGTTGAACAGATGCTGGGTTATTTTCTGGTTTGGATCACATAGTAATGTGGTACCACACTGAAACAGTCAATTAAACCTGGTTCCGATTAATATTTTAGAGGATAACGCCGGTTATGTCTGGGTTAGGTCTGGTATTTGCCCTCATCTGGTTCGTACTTTCACATTTTTCGCATACTTGTTGGCCAGATCCTGGCCTTTTTCTGGTTTGGATCACGTAGTAATGCGGTACCACACCGAAACAGTCAATTAAACCTGGTAGCGATTAATATTTTAGAGGATAACGCCGGTTATGTCTCGGTTAGGTCTGGGATTTGCCCTCATCTGGCCCGTACTTTCGCATTTTTCGCATACTTGTTGGCCAGATCCTGGCGTTTTTCTGGTTTGGATCACGTAGTAATGCGGTACCACACCGGAACAGTCGATTAAACCTGGTTCCGATTAATATTTTCGAAGATAACGCTGGTTATATCTGGGTTAGTTCTGGTATTTGCAATCGTCTGGCTCATACTTTCGCAATTTTCGCGTACTTGTTGGCCTGATCTTGGGTTTTTTGTGGTTTGGATCCCGTCGTAATGTGGTTCCACACCGAAGCAGGCAATTATACCTGGTTGCGATGAATATTTTGGAGGATAACCCTGGTTATGATTGGGTTAGTTCTGGTATTTGCAATCATCTGGCTCGTACTTTCGCATTTTTCGCATACTTGTTGGCAAGATCCTGAGCTTTTTTTGGTTTGGATCACGTAGTAATGTGGTACCACACTGAAACAGTCAATTAAACCAGGTCCCGATTAATATTTTAGAGGATAACGCCGGTTATGTCAGGGTTATGTCTGGTATTTGCCCTCATCTGGCTCGTACTTTCGCATTTTTCGCATACATGTAGGCTAGATCCTGGCCTTTTTCTGGTTTGGATCACGTAGTAATGCGGTACCACACCGAAACAGTCAATTAAACCTGGTAGCGATTAATATTTTAGAGGATAACGCCGGTTATGTCTCGGTTAGGTCAGGGATTTGCCCTCATCTGGCTCGTACTTTCGCATTTATCGCATACTTGTTGGCCAGATCCTGGCCTTTTTCTGGCTTGTATCACGTAGTAATTTGGTACCACACTGAAACAGTCAATCAAACCTGGTTCCGATTAATTTTTTAGAGGATAACGCCGGTTATGGCTGGGTTAGGTCTGGGATTTGCCGTCATCTTGCTCGTGCTTTCATATTTTTCGCATACTTGTTGGTCAGGTCCTGGGTTTTTTCTGGTTTGGATCCCGTCGTAATGTGGTTCCACACCGAAGCAGTCAATTAAACCTGGTTGCGATTAATATTTTAGACGACAACGCCGGTTATGGCTCGGTTAGGTCAGGGATTTGCCCTCATCTGGCTCGTACTTTCGCATTTTTCGCATACTTGTTGGCCAGATCCTGGCCTTTTTCTGGCTTGGACCACGTAGTAATGTGGTATCACACTGAAACAGTCAATTAAACCTGGCTCCGATTAATATTTTAGAGGATAACGCCGGTTACGGCTGGGTTTGGTCTGGTATTTGCCCTCATCTGGCTCGTACCTTCGCATTTTTCGCTTACTTGTTGGCCAGATCCTGGCCTTTTTCTGGCTTGGACCACGTAGTAATGAGGTACCACACTGAAACAGTCGATAAAACCTGGTACCGATTAATATTTTAGAGGATAACGCTGGTTATGTCTGGGTTAGGTCTGGTATTTGCAACCATCTGGCTCATACTTTCGCGTTTTTCGCATATTTGTTGACCAGATCCTGGCCTTTTTCTGGCTAGGACCACGTAGTAATGTGGTACCACACTGAAACAGTCAATTAAACCTGGTTGCGATTAATATTTTAGAGGACAACGTCGGTTATGTCACGGGTAGGTATGGGATTTGCCGTCATCTGGCTCGTATTTTCGCATTTTTCGCATACTTGTTGGCCAGATCCTGGCCTTTTTCTGGCTTGGACCACGTTGAAATGTGGTACCACACTGAAACAGTCAATAGAATCTAGTTCCGATTAATATTTTAGAGGATAACGCCGGTTATGGCTGGGTTAGGTCTGGGATTTGCCGTCATCTGGCTCGTATTTTCGTTTTTTTCGCATACTTGTTGACCAGATCCTGGCCTTTTCCTGGCTTTGACCACGTAGTAATGTGGTATCACACTGAAACAGTCAATTAAACCTGGTTGCGATTAATATTTTAGAGGATAACGCCGGTTATCTCTCGGTTAGGTCTGGGATTTGTCCTCATCTGGCTCATACTTTCGCATTTCTCGCTTACTTGTTGGCAAGATCCTCGGCTTTTTTTGGTTTGGATCACGTAGTAATGTGGTACCACACTGAAACAGTCAATTAAACCTGGTTCCGATTAATATTTTAGAGGATAACGCTGGTTATGTCTGGGTTAGTTCTGGTATTTGCAATCATCTGGCTCGTACTTTCGCATTTTTCGCATACTTGTTGGCAAGATTCTGGGCTCTTTTTAGTTTGGATCACGTAGTAATGTGGTACCACACTGAAACAGTCAATTAAACCTGGTTCCGATTAATATTTTAGAGGATAACGCCGGTTATGTCTGGGTTAGGTCTGGTATTTGCCCTCATCTGGTTCGTACTTTCGCATTTTTCGCATACTTGTTGGCCAGATCCTGGCCTTTTTCTGTTTTGGATCACGTAGTAATGCGGTACCACACCGAAACAGTCAATTAAACCTGGTAGCGATTAATATTTTAGAGGATAACGCCGGTTATGTCTCGGTTAGGTCTGGGATTTGCCCTCATCTGGCCCGTACTTTCGCATTTTTCGCATACTTGTTGGCCAGATCCTGGCGTTTTTCTGGTTTGGATCACGTAGTAATGCGGTACCACACCGGAACAGTCAATTAAACCTGGTTCCGATTAATATTTTAGAGGATAACGCCGGTTATGTCTGGGTTATGTCTGGTATTTGCCCTCATCTGGCTCGTACTTTCGCATTTTTCGCATACATGTAGGCAAGATCCTGGCCTTTTTCTGGTTTGGATCACGTAGTAATGCGGTACCACACCGAAACAGTCAATTAAACCTGGTAGCGATTAATATTTTAGAGGATAACGCCGGTTATGTCTCGGTTAGGTCAGGGATTTGCCCTCATCTGGCTCGTCCTTTCGCATTTATCGCATACTTGTTGGCCAGATCCTGGCCTTTTTCTGGCTTGTATCACGTAGTAATTTGGTACCACACTGAAACAGTCAATCAAACCTGATTCCGATTAATTTTTTAGAGGATAACGCCGGTTATGGCTGGGTTAGGTCTGGGATTTGCCGTCATCTTGCTCGTGCTTTCGTATTTTTCGCATACTTGTTGGTCAGATCCTGGGTTTTTTCTGGTTTGGATCCCGTCGTAATGTGGTTCCACACCGAAGCAGTCAATTAAACCTGGTTGCGATTAATATTTTAGACGACAACGCCGGCTATGGCTCGGTTAGGTCAGGGATTTGCCCTCATCTGGCTCGTACTTTCGCATTTTTCGCATACTTGTTGGCCAGATCCTGGCCTTTTTCTGGCTTGGACCACGTAGTAATGTGGTATCACACTGAAACAGTCAATTAAACCTGGTTGCGATTAATATTTTAGAGGATAACGCCGGTTATCTCTCGGTTAGGTCTGGGATGTGTCCTCATCTGGCTCATACTTTCGCATTTCTCGCTTACTTGTTGGCAAGATCCTCGGCTTTTTTTGGTTTGGATCACGTAGTAATGTGGTACCACACTGAAACAGTCAATTAAACCTGGTTCCGATTAATATTTTAGAGGATAACGCTGGTTATGTCTGGGTTAGTTCTGGTATTTGCAATCATCTGGCTCATACTTTTGCAATTTTCGCGTACTTGTTGGCCAGATCTTGGGTTTTTTGTGGTTTGGATCCCGTCGTAATCTGGTTCCACACTGAAGCAGTCAATCGAACCTGGTTCGGATGAATATTTTGGAGGATGACGCTGGTTATGTTTGGGTTAGTTCTGGTATTTGCAATCATCTGGCTCGTACTTTCGCATTTTTCGCATACTTGTTGGCAAGATTCTGGGCTTTTTTTAGTTTGGATCACGTAGTAATGTGGTACCACACTGAAACAGTCAATTAAACCTGGTTCCGATTAATATTTTAGAGGATAACGCCGGTTATGTCTGGGTTAGGTCTGGTATTTGCCCTCATCTGGTTCGTACTTTCACATTTTTCGCATACTTGTTGGCCAGATCCTGGCCTTTTTCTGGTTTGGATCACGTAGTAATGCGGTACCACACCGAAACAGTCAATTAAACCTGGTAGCGATTAATATTTTAGAGGATAACGCCGGTTATGTCTCGGTTAGGTCTGGGATTTGCCCTCATCTGGCCCGTACTTTCGCATTTTTCGCATACTTGTTGGCCAGATCCTGGCGTTTTTCTGGTTTGGATCACGTAGTAATGCGGTACCACACCGGAACAGTCGATTAAACCTGGTTCCGATTAATATTTTCGAAGATAACGCTGGTTATATCTGGGTTAGTTCTGGTATTTGCAATCGTCTGGCTCATACTTTCGCAATTTTCGCGTACTTGTTGGCCTGATCTTGGGTTTTTTGTGGTTTGGATCCCGTCGTAATGTGGTTCCACACCGAAGCAGGCAATTATACCTGGTTGCGATGAATATTTTGGAGGATAACCCTGGTTATGATTGGGTTAGTTCTGGTATTTGCAATCATCTGGCTCGTACTTTCGCATTTTTCGCATACTTGTTGGCAAGATCCTGAGCTTTTTTTGGTTTGGATCACGTAGTAATGTGGTACCACACTGAAACAGTCAATTAAACCAGGTCCCGATTAATATTTTAGAGGATAACGCCGGTTATGTCAGGGTTATGTCTGGTATTTGCCCTCATCTGGCTCGTACTTTCGCATTTTTCGCATACATGTAGGCTAGATCCTGGCCTTTTTCTGGTTTGGATCACGTAGTAATGCGGTACCACACCGAAACAGTCAATTAAACCTGGTAGCGATTAATATTTTAGAGGATAACGCCGGTTATGTCTCGGTTAGGTCAGGGATTTGCCCTCATCTGGCTCGTACTTTCGCATTTATCGCATACTTGTTGGCCAGATCCTGGCCTTTTTCTGGCTTGTATCACGTAGTAATTTGGTACCACACTGAAACAGTCAATCAAACCTGGTTCCGATTAATTTTTTAGAGGATAACGCCGGTTATGGCTGGGTTAGGTCTGGGATTTGCCGTCATCTTGCTCGTGCTTTCATATTTTTCGCATACTTGTTGGTCAGGTCCTGGGTTTTTTCTGGTTTGGATCCCGTCGTAATGTGGTTCCACACCGAAGCAGTCAATTAAACCTGGTTGCGATTAATATTTTAGACGACAACGCCGGTTATGGCTCGGTTAGGTCAGGGATTTGCCCTCATCTGGCTCGTACTTTCGCATTTTTCGCATACTTGTTGGCCAGATCCTGGCCTTTTTCTGGCTTGGACCACGTAGTAATGTGGTATCACACTGAAACAGTCAATTAAACCTGGCTCCGATTAATATTTTAGAGGATAACGCCGGTTACGGCTGGGTTTGGTCTGGTATTTGCCCTCATCTGGCTCGTACCTTCGCATTTTTCGCTTACTTGTTGGCCAGATCCTGGCCTTTTTCTGGCTTGGACCACGTAGTAATGAGGTACCACACTGAAACAGTCGATAAAACCTGGTACCGATTAATATTTTAGAGGATAACGCTGGTTATGTCTGGGTTAGGTCTGGTATTTGCAACCATCTGGCTCATACTTTCGCGTTTTTCGCATATTTGTTGACCAGATCCTGGCCTTTTTCTGGCTAGGACCACGTAGTAATGTGGTACCACACTGAAACAGTCAATTAAACCTGGTTGCGATTAATATTTTAGAGGACAACGTCGGTTATGTCACGGGTAGGTATGGGATTTGCCGTCATCTGGCTCGTATTTTCGCATTTTTCGCATACTTGTTGGCCAGATCCTGGCCTTTTTCTGGCTTGGACCACGTTGAAATGTGGTACCACACTGAAACAGTCAATAGAATCTAGTTCCGATTAATATTTTAGAGGATAACGCCGGTTATGGCTGGGTTAGGTCTGGGATTTGCCGTCATCTGGCTCGTATTTTCGTTTTTTTCGCATACTTGTTGACCAGATCCTGGCCTTTTCCTGGCTTTGACCACGTAGTAATGTGGTATCACACTGAAACAGTCAATTAAACCTGGTTGCGATTAATATTTTAGAGGATAACGCCGGTTATCTCTCGGTTAGGTCTGGGATTTGTCCTCATCTGGCTCATACTTTCGCATTTCTCGCTTACTTGTTGGCAAGATCCTCGGCTTTTTTTGGTTTGGATCACGTAGTAATGTGGTACCACACTGAAACAGTCAATTAAACCTGGTTCCGATTAATATTTTAGAGGATAACGCTGGTTATGTCTGGGTTAGTTCTGGTATTTGCAATCATCTGGCTCGTACTTTCGCATTTTTCGCATACTTGTTGGCAAGATTCTGGGCTCTTTTTAGTTTGGATCACGTAGTAATGTGGTACCACACTGAAACAGTCAATTAAACCTGGTTCCGATTAATATTTTAGAGGATAACGCCGGTTATGTCTGGGTTAGGTCTGGTATTTGCCCTCATCTGGTTCGTACTTTCGCATTTTTCGCATACTTGTTGGCCAGATCCTGGCCTTTTTCTGTTTTGGATCACGTAGTAATGCGGTACCACACCGAAACAGTCAATTAAACCTGGTAGCGATTAATATTTTAGAGGATAACGCCGGTTATGTCTCGGTTAGGTCTGGGATTTGCCCTCATCTGGCCCGTACTTTCGCATTTTTCGCATACTTGTTGGCCAGATCCTGGCGTTTTTCTGGTTTGGATCACGTAGTAATGCGGTACCACACCGGAACAGTCAATTAAACCTGGTTCCGATTAATATTTTAGAGGATAACGCCGGTTATGTCTGGGTTATGTCTGGTATTTGCCCTCATCTGGCTCGTACTTTCGCATTTTTCGCATACATGTAGGCAAGATCCTGGCCTTTTTCTGGTTTGGATCACGTAGTAATGCGGTACCACACCGAAACAGTCAATTAAACCTGGTAGCGATTAATATTTTAGAGGATAACGCCGGTTATGTCTCGGTTAGGTCAGGGATTTGCCCGCATCTGGCTCGTCCTTTCGCATTTATCGCATACTTGTTGGCCAGATCCTGGCCTTTTTCTGGCTTGTATCACGTAGTAATTTGGTACCACACTGAAACAGTCAATCAAACCTGATTCCGATTAATTTTTTAGAGGATAACGCCGGTTATGGCTGGGTTAGGTCTGGGATTTGCCGTCATCTTGCTCGTGCTTTCGTATTTTTCGCATACTTGTTGGTCAGATCCTGGGTTTTTTCTGGTTTGGATCCCGTCGTAATGTGGTTCCACACCGAAGCAGTCAATTAAACCTGGTTGCGATTAATATTTTAGACGACAACGCCGGCTATGGCTCGGTTAGGTCAGGGATTTGCCCTCATCTGGCTCGTACTTTCGCATTTTTCGCATACTTGTTGGCCAGATCCTGGCCTTTTTCTGGCTTGGACCACGTAGTAATGTGGTATCACACTGAAACAGTCAATTAAACCTGGTTGCGATTAATATTTTAGAGGATAACGCCGGTTATCTCTCGGTTAGGTCTGGGATGTGTCCTCATCTGGCTCATACTTTCGCATTTCTCGCTTACTTGTTGGCAAGATCCTCGGCTTTTTTTGGTTTGGATCACGTAGTAATGTGGTACCACACTGAAACAGTCAATTAAACCTGGTTCCGATTAATATTTTAGAGGATAACGCTGGTTATGTCTGGGTTAGTTCTGGTATTTGCAATCATCTGGCTCATACTTTTGCAATTTTCGCGTACTTGTTGGCCAGATCTTGGGTTTTTTGTGGTTTGGATCCCGTCGTAATCTGGTTCCACACTGAAGCAGTCAATCGAACCTGGTTCGGATGAATATTTTGGAGGATGACGCTGGTTATGTTTGGGTTAGTTCTGGTATTTGCAATCATCTGGCTCGTACTTTCGCATTTTTCGCATACTTGTTGGCAAGATTCTGGGCTTTTTTTAGTTTGGATCACGTAGTAATGTGGTACCACACTGAAACAGTCAATTAAACCTGGTTCCGATTAATATTTTAGAGGATAACGCCGGTTATGTCTGGGTTAGGTCTGGTATTTGCACTCATCTGGTTCGTACTTTCGCATTTTTCGCATACTTGTTTGCCAGATCCTGGCCTTTTTCTGGTTTGGATCACGTGGTAATGCGGTACCACACCGAAACAGTCAATTAAACCTGGTAGCGATTAATATTTTAGAGGATAACGCCGGTTATGTCTCGGTTAGGTCTGGGATTTGCCCTCATCTGGCCCGTACTTTCGCATTTTTCGCATACTTGTTGGCCAGATCCTGGCGTTTTTCTGGTTTGGATCACGTAGTAATGCGGTACCACACCGGAACAGTCAATTAAACCTGGTCTTGATGAATATTTTAGAGGATAACGCATGTTAGGTCTAGGTTAGTTCTGGGATTTTCACTCATCAGACCCATACTTTCGCATTCTTCACATACTTGTTGAACGGATCCTGGGTTTTTTCTGGTTTGGATCACGTAGTAATGTGGGACCACACTGAAACAATCAATTAAACTTGGTCTTGATAAATATTTTAGAGGATAACGCATGTTAGGTGTGGGATAGGTCTGGGATTTGCCCTCATCAGACTCATACTTTCGCATATTTCTCATACTTCATGGCTAGATCCTGGGCTATTTCTGGATTGGATCACGTAGTAATGTGGTACCACACTGAAACAGTCAATTAAACCTGGTTTCGATTAATATTTTAGAGGATAACGCAAGTTAGGTCTGGGATAGGTCTGGGATTTGCCCTCACCAGGCTCATACTTTCGCGTTTTTCACATACTTGTTGAACAGATCCTGGGCTATTTCTGGATTGGATCACGTAGTAATGTGGTACCACTGAAACTGTCAATTAAACCTGGTTTCGATCAATATTTTAGAGGATAACGCATCTTAGGTCTGGGTTAGGTCTAAGATTTGCCCTCATCAGGCTCACAGTTTCGCGTTTTTCACATACTTGTTGAACAGATCCTGGGTTTTTTCTGGTTTGGATCACGTAGTAATGTGGTACCACACTAAAACAGTGAATTAAACCTGGTTTCGATCAATATTTTAGAGGATAACGCAAGTTAGGTCTGGGATAGGTCTGGGATTAGCCCTCATCAGACTCATACTTTCGCACACTTCACATACTCGATGACAAGATCCTGGGTTTTTTTCTGGTTTGGATCACGTAGTAATGTGTTTTCACACTGAAACAGTCGATTAAACCTGGTTTCGATCAATATGTTAGAGGATAACGCAAGTTAGGTCTGGGATAGGTCTGGGATTTGCCCTCATCAGAATCATACTTTCGCACACTTCACATACTCGTTGAACAGATGCTGGGTTATTTTCTGGTTTGGATCACATAGTAATGTGGTACCACACTGAAACAGTCAATTAAACCTGGTTCCGATTAATATTTTAGAGGATAACGCTGGTTATGTCTGGGTTAGTTCTGGTATTTGCAATCATCTGGCTCATACTTTTGCAATTTTCGCGTACCTGTTGGCCAGATCTTGGGTTTTTTGTGGTTTGGATCCCGTCGTAATCTGGTTCCTCACCGAAGCAGTCAATCGAACCTGGTTCGGATGAATATTTTGGAGGATGACGCTGGTTATGCTTGGGTTAGTTCTGGTATTTGCAATCATCTGGCTCGTACTTTCGCATTTTTCGCATACTTGTAGGCAAGATTCTGGGCTTTTTTTAGTTTGGATCACGTAGTAATGTGGTACCACACTGAAACAGTCAATTAAACCTGGTCCCGATTAATATTTTAGAGGATAACGCCGGTTATGTCTGGGTTAGGTCTGGTATTTGCCCTCATCTGGTTCGTACTTTCACATTTTTCGCATACTTGTTGGCCAGATCCTGGCCTTTTTCTGGTTTGGATCACGTAGTAATGCGGTACCACACCGAAACAGTCAATTAAACCTGGTAGCGATTAATATTTTAGAGGATAACGCCGGTTATGTCTCGGTTAGGTCTGGGATTTGCCCTCATCTGGCCCGTACTTTCGCATTTTTCGCATACTTGTTGGCCAGATCCTGGCGTTTTTCTGGTTTGGATCACGTAGTAATGCGGTACCACACCGGAACAGTCAATTAAACCTGGTTCCGATTAATATTTTCGAAGATAACGCTGGTTATATCTGGGTTAGTTCTGGTATTTGCAATCGTCTGGCTCATACTTTCGCAATTTTCGCGTACTTGTTGGCCTGATCTTGGGTTTTTTGTGGTTTGGATCCCGTCGTAATGTGGTTCCACACCGAAGCAGTCAATTATACCTGGTTGCGATGAATATTTTGGAGGATAACCCTGGTTATGATTGGGTTAGTTCTGGTATTTGCAATCATCTGGCTCGTACTTTCGCATTTTTCGCATACTTGTTGGCAAGATCCTGAGCTTTTTTTGGTTTGGATCACGTAGTAATGTGGTACCACACTGAAACAGTCAATTAAACCAGGTCCCGATTAATATTTTAGAGGATAACGCCGGTTATGTCTGGGTTATGTCTGGTATTTGCCCTCATCTGGCTCGTACTTTCGCATTTTTCGCATACATGTAGACTAGATCCTGGCCTTTTTCTGGTTTGGATCACGTAGTAATGCGGTACCACACCGAAACAGTCAATTAAACCTGGTAGCGATTAATATTTTAGAGGATAACGCCGGTTATGTATCGGTTAGGTCAGGGATCTGCCCTCATCTGGCTCGTACTTTCGCATTTATCGCATACTTGTTGGCCAGATCCTGGCCTTTTTCTGGCTTGTATCACGTAGTAATTTGGTACCACACTGAAACAGTCAATCAAACCTGGTTCCGATTAATTTTTTAGAGGATAACGCCGGTTATGGCTGGGTTAGGTCTGGGATTTGCCGTCATCTTGCTCGTGCTTTCATATTTTTCGCATACATGTTGGTCAGGTCCTGGGTTTTTTCTGGTTTGGATCCCGTCGTAATGTGGTTCCACACCGAAGCAGTCAATTAAACCTGGTTGCGATTAATATTTTAGACGACAACGCCGGTTATGGCTCGGTTAGGTCAGGGATTTGCCCTCATCTGGCTCGTACTTTCGCATTTTTCGCATACTTGTTGGCCAGATCCTGGCCTTTTTCTGGCTTGGACCACGTAGTAATGTGGTATCACACTGAAACAGTCAATTAAACCTGGCTCCGATTAATATTTTAGAGGATAACGCCGGTTATGGCTGGGTTTGGTCTGGTATTTGCCCTCATCTGGCTCGTACCTTCGCATTTTTCGCTTACTTGTTGGCCAGATCCTGGCCTTTTCCTGGCTTGGACCACGTAGTAATGAGGTACCACACTGAAACAGTCGATAAAACCTGGTACCGATTAATATTTTAGAGGATAACGCTGGTTATGTCTGGGTTAGGTCTGGTATTTGCAACCATCTGGCTCATACTTTCGCGTTTTTCGCATATTTGTTGACCAGATCCTGGCCTTTTTCTGGCTAGGACCACGTAGTAATGTGGTACCACACTGAAACAGTCAATTAAACCTGGTTGCGATTAATATTTTAGAGAACAACGCCGGTTATGTCACGGGTAGGTCTGGGATTTGCCGTCATCTGGCCCGTATTTTCGCATTTTTCGCATACTTGTTGGCCAGATCCTGGCCTTTTTCTGGCTTGGACCACGTTGTAATGTGGTACCACACTGAAACAGTCAATAGAATCTAGTTCCGATTAATATTTTAGAGGATAACGCCGGTTATGGCTGGGTTAGGTCTGGGATTTGCCGTCATCTGGCTCGTATTTTCGTTTTTTTCGCATACTTGTTGACCAGATCCTGGCCTTTTCCTGGCTTTGACCACGTAGTAATGTGGTATCACACTGAAACAGTCAATTAAACCTGGTTGCGATTAATATTTTAGAGGATATCGCCGGTTATCTCTCGGTTAGGTCTGGGATTTGTCCTCATCTGGCTCATACTTTCGCATTTCTCGCTTACTTGTTGGCAAGATCCTCGGCTTTTTTTGGTTTGGATCACGTAGTAATGTGGTACCACACTGAAACAGTCAATTAAACCTGGTTCCGATTAATATTTTAGAGGATAACGCTGGTTATGTCTGGTTTAGTTCTGGTATTTGCAATCATCTGGCTCGTACTTTCGCATTTTTCGCATACTTGTTGGCAAGATTCTGGGCTCTTTTTAGTTTGGATCACGTAGTAATGTGGTACCACACTGAAACAGTCAATTAAACCTGGTTCCGATTAATATTTTAGAGGATAACGCCGGTTATGTCTGGGTTAGGTCTGGTATTTGCCCTCATCTGGTTCGTACTTTCGCATTTTTCGCATACTTGTTGGCCAGATCCTGGCCTTTTTCTGTTTTGGATCACGTAGTAATGCGGTACCACACCGAAACAGTCAATTAAACCTGGTAGCGATTAATATTTTAGAGGATAACGCCGGTTATGTCTCGGTTAGGTCTGGGATTTGCCCTCATCTGGCTCGTACTTTCGCATTTTTCGCATACTTGTTGGCCAGATCCTGGCGTTTTTCTGGTTTGGATCACGTAGTAATGCGGTACCACACCGAAACAGTCAATTAAACCTGGTAGCGATTAATATTTTAGAGGATAACGCCGGTTATGTCTCGGTTAGGTCAGGGATTTGCCCTCATCTGGCTCGTACTTTCGCATTTATCGCATACTTGTTGGCCAGATCCTGGCCTTTTTCTGGCTTGTATCACGTAGTAATTTGGTACCACACTGAAACAGTCAATCAAACCTGGTTCCGATTAATTTTTTAGAGGATAACTCCGGTTATGGCTGGGTTAGGTCTGGGATTTGCCGTCATCTTGCTCGTGCTTTCGTATTTTTCGCATACTTGTTGGTCAGATCCTGGGTTTTTTCCGGTTTGGATCCCGTCGTAATGTGGTTCCACACCGATGCAGTCAATTAAACCTGGTTGCGATTAATATTTTAGACGACAACGCCGGTTATGGCTCGGTTAGGTCAGGAATTTGCCCTCATCTGGCTCGTACTTTCGCATTTTTCGCATACTTGTTGGCCAGATCCTGGCCTTTTTCTGGCTTGGACCACGTAGTAATGTGGTATCACACTGAAACAGTCAATTAAACCTGGTTGCGATTAATATTTTAGAGGATAACGCCGGTTATCTCTCGGTTAGGTCTGGGATTTGTCCTCATCTGGCTCATACTTTCGCATTTCTCGCTTACTTGTTGGCAAGATCCTCGGCTTTTTTTGGTTTGGATCACGTAGTAATGTGGTACCACACTGAAACAGTCAATTAAACCTGGTTCCGATTAATATTTTAGAGGATAACGCTGGTTATGTCTGGGTTAGTTCTGGTATTTGCAATCATCTGGCTCATACTTTTGCAATTTTCGCGTACTTGTTGGCCAGATCTTGGGTTTTTTGTGGTTTGGATCCCGTCGTAATCTGGTTCCACACCGAAGCAGTCAATCGAACCTGGTTCGGATGAATATTTTGGAGGATGACGCTGGTTATGTTTGGGTTAGTTCTGAAATTTGCAATCATCTGGCTCGTACTTTCGCATTTTTCGCATACTTGTTGGCAAGATTCTGGGCTTTTTTTAGTTTGGATCACGTAGTAATGTGGTACCACACTGAAACAGTCAATTAAACCTGGTTCCGATTAATATTTTAGAGGATAACGCCGGTTATGTCTGGGTTAGGTCCGGTATTTGCCCTCATCTGGTTCGTACTTTCGCATTTTTCGCATACTTGTTTGCCAGATCCTGGCCTTTTTCTGGTTTGGATCACGTGGTAATGCGGTACCACACCGAAACAGTCAATTAAACCTGGTAGCGATTAATATTTTAGAGGATAACGCCGGTTATGTCTCGGTTAGGTCTGGGATTTGCCCTCATCTGGCCTGTACTTTCGCATTTTTCGCATACTTGTTGGCCAGATCCTGGCGTTTTTCTGGTTTGGGTCACGTAGTAATGCGGTACCACACCGGAACAGTCAATTAAACCTGGTTCCGATTAATATTTTAGAGGATTACGCCGGTTATGTCTGGGTTATGTCTGGTATTTGCCCTCATCTGGCTCGTACTTTCGCATTTTTCGCATACATGTAGGCAAGATCCTGGTCTTTTTCTGGTTTGGATCACGTAGTAATGCGGTACCACACCGAAACAGTCAATTAAACCTGGTAGCGATTAATATTTTAGAGGATAACGCCGGTTATGTCTCGGGTAGGTCAGGGATTTGCCCTCATCTGGCTCGTACTTTCGCATTTATCGCATACTTGTTGGCCAGATCCTGGCCTTTTTCTGGCTTGTATCACGTAGTAATTTGGTACCACACTGAAACAGTCAATCAAACCTGGTTCCGATTAATTTTTTAGAGGATAACGCCGGTTATGGCTGGGTTAGGTCTGGGATTTGCCGTCATCTTGCTCGTGCTTTCGTATTTTTCGCATACTTGTTGGTCAGATCCTGGGTTTTTTCTGGTTTGGATCCCGTCGTAATGTGGTTCCACACCGAAGCAGTCAATTAAACCTGGTTGCGATTAATATTTTAGACGACAACGCCGGTTATGGCTCGGTTAGGTCAGGGATTTGCCCTCATCTGGCTCGTACTTTCGCATTTTTCGCATACTTGTTGGCCAGATCCTGGCCTTTTTCTGGCTTGGACCACGTAGTAATGTGATATCACACTGAAACAGTCAATTAAACCTGGCTCCGATTAATATTTTAGAGGATAACGCCGGTTATGGCTGGGTTAGGTCTGGTATTTGCCCTCATCTGGCTCGTACTTTCGCATTTTTCGCATACATGTAGGCTATATCCTGGCCTTTTTCTGGTTTGGATCACGTAGTAATGCGGTACCACACCGAAACAGTCAATTAAACCTGGTAGCGATTAATATTTTAGAGGATAACGCCGGTTATGTCTCGGTTAGGTCAGGGATTTGCCCTCATCTGGCTCGTACTTTCGCATTTATCGCATACTTGTTGGCCAGATCCTGGCCTTTTTCTGGCTTGTATCACGTAGTAATTTGGTACCACACTGAAACAGTCAATCAAACCTGGTTCCGATTAATTTTTTAGAGGATAACGCCGGTTATGGCTGGGTTAGGTCTGGGATTTGCCGTCATCTTGCTCGTGCTTTCATATTTTTCGCATACTTGTTGGTCAGATCCTGGGTTTTTTCTGGTTTGGATCCCGTCGTAATGTGGTTCCACACCGAAGCAGTCAATTAAACCTGGTTGCGATTAATATTTTAGACGACAACGCCGGTTATGGCTCGGTTAGGTCAGGGATTTGCCCTCATCTGGCTCGTACTTTCGCATTTTTCGCATACTTGTTGGCCAGATCCTGGCCTTTTTCTGGCTTGGACCACGTAGTAATGTGGTATCACACTGAAACAGTCAATTAAACCTGGCTCCGATTAATATTTTAGAGGATAACGCCGGTTATGGCTGGGTTTGGTCTGGTATTTGCCCTCATCTGGCTCGTACCTTCGCATTTTTCGCTTACTTGTTGGCCAGATCCTGGCCTTTTTCTGGCTTGGACCACGTAGTAATGAGGTACCACACTGAAACAGTCGATAAAACCTGGTACCGATTAATATTTTAGAGGATAACGCTGGTTATGTCTGGGTTAGGTCTGGTATTTGCAACCATCTGGCTCATACTTTCGCGTTTTTCGCATACTTCTTGACCAGATCCTGGCCTTTTTCTGGCTAGGACCACGTAGTAATGTGGTGCCACACTGAAACAGTCAATTAAACCTGGTTGCGATTAATATTTTAGAGGACAACGCCGGTTATGTCACGGGTAGGTCTGGGATTTGCCGTCATCTGGCCCGTATTTGCGCATTTTTCGCATACTTGTTGGCCAGATCCTGGCCTTTTTCTGGCTTGGACCACGTTGTAATGTGGTACCACACTGAAACAGTCAATAGAATCTAGTTCCGATTAATATTTTAGAGGATAACGCTGGTTATGGCTGGGTTAGGTCTGGGATTTGCCGTCATCTGGCTCGTATTTTCATTTTTTTCGCATACTTGTTGACCAGATCCTGGCCTTTTCCTGGCTTTGACCACGTAGTAATGTGGTATCACACTGAAACAGTCAATTAAACCTGGTTGCGATTAATATTTTAGAGGATAACGCCGGTTATCTCTCGGTTAGGTCTGGGATTTGTCCTCATCTGGCTCATACTTTCGCATTTCTCGCTTACTTGTTGGCAAGATCCTCGGCTTTTTTTGGTTTGGACCACGTAGTAATGTGGTACCACACTGAAACAGTCAATTAAACCTGGTTCCGATTAATATTTTAGAGGATAACGCTGGTTATATCTGGGTTAGTTCTGGTATTTGCAATCATCTGGCTCGTACTTTCGCATTTTTCGCATACTTGTTGGCAAGATTCTGGGCTTTTTTTAGTTTGGATCACGTAGTAATGTGGTACCACACTGAAACAGTCAATTAAACCTGGTAGCGATTAATATTTTAGAGGATAACGCCGGTTATGTCTCGGTTAGGTCAGGGATTTGCCCTCATCTGGCTCGTACTTTCGCATTTATCGCATACTTGTTGGCCAGATCCTGGCCTTTTTCTGGCTTGTATCACGTAGTAATTTGGTACCACACTGAAACAGTCAATCAAACCTGGTTCCGATTAATTTTTTAGAGGATAACGCCGGTTATGGCTGGGTTAGGTCTGGGATTTGCCGTCATCTTGCTCGTGCTTTCGTATTTTTCGCATACTTGTTGGTCAGATCCTGGGTTTTTTCTGGTTTGGATCCCGTCGTAATGTGGTTCCACACCGAAGCAGTCAATTAAACCTGGTTGCGATTAATATTTTAGACGACAACGCCGGTTATGGCTCGGTTAGGTCAGGGATTTGCCGTCATCTGGCTCGTACTTCCGCATTTTTCGCATACTTGTTGGCCAGATCCTGGCCTTTTTCTGGCTTGGACCACGTAGTAATGTGGTATCACACTGAAACAGTCAATTAAACCTGGTTGCGATTAATATTTTAGAGGATAACGCCGGTTATCTCTCGGTTAGGTCTGGGATTTGTCCTCATCTGGCTCATACTTTCGCATTTCTCGCTTACTTGTTGGCAAGATCCTCGGCTTTTTTTGGTTTGGATCACGTAGTAATGTGGTACCACACTGAAACAGTCAATTAAACCTGGTTCCGATTAATATTTTAGAGGATAACGCTGGTTATGTCTGGGTTAGTTCTGGTATTTGCAATCATCTGGCTCATACTTTTGCAATTTTCGCGTACTTGTTGGCCAGATCTTGGGTTTTTTGTGGTTTGAATCCCGTCGTAATCTGGTTCCACACCGAAGCAGTCAATCGAACCTGGTTCGGATGAATATTTTGGAGGATGACGCTGGTTATGTTTGGGTTTGTACTGGTATTTGCAATCATCTGGCTCGTACTTTCGCATTTTTCGCATACTTGTTGGCAAGATTCTGGGCTTTTTTTAGATTGGATCACGTAGTAATGTGGTACCACACTGAAACAGTCAATTAAACCTGGTTCCGATTAATATTTTAGAGGATAACGCCGGTTATGTCTGGGTTAGGTCTGGTATTTGCCCTCATCTGGTTCGTACTTTCGCATTTATCGCATACTTGTTGGCCAGATCCTGGCCTTTTTCTGGCTTGTATCACGTAGTAATTTGGTACCACACTGAAACAGTCAATCAAACCTGGTTCCGATTAATTTTTTAGAGGATAACGCCGGTTATGGCTGGGTTAGGTCTGGGATTTGCCGTCATCTTGCTCGTGCTTTCGTATTTTTCGCATACTTGTTGGTCAGATCCTGGGTTTTTTCTGGTTTGGATCCCGTCGTAATGTGGTTCCACACCGAAGCAGTCAATTAAACCTGGTTGCGATTAATATTTTAGACGACAACGCCGGTTATGGCTCGGTTAGGTCAGGGATTTGCCCTCATCTGGCTCGTACTTTCGCATTTTTCGCAGACTTGTTGGCCAGATCCTGGCCTTTTTCTGGCTTGGACCACGTAGTAATGTGGTATCACACTGAAACAGTCAATTAAACCTGGTTGCGATTAATATTTTAGAGGATAACGCCGGTTATCTCTCGGTTAGGTCTGGGATTTGTCCTCATCTGGCTCATACTTTCGCATTTCTCGCTTACTTGTTGGCAAGATCCTCGGCTTTTTTTGGTTTGGATCACGTAGTAATGTGGTACCACACTGAAACAGTCAATTAAACCTGGTTCCGATTAATATTTTAGAGGATAACGCTGGTTATGTCTGGGTTAGTTCTGGTATTTGCAATCATCTGGCTCATACTTTTGCAATTTTCGCGTACTTGTTGGCCAGATCTTGGGTTTTTTGTGGTTTGAATCCCGTCGTAATCTGGTTCCACACCGAAGCAGTCAATCGAACCTGGTTCGGATGAATATTTTGGAGGATGACGCTGGTTATGTTTGGGTTAGTTCTGGTATTTGCAATCATCTGGCTCGTACTTTCGCATTTTTCGCATACTTGTTGGCAAGATTCTGGGCTTTTTTTAGTTTGGATCACGTAGTAATGTGGTACCACACTGAAACAGTCAATTAAACCTGGTTCCGATTAATATTTTAGAGGATAACGCCGGTTATCTCTCGGTTAGGTCTGGTATTTGCCCTCATCTGGTTCGTACTTTCGCATTTTTCGCATACTTGTTTGCCAGATCCTGGCCTTTTTCTGGTTTGGATCACGTGGTAATGCGGTACCACACCGAAACAGTCAATTAAACCTGGTAGCGATTAATATTTTAGAGGATAACGCCGGTTATGTCTCGGTTAGGTCTGGGATTTGCCCTCATCTGGCCCGTAATTTCGCATTTTTCGCATACTTGTTGGCCAGATCCTGGCGTTTTTCTGGTTTGGGTCACGTAGTAATGCGGTACCACACCGGAACAGTCAATTAAACCTGGTTCCGATTAATATTTTAGAGGATGACGCCGGTTATGTCTGGGTTATGTCTGGTATTTGCCCTCATCTGGCTCGTACTTTCGCATTTTTCGCATACATGTAGGCAAGATCCTGGTCTTTTTCTGGTTTGGATCACGTAGTAATGCGGTACCACACCGAAACAGTCAATTAAACCTGGTAGCGATTAATATTTTAGAGGAGAACGCCGGTTATGTCTCGGGTAGGTCAGGGATTTGCCCGCATCTGGCTCGTACTTTCGCATTTATCGCATACTTGTTGGCCAGATCCTGGCCTTTTTCTGGCTTGTATCACGTAGTAATTTGGTACCACACTGAAACAGTCAATCAAACCTGGTTCCGATTAATTTTTTGGAGGATAACGCCGGTTATGGCTGGGTTAGGTCTGGGATTTGCCGTCATCTTGCTCGTGCTTTCGTATTTTTCGCATACTTGTTGGTCAGATCCTGGGTTTTTTCTGGTTTGGATCCCGTCGTAATGTGGTTCCACACCGAAGCAGTCAATTAAACCTGGTTGCGATTAATATTTTAGACGACAACGCCGGTTATGGCTCGGTTAGGTCAGGGATTTGCCCTCATCTGGCTCGTACTTTCGCATTTTTCGCATACTTGTTGGCCAGATCCTGGCCTTTTTCTGGCTTGGACCACGTAGTAATGTGGTATCACACTGAAACAGTCAATTAAACCTGGCTCCGATTAATATTTTAGAGGATAACGCCGGTTATGGCTGGGTTAGGTCTGGTATTTGCCCTCATCTGGCTCGTACCTTCGCATTTTTCGCTTACTTCTTGGCCAGATCCTGGCCTTTTTCTGGCTTGGACCACGTAGTAATGAGGTACCACACTGAAACAGTCGATAAAACCTGGTACCGATTAATATTTTAGAGGATAACGCTGGTTATGTCTGGGTTAGGTCTGGTATTTGCAACCATCTGGCTCATGCTTTCGCGTTTTTCGCATACTTGTTGACTAGATCCTGGCCTTTTTCTGGCTAGGACCACGTAGTAATGTGGTGTCACACTGAAACAGTCAATTAAACCTGTTTGCGATTAATATTTTAGAGGACAACGCCGGTTATGTCACGGGTAGTTCTGGGATTTGCCGTCTTCTGGCTCGTATTTTCGCATTTTTCGCATACTTGTTGGCCAGATCCTGGCCTTTTTCTGGCTTGGACCACGTTGTAATGTGGTACCACACTGAAACAGTCAATAGAATCTAGTTCCGATTAATATTTTAGAGGATAGCGCCGGTTATGGCTGGGTTAGGTCTGGGATTTGCCGTCATCTGGCTCGTATTCTCGTTTTTTTCGCATACTTGTTGACCAGATCCTGGCCTTTTCCTGGCTTTGACCACGTAGTAATGTGGTATCACACTGAAACAGTCAATTAAACCTGTTTGCGATTAATATTTTAGAGGATAACGCCGGTTATGTCTGGGTTAGGTCTGGTATGTGCCCTCATCTGTCTCGTACTTTCGCATTTTTCGCATACATATAGGCAAGATCCTGGCCTTTTTCTGGCTTGGACCACGTAGTAATGAGGTACCACACTGAACCAGTCAATTAAACCTGGTTCCGATTAATATTTTAGAGGATAACGCTGGTTATGTCTGGGTTAGTTCTGGTATTTGCAATCATCTGGCTCATACTTTCGCAATTTTCGCACACTTGTTGGCAAGATTCTGGGCTTTTTTTAGTTTGGATCACGTAGTAATGTGGTACCACACTGAAACAGTCAATAAAACCTGGTTCCGATTAATATTTTAGAGGATAACGCCGGTTATGTCTGGGTTAGGTCTGGTATGTGCCCTCATCTGGCTCGTACTTTCGCATTTTTCGCATACATATAGGCAAGATCCTGGCCTTTTTCTGGTTTGGATCACGTAGTAATGCGGTACCACACCGAAACAGTCAATTAAACCTGGTAGCGATTAATATTTTAGAGGATAACGCCGGTTATGTCTCGGTTAGGTCTGGGATTTGCCCTCATCTGGCCCGTACTTTCGCATTTTTCGCAAACTTGTTGGACAGATCCTGGCGTTTTTCTGGTTTGGATCACGTAGTAATTTGGTACCACACTGAAACAGTCAATAGAATCTAGTTCCGATTAATATTTTAGAGGATAACGCCGGTTATGTCTGGGTTATGTCTGGTATTTGCCCTCATCTGGCTCGTACTTTCGCATTTTTCGCATACATGTAGGCAAGATCCTGGCCTTTTTCTGGTTTGGATCACGTAGTAATGCGGTACCACACCGAAACAGTCAATTAAACCTGGTAGCGATTAATATTTTAGAGGGTAACGCCGGTTATGTCTCGGTTAGGTCTGGGATTTGCCCTCATCTGGCCCGTACTTTCGCATTTTTCGCATACTTCTTGGCCAGATCCAGGGTTTTTTCAGGTTTGGATCCCGTAGTAATGTGGTTCCACACCGAAACACTCAATTAAACCTGGTCGCGATGAATATTTTAGAGGATAACGCCGGTTATGTCTGGGTTAGGTCTGGTATTAGCCCTCATCTGGCTCGTACTTTCGCATTGTTCGCATACTTGTTGGACAGATCCTGGCCTATTTTTGGTTTGGATCACGTAGTAATGCGGTACCATACCGACACAGTCAAGTAAACCTGCTTACGATTAATATTTTAGAGGATAACGCCGGTTATGTCTCGGTTAGGTCTGGGATTTGCCGTCATCTGGCTCGTATTTACGCTTTTTTCGCATACTTGTTGACCAGATCCTGGCCTTTTCCTGGCTGTGACCACGTAGTAATATGGTATCACACTGAAACAGACAATTAAACCTGGTTGCGATTAATCTTTTAGAGGATACCGCCCGTTATGTCTGGGTTAGGTCTGGTATGTGCCCTCATCTGGCTCGTACTTTCGCATTTTTCGCAAACTTGTTGGCCAGATCCAGGCTTTTCTCTGGATTGGATCACGTGGTAATGCGGTACCACACCGAAACAGTCAAGTAAACCTGGTTGCGATTAATATTTTAGAGGATAACGCCGGTTATCTCTCGGTTAGCTCTGGGATTTGTCCTCATCTGGCTCATACTTTCGCATTTCTCGCGTACTTGTTGGCCAGATCCTGGGCTTTTTCTGGTTTGGATCACGGTGTAGTGTGGTACCACACTGAAACAGTCAATAAAAGCTGGTTCCGATTAGTATTTTAGAGGATAACTCTGGTTATGTCTGGGTTAGTTCTGGTATTTGCAATTATCTGGCTCATACTATCGCGATTTTCGCATACTTCTTGGCCAGATCCAGGGTTTTTTCAGGTTTGGATCCCGTAGTAATGTGGTTCCACACCGAAACAGTCAATTAAACCTGGTCGCGATGAATATTTTAGAGGATAACGCCGGTTATGTCTGGGTTAGGTCTGGTATTTGCCCTCATCTGGCTCGTACTTTCGCATTTTTCGCATACTTGTTGGGCAGATCTTGGCCTATTTTTGGTTTGGATCACGTAGTAATGAGGTACCACACCGAAACAGTCAAGTAAACCTGCTTACGATTAATATTTTAGAGGATAACGCCGGTTATGTCTCGGTTAGGTCTGGGATTTGCCGTCGTCTGGCTCGTATTTTCGTTTTTTTCGCATACTTGTTGACCAGATCCTGGCCTTTTCCTGGCTTTGACCACGTAGTAATGTGGTATCACACTGAAACAGTCAATTAAACCTGGTTGCGATTAATATTTTAGAGGATAACGCCGGTTATGTCAGGGTTAAGTCTGGTATGTGCCCTCATCTGGCTCGTACTTTCGCATTTTTCGCATACATATAGGCAAGATCCTGGCCTTTTTCTGGTTTGGATCACGTAGTAATGCGGTACCACACCGAAACAGTCAATTAAACCTGGTCGCGATGAATATTTTAGAGGATAACGCCGGTTATGTCTGGGTTAGGTCTGGTATTTGCCCTCACCTGGCTCGTACTTTCGCATCTTTCGCATACTTGTTGGCCAGATCCTGGGCTTTTTCAGGTTTGTATCACGTAGTAATGTGGTACCACACTGAAACAGTCAATAGTAGCTGCTTCCGAATAGTATTTTAGAGGATAATGCTGGTTACGTCTGGGTTAGGTCTGGTATTTGCAATCATCTGGCACATACTTTCGCATTTTTCGCTTACTTGTTGGCCAGATCCTGGCCTCTTTCTGGCTTGGACCACGTAGTAATGAGGTACCACACTGAAACAGTCAATTAAACCTGGTTCCGAATAATATTTTAGAGGATAACGCTGGTTATGTCTGGGTTAGTTCTGGTATTTGCAATCATCTGGCTCATACTTTCGCAATTTTCGCATACTTGTTGGCAAGATCCTGGGTTTTTTTTGGTTTGGATCACGTAGTAATGAGGTACCACACTGAAACAGTCAATTAAACCTGGTTCCGATTAATATTTTAGAGGATAACGCCGGTTATGTCTGGGTTAGGTCTGGTATTTGCCCTCACCTGGCTCGTACTTTCGCATCTTTCGCATACTTGTTGGCCAGATCCTGGACTTTTCCTGGTTTGGATCACGTAGTAATGCGGTACCACACTGAAACAGTCAATCAAACCTGGTTCCGGTTAGTATTTTAGAGGATAACGCCGGTTATGTCTAGGTTAGGTCTGGTATGTGCCCTCATCTGGCTCGTACTTTCGCATTTCTCGCAAACTTGTTGTCCAGATCCTGGCCTTTTTCTGGATTGGATCACGTCGTAATGCGGTACCACACCGAAACAGTCAAGTAAGCCTGGTTGCGATTAATATTTTAGAGGATAACGCCGGTTATGTCTCGGTTAGGTCAGGGATTTGCCCTCATCTGGCTCGTACTTTCGCATTTATCGCATACTTGTTGGCCAGATCCTGGCCTTTTTCTGGCTTGTATCACGTAGTAATTTGGTACCACACTGAAACAGTCAATCAAACCTGGTTCCGATTAATTTTTTAGAGGATAACGCCGGTTATGGCTGGGTTCGGTCTGGGATTTGCCGTCATCTTGCTCGTGCTTTCGTATTTTTCGCATACTTGTTGGTCAGATCCTGGGTTTTTTCTGGTTTGGATCCCGTCGTAATGTGGTTCCACACCGAAGCAGTCAATTAAACCTGGTTGCGAATAATATTTTAGACGACAACGCCGGTTATGGCTCGGTTAGGTCAGGGATTTGCCCTCATCTGGCTCGTACTTTCGCATTTTTCGCATACTTGTTGGCCAGATCCTGGGCTTTTTCTGGCTTGGACCACGTAGTAATGCGGTACCACACTGAAACAGTCAATCAAACCTGGTTCCGGTTAGTATTTTAGAGGATAACGCCGGTTATGTCTAGGTTAGGTCTGGTATGTGCCCTCATCTGGCTCGTACTTTCGCATTTCTCGCAAACTTGTTGTCCAGATCCTGGCCTTTTTCTGGATGGGATCACGTCGTAATGCGGTACCACACCGAAACAGTCAAGTAAACCTGCTTACGATTAATATTTTAGAGGATAACGCCGGTTATGTCTCGGTTAGGTCTGGGATTTGCCGTCATCTGGCTCGTATTTACGCTTTTTTCGCATACTTGTTGACCAGATCCTGGCCTTTTCCTGGCTGTGACCACGTCGTAATATGGTATCACACTGAAACAGTCAATTAAACCTGGTTGCGATTAATATTTTAGAGGATAACGCCGGTTATCTCTCGGTTAGGTCTGGGATTTGTCCTCATCTGGCTCATACTTTCGCATTTCTCGCTTACTTGTTGGCAAGATCCTCGGCTTTTTTTGGTTTGGATCACGTAGTAATGTGGTACCACACTGAAACAGTCAATTAAACCTGGTTCCGATTAATATTTTAGAGGATAACGCTGGTTATGTCTGGGTTAGTTCTGGTATTTGCAATCATCTGGCTCATACTTTTGCAATTTTCGCGTACTTGTTGGCCAGATCTTGGGTTTTTTGTGGATTGGATCCCGTCGTAATCTGGTTCCACACCGAAGCAGTCAATCGAACCTGGTTCGGATGAATATTTTGGAGGATGACGCTGGTTATGTTTGTGTTAGTTCTGGTATTTGCCCTCATCTGGCTCGTACTTTCGCATTTTTCGCATACCTGTTGGCCAGATCCTGGCCTTTTTCTGGCTTGGACCACGTAGTAATGTGGTATCACACTGAAACAGTCAATTAAACCTGGCTCCGATTAATATTTTAGAGGATAACGCCGGTTATGGCTGGGTTAGGTCTGGTATTTGCCCTCATCTGGCTCGTACCTTCGCATTTTTCGCTTACTTGTTGGCCAGATCCTGGCCTTTTTCTGGCTTGGACCACGTAGTAATGAGGTACCACACTGAAACAGTCGATAAAACCTGGTACCGATTAATATTTTAGAGGATAACGCTGGTTATGGCTGGGTTAGGTCTGGTATTTGCAACCATCTGGCTCATACTTTCGCGTTTTTCGCATACTTGTTGACCAGATCCTGGCCTTTTTCTGGCTAGGACCACGTAGTAATGTGGTGTCACACTGAAACAGTCAATTAAACCTGTTTGCGATTAATATTTTAGAGGACAACGCCGGTTATGTCACGGGTAGGTCTGGGATTTGCCGTCTTCTGGCTCGTATTTTCGCATTTTTCGCATACTTGTTGGCCAGATCCTGGCCTTTTTCTGGCTTGGACCACGTTGTAATGTGGTACCACACTGAAACAGTCAATTAAACCTGGTTGCGATTAATATTTTAGAGGATAACGCCGGTTATGTCTGGGTTAGGTCTGGTATGTGCCCTCATCTGGCTCGTACTTTCGCATTTTTCGCATACATATAGGCAAGATCCTGGCCTTTTTCTGGCTTGGACCACGTAGTAATGAGGTACCACACTGAACCAGTCAATTAAACCTGGTTCCGATTAATATTTTAGAGGATAACGCTGGTTATGTCTGGGTTAGTTCTGGTATTTGCAATCATCTGGCTCATACTTTCGCAATTTTCGCACACTTGTTGGCAAGATTCTGGGCTTTTTTTAGTTTGGATCACGTAGTAATGTGGTACCACACTGAAACAGTCAATAAAACCTGGTTCCGATTAATATTTTAGAGGATAACGCCGGTTATGTCTGGGTTAGGTCTGATATTTGCCCTCATCTGGTTCGTACTTTCGCATTTTTCGCACACATGTAGGCAAGATCCTGGCGTTTTTCTGGTTTGGATCACGCAGTAATTTGGTACCACACTGAAACAGTCAATAGAATCTAGTTCCGATTAATATTTTAGAGGATAACGCCGGTTATGTCTGGGTTATGTCTGGTATTTGCCCTCATCTGGCTCGTACTTTCGCATTTTTCGCATACATGTAGGCAAGATCCTGGCCTTTTTCTGGTTTGGATCACGTAGTAATGCGGTACCACACCGAAACAGTCAATTAAACCTGGTAGCGATTAATATTTTAGAGGGTAACGCCGGTTATGTCTCGGTTAGGTCTGGGATTTGCCCTCATCTGGCCCGTACTTTCGCATTTTTCGCATACTTCTTGGCCAGATCCAGGGTTTTTTCAGGTTTGGATCCCGTAGTAATGTGGTTCCACACCGAAACACTCAATTAAACCTGGTCGCGATGAATATTTTAGAGGATAACGCCGGTTATGTCTGGGTTAGGTCTGGTATTAGCCCTCATCTGGCTCGTACTTTCGCATTGTTCGCATACTTGTTGGACAGATCCTGGCCTATTTTTGGTTTGGATCACGTAGTAATGCGGTACCATACCGAAACAGTCAAGTAAACCTGCTTACGATTAATATTTTAGAGGATAACGCCGGTTATGTCTCGGTTAGGTCTGGGATTTGCCGTCATCTGGCTCGTATTTACGCTTTTTTCGCATACTTGTTGACCAGATCCTGGCCTTTTCCTGGCTGTGACCACGTAGTAATATGGTATCACACTGAAACAGACAATTAAACCTGGTTGCGATGAATATTTTAGAGGATAACGCCGGTTATGTCTGGGTTAGGTCTGGTATGTGCCCTCATCTGGCTCGTACTTTCGCATTTTTCGCAAACTTGTTGGCCAGATCGTGGCTTTTCTCTGGATTGGATCACGTGGTAATGCGGTACCACACCGAAACAGTCAAGTAAACCTGGTTGCGATTAATATTTTAGTGGATAACGCCGGTTATCTCTCGGTTAGGTCTGGGATTTGTCCTCATCTGGCTCATACTTTCGCATTTCTCGCGTACTTGTTGGCCAGATCCTGGGCTTTTTCTGGTTTGGATCACGGTGTAGTGTGGTACCACACTGAAACAGTCAATAAAAGCTGGTTCCGATTAGTATTTTAGAGGATAACTCTGGTTATGTCTGGGTTAGTTCTGGTATTTGCAATTATCTGGCTCATACTATCGCGATTTTCGCATACTTCTTGGCCAGATCCAGGGTTTTTTCAGGTTTGGATCCCGTAGTAATGTGGTTCCACACCGAAACAGTCAATTAAACCTGGTCGCGATGAATATTTTAGAGGATAACGCCGGTTATGTCTGGGTTAGGTCTGGTATTTGCCCTCATCTGGCTCGTACTTTCGCATTTTTCGCATACTTGTTGGGCAGATCTTGGCCTATTTTTGGTTTGGATCACGTAGTAATGCGGTACCACACCGAAACAGTCAAGTAAACCTGCTTACGATTAATATTTTAGAGGATAACGCCGGTTATGTCTCGGTTAGGTCTGGGATTTGCCGTCGTCTGGCTCGTATTTTCGTTTCTTTCGCATACTTGTTGACCAGATCCTGGCCTTTTCCTGGCTTTGACCACGTAGTAATGTGGTATCACACTGAAACAGTCAATTAAACCTGGTTGCGATTAATATTTTAGAGGATAACGCCGGTTATGTCAGGGTTAAGTCTGGTATGTGCCCTCATGTGGCTCGTACTTTCGCATTTTTCGCATACATATAGGCAAGATCCTGGCCTTTTTCTGGTTTGGATCACGTAGTAATGCGGTACCACACCGAAACAGTCAATTAAACCTGGTCGCGATGAACATTTTAGAGGATAACGCCGGTTATGTCTGGGTTAGGTCTGGTATTTGCCCTCACCTGGCTCGTACTTTCGCATCTTTCGCATACTTGTTGGCCAGATCCTGGGCTTTTTCAGGTTTGTATCACGTAGTAATGTGGTACCACACTGAAACAGTCAATAGTAGCTGCTCCCGAATAGTATTTTAGAGGATAATGCTGGTTACGTCTGGGTTAGATCTGGTATTTGCAATCATCTGGCACATACTTTCGCATTTTTCGCTTACTTGTTGGCCAGATCCTGGCCTCTTTCTGGCTTGGACCACGTAGTAATGCGGTACCACACTGAAACAGTCAATCAAACCTGGTTCCGGTTAGTATTTTAGAGGATAACGCCGGTTATGTCTAGGTTAGGTCTGGTATGTGCCCTCATCTGGCTCGTACTTTCGCATTTTTCGCAAACTTGTTGTCCAGATCCTGACCCTTTTCTGGATTGGATCACGTCGTAATGCGGTACCACACCGAAACAGTCAAGTAAGCCTGGTTGCGATTAATATTTTAGAGGATAACGCCGGTTATCTCTCGGTTAGGTCTGGGATTTGTCCTCATCTGGCTCATACTTTCGCATTTCTCGCGTACTTGTTGGCCAGATACTGGGCTTTTTCTGGTTTGGATCACGTTGTAATGTGGTACCACACTGAAACAGTCAATAAAAGCTGGTTCCGATTAGGATTTTAGAGGATAACGCTGGTTATGTCTTGGTTAGTTCTGGTATTTGCAATTATCTGGCTCATACTATCGCGTTTTTCGCATACTTCTTGGCCAGATCCAGGGTTTTTTCAGCTTTGGATCCCGTAGTAATGTGGTTCCACACCGAAACAGTCAATTAAACCTGGTCGCGATGAATATTTTAGAGGATAACGCTGGTTATGTTTGGGTTAGGTCTGGTATTTGCAATCATCTGGCTCGTACTTTCGCATTTTTCGCATACTTGTTGGCAAGATCCTGGGCTTTTTTTGGTTTGGATCACGTAGTAATGTGGTATCACGCTAAAACAGTCAATTAAACCTGGTTGCGATTAATATTTTAGAGGATAACGCCGGTTATGTCTCGATTAGGTCAGAGATTTGCCCTCATCTGTGTCGTGCTTTCGTAATTTTCGCGAACTTGTTGGCCAGATCTTGGGTTTTTTGTGGTTTGGATCCCGTCGTAATGTCGTTCCACACTGAAGCAGTCTATTAAACCTGGTTGCGATTAATATTTTGGAGAATAACGCAGGTTACGTCTGGGTTAGTTCTGGTATTTGCAATCATCTGGCTCATACTTTTGCGTTTTTCGCTTACTTGTTGGCCAGATCCTGGGATTTTTCTGGTTTGGATCCCGTAGTAATGAAGTTCCACACCGAAACAGCCAATTAAACCTGGTTGCGATTAATGTTTTAGAGGATAACGCCGGTTATGTCTCGGGTAGGTCTGGGATTTGCCGTCATCTGGCTCGTATTTTCGCATTTCTCGCATACTTGTTGGCCAGATCCTGGCCTTTTCCTGGCTTGGACCACGTAGTAATGTGGTATTACACTGAAACAGTCAATTAAACCCGGTTGCGATTAATATTTTAGAGGATAACGCCGGATGTGTCTCGGGTAGGTCTGGGATTTGCCGTCATCTAGCTCGTATTTTCGCATTTTTCGCATACTTGTTGGCCAGATCCTGGCCTTTTTCTGGCTTCGACCTCGTAGTAATGTGGTATCACACTGAAACAGTCAATAGAATCTAGTTCCGAATAGTATTTTAGAGGATAACGCAGGTTACGTCTGGGTTAGTTCTGGTATTTGCTATCATCTGGCTCATACTTTCGCGTTTTTCGCATACTTGTTGGCCAGATCCTGGGTGTTTTCTGGTTTGGATCCCGTAGTAACGAGGTTCCTCACCGAAACAGTCAATTAAACGTGGTTGCGGTTAATATTTTAGACGATAACGCCGGTTATGTCTCGGTTAGGTCAGGGATTTGCCCTCATCTGTCTCGTGCTTTCGTAATTTTCGCGTACTTGTTGGCCAGATCTTGGGTTTTTTGTGGTTGGGATCCCGTCGTAATGTGGTTCCACACCGATGCAGTCAATTAAACCTGGTTGCAATGAATATTTTGGAGGATAACGCTGGTTATGTTTGGGTTAGTTCTGGTATTTGCAATCATCTGCCTCGTACTTTCGCATTTTTCGCATTCTTGTTGGCAAGATCCTGGGTTTTTTTTGGTTTGGATCACGTAGTAATGTAGTACCACACTGAAACAGTCAATTAAACCTGGTTCCGATTAATATTTGAGAGGATTACGCCGGTTATGTCTGGGTTAGGTCTGGTATTTGCCCTCATCTGGCTCGTACTTTCGCATCTTTGGCATACTTGTTGGCCAGATCCTGGGTTTTTTCTGGTTTGGATCCCGTAGTAATGAAGTTCCACACCGAAACAGTCAATTAAACCTGGTTGCGATTAATATTTTAGAGGATAACGCAGGTTACGTCAGGGTTAGTTCTGGTATTTGCAACCATCTGGCTCACACTTCCGCGATTTCGTATACTTGTTTGCCAGATCCTGGCCTTTTTCTGGCTTGGACCACGTAGTAATGTGGTATCACACTGAAACAGTCAATTAAACCTGGTTGCGATTAATATTTTAGAGGATAACCCCGGTTATGTCTCGGGTAGGTCTGGGATTTGCCGTCATCTGGATCGTATTTTCGCATTTTTCGCATACTTGTTGGCCAGATCCTGGGTTTTTCCTGGTTTGGATCCCGTAGTAATGTGGTTCCACACCGAAACAGTCAATTAAACCTGGTTGCGATTAATATTTTAGAGGATAACGCCGGTTATGTCTCGGTCAGGTCTGGGATTTGCCATCATCTGGCTCGTACTTTCGCATTTTTCGCATACTTGTTGGTGAGATCTTGGCCTTTTTCTGGTTTGGATCCCGTAGTAATGTGGATCCACACCGAAACAGACAATTAAACCTGGTTGCGATTAATATTTTAGAGGATAACGCCGGTTATCTCTGGGCTAGGTCTGGAATTTGCCCTCATCTGGCTCGTACTTTCGCATTTTTCGCATACTTGTAGGCCAGATACTGGGCTTTTTCTGGTTTGGATCACGTAGTAATGTGGTACCACACTGAAGCAGTCAATAAAAGCTGGTTCCGAATAGTATTTTAGAGGATAACGCAGGTAACGTCTGGGTTAGTTCTGGTATTTGCAATCATCTGGCTCATACTTTCGCGTTTTTCGCATACTTGTTGGCCAGATCCTGGGTTTTTTCTGGTTTGGATCCCGTAGTAACGAGGTTCCTCACCGAAACAGTCAATTAAACGTGGTTGCGGTTAATATTTTAGACGATAACGCCGGTTATGTCTCGGTTAGGTCAGGGATTTGCCCTCATCTGTCTCGTGCTTTCGTAATTTTCGCGTACTTGTTGGCCAGATCTTGGGTTTTTTGTGGTTTGGATCCCGTCGTAATGAGGTTCCACACCGATGCAGTCAATTAAACCTGGTTGCAATCAATATTTTGGAGGATAACGCTGGTTATGTTTGGGTTAGTTCTGGTATTTGCAATCATCTGGCTCGTACTTTCGCATTTTTCGCATACTTGTTGGCAAGATCCTTGGTTTTTTTTGGTTTGGATCACGTAGTAATGTGGTACCACACTGAAACACTCAATTAAACCTGGTTGCGATTAATATTCTAGAGGATAACGCCGGTTATGTCTCGGTTATGTCTGGGATTTGCCCTCATCTGGCTCATACTTTCGCATTTCTCGCATACTTGTTGGCCAGATCCTGGGTTTTTTTTTGGTTTGGATCACGTCGTAATGTGGTACCACACTGAAACAGTCAATAGAAGCTGGTTCCGAATAGTATTTTCGAGGATGACGCTGGTTATGACTCGGGTAGTTCTGGGATTTGCTGTCATGTGGCTCGTATTTTCGCATTTTTCGCATACTTGTTGGCCAGATCCTGGGTTTTTTCTGGTTTGGATCCCGTGGTAATGAAGTTCCACACCGAAACAGTCAATTAAACCCGGTTGCGATTAATATTTTAGAGGATAACGCCGGTTATGTCTCGGGTAGTTCTGGGATTTGCCGTCATCTGTCTCGTACTTTCGCATTTTTCGCATACTTGTTGGCCAGATACTTGGCATTTTCTGGTTTGGATCACGTCGTAACGTGGATCCACACTGAAACAGTCAATTAAACCTGGTTCCGATTAATATTTTAGAGGATAACGCCGGTTATGTCTCGGTTAGGTCTGGTATTTGCCCTCATCTGTCTCGTACTTTCGCATCTTTGGCATACTTGTTGGCCAGATCCTGGCCTATTTCTGGTTTGGATCACGTAGTAATGCGGTACCACACTGAAACAGTTAATTAAACCTGGTTCCGGTTAGCATTTTAGAGGATAACGCCGGTTATGTCTGGGTTAGGTCTGGTATTTGCCATCATCTGGCTCGTACTTTCGCATTTTTCGCAAACTTGTTGGCCAGATCCCGGCGTTTTTCTGGATTGGATCACGTAGTAATGCGGTACCACACTGAAGCAGTCAATTAAACCTGGTTCCGGTTAGTATTTTAGAGGATAACGCCGGTTATGTCTCGGTTAGGTCTGGGATTTGCCCTCATCTGGCTCATACTTTCGCATTTCTCGCATACTTGTTGGCCAGATCCTGGCCTTTTTCTAGTTTGGATCACGTAGTAATGTGGTACCACACTGAAACAGTCACTAAAAGCTGGTTCCTATTAGTATTTTAGAGGATAACGCTGGTTATGTCTGGGTTAGTTCTGGTATTTGCAATTATCTGGCTCATACTATCGCGTTTTTCGCATACTTCTTGGCCAGATCCTGGGTTTTTTCAGGTTTGGATCTCGTAGTAATATGGTACCACACAGAAACAGTCAATAGAAGCTGGTTCCGAACAGTATTTTAGAGGATGACGCTGGTTATGTCTGGGTTAGTTCCGGTATTTGCAACCATCTGCCTCATACTTTCGCGATTTCGTATACTTGTTTGCCAGATCCTGGCCTTTTTCTGTCTTGGACCACGTAGTAATGTGATATCACATTGAAACAGTCAATTAAACCTGGTTGCGATTAATATTTTAGAGGATAACGCCGGTTATGTCTCGGGTAGGTCTGGGATTTGCCGTCATCTGGCTCGAATTCTCGCATTTTTCGCATAATTGTTGGCCAGATCCTGGCCTTTTTCTGGCTTGGACCACGTTGTAATGTGGTACCACACTGAAGCCGTCAATAGAATCTGGTTCCGAAAGGTATTCCGGAGGATAACGCAGGTTACGTCTTGGTTAGTTCTGGTATTTGCAATCATCTGGCTCATACTTTCGCGTTTTTCGCATACTTGTTGGCCAGATCCTGGGTTTTTTCTGGTTTGGATCCCATAGTAATGAAGTTCCACACCGAAACAGTCAATTAAACCTGGTTGCGATTAATATTTTAGAGGATAACGCAGGTTACGTCTGGGTTAGTTCTGGTATTTGCAACCACCTGGCTCATACTTTCGCGATTTCGTATACTTGTTTGCCAGATCCTGGCATTTTTCTGGCTTGGACCACGTAGTAATGTGGTATAACACTGAAACAGTGAATTAAACCTGGTTGCGATTAATATTTTAGAGGATAACGCCGGTTATGTCTCGGGTAGGTCTGGGCTTTGCCGTCATCTGGCTCGTATTTTCGCATTTTTCGCATACTTGTTGGCCGGATCCTGGGTTTTTCCTGGTTTGGATCCCGTAGTAATGAAGTTCCACACCGAAACAGTCAATTAAACCTGGTTGCGATTAATATTTTAGAGGATAACGCCGGTTATGTCTCGGTTAGGTCTGGGATTTGCCATCATCTGGCTCGTACTTTCGCATTTTTCGCATACTTGTTGGTCAGATCTTGGCCTTTTTCTGGTTTGGATCCCGTAGTAATGTGGATCCACACCGAAACAGACAATTAAACCTGGTTGCGATTAATATTTTAGAGGATAACGCCGGTTATGTCTCGGTTAGGTCAGGGATTTGCCCTAATCTGTCTCGTGCTTTCGTAATTTTCGCGTACTTGTTGGCCAGATCTTGGGTTTTTTGTGGTTTGGATCCCGTCGTAATGTGGTTCCACACCGATGCAGTCAATTAAACCTGGTTGTAATGAATATTTTGGAGGATAACGCTGGTTATGTTTGGGTTAGTTCTGGTATTTGCAATCATCTGGCTCGTACTTTCGCATTTTTCGCATACTTGTAGGCAAGATCCTGGGTTTTTTTTGGTTTGGATCACGTGGTAATGTGATATCACACTGAAACAGTCAATTAAACCTGGTTCCGATTAATATTTTAGAGGATAACGCCGGTTATGTCTCGGGTAGGTCTGGGATTTGCCGTCATCTGGCTCGTATTCTCGCATTTTTCGCATACTTTTTGGCCAGATCCTGGCCTTTTTCTGGCTTGGACCACGTTGTAATGTGGTACCACACTGAAGCCGTCAATAGAATCTGGTTCCGAAAGGTATTCCGGAGGATAACGCAGGTTACGTCTTGGTTAGTTCTGGTATTTGCAATCATCTGGCTCATACTTTCGCGTTTTTCGCATACTTGTTGGCCAGATCCTGGGTTTTTTTCTGGTTTGGATCCCATAGTAATGAAGTTCCACACCGAAACAGTCAATTAAACCTGGTTGCGATTAATATTTTAGAGGATAACGCAGGTTACGTCTGGGTTAGTTCTGGTATTTGCAACCATCTGGCTCATACTTTCGCGATTTCGTATACTTGTTTGCCAGATCCTGGCATTTTTCTGGCTTGGACCACGTAGTAATGTGGTATAACACTGAAACAGTGAATTAAACCTGGTTGCGATTAATATTTTAGAGGATAACGCCGGTTATGTCTCGGGTAGGTCTGGGCTTTGCCGTCATCTGGCTCGTATTTTCGCATTTTTCGCATACTTGTTGGCCGGATCCTGGGTTTTTCCTGGTTTGGATCCCGTAGTAATGAAGTTCCACACCGAAACAGTCAATTAAACCTGGTTGCGATTAATATTTTAGAGGATAACGCCGGTTATGTCTCGGTTAGGTCTGGGATTTGCCATCATCTGGCTCGTACTTTCGCATTTTTCGCATACTTGTTGGTCAGATCTTGGCCTTTTTCTGGTTTGGATCCCGTAGTAATGTGGATCCACACCGAAACAGACAATTAAACCTGGTTGCGATTAATATTTTGGAGGATAACGCCGGTTATGTCTCGGTTAGGTCAGGGATTTGCCCTCATCTGTCTCGTGCTTTCGTAATTTTCGCGTACTTGTTGGCCAGATCTTGGGTTTTTTGTGGTTTGGATCCCGTCGTAATGTGGTTCCACACCGATGCAGTCAATTAAACCTGGTTGTAATGAATATTTTGGAGGATAACGCTGGTTATGTTTGGGTTAGTTCTGGTATTTGCAATCATCTGGCTCGTACTTTCGCATTTTTCGCATACTTGTAGGCAAGATCCTGGGTTTTTTTTGGTTTGGATCACGTGGTAATGTGATATCACACTGAAACAGTCAATTAAACCTGGTTTCGATTAATATTTTAGAGGATAACGCCGGTTAAGTCTGGGTTAGGTCTGGTATTTGCCCTCACCTGGCTCGTACTTTCGCATCTTTGGCATACTTGTTGGCAAGATCCTGGGCTTTTTTTGGTTTGGATCACGTGGTAATGCGGTACCACACCGAAACAGTCAAGTAAACCTGGTTGCGATTAATATTTTAGAGGATAACGCCGGTTACGTCTCGGTTAGGTCTGGGATTTGCCATCATCTGGCTCGTACTTTCGCATTTCTCGCATACTTGTTGGCCAGATACTGGGCTTTTTCTGGTTTGGATCACGTAGTAATGTGGATCCACACTGAAACAGTCAATTAAACCTGGTTCCGATTAATATTTTAGAGGATAACGCCGGTTATGTCTGGGTTAGGTCTGGGATTTGCCCTCATCTGGCTCATACTTTCGCATTTCTCGCATACTTGTTGGCCAGATCCTGGGTTTTTTTTGGTTTGGATCACGTCGTAATGTGGTACCACACTGAAACAGTCAATAGAAGCTGGTTCCGAATAGTATTTTAGAGGATGACGCTGGTTATGACTCGGGTAGTTCTGGGATTTGCTGTCATGTGGCTCGTATTTTCGCATTTTTCGCATACTTGTTGGCCAGATCCTGGGTTTTTTCTGGTTTGGATCCCGTGGTAATGAAGTTCCACACCGAAACAGTCAATTAATCCTGGTTGCGATTAATATTTTAGAGGATAACGCCGGTTATGTCTCGGGTAGTTCTGGGATTTGCCGTCATCTGTCTCGTATTTTCGAATTTTTCGCATACTTGTTGGCAAGATCCTGGGCTTTTTTTGGTTTGCATCACGTAGTAATGTGGTACCACACTGAAACAGTCAATTAAACCTGGTTGCGATTAATATTTTAGAGGATAACGCCGGTTATGTCTCGGTTAGGTCTGGGATTTGCTATCATCTGGCTCGTACTTTCGCATTTTTCGCATACTTGTTGGCCAGATACTTGGCTTTTTCTGGTTTGGATCACGTAGTAATGTGGATCCACACTGAAACAGTCAATTAAACCTGGTTCCGATTAATATTTTAGAGGATAACGCCGGTTATGTCTGGGTTAGGTCTGGTATTTGCCCTCATCTGTCTCGTACTTTCGCATCTTTGGCATACTTGTTGGCACAGATCCTGGCCTATTTCTGGTTTGGATCACGTAGTAATGCGGTACCACACTGAAACAGTTAATTAAACCTGGTTCCGGTTAGTATTTTAGAGGATAACGCCGGTTATGTCTGGGTTAGGTCTGGTATTTGCCATCATCTGGCTCGTACTTTCGCATTTTTCGCAAACTTGTTGGCCAGATCCTGGCCTTTTTCTGGATTGGATCACGTAGTAATGCGGTATCACACTGAAGCAGTCAATTAAACCTGGTTCCGGTTAGTATTTTAGAGGATAACGCCGGTTATGTCTCGGTTAGGTCTGGGATTTGCCCTCATCTGGCTCATACTTTCGCATTTCTCGCATACTTGTTGGCCAGATCCTGGCCTTTTTCTGGTTTGGATCACGTAGTAATGTGGTACCACACTGAAACAGTCACTAAAAGCTGGTTCCGATTAGTATTTTAGAGGATAACGCCGGTTACGTCCCGGTTAGGTCTGGGATTTGCCATCATCTGGCTCGTGCTTTCGCATTTTTCGCATACTTGTTGGCCAGATCCTGGGCTTTTTCTGGTTTGGATCCCGGAGTAATGAAGTTCCACACCGAAACAGTCAATTAAACCTGGTTGCAATTAATATTTTAGAGGATAACGCAGGTTATGTCTCGGGTAGTTCTGGGATTTGCCGTCATCTGGCTCGTATTTTCGAATTTTTCGCATACTTGTTGGCAAGATCCTGGGCTTTTTTTGGTTTGGATCACGTAGTAATGTGGTACCACACTGAAACAGTCAATTAAACCTGGTTGCGATTAATATTTTAGAGGATAACGCCGGTTATGTCTCGGTTAGGTCTGGGATTTGCCATCATCTGGCTCGTACTTTCGCATTTTTCGCATACTTGTTGGCCAGATACTGGGCTTTTTCTGGTTTGGATCACGTAGTAATGTGGATCCACACTGAAACAGTCAATTAATCCTGGTTCCGATTAATATTTTAGAGGATAACGCCGGTTATGTCTGGGTTAGTTCTGGTATTTGCCCTCATCTGGCTCGTACTTTCGCATCTTAGGCATACTTGTTGGCCAGATCCTGGCCTTTTTCTGGTTCGGATCACGTAGTAATGCGGTACCACACTGAAACAGTCAATTATACCTGGTTCCGGCTAGTATTTTAGAGGATAACGCCGGTTATGTCTGGGTTAGGTCTGGTATTTGCCCTCATCTGGCTCGTACTTTCGCAACTTCGGCATACTTGTTGGCAAGATCCGGGGCTTTTTTTGGTTTGGATCACGTGGTAATGCGGTACCACACCGAAACAGTCAAGTAAACCTGGTTGCGATTAATATTCTAGAGGATAACGCCGGTTATGTCTCGGTTAGGTCTGGGATTTGCCCTCATCTGGCTCATACTTTCGCATTTCTCGCATACTTGTTGGCCAGATCCTGGGCTTTTTTTGGTTTGGATCACGTCGTAATGTGGTACCACACTGAAACAGTCAATAGAAGCTGGTTCCGAATAGTATTTTAGAGGATGACGCTGGTTATGACTCGGGTAGTTCTGGGATTTGCTGTCATGTGGCTCGTATTTTCGCATTTTTCGCATACTTGTTGGCCAGATCCTGGGTTTTTTCTGGTTTGGATCCCGTGGTAATGAAGTTCCACACCGAAACAGTCAATTAAACCTGGTTGCGATTAATATTTTAGAGGATAACGCCGGTTATGTCTCGGGTAGTTCTGGGATTTGCCGTCATCTGTCTCGTATTTTCGAATTTTTCGCATACTTGTTGGCAAGATCCTGGGCTTTTTTTGGTTTGGATCACGTAGTGATGTGGTACCACACTGAAACAGTCAATTAAACCTGGTTGCGATTAATATTTTAGAGGATAACGCCGGTTATGTCTCGGTTAGGTCTGGGATTTGCTATGATCTGGCTCGTACTTTCGCATTTTTCGCATACTTGTTGGCCAGATACTTGGCTTTTTCTGGTTTGGATCACGTAGTAATGTGGATCCACACTGAAACAGTCAATTAAACCTGGTTCCGATTAATATTTTAGAGGATAACAACGGTTATGTCTGGGTTAGGTCTGGTATTTGCCCTCATCTGTCTCGTACTTTCGCATCTTTGGCATACTTGTTGGCCAGATCCTGGCCTATTTCTGGTTTGGACCACGTCGTAATGCGGTACCACACTGAAACAGTTAATTAAACCTGGTTCCGGTTAGTATTTTAGAGGATAACGCCGGTTATGTCTGGGTTAGGTCTGGTATTTGCCATCATCTGGCTCGTACTTTCGCATTTTTCGCAAACTTGTTGGCCAGATCCTGGCCTTTTTCTGGATTGGATCACGTAGTAATGCGGTACCACACTGAAGCAGTCAATTAAACCTGGTTCCGGTTGGTATTTTAGAGGATAACGCCGGTTATGTCTCGGTTAGGTCTGGGATTTGCCCTCATCTGGCTCATACTTTCGCATTTCTCGCATACTTGTTGGCCAGATCCTGGCCTTTTTCTGGTTTGGATCACGTAGTAATGTGGTACCACACTGAAACAGTCACTAAAAGCTGGTTCCTATTAGTATTTTAGAGGATAACGCTGGTTATGTCTGGGTTAGTTCTGGTATTTGCAATTATCTGGATCATACTATCGCGTTTTTCGCATACTTCTTGGCCAGATCCAGGGTTTTTTCAGGTTTGGATCTCGTAGTAATATGGTACCACACAGAAACAGTCAATAGAAGCTGGTTCCGAATAGTATTTTAGAGGATGACGCTGGTTATGTCTGGGTTAGTTCCGGTATTTGCAACCATCTGCCTCATACTTTCGCGATTTCGTATACTTGTTTGCCAGATCCTGGCCTTTTTCTGGCTTGGACCACGTAGTAATGTGATATCACACTGAAACAGTCAATTAAAACTGGTTGCGATTAATATTTTAGAGGATAACGCCGGTTATGTCTCGGGTAGGTCTGGGATTTGCCGTCATCTGGCTCGTATTCTCGCATTTTTCGCATACTTGTTGGCCAGATCCTGGCCTTTTTCTGGCTTGGACCACGTTGTAATGTGGTACCACACTGAAGCCGTCAATAGAATCTGGTTCCGAAAGGTATTCCGGAGGATAACGCAGGTTACGTCTTGGTTAGTTCTGGTATTTGCAATCATCTGGCTCATACTTTCCGTTTTTCGCATACTTGTTGGCCAGATCCGGGGTTTTTTCTGGTTTGGATCCCATAGTAATGAAGTTCCACACCGAAACAGTCAATTAAACCTGGTTGCGATTAATATTTTAGAGGATAACGCAGGTTACGTCTGGGTTAGTTCTGGTATTTGCAACCATCTGGCTCATACTTTCGCGATTTCGTATACTTGTTTGCCAGATCCTGGCATTTTCCTGGCTTGGACCACGTAGTAATGTGGTATAACACTGAAACAGTCAATTAAACCTGGTTGCGATTAATATTTTAGAGGATAACGCCGGTTATGTCTCGGGTAGGTCTGGGATTTGCCGTCATCTGGCTCGTATTTTCGCATTTTTCGCATACTTGTTGGCCGGATCCTGGGTTTTTCCTGGTTTGGATCCCGTAGTAATGAAGTTCCACACCGAAACAGTCAATTAAACCTGGTTGCGATTAATATTTTAGAGGATAACGCCGGTTATGTCTCGGTTAGGTCTGGGATTTGCCATCATCTGGCTCGTACTTTCGCATTTTTCGCATACTTGTTGGTCAGATCTTGGCCTTTTTCTGGTTTGGATCCCGTAGTAATGTGGATCCACACCGAAACAGACAATTAAACCTGGTTGCGATTAATATTTTAGAGGATAACGCCGGTTATGTCTCGGTTAGGTCAGGGATTTGCCCTCATCTGTCTCGTGCTTTCGTAATTTTCGCGTACTTGTTGGCCAGATCTTGGGTTTTTTGTGGTTTGGATCCCGTCGTAATGTGGTTCCACACCGATGCAGTCAATTAAACCTGGTTGTAATGAATATTTTGGAGGATAACGCTGGTTATGTTTGGGTTAGTTCTGGTATTTGCAATCATCTGGCTCGTACTTTCGCATTTTTCGCATACTTGTAGGCAAGATCCTGGGTTTTTTTTGGTTGGGATCACGTAGTAATGTGGTACCACACTGAAACAGTCAATTAAACCTGGTTCCGATTAATATTTTAGAGGATAATGCCGGTTAAGTCTGGGTTAGGTCTGGTATTTGCCCTCACCTGGCTCGTACTTTCGCATCTTTGGCATACTCGTTGGCAAGATCCTGGGCTTTTTTTGGTTTGGATCACGTGGTAATGCGGTACCACACCGAAACAGTCAAGTAAACCTGGTTGCGATTAATATTTTAGAGGATAACGCCGGTTACGTCTCGGTTAGGTCTGGGATTTGCCCTCATCTGGCTCATACTTTCGCATTTCTCGCATACTTGATGGCCAGATCCTGGGCTTTTTCTGGTTTGGATCACGTAGTAATGTGGTACCAAACTGAAGCAGTCAATAAAAGCTGGTTCCGATTAGTATTTTAGAGGATAACGCCGGTTACGTCCCGGTTAGGTCTGGGATTTGCCATCATCTGGCTCGTACTTTCGCATTTTTCGCATACTTGTTGGCCAGATCCTGGGCTTTTTCTGGTTTGGATCCCGGAGTAATGAAGTTCCACACCGAAACAGTCAATTAAACCTGGTTGCAATTAATATTTTAGAGGATAACGCAGGTTATGTCTCGGGTAGTTCTGGGATTTGCCGTCATCTGGCTCGTATTTTCGAATTTTTCGCATACTTGTTGGCAAGATCCTGGGCTTTTTTTGGTTTGGATCACGTAGTAATGAAGTTCCACACCGAAACAGTCAAGTAAACCTGGTTGCGATTAATATTCTAGAGGATAACGCCGGTTATGTCTCGGTTAGGTCTGGGATTTGCCCTCATCTGGCTCATACTTTCGCATTTCTCGCATACTTGTTGGCCAGATCCTGGGTTTTTTTTGGTTTGGATCACGTCGTAATGTGGTACCACACCGAAACAGTCAAGTATACCTGGTTGCGATTAATATTTTAGAGGATAACGCCGGTTACGTCTCGGTTAGGTCTGGGATTTGCCCTCATCTGGCTCATACTTTCGCATTTCTCGCATACTTGTTGGCCAGATCCTGGGCTTTTTCTGGTTTGGATCACGTAGTAATGTGGTACCAAACTGAAGCAGTCAATAAAAGCTAGTTCCGATTAGTATTTTAGAGGATAACGCCGGTTACGTCCCGGTTAGGTCTGGGATTTGCCATCATCTGGCTCGTACTTTCGCATTTTTCGCATACTTGTTGGCCAGATCCTGGGCTTTTTCTGGTTTGGATCCCGGAGTAATGAAGTTCCACACCGAAACAGTCAATTAAACCTGGTTGCAATTAATATTTTAGAGGATAACGCAGGTTATGTCTCGGGTAGTTCTGGGATTTGCCGTCATCTGGCTCGTATTTTCGAATTTTTCGCATACTTGTTGGCAAGATCCTGGGCTTTTTTTGGTTTGGATCACGTAGTAATGTGGTACCACACTGAAACAGTCAATTAAACCTGGTTGCGATTAATATTTTAGAGGATAACGCCGGTTATGTCTCGGTTAGGTCTGGGATTTGCCATCATCTGGCTCGTACTTTCGCATTTTTCGCATACTTGTTGGCCAGATACTGGGCTTTTTCTGGTTTGGATCACGTAGTAATGTGGATCCACACTGAAACAGTCAATTAAACCTGGTTCCGATTAATATTTTAGAGGATAACGCCGGTTATGTCTGGGTTAGGTCTGGTATTTGCCCTCATCTGGCTCGTACTTTCGCATCTTAGGCATACTTGTTGGCCAGATCCTGGCCTTTTTCTGGTTTGGATCACGTAGTAATGTGGATCCACACTGAAACAGTCAATTAAACCTGGTTCCGATTAATATTTTAGAGGATAACGCCGGTTATGTCTGGGTTAGGTCTGGTATTTGCCCTCATCTGGCTCGTACTTTCGCATCTTAGGCATACTTGTTGGCCAGATCCTGGCCTTTTTCTGGTTTGGATCACGTGGTAATGCGGTACCACACCGAAACAGTCAAGTAAACCTGGTTGCGATTAATATTCTAGAGGATAACGCCGGTTATGTCTCGGTTAGGTCTGGGATTTGCCCTCATCTGGCTCATACTTTCGCATTTCTCGCATACTTGTTGGCCAGATCCTGGGTTTTTTTTGGTTTGGATCACGTCGTAATGTGGTACCACACTGAAACAGTCAATAGAAGCTGGTTCCGAATAGTATTTTAGAGGATGACGCTGGTTATGACTCGGGTAGTTCTGGGATTTGCTGTCATGTGGCTCGTATTTTCGCATTTTTCGCATACTTGTTGGCCAGATCCTGGGTTTTTTCTGGTTTGGATCCCGTGGTAATGAAGTTCCACACCGAAACAGTCAATTAATCCTGGTTGCGATTAATATTTTAGAGGATAACGCCGGTTATATCTCGGGTAGTTCTGGGATTTGCCGTCATCTGTCTCGTATTTTCGAATTTTTCGCATACTTGTTGGCAAGATCCTGGGCTTTTTTTGGTTTGCATCACGTAGTAATGTGGTACCACACTGAAACAGTCAATTAAACCTGGTTGCGATTAATATTTTAGAGGATAACGCCGGTTATGTCTCGGTTAGGTCTGGGATTTGCTATCATCTGGCTCGTACTTTCGCATTTTTCGCATACTTGTTGGCCAGATACTTGGCTTTTTCTGGTTTGGATCACGTAGTAATGTGGATCCACACTGAAACAGTCAATTAAACCTGGTTCCGATTAATATTTTAGAGGATAACGCCGGTTATGTCTGGGTTTGGTCTGGTATTTGCCCTCATCTGTCTCGTACTTTCGCATCTTTGGCATACTTGTTGGCACAGATCCTGGCCTATTTCTGGTTTGGATCACGTAGTAATGCGGTACCACACTGAAACAGTTAATTAAACCTGGTTCCGGTTAGTATTTTAGAGGATAACGCCGGTTATGTCTGGGTTAGGTCTGGTATTTGCCATCATCTGGCTCGTACTTTCGCATTTTTCGCAAACTTGTTGGCCAGATGCTGGCCTTTTTCTGGATTGGATCACGTAGTAATGCGGTATCACACTGAAGCAGTCAATTAAACCTGGTTCCGGTTAGTATTTTAGAGGATAACGCCGGTTATGTCTCGGTTAGGTCTGGGATTTGCCCTCATCTGGCTCATACTTTCGCATTTCTCGCATACTTGTTGGCCAGATCCTGGCCTTTTTCTGGTTTGGATCACGTAGTAATGTGGTACCACACTGAAACAGTCACTAAAAGCTGGTTCCGATTAGTATTTTAGAGGATAACGCCGGTTACGTCCCGGTTAGGTCTGGGATTTGCCATCATCTGGCTCGTGCTTTCGCATTTTTCGCATACTTGTTGGCCAGATCCTGGGCTTTTTCTGGTTTGGATCCCGGAGTAATGAAGTTCCACACCGAAACAGTCAATTAAACCTGGTTGCAATTAATATTTTAGAGGATAACGCAGGTTATGTCTCGGGTAGTTCTGGGATTTGCCGTCATCTGGCTCATATTTTCGGATTTTTCGCATACTTGTTGGCAAGATCCTGGGCTTTTTTTGGTTTGGATCACGTAGTAATGTGGTACCACACTGAAACAGTCAATTAAACCTGGTTGCGATTAATATTTTAGAGGATAACGCCGGTTATGTCTCGGTTAGGTCTGGGATTTGCCATCATCTGGCTCGTACTTACGCATTTTTCGCATACTTGTTGGCCAGATACTGGGCTTTTTCTGGTTTGGATCACGTAGTAATGTGGATCCACACTGAAACAGTCAATTAAACCTGGTTCCGATTAATATTTTAGAGGATAACGCCGGTTATGTCTGGGTTAGGTCTGGTATTTGCCCTCATCTGGCTCGTACTTTCGCATCTTAGGCATACTTGTTGGCCAGATCCTGGCCTTTTTCTGGTTCGGATCACGTAGTAATCCGGTACCACACTGAAACAGTCAATTATACCTGGTTCCGGTTAGTATTTTAGAGGATAACGCCGGTTATGTCTGGGTTAGGTCTGGTATTTGCCCTCATCTGGCTCGTACTTTCGCAACTATGGCATACTTGTTGGCCAGATCCTGGCCTATTTCTGGTTTGGATCACGTCGTAATGCGGTACCACACTGAAACAGTTAATTAAACCTGGTTCCGGTTAGTATTTTAGAGGATAACGCCGGTTATGTCTGGGTTAGGTCTGGTATTTGCCATCATCTGGCTCGTACTTTCGCATTTTTCGCAAACTTGTTGGCCAGATCCTGGCCTTTTTCTGGATTGGATCACGTAGTAATGTGGTACCACACTGAAACAGTCAATTAAACCTGGTTCCGATTAATATTTTAGAGGATAACAACGGTTATGTCTGGGTTAGGTCTGTTATTTGCCCTCATCTGTCTCGTACTTTCGCATCTTTGGCATACTTGTTGGCCAGATCCTGGCCTATTTCTGGTTTGGATCACGTCGTAATGCGGTACCACACTGAAACAGTTAATTAAACCTGGTTCCGGTTAGTATTTTAGAGGATAACGCCGGTTATGTCTGGGTTAGGTCTGGTATTTGCCATCATCTGGCTCGTACTTTCGCATTTTTCGCAAACTTGTTGGCCAGATCCTGGCTTTTTTCTGGATTGGATCACGTAGTAATGCGGTACCACACTGAAGCAGTAAATTAAACCTGGTTCCGGTTAGTATTTTAGAGGATAACGCCGGTTATGTCTCGGTTAGGTCTGGGATTTGCCCTCATCTGGCTCATACTTTCGCATTTCTCGCATACTTGTTGGCCAGATCCTGGCCTTTTTCTGGTTTGGATCACGTAGTAATGTGGTACCACACTGAAACAGTCACTAAAAGCTGGTTCCTATTAGTATTTTAGAGGATAACGCTGGTTATGTCTGGGTTAGTTCTGGTATTTGCAATTATCTGGATCATACTATCGCGTTTTTCGCATACTTCTTGGCCAGATCCAGGGTTTTTTCAGGTTTGGATCTCGTAGTAATATGGTACCACACAGAAACAGTCAATAGAAGCTGGTTCCGAATAGTATTTTAGAGGATGACGCTGGTTATGTCTGGGTTAGTTCCGGTATTTGCAACCATCTGCCTCATACTTTCGCGATTTCGTATACTTGTTTGCCAGATCCTGGCCTTTTTCTGGTTCTAGTTCCGAAAGGTATTCCGGAGGATAACGCAGGTTACGTCTTGGTTAGTTCTGGTATTTGCAATCATCTGGCTCATACTTTCCGTTTTTCGCATACTTGTTGGCCAGATCCTGGGTTTTTTCTGGTTTGGATCCCATAGTAATGAAGTTCCACACCGAAACAGTCAATTAAACCTGGTTGCGATTAATATTTTAGAGGATAACGCAGGTTACGTCTGGGTTAGTTCTGGTATTTGCAACCATCTGGCTCATACTTTCGCGATTTCGTATACTTGTTTGCCAGATCCTGGCATTTTCCTGGCTTGGACCACGTAGTAATGTGGTATAACACTGAAACAGTCAATTAAACCTGGTTGCGATTAATATTTTAGAGGATAACGCCGGTTATGTCTCGGGTAGGTCTGGGATTTGCCGTCATCTGGCTCGTATTTTCGCATTTTTCGCATACTTGTTGGCCGGATCCTGGGTTTTTCCTGGTTTGGATCCCGTAGTAATGAAGTTCCACACCGAAACAGTCAATTAAACCTGGTTGCGATTAATATTTTAGAGGATAACGCCGGTTATGTCTCGGTTAGGTCTGGGATTTGCCATCATCTGGCTCGTACTTTCGCATTTTTCGCATACTTGTTGGTCAGATCTTGGCCTTTTTCTGGTTTGGATCCCGTAGTAATGTGGATCCACACCGAAACAGACAATTAAACCTGGTTGCGATTAATATTTTAGAGGATAACGCCGGTTATGTCTCGGTTAGGTCAGGGATTTGCCCTCATCTGTCTCGTGCTTTCGTAATTTTCGCGTACTTGTTGGCCAGATCTTGGGTTTTTTGTGGTTTGGATCCCGTCGTAATGTGGTTCCACACCGATGCAGTCAATTAAACCTGGTTGTAATGAATATTTTGGAGGATAACGCTGGTTATGTTTGGGCTAGTTCTGGTATTTGCAATCATCTGGCTCGTACTTTCGCATTTTTCGCATACTTGTAGGCAAGATCCTGGGTTTTTTTTGGTTTGGATCACGTAGTAATGTGGTACCACACTGAAACAGTCAATTAAACCTGGTTCCGATTAATATTTTAGAGGATAACGCCGGTTAAGTCTGGGTTAGGTCTGGTATTTGCCCTCACCTGGCTCGTACTTTCGCATCTTTGGCATACTTGTTGGCAAGATCCTGGGCTTTTTTTGGTTTGAATCACGTGGTAATGCGGTACCACACCGAAACAGTCAAGTAAACCTGGTTGCGATTAATATTTTAGAGGATAACGCCGGTTACGTCTCGGTTAGGTCTGGGATTTGCCCTCATCTGGCTCATACTTTCGCATTTCTCGCATACTTGTTGGCCAGATCCTGGGCTTTTTCTGGTTTGGATCACGTAGTAATGTGGTACCAAACTGAAGCAGACAATAAAAGCTGGTTCCGATTAGTATTTTAGAGGATAACGCCGGTTACGTCCCGGTTAGGTCTGGGATTTGCCATCATCTGGCTCGTACTTTCGCATTTTTCGCATACTTGTTGGCCAGATCCTGGGCTTTTTCTGGTTTGGATCCCGGAGTAATGAAGTTCCACACCGAAACAGTCAATTAAACCTGGTTGCAATTAATATTTTAGAGGATAACGCAGGTTATGTCTCGGGTAGTTCTGGGATTTGCCATCATCTGGCTCGTACTTTCGCATTTTTCGCATACTTGTTGGCCAGATACTGGGCTTTTTCTGGTTTGGATCACGTAGTAATGTGGATCCACACTGAAACAGTCAATTAAACCTGGTTCCGATTAATATTTTAGAGGATAACGCCGGTTATGTCTGGGTTAGGTCTGGTATTTGCCCTCATCTGGCTCGTACTTTCGCATCTTAGGCATACTTGTTGGCCAGATCCTGGCCTTTTTCTGGTTTGGATCACGTAGTAATGTGGATCCACATTGAAACAGTCAATTAAACCTGGTTCCGATTAATATTTTAGAGGATAACGCCGGTTATGTCTGGGTTAGGTCTGGTATTTGCCCTCATCTGGCTCGTACTTTCGCATCTTAGGCATACTTGTTGGCCAGATCCTGGCCTTTTTCTGGTTTGGATCACGTGGTAATGCGGTACCACACCGAAACAGTCAAGTAAACCTGGTTGCGATTAATATTCTAGAGGATAACGCCGGTTATGTCTCGGTTAGGTCTGGGATTTGCCCACATCTGGCTCATACTTTCGCATTTCTCGCATACTTGTTGGCCAGATCCTGGGTTTTTTTTGGTTTGGATCACGTCGTAATGTGGTACGACACTGAAACAGTCAATAGAAGCTGGTTCCGAATAGTATTTTAGAGGATGACGCTGGTTATGACTCGGGTAGTTCTGGGATTTGCTGTCATGTGGCTCGTATTTTCGCATTTTTCGCATACTTGTTGGCCAGATCCTGGGTTTTTTCTAGTTTGGATCCCGTGGTAATGATGTTCCACACCGAAACAGTCAATTAATCCTGGTTGCGATTAATATTTTAGAGGATAACGCCGGTTATATCTCGGGTAGTTCTGGGATTTGCCGTCATCTGTCTCGTATTTTCGAATTTTTCGCATACTTGTTGGCAAGATCCTGGGCTTTTTTTGGTTTGCATCACGTAGTAATGTGGTACCACACTGAAACAGTCAATTAAACCTGGTTGCGATTAATATTTTAGAGGATAACGCCGGTTATGTCTCGGTTAGGTCTGGGATTTGCTATCATCTGGCTCGTACTTTCGCATTTTTCGCATACTTGTTGGCCAGATACTTGGCTTTTTCTGGTTTGGATCACGTAGTAATGTGGATCCACACTGAAACAGTCAATTAAACCTGGTTCCGATTAATATTTTAGAGGATAACGCCGGTTATGTCTGGGTTAGGTCTGGTATTTGCCCTCATCTGTCTCGTAATTTCGCATCTTTGGCATACTTGTTGGCACAGATCCTGGCCTATTTCTGGTTTGGATCACGTAGTAATGCGGTACCACACTGAAACAGTTAATTAAACCTGGTTCCGGTTAGTATTTTAGAGGATAACGCCGGTTATGTCTGGGTTAGGTCTGGTATTTGCCATCATCTGGCTCGTACTTTCGCATTTTTCGCAAACTTGTTGGCCAGATCCTGGCCTTTTTCTGGATTGGATCACGTAGTAATGCGGTATCACACTGAAGCAGTCAATTAAACCTGGTTCCGGTTAGTATTTTAGAGGATAACGCCGGTTATGTCTCGGTTAGGTCTGGGATTTGCCCTCATCTGGCTCATACTTTCGCATTTCTCGCATACTTGTTGGCCAGATCCGGGCCTTTTTCTGGTTTGGATCACGTAGTAATGTGGTACCACACTGAAACAGTCACTAAAAGCTGGTTCCGATTAGTATTTTAGAGGATAACGCCGGTTACGTCCCGGTTAGGTCTGGGATTTGCCATCATCTGGCTCGTGCTTTCGCATTTTTCGCATACTTGTTTGCCAGATCCTGGGCTTTTTCTGGTTTGGATCCCGGAGTAATGAAGTTCCACACCGAAACAGTCAATTAAACCTGGTTGCAATTAATATTTTAGAGGATAACGCAGGTTATGTCTCGGGTAGTTCTGGGATTTGCCGTCATCTGGCTCGTATTTTCGAATTTTTCGCATACTTGTTGGCAAGATCCTGGGCTTTTTTTGGTTTGGATCACGTAGTAATGTGGTACCACACTGAAACAGTCAATTAAACCTGGTTGCGATTAATATTTTAGAGGATAACGCCGGTTATGTCTCGGTTAGGTCTGGGATTTGCCATCATCTGGCTCGTACTTTCGCATTTTTCGCTAACTTGTTGGCCAGATCCTGGCCTTTTTCTGGATTGGATCACGTAGTAATGCGGTACCACACTGAAGCAGTCAATTAAACCTGGTTCCGGTTAGTATTTTAGAGGATAACGCCGGTTATGTCTCGGTTAGGTCTGGGATTTGCCCTCATCTGGCTCATACTTTCGCATTTCTCGCATACTTGTTGGCCAGATCCTGGCCTTTTTCTGGTTTGGATCACGTAGTAATGTGGTACCACACTGAAACAGTCACTAAAAGCTGGTTCCTATTAGTATTTTAGAGGATAACGCTGGGTATGTCTGGGTTAGTTCTGGTATTTGCAATTATCTGGATCATACTATCGCGTTTTTCGCATACTTCTTGGCCAGATCCAGGGTTTTTTCAGGTTTGGATCTCGTAGTAATATGGTACCACACAGAAACAGTCAATAGAAGCTGGTTCCGAATAGTATTTTAGAGGATGACGCTGGTTATGTCTGGGTTAGTTCCGGTATTTGCAACCATCTGCCTCATACTTTCGCGATTTCGTATACTTGTTTGCCAGATCCTGGCCTTTTTCTGGCTTGGACCACGTAGTAATGTGATATCACACTGAAACAGTCAATTAAACCTGGTTGCGATTAATATTTTAGAGGATAACGCAGGTTACGTCTGGGTTAGTTCTGGTATTTGCAACCATCTGGCTCATACTTTCGCGATTTCGTATACTTGTTTGCCAGATCCTGGGTTTTTTCTGGTTTGGATCCCATAGTAATGAAGTTCCACACCGAAACAGTCAATTAAACCTGGTTGCGATTAATATTTTAGAGGATAACGCAGGTTACGTCTGGGTTAGTTCTGGTATTTGCAACCATCTGGCTCATACTGTCGCGATTTCGTATACTTGTTTGCCAGATCCTGGCATTTTCCTGGCTTGGACCACGTAGTAATGTGGTATAACACTGAAACAGTCAATTAAACCTGGTTGCGATTAATATTTTAGAGGATAACGCCGGTTATGTCGCGGGTAGGTCTGGGATTTGCCGTCATCTGGCTCGTATTTTCGCATTTTTCGCATACTTGTTGGCCGGATCCTGGGTTTTTCCTGGTTTGGATCCCGTAGTAATGAAGTTCCACACCGAAACAGTCAATTAAACCTGGTTGCGATTAATATTTTAGAGGATAACGCCGGTTATGTCTCGGTTAGGTCTGGGATTTGCCATCATCTGGCTCGTACTTTCGCATTTTTCGCATACTTGTTGGTCAGATCTTGGCCTTTTTCTGGTTTGGATCTCGTAGTAATGTGGATCCACACCGAAACAGACAATTAAACCTGGTTGCGATTAATATTTTAGAGGATAACGCCGGTTATGTCTCGGTTAGGTCAGGGATTTGCCCTCATCTGTCTCGTGCTTTCGTAATTTTCGCGTACTTGTTGGCCAGATCTTGGGTTTTTTGTTGTTTGGATCCCGTCGTAATGTGGTTCCACACCGATGCAGTCAATTAAACCTGGTTGTAATGAATATTTTGGAGGATAACGCTGGTTATGTTTGGGTTAGTTCTGGTATTTGCAATCATCTGGCTCGTACTTTCGCATTTTTCGCATACTTGTAGGCAAGATCCTGGGTTTTTTCTGGTTTGGATCCCGTGGTAATGAAGTTCCACACCGAAACAGTCAATTAAACCTGGTTGCGATTAATATTTTAGAGGATAACGCCGGTTATGTCTCGGTTAGGTCTGGGATTTGCCCTCATCTGGCTCATACTTTCGCATTTCTCGCATACTTGTTGGCCAGATCCTGGGTTTTTTTTGGTTTGGATCACGTCGTAATGTGGTACCACACTGAAACAGTCAATTAAACCTGGTTCCGATTAATATTTTAGAGGATAACGCCGGTTATGTCTGGGTTAGGTCTGGTATTTGCCCTCATCTGTCTCGTACTTTCGCATCTTTGGCATACTTGTTGGCCAGATCCTGGCCTATTTCTGGTTTGGATCACGTAGTAATGCGGTACCACACTGAAACAGTCACTAAAAGCTGGTTCCGATTAGTATTTTAGAGGATAACGCCGGTTACGTCCCGGTTAGGTCTGGGATTTGCCATCATCTGGCTCGTACTTTCGCATTTTTCGCATACTTGTTGGCCAGATCCTGGCCTTTTTCTGGATTGGATCACGTAGTAATGCGGTACCACACTGAAGCAGTCAATTAAACCTGGTTCCGGTTAGTATTTTAGAGGATAACGCCGGTTATGTCTCGGTTAGGTCTGGGATTTGCCCTCATCTGGCTCATACTTTCGCATTTCTCGCATACTTGTTGGCCAGATCCTTGCCTTTTTCTGGTTTGGATCACGTAGTAATGTGGTACCACACTGAAACAGTCACTAAAAGCTGGTTCCGATTAGTATTTTAGAGGATAACGCCGGTTACGTCCCGGTTAGGTCTGGGATTTGCCATCATCTGGCTCGTACTTTCGCATTTTTCGCATACTTGTTGGCCAGATCCTGGGCTTTTTCTGGTTTGGATCCCGGAGTAATGAAGTTCCACACCGAAACAGTCAATTAAACCTGCTTGCAATTAATATTTTAGAGGATAACGCAGGTTATGTCTCGGGTAGTTCTGGGATTTGCCGTCATCTGGCTCGTATTTTCGAATTTTTCGCATACTTGTTGGCAAGATCCTGGGCTTTTTTTGGTTTGGATCACGTAGTAATGTGGTACCACACTGAAACAGTCAATTAAACCTGGTTCCGATTAATATTTTAGAGGATAACGCCGGTTAAGTCTGGGTTAGGTCTGGTATTTGCCCTCATCTGGCTCGTACTTTCGCAACTTTGGCATACTTGTTGGCAAGATCCGGGGCTTTTTTTGGTTTGGATCACGTGGTAATGCGGTACCACACCGAAACAGTCAAGTAAACCTGGTTGCGATTAATATTCTAGAGGATAACGCCGGTTATGTCTCGGTTAGGTCTGGGATTTGCCCTCATCTGGCTCATACTTTCGCAATTTCTCGCATACTTGTTGGCCAGATCCTGGGTTTTTTTTGGTTTGGATCACGTCGTAATGTGGTACCACACTGAAACAGTCAATAGAAGCTGGTTCCGAATAGTATTTCAGAGGATGACGCTGGTTATGACTCGGGTAGTTCTGGGATTTGCTGTCATGTGGCTCGTATTTTCGCATTTTTCGCATACTTGTTGGCCAGATCCTGGGTTTTTTCTGGTTTGGATCCCGTGGTAATGAAGTTCCACACCGAAACAGTCAATTAAACCTGGTTGCGATTAATATTTTAGAGGATAACGCCGGTTATGTCTCGGGTAGTTCTGGGATTTGCCGTCATCTGTCTCGTATTTTCGAATTTTTCGCATACTTGTTGGCAAGATCCTGGGCTTTTTTTGGTTTGGATCACGTAGTAATGTGGTACCACACTGAAACAGTCAATTAAACCTGGTTGCGATTAATATTTTAGAGGATAACGCCGGTTATGTCTCGGTTAGGTCTGGGATTTGCTATCATCTGGCTCGTACTTTCGCATTTTTCGCATACTTGTTGGCCAGATACTTGGCTTTTTCTGGTTTGGATCACGTAGTAATGTGGATCCACACTGAAACAGTCAATTAAACCTGGTTCCGATTAATATTTTAGAGGATAACAACGGTTATGTCTGGGTTAGGTCTGGTATTTGCCCTCATCTGTCTCGTACTTTCGCATCTTTGGCATACTTGTTGGCCAGATCCTGGCCTATTTCTGGTTTGGATCACGTAGTAATGCGGTACCACACTGAAACAGTTAATTAAACCTGGTTCCGGTTAGTATTTTAGAGGATAACGCCGGTTATGTCTGGGTTAGGTCTGGTATTTGCCATCATCTGCCTCGTACTTTCGCATTTTTCGCAAACTTGTTGGCCAGATCCTGGCCTTTTTCTGGATTGGATCACGTAGTAATGCGGTACCACACTGAAGCAGTCAATTAAACCTGGTTCCGGTTAGTATTTTAGAGGATAACGCCGGTTATGTCTCGGTTAGGTCTGGGATTTGCCCTCATCTGGCTCATACTTTCGCATTTCTCGCATACTTGTTGGCCAGATCCTGGGCTTTTTCTGGTTTGGATCACGTAGTAATGTGGTACCAAACTGAAGCAGTCAATAAAAGCTGGTTCCGATTAGTATTTTAGAGGATAACGCCGGTTACGTCCCGGTTAGGTCTGGGATTTGCCATCATCTGGCTCGTACTTTCGCATTTTTCGCATACTTGTTGGCCAGATCCTGGGCTTTTTCTGGTTTGGATCCCGGAGTAATGAAGTTCCACACCGAAACAGTCAATTAAACCTGGTTGCAATTAATATTTTAGAGGATAACGCAGGTTATGTCTCGGGTAGTTCTGGGATTTGCCGTCATCTGGCTCGTATTTTCGAATTTTTCGCATACTTGTTGGCAAGATCCTGGGCTTTTTTTGGTTTGGATCACGTAGTAATGTGGTACCACACTGAAACAGTCAATTAAACCTGGTTGCGATTAATATTTTAGAGGATAGCGCCGGTTATGTCTCGGTTAGGTCTGGGATTTGCCATCATCTGGCTCGTACTTTCGCATTTTTCGCATACTTGTTGGCCAGATACTGGGCTTTTTCTGGTTTGGATCACGTAGTAATGTGGATCCACACTGAAACTGTCAATTAAACCTGGTTCCGATTAATATTTTAGAGGATAACGCCGGTTATGTCTGGGTTAGGTCTGGTATTTGCCCTCATCTGGCTCGTACTTTCGCATCTTAGGCATACTTGTTGGCCAGATCCTGGCCTTTTTCTGGTTTGGATCACGTAGTAATGCGGTACCACACTGAAACAGTCAATTATACCTGGTTCCGGTTAGTATTTTAGAGGATAACGCCGGTTATGTCTGGGTTAGGTCTGGTATTTGCCCTCATCTGGCTCGTACTTTCGCAACTTTGGCATACTTGTTGGCAAGATCCGGGGCTTTTTTTGGTTTGGATCACGTGGTAATGCGGTACCACACCGAAACAGTCAAGTAAACCTGGTTGCGATTAATATTCTAGAGGATAACGCCGGTTATGTCTCGGTTAGGTCTGGGATTTGCCCTCATCTGGCTCATACTTTCGCATTTCTCGCATACTTGTTGGCCAGATCCTGGGTTTTTTTTGGTTTGGATCACGTCGTAATGTGGTACCACACTGAAACAGTCAATAGAAGCTGGTTCCGAATAGTATTTCAGAGGATGACGCTGGTTATGACTCGGGTAGTTCTGGGATTTGCTGTCATGTGGCTCGTATTTTCGCATTTTTCGCATACTTGTTGGCCAGATCCTGGGTTTTTTCTGGTTTGGATCCCGTGGTAATGAAGTTCCACACCGAAACAGTCAATTAAACCTGGTTGCGATTAATATTTTAGAGGATAACGCCGGTTATGTCTCGGGTAGTTCTGGGATTTGCCGTCATCTGTCTCGTATTTTCGAATTTTTCGCATACTTGTTGGCAAGATCCTGGGCTTTTTTTGGTTTGGATCACGTAGTAATGTGGTACCACACTGAAACAGTCAATTAAACCTGGTTGCGATTAATATTTTAGAGGATAACGCCGGTTATGTCTCGGTTAGGTCTGGGATTTGCTATCATCTGGCTCGTACTTTCGCATTTTTCGCATACTTGTTGGCCAGATACTTGGCTTTTTCTGGTTTGGATCACGTAGTAATGTGGATCCACACTGAAACAGTCAATTAAACCTGGTTCCGATTAATATTTTAGAGGATAACAACGGTTATGTCTGGGTTAGGTCTGGTATTTGCCCTCATCTGTCTCGTACTTTCGCATCTTTGGCATACTTGTTGGCCAGATCCTGGCCTATTTCTGGTTTGGATCACGTAGTAATGCGGTACCACACTGAAACAGTTAATTAAACCTGGTTCCGGTTAGTATTTTAGAGGATAACGCCGGTTATGTCTGGGTTAGGTCTGGTATTTGCCATCATCTGCTCGTACTTTCGCATTTTTCGCAAACTTGATGGCCAGATCCTGGCCTTTTTCTGGATTGGATCACGTAGTAATGCGGTACCACACTGAAGCAGTCAATTAAACCTGGTTCCGGTTAGTATTTTAGAGGATAACGCCGGTTATGTCTCGGTTAGGTCTGGGATTTGCCCTCATCTGGCTCATACTTTCGCATTTCTCGCATACTTGTTGGCCAGATCCTGGCCTTTTTCTGGTTTGGATCACGTAGTAATGTGGTACCACACTGAACCAGTCACTAAAAGCTGGTTCCTATTAGTATTTTAGAGGATAACGCTGGTTATGTCTGGGTTAGTTCTGGTATTTGCAATTATCTGGATCATACTATCGCGTTTTTCGCATACTTCTTGGCCAGATCCAGGGTTTTTTCAGGTTTGGATCTCGTAGTAATATGGTACCACACAGAAACAGTCAATAGAAGCTGGTTCCGAATAGTATTTTAGAGGATGACGCTGGTTATGTCTGGGTTAGTTCGGTATTTGCAACCATCTGCCTCATACTTTCGCGATTTCGTATACTTGTTTGCCAGATCCTGGCCTTTTTCTGGCTTGGACCACGTAGTAATGTGATATCACACTGAAACAGTCAATTAAACCTGGTTGCGATTAATATTTTAGAGGATAACGCCGGTTATGTCTCGGGTAGGTCTGGGATTTGCCGTCATCTGGCTCGTATTCTCGCATTTTTCGCATACTTGTTGGCCAGATCCTGGCCTTTTTCTGGCTTGGACCACGTTGTAATGTGGTACCACACTGAAGCCGTCAACAGAATCTGGTTCCGAAAGGTATTCCGGAGGATAACGCAGGTTACGTCTTGGTTAGTTCTGGTATTTGCAATCATCTGGCTCATACTTTCGCGTTTTTCGCATACTTGTTGGCCAGATCCTGGGTTTTGTCTGGTTTGGATCCCATAGTAATGAAGTTCCACACCGAAACAGTCAATTAAACCTGGTTGCGATTAATATTTTAGAGGATAACGCAGGTTACGTCTGGGTTAGTTCTGGTATTTGCAACCATCTGGCTCATACTTTCGCGATTTCGTATACTTGTTTGCCAGATCCTGGCATTTTTCTGGCTTGGACCACGTAGTAATGTGGTATAACACTGAAACAGTCAATTAAACCTGGTTGCGATTAATATTTTAGAGGATAACGCCGGTTATGTCTCGGGTAGGTCTGGGATTTGCCGTCATCTGGCTCGTATTTTCGCATTTTTCGCATACTTGTTGGCCGGATCCTGGGTTTTTCCTGGTTTGGATCCCGTAGTAATGAAGTTCCACACCGAAACAGTCAATTAAACCTGGTTGCGATTAATATTTTAGAGGATAACGCCGGTTATGTCTCGGTTAGGTCTGGGATTTGCCATCATCTGGCTCGTACTTTCGCATTTTTCGCATACTTGTTGGTCAGATCTTGGCCTTTTTCTGGTTTGGATCCCGTAGTAATGTGGATCCACACCGAAACAGACAATTAAACCTGGTTGCGATTAATATTTTAGAGGATAACGCCCGTTATGTCTCGGTTAGGTCAGGGATTTGCCCTCATCTGTCTCGTGCTTTCGTAATTTTCGCGTACATGTTGGCCAGATCTTGGGTTTTTTGTGGTTTGGATCCCGTCGTAATGTGGTTCCACACCGATGCAGTCAACTAAACCTGGTTGTAATGAATATTTTGGAGGATAACGCTGGTTATGTTTGGGTTAGTTCTGGTATTTGCAATCATCTGGCTCGTACTTTCGCATTTTTCGCATACTTGTAGGCAAGATCCTGGGTTTTTTCTGGTTTGGATCACGTAGTAATGTGGTACCAAACTGAAGCAGTCAATAAAAGCTGGTTCCGATTAGTATTTTAGAGGATAGCGCCGGTTACGTCCCGGTTAGGTCTGGGATTTGCCATCATCTGGCTCGTACTTTCGCATTTTTCGCATACTTGTTGGCCAGATCCTGGGCTTTTTCTGGTTTGGATCACGTAGTAATGTGGTACCACACTGAAAGAGTCAATTAAACCTGGTTCCGATTAATATTTTAGAGGATAACGCCGGTTAAGTCTGGGTTAGGTCTGGTATTTGCCCTCACCTGGCTCGTACTTTCGCATCTTTGGCATACTTGTTGGCAAGATCCTGGGCTTTTTTTGGTTTCGATCACGTGGTAATGCGGTACCACACCGAAACAGTCGAGTAAACCTGGTTGCGATTAATATTTTAGAGGATAACGCCGGTTACGTCTCGGTTAGGTCTGGGATTTGCCCTCATCTGGCTCATACTTTCGCATTTCTCGCATACTTGTTGGCCAGATCCTGGGCTTTTTCTGGTTTGGATCACGTAGTAATGTGGTACCAAACTGAAGCAGTCAATAAAAGCTGGTTCCGATTAGTATTTTAGAGGATAGCGCCGGTTACGTCCCGGTTAGGTCTGGGATTTGCCATCATCTGGCTCGTACTTTCGCATTTTTCGCATACTTGTTGGCCAGATCCTGGGCTTTTTCTGGTTTGGATCCCGGAGTAATGAAGTTCCACACCGAAACAGTCAATTAAACCTGGTTGCAATTAATATTTTAGAGGATAACGCAGGTTATGTCTCGGGTAGTTCTGGGATTTGCCGTCATCTGGCTCGTATTTTCGAATTTTTCGCATACTTGTTGGCAAGATCCTGGGCTTTTTTTGGTTTGGATCACGTAGTAATGTGGTACCACACTGAAACAGTCAATTAAACCTGGTTGCGATTAATATTTTAGAGGATAACGCCGGTTATGTCTCGGTTAGGTCTGGGATTTGCCATCATCTGGCTCGTACTTTCGCATTTTTCGCATACTTGTTGGCCAGATACTGGGCTTTTTCTGGTTTGGATCACGTAGTAATGTGGATCCACACTGAAACAGTCAATTAAACCTGGTTCCGATTAATATTTTAGAGGATACGCCGGTTATGTCTGGGTTAGGCCTGGTATTTGCCCTCATCTGGCTCGTACTTTCGCATCTTAGGCATACTTGTTGGCCAGATCCTGGCCTTTTTCTGGTTTGGATCATGTAGTAATGCGGTACCACACTGAAACAGTCAATTATACCTGGTTCCGGTTAGTATTTTAGAGTATAACGCCGGTTATGTCTGGGTTAGGTCTGGTATTTGCCCTCATCTGGCTCGTACTTTCGCATTTTTCGCAAACTTGTTGGCCAGATCCTGGCCTTTTTCTCGATTGGATCACGTGGTAATGCGGTACCACACCGAAACAGTCAAGTAAACCAGGTTGCGATTAATATTTTAGAGGATAACGCCGGTTATGTCTCGGTTAGGTCTGGGATTTGCCCCCAACTGGCTCATACTTTCGCATTTCTCGCATACTTGTTGGCCAGATCCTGGGCTTTTTCTGGTTTGGATCACGTAGTAATATCGTACCAGACTGAAACAGTCAATAAAAGCTGGTTCCTATTAGTATTTTAGAGGACAACGCTGGTTATGTCTGGGTTAGTTCTGGTATATGCAATTATCTGGCTAATACTATCGCGACTTCGTATACTTGTTGGCCAGATCCTGGGTTTTTTCTGGTTTGGATCCCGTCGTAATGTGGTTCCACACCGATGCAGTCAATTAAACCTGGTTGTAATGAATATTTTGGAGGATAACGCTGGTTATGTTTGGGTTAGTTCTGGTATTTGCAATCATCTGGCTCGTACTTTCGCATTTTTCGCATACTTGTAGGCAAGATCCTGGGTTTTTTTTGGTTTGGATCACGTATAAATGTGGTACCACACTGAAACAGTCAATTAAACCTGGTTCCGATTAATATTTTAGAGGATAACGCCGGTTAAGTCTGGGTTCGGTCTGGTATTTGCCCTCACCTGGCTCGTACTGTCGCATCTTTGGCATACTTGTTGGCAAGATCCTGGGCTTTTTTTGGTTTGGATCACGTGGTAATGCGGTACCACACCGAAACAGTCAAGTAAACCTGGTTGCGATTAATATTTTAGAGGATAACGCCGGTTACGTCTCGGTTAGGTCTGGGATTTGCCCTCATCTGGCTCATACTTTCGCATTTCTTGCATACTTGTTGGCCAGATCCTGGGCTTTTTCTGGTTTGGATCACGTAGTAATGTGGTACCAAACTGAAGCAGTCAATAAAAGCTGGTTCCGATTAGTATTTTAGAGGATAACGCCGGTTACGTCCCGGTTAGGTCTGGGATTTGCCATCATCTGGCTCGTACTTTCGCATTTTTCGCATACTTGTTGGCCAGATCCTGGGCTTTTTCTGGTTTGGATCCCGGAGTAATGAAGTTCCACACCGAAACAGTCAATTAAACCTGGTTGCAATTAATATTTTAGAGGATAGCGCAGGTTATGTCTCGGGTAGTTCTGGGATTTGCCGTCATCTGGCTCGTATTTTCGAATTTTTCGCATACTTGTTGGCAAGATCCTGGGCTTTTTTTGGTTTGGATCACGTAGTAATGTGGTACCACACTGAAACAGTCAATTAAACCTGGTTGCGATTAATATTTTAGAGGATAACGCCGGTTATGTCTCGGTTAGGTCTGGGATTTGCCCTCATCTGGCTCATACTTTCGCATTTCTCGCATACTTGTTGGCCAGATCCTGGGCTTTTTCTGGTTTGGATCACGTAGTAATGTCGTACCAGACTGAACCAGTCAATAAAAGCTGGTTCCTATTAGTATTTTAGAGGATAACGCTGGTTATGTCTGGGTTAGTTCTGGTATATGCAATTATCTGGCTAATACTATCGCGTTTTTCGCATACTTCTTGGCCAGATCCAGGGTTTTTTCAGGTTTGGATCTCGTAGTAATATGATACCACACAGAAACAGTCAATAGAAGCTGGTTCCGAATAGTATTTTAGAGGATGACGCTGGTTATGTCTGGGTTAGTTCCGGTATTTGCAACCATCTGCCTCATACTTTCGCGATTTCGTATACTTGTTTGCCAGATCCTGGCCTTTTTCTGGCTTGGACCACGTAGTAATGTGGTATCACACTGAAACACTCAATTAAACCTGGTTGCGATTAATATTTTAGAGGATAACGCCGCTTATGTCTCGGGTAGGTCTGGGATTTGCCGTCATCTGGCTCGTATTCTCGCATTTTTCGCATACTTGTTGGCCAGATCCTGGCCTTTTTCTGGCTTGGACCACGTTGTAATGTGGTACCACACTGAAGCCGTCAATAGAATCTGGTTCCGAAAGGTATTCCGGAGGATAACGCAGGTTACGTCTTGGTTAGTTCTGGTATTTGCAATCATCTGGCTCATACTTTCGCGTTTTTCGCATACTTGTTGGCCAGATCCTGGGTTTTTTCTGGTTTGGATCCCGTAGTAATGAAGTTCCACACCGAAACAGTCAATTAAACCTGGTTGCGATTAATATTTTAGAGGATAACGCAGGTTACGTCTGGGTTAGTTCTGGTATTTGCAACCATCTGGCTCATACTTTCGCATTTTTCGCATACTTGTTGGCAAGATCCTGGGTTTTTTTTGGTTTGGATCACGTAGTAATGTGGTACCACACTGAAACAGTCAATAAAAGCTGGTTCCGATTAGTATTTTAGAGGATAACGCCGTTTACGTCTTGGTTAGGTCTGGGATTTGCCATCATCTGGCTCATACTTTCGCATTTTTCGCATACTTGTTGGCCAGATCCTGGGCTTTTTCTGGTTTGCATCCCGTAGTAATGAAGTTCCACACCGAAACAGTCAATTAAACCTGGTTGCGATTAGTATTTTAGAGGATAACGCCGTTTACGTCTTGGTTAGGTCTGGGATTTGCCATCATCTGGCTCGTACTTTCGCATTTTTCGCATACTTGTTGGCCAGATCCTGGGCTTTTTCTGGTTTGCATCCCGTAGTAATGAAGTTCCACACCGAAACAGTCAATTAAACCTGGTTGCAATTAATATTTTAGAGGATAACGCCGGTTATGTCTCGGGTAGTTCTGGGATTTGCTGTCATCTGGCTCGTATTTTCGAATTTTTCGCATACTTGTTGGCAAGATCCTGGGCTTTTTTTGGTTTGGATCACGTAGTAATGTGGTACCACACTGAAACAGTCAATTAAACCTGGTTGCGATTAATATTTTAGAGGATAACGCCGGTTATGTCTCGGTTAGGTCTGGGATTTGCCATCATCTGGCTCGTACTTTCGCATTTTTCGCATGCTTGTTGGCCAGATACTGGGCTTTCTCTGGTTTGGATCACGTAGTAATGTGGATCCACACTGAAACAGTCAATTAAACCTGGTTCCGATTAATATTTTAGAGGATAATGCCGGTTATGTCTGGGTTAGGTCTGGTATTTGCCCTCATCTGGCTCGTACTTTCGCATTTTTCGCAAACTTGTTGGCCAGATCCTGGGCTTTTTCTGGTTTGGATCACGTAGTAATGTCGTACCAGACCGAAACAGTCAATAAAAGCTGGTTCCTATTAGTATTTTAGAGGATAACGCTGGTTATGTCTGGGTTAGTTCTGGTATTTGCAATTATCTGGCTCGTACTATCGCGATTTTCGCATACTTCTTGGCCAGATCCAGGGTTTTTTCAGGTTTGGATCACGTAGTAATATGGTACCACACAGAAACAGTCAATAGAAGCTGGTTCCGAATAGTATTTTAGAGGATGTCGCTGGTTATGTCTGGGTTAGTTCTGGTATTTGCAACCATCTGCCTCATACTTTCGCGATTTCGTATACTTGTTTGCCAGATCCTGGCCTTTTTCTGGCTTGGACCACGTAGTAATGTGGTATCACACAGAAACAGTCAATTAAACCTGGTTGCGATTAATATTTTAGAGGATAACGCCGATAATGTCTCGGGTAGGTCTGGGATTTGCCGTCATCTAGCTCGTATTTTCGCATCTTTCGCATACTTGTTGGCCAGATCCTGGCCTTTTTCTGGCTTGGACCACGTTGTAATGTGGTACCACACTGAAGCGGTCAATAGAATCTGGTTCCGAAAGGTATTCCGGAGGATAACGCAGGTTATGTCTCGGTTAGGTCTGGGATTTGCCCTCATCTGGCTCATACTTTCGCATTTCTCGCATACGTGTTGGCCAGATCCTGGGCTTTTTTTGGTTTGGATCACGTAGTAATGTGGTACCACACTGAAACAGTCAATTAAACCTGGTTCCGATTAATATTTTAGAGGATAACGCCGGTTATGTCTGGGTTAGGTCTGGTATTTGCCCTCATCTGGCTCGTACTTTCGCATTTTTCGCAAACTTGTTGGCCAGATCCTGGGCTTTTTCTGGTTTGGATCACGTAGTAATGTGGTACCACACTGAAACAGTCAATTAAACCTGGTTGCGATTAATATTTTAGAGGATAACGCCGGTTATGTCTCGGTTAGGTCTGGGATTTGCAATCATCTGGCTCATACTTTCGCGTTTTTCGCATACTTGTTGGCCAGATCCTGGGCTTTTTCTGGTTTGGATCCCGTAGTAATGAAGTTCCACACCGAAACAGTCAATTAAACCTGGTTCCGATTAATATTTTAAAGGATAACGCCGGTTATGTCTGGGTCAGGTCTGGTATTTGTCCTCATCTGGCTCGTACTTTCGCATTTTTCGCAAACTTGTTGGCCAGATCCTGGCCTTTTTCTGGATTGGATCACGTGGTAATGCGGTACCACACCGAAACAGTCAAGTAAACCTGGTTGCGATTAATATTTTAGAGGAGAACGCCGGTTATGTCTCGGTTAGGTCTGGGATTTGCCATCATCTGGCTCGTACTTTCGCATTTTTCGCATACTTGTTGGCCAGATACTGGGCTTTTTCTGGTTTGGACCACGTTGTAATGTGGTACCACACTGAAGCGGTCAATAGAATCTGGTTCCGAAAGGTATTCCGGAGGATAACGCAGGTTATGTCTCGGTTAGGTCTGGGATTTGCCCTCATCTGGCTCATACTTTCGCATTTCTCGCATACGTGTTGGCCAGATCCTGGGCTTTTTCTGGTTTGGACCACGTTGTAATGTGGTACCACACTGAAGCGGTCAATAGAATCTGGTTCCGAAAGGTATTCTGGAGGATAACGCAGGTTACGTCTTGGTTAGTTCTGGTATTTGCAACCATCTGGCTCATACCTTCGCGATTTCGTATACTTGTTTGCCAGATCCTGGCCTTTTCCTGGCTTGGACCACGTAGTAATGTGGTATCACACTGAAACAGTCAATTAAACCTGGTTGCGATTAATATTTTAGAGGATAACGCCGGTTATGTCTCGGGTAGTTCTGGGATTTGCCGTTATCTGGCCCGTATTTTCGCATTTTTCGCATACTTGTTGGCAAGATCCTGGGCTTTCTTTGGTTTGGATCACGTAGTAATGTGGTACCACACTGAAACAGCCAATTAAACCTGGTTCCGATTTATATTTTGGAGGATAATGCCGGTTATGTCTGGGTTAGGTCTGGGATTTGCCCACGTCTGGCTCGTACTTTCGCATTTTTCGCATACTTGTTGGCCAGATACTGGGCTTTTTCTGTTTTGGATCACGTAGTAATGTGGTACCACACTGAAGCGGTCAATAGAATCTGGTTCCGAAAGGTATTCTGGAGGATAACGCCGGTTATGTCTGGGTTAGATCTGGTAATTGTCCTCATCTGGCTCGTACTTTCGCATTTTTCGCATACTTGTTGGCCAGATCCTGGCCTTTTTCTAGTTTGGATCCCGGAGTAATGTGGATCCACAACGAAACAGACAATTAAACCTGGTTGCGATTAATATTTTAGAGGATAACGCCGGTTATGTCTGGGTTAGGTCTGGGATTTGCCCACGTCTGGCTCGTACTTTCACATTTTTCGCATACTTGTTGGCCAGATACTGGGCTTTTTCTGTTTTGGATCACGTAGTAATGTGGTACCACACTGAAACAGTCAATAAAAGCTGGTTCCGAATAGTATTTTAGAGGATAACGCAGGTAACGTCTGGGTTAGTTCTGGTATTTGCCCTCATCTGGCTCGTACTTTCGCAACTTTGGCATACTTGTTGGCCAGATCCTGGCCTTTTTCTGGTTTCGATCACGTAGTAATGTGGTACCACACTGAAACAGTCAATAAAAGCTGGTTCCGATTAGTACTTTAGAGGATAACGCTGGTTATGTCTGGGTTAGTTCTGGTATTTGCAATTATCTGGCTCATACTATCGCGTTTTTCGCATAATCATGGCCAGATCCAGGGTTTTTTCAGGTTTGGATCCCGTAGTAATGTGGTTCCACACCGAAACAGTCAATTAAACCTGGTTGGGATGAATATTTTAGGGGATAACGCCGGTTATGTCTGGGCTAGGTCTGGAATTTGCCCACATCTGGCTCGTACTTTCGCATTTCTCGCATACTTGTTTGCCGGATCCTGGGCTTTTTCTGGTTTGGATCACGTAGTAATGTGGTACCACACTGAAACAGTCAATAAAAGCTGGTTCCGATGAGTATTTTAGAGGATAACGCTGGTTATGTCTGGGTTAGTTCGGGTATTTGCAATTATCTGGCTCATACTATCGCGTTTTTTGCATACTTCTTGGCCAGATCCAGAGTATTTTCAGGTTTGGATCACGTAGTAATATGGTCCCACACAGAAACAGTCAATAGAAGCTGGTTCCGAATAGTATTTTAGAGGATGACGCTGGTTATGTCTGGGTTAGTTCTGGTATTTGCAACAATCTGGCTCATACTTTCGCGATTTCGTATACTTGTTTGCCAGATCCTGGCCTTTTTCTGGCTTGGATCCCGTAGTAATGAAGTTCCACACCGAAACAGTCAATTAAACCTGGTTGCGATTAATATTTTAGTGGATAACGCCGGTTATGTCTCGGGTAGTTCTGGAATTTGCCGTTATCTGGCTCGTATTTTCGCATTTTTCGCATACTTGTTGGCAAGATCCTGGGCTTTTTTTGGATTGGATCTCGTAGTAAAGTGGTACCACACTGAAACAGCCAATTAAACCTGGTTGCGATTAATATTTTAGAGGATAACGCCGGTTATGTCTCGGTTAGGTCTGGGATTTGCCATCATCTGGCTCGTACTTTCGCATTTTTCGCATACTTATTGGCCAGATCCTGGCCTTTTTCTGGTATGGATCCCGTAGTAATGTGGATCCACAACGAAACGGACAATTAAACCTGGTTGCGATTAATATTTTAGAGGATAACGCCGGTTATGTCTGGGCTAGGTCTGGAACTTGCCCACATCTGGCTCGTACTTTCGCATTTTTCGCATACTTGTTGGCCGGATACTGGGCTTTTTCTGTTTTGGATCACGTAGTAATGTGGTACCACACTGAAACAGTCAATAAAAGCTGGTTCCGAATAGTATTTTAGAGGATAACGCAGGTAACGTCTGGGTTAGTTCTGGTATTTGCAATCATCTGCCTCGTACTTTCGCATTTTTCGCATACTTGTTGGCAAGATCCTGGGTTTTTTTTGGTTTGGATCACGTAGTAATGTGGTACCACACTGAAACTGTCAATTAAACCTGGTTCCGATTTATATTTTGGAGGATAATGCCGGTTATGTCTGGGTTAGGTCTAGTATTTGCCCTCATCTGGCTCGTACTTTCGCATTTTTCGCATACTTGTTGGCCAAATCCTGGCCTTTTTCTGGTTTGGATCACGTAGTAATGCGGTACCACACTGAAACAGTCAATTAAACCTGGTTTCAGTTAGTATTTTAGAGGATAACGCCGGTTATGTCTGGGTTAGGTCTGGTATTTGCCCTCATCTGGCTCGTACTTTCGCACCTTTCGCAAACTTGTTGGCCAGATCCCGGCCTTTTTCTGGATTGGATCACGTGGTAATGCGGTACCACACCGCAACAGTCAAGTAAACCTGGTTCCGATTAATATTTGGAGGATAACGCCGGTTATGTCTCGGTTAGGTCTGGGATTTGCCCTCATCTGGCTCGTACTTTCGCATTTCTCGCATACTTGTTGGCCAGATCCTGGGCTTTTTCTGGTTTGGATCACGTAGTAATGTGGTACCACACTGAAACAGTCAATAAAAGCTGGTTCCGATTAGTATTTTAGAGGATAACGCTGGTTATGTCTGGGTTAGTTCTGGTATTTGCAATTATCTGGCTCATACTATCGCGTTTTTCGCATGCTTCTAGGCCAGATCCAGGGTTTTTTCAGGTTTGGATCCCGTAGTGATGTGGTTCCACACCGAAACAGTCAATTAAACCTGGTTGGAATGAATATTTTAGGGGATAACGCCGGTTATGTCTGGGTTAGGTCTGGTATTTGCCCGCATCTGGCTCGTATTTTCGCATTTTTCGCATACTTGTTGGCCAGATCCTGGCCTTTTTCTGGTTTGGATCACGTTGTAATGTGGTACCACCCTGAAACGGTGAATAAGAGCTGGTGGCGATTAATATTTTAGAGGATAACGCTGGTTATGTCTGGGTTAGTTCTGGTATTTGCAATCATCTGGCTCATACTTTTGCATTTTTCGCATACTTGTTGGCAAGATTATGGGCCTTTTTTAGTTTGGATCACGTAGTAATGTGGTACCACACTGAAACAGTCAATAAAAGCTGGTTCCGATTATTATTTTAGAGGATAACGCTGGTTATGGCTGGGTTAGTTCTGGTATTTGCAGTTATCTGGCTCATACTATCGCGTTTTTCGCATACTTCTCGGCCAGATCCAGGGTTTTTTCAGGTTTGGATCACGTAGTAATATGGTACCACACAGAAACAGTCAATAGAATCTGGTTCCGAATAGTATTTTAGAGGATGACGCTGGTTATGTCTGGGTTAGTTCTGGTATTTGCAATTATCTGGCTCATACTTTCGCGATTTCGTATACTTGTTTGCCAGATCCTGGCCTTTTTCTGGTTTGGATCCCGTAGTAATGAAGTTCCACACCGAAACAGTCAATTAAACCTGGTTGCGATTAATATTTTAGTGGATAACGCCGGTTATGTCTCGGGTAGGTCTGGGATTTGCCGTCATCTAGCTCGTATTTTCGCATTTTTCGCATACTTGTTGGCCAGATGCTGGCCTTTTTCTGGCTTCGACCACGTAGTAATGTGGTATCACACTGAAACAGTCAATAGAATCTAGTTCCGAATAGTATTTTGGAGGATAACGCAGGTTACGTCTGGGTTAGTTCTGGTATTTGCAATCTTCTGGCTCATACTTTCGCGTTTTTCACATACTTGTTGGCCAGATCCTGGGTTTTTTTCTGGTTTGGATCCCGTAGTAATGAAGTTCCACACCGAAGCAGTCAATTAAACCTGGTTGCGATGAATATTTTGGAGGATAACGCTGGTTATGTTTGGGTTAGTTCTGGTATTTGCAATCATCTGGCTCGTACTTTCGCATTTTTCGCATACTTGTTGGCAAGATCCTGGGCTTTTTTTGGTGTGGATCACGTAGTAATGTGGTACCACACTGAAACAGTCAATAAAAGCTGGTTCCGAATAGTATTTTAGAGGATAACGCAGGTTACGTGTGGGTTAGTTCTGGTATTTGCCTTCATCTGGCTCGTACCTTCGCATTTTTCGCTTACTTGTTGGCCAGATCCTGGCCTTTTTCTGGCTTGGACCACGAAGTAATGTGGTACCACACTGAAACAGTCAATTAAACCTGGTCCCGATTAATATTTAAGAAGATAACGCTGGTTATATCTGGGTTAGTTCTGGTATTTGCAATCATCTGGCTCATACTTTCGCATTTTTCGCATACTTGTTGGCAGGATCCTGAGCTTTTTTTGGTTTGGATCACGTAGTAATGTGGTACCGCACTGAAACAGTCAATTAAACCTGGTTCCGATTAATATTTTAGAAGATATTGCTGGTTATATCTGGGTTAGTTCTGGTATTTGCAATCATCTGGCTCATACTTTCGCATTTATCGCATGCTTGTTGGCCAGATCCAGGCCTTTTTCTGGCTTGGACCACGTAGTAATGAGGTACCACACTGAAACAGTCAATTAAACCTGGTTCCGATTAATATTTTAGAGGATAACGCCGGTTATGTCTGGGTTAGTTCTGTTATCTGTAATCATCTGGTTCATTTTTTCGCAATTATCGCGTACTAGTTGGCCAGATCTTGGGTTTTTTTGTGGTTTGGATCCCGTCGTAATGTCGTTCCACACCGAAGCAGTCAATTAAACCTGGTTGCGATGAATATTTTGGAGGATAACGCTGGTTATGTTTGGGCTAGTTCTGGTATTTGCAATCATCTGGCTCATACTATCGCGTTTTTCGCATACTTCTTGGCCAGATCCAGGGTTTTTTCAGGTTTGGATCCCGTAGTAATATGGTACCACACAGAAACAGTCAATAGAATCTGGTTCCGAATAGTATTTTAGAGGATGACGCTGGTTATGTCTGGGTTAGTTCTGGTATTTGCAATTATCTGGCTCATACTTTCGCGATTTCGTATACTTGTTTGCCAGATCCTGGCCTTTTTCTGGTTTGGATCCCGTAGTAATGAAGTTCCACACCGAAACAGTCAATTAAACCTGGTTGCGATTAATATTTTAGTGGATAACGCCGGTTATGTCTCGGGTAGTTCTGGGATTTGCCGTTATCTGGCTCGTATTTTCGCATTTTTCGCATACTTGTTGGCAAGATCCTGGGCTTTTTTTGGTCTGGATCTCGTAGTAATGTGGTACCACACTGAAACAGTCAATTAAACCTGGTTGCGATTAATATTTTAGAGGATAACGCCGGTTATGCCTCGGTTAGGTCTGGGATTTGCCATCATCTGGCTCGTACTTTCGCATTTTTCGCATACTTGTTGTCCTGATCCTGGCCTTTTTCTGGTTTGGATCCCGTAGTAATGTGGATCCACAACGAAACAGACAATTAAACCTGGTTGCGATTAATATTTTAGAGGATAACGCCGGTTATGTCTGGGCTAAGTCTGGAATTTGCCCACATCTGGCTCGTACTTTCGCATTTTCGCATACTTGTTGGCCAGATACTGGGCTTTTTCTGTTTTGGATCACGTAGTAATGTGGTACCACACTGAAACAGTCAATAAAAGCTGGTTCCGAATAGTATTTTAGAGGATAACGCAGGTAACGTCTGGGTTAGTTCTGGTATTTGCAATCATCTGCCTCGTACTTTCGCATTTTTCGCATACTTGTTGGCAAGATCCTGGGTTTTTTTTGGTTTGGATCACGTAGTAATGTGGTACCACACTGAAACGGTCAATTAAACCTGGTTCCCATTAATATTTTAGAGGATAATGCCGGTTATGTCTGGGTTAGGTCTGGTATTTGCCCTCATCTGGCTCGTACTTTCGCATTTTTCGCATACTTGTTGGCCAAATGCTGGCCTTTTTCTGGTTTGGATCACGTAGTAATGCGGTACCACACTGAAACAGTCAATTAAACCTGGTTTCAGTTAGTATTTTAGAGGATAACGCCGGTTATGTCTGGGTTAGGTCTGGTATTTGCCCTCATCTGGCTCGGTCTTTCGCATTTTTCGCAAACTTGTTGGCCAGATCCTGGCCTTTTTCTGGATTGGATCACGTGGTAATGCGGTACCACACCGAAACAGTCAAGTAAACCTGGTTGCGATTAATATTTAGAGGATTACGCCGGTTATGTCTCGGTTAGGTCTGGGATTTGCCCTCATCTGGCTCGTACATTCGCATTTTTCGCCTACTTGTTGGCAAGATCCTGGGCTTTCTCTGGTTGGGATCACGTAGTAATGCGGTACCACACCGAAGCAGTCAATTAAACCTGGTTGCAATTATTATTTTAGAGGATAACGCTGGTTATGGCTGGGTTAGTTCTGTTATTTGCAATTATCTGGCTCGTACTTTCGCATTTTTCGCATACTTGTTGGCAAGATCCTGGGCTTTTTTTGGTTTGGATCACGTAGAAATGTGGTACCACACTGAAACAGTCAATAAAAGCTGGTTCCGAATAGTATTTTAGAGGATAACGCAGGTTACGTCTGGGTTAGTTCTGGTATTTGCAATCATCTGGCTCATACTTTCGCGTTTTTCGCATACTTGTTGACCAGATCTTTGGTTTTTTCTGGTTTGGATCCCGTAGTAATGAAGTTCCACACCGAAACAGTCAATTAAACCTGGTTGCGATTATTATTTTAGAGGATAACGCCGGTTATGTCTCGCGTGGGTCTGGGATTTGCCGTCACCTGGCTCGTATTCGCATTTTTCGCATACATGTTGGCCAGATCCTGGGCTTTTTTTCGTTTGGATCACGTAGTAATGTGGTACCACACTGAAACAGTCAATAAAAGCTGGTTCCGAATAGTATTTTAGAGGATAACGCAGGTTACGTCTGGGTTAGTTCTGGGATTTGCCATCATCTGGCTCGTACTTTCGCATTTTTCGCTTACTTGTTGGCCAGATCCTGGCCTTTTTCTGGCTTGGACCACGAAGTAATGTGGTGCCACACTGAAACAGTCAATTAAACCTGGTCCCGATTAATATTTTAGAGGATAACGCCGGTTATGTCTGGGTTAGGTCTGGTACTTGCCCTGATCTGGCTCGTACTTTCGCATTTTTCGCATACTTGTAGGCAGGATCCTGGCCTTTTTCTGGTTTGGATCACGTAGTAATGCGGTACCACACCGAAACCGGCAATTAAACCTAGTTCCGATTAATATTTTAGAGGATAACGCCGGTTATGTCTGGGTTAGGTCTGGTATTTGTCCTCATCTGGCTCGTACTTTCGCAGTTTTCGCTTACTTGTTGGGCAGATCCTGACCTTTTTCTGGCTTGGACCACATAGTAATGAGGTACCACACTGAAACAGTCAATTAAACCTGGCGGCGATTAATATTTTAGAGGATAATGCCGGTTATGTCTGGGTTAGGTCTGGTACTTGCCCTCATCTGGCTCGTACTTTCGCATTTTTCGCATACTTGTAGGCAGGATCCTGGCCTTTTTCTGGTTTGGATCACGTAGTAATGCGGTACCACACCGAAACCGGCAATTAAACCTAGTTCCGATTAATATTTTAGAGGATAACGCCGGTTATGTCTGGGTTAGGTCTGGTATTTGCCCTCATCTGGCTCGTACTTTCGCATTTTTCGCATACTTGTTGGCCAGATCCTGGCCTTTTGCTGGCTTGGACCACGTAGTAATTTGGTGCGACACTGAAACAGTCAATTAAACCTGGTTCCGATTAATATTTTAGTGGATAACGCCGGTTATGTCTGGGTTAGGTCTGGTATTTGCCCTCATCTGGCTCGTACTTTCGCATTTTTCGCATACTTGTTGGCCAGATCCTGGCCTTTTTCTGGTTTGGATCACGTAGTAATGCGGTACCACACCGGAACAGTCAAGTAAACCTGGTTGCGATTAATATTTTAGAGGATAACGCCGGTTATGTCTCGGTTAGGTCTGGGATTTGCCCTCATCTGGCTCATACTTTCGCATTTCTCGCATACTTGTTGGCCGGATCCTGGGCTTTTTCTGGTTTGGATCACGTAGTAATGTGGTACCACACTGAATCAGTCAATAAAAGCTGGTTCCGATTATTATTTTAGAGGATAACGCTGGTTATGGCTGGGTTAGTTCTGGTATTTGCAGTTATCTGGCTCATACTATCGCGTTTTTCGCATACTTCTTGGCCAGATCCAGGGTTTTTTCAGGTTTCGATCACGTAGTAATATGGTACCACACAGAAACAGTCAATAGAATCTGGTTCCGAATAGTATTTTAGAGGATGACGCTGGTTATGTCTGGGTTAGTTCTGGTATTTGCAATTATCTGGCTCATACTTTCGCGATTTCGTATACTTGTTTGCCAGATCCTGGCCTTTTTCTGGTTTGGATCCCGTAGTAATGAAGTTCCACACCGAAACAGTCAATTAAACCTGGTTGCGATTAATATTTTAGTGGATAACGCCGGTTATGTCTCGGGTAGTTCTGGGATTTGCCGTTATCTGGCTCGTATTTTCGCATTTTTCGCATACTTGTTGGCAAGATCCTGGGCTTTTTTTGGTCTGGATCTCGTAGTAATGTGGTACCACACTGAAACAGTCAATTAAACCTGGTTGCGATTAATATTTTAGAGGATAACGCCGGTTATGCCTCGGTTAGGTCTGGGATTTGCCATCATCTGGCTCGTACTTTCGCATTTTTCGCATACTTGTTGTCCAGATCCTGGCCTTTTTCTGGTTTGGATCCCGTAGTAATGTGGATCCACAACGAAACAGACAATTAAACCTGGTTGCGATTAATATTTTAGAGGATAACGCCGGTTATGTCTGGGCTAAGTCTGGAATTTGCCCACATCTGGCTCGTACTTTCGCATTTTTCGCATACTTGTTGGCCAGATACTGGGCTTTTTCTGTTTTGGATCACGTAGTAATGTGGTACCACACTGAAACAGTCAATAAAAGCTGGTTCCGAATAGTATTTTAGAGGATAACGCAGGTAACGTCTGGGTTAGATCTGGTATTTGCAATCATCTGCCTCGTACTTTCGCATTTTTCGCATACTTGTTGGCAAGATCCTGGGTTTTTTTTGGTTTGGATCACGTAGTAATGTGGTACCACACTGAAACGGTCAATTAAACCTGGTTCCGATTAATATTTTAGAGGATAATGCCGGTTATGTCTGGGTTAGGTCTGGTATTTGCCCTCATCTGGCTCGTACTTTCGCTTTTTTCGCATACTTGGTGGCCAAATGCTGGCCTTTTTCTGGTTTGGATCACGTAGTAATGCGGTACCACACTGAAACAGTCAATTAAACCTGGTTTCAGTTAGTATTTTAGAGGATAACGCCGGTTATGTCTGGGTTAGGTCTGGTATTTGCCCTCATCTGGCTCGGTCTTTCGCATTTTTCGCAAACTTGTTGGCCAGATCCTGGCCTTTTTCTGGATTGGATCACGTGGTAATGCGGTACCACACCGAAACAGTCAAGTAAACCTGGTTGCGATTAATATTTAGAGGATTACGCCGGTTATGTCTCGGTTAGGTCTGGGATTTGCCCTCATCTGGCTCGTACATTCGCATTTTTCGCCTACTTGTTGGCAAGATCCTGGGCTTTCTCTGGTTGGGATCACGTAGTAATGCGGTACCACACCGAAGCAGTCAATTAAACCTGGTTGCAATTATTATTTTAGAGGATAACGCTGGTTATGTCTGGGTTAGTTCTGTTATTTGCAATTATCTGGCTCGTACTTTCGCATTTTTCGCATACTTGTTGGCAAGATCCTGGGCTTTTTTTGGTTTGGATCACGTAGTAATGTGGTACCACACTGAAACAGTCAATAAAAGCTGGTTCCGAATAGTATTTTAGAGGATAACGCAGGTTACGTCTGGGTTAGTTCTGGTATTTGCAATCATCTGGCTCATACTTTCGCGTTTTTCGCATACTTGTTGACCAGATCTTTGGTTTTTTCTGGTTTGGATCCCGTAGTAATGAAGTTCCACACCGAAACAGTCAATTAAACCTGGTTGCGATTATTATTTTAGAGGATAACGCCGGTTATGTCTCGCGTGGGTCTGGGATTTGCCGTCACCTGGCTCGTATTCGCATTTTTCGCATACATGTTGGCCAGATCCTGGGCTTTTTTTCGTTTGGATCACGTAGTAATGTGGTACCACACTGAAACAGTCAATAAAAGCTGGTTCCGAATAGTATTTTAGAGGATAACGCAGGTTACGTCTGGGTTAGTTCTGGGATTTGCCATCATCTGGCTCGTACTTTCGCATTTTTCGCTTACTTGTTGGCCAGATCCTGGCCTTTTTCTGGCTTGGACCACGAAGTAATGTGGTACCACACTGAAACAGTCAATTAAACCTGGTTGCGATTAATATTTTAGAGGATAACGCCGGTTATGCCTCGGTTAGGTCTGGGATTTGCCATCATCTGGCTCGTACTTTCGCATTTTTCGCATACTTGTTGTCCAGATCCTGGCCTTTTTCTGGTTTGGATCCCGTAGTAATGTGGATCCACAACGAAACAGACAATTAAACCTGGTTGCGATTAATATTTTAGAGGATAACGCCGGTTATGTCTGGGCTAAGTCTGGAATTTGCCCACATCTGGCTCGTACTTTCGCATTTTTCGCATACTTGTTGGCCAGATACTGGGCTTTTTCTGTTTTGGATCACGTAGTAATGTGGTACCACACTGAAACAGTCAATAAAAGCTGGTTCCGAATAGTATTTTAGAGGATAACTCAGGTAACGTCTGGGTTAGTTCTGGTATTTGCAATCATCTGCCTCGTACTTTCGCATTTTTCGCATACTTGTTGGCAAGATCCTGGGTTTTTTTTGGTTTGGACCACGAAGTAATGTGGTGCCACACTGAAACAGTCAATTAAACCTGGTTGCAATTATTATTTTAGAGGATAACGCTGGTTATGTCTGGGTTAGTTCTGTTATTTGCAATTATCTGGCTCGTACTTTCGCATTTTTCGCATACTTGTTGGCAAGATCCTGGGCTTTTTTTGGTTTGGATCACGTAGTAATGTGGTACCATACTGAAACAGTCAATAAAAGCTGGTTCCGAATAGTATTTTAGAGGATAACGCAGGTTACGTCTGGGTTAGTTCTGGTATTTGCAATCATCTGGCTCATACTTTCGCGTTTTTCGCATACTTGTTGACCAGATCTTTGGTTTTTTCTGGTTTGGATCCCGTAGTAATGAAGTTCCACACCGAAACAGTCAATTAAACCTGGTTGCGATTATTATTTTAGAGGATAACGCCGGTTATGTCTCGCGTGGGTCTGGGATTTGCCGTCACCTGGCTCGTATTCGCATTTTTCGCATACATGTTGGCCAGATCCTGGCCTTTTTCTGGATTGGATCACGTGGTAATGCGGTACCACACCGAAACAGTCAAGTAAAACTGGTTGCGATTAATATTTAGAGGATTACGCCGGTTATGTCTCGGTTAGGTCTGGGATTTGCCCTCATCTGGCTCGTACATTCGCATTTTTCGCCTACTTGTTGGCAAGATCCTGGGCTTTCTCTGGTTGGGATCACGTAGTAATGCGGTACCACACCGAAGCAGTCAATTAAACCTGGTTGCAATTATTATTTTAGAGGATAACGCTGGTTATGTCTGGGTTAGTTCTGTTATTTGCAATTATCTGGCTCGTACTTTCGCATTTTTCGCATACTTGTTGGCAAGATCCTGGGCTTTTTTTGGTTTGGATCACGTAGTAATGTGGTACCACACTGAAACAGTCAATAAAAGCTGGTTCCGAATAGTATTTTAGAGGATAACGCAGGTTACGTCTGGGTTAGTTCTGGTATTTGCAATCATCTGGCTCATACTTTCGCGTTTTTCGCATACTTGTTGACCAGATCTTTGGTTTTTTCTGGTTTGGATCCCGTAGTAATGAAGTTCCACACCGAAACAGTCAATTAAACCTGGTTGCGATTATTATTTTAGAGGATAACGCCGGTTATGTCTCGCGTGGGTCTGGGATTTGCCGTCACCTGGCTCGTATTCGCATTTTTCGCATACATGTTGGCCAGATCCTGGGCTTTTTTTCGTTTGGATCACGTAGTAATGTGGTACCACACTGAAACAGTCAATAAAAGCTGGTTCCGAATAGTATTTTAGAGGATAACGCAGGTTACGTCTGGGTTAGTTCTGGGATTTGCCATCATCTGGCTCGTACTTTCGCATTTTTCGCTTACTTGTTGGCCAGATCCTGGCCTTTTTCTGGCTTGGACCACGAAGTAATGTGGTGCCACACTGAAACAGTCAATTAAACCTGGTCCCGATTAATATTTTAGAGGATAACGCCGGTTATGTCTGGGTTAGGTCTGGTACTTGCCCTCATCTGGCTCGTACTTTCGCATTTTTCGCATACTTGTAGGCAGGATCCTGGCCTTTTTCTGGTTTGGATCACGTAGTAATGCGGTACCACACCGAAACCGGCAATTAAACCTAGTTCCGATTAATATTTTAGAGGATAACGCCGGTTATGTCTGGGTTAGGTCTGGTATTTGTCCTCATCTGGCTCATACTTTCGCAGTTTTCGCTTACTTGTTGGGCAGATCCTGACCTTTTTCTGGCTTGGACCACATAGTAATGAGGTACCACACTGAAACAGTCAATTAAACCTGGCGGCGATTAATATTTTAGAGGATAATGCCGGTTATGTCTGGGTTAGGTCTGGTACTTGCCCTCATCTGGCTCGTACTTTCGCATTTTTCGCATACTTGTAGGCAGGATCCTGGCCTTTTTCTGGCTTGGACCACATAGTAATGAGGTACCACACTGAAACAGTCAATTAAACCTGGTCCCGATTAATATTTTAGAGGATAACGCCGGTTGTGTCTGGGTTAGGTCTGGTACTTGCCCTCATCTGGCTCGTACTTTCGCATTTTTCGCATACTTGTAGGCAGGATCCTGGCCTTTTTCTGGTTTGGATCACGTAGTAATGCGGTACCACACCGAAACCGGCAATTAAACCTAGTTCCGATTAATATTTTAGAGGATAACGCCGGTTATGTCTGGGTTAGGTCTGGTATTTGCCCTCATCTGGCTCGTACTTTCGCATTTTTCGCATACTTGTTGGCCAGATCCTGGCCTTTTGCTGGCTTGGACCACGTAGTAATTTGGTGCGACACTGAAACAGTCAATTAAACCTGGTTCCGATTAATATTTTAGTGGATAACGCCGGTTATGTCTGGGTTAGGTCTGGTATTTGCCCTCATCTGGCTCGTACTTTCGCATTTTTCGCATACTTGTTGGCCAGATCCTGGCCTTTTTCTGGTTTGGATCACGTAGTAATGCGGTACCACACCGGAACAGTCAAGTAAACCTGGTTGCGATTAATATTTTAGAGGATAACGCCGGTTATGTCTCGGTTAGGTCTGGGATTTGCCCTCATCTGGCTCATACTTTCGCATTTCTCGCATACTTGTTGGCCGGATCCTGGGCTTTTTCTGGTTTGGATCACGTAGTAATGAAGTTCCACACCGAAACAGTCAATTAAACCTGGTTCCGATTATTATTTTAGAGGATAACGCCGGTTATGTCTCGGGTAGTTCTGGGATTTGCCGTTATCTGGCTCGTATTTTCGCATTTTTCGCATACTTGTTGGCAAGATCCTGGGCTTTTTTTGGTCTGGATCTCGTAGTAATGTGGTACCACACTGAAACAGTCAATTAAACCTGGTTGCGATTAATATTTTAGAGGATAACGCCGGTTATGCCTCGGTTAGGTCTGGGATTTGCCATCATCTGGCTCGTACTTTCGCATTTTTCGCATACTTGTTGTCCAGATCCTGGCCTTTTTCTGGTTTGGATCCCGTAGTAATGTGGATCCACAACGAAACAGACAATTAAACCTGGTTTCGATCAATATTTTAGAGGATAACGCATGTTAGGTCTAGGTTAGGCCTGGGATTTTCACTCATCAGACTCATACTTTCGCATTCCTCACATACTTGTTGAACTGATCCTGGGTTTTTTCTGGTTTGGATCACGTAGTACTGTGGTACCACACTGAAACAGTCGACTAAACCTGGTTTCGATCAATATTTTAGAGGATATCGCATGTTAGGTGTAGGTTAGCCATGGGATTTTCACTCATCAGACTCATACTTTCGCATTCTTCACATACTTGTTGAACGGATCCTGGTTTTTTTCTGGTTTGGATCACGTAGTAATGTGGGACCACACTGAAACAGTCAATTAAACCTGGTTTCGATTAATATTTTAGAGAATAATTCATGTTAGGTCTAGGTTAGGTCTGGGATTTGCTCTCATCAGGCTCTTTCTTTCGCATATTTCTCATACATGTTGAACAGATCCTGGGATTTTTCTGGTATGGAACCCGTAGTAATGTGGGACCACACTGAAACAATCAATTAAACCTGGTCTTGATAAATATTTTAGTGGATAACGAATGTTAGGTCTGGGTTAGGTCTAGGATTTGCCCTCATCAGGCTCATATTTTCGCATATTTCTCATACTTCATGGCTAGATCCTGGGCTGTTTCTGGACTGTATCACGTAGTAAAGTGGTACCACACTGAAACATTCAATGAAACCTGGTCTGGATAAATATTTTAGAGGAGAACGCATCTTAGGTCTGGGTTAGGTGTAAGATTTGCCCTCATCAGGCCCACATTTTCGCGTTTTTCACATTCTTGATGAACAGATCCTGGGTTTTGTCTGGTTTGGATCACGAAGTAGTGTAGTACCACACTGAAACAGTCCATTAAACCTGGTTTCGCTCAATATTTTAGAGGATAACGCATGTTAGGTCTAGGTTAGGTCTGGGATTTGCTCTCATCAGGCTCATTCTTTCGCATATTTCTCATACTTGATGGCTAGATCCTGGGCTTTTTCTGGACTGCATCACGTAGTAATGTAGTACCACACTGAAACAGTCAATGAAACCTGGTTTCCATCACTATTTTAGAGGACAACGCAAGTTAGGTCTGGGATAGGTCTGGGATTTGCCCTCATCAGGCTCATACTTTCGCGTTTTTCACATACTTGTTGAACAGATCATGGGTTTTTTCTGGTTTGGGTCACGTAGTAATGTGGTACCACACTGAAACAGTCGTTTAAACCTGGTTTCGATCAATATTTTAGAGGATAACGCCAGTTAGATCAGGGATAGGTCTGGGATTTGCCCTCATCAGGCTCATACTTTCGCGTTTTTCACATACTTGTTGAACAGATCATGGGTTTTTTCTGGTTTGGGTCACGTAGTAATGTGGTACCACACTGAAACAGTCGTTTAAACCTGGTTTCGATCAATATTTTAGAGGATAACGCAAGTTAGATCTGGGATAGGTCTGGGATTTGCCCTCATCACGCTCATACTTTCGCGTTTTTCACATACTTGTTGAACAGATCATGGGTTTTTTCTGGTTTGGGTCACGTAGTAATGTGGTACCACACTGAAACAGTCGTTTAAACCTGGTTTCGATCAATATTTTAGAGGATAACGCATGTTAGGTCTAGGTTAGGCCTGGGATTTGCTCTCATCAGGCTCATTCTTTCGCATATTTCTCATACTTGATGGCTAGATCCTGGGCTTTTTCTGGACTGCATCACGTAGTAATGTAGTACCACACTGAAACAGTCAATGAAACCTGGTTTCCATCACTATTTTAGAGGACAACGCAAGTTAGGTCTGGGATAGGTCTGGGATTTTCACTCATCAGACTCATACTTTCGCATTCTTCACAAACTTGTTGAACGGATCCTGGGTTTTTTCTGGTTTGGATCACGTAGTAATGTGGTACGACTCTGAAACAGTCGATTAAACCTGGTTTCGATCAAAATTTTAGAGGATAACGCAAGTTAGGTCTGGGATAGGTCTGGGATTTGACCTCATCAGACTCATACTTTCGCACACTTCACATACTCCTTGAACAGATCCTGGGTTTTTTCTGGTTTGGATCACGTAGTAATATGGGACCACACTGAAACATTCAATTAAACCTGGTTTCGATCAATATTTTAGAGAATAATTCATGTTAGGTCTAGGTTAGGTCAGGGATTTGCTCTCATCAGGCTCTTTCTTTCGCATATTTCTCATACATGTTGAACAGATCCTGGGCTGTTTCTGGGTTGTATCGCGTAGTAATGTGGTACCACGCTGAAACAGTCAATTAAACCTGGTTTCGATCAATATTTTAGAGGATAACGCAAGTTAGGTCTGGGATATGTCTGGGATTTGCCCTCATCAGGCTCATACTTTCGCATATTTCTCATACTTCATGGCTAGATCCGGGGCTATTTCTGGATTGGATCACGTAGTAAGGTGGTACCACACTGAAACATTCAATGAAACCTGGTCTGGATAAATATTTTAGAGGATAACGCATCTTAGGTCTGGGTTAGGTGTAAGATTTGCCCTCATCAGGCTCACATTTTCGCGCTTTTCACATACTTGTTGGAGAGATCCTGGGTTTCGACTGGTTTGGATCACGAAGTAGTGTGGTACCACACTGAAACAGTCCATTAAACCTGGTTTCGATCAATATTTTAGAGAATAATTCATGTTAGGTCTAGGTTAGGTCTGGGATTTGCTCTCATCAGGCTCATTCTTTCGCATATTTCTCATACTTGATGGCTAGATCCTGGGCTTTTTCTGGATTGCATCACGAAGTAATGAAGTACAACACTGAAACAGTCAATTAAACCTGGTTTCGATCAATATTTTAGTGGATAACGCATGTTAGGTCTAGGTTAGCCCTGGGATTTTCACACATCAGACTCATACTTTCGCATTCTTCACATACTTGTTGAACTGATCCTGGGTTTTTTCTGGATTGTATCACGTAGTAATGAGGTACCACACTGAAACGGTCAATTAAACCTGGTTTCGATCAATATTTTGGAGGATAACGCAAGTTAGATCTGGGATAGGTCTGGGATTTGCCCTCATCAGGCTCATACTTTCGCATATTTCTCATACTTCATGGCTAGATCCTTGGCTATTTCTGGCTTGGATCACGTAGTAAAGTGGTACCACACTGAAACATTCAATGAAACCTGGTCTGGATAAATATTTTTGAGGATAACGCATCTTAGGTCTGGGTTAGGTCTAAGATTTGCCCTCATCAGGCTCACAGTTTCGCGCTTTTCACATACTTGTTGGAGAGATCTTGGGTTTCGACAGGTTTGGATCACGAAGTAGTGTGGTACCACACTGAAACAGTCCATTAAACCTGGTTTCGCTCAATATTTTAGAGGATAACGCATGTTAGGCCTAGGTTAGGTCTGGGATTTGCTCTCATCATGCTCATTCTTTCGCATATTTCTCATACTTGATGGCTAGATCCTGGCCTTTTTCTGGATTGGATCACGTAGTAATGTGGTACCACACTGAAACAGTCGATTAAACCTGGTTTCGATCAATATTTTAGAGGATAACGCATCTTAGGTCTAGGTTAGCCCAGGGATTTTCACTCATCAGACTCATACTTTCGCATTCTCCACATACTTGTTGAACAGACCCTGGGTTTTTTCTGGTTTGGATCACGTAGTAATGTGGTACCACACTGAAAGAGTCGATTAAACCTAGGTTCGATCAATATTTTAGAGGATATCGCAAGTTAGGTCTGGGATAGGTCTGGGATTTGACCTCATCAGACTCATACTTTCGCACACTTCACATACTCCTTGAACAGATCCTGGGTTATTTTCTGGTTTGGATCACATAGTAATGTGGTACCACACGGAAACAGTCGATTAAACCAGGTTTCGATCAATATTTTTGAGGATAACGCATGTTAGGTCTAGGTTAGGCCTCGGATTTTCACACATCAGACTCATACTTTCGCATTCTTCACATACTTGTTGAACGGATCCTGGGTTTTTTCTGGTTTGGATCACGAAGTAATGTCGGACCACACTGAAACAGACAATTAAACCTGGTTTCGATGAATATTTTTGAGGATAACGCAAGTTAGGTCTGGGATAGGTCTGGGATTTGACCTCATCAGACTCATACTTTCGCACACTTCACATACTCCTTGAACAGATCCTGGTTTATTTTCTGGTTTGGATCACATAGTAATGTGGTACCACACTGAAACAGTCAATCAAACCTGGTTTCCATCACTATTTTAGAGGACAACGCAAGTTAGGTCTAGGTAAGGCCTCAGATTTTCACTGATCAGACTCATACTTTCGCATTCTTCACATACTTGTTGAACAGATCCTGGGCTGTTTCTGGATTGTATCACGTAGTAATGAGGTACCACACTGAAACGGTCAATTAAACCTGGTTTCGATCAATATTTTAGAGAATAATTCATGTTAGGTCTAGGTTAGGCCTCGGATTTTCACACATCAGACTCATACTTTCGCATTCTTCACATACTTGTTGAACGGATCCTGGGTTTTTTCTGGTTTGGATCACGAAGTAATGTTGGACCACACTGAAACAGACAATTAAACCTGGTTTCGATGAATATTTTTGAGGATAACGCAAGTTAGGTCTGGGATAGGTCTGGGATTTGACCTCATCAGACTCATACTTTCGCACACTTCACATACTCCTTGAACAGATCCTGGGTTATTTTCTGGTTTGGATCACATAGTAATGTGGTACCACACTGAAACAGTCAATGAAACCTGGTTTCCATCACTATTTTAGAGGACAACGCAAGTTAGGTCTAGGTAAGGCCTCAGATTTTCACTGATCAGACTCATACTTTCGCATTCTTCACATACTTGTTGAACAGATCCTGGGCTGTTTCTGGATTGTATCACGTAGTAATGAGGTACCACACTGAAACGGTCAATTAAACCTGGTTTCGATCAATATTTTAGAGAATAATTCATGTTAGGTCTAGGTTAGGTCTGGGATTTGCTCTCATCAGGCTCTTTCTTTCGCATATTTCTCATACATGTTGAACAGATCCTGGGATTTTTCTGGTATGGAACCCGTAGTAATGTGGGACCACACTGAAACAATCAATTAAACCTGGTCTTGATAAATATTTTAGTGGATAACGAATGTTAGGTCTGGGTTAGGTCTAGGATTTGCCCTCATCAGGCTCATATTTTCGCATATTTCTCATACTTCATGGCTAGATCCTGGGCTGTTTCTGGATTGTATCACGTAGTAATGTGGTACCACGCTGAAACAGTCAATTAAACCTGGGTTCGATCAATATTTTAGAGAATAACGCAAGTTAGGTCTGGGATAGGTCTAGGATTTGCCCTCATCAGGCTCTTACTTTCGCATATTTCTCATACTTCATGGCTAGATCCTGGGCTTTTTCTGGACTGCATCACGTAGTAATGTAGTACCACACTGAAACAGTCAATGAAACCTGGTTTCCATCGCTATTTTAGAGGACAACGCAAGTTAGGTCTGGGATAGGTCTGGGATTTGCCCTCATCAGGCTCATACTTTCGCGTTTTTCACATACTTGTTGAACAGATCATGGGTTTTTTCTGGTTTGGGTCACGTAGTAATGTGGTACCACACTGAAACAGTCGTTTAAACCTGGTTTCGATCCATATTTTAGAGGATAACGCAAGTTAGATCAGGGATAGGTCTGGGATTTGCCCTCATCACGCTCATACTTTCGCGTTTTTCACATACTTGTTGAACAGATCATGGGTTTTTTCTGGTTTGGGTCACGTAGTAATGTGGTACCACACTGAAACAGTCGTTTAAACCTGGTTTCGGTCAATATTTTAGAGGATAACGCATGTTAGGTCTAGGTTAGGCCTGGGATTTGCTCTCATCAGGCTCATTCTTTCGCATATTTCTCATACTTGATGGCTAGATCCTGGGCTTTTTCTGGACTGCATCACGTAGTAATGTAGTACCACACTGAAACAGTCAGTGAAACCTGGTTTCCATCACTATTTTAGAGGACAACGCAAGTTAGGTCTGGGATAGGTCAGGGATTTTCACTCATCAGACTCATACTTTCGCATTCTTCACAAACTTGTTGAACGGAAACTGGGTTTTTTCTGGTTTGGATCACGTAGTAATGTGGTACCACACTGAAACAGTCGATTAAACCTGGTTTCGATCAAAATTTTAGAGGATAACGCAAGTTAGGTCTGGGATAGGTCTGGGATTTGACCTCATCAGACTCATACTTTCGCACACTTCACATACTCCTTGAACAGATACTGGGTTATTTTCTGGTTTGGATCACATAGTATTGTGGTACCACACTGAAACAGTCGATTAAACCAGGTTTCGATCAATATTTTAGAGGATAACGCATGTTAGGTCTAGGTTAGGCCTGGGATTTCACTCATCAGACTCATACTTTCGCATTCTTCACATACTCCTTGAACAGATCCTGGGATATTTTCTGGTTTGGATCACATAGTATTGTGGTACCACACTGAAAGAGTCGTTTAAACCTGGTTTCGATCAATATTTTAGAGGATAACGCAAGTTAGATCAGGGATATGTCTGGGATTTGCCCTCATCACGCTCATACTTTCGCGTTTTTCACATACTTGTTGAACAGATCATGGGTTTTTTCTGGTTTGGGTCACGTAGTAATGTGGTACCACACTGAAACAGTCGTTTAAACCTGGTTTCGGTCAATATTTTAGAGGATAACGCATGTTAGGTCTAGGTTAGGTCAGGGATTTGCTCTCATCAGGCTCTTTCTTTCGCATATTTCTCATACATGTTGAACAGATCCTGGGCTGTTTCTGGATTGTATCACGTAGTAATGTGGTACCACGCTGAAACAGTCAATTAAACCTTGTTTCGATCAATATTTTAGAGGATAACGCAAGTAAGGTCTGGGATAGGTCTAGGAATTGCCCTCATCAGGCTCTCACATTCGCATATTTCTCATACTTCATGGGTAGATCCTGGGCTATTTCTGGCTTGGATCACGTAGTAAAGTGGTACCACACTGAAACATTCAATGAAACCTGGTCTGGATAACTATTTTAGAGGATAACGCATCTTAGGTCTGGGTTAGGTCTAAGATTTGCCCTCATCAGGCTCACAGTTTCGCGTTTTTCACATTCTTGATGAACAGATCCTGGGTTTTGTCTGGTTTGGATCACGAAGTAGTGCAGTACCACACTGAAACAGTCCATTAAACCTGGTTTCGCTCAATATTTTAGAGGATAACGCATGTTAGGTCTAGGTTAGGTCTGGGATTTGCTCTCATCAGGCTCATTCTTTCGCATATTTCTCATACTTGAAGGCTAGATCCTGGGCTTTTTCTGGACTGCATCACGTAGTAATGTAGTACCACACTGAAACAGTCAATGAAACCTGGTTTCCATCACTATTTTAGAGGACAACGCAAGTTAGGTCTAGGTAAGGCCTCAGATTTTCACTGATCAGACTCATACTTTCGCATTCTTCACATACTTGTTGAACAGATCCTGGGCTGTTTCTGGATTGTATCACGTAGTAATGAGGTACCACACTGAAACGGTCAATTAAACCTGGTTTCGATCAATATTTTGGAGGATAACGCAAGTTAGATCTGGGATAGGTCTGGGATTTGCCCTCATCAGGCTCATACTTTCGCATATTTCTCATACTTCATGGCTAGATCCTTGGCTATTTCTGGCTTGGATCACGTAGTAAAGTGGTACCACACTGAAACATTCAATGAAACCTGGTCTGGATAAATATTTTTGAGGATAACGCATCTTAGGTCTGGGTTAGGTCTAAGATTTGCCCTCATCAGGCTCACAGTTTCGCGCTTTTCACATACTTGTTGGAGAGATCTTGGGTTTCGACAGGTTTGGATCACGAAGTAGTGTGGTACCACACTGAAACAGTCCATTAAACCTGGTTTCGCTCAATATTTTAGAGGATAACGCATGTTAGGCCTAGGTTAGGTCTGGGATTTGCTCTCATCATGCTCATTCTTTCGCATATTTCTCATACTTGATGGCTAGATCCTGGCCTTTTTCTGGATTGCATCACGTAGTAATGTAGTACCACACTGAAACAGTCAATGAAACCTGGTTTCCATCAATATCTTAGAGGACAACGCAAGTTAGGTCTGGGATATGTCTGGGGTTTGCCCTCATCAGGCTCATACTTTCGCGTTTTTCACATACTTGTTGAACAGATCCCGGGTTTTTTCTGGTTTGGAACACGTAGTAGTGTGGTACCACACTAAAACAGTCCATTAAACCTGGTTTGGATCAATATTTTAGAGGATAACGCATGTTAGGTCTAGGTTAGGTCTGGGATTTTCACTCATCAGACCCATACTTTCGCATTCTTCACATACTTGTTGAACGGATCCTGGGTTTTTTCTGGTTTGGATCACGTAGTAATGTGGTACCACACTGAAACAGTCGATTAAACCTGGTTTCGATCAAAATTTTAGAGGATAACGCAAGTTAGGTCTGGGATAGGTCTGGGATTTGACCTCATCAGACTCATACTTTCGCACACTTCACATACTCCTTGAACAGATCCTGGGTTATTTTCTGGTTTGGATCACATAGTAATGTGGTACCACACTGAAACAGTCTATTAAACCAGGTTTCGATTAATATTTTTGAGGATAACGCATGTTAGGTCTAGGTTAGGCCTGGGATTTTCACTCATCAGACTCATACTTTCGCATTCCTCACATACTTGTTGAACGGTTCCTGGGTTTTTTCTGGTTTGGATCACGTAGTAATGTGGGACCACACTGAAACAGTCAATTAAACCTGGTTTCGATCAATATTTTAGAGAATAATTCATGTTAGGTCTAGGTTAGGTCTGGGATTTGCTCTCATCAGGCTCTTTCTTTCGCATATTTCTCATACATGTCGAAAAGATCCTGGGCTGTTTCTCGATTGGATCACGTAGTAAGGTGGTACCACACTGAAACATTCAATGAAACCTGGTCTGGATAAATATTTTAGAGGATAACGCATCTTAGGTCTGGGTTAGGTGTAAGATTTGCCCTCATCAGGCTCACATTTTCGCGCTTTTCACATACTTGTTGGAGAGATCCTGGGTTTCGACTGGTTTGGATCACGAAGTAGTGTGGTACCACACTGAAACAGTCCATTAAACCTGGTTTCGATCAATATTTTAGAGAATAATTCATGTTAGGTCTAGGTTAGGTCTGGGATTTGCTCTCATCAGGCTCATTCTTTCGCATATTTCTCATACTTGATGGCTAGATCCTGGGCTTTTTCTGGATTGCATCACGAAGTAATGAAGTACAACACTGAAACAGTCAATTAAACCTGGTTTCGATCAATATTTTAGTGGATAACGCATGTTAGGTCTAGGTTAGCCCTGGGATTTTCACACATCAGACTCATACTTTCGCATTCTTCACATACTTGTTGAACTGATCCTGGGTTTTTTCTGGATTGTATCACGTAGTAATGAGGTACCACACTGAAACGGTCAATTAAACCTGGTTTCGATCAATATTTTGGAGGATAACGCAAGTTAGATCTGGGATAGGTCTGGGATTTGCCCTCATCAGGCTCATACTTCCGCATATTTCTCATACTTCATGGCTAGATCCTTGGCTATTTCTGGCTTGGATCACGTAGTAAAGTGGTACCACACTGAAACATTCAATGAAACCTGGTCTGGATAAATATTTTTGAGGATAACGCATCTTAGGTCTGGGTTAGGTCTAAGATTTGCCCTCATCAGGCTCACAGTTTCGCGCTTTTCACATACTTGTTGGAGAGATCTTGGGTTTCGACAGGTTTGGATCACGAAGTAGTGTGGTACCACACTGAAACAGTCCATTAAACCTGGTTTCGCTCAATATTTTAGAGGATAACGCATGTTAGGCCTAGGTTAGGTCTGGGATTTGCTCTCATCATGCTCATTCTTTCGCATATTTCTCATACTTGATGGCTAGATCCTGGCCTTTTTCTGGATTGGATCACGTAGTAATGTGGTACCACACTGAAACAGTCGATTAAACCTGGTTTCGATCAATATTTTAGAGGATAACGCATCTTAGGTCTAGGTTAGCCCAGGGATTTTCACTCATCAGACTCATACTTTCGCATTCTCCACATACTTGTTGAACAGACCCTGGGTTTTTTCTGGTTTGGATCACGTAGTAATGTGGTACCACACTGAAAGAGTCGATTAAACCTAGGTTCGATCAATATTTTAGAGGATATCGCAAGTTAGGTCTGGGATAGGTCTGGGATTTGACCTCATCAGACTCATACTTTCGCACACTTCACATACTCCTTGAACAGATCCTGGGTTATTTTCTGGTTTGGATCACATAGTAATGTGGTACCACACGGAAACAGTCGATTAAACCAGGTTTCGATCAATATTTTTGAGGATAACGCATGTTAGGTCTAGGTTAGGCCTCGGATTTTCACACATCAGACTCATACTTTCGCATTCTTCACATACTTGTTGAACGGATCCTGGGTTTTTTCTGGTTTGGATCACGAAGTAATGTCGGACCACACTGAAACAGACAATTAAACCTGGTTTCGATGAATATTTTTGAGGATAACGCAAGTTAGGTCTGGGATAGGTCTGGGATTTGACCTCATCAGACTCATACTTTCGCACACTTCACATACTCCTTGAACAGATCCTGGTTTATTTTCTGGTTTGGATCACATAGTAATGTGGTACCACACTGAAACAGTCAATGAAACCTGGTTTCCATCACTATTTTAGAGGACAACGCAAGTTAGGTCTAGGTAAGGCCTCAGATTTTCACTGATCAGACTCATACTTTCGCATTCTTCACATACTTGTTGAACAGATCCTGGGCTGTTTCTGGATTGTATCACGTAGTAATGAGGTACCACACTGAAACGGTCAATTAAACCTGGTTTCGATCAATATTTTAGAGAATAATTCATGTTAGGTCTAGGTTAGGCCTCGGATTTTCACACATCAGACTCATACTTTCGCATTCTTCACATACTTGTTGAACGGATCCTGGGTTTTTTCTGGTTTGGATCACGAAGTAATGTTGGACCACACTGAAACAGACAATTAAACCTGGTTTCGATGAATATTTTTGAGGATAACGCAAGTTAGGTCTGGGATAGGTCTGGGATTTGACCTCATCAGACTCATACTTTCGCACACTTCACATACTCCTTGAACAGATCCTGGGTTATTTTCTGGTTTGGATCACATAGTAATGTGGTACCACACTGAAACAGTCAATGAAACCTGGTTTCCATCACTATTTTAGAGGACAACGCAAGTTAGGTCTAGGTAAGGCCTCAGATTTTCACTGATCAGACTCATACTTTCGCATTCTTCACATACTTGTTGAACAGATCCTGGGCTGTTTCTGGATTGTATCACGTAGTAATGAGGTACCACACTGAAACGGTCAATTAAACCTGGTTTCGATCAATATTTTAGAGAATAATTCATGTTAGGTCTAGGTTAGGTCTGGGATTTGCTCTCATCAGGCTCTTTCTTTCGCATATTTCTCATACATGTTGAACAGATCCTGGGATTTTTCTGGTATGGAACCCGTAGTAATGTGGGACCACACTGAAACAATCAATTAAACCTGGTCTTGATAAATATTTTAGTGGATAACGAATGTTAGGTCTGGGTTAGGTCTAGGATTTGCCCTCATCAGGCTCATATTTTCGCATATTTCTCATACTTCATGGCTAGATCCTGGGCTGTTTCTGGATTGTATCACGTAGTAATGTGGTACCACGCTGAAACAGTCAATTAAACCTGGGTTCGATCAATATTTTAGAGAATAACGCAAGTTAGGTCTGGGATAGGTCTAGGATTTGCCCTCATCAGGCTCTTACTTTCGCATATTTCTCATACTTCATGGCTAGATCCTGGGCTTTTTCTGGACTGCATCACGTAGTAATGTAGTACCACACTGAAACAGTCAATGAAACCTGGTTTCCATCGCTATTTTAGAGGACAACGCAAGTTAGGTCTGGGATAGGTCTGGGATTTGCCCTCATCAGGCTCATACTTTCGCGTTTTTCACATACTTGTTGAACAGATCATGGGTTTTTTCTGGTTTGGGTCACGTAGTAATGTGGTACCACACTGAAACAGTCGTTTAAACCTGGTTTCGATCCATATTTTAGAGGATAACGCAAGTTAGATCAGGGATAGGTCTGGGATTTGCCCTCATCACGCTCATACTTTCGCGTTTTTCACATACTTGTTGAACAGATCATGGGTTTTTTCTGGTTTGGGTCACGTAGTAATGTGGTACCACACTGAAACAGTCGTTTAAACCTGGTTTCGGTCAATATTTTAGAGGATAACGCATGTTAGGTCTAGGTTAGGCCTGGGATTTCACTCATCAGACTCATACTTTCGCATTCTTCACATACTCCTTGAACAGATCCTGGGATATTTTCTGGTTTGGATCACATAGTATTGTGGTACCACACTGAAAGAGTCGTTTAAACCTGGTTTCGATCAATATTTTAGAGGATAACGCAAGTTAGATCAGGGATATGTCTGGGATTTGCCCTCATCACGCTCATACTTTCGCGTTTTTCACATACTTGTTGAACAGATCATGGGTTTTTTCTGGTTTGGGTCACGTAGTAATGTGGTACCACACTGAAACAGTCGTTTAAACCTGGTTTCGGTCAATATTTTAGAGGATAACGCATGTTAGGTCTAGGTTAGGTCAGGGATTTGCTCTCATCAGGCTCTTTCTTTCGCATATTTCTCATACATGTTGAACAGATCCTGGGCTGTTTCTGGATTGTATCACGTAGTAATGTGGTACCACGCTGAAACAGTCAATTAAACCTTGTTTCGATCAATATTTTAGAGGATAACGCAAGTAAGGTCTGGGATAGGTCTAGGAATTGCCCTCATCAGGCTCTCACATTCGCATATTTCTCATACTTCATGGGTAGATCCTGGGCTATTTCTGGCTTGGATCACGTAGTAAAGTGGTACCACACTGAAACATTCAATGAAACCTGGTCTGGATAACTATTTTAGAGGATAACGCATCTTAGGTCTGGGTTAGGTCTAAGATTTGCCCTCATCAGGCTCACAGTTTCGCGTTTTTCACATTCTTGATGAACAGATCCTGGGTTTTGTCTGGTTTGGATCACGAAGTAGTGCAGTACCACACTGAAACAGTCCATTAAACCTGGTTTCGCTCAATATTTTAGAGGATAACGCATGTTAGGTCTAGGTTAGGTCTGGGATTTGCTCTCATCAGGCTCATTCTTTCGCATATTTCTCATACTTGAAGGCTAGATCCTGGGCTTTTTCTGGACTGCATCACGTAGTAATGTAGTACCACACTGAAACAGTCAATGAAACCTGGTTTCCATCACTATTTTAGAGGACAACGCAAGTTAGGTCTAGGTAAGGCCTCAGATTTTCACTGATCAGACTCATACTTTCGCATTCTTCACATACTTGTTGAACAGATCCTGGGCTGTTTCTGGATTGTATCACGTAGTAATGAGGTACCACACTGAAACGGTCAATTAAACCTGGTTTCGATCAATATTTTGGAGGATAACGCAAGTTAGATCTGGGATAGGTCTGGGATTTGCCCTCATCAGGCTCATACTTTCGCATATTTCTCATACTTCATGGCTAGATCCTTGGCTATTTCTGGCTTGGATCACGTAGTAAAGTGGTACCACACTGAAACATTCAATGAAACCTGGTCTGGATAAATATTTTTGAGGATAACGCATCTTAGGTCTGGGTTAGGTCTAAGATTTGCCCTCATCAGGCTCACAGTTTCGCGCTTTTCACATACTTGTTGGAGAGATCTTGGGTTTCGACAGGTTTGGATCACGAAGTAGTGTGGTACCACACTGAAACAGTCCATTAAACCTGGTTTCGCTCAATATTTTAGAGGATAACGCATGTTAGGCCTAGGTTAGGTCTGGGATTTGCTCTCATCATGCTCATTCTTTCGCATATTTCTCATACTTGATGGCTAGATCCTGGCCTTTTTCTGGATTGCATCACGTAGTAATGTAGTACCACACTGAAACAGTCAATGAAACCTGGTTTCCATCAATATCTTAGAGGACAACGCAAGTTAGGTCTGGGATATGTCTGGGGTTTGCCCTCATCAGGCTCATACTTTCGCGTTTTTCACATACTTGTTGAACAGATCCCGGGTTTTTTCTGGTTTGGAACACGTAGTAGTGTGGTACCACACTGAAACAGTCCATTAAACCTGGTTTGGATCAATATTTTAGAGGATAACGCATGTTAGGTCTAGGTTAGGTCTGGGATTTTCACTCATCAGACCCATACTTTCGCATTCTTCACATACTTGTTGAACGGATCCTGGGTTTTTTCTGGTTTGGATCACGTAGTAATGTGGTACCACACTGAAACAGTCGATTAAACCTGGTTTCGATCAAAATTTTAGAGGATAACACAAGTTAGGTCTGGGATAGGTCTGGGATTTGACCTCATCAGACTCATACTTTCGCACACTTCACATACTCCTTGAACAGATCCTGGGTTATTTTCTGGTTTGGATCACATAGTAATGTGGTACCACACTGAAACAGTCTATTAAACCAGGTTTCGATTAATATTTTTGAGGATAACGCATGTTAGGTCTAGGTTAGGCCTGGGATTTTCACTCATCAGACTCATACTTTCGCATTCCTCACATACTTGTTGAACGGTTCCTGGGTTTTTTCTGGTTTGGATCACGTAGTAATGTGGGACCACACTGAAACAGTCAATTAAACCTGGTTTCGATCAATATTTTAGAGAATAATTCATGTTAGGTCTGGGATTTGCTCCCATCAGGCTCATTCTTTCGCATATTTCTCATATTTGATGGCTAGATCCTGGGCTTTTTCTGGATTGCATCACGAAGTAATGAAGTACAACACTGAAACAGTCAATTAAACCTGGTTTCACTCAATATTTTAGAGGATAACGCATGTTAGCTCTAGGTTAGGTCTGGGATTTGCTCTCATCAGGCTCATTCTTTCGCATATTTCTCATACTTGATGGCTAGATCCTGGGCTTTTTCTGGATTGCATCACGAAGTAATGAAGTACAACACTGAAACAGTCAATTAAACCTGGTTTCGATCAATATTTTAGTGGATAACGCATGTTAGGTCTAGGTTAGCCCTGGGATTTTCACACATCAGACTCATACTTTCGCATTCTTCACATACTTGTTGAACTGATCCTGGGTTTTTTCTGGATTGGATCACGTAGTAATGTGGTACCACACTGAAACAGTCGATTAAACCTGGTTTCGATCAATATTTTAGAGGATAACGCATGTTAGGTCTAGGTTAGCCCTGGGATTTTCACTCATCAGACTCATACTTTCGCATTCTCCACATACTTGTTGAACAGATCCTGGGTTTTTTCTGGTTTGGATCACGTAGTAATGTGGTACCACACTGAAACAGTCGATTAAACCTGGTTTCGATGAATATTTTAGAGGATAACGCATGTTTGGTCTAGGTTAGGCCTGGGATTTGCCCTCATCAGGGGCATCCTTTCGCAGTTTTAACATACATGTTGACCTGATCGAGGGTTTTTTCTGCTTTGGATCACGTAGTAGAGTGGTACCACACAGAAACAGTCCATTAAACCTGGTTTGGATCAATATCTTAGAAGATAACGCATGTTAGGTGTAGGTTAGCCCTGGGATTATCACTCATCAGACTCATACTTTCGCATTCTTCACATACTTGTTGAACGGATCCTGGGTTTTTTCTGGTTTGGTTCACGTAGTAATGTGGTACCACACTGAAACATTCAATTAGACCTGATCTTGATAAATATTTGAGAGGATAACGCATGTTAGGTTTGGGTTAAGTCTAGGATTTGCCCTCATCAGGCTCATACTTTCGCATATTTCTCATACTTCATGGCTAGATCCTGGGTTGTTTCTGGATTGTATCACGTAGTAATGTGGTACCACGCTGAAACAGTCAATTAAACCTGGTTTCGATCAATATTTTAGAGAATAACGCAAGTTAGGTCTGGCATAGGTCTGGGATTCGCCCTCATCAGACTCATACTTTCGCGTTTTTCACATACTTGTTGACCTGATCGAGGGTTTCTTCTGCTTTGGATCACGTAGTAAAGTGGTACCACACGGAAACAGTCCATTAAACCTGGTTTGGATCAATATTTTAGAGGATAACGCATGTTAGGTCTAGGTTAGCCCTGGGATTATCACTCATCAGACTCATACTTTCGCATTCTTCACATACTTGTTGAACGGATCCTGGGTTTTTTCTGGTTTGGTTCACGTAGAAATGTGGTACCACACTGAAACATTCAATTAAACCTGATCTTGATAAATATTTGAGAGGATAACGCATGTTAGGTTTGGGTTAAGTCTAGGATTTTCCCACATCAGGCTCATACTTTCGCATATTTCTCATACTTCATGGCTAGATCCTTTGCATTTTCTGGATTGGATCACGTAGTAATGAAGTACAACACTGAAACAGTCAATTAAACCTGGTTTCCATCAATATCTTAGAGGACAACGCAAGTTAGGTCTGGGATAGGTCTTGGACTTGCCCTCACCAGGCTCATACTTTCGCATTCTTCACATACTTGTTGAACGGATCCTGGGTTTTTTCTGGTTTGGATCACGTAGTAATGTAGGTCCACACTGAAACAGTCAATTAAACCTGGTTTCGATCAATATTTTAGAGAATAATTCATGTTAGGTCTAGGTTAGGTCTGGGATTTGCTCTCATCAGGCTCATTCTTTCGCATATTTCTCATACTTGATGGCTAGATCCTGGGCTTTTTCTGGATTGCATCACGTAGTAATGAAGTACAACACTGAAACAGTCAATTAAACCTGGTTTCCATCAATATCTTAGAGGACAATGCAAGTTAGGTCTGGGATAGGTCTGGGATTTGCCCTCATCAGACTCATACTTTCGCACACTTCACATACTCGTTGAACAGATCCTGGGTTTTTTCTGGTTTGGATCACGTAGTAATGTGGTACCACACTGAAACAGTCGATTAAGCCTGGTTTCGATCGATATTTTAGAGGATAACGCAAGTTAAGTCTGGGATTGGTCTGGGATTTGACTTCATCAGACTCATACTTTCGCACACTTCACATACTCGTTGAACAGATCCTGGGTTATTTTCTGGTTTGGATCACACAGTAATGTGGCACCACACTGAAACAGTCGATTAAACCAGGCTTCGATCAATATTTTTGAGGATAACGCATGTTAGGTCTAGGTTAGGCCTGGGATTTTCACTCATCAGGCTCATACATTCGCATTCTTCACATACTTGTTGAACGGATCCTGGGTTTTTTCTGGTTTGGATTCGTAGTAATGTGGGACCACACTGGAACAGTCAATTAAACCTGGTTTCGATCAATATTTTAGAGGATAACGCATGTTAGGTCTAGGTTTGGCCGGGGATTTTCACTCATCAGGCTCATACTTTCGCTTATTTCTCATACTTCATGGCTAGATCCTGGGCTGTTTCTGGATTGTATTTCATAGTAATGTGGTACCACGCTGAAACAGTCGATTAAACCTGGTTTCGATCAATATTTTAGAGGATAACGCAAGTTAAGTCTGGGATAGGTCTGGGATTTGACCTCATCAGACTCATACTTTCGCAGTTCTTCACATACTTGTTGAACAGATCCTCGGTTTTTTCTGGTTTGGATCACGTAGTAGTGTGGTACCACACTGAAACAGTCCATTAAACCTGGTTGCGATCAATATTTTAGAGGATAACGCATGTTAGGTCTGGGTTAGGTCTAGGATTTGCCCTCATCAGGCTCATACTTTCGCATATTTCTCATACTTCATGGCTAGGTCCTGGGCTATTTCTGGATTGGATCAAGTAGTAATGTGGTACCACACTGAAACAGTCAATTAAACCTGGTTTTGATAAATATTTTAGAGAATAATTCATGTTAGGTCTAGGTTAGGTGTGGGATTTGCTCGCATCAGGCTCATTCTTTCGCATATTTCTCATACTTGATGGATAGATCCTGGGCTTTCTCTGGATTGCATCACGTAGTAATGAAGTACAACACTGAAACAGTCAATTAAACCTGGTTTCCATCAATATTTTAGAGGACAACGCATGTTTGGTCTAGGTTAGGCCTGGGATTTGCCCTCATCAGGGGCATCCTTTCGCAGTTTTAACATACACGTTGACCTGATCGAGGGTTTTTTCTGCTTTGGATCACGTAGTAAAGTGGTACCACACAGAAACAGTCCATTAAACCTGGTTTGGATCAATATCTTAGAAGATAACGCATGTTAGGTGTAGGTTAGCCCTGGGATTATCACTCATCAGACTCATACTTTCGCATTCTTCACATACTTGTTGAACGGATCCTGGGTTTTTTCTGGTTTGGTTCACGTAGTAATGTGGTACCACACTGAAACATTCAATTAGACCTGATCTTGAAAAATATTTGAGAGGATAACGCATGTTAGGTTTGGGTTAAGTCTAGGATTTGCCCTCATCAGGCTCATTCTTTCGCATATTTCTCATACTTGATGGCTAGATCCTGGGCTGTTTCTGGATTGTATCACGTAGTAATGTGGTACCACGCTGAAACAGTCAATTAAACCTGGTTTCGATCAATATTTTAGAGAATAACGCAAGTTAGGTCTGGCATAGGTCTGGGATTCGCCCCCATCAGACTCATACTTTCGCGTTTTTCACATACTTGTTGATCTGATCGAGGGTTTTTTCTGCTTTGGATCACGTAGTAAAGTGGTACCACACTGAAACAGTCCATTAAACCTGGTTTGGATCAATATTTTAGAGGATAACGCATGTTAGGTCTAGGTTTGCCCTGGGATTATCACTCATCAGACTCATACTTTCCTATTCTTCACATACTTGTTCAACGGATCCTGGGTTCTTTCTGGTTTGGATCACGTAGTAATGTGGTACCACACTGAAACAGTCGATTAAACCTGGTTTCGATCAAAATTTTAGAGGATAACGCAAGTTAGGTCTGGGATAGGTCTAGGATTTGCCCTCATCAGGCTCTTACTATCGCATATTTCTCATACTTCATGGCTAGATCCTGGGCTATTTCTGGATTGGATCACGTAGTAAAGTGGTACTACACTGAAACATTCAATGAAACCTGGTCTGGATAAATATTTTAGAGGATAACGCATCTTAGGTCTGGGTTAGGTCTAAGATTTGCCCTCATCAGGCTCACAGTTTCGCATTTTTCACATTCTTGTTGAACAGATCCTGGGTTTTGTCTGGTTTGGGTCACGAAGTAGTGTGGTACCACACTGACACAGTCTATTAAACCTGGTTTCGCTCAATATTTTAGAGGATAACGCATGTTAGGCCTAGGTTAGGTCTGGGATTTGCTCTCATCAGGCTCATTCTTTCGCATATTTCTCATACTTGATGGCTAGATCCTGGCCTTTTTCTGGATTGCATCACGTAGTAATGTAGTGCCACACTGAAGCAGTCAATGAAACCTGGTTTCCATCACTATTTTAGAGGACAACGAAAGTTAGGTCTAGGTAAGGCCTGAGATTTTCACTGATCAGACTCATACTTTCGCATTCTTCACATACTTGTTGAACGGATCCTGGGCTATTTCTGGATTGGATCACGTAGTAAAGTGGTACCACACTGAAACATTCAATGAAACCTGGTCTGGATAAATATTTTAACGGATAACGCATCTTAGGTCTGGGTTAGGTCTAAGATTTGCCCTCATCAGGCTCACAGATTCGCGTTTTTCACATACTTGTTGAACAGATCATGGGTTTTTTCTGGTTTGGGTCACGTAGTAGTGTGATACCACACTGAAACAGTCGATTAAACCTGGCTTCGATCAATATTTTAGTGGATAACGCATGTTAGGTCTAGGTTAGCACTGGGATTTTCACTCATCAGACTCATACCTTCGCATTCTTCACATACTTGTTGAACTGATCCTGGGTTTTTTCTGTTTTGGATCACGTAGTAATGTGGTACCACACTGAAACAGTCGATTATACCTGGTTTCGATCAATATTTTAGAGGATAACGCATGTTAGGTCTAGGTTCGCCCTGGGATTTTCACTCATCAGACTCATACTTTCGCATTCTTCACATACTTGTTGAACTGATCCTCGGTTTTTTCTGGTTTGGATCACGTAGTAATGTGGTACTACACTGAAACAGTCGATTAAACCTGGTCTCGATCAATATTTTAGAGAATAATTCATGTTAGGTCTAGGTTAGGTCTGGGATTTGCTCACATCAGGCTCATTCTTTCGCATATTTCTCATACTTGATGGCTAGATCCTGGGCTTTGTCTAGATTGCATCACGTAGTAATGTAGTACCACACTGAAACAGTCAACGAAACCAGGTTTCCATCAATATTTTAGAGGACAACGCAAGTTAGGTCTAGGTAAGGCCTGAGATTTTCACTGAGCAGACTCATACTTTCGCAATCTTCACATACTTGTTGAACGGATCTTGGGTTTTTTCTGGTTTGGATCACGTAATAATGTGGTACCACACTGAAACATTCAATTAAACCTGGTCTTGATAAATATTTTAGAGAATAACGCATGTTAGGTCTGGGTTAGGTCTAGGGTTTGCCCTCATCAGGCTCATACTTTCGCATATTTCTCATACTCCATGGCTAGATTCTTGGCTATTTCTGGATTGGATCACGTAGTAAAGTGGTACCACACAGAAACATACAATGAAACCTGGCCTGGATAAATATTTTCGAGGATAACGCATGTTAGGTCAAGGTTAGGTCTAAGATTTGCCCTCATCAGGCTCACAGTTTCGCGTTTTTCACATACTTGTTGAACGGATCCTGGGTATTTTCTGGCTTGGATCACGTAGTAATGTGGTACCACACTGAAACATTCAATTAAACCTGGTCTTGATAAATATTTTACAGGATTACGCATGTTAGGTCTGGGTTACGTCTGTGATTTGCCCTCATCAGGGTCATACATTCGCAGTTTTAACATGCATGTTGACCTGATCGAGGGTTTTCTTTGCCTTGGATCACGTAGTAAAGTGGTACCACACTAAAACAGTCAATGAAACCTGGTTTCGATCAATATTTTAGAGGATAACGCATGTTAGGTCTGGGATAGGTCTGGGATTAGCCCTCATCAGACTCATACTTTCGCACAGTTCACATACTCGTTGACAAGATCCTGGGTTTTTTTCTGGTTTGGATCACGTAGTAATGTGGTACCACACTGAAACAGTCGATTAAACCTGGTTTCGATCAATATTTTTGAGGATAACGCATGTTAGGTCTGGGATAGGTCTGGGATTTGCCCTCATCAGGCTCATACTTTCCCAGTTTTAACATGCATGTTGACCTGATCGAGGGTTTTTTCTGCTTTGGAGCACGTAGTAAAGTGGTACCACAATAAAACGGTCACTTAAACCTGGTTTCGATCAGTATTTTAGAGGATATCGCAAGTTATGTCTGGGACAGGTCTGGGATTTGCCCTCATCAGACTCATACTTTCGCACACTTGACATACTCGTTGATCAGATCCTGGGTTTTTTTCTGGTTTGGATCACGTAGTAATGTGGTACCACACTGAAACAGTCGATGAAACCTGGTTTCGATCAATATTATTGAGGATAACGCATGTTAGGTCTAGGTTAGGCCTGGGATTTTCACTCATCAGACTCATACTTTCGCATTCTTCACATACTTGTTGAACGGATCCTGGGTTTTTTCTGGTTTGGATCAGGTAGTAATGCGGGACCACACTGAAACAGTCAATTAAACCTGGTTTCGATCAATATTTTACAGAATAATTTATGTTAGGTCTAGGTTAGGTCTGGGATTTACTCTCATCAGGCTCATTCTTTCGCATATTACTCATACTTGATGGCTAGATCCTGTTCTATTTCTGGTTTGGATCACGTAGTAATGTGGGACCACACTGAAACAATCAATTAAACCTGGTCTTGATAAATATTTTAGAGGATAACGCATGTTAGGTCTGGGTTAGGTATAGGATTTGCCCACATCAGGCTCATACTTTCGCATATTTCTCATACTTCAAGGCTAGATCCTGGGCTGTTTCTGGATTGTATCACATAGTAATGTGGTACCACACTGAAACAGTCAATTAAACCAGGTTTCGATCAATACTTTTGAGGATAACGCATGTTATGTCTGGGTTAGGTCTAGGATTTGCTCACGTCAGGCTGATACTTTCGCATATTTCTCATACTTCATGGCTAGATCCTGGGCTATTTCTGGATTGGATCACGTAGTAATGTGGTACCACACTGAAACATTCAATGAAACCTGGTCTTGATAAATATTTTAGAGGATAACGCATGTTAGGTTTGGGTTAGGTCTAGGATTTGCCCTCATCAGGCTCATACTTTCGCATATTTCTCATACTTCATGGCTAGATCCTGGGCTGTTTCTGGATTGTATCACGTAGTAATGTGGTACCACGCTGAAACAGTCAATTAAACCTGGTTTCGATCAATATTTTAGAAGATAACGCAAGTTAGGTCAGGGATAGGTCTGAGATTCGCCCTAATCAGGCTCATACTTTCGCGTTTTTCACGTACTTGTTGCACTGATCCTGGGTTTTTTCTGGTTTGGATCACGTAGTAATGTGGTACCACACTGAAACAGTCGATTAGACCTGGTTTCGATCAATATTTTAGAGAATAACGCAAGTTAGGTCTGGGATAGGTCTGGGATTTGACCTCATCAGACTCATACTTTCGCACCCTTCACATACTCGTTGAACGGATCCTGGGTTATTTTCTGGTTTGGATCACATAGTAATGTGGTACCACACTTAAACAGTCGATTAAACCAGGTTTCAATCAATATTTTTGAGGATAGCGCATGTTAGGTCTAGGTTAGGCCTGGGATTTTCACTCATCAGACTCATACTTTCGCATTCTTCACATACTTGTAGAACGGATCCTGGGTTATTTCTGGTTTGGATCACGTAGTAATGTGGGACAACACTGAAACAGTCAATTAATCCTGGTTTCGATCAATATTTTAGAGAATAATTCATGTTAGGTGTAGGTTAGGTCTGGGATTTGCTCTTATCAGGCTCATTCTTTCGCATATTTCTCATACTTGATGGCTAGATCCTGGCCTTTATCTGGATTGTATAACGTAGTAATGAAGTACAACACTGAAACAGTCGATTAAACCTGGTTTCGATCAATATTTTAGAGGATAACGCAAGTTAGGTCTGGGATAGTTCTGGGATTTGACCTCATCAGACTCATACTTTCGCACACTTCACATACTCGTTGAACAGATCCTGGGTTATTTTCTGGTTTGGATCACATAGTAATGTGGTACCACAATGAAGCAGTCGATTAAACCAGGTTTCGATCAATATTTTACAGGATAACGCAAGTTAGGTCTGGGATAGGTCTGGGATTTGACCTCATCAGACTCATACTTTCGCATTCTTCACATACTTGTTGAACGGATCCTGGGTTTTTTCTGGTTTGGATCACGTAGTAATGTGGGACCACACTGAAACAGTCAATTAAACCTGGTTTCGATCAATATTTTAGAGAATAATTCATGTTAGGTCTAGGTTAGGTCTGGGATTTACTCTCATCAGGCTCATTCTTTCGCATATTACTGATACTTGATGGCTAGATCCTGGGCTTTTTCTGGATTGGATCACGTAGTAATGTGGGACCACACTGAAACAATCAATTAAACCTGGTTTCGATCAATATTTTAGAGGATAACGCAAGTTAGGTCTGGGATAGGCCTGGGATTTGCCCTCATCAGGCTCATACTCGCATATTTCTCATACTTCATGGCTAGATCCTGGGCTGTTTCTGGATTGCATCACGTAGTAATCTGGTACCACGCTGAAACAGTCAATTAAACCTGGTTTCGATCAATATTTTAGAGGATAACGCAAGTTACGTCTGGGATAGGTCTAGGATTTGCCCTCATCAGGGTCATACTGTCGCAGTTTTAACATACATGTTGAACGGATCCTGGGTTTTTTCTGGTTTGGATCACGTAGTAGTGTGGTACCACACTGAAACAGTCCATTAAACCTGGTTGCGATCAATATTTTAGAGGATAACGCATGTTAGGTCAGGGTTAGGTCTAGGATTTGCCCTCATCAGGCTCATTCTTTCGCATATTTCTCAAACTTGATGGCTAGATCCTGGGCTTTTTCTAGATTGCATCACGTAGTAATGTGGTACCACACTGAAACATTCAATTAAACGTGGTCTTGATAAATATTTTAGAGGCTAACGCATGTTAGGTCTGGGTTAGGACTAGGATTTGCCCTCATCAGGCTCATACTTTCGCACACTTCACATACTCGTTGAACAGATCCTGGGGTATTTTCTGGTTTGGATCACATAGTAATGTGGTACCACACTGAAACAGTCGATTAAACCAGGTTTCGATCAATATTTTTGAGGATAACGCAAGTTAGGTCTGGGATAGGTCTAGGATTTGCCCTCATCAGGCTCTTACTTTCGCATATTTCTCATACTTCATGGCTAGATCCTGGGCTATTTCTGGATTGGATCACGTAGTAATGTAGTACCACACTGAAACAGACAATGAAACCTCGCTCCCATCAATATTTTAGAGGACAACGCAAGTTAGGTCTAGGTAAGTCCTGAGATTTTCACTGATCAGACTCATACTTTCGCATTCTTCACATACTTGTTGAACGGATCCTGGGTTTTTTCTAGTTTGGATCTCGTAGTAATGTGGTACCACACTGAAACAGTCAATTAAACCTGGTTTCGATCAATATTTTAGAGAATAATTCATGTTAGGTCTAGGTTAGGTCAGGGATTTGCTCTCATAAGGCTCATTCTTTCGCATATTTCTCATACTTGATGGCTAGATCCTGGGCTTTTTCTGGATTGCATCACGTAGTAATGAAGTACAACACTGAAACAGTCAATTAAACCTGGTTTGGACACAATATTTTAGAGAATAATTCATGTTAGGTCTAGGTTAGGTCTGGGATTTTCACTCATCAGACTCATACTTTCGCAAGTTTTACATACTTGTTGAACGGATCCTGGGTTTCTTCTGGTTTGGATCACGTAGTCATGTGGTGCCAGACTAAAACAGTCGATTAAACCTGGTTTCGATCAATATCTTAGAGGATAACGCATGTTAGGTCTAGGTTAGGCCTGGGATTTTCACTCATCAGACTCATACTTTCGCAGTCTTTACATACTTGTTGAACGGATCCTGGGTTTTTTCTGGTTTGGATCACGTAGTAGTGTGGTACCACGCTGAAACAGTCCATTAAACCTGGTTTGGATCAATATTTTAGAGGATAACGCATGTTAGGTCTAGGTTAGGCCTGGGATTTTCACTCATCAGACTCATACTTTCGCATTCTTCACATACTTGTTGAACAGATCCTGGGTTTTTTCTGGTTTGGATCACGAAGTAGTGTGGTACCACACTGAAACAGTCCATTAAACCTGGTTTGGATCAATATTTTAGAGGATAACGCATGTTAGGTCTAGGTTAGGCCTGGGATTTTCACTCATCAGACTCATACTTTCGCAGTCTTTACATACTTGTTGAACGGATCCTGGGTTTTTTCTAGTTTGGATCTCGTAGTAATGTGGTACCACACTGAAACAGTCCATTAAACCTGGTTTGGATCAATATTTTAGAGGATAACGCATGTTAGGTCTAGGTTAGGCCTGGGATTTTCACTCATCAGACTCATACTTTCGCATTCTTCACATACTTGTTGAACGGATCCTGGGTTTTTTCTAGTTTGGATCTCGTAGTAATGTGGTACCACACTGAAACAGTCAATTAAACCTGGTTTCGATCAATATTTTAGAGAATAATTCATGTTAGGTCTAGGTTAGGTCAGGGATTTGCTCTCATAAGGCTCATTCTTTCGCATATTTCTCATACTTGATGGCTAGATCCTGGGCTTTTTCTGGATTGCATCACGTAGTAATGAAGTACAACACTGAAACAGTCAATTAAACCTGGTTTGGACACAATATTTTAGAGAATAATTCATGTTAGGTCTAGGTTAGGTCTGGGATTTTCACTCATCAGACTCATACTTTCGCAAGTTTTACATACTTGTTGAACGGATCCTGGGTTTCTTCTGGTTTGGATCACGTAGTAATGTGGTGCCAGACTAAAACAGTCGATTAAACCTGGTTTCGATCAATATCTTAGAGGATAACGCATGTTAGGTCTAGGTTAGGCCTGGGATTTTCACTCATCAGACTCATACTTTCGCAGTCTTTACATACTTGTTGAACGGATCCTGGGTTTTTTCTGGTTTGGATCACGTAGTAGTGTGGTACCACGCTGAAACAGTCCATTAAACCTGGTTTGGATCAATATTTTAGAGAATAATTCATGTTAGGTCTAGGTTAAGTCTGGGATTTACTCTCATCAGGCTCATTCTTTCGCATATTACTGATACTTGATGGCTAGATCCTTGGCTTTTTCTGGATTGGATCACGTAGTAATGTGGGACCACACTGAAACAATCAATTAAACCTGGTTTCGATCAATATTTTAGAGGATAACGCAAGTTAGGTCTGGGATAGGCCTGGGATTTGCCCTCATCAGGCTCATACTCGCATATTTCTCATACTTCATGGCTAGATCCTGGGCTGTTTCTGGATTGCATCACGTAGTAATGTGGTACCACGCTGAAACAGTCAATTAAACCTGGTTTCGATCAATATTTTAGAGGATAACGCAAGTTACGTCTGGGATAAGTCTAGGATTTGCCCTCATCAGGGTCATACTGCTGCAGTTTTAACATACATGTTGAACGGATCCTGGGTTTTTTCTGGTTTGGATCACGAGTAGTGTGGTACCACACTGAAACAGTCCATTAAACCTGGTTGCGATCAATATTTTAGAGGATAACGCATGTTAGGTCTGGGTTAGGTCTAGGATTTGCCCTCATCAGGCTCATTCTTTCGCATATTTCTCAAACTTGATGGCTAGATCCTGGGCTTTTTCTAGATTGCATCACGTAGTAATGTGGTACCACACTGAAACATTCAATTAAACGTGGTCTTGATAAATATTTTAGAGGCTAACGCATGTTAGGTCTGGGTTAGGACTAGGATTTGCCCTCATCAGGCTCATACTTTCGCACACTTCACATACTCGTTGAACAGATCCTGGGGTATTTTCTGGTTTGGATCACATAGTAATGTGGTACCACACTGAAACAGTCGATTAAACCAGGTTTCGATCAATATTTTTGAGGATAACGCAAGTTAGGTCTGGGATAGGTCTAGGATTTGCCCTCATCAGGCTCTTACTTTCACATATTTCTCATACTTCATGGCTAGATCCTGGGCTATTTCTGGATTGGATCACGTGGTAATGTAGTACCACACTGAAACAGACAATGAAACCTCGTTTCCATCAATATTTTAGAGGACAACGCAAGTTAGGTCTAGGTAAGTCCTGAGATTTTCACTGATCAGACTCATACTTTCGCATTCTTCACATACTTGTTGAACGGATCCTGGGTTTTTTCTAGTTTGGATCTCGTAGTAATGTGGTACCACACTGAAACAGTCAATTAAACCTGGTTTCGATCAATATTTTAGAGAATAAATCATGTTAGGTCTAGGTTAGGTCAGGGATTTGCTCTCATAAGGCTCATTCTTTCGCATATTTCTCATACTTGATGGCTAGATCCTGGGCTTTTTCTGGATTGCATCACGTAGTAATGAAGTACAACACTGAAACAGTCAATTAAACCTGGTTTGGACACAATATTTTAGAGAATAATTCATGTTAGGTCTAGGTTAGGTCTGGGATTTTCACTCATCAGACTCATACTTTCGCAAGTTTTACATACTTGTTGAACGGATCCTGGGTTTCTTCTGGTTTGGATCACGTAGTAATGTGGTGCCAGACTAAAACAGTCGATTAAACCTGGTTTCGATCAATATCTTAGAGGATAACGCATGTTAGGTCTAGGTTAGGCCTGGGATTTTCACTCATCAGACTCATACTTTCGCAGTCTTTACATACTTGTTGAACGGATCCTGGGTTTTTTCTGGTTTGGATGACGTAGTAGTGTGGTACCTCGCTGAAACAGTCCATTAAACCTGGTTTGGATCAATATTTTAGAGGATAACGCATGTTAGGTCCAGGTTAGGCCTGGGATTTTCACTCATCAGACTCATACTTTCGCAGTCTTTACATACTTGTTGAACGGATCCTGGGTTTTTTCTGGTTTGGATCACGTAGTAGTGTGGTACCACGCTGAAACAGTCCATTAAACCTGGTTTGGATCAATATTTTAGAGGATAACGCATGTTAGGTCTAGGTTAGGCCTGGGATTTTCACTCATCAGACTCATACTTTCGCATTCTTCACATACTTGTTGAACAGATCCTGGGTTTTTTCTGGTTTGGATCACGAAGTAGTGTGGTACCACACTGAAACAGTCCATTAAACCTGGTTTGGATCAATATTTTAGAGGATAACGCATGTTAGGTCTAGGTTAGGTCTGGGATTTGCTCTCATCAGGCTCATCCTTGCGCATATTTCTCATACTTGATGGCTAGATCCTGGGCTTTTTCTGGATTGCATCACGTAGTAATGTAGTACCACAATGAAACAGTCAATGAAACCTCGTTTCCATCAATGTTTTAGAGGACAACGCAAGTTAGGTCTAGGTAAGTCCTGAGATTTTCACTGATCAGACTCATACTTTCGCATTCTTCACATACTTGTTGAACGGATCCTGGGTTTTTTCTAGTTTGGATCTCGTAGTAATGTGGTACCACACTGAAACAGTCAATTAAACCTGGTTTCGATCAATATTTTAGAGAATAATTCATGTTAGCTCTAGGTTAGGTCAGGGATTTGCTCTCATAAGGCTCATTCTTTCGCATATTTCTCATACTTGATGGCTAGATCCTGGGCTTTTTCTGGATTGCATCACGTAGTAATGAAGTACAACACTGAAACAGTCAATTAAACCTGGTTTCGACACAATATTTTAGAGAATAATTCATGTTAGGTCTAGGTTAGGTCTGGGATTTTCACTCATCAGACTCATACTTTCGCACACTTCACATACTCGTTGAACAGATCCTGGGTTATTTTCTGGTTTGGATCACATAGTAATGTGGTACCACACTGAAGCAGTCGATTAAACCAGGTTTCGATCAATATATTACAGGATAACGCAAGTTAGGTCTGGGATAGGTCTGGGATTTGACCTCATCAGACTCATACTTTCGCAGTCTTTACATACTTATTGAACGGATCCTGGGTTTTTTCTGGTTTGGATCACGTAGTAATGAAGTACAACACTGAAACAGTCAATTAAACCTGGTTTCGACACAATATTTTAGAGAATAATTCATGTTAGGTCTAGGTTAGGTCTGGGATTTTCACTCATCAGACTCATACTTTCGCAGTCTTGACATACTTGTTGAACGGATCCTGGGTTTTTTCTGGTTTGGATCACGTAGTAATGTGGGACCACACTGAAACAGTCAATTAAACCTGGTTTCGATCAATATTTTAGGGAATAATTCATGTTAGGTCTAGGTCAGGTCTGGGATTTGCTCTCATCAGGCTCATTCTTTCGCATATTTCTCATACTTGATGGCTAGATCCTGGTCTTCTTCTCGATTGCATCACGTAGTAAAGAAGTACATCACTGAAGCAGTCAATTAAACCTGGTTTACATCATTATCTTAGAGGACAACGCAAGTTAGGCCTGGGATATGTCTGGGATTTGCCCTTATCAGGCTCATACTTTTGCGTTTTTCACATACTTGTTGAACAGATCCTGGGTTTTTTCTGGTTTGGATCACGTAGTAGTGTGGTACCACGCTGAAACAGTCCATTAAACCTGGTTTGGATCAATATTTTAGAGGATAACGCATGTTAGGTCTAGGATAGGTCTGGGATTTGCTGTCATCAGGCTCATTCTTTCGCATATTTCTCATGCTTGATGGCTAGATCCTGGGCTTTGTCTAGATTGCATCACGTAGTAATGTAGTACCACACTGAAACAGTCAATGAAACCAGGTTTCCATCAATATTTTAGAGGACAACGCAAGTTAGGTCTAGGTAAGGCCTGAGATTTTCACAGATCGGACTCATACTTTCGCATTTTTCACATACTTGTTGAACGGATCCTGGGTTTTTTCTGGTTTGGATCACGTAGTAATGTGGCACCACACTGAAACGGTCAATTAAACCTGGTTTCAATCAATATTTTAGAGAATAATTCATGTTAGGTCAAGGTTAGGTCTGGGATTTGCTCTCATCAGGCTCATTCTTTCGCATATTTCTCATACTTCATGGCTAGATCCTGGGCTGTTTCTGGATTGTATCACGTAGTTATGTGGTACCACGCTGAAACAGTCAATTAAACCTGGTTTCGCTCAATATTTTAGAGGATAACGCATGTTAGGTCTAGGTTAGGTCTGGGATTTTCTCTCATCAGGCTCATTCTTTCGCATATTTCTCATACTTGATGGCTAGATCCTGGGCTTTTTCTGGATTGCATCACGTAGTAATGTAGTACCACACTGAAACAGTCAATGAAACCTGGTTTCCATCAATATTTTAGAGGACAACGCATGTTGGGTCTAGGTTAGCCCTGGGAATTACACTCATCAGACTTATACTTTCGCATTCTTCACATACTTGTTGAACTGATCCTGGGTTTTTTCTGGTTTGGATCACGTAGTATTGTGGTACCACACTGAAACAGTCAATGAAACCTGGTTTCCATCAATATTTTAGAGGACAGCGCATGTTAGGTCTAGGTTAGGCCTGGGATTTTCACTCATCAGACTCATACTTTCGCATTCTTCACATACTTGTTGAACGGATCCTGGGTTTTTTCTGGTTTGGATCACGTAGTAATGTGGTACCACACTGAAACAGTCCATCAAACCTGGTCTTGATAAATATTTTAGACGATAACGCATGTTAGGTCTGGGATAGGTCTAGGATTTGCCCTCATCAGGCTCATACTTTCGCATATTTCTCATACTTCAAGGCTAGATCCTGGGCTGTTTCTGGATTGTATCACGTAGTAATGTGGTGCCACGCTGAAACAGTCAATTAAACCTGGTTTCGATCAATATTTTAGAGAATAATTCGTGTTAGGTCTAGGTTAGGTCTGGGATTTGCTCTTATCAGGCTCATTCTTTCGCATATTTCTCATACTTAAAGGCTAGATCCTGGGCTTTTTCTGGTTTGGATCACGAAGTAATGTGGTACCACACTGAAACATTCCATTAAACCTGGTTTCGCTCAATATTTTAGAGGATAACGCATGTAAGGTCTAGGTTAGGTCTGGGATTTGCTCTCATCAGGCTCATTCTTTCGCATATTTCTCATACTTGATGGCTAGATCCTGGGTTTTTTCTGGTTTGGATCACGTAGTAATGTGGTACCACACTGAAACAGTCGATTAAACCTGGTTTCGATCAATATTTTGGAGGATAACGCAAGTTAGGCCTGGGATAGGTCTGGGATTTGACCTCATCAGACTCATACTTTCGCAACACTTCACATACTCCTTGAACAGATCCTGGGTTATTTTCTGGTTTGGATCACATAGTAATGTAGTACCACACTGAAACAGACAATGAAACCTGGTTTCCATCAATATTTTAGAGGACAACGCATGTTAGGTCTAGGTAAGGCCTGAGATTTTCACTGATCAGACTCATACTTTCGCATTTTTCACATACTTGTTGAACGGATCCTGGGTTTTTTCTGGTTTGGATCACGTAGTAATGTGGTACCACACTGAAACGGTCAATTAAACCTGGTTTCGATCAATAGTTTAGAGAATAATTCATGTTAGGTCAAGGTTAGGTCTGGGATTTGCTCTCATCAGGCTCATTCTTTCGCATATTTCTCATACTTCATGGCTAGATCCTGGGCTGTTTCTGGATTGTATCACGTAGTAATGTGGTACCACGCTGAAACAGTCAATTAAACCTGGTTTCGCTCAATATTTTAGAGGATAACGCATGTTAGGTCTAGGTTAGGTCTGGGATTTTCTCTCATCAGGCTCATTCTTTCGCATATTTCTCATACTTGATGGCTAGATCCTGGGCTTTTTCTGGATTGCATCACGTAGTAATGTAGTACCACACTGAAACAGTCAATGAAACCTGGTTTCCATCAATATTTTAGAGGACAACGCATGTTAGGTCTAGGTTAGCCCTGGGAATTACACTCATCAGACTCATACTTTCGCATTCTTCACATACTTGTTGAACTGATCCTGGGATTTTTCTGGTTTGGATGACGTAGTAGTGTGGTACCACACTGAAACAGTCCATTATACCTGGTTTGGATCAATATTTTAGAGGATAACGCATGTTAGGTCTAGGTTAGGTCTGGGATTTTCACTCATCAGACTCATACTTTCGCAGTCTTCACATACTTGTTGAACGGATCGTGGGTTTTTTCTGGTTTGGATCACGTAGTAATGTGGTGCCAGACTAAAACAGTCGATTAAACCTGGTTTCGATCAATATCTTAGAGGACAACGCAAGTTAGGTCTGGGATATGTCTGGGATTTGCCCTCATCAGGCTCATACTTTCGCGTTTTTCACATACTTGTTGAACAGATCCTGGGTTTTTTCTGGTTTGGATCACGTAGTAGTGTGGTACCACGCTGAAACAGTCCATTAAACCTGGTTTGGATCAATATTTTAGAGGATAACGCATGTTAGGTCTAGGTTAGGCCTGGGATTTTCACTCATCAGACTCATACTTTCGCATTCTTCACATACTTGTTGAACGGATCCTGGGTTTTTTCTGGTTTGGATCACGTAGTAATGTAGCACCACACTGAAACAGACAATGAAACCTCGTTTCCATCAATATTTCAGAGGACAACGCAAGTTAGGTCTAGGTAAGTCCTGAGATTTTCACTGATCAGACTCATACTTTCGCATTCTTCACATACTTGTTGAACGGATCCTGGGTTTTTTCTAGTTTGGATCTCGTAGTAATGTGGTACCACACTGAAACAGTCAATTAAACCTGGTTTCGATCAATATTTTAGAGAATAATTCATGTTAGGTCTAGGTTAGGTCAGGGATTTGCTCTCATAAGGCTCATTCTTTCGCATATTTCTCATACTTGATGGCTAGATCCTGGGCTTTTTCTGGATTGCATCACGTAGTAATGAAGTACAACACTGAAACAGTCAATTAAACCTGGTTTGGACACAATATTTTAGAGAATAATTCATGCTAGGTCTAGGTTAGGTCTGGGATTTTCACTCATCAGACTCATACTTTCGCAGTCTTTACATACTTGTTGAACGGATCCTGGGTTTTTTCTGGTTTGGATAACGTAGTAGTGTGGTACCACACTGAAACAGACAATGAAACCTCGTTTCCATCAATATTTCAGAGGACAACGCAAGTTAGGTCTAGGTAAGTCCTGAGATTTTCACTGATCAGACTCATACTTTCGCATTCTTCACATACTTGTTGAACGGATCCTGGGTTTTTTCTAGTTTGGATCTCGTAGTAATGTGGTACCACACTGAAACAGCCCATTAAACCTGGTTTGGATCAATATTTTAGAGGATAACGCATGTTAGGTCTAGGTTAGGTCTGGGATTTGCTCGCATCAGGCTCATCCTTGCGCATATTTCTCATACTTGATGGCTAGATCCTGGGCTTTTTCTGGATTGCATCACGTAGTAATGTAGTACCACAATGAAACAGTCAATGAAACCTCGTTTCCATCAATATTTTAGAGGACAACGCAAGTTAGGTCTAGGTAAGTCCTGAGATTTTCACTGATCAGACTCATACTTTCGCATTCTTCACATACTTGTTGAACGGATCCTGGGTTTTTTCTAGTTTGGATCTCGTAGTAATGTGGTACCACACTGAAACAGTCAATTAAACCTGGTTTCGATCAATATTTTAGAGAATAATTCATGTTAGCTCTAGGTTAGGTCAGGGATTTGCTCTCATAAGGCTCATTCTTTCGCATATTTCTCATACTTGATGGCTAGATCCTGGGCTTTTTCTGGATTGCATCACGTAGTAATGAAGTACAACACTGAAACAGTCAATTAAACCTGGTTTCGACACAATATTTTAGAGAATAATTCATGTTAGGTCTAGGTTAGGTCTGGGATTTTCACTCATCAGACTCATACTTTCGCACACTTCACATACTCGTTGAACAGATCCTGGGTTATTTTCTGGTTTGGATCACATAGTAATGTGGTACCACACTGAAGCAGTCGATTAAACCAGGTTTCGATCAATATATTACAGGATAACGCAAGTTAGGTCTGGGATAGGTCTGGGATTTGACCTCATCAGACTCATACTTTCGCAGTCTTTACATACTTGTTGAACGGATCCTGGGTTTTTTCTGGTTTGGATCACGTAGTAATGAAGTACAACACTGAAACAGTCAATTAAACCTGGTTTCGACACAATATTATAGAGAATAATTCATGTTAGGTCTAGGTTAGGTCTGGGATTTTCACTCATCAGACTCATACTTTCGCAGTCTTTACATACTTGTTGAACGGATCCTGGGTTTTTTCTGGTTTGGATCACGTAGTAATGTGGGACCACACTGAAACAGTCAATTAAACCTGGTTTCGATCAATATTTTAGGGAATAATTCATGTTAGGTCTAGGTCAGGTCTGGGATTTGCTCTCATCAGGCTCATTCTTTCGCATATTTCTCATACTTGATGGCTAGATCCTGGTCTTCTTCTCGATTGCATCACGTAGTAAAGAAGTACATCACTGAAGCAGTCAATTAAACCTGGTTTACATCATTATCTTAGAGGACAACGCAAGTTAGGCCTGGGATATGTCTGGGATTTGCCCTCATCAGGCTCATACTTTTGCGTTTTTCACATACTTGTTGAACAGATCCTGGGTTTTTTCTGGTTTGGATCACGTAGTAGTGTGGTACCACGCTGAAACAGTCCATTAAACCTGGTTTGGATCAATATTTTAGAGGATAACGCATGTTAGGTCTAGGATAGGTCTGGGATTTGCTGTCATCAGGCTCATTCTTTCGCATATTTCTCATGCTTGATGGCTAGATCCTGGGCTTTGTCTAGATTGCATCACGTAGTAATGTAGTACCACACTGAAACAGTCAATGAAACCAGGTTTCCATCAATATTTTAGAGGACAACGCAAGTTAGGTCTAGGTAAGGCCTGAGATTTTCACAGATCGGACTCATACTTTCGCATTTTTCACATACTTGTTGAACGGATCCTGGGTTTTTTCTGGTTTGGATCACGTAGTAATGTGGCACCACACTGAAACGGTCAATTAAACCTGGTTTCAATCAATATTTTAGAGAATAATTCATGTTAGGTCAAGGTTAGGTCTGGGATTTGCTCTCATCAGGCTCATTCTTTCGCATATTTCTCATACTTCATGGCTAGATCCTGGGCTGTTTCTGGATTGTATCACGTAGTTATGTGGTACCACGCTGAAACAGTCAATTAAACCTGGTTTCGCTCAATATTTTAGAGGATAACGCATGTTAGGTCTAGGTTAGGTCTGGGATTTTCTCTCATCAGGCTCATTCTTTCGCATATTTCTCATACTTGATGGCTAGATCCTGGGCTTTTTCTGGATTGCATCACGTAGTAATGTAGTACCACACTGAAACAGTCAATGAAACCTGGTTTCCATCAATATTTTAGAGGACAACGCATGTTGGGTCTAGGTTAGCCCTGGGAATTACACTCATCAGACTTATACTTTCGCATTCTTCACATACTTGTTGAACTGATCCTGGGTTTTTTCTGGTTTGGATCACGTAGTATTGTGGTACCACACTGAAACAGTCAATGAAACCTGGTTTCCATCAATATTTTAGAGGACAGCGCATGTTAGGTCTAGGTTAGGCCTGGGATTTTCACTCATCAGACTCATACTTTCGCATTCTTCACATACTTGTTGAACGGATCCTGGGTTTTTTCTGGTTTGGATCACGTAGTAATGTGGTACCACACTGAAACAGTCCATTAAACCTGGTCTTGATAAATATTTTAGAGGATAACGCATGTTAGGTCTGGGTTAGGTCTTGGATTTGCCCTCATCAGGCTCATACTTTCGCATATTTCTCATACTTCAAGGCTAGATCCTGGGCTGTTTCTGGATTGTATCACGTAGTAATGTGGTACCACGCTGAAACAGTCAATTAAACCTGGTTTCGATCAATATTTTAGAGAATAATTCGTGTTAGGTCTAGGTTAGGTCTGGGATTTGCTCTTATCAGGCTCATTCTTTCGCATATTTCTCATACTTGATGGCTAGATCCTGGGTTATTTTCTAGTTTGGATCACATAGTAATGTGACGCCACACTGAAACAGTGGATTAAACCAGGTCTCGATCAATATTTCAGAGGATAACGCATGTTAGGTCTAGGTTAGGCCTGGGATTTTCACTCATCAGACTCATACTTTCGCATTCTTCACATACTTGTTGAACGGATCCTGGGTTTTTTCTGGTTTGGATCACGTAGTAAAGTGGTACCGCTCTGAAACATTCAATGAAACCTGGTCTGGATAAATATTTTAGAGGGTAACGCATCTTAGGTCTGGGTTAGGTCTAAGATTTGCCCTCATCAGGCTCACAGTTTCGCGTTTTTCACATACTTGTTGAACAGATCCTGGGTTTTTTCTGGTTTGGATCACGAAGTAGTGTGGTAACACACTGAAACAGTCAATGAAACCTGGTTTCCATCAATATTTTACAGGATAACGCATGTTAGATCAAGGTTAGGTCTGGGATTTGCTCTCATCAGGCTCATTCTTTGCATATTTCTCATACTTGATGGCTAGATCCTGGGCTTTTTCTGGATTGCATCACGTAGTAATGTAGTACCACACTGAAACAGACAATGAAACCTGGTTTCCATCAATATTTTAGAGGACAACGCATGTTAGGTCTAGGTAAGGCCTGAGATTTTCACTGATCAGACTCATACTTTCGCATTTTTCACATACTTGTTGAACGGATCCTGGGTTTTTTCTGGTTTGGATCACGTAGTAATGTGGTACCACACTGAAACGGTCAATTAAACCTGGTTTCGATCAATATTTTAGAGAATAATTCATGTTAGGTCAAGGTTAGGTCTGGGATTTGCTCTCATCAGGCTCATTCTTTCGCATATTTCTCATACTTCATGGCTAGATCCTGGTCTGTTTCTGGATTGTATCACGTAGTAATGTGGTACCACGCTGAAACAGTCAATTAAACCTGGTTTCGCTCAATATTTTAGAGGATAACGCATGTTAGGTCTAGGTTAGGTCTGGGATTTTCTCTCATCAGGCTCATTCTTTCGCATATTTCTTATACTTGATGGCTAGATCCTGGGCTTTTTCTGGATTGCATCACGTAGTAATGTAGTACCACACTGAAACAGTCAATGAAACCTGGTTTCCATCAATATTTTAGAGGACAACGCATGTTAGGTCTAGGTTAGCCCTGGGAATTACACTCATCAGACTCATACTTTCGCATTCTTCACATACTTGTTGAACTGGTCCTGGGTTTTTTCTAGTTTGGATCACGTAGTATTGTGGTACCACACTGAAACAGTCGATTAAACCTGGTTTCGATCAATATTTTAGAGGACAACGCATGTTAGGTCTAGGTTAGCCCTGGGAATTACACTCATCAGACTCATAGTTTCGCATTCTTCACATACTTGTTGAACTGATCCTGGGTCTTTTCTGGTTTGGATCACGTAGTAATGTGGTACCACACTGAAACAGTCCATTAAACCTGGTCTTGATAAATATTTTAGAGGATAACGCATGTTAGGTCTGGGTTAGGTCTAGGATTTGCCCTCATCAGGCTCATACTTTCGCATATTTCTCATACTTCATGGCTAGATCCTGGGCTATTTCTGGATTGGATCACGAAGTAGTGTGGTACCACACTGAAACAGTCCATTAAACCTGGTTTCACTCAATATTTTAGAGGATAACGCATGTTATGTCTAGGTTAGGTCAGGGATTTGCTCTCATCAGGCTCATTCTTTCGCATATTTCTCATACTTCATGGCTAGATCCTGGGCTTCTTCTGGATTGCATCACGTAGTAATGAAGTACAACACTGAAACAGTCAATTAAACCTGGTTTCCATCAATATCTTAGAGGACAACGCAAGTTAGGTCTGGGATAGGTCTTGGATTTGCCCTCATCAGGCTCATACTGTCGCGTTTTTCAGATACTTGTTGAACAGATCCTTGGTTTTTTCTGGTTTGGATCACGTAGTATTGTGGTACCACACAGAAACAGTCGATTAAAGCTGGTTTCGATCAATATTTTTGGGGATAACGCATGTTAGGTCGAGGTTAGCCCTGGGAATTACACTCATCAGACTCATAGTTTCGCATTCTTCACATACTTGTTGAACTGATCCTGGGTCTTTTCTGGTTTGGATCACGTAGTAATGTGGTACCACACTGAAACAGTCCATTAAACCTGGTCTTGATAAATATTTTAGAGGATAACGCATGTTAGGTCTGGGTTAGGTCTAGGATTTGCCCTCATCAGGCTCATACTTTCGCATATTTCTCATACTTCATGGCTAGATCCTGGGCTATTTCTGGATTGGATCACGAAGTAGTGTGGTACCACACTGAAACAGTCCATTAAACCTGGTTTCACTCAATATTTTAGAGGATAACGCATGTTATGTCTAGGTTAGGTCAGGGATTTGCTCTCATCAGGCTCATTCTTTCGCATATTTCTCATACTTCATGGCTAGATCCTGGGCTTCTTCTGGATTGCATCACGTAGTAATGAAGTACCACACTGAAACAGTCCATTAAACCTGGTCTTGATAAATATTTTAGAGGATGACGCATGTTAGGTCTGGGTTAGGTCTAGGATTTGCCCTCATCAGGCTCATACTTTCGCATATTTCTCATACTTCATGGCTAGATCCTGGGCTTCTTCTGGATTGCATCACGTAGTAATGTGGTACCACACAGAAACAGTCGATTAAAGCTGGTTTCGATCAATATTTTTGGGGATAACGCATGTTAGGTCGAGGTTAGGCCTGGGATTTTCACTCATCAGACTCATACTTTCGCATTCTTCACATACTTGTTGAACGGATCCTGGGTTTTTTCTGGTTTGGATCACGTAGTAATGTGGGACCACACTGAAACAGTCAATTAAACCTGGTTTCGATCAATATTTTAGAGAATAGTTCATGTTAGTTCTAGGTTAGGTCTGGGATTTGCTCTCATCAGGCTCATTCTTTCGAATATTTCTCATACATGTTGAACAGATCCTGGGTTTTTTCTGGTTTGGATCACGTAGTAATGTGGGACCACACTGAAACAATCAATTAAACCTGGTCTTGATAAATATTTTAGAGGGTAACGCATGTTAGTTCTGGGTTAGGTCTAGGATTTGCCCTCATCAGGCTCATACTTTCGCATATTTCTCATACTTCATGGCTAGATCCTGGTCTATTTCTGGATTGGATCACGTAGTAAAGTGATACCACACTGAAACGTATAATGAAACCTGATCTGGATAAATATTTTAGAGGATAACGCATCTTAGGTCTGGGTTAGGTCTACGATTCGCCCACATCAGGCTCACAGTTTAGAGTTTTTCACATACTTCTTGAACCGATCCTGGGTTTTTTCTGGTTTGGATCACGAAGTAGTGTGGTACCACACTGAAACAGTCAATTAAACCTGGTTTCGATCAATATTTTAGAGAATAATTCATGTTAGGTCTAGGTTAGGTCTGGGATTTTCACTCATCAGACTCATACTTTCGCAGTCTTTACATACTTGTTGAACGGATTCTGGGTTTTTTCTGGTTTGGAACACGTAGTAATGTGGTGCCAGACTAAAACAGTCGATTAAACCTGGTTTCGATCAATATCTTAGAGGACAACGCAAGTTAGGTCTGGGATATGTCTGGGATTTGCCCTCATCAGGCTCATACTTTCGCGTTTTTCACATACTTGTTGAACGGATCCTGGGTTTTTTCTGGTTTGGATCACGTAGTAATGTGGTACCACACTGAAACAGTCAATTAAACCTGGTTTCCATCAATATCTTAGAGGACAACGCAAGTTAGGTCTGGGATATGTCTGGGGTTTGCCCTCATCAGGCTCATACTTTCGCGTTTTTCACATACTTGTTGAACAGATCCTGGGTTTTTTCTGGTTTGGATCACGTAGTAGTGTGGTGCCACGCTGAAACAGTCCATTAAACCTGGTCTTGATAAATATTTTAGAGGATAACGCATGTTAGGTCTGGGTTAGGTCTAGGATTTGCCCTCATCAGGCTCATACTTTCGCATATATCTCATACTTCAAGGCTAGATCCTGGGCTGTTTCTGGATTGTATCACGTAGTAATGTGGGACCACGCTGAAACAGTCAATTAACCCTGGTTTCGATCAATATTTTAGAGGATAACGCAAGTTAGGTCTAGGTTAGGTCTGGGATTTGCTCTCATCAGGTCCATTCTTTCGCATATTTCTCATACTTGATGGCTAGATCCTGGGTTTTTCTGGTTTAGATCACGTAGTAATGTGGTACCACACTGAAACAGTCGATTAAACCTGGTTTCGATTAATATTTTAGAGGATAACGCATGTTAGGTCTAGGTTAGGCCTGGGATTTTCACTCATCAGACTCATACTTTCGCATTCTTCACATACTTGTTGAACGGATCCTGGGTTTTTTCTGGTTTGGATCACGTAGTAATGTGGGACCACACTGAAACAGTCAATTAAACCTGGTTTCGATCAATATTTTAGAGAATAATTCATGTTAGGTCTAGGTTAGGTCTGGGATTTGCTCTCATCAGGCTCATACTTTCGCGTTTTTCACATACTTGTTGAACAGATCCTGGGTTTTTTCTGGTTTGGATCACGTGGTAGTGTGGTACCACACTGAAACAGTCCATTATACCTGGTTTGGGTCAATATTTTAGAGGATAACGCATGTTAGGTGTAGGTTAGGTCTGGGATTTTCACTCCTCAGACTCATACTTTAGCAGTCTTCACATACTTGTTGAACGGATCGTGGGTTTTTTCTGGTTTGGATCACGTAGTAATGTGGTACCACACTGAAACAGTCGATTAAACCTGGTTTCGATCAATATTTTAGAGGATAACGCAAGTTAAGTCTGGGATTGGTCTGGGATTTGACATCATCAGACTCATACTTTCGCACACTTCACATACTCGTTGAACAGATCCTGGGTTATTTTCTGGTTTGGATCACGTAGTAGTGTGGTACCACGCTGAAACAGTCCATTAAACCTGGTTTGGATCAATATTTTAGAGGATAACGCATGTTAGGTCTAGGTCAGGTCTGGGATTTGCTCTCATCAGGCTCATTCTTTCGCATATTTCTCATACTTGGTGGCTAGATCCTGGGCTTCTTCTGGATTGCATCACGTAGTAATGAAGTACAACACTGAAACAGTCAATTAAACCTGGTTTCCATCAATATCTTAGAGGACAACGCAAGTTAGGTCTGGGATATGCCTGGGATTTGCCCTCATCAGGCTCATACTTTCGCGTTTTTCACATACTTGTTGAACGGATCCTGGGTTTTTTCTGGTTTGGATCACGTAGTAATGTGGGACCACACTGAAACAGTCAATTAAACCTGGTCTTGATAAATATTTTAGAGGATAACGCAAGTTAGGTCTGGGATTGGCCTGGGATTTGATATCATCAGACTCATACTTTCGCACACTTCACATACTCGTTGAACAGATCCTGGGTTATTTTCTGATTTGGATCACATAGTAATGTGGTACCACACTGAAACAGTCGATTAAACCAGGTTTCGATCAATATTTTTGAGGATAACGCATGTTAGGTCTAGGTTAGGCCTGGGATTTTCACTCATCAGACTCATACTTTTGCATTCTTCACATACTTGTTGAACGGATCCTGGGTTTTTTCTGGTTTGGATCACGTAGTAATGTGGGACCATACTGAAACAGGCAATTAAACCTGGTTTCGATCAATATTTTAGAGAATAATTCATGTTATGTCTGGGATATGTCTGGGATTTGCCCTCATCAGGCTCATACTTTCGCGTTTTTCACATACTTGTTGAACAGATCCTGGGTTTTTTCTGGTTTGGATCACGTAGTAATGTGGGACCACACTGAAACAATCAATTAAACCTGGTCTTGATAAATATTTTAGAGGATAACGCAAGTTAGGTCTGGGATTGGCCTGGGATTTGACCTCATCAGACTCATACTTTCGCATTCTTCACATACTTGTTGAACTGATCCTGGGTTTTTTCTGGTTTGGATCACGTAGTAATGTGGTACCACACTGAAACGGTCAATTAAACCTGGTTTCGATCAAAATTTTAGAGGATAACGCAAGTTAGGTCTGGGATAGGTCTGGGATTTGACCTCATCAGACTCATACTTTCGCACACTTCACATACTCGTTGAACAGATCCTGGGCTATTTTCTGGTTTGGATCACATAGTAATGTGGTACCACACTGAAACAGTCGATTAAACCAGGTTTCGATCAATATTTTAGAGGAGAACGCATGTTAGGTCTAGGTTAGGCCTGGGATTTTCACTCATCAGTCTCATACTTTCGCATTCTTCACATTCTTGTTGAACGGATCCTGGGTTTTTTCTGGTTTGGATCACGTAGTAATGTGGGACCACACTAAAACAGTCAATTAAACCAGGTTTCGATCAATATTTTAGAGAATAATTCATGTTAGGTCAAGGTTAGGTCTGGTATTTGCACTCATCAGGCTCATTCTTTAGCATATTTCTCATACTTCAGGGCTAGATGCTGGGCTGTTTCTGGATTGTGTCACGTAGTAATGAGGTACCACGCTGAAACAGTCAATTAAACCTGGATTCGATCTATATTTTAGAGGATAACGCAAGTTAGGTCTGGGATAGGTCTAGGATTTGCCCTCATCAGGCTCTTACTTTCGCATATTTCTCATACTTCATGGCTAGATCCTGGGCTATTTCTGGATTGGTTCACGTAGTAAAGTGGTACCACACTGAAACATTCAATGAAACCTGGTCTGGATAAATATTTTAGAGGGTAACGCATCTTAGGTCTGGGTTAGGTCTAAGATTTGCCCTCATCAGGCTCACAGTTTCGCGTTTTTCACATACTTGTTGAACAGATCCTGGGTTTTTTCTGGTTTGGATCACGTAGTAGTGTGGTACCACACTGAAACAGTCCATTAAACCTGGTTTCGATCAATATTTTAGAGAATAATTCAAGTTAGGCCATGGTTAGGTCTGGTATTTGCACTCATCAGGCTCATTCTTTCGCATATTTCTCATACTTCATGGCTAGATGCTGGGCTGTTTCTGGATTGCGTCACGTAGTAATGCGGTACCACGCTGAAACAGTCAATTAAACCTGGATTCGATCAATATTTTAGAGGATAACGCATCTTAGGTCTGGGTTAGGTCTAAGATTTGCCCTCATCAGGCTCACAGTTTCGCGTTTTTCACATACTTGTTGAACAGATCCTGGGTTTTTTCTGGTTTGGATCACGTAGTAGTGTGGTACCACACTGAAACAGTCCATTAAACCTGGTTTCGATCAATATTTTAGAGAATATTTCAAGTTAGGCCATGGTTAGGTCTGGGATTTGTCCTCATCAGGCTCATTCTTTCGCATATTTCTCAAACTTGATGGCTAGATCCTGGGCTTTTTCTGGATTGCATCACGTAGTAATGTGGTACCACACTGAAACATTCAATTAAACCTGGTCTTGACAAATATTTTAGAGGCTAACGCATGTTAGATCTGGGTTAGGTCTAGGATTTGCCCTCATCAGGCTCATACTTTCGCATATTTCTCATACTTCATGGCTAGATCCTGGGCTTTTTCTGGAATGCATCACGTAGTAATGAAGTACAACACTGAAACAGTCAATTAAACCTGGTTTACATCAATATCTTAGAGGACAACGCAAGTTAGGTCTGGGATAGGTCTTGGATTTGCCCTCATCAGGCTCATACTTTCGCGTTTTTCACATACTTCTTGAACAGATCCTGGGTCTTTTCTGGTTTGGATCACGTAGTAGTGGGGTACCACACTGAAAGAGTCCATTATACCTGGTTTGGATCAATATTTTAGAGGATAACGCATGTTAGGTCTAGGTTTGGTCTGGGATTTTCACTCATCAGACTCATACTTTCGCAGTCTTCACATACCTGTTGAAAGGATCCTGGGTTTTTTCTGGTTTGGATCACGTAGTAATGTGGGACCACACTGAAACAGTCAATTAAACCTGGTTTCGTTCAATATTTTAGAGAATAATTCATGTTAGGTCCAGGCCAGGTCTGGGATTTGCTCTCATCAGGCTCATTCTTTCGCATATTTCTCATACTTGATGGCTAGATCCTGGGCTTTTTCTGGATTGCATCACGTAGTAACGAAGTACAACACTGAAACAGTCAATTAAACCTGGTTTCCATCAATATCTTAGAGGACAACGCAAGTTAGGTCTGGGATATGTCTGGGATTTGCCCTCATCAGGCTCATACTTTCGCGTTTTTCACATACTTGTTGAACAGATCCTGGGTTTTTTCTGGTTTGGATCACGTAGTAGTGTGGTACCACGCTGAAACAGTCCATTAAACCTGGTTTGGATCAATATTTTACAGGATAACGCATGTTAGGTCTAGGTTAGGCCTGGGATTTTCACTCATCAGACTCATACTTTCGCATTCTTCACATACTTGATGGCTAGATCCTGGGTTTTTTCTGGTTTGGATCACGTAGAAATGTGGTACCACACTGAAACAGTCGATTAAACCTGGTTTCGATCAATATTTTAGAGGATAACGCAAGTTAAGTCAGGGAATGGTCTGGAATTTGACCTCATCAGACTCTTACTTTCGCACACTTCACATACTCGTTGAACGGATCCTGGGTTATTTTCTGCTTTGGATCACATAGTAATGTGGTACCACACTGAAACAGTCGATTAAACCAGGTTTCGATCAATATTTTAGAGGATAACGCATGTTAGGTCTAGGTTTGGTCTGGGATTTTCACTCATCAGACTCATACTTTCGCAGTCTTCACATACCTGTTGAAAGGATCCTGGGTTTTTTCTGGTTTGGATCACGTAGTAATGTGGGACCACACTGAAACAGTCAATTAAACCTGGTTTCGTTCAATATTTTAGAGAATAATTCATGTTAGGTCCAGGCCAGGTCTGGGATTTGCTCTCATCAGGCTCATTCTTTCGCATATTTCTCATACTTGATGGCTAGATCCTGGGCTATTTCTGGATTGGATCACGTAGTAATGTGGTACCACACTGAAACTGTCAATTAAACCTGGTTTCGATCAATATTTTAGAGGATAACGCAAGTTAGGTCTGGGATATGTCTGGGATTTGCCCTCATCAGGCTCATACTTTCGCGTTTTTCACAAACTTGTTGAACAGATCCTGGGTTTTTTCTGGTTTGGATCACGTAGTAGTGTGGTACCACGCTGAAACAGTCCATTAAACCTGGTTTGGATCAATATTTTAGAGGATAACGCATGTTAGGTCTAGGTTAGGTCTGGGATTTTCACTCATCAGAATCATACTATCGCATTCTTCACATACTTGTTGAACGGATCCTGGGTTTTTTCTGGTTTGGATCACGTAGTAATGTGGTACCACACTGAAACAGACGATTAAACCTGGTTTCGATCAATATTTTAAAGGATAACGCAAGTTAGGTCTGGGAATGGTCTGGGATTTGACCTCATCAGACTCATACTTTCGCAACACTTCACATACTCCTTGAACAGATCCTGGGTTATTTTCTGGTTTGGATCACGTAGTAATGTGGTACCACACTAAAACGGTCAATTAAACCTGGTTTCCATCAATATCTTAGAGGACAACGCAAGTTAGGTCTGGGAAAGGTCAAGGATTTGCCCTCATCAGGCTCTTACTTTCGCATATTTCTCATACTTCATGGCTAGATCCTGGGCTATTTCTGGATTGGATCACGTAGTAAAGTGGTACCACACTGAAACATTCAATGAAACCTGGTCTGGATAAATATTTTAGAGGGTAACGCATCTTAGGTCACGGTTAGGTCTAAGATTTGCCCTCATCAGGCTCACAGTTTCGCGTTTTTCACATACTTGTTGAACAGATCCTGGGTTTTTTCTGGTTTGGATCACGAAGCAGGGTGGTACCACGCTGAAACACTCAATTAAACCTGGATTCGATCAATATTTTAGAGGATAACGCATGTTAGGTCTAGGTTAGGCCTGGGATTTTCACTCATCAGACTCATACTTTCGCATTCTTCACATACTTGATGGCTAGATCCTGGGTTTTTTCTGGTTTGGATCACGTAGTAATGTGGTACCACACTGAAACGGTCAATTAAACCTGGTTTCGATCAATATTTTAGAGAATAATTCATGTTAGGTCAAGGTTAGGTCTGGGATTTGCCCTCATCAGGCTCATTCTTTCGCATATTTCTCAAACTTGATGGCTAGATCCTGGGCTTTTTCTGGATTGCATCACGTAGTAATGTGGTACCACACTGAAACATTCAATTAATCCTGGTCTTGACAAATATTTTAGAGGCTAACGCATGTTAGATCTGGGTTAGGTCTAGGATTTGCCCTCATCAGGCTCATACTTTCGCATATTTCTCATACTTCATGGCTAGATCCTCGGCTTTTTCTGGAATGCATCACGTAGTAATGAGGTACAACACTGAAACAGTCAATTAAACCTGGTTTACATCAATATCTTAGAGGACAACGCAAGTTAGGTCTGGGATAGGTCTTGGATTTGCCCTCATCAGGCTCACAGTTTCGCGTTTTTCACACACTTGTTGAACAGATCCTGGGTTTTTTCTGGTTTGGATTACGTAGTAGTGTGGTACCACACTGAAAGAGTCCATTATACCTGGTTTGGATCAATATTTTAGAGGATAACGCATGTTAGGTCTAAGTTAGGTCTGGGATTTTCACTCATCAGACTCATACTTTCGCAGTCTTCACATACCTGTTGAACGGATCCTGGGTTTCTTCTGGTTTGGATCACGTAGTAATGTGGTACCACACTGAAACAGTCGATTAAAACTGGTTTCGATCAATATTTTAGAGGATACAGCAAGTTAAGTCTGGGATTGGTCTGGGATTTGACCTCATCAGACTCATACTTTCGCACAGTTCACATACTCGTTGAACAGATCCTGGGTTATTTTCTGGTTTGGATCACATAGTAATGTGGTACCACACTGAAACAGACGATTAAACCAGGTTTCGATCAATATTTTTGAGGATAACGCATGTTAGGTCTAGGTTAGGCCTGGGATTTTCACTCATCAGACTCATACTTTCGCATTCTTCACATACTTGTTGAAAGGATCCTGGGTTTTTTCTGGTTTGGATCACGTAGTAATGTGGGACCACACTGAAACAGTCAATTAAACCTGGTTTCGATCAATATTTTAGAGAATAATTCATGTTAGGTCCAGGCCAGGTCTGGGATTTGCTCTCATCAGGCTCATTCTTTCGCATATTTCTCATACTTGATGGCTAGATCCTGGGCTTTTTCTGGATTGCATCACGTAGTAACGAAGTACAACACTGAAACAGTCAATTAAACCTGGTTTCCATCAATATCTTAGAGGACAACGCAAGTTAGGTCTGGGATATGTCTGGGATTTGCCCTCATCAGGCTCATACTTTCGCGTTTTTCACATACTTGTTGAACAGATCCTGGGTTTTTTCTGGTTTGGATCACGTAGTAGTGTGGTACCACGCTGAAACAGTCCATTAAACCTGGTTTGGATCAATATTTTAGAGGATAACGCATGTTAGGTCTAGGTTAGGCCTGGGATTTTCACTCATCAGACTCATACTTTCGCATTCTTCACATACTTGATGGCTAGATCCTGGGTTTTTTCTGGTTTGGATCACGTAGAAATGTGGTACCACACTGAAACAGTCGATTAAACCTGGTTTCGATCAATATTTTAGAGGATAACGCAAGTTAAGTCAGGGAATGGTCTGGGATTTGACCTCATCAGACTCTTACTTTCGCACACTTCACATACTCGTTGAACGGATCCTGGGTTATTTTCTGGTTTGGATCACATAGTAATGTGGTACCACACTGAAATAGTCGATTAAACCAGGTTTCGATCAATATTTTTGAGGATAACGCATGTTAGGTCTAGGTTAGGCCTGGGTTTTTCACTCATCAGACTCATACTTTCGCATTCTTCACGTACTTGTTGAACGGATCCTGGGTTTTTTCTGGTTTGGATCAGGTAGTAATGTGGGACCACACTGAAACAGTCAATTAAACCTGGTTTCGATCAATATTTTAGAGAATAATTCATGTTAGGTCTAGGTTAGGCCTGGGATTTGCCCTCGTCAGGCTCATACTTTCGCATATTTCTCATACTTCATGGCTAGATCCTGGGCTATTTCTGGATTGGATCACGTAGTAATGTGGTACCACACTGAAACTGTCAATTAAACCTGGTTTCGATCAATATTTTAGAGGATAACGCAAGTTAGGTCTGGGATATGTCTGGGATTTGCCCTCATCAGGCTCATACTTTCGCGTTTTTCACACACTTGTTGAACAGATCCTGGGTTTTTTCTGGTTTGGATCACGTAGTAGTGTGGTACCACGCTGAAACAGTCCATTAAACCTGGTTTGGATCAATATTTTAGAGGATAACGCATGTTAGGTCTAGGTTAGGTCTGGGATTTTCACTCATCAGAATCATACTATCGCATTCTTCACATACTTGTTGAACGGATCCTGGGTTTTTTCTGGTTTGGATCACGTAGTAATGTGGTACCACACTGAAACAGTCGATTAAACCTGGTTTCGATCAATATTTTAGAGGATAACGCAAGTTAGGTCTGGGAATGGTCTGGGATTTGACCTCATCAGACTCATACTTTCGCAACACTTCACATACTCCTTGAACAGATCCTGGGTTATTTTCTGGTTTGGATCACGTAGTAATGTGGTACCACACTAAAACGGTCAATTAAACCTGGTTTCCATCAGTATCTTAGAGGACAACGCAAGTTAGGTCTGGGATAGGTCTAGGATTTGCCCTCATCAGGCTCTTACTTTCGCATATTTCTCATACTTCATGGCTAGATCCTGGGCTATTTCTGGATTGGATCACGTAGTAAAGTGGTACCACACTGAAACATTCAATGAAACCTGGTCTGGATAAATATTTTAGAGGGTAACGCATCTTAGGTCTGGGTTAGGTCTAAGATTTGCCCTCATCAGGCTCACAGTTTCGCGTTTTTCACATACTTGTTGAACAGATCCTGGGTTTTTTCTAGTTTGGATCACGAAGTAGGGTGGTACCACACTGAAACAGTCAATGAAACCTGGTTTCCATCAATATTTTAGAGGATAACGCACGTTAGGTCTAGGTTAGGTCTGGGATTTGCTCTCATCAGGCTCATTCTTTCGCATATTTCTCATACTTGATGGCTAGATCCTGGGCTTTTTCTGGATTGCATCACGTAGTAATGCAGTACCACACTGAAACAGACAATGAAACCTGGTTTCCATCAATATTTTAGAGGACAACGCATGTTAGGTCTAGGTAAGGCCTGAGATTTTCACTGATCGGACTCATACTTTCGCATTTTTCACATACTTGTTGAACGGATCCTGGGTTTTTTCTGGTTTGGATCACGTAGTAATGTGGTACCACACTGAAACGGTCAATTAAACCTGGTTTCGATCAATATTTTAGAGAATAATTCATGTTAGGTCAAGGTTAGGTCTGGGATTTGCCCTCATCAGGCTCATTCTTTCGCATATTTCTCAAACTTGATGGCTAGATCCTGGGCTTTTTCTGGATTGCATCACGTAGTAATGTGGTACCACACTGAAACATTCAATTAAACCTGGCCTTGACAAATGTTTTAGAGGCTAACGCATGTTAGGTCTGGGTTAGGTCTAGGATTTGCCCTCATCAGGCTCATACTTTCGCATTTATCACATACTTGTTGAACGGATCCTGGGTTTTTTCTGGTTTGGATCACGTAGTAATGTGGTACCACACTGAAACGGTCAATTAAACCTGGTTTCGATCAATATTTTAGAGAATAATTCATGTTAGGTCTAGGTCAGGTCTGGGATTTGCTCTCATCAGGCTCATTCTTTCGCATATTTCTCATACTTGATGGCTAGATCCTGCGCTTTTTCTGGATTGCATCACGTAGTAACGAAGTACAACACTGAAACAGTCAATTAAACCTGGTTTCCATCAATATCTTAGAGGACAACGCAAGTTAGGTCTGGGATATGTCTGGGATTTGCCCTCATCAGGCTCATACATTCGCGTTTTTCACATACTTGTTGAACAGATCCTGGGTTTTTTCTGGTTTGGATCACGTAGTAGTGTGGTACCACGCTGAAACAGTCCATTAAACCTGGTTTGGATCAATATTTTAGAGGATAACGCATGTTAGGTCTAAGTTAGGCCTGGGATTTTCACTCATCAGACTCATACTTTCGCATTCTTCACATACTTGATGGCAAGATCCTGGGTTTTTTCTGGTTTGGATCACGTAGTAATGTGGTACCACACTGAAACAGTCGATTAAACCTGGTTTCGATCAATATTTTAGAGGATAACGCATGTTAGGTCTAGGTTAGGTCTGGGATTTTCACTCATCAGACTCATACTTTCGCAGTCTTCACATACCTGTTGAACGGATCCTGGGTTTTTTCTGGTTTGGATCACGTAGTAATGTGGTACCACACTGAAACAGTCGATTAAAACTGGTTTCGATCAATATTTTAGAGGATAACGCAAGTTAAGTCTGGGATTGGTCTGGGATTTGACCTCATCAGACTCATACTTTTTTTTTTTTTTTTTTTTTTTTTTTTTTTTTGTCGTGGGGAAAATCTTCGAAAGACTCCCTCCCACCTCCTTGGGGAGAGGTGGGAGGGGTGTGTGGGATTACCCGCGCCCGTACAACGACAGGCGCGGGACCTACCCACTAAAAACCCCACGGTGACCCTTCGGCACGCTTTGGGAGGATACCGGGAATCGCTCGAAGCATTCTTCCGGTATCCTCCCCGTGCCCGCGCTTTCGCGCCCATCCCCCGGGGGGACAATCGGTCCCCCCAGTAGACACACTGCCTCATAGCGGCGGGACGGGGCCACTCCATCCCGCCGCTATCCGTCCCGGGGCCGCGTTTAGTGGCGGCTGCGAGCCCCAACTCGCAACCGCCCGCGACCCCGTTTCCACCCCTCGGCGGCCGGGATCAGACTCATACTTTCGCACACTTCACATACTCGTTGAACAGATCCTGGGTTATTTTCTGGTTTGGATCACATAGTAATGTGGTACCACACTGAAACAGTCAATTAAACCTGGTTTCCATCAATATCTTAGAGGACAACGCAAGTTAGGTCTGGGATATGTCTGGGATTTGCCCTCATCAGGCTCATACTTTCGCGTTTTTCACATACTTGTTGAACAGATCCTGGGTTTTTTCTGGTTTGGATCACGTAGTAGTGTGGTACCACGCTGAAACAGTCCATTAAACCTGGTTTGGATCAATATTTTAGAGGATAACGCATGTTAGGTCTAGGTTAGGCCTGGGATTTTCACTCATCAGACTCATACTTTCGCATTCTTCACATACTTGATGGCTAGATCCTGGGTTTTTTCTGGTTTGGATCACGTAGTAATGTGGTACCACACTGAAACAGTCGATTAAACCTGGTTTCGATCAATATTTTAGAGGATAACGCAAGTTAAGTCAGGGAATGGTCTGGGATTTGACCTCATCAGACTCTTACTTTCGCACACTTCACATACTCGTTGAACGGATCCTGGGTTATTTTCTGGTTTGGATCACGTAGTAATGTGGTACCACACTGAAACAGTCGATTAAACCTGGTTTCGATCAATATTTTAGAGGATAACGCAAGTTAGGTCTGGGAATGGTCTGGGATTTGACCTCATCAGACTCATACTTTCGCAACACTTCACATACTCCTTGAACAGATCCTGGGTTATTTTCTGGTTTGGATCACATAGTAATGTGGCACCACACTGAAACAGTCGATTAAACCAGGTTTCGATCAATATTTTAGAGGATAACGCATGTTAGGTCTAGGTTAGACCTGGGATTTTCACTCATCAGACTCATAGTTTCGCATTCTTCACATACTTGTTGAACGGATCCTGGGATTTTTCTGGTTTGGATCACGTAGTAATGTGGTACCACACTGAAACGGTCAATTAAACCTGGTTTCGATCAATATTTTAGAGGATAACGCAAGTTAGGCCTGGGATAGGTCTGGGATTTGCCCCCATCAGGCTCATACTTTCGCATTCTTCACATACTTGTTGAACTGATCCTGGGTTTTTTCTGGTTTGGATCACGTAGTAATGTGGTACCACACTAAAACGGTCAATTAAACCTGGTTTCCATCAATATCTTAGAGGACAACGCAAGTTAGGTCTGGGATAGGTCTAGGATTTGCCCTCATCAGGCTCTTACTTTCGCATATTTCTCATACTTCATGGCTAGATCCTGGGCTATTTCTGGATTGGATCACGTAGTAAAGTGGTACCACACTGAAACATTCAATGAAACCTGGTCTGGATAAATATTTTAGAGGGTAACGCATCTTAGATCTGGGTTAGGTCTAAGATTTGCCCTCATCAGGCTCACAGTTTCGCGTTTTTCACATACTTGTTGAACAGATCCTGGGTTTTTTCTGGTTTGGATCACGAAGTAGGGTGGTACCACACTGAAACAGTCAATGAAACCTGGTTTCCATCAATATTTTAGAGGATAACGCACGTTAGGTCTAGGTTAGGTCTGGGATTTGCTCTCATCAGGCTCATTCTTTCGCATATTTCTCATACTTGATGGCTAGATCCTGGGCTTTTTCTGGATTGCATCACGTAGCAATGCAGTACCACACTGAAACAGACAATGAAACCTGGTTTCCATCAATATTTTAGAGGACAACGCATGTTAGGTCTAGGTAAGGCCTGAGATTTTCACTGATCGGACTCATACTTTCGCATTTTTCACATACTTGTTGAACGGATCCTGGGTTTTTTCTGGTTTGGATCACGTAGTAATGTGGTACCACACGGAAACGGTCAATTAAACCTGGTTTCGATCAATATTTTAGAGAATAATTCATGTTAGGTCAAGGTTAGGCCTGGGATTTGCCCTCATCTGGCTCATTCTTTCGCATATTTCTCAAACTTGATGGCTAGATCCTGGGCTTTTTCTGGATTGCATCACGTAGTAATGTGGTACCACACTGAAACATTCAATTAAACCTGGCCTTGACAAATGTTTTAGAGGCTAACGCATGTTAGGTCTGGGATAGGTCTAGGATTTGCCCTCATCAGGCTCATACCTTCGCATTTTTCACACACTTGTTGAACAGATCCTGGGTTTTTTCTGGTTTGGATCACGTAGTAGTGTGGTACCACGCTGAAACAGTCCATTAAACCTGGTTTGGATCAATATTTTAGAGGATAACGCATGTTAGGTCTAGGTTAGGTCTGGGATTTTCACTCATCAGAATCATACTATCGCATTCTTCACATACTTGTTGAACGGATCCTGCGATTTTTCTGGTTTGGATCACGTGGTAATGTGGTACCACACTGAAACGGTCAATTAAACCTGGTTTCGATCAATATTTTAGAGGATAACGCAAGTCAGGCCTGGGAAAGGTCTGGGATTTGCCCCCATCAGGCTCATACTTTCGCATTCTTCACATACTTGTTGAACTGATCCTGGGTTTTTTCTGGTTTGGATCACGTAGTAATGTGGTACCACACTGAAACGGTCAATTAAACCTGGTTTCCATCAATATCTTAGAGGACAACGCAAGTTAGGTCTGGAATAGGTCTACGATTTGCCCTCATCAGGCTCTTACTTTCGCATATTTCTCATACTTCATGGCTAGATCCTGGGCTATTTCTGGATTGGATCACGTAGTAAAGTGGTACCACACTGAAACATTCAATGAAACATGGTCTGGATAAATATTTTAGAGGGTAACGCATCTTAGGTCTGGGTTAGGTCTAAGATTTGCCCTCATCAGGCTCACAGTTTCGCGGTTTTCACATACTTGTTGAACAGATCCTGGGTTTTTTCTGGTTTGGATCACGAAGTAGGGTGGTACCACACTGAAACAGTCAATGAAACCTGGTTTCCATCAATATTTTAGAGGATAACGCATGTTAGGTCTAGGTTAGGTCTGGGATTTGCTCTCATCAGGCTCATTCTTTCGCATATTTCTCATACTTGATGGCTAGATCCTGGGATTTTCTGGATTGCATCACGTAGTAATGTAGTACCACACTGAAACAGACAATGAAACCTGGTTTCCATCAATATTTTAGAGGACAACGCATGTTAGGTCTAGGTAAGGCCTGAGATTTTCACTGATCGGAATCATACTTTCGCATTTTTCACATACTTGTTGAACGGATCCTGGGTTTTTTCTGGTTTGGATCACGTAGTAATGTGGTACCACACGGAAACGGTCAATTAAACCTGGTTTCGATCAATATTTTAGAGAATAATTCATGTTAGGTCAAGGTTAGGCCTGGGATTTGCCCTCATCAGGCTCATTCTTTCGCATATTTCTCAAACTTGATGGCCAGATCCTGGGCTTTTTCTGGATTGCATCACGTAGTAATGTGGTACCACACTGAAACATTCAATTAAACCTGGCCTTGACAAATGTTTTAGAGGCTAACGCATGTTAGGTCTGGGATAGGTCTAGGATTTGCCCTCATCAGGCTCATACCTTCGCATTTTTCACATACTTGTTGAACGGATCCTGGGTTTTCTCTGGTTTGGATCACGTAGTAATGTGGTACCACACTGAAACGGTCAATTAAACCTGGTTTCGATCAATATTTTAGAGAATAATTCATGTTAGGTCTAGGTCAGGTCTGGGATTTGCTCTCATCAGGCTCATTCTTTCGCATATTTCTCATACTTGATGGCTAGATCCTGGGCTTTTTCTGGATTGCATCACGTAGTAACGAAGTACAACACTGAAACAGTCAATTAAACCTGGTTTCCATCAATATCTTAGAGGACAACGCAAGTTAGGTCTGGGATATGTCTGGGATTTGCCCTCATCAGGCTCATACATTCGCACACTTCACATACTCGTTGAACGGATCCTGGGTTATTTTCTGGTTTGGATCACATAGTAATGTGGTACCACACTGAAACAGTCGATTAAACCAGGTTTCGATCAGTATTTTTGAGGATAACGCATGTTAGACCTAGGTTAGGCCTGGGATTTGTCCTCATCAGACTCATACTTTCGCATTCTTCACATACTTGTTGAACGGATCCTGGGTTTTTTCTGGTTTGGATCACGTAGTAATGTGGGACCACACTGAAACAGTCAATTAAACCTGGTTTCGATCAATATTTTAGAGAATAATTCATGTTAGGTCTAGGTTAGGCCTGGGATTTGCCCTCGTCAGGCTCATACTTTCGCATATTTCTCATACTTCATGGCTAGATCCTGGGCTATTTCTGGATTGGATCACGTAGTAATGTGGTACCACACTGAAACTGTCAATTAAACCTGGTTTCGATCAATATTTTAGAGGATAACGCAAGTTAGGTCTGGGATATGTCTGGGAATTGCCCTCATCAGGCTCATACTTTCGCGTTTTTCACACACTTGTTGAACAGATCCTGGGTTTTTTCTGGTTTGGATCACGTAGTAGTGTGGTACCACGCTGAAACAGTCCATTAAACCTGGTTTGGATCAATATTTTAGAGGATAACGCATGTTAGGTCTAGGTTAGGTCTGGGATTTTCACTCATCAGACTCATACTATCGCATTCTTCACATACTTGTTGAACGGATCCTGGGTTTTTTCTGGTTTGGATTACGTAGTAATGTGGTACCACACTGAAACAGTCGATTAAACCTGGTTTCGATCAATATTTTAGAGGATAACGCAAGTTAGGTCTGGGAGAGGTCTGGGATTTGACCTCATCAGACTCATACTTTCGCACACTTCACATACTCCTTGTACTGATCCTGGGTTATTTTCTGGTTTGGATCACATAGTAATGTGGGACCACAGTGAAACAGTCGATTAAACCAGGTTTCGATCAATATTTTAGAGGATAACGCATGTTAGGTCTAGGTTAGGCCTGGGATTTTCACCCATCAGACTCATACTTTCGCATTCTTCACATACTTGTTGAACGGATCCTGGGTTTTTTCTGGTTTGGATCACGTAGTAATGTGGGACCACACTGAAACAGTCAAGTAAACCTGTTTTCGATCAATATTTTAGAGAATAATTCATGTTAGGTCTAGGATAGGTCTGGGATTTGCTCTCATCAGGCTCATTCTTTCGCATGTTTCTCATACATGTTGAACTGATCCTGGGTTTTTTCGGGTTTGCATCACGTAGTAATGAAGTACAACACTGAAACAGTCAATTAAACCTGGTTTCCATCAATATCTTAGAGGACAACGCAAGTTAGGTCTGGGATAGGTCTAGGATTTGCCCTCATCAGGCTCTTACTTTCGCATATTTCTCATACTTCATGGCTAGATCCTGGGCTATTTCTGGATTGGATCACGTAGTAATGTGGGACCACACTGAAACAGTCAAGTAAACCTGTTTTCGATCAATATTTTAGAGAATAATTCATGTTAGGTCTAGGATAGGTCTGGGATTTGCTCTCATCAGGCTCATTCTTTCGCATATTTCTCATACATGTTGAACAGATCCTGGGTTTTTTCGGGTTTGCATCACGTAGTAATGAAGTACAACACTGAAACAGTCGATTAAACCTGGTTTCGATCAATATTTTAGAGGATAACGCAAGTTAAGTCTGGGAATGGTCTGGGATTTGACCTCATCAGACTCATACTTTCGCATTCTTCACATACTTGTTGAACGGATCCTGGGTTTTTTCTGGTTTGGATCACGTAGTAATGTGGTACCACACTGAAACAGTCGATTAAACCAGGTTCCGATCAATATTTTTGAGGATAACGCATGTTAGGTCTAGGTTAGGCCTGGGATTTGACCTCATCAGACTCATACTTTCGCATTCTTCACATACTTGTTGAACGGATCCTGGGTTTTTTCTGGTTTGGATCACGTAGTAATGTGGTACCACACTGAAACAGTCGATTAAACCTGGTTTCGATCAATATTTTAGAGGATAACGCAAGTTAGGTCTGGGATAGGTCTGGGATTTGACCTCATCAGATTCATTCTTTCGCACACTTCACATACTCCTTGAACAGATCCTGGGTTATTTTCTGGTTTGGATCACATAGTAATGTGGTACCACACTGAAACAGTCGATTAAACCAGGTTTCGATCTATATTTTAGAGGATAACGCATGTTAGGTCTAGGTTAGGCCTGGGATTTTCACCCATCAGACTCATACTTTCGCATTCTTCACATACTTGTTGAACGGATCCTGGGTTATTTTCTGGTTTGGATCACGTAGTAATGTGGTACCACACTGAAACAGTCGATTAAACCTGGTTTCGATCAATATTTTAGAGGATAACGCATGTTAGGTCTGGGATAGGTCTAGGATATGCCCTCATCAGGCTCTTACTTTCGCATATTTCTCATACTTCATGGCTAGATCCTGGGCTATTTCTGGATTGGATCACGTAGTAAAGTGATAACACACTGAAACATTCAATGAAACCTGGTTTCGATCAATATTTTAGAGAATAATTCATGTTAGGTCTAGGTTAGGTCTGGGATTTGCTCCCATCAGGTTCATTCTTTCGCATATTTCTCATACTTCATGGCTAGATCCTGGGCTATTTCTGGATTCGATCACGTAGTAATGAAGTACAACACTGAAACAGTCAATTAAACCCGGTTTCGAGGAATATTTTAGAGAATAATTCATGTTAGGTCTAGGTTAGGTCTGGGATTTGCCCTCATCAGGCTCATACTTTCGCATATTTCTCATACTTCATGGCTAGATCCTGGGCTGTTTCTGGATTGTATCAGGTAGTAAAGTGGTACCACACTGAAACATTCAATGAAACCTGGTCTGGATAAATATTTTAGAGGATAACGCATCTTAGGTCTGGGTTAGGTCTAAGATTTGCCCTCATCAGGCTCACAGTTTAGCGTTTTTCACATACTTCTTGAACAGATCCTGGGCTTTCTCTGGTTTGGATCACGAAGTAGTGTGGTACCATACTGAAACAGTCCATTAAACCTGGTCTGGATAAATATTTTAGAGGATAACGCATCTTAGGTCTGGGTTAGGTCTAAGATTTGCCCTCATCAGGCTCACAGTTTAGCGTTTTTCACATACTTGTTGAACGGATCCTGGGTTTTTTCTGGTTTTGATCACGTAGTAATGTGGCACCACACTGAAACATTCAATTAAACCTGTTCTTGTTAAATATTTTAGAGAATAACGCATGTTAGGTCTAGGTTAGGTCAGGGATTTGCTCCCATCAGGCTCATTCTTTCGCATATTTCTCATACTTGATGGCTAGATCCTGGGCATTTTCTGGATTGCATCACGTAGTAATGTAGTACAACACTGAAACAGTCAATTAAACCTGGTTTCGATCAATATTTTAGAGAACAATTCATGTTAGGTCTAGGTTAGGTCTGGGATTTGCTCTCATCAGGTTCATTCTTTCGCATATTTCTCATACTTGATGGCTAGATCGTGGGCTTTTTCTGGATTGCATCACGTAGTAATGAAGTACAACACTGAAACAGTCAAGTAAACCTGGTTTCCATCAATATTCTAGAGGACAACGCATGTTAGGTCTAGGTTAGGCCTGGGATTTGCCCTCATCAGGGTCATACTGTCGCAGTTTTAACATACTTGTTGAACGGATCCTGGGTTTTTTCTGGTTTGGTTCACGTAGTAATGTGGTACCACACTGAAACATTCAATTAAACCTGGTCTTGATAAATATTTTAGAGGATAACGCATGTTAGGTTTGGGTTAGGTCTAGGATTTGCCCTCATCAGGCTCATACTTTCGCATATTTCTCATACTTCATGGCTAGATCCTGGGCTGTTTCTGGATTGTGTCACGTAGTAATGTGGCACCACGCTGAAACAGTCGATTAAACCTGGTTTCGATCAATATTTTAGAGGATAACGCAAGCTAAGTCTGGGATAGGTCTGGGATTTGACCTCATCAGACTCATACTTTCGCGTTTTTCACATACTTGTTGAACAGATCCTGGGTTTTTTCTGGTTTGGATCACGTAGTAATGTGGGACCACACTGAAACAATCAATTAAGCCTGATCTTGATAAATATTTTAGAGGATAACGCATGTTAGGTCTGGGTTAGGTCTAGGATTTGCCCTCATCAGGCTCATACTTTCGCATATTTCTCATACTTCATGGCTAGATCCTGGGCTGTTTCTGTATTGGATCACGTAGTAATGTGGTACCACGCTGAAACAGTCAATTAAACCTGTTTTCGATCAATATTTTAGAGGATAACGCAAGTTAGGTCTGGGATAGGTCTAGGATTTGCCCTCATCAGGCTCTTACTTTCGCATATTTCTCATACTTCATGGCTAGATCCTGGGCTATTTCTGGATTGGATCACGTAGTAAAGTGGTACCACACTGAAATATTCAATGAAACCTGGTCTGGATAAATATTTTAGAGGATAACGCATCTTATGTCTGGGTTAGGTCTAAGATTTGCCCTCATCAGGCTCACAGTTTAGCGTTTTTCACATACTTGTTGAACAGATCCTGGGTTTTTTCTGGTTTGGATCACGAAGTAGTGTGGTACCACACTGAAACAGTCCATTAAACCTGGTTTCGCTCAATATTATAGAGGATAACGCATGTAAGGTCTAGGTTAGGTCTGGGATTTGCACTCATCAGGCTCATTCTTTCGCATTATTTCTCATACTTGATGGCTAGATCCTGGGTTTCTTCTGGTTTGGATCACGTAGTAATGTGGTACCACACTGAAACAGTCGATTAAACCAGGTTTCGATCTATATTTTAGAGGATAACGGAAGTTAAGTCTGGGATAGGTCTGGGATTTGACCTCATCAGACTCATACTTTCGCACACTTCACATACTCGTTGAACAGATCCTGGGTTATTTTCTGGTTTGGATCACGTAGTAATGTGGTACCACACTGAAACAGTCGATTAAACCTGGTTTCGATCAATATTTTAGAGGATAACGCAAGTTAGGTCTGGGATAGGTCTGGGATTTGACCTCATCAGATTCATTCTTTCGCACACTTCACATACTCCTTGAACAGATCCTGGGTTATTTTCTCGTTTGGATCACATAGTAATGTGGTACCACACTGAAACAGTCGACTAAACCAGGTTTCGATCTATATTTTAGAGGATAACGCATGTTAGGTCTAGGTTAGGCCTGGGATTTTCACCCATCAGACTCATACTTTCGCATTCTTCACATACTTGTTGAACGGGTCCTGGGTTTTTTCTGGTTTGGATCACGTAGTAATGTGGGACCATACTGAAACAGTCAAGTAAACCTGATTTCGATCAATATTTTAGAGAATAATTCATGTTAGGTCTAGGATAGGTCTGGGATTTGCTCTCATCAGGCTCATTCTTTCGCATATTTCTCATACATGTTGAACAGATCCTAGGTTTTTTCGGGTTTGGATCACGTAGTAATGAAGTACAACACTGAAACAGTCAATTAAACCTGGTTTCCAGCAATATCTTAGAGGACAACGCAAGTTAGGTCTGGGATAGGTCTGGGATTTGCCCTCATCAGGCTCATACTTTCGCATATTTCTCATACTTCATGGCTAGATCCTGGGCTATTTCTGGATTGGACCACGTAGTAATGTTGTACCACACTGAAACAGTCAATTAAACCTGGTTTTGATCAATATTTTAGAGAATAATTCATGTTAGGTCTAGGTTAGGTCAGGGATTTGCTCTCGTCAGGCTCATTCTTTCGCATATTTCTCTTACTTGATGGCTAGATCCTGGGCTTTTTCTGGATTGCATCACGTAGTAATGAAGTACAACACTGAAACAGTCAATTAAACCTGGTTTCGATCAATATTTTAGAGAATAATTCATGTTAGGTCTAGGTTAGGTCTGGGATTTCCTCTCATCAGGCTCATTCTTTCGCATATTTCTCATACTTGATGGCTAGATCCTGGGCTTTTTCTGGATTGCATCACGTAGTAAAGAAGTACAACACTGAAACAGTCAATTAAACCTGGTTTCCATCAATATTTTAGAGGACAACGCATGTTAGGTCTAGGTTAGGCCTGGGATTTGCCCTCATCAGGGTCATACTGTCGCAGTTTTAACATACTTGTTGAGCGGATCCTGGGTATTTTCTGGTTTGGTTCACGTAGTAATGTTGTACCACAATGAAACATTCAATTAAACCTGGTCTTGATAAATATTTTAGAGGATAACGCATGTTAGGTCTGGGTTAAGTCTAGGATTTGCTCTCATCAGGCTCATACTTTCGCATATTTCTCATACTTCATGGCTAGACCCTGGGCTGTTTCTGGATTGTATCACGTAGTAATGGGGTACCACGCTGAAACAGTCAATTAAACCTGGTTTCGATCAATATTTTAGAGGATAACGCAAGTTAGGTCTGGGATAGGTCTAGGATATGCCCTCATCAGGCTCTTACTTTCGCATATTTCTCATACTTCATGGCTAGATCCTGGGCTATTTCTGGATTGGATCACGTAGTAAAGTGATAACACACTGAAACATTCAATGAAACCTGGTCTGGATAAATATTTTAGAGGATAACGCATCTTAGGTCTGGGTTAGGTCTAAGATTTGCCCTCATCAGGCTTACAATTTAGCGTTTTTCACATACTTCTTGAACAGATCCTGGGCTTTCTCTGGTTTGGATCACGAAGTAGTGTGGTACCTCACTGAAACAGTCCATTAAACCTGGTTTCGCTCAATATTTTAGAGGATAACGCATGTTAGGTCTAGGTTAGGTCTGGGATTTGCTCTCATCAGACTCATTCTTTCGCATATTTCTCACACTTGATGGCTAGATCCTGGGCTTTTTCTGGATTGCATCACGTAGTAATGTAGTACCACACTGAAACAGTCAATGAAACCTGGTTTCCATCAATATTTTAGAGGACAACGCAAGTTAGGTCTAGGTGAGGCCTGAGATTTTCACTGATCAGACTCATACTTTCGCATTCTTCACATACATGTTGAACGGATCCTGGGTTTTTTCTGGTTTTGATCACGTAGTAATGTGGTACCACACTGAAACATTCAATTAAACCTGGTCTTGATAAATATTTTAGAGAATAACGCATGTTAGGTCTGGTTTAGGTCCAGGATTTGTCCTCATCAGGCTCATACTTTCGCATATTTCTCATACTTCATGGCTAGATCCTGGGCTATTTCTGGATTCGATCACGTAGTAATGTGGTACTACACTGAAACAGTCAATTAAACCTGGTTTTGATCAATATTTTAGAGAATAATTCATGTTAGGTCTAGGTTAGGTCTGGGATTTACTCCCATCAGGCTCATTCTTTCGCATATTTCTCATACTTGATGGCTAGATCCTGGGCTTTTTCTGGATTGCATCACGTAGTAATGAAGTACAACACTGAAACAGTCAATTAAACCTGGTTTCGATCAATATTTTAGAGAATAATTCATGTTAGGTCTAGGTTAGGTCTGGGATTTGCTCTCATCAGGCTCATTGTTTCGCATATTTCTCATACTTGATGGCTAGATCCTGGGCTTTTTCTGGATTGCATCACGCAGTAATGAAGTACAACACTGAAACAGTCAATTAAACCTGGTTTCCATCAATATTCTAGAGGACAACGCATGTTAGGTCTAGGTTAGGCCTGGGATTTGCCCTCATCAGGGTCATACGGTCGCAGTTTTAACATACTTGTTGAACGGATCCTGGGTTTTTTCTGGTTTGGTTCACGTAGTAATGTGGTACCACACTGAAACATTCAATTAAACCTTTTCTTGATAAATATTTTAGAGGTTAACGCATGTTAGGTTTGGGTTAGGTCTAGGATTTGCCCTCATCAGGCTCATACTTTCGCATATTTCTCATACTTCATGGCTGGATCCTGGGCTGTTTCTGGATTGTATCAGGTAGTAAAGTGGTACCACACTGAAACATTCAATGAAACCTGGTCTGGATAAATATTTTAGAGGATAACGCATCTTAGGTCTGGGTTAGGTCTAAGATTTGCCCTCATCAGGCTCACAGTTTAGCGTTTTTCACATACTTCTTGAACAGATCCTGGGCTTTCTCTGGTTTGGATCACGAAGTAGTGTGGTACCATACTGAAACAGTCCATTAATCCTGGTCTGGATAAATATTTTAGAGGATAACGCATCTTAGGTCTGGGTTAGGTCTAAGATTTGCCCTCTTCAGGCTCACAGTTTAGCGTTTTTCACATACTTGTTGAACGGATCCTGGGTTTTTTCTGGTTTGGTTCACGTAGTAATGTGGTACCACACTGAAACATTCAATTAAACCTGGTCTTGATAAATATTTTAGAGGATAACGCATGTTAGGTTTGGGTTAGGTCTAGGATTTGCCCTCATCAGTCTCATACTTTCGCATATTTCTCATACTTCATGGCTAGATCCTGGGCTGTTTCTGGATTGTATCACGTAGTAATGTGGGACCACACTGAAACAGTCAAGTAAACCTGGTTTCGATCAATATTTTAGAGAATAATTCATGTTAGGTCTAGGTTAGGTCTGGGATTTGCTCTCATCAGGCCCATTCTTTCGCATATTTCTCATACATGTTGAACAGATCCTGGGTTTTTTCTGGTTTTGATCACGTAGTAATGTGGGACCACACTGAAACAATCAATTAAACCTGATCTTGATAAATATTTTAGAGGATAACGCATGTTAGGTCTGGGTTAGGTCTAGGATTTGCCCACATCAGGCTCATACTTTCGCATATTTCTCATACTTCATGGCTAGATCCTGGGCTGTTTCTGTATTGGATCACGTAGTAATGTGGTACCACGCTGAAACAGTCAATTAAACCTGTTTTCGTTCAATATTTTAGAGGATAACGCAAGTTAGGTCTGGGATAGGTCTAGGATTTGCCCTCATCAGGCTCTTACTTTCGCATATTTCTCATACTTCATGGCTAGATCCTGGGCTATTTCTGGATTGGATCACGTAGTAAAGTGGTACCACACTGAAATATTCAATGAAACCTGGTCTGGATAAATATTTTAGAGGATAACGCATCTTAAGTCTGGGTTAGGTCTAAGATTTGCCCTCATCAGGCTCACAGTTTAGAGTTTTTCACATACTTGTTGAACAGATCCTGGGTTTTTTCTGGTTTGGATCACGAAGTAGTGTGGTACCACACTGAAACAGTCCATTAAACCTGGTTTCGCTCAATATTATAGAGGGTAACGCATGTAAGGTCTAGGTTAGGTCTGGGATTTGCTCTCATCAGGCTCATTCTTTCGCATTATTTCTCATACTTGATGGCTAGATCCTGGGTTTTTTCTGGTTTGGATCACGTAGTAATGTGGTACCACACTGAAACGGTCGATTAAACCTGGTTTCGATCAATATTTTAGAGAATAATTCATGTTAGGTCTAGGTTAGGTCTGGGATTTGCTCACATCAGGCACATTCTTTCACATATTTCTCAAACTTCATGGCTAGATCCTGGGCATTATCTGGATTGCATCACGTAGTAATGTGGTACCACACTGAAACTTTCAATTAAACCAGGTCTTGATAAATATTTTAGAGGCTAACGCATGTTAGGTCTGGGTTAGGTCGAGGATTTGCCCTCGTCAGGCTCATACTTTCGCATATTTCTCATACTTCATGGCTAGATCTTGGTCTTTTTCTGGATTGCGTCACGTTGTAAAGTGGTACCACACTGAAACATGCAATGAAACCTGGTTTCGATCAATATTTTAGAGGATAACGCATGTTAGGTCTAGGTTAGGCCTGGGATTTTCACTCATCAGGCTCACAGTTTAGCGTTTTTCACATACTTGTTGAACAGATCCTGGGTTTTTTCTGGTTTGGATCACGAAGTAATGTGGTACCACACTGAAACAGTCAATTAAACCTGGTTTTGATCAATATTTTAGAGAATAATTCATGTAAGGTCAAGGTTAGGTCAGGGATTTGCTCTCATCAGGCTCATTCTTTCGCATATTTCTCATACTTGATGGCTAGATCCTGGGCTTTTTCTGGATTGCATCACGTAGTAATGAAGTACAACACTGAAACAGTCAATTAAACCTGGTTTCGATCAATATTTTAGAGAATAATTCATGTTAGGTCTAGGTTAGGTCTGGGATTTGCTCTCATCAGGTTCATTCTTTCGCATATTTCTCATACTTGATGGCTAGATCCTGGGCTTTTTCTGGATTGCATCACGTAGTAATGAAGTACAACACTGAAACAGTCAATTAAACCTGGTTTCCATCAATATTCTAGAGGACAACGCATGTTAGGTCTAGGTTAGGCCTGGGATTTGCCCTCATCAGGGTCATACTGTCGCAGTTTTAACATACTTGTTGAACGGATCCTGGGTTTTTTCTGGTTTTGATCACGTAGTAATGTGGTACCACACTGAAACATTCAACTAAACCTGGTCTTGATAAATATTTTAGAGGATAACGCATGTTAGGTTTGGGTTAGGTCTAGGATTTGCCCTCATCAGGCTCATACTTTCGCATATTTCTCATACTTCATGGCTAGATCCTGGGCTGTTACTGGATTGTATCAGGTAGTAAAGTGGTACCACACTGAAACATTCAATGAAACCTGGTCTGGATAAATATTTTAGAGGATAACGCATCTTAGGTCTGGGTTAGGTCTAAGATTTGCCCTCATCAGGCTCACAGTTTAGCGTTTTTCACATACTTGTTCAACAGATCCTGGGTTTTTTCTGGTTTGGATCACGTAGTAATGTGGGACCACACTGAAACAGTCAAGTAAACCTGGTTTCGATCAATATTTTAGAGAATAATTCATGTTAGGTCTAGGTTAGGTCTGGGATTTGCTCTCATCAGGCCCATTCTTTCGCATATTTCTCATACATGTTGAACAGATCCTGGGTTTTTTCTGGTTTGGATCACGTAGTAATGTGGGACCACACTGAAACAATCAATTAAACCTGATCTTGATAAATATTTTAGAGGATAACGCATGTTAGGTCTGGGTTAGGTCTAGGATTTGCCCTCATCAGGCTCATACTTTCGCATATTTCTCATACTTCATGGCTAGATCCTGGGCTGTTTCTGTATTGGATCACGTAGTAATGTGGTACCACGCTGAAACAGTCAATTAAACCTGTTTTCGATCAATATTTTAGAGGATAACGCAAGTTAGGTCTGGGGTAGGTCTAGGATTTGCCCTCATCAGGCTCTTACTTTCGCATATTTCTCATACTTCATGGCTAGATCCTGGGCTATTTCTGGATTGGATCAGGTAGTAAAGTGGTACCAAACTGAAATATTCAATGAAACCTGGTCTGGATAAATATTTTAGAGGATAACGCATCTTATGTCTGGGTTAGGTCTAAGATTTGCCCTCATCAGGCTCACAGTTTAGCGTTTTTCACATACTTGTTGAACAGATCCTGGGTTTTTTCTGGTTTGGATCACGAAGTAGTGTGGTACCACACTGAAACAGTCCATTAAACCTGGTCTCGCTCAATATTTTAGAGGATAACGCATGTTAGGTCTAGGTTAGCTCTGGGATTTGCTCTCATCAGGCTCATTCTTTCGCATATTTCTCATACTTGATGGCTAGATCCTGGGCTTTTTCTGGATTGCATCACGTAGTAATGAAGTACAACACTGAAACAGTCAATTAAACCTGGTTTTGATCAATATCTTAGAGAATAATTCATGTTAGGTCTAGGTTAGGTCAGGGATTTGCTCTCATCAGGCTCATTCTTTCGCATATTTCTCATACTTGATGGCTAGATCCTGGGCTTTTTCTGGATTGCATCACGTAGTAATGAAGTACAACACTGAAACAGTCAATTAAACCTGGTTTCGATCAATATTTTAGAGAATAATTCATGTTAGGTCTAGGTTAGGTCTGGGATATGCTCTCATCAGGCTCATTCTTTCGCATATTTCTCATACTTGATGGCTAGATCCTGGGCTTTTTCTGGATTGCATCACGTAGTAATGAAGTACAACACTGAAACAGTCAATTAAACCTGGTTTCCATCAATATTTTAGAGGACAACGCATGTTAGGTCTAGGTTAGGCCTGGGATTTGCCCTCATCAGACTCATACTTTCGCATTCTTCACATACTTGTTGAACGGATCCTGGGTTTTTTCTGGTTTGGATCAGGTAGTAATGTGGGACCACACTGAAACAGTCGACTAAACCTAGTTTCGATCAATATTTTAGAGGATAACGCATGTTAGATCTAGGTTAGGCCTGGGATTTTCCCTCATCAGACTCATACTTTCGCATTCTTCACATACTTGTTGAACGGATCCTGGGTTTTTTCTGGTTTGGATCACGTAGTATTGTGGGACCACACTGAAGCAGTCAAGTAAACCTGGTTTCGATCAATATTTTAGAGAATAATTCATGTTAGGTCTAGGTTAGGTCTGGGATTTGCTCTCATCAGGCTCATACTTTCGCACACTTCACATACTCCTTGAACAGATCCTGGGTTATTTTCTGGTTTGGATCACATAGTAATGTGGTACCACACTGAAACAGTCGATTAAACCAGGTTTCGATCTATATTTTAGAGGATAACGCATGTTAGGTCTAGGTAAGGCCTGAGATTTTGACTGATTTGACTCATACTTTCGCATTCTTCACATACTTGTTGAACGGATCCTGGGTTTATTCTGGTTTTAATCACGTAGTTATGTAGTACCACACTGAAACATTCAATTAAACCTGGTCTTGATAAATATTTTAGAGAATAACGCATGTTAGGTCTGGGTTAGGTCTAGGATTTGCCCTCATCAGGCTCATACTTTCGCATATTTCTCATACTTCATGGCTAGATCCTGGGCTATTTCTGGATTGGATCACGTAGTAATGTGGTACTACACTGAAACAGTCAATTAAACCTGGTTTTGATCAATATTTTAGAGAATAATTCATGTTAGGTCTAGGTTAGGTCAGGGATTTGCTCACATCAGGCTCATTCTTTCGCATATTTCTCATACTTCACGGCTAGATCCTGGGCTACTTCTGGATTGGATCACGTAGTAATGTGGTACTACATTGAAACAGTCAATTAAACCTGGTTTTGATCAATATTTTAGAGAATAATTCATGTCAGGTCTAGGTTAGGTCAGGGATTTGCTCCCATCAGGCTCATTCTTTCGCATATTTCTCATACTTGATGGCTAGATCCTAGGGTTTTCTGGATTGCATCACGTAGTAATGAAGTACAACACTGAAACAGTCAATTAAACCTGGTTTCGATCAATATTTTAGAGAATAATTTATGTTAAGTCTAGGTTATGTCTGAGATTTGCTCTCATCAGGCTCATTCTTTCGCATATTTCTCATACTTGATGGCTAGATCCTGGGCTTTTTCTGGATTGCATCACGTAGTAATGAAGTACAACACTGAAACAGTCAATTAAACCTGGTTTCCATCAATATTTTAGAGGACAACGCATGTTAGGTCTAGGTTAGGCCTGGGATTTACCCTCATCAGGCTCATACTGTCGCAGTTTTAACATACTTGTTGAACGGATACTGGGTTTTTTCTGGTTTGGTTCACGTAGTAATGTGGTACCACACTGAAACATTCAATTAAACATGGTCTTGATAAATATTTTAGAGGATAACGCATGTTAGGTTTGGGTTAGGTCTAGGATTTGCCCTCATCAGGCTCATACTTTCGCATATTTCTCATACTTCATGGCTAGATCCTGGGCTGTTTCTGGACTGTATCACGTAGTAATGTGGTACCACGCTGAAACAGTCGATTAAACCTGGTTTCGATCAATATTTTAGAGGATAACGCAAGTTAAGTCTGGGATAGTTCTGGGATTTGACCTCATCAGACTCATACTTTCGCATTCTTCACATACTTGTTGAACGGATCCTGGGTTTTTTCTGGTTTGGATCACGTAGTAATGTGGGACCACACTGAAACAGTCGACTAAACCTAGTTTCGATCAATATTTTAGAGGATAACGCATGTTAGGTCTAGGTTAGGCCTGGGATTTGCTCTCATCAGACTCATACTTTCGCACACTTCACATACTCCTTGAACAGATCCTGGGTTATTTTCTGGTTTGGATCACATAGTAATGTGGTACCACACTGAAACAGTCGATTAAACCAGGTTTCGATCTATATTTTAGAGGATAACGCATGTTAGGTCTAGGTTAGGCCTGGGATTTTCACCCATCAGACTCATACTTTCGCATTCTTCACATACTTGTTGAACGGATCCTGGGTTTTGTCTGGTTTGGTTCACGTAGTAATGTGGTACCACACTGAAACATTCAATTAAACCTGGTCTTGATAAATATTTTAGAGGATAACGCATGTTAGGTCTAGGTTAGGTCTGGGATTTGCTCTCATCAGGCTCATTCTTTCGCATATTTCTCATACTTGATGGCTAGATCCTGGGCTGTTTCTGGATTGTATCACGTAGTAATGTGGTACCACGCTGAAACAATCAATTAAACCTGTTCTTGATAAATATTTTAGAGGTTAACGCATGTTAGCTCTGGGTTAGGTCTAGGATTTGCCCTCATCAGGCTCATACTTTCGCATATTTCTCATACTTCATGGCTAGATCCTGGGCTATTTCTGGATTGGATCACGTAGTAATGTGGTACTACACTGAAACAGTCAATTAAACCTGGTTTTGATCAATATTTTAGAGAATAATTCATGTTAGGTCTAGGTTAGGCCTGGGATTTTCCCTCATCAGACTCATACTTTCGCATTCTTCACATACTTGTTGAACGGATCCTGGGTTTTTTCTGGTTTGGATCACGTAGTATTGTGGGACCACACAGAAGCAGTCAAGTAAACCTGGTTTCGATCAATATTTTAGAGAATAATTCATGTTAGGTCTAGGTTAGGTCTGGGATTTGCTCTCATCAGACTCATACTTTCGCACACTTCACATACTCCTTGAACAGATCCTGGGTTATTCTCTGGTTTGGATCACATAGTAATGTGGTACCACACTGAAACAGTCGATTAAACCAGGTTTCGATCTATATTTTAGAGGATAACGCATGTTAGGTCTAGGTTAGGCCTGGGATTTTCACCCATCAGACTCATACTTTCGCATTCTTCACATACTTGTTGAACGGATCCTGGGTTTTGTCTGGTTTGGATCACGTAGTAATGTGGGACCACACTGAAACAGTCAAGTAAACCTGTTTTCGATCAATATTTTAGAGAATAATTCATGTTAGGTCTAGGATAGGTATGGGATTTGCTCTCATCAGGCTCATTCTTTCGCATATTTCTCATACATGTTGAACAGATACTGGGTTTTTTCTGGTTTGGTTCACGTAGTAATGTGGTACCACACCGAAACATTCAATTAAACCTGGTCTTGATAAATATTTTAGAGGATAACGCATGTTAGCTCTGGGTTAGGTCTAGGATTTGCTCTCATCAGGCTCTTACTTTCGCATATTTCTCATACTTCATGGCTAGATCCTGGGCTATTTCTGGATTGTATCAGGTAGTAAAGTGGTACCACACTGAAACATTCAATGAAACCTGGTCTGGATAAATATTTTAGAGGATAACGCTTCTTAGGTCTGGGTTAGGTCTAAGATTTGCCCTCGTCAGGCTCACAGTTTAGCGTTTTTCACATACTTCTAAAACAGATCCTGGGCTTTCTCTGGTTTGGATCACGAAGTAGTGTGGTACCACACTGAAACAGTCCATTAAACATGGTTTCGCTCAATATTTTAGAGGATAACGCATGTTAGGTCTAGGTTAGGTCTGGGATTTGCTCTCATCAGGCTCATTCTTTCGCATATTTCTCATACTTGATGGCTAGATCCTGGGCTTTTTCTGGATTGCATCACGTAGTAATGTAGTACCACACTGAAACAGTCAATGAAACCTGGTCTCCAACAATATTTTAGAGGACAACGCAAGTTAGGTCTAGGTAAGGCCTGAGATTTTCACTGATCAGACTCATACTTTCGCATTCTTCACATACTTGTTGAACGGATCCTGGGTTTTTTCTGGTTTGGATCACGTAGTATTGTGGTACCACACTGAAACAGTCCATTAAACCTGGTCTTGATAAATATTTTAGAGAATAACGCATGTTAGGTCTGGGTTAGGTCTAGGATTTGCCCTCATCAGGCTCATACTTTCGCATATTTCTCATACTTCATGGCTAGATCCTGGGCTATTTCTGGATTGGATCACGTAGTCATGTGGTACCACACTGAAACAGTCAAATAAACCTGGTTTTGATCAATATTTTAGAGAATAATTCATGTTAGCTCTAGGTTAGGTCTGGGATTTGCTCCCATCAGGCTCATTCTTTCGCATATTTCTCATACTTGATGGCTAGATCCTGGGCTTTTTCTGGATTGCATCACGTAGTAATGAAGTACAACACTGAAACAGTCAATTAAACCTGGTTTCCATCAATATTCTAGAGGACAACGCATGTTAGGTCTAGGTTAGGCCTGGGATTTGCCCTCATCAGGGTCATACTGTCGCAGTTTTAACATACTTGTTGAACGGGTCCTGGGTTTTTTCTGGTTTGGTTCACGTAGTAATGTGTTACCACACTGAAACATTCAATTGAACCTGGTCTTGATAAATATTTTATAGGATAACGCATGTTAGGTTTGGGTTAGGTCTAGGATTTGCCCTCATCAGGCTCATACTTTCGCATATTTCTCATACTTCATAGCTAGATCCTGGGCTGTTTCTGGATTGTATCACGTAGTAATGTGGTACCACGCTGAAACAGTCGATTAAACCTGGTTTCGATCAATATTTTATAGGATAACGCAAGTTAAGTCTGGGATAGGTCTGGGATTTGACCTCATCAGACTCATACTTTCGCGTTTTTCACATACTTGTTGAACAGATCCTGGGTTTTTTCTGGTTTGGATCACGTAGTAATGTGGGACCACACTGAAACAGTCAAGTAAGCCTGGTTTCGATCAATATTTTAGAGGATAACGCATGTTAGGTCTAGGTTTGGTCTGGGATTTGCTCTCATCAGGGTCATTCTTTCGCATATTTCTCATACTTGATGGCTAGATCCTGGGCTTTTTCTGGATTGCATCACGTAGTAATGTAGTACCACACTGAAACAGTCAATGAAACCTGGTTTCCATCAGTATTTTAGAGGACAACGCAAGTTAGGTCTAGGTAAGGCCTGAGATTTTCACTGATCAGACTCATACTTTCGCATTCTTCACATACTTGTTGAACGGATCCTGGGTTTTTTTCTGGTTTGGTTCTCGTAGTAATGTGGTACCACACTGAAACATTCAATTAAACCTGGTCTTGATAAATATTTTAGAGGATAACGCATGTTAGGTCTAGGTTAGGTCTGGGATTTGCTCTCATCAGGCTCATTCTTTCGCATATTTCTCATACTTGATGGCTAGATCCTGGGCTGTTTCTGGATTGTATCACGTAGTAATGCGGTACCACGCTGAAACAGTCGATTAAACCTGGTTTCGATCAATATTTTAGAGGATAACACAAGTTAAGTCTGGGATAGGTCTGGGATTTGAGCTCATCATACTCATACTTTCGCGTTTTTCACATACTTGTTGAACAGATCCTGGGTTATTTTCTGGCTTGGATCACATAGTAATGTGGTACCACACTGAAACAGTCGATTAAACCAGGTTTCGATCAATATTTTTGAGGATAACGCATGTTAGGTCTAGGTTAGGCCTGGGATTTGCCCTCAGCAGGCTCATACTGTCGCAGTTTTAACATACTTGTTGAACGGATACTGGGTTTTTTCTGGTTTGGTTCACGTAGTAATGTGGTACCACACTGAAACATTCAATTAAACCTGGTCTTGATAAATATTTTAGAGAATAACGCATGTTAGGTCTGGGTTAGGTCTAGGATTTGCCCTCATCAGGCTCATACTTTCGCATATTTCTCATACTTGACGGCTAGATCCTGGGCTTTTTCTGGATTGCATCACGTAGTAATGAAGTACAACACTGAAACAGTCAATTAAACCTGGTTTCGATCAATATTTTAGAGAATAATTCATGTTAGGTCTAGGTTAGGTCTGGGATTTGCTCTCATCAGGCTCATTCTTTCGCATATTTCTCATACTTGATGGCTAGGTCCTGGGCTTTTTCTGGATTGCATCACGTAGTAATGAAGTACAACACTGAAACAGTCAATTAAACCTGGTTTCCATCAATATTCTAGAGGACAACGCATGTTAGGTCTAGGTTAGGCCTGGGATTTGCCCTCATCAGAGTCATACTGTCGCAGTTTTAACATACTTGTTGAACGGATCCTGGGTTTTCTCTGGTTTGGTTCACGTAGTACTGTGGTACCACACTGAAACATTCAATTAAACCTTTTCTTGACAAATATTTTAGAGGATAACGCATGTTAGGTTTGGGTTAAGTCTGAGGTTTGGCCCTCATCAGGCTCTTACTTTCGCATATTTCTCATACTTCATGGCTAGATCCTGTGCTGTTTCTGGATTGTATCAGGTAGTAAAGTGGTACCACACTGAAACATTCAATGAAACCTGGTCTGGATAAATATTTTAGAGGATAACGCATCTTAGGTCTGGGTTAGGTCTATGATTTGCCCTCATCAGGCTCACAGTTTAGCGTTTTTCACATACTTCTTGAACAGATCCTTGGCTTTCTCTGGTTTGGATCACGAAGTAGTGTGGTACCACACTGAGACAGTCCATTGAACCAGGTTTCGATCAATATCTTAGAGGACAACGCAAGTTAGGTCTGGGATAGGTCTGGGATTTGCCCTCATCAGGCTCATACTTTCGCATATTTCTCATACTTCATGGCTAGATCCTGGGCTATTTCTGGATTGGATCAGGTAGTAATGTGGTACCACACTGAAACAGTCAATTAAACCTGGTTTTGATCAATATTTTAGAGAATAATTCATGTTAGGTCTAGGTTAGGTCAGGGATTTGCTCTCATCAGGCTCATTCTTTCGCATATTTCTCATACTTCATGGCTAGATCCTGGGCTGTTTCTGGACTGTATCACGTAGTAATGTGGGACCACACTGAAACAATCAATTAAACCTGTTCTTGATAAATATTTTAGAGGTTAACGCATGTTAGCTCTGGGTTAGGTCTAGGATTTGCTCTCATCAGGCTCTTACTTTCGCATATTTCTCATACTTCATGGCTAGATCCTGGGCTATTTCTGGATTGTATCAGGTAGTAAAGTGGTACCACACTGAAACATTCAATGAAACCTGGTCTGGATAAATATTTTAGAGGATAACGCTTCTTAGGTCTGGGTTAGGTCTAAGATTTGCCCTCGTCAGGCTCACAGTTTAGCGTTTTTCACATACTTCTAAAACAGATCCTGGGCTTTCTCTGGTTTGGATCACGAAGTAGTGTGGTACCACACTGAAACAGTCCATTAAACATGGTTTCGCTCAATATTTTAGAGGATAACGCATGTTAGGTCTAGGTTAGGTCTGGGATTTGCTCTCATCAGGCTCATTCTTTCGCATATTTCTCATACTTGATGGCTAGATCCTGGGCTTTTTCTGGATTGCATCACGTAGTAATGTAGTACCACACTGAAACAGTCAATGAAACCTGGTCTCCAACAATATTTTAGAGGACAACGCAAGTTAGGTCTAGGTAAGGCCTGAGATTTTCACTGATCAGACTCATACTTTCGCATTCTTCACATACTTGTTGAACGGATCCTGGGTTTTTTCTGGTTTGGATCACGTAGTATTGTGGTACCACACTGAAACAGTCCATTAAACCTGGTCTTGATAAATATTTTAGAGAATAACGCATGTTAGGTCTGGGTTAGGTCTAGGATTTGCCCTCATCAGGCTCATACTTTCGCATATTTCTCATACTTCATGGCTAGATCCTGGGCTATTTCTGGATTGGATCACGTAGTCATGTGGTACCACACTGAAACAGTCAAATAAACCTGGTTTTGATCAATATTTTAGAGAATAATTCATGTTAGCTCTAGGTTAGGTCTGGGATTTGCTCCCATCAGGCTCATTCTTTCGCATATTTCTCATACTTGATGGCTAGATCCTGGGCTTTTTCTGGATTGCATCACGTAGTAATGAAGTACAACACTGAAACAGTCAATTAAACCTGGTTTCCATCAATATTCTAGAGGACAACGCATGTTAGGTCTAGGTTAGGCCTGGGATTTGCCCTCATCAGGGTCATACTGTCGCAGTTTTAACATACTTGTTGAACGGGTCCTGGGTTTTTTCTGGTTTGGTTCACGTAGTAATGTGTTACCACACTGAAACATTCAATTGAACCTGGTCTTGATAAATATTTTATAGGATAACGCATGTTAGGTTTGGGTTAGGTCTAGGATTTGCCCTCATCAGGCTCATACTTTCGCATATTTCTCATACTTCATAGCTAGATCCTGGGCTGTTTCTGGATTGTATCACGTAGTAATGTGGTACCACGCTGAAACAGTCGATTAAACCTGGTTTCGATCAATATTTTATAGGATAACGCAAGTTAAGTCTGGGATAGGTCTGGGATTTGACCTCATCAGACTCATACTTTCGCGTTTTTCACATACTTGTTGAACAGATCCTGGGTTTTTTCTGGTTTGGATCACGTAGTAATGTGGGACCACACTGAAACAGTCAAGTAAGCCTGGTTTCGATCAATATTTTAGAGGATAACGCATGTTAGGTCTAGGTTTGGTCTGGGATTTGCTCTCATCAGGGTCATTCTTTCGCATATTTCTCATACTTGATGGCTAGATCCTGGGCTTTTTCTGGATTGCATCACGTAGTAATGTAGTACCACACTGAAACAGTCAATGAAACCTGGTTTCCATCAGTATTTTAGAGGACAACGCAAGTTAGGTCTAGGTAAGGCCTGAGATTTTCACTGATCAGACTCATACTTTCGCATTCTTCACATACTTGTTGAACGGATCCTGGGTTTTTTTCTGGTTTGGTTCTCGTAGTAATGTGGTACCACACTGAAACATTCAATTAAACCTGGTCTTGATAAATATTTTAGAGGATAACGCATGTTAGGTCTAGGTTAGGTCTGGGATTTGCTCTCATCAGGCTCATTCTTTCGCATATTTCTCATACTTGATGGCTAGATCCTGGGCTGTTTCTGGATTGTATCACGTAGTAATGCGGTACCACGCTGAAACAGTCGATTAAACCTGGTTTCGATCAATATTTTAGAGGATAACACAAGTTAAGTCTGGGATAGGTCTGGGATTTGAGCTCATCATACTCATACTTTCGCGTTTTTCACATACTTGTTGAACAGATCCTGGGTTATTTTCTGGCTTGGATCACATAGTAATGTGGTACCACACTGAAACAGTCGATTAAACCAGGTTTCGATCAATATTTTTGAGGATAACGCATGTTAGGTCTAGGTTAGGCCTGGGATTTGCCCTCAGCAGGCTCATACTGTCGCAGTTTTAACATACTTGTTGAACGGATACTGGGTTTTTTCTGGTTTGGTTCACGTAGTAATGTGGTACCACACTGAAACATTCAATTAAACCTGGTCTTGATAAATATTTTAGAGGATAACGCATGTTAGGTCTAGGTTAGGTCTGGGATTTGCTCTCATCAGGCTCATTCTTTCGCATATTTCTCATACTTGATGGCTAGATCCTGGGCTTTTTCTGGATTGCATCACGTAGTAATGTAGTACCACACTGAAACAGTCAATGAAAGCTGGTTTCCATCAATATTTTAGAGGACAACGCAAGTTAGGTCTAGGTAAGGCCTGAGATTTTCACTGATCAGACTCATACTTTCGCATTCTTCACATACTTGTTGAACGGATCCTGGGTTTATTCTGGTTTTAATGACGTAGTTATGTAGTACCACACTGAAACATTCAATTAAACCTGGTCTTGATAAATATTTTAGAGAATAACGCATGTTAGGTCTGGGTTAGGTCTAGGATTTGCCCTCATCAGGCTCATACTTTCGCATATTTCTCATACTTCATGGCTAGATCCTGGGCTATTTCTGGATTGGATCACGTAGTAATGTGGTACTACACTGAAACAGTCAATTAAACCTGGTTTTGATCAATATTTTAGAGAATAATTCATGTTAGGTCAAGGTTAGGTCAGGGATTTGCTCCCATCAGGCTCATTCTTTCGCATATTTCTCATACTTGACGGCTAGATCCTGGGCTTTTTCTGGATTGCATCACGTAGTAATGAAGTACAACACTGAAACAGTCAATTAAACCTTGTTTCGATCAATATTTTAGAGAATAATTCATGTTAGGTCTAGGTTAGGTCTGGGATTTGCTCTCATCAGGCTCATTCTTTCGCATATTTCTCATACTTGATGGCTAGGTCCTGGGCTTTTTCTGGATTGCATCACGTAGTAATGTAGTACCACACTGAAACAGTCAATGAAACCTGGTCTCCAACAATATTTTAGAGGACAACGCAAGTTAGGTCTAGGTAAGGCCTGAGATTTTCACTGATCAGACTCATACTTTCGCATTCTTCACATACTTGTTGAACGGATCCTGGGTTTTTTCTGGTTTGGATCACGTAGTATTGTGGTACCACACTGAAACAGTCCATTAAACCTGGTCTTGATAAATATTTTAGAGAATAACGCATGTTAGGTCTGGGTTAGGTCTAGGATTTGCCCTCATCAGGCTCATACTTTCGCATATTTCTCATACTTCATGGCTAGATCCTGGGCTATTTCTGGATTGGATCACGTAGTCATGTGGTACCACACTGAAACAGTCAAATAAACCTGGTTTTGATCAATATTTTAGAGAATAATTCATGTTAGCTCTAGGTTAGGTCTGGGATTTGCTCCCATCAGGCTCATTCTTTCGCATATTTCTCATACTTGATGGCTAGATCCTGGGCTTTTTCTGGATTGCATCACGTAGTAATGAAGTACAACACTGAAACAGTCAATTAAACCTGGTTTCCATCAATATTCTAGAGGACAACGCATGTTAGGTCTAGGTTAGGCCTGGGATTTGCCCTCATCAGGGTCATACTGTCGCAGTTTTAACATACTTGTTGAACGGGTCCTGGGTTTTTTCTGGTTTGGTTCACGTAGTAATGTGTTACCACACTGAAACATTCAATTGAACCTGGTCTTGATAAATATGTTATAGGATAACGCATGTTAGGTTTGGGTTAGGTCTAGGATTTGCCCTCATCAGGCTCATACTTTCGCATATTTCTCATACTTCATAGCTAGATCCTGGGCTGTTTCTGGATTGTATCACGTAGTAATGTGGTACCACGCTGAAACAGTCGATTAAACCTGGTTTCGATCAATATTTTATAGGATAACGCAAGTTAAGTCTGGGATAGGACTGGGATTTGACCTCATCAGACTCATACTTTCGCGTTTTTCACATACTTGTTGAACAGATCCTGGGTTTTTTCTGGTTTGGATCACGTAGTAATGTGGGACCACACTGAAACAGTCAAGTAAGCCTGGTTTCGATCAATATTTTAGAGGATAACGCATGTTAGGTCTGGGTTAGGTCTAGGATTTGCCCTCATCAGGCTCATACTTTCGCATATTTCTCACACTTCATGGCTAGATCCTGGGCTGTTTCTGGATTGTATCAGGTAGTAAAGTGGTACCACACTGAAACATTCAATGAAACCTGGTCTGGATAAATATTTTAGAGGATAACGCATCTTAGGTCTGGGTTAGGTCTAAGATTTGCCCTCATCAGGCTCACAGTTTAGCGTTTTTCACATACTTCTAGAACAGATCCTGGGCTTTTTCTGGTTTGGATCACGAAGTAGTGTGGTACCACACTGAAACAGTCCATTAAACATGGTTTCGCTCAATATTTTAGAGGATAACGCATGTTAGGTCTAGGTTAGGTCTGGGATTTGCTCTCATCAGGCTCATTCTTTCGCATATTTCTCATACTTGATGGCTAGATCCTGGGCTTTTTCTGGATTGCATCACGTAGTAATGTAGTACCACACTGAAACAGTCAATGAAACCTGGTCTCCAACAATATTTTAGAGGACAACGCAAGTTAGGTCTAGGTAAGGCCTGAGATTTTCACTGATCAGACTCATACTTTCGCATTCTTCACATACTTGTTGAACGGATCCTGGGTTTTTTCTGGTTTGGATCACGTAGTATTGTGGTACCACACTGAAACAGTCCATTAAACCTGGTCTTGATAAATATTTTAGAGAATAACGCATGTTAGGTCTGGGTTAGGTCTAGGATTTGCCCTCATCAGGCTCATACTTTCGCATATTTCTCATACTTCATGGCTAGATCCTGGGCTATTTCTGGATTGGATCACGTAGTAATGTGGTACCACACTGAAACAGTCAAATAAACCTGGTTTTGATCAATATTTTAGAGAATAATTCATGTTAGCTCTAGGTTAGGTCTGGGATTTGCTCCCATCAGGCTCATTCTTTCGCATATTTCTCATACTTGGTGGCTAGATCCTGGGCTTTTTCTGGATTGCATCACGTAGTAATGAAGTACAACACTGAAACAGTCAATTAAACCTGGTTTCCATCAATATTCTAGAGGACAACGCATGTTAGGTCTAGGTTAGGCCTGGGATTTGCCCTCATCAGGGTCATACTGTCGCAGTTTTAACATACTTGTTGAACGGGTCCAGGGTTTTTTCTGGTTTGGTTCACGTAGTAATGTGTTACCACACTGAAACATTCAATTGAACCTGGTCTTGATAAATATTTTATAGGATAACGCATGTTAGGTTTGGGTTAGGTCTAGGATTTGCCCTCATCAGGCTCATACTTTCGCATATTTCTCATACTTCATAGCTAGATCCTGGGCTGTTTCTGGATTGTATCACGTAGTAATGTGGTACCACGCTGAAACAGTCGATTAAACCTGGTTTCGATCAATATTTTATAGGATAACGCAAGTTAAGTCTGGGATAGGTCTGGGATTTGACCTCATCAGACTCATACTTTCGCGTTTTTCACATACTTGTTGAACAGATCCTGGGTTTTTTCTGGTTTGGATCACGTAGTAATGTGGGACCACACTGAAACAGTCAAGTAAGCCTGGTTTCGATCAATATTTTAGAGGATAACGCATGTTAGGTCTAGGTTTGGTCTGGGATTTGCTCTCATCAGGCTCATTCTTTCGCATATTTCTCATACTTGATGGCTAGATCCTGGGCTTTTTCTGGATTGCATCACGTAGTAATGTAGTACCACACTGAAACAGTCAATGAAACCTGGTTTCCATCAGTATTTTAGAGGACAACGCAAGTTAGGTCTAGGTAAGGCCTGAGATTTTCACTGATCAGACTCATACTTTCGCATTCTTCACATACTTGTTGAACGGATCCTGGGTTTTTTTCTGGTTTGGTTCTCGTAGTAATGTGGTACCACACTGAAACATTCAATTAAACCTGGTCTTGATAAATATTTTAGAGGATAACGCATGTTAGGTTTGGGTTAGGTCTAGGATTTGCCCTCATCAGGCTCATACTATCGCATATTTCACATACTTCATGGCTAGATCCTGGGCTTTTTCTGGATTGCATCACGTAGTAATGAAGTACAACACTGAAACAGTCAATTAAACCTGGTTTCCATCAATATCTTAGAGGACAACGCAAGTTAGGTCTGGGATATGTCTGGGATTTGCCCTCATCAGGCTCATACTTTCGCGATTTTTCACATACTTGTTGAACAGATCCTGGGTTATTTTCTGGTTTGGATCACATAGTAATGTGGTACCACACTGAAACAGTCGATTTAACCAGGTTTCGATCAATATTTTTGAGGGTAACGCATGTTAGGTCTAGTTTAGGCCTGGGATTATCACTCATCGGACTCATAACTTCGCATTCTTCACATTCTTGTTGAACGGATCCTGGGTTTTTTCTGGTTTGGATAAGGTAGTAATGTGGGACCACACTGAAACAGTCAATTAAACCTGGTTTCGATCAATATTTTAGAGAATAATTCATGTTAGGTCTAGGTTAGGTCTGGGATTTGCTCTCATCAGGCTCATTCTTTCGCATATTTCTCATACTTGATGGCTAGATCCTGGGCTTTTTCTGGATTGCATCACGTAGTAATGAAGTACAACACTGAAACTGTCAACTAAACCTGGTTTCCATCAATATCTTAGAGGACAACGCAAGTTAGGTCTGGGATATGTCTGGGATTTGCCCTCATCAGGCTCATACTTTCGCGTTTTTCACATACTTGTTGAACAGATCCTGGGTTTTTTCTGGTTTGGATCACGTAGTAGTGTGGTACCACGCTGATACAGTCCATTAAACCTGGTTTGGATCAATATTTTAGAGGATAACGCATGTTAGGTCTAGGTTAGGCCTGGGATTTTCACTCATCAGACTCATACGTTCGCATTCTTCGCATACTTGTTGAACGGATCCTGGGTTATTTCTGGTTTGGGTCACGTAGTAATGTGGGACCACACTGAAACAGTCAATTAAACCAGGTTTCGATCAATATTTTAGAGAATAATTCATGTTAGGTCTAGGTTAGGTCTGGGATTTGCTCTCATCAGGCTCATACTTTCGCATATTTCTCATACTTGATGACTAGATCCTGGGCTTTTTCTGGATTGCATCACGTAGTAATGAAGTACAACACAGAAACAGTCAATTAAACCTGGTTTCCATCAATATTCTAGAGGACAACGCATGTTAGGTCTAGGTTAGGCCTGAGATTTGCCCTCATCAGGGTCATACTGTCGCAGTTTTAACATACTTGTTGAACGGATCCTGGGTTTTTTCTGGTTTGGTTCACGTAGTAATGTGTTACCACACTGAAACATTCAATTGAACCTGGTCTTGATAAATATTTTATAGGATAACGCATGTTAGGTTTGGGTTAGGTCTAGGATTTGCCCTCATCAGGCTCATACTTTCGCATATTTCTCATACTTCATAGCTAGATCCTGGGCTGTTTCTGGATTGTATCACGTAATAATGTGGTACCACGCTGAAACAGTCGATTAAACCTGGTTTCGATCAATATTTTATAGGATAACGCAAGTTAAGTCTGGGATAGGTCTGGGATTTGACCTCATCAGACTCATACTTTCGCGTTTTTCACATACTTGTTGAACAGATCCTGGGTTTTTTCTGGTTTGGATCACGTAGTAATGTGGGACCACACTGAAACAGTCAAGTAAGCCTGGTTTCGATCAATATTTTAGAGGATAACGCATGTTAGGTCTGGGTTAGGTCTAGGATTTGCCCTCATCAGGCTCATACTTTCGCATATTTCTCACACTTCATGGCTAGATCCTGGGCTATTTCTGGATTGGATCACGTAGTAAAGTGGTACCACACTGAAACATTAAATGAAACCTGGTCTGGATAAATATTTTAGAGGATAACGCATCTTATGTCTGGGTTAGGTCTAAGATTTGCCCTGATCAGGCTCACAGTTTAGCGTTTTTCGCATACTTGTTGAACAGATCCTGGGCTTTTTCTGGTTTGGATCACGAAGTAGTGTGGTACGTCACTGAAACAGTCCATTAAACCTGGTTTCGCTCAATATTTTAGAGGATAACGCATGTTAGGTCTAGGTTTGGTCTGGGATTTGCTCTCATCAGGCTCATTCTTTCGCATATTTCTCATACTTGATGGCTAGATCCTGGGCTTTTTCTGGATTGCATCACGTAGTAATGTAGTACCACACTGAAACAGTCAATGAAACCTGGTTTCCATCAGTATTTTAGAGGACAACGCAAGTTAGGTCTAGGTAAGGCCTGAGATTTTCACTGATCAGACTCATACTTTCGCATTCTTCACATACTTGTTGAACAGATCCTGGGTTATTTTCTGGTTTGGATCACATAGTAATGTGGTACCACACTGAAACAGTCGATTAAACCAGGTTTCGATCAATATTTTTGAGGGTAACGCATGTTAGGTCTAGTTTAGGCCTGGGATTATCACTCATCGGACTCATAACTTCGCATTCTTCACATTCTTGTTGAACGGATCCTGGGTTTTTTCTGGTTTGGATTAGGTAGTAATGTGGGACCACACTGAAACAGTCAATTAAACCTGGTTTCGATCAATATTTTAGAGAATAATTCATGTTAGGTCTAGGTTAGGTCTGGGATTTGCTCTCATCAGGCTCATTCTTTCGCATATTTCTCATACTTGATGGCTAGATCCTGGGCTTTTTCTGGATTGCATCACGTAGTAATGTAGTACCACACTGAAACAGTCAATGAAACCTGGTTTCCAACAATATTTTAGAGGACAACGCAAGTTAGGTCTAGGTAAGGCCTGAGATTTTCACTGATCAGACTCATACTTTCGCATTCTTCACATACTTGTTGAACGGATCCTGGGTTTTTTCTGGTTTGGATCACGTAGTATTGTGGTACCACAATGAAACATTCAATTAAACCTGGTCTTGATAAATATTTTAGAGAATAACGCATGTTAGGTCTGGGTTAGGTCTAGGATTTGCCCTCATCAGGCTCATACTTTCGCATATTTCTCATACTTCATGGCTAGATCCTGGGCTATTTCTGGATTGGATCACGTAGTAATGTGGTACCACACTGAAACAGTCAAGTAAACCTGGTTTTGATCAATATTTTAGAGAATATTTCATGTTAGGTCTAGGTTAGGTCTGGGATTTGCTCCCATCAGGCTCATTCTTTCGCATATTTCTCATACTTGATGGCTAGATCCTGGGCTTTTTCTGGATTGCATCACGTAGTAATGAAGTACAACACTGAAACAGTCAATTAAACCTGGTTTCCATCAATATTCTAGAGGATAACGCAAGTTAAGTCTAGGATAGGTCTGGGATTTGACCTCATCAGACTCATACTTTCGCGTTTTTCACATACTTGTTGAACAGATCCTGGGTTATTTTCTGGCTTGGATCACATAGTAATGTGGTACCACACTGAAACAGTCGATTAAACCATGTTTCGGTCAATATTTTTGATGATAACGCATGTTAGGTCTAGGTTAGGCCTGCGATTTTCACTGATCAGACACATACTTTCGCATTCTTCACATACGTGTTGAACGGATCCTGGGTTTTTTATGGTTTGGATCACGTACTAAAGTGGTACCACACTGAAACAGTCAATTAAACCTGGTTTCGATCAATATTTTAGAGAATAATTCATGTTAGGTCTAGGTTAGGTCTGGGATTTGCTCTCATCAGGCTCATTCCTTCGCATATTTCTCATACTTGATGGCTAGATCCTGGGCTTTTTCTGGATTGCATCACGTAGTAATGAGGGACCACACTGAAACAATCAATTAAACCTGATCTTGATAAATATTTTTGAGGATAACGCATGTTAGGTCTGGGTTAGGTCTAGGATTTGCTCTCAACAGGCTCACACTTTCGCATATTTCTCATACTTCATGGCTAGATCCTGGGCTGTTTCTGGATTGTATCACGTAGTAGTGTGGTACCACGCTGAAACAGCCAATTAAACCTGGTTTCGATCAATATTTTAGAGGATAATTCATGTTAGGTCTAGGTTAGGTCTGGGATTTGCTCTCATCAGGCTCATTCTTTCGCATATTTCTCATACTTGATGGCTAGATCCTGGGCTTTTTCTGGATTGCATCACGTAGTAATGAAGTACAACACTGAAACAGTCAATTAAACCTGGTTTCCATCAATATTCTAGAGGACAACGCATGTTAGGTCTAGGTTAGGCCTGGGATTTGCCCTCATCAGAGTCATACTGTCGCAGTTTCAACATACTTGTTGAACGGATCCTGGGTTTTTTCTGGTTTCGTTCACGTAGTAATGTGGTAACACACTGAAACATTCAATTAAACCTTTTCTTGATAAATATTTTAGAGGATAACGCATGTTAGGTTTGGGTTAGGTCTGAGGTTTGGCCCTCATCAGGCTCATACTTTCGCATATTTCTCATACTTCATGGCTAGATCCTGGGCTGTTTCTGGATTGTATCAGGTAGTAAAGTGGTACCACACTGAAACATTCAATGAAACCTGGTCTGGATAAATATTTTAGAGGATAACGCATCTTAGGTCTGGGTTAGGTCTAAGATTTGCCCTCATCAGGCTCACAGTTTAGCGTTTTTCACATACTTCTTGAACAGATCCTGGGCTTTCTCTGGTTTGGATCACGAAGTAGTGTGGTACCACACTGAAACAGTCCATTAAACCTGGTTTCGCTCAATATTTTAGAGGATAACGCATGTTAGGTCTAGGTTAGTTCTGGGATTTGCTCTCATCAGGCTCATTCTTTCGCATATTTCTCATACTTGATGGCTAGATCCTGGGCTTTTTCTGGATTGCATCACGTAGTAATGTAGTACCACACTGAAACAGTCAAAGAAACCTGGTCTCCAACAATATTTTAGAGGACAACGCAAGTTAGGTCTAGGTAAGGCCTGAGATTTTCACTGATCAGACTCATACTTTCGCATTCTTCACATACTTGTTGAACGGATCCTGGGTTTTTTCTGGTTTGGATCACGTAGTATTGTGGTACCACACTGAAACATTCAATTAAACCTGGTCTTGATAAATATTTTAGAGAATAACGCATGTTAGGTCTGGGTTAGGTCTAGGATTTGCCCTCATCAGGCTCATACTTTCGCATATTTCTCATACTTCATGGCTAGATCCTGGGCTATTTCTGGATTGGATCACGTAGTAATGTGGTACCACACTGAAACAGTCAAATAAACCTGGTTTTGATCAATATTTTAGAGAATAATTCATGTTAGGTCTAGGTTAGGTCTGGGATTTGCCCTCATCAGGCTCATACTTTCGCATATTTCACATACTTGATGGCTAGATCCTGGGCTCTTTCTGGATTGTATCACGTAGTAATGTGTACCACGCTGAAACAGTCGATTAAACCTGGTTTCGATCAATATTTTATAGGATAACGCAAGTTAAGTCTGGGATAGGACTGGGATTTGACCTCATCAGACTCATACTTTCGCACACTTCACATACTCGTTGAACAGATCCTGGTATATTTTCTGGTTTGGATCACATAGTAATGTGGTACCACTCCGAGCCAGTCGATTAAACCAGGTTTCGATCAATATCTTAGAGGATAACGCATGTTAGGTCTGGGTTAGGTCTAAGATTTGCCCTCATCAGGCTCATACTTTCCCATATTACTCATACTTCATGGCTAGATCCTGGGCTGTTTCTGGATTGTATCACGTAGTAATGTGGTACCACGCTGAAACAGTCGACTAAACCAGGTTTCGATCAATATTTTAGAGGATAACGCAAGTTAGGTCTGGGATAGGTCTGGGATTTGACCTCATCAGACTCATACTTTCGCACACTTCACATACTCGTTGAACAGATCCTGGTATATTTTCTGGTTTGGATCACATAGTAATGTGGTACCACTCCGAGCCAGTCGATTAAACCAGGTTTCGATCAATATCTTAGAGGATAACGCATGTTAGGTCTGGGTTAGGTCTAAGATTTGCCCTCATCAGGCTCATACTTTCCCATATTACTCATACTTCATGGCTAGATCCTGGGCTGTTTCTGGATTGTATCACGTAGTAATGTGGTACCACGCTGAAACAGTCGACTAAACCAGGTTTCGATCAATATTTTAGAGGATAACGCAAGTTAGGTCTGGGATAGGTCTAGGATTTGCCCTCTTCAGGCTCTTACTTTCGCATATTTGTCATACTTCATGGCTAGATGCTGGGCTATTTCTGGATTGGATCACATAGTAAAGTGGTACCACACTGAAACATTCAATAAAACCTGGTCTGGATAAATATTTTAGAGGATAACGCATGTTAGGTCAAGGTTAGGTCTAAGATTTGCCCTCATCAGACTCATACTTTCGCGTTCTTCACATACTTGTTGAACGGATCCTGGGTTTTTTCTGGTTTGGATCACGTAGTAATGTGGGACCACACTGACACAGTCAATTAAACCTGGTTTCGATCAATATTTTAGAGAATAATTCATGTTAGGTCTAGGTTAGGTCTGGGATTTACTCTCATCAGGCTCATTCTTTCGCATATTACTCATACTTGATGGTTAGATCCTGGCCTTTTTCTGGATTGGATCACGTAGTAATGTGGGACCACACTGAAACAATCAATTAAACCTGGTCTTGATAAATATTTTAGAGGATAGCGCATGCTAGGTCTGGGATAGGTCTGGGATTTGCCCTAATCAGACTCATACTTTCGCACACTCCACATACTCGTTGAACTGATCCTGGGTTATTTTCTGGTTTGGATCACATAGTAATGTGGTACCACACTGAAACATTCGATTAAACCAGGTTTCGATCAATATTTTTGAGGATAACGGATGTTAGGTCTGGGTTAGGTCTGGGATTTGCTACCACCAGGCTCATTCTTTCGCATATTTCTCATACTTGATGGCTAGATCCTGGGCTTTTTCTGGATCGCATCACGTAGTAATGATGTACAACACTGAAACAGTCAATTAAACCAGGTTTCCATCAATATCTTAGAGGATAACGCATGTTAGGTCTAGGATAGGTCTGGGATTTTCACTCATCAGACTCATACTTTCGCATTCTTCACATACTTGTTGAACGGATCCTGGGTTTCTTCTGGTTTGGATCACGTAGTAATGTGGTACCACACTGAAACATTCAATTAAACCTGGTCTTGATAAATATTTTAGAGGATAACGCATGTTAGGTTTGGGTTAGGTCTAGGATTTGCCCTCATCAGGCTCATACTTTCGCATATTTCTCATACTTCATGGCTAGATCCTGGGCTGTTTCTGGATTGTATCAGGTAGTAATGTGGTACCACGCTGAAACAGTCAATTAAACCTGGTTTCGATCAATATTTTAGAGGATAACGCAAGTTAGGTCTGGGATAGCTCTGGGATTCGCCCTAATCAGGCTCATACATTCGCGTTTTTCACATACTTGTTGAACTGATCCTGGGTTTTTTCTGGTTTGGATCACGTAGTAATATGGTACCACACTGAAACAGTCGATTAAACCAGGTTTCGATCAATATTTTTGAGGATAACGCATGTTAGGTCTAGGTTAGGCCTGGGACTTTCACTCATCAGACTCATACTTTCGCATTCTTCACATACTTGTTGAACGGACCCTGGGTTTTTTCTGGTTTGGATCACGTAGTAATGTGGGACCACACTGAAACAGTCTTTTAAACCTGGTTTCGATCAATATTTTTGAGGATAACGCATGTTAGGTCTAGGTTAGCCTGGGACTTTCACTCATCAGACTCATACTTTCGCATTCTTCACATACTTGTTGAACGGACCCTGGGTTTTTTCTGGTTTGGTTCACGTAGTAATGTGGTACCACGCTGAGACAGTCAATTAAACCTGGTTTCGATCAATACTTTAGAGGATAACGCAAGTTAGGTCTGGGATAGGTCTAGGATTTGCCCTCATCAGGCTCTTACTTTCGCATATTTCTCATACTTCATGGCTAGACGCTGGGCTATTTCTGGATTGGATCACATAGTAATGTGTTACCACTCTGAGACAGTCGATTAAACCAGGATTCGATCAATACCTTAGAGAATAATTCATGTTAGGTCTAGGTTAGGTCTGGGATTTACTCTCATCAGGCTCATTCTTTCGCATATTACTCATACTTGATGGCTAGATCCTGGGCTTCTTCTGGATCGGATCACGTAGTAATGTGGGACCACACTGAAACAATCAATTAAACCTGGTCTTGATAAATATTTTAGAGGATAGCGCATGTTAGGTCTGGGTTAGGTCTGGGATTTGCCCTAATCAGACTCATACTTTCGCACACTTCACATACTCGTTGAACTGATCCTGGGTTATTTTCTGGTTTGGATCACATAGTAATGTGGTACCACACTGAAACAGTCGATTAAACCAGGTTTCAATCAATATTTTTGAGGATAAAGCATGTTAGGTCTGGGCTAGGTCTGGGATTTGCTCTCATCGGGCTCATTCTTTCGCATTCTTCACATACTTGTTGAACAGATCCTGGGTTATTTTCTGGTTTGGATCACATAGTAATGTGGTACCACACTGAAACAGTCGATTAAACCAGGTTTCGATCAATATTTTTGAGGGTAACGCATGTTAGGTCTAGTTTAGGCCTGGGATTTTCACTCATCGGACTCATAACTTCGCATTCTTCACATTCTTGTTGAACGGATCTTGGGTTTTTTCTGGATTGTATCACGTAGTAATGTGGAACCACGCTGAAACAGTCAATTAAACCTGGTTTCGATCGATATTTTAGAGAATAATTCATGTTAGGTCTAGGTTAGGTCTGGGATTTACTCTCATCAGGCTCATTCTTTCGCATATTACTCATACTTGATGGCTAGATCCTCAGCTATTTCTGGATTGGATCACGTAGTAATGTGGTACCACACTGAAACATTCAATTAAACCTGGTCTTGATAAATATTTTAGAGGATAACGCATGTTAGGTTTGGGTTAGGTCTAGGATTTGCCCTCATCAGGCTCATACTTTCGCATATTTCTCATACTTCATGGCTAGATCCTGGGCTGTTTCTGGATTGTATCACGTAGTAATGTGGTACCACGCTGAAATAGTCAATTAAACCTGGTTTCGATCAATATTTTAGAGGATAACGCAAATTAGGTCTGGGATAGGTCTGGGATTCGCCCTAATCAGGCTCATACTTTGGCGATTTTCACGTACTTGATGAACTGATCCTGGGTCTTTTCTGGTTTGGATCACGTAGTAATGTGGTACCACACTGAAACAGTAGATTAAACCTGGTTTCGATCAATATTTTAGAGGATAACGCAAGTTAGATCTGGGACAGGTCTGGGATTTGACCTCATCAGACTCATACTTTCGCACCCTTCACATACTCGTTGAACAGATCCTGGGTTATTCTCTGGTTTGGATCACATAGTTATGTGGTGCCACACTGAAACAGTCCATTAAACCTGGTTTCCATCAATATTTTAGAGGACAACGCATGTTAGGTCTAGGTTAGGCCTGGGATTTGCCCTTATCAGGGTCATACTGTCGCAGTTTTAACATACTTGTTGAACGGATCCTGGGTTTTTTCTGGTTTGGTTCACGTAGTAATGTGGTACCACACTGAAACATTCAATTAAACCTGGTCTTGATAAATATTCTAGAGGATAACGCATGTTAGGGTTGGGTTAGGTCTAGGATTTGCCCTCATCAGGCTCATACTTTCGCATATTTCTCATACTTCATGGCTAGATCCTGGGCTGTTTCTGGATTGTATCACGTAGTAATGTGATACCACGCTGAAACAGTCGATTAAACCTGGTTTCGATCAATATTTTAGAGGATAACGCAAGTTAAGTCTGGGATAGGTCTGGGATTTGACCTCATCAGACTCATACTTTCGCGTTTTTCACATACTTGTTGAACAGATCCTGGGTTTTTTCTGGTTTGGATCACGTAGTAGTGTGGTACCACACTGAAACAGTCCATTAAACTTGGTTGCGATCAATATTCTAGAGGATAGCGCATGTTAGGTCTGGGTTAGGTCTAGGATTTGCTCTCATCAGGCTCATTCTTTCGCATATTTCTCAAACTTGATGGCTAGATCCTGCGCTTTTTCTGGATTGCATCACGTAGTAATGTGGTACCACACTGAAACATTCAATTAAACCTGGTCTTGATAAATATTTTAGAGGATAACGCATGTTAGGTCTGGGTTAGGCCTGGGATTTGCCCTCATCAGGGTCATACTTTCGCAGTTTTAACATACATGTTGACCTGATCGAGGGTTTTTTCTGCTTTGGATCACGTAGTAAAGTGGTGCCACACTGAAACAGTCCTTTAAACCTGCTTTGGATCAATATTTTAGAGGACAACGCAAGTTAGGTCTGGGATAGGTCTGGGAATCGCCCTAATCAGGCTCATACTTTCGCGTTTTTCACATACTTGTTGAACTGATCCTGGGTTTTTTCTGGTTTGGATCACGTAGTAATGTGGTACCACACTGAAACAGTCGATTAAATCTGGTTTCGATCAATATTTTAGAGGATAACGCAAGTTAGGTCTAGGTTAGGTCTGGGATTTGCTCTCATCAGGCTCATTCTTTCGCATATTTCTCATACATGTAGAACAGATCCTGGGTTTTTTCTGGTTTGGATCACGTAGTAGTGTGGTACCACACTGAAACAGTCCATTAAACCTGGTTTCGATCAATATTTTAGAGGATAACGCAAGTTACGTCTGGGATAGGTCTGGGATTTGCCCTCATCAGGCTCATACTTTCGCGTTTTTCACATACTTGTTGAACAGATCCTGGGTTTTTTCTGGTTTGGGTCACGTAGTAATGTGGTACCACACTGAAACATTCAATTAAACCTGGTCTTGATAAATATTTTAGAGGATAACGCATGTTAGGTCTGGGTTAGGTCTAGGATTTGCCCTCATCAGGCTCATACTTTCGCATATTTCTCATACTTGATGGCTAGATCCTGGGCTTTTTATGGATTGCATCACGTAGCAATGAAGTACAACACTGAGACAGTCAATTAAACCTGGTTTCCATCAATATCTTCGAGGACAACGCAAGTTAGGTCTGGGATAGGTCTGGGATTTGCCCTCATCAGGCTCATACTTTCGCGTTTTTCACATACTTGTTGAACAGATCCTGGGTTTTTTCTGGTTTGGATCACGTAGTAGTGTGGTACCACACTGAAACAGTCCATTAAGCCTGGTTTCGATCAATATTTTAGAGAATAATTCATGTTAGGTCTAGGTTAGGTCTGGGATTTACTCGCATCAGGCTCATTCTTTCGCATATTTCTCATACTTGGTGGCTAGATCCTGAGCTTTTTCCGGATCGCATCACGTAGTATTGAGGTACAACACTGAAACAGTCAATTAAACCTGGTTTCCATCAATATCTTAGAGGACAACGCAAGTTAGGTCTGGGATAGGTCTGGGATTTGCCTTCATCAGGCTCATACTTTCGCATTCTTCACATACTTGTTGAACGGATCCTGGGTTTTTTCTGGTTTGGATCACGTAGCAATGTGGTACCACACTGAAACAGTCAATTAAACCTGGTTTCCATCAACATCTTAGAGGATTACGCAAGTTAGATCTGGGATAGGTCTGGGATTTGTCCTCATCAGACTCATACTTTCGCACCCTTCACATACTCGTTGAACGGATCCTGGGTTTTTTCTGGTTTGGTTCACGTAGTAATGTGGTACCACGCTGAAACAGTCAATTAAACCTGGTTTCGATCAATACTTTAGAGGATAACGCAAGTTAGGTCTGGGATACTGGGGGAGGGCCATGCGTCGCGCGGAGGAGGGGTCGCAACGCGTCGTCGACCGGATCAGGGGGATGGGGATGACGGTGGCGGTCCGTAAGACCGAGGTGATTGCGTTTCATTCACCTCGGCAGGATCCGCCACCCCCTCTGATTCGGGTGGGTGGGGCTGACATCGAGGTGAAGCCCCAGATCAGGTATCTGGGGCTGATCCTCGATAGCCACTGGCGTTTCGAGAAGCATTTCCGCTGCCTGGTCCCCCGGTTGGAAAGGATGGTTGCGGCTCTGGGCCGGATCCTGCCCAACCTGGGGGGCCCGGCGGGCCGAGTTCGTCGCCTCTATGTGGCAATGGTCCAGTCGGTGGCCCTATACGGGGCCCCCGTCTGGGCGGACGACCTGGCTGCCTCCCGGCGCAGCATGACTATGCTGCGTCGGGTGCAGAGGCGCATGGCGCTCAGGGTCGTCCGCGGGTATCGGACCATGTCACATGAGGCGGCGACGGTTCTAGCGGGGATGCCGCCCATGGACCTGCTCGCGCGGTCGCACGCGGTGATGTACCGGCACCGCGTCGACCGTCGCGCGGGGGTGGGGGCGGTCCCGGGCGGGCAGGAACCTGCTTGGGGCGATTTGAAGCGCCAGGCCCGGCAGTCCGTGTTGCTCGCGTGGCAGGAGCGGCTGGCTCTGCCAACCGCGGGGCACCGGACTGTCGGGGCTGTTCGGCCACTCCTGAAGGAGTGGCTGGACAGAGGCCATGGCAGCCTCACCTACCGGCTGGCACAGGTATTTTCCGGGCATGGCAGCTTCGGAAGATACCTGTGCCGGATAGGGAAGGAGCCGACGGCGCGTTGCTGCCACTGCGACGCTGAGCAGGACACGGCGGATCATACCCTGGAGGTATGCCCCGCGTGGGAGGGGGAGCGCCGTGTCCTGGTCGGCGTCGTCGGGCGGGATGTCTCGCTGCCGGGCGTGGTGCGCGCCATGCTCGGCAGCGAGGAGAAGTGGAGGGCCGTGGCCTCCTTCTGCGAGAACGTAATGTTGCAGAAGGAGGCCGCGGGGCGGGAGCGCGAGCTTCAGCGGCGTGCTGAAGCGCGCGCTCGTGCGGTGGCCCGAGGTCGTCGCCCGGTCGCGAGGCGTCGCGGGCGGCCGCCTCGGCGTGGCGGATGACCTAGGCTGGGAGGGGGGTCCTGAGGGGACCCTCCTCCCGCCAGGCGGCGCCGGGTCGGACCGGTTGGGGGTAGGAGTGCCTCCCCCTACCGGTCCGACGCAAGGGGAGGCACCCTCGGCGGTCTGGTGCGGCCATGAACGCCCGGCCGCCGAGGGGTGGAAACGGGGTCGCGGGCGGTTGCGAGTTGGGGCTCGCAGCCGCCACTAAACGCGACCCCGGGACGGATAGCGGCGGGATGGAGTGGCCCCGTCCCGCCGCTATGAGGCAGTGTGTCTACTGGGGGGACCGGTCCCCCCGGGGGATGGGCGCGAAAGCGCGGGCACGGGGAGGATACCGGAAGAATGCTTCGAGCGATTCCCGGTATCCTCCCAAAGCGTGCCGAAGGGTCACCGTGGGGTTTTTAGTGGGTAGGTCCCGCGCCTGTCGTTGTACGGGCGCGGGGAATCCCACACACCCCTCCCACCTCTCCCCAAGGAGGTGGGAGGGAGTCTTTCGAAGATTTTCCCCACGACAAAAAAAAAAAAAAAAAAAAAAAAGTTAGGTCTGGGATAGGTCTAGGATTTGCCCTCATCAGGCTCTTACTTTCCCATATTTCTCATACTTCATGGCTAGACGCTGGGCTATTTCTGGATTGGATCACATAGTAAAGTGGTACCACACTGAAACATTCAATGAAACCTGGTCTGGATAAATATTTTAGAGGATAACGCATGTTAGGTCTGGGTTAGGTCTGGGATTTTCACTCATCAGACTCATACTTTCGCATTCTTCACATACTTGTTGAACAGATCCTGGGATATTTTCTGGTTTGGATCACATAGTAATGTGGTACCACTCTGAGACAGTCGATTAAACCAGGTTTTGATCAATATCTTAGAGAATAATTCATGTTAGGTCTAGGTTAGGTCTGGGATTTACTCTCATCAGGCTCATTCTTTCGCATATTACTCATACTTGATGGCTAGATCCTGGGCTTTTTCTGGATTGGATCACGTAGTAATGTGGGACCACACTGAAACAATCAATTAAACCTGGTCTTGATAAATATTTTAGAGGATAGCGCATGTTAGGTCTGGGATAGGTCTGGGATTTGCCCTAATCAGACTCATACTTTCGCGTTTTTCGCATACTTGTTGAACTGATCCTGGGTTATTCTCTGGTTTGGATCACATAGTAATGTGGTACCACACTGAAACAGTAGATTAAACCAGGTTTCAATCAATATTTTTGTGGATAAAGCATGTTACGTCTGGGCTAGGTCTGGGATTTGCTCTCATCGGGCTCATTCTTTCGCATTCTTCACATACTTGTTGAACGGATCCTGGGTTTATTCTGGTTTGGATCACGTAGTAATGCGGTACCACACTGAAACAGTCGACTAAACCTGGTTTCGATCAATATTTTAGAGGATAACACAAGTTAGGTCTGGGATAGGTCTGGGATTTGACCTCATCAGACTCATACTTTCGCGTTTTTCGCATACTTGTTGAACAGATCCTGGGTTTTTTCTGGTTTGGATCACGTAGTAGTGTGGTACCACACTGAAACAGTGCATTAAACCAGGTTTCGATCAATATTTTAGAGGATAACGCATGTTAGGTCTGGGTTAGGTCTAGGATTTGCCCTCATCAGGCTCATACTTTCGCATATTTCTCATACTTCATGGCTGGATCCTGGGCTGTTTCTGGATTGTATCACGTAGTAATGTGGAACCACGCTGAAACAGTCAATTAAACCTGGTTTCGATCAATATTTTAGAGAATAATTCATGTTAGGTCTAGGTTAGGTCTGGGATTTACTCTCATCAGGCTCATTCTTTCGCATATTACTCATACTTGATGGCTAGATCCTCGGCTATTTCTGGATTGGATCACGTAGTAATGTGGTACCACACTGAAACATTCAATAAAACCTGGTCTTGATAAATATTTTAGAGGATAACGCATGTTAGGTTTGGGTTAGGTCTAGGATTTGCCCTCATCAGGCTCATACTTTCGCATATTTCTCATACTTCATGGCTAGATCCTGGGCTGTTTCTGGATTGTATCACGTAGTAATGTGGTACCACGCTGAAACAGTCAATTAAACCTGGTTTCGATCAATATTTTAGAGGATAACGCAAATTAGGTCTGGGATAGGTCTGGGATTCGCCCTAATCAGGCTCATACTTTCGCGTTTTTCACGTACCTGATGAACTGATCCTGGGTCTTTTCTGGTTTGGATCACGTAGTAATGTGGTACCACACTGAAACAGTCGATTAAACCTGGTTTCGATCAATATTTTAGAGGATAACGCAAGTTAGATCTGGGACAGGTCTGGGATTTGACCTCACCAGACTCATACTTTCGCACCCTTCACATACTCGTTGAACAGATCCTGGGTTATTCTCTGGTTTGGATCACATAGTAATGTGGTGCCACACTGAAACAGTCCATTAAACCTGGTTTCCATCAATATTTTAGAGGACAACGCATGTTAGGTCTAGGTTAGGCCTGGGATTTGCCCTCATCAGGGTCATACTGTCGCAGTTTTAACATACTTGTTGAACGGATCCTGGGTTTTTTCTGGTTTGGTTCACGTAGTAATGTGGTACCACACTGAAACAGTCGACTAAACCTGGTTTCGATCAATATTTTAGAGGATAACACAAGTTAGGTCTGGGATAGGTCTGGGATATGACCTCATCAGACTCATACTTTCGCGTTTTTCGCATACTTGTTGAACAGATCCTGGGTTTTTTCTGGTTTGGATCACGTAGTAGTGTGGTACCACACTGAAACAGTGCTTTAAACCAGGTTTCGATCAATATTTTAGAGGATAACGCATGTTAGGTCTGGGTTAGGTCTAGGATTTGCCCCCATCAGGCTCATACTTTCGCATATTTCTCATACTTCATGGCTGGATCCTGGGCTGTTTCTGGATTGTATCACGTAGTAATGTGGAACCACGCTGAAACAGTCAATTAAACCTGGTTTCGATCAATATTTTAGAGGATAACGCAAGTTACGTCTGGGATAGGTCTGGGATTTGCCCTCATCAGGCTCATACTTTCGCGTTTTTCACATACCTGTTGAACAGATCCTGGGTTTTTTCTGGTTTGGATCACGTAGTAGTGTGGTACCACACTGAAACAGTCCATTAAACCTGGTTTCCATCAATATTTTAGAGGACAACGCATGTTAGGTCTAGGTTAGGCCTGGGATTTGCCCTCATCAGGGTCATACTGTCGCAGTTTTAACATACTTGTTGAACGGATCCTGGGTTTTTTCTGGTTTGGTTCACGTAGTAATGTGGTACCACGCTGAAACAGTCAATTAAACCTGGTTTCGATCAATATTTTAGAGGATAACGCAAATTAGGTCTGGGATAGGTCTGGGATTCGCCCTAATCAGGCTCATACTTTCGCGTTTCTCACATACCTGATGAACTGATCCTGGGTCTTTTCTGGTTTGGATCACGTAGTAATGTGGTACCACACTGAAACAGTCGATTAAACCTGGTTTCGATCAATATTTTAGAGGATAACGCAAGTTAGATCTGGGACAGGTCTGGGATTTGACCTCATCAGACTCATACTTTCGCACCCTTCACATACTGGTTGAACAGATCCTGGGTTATTCTCTGGCTTGGATCACATAGTAATGTGGTGCCACACTGAAACAGTCCATTAAACCTGGTTTCCATCAATATTTTAGAGGACAACGCATGTTAGGTCTAGGTTAGGCCTGGGATTTGCCCTCATCACGGTCATACTGTCGCAGTTTTAACATACTTGTTGAACGGATCCTGGGTTTTTTCTGGTTTGGTTCACGTAGTAATGTGGTACCACACTGAAACATTCAAATAAACCTGGTCTTGATAAATATTCTAGAGGATAACGCATGTTAGGATTGGGTTAGGTCTAGGATTTGCCCTCATCAGGCTCATACTTTCGCATATTTCTCATACTTCATGGCTAGATCCTGGGCTGTTTCTGGATTGTATCACGTAGTAATGTGGTACCACACTGAAACAGTCGATTAAACCTGGTTTCGATCAATATTTTAGAGGATAACGCAAGTTAAGTCTGGGATAGGTCTGGGATTTGACCTCATCAGTCTCATACTTTCGCGTTTTTCACATACTTGTTGAACAGATCCTGGTTTTTTTCTGGTTTGGATCACGTAGTAATGAGGTACCACACTGAAACATTCAATTAAACCTGGTCTTGATAAATATTCTAGAGGATAACGCATGTTAGGATTGGGTTAGGTCTAGGATTTGCCCTCATCAGGCTCATACTTTCGCATATTTCTCATACTTCATGGCTGGATCCTGGGCTGTTTCTGGATTGTATCACGTAGTAATGTGATACCACGCTGAAACAGTCGATTAAACCTGGTTTCGATCAATATCTTAGAGGATAACGCAAGTTAAGTCTGGGATAGGTCTGGGATTTGACCTCATCAGACTCATACTTTCGCGTTTTTCACATACTTGTTGAACAGATCCTGGGTTTTTTCTGGTTTGGATCACGTAGTAGTGTGGTACCACACTGAAACAGTCCATTAAACTTGGTTGCGATCAATATTCTAGAGGATAGGGCATGTTAGGTCTGGGTAGGGTCTAGGATTTGCTCTCATCAGGCTCATTCTTTCGCATATTTCTCAAACTTGATGGCTAGATCCTGCGCCTTTTCTGGATTGCATCACGTAGTAATGTGGTACCACACTGAAACATTCAATTAAACCTGGTCTTGATAAATATTTTAGAGGATAACGCATGTTAGGTCTGGGTTAGGCCTGGGATTTGCCCTCATCAGGGTCATACTTTCGCAGTTTTAACATACATGTTGACCTGATCGAGGGTTTTTTCTGCTTTGGATCACGTAGTAAAGTGGTGCCACACTGAAACAGTCCATTAAACCTGCTTTGGATCAATATTTTAGAGGACAACGCAAGTTAGGTCTGGGATAGGTCTGGGAATCGCCCTAATCAGGCTCATACTTCCGCGTTTTTCACATACTTGTTGAACTGATCCTGGGTTTTTTCTGGTTTGGATCACGTAGTAATGTGGTACCACACTGAAACAGTCGATTAAACCTGGTTTCGATCAATATTTTAGAGGATAACGCAAGTTAGGTCTGGGATAGGTCTGGGATTTGACCTCGTCAGACTCATACTTTCGCACCCTTCACATACTCGTTGAACAGATCCTGGGTTATTTTCTGGTTTGGATCACATAGTAATATGGTACCACACTGAAACAGTCGATTAAACCAGGTTTCGATCAATATTTTTGAGGATAACGCATGTTAGGTCTAGGTTAGGCCGAGGATTTTCACTCATCAGACTCATACTTTCGCATTCTTCACATACTTGTTGATCGGACCCTGGGTTTTTTCTGGTTTGGATCACGTAGTAATGTGGGACCACACTGAAACAGTCAATTAAATCTGGTTTTGATCAATATTTTAGAGAATAGTTCATGTTAGGTCTAGGTTAGGCCTGGGATTTTCACTCATCAGACTCATACTTTCGCATTCTTCACATACTTGTTGAACGGATCCTGGGGTTTTTCCGGTTTGGATCACGTAGTAATGTGGGACCACACTGAAACAGTCAATTAAACCTGGTTTCGATCAATATTTTAGAGAATAATTCATGTTAGGTCTGGGTTAGGTCTAGGATTTGCCCTCATCAGGCTCATACTTTCGCATATTTCTCATACTTCATGGCTAGATCCTGGGCTGTTTCTGGATTGTATCACGTAGTAATGTGGGACCACACTGAAACAATCAATTAAACCTGGTCTTGATAAATATTTTAGAGGATAACGCATGTTAGGTCTGGGTTAGGTCTAGGATTTGCCCTCATCAGGCTCATACTTTCGCATATTGCTCATACTTCATGGCTAGATCCTGGGCTGTTTCTGGATTGTATCACGTTGTAATGTGGTACCACGCTGAAACAGTCAATTAAACCTGGTTTGGATCAATATTTTAGAGGATAACGCATGTTAGGTCCAGGTTAGGTCTGGGATTTTCACTCAACAACACATACTTTCGCATTCTTCACATACTTGCTGAACGAATCCTGGGTTTTTTCTGGTTTGGATCACGTAGTAATGTGGTACCACACTGAAACAGTCGACTAAACCTGGTTTCGATCAATATTTTAGAGGATAACGCAAGTTAGGTCTGGGATAGGTCTGGGATTTGACCTCATCAGACTCATACTTTCGCACACTTCACATACTCGTTGAACAGATCCTGGGATATTTTCTGGTTTGGATCACATAGTAATGTGGTACCACTCTGAGACAGTCGATTAAACCAGGTTTCGATCAATATTTTAGAGAATAATTCATGTTAGGTCTGGGTTAGGTCTAGGATTTGCCCTCATCAGGCTCTTACTTTCGCATATTTGTCATACTTCATGGCTAGATGCTGGGCTATTTCTGGATTGGATCACATAGTAAAGTGGTACCACACTGAAACATTCAATGAAACCTGGTCTGGATAAATATTTTAGAGGATAACGCATGTTAGGTCAAGGTTAGGTCTAAGATTTGCCCTCATCAGACTCATACTTTCGCATTCTTCACATACTTGTTGAACGGATCCTGGGTTTTTTCTGGTTTGGATCACGCAGTAATGTGGGACCACACTGAAACAGTCAATTAAACCTGGTTTCGATCAATATTTTAGAGTATGATTAATGTTAGGTCTAGGTTAGGTCTGGGCTTTACTCTCATCAGGCTCATTCGTTCGCATATTACTCATACTTGATGGCTAGCTCCTGGGCTTTTTCTGGATAGGATCACTTAGTAATGTGGGACCACACTGAAACAATCAATTACACCGGGTCTTGATAAATATTTTAGAGGATAGCGCATGTTAGGTCTGGGGTAGGTCTGGGATTTGCCCTAATCAGACTCATACTTTCGCACACTTCACATACTCGTTGAACTGATCCTGGGTTATTTTCTGGTTTGGATCACATAGTAATGTGGTACCACACTGAAACAGTCGATTAGACCAGGTTTCGATCAATATTTTTGAGGATAACGCAAGTTAGGTCTGGGATAGGCCTGGGATTCGCCCTAATCAGGCTCATACTTTCGGGTTTTTCACATACTTGTTGAACTGATCCTGGGTTTTTTCTGGATAGGATCCCGTAGTAATGTGGGACCACACTGAAACAATCAATTACACCGGGTCTTGATAAATATTTTAGAGGATAGCGCATGTTAGGTCTGGGGTAGGTCTGGGATTTGCCCTAATTAGACTCATACTTTCGCACACTTCACATACTCGTTGAACTGATCCTGGGTTATTTTCTGGTTTGGATCACATAGTAATGTGTTTCCACACGGAAACAGTCGATTAAACCTGGTTTCGATCAATATTTTAGAGGATAACGCAAGTTAGGTCTGGGATAGGTCTGGGATTTGACCTCGTCAGACTCATACTTTCGCACCCTTCACATACTCGTTGAACAGATCCTGGGTTATTTTCTGGTTTGGATCACATATTAATATGGTACCACACTGAAACAGTCGATTAAACAAGGTTTCGATCAATATTTTAGAGAATAATTCATGTTAGGTCTGGGTTAGGTCTATGATTTGCCCTCATCAGGCTCATACTTTCGCATATTTCTCATACTTCATGGCTAGATCCTGGGCTGTTTCTGGATTGTATCACGTAGTAATGTGGTACCACACTGAAACAGTCAATTAAACCAGGTTTCGATCAATACTTTAGAGGATAACGCAAGTTAGGTCTGGGATAGGTCTAGGATTTGCCCTCATCAGGCTCTTACTTTCGCATATTTGTCATACTTCATGGCTAGATGATGGGCTATTTCTGGATTGGATCACATAGTAAAGTGGTACCACACTGAAACATTCAATGAAACCTGGTCTGGATAAATAATTTAGGGGATAACGCATGTTAGGTCAAGGTTAGGTCTAAGATTTGCCCTCATCAGACTCATACTTTCGCATTCTTCACATACTTGTTGAACGGATCCTGGGTTTTTTCTGGTTTGGATCACGTAGTAATGTGGGACCACACTGAAACAGTCAATTAAACCTGGTTTCGATCAATATTTTAGAGTATGATTAATGTTAGGTCTAGGTTAGGTCTGGGCTTTACTCTCATCAGGCTCATTCTTTCGCATATTACTCATACTTGATGGCTAGATCCTGGGCTTTTTCTGGATAGGATCACGTAGTAATGTGGGACCACACTGAAACAATCAATTACACCGGGTCTTGATAAATATTTTAGAGGATAGCGCATGTTAGGTCTGGGGTAGGTCTGGGATTTGCCCTAATCAGACTCATACTTTCGCACACTTCACATACTCGTTGAACTGATCCTGGGTTATTTTCTGGTTTGGATCACATAGTAATGTGGTACCACACTGAAACAGTCGATTAGACCAGGTTTCGATCAATATTTTTGAGGATAACGCAAGTTAGGTCTGGGATAGGCCTGGGATTCGCCCTAATCAGGCTCATACTTTCGCGTTTTTCCCATACTTGTTGAACTGATCCTGGGTTTTTTCTGGATAGGATCCCGTAGTAATGTGGGACCACACTAAAACAATCAATTACACCGGGTCTTGATAAATATTTTAGAGGATAGCGCATGTTAGGTCTGGGGTAGGTCTGGGATTTGCCCTAATCAGACTCATACTTTCGCATATTGCTCATACTTCATGGCTAGATCCTGGGCTGTTTCTGGATTGTATCACGTTGTAATGTGGTACCACGCTGAAACAGTCAATTAAACCTGGTTTCGATCAATATTTTAGAGGATAACGCAAGTTACGTCTGGGATAGGTCTGGGATTTGCCCTCATCAGGCTCATACTTTCGCGTTTTTCACATACTTGTTGAACAGATCCTGGGTTTTTTCTGGTTTGGATCACGTAGTAGTGTGGTACCACACTGAAAGAGTCCATTAAACCTGGTTTGGATCAATATTTTAGAGGATAACGCATGTTAGGTCTAGGTTAGGTCTGGGATTTTCACTCAACAACACATACTTTCGCATTCTTCACATACTTGTTGAACGAATCCTGGGTTTTTTCTGGTTTGGATCACGTAGTAATGTGGTACCACACTGAAACAGTCGACTAAACCTGGTTTCGATCAATATTTTAGAGGATAACGCAAGTTAGGTCTGGGTTAGGACTAGGATTTGCCCTCATCAGGCTCATACTTTCCCATATTTCTCATCCTTCATGGCTAGATCCTGGGCTGTTTCTGGATTGTATCACGTAGTAATGTGGTACCACGCTGAAACAGTCAATTAAACCAGGTTTCGATCAATACTTTAGAGGATAACGCAAGTTAGGTCTGGGATAGGTCTAGGATTTGCCCTCATCAGGCTCTTACTTTCGCATATTTGTCATACTTCATGGCTAGATGATGGGCTATTTCTGGATTGGATCACATAGTAAAGTGGTACCACACTGAAACATTCAATGAAACCTGGTCTGGATAAATAATTTAGGGGATAACGCATGTTAGGTCAAGGTTAGGTCTAAGATTTGCCCTCATCAGACTCATACTTTCGCATTCTTCACATACTTGTTGAACGGATCCTGGGTTTTTTCTGGTTTGGATCACGTAGTAATGTGGGACCACACTGAAACAGTCAATTAAACCTGGTTTCGATCAATATTTTAGAGTATGATTAATGTTAGGTCTAGGTTAGGTCTGGGCTTTACTCTCATCAGGCTCATTCTTTCGCATATTACTCATACTTGATGGCTAGATCCTGGGCTTTTTCTGGATAGGATCACGTAGTAATGTGGGACCACACTGAAACAATCAATTACACCGGGTCTTGATAAATATTTTAGAGTATAGCGCATGTTAGGTCTGGGGTAGGTCTGGGATTTGCCCTAATCAGACTCATACTTTCGCACACTTCACATACTCGTTGAACTGATCCTGGGTTATTTTCTGGTTTGGATCACATAGTAATGTGGTACCACACTGAAACAGTCGATTAGACCAGGTTTCGATCAATATTTTTGAGGATAACGCAAGTTAGGTCTGGGATAGGCCTGGGATTCGCCCTAATCAGGCTCATACTTTCGCGTTTTTCACATACTTGTTGAACTGATCCTGGGTTTTTTCTGGATAGGATCCCGTAGTAATGTGGGACCACACTGAAACAATCAATTACACCGGGTCTTGATAAATATTTTAGAGGATAGCGCATGTTAGGTCTGGGGTAGGTCTGGGATTTGCCCTAATCAGACTCATACTTTCGCACACTTCACATACTCGTTGAACTGATCCTGGGTTATTTTCTGGTTTGGATCACGCAGTAATGTGGGACCACACTGAAACAGTCAATTAAACCTGGTTTCGATCAATATTTTAGAGGATAACGCAAGTTAGGTCTGGGATAGGTCTGGGATTTGACCTCGTCAGACTCATACTTTCGCACCCTTCACATACTCGTTGAACAGATCCTGGGTTATTTTCTGGCTTGGATCACATATTAATATGGTACCACACTGAAACAGTCGATTAAACCAGGTTTCGATCAATATTTTTCAGGATAACGCATGTTAGGTCTAGGTTAGGCTTGGGATTTTCACTCATCAGACTCATACTTTCGCATTCTACACATACTTGTTGAACGGACCCTGGGTTTTTTCTGGTTTGGATCACGTAGTAATGTGGGACCACACTGAAACAGTCAATTAAACCTGGTTTCGATCAATATTTTAGAGAATAATTCATGTTAGGTCTAGGTTAGGCCTGGGATTTTCACTCATCAGACTCATTCTTTCGCATATTTCTCATACTTGATGGCTAGATCCTGGGCTTTTTCTGGATCGCATCACGTAGTAATGAAGTACAACACTGAAACAGTCAATTATACCAGGTTTCCATCAATATTTTAGAGGATAACGCATGTTAGGTCTAGGTTAGGTCAGGGATTTGCCCTCGTCAGGCTCACAGTTTCGCGTTTTTCACATGCTTGTTGAACGGATCCTGGGTTTTTTCTGGTTTGGATCACGTAGTAATGTGGGACCACACTGAAACAGTCAATTAAACCTGGTTTCGACCAATATTTTAGAGAATAACGCATGATAGGTCTGGGTTAGGTCTAGGATTTGCCCTCGTCAGGCTCATAATTTCGCTTATTTCTCATACTTCATGGCTAGATCCAGGGCTATTTCTGGATTGGATCACGTAGTTGTGTGGTACCACACAGAAACAGTCCATTAAACCAGGTCTGGATAAATATTTTAGAGGATAACGCATGTTAGGTCAAGGTTAGGTCTAAGATTTGCCCTCATCAGGCTCATACTTTCGCATATTTCTCATACTTGATGGCTAGATCCTGGGCTGTTTCTGCATTGCATCACGTAGTAATGTGGTACCACACTGAAACAGTCAATTAAACCAGGTTTCCGTCAATATTTTAGAGGATAACGCATGTTAGGTCTGGGTTACGTCTAGGATTTGCCCTCATCAGGCTCATACTTTCGCATATTTCTCATACTTCATGGCTAGATCCTGGGCTGTTTCTGCATTGCATCACGTAGTAATGTGGTACCACACTGAAACATTCAATTAAACCTGGTCTTGATAAATATTTTAGAGGATAACGCATGTTAGGTCTGGGATAAGTCTGGGATTTGCCCTCATCAGGCTCATACTTTCGCAGTTTTAACATGCATGCTGACCTGATCGAGGGTTTTTTCTCCTTTGGATCACGTAGTAAAGTGGTACCACACTAAAACTGTCAATTAAACCTGGTTTCGATCAATATTTTAGAGGATATCGCAAGTTAGGTCTAGGTCAGGCCTGGGATTTTCACTCATCAGACTCATACTTTCGCATTCTTCACATACTTGTTGAACGGATCCTGCGTTTTTTCTGGTTTGGATAACGTAGTAATGTGGGACCACACTGAAACAGTCAATTAAACCTGGTTTCGACCAATATCTTAGAGAATAATTCATGTTAGGTCTAGGTTAGGTCTGGGATTTGCTCTCATCAGGCTCATTCTTTCGCATTCTTCACATACTTGTTGAACGGATCCTGGGGTTTTTCTGGATTGCATCACGTAGTAATGAAGTACAACACTGAAACAGTCAATTAAACCTTGTTTCCATCAATACTTTAGAGGACAACGCAAGTTAGGTCTGGGATAGGTCTGGGATTTGCCCTCATCAGGCTCATACTTTCGCGTTTTTCACATACTTGTTGAACAGATCCTGGGTTTTTTCTGGTTTCGATCCCGTAGTAGTGTTGTACCACACTGAAACAGTCCATTAAACCTCGTTTCGCTCATTATTTTAGAGGATAACGCATGTTAGGTCTAGGTCAGGCCTGGGATTTTCACTCATCAGACTCATACTTTCGCATTCTTCACATACTTGTTGAACGGATCCTGGGGTTTTTCTGGTTTCGTTCACGTAGTAACGTGGTACCACACTGAAACATTCAATTAAACCTCGTCTTGATAAATATTTTAGAGGATAACGCATGTTAGGTCTGGGTTAGGTCTAGGATTTGCCCTCATCAGGCTCACAGTTTCGCGTTTTTCACATACTTGTTGAACGGATCCTGGGTTTTTTCTGGTTTGGATCACGTAGTAATGTGGGACCACACTGAAACAGTCAATTAAACCTGGTTTCGACCAATATTTTAGAGAATAATTCATGTTAGGTCTAGGTTAGGTCTGGGATTTGCTCTCATCAGGCTCATTCTTTCGCATATTTCTCATACTTGATGGCTAGATCCTGGGCTTTTTCTGGATTGCATCACGTAGTAATGAAGTACAACACTGAAACAGTCAATTAAACCTGGTTTCCATCAATATTTTAGAGGACAACGCAAGTTTGGTCTGGGATAGGTCTGGGATTTGCCCTCATCAGGCTCATACTTTGGGGTTTTTCACATACCTGTTGAACAGATCCTGGGTTTTTTCTGGTTTGGATCCCGTAGTAGTGTGGTACGACACTGAAACAGTCCATTAAACCCGGTTTCGCTCATTATTTTAGAGGATAACGCTTGTTAGGTCTACGTGAGGCCTGGGATTTTCACTCATCAGACACATACTTTCGCATTCTTCACATACTTGTTGAACGGATCGTGGGGTTTTTCTGGTCTGGATCAGGTAGTAATGTGGGACCACACTGAAACAATCAATTCAACCTGGTCTTGATAAATATTTTAGAGGATAACGCATGTTAGGTCTGGGTTAGGTCTAGGATTTGCCCTCGTCAGGCTCATACTTTCGCATATTTCTCATACTTCATGGCTAGATCCTGGGCTATTCCTGGATTGGATCACGTAGTAATGTGGTACCACACTGAAACTGTCAATTAAACCTGGTTTCGATCAATATTTTAGAGGATAACGCAAGTTAGGTCTGGGATAGGTCTGGGATTTGCCCTCATCAGGCTCATACTTTCGCGTTTTTCACATACTTGATGGCTAGATCCTGGGCTTTTTCTGGATTGCATCACGTAGTAATGAAGTACAACACTGAAACAGTCAATTAAACCTGGTTTCCATCAATACTTTAGAGGACAACGCAAGTTAGGTCTGGGATAGGTCTGGGATTTGCCCTCATCAGGCTCATACTTTCGCGTTTTTCACATACTTGTTGAACAGATCCTGGGTTTTTTCTGGTTTGGATCCCGTAGTAGTGTGGTACCACACTGAAACAGTCCATTAAACCTGTTTTCGCTCATTATTTTAGAGGATAACGCATGTTAGGTCTAGGTCAGGCCTGGGATTTTCACTCATCAGACTCATACTTTCACATTCTTCACATACTTGTTGAACGGATCCAGGGGTTTTTCTGGTTTGGATCACGTAGTAGTGTGGTACCACACTGAAACAGTCCATTAAACTTGGTTTCGATCAATATTTTAGAGGATAACGCAAGTTAGGTCCGGGATAGGTCTGGGATTTGCCCTCATCAGACTCATACTTTCGCATTCTTCACATACTTGTTGAACGGATCCTGCGTTTTTTCTGGTTTGGATCACGTAGTAATGTGGGACCACACTGAAACAGTCAATTAAACCTGGTTTCGACCAATATCTTAGAGAATAATTCATGTTAGGTCTAGGTTAGGTCTAGGATTTGCCCTCATCAGGCTCATACTTTCGCATATTTCTCATACTTCGTGGCTAGATCCTGGGCTATTTCTGGATTGGATCACGTAGTAAAGTGGTATCACACTGAAACATTCAATGAAACCTGGTCTGGATAAATATTTTAGAGGATAACGCATATTAGGTCTGGGTTAGGTCTAAGATTTGCCCTCATCAGGCTCACAGTTTCGCGTTTTTCACATACTTGTTGAACAGATCCTGGGTTTTTTCTGGTTTGGATCCCGTAGTAGTGTGGTACCACACTGAAACAGTCCATTAAACCTGGTTTCGCTCATTATTTTAGAGGATAACGCTTGTTAGGTCTAGGTCAGGCCTGGGATTTTCACTCATCAGACTCATACTTTCGCATTCTTCACATACTTGTTGAACGGATCGTGGGGTTTTTCTGGTTTGGATCAGGTAGTAATGTGGGACCACACTGGAACAATCAATTAAACCTGGTCTTGATAAATATTTTAGAGGATAACGCATGTTAGGCCTGGGTTAGGTCTAGGATTTGCCCTCGTCAGGCTCATACTTTCGCATATTTCTCATACTTCATGGCTAGATCCTGGGCTATTCCTGGATTGGATCACGTAGTAATGTGGTACCACACTGAAACTGTCAATTAAACCTGGTTTCGATCAATATTTTAGAGGATAACGCATGTTAGGTCTGGGATAGGTCTGGGATTTGCCCTCATCAGACTCATGCTTTCGCATATTTCTCATACTTCATGGCTAGATCCTGCGCTATTTCTGGATTGGATCACGTAGTAATGTGGTACCACACTGAAACAGTCAATTAAACCTGGTTTCGGTCAATATTTTAGAGGATAACGCAAGTTAGGTCTGGGATAGGTCTGGGATTTGCCCTCATCAGGCTCATACTTTCGCGTTTTTCACATACTTGTTGAACAGATCCTGGGTTTTTTCTGGTTTGGATCACGTAGTTGTGCGATACCACACAGAAACAGTCCATTAAACCTGGTTGCGATCAATATTTTAGAGGATAACGCATGTTAGGTCTGGGTTACGTCTAGGATTTGCCCCCATCAGGCTCATACTTTCGCATATTTCTCATACTTCATGGCTAGATCCTGGGCTGTTTCTGCATTGTATCACGTAGTAATGTGGTAACACGCTGAAACAGTCAATTAAACCTGGTTTCGATCAATATTTTAGACGGTAGCGGAAGTTAGGTCTGGGATAGGTCTAGGATTTGCCCTCATCAGGCTCTTACTATCGCATATTTCTCATACTTCATGGCTAGATCCTGGGCTATTTCTGGATTGGATCACGTAGTAAAGTGGTGTCACACTGAAACATTCAATGAAACCTGGTCTGGATAAATATTTTAGAGGATAACGCATCTTAGGTCTGGGTTAGGTCTAAGATTTGCCCTCATCAGGCTCACAGTTTCGCGTTTTTCACATACTTGTTGAACAGATCCTGGGTTTTTTCTGGTTTGGATAACGTAGTAATGTGGTACCACACTAAAACAGTCAATTAAACCTGGTTTCGATCAATATCTTAGAGGATAACGCAAGTTAGGTCTGGCATAGGTCTGGGATTAGCCCTCATCAGACTCATACTTTCGCACACTTCACATACTCGATGACAAGATCCTGGGTTTTTTTCTGGTTTGGATCACGTAGTAATGTGTTTCCACACAGAAACAGTCGATTAAACCTGGTTTCGATCAATATTTTTGAGGATAACGCATGTTAGGTCTAGGTTAGGCATGGGATTTTCACTCATCAGACTCATACTATCGCATTCTTCACATACTTGTTGAACGGATCCTGGGTTTTTTCTGGTTTGGAACACGCCGTAATGTGGGTCCACACTGAAACAATCAATTAAACCTGGTCTTGATAAATATTTTAGAGGATAACGCATGTTAGGTCTGGGATAGGTCTGGGATTTGCCCTCATCAGACTCATACTTTCGCACACTTCACATACTCGTTGAACAGATCCTGGGTTATTTTCTGGTTTGGATCACTAGTAATGTGGTACCACTCTGAAACAGTCGATTAAACCAGGTTTTGATCAATATTTTTGAGGATAACGCATGTTAGGTCTAGGTTAGGCTTGGGATTTTCACTCATCAGACTCATACTTTCGCATTCTTCGCATACTTGTTGAACTGATCCTGGGTTTTTTCTGGTTTGGATCACGTAGTAATGTGGTTCCACACTGAAACAGTCGGTTAAACCTAGTTTCGATCAATATTTTAGAGGATAACGCAAGTTAGGTCTGGGATAGGTCTGGGATTTGCCCTCATCAGACTCATACTTACGCACACTTCACATACTCGTTGAACAGATCCTGGGTTATTTTCTGGTTTGGATCACATAGTTATGTGGTACCAAACTGAAACAGTCGATTAAACCAGGTTTCGATCAATATTTTTGAGGATAACGCATGTTCGGTCTAGGTTAGGCCTGGGATTTTCACTCATCAGACTCATACTTTCGCATTCTTCACATACTTGTTGAACGGATCCTGGGTTTTTTCTGGTTTGTATCACGTAGTAATGTGGTACCACACTGAAACCGTCCATTAAACCTGGTTTCGCTCAATATTTTAGAGGATAACACATGTTAGGTCTAGGTTAGGTCTGGGATTTGCTCTCATCAGGCTCATTCTTTCGCATATTTCTCATACTTCATGGCTAGATCCTGGGCTGTTTCTCCATTGTATCACGTAGTAATGTGGTAACACGCTGAAACAGTCAATTAAACCTGGTTTCGATCAATATTTTAGAGGATAACGCAAGTTAGGTCTGGGATAGGTCTAGGAGTTGCCCTCATCAGGCTCTTACTATCGCATATTTCTCATACTTCTTGTCTAGATCCTGGGCTATTCCTGGATTGTATCACGTAGTAAAGTGGTACCACACTGAAACATTCAATGAAACCTGTTCTGGATAAATATTTTAGAGGATAACGCATCTTAGGTCTGGGTTAGGTCTAAGATTTGCCCTCATCAGGCTCACAGTTTCGCGTTTTTCACATACTTGCTAAACAGATCCTGGGTTTTTTCTGGTTTGGACCACGTAGTAATGTGGTACCACACTAAAACAACCAATTAAATCAGGTTTCGATCAATATTTTAGAGGATAACGCAAGCTAGGTCTGGGATAGGTCAGGGATTAGCCCTCAAGAGACTCATACTTTCGCACACTTCACATACTCGTTGACAAGATCCTGGGTTTTTTTCTGGTTTGGATCACGTAGTAATGTGGTTCCACACTGAAACAGTCGATTAAACCTGGTTTCGATCAATATTTTAGAGGATAACGCAAGTTAGGTCTGGGATAGGTCTGGGATTTGCCCTCATCAGACTCATACTTTCGCACACTTCACATACTCGTTGAACAGATCCTGGGTTATTTTCTGGTTTGGATCACATAGTAATGTGGTACCACACTGAAACAGTCGATTAAACCAGGTTTCGATCAATATTTTTGAGGATAACGCATGTTAGGTCTAGGTTAGGCATGGGATTTTCACACATCAGACTCATACTTTCGCATTCTTCACATACTTGTTGAACGGATCCTGGGTTTTTTCTGGTTTGGAACACGCCGTAATGTGGGTCCACACTGAAACAATCAATTAAACCTGGTCTTGATAAATATTTTAGAGGATAACGCATGTTAGGTCTGGGATAGGTCTGGGATTTGCCCTCATCAGACTCATACTTTCGCACACTTCACATACTCGTTGAACAGATCCTGGGTTATTTTCTGGTTTGGATCACTAGTAATGTGGTACCACTCTGAAACAGTCGATTAAACCAGGTTTTGATCAATATTTTTGAGGATAACGCATGTTAGGTCTAGGTTAGGCTTGGGATTTTCACTCATCAGACTCATACTTTCGCATTCTTCGCATACTTGTTGAACTGATCCTGGGTTTTTTCTGGTTTGGATCACGTAGTAATGTGGTTCCACACTGAAACAGTCGGTTAAACCTAGTTTCGATCAATATTTTTGAGGATAACGCATGTTAGGTCTAGGTTAGGCATGGGATTTTCACTCATCAGACTCATACTTTCGCATTCTTCGCATACTTGTTGAACTGATCCTGGGTTTTTTCTGGTTTGGATCACGTAGTAATGTGGTTCCACACTGAAACAGTCGGTTAAACCTAGTTTCGATCAATATTTTAGAGGATAACGCAAGTTAGGTCTGGGATAGGTCTGGGATTTGCCCTCATCAGACTCATACTTACGCACACTTCACATACTCGTTGAACAGATCCTGGGTTATTTTCTGGTTTGGATCACATAGTTATGTGGTACCAAACTGAAACAGTCGATTAAACCAGGTTTCGATCAATATTTTTGAGGATAACGCATGTTAGGTCTAGGTTAGGCCTGGGATTTTCACTCATCAGACTCATACTTTCGCATTCTTCACATACTTGTTGAACGGATCCTGGGTTTTTTCTGGTTTGTATCACGTAGTAATGTGGTACCACACTGAAACCGTCCATTAAACCTGGTTTCGCTCAATATTTTAGAGGATAACACATGTTAGGTCTAGGTTAGGTCTGGGATTTGCTCTCATCAGGCTCATTCTTTCGCATATTTCCCATACTTCATGGCTAGATCCTGGGCTGTTTCTCCATTGTATCACGTAGTAATGTGGTAACACGCTGAAACAGTCAATTAAACCTGGTTTCGATCAATATTTTAGAGGATAACGCAAGTTAGGTCTGGGTTAGGTCTAAGATTTGCCCTCATCAGGCTCACAGTTTCGCGTTTTTCACATACTTGCTAAACAGATCCTGGGTTTTTTCTGGTTTGGACCACGTAGTAATGTGGTACCACACTAAAACAACCAATTAAATCAGGTTTCGATCAATATTTTAGAGGATAACGCAAGCTAGGTCTGGGATAGGTCTGGGATTAGCCCTCAAGAGACTCATACTTTCGCACACTTCACATACTCGTTGACAAGATCCTGGGTTTTTTTCTGGTTTGGATCACGTAGTAATGTGGTTCCACACTGAAACAGTCGATTAAACCTGGTTTCGATCAATATTTTAGAGGATAACGCAAGTTAGGTCTGGGATAGGTCTGGGATTTGCCCTCATCAGACTCATACTTTCGCACACTTCACATACTCGTTGAACAGATCCTGGGTTATTTTCTGGTTTGGATCACATAGTAATGTGGTACCACACTGAAACAGTCGATTAAACCAGGTTTCGATCAATATTTTTGAGGATAACGCATGTTAGGTCGAGGTTAGGCATGGGATTTTCACTCATCAGACTCATACTTTCGCATTCTTCACATACTTGTTGAACGGATCCTGGGTTTTTTCTGGTTTGGAACACGCCGTAATGTGGGTCCACACTGAAACAATCAATTAAACCTGGTCTTGATAAATATTTTAGAGGATAACGCATGTTAGGTCTGGGATAGGTCTGGGATTTGCTCTCATCAGACTCATACTTTCGCACACTTCACATACTCGTTGAACAGATCCTGGGTTATTTTCTGGTTTGGATCACTAGTAATGTGGTACCACTCTGAAACAGTCGATTAAACCAGGTTTTGATCAATATTTTTGAGGATAACGCATGTTAGGTCTAGGTTAGGCTTGGGATTTTCACTCATCAGACTCATACTTTCGCATTCTTCGCATACTTGTTGAACTGATCCTGGGTTTTTTCTGGTTTGGATCACGTAGTAATGTGGTTCCACACTGAAACAGTCGGTTAAACCTAGTTTCGATCAATATTTTAGAGGATAACGCAAGTTAGGTCTGGGATAGGTCTGGGATTTGCCCTCATCAGACTCATACTTACGCACACTTCACATACTCGTTGAACAGATCCTGGGTTATTTTCTGGTTTGGATCACATAGTTATGTGGTACCAAACTGAAACAGTCGATTAAACCAGGTTTCGATCAATATTTTTGAGGATAACGCATGTTAGGTCTAGGTTAGGCCTGGGATTTTCACTCATCAGACTCATACTTTCGCATTCTTCACATACTTGTTGAACGGATCCTGGGTTTTTTCTGGTTTGTATCACGTAGTAATGTGGTACCACACTGAAACCGTCCATTAAACCTGGTTTCGCTCAATATTTTAGAGGATAACACATGTTAGGTCTAGGTTAGGTCTGGGATTTGCTCTCATCAGGCTCATTCTTTCGCATATTTCTCATACTTCATGGCTAGATCCTGGGCTGTTTCTCCATTGTATCACGTAGTAATGTGGTAACACGCTGAAACAGTCAATTAAACCTGGTTTCGATCAATATTTTAGAGGATAACGCAAGTTAGGTCTGGGATAGGTCTAGGAGTTGCCCTCATCAGGCTCTTACTATCGCATATTTCTCATACTTCTTGTCTAGATCCTGGGCTATTCCTGGATTGTATCACGTAGTAAAGTGGTACCACACTGAAACATTCAATGAAACCTGTTCTGGATAAATATTTTAGAGGATAACGCATCTTAGGTCTGGGTTAGGTCTAAGATTTGCCCTCATCAGGCTCACAGTTTCGCGTTTTTCACATACTTGCTAAACAGATCCTGGGTTTTTTCTGGTTTGGACCACGTAGTAATGTGGTACCACACTAAAACAACCAATTAAATCAGGTTTCGATCAATATTTTAGAGGATAACGCAAGCTAGGTCTGGGATAGGTCTGGGATTAGCCCTCAAGAGACTCATACTTTCGCACACTTCACATACTCGTTGACAAGATCCTGGGTTTTTTTCTGGTTTGGATCACGTAGTAATGTGGTTCCACACTGAAACAGTCGATTAAACCTGGTTTCGATCAATATTTTAGAGGATAACGCAAGTTAGGTCTGGGATAGGTCTGGGGTTTGCCCTCATCAGGCTCATACTTTCGCGTTTTTCACATACTAGTTGAACAGATCCTGGGTTTTTTCTGGTTTGGATCCCGTAGTAGTGTGGTACCGCACTGAAACAGTCCATTAAACCTGGTTTCGCTCAATATTTTAGAGGATAACGCATGTTAGGTCTAGGTCAGGCCTGGTTTTTTCACTCATCAGACTCATACTTTCGCATTCTTCACATACTTGTTGAACGGATTTTGGGTTTTTTCTGGTTTGGGTCACGTAGTAATGTGGTACCACACTGAAACCGTCCATTAAACCTGGTCTTGATAACTATTTTAGAGGATAACGCATGTTAGGTCTGGGATAGGTCTGGGATTTGCCCTCATCAGACTCATACTTTCGCATATTTCTCATACTTCATGGCTAGATCCTGGGCTATTTCTGGATTGGATCACGTAGTAATGTGGTATCACACTGAAACAGTCAATTAAACCTGGTTTCGATCAATATTTTAGAGGATAACGCAAGTTAGGTCTGGGATAGGTCTGGGATTTGCCCTCATCAGGCTCATACTTTCACGTTTTTCACATACTTGTTGAACAGATCCTGGGTTTTTTCTGGCTTGGATCACATAGTAGTGTGGTTCCACACTGAAACAGTCCATTAAACCTGGTTTCGATCAATATTTTAGAGGATAACGCATGTTAGGTCTAGGTTAGGTCTGGGATTTTCACTCATCAGACCCATACTTTCGCATTCTTCACATACTTGTTGAACGGATCCTGGGTTTTTTCTGGTTTGGATCACGTAGTAATGTGGGACCACACTGAAACAATCAATTAAACCTGGTCTTGATAAATATTTTAGAGGATAACGCATGTTAGGTCTGGGATAGGTCTGGGATTTGCCCTCATCAGACTCATACTTTCGCATATTTCTCATACTTCATGGCTAGATCCTGGGCTATTTCTGGATTGGATCACGTAGTAATGTGGTACCACACTGAAACAGTCAATTAAACCTGGTTTCGATCAATATTTTAGAGGATAACGCAAGTTAGGTCTGGGATAGGTCTGGGAATTGCCCTATTCAGGCTCAGACTTTCGCGTTTTTCACATACTTGTTGAACAGATCCTGGGTTTTTTCTGGTTTGGATCATCTAGTTGTGTGGTACCACACAGAAACTGTCCATTAAACCTGGTTGCGATCAATATTTTAGAGGATAACGCAAGTTAGGTCTGGGATAGGTCTAGGATTTGCCCTCATCAGGCTCTTACTATCGCATATTTCTCATACTTCATGTCTAGATCCTGGGCTATTCGTGGATTGGATCACGTAGTATAGTGGTACCACACTGAAACATTCAATGAAACCTGTTCTGGATAAATATTTTAGAGGATAACGCATCTTAGGTCTGGGTTAGGTCTAAGATTTGCCCTCATCAGGCTCACAGTTTCGCGTTTTTCACATACTTGCTAAACAGATCCTGGGTTTTTTCTGGTTTGGACCACGTAGTAATGTGGTACCACACTAAAACAACCAATTAAATCAGGTTTCGATCAATATTTTAGAGGATAACGCAAGCTAGGTCTGGGATAGGTCTGGGATTAGCCCTCATCAGACTCATACTTTCGCACACTTCACATACTCGTTGACAAGATCCTGGGTTTTTTTCTGGATTGGATCACGTAGTAAAGTGGTACCACACTGAAACATTCAATGAAACCTGCTCTGGATAAATATTTTAGAGGATAACGCATCTTAGGTCTGGGTTAGGTCTAAGATTTGCCCTCATCAGGCTCACAGTTTCGCGTTTTTCACATACTTGCTAAACAGATCCTGGGTTTTTTCTGGTTTGGACCACGTAGTAATGTGGTACCACACTAAAACAACCAATTAAATAAGGTTTCGATCAATATTTTAGAGGATAACGCAAGTTAGGTCTGGGATAGGTCTGGGGTTTGCCCTCATCAGGCTCATACTTTCGCGTTTTTCACATACTAGTTGAACAGATCCTGGGTTTTTTCTGGTTTGGATCCCGTAGTAGTGTGGTACCGCACTGAAACAGTCCATTAAACCTGGTTTCGCTCAATATTTTAGAGGATAACGCATGTTAGGTCTAGGTCAGGCCTGGTTTTTTCACTCATCAGACTCATACTTTCGCATTCTTCACATACTTGTTGAACGGATTTTGGGTTTTTTCTGGTTTGGGTCACGTAGTAATGTGGTACCACACTGAGACCGTCCATTAAACCTGGTCTTGATAACTATTTTAGAGGATAACGCATGTTAGGTCTGGGATAGGTCTGGGATTTGCCCTCATCAGACTCATACTTTCGCATATTTCTCATACTTCATGGCTAGATCCTGGGCTATTTCAGGATTGGATCACGTAGTAATGTGGTATCACACTGAAACAGTCAATTAAACCTGGTTTCGATCAATATTTTAGAGGATAACGCAAGTTAGGTCTGGGATAGGTCTGGGATTTGCCCTCATCAGGCTCATACTTTCGCGTTTTTCACATACTTGTTGAACAGATCCTGGGTTTTTTCTGGCTTGGATCACATAGTAGTGTGGTTCCACACTGAAACAGTCCATTAAACCTGGTTTCGATCAATATTTTAGAGGATAACGCATGTTAGGTCTAGGTTAGGTCTGGGATTTTCACTCATCAGACCCATACTTTCGCATTCTTCACATAGTTGTTGAACGGATCCTGGGTTTTTTCTGGTTTGGATCACGTAGTAAAGTGGGACCACACTGAAACAATCAATTAAACCTGGTCTTGATAAATATTTTAGAGGATAACGCATGTTAGGTCTGGGATAGGTCTGGGATTTGCCCTCATCAGACTCATACTTTCGCATATTTCTCATACTTCATGGCTAGATCCTGGGCTATTTCTGGATTGGATCACGTAGTAATGTGGTACCACACTGAAACAGTCAATTAAACCTGGTTTCGATCAATATTTTAGAGGATAACGCAAGTTAGGTCTGGGATAGGTCTGGGATTTGCCCTATTCAGGCTCAGACTTTCGCGTTTTTCACATACTTGTTGAACAGATCCTGGGTTTTTTCTGGTTTGGATCATGTAGTTGTGTGGTACCACACAGAAACTGTCCATTAAACCTGGTTGCGATCAATATTTTAGAGGATAACGCATGTTAGGTCTGGGTTACGTCTAGGATTTGCCCCCATCAGGCTCATACTTTCGCATATTTCTCATACTTCATGGCTAGATCCTGGGCTGTTTCTGCATTGTATCACGTAGTAATGTGGTAACACGCTGAAACAGTCAATTAAACCTGGTTTCGATTAATATTTTAGACGATAACGCATGTTAGGTCTGGGATAGGTCTAGGATTTGCCCTATTCAGGCTCAGACTTTCGCGTTTTTCACATACTTGTTGAACAGATCCTGGGTTATTTTCTGGTTTGGATCACATAGTAATGTGGTACCACACTGAAACTGTCGATTAAACCGGGTTTCGATCAATATTTTAGAGGATAACGCAAGTTAGGTCTGGGATAGGTCTGGGATTAGCCCTCATCAGACTCATACTTTCGCACACTTCACATACTCGTTGAACAGATCCTGGGTTATTTTCTGGTTTGGATCACATAGTAATGTGGTACCACACTGAAACTGTCGATTAAACCAGGTTTCGATCAATATTTTTGAGGATAACGCATGTTAGGTCTAGGTTAGGCATGGGATTTTCACTCATCAGACTCATACTTTCGCATTCTTCACATACTTGTTGAACGGATCCTGGGTTTTTTCTGGTTTGGAACACGTCGTAATGTGGGTCCACACTGAAACAATCAATTAAAGCTGGTCTTGATAAATATTTTAGAGGATAACGCATGTTAGGTCTGGGATAGGTCTGGGATTTGCCATCATCAGACTCATACTTTCGCACACTTCACATACTCGTTGAACAGATCCTGGGTTATTTTCTAGTTGGGATCACTAGTAATATGGTACCACTCTGAGACAGTCGATTAAACCAGGTTTTGATCAATATTTTTGAGGATAACGCATGTTAGGTCTAGGTTAGGCTTGGGATTTTCACTCATCAGACTCATACTTTCGCATTCTTCACATACTTGTTGAACGGATCCTGGGGTTTTTGTGGTTTGGTTCAGGTAGTAACGTGGTACCACACTGAAACATTCAATTAAACCTGGTCTTGATAAATATTTGAGAGGATAACGCATGTTAGGTCTGGGTTAGGTCTAGGATTTGCCCACATCAGGCTCACACTTTCGCATATTTCTCATACTTCATGGCTAGATCCTGGGCTATTTCTGGATTGGATCACGTAGTAAAGTGGTACCACACTGAAACATTCAATGAAACCTGGTCTGGATAAATATTTTAGAGGATAACGCTTCTTAGGTCTGGGTTAGGTCTAAGATTTGCCCTCATCAGGCTCACAGTTTCGCGTTTTTCACATACTTGTTGAACAGATCCTGGGTTTTTTCTGGTTTGGATCCCGTAGTAGTGTGGTACCACACTGAAACAGTCCATTAAACCTGGTTTCGCTCATTATTTTAGAGGATAACGCATGTTAGGTCTAGGTCAGGCCTGGGATTTTCACTCATCAGACTCATACTTTCGCATTCTTCACATACTCGTTGAACTGATCGTGGGTTTTTTCTGGTTTGGATCACGTAGTAATGTGGTTCCACACTGTAACAGTCGGTTAAACCTTGTTTCGATCAATATTTTAGAGGATAACGTAACTTAGGTCTGGGATAGGTCTGGGATTTGCCATCATCAGACTCATACTTTCGCACACTTCACATACTCGTTGAACAGATCCTGGGTTATTTTCTAGTTGGGATCACTAGTAATGTGGTACCACTCTGAGACAGTCGATTAAACCAGGTCTTGATCAATATTTTTGAGGATAACGCATGTTAGGTCTGGGATAGGTCTGGGATTTGCCATCATCAGACTCATACTTTTTCTTTTTTTTTTTTTTTTTTTTTTTTTTTTTGTCGTGGGGAAAATCTTCGAAAGACTCCCTCCCACCTCCTTGGGGAGAGGTGGGAGGGGTGTGTGGGATTCCCCGCGCCCGTACAACGACAGGCGCGGGACCTACCCACTAAAAACCCCACGGTGACCCTTCGGCACGCTTTGGGAGGACACCGGGAATCGCTCGAAGCATTCTTCCGGTATCCTCCCCGTGCCCGCGCTTTCGCGCCCATCCCCCGGGGGGACAATCGGTCCCCCCAGTAGACACTCTGCCTCATAGCGGCGGGACGGGGCCACTCCATCCCGCCGCTATCCGTCCCGGGGCCGCGTTTAGTGGCGGCTGCGAGCCCCAACTCGCAACCGCCCGCGACCCCGTTTCCACCCCTCGGCGGCCGGGCGTTCATGGCCGCACCAGACCGCCGAGGGTGCCTCCCCTTGCGTCGGACCGGTGGGGGGAGGCACTCCTACCACCAACCGGTCCGACCCGGCGCCGCCTGGCGGGAGGAGGGTCCCCTCAGGACCCCCCTCCCAGCCTAGGTCATCCGCCACGCCGAGGCGGCCGCCCGCGACGCCTCGCGACCAGGCGACGACCTCCGGCCACCGCACGAGCGCGAGCTTCAGTGCGCCGCTGAAGCTCGCGCTCCCTCCCCGCGGCCTCCTTCTGCAACATTACGTTCTCGCAGAAGGAGGCCACGGCCCTCCACTTCTCCTCGCTGCCGAGCATGGCGCGCACCACGCCCGGCAGCGAGACATCCCGCCCGACGACGCCGACCAGGACACGGCGCTCCCCCTCCCACGCGGGGCATACCTCCAGGGTATGATCCGCCGTGTCCTGCTCAGCGTCGCAATGGCAGCAACGCGCCGTCGGCTCCTTCCCTATCCGGCACAGGTATCTTCCGAAGCTGCCATGCCCGGAAAACACCTGTGCCAGCCGGTAGGTGAGGCTGCCATGGCCTCTGTCCAGCCACTCCTTCAGGAGTGGCCGAACAGCCCCGACAGTCCGGTGCCCCGCGGTTGGCAGAGCCAGCCGCTCCTGCCACGCGAGCAACACGGACTGCCGGGCCTGGCGCTTCAAATCGCCCCAAGCAGGTTCCTGCCCGCCCGGGACCGCCCCCACCCCCGCGCGTCGGTCGACGCGGTGCCGGTACATCACCGCGTGCGACCGCGCGAGCAGGTCCATGGGCGGCATCCCCGCTAGAACCGTCGCCGCCTCATGTGACATGGTCCGATACCCGCGGACGACCCTGAGCGCCACGCGCCTCTGCACCCGACGCAGCATAGTCATGCTGCGCCGGGAGGCAGCCAGGTCGTCCGCCCAGATGGGGGCCCCGTATAGGGCCACCGACTGGACCATTGCCACATAGAGGCGACGAACTCGGCCCGCCGGGCCCCCCAGGTTGGGCAGGATCCGGCCCAGAGCCGCAACCATCCTTTCCAACCGGGGGACCAGGCAGCGGAAATGCTTCTCGAAACGCCAGTGGCTATCGAGGATCAGCCCTAGATACCTGATCTGGGGCTTCACCTCGATGTCAGCCCCACCCACCCGAATCAGAGGGGGTGGCGGATCCTGCCGAGGTGAATGAAACGCAATCACCTCGGTCTTATGGACCGCCACCGTCATCCCCATCCCCCTGATCCGGTCGACGACGCGTTGCGACCCCTCCTCCGCGCGACGCATGGCCCTCGCCCAGTGCGCCCCGACGGCCAGCACCAGTGTGTCATCCGCATAACACACCGTGCTGACGCCGTCGGGGAGGCCGGCCCGCAACACCGAGTCGTACGCGATGTTCCACAGGAGTGGCCCGAGGACCGACCCCTGCGGAACACCGCAGTACACCTCCCTCCGCATATCACCATCCCGGCCCGGATACTCGATCCACCTGCCGCGGAGATAATCCCCGACAACCGCCCTGAGACAAGGGGGGACTCGATGATATTCGAGCCCCCTCCTTATCTCTTCCCAGGGGAGGGTGTTAAAGGCATTGGCAATATCCAAGGATATTGCCAATGCCACCCCTCCCCGGGAGACGGCCGCCTCCGAGAGGGACCTCACACGACCTATCGCGTCGATAGTCGATCGGCCCCCCCGGAAACCGAACTGGCAGTCGGCCAGACCGGGATCACCCCGCGACAGGTGCTCGACGAGGCGGGCAGCAATCACCCGCTCGAAGAGCTTGCCCACCTCGTCGAGGAGACAAATGGGCCGGTATGCGGAGGGAGACTCCGCGGGCCGACCCTCCTTCCGGAGGAGGACCATCCTCGCCACCTTCCAACTGGGGGGGAATCGCCCGTCCCTCAGGCAGCGGTCGAACAACCGCCTGAGGTCGGCCCCAAGGACGCCCTGGGTCAAGACCCAAACCCGGCCGGGCACACCATCCGGACCCGGGGCCGTGTTACGAACCCCGAGCCGTCTGATGGCCGCTGCCAGCTCCTCCTGCGTGACCCCCAGCTCGGCCGTCCATTCCACTGGGACAGCCGCCGCCGCCGGAGGACGCGGTCCCCTCTCCCCAATTGGGAAGAGTGTATTGACCACGTCCTCCAGCAGCCGGGGGTCAAGACCCTCGGTGACGGGGGGCGCCCACGGGCGGAGCTTATTCAGCACCACCTTATATGGGCGCCCCCATGGATCGTCATCAAGGGTCTGGAGGAGCTCCTTCCATGCCTGGGTCTTGGCCCGTTTGATGGCGACCTGCAGAGCAACCCGCGCCACGCGGTATGCTCCATACAGGTCATCAGCTGCCCTCGCTCGCGCCACGCCGTCGCCTGTACGTTGACGACGGCGCGCGCGGGTGTACTGGCGTCGGGCGCGGACAGTCGCGACTCGCAACTCCGCGATCGCGTCCGACCACCAGTACACCGCCCGGCGAGGAGAAGCCCGCCCGACCCGAGGCATCGCCGCGTCGCAAATACCCGCGACCAATGCTCCGAGCCGGGCGACCTCCTCCTCTATGCTCGGCAACTCGGCCGCACCCTGCGGCCAAGTTGCAGCGAGGGCAGCTGCCATCAGGGCGTCCTTGTCCAGGCGCCGAAGCGCCCAGCGGCGTGGTGGGGTGCCACGCAGGCGGCCGTGTCGGGATGCACTCGCGGCGGCAGAGACCTCCATCCGGATGTACCGGTGATCGGAGAGTGTCTCTGCCCCCGCGACCACGTGCCAACCCGACACCATGCGCACGGCGTTGGGGGTCGCGAATCCAACATCCACGATGGACCCCCCATATCGCCGCACGCATGTGTGCTCCGACCCCCGGTTCAATACCCGGAGGTCGAGCCCCGCCGCCCAATCGCCCAGGATCCCGCCGCGAACGGAGGTCCTGGGGGATCCCCAAGCCACCGACTTGGCATTAAAATCCCCCAGGACCAGCACCGGCCGGGCCGCGTAGCGCTGCACGCATGCCGCGACCTCGGCCAAGTACAGCTCGAACGCAGCGTGACCGCTACGGGGCGAAATGTAGCACCCCACCACAGCGACTCCCCCCCAGTCCACGGCGACGAATCCCCGACCGCGCTCCAACAAGGAGAACGGTGGGGACCCATCGCCCCCTCCCCATACCGTCGCCACCAAGCCGTCCGCGTCGCCCACCCAATGAGGATGATCAGGGACGCGGTACGGCTCGGCGGCGACCGCCAGGCCAACCCCCCACTCCGCGAGGACTTGGGACATCAAGTCCTGTGCCGCGCGGCAGTGGTTGAGGTTGGCCTGGAGGAGGAGGCGGGGCGGCATTAATTAATGGCCGCGCCAGCCTCCTCCCGGCCGTCCGTCCCCGTAGCACCGTCCACCTCCATGGAGGACGATGCCACCGCCCTCGGCACCGGAGCCGGTGCAGCCCGCCTCTTCCTCTCCTTCCGGGAGGGGGGGGAGCACTTCTTGCTCCCCACCCTGTGATCGGCTGGCCTCCCCATGTCCGCACACAGCGGGCAGTGGGGGGCCGCCGAGCACTGGCTCGCACGGTGCTCTTTGGCACCGCAGCGGTAACACTGACCGCTGCGGTCCACCGGCGAGGTGCACCACTGCCTCACGTGCCCCAATTCGAGGCAGCGGTGACACTGGAGCGGGCGCGGCGCGAGGATTTCCACTCGCGCCGAAACCCACCCCACCAACACCCTCCCGGATTCCGCCACCTTACGGGCGGCGGAGAGGGGGCACCGGGCCCACACCGACCCGAGGCCGGAGGGCGACCTGCGGATCTCTCCGATCCGCAGGTCCTCCACAGGACAGTCCCCCGCCCTCGCAAGGGCACGGGACACATCCTGTGCGCTGACCGAGTCGTCCAGCCCACAAACGCGCATCTCCGTGCGCTTCGTGGGCCGGGCGACCCGGACACCTCGCTCGCCCAGCTGCTCCCGGAGCCTCTGGGCGAGACGATCCGCCTTCGCGCCGCCTTCTGCACCGGGGATCTCCAGCAAGAGACCCCCGGTCACGGCCCTCTTCGCCCTCACGGAGGCGATGCCCAGCTCTTCCAGGGAGATATTCTCCCTGGCGAGCCGCATCGCCTCCGCGAGGGTCAGGTCGCCCCCCTGCGCAACGGTCAGCGTCACCGCTGCCGTTTTTGGGGGACGACCTGGTCGTGCCTTCCCGACCTTCGCGGCCTTTACCTTGGCCGCCGGCGGCGGAGGCGGAGGCTGCGGTTGCGAGGCCTTCCTCGCCGCCCGCTTCGCCTTCCGCCCCACCACCTCACTCCACGCCACCCCCCCTTGGGAGGGTGCTGTGGGGGACGCGACCACCGCGACCACGGGTACACCACCCCCCTTGGGGGTCGCGAACCGGGGCCCTGGTGCCGCAACGCTGGGCGGAGCCTTCACTCCGCCCTTCTTTGCCTTCCCCGACTGTACCGGCACAGGTCGGGGAGGCACCGCCTTCCTGCTGACCGCTCTTCCGGCGAGGAGCTCCTCCCGGAAGGCGGCCAGCTTGCCATCAATCATGTCCCCAATCCTCCTCAGAAGATCGTCTTCTGAGGAGGACGGGGACTTCTTCACGGGCGGAGTGCGGGTGGTGGGGCCCGCGGTGCCCCGCACCACTGCCGCCGCACTCCGCTTATTTACCTCCGCCGAGGGACGCGGCGGTGGAGGAGGAGGGAGGATGGGAGGGAGGGCCGCGCTGTTCCACAGCACCTCTGCCCTCCTCCTCCCCTGTCGCTCCTCCTCCAACAGGAGCTGCAGACGGGCGTTCCGCCCTCTGAGCTCCCGCGCCGCCTCCCTCATTTCCTCCGCCGCGGCCTTCAGAGCCTCTGCCCCGCCGCTCTTCTGCCCCTTAAAGGAGCAGGCAGCGGCCACTTTCTCCACCCGCCTCAGGGACGAGGAGATCCTCTCCGATATCTCCTCGGTCACCTCGTCCCTGAGGCAACTCAGCCTCACCGACGGGCTCATCGCCCCGCCCACCTCGACGACGGCCTGCCCCGTCCTCTTCCTCTTAGAGCCTATGAGGCTCCTGGTGGAGGAGAAGGACGAGACTGACGCAGTCTCGTCGTCCTCTTCCACCATCCACGAAGCCGGGCCAGGCGCTGGAGGCGGCGCGAGCGCCGTCACTCCAGTCCCAACACCGCCTTCGTCCTCCCCCTCTGACTTACCCCGTCCCATCCCCGTTTTAATATTGAACTCCATAATATTCCCACGAGCAGGTCGGAAGAAAAGGTCCGCCCGGGCAGAGCCGCCTTACCCGGGTAAGCCTATATACTCCGGGGGTTCGGCAGGTTCCCCGGAGGTGGTCGCTTGGGATTGGGCCTTCTCCCCCAACCATGCATCCCATCGCCGCGCACCATAGCTTAGGATTGGAGGGCGATTTTATAGAGTCGCCATACTCGTGGCCCAGGCGGTTAAGCCAAGACCCCCGTTCCTCCTGCCGTCACGTACCATTCACAAAACCAATAGGGAATTGTGAATGGGTCGTTGTGACGACCAACAGGAGGCTTACGGTGTGTGTATGACTCGGGTACCCCGGGTTCGTTAAGCCCGTACTGCAGCTGAAAGGCTGGCAGCCCCTGAGGGAAACCCGGCTGCGATTAATATTTTATAGGATAACGCCGGTGATGTCTGGGTTAGGTCTGGTATTTGCCCTCATCTGGCTCGTACTTTCGCATTTCTCGCATACTTGTTGGCCAGATCCTGGCCTTTTTCTGGTTTGGATCACGTAGTAATGTGGTACCACACTGAAACAGTCAATAAAAGCTGGTTCCGATTAGTATTTTAGAGGATAACGCCGGTTATGTCTGTGTTAGTTCTGGTATTTGCTATCATCTGGCACATACTTTCGCGTTTTTCGCATACTTGTTGGCCAGATCCTCGGCTTTTTCTGGTTTGGATCACGTAGTAATGTGGTACTACACTGAAATTGTCAAGTAAACCTGGTTGCGATTAATATTTTAGAGGATAACGCTGGTTATGTCTGTGTTAGTTCTGGTATTTGCAATCATCTGGCTCATACTTTCGCGTTTTTCGCTTACTTGATGGCCTGATCCTAGCCTTTTTCTGGTTCGGATCACGTAGTAATGTGGTACCACACTGAAACGGTCAATAGAAGCTGGTTCCGATTAGTATTTTAGAGGATAACGCTGGTTATGTCTGTGTTAGTTCTGGTATTTGCAATCATCTGGCTCATACTTTCGCGTTTTTCGCTTACTTGATGGCCTGATCCTAGCCTTTTTCTGGTTCGGATCACGTAGTAATGTGGTACCACACTGAAACGGTCAATAGAAGCTGGTTCCGATTAGTATTTTAGAGGATAACGCTGGTTATGTCTGGGTTAGTTCTGGTATATGCTATCATCTGGCATATACTTTCGCGTTTTTCGCATACTTGTTGGCCAGATCCTGGGCTTTTTCTGGTTTGGATCACGTAGTAATGTGGCACCACACTGAAACAGTCAATTAAACCTGGTTGCGATTAATATCATAGAGGATAACGCCGGTTATGTCTCGGGTAGGTCTGGGATTTGCCCACATCTGGCTCGTACTTTCGCATTTTTCGCATTCTTGTTGGCCAGATCCTGGCCTCTTTCTGGTTTTCATCACGTAGTAATGCGGTACAACACCGAAACAGTCAATTAAATCTGGTTGCGATAAATATTTTAGAGGGTAAAGCCGGTAATGTCTCGGTTTGGTCTGAGTATTTGCCCTCATCTGGCTCGTACTATCGCATTTTTCGCTTACTTGTTGGCCTGATCCTAGCCGTTTTATGGTTTGGATCACGTAGTAATGCGGTACCACACCGAAACAGTCAATTAAACCTGGTTGCGATTAATATTTTAGAGGATAACGCCGGTTATGTCTCGGTTAGGTCTGGGATTTGCCCTCATCTGACTCGTACTTTCGCACTATTCGCATACTTGTTGGCCAGATCCTGGCCTTTTTCTTTTTTGGATCACTTAGTAATGTGGTACCACACTGAAACAGTCAATAGAAGCTGGTTCCGATTAGTATTTTAGAGGATAACGCTGGTCATGTCAGGGTCAGTTCTGGTAATTGCAATCATCTGGCTCATACTTTCTCGTTTTTCGCTTACTTGATGGCCTGATCCTAGCCTTTTTCTGGTTCGGATCACGTAGTAATGTGGTACCACACTGAAACGGTCAATAGAAGCTGGTTCCGATTAGTATTTTAGAGGATAACGCTGGTTATGTCTGGGTTAGTTCTGGTATATGCTATCATCTGGCATATACTTTCGCGTTTTTCGCATACTTGTTGGCCAGATCCTGGGCTTTTTCTGGTTTGGATCACGTAGTAATGTGGCACCACACTGAAACAGTCAATTAAACCTGGTTGCGATTAATATCATAGAGGATAACGCCGGTTATGTCTCGGGTAGGTCTGGGATTTGCCCACATCTGGCTCGTACTTTCGCATTTTTCGCATTCTTGTTGGCCAGATCCTGGCCTCTTTCTGGTTTTCATCACGTAGTAATGCGGTACAACACCGAAACAGTCAATTAAATCTGGTTGCGATAAATATTTTAGAGGATAAAGCCGGTAATGTCTCGGTTTGGTCTGAGTATTTGCCCTCATCTGGCTCGTACTATCGCATTTTTCGCATACTTGTTGGCCTTATCCTAGCCTTTTTACGGTTTGGATCACGTAGTAATGCGGCACCACACCGAAACTGCCAATTAAACCTGGTTGCGATAAATATTTTAGAGGATAACGCCGGTTACGTCTCGGTTAGGTCTGGGATTCGTCCTCATCTGGCTCATACTTCCGCGATTTTCGCATACTTCTTGGCCAGATCCTGGGCTTTTTCTGGTTTGGATCACGTAGTAATGTGGTACCACACTGAAGCAGTCATTAAAACCATGTTCCGATGCGTATTTTAGTGGATAACGCTGGTTATGTCTGTGTTAGTTCTGGTATTTGCAATCATCTGGCTCATACTTTCGCGTTTTTTGCTTACTTGATGGCCTGATCCTAGCCTTTTTCTGGTTCGGATCACGTAGTAATGTCGTACCACACTGAAACGGTCAATAGAAGCTGGTTCCGATTAGTATTTTAGAGGATAACGCTGGTTATGTCTGTGTTAGTTCTGGTATTTGCAATCATCTGGCTCATACTTTCGTGTTTTTCGCACACTTGTTGGCCAGACCCTGGCCATTTTCTGGTTTGGATCACGTAGTAATGTGGTACCACACTGAAACAGTCAATAGAAGCTGGTTCCGATAAGTATCTTAGAGGATAACGCTGGTTACGTCTGGGTCAGTTCTCGTATTTGCTATCATCTGGCACATACTTTCGCGTTTTTCGCATACTTGTTTGCCAGATCCTCGGCTTTTTCTGGTTTGGATCACGTAGTAATGTGGTACTACACTGAAACTGTCAAGTAAACCTGGTTGCGATTAATATTTTAGAGGATAACGCTGGTTATGTCTGTGTTAGTTCTGGTATTTGCAATCATCTGGCTCATACTTTCGCGTTTTTCGCTTACTTGATGGCCTGATCCAAGCCTTTTTCTGGTTCGGATCACGTAGTAATGTGGTACCACACTGAAACGGTCAATAGAAGCTGGTTCCGATTAGTATTTTAGAGGATAACGCTGGTTATGTCTGGATTAGTTCTGGTATATGCTATCATCTGGCATATACTTTCGCGTTTTTCGCATACTTGCTGGCCAGATCCTGGGCTTTTTCTGGTTTGGATCACGTAGTAATGTGGCACCACACTGAAACAGTCAATTAAACCTGGTTGCGATTAATATCATAGAGGATAACGCCGGTTATGTCTCGGGTAGGTCTGGGATTTGCCCACATCTGGCTCGTACTTTCGCATTTTTCGCATTCTTGTTGGCCAGATCCTCGCCTCTTTCTGGTTTTGATCACGTAGTAATGCGGTACAACACCGAAACAGTCAATTAAATCTGGTTGCGATAAATATTTTAGAGGATAAAGCCGGTAATGTCTCGGTTTGGTCTGAGCATTTGCCCTCATCTGGCTCGTACTATCGCATTTTTCGCATACTTGTTGGCCTGATCCTAGCCTTTTTACGGTTTGGATCACGTAGTAATGCGGCACCACACCGAAACATCCAATTAAACCTGGTTGCGATAAATATTTTAGAGGATAACGCCGGTTACGTCTCGGTTAGGTCTGGGATTCGTCCTCATCTGGCTCATACTTTCGCGATTTTCGCATACTTCTTGGCCAGACCCTGGCCATTTTCTGTTTTGGATCACGTACTAATGTGGTACCACACTGAAACAGTCAATAGAAGCTGGTTCCGATAAGTATCTTAGAGGATAACGCTGGTTACGTCTGGGTTAGTTCTCGTATTTGCTATCATCTGGCACATACTTTCGCGTTTTTCGCATACTTGTTGGCCAGATCCTCGGCTTTTTCTGGTTTGGATCACGTAGTTTTGTGGTACTACACTGAAACTGTCAAGTAAACCTGGTTGCGATTAATATTTTAGAGGATAACGCTGGTTATGTCTGTGTTAGTTCTGGTATTTGCAATCATCTGGCACATACTTTCGCGTTATTCGCTTACTTGATGGCCTCATCCTAGCCTTTTTCTGGTTCGGATCACGTAGTAATGTGGTACCACACTGAAACGGTCAATAGAAGCTGGTACCGACTAGTATTTTAGAGGATAACGCTGGTTATGTCTGGGTTAGTTCTGGTATATGCTATCATCTGGCATATACTTTCGCGATTTTCGCATACTTGTTGGCCAGATCCTGGGCTTTTTCTGGTTTGGATCACGTAGTAATGTGGCACTACACTGAAACAGTCAATAGAAGCTGGTTCCGATTAGTATTATAGTGGATAACGCTGGTTATATCTGGGTTAGTTCTGGTATTTGCAATCATCTGGCTCCAACTTTCGCGTTTTTCGGATACTTGTTGGCCAAATCCTGGGATTTTTCAGATTTTGATCCCGTAGTAATGTGGTTCCACACCGAAACGGTCAATTAAACCCGGCTGCGATTAATATTTTATAGGATAACGCCGGTGAGGTCTGGGTTAGGTCTGGTATTTGCCCTCATCTGGCTCGTACTTTCGCATTTCTCGCATACTTCTTGGCCAGATGTTGAGTTTTTTGTGGATTTAATCCCGTCGTAGTGTGGTACCACACCGAAGCTGTCAATTAAACCCGGTTGCGATTAATATTTTAGGGGATATCGCCGGTTATGTCTCCGGTAGGTCTGGGATTTGTCCTCATCTGGCTCGTACTTTCGCGTTTTTCGCATACTTGTTGGCCAGTTCCTGGCCTTTTTCTGGTTTGGATCACGTAGTAATGTGGTACCACACCGAAACAGTCAATTAAACCTGGTTGCGAATAATATTTTAGAGGATAACACTGGTTATGTCCGGGATAGTTCTGGTATTTGCAATCACCTGGCTCATTCTTTCGCGTTTTTCGCATAGTTGTTGGCTAGATCTTGGGTTTTTCTGGTTTGGATCCCGTAGTAATGTGGTACCACACCGAAACAGTCAATTAAACCTGGTTGCGAATAATATTTTAGAGGATAACACTGGTTATGTCCGGGATAGTTCTGGTATTTGCAATCACCTGGCTCATTCTTTCGCGTTTTTCGCATAGTTGTTGGCTAGATCTTGGGTTTTTCTGGTTTGGATCCCGTAGTAATGTGGTTCCACACCGAAACAGTCAATTAAACCTGGTTGCGATTAATATTTTAGAGGATAACGCCGGTTATGTCTCGGTTAGGACTGGTATTTGTCCTCATCTGGCTCGTGCTTTCGCGTTTTTCGCATACTTGTTGACCAGGTCCTGGCCTTTCTCTGCTTTTGGATTACGTAGTAATGTGGCACCACACTGAAACAGTCAATTAAACCTGGTTGCGATTAATATCATAGAGGATAACGCCGGTAATGTCTCGGTTTGGTCTGGTATTTGCCCTCACCTGGCTTGTACTATCGCATTTTACGCATACTTGTTGGCCAGATCCTGGGCTTTATCTGGTTTGGATCACGTAGTAATGCGTTACCACACCGAAACAGTCAAATAAACCGGGTTGCGATTAATATTTTAGAGGATAACGCCGGTTATGTCTCGGTTAGGTCTGGGATTTGCCCTCATCTGGATCGTTCTTTCGCATTTTTCGCATACTTGTTGGCCAGATCCTGGGTCCTTTCTGGTTTGGATCCCGTAGTAATGTGGTTCCACAACGAAACAGTCAATTAAACCTGGTTGCGATTAATATTTTAGAGGATAACGCCGGTTATGTCTCGGTTTGGTCTGGTATTTGCAATCATCTGGATCATATATTCGCATTTTTCTCATCCTTGTTGGCCAGATCCTGGCCTTTCTCTGATTTGGATCACGTAGTAATGCGGTACCCCACCGAAACAGTCAATTAAACCTGGTTGCGATTAATATTTTAGGGGATCACGCCGGTTATGTCTGGGTTAGTTCTGGTACTTGCAATCATCTGGCTCATACTTTCGCATTTTTCGCATACTTGTTGGCCAGATCCTGGGCTTTTTCTGATTTGGATCACGTAGTAATGTGGTACCACACTGAAACAGTTAATTAAACCTGGTTGCAATTAATATTTTATAGGATAACGCCGGTTATGTCTCGGCTAGGTCTGGGGTTGCCCTCATCTGGATCGTTCTTTCGCATTTTTCGCATACTTGTTGGCCAGATCCTGGGTTCTTTCTGGTTTGGATCCCGTAGTAATGTGGTTCCACAACGAAACAGTCAATTAAACCTGGTTGCGATTAATATTTTAGGGGATCACGCCGGTTATGTCTCGGTTTGGTCTGGTATTTGCAATCATCTGGATCATATATTCGCATTTTTCTCATCCTTGTTGGCCAGATCCTGGCCTTTCTCTGATTTGGATCACGTAGTAATGCGGTACCACACCGAAACAGTCAATTAAACCTGGTTGCGATTCATATTTTAGGGGATCACGCCGGTTATGTCTGGGTTAGTTCTGGTACTTGCAATCATCTGGCTCATACTTTCGCATTTTTCGCATACTTGTTGGCCAGATCCTGGGTTTTTTCTGGTTTGGATCCCGTAGTAATGTGGTTCCACAACGAAACAGTCAATTATACCTGGTTGAGATTAATATTTTAGAGGATAACGCCGGTTATGTCTCGGGTAGGTCTGGGACTTGTCCTCATCTGGCTCATACTTTCGCATTTTTCGCATACTTGTTGGCCAGATCCTGGGTTTTTTCTGGTTTGGATCCCGTAGTAATGTGGTTCCACAACGAAACAGTCAATTATACCTGGTTGAGATTAATATTTTAGAGGATAACGCCGGTTATGTCTCGGGTAGGTCTGGGATTTGCCCACATCTGGCTCGTACTTTCGCATTTTTCGCATTCTTGTTGGCCAGATCCTGGCCTCTTTCTGGTTTTGATCACGTAGTAATGCGGTACAACACCGAAACAGTCAATTAAATCTGGTTGCGATAAATATTTTAGAGGATAAAGCCGGTAATGTCTCGGTTTGGTCTGAGCATTTGCCCTCATCTGGCTCGTACTATCGCATTTTTCGCATACTTGTTGGCCTGATCCTAGCCTTTTTACGGTTTGGATCACGTAGTAATGCGGCACCACACCGAAACATCCAATTAAACCTGGTTGCGATAAATATTTTAGAGGATAACGCCGGTTACGTCTCGGTTAGGTCTGGGATTCGTCCTCATCTGGCTCATACTTTCGCGATTTTCGCATACTTCTTGGCCAGACCCTGGCCATTTTCTGTTTTGGATCACGTACTAATGTGGTACCACACTGAAACAGTCAATAGAAGCTGGTTCCGATAAGTATCTTAGAGGATAACGCTGGTTACGTCTGGGTTAGTTCTCGTATTTGCTATCATCTGGCACATACTTTCGCGTTTTTCGCATACTTGTTGGCCAGATCCTCGGCTTTTTCTGGTTTGGATCACGTAGTTTTGTGGTACTACACTGAAACTGTCAAGTAAACCTGGTTGCGATTAATATTTTAGAGGATAACGCTGGTTATGTCTGTGTTAGTTCTGGTATTTGCAATCATCTGGCACATACTTTCGCGTTATTCGCTTACTTGATGGCCTCATCCTAGCCTTTTTCTGGTTCGGATCACGTAGTAATGTGGTACCACACTGAAACGGTCAATAGAAGCTGGTACCGACTAGTATTTTAGAGGATAACGCTGGTTATGTCTGGGTTAGTTCTGGTATATGCTATCATCTGGCATATACTTTCGCGATTTTCGCATACTTGTTGGCCAGATCCTGGGCTTTTTCTGGTTTGGATCACGTAGTAATGTGGCACTACACTGAAACAGTCAATAGAAGCTGGTTCCGATTAGTATTATAGTGGATAACGCTGGTTATATCTGGGTTAGTTCTGGTATTTGCAATCATCTGGCTCCAACTTTCGCGTTTTTCGGATACTTGTTGGCCAAATCCTGGGATTTTTCAGATTTTGATCCCGTAGTAATGTGGTTCCACACCGAAACGGTCAATTAAACCCGGCTGCGATTAATATTTTATAGGATAACGCCGGTGAGGTCTGGGTTAGGTCTGGTATTTGCCCTCATCTGGCTCGTACTTTCGCATTTCTCGCATACTTCTTGGCCAGATGTTGAGTTTTTTGTGGATTTAATCCCGTCGTAGTGTGGTACCACACCGAAGCTGCCAATTAAACCCGGTTGCGATTAATATTTTAGGGGATATCGCCGGTTATGTCTCCGGTAGGTCTGGGATTTGTCCTCATCTGGCTCGTACTTTCGCGTTTTTCGCATACTTGTTGGCCAGTTCCTGGCCTTTTTCTGGTTTGGATCACGTAGTAATGTGGTACCACACCGAAACAGTCAATTAAACCTGGTTGCGAATAATATTTTAGAGGATAACACTGGTTATGTCCGGGATAGTTCTGGTATTTGCAATCACCTGGCTCATTCTTTCGCGTTTTTCGCATAGTTGTTGGCTAGATCTTGGGTTTTTCTGGTTTGGATCCCGTAGTAATGTGGTACCACACCGAAACAGTCAATTAAACCTGGTTGCGAATAATATTTTAGAGGATAACACTGGTTATGTCCGGGATAGTTCTGGTATTTGCAATCACCTGGCTCATTCTTTCGCGTTTTTCGCATAGTTGTTGGCTAGATCTTGGGTTTTTCTGGTTTGGATCCCGTAGTAATGTGGTTCCACACCGAAACAGTCAATTAAACCTGGTTGCGATTAATATTTTAGAGGATAACGCCGGTTATGTCTCGGTTAGGACTGGTATTTGTCCTCATCTGGCTCGTGCTTTCGCGTTTTTCGCATACTTGTTGACCAGGTCCTGGCCTTTCTCTGCTTTTGGATTACGTAGTAATGTGGCACCACACTGAAACAGTCAATTAAACCTGGTTGCGATTAATATCATAGAGGATAACGCCGGTAATGTCTCGGTTTGGTCTGGTATTTGCCCTCACCTGGCTTGTACTATCGCATTTTACGCATACTTGTTGGCCAGATCCTGGGCTTTATCTGGTTTGGATCACGTAGTAATGCGTTACCACACCGAAACAGTCAAATAAACCGGGTTGCGATTAATATTTTAGAGGATAACGCCGGTTATGTCTCGGTTAGGTCTGGGATTTGCCCTCATCTGGATCGTTCTTTCGCATTTTTCGCATACTTGTTGGCCAGATCCTGGGTCCTTTCTGGTTTGGATCCCGTAGTAATGTGGTTCCACAACGAAACAGTCAATTAAACCTGGTTGCGATTAATATTTTAGAGGATAACGCCGGTTATGTCTCGGTTTGGTCTGGTATTTGCAATCATCTGGATCATATATTCGCATTTTTCTCATCCTTGTTGGCCAGATCCTGGCCTTTCTCTGATTTGGATCACGTAGTAATGCGGTACCCCACCGAAACAGTCAATTAAACCTGGTTGCGATTAATATTTTAGGGGATCACGCCGGTTATGTCTGGGTTAGTTCTGGTACTTGCAATCATCTGGCTCATACTTTCGCATTTTTCGCATACTTGTTGGCCAGATCCTGGGCTTTTTCTGATTTGGATCACGTAGTAATGTGGTACCACACTGAAACAGTTAATTAAACCTGGTTGCAATTAATATTTTATAGGATAACGCCGGTTATGTCTCGGCTAGGTCTGGGGTTGCCCTCATCTGGATCGTTCTTTCGCATTTTTCGCATACTTGTTGGCCAGATCCTGGGTTCTTTCTGGTTTGGATCCCGTAGTAATGTGGTTCCACAACGAAACAGTCAATTAAACCTGGTTGCGATTAATATTTTAGGGGATCACGCCGGTTATGTCTCGGTTTGGTCTGGTATTTGCAATCATCTGGATCATATATTCGCATTTTTCTCATCCTTGTTGGCCAGATCCTGGCCTTTCTCTGATTTGGATCACGTAGTAATGCGGTACCACACCGAAACAGTCAATTAAACCTGGTTGCGATTCATATTTTAGGGGATCACGCCGGTTATGTCTGGGTTAGTTCTGGTACTTGCAATCATCTGGCTCATACTTTCGCATTTTTCGCATACTTGTTGGCCAGATCCTGGGTTTTTTCTGGTTTGGATCCCGTAGTAATGTGGTTCCACAACGAAACAGTCAATTATACCTGGTTGAGATTAATATTTTAGAGGATAACGCCGGTTATGTCTCGGGTAGGTCTGGGACTTGTCCTCATCTGGCTCATACTTTCGCATTTTTCGCATACTTGTTGGCCAGATCCTGGGTTTTTTCTGGTTTGGATCCCGTAGTAATGTGGTTCCACAACGAAACAGTCAATTATACCTGGTTGAGATTAATATTTTAGAGGATAACGCCGGTTATGTCTCGGGTAGGTCTGGGACTTGTCCTCATCTGGCTCGTAGTTTCACGTTTTTCGCATACTTGTTGGCCAGATCCTGGCCTCTTTCTGATTTGGATCACGTAGTAATGCGGTACCACACCGAAACAGTCAATTAAACCTGGTTGCGATTAATATTTTAGAGGATAACGCTGGTTATGTCTCGGTTAGGTCTGGGATTTGCCCCATCTGGCTCGTACTTTCGCGTTTTTCTCATAGTTGTTGAACAGATCCTGGGTTTTTTCTGGTGTGGATCCCGTAGTAATGTGGTTCCACACCGAAACAGTCAATTAAACCTGGTTGCGAATAATATTTTAGAGGATAATGCTGGTTATGTCTGTAATAGTTCTGGTATTTGCAATCATCTGGCTCATACTTTCGCTATTCTCATAGTTGTTCGCCAGATCCTGGGTTTTTTTCTGGTTTGGATCCCGTAGTAATGCGGTACCACACCGAAACAGTTAATTAAATCTGGTTGCGATTAATATTTTAGAGGATAATGACGGTAATGTCTCGGTTAGCTCTGGTATTTGCCCTCATCTGGCGCGTACTTTCGCATTTCTCGCATTCTTGTTGGCCAGATCCTGGCCTTTTTCTGGCTTGGACCACGTAGTAATGTGGTACCACACCGATACAGTCAATTAAACCTGGTTGCGAATAATATTTTAGAGGATAACGCTGGTTATGCCTGGGATAGTTCTGGTATTTGCATTCATCTGGCTCATAGTTTCGCGTTTTTCTCATAGTTGTTGGCCAGATCCTGGGTTTTTTCTGGTTTGGATCCCGTAGTAATGTGGTTCCACACCGATACAGTCAATTAAACCTGGTTGCGATTAATATTTTAGAGGATAACGCTGGTTATGTCTGGGTTAGTCCTAGTATTTCCAATCATCTGGCTCATACTTTCGCATTTTTCGCATACCTGTTGGCCAGATCCTGGGTTTTCTCAGGTTTGGATCCCGTAGTAATGTGGTTTCACACCGAAACAGTCAATTAAACCTGGTTGCGATAAATATTTTACAGGATAACGCCGGTTATGTCTCGGTTTGGTCTGGGATTTGCCCTCATCTGGCTAGTACTTTCGCATTTTTCGCATACTTGTTAGCCAGATCCTGGCCTCTTTCTGGTTTGGATCATCGTGGCAATGCGGTACCACACCGAAACAGTCAATTATACCTGGTTGCGATTAATATTTTAGAGGATAGCGCCGGTTATGTCTCGGTTAGGTCTGGGATTTGCCCTCATCTGGATCGTACTTTCGCATTTTTCGCATACTTGTTGGCCAGATCCTGGGTTTTTTCTGGTTTGGATCACGTAGAAATGCGGTTCCACACCGAAACTGTCAATTAAACGTGGTTGCGATTAATATTTTAGAGGATAACGCCGGTTATGTCTCGGTTAGGGCTGGTATTTTTCCTCATCTGGCTTGTACTTTCGCGTTTTTCGCATACTTGTTGGCCAGATGCTGGCCTTTTTCTGGTTTGGTTCACGTAGTAATGTGGCACCACACTGAAACAGTCAATAGAAGCTGGTTCCGATTAGTATTATAGTGGATAACGCTGGTTATATCTGGGTTAGTTCTGGTATTTGCAATCATCTGGCTCCAACTTTCGCGTTTTTCGGATACTTGTTGGCCAAATCCTGGGATTTTTCAAATTTTGATCCCGTAGTAATGTGGTTCCACACCGAAACGGTCAATTAAACCCGGCTGCGATTAATATTTTATAGGATAACGCCGGCGATGTCTGGGTTAGGTCTGGTATTTGCCCTCATCTGGCTCGTACTTTCGCATTTTTCGCTTACTTGTTGGCCTGATCCTTGTCTTTTTATGGTTTGGATCACGTAGTAATGCGGAACCATACCGAAACAGTCAATTAAACCTTGTTGCGATTAATATTTTAGAGGATAACGCCGGTAATGTCTCGGTTAGGTCTGGGATTTGCCCTCATCTGGCTCGAACATTCGCACTTTTCGCATAGTTGTTGGCCAGATCCTGGGTTTTTGCTGGCTTGGACCACGCAGTAATGTGGTGCCACACTGAAACACCCAATTAAACCTGGTTCCGATTAATATTTTAGAGGATAACGCCGGTTATGTCTGGGTTAGGTCTGGTATTTGCCCTCATCTGACTCGTACTTTCGCACTCTTCGCATACTTGTTGGCCAGATCCTGTGATTTTTCAGGTTTTGATCCCGTAGTAATGTGGTTCCACATCGAAACGGTCAATTAAACCCGGCTGCGATTAATATTTTATAGGATAACGCCGGTGATGCCTGGGTTAGGTCTGGTATTTGCCTTCATCTGGCTCGTACTTTCGCATTTTTCGCATACTTGTTGGCCAGATCCTGGGTTTCTTGTGGATTGGATCCCGTCTCAGTGTTGTTCCACACCGAAACAGTTAATTAAACCTGGTTGCGATTAATATTTTAGAGGATAACGCCGGTTATGTCTTGGTTAGGTCTGGTATTTGCCCTCATCTGGCTCGTACTTTCGCATTTTTCGCTAACTTGTTGGCCTGATCCTTGCCTTTTTATGGTTTGCATCACGTAGTAATGCGGTGCCACACCGAAGCAGTCAATTAAACCTGGTTGCGATTAATATTTTAGAGGATAACGCCGGTTATGTCCCGGTTAGGTCTGGGATTTGCCCTCATCTGACTCGTACATTCGCACTTTTCGCAAACTTGTTGGCCAGATCCTGGCCTTTTTCTGGCTTGGACCAAGCAGTAATGTGGTGTCACACTGAAACAGCCAATTAAACCTGGTTCCGATTAGTATTTTAGAGGAGAACGCCGGTAATGTCTCGTTTCGTCTGGTATTTGCCCTCATCTGGCTCGTTCTTTCACATTTTTCGCATACTTGTTGGCCCGATCCCGTTCTTTTTCTGGCTTGGACCACGAAGTAAAGTGATACCACACAGAAACAGTCAACTAAACCTGTGTCCGATTAATATTTTAGAGGATAACGCCGGTTATGTCTGGGTTAGGTCTGGTAATTGCCCTCATCTGGCTCGTACTTCCGCATTTTTCGCAAGCTTGTTGGCCAGATCCTAGACTTTTTATGGTTTGGATCACGTAGTAATGCGGTACCACGCCGAAACAGTTAATTAAACCTGGTTGCGATTAATATTTTAGAGGATAACGCGGGTTATGTCTCGGTTAGGTCTAGGAATTGCCGTCATCCGTCTCGTACTTTCGTGTTTTTCGCATACATGTTGGCCAGATCCTGCGTTTTATCTGGTTTGGATCCCGTAGTAACGTGGTTCCACACCGAAGCAGTCAATTAAACCTGTTTGCGATTAATATTTTAGAGGATATCGCCGGTTATGTCTGGGTTAGGTCTGGTATTTGCCCTCATCTGGCTCGTACTTTCGCATTTTTCGCAAACTTGTTGGCCAGATCCTGGCCTTTTTCTGGCTTGGACCACGCAGTAATGTGGTGTCACACTGAAACAGCCAATTAAACCTGGTTCCGATTAGTATTTTAGAGGAGAACGCCGGTAATGTCTCGTTTCGTCTGGTATTTGCCCTCATCTGGCTCGTTCTTTCACATTTTTCGCATACTTGTTGGCCCGATCCCGTTCTTTTTCTGGCTTGGACCACGAAGTAAAGTGATACCACACAGAAACAGTCAACTAAACCTGTGTCCGATTAATATTTTAGAGGTTAACGCCGGTTATGTCTGGGTTAGGTCTGGTAATTGCCCTCATCTGGCTCGTACTTCCGCATTTTTCGCAAGCTTGTTGGCCAGATCCTAGACTTTTTATGGTTTGGATCACGTAGTAATGCGGTACCACACCGAAACAGTCAATTAAACCCTGTTGCGATTAATATTTTAGAGGATAACGCCGGTTATGTCTCGGTTAGGTCTGGGATTTGCCCTCATCTGACTCGTACTTTCGCATTTTTCGTTAACTTGTTGGCCTGATCCTTGCCTTTTTATGGTTTGGATCACGTAGTAATGCGGTGCCACACCGAAGCAGTCAATTAAACCTGGTTGCGATTAATATTTTAGAGGATAACGCCGGTTATGTCTCGGTTAGGTCTGGGATTTGCCCTCATCTGGCTCGTACATTCGCACTTTTCGCATAGTTGTTGGCCAGATCCTGAGTTTTTGCTGGCTTGGACCACGCAGTAATGTGGTGCCACACTGAAACAGCCAATTAAACCTGGTTCCGATTAATATTTTAGAGGATAACGCCGGTTATGTCTGGGTTAGGTCTGGTATTTGCCCTCATCTGGCTCGTACTTTCGCATTTTTCGCATACTTGTTGGCCAGATCCTAGACTTTTTATGGTTTGGATCACGTAGTAATGCGGTACCACACCGAAACAGTCAATTAAACCTTGTTGCGATTAATATATTAGAGGATAACGCCGGTTATGTCTCGCTTAGGTCTGGGATTTGCCGTCATCTGACTCGTACTTTCGCATTTTTCGCATACTTGTTGGCCAGATCCAGGCCTTTTTCTGGTTTGGATCACGTAGTAACGCGGTACCACATCGAAACAGTCAATTACACCAGGTTGCGATTAATATTTTAGAGGATAACGCGGGTTATGTCACGGTTAGGTCTAGGAATTGCCGTCATCCGTCTCGTACTTTCGCGTTTTTCGCATACATGTTGGCCAGATCCTGCGTTTTATCTGGTTCGGATCCCGTAGTAACGTGGTTCCACACCGAAGCAGTCAATTAAAACTGTTTGCGATTAATATTTTAGGGGATATCGCCGGTTATGTCTCGGTTAGGTCTGGGATTTGCCCTCATCTGACTCGTACTTTCGCACTTTTCGCATACTTGTTGGCCAGATCCTGGGCTCTCTCTGGTTTGGATCACGTAGTAATGTGGTACCACACTGTCAATAAAAGCTGGTTCCGCTTAGTATTTGAGAGGATAACGCTGGTTATGCCTGTGTTAGTTCTGGTATTTGCAATCATCTGGCTCATACTTTCGCGTTTTTCGCATACTTGTTGGCCACATCCTGGGTTTTTTCTGGTTTGGATCCCGTAGTAATGTGGTACCACACCGAAACAGTCGATTAAACCTGGTTGCGAATAATATTTTAGAGGATAACACTGGTTATGTCCGGGATAGTTCTGGTATTTCCAATCACCTGGTTCATACTTTCGCGTTTTTCGCATAGTTGTTGGCCAGATCCTGGGTTTTTTCTGGTTTGGATCCCGTAGTAATGTGGTTCCACACCGAAACAGTCAATTAAACCTGGTTGCGATTAATATTTTAGAGGATAACGCCGGTTATGTCTCGGTTAGGTCTGGTATTTGCCCTCATCTGGCTCGTACTTTCGCATTTTTCGCATACTTGTTGGCCAGATCCTGGCCTTTTTCTGGCATGGAACACGTAGTAATGTGGTACCACACCGAAACTGTCAATTAAACCTGGGTCCGATTAATATTTTAGAGGATAACGCGGGTTATCTCTGGGTTAGGTCTGGTATTTGCCCTCACCTGGTTCATACTTTCGCGTTTTTCGCATAGTTGTTGGCCAGATCCTGGGTTTTTTCTGGTTTGGATCCCGTAGTAATGTGGTTCCACATCGAAGCAGTCAATTAAACCTGTTTTGCGATTAATATTTTAGAGGATATCGCCGGTTATGTCTCGGTTAGGTCTGGTATTTGCCCTCATCTGGCTCGTACTTTCGCATTTTTCGCAAACTTGTTGGCCAGATCCTGGCCTTTTTCTGGCTTGGACCACGTAGTAATGTGGTACCACACCGAAACAGTCAATTAAACCTGGTTGCGAATAATATTTTAGAGGATAACGCTGGTTATGTCTCGGTTAGGTCTGGTATTTGCATTCATCTGGCTCATACTTTCGCGTTTTTCTCATAGTTGTTGGCCAGATCCTGGGTTTTTTCTGGTTTGGATCCCGTAGTAATGTGGTTCCACACCGAAACAGTCAATTAAACCTGGTTGCGATTAATATTTTAGAGGATAACGCTGGTTATGTCTGGGTTAGTCCTAGTATTTGCAATCATCTGGCTCATACTTTCGCATTTTTCGCATACCTGTTGGCCAGATCCTGGGTTTTCTCAGGTTTGGATCCCGTAAAAATGTGGTTCCACACCGAAACAGTCAATTAAACCTGGTTGCGATTAATATTTTACAGGATAACGCCGGTTATGTCTCGGTTTGGTCTGGGATTTGCCCTCATCTGGCTCGTACTTTCGCATTTTTCGCATACTTGTTAGCCAGATCCTGGCCTCTTTCTGGTTTGGATCATCGTAGTAATGCGGTACCACACCGAAACAGCCAATTAAACCTGGTTGCGATAAATATTTTAGAGGATAACAATGGTTATGTCCGGGATAGTTCTGGTATTTCCAATCACCTGGTTCATACTTTCGCGTTTTTCGCATAGTTGTTGGCCAGATCCTGGGTTTTTTCTGGTTTGGATCCCGTAGTAATGTGGTTCCACACCGAAACAGTCAATTAAACCTGGTTGCGATTAATATCTTAGAGGATAACGCCGGTTATGTCTCGGTTAGGTCTGGCATTCGTCCTCATCTGGCTCATACTTTCGCGTTTTACGCATACTTCTTGGCCAGATCCTCTGTTTTTTCTGGTTTGGATCCCATCGCAATGAGGTTCCACACCGAAACAGTCAATTAAACCTGGTTGCGATTAATATTTTGGAAGATAACGCCGGTTATGTCTAGGTTAGGTCTGGTATTTGCCCCCATCTCGCTCGTACTTTCGCATTTTTCGCTTACTTGTTGGCCTGATCCTAGCCTTTTTACGGTTTGGATCACGTAGTAATGCGGTACCACACCGAAACAGCCAATTAAACCTGGTTGCGATAAATATTTTAGAGGATAACGCCGGTTACGTCTCGGTTAGGTCTGGGATTTTCCCTCATCAGGCTCGTACTTTCGCATTTTTCGCATTCTTGTTGGCCCGATCCTGGGCTTTTTCTGGTTTGGATCACGTAGTAATGTGGTACCACACTGAAACAGTCATTAAAACCATGTTCCGATGCGTATTTTAGTGGATAACGCTGGTTATGTCAGGGTTAGTTCTGGTATTTGCAATCATCTGGCTCATATATTCGCGTTTTTCGCATACTTGTTGGCCAGATCCTGGGCTTTTTCTGGTTTGGATCACGTAGTAATGTGGTACCACACTGAAACAGTCAATAAAAGCTGGTTCCGATTAGTATTTTAGAGGATAACGCCGGTTATGTCTGTGTTAGTTCTGGTATTTGCCATCATCTGGCTCATACTTTCGCGTTTTTCGCACACTTGTTGGCCAGACCCTGGCCATTTTCTGGTTTGGATCACGTAGTAATGTGGTACCACACTGAAACAGTCAATAGAAGCTGGTTCCGATAAGTATCTTAGAGGATAACGCTGGTTACGTCTGGGTTAGTTCTCGTATATGCTATCATCTGGCACATACTTTCGCGTTTTTCGCATACTTGTTGGCCAGATCCTCGGCTTTTTCTGGTTTGGATCACGTAGTAATGTGGTACTACACTGAAACTGTCAAGTAAACCTGGTTGCGATTAATATTTTAGAGGATAACGCTGGTTATGTCTGTGTTAGTTCTGGTATTTGCAATCATCTGGCTCATACTTTCGCGTTTTTCGCTTACTTGATGGCCTGAACCTAGCATTTTTCTGGTTCGGATCACGTAGTAATGTGGTACCACACTGAAACGGTCAATAGAAGCTGGTTCCGATTAGTATTTTAGAGGATAACGCTGGTTATGTCTGGATTAGTTCTGGTATATGCTATCATCTGGCATATACTTTCGCGTTTTTCGCATACTTGTTGGCCAGATCCTGGGCTTTTTCTGGTTTGGATCACGTAGTAATGTGGCACCACACTGAAACAGTCAATTAAACCTGGTTGCGATTAATATCATAGAGGATAACGCCGGTTATGTCTCGGGTAGGTCTGGGATTTGCCCACATCTGGCTTGTACTTTCGCATTTTTCGCATTCTTGTTGGCCAGATCCTGGGCTCTTTCTGGTTTGGATCACGTAGTAATGCGGTACAACACCGAAACAGTCAATTAAATCTGGTTGCGATAAATATTTTAGAGGATAAAGCCGGTAATGTCTCGGTTTGGTCTGGTATTTGCCCTCATCTGACTCGTACTAACGCATTTTTCGCATACTTGTTGGCCAGATCCTGGCCTTTTTCTGGCTTGGACCACGTAGTAATGTGGTACCACACCGAAACAGTCAATTAAACCTGGTTGCGGTTAATATTTTAGGGGATAACGCCGGTTTTGTCTGGGTTAGGTCTGTTATTTGCCCTCATCTGGCTCGAACTTTCGCATTTTCCTCATACTTGTTGGCCAGATCCTGGGCTGTATCTGGTTTCGATCACGTAGTAATGCGTTACCACACCGAAACAGTCAAATAAACCTGGTTGCGATTAATATTTTAGAGGATAACGCCGGTTATGTATCGGCTAGGTCTGGGATTTGCCCTCATCTGGATCGTTCTTTCGCATTTTTCGCATACTTGTTGGCCAGATCCTGGGTTCTTTCTGGTTTGGATCCCGTAGTAATGTGGTTCCACATCGAAACAGTCAATTAAACCTGGTTGCGATTAATATTTTAGAGGATAACGCCGGTATGTCTCGGTTTGGTCTGGTATTTGCAATCATCTGGATCATATATTCGCATTTTTCTCATCCTTGTTGGCCAGATCCTGGCCTTTCTCTGGTTTGGATCACGTAGTAATGCGGTACCACACCGAAACAGTCAATTAAACCTGGTTGCGATTAATATTTTAGGGGATCTCGCCGGTTATGTCTGGGTTAGTTCTGGTACTTGCAATCATCTGGCTCATACTTTCGCATTTTTCGCATACTTGTTGGCCAGATCCTGGGTTTTTTCTGGTTTGGATCCCGTAGTAATGTGGTTCCACAAAGAAACAGTCAATTAAACCTGGTTGAGATTAATATTTTAGAGGATAACGCCGGTTATGTCTCGGGTAGGTCTGGGATTTGTCCTCATCTGGCTCGTAGTTTCACGTTTTTCGCATACTTGTTGGCCAGATCCTGGACTCTTTCTGGTCTGGATCACGTAGTAATGCGGCACCACACTGAAACAGTCAATTAAACCTGGTTGCGATTAATATTTTGGAGGATAACGCTGGTTATGTCTCGGTGACGTCTGGGATTTGCCCCCATCTGGCTCGTACTTTCGCATTTTTCTCATAGTTGTTGAACAGATCCTGGGTTTTTTCTGGTTTGGATCCCGTAGTAATGCGGTACCACACCGAAACAGTCAATTAAACCTGGTTGCGATTAATATTTTAGGGGATCTCGCCGGTTATGTCTGGGTCAGTTCTGGTACTTGCAATCATCTGGCTCATACTTTCGCATTTTTCGCATACTTGTTGGCCAGATCCTGGGTTTTTTCTGGTTTGGATCCCGTAGTAATGTGGTTCCACAAAGAAACAGTCAATTAAACCTGGTTGAGATTAATATTTTCGAGGATAACGCCGGTTATGTCTCGGGTAGGTCTGGGATTTGTCCTCATCTGGCTCGTAGTTTCACGTTTTTCGCATACTTGTTGGCTAGATCCTGGCCTCTTTCTGGTTTGGATCACGTAGTAATGCGGCACCACACCGAAACAGTCAATTAAACCTGGTTGCGATTAATATTTTAGCGGATAACGCTGGTTATGTCTCGGTGACGTCTGGGATTTGCCCCGATCTGGCTCGTACTTTCGCATTTTTCTTATAGTTGTTGAACAGATCCTGGGTTTTTTCTGGTTTGGATCCCGTAGTAATGTGGTTCCACACCGAAACAGATAATTAAATCTGGTTGCGATTAATATTTTGGCGGATAATGACGGTAATGTCCCGGTTAGGTCTGGTATTTGCCCTCATCTGGCGCGTACTTTCGCATTTTTCGCATTCTTGTTGGCCGGATCCTGGCCTTTTTCTGGCTTGGACCACGTAGTAATGTGGTACCACACCGAAACAGTCAACTAAACCTGTGTCCGATTAATATTTTAGAGGATAACGCCGGTTATGTCTGGGTTAGGTCTGGTAATTGCCCTCATCTGGCTCGTACTTCCGCATTTTTCGCAAGCTTGTTGGCCAGATCCTAGACTTTTTATGGTTTGGATCACGTAGTAATGCGGTACCACGCCGAAACAGTTAATTAAACCTGGTTGCGATTAATATTTTAGAGGATAACGCGGGTTATGTCTCGGTTAGGTCTAGGAATTGCCGTCATCCGTCTCGTACTTTCGCGTTTTTCGCATACATGTTGGCCAGATCCTGCGTTTTATCTGGTTTGGATCCCGTAGTAACGTGGTTCCACACCGAAGCAGTCAATTAAACCTGTTTGCGATTAATATTTTAGAGGATATCGCCGGTTATGTCTGGGTTAGGTCTGGTATTTGCCCTCATCTGGCTCGTACTTTCGCATTTTTCGCAAACTTGTTGGCCAGATCCTGGCCTTTTTCTGGCTTGGACCACGCAGTAATGTGGTGTCACACTGAAACAGCCAATTAAACCTGGTTCCGATTAGTATTTTAGAGGAGAACGCCGGTAATGTCTCGTTTCGTCTGGTATTTGCCCTCATCTGGCTCGTTCTTTCACATTTTTCGCATACTTGTTGGCCCGATCCCGTTCTTTTTCTGGCTTGGACCACGAAGTAAAGTGATACCACACAGAAACAGTCAACTAAACCTGTGTCCGATTAATATTTTAGAGGTTAACGCCGGTTATGTCTGGGTTAGGTCTGGTAATTGCCCTCATCTGGCTCGTACTTCCGCATTTTTCGCAAGCTTGTTGGCCAGATCCTAGACTTTTTATGGTTTGGATCACGTAGTAATGCGGTACCACACCGAAACAGTCAATTAAACCCTGTTGCGATTAATATTTTAGAGGATAACGCCGGTTATGTCTCGGTTAGGTCTGGGATTTGCCCTCATCTGACTCGTACTTTCGCATTTTTCGTTAACTTGTTGGCCTGATCCTTGCCTTTTTATGGTTTGGATCACGTAGTAATGCGGTGCCACACCGAAGCAGTCAATTAAACCTGGTTGCGATTAATATTTTAGAGGATAACGCCGGTTATGTCTCGGTTAGGTCTGGGATTTGCCCTCATCTGGCTCGTACATTCGCACTTTCCGCATAGTTGTTGGCCAGATCCTGAGTTTTTGCTGGCTTGGACCACGCAGTAATGTGGTGCCACACTGAAACAGCCAATTAAACCTGGTTCCGATTAATATTTTAGAGGATAACGCCGGTTATGTCTGGGTTAGGTCTGGTATTTGCCCTCATCTGGCTCGTACTTTCGCATTTTTCGCATACTTGTTGGCCAGATCCTAGACTTTTTATGGTTTGGATCACGTAGTAATGCGGTACCACACCGAAACAGTCAATTAAACCTTGTTGCGATTAATATATTAGAGGATAACGCCGGTTATGTCTCGCTTAGGTCTGGGATTTGCCGTCATCTGACTCGTACTTTCGCATTTTTCGCATACTTGTTGGCCAGATCCAGGCCTTTTTCTGGTTTGGATCACGTAGTAACGCGGTACCACATCGAAACAGTCAATTACACCAGGTTGCGATTAATATTTTAGAGGATAACGCGGCTTATGTCACGGTTAGGTCTAGGAATTGCCGTCATCCGTCTCGTACTTTCGCGTTTTTCGCATACATGTTGGCCAGATCCTGCGTTTTATCTGGTTCGGATCCCGTAGTAACGTGGTTCCACACCGAAGCAGTCAATTAAAACTGTTTGCGATTAATATTTTAGGGGATATCGCCGGTTATGTCTCGGTTAGGTCTGGGATTTGCCCTCATCTGACTCGTACTTTCGCACTTTTCGCATACTTGTTGGCCAGATCCTGGGCTCTCTCTGGTTTGGATCACGTAGTAATGTGGTACCACACTGTCAATAAAAGCTGGTTCCGCTTAGTATTTGAGAGGATAACGCTGGTTATGCCTGTGTTAGTTCTGGTATTTGCAATCATCTGGCTCATACTTTCGCGTTTTTCGCATACTTGTTGGCCACATCCTGGGTTTTTTCGGGTTTGGATCCCGTAGTAATGTGGTACCACACCGAAACAGTCGATTAAACCTGGTTGCGAATAATATTTTAGAGGATAACACTGGTTATGTCCGGGATAGTTCTGGTATTTCCAATCACCTGGTTCATACTTTCGCGTTTTTCGCATAGTTGTTGGCCAGATCCTGGGTTTTTTCTGGTTTGGATCCCGTAGTAATGTGGTTCCACACCGAAACAGTCAATTAAACCTGGTTGCGATTAATATTTTAGAGGATAACGCCGGTTATGTCTCGGTTAGGTCTGGTATTTGCCCTCATCTGGCTCGTACTTTCGCATTTTTCGCATACTTGTTGGCCAGATCCTGGCCTTTTTCTGGCATGGAACACGTACTAATGTGGTACCACACCGAAACTGTCAATTAAACCTGGGTCCGATTAATATTTTAGAGGATAACGCGGGTTATCTCTGGGTTAGGTCTGGTATTTGCCCTCACCTGGTTCATACTTTCGCGTTTTTCGCATAGTTGTTGGCCAGATCCTGGGTTTTTTCTGGTTTGGATCCCGTAGTAATGTGGTTCCACATCGAAGCAGTCAATTAAACCTGTTTTGCGATTAATATTTTAGAGGATATCGCCGGTTATGTCTCGGTTAGGTCTGGTATTTGCCCTCATCTGGCTCGTACTTTCGCATTTTTCGCAAACTTGTTGGCCAGATCCTGGCCTTTTTCTGGCTTGGACCACGTAGTAATGTGGTACCACACCGAAACAGTCAATTAAACCTGGTTGCGAATAATATTTTAGAGGATAACGCTGGTTATGTCTCGGTTAGGTCTGGTATTTGCATTCATCTGGCTCATACTTTCGCGTTTTTCTCATAGTTGTTGGCCAGATCCTGGGTTTTTTCTGGTTTGGATCCCGTAGTAATGTGGTTCCACACCGAAACAGTCAATTAAACCTGGTTGCGATTAATATTTTAGAGGATAACGCTGGTTATGTCTGGGTTAGTCCTAGTATTTGCAATCATCTGGCTCATACTTTCGCATTTTTCGCATACCTGTTGGCCAGATCCTGGGTTTTCTCAGGTTTGGATCCCGTAAAAATGTGGTTCCACACCGAAACAGTCAATTAAACCTGGTTGCGATTAATATTTTACAGGATAACGCCGGTTATGTCTCGGTTTGGTCTGGGATTTGCCCTCATCTGGCTCGTACTTTCGCATTTTTCGCATACTTGTTAGCCAGATCCTGGCCTCTTTCTGGTTTGGATCATCGTAGTAATGCGGTACCACACCGAAACAGCCAATTAAACCTGGTTGCGATAAATATTTTAGAGGATAACAATGGTTATGTCCGGGATAGTTCTGGTATTTCCAATCACCTGGTTCATACTTTCGCGTTTTTCGCATAGTTGTTGGCCAGATCCTGGGTTTTTTCTGGTTTGGATCCCGTAGTAATGTGGTTCCACACCGAAACAGTCAATTAAACCTGGTTGCGATTAATATCTTAGAGGATAACGCCGGTTATGTCTCGGTTAGGTCTGGCATTCGTCCTCATCTGGCTCATACTTTCGCGTTTTACGCATACTTCTTGGCCAGATCCTCTGTTTTTTCTGGTTTGGATCCCATCGCAATGAGGTTCCACACCGAAACAGTCAATTAAACCTGGTTGCGATTAATATTTTGGAAGATAACGCCGGTTATGTCTAGGTTAGGTCTGGTATTTGCCCCCATCTCGCTCGTACTTTCGCATTTTTCGCTTACTTGTTGGCCTGATCCTAGCCTTTTTACGGTTTGGATCACGTAGTAATGCGGTACCACACCGAAACAGCCAATTAAACCTGGTTGCGATAAATATTTTAGAGGATAACGCCGGTTACGTCTCGGTTAGGTCTGGGATTTTCCCTCATCAGGCTCGTACTTTCGCATTTTTCGCATTCTTGTTGGCCCGATCCTGGGCTTTTTCTGGTTTGGATCACGTAGTAATGTGGTACCACACTGAAACAGTCATTAAAACCATGTTCCGATGCGTATTTTAGTGGATAACGCTGGTTATGTCAGGGTTAGTTCTGGTATTTGCAATCATCTGGCTCATATATTCGCGTTTTTCGCATACTTGTTGGCCAGATCCTGGGCTTTTTCAGGTTTGGATCACGTAGTAATGTGGTACCACACTGAAACAGTCAATAAAAGCTGGTTCCGATTAGTATTTTAGAGGATAACGCCGGTTATGTCTGTGTTAGTTCTGGTATTTGCCATCATCTGGCTCATACTTTCGCGTTTTTCGCACACTTGTTGGCCAGACCCTGGCCATTTTCTGGTTTGGATCACGTAGTAATGTGGTACCACACTGAAACAGTCAATAGAAGCTGGTTCCGATAAGTATCTTAGAGGATAACGCTGGTTACGTCTGGGTTAGTTCTCGTATATGCTATCATCTGGCACATACTTTCGCGTTTTTCGCATACTTGTTGGCCAGATCCTCGGCTTTTTCTGGTTTGGATCACGTAGTAATGTGGTACTACACTGAAACTGTCAAGTAAACCTGGTTGCGATTAATATTTTAGAGGATAACGCTGGTTATGTCTGTGTTAGTTCTGGTATTTGCAATCATCTGGCTCATACTTTCGCGTTTTTCGCTTACTTGATGGCCTGAACCTAGCATTTTTCTGGTTCGGATCACGTAGTAATGTGGTACCACACTGAAACGGTCAATAGAAGCTGGTTCCGATTAGTATTTTAGAGGATAACGCTGGTTATGTCTGGATTAGTTCTGGTATATGCTATCATCTGGCATATACTTTCGCGTTTTTCGCATACTTGTTGGCCAGATCCTGGGCTTTTTCTGGTTTGGATCACGTAGTAATGTGGCACCACACTGAAACAGTCAATTAAACCTGGTTGCGATTAATATCATAGAGGATAACGCCGGTTATGTCTCGGGTAGGTCTGGGATTTGCCCACATCTGGCTTGTACTTTCGCATTTTTCGCATTCTTGTTGGCCAGATCCTGGCCTCTTTCTGGTTTGGATCACGTAGTAATGCGGTACAACACCGAAACAGTCAATTAAATCTGGTTGCGATAAATATTTTAGAGGATAAAGCCGGTAATGTCTCGGTTTGGTCTGGTATTTGCCCTCATCTGACTCGTACTAACGCATTTTTCGCATACTTGTTGGCCAGATCCTGGCCTTTTTCTGGCTTGGACCACGTAGTAATGTGGTACCACACCGAAACAGTCAATTAAACCTGGTTGCGGTTAATATTTTAGGGGATAACGCCGGTTTTGTCAGGGTTAGGTCTGTTATTTGCCCTCATCTGGCTCGAACTTTCGCATTTTCCTCATACTTGTTGGCCAGATCCTGGGCTGTATCTGGTTTCGATCACGTAGTAATGCGTTACCACACCGAAACAGTCAATTAAACCTGGTTGCGATTAATATTTTAGAGGATAACGCCGGTTATGTATCGGCTAGGTCTGGGATTTGCCCTCATCTGGATCGTTCTTTCGCATTTTTCGCATACTTGTTGGCCAGATCCTGGGTTCTTTCTGGTTTGGATCCCGTAGTAATGTGGTTCCACATCGAAACAGTCAATTAAACCTGGTTGCGATTAATATTTTAGAGGATAACGCCGGTATGTCTCGGTTTGGTCTGGTATTTGCAATCATCTGGATCATATATTCGCATTTTTCTCATCCTTGTTGGCCAGATCCTGGCCTTTCTCTGGTTTGGATCACGTAGTAATGCGGTACCACACCGAAACAGTCAATTAAACCTGGTTGCGATTAATATTTTAGGGGATCTCGCCGGTTATGTCTGGGTTAGTTCTGGTACTTGCAATCATCTGGCTCATACTTTCGCATTTTTCGCATACTTGTTGGCCAGATCCTGGGTTTTTTCTGGTTTGGATCCCGTAGTAATGTGGTTCCACAAAGAAACAGTCAATTAAACCTGGTTGAGATTAATATTTTAGAGGATAACGCCGGTTATGTCTCGGGTAGGTCTGGGATTTGTCCTCATCTGGCTCGTAGTTTCACGTTTTTCGCATACTTGTTGGCCAGATCCTGGCCTCTTTCTGGTTTGGATCACGTAGTAATGCGGCACCACACTGAAACAGTCAATTAAACCTGGTTGCGATTAATATTTTGGAGGATAACGCTGGTTATGTCTCGGTGACGTCTGGGATTTGCCCCCATCTGGCTCGTACTTTCGCATTTTTCTCATAGTTGTTGAACAGATCCTGGGTTTTTTCTGGTTTGGATCCCGTAGTAATGCGGTACCACACCGAAACAGTCAATTAAACCTGGTTGCGATTAATATTTTAGGGGATCTCGCCGGTTATGTCTGGGTCAGTTCTGGTACTTGCAATCATCTGGCTCATACTTTCGCATTTTTCGCATACTTGTTGGCCAGATCCTGGGTTTTTTCTGGTTTGGATCCCGTAGTAATGTGGTTCCACAAAGAAACAGTCAATTAAACCTGGTTGAGATTAATATTTTCGAGGATAACGCCGGTTATGTCTCGGGTAGGTCTGGGATTTGTCCTCATCTGGCTCGTAGTTTCACGTTTTTCGCATACTTGTTGGCTAGATCCTGGCCTCTTTCTGGTTTGGATCACGTAGTAATGCGGCACCACACCGAAACAGTCAATTAAACCTGGTTGCGATTAATATTTTAGCGGATAACGCTGGTTATGTCTCGGTGACGTCTGGGATTTGCCCCGATCTGGCTCGTACTTTCGCATTTTTCTTATAGTTGTTGAACAGATCCTGGGTTTTTTCTGGTTTGGATCCCGTAGTAATGTGGTTCCACACCGAAACAGATAATTAAATCTGGTTGCGATAAATATTTTAGAGGATAAAGCCGGTAATGTCTCGGTTAGGTCTGGTATTTGCCCTCATCTGGCGCGTACTTTCGCATTTTTCGCATTCTTGTTGGCCAGATCCTGGCCTTTTTCTGGCTTGGACCACGTAGTAATGTGGTACCACACCGAAACAGTCAATTAAACCTGGTTACGAATAATATTTTAGAGGATAACGCTGGTTATGCCTGGGATAGTTCTGGTGTTTGCATTCATCTGGCTCATACTTTCGCATTTTTCGCATACTTGTTAGCCAGATCCTGGCCTCTTTCTGGTTTGGATCATCGTAGCAATGCGGTACCACACCGAAACAGTCAATTATACCTGGTTGCGATTAATATTTTAGAGGATAGCGCCGGTTATGTCTCGGTTAGGTCTGGGATTTGCCCTCATCTGGATCGTACTTTCGCATTTTTCCCATACTTGTTGGCCAGATCCTGGGTTTTTTCTGGTTTGGATCCCGTTGTAATGTGGTTCCACACCGAAACAGTCAATTAAACCTGGTTGCGATTAATATTTTAGGGGATAACGCCGGTTACGTCTCGGTTAGGTCTGGGATTTTCCCTCATCTGATTCGTACTTTCGCATTTTTCGCATTCTTGTTGGCCCGATCCTGGGATGTTTCTGGTTTGGATCGCGTAGTAATGTGTTACCACACTGAAACAGTCATTAAAAGCATGTTCCGATTCGTATTTTAGAGGATAACGCTGGTTATGTCAGGGTTAGTGCTGGTATTTGCAATCATCTTGCTCATACTTTCGCATTTTTCTCATCCTTGTTGGCCAGATCCTGGCCTTTCTCTGGTTTGGATCACGTAGTAATGCGGTACCACACCGAAACAGTCAATTAAACCTGGTTGCGATTAGTATTTTAGAGGATAACGCGGGTAATGTCTCGGTTAGGTCTAGGAATTGCCGTCATCCGTCTCGTACTTTCGCGTTTTTCGCATACATGTTGGCCAGATCCTGCGTTTTATCTGGTTTGGATCCCGTAGTAATGTGGTTCCACACCGATGCAGTCAATTAAACCTGTTTGCGATTAATATTTTAAGGGATATTGCCGGTTATGTCTCGGTTAGGTCTGGGATTTGCATTCATCTGGCTCATACTTTCGCGTTTTTCTCATAGTTGTTGGCCAGATCCTGGGTTTTTTCTGGCTTGGATCCCGTAGTAATGTGGTTCCACACCGATACAGTCAATTAAACCTGGTTGCGATTAATATTTTAGAGGATAACGCTGGTTATGTCTGGGTTAGTCCTAGTATTTGCAATCATCTGGCTCATACTTTCGCATTTTTCGCATACCCGTTGGCCAGATCCTGGGTTTTCTCAGGTTTGGATCCCGTAGTAATGTGGTTTCACACCGAAACAGTCAATTAAACCTGGTTGCGATTAATATTTTACAGGATAACGCCGGTTATGTCTCGGTTTGGTCTGGGATTTGCCTCATCTGGCTCGTACTTTCGCATTTTTCACATACTTGTTATACAGATCCTGGCCTCTTTCTGGTTTGGATCATCGTAGCAATGCGGTACCACACCGAAACAGTCAATTATACCTGGTTGCGATTAATATTTTAGAGGATAGCGCCGGTTATGTCTCGGTTAGGTCTGGGATTTGCCCTCATCTGGATCGTACTTTCGCATTTTTCGCATACTTGTTGGCCAGATCCTGGGTTTTCTCAGGTTTGGATCCCGTAGTAATGTGGTTCCACACCGATGCAGTCAATTAAACCTGTTTGCGATTAATATTTTAAGGGATATTGCCGGTTATGTCTCGGTTAGGTCTGGGATTTGCCTCATCTGGCTCGTACTTTCGCATTTTTCACATACTTGTTATACAGATCCTGGCCTCTTTCTGGTTTGGATCATCGTAGCAATGCGGTACCACACCGAAACAGTCAATTATACCTGGTTGCGATTAATATTTTAGAGGATAGCGCCGGTTATGTCTCGGTTAGGTCTGGGATTTGCCCTCATCTGACTCGTACTTTCGCACTTTTCGCATACTTGTTGGCCAGATCCTGGGCTTTCTCTGGTTTGGATCACGTAGTAATGTGGTACCACAACGTCAATAAAAGCTGGTTCCGTTTAGTATTTGAGAGGGTAACGCTGGTTATGCCTGTGTTAGTTCTGGTATTTGCAATCATCTTGCTCATACTTTCGCGTTTTTCGCATACTTGTTGGCCAGATCCTGGGTTTTTTCTAGTTTGGATGCCGTAGTAATCAGGTTCCACACCGAAACAGACAATTGAACTGGTTGCGATTAATATTTTAGAGGATAACGCCGGTCATGTCTCCGGTAGGTCTGGGATTTGTCCTCATCTGGCTCGTACTTTCGCGTTTTTCGCATACCTGTCGGCCAGTTCCTGGCCTTTTTCTGGTTTGGATCACGTAGTAATGTGGTACCACACTGAAACAGTCAATAGAAGCTGGTTCCGATTAGTATTTTAGAGGATAACGCTAGTTATGTCTGGGTTAGTTCTGGTATTTGCAATCATTTGGCTCATACTTTCGCGTTTTTCGCATACTTGTTGGCCAGATCCTGCGTTTTATCTGGTTTGGATCCCGCAGTAATGTGGTTCCACACCGAAACAGTCAATTAAACCTGGTTGCGATTAATATTTTAGAGGATAACGCCGGTTATGTCTCGGTTAGGTCTGGTATTTGCCCACATCTGGCTCGTACTTTCGCATTTTTCGCATACTTGTTGGCCAGATCCTGGCCTTTTTCTGGCATGGAACACGTAGTAATGTGGTACCACACCGAAACTGTCAATTAAACCTGGGTCCGATTAATATTTTAGAGGATAACGCGGGTTATGGCTGGGTTAGGTCTGGTATTTGCAATCATCTGGCTCCTACATTCGCGTTTTTCGCATACTTGTTGGCCAAATCCTGGGATTTTTCAGGTTTTGATCCCGTAGTAATGTGTTTCCACACCGAAACGGTCAATTAAACCTGGTTGCGATTAATATTTTAGAGGATAACGCCGGTTATGTCACGGTTAGGTCTGGGCTTTGCCCTCATCTGCCTCGTACTTTCGCACTTTTCGCATACTTGTTGGCCAGATCCTGGGCTTTTTCTGGTATGGATCACGTAGTAATGTGGTACCACACCGAAACAGTCAATTAAACCTTGTTGCGATTAATATTTTAGAGGATAACGCCGGTTATGTCTTGGTTAGGTCTGGGATTTGCCTTCATCTGACTCGTACTTTCGCGTTTTTCGCATACATGTTGGCCATATCCTGCGTTTTATCTGGTTTGGATCCCGTAGTAATGTGGTTCCACACCGAAGCAGTCAATTAAACCTGTTTGCGATTAATATTTTTGGGGATATCGCCGGTAATGTCTCGGTTAGGTCTGGGATTTGCCCTCATCTGACTCGTACTTTCGCACTTTTCGCATACTTGTTGGCCAGATCCTGTGATTTTTCAGGTTCTGATCCCGTAGTAACGTGGTTCCACACCGAAACGGTCAATTAAACCCGCCTGCGATTAATATTTTATAGGATAACGCCGGTGATGTCTGGGTTAGGTCTGGTATTTGCCCTCATCTGGCTCGTACTTTCGCATTTTTCGCATACTTGTTGGCCAGATCCTGGGTTTTTTGTCGATTGGATCCCGTCGTAGTGTGGTTCCGCACCGAAACAGTTAATTAAACCTGGTTGCGATTAATATTTTAGAGGATAACGCCGGTTATGTCTTGGTTAGGTCTGGTATTTGCCCTCATCTGGCTCGTACTTTCGCATTTTTCGCTTACTTGTTGGCCTGATCCTTGCCTTTTTATGGTTCGGATCACGTAGTAATGCGGTACCACACCGAAGCAGTCAATTAAACCTGGTTGCGATTAATATTTTAGAGGATAACGCTGGTTATGTCTCGGTTAGGTCTGGGATTTGCCCTCATCTGGCTCGTATATTCGCACTTTTCGCATAGTTGTTGGCCAGATCCTGGCCTTTTTCTGGCTTGGACCACGTAGTAATGTGGTACCACACCGAAACAGTCAATTAAACCTGGTTGCGAATAATATTTTAGAGGATAACGCTGGTTATGTCTCGGTTAGGTCTGGTATTTGCATTCATCTGGCTCATACTTTCGCGTTTTTCTCATAGTTGTTGGCCAGATCCTGGGTTTTTTCTGGTTTGGATCCCGTAGTAATGTGGTTCCACACCGAAACAGTCAATTAAACCTGGTTGCGATTAATATTTTAGAGGATAACGCTGGTTATGTCTGGGTTAGTCCTAGTATTTGCAATCATCTGGCTCATACTTTCGCATTTTTCGCATACCTGTTGGCCAGATCCTGGGTTTTCTCAGGTTTGGATCCCGTAAAAATGTGGTTCCACACCGAAACAGTCAATTAAACCTGGTTGCGATTAATATTTTACAGGATAACGCCGGTTATGTCTCGGTTTGGTCTGGGATTTGCCCTCATCTGGCTCGTACTTTCGCATTTTTCGCATACTTGTTAGCCAGATCCTGGCCTCTTTCTGGTTTGGATCATCGTAGCAATGCGGTACCACACCGAAACAGTCAATTATACCTGGTTGCGATTAATATTTTAGAGGATAGCGCCGGTTATGTCTCGGTTAGGTCTGGGATTTGCCCTCATCTGGATCGTACTTTCGCATTTTTCGCATACTTGTTGGCCAGATCCTGGGTTTTTTCTGGTTTGGATCCCGTAGTAATGTGGTTCCACACCGAAACAGTCAATTAAACCTGGTTGCGATTAATATTTTAGAGGATAACGCTGGTTATGTCTGGGTTAGTCCTAGTATTTGCAATCATCTGGCTCATACTTTCGCATTTTTCGCATACCTGTTGGCCTGATCCTGGGTTTTCTCAGGTTTGGATCCCGTAGTAATGTGGTTCCACACCGAAACAGTCAATTAAACCTGGTTGCGATTAATATTTTAGAGGATAACGCTGGTTATGTCTCGGTTAGTTCTGGTATTTGCAATCATCTGGATCATATATTCGCATTTTTCTCATCGTTGTAGGCCACATCCTGGCCTTTCTCTGGTTTGGATCAGGTAGTAATGCGGTACCACACCGAAACAGTCAATTAAACCTGGTTGCGATTAATATTTTAGGGGATAACGCCGGTTATGTCTGGGTTAGTTCTGGTATTTGCTGTCATCTGGCTCATACTTTCGCATTTTTCGCATACTTGTTGGCCAGATCCTGGGTTTTGTCGGGTTTGGATCCCGTAGTAATGTGGTTCCACAACGAAACAGTCAATTAAACCTGGTTGAGATTAATATTTTAGAGGATAACGCCGCTTATGTCTCGGGTAGGTCTGGGATTTGCCCTCATCTGGCTCGTACTTTCGCATTTTTCGCATACTTGTTGGCCAGATCCTGGCCTTTTTCTGGTCTGGATCACGTAGAAATGCAGTACCACACCGAAACAGTCAGTTAAACCTGGTTGCGATTAATATTTTGGAGGATAACGCTGGTTATGTCTGAGTTAGTTCTGGTATTTGCAATCATCTGGCTCATACTTTCGCATTTTTCGCAAACTTGTTGGCCAGATCCTGGGCTTTTTCTGGTTTGGATCACGTAGTAATGTGGTACCACACTGAAACAGTCAATTAAACCTGGTTGCGATTAATATTTTAGAGGATAGCGCCGGTTATGTCTGAGTTAGGTCTGGGATTTTCCCTCATGTGGCTCGTACTTTCGCGTTTCTCGCATTCTTGTTGGCCCGATCCTGGGATTTTTCTGGTTTGGATCTCGTAGTAATGTGTTACCACAACGATACAGTCAATTAAACCTGGTTGAGATTAATATTTTGGAGGATAACACTGGCTATGTCTGGGTTAGTTCTGGTATTTGCCCTCATCTGGCTCGTACTTTCGCATTTTTCGCATACTTGTTGGCCAGATCCTGGCCTTTTTCTGGTCTGGATCACGTAGAAATGCAGTACCACACCGAAACAGTCAGTTAAACCTGGTTGCGATTAATATTTTGGAGGATAACGCTGGTTATGTCTGGGTTAGTTCTGGTATTTGCAATCATCTGGCTCATACTTTCGCATTTTTCGCAAACTTGTTGGCCAGATCCTGGGCTTTTTCTGGTTTGGATCACGTAGTAATGTGGTACCACACTGAAACAGTCAATTAAACCTGGTTGCGATTAATATTTTAGAGGATAGCGCCGGTTATGTCTGGGTTAGGTCTGGGATTTTCCCTCATGTGGCTCGTACTTTCGCGTTTCTCGCATTCTTGTTGGCCCGATCCTGGGATTTTTCTGGTTTGGATCTCGTAGTAATGTGTTACCACACTGAAACAGTCATTAAAAGCATGTTGCGATTCGTATTTTAGAGGATAACGCTGGTTATGTCAGGGTTAGTTCTGGTATTTGCAATCATCTGGATCATATATTCGCATTTTTCTCATCCTTGTTGGCCAGATCCTGGCCTTTCTCTGGTTTGGATCACGTAGTAATGCGGTACCACACCGAAACAGTCAATTAAACCTGGTTGCGATTAATATTTTAGGGGATTACGCCGGGTATGTCCGGGTTAGTTCTGGTATTTGCAATCATCTGGCTCATACTTTCGCATTTTTCGCATACTTGTTGGCCAGATCATGGCCTTTTTCTGGTTTGGATCATCGTAGCAATGCGGTACCACACCGAGCCAGTCAATTATACCTGGTTGCGATTAATATTTTACAGGATAACGCTGGTTATGTCAGGGTTAGTTCTGGTATTTGCAATCATCTGGATCATATATTCGCATTTTTCTCATCCTTGTTGGCCAGATCCTGGCCTTTCTCTGGTAGGATCACGTAGTAATGCGGTACCACACCGAAACAGTCAATTAAACCTGGTTGCGATTAATATTTTAGGGGATAACGCCGGTTATGTCTGGGTCAGTTCTGGTATTTGCAATCATGTGGCTCATACTTTCGCATTTTTCGCATACTTGTTAGCCAGATCCTGGGTTTTTTCTGGTTTGGATCCCGTAGTAATGTGGTTCCACAACGATACAGTCAATTAAACCTGGTTGAGATTAATATTTTAGAGGATAACGCCGGTTATGTCTCGGGTAGGTCTGGGATTTGCTCTCATCGGGCTCATTCTTTCGCATATTTCTCATACTTGATGGCTAGATCTTGGGCTTTCTCTGGATTGCATCACGTAGTAATGAAGTACAACACTGAAACAGTCAATTAAACCTGGTTTCCAACAATATTTTAGAGGACAACGCATGTTAGGTCTAGGTTAGGCCTGGGATTTGCTCTCATCAGGGTCATACTTTCGCAGTTTTAACATACATGTTGACCTGATCGAGGGTTTTTTCTGCTTTGGATCACGTAGTAATGTGGTACCACACTGAAACAGTCAATTAAACCTGGTTTGGATCAATATTTTTGAGGATAACGCATGTTAGGTCTAGGTTAGGCCGGCGATTTTCACTCATAAGACTCATACTTTCGCATTCTTCACATACTTGTTGAACGGATCCTGGGTTTTTACTGGTTTGGATCACGTAGTAATGTGGTACCACACTGAAACATTCAATTAAACCTGGTCTTGATAAATATTTTAGAGGATAACGCATGTTAGGTCTGGGTTAGGTCTAGGATTAGCCCTCATCAGGCTCCTCCTTTCGCATATTTCTCATACTTCATGGCTGGATCCTGGGCTATTTCTGGATTGGATCACATAGTAATGTGGTACCACACTGAAACAGTCAATTAAAGCTGGTTTTGATCAATATTTTAGAGAATAATTCATGTTAGGTCTAGGTTAGGTCAGGGATTTGCTCTCATCAGGCTCATTCTTTCGCATATTTCTCATACTTGATGGATAGATCCTGGGCATTTTCTGAATTGCATCACGTAGTAATGAAGTACAACACTGAAACAGTCAATTAAACCTGGTTTCCATCAATATTTTAGAGGACAACGCATGTCAGGTCTAGGTTAGGTCTGGGATTTGCTCTCATAAGGGTCATACTGTCGCAGTTTTAACTTACTTGTTGAACGGATCCTGGGTTTTTTCTGGTTTGGTTCACGTAGTAATGTGGTATCACACTGAAACATTCAATTAAACCTGGTCTTGATAAATATTTTAGAGGATAACGCATGTTAGGTTTGGGTTAGGTCTAGGATTTGCCCTCATCAGACTCATACTTTCGGATATCTCTCATACTTCATGGCTAGATCCTGGGCTGTTTCTGGATTGTATCACATAGTAATGTGGTACCACGCTGAAACAGTCGATTAAACCTGGTTTCGATCAATATTTTAGAGGATAACGCAAGTTAAGTCTGGTATAGGTCTGGGATTTGACCTCATCAGACTCATACTTTCGCATTTTTCACATACTTGTTGAACAGATCCTGGGTTTTTTCTGGTTTGGATCACGTAGTAGTGTGGTACCACACTGAAACAGTCAATTAAACCTGGTTTTGATCAATATTATACAGAATAATTCATGTTAGGTCTAGGTTAGGTCTGCGATTTGCTCTCATCAGGCTCATTCTTTCGCATATTTCTCATACTTGATGGCTAGATCCTGGGCTTTTTCTGGATTGCATCACGTAGTAATGAAGTACAACACTGAAACAGTCAATTAAACCTGGTTTCCATCAATATCTTAGAGGACAACGCAAGTTAGGTCTGGGATAGGTCTGGGATTTGCCCACATCAGGCTCATACTTTCGCGTTTTTCACATACTTGTTGAACAGATCCTGGGTTTTTTCTGGTTTGGATCACGTAGTAGTGTGGTACCACACTGAAACAGTCCATTAAACCTGGTTTGGATCAATATTTTAGAGGATAACGCATGTTAGGTTTAGGTTAGCCCTGGGATTTTCACTCATCAGACTCATACTTTCGCATTCTTCACATACTTGTTGAACGGATCCTGGGTTTTTTCTGGTTTCGTTCGCGTAGTAATGTGGTACCACACTGTAACATTCAATTAAACCTGATCCTGATAAATATTTGAGAGGATAACGCATGTTAGGTTTGGGTTAAGTCTAGGATTTGCCCACATCAGGCTCATACTTTCGCATATTTCTCATACTTCATGGCTAGATCCTGGGCTGTTTCTGGATTGTATCACGTAGTAATTTGGTACCACACTGAAACAGTCAATTAAACCTGGTTTCGATCAATTTTTTACAGGATAACGCAAGTTAGGTCTGGCATAGGTCTGGGATTCGCCCTCATCAGACTCATACTTTCGCGTTTTTCACATACTTGTTGAACTGATCCTGGGCTTTTTCTGGTGTGGATCACGTAGTAATGTGGTACCACACTGAAACAGTCAATTAAACCTGGTTTCGATCAATATTTTAGAGAATAATTCATGTTAGGTCTAGGTTAGGTCTGGGATTTGCTCTCATCAGGCTCATACTTTCGCACACTTCACATACTGGTTTGACAGATCCTGGGTTATTTTCTGGTTTGGATCGTATAGTAATATGGTACCACACTGAAACAGTCGATTAAACCAGGTTTCGATCAATATTTTTGAGGATAACGCATGTTAGGTCTAGGTTAGGCCTGGGATTTTCACTCATCAGACTCATACTTTCGCATTCTTCTCATACTTGTTGAACGGATCCTAGGTTTTTTCTGTTTTGGATCACGTAGTAAAGTGGTACCACACTGAAACAGTCCATTAAACCAGGTTTGGATCAATATTTTAGAGGATAACGCATGTTAGGTCTAGGTTAGCCCTGGGATTTTCACTCATCAGACTCAAACTTTCGCACACTTCACATACTCGTTGAATAGATCCTGGGTTATTTTCTGGTTTGGATCACGTAGTAGTGTGGTACCACACTGAAACAGTCCATTAAACCTGGTTTGGATCAATATTTTAGAGGATAACGCATGTTAGGTCTAGGTTAGGCCTGGGATTTTCACTCATCAGGCTCATACTTTCGCATTCTTCACATACTTGTTGAACGGATCCTGGGTTTTTTCTGGTTTGGATCACGTAGTAATGTGGGACCACACTGAAACAGTCAATTAAACCTGGTTTCGATCAATATTTTAGAGAATAATTCATCACGTAGAAATGCAGTACCGCACCGAAACAGTCAGTTAAACCTGGTTGCGATTAATATTTTGGAGGATAACGCTGGTTATGTCTGGGTTAGTTCTGGTATTTGCAATCATCTGGCTCATACTTTCGCATTTTTCGCAAACTTGTTGGCCAGATCCTGGGCTTTTTCTGGTTTGGATCACGTAGTAATGTGGTACCACACTGAAACAGTCAATTAAACCTGGTTGCGATTAATATTTTAGAGGATAGCGCCGGTTATGTCTGGGTTAGGTCTGGGATTTTCCCTCATGTGGCTCGTACTTTCGCGTTTCTCGCATTCTTGTTGGCCCGATCCTGGGATTTTTCTGGTTTGGATCTCGTAGTAATGTGTTACCACAACGATACAGTCAATTAAACCTGGTTGAGATTAATATTTTGGAGGATAACACTGGCTATGTCTGGGTTAGTTCTGGTATTTGCCCTCATCTGGCTCGTACTTTCGCATTTTTCGCATACTTGTTGGCCAGATCCTGGCCTTTTTCTGGTCTGGATCACGTAGAAATGCAGTACCACACCGAAACAGTCAGTTAAACCTGGTTGCGATTAATATTTTGGAGGATAACGCTGGTTATGTCTGGGTTAGTTCTGGTATTTGCAATCATCTGGCTCATACTTTCGCATTTTTCGCAAACTTGTTGGCCAGATCCTGGGCTTTTTCTGGTTTGGATCACGTAGTAATGTGGTACCACACTGAAACAGTCAATTAAACCTGGTTGCGATTAATATTTTAGAGGATAGCGCCGGTTATGTCTGGGTTAGGTCTGGGATTTTCCCTCATGTGGCTCGTACTTTCGCGTTTCTCGCATTCTTGTTGGCCCGATCCTGGGATTTTTCTGGTTTGGATCTCGTAGTAATGTGTTACCACACTGAAACAGTCATTAAAAGCATGTTGCGATTCGTATTTTAGAGGATAACGCTGGTTATGTCAGGGTTAGTTCTGGTATTTGCAATCATCTGGATCATATATTCGCATTTTTCTCATCCTTGTTGGCCAGATCCTGGCCTTTCTCTGGTTTGGATCACGTAGTAATGCGGTACCACACCGAAACAGTCAATTAAACCTGGTTGCGATTAATATTTTAGGGGATTACGCCGGGTATGTCCGGGTTAGTTCTGGTATTTGCAATCATCTGGCTCATACTTTCGCATTTTTCGCATACTTGTTGGCCAGATCATGGCCTTTTTCTGGTTTGGATCATCGTAGCAATGCGGTACCACACCGAGCCAGTCAATTATACCTGGTTGCGATTAATATTTTACAGGATAACGCTGGTTATGTCAGGGTTAGTTCTGGTATTTGCAATCATCTGGATCATATATTCGCATTTTTCTCATCCTTGTTGGCCAGATCCTGGCCTTTCTCTGGTTTGGATCACGTAGTAATGCGGTACCACACCGAAACAGTCAATTAAACCTGGTTGCGATTAATTTTTTAGGGGATAACGCCGGTTATGTCTGGGTCAGTTCTGGTATTTGCAATCATGTGGCTCATACTTTCGCATTTTTCGCATACTTGTTAGCCAGATCCTGGGTTTTTTCTGGTTTGGATCCCGTAGTAATGTGGTTCCACAACGATACAGTCAATTAAACCTGGTTGAGATTAATATTTTAGAGGATAACGCCGGTTATGTCTCGGGTAGGTCTGGGATTTGCTCTCATCGGGCTCATTCTTTCGCATATTTCTCATACTTGATGGCTAGATCTTGGGCTTTCTCTGGATTGCATCACGTAGTAATGAAGTACAACACTGAAACAGTCAATTAAACCTGGTTTCCAACAATATTTTAGAGGACAACGCATGTTAGGTCTAGGTTAGGCCTGGGATTTGCTCTCATCAGGGTCATACTTTCGCAGTTTTAACATACATGTTGACCTGATCGAGGGTTTTCTCTGCTTTGGATCACGTAGTAATGTGGTACCACACTGAAACAGTCCATTAAACCTGGTTTGGATCAATATTTTTGAGGATAACGCATGTTAGGTCTAGGTTAGGCCGGCGATTTTCACTCATAAGACTCATACTTTCGCATTCTTCACATACTTGTTGAACGGATCCTGGGTTTTTACTGGTTTGGATCACGTAGTAATGTGGTACCACACTGAAACATTCAATTAAACCTGGTCTTGATAAATATTTTAGAGGATAACGCATGTTAGGTCTGGGTTAGGTCTAGGATTAGCCCTCATCAGGCTCCTCCTTTCGCATATTTCTCATACTTCATGGCTGGATCCTGGGCTATTTCTGGATTGGATCACATAGTAATGTGGTACCACACTGAAACAGTCAATTAAAGCTGGTTTTGATCAATATTTTAGAGAATAATTCATGTTAGGTCTAGGTTAGGTCAGGGATTTGCTCTCATCAGGCTCATTCTTTCGCATATTTCTCATACTTGATGGATAGATCCTGGGCATTTTCTGAATTGCATCACGTAGTAATGAAGTACAACACTGAAACAGTCAATTAAACCTGGTTTCCATCAATATTTTAGAGGACAACGCATGTCAGGTCTAGGTTAGGTCTGGGATTTGCTCTCATAAGGGTCATACTGTCGCAGTTTTAACTTACTTGTTGAACGGATCCTGGGTTTTTTCTGGTTTGGTTCACGTAGTAATGTGGTATCACACTGAAACATTCAATTAAACCTGGTCTTGATAAATATTTTAGAGGATAACGCATGTTAGGTTTGGGTTAGGTCTAGGATTTGCCCTCATCAGACTCATACTTTCGCATATCTCTCATACTTCATGGCTAGATCCTGGGCTGTTTCTGGATTGTATCACATAGTAATGTGGTACCACGCTGAAACAGTCGATTAAACCTGGTTTCGATCAATATTTTAGAGGATAACGCAAGTTAAGTCTGGTATAGGTCTGGGATTTGACCTCATCAGACTCATACTTTCGCATTTTTCACATACTTGTTGAACAGATCCTGGGTTTTTTCTGGTTTGGATCACGTAGTAGTGTGGTACCACACTGAAACAGTCAATTAAACCTGGTTTTGATCAATATTATACAGAATAATTCATGTTAGGTCTAGGTTAGGTCTGCGATTTGCTCTCATCAGGCTCATTCTTTCGCATATTTCTCATACTTGATGGCTAGATCCTGGGCTTTTTCTGGATTGCATCACGTAGTAATGAAGTACAACACTGAAACAGTCAATTAAACCTGGTTTCCATCAATATCTTAGAGGACAACGCAAGTTAGGTCTGGGATAGGTCTGGGATTTGCCCACATCAGGCTCATACTTTCGCGTTTTTCACATACTTGTTGAACAGATCCTGGGTTTTTTCTGGTTTGGATCACGTAGTAGTGTGGTACCACACTGAAACAGTCCATTAAACCTGGTTTGGATCAATATTTTAGAGGATAACGCATGTTAGGTTTAGGTTAGCCCTGGGATTTTCACTCATCAGACTCATACTTTCGCATTCTTCACATACTTGTTGAACGGATCCTGGGTTTTTTCTGGTTTCGTTCGCGTAGTAATGTGGTACCACACTGTAACATTCAATTAAACCTGATCTTGATAAATATTTGAGAGGATAACGCATGTTAGGTTTGGGTTAAGTCTAGGATTTGCCCACATCAGGCTCATACTTTCGCATATTTCTCATACTTCATGGCTAGATCCTGGGCTGTTTCTGGATTGTATCACGTAGTAATTTGGTACCACACTGAAACAGTCAATTAAACCTGGTTTCGATCAATTTTTTACAGGATAACGCAAGTTAGGTCTGGCATAGGTCTGGGATTCGCCCTCATCAGACTCATACTTTCGCGTTTTTCACATACTTGTTGAACTGATCCTGGGCTTTTTCTGGTGTGGATCACGTAGTAATGTGGTACCACACTGAAACAGTCAATTAAACCTGGTTTCGATCAATATTTTAGAGAATAATTCATGTTAGGTCTAGGTTAGGTCTGGGATTTGCTCTCATCAGGCTCATACTTTCGCACACTTCACATACTGGTTTGACAGATCCTGGGTTATTTTCTGGTTTGGATCGTATAGTAATATGGTACCACACTGAAACAGTCGATTAAACCAGGTTTCGATCAATATTTTTGAGGATAACGCATGTTAGGTCTAGGTTAGGCCTGGGATTTTCACTCATCAGACTCATACTTTCGCATTCTTCTCATACTTGTTGAACGGATCCTAGGTTTTTTCTGTTTTGGATCACGTAGTAAAGTGGTACCACACTGAAACAGTCCATTAAACCAGGTTTGGATCAATATTTTAGAGGATAACGCATGTTAGGTCTAGGTTAGCCCTGGGATTTTCACTCATCAGACTCAAACTTTCGCACACTTCACATACTCGTTGAATAGATCCTGGGTTATTTTCTGGTTTGGATCACGTAGTAGTGTGGTACCACACTGAAACAGTCCATTAAACCTGGTTTGGATCAATATTTTAGAGGATAACGCATGTTAGGTCTAGGTTAGGTCTGGGACTTTCACTCATCAGACTCATACTTTCGCATTCTTCACATACTTGTTGAACGGATCCTGGGTTTTTTCTGGTTTGGATCACGTAGTAATGTGTGTCCACACTGAAACAATCAATTAAACCTGGTCTTGATAAATATCTTAGAGGACAACGCAAGTTAGGTCTGGGATAGGTCTGGGATTTGCCCTCATCAGGCTCATACTTTCCGCGTTTTTCACATACTTGTTGAACAGATCCTGGGTTTTTTCTGGTTTGGATCACGTAGTAATGTGGTACCACACTGAAACAGTCGATTAAACCAGGTTTCGATCAATACTTTTGAGGATAACGCATGTTAGGTCTAGGTTAGGCCTGGGATTTTCACTCATCAGGCTCATACTTTCGCATTCTTCACATACTTGTTGAACGGATCCTGGGTTTTTTCTGGTTTGGATCACGTAGTAATGTGGGACCACACTGAAACAGTCAATTAAACCTGGTTTCGATCAATATTTTAGAGAATAATTCATGTTAGGTCTAGGTTAGGTCTGGTATTTGCTCTCATCAGGCTCATTCATTAGCATATTTCTCATACTTGATGGCTAGATCCTGGGCTTTTTCTGGATTGCATCACGTAGTAATGAGGTACAACACTGAAACAGTCAATTAAACCTGGTTTCCATCAATATCTTAGAGGACAACGCAAGTTAGGTCTGGGATAGTTCTGGGATTTGCCCTCATCAGGCTCATACTTTCGCGTTTTTCACATACTTGTTGAACAGATCCTGGGTTTTTTCTGGTTTGTATCACGTAGTAATGTGGGACCACACTGAAACAGTCAATTAAACCTGGTTTTGATGAATATTTTAGAGAATAATTCATGTTAGGTCTAGGTTAGGTCAGGGATTTGCTCTCATCAGGCTCATTCTTTCGCATATTTCTCATACTTCATGGCTAGATCCTGGGCTGTTTCTGGATTGTATCACATAGTAATGTGGTACCACGCTGAAACAGTCGATTAAACATGGTTTCGGTTAATATTTTAGAGGATAACGCAAGTTAAGTCTGGGATAGGTCTGGGATTTTCACTCATCAGACTCATACTTTCGCATTCTTCAAATACTTGTTGAGCGGATCCTGGGTTTTTACCTGTTTGGATCACGTAGTAATGTGGTACCACACTGAAACATTCAATTAAACCTGGTCTTGATAAATATTTTAGAGGATAACGCATGTTAGGTCTGGGTTAGGTCTAGGATTTGCCCTCATCAGGCTCATACTTTCGCATATTTCTCATACTTCATGGCTGGATCCTGGGCTATTTCTGGATTGGATCACGTAGTAATGTGGTACCTCACTGAGACAGTCAATTAAACCTGGTTTTGATGAATATTTTAGAGAATAATTCATGTTAGGTCTAGGTTCGGTCAGGGATTTGCTCTCATCAGGCTCATTCTTTCGCATATTTCTCATACTAGATGGCTAGATCCTGGGCTTTTTCTGGATTGCATCACGTAGTAATGAAGTACAACACTGAAACACTCAATTAAACCTGGTTAGGATCAATATTTCAGAGGATAACGAATGTTAGGTCTAGGTTAGGCCTGGGATTTTCACTCATCAGACTCATACTTTCGCATTCTTCACATATTTGTTGAACGGATCTTGGGTTTTTTCTGGTGTGGATCACGTAGTAATGTGGTACCACACTGAAACAATCAATTAAACTTGATCTTGATAAATATTTTAGAGGATAACGCATGTTAGGTCTGGGTTAGGTCTAGGATTTGCCCTCATCAGGCTCATACTTTCGCATATTTCTCATACTTCATGGCTGGATCCCTGGCTATTTCTGGATTGGATCACGTAGTAATGTGGTACCACACTGAGACAGTCAATTAAACCTGGTTTTGATGAATATTTTAGAGAATAATTCATGTTAGGTCTAGGTTCGGTCAGGGATTTGCTCTCATCAGGCTCATTCTTTCGCATATTTCTCATACTAGATGGCTAGATCCTGGGCTTTTTCTGGATTGCATCACGTAGTAATGAAGTACAACACTGAAACACTCAATTAAACCTGGTTAGGATCAATATTTTAGAGGATAACGAATGTTAGGTCTAGGTTAGGCCTGGGATTTTCACTCATCAGACTCATACTTTCGCATTCTTCACATATTTGTTGAACGGATCTTGGGTTTTTTCTGGTGTGGATCACGTAGTAATGTGGTACCACACTGAAACAATCAATTAAACTTGATCTTGATAAATATTTTAGAGGATAACGCATGTTAGGTCTGGGTTAGGTCTAGGATTTGCCCTCATCAGGCTCATACTTTCGCATATTTCTCATACTTCATGGCTGGATCCTGGGCTATTTCTGGATTGGATCACGTAGTAATGTGGTACCACACTGAGACAGTCAATTAAACCTGGTTTTGATGAATATTTTAGAGAATAATTCATGTTAGGTCTAGGTTCGGTCAGGGATTTGCTCTCATCAGGCTCATTCTTCGCATATTTCTCATACTAGATGGCTAGATCCTGGGCTTTTTCTGGATTGCATCACGTAGTAATGAAGTACAACACTGAAACACTCAATTAAACCTGGTTAGGATCAATATTTTAGAGGATAACGAATGTTAGGTCTAGGTTAGGCCTGGGATTTTCACTCATCAGACTCATACTTTCGCATTCTTCACATATTTGTTGAACGGATCTTGGGTTTTTTCTGGTGTGGATCACGTAGTAATGTGGTACCACACTGAAACAATCAATTAAACCTGGTCTTGATAAATATTTTAGAGGATAACGCATGTTAGGTCTGGGTTAGGTCTAGGATTTGCGCTCATCAGGCTCATACTTTCGCATTCTTCACATACTTTTTGAACAGATCCTGGGTTTTTTCTGGTTTGGATCACGTAGTAGTATGGTACCACACTGAAACAGTCCATTAAACCTGGTTTGGATCAATATTTTAGAGGATAACGCATGTTAGGTCTATGTTAGGTCTGGGATTTTCACTCATCAGACTCATACTTTCGCATTCTTCACATACTTGTTGAACGGATCCTGGGTTTTTTCTGGTTTGTATCACGTAGTAATGTGGTACCACACTGAAACAGTCGATTAAACCTGGTCTTGATAAATATTTTACAGGATAACGCATTTTAGGTCTGGGTTAGGTCTGGGATTTGCCCTCATCAGACTCATACTTTCGCACACTTCACATACTCGTTGAACAGATCCCGGGTTTTTTCTGGTTTGGATCACGTAGTAGTGTGGTACCACACTGAAACAGTCCATTAAACCTGGTTTGGATCAATATTTTAGAGGATAACGCATGTTAGGTCTATGTTAGGTCTGGGATTTTCACTCATCAGACTCATACTTTCGCATTCTTCACATACTTGTTGAACGGATCCTGGGTTTTTTCTGGTTTGGATCACGTAGTAATGTGGTACCACACTGAAACAGTCGATTAAACCTGGTTTCGATCAGTATTTTAGAGGATAACGCAAGTTAAGTCTGGGATAGGTCTGGGATTTGACCTCATCAGACTCACACTTTCGCACACTTCACATACTCGTTGAACAGATCCTGGGTTATTTTCTGGTTTGGATCACATAGTAATGTGGTACCACACTGAAACGGTCGAATAAACCAGGTTTCAATCAATATTTTTGAGGATTACGCATGTTAGGTCTAGGTTAGGCCTGGGATTTTCACTCATCAGACTCATACTTTCGCATTCTTCACATACTTGTTGTACGGATCCTGGGTTTTTTCTGGTTTGGATCACGTAGTAGTGTGGTACCACAATGAAACAGTCCATTAAACCTGGTTTGGATCAATATTTTAGAGGATAACGCATGTTAGGTCTAGGTTAGGTCGGGGATTTTCACTCATCAGACTCATACTTTCGCATTCTTCACATACTTGTTGAACGGATCCTGGGTTTTTTCTGGTTTGGATCACGTAGTAATGTGGTACCACACTGAAACAGTCGATTAAACCTGGTTTCGATCAGTATTTTAGAGGATAACGCAAGTTAAGTCTGGGATAGGTCTGGGATTTGACCTCATCAGACTCATACTTTCGCGTTTTTCACATACTTGTTGAACAGGTCCTGGGTTTTTTCTGGTTTGGATCACGTAGTAGTGTGGTACCACACTGAAGCAGTCCATTAAACCTGCTTGCGATCAATATTTTAGAGGATAACGCAAGTTAAGTCTGGGATAGGTCTGGGATTTGCCCTCATCGGGCTCATACTTTCCGCGTTTTTCACATACTTGTTGAACAGATCCTGGGTTTTTTCTGGTTTGGATCACGTAGTAGTGTGGGACCACACTGAAACAATCAATTAAACCTGGTCTTGATAAATATTTTAGAGGATAACGCATGTTAGGTCTGGGTTAGGTCTAGGATTTGCCCTCATCAGGCTCATTCTTTCGCATATTTCTCAAACTTGATGGCTAGATCCTGGGCTTTTTCTGGATTGCATCACGTAGTAATGAATTACAACACTGAATCAGTCAATTAAACCTGGTTTCCATCAATATCTTAGAGGACAGCGCAAGTTAGGTCTGGGATAGGTCTTGGACTTGCCCTCATCAGGCTCATACTTTCGCGTTTTTCAGATACTTGTTGAACAGATCCTGGGTTTTTTCTGGTTTGGATCACGTAGTAATGTGTGTCCACACTGAAACAATCAATTAAACCTGGTCTTGATAAATATTTTAGAGGATAACGCATTTTAGGTCTGGGATAGGTCAGGGATTTGCCCTCATCAGACTCATACTTTCGCATTCTTCACATACTTGTTGAACGGATCCTGTGTTTTTTCTGGTTTGGATCACGTAGTAATGTGTGTCCACACTGAAGCAATCAATTAAACCTGGTCTTGATAAATATTTTAGAGGATAACGCATTTTAGGTCTGGGATAGGTCTGGGATTTGCCCTCATCAGACTCATACTTTCGCACACTTCACATACTCGTTGAACAGATCCTGGGGTTTTTCTGGTTTGTATCACGTAGTAGTGTGGTACCACACTGAAACGGTCGAATAAACCAGGTTTCGATCAATATATTTGAGGATAACGCATGTTAGGTCTAGGTTAGCCCTGGGATTTTCACTCATCAGACTCATACTTTCGCATTCTTCACATACTTGTTGTACGGATCCTGGGTTTTTTCTGGTTTGGATCACGTAGTAGTGTGGTACCACAATGAAACAGTCCATTAAACCTGGTTTGGATCAATATTTTAGAGGATAACGCATGTTTGGTCTAGGTTAGGTCGGGGATTTTCACTCATCAGACTCATACTTTCGCATTCTTCACATACTTGTTGAACGGATCCTGGGTTTTTTCTGGTTTGGATCACGTAGTAATGTGGTACCACACTGAAACAGTCGATTAAACCTGGTTTCGATCAGTATTTTAGAGGATATCGCAAGTTAAGTCTGGGATAGGTCTGGGATTTGACCTCATCAGACTCATACTTTCGCGTTTTTCACATACTTGTTGAACAGATCCTGGGTTTTTTCTGATTTGGACCACGTAGTAGTGTGGTACCACACTGAAGCAGTCCATTAAACCTACTTGCGAACAATATTTTAGAGGATAACGCAAGTTATGTCTGGGATAGGTCTGGGATTTGCCCTGATCGGGCTCATACTTTCCGCGTTTTTCACATACTTGTTGAACAGATCCTGGGTTTTTTCTGGTTTGGATCACGTAGTAGTGTGGGACCACACTGAAACAATCAATTAAACCTGGTCTTGATAAATATTTTAGAGGATAACGCATTTTAGGTCTGGGATAGGTCTGGGATTTGCCCTCATCAGACTCATACTTTCGCACACTTCACATACTCGTTGAACAGATCCTGGGTTTTTTCTGGTTTGGATCACGTAGTAGTGTGGTACCACACTGAAACAGTCGATTAAACCTGGTTTCGATCAATATTTTAGAGGATAACGCTTGTTAAGTCTGGGATTGGTCTGGGATTTGACCTCATCAGACTCACACTTTCGCACACTTCACATACTCGTTGAACAGATCCTGGGTTATTTTCTGGTTTGGCTCACATAGTAATGTGGTACCACACTGAAACGGTCGAATAAACCAGGTTTCAATCAATATTTTTGAGGATTACGCATGTTAGGTCTAGGTTAGGCCTGGGATTTTCACTCATCAGACTCATACTTTCGCATTCTTCACATACTTGTTGTACGGATCCTGGGTTTTTTCTGGTTTGGATCACGTAGTAGTGTGGTACCACAATGAAACAGTCCATTAAACCTGGTTTGGATCAATATTTTAGAGGATAACGCATGTTTGGTCTAGGTTAGGTCGGGGATTTTCACTCATCAGACTCATACTTTCGCATTCTTCACATACTTGTTGGATGGATCCTGGGTTTTTTCTGGTTTGGATCACGTAGTAATGTGGTACCACACTGAAACAGTCGATTAAACCTGGTTTCGATCAGTATTTTAGAGGATATCGCAAGTTAAGTCTGGTATAGGTCTGGGATTTGCCCTCATCAGACTCATACTTTCGCACACTTCACATACTCGTTGAACAGATCCTGGGTTTTTTCTGGTTTGTATCACGTAGTAGTGTGGTACCACACTGAAACAGTCCATTAAACCTGGTTTGGATCAATATTTTAGAGGATAACGCATGTTAGGTCTAGGTTAGCCCTGGGATTCTCACTCATCAGACTCATACATTCGCATTCTTCACATACTTGTTGAACTGATCCTGGGTTTTTTCTGGTTTGGATCACGTAGTAATGTGGTACCACACTGAAGCAGTCCATTAAACCTACTTGCGATCAATATTTTAGAGGATAACGCAAGTTATGTCTGGGATAGGTCTGGGATTTGCCCTGATCGGGCTCATACTTTCCGCGTTTTTCACATACTTGTTGAACAGATCCTGGGTTTTTTCTGGTTTGGATCACGTAGTAGTGTGGGACCACACTGAAACAATCAATTAAACCTGGTCTTGATAAATATTTTAGAGGATAACGCATTTTAGGTCTGGGATAGGTCTGGGATTTGCCCTCATCAGACTCATACTTTCGCACACTTCACATACTCGTTGAACAGATCCTGGGTTTTTTCTGGTTTGGATCACGTAGTAGTGTGGTACCACACTGAAACAGTCCATTAAACCTGGTTTGGATCAATATTTTAGAGGATAACGCATGTTAGGTCTAGGTTAGGTCTGGGATTTTCACTCATCAGACTCATACTTTCGCATTCTTCACATACTTGTTGAACGGATCCTGTGTTTTTTCTGGTTTGGATCACGTAGTAATGTGTGTCCACACTGAAACAATCAATTAAACCTGGTCTTGATAAATATTTTAGAGGATAACGCATTTTAGGTCTGGGATAGGTCTGCGATTTGCCCTCATCAGACTCATACTTTCGCACACTTCACATACTCGTTGAACAGATCCTGGGTTTTTTCTGGTTTGTATCACGTAGTAGTGTGGTACCACTCTGAAACAGTCCATTAAACCTGGTTTGGATCAATATTTTAGAGGATAACGCATGTTAGGTCTAGGTTAGCCCTGGGATTCTCACTCATCAGACTCATACATTCGCATTCTTCACATACTTGTTGAACTGATCCTGGGTTTTTTCTGGTTTGGATCACGTAGTAATGTGGTACCACACTGAAACAGTCGATTGAACCAGGTTTCGATCAATATTTTAGAGAATAATTCATGTGATGTCTAGGTTAGGTCTGGGATTTGCTCTCATCAGGCTCATTCTTTCGCATATTTCTCATACATGTTGAACAGATCCTGGGTTTTTTCTGGTTTGGATCACGTAGTAATGTGAGACCACACTGAAACAATCAATTAAACCTGGTCTTGATAAATATTTTAGAGGATAACGCATGTTAGGTCTGGGTTAGGTCTAGGATTTGCCCTCATCAGGCTCATACTTTCGCATATTTCTCATACTTCATGGCTAGATCCTGGGCTGTTTCTGGATTGTACCACGTAGTAATGGGGTACCACGCTGAAACAGTCAATTAAACCTGGTTTCAATCAATATTTTAGAGGATAACGCATGTTAGGCCTAGGTTAGGTCTGGGATTTTCACTCATCAGACTCATACTTTCGCATTCTTCACATACTTGTTGAACGGATCCTGGGTTTTTTCTGGTTTGGATCACGTAGTAATGTGGGACCACACTGAAACAGTCCATTAAACCTGGTTTCGCTCTATATTTTAGAGGATAACGCATATTAGGTCTAGGTTAGGTCTGGGATTTGCTCTCATCAGGCTCATTCTTTCGCATATATCTCATACTTGATGGCTAGATCCTGGGCTTTTTCTGGATTGCATCACGTAGTAATGTAGTACCACACTGAAACAGTCAATGAAACCTGGTTTTCATCAATATTTTAGAGGACAACGCAAGTTAGGTCTAGGTAAGGCCTGAGATTTTCACTGATCAGACTCATACTTTCGCATTCTTCACATACTTGTTGAACGGATCCTGGGTTTTTTCTGGTTTGGATCACGTAGTAATGTGGTACCACACTGAAACGGTCAATTAAACCTGGTTTTCATCAATATTTTAGAGGGCAACGCAAGTTAGGTCTAGGTTAGCCCTGGGATTTTCACTCATCAGACTCATACTTTCGCATTCTTCACATACTTGTTGAACTGATCCTGGGTTTTTTCTGGTTTGGATCACGTAGTAATGTGGTACCACACTGACACAGTCGATTAAACCTGGTTTCGATCAATATTTTAGAGGATAACGCATGTTAGGTCTAGGTTAGCCCTGGGATTTTCACTCATCAGACTCATACTTTCGCATTCTTCACATACTTGTTGAATGGATCCTGGGTTTTTTCTGGTTTCGTTCGCGTAGTAATGTGGTACCACACTGAAACATTCAATTAAACCTGATCTTGATAAATATTTGAGAGGATAACGCATGTTAGGTCTGGGATAGGTCGGGGATTTGCCCTCATCAGACTCATACTTTCGCATTCTTCACATACTTCTTGAACAGATCCTGGGTTTTTTCTGGTTTGGATCACGTAGCCGTATGGTACCACAATGAAACAGTCCATTAAACCTGGTTTGGATCAATATTTTAGAGGATAACGCATGTTAGGTCTAGGTTAGGTCGGGGATTTTCACTCATCAGACTCATACTTTCGCATTCTTCACATACTTGTTGAACGGATCCTGGGTTTTTTCTGGTTTGGATCACGTAGTAATGTGGTACCACACTGAAACAGTCGATTAAACCTGCTTGCGATCAATATTTTAGAGGATAACGCAAGTTAAGTCTGGGATAGGTCTGGGATTTGCCCTGATCGGGCTCATACTTTCCGCGTTTTTCACATACTTGTTGAACAGATCCTGGGTTTTTTCTGGTTTGGATCAGGTAGTAGTGTGGGACCACACTGAAACAATCAATTAAACCTGGTCTTGATAAATATTTTAGAGGATAACGCATGTTAGGTCTGTGTTAGGTCTAGGATTTGCCCTCATCAGGCTCATTCTTTCGCATATTTCTCAAACTTGATGGCTAGATCCTGGGCTTTTTCTGGATTGCATCACGTAGTAATGTGTGTCCACACTGAAACAATCAATGAAACCTGGTCTTGATAAATATTTTAGAGGATAACGCATTTTAGGTCTGGGATAGGTCTGGGATTTGCCCTCATCAGACTCATACTTTCGCACACTTCACATACTCGTTGAACAGATCCTGGGTTTTTTCTGGTTTGGATCACGTAGTAGTGTGGTACCACACTGAAACAGTCCATTAAACCTGGTTTTGATCAATATTTTAGGGGATAACGCATGTTAGGTCTAGGTTAGGTCTGGGATTTTCACTCATCAGACTCATACTTTCGCATTCTTCACATACTTGTTGAACGGATCCTGTGTTTTTTCTGGTTTGGATCACGTAGTAATGTGTGTCCACACTGAAACAATCAATTAAACCTGGTCTTGATAAATATTTTAGAGGATAACGCATTTTAGGTCTGGGATAGGTCTGCGATTTGCCCTCATCAGACTCATACTTTCGCACACTTCACATACTCGTTGAACAGATCCTGGGTTTTTTCTGGTTTGTATCACGTAGTAGTGTGGTACCACACTGAAACAGTCCATTAAACCTGGTTTGGATCAATATTTTAGAGGATAACGCATGTTAGGTCTAGGTTAGCCCTGGGATTTTCACTCATCAGACTCATACATTCGCATTCTTCACACACTTGTTGAACTGATCCTGGGTTTTTTCTGGTTTGGATCACGTAGTAATGTGGTACCACACTGAAACAGTCGATTAAACCTGGTTTCGATCAATATTTTAGAGGATAACGCAAGTTAGGTCTGGGATAGGTCTGGGATTTGACCTCATCAGACTCATACTTTCGCACACTTCACATACTCGTTGAACAGATCCTGGGTTATTTTCTGGTTTGGATCACGTAGTAATGTGAGACCACACTGAAACAATCAATTAAACCTGGTCTTGATAAATATTTTAGAGGATAACGCATGTTAGGTCTGGGTTAGGTCTAGGATTTGCCCTCATCAGGCTCATACTTTCGCATATTTCTCATACTTCATGGCTAGATCCTGGGCTGTTTCTGGATTGTACCACGTAGTAATGGGGTACCACGCTGAAACAGTCAATTAAACCTGGTTTCAATCAATATTTTAGAGGATAACGCATGTTAGGCCTAGGTTAGGTCTGGGATTTTCACTCATCAGACTCATACATTCGCATTCTTCACATACTTGTTGAACGGATCCTGGGTTTTTTCTGGTTTGGATCACGTAGTAATGTGGGACCACACTGAAACAGTCCATTAAACCTGGTTTCGCTCTATATTTTAGAGGATAACGCATATTAGGTCTAGGTTAGGTCTGGGATTTGCTCTCATCAGGCTCATTCTTTCGCATATTTCTCATACTTGATGGCTAGATCCTGGGCTTTTTCTGGATTGCATCACGTAGTAATGTAGTACCACACTGAAACAGTCAATGAAACCTGGTTTTCATCAATATTTTAGAGGACAACGCAAGTTAGGTCTAGGTAAGGCCTGAGATTTTCACTGATCAGACTCATACTTTCGCATTCTTCACATACTTGTTGAACGGATCCTGGGTTTTTTCTGGTTTCGTTCGCGTAGTAATGTGGTACCACACTGAAACATTCAATTAAACCTGATCTTGATAAATATTTGAGAGGATAACGCATGTTAGGTTTGGGTTAAGTCTTGGATTTGCCCTCATCAGGCTCATACTTTCGCATATTTCTCATACTTCATGGCTAGATCCTGGGCTTTTTCTGGATTGCATCACGTAGTAATGAAGTACAACACTGAAACAGTCAATTAAACCTGGTTTCCATCAATATTTTAGAGGACAACGCAAGTTAGGTCTAGGTAAGGCCTGAGATTTTCACTGATCAGACTCATACTTTCGCATTCTTCACATACTTGTTGAACGGATCCTGGGTTTTTTCTGGTTTCGTTCGCGTAGTAATGTGGTACCACACTGAAACAGTCGATTAAACCTGGTTTCGATCAGTATTTTAGAGGATAACGCAAGTTAAGTCTGGGATAGGTCTGGGATTTGACCTCATCAGACTCATTCTTTCGCGTTTTTCACATACTTGTTGAACAGATCCTGGGTTTTTTCTGGTTTGGACCACGTAGTAGTGTGGTACCACACTGAAGCAGTCCATTAAACCTGCTTGCGATCAATATTTTAGAGGATAACGCAAGTTAAGTCTGGGATAGGTCTGGGATTTGCCCTGATCGGGCTCATACTTCCCGCGTTTTTAACATACATGTTGACCTGATCGAGGGTTTTTTCTGCTTTGGATCACGTAGTAAGGTGGTACCACACTGAAACAGTCCATTAAACTTGGTTGCGATCAATATTTTAGAGGATAACGCATGTTAGGTCTGGGTTAGGTCTAGGATTTGCCCTCATCAGGCTCATACTTTCGCATATTTCTCATACTTCATGGCTGGATCCTGGGCTATTTCTGGATTGGATCACGTAGTAATGTGGTACCACACTGAAACAGTCAATTAAACCTGGTTTTGATGAATATTTTAAAGAATAATTCATGTTAGGTCTAGGTTAGGTCTGGGATTTGCTCTCATCAGGCTCATTCTTTCGCATATTTCTCATACTTGACGGCTAGATCCTGGGCTTTTTCTCGATTGCATCACGTAGTAATGAAGTACAACACTGAAACAGTCAATTAAACCTGGTTTCCATCAATATCTTAGAGGACAACGCAAGTTAGGTCTGTGATAGGTCTGGGATTTGCCCTCATCAGGCTCATACTTTCGCGTTTTTCACATACTTGTTGAACAGATCCTGGGCTTTTTCTGGTTTGTATCACGTAGTAGTGTGGTACCACACTGAAACAGTCCATTAAACCTGATTTGGATCAATATTTTAGAGGATAATGCATGTTAGGTCTAGGTTAGCCCTGGGATTTTCACTCATCAGACTCATACTTTCGCATTCTTCACATACTTGTTGAACGGATCCTGGGTTTTTTCTGGTTTCGTTCACGTAGTAATGTGGTACCACACTGAAACATTCAATTATACCTGGTCTTGATAAATATTTGAGAGGATAACGCATGTTAGGTTTGGGTTAAGTCTAGGATTTGCACTCATCAGGCTCATACTTTCGCATATTTCTCATACTTGATGGATAGATCCTGGGCTTTTTCTGGATTGCATCACGTAGTAATGAAGTACAACACTGAAACAGTCAATTAAACCTGGTTTCGATCAATATCTTAGAGGACAACGCAAGTTAGGTCTGGGATAGTTCTGGGATTTGCCCTCATCAGGCTCATACTTTCGCGTTTTTCACATACTTGTTGAACAGATCCTGGGTTTTTTCTGGTTTGGGTCACGTAGTAGTATGGTACCACACTGAAACAGTCCATTAAACCTGGTTTGGATCAATATTTTAGAGGATAACGCATGTTAGGTCTAGGTTAGGTCTGGGATTTTCACTGATCAGGCTCATACTTTCGCGTTTTTCACATACTTGTTGAACAGATCCTGGGTTTTTTCTGGTTTGGATCACGTAGTAATGTGTGTCCACACTGAAACAATCAATTAAACCTGGTCTTGATAAATATTTTAGAGGATAACGCATTTTAGGTCTGGGATAGGTCTGGGATTTGCCCTCATCAGACTCATACTTTCGCACACTTCACATACTCGTTGAACAGATCCTGGGTTTTTTCTGGTTTGGATCACGTAGTAGTGTGGTACCACACTGAAACAGTCCATTAAACCTGGTTTGGATCAATATTTTAGAGGATAACGCATGTTAGGTCTAGGTTAGGTCTGGGATTTTCACTCATCAGACTCATACTTTCGCATTCTTCACATACTTGTTGAACGGATCCTGTGTTTTTTCTGGTTTGGATCACGTAGTAATGTGTGTCCACACTGAAACAATCAATTAAACCTGGTCTTGATAAATATTTTAGAGGATAACGCATTTTAGGTCTGGGATAGGTCTTGGATTTGCCCTCATCAGGCTCATACTTTCGCGTTTTTCACATACTTTTTGAACAGATCCTGGGTTTTTTCTGGTTTGGGTCACGTAGTAGTATGGTACCACACTGAAACAGTCCATTAAACCTGGTTTGGATCAATATTTTAGAGGATAACGCATGTTAGGTCTAGGTTAGGTCTGGGATTTTCACTGATCAGGCTCATACTTTCGCGTTTTTCACATACTTGTTGAACAGATCCTGGGTTTTTTCTGGTTTGGATCACGTAGTAATGTGTGTCCACACTGAAACAATCAATTAAACCTGGTCTTGATAAATATTTTAGAGGATAACGCATTTTAGGTCTGGGATAGGTCTGGGATTTGCCCTCATCAGACTCATACTTTCGCACACTTCACATACTCGTTGAACAGATCCTGGGTTTTTTCTGGTTTGGATCACGTAGTAGTGTGGTACCACACTGAAACAGTCCATTAAACCTGGTTTGGATCAATATTTTAGAGGATAACGCATGTTAGGTCTAGGTTAGGTCTGGGATTTTCACTCATCAGACTCATACTTTCGCATTCTTCACATACTTGTTGAACGGATCCTGTGTTTTTTCTGGTTTGGATCACGTAGTAATGTGTGTCCACACTGAAACAATCAATTAAACCTGGTCTTGATAAATATTTTAGAGGATAACGCATTTTAGGTCTGGGATAGGTCTTGGATTTGCCCTCATCAGGCTCATACTTTCGCGTTTTTCACATACTTTTTGAACAGATCCTGGGTTTTTTCTGGTTTGGGTCACGTAGTAGTATGGTACCACACTGAAACAGTCCATTAAACCTGGTTTGGATCAATATTTTAGAGGATAACGCATGTTAGGTCTAGGTTAGGTCTGGGATTTTCACTGATCAGGCTCATACTTTCGCGTTTTTCTCATACTTGTTGAACAGATCCTGGGTTTTTTCTGGTTTGGATCACGTAGTAATGTGTGTCCACACTGAAACAATCAATTAAACCTGGTCTTGATAAATATTTTAGAGGATAACGCATTTTAGGTCTGGGATAGGTCTGGGATTTGCCCTCATCAGACTCATACTTTCGCACACTTGACATACTCGTTGAACAGATCCTGGGTTTTTTCTGGTTTGTATCACGTAGTAGTGTGGTACCACACTGAAACGGTCGATTAAACCAGGTTTCGATCAATATTTTAGAGGATAACGCATGTTAGGTCTAGGTTAGCCCTGGGATTTTCACTCATCAGACTCATACTTTCGCATTCTTCACATACTTGTTGAACGGATCCTGGTTTTTTTCTGGATTCGTTCACGTAGTAATGTGGTACCACACTGAAACATTCAATTATACCTGATCTTGATAAATATTTGAGAGGATATCGCATGTTAGGTTTGGGTTAAGTCTAGGATTTGCACTCATCAGGCTCATACTTTCGCATATTTCTCATACTTCGTGTCTAGATCCTGGGCTGTTTCTGGATTGTATCATGTAGTAATTTGGTACCACGCTGAAACAGTCAATTAAACCTGGTTTCGATCAATATTTTACAGGATAACGCAAGTTAGGTCTGGCATAGGTCTGGGATTTGCCCTCATCAGGCTCATACTTTCCGCGTTTTTCACATACTTGTTGAACAGATCCTGGGTTTTTTCTGGTTTGGATCACGTAGTAGTGTGGTACCACACTGAAACAGTCCATTAAAACTGGTTTCCATCAATATCTTAGGGGATAACGCATGTTAGGTCTAGGTTAGGTCTGGGATTTTCACTCATCAGACTCATACTTTCGCATTCTTCACATAGTCGTTGAACGGATCCTGGGTTTTTTCTGGTTTGGATCACGTAGTAATGTGGGACCACACTGAAACAGTCAATTAAACCTGGTTTCGATCAATATTTTAGAGAATAATTCATGTTAGGTCTAGGTTAGGTCTGGGATTTGCTCTCATCAGGCTCATTCATCCGCATATTTCTCATACTTGATGGATAGATCCTGGGCTTTTTCTGGATTGCATCACGTAGTAATGAAGTACAACACTGAAACAGTCAATTAAACCTGGTTTCCATCAATATCTTAGAGGACAACGCAAGTTAGGTCTGGGATAGTTCTGGGATTTGCCCTCATCAGGCTCATACTTTCGCGTTTTTCACGTACTTGTTGAACAGATCCTGGGTTTTTTCTGGTTTGTATCACGTAGTAATGTGGGACCACACTGAAACAATCAATTAAACCTGGTCTTGATAAATATTTTAGAGGATAACGCATGTTAGGTCTGGGATAGGTCGGAGATTTGCCCTCATCAGACTCATACTTTCGCACACTTCACATACTCGTTGAACAGATCCTGGGTTTTTTCTGGTTTGGATCACGTAGTAACGTGGAACCACACTGAAACAATCAATTAAACCTGGTCTTGATAAATATTTTAGAGGATAACGCATGTTAGGTCTGGGTTAAGTCTAGGATTTGCACTCATCAGGCTCATACTTTCGCATATTTCTCATACTTCGTGGCTAGATCCTGGGCTGTTTCTGGATTGTATCATGTAGTAATTTGGTACCACGCTGAAACAGTCAATTAAACCTGGTTTCGATCAATATTTTACAGGATAACGCAAGTTAGGTCTGGCATAGGTCTGGGATTTGCCCTCATCAGGCTCATACTTTCCGCGTTTTTCACATACTTGTTGAACAGATCCTGGGTTTTTTCTGGTTTGGATCACGTAGTAGTATGGTACCACACTGAAACAGTCCATTAAACCTGGTTTGGATCAATATTTTAGAGGATAACGCATGTTAGGTCTAGGTTAGGTCTGGGATTTTCACTCATCAGACTCATACTTTCGCATTCTTTACATACTTGTTGAACGGATCCTGGGTTTTTTCTGGTTTGGATCATGTAGTAACGTGGAACCACACTGAAACAATCAATTAAACCTGGTCTTGATAAATATTTTAGAGGATAACGCATGTTAGGTCTGGGTAAGGTCTAGGATTTGCCCTCGTCAGGCTCATACTTTCGCATATTTCTCATACTTCATGGCTAGATCCTGGGCTATTTCTGGATTAGATCACGTAGTAATGTGGTACCACACTGAAACAGTCAATTAAACCTGGTTTCCATCAATATCTTAAAGGACAACCCAAGTTAGGTCTGGGATCGGTCTTGGATTTGCCCTCATCAGGCTCATACTTTCGCGTTTTTCACATACTTTTTGAACAGATCCTGGGTTTTTTCTGGTTTGGATCTAGTAGTAGTATGGTACCACACTGAAACAGTCCATTAAACCTGGTTTGGATCAATATTTTAGAGGATAACGCATGTTAGGTCTAGGTTAGGTCTGGGATTTTCACTCATCAGACTCATACTTTCGCATTCTTTACATACTTGTTGAACGGATCCTGGGTTTTTTCTGGTTTGGATCACGTAGTAATGTGGTACCACACTGAAACAGTCCATTAAACCTGGTTTGGATCAATATTTTAGAGGATAACGCATGTTAGGTCTGGGATAGGTCTGGGATTTGCCCTCATCAGACTCATACTTTCGCACACTTCACATACTTTTTGAACAGATCCTGGGTTTTTTCTGGTTTGGATCACGCAGTAATGTGTGTCCACACTGAAACAATCAATTAAACCTGGTCTTGATAAATATTTTAGAGGATAACGCATGTTAGGTCTGGGATAGGTCGGAGATTTGCCCTCATCAGACTCATACTTTCGCACACTTCACATACTCGTTGAACAGATCCTGGGTTTTTTCTGGTTTGGATCATGTAGTAACGTGGAACCACACTGAAACAATCAATTAAACCTGGTCTTGATAAATATTTTAGAGGATAACGCATGTTAGGTCTGGGTAAGGTCTAGGATTTGCCCTCGTCAGGCTCATACTTTCGCATATTTCTCATACTTCATGGCTAGATCCTGGGCTATTTCTGGATTAGATCACGTAGTAATGTGGTACCACACTGAAACAGTCAATTAAACCTGGTTTCCATCAATATCTTAAAGGACAACCCAAGTTAGGTCTGGGATAGGTCTTGGATTTGCCCTCATCAGGCTCATACTTTCGCGTTTTTCACATACTTTTTGAACAGATCCTGGGTTTTTTCTGGTTTGGATCACGTAGTAATGTGGGACCACACTGAAACAGTCAATTAAACCTGGTTTCGATCAATATTTTAGAGAATAATTCATGTTAGGTCTAGGTTAGGTCTGGGATTTGCTCTCATCAGGCTCATTCATCCGCATATTTCTCATACTTGATGGATAGATCCTGGGTTTTTTCTGGATTGCATCACGTAGTAATGAAGTACAACACTGAAACAGTCAATTAAACCTGGTTTCCATCAATATCTTAGAGGACAACGCAAGTTAGGTCTGGGATAGTTCTGGGATTTGCCCTCATCAGGCTCATACTTTCGCGTTTTTCACATACTTGTTGAACAGATCCTGGGTTTTTTCTGGTTTGTATCACGTAGTAATGTGGGACCACACTGAAACAATCAATTAAACCTGGTCTTGATAAATATTTTAGAGGATAACGCATGTTAGGTCTGGGATAGGTCGGAGATTTGCCCTCATCAGACTCATACTTTCGCACACTTCACATACTCGTTGAACAGATCCTGGGTTCTTTCTGGTTTGGATCACGTAGTAATGTGGAACCACACTGAAACAATCAATTAAACCTGGTCTTGATAAATATTTTAGAGGATAACGCATGTTAGGTCTGGGTAAGGTCTAGGATTTGCCCTCGTCAGGCTCATACTTTCGCATATTTCTCATACTTCATGGCTAGATCCTGGGCTATTTCTGGATTAGATCACGTAGTAATGTGGTACCACACTGAAACAGTCAATTAAACCTGGTTTCCATCAATATCTTAAAGGACAACCCAAGTTAGGTCTGGGGTAGGTCTTGGATTTGCCCTCATCAGGCTCATACTTTCGCGTTTTTCACATACTTTTTGAACAGATCCTGGGTTTTTTCTGGTTTGGATCACGTAGTAGTATGGTACCACACTGAAACAGTCCATTAAACCTGGTTTGGATCAACATTTTAGAGTATAACGCATGTTAGGTCTAGGTTAGGTCTGGGATTTTCACTGATCAGGCTCATACTTTCGCGTTTTTCACATACTTGTTGAACAGATCCTGGGTTTTTTCTGGTTTGGATCACGTAGTAATGTGTGTCCACACTGAAACAATCAATTAAACCTGGTCTTGATAAATATTTTAGAGGTTAACGCATGTTAGGTCTGGGATAGGTCGGGGATTTGCCCTCATCAGACTCATACTTTCGCATTCTTCACATACTCGTTGAACGGATCCTGGGTTTTTTCTGGTTTGGATCACGTAGTAATGTGGGACCACACTGAAACAGTCAATTAAACCTGGTTTCGATCAATATTTTAGAGAATAATTCATGTTAGGTCTAGGTTAGGTCTGGGATTTGCTCTCATCAGGCTCATTCATCCGCATATTTCTCATACTTGATGGCTAGATCCTGGGCTTTTTCTGGATTGCATCACGTAGTAATGAAGTACAACACTGAAACAGTCAATTAAACCTGGTTTCCATCAATATCTTAGAGGACAACGCAAGTTAGGTCTGGGATAGGTCTGGGATATGCCCTCATCAGGCTCATACTTTCGCGTTTTTCACATACTTGTTGAACAGATCCTGGGTTTTTTCTGGTTTGTATCACGTAGTAATGTGGGACCACACTGAAACAATCAATTAAACCTGGTCTTGATAAATATTTTAGAGGATAACGCGTTTTAGGTCTGGGACAGGTCGGAGATTTGCCCTCATCAGACTCATACTTTCGCACACTTCACATACTCGTTGAACAGATCCTGGGTTTTTTCTGGTTTGGATCACGTAGTAATGTGGAACCACACTGAAACAATCAATTAAACTTGGTCTTGATAAATATTTTAGAGGATAACGCATGTTAGGTCTGGGTAAGGTCTAGGATTTGCCCTCGTCAGGCTCATACTTTCGCATATTTCTCATACTTCATGGCTAGATCCTGGGCTATTTCTGGATTAGATCACGTAGTAATGTGGTACCACACTGAAACAGTCAATTAAACCTGGTTTCCATCAATATCTTAAAGGACAACCTAAGTTAGGTCTGGGATAGGTCTTGGATTTGCCCTCATCAGGCTCATACTTTCGCGTTTTTCACATACGTTTTGAACAGATCCTGGGTTTTTTCTGGTTTGGATCACGTAGTAGTATGGTACCACACTGAAACAGTCCATTAAACCTGGTTTGGATCAATATCTTAGAGGATAACGCATGTTAGGTCTAGGTTAGGCCTGGGATTTGCTCTCATCAGGGTCATACTTTCGCAGTTTTAACATACATGTTGACCTGATCGAGGGTTTTTTCTGCTTTGGATCACGTAGTAAGGTGGTACCACACTGAAACAGTCCATTAAACCTGGTTTGGATCAATATTTTTGAGGATAACGCATGTTAGGTCTAGGTTAGGCCGAGGATTTTCACTCATCAGGCTCATACTTTCGCATATTTCTCATACTTCATGGCTAGATCCTGGGCTGTTTCTGGATTGTACCACATAGTAATGTGGTACCATGCTGAAACAGACGATTAAACCTGGTTTCGATCAATATTTTAGAGGATAACGCAAGTTAAGTCTGGGATAGGTCTGGGATTTGACCTCATCAGACTCATACTTTCGCGTTATTCTCATACTTGTTGAACAGATCCGGGGTTTTTTCTGGTTTGGATCACGTAGTAGTGTGGTACCACACTGAAACAGTCCATTAAACTTGGTTGCGATCAATATTTTAGAGGATAACGCATGTAAGGTCTCGGTTAGGTCTAGGATTTGCCCTCATCCGGCTCATACTTTCGCATATTTCTCATACTTCATGGCTGGATCCTGGGCTATTTCTGGATTGGATCACGTAGTAATGTGGTACCACACTGAAACAGTCAATTAAACCTGGTTTTGATGAATATTTTAGAGAATAATTCATGTTAGGTCTAGGTTAGGTCTGGGATTTGCTCTCATCAGGCTCATTCATTCGCAAATTTCTCATACTTGATGGCTAGATCCTGGGCTTTTTCTGGATTGCATCACGCAGTAATGAAGTACAACACTGAAACAGTCAATTAAACCTGGTTTCCATCAACATCTTAGAGGACAACGCAAGTTAGGTCTGGGATAAGTCTGGGATTTGCCCTCATCAGGCTCATACTTTCGCGTTTTTCACATACTTGTTGAACAGATCCTGGGTTTTTTCTGGTTTGTATCACGTAGTAATGTGGGACCACACTGAAACAATCAATTAAACCTGGTCTTGATAAATATTTTAGAGGATAACGCATGTTACGTCTGGGATAGGTCGGGGATTTGCCCTCATCAGAGTCATACTTTCGCACACTTCACATACTCGTTGAACAGATCCTGGTTTTTTTTTGGTTTGGATCACGTAGTAATGTGGGACCACACTGACACAGTCAATTAAACCTGGTCTTGATAAATATTTTAGAGGATAACGCATGTTAGGTCTGGGATAGGTCGGGGATTTGCCCTCATCAGACTCATACTTTCGCATTCTTCACATACTTGTTGAACGGATCCTGGGTTTTTTCTGGTTTGGATCACGTAGTAATGTGGGACCACACTGAAACAGTCAATTAAACCTGGTTTCGATCAATATTTTATAGAATAATTCATGTTAGGTCTAGGTTAGGTCTGGGATTTGCTCTCATCAGGCTCATTCATTCGCAAATTTCTCATACTTGATGGCTAGATCCTGGGCTTTTTCTGGATTGCATCACGTAGTAATGAAGTACAACACTGAAACAGTCAATTAAACCTGGTTTCCATCAACATCTTAGAGGACAACGCAAGTTAGGTCTGGGATAGGTCTGGGATTTGCCCTCATCAGGCTCATACTTTCGCATTCTTCACATACTTGTTGAACGGATCCTGGGTTTTTCCTGGTTTGGATCACGTAGTAATGTGGTACCACACTGAAACAGTCGATTAAACCTGGTTTCGATCAATATTTTAGAGGATAACGCAAGTTAAGTCTGGGATTGGTCTGGGATTTGACCTCATCAGACTCACACTTTCGCACACTTCACATACTCGTTGAACAGATCCTGGGTTATTTTCTGGTTTGGATCACATAGTAATGTGGTACCACACTGAAACTGTCGATTAAACCAGGTTTCGATCAATATTTTTGAGGATAACGCATGTTAGGTCTAGGTTAGGCCTGGGATTTTCACTCATCAGACTCATACTTTCGCATTCTTCACATACTTGTTGTACGGATCCTGGGTTTTTTCTGGTTTGGATCACGTAGTAGTGTGATACCACAATGAAACAGTCCATCAAACCTGGTTTGGATCAATATTTTAGAGGATAACGCATGTTAGGTCTAGGTTAGCCCTGGGATTTTCACTCATCAGACTCATACTTTCGCATTCTTCACATACTTGTTGAACGGATCCTGGGTTTTTTCTGGTTTGCATCACGTAGTAATGAAGTACAACACTGAAACAGTCAATTAAACCTGGTTTCCATCAACATCTTAGAGGACAACGCAAGTTAAGTCTGGGATAGGTCTGGGATTTGACCTCATCAGACTCATACTTTCACGTTTTTCACATACTTGTTGGACAGATCCTGGGTTTTTTCTGGTTTGGATCGCGTAGTAGTGTGGTACCACACTGAAACAATCAATTAAACCTGGTCTTGATAAATATTTTAGAGGATAACGCATGTTAGGTCTGGGTTAGGTCTAGGATTTGCCCTCATCAGGCTCACACTTTCGCATATTTCTCATACTTCATGGCTAGATCCTGGGCTGTTTCTGGATTGTACCACGTAGTAATGGGGTACCACGCTGAAACAGTCAATTAAACCTGGTTTCAATCAATATTATAGAGGATAACGCATGTCAGGCCTAGGTTAGGTCTGGGATTTTCACTCATCAGACTCATACTTTCGCATTCTTCACATACTTGTTGAACGGATCCTGGGTTTTTTCTGGTTTGGATCACGTAGTAATGTGGTGCCACCCTGAAACGGTCAATTAAACCTGGTTTCGATCAATATTTTAGAGGATAACGCAAGTTAGGTCTGGGATAGGTCTGGGATTTGCCCTCATCAGGCTCATACTTTCGCGTTTTTCACATACTTGTTGAACAGATCATGGGTTTTTTCTGGTTTGGGTCACGTAGTAGCGTGATACCACACTGAAACAGTCGATTAAACCTGGTTTCGATCAATATTTTAGAGGACAACGCAAGTTAGGTCTGGGATAAGTCTGGGATTTGCCCTCATCAGGCTCATACTTTCGCGTTTTTCACATACTTGTTGAACAGATCCTGGGTTTTTTCTGGTTTGTATCACGTAGTAATGTGGGACCACACTGAAACAATCAATTAAACCTGGTCTTGATAAATATTTTAGAGGATAACGCATGTTACGTCTGGGATAGGTCGGGGATTTGCCCTCATCAGAGTCATACTTTCGCACACTTCACATACTCGTTGAACAGATCCTGGTTTTTTTTTGGTTTGGATCACGTAGTAATGTGGGACCACACTGACACAGTCAATTAAACCTGGTCTTGATAAATATTTTAGAGGATAACGCATGTTAGGTCTGGGATAGGTCGGGGATTTGCCCTCATCAGACTCATACTTTCGCATTCTTCACATACTTGTTGAACGGATCCTGGGTTTTTTCTGGTTTGGATCACGTAGTAATGTGGGACCACACTGAAACAGTCAATTAAACCTGGTTTCGATCAATATTTTATAGAATAATTCATGTTAGGTCTAGGTTAGGTCTGGGATTTGCTCTCATCAGGCTCATTCATTCGCAAATTTCTCATACTTGATGGCTAGATCCTGGGCTTTTTCTGGATTGCATCACGTAGTAATGAAGTACAACACTGAAACAGTCAATTAAACCTGGTTTCCATCAACATCTTAGAGGACAACGCAAGTTAGGTCTGGGATAGGTCTGGGATTTGCCCTCATCAGGCTCATACTTTCGCATTCTTCACATACTTGTTGAACGGATCCTGGGTTTTTCCTGGTTTGGATCACGTAGTAATGTGGTACCACACTGAAACAGTCGATTAAACCTGGTTTCGATCAATATTTTAGAGGATAACGCAAGTTAAGTCTGGGATTGGTCTGGGATTTGACCTCATCAGACTCACACTTTCGCACACTTCACATACTCGTTGAACAGATCCTGGGTTATTTTCTGGTTTGGATCACATAGTAATGTGGTACCACACTGAAACTGTCGATTAAACCAGGTTTCGATCAATATTTTTGAGGATAACGCATGTTAGGTCTAGGTTAGGCCTGGGATTTTCACTCATCAGACTCATACTTTCGCATTCTTCACATACTTGTTGTACGGATCCTGGGTTTTTTCTGGTTTGGATCACGTAGTAGTGTGATACCACAATGAAACAGTCCATCAAACCTGGTTTGGATCAATATTTTAGAGGATAACGCATGTTAGGTCTAGGTTAGCCCTGGGATTTTCACTCATCAGACTCATACTTTCGCATTCTTCACATACTTGTTGAACGGATCCTGGGTTTTTTCTGGTTTGGATCACGTAGTAATGTGGTACCACACTGAAACAGTCGATTAAACGTGGTTTCGATCAGTATTTTAGAGGATAACGCAAGTTAAGTCTGGGATAGGTCTGGGATTTGACCTCATCAGACTCATACTTTCACGTTTTTCACATACTTGTTGGACAGATCCTGGGTTTTTTCTGGTTTGGATCGCGTAGTAGTGTGGTACCACACTGAAACAATCAATTAAACCTGGTCTTGATAAATATTTTAGAGGATAACGCATGTTAGGTCTGGGTTAGGTCTAGGATTTGCCCTCATCAGGCTCATACTTTCGCATATTTCTCATACTTCATGGCTAGATCCTGGGCTGTTTCTGGATTGTACCACGTAGTAATGGGGTACCACGCTGAAACAGTCAATTAAACCTGGTTTCAATCAATATTATAGAGGATAACGCATGTTAGGCCTAGGTTAGGTCTGGGATTTTCACTCATCAGACTCATACTTTCGCATTCTTCACATACTTGTTGAACGGATCCTGGGTTTTTTCTGGTTTGGATCACGTAGTAATGTGGTGCCACCCTGAAACGGTCAATTAAACCTGGTTTCGATCAATATTTTAGAGGATAACGCAAGTTAGGTCTGGGATAGGTCTGGGATTTGCCCTCATCAGGCTCATACTTTCGCGTTTTTCACATACTTGTTGAACAGATCATGGGTTTTTTCTGGTTTGGGTCACGTAGTAGCGTGATACCACACTGAAACAGTCGATTAAACCTGGTTTCGATCAATATTTTAGAGGATAACGCATGTGAGGTCTAGGTTAGCCCTGGGATTTTCACTCATCAGACTCATACTTTCGCATTCTTCACATACGTGTTGAACTGATCCTGGGTTATTTCTGGTTTGGATCACGTAGTAATGTGGTACCACACTGAAACAGTCGATTAAACCGGGTTTCGATCAATATTTTAGAGGATAACGCATGTTAGGTCTAGGTTAGCCCTGGGATTTTCACTCATCAGACTCATACTTTCGCATTCTTCACATACTTGTTGAACGGATCCTGGGTTTTTTCTGGTTTCGTTCGCGTAGTAATGTGGTACCATACTGAAACATTCAATTAAACCTGATCTTGATAAATATTTGAGAGGACAACGCATGTTAGGTCTGGGTTAGGTCTAGGATTTGCCCTCATCAGGCTCATACTTTCGCATATTTCTCATACTTCATGGCTAGATCCTGGGCTGTTTCTGGATTGTACCACGTAGTAATGGGGTACCACGCTGAAACAGTCAATTAAACCTGGTTTCAATCAATATTATAGAGGATAACGCATGTTAGGCCTAGGTTAGGTCTGGGATTTTCACTCATCAGACTCATACTTTCGCATTCTTCACATACTTGTTGAACGGATCCTGGGTTTTTTCTGGTTTGGATCACGTAGTAATGTGGTGCCACCCTGAAACGGTCAATTAAACCTGGTTTCGATCAATATTTTAGAGGATAACGCAAGTTAGGTCTGGGATAGGTCTGGGATTTGCCCTCATCAGGCTCATACTTTCGCGTTTTTCACATACTTGTTGAACAGATCATGGGTTTTTTCTGGTTTGGGTCACGTAGTAGCGTGATACCACACTGAAACAGTCGATTAAACCTGGTTTCGATCAATATTTTAGAGGACAACGCAAGTTAGGTCTGGGATAAGTCTGGGATTTGCCCTCATCAGGCTCATACTTTCGCGTTTTTCACATACTTGTTGAACAGATCCTGGGTTTTTTCTGGTTTGTATCACGTAGTAATGTGGGACCACACTGAAACAATCAATTAAACCTGGTCTTGATAAATATTTTAGAGGATAACGCATGTTACGTCTGGGATAGGTCGGGGATTTGCCCTCATCAGAGTCATACTTTCGCACACTTCACATACTCGTTGAACAGATCCTGGTTTTTTTTTGGTTTGGATCACGTAGTAATGTGGGACCACACTGACACAGTCAATTAAACCTGGTCTTGATAAATATTTTAGAGGATAACGCATGTTAGGTCTGGGATAGGTCGGGGATTTGCCCTCATCAGACTCATACTTTCGCATTCTTCACATACTTGTTGAACGGATCCTGGGTTTTTTCTGGTTTGGATCACGTAGTAATGTGGGACCACACTGAAACAGTCAATTAAACCTGGTTTCGATCAATATTTTATAGAATAATTCATGTTAGGTCTAGGTTAGGTCTGGGATTTGCTCTCATCAGGCTCATTCATTCGCAAATTTCTCATACTTGATGGCTAGATCCTGGGCTTTTTCTGGATTGCATCACGTAGTAATGAAGTACAACACTGAAACAGTCAATTAAACCTGGTTTCCATCAACATCTTAGAGGACAACGCAAGTTAGGTCTGGGATAGGTCTGGGATTTGCCCTCATCAGGCTCATACTTTCGCATTCTTCACATACTTGTTGAACGGATCCTGGGTTTTTCCTGGTTTGGATCACGTAGTAATGTGGTACCACACTGAAACAGTCGATTAAACCTGGTTTCGATCAATATTTTAGAGGATAACGCAAGTTAAGTCTGGGATTGGTCTGGGATTTGACCTCATCAGACTCACACTTTCGCACACTTCACATACTCGTTGAACAGATCCTGGGTTATTTTCTGGTTTGGATCACATAGTAATGTGGTACCACACTGAAACTGTCGATTAAACCAGGTTTCGATCAATATTTTTGAGGATAACGCATGTTAGGTCTAGGTTAGGCCTGGGATTTTCACTCATCAGACTCATACTTTCGCATTCTTCACATACTTGTTGTACGGATCCTGGGTTTTTTCTGGTTTGGATCACGTAGTAGTGTGATACCACAATGAAACAGTCCATCAAACCTGGTTTGGATCAATATTTTAGAGGATAACGCATGTTAGGTCTAGGTTAGCCCTGGGATTTTCACTCATCAGACTCATACTTTCGCATTCTTCACATACTTGTTGAACGGATCCTGGGTTTTTTCTGGTTTGGATCACGTAGTAATGTGGTACCACACTGAAACAGTCGATTAAACGTGGTTTCGATCAGTATTTTAGAGGATAACGCAAGTTAAGTCTGGGATAGGTCTGGGATTTGACCTCATCAGACTCATACTTTCACGTTTTTCACATACTTGTTGGACAGATCCTGGGTTTTTTCTGGTTTGGATCGCGTAGTAGTGTGGTACCACACTGAAACAATCAATTAAACCTGGTCTTGATAAATATTTTAGAGGATAACGCATGTTAGGTCTGGGTTAGGTCTAGGATTTGCCCTCATCAGGCTCATACTTTCGCATATTTCTCATACTTCATGGCTAGATCCTGGGCTGTTTCTGGATTGTACCACGTAGTAATGGGGTACCACGCTGAAACAGTCAATTAAACCTGGTTTCAATCAATATTATAGAGGATAACGCATGTTAGGCCTAGGTTAGGTCTGGGATTTTCACTCATCAGACTCATACTTTCGCATTCTTCACATACTTGTTGAACGGATCCTGGGTTTTTTCTGGTTTGGATCACGTAGTAATGTGGTGCCACCCTGAAACGGTCAATTAAACCTGGTTTCGATCAATATTTTAGAGGATAACGCAAGTTAGGTCTGGGATAGGTCTGGGATTTGCCCTCATCAGGCTCATACTTTCGCGTTTTTCACATACTTGTTGAACAGATCATGGGTTTTTTCTGGTTTGGGTCACGTAGTAGCGTGATACCACACTGAAACAGTCGATTAAACCTGGTTTCGATCAATATTTTAGAGGATAACGCATGTGAGGTCTAGGTTAGCCCTGGGATTTTCACTCATCAGACTCATACTTTCGCATTCTTCACATACGTGTTGAACTGATCCTGGGTTATTTCTGGTTTGGATCACGTAGTAATATGGTACCACACTGAAACAGTCGATTAAACCGGGTTTCGATCAATATTTTAGAGGATAACGCATGTTAGGTCTAGGTTAGCCCTGGGATTTTCACTCATCAGACTCATACTTTCGCATTCTTCACATACTTGTTGAACGGATCCTGGGTTTTTTCTGGTTTCGTTCGCGTAGTAATGTGGTACCATACTGAAACATTCAATTAAACCTGATCTTGATAAATATTTGAGAGGACAACGCAAGTTAGGTCTGGGATAGGTCTTGGACTTGCCCTCATCAGACTCATACTTTCGCACACTTCACATACTCGTTGAACAGATCCTGGGTTTTTTCTGGTTTGTATCACGTAGTAATGTGTGTCCACACTGAAACAATCAATTAAACCTGGTCTTGATAAATATTTTAGAGGATAACGCGTTTTAGGTCTGGGATAGGTCTGGGATTTGCCCTCATCAGACTCATACTTTCGCACACTTCACATACTCGTTGAACAGATCCTGGGTTTTTTCTGGTTTGTATCACGTAGTAGTGTGGTACCACACTGAAACAGTCCATTAAACCTGGTTTGGATCAATATTTTAGAGGATAACGCATGTTAGGTCTAGGTTAGCCCTGGGATTTTCACTCATCAGACTCATACTTTCGCACACTTCACATACTCGTTGAACAGATCCTGGGTTATTTTCTGGTTTGGATCACATAGTAATGTGGTACCACACTGAAACAGTCGATTAAACCAGGTTTCGATCAATATTTTAGAGAATAATTCATGTGATGTCTAGGTTAGGTCTGGGATTTGCTCTCATCAGGCTCATTCTTTCGCATATTTCTCATACATGTTGAACAGATCCTGGGTTTTTTCTGGTTTGGATCACGTAGTAATGTGGGACCACACTGAAACAATCAATTAAACCTGGTCTTGATAAATATTTTAGAGGATAACGCATGTTAGGTCTGGGTTAGGTCTAGGATTTGCCCTCATCAGGCTCATACTTTCGCATATTTCTCATACTTCATGGCTAGATCCTGGGCTGTTTCTGGATTGTACCACGTAGTAATGGGGTACCACGCTGAAACAGTCAATTAAACCTGGTTTCAATCAATATTATAGAGGATAACGCATGTTAGGCCTAGGTTAGGTCTGGGATTTTCACTCATCAGACTCATACTTTCGCATTCTTCAGATACTTGTTGAACGGATCCTGGGTTTTTTCTGGTTTGGATCACGTAGTAATGTGGTGCCACCCTGAAACGGTCAATTAAACCTGGTTTCGATCAATATTTTAGAGGATAACGCAAGTTAGGTCTGGGATAGGTCTGGGATTTGCCCTCATCAGGCTCATACTTTCGCGTTTTTCACATACTTGTTGAACAGATCATGGGTTTTTTCTGGTTTGGGTCACGTAGTAGCGTGATACCACACTGAAACAGTCGATTAAACCTGGTTTCGATCAATATTTTAGAGGATAACGCATGTGAGGTCTAGGTTAGCCCTGGGATTTTCACTCATCAGACTCATACTTTCGCATTCTTCACATACGTGTTGAACTGATCCTGGGTTATTTCTGGTTTGGATCACGTAGTAATGTGGTACCACACTGAAACAGTCGATTAAACCGGGTTTCGATCAATATTTTAGAGGATAACGCATGTTAGGTCTAGGTTAGCCCTGGGATTTTCACTCATCAGACTCATACTTTCGCATTCTTCACATACTTGTTGAACGGATCCTGGGTTTTTTCTGGTTTCGTTCGCGTAGTAATGTGGTACCACACTGAAACATTCAATTAAACCTGATCTTGATAAATATTTGAGAGGATAACGCTTGTTAGGTTTGGGTTAAGTCTTGGATTTGCCCTCATCAGGCTCATACTTTCGCATATTTCTCATACTTCATGGCTAGATCCTGGGCTTTTTCTGGATTGCATCACGTAGTAATGAAGTACAACACTGAAACAGTCAATTAAACCTGGTTTCCATCAATATCTTAGAGGATAACGCATGTTAGGTCTAGGATAGGTCTGGGATTTTCACTCATCAGACTCATACTTTCGCATTCTTCACATACTTGTTGAACGGATCCTGGGTTTTTTCTGGTTTGGATCACGTAGTAATGTGGGACCACACTGAAACAGTCAATTAAACCTGGTTTCGATCAATATTTTAGAAAATAATTCATGTTAGGTCTAGGTTAGGTCTGGGATTTGCTCTCATCAGGCTCATTCATTCGCATATTTCTCATACTTGATGGCTAGATCCTGGGCTTTTTCTGGATTGCATCACGTAGTAATGAAGTACAACACTGAAACAGTCAATTAAACCTGGTTTCCATCAATACCTTAGAGGACAACGCAAGTTAGGTCTGGGATAGGTCTGGGATTTGCCCTCATCAGACTCATACTTTCGCACACTTCACATACTCGTTGAACAGATCCTGGGTTTTTTCTGGTTTGTATCACGTAGTAGTGTGGTACCACACTGAAACAGTCCATTAAACCTGGTTTGGATCAATATTTTAGAGGATAACGCATGTTAGGTCTAGGTTAGCCCTGGGATTTGCCCTCATCAGACTCATACTTTCGCACACTTCACATACTCGTTGAACACATCCTGGGTTATTTTCTGGTTTGGATCACGTAGTAGTGTGGTACCACATTGAAACAGTCCATTAAACCTGGTTTGGATCAATATTTTAGAGGATAGCGCATGTTAAGTCTAGGTTAGGTCTGGGATTTTCACTCATCAGACTCATACTTTCGCATTCTTCACATACTTGTTGAACGGATCCTGGGTTTTTTCGGGTTTGGATCACGTAGTAATGTGTGTCCACACTGAAACAATCAATTAAACCTGGTCTTGATAAATATTTTAGAGGATAACGCATGTTAGGTCTGGGATAGGTCTTGGATTTGCCCTCATCAGAATCATACTTTCGCATTCTTCACATACTTGTTGAACGGATCCTGGTTTTTTTCTGGTTTGGATCACGTAGTAATGTGTGACCACACTGAAACAGTCAATTAAACCTGGTTTCGATCAATATTTTAGAGAATAATTCATGTTAGGTCTAGGTTAGGTCTGGAATTTGCTCTCATCAGGCTCATTCATTCGTATATTTCTCATACTCGTTGAACAGATCCTGGGTTTTTTCTGGTTTGGATCACGTAGTAATGTGGAACCACACTGAAACAATCAATTAAACCTGGTCTTGATAAATATTTTAGAGGATAACGCATGTTAGGTCTGGGATAGGTCGGGGATTTGCCCTCATCAGACTCATACTTTCGCACACTTCACATACTCGTTGAACAGATCCTGGGTTTTTTCTGGTTTGGATCACGTAGTAATGTGGAACCACACTGAAACAATCAATTAAACCTGGTCTTGATGAATATTTTAGAGGATAAGGCATGTTAGGTCTGGGTAAGGTCTAGGATTTGCCCTCGTCTGGCTCATACTTTCGCATATTTCTCATACTTCATGGCTAGATCCTGGGCTATTTCTGGATTAGATCACGTAGTAATGTGGCACCACACTGAAACAGTCAATTAAACCTGGTTTCCATCAATATCTTAAAGGACAACCCATGTTAGGTCTGGGATAGGTCTTGGATTTGCCCTCATCAGGCTCATACTTTCGCGTTTTTCACATACTTTTTGAACAGATCCTGTGTTTTTTCTGGTTTGGATCACGTAGTAGTATGGTACCACACTGAAACAGTCCATCAAACCTGGTTTGGATCAATATTTTAGAGGATAACGCATGTTAGGTCTGGGATAGGTCGGGGATTTGCCCTCATCAGACTCATACTTTCGCACACTTCACATACTCGTTGAACAGATCCTGGGTATTTTCTGGTTTGGATCACGTAGTAATGTGGAACCACACTGAAACAATCAATTAAACCTGGTCTTGATGAATATTTTAGAGGATAACGCATGTTAGGTCTGGGTAAGGCCTAGGTTTTGCCCTCGTCTGGCTCATACTTTCGCATATTTCTCATACTTCATGGCTAGATCCTGGGCTATTTCTGGATTAGATCACGTAGTAATGTGGCACCACACTGAAACAGTCAATTAAACCTGGTTTCCATCAATATCTTAAAGGTCAACCCATGTTAGGTCTGGGATAGGTCTTGGATTTGCCCTCATCAGGCTCATACTTTCGCGTTTTTCACATACTTTTTGAACAGATCCTGTGTTTTTTCTGGTTTGGATCACGTAGTAGTATGGTATCACACTGAAACAGTCCATTAAACCTGGTTTGGATCAATATTTTAGAGGATAACGCATGTTAGGTCTAGGTTAGGTCTGGGATTTTCACTCATCAGACTCATACTTTCGCATTCTTCACATACTTGTTGAACGGATCCTGGGTTTTTTCTGGTTTGGATCACGCAGTAATGTGGTACCTCACTGAAACAGTCGATTAAACCTGGTTTCGATCAATATTTTAGAGGATAACGCAAGTTAAGTCTGGGATTGGTCTGGGATTTGACCTCATCAGACTCACACTTTCGCACACTTCACATACTCGTTGAAAAGATCCTGGGTTATTTTCTGGTTTGGATCACATAGTAATGTGGTACCACACTGAAACGGTCGATTAAACCAGGTTTCGATCAATATTTTTGAGGATAACACATGCTAGGTCTAGGTTAGGCCTGGGATTTTCACTCATCAGACTCATACTTTCGCATTCTTCACATACTTGTTGTACGGATCCTGGGTTTTTTCTGGTTTGGATCACGTAGTAGTGTGATACCACAATGAAACAGTCCATTAAACCTGGTTTGGATCAATATTTTAGAGGATAACGCATGTTAGGTCTAGGTTAGGTCGGGGATTTTCACTCATCAGACTCATACTTTCGCATTCTTCACATACTTGTTGAACGGATCCTGGGTTTTTTCTGGTTTGGATCACGTAGTAATGTGGTACCACACTGAAACAGTCGATTAAACGTGGTTTCGATCAGTATTTTAGAGGATAACGCAAGTTAAGTCTGGGATAGGTCTGGGATTTGACCTCATCAGACTCATACTTTCTCGTTTTTCACATACTTGCTGAACAGATCCTGGGTTTTTTCTGGTTTGGATCACGTAGTAGTGTGGTACCACACTGAAACAGTCCATTAAACCTGCTTGCGATCAATATTTTAGAGGATAACGCAAGTTAAGTCTGGGATAGGTCTGGGATTTGCCCTCATCAGGCTCATACTTTCCGCGTTTTTCACATACTTGTTGAACAGATCCTGGGTTTTTTCTGGTTTGGATCACGTAGTAGTGTGGGACCACACTGAAACAATCAATTAAACCTGGTCTTGATAAATATTTTAGAGGATAACGCATGTTAGGTCTGGGTTAGGTCTAGGATTTGCCCTCATCAGGCTCATTCTTTCGCATATTTCTCATACATGTTGAACAGATCCTGGGTTTTTTCTGGTTTGGATCACGTAGTAATGTGGTACCACACTGAAACAATCAATTAAACCTGGTCTTGATAAATATTTTAGAGGATAACGCATGTTAGGTCTGGGTTAGGTCTAGGATTTGCCCTCATCAGGCTCATACTTTCGCATATTTCTCATACTTCATGGCTAGATCATGGGCTTTTTCTGGATTGCATCACGTAGTAATGAATTACAACACTGAATCAGTCAATTAAACCTGGTTTCCATCAATCTCTTAGGGGACAACGCAAGTTAGGTCTGGGATAGGTCTTGGACTTGCCCTCATCAGGCTCATACTTTCGCGTTTTTCACATACTTGTTGAACAGATCCTGGGTTTTTTCTGGTTTGGATCACGTAGTAATGTGTTTCCACACTGAAACAATCAATTAAACCTGGTCTTGATAAATATTTTAGAGGATAACGCATTTTAGGTCTGGGATAGGTCTGGGATTTGCCCTCATCAGGCTCATACTTTCCGCGTTTTTCACATACTTGTTGAACAGATTCTGGGTTTTTTCTGGTTTGGATCACGTAGTAGTGTGGTACCACACTGAAACAGTCCATTAAACCTGGTTTTCATCAATATTTTAGAGGACAACGCAAGTTAGGTCTAGGTAAGGCCTGAGATTTTCGCAGATCAGACTCATACTTTCGCATTCTTCACATACTTGTTGAACGGATCCTGGGTTTTTTCTGGTTTGGATCACGTAGTAATGTGGTACCACCCTGAAACGGTCAATTAAACCTGGTTTCGATCAATATTTTAGAGGATAACGCAAGTTAGGTCTGGGATAGGTCTGGGATTTGCCCTCATCAGGCTCATACTTTCGCGTTTTTCACATACTTGTTGAACAGATCATGGGTTTTTTCTGGTTTGGGTCACGTAGTAGCGTGATACCACACTGAAACAGTCGATTAAATCTGGTTTCCATCAATATCTTAGAGGATAACGCATGTTAGGTCTAGGTTAGGTCTGGGATTTTCACTCATCAGACTCATACTTTCGCATTCTTCACATACTTGTTGAACGGATCCTGGGTTTTTTCTGGTTTGGATCACGCAGTAATGTGGTACCTCACTGAAACAGTCGATTAAACCTGGTTTCGATCAATATTTTAGAGGATAACGCCAGTTAAGTCTGGGATTGGTCTGGGATTTGACCTCATCAGACTCACACTTTCGCACACTTCACATACTCGTTGAAAAGATCCTGGGTTATTTTCTGGTTTGGATCACATAGTAATGTGGTACCACACTGAAACGGTCGATTAAACCAGGTTTCGATCAATATTTTTGAGGATAACACATGCTAGGTCTAGGTTAGGCCTGGGATTTTCACTCATCAGACTCATACTTTCGCATTCTTCACATACTTGTTGTACGGATCCTGGGTTTTTTCTGGTTTGGATCACGTAGTAGTGTGATACCACAATGAAACAGTCCATTAAACCTGGTTTGGATCAATATTTTAGAGGATAACGCATGTTAGGTCTAGGTTAGGTCGGGGATTTTCACTCATCAGACTCATACTTTCGCATTCTTCAGATACTTGTTGAACGGATCCTGGGTTTTTTCTGGTTTGGATCACGTAGTAATGTGGTACCACACTGAAACAGTCGATTAAACGTGGTTTCGATCAGTATTTTAGAGGATAACGCAAGTTAAGTCTGGGATAGGTCTGGGATTTGACCTCATCAGACTCATACTTTCTCGTTTTTCACATACTTGCTGAACAGATCCTGGGTTTTTTCTGGTTTGGATCACGTAGTAGTGTGGTACCACACTGAAACAGTCCATTAAACCTGCTTGCGATCAATATTTTAGAGGATAACGCAAGTTAAGTCTGGGATAGGTCTGGGATTTGCCCTCATCAGGCTCATACTTTCCGCGTTTTTCACATACTTGTTGAACAGATCCTGGGTTTTTTCTGGTTTGGATCACGTAGTAGTGTGGGACCACACTGAAACAATCAATTAAACCTGGTCTTGATAAATATTTTAGAGGATAACGCATGTTAGGTCTGGGTTAGGTCTAGGATTTGCCCTCATCAGGCTCATTCTTTCGCATATTTCTCATACATGTTGAACAGATCCTGGGTTTTTTCTGGTTTGGATCACGTAGTAATGTGGTACCACACTGAAACAATCAATTAAACCTGGTCTTGATAAATATTTTAGAGGATAACGCATGTTAGGTCTGGGTTAGGTCTAGGATTTGCCCTCATCAGGCTCATACTTTCGCATATTTCTCATACTTCATGGCTAGATCATGGGCTTTTTCTGGATTGCATCACGTAGTAATGAATTACAACACTGAATCAGTCAATTAAACCTGGTTTCCATCAATCTCTTAGGGGACAACGCAAGTTAGGTCTGGGATAGGTCTTGGACTTGCCCTCATCAGGCTCATACTTTCGCGTTTTTCACATACTTGTTGAACAGATCCTGGGTTTTTTCTGGTTTGGATCACGTAGTAATGTGTTTCCACACTGAAACAATCAATTAAACCTGGTCTTGATAAATATTTTAGAGGATAACGCATTTTAGGTCTGGGATAGGTCTGGGATTTGCCCTCATCAGGCTCATACTTTCCGCGTTTTTCACATACTTGTTGAACAGATTCTGGGTTTTTTCTGGTTTGGATCACGTAGTAGTGTGGTACCACACTGAAACAGTCCATTAAACCTGGTTTTCATCAATATTTTAGAGGACAACGCAAGTTAGGTCTAGGTAAGGCCTGAGATTTTCGCAGATCAGACTCATACTTTCGCATTCTTCACATACTTGTTGAACGGATCCTGGGTTTTTTCTGGTTTGGATCACGTAGTAATGTGGTACCACCCTGAAACGGTCAATTAAACCTGGTTTCGATCAATATTTTAGAGGATAACGCAAGTTAGGTCTGGGATAGGTCTGGGATTTGCCCTCATCAGGCTCATACTTTCGCGTTTTTCACATACTTGTTGAACAGATCATGGGTTTTTTCTGGTTTGGGTCACGTAGTAGCGTGATACCACACTGAAACAGTCGATTAAATCTGGTTTCCATCAATATCTTAGAGGATAACGCATGTTAGGTCTAGGTTAGGTCTGGGATTTTCACTCATCAGACTCATACTTTCGCATTCTTCACATACTTGTTGAACGGATCCTGGGTTTTTTCTGGTTTGGATCACGTAGTAATGTGGGACCACACTGAAACAGTCAATTAAACCTGGTTTCGATCAATATTTTAGAGAATAATTCATGTTAGGTCTAGGTTAGGTCTGGGATTTGCTCTCATCAGGCTCATTCATTCGCATATTTCTCATACTTTATGGCTAGATCCTGGGCTTTTTCTGGATTGCATCACGTAGTAATGAAGTACAACACTGAAACAGTCAATTAAACCTGGTTTCCATCTATATCTTAGAGGACAACGCAAGTTAGGTCTGGGATAGGTCTGGGATTTGCCCTCATCAGGCTCATACTTTCGCGTTTTTCACATACTTTTTGAACAGATCCTGGGTTTTTTCTGGTTTGGATCACGTAGTAATGTGGGACCACACTTTTTTTTTTTTTTTTTTTTTTTTTTTGTCGGGGTGAAAATCTTCGAAAGACTCCCTCCCACCTCCTTGGGGAGAGGTGGGAGGGGTGTGTGGGATTCCCCGCGCCCGTACAACGACAGGCGCGGGACCTACCCACTAAAAACCCCACGGTGACCCTTCGGCACGCTTTGGGAGGATACCGGGAATCGCTCGAAGCATTCTTCCGGTATCCTCCCCGTGCCCGCGCTTTCGCGCCCATCCCCCGGGGGGACAATCGGTCCCCCCAGTAGACACACTGCCTCATAGCGGCGGGACGGGGTCACTCCATCCCGCCGCTATCCGTCCCGGGGCCGCGTTTAGTGGCGGCTGCGAGCCCCAACTCGCAACCGCCCGCGACCCCGTTTCCACCCCTCGGCGGCCGGGCGTTCATGGCCGCACCAGACCGCCGAGGGTGCCTCCCCTTGCGTCGGACCGGTAGGGGGAGGCACTCCTACCCCCAACCGGTCCGACCCGGCGCCGCCTGGCGGGAGGAGGGTCCCCTCAGGACCCCCCTCCCAGCCTAGGTCATCCGCCACGCCGAGGCGGCCGCCCGCGACGCCTCGCGACCGGGCGACGACCTCGGGCCACCGCACGGGCGCGAGCTTCAGCACGCCGCTGAAGCTCGCGCTCCCTCCCCGCGGCCTCCTTCTGCAACATTACGTTCTCGCAGAAGGAGGCCACGGCCCTCCACTTCTCCTCGCTGCCGAGCATGGCGCGCACCACGCCCGGCAGCGAGACATCCCGCCCGACGACGCCGACCAGGACACAGAGCTCCCCCTCCCACGCGGGGCATACCTCCAGGGTATGATCCGCCGTGTCCTGCTCAGCGTCGCAGTGGCGGCAACGCGCCGTCGGCTCCTTCCCTATCCGGCACAGGTATCTTCCGAAGCTGCCATGCCCGGAAAATACCTGTGCCAGCCGGTAGGTGAGGCTGCCATGGCCTCTGTCCAGCCACTCCTTCAGGAATGGCCGAACAGCCCCGACAGTCCGGTGCCCCGCGGTTGGCAGAGCCAGCCGCTCCTGCCACGCGAGCAACACGGACTGCCGGGCCTGGCGCTTCAAATCGCCCCAAGCAGGTTCCTGCCCGCCCGGGACCGCCCCCACCCCCGCGCGACGGTCGACGCGGTGCCAGTACATCACCGCGTGCGACCGCGCGAGCAGGTCCATGGGCGGCATCCCCGCTAGAACCGTCGCCGCCTCATGTGACACGGTCCGATACCCGCGGACGACCCTGAGCGCCATGCGCCTCTGCACCCGTCGCAGCATAGTCATGCTGCGCCGGGAGGCAGCCAGGTCGTCCGCACAGACGGTGGCCCCGTATAGGGCCACCGACTGGACCATTGCCACATAGAGGCGACGAACTCGGCCCGCCGGGCCCCCCAGGTTGGGCAGGATCCGGCCCAGAGCCGCAACCATCCTTTCCAACCGGGGGACCAGGCGGCGGAAATGCTCCTCGAAACGCCAGTGGCTATCGAGGATCAGCCCTAGATACCTGATCTGGGGCTTCACCTCGATGTCAGCCCCACCCACCCGGATCAGAGGGGGTGGCGGATCCTGCCGAGGTGAATGAAACGCAATCACCTCGGTCTTATGGACCGCCACCGTCATCCCCATCCCCCTGATCCGGTCGACGACGCGTTGCGACCCCTCCTCCGCGCGACGCATGGCCCTCCCCCAGTGCGCCCCGACGGCCAGCACCAGTGTGTCATCCGCATAACACACCGTGCTGACGCCGTCGGGGAGGCCGGCCCGCAACACCGAGTCGTACGCGATGTTCCACAGGATTGGCCCGAGGACCGACCCCTGCGGAACACCGCAGTACACCTCCCTCCGCATATCACCATCCCGGCCCGGATACTCGATCCACCTGCCGCGGAGATAATCCCCGACGACCGCCCTGAGACAAGGGGGGACTCGATGATATTCGAGTCCCCTCCTTATCTCTTTCCAGGGGAGGGTGTTAAAGGCATTGGCAATATCCAAGGATACTGCCAATGCCACCCCTCCCCGGGAGACGGCCGCCTCCGAGAGGGCCCTCACACGACCTATCGCGTCGATAGTCGATCGGCCCCCCCGGAAACCGAACTGGCAGTCGGCCAGATCGGGATCACCCCGCGACAGGTGCTCGACGAGGCGGGCAGCAATCACGCGCTCGAAGAGCTTGCCCACCTCGTCGAGGAGACAAATGGGCCGGTATGCGGAGGGAGACTCCGCGGGCCGACCCTCCTTCCGGAGGAGGACCATACTCGCCACCTTCCAACTGGGGGGGAATCGCCCGTCCCTCAGGTAGCGGTCGAACAACCGCCTGAGGTCGGCCCCAAGGACGCCCTGGGTCAAGACCCAAACCCGGCCGGGCACACCATCCGGACCCGGGGCCGTGTTACGAACCCCGAGCCGTCTAATGGCCGCTGCCAGCTCCTCCTGCGTGACCCCCAGCTCGGCCGTCCACTCCACTGGGACAGCCGCCGCCGCCGGAGGACGCGGTCCCCTCTCCCCAATTGGGAAGAGTGTATTGACACGTCCTCCTGCAGCCGGGGGTCAAGACCCTCGGTGACGGGGGGCGCCCACGAGCGGAGCTTATTCAACACCACCTTATATGGGCGCCCCCATGGATCGTCATCAAGGGTCTGGAGGAGCTCCTTCCATGCCTGGGTCTTGGCCCGTTTGATGGCGACCTGCAGAGCAACCCGCGCCACGCGGTGTGCTCCATACAGGTCATCAGCTGCCCTCGCTCGCGCCACGCCGTCGCCTGTACGTTGACGACGGCGCGCGCGGGTGTACTGGCGTCGGGCGCGGACAGTCGCGACTCGCAACTCCGCGATCGCGTCCGACCACCAGTACACCGCCCGGCGAGGAAAAGCCCGCCCGACCCGAGGCATCGCCGCGTCGCAAATACCCGCGACCAATGCTCCGAGCCGGGCGACCTCCTCCTCTATGCTCGGCAACTCGGCCGCTCCCTGCGGCCAAGTTGCAGCGAGGGCAGCTGCCATCAGGGCGTCCTTGTCCAGGCGCCGAAGCGCCCAGCGGCGTGGTGGGGTGCCACGCAGGCGGCCGTGTCGGGATGCACTCGCGGCGGCAGAGACCTCCATCCGGATGTACCGGTGATCGGAGAGTGTCTCTGCCCCCGCGACCACGTGCCAACCCGACACCATGCGCACGGCGTTGGGGGTCGCGAATCCAACATCCACGATGGACCCCCCATATCGCCGCACGCATGTGTGCTCCGACCCCCGGTTCAATACCCGGAGGTCGAGCCCCGCCGCCCAATCGCCCAGGATCCCGCCGCGAACGGAGGTCCTGGGGGATCCCCAAGCCACCGACTTGGCATTAAAATCCCCCAGGACCAGCACCGGCCGGGCCGCGTAGCGCTGCACGCATGCCGCGACCTCGGCCAAGTACAGCTCGAACGCAGCGTGACCGCTACGGGGCGAAATGTAGCACCCCACCACAGCGACTCCCCCCCAGTCCACGGCGACGAATCCCCGACCGCGCTCCAACAAGGAGAACGGTGGGGACCCGTCGCCTCCTCCCCATACCGTCGCCACCAAGCCGTCCGCGTCGCCCACCCAATGAGGGTGATCAGGGACGCGGTACGGCTCGGCGGCGACCGCCAGGCCAACCCCCCACTCCGCGAGGACTTGGGACATCAAGTCCTGTGCCGCGCGGCAGTGGTTGAGGTTGGCCTGGAGGAGGAGGCGGGGCGGCATTAATTAATGGCCGCGCCAGCCTCCTCCCGGCCGTCCGTCCCCGTAGCACCGTCCACCACCATGGAGGACGATGCCACCGCCCTCGGCACCGGAGCCGGTGCAGCCCGCCTCTTCCTCTCCTTCCGGGAGGGGGGGAGCACTTCTTGCTCCCCACCCTGTGATCGGCTGGCCTCCCCATGTCCGCACACAGCGGGCAGTGGGGGGCCGCCGAGCACTGGCTCGCACGGTGCTCTTTGGCACCGCAGCGGTAACACTGACCGCTGCGGTCCACCGGCGAGGTGCACCACTGCCTCACGTGCCCCAATTCGAGGCAGCGGTGACACTGGAGCGGGCGCGGCGCGAGGATTTCCACTCGCGCCGAAACCCACCCCACCAACACCCTCCCGGATTCCGCCACCTTACGGGCGGCATGTGGGACCACACTGAAACAATCAATTAAACCTGGTCTTGATAAATATTTTAGAGGATAACGCATGTTAGGTCTGGGATAGGTCGGGGATTTGCCCTCATCAGACTCATACTTTCGCACACTTCACATACTCGTTGAACAGATCCTGGGTTTTTTCTGGTTTGGATCACGTAGTAATGTGGAACCACACTGAAACAATCAATTAAACCTGGTCTTCATAAATATTTTAGAGGATAACGCATGTTAGGTCTGGGTAAGGTCTAGGATTTGCCCTCGTCAGGCTCATACTTTCGCATATTTCTCATACTTCATGGCTAGATCCTGGGCTATTTCTGGATTAGATCACGTAGTAATGTGGTACCACACTGAAACAGTCAATTAAACCTGGTTTCCATCAATATCTTAAAGGACAACCCAAGTTAGGTCTGGGATAGGTCTTGGATTTGCCCTCATCAGGCTCATACTTTCGCGTTTTTCACATACTTGTTGAACAGATCCTGGGTTTTTTCTGGTTTGGATCACGTAGTAATGTGGTACCACACTGAAACAGTCGATTAAACCTGGTTTCGATCAGTATTTCAGAGGATAACGCAGGTTAAGTCTGGGATAGGTCTGGGATTTGACCTCATCAGACTCATACTTTCGCGTTTTTCACATACTTGTTGAACAAGATCCTGGGTTTTTTCTGGTTTGGATCACGTAGTAGTGTGGTACCACACTGATACAATCAATTAAACCTGGTCTTGATAAATATTTTAGAGGATAACGCATGTTAGGTCTGGGTTAGGTCTAGGATTTGCCCACATCAGGCTCATTCTTTCGCATATTTCTCAAACTTGATGGCTAGATCCTGGGCTTTTTCTGGATTGCATCACGTAGTAATGTGGTACCACACTGAAACATTCAATTAAACCTGGTCTTGATAAATATTTTAGAGGATAACGCATGATAGGTCTGGGATAGGTCTAGGATTTGCCCTCATCAGGCACATACTTTCGCATATTTCTCATACTTCATGGCTAGATCCTGGGCTTTTTCTGGATTGCATCACGTAGTAATGAATTACAACACTGAATCAGTCAATTAAACCTGGTTTCCATCAATATCTTAGAGGACAACGCAAGTTAGGTCTGGGATAGGTCTTGGACTTGCCCTCATCAGGCTCATACTTTCGCGTTTTTCACATACTTGTTGAACAGATCCTGGGTTTTTTCTGGTTTGGATCACGTAGTAATGTGTGTCCACACTGAAACAATCAATTAAACCTGGTCTTGATAAATATTTTAGAGGATAACGCATTTTAGGTCCGGGATAGGTCTGGGATTTGCCCTCATCAGACTCATACTTTCGCACACTTCACATACTCGTTGAACGGATCCTGGGTTTTTTCTGGTTTGGATCACGTAGTAGTGTGGTACCACACTGAAACAGTCCATTAAACCTGGTTTGGATCAATATTTTAGAGGATAACGCATGTTAGGTCTAGGTTAGCTCTGGGATTTTCACTCATCAGACTCATACTTTCGCATTCTTCACATACTTGTTGAACTGATCCTGGGTTTTTTCTGGTTTGGATCACGTAGTAATGTGGTACCACACTGAAACAGTCGATTAAACCTGGTTTCGATCAATATTTTAGAGGATAACGCAAGTTAGGTCTGGGATAGATCTGGGATTTGACCTCATCAGACTCACACTTTCGCACACTTCACATACTCGTTGAACAGATCCTGGGTTATTTTCTGGTTTGGATCACATAGTAATGTGGTACCACACTGAAACAGTCGATTAAACCAGGTTTCGATCAATCTTTTAGAGAATAATTCATGTGATGTCTAGGTTAGGTCTGGGATTTGCTCTCATCAGGCTCATTCTTTCGCATATTTCTCATACATGTTGAACAGATCCTGGGTTTTTTCTGGTTTGGATCACGTAGTAATGAGGGACCACACTGAAACAATCAATTAAACCTGGTCTTGATAAATATTTTAGAGGATAACGCATGTTAGGTCTGGGTTAGGTCTAGGATTTGCCCTCATCAGGCTCATACATTCGCATATTTCTCATACTCCATGGCTAGATCCTGGGCTGTTTCTGGATTGTACCACGTAGTAATGGGGTACCACGCTGAAACAGTCAATTAAACCTGGTTTCAATCAATATTTTAGAGGATAACGCATGTTAGGCCTAGGTTAGGTCTGGGATTTTCACTGATCAGACCCATACTTTCGCATTCTTCACATACTTGTTAACGGATCCTGGGTTTTTTCTGGTTTGGATCACGTAGTAATGTGGGGCCACACTGAAACAGTCCATTAAACCAGGTTTCGCTCAATATTTTAGAGGATAACGCATATTAGGTCTAGGTTAGGTCTGGGAATTACTCTCATCAGGCTCATTCTTTCGCATATTTCTCATACTTGATGGCTAGATCCTGGGCTTTTTCTGGATTGCATCACGTAGTAATGTAGTACCACACAGAAACAGTCAATGAAACCTGGTTTTCATCAATATTTTAGAGGACAACGCAAGTTAGGTCTAAGTAAGGCCTGAGATTTTCACTGATCAGACTCATACTTTCGCATTCTTCACATACTTGTTGAACGGATCCTGGGTTTTTTCTGGTTTGGATCACGTAGTAATGTGGTACCACAATGAAACGGTCAATTAAACCTGGTTTCGATCAATATTTTTGAGGATAACGCAAGTTAGGTCTGGGATAGGCCTGGGATTTCCTCTCATCAGACTCATACTTTCGCACACTTCACATACTCGTTTGACAGATCCTGGGTTATTTTCTGGTTTGGATCACGCAGTAATGTGGGACCACACTGAAACAGTCAATTAAACCTGGTTTCGATCAATATTTTAGAGAATAATTCATGCTATGTCTAGGTTAGGTCTGGGATTTGCTCTCATCAGGCTCATTCTTTCGCATATTTCTCAGACTTGATGGCTAGATGCTGGGCTTTTTCTGGATTGCATCACGTAGTAATGAAGTACAACACTGAAACAGTCAATTAAACCTGGCTTCCATCATTATCTTAGAGGACAACGCAAGTTAGGTCTGGGATAGGTCTGCGATTTGCCCTCATCAGGCTCATACTTTCCGCGTTTTTCATATACTTGTTGAACTGATCCTGGGTTTTTTCTGGTTTGGATCAGGTAGTAGTGTGGGACCACACTGAAACAATCAATTAAACCTGATCTTGATAAATATTTTAGAGGATAACGCATGTTAGGTCTGGGATAGGTCTGGGATTTGCCCTCATCAGACTCATACTTTCGCATTCTTCACATACTTCTTGAACGGAACCTTGGTTTTTTCTGGTTTGGATCACGTAGTAATGTGGTACCACACTGAAACGGTCAATTAAACCTGGTTTCGATCAATATTTTAGAGGATAACGCAAGTTAGGTCTGGGATAGGTCTGGGATTTGCCCTCATCAGGCTCATACTTTCGCGTTTTTCACATACTTGTTGAACAGATCATGGGTTTTTTCTGGTTTGGGTCACGTAGTAGTGTGATACCACACTGAAACAGTCGATTAAACCTGGTTTCGATCAATATTTTAGAGGATAACGCATGTGAGGTCTAGGTTAGCCCTGGGATTTTCACTCATCAGACTCATACTTTCGCATTCTTCACATACTTGTTGAACTGATCCTGGGTTTTTTCTGGTTTGGATCACGTAGTAATGTGGTACCACACTGAAACAGTCGATTGAACCTGGTTTCGATCAATATTTTAGAGGATAACACAAGTTAAGTCTGGGATTGGTCTGGGATTTGACCTCATCAGACTCATACTTTCGCACACTTCACATACTCGTTGAACAGATCCTGGGTTATTTTCTGGTTTGGATCACATAGTAATGTGGTACCACACTGAAACAGTCGATTAAACCAGGTTTCGATCAATATTTTAGAGGATAACGCATGTTAGGTCTAGGTTAGGCCTGTGATTTGCCCTCATCAGACACATACTTTCGCATTCTCCACATACTTGTTGAACAGATCCTGGGTTTTTTGAGGTCTGGATCACGTAGTAATGTGGTACCACACTGAAACATTCAATTAAACCTGGTCTTCATAAATATTTTAGAGGATAACGCATGTTAGGTCTGGGTTAGGTCTAGGATTTGCCCTCATCAGGCTCATACTTTCGCATATTTCTCATACTTGATGGCTAGATCCAGGGCTTTTTCTGGATTGGATCACGTGGTAATGTGGTACCACACTGGAACAGTAAATGAAACGCAGTTGCGATCGCTATTTTAGAGGATAACGCATGTTAGGTCTAAGTTAGGCCTGGGATTTGCCCTCATCAGACATATACTTTCGCATTCTTCACATACTTGTTGAACGTATCCTGGGTTTTTTCTGGTTTGGATCACGTAGTAATGTGGTACCACACTGAAACAGTCGATTAAACCTGGTTTCGATCAATATTTTTGAGAATTACTCATGTTAGGTCTAGGTTAGGTCTGGGATTTGCTCTCATCAGGCTCGTACATTCGCAAATTTCTCATACTTGATGGACTGATTCTGTGCTTTTTCTGGTTTGGATCCCGTAGTAATGTGGTACCACACTGAAACTGTCCATTAAACCTGGTTTCGATCAATATTTTTGAGGATAACGCAAGTTATGTCTAGGTTAAGCCTGTGATTTGCCCTCATCAGACACATACGTTCGCATTCTTCACATACTTGTTGAACGGATCCTGGGTATTTTTCTGGTTTGGATCACGTAGTGATGTGGTACCACACTGAAACAGTCCATTAAACCTGGTTTCGATCAATATTTTAGAGGATAACGCATGTTATGTCTAGGTTAGGCCTGTGATTTGCCCTCATCAGACACATACTTTCGCATTCTCCACATACTTGTTGAACAGATCCTGGGTTTTTTCAGGTTTGGATCACGTAGTAATGTGGTACCACACTGAAACATTCAATTAAACCTGGTCTTGATAAATATTTTAGAGGATAACGCATGTTAGGTCTGGGTTAGGTCTAGGATTTGCCCACATCAGGCTCATACTTTCGCATATCTCTCATACTTGATGGCTAGACCCAGGGCTTTTTCTGGATTGGATCACGTAGTAATGTGGTACCACACTGAAACAGTCGATTAAACCTGGTTTCGATCAATATTTTAGAGGATAACGCACGTTATGTCTAGGTTAGGCCTGTGATTTGCCCTCATCAGACACATACTTTCGCATTCTCCACATACTTGTTGAACAGATCCTGTGTTTCTTCAGGTTAGGATCACGTAGTAATGTGGTACCACACTGAAACATTCAATTAAACCTGGTCTTGATAAATATTTTAGAGGATAACGCATGTTAGGTCTGGGTTAGGTCTAGGATTTGCCCACATCAGGCTCATACTTTCGCATATTTCTCATACTTGATGGCTAGACGCAGGGCTTTTTCTGGATTGGATCACGTAGTGTTGTGGTACCACACTGAAACAGTCGACTAAACCTGGTTTCGATCAATATTTTAGAGGATAACGCAAGTTAAGTCTGGGATTGGTCTGAGATTTGACCTCATCAGACTCATACTTTCGCACACTTCACATACTCGTTGAACAGATCCTGGGTTATTTTCTGGTTTGGAACACATAGTAATGTGGTACCACACTGAAACAGTCGATTACACCAGGTTTCGATCAATATTTTTGAGGATAACGCATGTTAGGTCTAGGTTAGGCCTGGGATTTTCACTCATCAGGCTCATACTTTCGCGTTCTTCACATACTTGTTGAACGGATCCTGGGTTTTTTCTTGTTTGGATCATGTTGTAATGTGGGACCATACTGAAACAGTCGATTAAACCAAGTTTCGATCAATATTTTTCAGGATAACGCATGTTAGCTCTAGGTTAGGCCTGGGATTTTCACCCATCAGGCTCATACTTTCGCATTCTTCACATACTTGTTGAACGGATCCTGGGTTTTTTCTGGTTTGGATCACGTAGTAATGTGGTACCACACTGAAACATTCAATTAAACCTGGTCTTGATAAATATTTTAGAGGATAACGCATGTTAGGTCTGGGTTAGGTCTAGGATTTGCCCACATCAGGCTCATACTTTCGCATATCTCTCATACTTGATGGCTAGACCCAGGGCTTTTTCTGGATTGGATCACGTAGTAATGTGGTACCACACTGAAACAGTCGATTAAACCTGGTTTCGATCAATATTTTAGAGGATAACGCACGTTATGTCTAGGTTAGGCCTGTGATTTGCCCTCATCAGACACATACTTTCGCATTCTCCACATACTTGTTGAACAGATCCTGTGTTTCTTCAGGTTAGGATCACGTAGTAATGTGGTACCACACTGAAACATTCAATTAAACCTGGTCTTGATAAATATTTTAGAGGATAACGCTTGTTAGGTCTGGGTTAGGTCTAGGATTTGCCCACATCAGGCTCATACTTTCGCATATTTCTCATACTTGATGGCTAGACGCAGGGCTTTTTCTGGATTGGATCACGTAGTGTTGTGGTACCACACTGAAACAGTCGACTAAACCTGGTTTCGATCAATATTTTAGAGGATAACGCAAGTTAAGTCTGGGATTGGTCTGAGATTTGACCTCATCAGACTCATACTTTCGCACACTTCACATACTCGTTGAACAGATCCTGGGTTATTTTCTGGTTTGGAACACATAGTAATGTGGTACCACACTGAAACAGTCGATTACACCAGGTTTCGATCAATATTTTTGAGGATAACGCATGTTAGGTCTAGGTTAGGCCTGGGATTTTCACTCATCAGGCTCATACTTTCGCGTTCTTCACATACTTGTTGAACGGATCCTGGGTTTTTTCTTGTTTGGATCATGTTGTAATGTGGGACCATACTGAAACAGTCGATTAAACCAAGTTTCGATCAATATTTTTCAGGATAACGCATGTTAGCTCTAGGTTAGGCCTGGGATTTTCACCCATCAGGCTCATACTTTCGCATTCTTCACATACTTGTTGAACGGATCCTGGGTTTTTTCTGGTTTGGATCACGTAGTAATGTGGTACCACACTGAAACAGTCGATTAAACCTGGTTTCGATCAATATTTTAGAGGATAACGCAAGTTAGGTCTGGGATAGGTCTGGGATTTGACCTCATCAGACTCATACTTTCGCACACGTCACATACTCGTTGAACAGATCCTGGGTTATTTTCTGGTTTGGATCACATAGTAATGTGGTACCACACTGAAACAATCAATTAAACCTGGTCTTGATAAATATTTTAGAGGATAACGCATGTTAGGTCTGGGTTAGGTCTAGGATTTGCCGTCATCAGGCTCATACTTTCGCATATTTCTCATACTTCATGGCTAGCTCCTGGGCTGTTTCTGGATTGTATCACGTAGTAATGTGGTACCACGCTGAAACTGTCAATTAAACCTGGTTTCAATCAATATTTTAGAGGATAACGCATGTTAGGCCTAGGTTAGGTCTGGGATTTGCTCACATCAGGCTCATACTTTCGCACACTTCGCATACTCGTTTGACAGATCCTGGATTATATTCTGGTTTGGATCGCATAGTAATTGCGGTGCCACACTGAAACAGTCGATTAAACCAAGTTTCGATTAATATTTTTCAGGATAACGCATGTTAGCTCTAGGTTAGGCCTGGGATTTTCACTCATCAGACTCATACTTTCGCAATCTTCACATACTTGTTGAGCGGATCATGGGTTTTTTCTGGTTTGGATCACGTAGTAATGTGGGACCACACTGAAACAATCAATTAAACCTGGTCTTGATAAATATTTTAGAGGATAACGCATGTTAGGTCTGGGATAGGTCGGGGATTTGCCCGCATCAGACTCATACTTTCGCACACTTCACATACTCGTTGAACAGATCCTGGGTTTTTTCTGGTTTGGATCACGTAGTAATGTGGAACCACACTGAAACATTCAATTAAACCTGGTCTTGATAAATATTTTAGAGGATAACGCATGTTAGGTCTGGGTTAGGTCTAGGATTAGCCCTCGTCAGGCTCATACTTTCGCATATTTCTCATACTTCATGGCTAGATCCTGGGCTATTTCTGGTTTGGATCACGTAGTAATGTGGTACCACACTGAAACAGTCGATTAAACCTGGTTTCGATCGATATTTTAGACGATAACGCAAGTTAGGTCTGGGATAGGTCTGGGATTTGACCTCATCAGACTCATACTTTCGCACACTTCACATACTCGTTGAACAGATCCTGGGTTATTTTCTGGTTTGGATCACACAGTAATGTGGTACCACACTGAAACAGTCGATTAAACCAGGTATCGATCAATATTTTAGAGAATAATTCATGTTAGGTCTAGGTTAGGTCTGGGATTTGCTCTCATCAGGCTCATTCTTTCGCATATTTCTCATACATGTTGAACAGATCCTGGGTTTTTTCTGGTTTGGATCACGTAGTAATGTGGGACCACACTGAAACAGTCAATTAAACCTGGTCTTGATAAATATTTTAGAGGATAACGCATGTTAGGTCTGGGTTAGGTCTAGGATTTGCCCTCATCAGGCTCTTACTTTCGCATATTTCTCATACTTCATGGCTAGATCCTGGGCTGTTTCTGGTTTGGATCACATAGCAATGTGGTACCACACTGGAACAGTCGATTAAACCAGGTTTCGATCAATATTTTTGAGGATAACGCATGTTATGTCTAGGTTAGGCCTGTGATTTGCCCTCATCAGACACATACTTTCGCATTCTCCACATACTTGTTGAACAGATCCTGGGTTTTTTCAGGTTTGGATCACGTAGTAATGTGGTACCACACTGAAACATTCAATTAAACCTGGTCTTGATAAATATTTTAGAGGATAACGCATGTTAGGTCTGGGTTAGGTCTAGGATTTGCCCACATCAGGCTCATACTTTCGCATATCTCTCATACTTGATGGCTAGACCCAGGGCTTTTTCTGGATTGGATCACGTAGTAATGTGGTACCACACTGAAACAGTCGATTAAACCTGGTTTCGATCAATATTTTAGAGGATAACGCACGTTATGTCTAGGTTAGGCCTGTGATTTGCCCTCATCAGACACATACTTTCACATTCTCCACATACTTGTTGAACAGATCCTGTGTTTCTTCAGGTTAGGATCACGTAGTAATGTGGTACCACACTGAAACATTCAATTAAACCTGGTCTTGATAAATATTTTAGAGGATAACGCATGTTAGGTCTGGGTTAGGTCTAGGATTTGCCCACATCAGGCTCATACTTTCGCATATTTCTCATACTTGATGGCTAGACGCAGGGCTTTTTCTGGATTGGATCACGTAGTGTTGTGGTACCACACTGAAACAGTCGACTAAACCTGGTTTCGATCAATATTTTAGAGGATAACGCAAGTTAAGTCTGGGATTGGTCTGAGATTTGACCTCATCAGACTCATACTTTCGCACACTTCACATACTCGTTGAACAGATCCTGGGTTATTTTCTGGTTTGGAACACATAGTAATGTGGTACCACACTGAAACAGTCGATTACACCAGGTTTCGATCAATATTTTTGAGGATAACGCATGTCAGGTCTAGGTTAGGCCTGGGATTTTCACTCATCAGGCTCATACTTTCGCGTTCTTCACATACTTGTTGAACGGATCCTGGGTTTTTTCTTGTTTGGATCATGTTGTAATGTGGGACCATACTGAAACAGTCGATTAAACCAAGTTTCGATCAATATTTTTCAGGATAACGCATGTTAGCTCTAGGTTAGGCCTGGGATTTTCACCCATCAGGCTCATACTTTCGCATTCTTCACATACTTGTTGAACGGATCCTGGGTTTTTTCTGGTTTGGATCACGTAGTAATGTGGTACCACACTGAAACAGTCGATTAAACCTGGTTTCGATCAATATTTTAGAGGATAACGCAAGTTAGGTCTGGGATAGGTCTGGGATTTGACCTCATCAGACTCATACTTTCGCACACGTCACATACTCGTTGAACAGATCCTGGGTTATTTTCTGGTTTGGATCACATAGTAATGTGGTACCACACTGAAACAATCAATTAAACCTGGTCTTGATAAATATTTTAGAGGTTAACGCATGTTAGGTCTGGGTTAGGTCTAGGATTTGCCGTCATCAGGCTCATACTTTCGCATATTTCTCATACTTGATGGCTAGCTCCTGGGCTGTTTCTGGATTGTATCACGTAGTAATGTGGTACCACGCTGAAACTGTCAATTAAACCTGGTTTCAATCAATATTTTAGAGGATAACGCATGTTAGGCCTAGGTTAGGTCTGGGATTTGCTCACATCAGGCTCATACTTTCGCACACTTCACATACTCGTTTGACAGATCCTGGATTATTTTCTGGTTTGGATCGCATAGTAATTGTGGTGCCACACTGAAACAGTCGATTAAACCAAGTTTCGATTAATATTTTTCAGGATAACGCATGTTAGCTCTAGGTTAGGCCTGGGATTTTCACTCATCAGACTCATACTTTCGCAATCTTCACATACTTGTTGAACGGATCATGGGTTTTTTCTGGTTTGGATCACGTAGTAATGTGGGACCACACTGAAACAATCAATTAAACCTGGTCTTGATAAATATTTTAGAGGATAACGCATGTTAGGTCTGGGATAGGTCGGAGGATTTGCCCGCATCAGACTCATACTTTCGCACACTTCACATACTCGTTGAACAGATCCTGGGTTTTTTCTGGTTTGGATCACGTAGTAATGTGGAACCACACTGAAACATTCAATTAAACCTGGTCTTGATAAATATTTTAGAGGATAACGCATGTTAGGTCTGGGTTAGGTCTAGGATTAGCCCTCGTCAGGCTCATACTTTCGCATATTTCTCATACTTCATGGCTAGATCCTGGGCTATTTCTGGTTTGGATCACGTAGTAATGTGGTACCACACTGAAACAGTCGATTAAACCTGGTTGCGATCGATATTTTAGAGGATAACGCAAGTTAGGTCTGGGACAGGTCTGGGATTTGACCTCATCAGACTCATACTTTCGCACACTTCACATACTCGTTGAACAGATCCTGGGTTATTTTCTGGTTTGGATCACACAGTAATGTGGTACCACACTGAAACAGTCGATTAAACCAGGTATCGATCAATATTTTAGAGAATAATTCATGTTAGGTCTAGGTTAGGTCTGGGATTTGCTCTCATCAGGCTCATTCTTTCGCATATTTCTCATACTTGTTGAACAGATCCTGGGTTTTTTCTGGTTTGGATCACGTAGTAATGTGGGACCACACTGAAACAGTCAATTAAACCTGGTCTTGATAAATATTTTAGAGGATAACGCATGTTAGGTCTGGGTTAGGTCTAGGATTTGCCCTCATCAGGCTCTTACTTTCGCATATTTCTCATACTTCATGGCTAGATCCTGGGCTGTTTCTGGTTTGGATCACATAGCAATGTGGTACCACACTGGAACAGTCGATTAAACCAGGTTTCGATCAATATTTTTGAGGATAACGCATGTTAGGTCTAGGTTAGGCCTGGGATTTTCACTCATCAGACTCATACTTTCGCATTCTTCACATACTTGTTGAACGGATCCTGGGGTTTTTCTGGTTTGGATCACGTAGTAATGTGGTACCACACTGAAACATTCGATTAAACCTGGTTTCGATCATTATTTTAGAGGATAACGCAAGTTAGGTCTGGGATGGGTCAGGGATTTGACCTCATCAGACTCATAATTTCGCACACTTCACATACTCCTCGAACAGATCCTGGGTTATTTTCTGGTTTGGATCACATAGTAATGTGGTACCACACTGAAACAGTCGATTAAACCTGGTTTCGATCAATATTTTAGAGAACAATTTATGTTAGGTCTAGGTTAGGCCCGGGATTTGCCCTCATCAGGGTCATACTTTCGCGATTTTCACATACTTGTTGAACAGATCCTGGGTTTTTTCTAGTTTGGATCACGTAGTAATGTGGTACCACACTGAAACAGTCCATTAAACCTGGCTTCGATCAATATTTTAGAGAATAATTCATGTTAGGTCTAGGTTAGGTCTGGGATTTGCTCTCATCAGGCTCATTCATTCGCATATTTCTCATACTTTATGGCTAGATCCTGGGCTTTTTCTGGATTGCATCACGTAGTAATGAAGTACAACACTGAAACAGTCAATTAAACCTGGTTTCCATCTATATCTTAGAGGACAACGCAAGTTAGGTCTGGGATAGGTCTGGAATTTGCCCTCATCAGGCTCATACTTTCGCGTTTTTCACATACTTTTTGAACAGATCCTGGGTTTTTTCTGGTTTGGATCACGTAGTAATGTGGGACCACACTTTTTTTTTTTTTTTTTTTTTTTTTTTGTCGGGGTGAAAATCTTCGAAAGACTCCCTCCCACCTCCTTGGGGAGAGGTGGGAGGGGTGTGTGGGATTCCCCGCGCCCGTACAACGACAGGCGCGGGACCTACCCACTAAAAACCCCACGGTGACCCTTCGGCACGCTTTGGGAGGATACCGGGAATCGCTCGAAGCATTCTTCCGGTATCCTCCCCGTGCCCGCGCTTTCGCGCCCATCCCCCGGGGGGACAATCGGTCCCCCCAGTAGACACACTGCCTCATAGCGGCGGGACGGGGTCACTCCATCCCGCCGCTATCCGTCCCGGGGCCGCGTTTAGTGGCGGCTGCGAGCCCCAACTCGCAACCGCCCGCGACCCCGTTTCCACCCCTCGGCGGCCGGGCGTTCATGGCCGCACCAGACCGCCGAGGGTGCCTCCCCTTGCGTCGGACCGGTAGGGGGAGGCACTCCTACCCCCAACCGGTCCGACCCGGCGCCGCCTGGCGGGAGGAGGGTCCCCTCAGGACCCCCCTCCCAGCCTAGGTCATCCGCCACGCCGAGGCGGCCGCCCGCGACGCCTCGCGACCGGGCGACGACCTCGGGCCACCGCACGGGCGCGAGCTTCAGCACGCCGCTGAAGCTCGCGCTCCCTCCCCGCGGCCTCCTTCTGCAACATTACGTTCTCGCAGAAGGAGGCCACGGCCCTCCACTTCTCCTCGCTGCCGAGCATGGCGCGCACCACGCCCGGCAGCGAGACATCCCGCCCGACGACGCCGACCAGGACACAGAGCTCCCCCTCCCACGCGGGGCATACCTCCAGGGTATGATCCGCCGTGTCCTGCTCAGCGTCGCAGTGGCGGCAACGCGCCGTCGGCTCCTTCCCTATCCGGCACAGGTATCTTCCGAAGCTGCCATGCCCGGAAAATACCTGTGCCAGCCGGTAGGTGAGGCTGCCATGGCCTCTGTCCAGCCACTCCTTCAGGAATGGCCGAACAGCCCCGACAGTCCGGTGCCCCGCGGTTGGCAGAGCCAGCCGCTCCTGCCACGCGAGCAACACGGACTGCCGGGCCTGGCGCTTCAAATCGCCCCAAGCAGGTTCCTGCCCGCCCGGGACCGCCCCCACCCCCGCGCGACGGTCGACGCGGTGCCAGTACATCACCGCGTGCGACCGCGCGAGCAGGTCCATGGGCGGCATCCCCGCTAGAACCGTCGCCGCCTCATGTGACACGGTCCGATACCCGCGGACGACCCTGAGCGCCATGCGCCTCTGCACCCGTCGCAGCATAGTCATGCTGCGCCGGGAGGCAGCCAGGTCGTCCGCCCAGACGGTGGCCCCGTATAGGGCCACCGACTGGACCATTGCCACATAGAGGCGACGAACTCGGCCCGCCGGGCCCCCCAGGTTGGGCAGGATCCGGCCCAGAGCCGCAACCATCCTTTCCAACCGGGGGACCAGGCGGCGGAAATGCTCCTCGAAACGCCAGTGGCTATCGAGGATCAGCCCTAGATACCTGATCTGGGGCTTCACCTCGATGTCAGCCCCACCCACCCGGATCAGAGGGGGTGGCGGATCCTGCCGAGGTGAATGAAACGCAATCACCTCGGTCTTATGGACCGCCACCGTCATCCCCATCCCCCTGATCCGGTCGACGACGCGTTGCGACCCCTCCTCCGCGCGACGCATGGCCCTCCCCCAGTGCGCCCCGACGGCCAGCACCAGTGTGTCATCCGCATAACACACCGTGCTGACGCCGTCGGGGAGGCCGGCCCGCAACACCGAGTCGTACGCGATGTTCCACAGGATTGGCCCGAGGACCAACCCCTGCGGAACACCGCAGTACACCTCCCTCCGCATATCACCATCCCGGCCCGGATACTCGATCCACCTGCCGCGGAGATAATCCCCGACGACCGCCCTGAGACAAGGGGGGACTCGATGATATTCGAGTCCCCTCCTTATCTCTTTCCAGGGGAGGGTGTTAAAGGCATTGGCAATATCCAAGGATACTGCCAATGCCACCCCTCCCCGGGAGACGGCCGCCTCCGAGAGGGCCCTCACACGACCTATCGCGTCGATAGTCGATCGGCCCCCCCGGAAACCGAACTGGCAGTCGGCCAGATCGGGATCACCCCGCGACAGGTGCTCGACGAGGCGGGCAGCAATCACGCGCTCGAAGAGCTTGCCCACCTCGTCGAGGAGACAAATGGGCCGGTATGCGGAGGGAGACTCCGCGGGCCGACCCTCCTTCCGGAGGAGGACCATACTCGCCACCTTCCAACTGGGGGGGAATCGCCCGTCCCTCAGGTAGCGGTCGAACAACCGCCTGAGGTCGGCCCCAAGGACGCCCTGGGTCAAGACCCAAACCCGGCCGGGCACACCATCCGGACCCGGGGCCGTGTTACGAACCCCGAGCCGTCTAATGGCCGCTGCCAGCTCCTCCTGCGTGACCCCCAGCTCGGCCGTCCACTCCACTGGGACAGCCGCCGCCGCCGGAGGACGCGGTCCCCTCTCCCCAATTGGGAAGAGTGTATTGACACGTCCTCCTGCAGCCGGGGGTCAAGACCCTCGGTGACGGGGGGCGCCCACGAGCGGAGCTTATTCAACACCACCTTATATGGGCGCCCCCATGGATCGTCATCAAGGGTCTGGAGGAGCTCCTTCCATGCCTGGGTCTTGGCCCGTTTGATGGCGACCTGCAGAGCAACCCGCGCCACGCGGTGTGCTCCATACAGGTCATCAGCTGCCCTCGCTCGCGCCACGCCGTCGCCTGTACGTTGACGACGGCGCGCGCGGGTGTACTGGCGTCGGGCGCGGACAGTCGCGACTCGCAACTCCGCGATCGCGTCCGACCACCAGTACACCGCCCGGCGAGGAAAAGCCCGCCCGACCCGAGGCATCGCCGCGTCGCAAATACCCGCGACCAATGCTCCGAGCCGGGCGACCTCCTCCTCTATGCTCGGCAACTCGGCCGCTCCCTGCGGCCAAGTTGCAGCGAGGGCAGCTGCCATCAGGGCGTCCTTGTCCAGGCGCCGAAGCGCCCAGCGGCGTGGTGGGGTGCCACGCAGGCGGCCGTGTCGGGATGCACTCGCGGCGGCAGAGACCTCCATCCGGATGTACCGGTGATCGGAGAGTGTCTCTGCCCCCGCGACCACGTGCCAACCCGACACCATGCGCACGGCGTTGGGGGTCGCGAATCCAACATCCACGATGGACCCCCCATATCGCCGCACGCATGTGTGCTCCGACCCCCGGTTCAATACCCGGAGGTCGAGCCCCGCCGCCCAATCGCCCAGGATCCCGCCGCGAACGGAGGTCCTGGGGGATCCCCAAGCCACCGACTTGGCATTAAAATCCCCCAGGACCAGCACCGGCCGGGCCGCGTAGCGCTGCACGCATGCCGCGACCTCGGCCAAGTACAGCTCGAACGCAGCGTGACCGCTACGGGGCGAAATGTAGCACCCCACCACAGCGACTCCCCCCCAGTCCACGGCGACGAATCCCCGACCGCGCTCCAACAAGGAGAACGGTGGGGACCCGTCGCCTCCTCCCCATACCGTCGCCACCAAGCCGTCCGCGTCGCCCACCCAATGAGGGTGATCAGGGACGCGGTACGGCTCGGCGGCGACCGCCAGGCCAACCCCCCACTCCGCGAGGACTTGGGACATCAAGTCCTGTGCCGCGCGGCAGTGGTTGAGGTTGGCCTGGAGGAGGAGGCGGGGCGGCATTAATTAATGGCCGCGCCAGCCTCCTCCCGGCCGTCCGTCCCCGTAGCACCGTCCACCACCATGGAGGACGATGCCACCGCCCTCGGCACCGGAGCCGGTGCAGCCCGCCTCTTCCTCTCCTTCCGGGAGGGGGGGAGCACTTCTTGCTCCCCACCCTGTGATCGGCTGGCCTCCCCATGTCCGCACACAGCGGGCAGTGGGGGGCCGCCGAGCACTGGCTCGCACGGTGCTCTTTGGCACCGCAGCGGTAACACTGACCGCTGCGGTCCACCGGCGAGGTGCACCACTGCCTCACGTGCCCCAATTCGAGGCAGCGGTGACACTGGAGCGGGCGCGGCGCGAGGATTTCCACTCGCGCCGAAACCCACCCCACCAACACCCTCCCGGATTCCGCCACCTTACGGGCGGCATGTGGGACCACACTGAAACAATCAATTAAACCTGGTCTTGATAAATATTTTAGAGGATAACGCATGTTAGGTCTGGGATAGGTCGGGGATTTGCCCTCATCAGACTCATACTTTCGCACACTTCACATACTCGTTGAACAGATCCTGGGTTTTTTCTGGTTTGGATCACGTAGTAATGTGGAACCACACTGAAACAATCAATTAAACCTGGTCTTCATAAATATTTTAGAGGATAACGCATGTTAGGTCTGGGTAAGGTCTAGGATTTGCCCTCGTCAGGCTCATACTTTCGCATATTTCTCATACTTCATGGCTAGATCCTGGGCTATTTCTGGATTAGATCACGTAGTAATGTGGTACCACACTGAAACAGTCAATTAAACCTGGTTTCCATCAATATCTTAAAGGACAACCCAAGTTAGGTCTGGGATAGGTCTTGGATTTGCCCTCATCAGGCTCATACTTTCGCGTTTTTCACATACTTGTTGAACAGATCCTGGGTTTTTTCTGGTTTGGATCACGTAGTAATGTGGTACCACACTGAAACAGTCGATTAAACCTGGTTTCGATCAGTATTTCAGAGGATAACGCAGGTTAAGTCTGGGATAGGTCTGGGATTTGACCTCATCAGACTCATACTTTCGCGTTTTTCACATACTTGTTGAACAAGATCCTGGGTTTTTTCTGGTTTGGATCACGTAGTAGTGTGGTACCACACTGATACAATCAATTAAACCTGGTCTTGATAAATATTTTAGAGGATAACGCATGTTAGGTCTGGGTTAGGTCTAGGATTTGCCCACATCAGGCTCATTCTTTCGCATATTTCTCAAACTTGATGGCTAGATCCTGGGCTTTTTCTGGATTGCATCACGTAGTAATGTGGTACCACACTGAAACATTCAATTAAACCTGGTCTTGATAAATATTTTAGAGGATAACGCATGATAGGTCTGGGATAGGTCTAGGATTTGCCCTCATCAGGCACATACTTTCGCATATTTCTCATACTTCATGGCTAGATCCTGGGCTTTTTCTGGATTGCATCACGTAGTAATGAATTACAACACTGAATCAGTCAATTAAACCTGGTTTCCATCAATATCTTAGAGGACAACGCAAGTTAGGTCTGGGATAGGTCTTGGACTTGCCCTCATCAGGCTCATACTTTCGCGTTTTTCACATACTTGTTGAACAGATCCTGGGTTTTTTCTGGTTTGGATCACGTAGTAATGTGTGTCCACACTGAAACAATCAATTAAACCTGGTCTTGATAAATATTTTAGAGGATAACGCATTTTAGGTCCGGGATAGGTCTGGGATTTGCCCTCATCAGACTCATACTTTCGCACACTTCACATACTCGTTGAACGGATCCTGGGTTTTTTCTGGTTTGGATCACGTAGTAGTGTGGTACCACACTGAAACAGTCCATTAAACCTGGTTTGGATCAATATTTTAGAGGATAACGCATGTTAGGTCTAGGTTAGCTCTGGGATTTTCACTCATCAGACTCATACTTTCGCATTCTTCACATACTTGTTGAACTGATCCTGGGTTTTTTCTGGTTTGGATCACGTAGTAATGTGGTACCACACTGAAACAGTCGATTAAACCTGGTTTCGATCAATATTTTAGAGGATAACGCAAGTTAGGTCTGGGATAGGTCTGGGATTTGACCTCATCAGACTCACACTTTCGCACACTTCACATACTCGTTGAACAGATCCTGGGTTATTTTCTGGTTTGGATCACATAGTAATGTGGTACCACACTGAAACAGTCGATTAAACCAGGTTTCGATCAATCTTTTAGAGAATAATTCATGTGATGTCTAGGTTAGGTCTGGGATTTGCTCTCATCAGGCTCATTCTTTCGCATATTTCTCATACATGTTGAACAGATCCTGGGTTTTTTCTGGTTTGGATCACGTAGTAATGAGGGACCACACTGAAACAATCAATTAAACCTGGTCTTGATAAATATTTTAGAGGATAACGCATGTTAGGTCTGGGTTAGGTCTAGGATTTGCCCTCATCAGGCTCATACATTCGCATATTTCTCATACTCCATGGCTAGATCCTGGGCTGTTTCTGGATTGTACCACGTAGTAATGGGGTACCACGCTGAAACAGTCAATTAAACCTGGTTTCAATCAATATTTTAGAGGATAACGCATGTTAGGCCTAGGTTAGGTCTGGGATTTTCACTGATCAGACTCATACTTTCGCATTCTTCACATACTTGTTAACGGATCCTGGGTTTTTTCTGGTTTGGATCACGTAGTAATGTGGGGCCACACTGAAACAGTCCATTAAACCAGGTTTCGCTCAATATTTTAGAGGATAACGCATATTAGGTCTAGGTTAGGTCTGGGAATTACTCTCATCAGGCTCATTCTTTCGCATATTTCTCATACTTGATGGCTAGATCCTGGGCTTTTTCTGGATTGCATCACGTAGTAATGTAGTACCACACAGAAACAGTCAATGAAACCTGGTTCTCATCAATATTTTAGAGGACAACGCAAGTTAGGTCTAAGTAAGGCCTGAGATTTTCACTGATCAGACTCATACTTTCGCATTCTTCACATACTTGTTGAACGGATCCTGGGTTTTTTCTGGTTTGGATCACGTAGTAATGTGGTACCACAATGAAACGGTCAATTAAACCTGGTTTCGATCAATATTTTTGAGGATAACGCAAGTTAGGTCTGGGATAGGCCTGGGATTTGCTCTCATCAGACTCATACTTTCGCACACTTCACATACTCGTTTGACAGATCCTGGGTTATTTTCTGGTTTGGATCACGCAGTAATGTGGGACCACACTGAAACAGTCAATTAAACCTGGTTTCGATCAATATTTTAGAGAATAATTCATGCTATGTCTAAGTTAGGTCTGGGATTTGCTCTCATCAGGCTCATTCTTTCGCATATTTCTCAGACTTGATGGCTAGATGCTGGGCTTTTTCTGGATTGCATCACGTAGTAATGAAGTACAACACTGAAACAGTCAATTAAACCTGGCTTCCATCATTATCTTAGAGGACAACGCAAGTTAGGTCTGGGATAGGTCTGCGATTTGCCCTCATCAGGCTCATACTTTCCGCGTTTTTCATATACTTGTTGAGCTGATCCTGGGTTTTTTCTGGTTTGGATCACGTAGTAGTGTGGGACCACACTGAAACAATCAATTAAACCTGATCTTGATAAATATTTTAGAGGATAACGCATGTTAGGTCTGGGATAGGTCTGGGATTTGCCCTCATCAGACTCATACTTTCGCATTCTTCACATACTTCTTGAACGGATCCTTGGTTTTTTCTGGTTTGGATCACGTAGTAATGTGGTACCACACTGAAACGGTCAATTAAACCTGGTTTCGATCAATATTTTAGAGGATAACGCAAGTTAGGTCTGGGATAGGTCTGGGATTTGCCCTCATCAGGCTCATACTTTCGCGTTTTTCACATACTTGTTGAACAGATCATGGGTTTTTTCTGGTTTGGGTCACGTAGTAGTGTGATACCACACTGAAACAGTCGATTAAACCTGGTTTCGATCAATATTTTAGAGGATAACGCATGTGAGGTCTAGGTTAGCCCTGGGATTTTCACTCATCAGACTCATACTTTCGCATTCTTCACATACTTGTTGAACTGATCCTGGGTTTTTTCTGGTTTGGATCACGTAGTAATGTGGTACCACACTGAAACAGTCGATTGAACCTGGTTTCGATCAATATTTTAGAGGATAACACAAGTTAAGTCTGGGATTGGTCTGGGATTTGACCTCATCAGACTCATACTTTCGCACACTTCACATACTCGTTGAACAGATCCTGGGTTATTTTCTGGTTTGGATCACATAGTAATGTGGTACCACACTGAAACAGTCGATTAAACCAGGTTTCGATCAATATTTTTGAGGATAACGCATGTTAGGTCTAGGTTAGGCCTGGGATTTTCACTCATCAGACTCATACTTTCGCATTCTTCACATACTTGTTGAACGGATCCTGGGTTTTTTCTGGTTTGGATCATGTAGTAATGTGGGACCACACTGAAAGAGTCAATTAAACCTGGTTTCGATCAATATTTTAGAGAATAATTCATGTTAGGTCTAGGTTAGGTCTGGGATTTGCTCTCATCAGGCTCATACTTTCGCACACTTCACATAATCGTTTGACAGATCCTGGGTTATTTTCTGGTTTGGATCACGCAGTAATGTGGGACCACACTGAAACAGTCAATTAAACCTGGTTTCGATCAATATTCTAGAGAATAATTCATGTTATGTCTAGGTTAGGTCTGGGATTTGCTCTCATCAGGCTCATTCTTTCGCATATTTCTCATACTTGATGGCTAGATGCTGGGCTTTTTCTGGATTGCATCACGTAGTAATGAAGTACAACACTGAAACAGTCAACTAAACCTGGTTTCCATCATTATCTTAGAGGACAACGCAAGTTAGGTCTGGGATAGGTCTGAGATTTGCCCTCATCAGGCTCATACTTTCCGTGTTTTTCACATACTTGTTGAACAGATCCTGGGTTATTTTCTGGTTTGGATCACATAGTAATGTGGTACCACACTGAAACAGTCGATTAAACCTGATCTTGATAAATATTTTAGAGGATAACGCATGTTAGGTCTAGGTTAGGCCGAGGATTTTCACTCAGCAGGCTCATACTTTCGCATATTTCTCATACTTCATGGCTAGATCCTGGGCTGTTTCTGGATTGTACCACATAGTAATGTGGTACCACGCTGAAACAGTCGATTAAACCTGGTTTCGATCAATATTTTAGAGGATAACGCAATTTAAGTCTGGGATAGGTCTGGGATTTCACCTCATCAGACTCATACTTTCGCGTTATTCTCATACTTGTTGAACAGATCCGGGGTTTTTTCTGGTTTGGATCACGTAGTAGTGTGGTACCACACTGAAACAGTCCATTAAACTTGGTTGCGATCAATATTTTAGAGGATAACGCATGTTAGGTCTGGGTTAGGTCTACGATTTGCCCTCATCAGGCTCATACTTTCGCATATTTCTCATACTTCATGGCTGGATCCTGGGCTATTTCTGGATTGGATCACGTAGTAATGTGATACCACACTGAAACAGTCGATTAAACCTGGTTTCGATCAATATTTTAGAGGATAACGCAAGTTAAGTCTACGATTGGTCTGGGATTTGACCTCATCCGACTCATACTTTCGCACACTTCACATACTCGTTGAACAGATCCTGGGTTATTTTCTGGTTTGGATCACATAGTAATGTGGTACCACACTGAAACAGTCGATTATACCAGGTTTCGATCAATATTTTTGATGATAACGCATGTTAGGTCTAGGTTAGGCCTGGGCTTTTCACTCATCAGACTCATACTTTCGCATTCTTCACATACTTGTTGAATGGATCCTGGGTTTTTTCTGGATTGGATCACGTAGTAATGTGGGACCACACTGAAACAGTCCATTAAACCTGGTTTGGATCAATATTTTAGAGGATAACGCATGTTAGGTCTAGGTTAGGTCTGGGATTTTCACTCATCAGACTCATACTTTCGCATTCTTCACATACTTGTTGAACGGATCCTGGGTTTTTTCTGGTTTGGATCACGTAGTAATGTGGTACCACACTGAAACAGTCCATTAAACCTGGTTTCGATCATTATTTTAGAGGATAACGCAAGTTAGGTCTGGGATAGGTCTGGGATTTGACCTCATCAGACTCATACTTTCGCACACTTCACATACTCGTTGAACAGATCCTGGGTTATTTTCTGGTTTGGATCACGTAGTAATGTGGTACCACACTGAAACAATCAATTAAACCTGGTCTTGATAAATATTTTAGAGGATAACGCATGTTAGGTCTGGGTTATGTCTAAGATTTGCCGTCATCAGGCTCATACTTTCGCATATTTCTCATACTTCATGGCTAGATCCTGGGCTGTTTCTGGATTGTATCACGTAGTAATGTGGTACCACGCTGAAACAGTCAATTAAACCTGGTTTCAATCAATATTTTAGAGGATAACGCATGTTAGGCCTAGGTTAGGTCTGGGATTTGCTCTCATCAGGCTCATACTTTCGCACACTTCACATACTCGTTTGACAGATCCTGGGTTATTTTCTGGTTTGGATCACATAGTAATGTGGTACCACACTGAAACAGTCGATTATACCAGGTTTCGATCAATATTTTTGAGGATAACGCATGTTAGGTCTAGGTTAGGCCTGGGCTTTTCACTCATCAGACTCATACTTTCGCATTCTTCACATACTTGTTGAACGGATCCTGGGTTTTTTCTGGTTTGGATCACGTAGTAATGTGGGACCACACTGAAACAGTCCATTAAACCTGGTTTGGATCAATATTTTAGAGGATAACGCATGTTAGGTCTAGGTTAGGTCTGGTATTTTCACTCATCAGACTCATACTTTCGCATTCTTCACATACTTGTTGAACGGATCCTGGGTTTTTTCTGGTTTGGATCACATAGTAATGTGGTACCACACTGAAACAGTCGATTAAACCAGGTTTCGATCAATATTTTAGAGAATAATTCATGTTAGGTCTAGGTTAGGTCTGGGATTTGCTCTCATCAGGCTCATTCTTTCGCATATTTCTCATACATGTTGAACAGATCCTGGGTTTTTTCTGGTTTGGATCACGTAGTAATGTGGGACCACACTGAAACAATCAATTAAACCTGGTCTTGACAAATATTTTAGAGGATAACGCATGTTAGGTCTGGGTTAGGTCTGGGATTTGCTCTCATCAGGCTCATTCTTTCGCATATTTCTCATACTAGATGGCTAGATCCTGGGCTTTTTCTGGATTGCATCACGTAGTAATGAAGTACAACACTGAAACAGTCAATTAAACCTGGTTTCCATCAATATCTTAGAGGACAACGCAAGTTAGGTCTGGGATATGTCTGGGATTTGCCCTCATCAGGGTCATACTTTCGCGTTTTTCACATACTTGTTGAACGGATCCTGGGTTTTTTCTGGTTTGGATCACGTAGTAATGTGGTACCACACTGAAACAGTCGATTAAACCTGGTTTCGATCAATATTTTAGAGGATAACGCAAGTTAGGTCTGGGATGGGTCAGGCAATTGACCTCATCAGACTCATAATTTCGCACACTTCACATACTCCTTGAACAGATCCTGGGTTATTTTCTGGTTTGGATCACATAGTAATGTGGTACCACACTGAAACAGTCGATTAAACCAGGTTTCGATCAATATTTTAGAGGATAACGCATGTTAGGTCTAGGTTAGGCCTGCGATTTTCACTCATCAGACTCATACTTTCGCATTCTTCACATACTTGTTGAACACATCCTGGGCTATTTCTGGATTGGATCACGTAGTAAAGTGGTACCACACTGAAACATTCAATGAAACCTGGTCTGGATAAATATTTTAGAGGATAACGCATCTTAGGTCTGGGTTAGGCCCGGGATTTGCCCACATCAGGCTCATACCTTCGCATATTTCTCATACTTGATGGCTAGACCCAGGGCTTTTTCTGGATTGGATCAGGTAGTAATGTGGTACCACACTGAAACAGTCGATTAAACCTGGTTTCGATCAATATTTTTGAGAATTACTCATGTTAGGTCTAGGTTAGGTCTGGGATTTGCTCTCATCAGGCTTGTACATTCGCAAATTTCTCATACTTGATGGACTGATTCTGTGCTTTTTCTGGTTTGGATCCCGTAGTAATGTGGTACCACACTGAAACTGTCCATTAAACCTGGTTTCGATCAATATTTTTGAGGATAACGCAAGTTATGTCTAGGTTAAGCCTGTGATTTGCCCTCATCAGACACATACGTTCGCATTCTTCACATACTTGTTGAACGGATCCTGGGTATTTTTCTGGTTTGGATCACGTAGTGATGTGGTACCACACTGAAACAGTCCATTAAACCTGGTTTCGATCAATATTTTAGAGGATAACGCATGTTATGTCTAGGTTAGGCCTGTGATTTGCCCTCATCAGACACATACTTTCGCATTCTCCACATACTTGTTGAACAGATCCTGGGTTTTTTCAGGTTTGGATCACGTAGTAATGTGGTACCACACTGAAACATTCAATTAAACCTGGTCTTGATAAATATTTTAGAGGATAACGCATGTTAGGTCTGGGTTAGGTCTAGGATTTGCCCACATCAGGCTCATACTTTCGCATATCTCTCATACTTGATGGCTAGACCCAGGGCTTTTTCTGGATTGGATCACGTAGTAATGTGGTACCACACTGAAACAGTCGATTAAACCTGGTTTCGATCAATATTTTAGAGGATAACGCACGTTATGTCTAGGTTAGGCCTGTGATTTGCCCTCATCAGACACATACTTTCGCGTTCTTCACATACTTGTTGAACGGATCCTGGGTTTTTTCTTGTTTGGATCATGTTGTAATGTGGGACCATACTGAAACAGTCGATTAAACCAAGTTTCGATCAATATTTTTCAGGATAACGCATGTTAGCTCTAGGTTAGGCCTGGGATTTTCACCCATCAGGCTCATACTTTCGCATTCTTCACATACTTGTTGAACGGATCCTGGGTTTTTTCTGGTTTGGATCACGTAGTAATGTGGTACCACACTGAAACATTCAATTAAACCTGGTCTTGATAAATATTTTAGAGGATAACGCATGTTAGGTCTGGGTTAGGTCTAGGATTTGCCCACATCAGGCTCATACTTTCGCATATCTCTCTTACTTGATGGCTAGACCCAGGGCTTTTTCTGGATTGGATCACGTAGTAATGTGGTACCACACTGAAACAGTCGATTAAACCTGGTTTCGATCAATATTTTAGAGGATAACGCACGTTATGTCTAGGTTAGGCCTGTGATTTGCCCTCATCAGACACATACTTTCGCATTCTCCACATACTTGTTGAACAGATCCTGTGTTTCTTCAGGTTAGGATCACGTAGTAATGTGGTACCACACTGAAACATTCAATTAAACCTGGTCTTGATAAATATTTTAGAGGATAACGCATGTTAGGTCTGGGTTAGGTCTAGGATTTGCCCACATCAGGCTCATACTTTCGCATATTTCTCATACTTGATGGCTAGACGCAGGGCTTTTTCTGGATTGGATCACGTAGTGTTGTGGTACCACACTGAAACAGTCGACTAAACCTGGTTTCGATCAATATTTTAGAGGATAACGCAAGTTAAGTCTGGGATTGGTCTGAGATTTGACCTCATCAGACTCATACTTTCGCACACTTCACATACTCGTTGAACAGATCCTGGGTTATTTTCTGGTTTGGAACACATAGTAATGTGGTACCACACTGAAACAGTCGATTACACCAGGTTTCGATCAATATTTTTGAGGATAACGCATGTTAGGTCTAGGTTAGGCCTGGGATTTTCACTCATCAGGCTCATACTTTCGCGTTCTTCACATACTTGTTGAACGGATCCTGGGTTTTTTCTTGTTTGGATCATGTTGTAATGTGGGACCATACTGAAACAGTCGATTAAACCAAGTTTCGATCAATATTTTTCAGGATAACGCATGTTAGCTCTAGGTTAGGCCTGGGATTTTCACCCATCAGGCTCATACTTTCGCATTCTTCACATACTTGTTGAACGGATCCTGGGTTTTTTCTGGTTTGGATCACGTAGTAATGTGGTACCACACTGAAACAGTCGATTAAACCTGGTTTCGATCAATATTTTAGAGGATAACGCAAGTTAGGTCTGGGATAGGTCTGGGATTTGACCTCATCAGACTCATACTTTCGCACACGTCACATACTCGTTGAACAGATCCTGGGTTATTTTCTGGTTTGGATCACATAGTAATGTGGTACCACACTGAAACAATCAATTAAACCTGGTCTTGATAAATATTTTAGAGGATAACGCATGTTAGGTCTGGGTTAGGTCTAGGATTTGCCGTCATCAGGCTCATACTTTCGCATATTTCTCATACTTCATGGCTAGCTCCTGGGCTGTTTCTGGATTGTATCACGTAGTAATGTGGTACCACGCTGAAACTGTCAATTAAACCTGGTTTCAATCAATATTTTAGAGGATAACGCATGTTAGGCCTAGGTTAGGTCTGGGATTTGCTCACATCAGGCTCATACTTTCGCACACTTCGCATACTCGTTTGACAGATCCTGGATTATATTCTGGTTTGGATCGCATAGTAATTGTGGTGCCACACTGAAACAGTCGATTAAACCAAGTTTCGATTAATATTTTTCAGGATAACGCATGTTAGCTCTAGGTTAGGCCTGGGATTTTCACTCATCAGACTCATACTTTCGCAATCTTCACATACTTGTTGAGCGGATCATGGGTTTTTTCTGGTTTGGATCACGTAGTAATGTGGGACCACACTGAAACAATCAATTAAACCTGGTCTTGATAAATATTTTAGAGGATAACGCATGTTAGGTCTGGGATAGGTCGGGGATTTGCCCGCATCAGACTCATACTTTCGCACACTTCACATACTCGTTGAACAGATCCTGGGTTTTTTCTGGTTTGGATCACGTAGTAATGTGGAACCACACTGAAACATTCAATTAAACCTGGTCTTGATAAATATTTTAGAGGATAACGCATGTTAGGTCTGGGTTAGGTCTAGGATTTGCCCTCATCAGGCTCTTACTTTCGCATATTTCTCATACTTCATGGCTAGATCCTGGGCTGTTTCTGGTTTGGATCACATAGCAATGTGGTACCACACTGGAACAGTCGATTAAACCAGGTTTCGATCAATATTTTTGAGGATAACGCATGTTATGTCTAGGTTAGGCCTGTGATTTGCCCTCATCAGACACATACTTTCGCATTCTCCACATACTTGTTGAACAGATCCTGGGTTTTTTCAGGTTTGGATCACGTAGTAATGTGGTACCACACTGAAACATTCAATTAAACCTGGTCTTGATAAATATTTTAGAGGATAACGCATGTTAGGTCTGGGTTAGGTCTAGGATTTGCCCACATCAGGCTCATACTTTCGCATATCTCTCATACTTGATGGCTAGACCCAGGGCTTTTTCTGGATTGGATCACGTAGTAATGTGGTACCACACTGAAACAGTCGATTAAACCTGGTTTCGATCAATATTTTAGAGGATAACGCACGTTATGTCTAGGTTAGGCCTGTGATTTGCCCTCATCAGACACATACTTTCACATTCTCCACATACTTGTTGAACAGATCCTGTGTTTCTTCAGGTTAGGATCACGTAGTAATGTGGTACCACACTGAAACATTCAATTAAACCTGGTCTTGATAAATATTTTAGAGGATAACGCATGTTAGGTCTGGGTTAGGTCTAGGATTTGCCCACATCAGGCTCATACTTTCGCATATTTCTCATACTTGATGGCTAGACGCAGGGCTTTTTCTGGATTGGATCACGTAGTGTTGTGGTACCACACTGAAACAGTCGACTAAACCTGGTTTCGATCAATATTTTAGAGGATAACGCAAGTTAAGTCTGGGATTGGTCTGAGATTTGACCTCATCAGACTCATACTTTCGCACACTTCACATACTCGTTGAACAGATCCTGGGTTATTTTCTGGTTTGGAACACATAGTAATGTGGTACCACACTGAAACAGTCGATTACACCAGGTTTCGATCAATATTTTTGAGGATAACGCATGTTAGGTCTAGGTTAGGCCTGGGATTTTCACTCATCAGGCTCATACTTTCGCGTTCTTCACATACTTGTTGAACGGATCCTGGGTTTTTTCTTGTTTGGATCATGTTGTAATGTGGGACCATACTGAAACAGTCGATTAAACCAAGTTTCGATCAATATTTTTCAGGATAACGCATGTTAGCTCTAGGTTAGGCCTGGGATTTTCACCCATCAGGCTCATACTTTCGCATTCTTCACATACTTGTTGAACGGATCCTGGGTTTTTTCTGGTTTGGATCACGTAGTAATGTGGTACCACACTGAAACAGTCGATTAAACCTGGTTTCGATCAATATTTTAGAGGATAACGCAAGTTAGGTCTGGGATAGGTCTGGGATTTGACCTCATCAGACTCATACTTTCGCACACGTCACATACTCGTTGAACAGATCCTGGGTTATTTTCTGGTTTGGATCACATAGTAATGTGGTACCACACTGAAACAATCAATTAAACCTGGTCTTGATAAATATTTTAGAGGTTAACGCATGTTAGGTCTGGGTTAGGTCTAGGATTTGCCGTCATCAGGCTCATACTTTCGCATATTTCTCATACTTGATGGCTAGCTCCTGGGCTGTTTCTGGATTGTATCACGTAGTAATGTGGTACCACGCTGAAACTGTCAATTAAACCTGGTTTCAATCAATATTTTAGAGGATAACGCATGTTAGGCCTAGGTTAGGTCTGGGATTTGCTCACATCAGGCTCATACTTTCGCACACTTCACATACTCGTTTGACAGATCCTGGATTATTTTCTGGTTTGGATCGCATAGTAATTGTGGTGCCACACTGAAACAGTCGATTAAACCAAGTTTCGATTAATATTTTTCAGGATAACGCATGTTAGCTCTAGGTTAGGCCTGGGATTTTCACTCATCAGACTCATACTTTCGCAATCTTCACATACTTGTTGAACGGATCATGGGTTTTTTCTGGTTTGGATCACGTAGTAATGTGGGACCACACTGAAACAATCAATTAAACCTGGTCTTGATAAATATTTTAGAGGATAACGCATGTTAGGTCTGGGATAGGTCGGAGGATTTGCCCGCATCAGACTCATACTTTCGCACACTTCACATACTCGTTGAACAGATCCTGGGTTTTTTCTGGTTTGGATCACGTAGTAATGTGGAACCACACTGAAACATTCAATTAAACCTGGTCTTGATAAATATTTTAGAGGATAACGCATGTTAGGTCTGGGTTAGGTCTACGATTAGCCCTCGTCAGGCTCATACTTTCGCATATTTCTCATACTTCATGGCTAGATCCTGGGCTATTTCTGGTTTGGATCACGTAGTAATGTGGTACCACACTGAAACAGTCGATTAAACCTGGTTTCGATCGATATTTTAGAGGATAACGCAAGTTAGGTCTGGGATAGGTCTGGGATTTGACCTCATCAGACTCATACTTTCGCACACTTCACATACTCGTTGAACAGATCCTGGGTTATTTTCTGGTTTGGATCACACAGTAATGTGGTACCACACTGAAACAGTCGATTAAACCAGGTATCGATCAATATTTTAGAGAATAATTCATGTTAGGTCTAGGTTAGGTCTGGGATTTGCTCTCATCAGGCTCATTCTTTCGCATATTTCTCATACATGTTGAACAGATCCTGTGTTTTTTCTGGTTTGGATCACGTAGTAATGTGGGACCACACTGAAACAGTCAATTAAACCTGGTCTTGATAAATATTTTAGAGGATAACGCATGTTAGGTCTGGGTTAGGTCTAGGATTTGCCCTCATCAGGCTCTTACTTTCGCATATTTCTCATACTTCATGGCTAGATCCTGGGCTGTTTCTGGTTTGGATCACATAGCAATGTGGTACCACACTGGAACAGTCGATTAAACCAGGTTTCGATCAATATTTTTGAGGATAACGCATGTTAGGTCTAGGTTAGGCCTGGGATTTTCACTCATCAGACTCATACTTTCGCATTCTTCACATACTTGTTGAACGGATCCTGGGGTTTTTCTGGTTTGGATCACGTAGTAATGTGGTACCACACTGAAACAGTCGATTAAACCTGGTTTCGATCATTATTTTAGAGGATAACGCAAGTTAGGTCTGGGATGGGTCAGGGATTTGACCTCATCAGACTCATAATTTCGCACACTTCACATACTCCTCGAACAGATCCTGGGTTATTTTCTGGTTTGGATCACATAGTAATGTGGTACCACACTGAAACAGTCGATTAAACCTGGTTTCGATCAATATTTTAGAGAACAATTTATGTTAGGTCTAGGTTAGGCCCGGGATTTGCCCTCATCAGGGTCATACTTTCGCGATTTTCACATACTTGTTGAACAGATCCTGGGTTTTTTCTAGTTTGGATCACGTAGTAATGTGGTACCACACTGAAACAGTCCATTAAACCTGGCTTCGATCAATATTTTTGGGGATAACGCATGTTCTGTCTAGGATAGGCCTGGGATTTGCCCTCATCAGACACATACTTTCGCATTCTTCACATGCTTGTTGAACGGATTCCGGGTTTTTTCTGGTTTGGATCACATAGTAATGTGGTACCACACTGAAACAGTCGATTAAACCTGGTTTGTTCAATATTTTAGAGAATAATTCATGTTAGGTCTAGGTTAGGTCTGGGATTTGCTCTCATCAGGCTCATTCTTTCGCATATTTCTCATACATGTTGAACAGATCCTGGGTTTTTTCTGGTTTGGATAACGTAGTAATGTGGGACCACACTGAAACAGTCAATTAAACCTGGTCTTGATAAATATTTTAGAGGATAACGCATGTTAGGTCTGGGTTAGGTCTAGGATTTGCCCTCATCAGGCTCTTACTTTCGCATATTTCTCATACTTCATGGCTAGATCCTGGGCTGTTTCTGGTTTGGATCACACAGCAATGTGGTACCACACTGGAACAGTCGATTAAACCAGGTTTCGATCAATATTTTTGAGGATAACGCATGTTAGGTCTAGGTTAGGCCTGGGATTTTCACTCATCAGACTCATACTTTCGCATTCTTCACATACTTGTTGAACGGATCCTGGGGTTTTTCTGGTTTGGATCACGTAGTAATGTGGTACCACACTGAAACAGTCGATTAAACCTGGTTTCGATCATTATTTTAGAGGATAACGCAAGTTAGGTCTGGGATGGGTCAGGGATTTGACCTCATCAGACTCATAATTTCGCACACTTCACATACTCCTCGAACAGATCCTGGGTTATTTTCTGGTTTGGATCACATAGTAATGTGGTACCACACTGAAACAGTCGATTAAACCTGGTTTCGATCAATATTTTAGAGAACAATTTATGTTAGGTCTAGGTTAGGCCCGGGATTTGCCCTCATCAGGGTCATACTTTCGCGATTTTCACATACTTGTTGAACAGATCCTGGGTTTTTTCTAGTTTGGATCACGTAGTAATGTGGTACCACACTGAAACAGTCCATTAAACCTGGCTTCGATCAATATTTTTGGGGATAACGCATGTTCTGTCTAGGATAGGCCTGGGATTTGCCCTCATCAGACACATACTTTCGCATTCTTCACATACTTGTTGAACGGATTCCGGGTTTTTTCTGGTTTGGATCACATAGTAATGTGGTACCACACTGAAACAGTCGATTAAACCTGGTTTGTTCAATATTTTTGAGGATAACTCATGTTAGGTCTAGGTTAGGCCCGGGATTTGCCCTCATCAGGGTCATATTTCCGCGTTCTTCACATACTTGTTGAACAGATCCTGGGTATTTTTCTGGTTTGGATCACGTAGTAATGTGGTACCACACTGAAACAGTCCATTAAACCTGGTCTTGATAAATATTTTTGAGGGTAACGCATGTTAGGTCTAGGTTAGGCCTGGGATTTTCACTCATCGGACTCATACTTTCGCAATCTTCACATACTTGTTGAACGGATCATGGGTTTTTTCTGGTTTGGATCACGTAGTAATGTGGGACCACACTGAAACAATCAATTAAACCTGGTCTTGATAAATATTTTAGAGGATAACGCATGTTAGGTCTGGGATAGGTCTGGGATTTGCCCTCATCAGACACATCCTCTCGCATTCTCCACATACTTGTTGAACAGATCCTGGGTTTTTTCAGGTTTGGATCACGTAGTAATGTGGTACCACACTGAAATATTCAATTAAACCTGGTCTTGATAAATATTTTAGAGGATGACGCATGTTAGGTCTGGGTTAGGTCTATGATTTGCCCTTATCAGGCTCACACTTTCGCATGTTACTCATACTTGATGGCTAGATCCAGGGCTTTTTCTGGATTGGATCACGTAGTAATGTGGTACCACACTGAAACAGTCAATTAAACCTGGTTTCCATCAATCTTTTAGAGGACAGCGCAAGTTAGGTCTGGGATAGGTCTGGGATTTGCCCTCATCAAGGTCATATTTTCGCGTTCTTCACATACTTGTTGAAAGGATCCTGGGTATTTTTCTGGTTTGGATCACGTAGTGATGTGGTACCACACTGATCCAGTCGACTAAACCTGGTTTCGATCAATATTTTAGAGGACAACGCTAGTTAGGTCCGGGATAGGTCTGGGATTTGCCCTGATCAGGCTCGTACTTTCGCATATTTCTCGTACTTGGTGGCCAGTTTCTGGCCTTTTTCTGGATTGGATCACGTAGTAATGTGGTACCACTCTGAAACAGTAAATTAAACCTAGTTTCGATCAATATTTTAGAGCAAAACGCAAGTTAGGTCTGGTATAGGTCTGAGATTTGCCCTCATCAGGGTCATATTTTCGCATTTTTCACATACTTGTTGAACACATCCCTGGCATTTTCTGGTTTGGATCACGTAGAAATGTGGTACCACACTGAAACATTCAATTAAACCTGGTACTGATAAATATTTTTGAGGGTAACGCATGTTAGGTCTAGGTTGGGCCTGGGATTTTCCCTCATCAGACACATACTTTCGCATTCTTCACATACTTGTTGAACGGACCCTGGGTTTTTTCTGGTTTGGATGACGTAGTAATGTGGTAGCACACTGAAACAGTCCATTAAACCTGGTTTCGATCATCATTTTAGAGAATAACTCATGTTAGGTCTAGGTTAGGTCTGGGATTTCCCCTCATCAGGTTCATATTTTCGCGTTCTTCACATACTTGTTAAACAGATCCTGGGTTTTTTCTGGTTTGCATCACGTAGTAATGTGGTACCACACTGAAACAGTCCATTAAACCTGGTTTCCATCAATATTTTAGAGGACAACGCAAGTTAGGTCTGGTATAGGTCTGGGATTTGCCCTCATCAGGGTCATATTTTCGCGTTCTTCACATACTTGTTGAACAGATCCTGGGTATTTTTCTGGTTTGGATCAGGTAGTAATGTGGTACCACATTGAAACAGTCGATTAAACCTGGTTTCGATCTGTATTTTTGACGACAACTCATGTTAGGTCTAGGTTAGGCCCGGGATTTGCCCTCATCAGGGTCATATTTCCGCGTTCTTCACATACTTGTTGAACAGATCCTGGGTATTCTTCAGGTTTGGATCACGTAGTAATGTGGTACCACACTGAAATAGTCGATTAAACCTGGTTTCGATCAATATTTTAGAGGGTAACGCAAGTTATGTCTGGGATAGGTCCGGGATTTGCCCTCGTCAGGCTCATACTTTCGCATTCTTCACACACTTGTTGTACAGATCCGGGGTTTTTTTCTGGATTGGATCACGTAGTAATGTGGTACCACACTGAAACAGTCCATTAAACCTGGTTTCCATCAGTATTTTAGAGGACAACGCAAGTTAGGTCTGGGATAGGTCTGGGATTTGCCCTGATCAGGCTCGTACTTTCGCATATTTCTCATACTTGGTGGCCAGATTCTGTGCTTTTTCTGGTTTGGATCCCGTAGTATTGTGGTACCACACTGAAACAGTCCATTAAACCAGGTTTCGATCAGTATTTTAGAGGACAACGCAAGTTAGGTCTGGGATAGGTCTGGGATTTGCCCTCATCAGGGCCATATTTTCGCGTTCTTCACAAACTTGTTGAACAGATCCTGGGTGTTTTTCTGGCTTGGATCAGGTAGTAATGTGGTACCACACTGAAACAGTCGATTAAACCTGATTTCGACCAATATTTTAGAGGATAACGCAAGTTATGTCTGGTATAGGTCCGGGATTTGCCCTCGTCAGGCTCATTCTTTCGCATTCTTCTCATACTTGTTGAACGGATCCTGGGTTTTTTCTGGTTTGGATCACGTAGTAATGTGGTAGCACACTGAAACAGTCCATTAAACCTGGTTTCGATCAATATTTTAGAGGACAACGCATGTTGTGTCTAGGTTAGGCCTGGGATTTGCCCTCATCAGACACATACTTTCGCATTTTCCACATACATGTTGAACAGATCCTGGGTTTTTCTGGATTGGATCACGTAGTAATGTGGAACCACACTGAAACATTCAATTAAACCTGGTCTTGATAAATATTTTTGAGGGTAACGCATGTTAGGTCTAGGTTAGGCCTGGGATTTTCCCTCATCAGACACATACTTTCGCATTCTTCACATACTTGTTGTACGGATCCTTGGTTTTTTCTGCTTTGGATCACGTAGTAATGTGGTAGCACACTGAAACAGTCCATTAAACCTGGTTTCGATCAATATTTTTGAGGGTAACGCATGTTAGATCTAGGTTAGGCCTGGGATTTGCCCTCATCAGACTCATACTTTCGCAAACTTCACATACTCGTTGAACAGATACTGGGTTATTTTCTGGTTTGGATCACGTAGTAATGTGGGACCACACTGAAACAATCAATTAAACCTGGTCTTGATAAATATTTTAGAGGACAACGCATGTTAGGTCTGGGATAGGTCTGGGATTTGCCCTCGTCAGGCTCATACTTTCGCATACTTCTCATACTTCATGGCTAGATCCTGGGCTATTTCTGGATTGGATCACCTAGTAATGTGGTACCACACTGAAACAGTCAATTAAACCTGGTTTCGCCCGATATTTTAGAAGATAGCGCATGTTAGGTCTAGGTTAGGGCTGGGATTTGCCCTCATCATGGTCATACTTTCGCAGTTTTAACATGCATGTTGACCTGATCGAGGGTTTTTTCTGCTTTGAATCACGTAGTAAAGTGGTACCACAACTAAAACAGTCAATTAAACCTTGTCATGATAAATATTTTAGAGGATAACGCATGTTAGGTCTGGGTTAGGTCTAGGATTTGCCCTCGTCAGGCTCATACTTTCGCATACTTCTCATACTTCATGGCTAGATCCTGGGCTATTTCTGGATTGGATCACGTAGTAATGTGGTACCACACTGAAACAGTCAATTAAACCTGGTTTCCATCAATATCTTAGAGGACAACGCAAGTTAGGTCTGGGATAGGTCTGGGATTTGCCCTCATCAGGCTCATAGTTTCGCGTTTTTCACATACTTGTTGAACAGATCCTGGGTTTTTTCTGGTTTGGATCACGTAGTAGTGTGGTACCACACTGAAACAGTCCATTAAACCTGGTTTGGATCAATATTTTAGAGGATAACGCATGTTAGGTCTAGGTTAGGTCTGGGATTTTCACTCATCAGACTCATACTTTCGCATTCTTCACATACTTGTTGAACGGATCCTGGGTTTTTTCTGGTTTGGTTCACGTAGTAATGTGGTACCACACTGAAACATTCAATTAAACCTGGTCTTGATAAATATTTTAGAGGATAACGCATGTTAGGTTTGGGTTAGGTCTAGGATTTGCCCTTATGAGGCTCATACTTTCGCATATTTCTCATACTTCATGGCTAGATCCTGGGCTATTTCTGGATTGGATCACGTAGTAATGTGGTACCACACTGAAACAGTCAATTAAACCTGGTTTCCATCAATATCTTAGAGGACAACGCAAGTTAGGTCTGGGATAGGTCTGGGATTTGCCCTCATCAGGCTCATACTTTCGCGATTTCACATACTTGTTGAACAGATCCTGGGTTTTTTCTGGTTTGGATCACGTAGTAGTGTGGTACCACACTGAAACAGTCAATTAAACCTGGTTTCGATCAATATTTTAGAGAATAACGCATGTTAGGTCTAGGTTAGGTCTGGGATTTGCTCTCATCAGGCTCATTCTTTCGCATACTTCTCATACTTGATGGGTAGATCCTGGGCTTTTTCTGGATTGCATCACGTAGTAATGAAGTACAACACTGAAACAGTCAATTAAACCTGGTTTCCATTAATATTTTAGAGGACAACGCATGTTAGGACTGGGATAGGTCTGAGATTTGCCCTCATCAGGCTCATACTTTCGCGTTTTTCACATACTTGTTGAACAGATCCTGGGTTTTTTCTGGTTTGGATCACATAGTAATGTGGTACCACACTGAAACAGTCGATTAAACCAGGTTTCGATGAATATTTTTGAGGATAACGCATATTAGGTCAAGGTTAGGCCTGGGATTTTCACTCATCAGACTCATATTTTCGCATTCTTCACATACTTGTTGATCGGATCCTGGGTTTTTTCTGGTTTGGATCACGTAGTAATGTGGTACCACACTGATACAGTCAATTAAACCTGGTTTCGATCAATATTTTAGAGAATAACGCATGTTAGGTCTAGGTTAGGTCTGCGATTTGCCCTCATCAGGCTCATACTTTCGCACACTTCACATACTTGTTGAACAGATCCTGGGATATTTTCTGGTTTGGATCACATAGTAATGTGGTACCACACTGAAACAGTCGCTTAAACCAGGTTTCGATGAATATTTTTGAGGATAACGCATGTTAGGTCTAGGTTAGGCCTGGGATTTTCACTCATCAGACTCATATTTTCGCATTCTTCACATACTTGTTGAACGGATCCTGGGTTTTTTCTGGTTTGGATCACGTAGTAATGTGGTACCACACTGAAACAGTCAATTAAACCTGGTTTCGATCAATATTTTAGAGAATAACGCATGTTAAGTCTAGGTTAGGTCTGGGATTTGCCCTCATTAGGCTCATACTTTCGCACACTTCACATACTCGTTGAACAGATCCTGGGTTATTTGCTGGTTTGGATCACATAGTAATGTGGTACCACACTGAAACAGTCGATTAAACCAGGTTTCGATGAATATTTTTGAGGATAACGCATGTTAGGTCTAGGTTAGGCCTGGGATTATCACCCATCAGACTCATACTTTCGCATTCTTCACATACTTGTTGATCGGATCCTGGGTTTTTTCTGGTTTGGATCACGTAGCAATGTGGGACCACACTGAAACAGTCAATTAAACCTGGTTTCGATCAATATTTTAGAGAATAATTCATGTTAGGTCTAGGTTAGGTCTGGGATTTGCTCTCATCAGGCTCATTCTTTCGCATATTTCTCATACTTGATGGCTAGATCCTGGGCTTTTTCTGGATTGCATCATGTAGTAATAAAGTACAACACTGAAACAGTCAATTAAACCTGGTTTCCATTAATATTTTAGAGGACAACGCATGTTAGGACTGGGATGGGTCTGGGATTTGCCCTCATCAGGCTCATACTTTCGCGTTTTTCACATACTTGTTGAACAGATCCTGGGTTTTTTCTGGTTTGGATCACGTAGTAGTGTGGTACCACACTGAAACAGTCCATTATACCTGGTTTGGATCAATATTTTAGAGGATAACGCATGTTAGGTCTAGGTTAGGTCTGGGATTTTCACTCATGAGACTCATACTTTCGCATTCTTCACATACTTGTCTAACGGATCCTGGGTTTTTACTGGTTTGCGTCACGTAGTAATGTGGTACCACACTGAAACAGTCAATTAAACCTGGTTTCGATCAATATTTTAGAGAATAACGCATGTTAGGTCTAGGTTAGGTCTGGGATTTGCCCTCATCAGGCTCATACTTTCGCGTTTTTCACATACTTGTGGAACAGATCCTGGGTTTTTACTGATTTGGATCACGTAGTAATGTGGTACCACACTGAAACATTCAATTAAACCTGGTCTTGATAAATATTTTGGAGGATAACGCTTGTTAGGTCTAGGTTAGCCCTGGGATTTTCACTCATCAGACTCATACTTTCGCATTCTTCACATACTTGTTGAACTGATCCTGGGCTTTTTCTGGATTGCATCACGTAGTAATGAAGTACAACACTGATACAGTCAATTAAACCTGGTCTTGATAAATATTTTAGAGGATAACGCGAGTTAGGTCTGGGATAGGGCTGGGATTTGCCCTCATCAGGCTCATACCTTCGCGTTTTTCACATACTTGTTGAACAGATCCTGGGTTTTTTATGGTTTGTATCACGTAGTAATGTGGTGCCACACTGAAACAGTCCATTAAACCTGGTTTGGATCAATATTTTAGAGGATAACGCATGTTAGGTCTGGGATAGGTCTGGGATTTGCCCTCATCAGACTCATACTTTCGCACACTTCACATACTCGTTGAACAGATCCTGGGTTATTTTCTGGTTTGGATCACATAGTAATGTGGTACCACACTGAAACAGTCGATTAAACCTGGTTTGGATCAATATTTTAGAGGATAACGCATGTTAGGTCTAGGTTAGGCCTGGGATTTTCACTCATCAGACTCATACCTTCGCATTCTTCACATACTTGTTGAACGGATCCTGGGTTTTTTCTGGTTTGGATCTCGTAGTAATGTGGGACCACACTGAAACAGTCAATTAAACCTGGTTTCGATCAATATTTTAGAGAATAATTCATGTTAGGTCTAGGTTAGGTCTGCGATTTGCTCTCATCAGGCTCATTCCCTCGCATATTTCTCATACTTGATGGCTAGATCCTGGGCTTTTTCTGGATTGCATCACGTAGTAATAAAGTACAACACTGAAACAGTCAATTAAAACTGGTTTCCATCAATATCTTAGAGGACAACGCAAGTTAGGTCTGGGATAGGTCTGGGACTTGCCCTCATCAGGCTCATACTTTCGCGTTTTTCACATACTTGTTGAACAGATCCTGGGTTTTTTCTGGTTTGGATCACGTAGTAGTGTGGTACCACACTGAAACAGTCGATTAAACCAGGTTTCGATCAATATTTTTGAGGATAACGCATGTTAGGTCTAGGTTAGGCCTGGGATTTTCACTCATCAGGCTCATACTTTCGCATTCTTCACATACTTGTTGAACGGATCCTGGGTGTTTTCTGGTTTGGATCACGTAGTAATGTGGGACCACACTGAAACAGTCAATTAAACCTGGTTTCGATCAATATTTTAGAGAATAATTCATGTTAGGTCTAGGTTAGGTCTAGGATTGGCCCTCATCAGGCTCATACTATCGCATGTTTCTCATACTTCATGGCTAGATCCTGGGCTGTTTCTGGATTGTATCACGTAATAATGTGGTACCACGCTGAAACAGTCAATTAAACCTGGTTTCGTTCAATATTTTAGGGGATAACGCAAGTTAGGTCTGGGATAGGTCTGGGATTTGCCCTCATCAGGCTCATACTTTCGCGTTTTTCACATACATGTTGAACAGATCCTGGGTTTTTTCCGGTTTGGGTCACGTAGTAGTGTGGTACCACACTGAAACAGTCCATTAAACCTGGTTTGGATCAATATTTTAGAGGATAACGCATGTTAGGTCTAGGTTAGGTCTGGGATTTGCCCTCATGAGACTCATACTTTCGCACACTTCACATACTCGTTGAACAGATCCTGCGTTATTTTCTGGTTTGGATCACATATTAATGTGGTACCACACTGAATCAGTCGATTAAACCAGGTTTCGATCAATATTTTTGTGGATAACGCATGTTAGGTCTAGGATAGGCCGGGGTTATTCACTCATCATACTCATACTTTCGCATTCTTCACATACTTGTTGAACGGATCCTGGGCTTTTACTGGTTTGGATCACGTAGTAATGTGGTACCACACTGAAACATTCAATTAAACCTGGTCTTGATAAATATTTTAGAGGATAACGCATGTTAGGTCTGGGTTAGGTCTAGGATTTGCCCACATCAGGCTCATACTTTCGCATATTTCTCATACTTCATGGCTGGATCCTGGGCTATTTTTGGATTGGATCACGTAGTAATGTGGTACCACACTGAAACAGTCAATTAAACCTGGTTTTGATCAATATTTTTGAGAATAATTCATGTTAGGTCTAGGTTAGGTCTGGGATTTTCACTCATCAGACTCATACTTTCGCATTCATCACATACTTGTTTAACGGATCCTGGGTTTTTACTGGTTTGGGTCACGTACTAATGTGGTACCACACTGAAACAGTCGATTAAAACAGGATTCGATCAATATTTTTGAGGATAACGCATGTTAGGTCTAGGTTAGGCCTGGGATTTTCACTCATCAGACTCATACTTTCGCATTCTTCACATACTTGTTGAACGGATCCTGGGTTTTTTCTGGTTTGGATCACGTAGTAATGTGGTACCACACCGAAACAGTCAATTAAACCTGGTTTCGGTCAATATTTTAGAGAATAACGCATGTTAGGTCTAGGTTAGGTCTAGGATTTGCCCTCATCAGGCTCATACTTTCGCGTTTTTCACATACATGTTGAACAGATCCTGGGTTTTTTCCGGTTTGGGTCACGTAGTAGTGTGGTACCACACTGAAACAGTCCATTAAACCTGGTTTGGATCAATATTTTAGAGGATAACGCATGTTAGGTCTAGGTTAGGTCTGGGATTTGCCCTCATGAGACTCATACTTTCGCACACTTCACATACTCGTTGAACAGATCCTGCGTTATTTTCTGGTTTGGATCACATATTAATGTGGTACCACACTGAATCAGTCGATTAAACCTGGTTTCGATCAATATTTTTGTGGATAACGCATGTTAGGTCTAGGATAGGCCGGGGTTATTCACTCATCATACTCATACTTTCGCATTCTTCACATACTTGTTGAACGGATCCTGGGCTTTTACTGGTTTGGATCACGTAGTAATGTGGTACCACACTGAAACATTCAATTAAACCTGGTCTTGATAAATATTTTAGAGGATAACGCATGTTAGGTCTGGGTTAGGTCTAGGATTTGCCCACATCAGGCTCATACTTTCGCATATTTCTCATACTTCATGGCTGGATCCTGGGCTATTTTTGGATTGGATCACGTAGTAATGTGGTACCACACTGAAACAGTCAATTAAACCTGGTTTTGATCAATATTTTTGAGAATAATTCATGTTAGGTCTAGGTTAGGTCTGGGATTTTCACTCATCAGACTCATACTTTCGCATTCATCACATACTTGTTTAACGGATCCTGGGTTTTTACTGGTTTGGGTCACGTACTAATGTGGTACCACACTGAAACAGTCGATTAAAACAGGATTCGATCAATATTTTTGAGGATAACGCATGTTAGGTCTAGGTTAGGCCTGGGATTTTCACTCATCAGACTCATATTTTCGCATTCTTCACATACTTGTTGAACGGATCCTGGGTTTTTTCTGGTTTGGATCACGTCGTAATGTGGTACCACACTGAAACAGTCAATTAAACCTGGTTTCGGTCAATATTTTAGAGAATAATTCATGTTAGGTCTCGGTTAGGTCTGGGATTTGCTCTCATCAGGCTCATTCTTTCGCATATTTCTCATACTTGATGGCTAGATCCTGGGCTTTTTCTGGGGTGCATCACGTAGTAATGAAGTACAACACTGCAACAGTCAATTAAAACTGGTTTCCATCAATATCTTAGAGGACAACCCAAGTTAGGTCAGGGATAGGTCTGGGATTTGCCCTCATCAGGCTCATACTTTCGCGTTTTTCACATACTTGTTGAACAGATCCTGGGTTTTTTCTGGTTTGGATCACGTAGTAGTGTGGTACCACACTGAAACAGTCCATTAAACCTGGTTTGGATCAATATTTTAGAGGATAACGCATGTTAGGTCTAGGTTAGGTCTGGGATTTTCACTCATCAGACTCATACTTTCGCATTCTTCACATACTTGTTGAACGGATCCTGTGTTTTCTCTGGTTTGGATCACGTAGTAATATGGTACCACACTGAAACAGTCGATTAAACCTGGTTTCGATTAATATTTTTGAGGATTACGCATGTTAGGTCTGGGTTAGGTCTAGGATTTGCCCACATCAGGCTCATACTTTCGCACACTTCACATACTCGTTGAACAGATCCTGGGCTTTTTCTGGATTGCATCACGTAGTATTGAAGTACAACACTGAAACAGTCAATTAAACCTGGTTTCCAGGAATATTTTAAAGGACAACGCATGTTAGGTCTAGGTTAGGCCTGGGATTTGCCCTCATCAGGGTCATACTTTCGCAGTTCTAACATACATGTTGACCTGATCGAGGGTTTTTTCTGTTTTGGATCACGTAGTAAAGTGGTACCACACAGAAACAGTCCACTACACCTGGTTTGGATCAATATTTTAGAGGATAACGCATGTTAGGTCTAGGTTAGCCCTGAGATTTTCGCTCATCAGACTCATACTTTCGCATTCTTCACATACTAGTTGAACGGATCCTGGGATTTTTCTGGATTGGTTCACGTAGTAATGTGGTACCACACTGAAACATTCAATTAAACCAGGTCTTGATAAATATTTTAGAGGATAACGCATGTTAGGTCTGGGTCAGTTCTAGAATTTGCCCTCATCAGGCTCATACTTTCGCATATTTCTCATACTTCATGGCTGGATCCTGGGCTATTTCTGGATTGGATCACGTAGTAATGTGGTGCCACACTGAAACAGTCAATTAAACCTGGTTTCGATCACTATTTTAGAGAATAATTGATGTTAGGTCTAGGTTAGGTCTGGGATTTGCTCTCATCAGGCTCATTCTTTCGCATATTTCACATACTTGACGGCTAGATCCTGGGCTTTTTCTGGATTGTATCACGTAGTAATGAAGTACAACACTGAAACAGTCAATTAAACCTGGTTTCCATCAATATCTTAGAGGACAACGCAAGTTAGGTCTGGGATAGGTCTGGGATTTGCCCTCATCAGGCTCATACATTCGCGTTTTTCACATACTTGTTGAACAGATCCTGGGTTCTTTCTGGTTTGGATCACGTAGTAATGTGGTACCACACTGAAACAGTCAATTAAACCTGGTTTCGATTAATGTTTTTGAGGATAACGCATGTTAGGTCTGGGATAGGTCTGGGATTTGCCCTCATCAGGCTCATACTTTCGCAGTTTTAACATGCATGTTGACCTGATCGAGTGTTTTTTCTGGTTTGGGTCACGTAGTAATGTGGTACCACACTGAAACAGTCGATTAAACCCGGTTTCGATCAATATTTTTTAGGATAACGCATGTTAGGTCTAGGTTAGGCCTGGGATTTTCACTCATCAGACTCATACTTTCGCATTCTTCACATACTTGTTGATCGGATCCTGGGTTTTTTCTGGTTGGGATCACGTAGTAATGTGGTACCACACTGAAACAGTCAATTAAACCTGGTTTCGATCAATATTTTAGAGAATAATTCATCTTAGGTCTGGGATAGGTCTGGGATTCGCCCTCATCAGGCTCATACTTTCGCGTTTTTCACATACTTGTTGAACTGATCCTGGGTTTTTTCATGTTTGGATCACGTAGTAATGTGGTACCACACTGAAACAGTCGATTAAACCTGGTTTCGATCAATATTTTAGAGGATAACGCAAGTTAGGTCTGGGATAGGTCTGGGATTTGCCCTCATCAGACTCATACTTTCGCAAACTTCACATACTCGTTGAACAGATCCTGGGTTATTTTCTGGTTTGGATCACGTAGTAATGTGGGACCACACTGAAACAATCAATTAAACCTGGTCTTGATAAATATTTTAGAGGACAACGCATGTTAGGTCTGGGTTAGGTCTAGGATTTGCCCTCATCAGGCTCATACTTTCCCATATTTCTCATACTTCATGGCTAGACCCTGGGCTATTTCTGGATTGGATCACCTAGTAATGTGGTACCACACTGAAACAGTCAATTAAACCTGGTTTCGCTCAATATTTTAGAAGATAGCGCATGTTAGGTCTAGGTTAGGACTGGGATTTGCCCTCACCATGGTCATACTTTCGCAGTTTTAACATGCATGTTGACCTGATCGAGGGTTTTTTCTGCTTTGAATCACGTAGTAAAGTAGTACCACAACTAAAACAGTCAATTAAACCTGGTCATGATAAATATTTTAGAGGATAACGCATGTTAGGTCTGGGTTAGGTCTAGGATTTGCCCTCGTCAGGCTCATACTTTCGCATATTTCTCATACTTCATGGCTAGATCCTGGGCTATTTCTGGATTGGATCACGTAGTAATGTGGTACCACACTGAAACAGTCAATTAAACCTGGTTTCCATCAATATCTTAGAGGACAACGCAAGTTAGGTCTGGGATAGGTCTGGGATTTGCCCTCATCAGGCTCATACTTTCGCGTTTTTCACATACTTGTTGAACAGATCCTGGGTTTTTTCTGGTTTGGATCACGTAGTATTGTGGTACCACACTGAAACAGTCCATTAAACCTGGTTTGGATCAATATTTTAGAGGATAACGCATGTTAGGTCTAGGTTAGGTCTGGGATTTTCACTCATCAGACTCATACTTTCGCATTCTTCACATACTTGTTGAACGGATCCTGGGTTTTTTCTGGTTTGGTTCACGTAGTAATGTGGTACCACACTGAAACGTTCAATTAAACCTGGTCTTGATAAATATTTTAGAGGATAACGCATGTTAGGTTTGGGTTAGGTCTAAGATTTGCCCTCATCAGGCTCATACTTTCGCATATTTCTCATACTTCATTGCTAGATCCTGGGCTATTTCTGGATTGGATCACGTAGTAATGTGGTACCACACTGAAACAGTCAATTAAACCTGGTTTTGATCAATATTTTTGAGAATAATTCATGTTAGGTCTAGGTTAGGTCTGGGATTTTCACTCATCAGACTCATACTTTCGCATTCATCACATACTTGTTTAACGGATCCTGGGTTTTTACTGGTTTGGGTCACGTACTAATGTGGTACCACACTGAAACAGTCGATTAAAACAGGATTCGATCAATATTTTTGAGGATAACGCATGTTAGGTCTAGGTTAGGCCTGGGATTTTCACTCATCAGACTCATATTTTCGCATTCTTCACATACTTGTTGAACGGATCCTGGGTTTTTTCTGGTTTGGATCACGTAGTAATGTGGTACCACACCGAAACAGTCAATTAAACCTGGTTTCGGTCAATATTTTAGAGAATAACGCATGTTAGGTCTAGGTTAGGTCTAGGATTTGCCCTCATCAGGCTCATACTTTCGCGTTTTTCACATACATGTTGAACAGATCCTGGGTTTTTTCCGGTTTGGGTCACGTAGTAGTGTGGTACCACACTGAAACAGTCCATTAAACCTGGTTTGGATCAATATTTTAGAGGATAACGCATGTTAGGTCTAGGTTAGGTCTGGGATTTGCCCTCATGAGACTCATACTTTCGCACACTTCACATACTCGTTGAACAGATCCTGCGTTATTTTCTGGTTTGGATCACATATTAATGTGGTACCACACTGAATCAGTCGATTAAACCAGGTTTCGATCAATATTTTTGTGGATAACGCATGTTAGGTCTAGGATAGGCCGGGGTTATTCACTCATCATACTCATACTTTCGCATTCTTCACATACTTGTTGAACGGATCCTGGGCTTTTACTGGTTTGGATCACGTAGTAATGTGGTACCACACTGAAACATTCAATTAAACCTGGTCTTGATAAATATTTTAGAGGATAACGCATGTTAGGTCTGGGTTAGGTCTAGGATTTGCCCACATCAGGCTCATACTTTCGCATATTTCTCATACTTCATGGCTGGATCCTGGGCTATTTTTGGATTGGATCACGTAGTAATGTGGTACCACACTGAAACAGTCAATTAAACCTGGTTTTGATCAATATTTTTGAGAATAATTCATGTTAGGTCTAGGTTAGGTCTGGGATTTTCACTCATCAGACTCATACTTTCGCATTCATCACATACTTGTTTAACGGATCCTGGGTTTTTACTGGTTTGGGTCACGTACTAATGTGGTACCACACTGAAACAGTCGATTAAAACAGGATTCGATCAATATTTTTGAGGATAACGCATGTTAGGTCTAGGTTAGGCCTGGGATTTTCACTCATCAGACTCATATTTTCGCATTCTTCACATACTTGTTGAACGGATCCTGGGTTTTTTCTGGTTTGGATCACGTCGTAATGTGGTACCACACTGAAACAGTCAATTAAACCTGGTTTCGGTCAATATTTTAGAGAATAATTCATGTTAGGTCTCGGTTAGGTCTGGGATTTGCTCTCATCAGGCTCATTCTTTCGCATATTTCTCATACTTGATGGCTAGATCCTGGGCTTTTTCTGGATTGCATCACGTAGTAATGAAGTACAACACTGCAACAGTCAATTAAAACTGGTTTCCATCAATATCTTAGAGGACAACGCAAGTTAGGTCAGGGATAGGTCTGGGATTTGCCCTCATCAGGCTCATACTTTCGCGTTTTTCACATACTTGTTGAACGGATCCTGTGTTTTCTCTGGTTTGGATCACGTAGTAATATGGTACCACACTGAAACAGTCGATTAAACCTGGTTTCGATTAATATTTTTGAGGATTACGCATGTTAGGTCTGGGTTAGGTCTAGGATTTGCCCACATCAGGCTCATACTTTCGCACACTTCACATACTCGTTGAACAGATCCTGGGATTTTTCTGGATTGGTTCACGTAGTAATGTGGTACCACACTGAAACATTCAATTAAACCAGGTCTTGATAAATATTTTAGAGGATAACGCATGTTAGGTCTGGGTCAGTTCTAGAATTTGCCCTCATCAGGCTCATACTTTCGCATATTTCTCATACTTCATGGCTGGATCCTGGGCTATTTCTGGATTGGATCACGTAGTAATGTGGTGCCACACTGAAACAGTCAATTAAACCTGGTTTCGATCACTATTTTAGAGAATAATTGATGTTAGGTCTAGGTTAGGTCTGGGATTTGCTCTCATCAGGCTCATTCTTTCGCATATTTCACATACTTGACGGCTAGATCCTGGGCTTTTTCTGGATTGTATCACGTAGTAATGAAGTACAACACTGAAACAGTCAATTAAACCTGGTTTCCATCAATATCTTAGAGGACAACGCAAGTTAGGTCTGGGATAGGTCTGGGATTTGCCCTCATCAGGCTCATACATTCGCAGTTCTAACATACATGTTGACCTGATCGAGGGTTTTTTCTGTTTTGGATCACGTAGTAAAGTGGTACCACACAGAAACAGTCCACTACACCTGGTTTGGATCAATATTTTAGAGGATAACGCATGTTAGGTCTAGGTTAGCCCTGAGATTTTCGCTCATCAGACTCATACTTTCGCATTCTTCACATACTAGTTGAACGGATCCTGGGATTTTTCTGGATTGGTTCACGTAGTAATGTGGTACCACACTGAAACATTCAATTAAACCAGGTCTTGATAAATATTTTAGAGGATAACGCATGTTAGGTCTGGGTCAGTTCTAGAATTTGCCCTCATCAGGCTCATACTTTCGCATATTTCTCATACTTCATGGCTGGATCCTGGGCTATTTCTGGATTGGATCACGTAGTAATGTGGTGCCACACTGAAACAGTCAATTAAACCTGGTTTCGATCACTATTTTAGAGAATAATTGATGTTAGGTCTAGGTTAGGTCTGGGATTTGCTCTCATCAGGCTCATTCTTTCGCATATTTCACATACTTGACGGCTAGATCCTGGGCTTTTTCTGGATTGTATCACGTAGTAATGAAGTACAACACTGAAACAGTCAATTAAACCTGGTTTCCATCAATATCTTAGAGGACAACGCAAGTTAGGTCTGGGATAGGTCTGGGATTTGCCCTCATCAGGCTCATACATTCGCGTTTTTCACATACTTGTTGAACAGATCCTGGGTTCTTTCTGGTTTGGATCACGTAGTAATGTGGTACCACACTGAAACAGTCAATTAAACCTGGTTTCGATTAATGTTTTTGAGGATAACGCATGTTAGGTCTGGGATAGGTCTGGGATTTGCCCTCATCAGGCTCATACTTTCGCAGTTTTAACATGCATGTTGACCTGATCGAGTGTTTTTTCTGGTTTGGGTCACGTAGTAATGTGGTACCACACTGAAACAGTCGATTAAACCCGGTTTCGATCAATATTTTTTAGGATAACGCATGTTAGGTCTAGGTTAGGCCTGGGATTTTCACTCATCAGACTCATACTTTCGCATTCTTCACATACTTGTTGATCGGATCCTGGGTTTTTTCTGGTTGGGATCACGTAGTAATGTGGTACCACACTGAAACAGTCAATTAAACCTGGTTTCGATCAATATTTTAGAGAATAATTCATCTTAGGTCTGGGATAGGTCTGGGATTCGCCCTCATCAGGCTCATACTTTCGCGTTTTTCACATACTTGTTGAACTGATCCTGGGTTTTTTCATGTTTGGATCACGTAGTAATGTGGTACCACACTGAAACAGTCGATTAAACCTGGTTTCGATCAATATTTTAGAGGATAACGCAAGTTAGGTCTGGGATAGGTCTGGGATTTGCCCTCATCAGACTCATACTTTCGCAAACTTCACATACTCGTTGAACAGATCCTGGGTTATTTTCTGGTTTGGATCACGTAGTAATGTGGGACCACACTGAAACAATCAATTAAACCTGGTCTTGATAAATATTTTAGAGGACAACGCATGTTAGGTCTGGGTTAGGTCTAGGATTTGCCCTCATCAGGCTCATACTTTCCCATATTTCTCATACTTCATGGCTAGACCCTGGGCTATTTCTGGATTGGATCACCTAGTAATGTGGTACCACACTGAAACAGTCAATTAAACCTGGTTTCGCTCAATATTTTAGAAGACAGCGCATGTTAGGTCTAGGTTAGGACTGGGATTTGCCCTCACCATGGTCATACTTTCGCAGTTTTAACATGCATGTTGACCTGATCGAGGGTTTTTTCTGCTTTGAATCACGTAGTAAAGTAGTACCACAACTAAAACAGTCAATTAAACCTGGTCATGATAAATATTTTAGAGGATAACGCATGTTAGGTCTGGGTTAGGTCTAGGATTTGCCCTCGTCAGGCTCATACTTTCGCATATTTCTCATACTTCATGGCTAGATCCTGGGCTATTTCTGGATTGGATCACGTAGTAATGTGGTACCACACTGAAACAGTCAATTAAACCTGGTTTCCATCAATATCTTAGAGGACAACGCAAGTTAGGTCTGGGATAGGTCTGGGATTTGCCCTCATCAGGCTCATACTTTCGCGTTTTTCACATACTTGTTGAACAGATCCTGGGTTTTTTCTGGTTTGGATCACGTAGTATTGTGGTACCACACTGAAACAGTCCATTAAACCTGGTTTGGATCAATATTTTAGAGGATAACGCATGTTAGGTCTAGGTTAGGTCTGGGATTTTCACTCATCAGACTCATACTTTCGCATTCTTCACATACTTGTTGAACGGATCCTGGGTTTTTTCTGGTTTGGTTCACGTAGTAATGTGGTACCACACTGAAACGTTCAATTAAACCTGGTCTTGATAAATATTTTAGAGGATAACGCATGTTAGGTTTGGGTTAGGTCTAAGATTTGCCCTCATCAGGCTCATACTTTCGCATATTTCTCATACTTCATGGCTAGATCCTGGGCTATTTCTGGATTGGATCACGTAGTAATGTGGTACCACACTGAAACAGTCAATTAAACCTGGTTTCCATCATTATCTTAGAGGACAACGCAAGTTAGGTCCGGGATAGGTCTGGGATTTGCCCTCATCAGGCTCATACTTTCGCGTTTTTCACATACTTGTTGAACAGATCCTGGGTTTTTTCTGGTTTGGATCACGTAGTAGTGTGGTACCACACTGAAACAGTCAATTAAACCTGGTTTCGATCAATATTTTAGAGAATAACGCATGTTAGGTCTAGGTTAGGTCTGGGATTTGCTCTCATCAGGCTCATTCTTTCGCATATTTCTCATACTTGATGGGTAGATCCTGGGCTTTTTCTGGATTGCATCACGTAGTAATGAAGTACAACACTGAAACAGTCAATTAAACCTGGTTTCCATTAATATTTTAGAGGACAACGCATGTTAGGACTGGGATAGGTCTGGGATTTGCCCTCATCAGGCTCATACTTTCGCGTTTTTCACATACTTGTTGAACTGATCCTGGGTTATTTTCTGGTTTGGATCACATAGTAATGTGGTACCACACTGAAACAGTCGATTAAACCTGGTTTCGATTAATATTTTTAAGGATAACGCATGTTAGGTCTAGGTTAGGCCTGGGATTTTCACTCATCAGACTCATACTTTCGCACACTTCACATACTCGTTGAACAGATCCTGGGTTATTTTCTGGTTTGGATCACATAGTAATGTGGTTCCACACTGAAACAGTCGATTAAACCAGGTTTCGATGAATATTTTTGAGGATAACGCATATTAGGTCAAGGTTAGGCCTGGGATTTTCACTCATCAGACTCATATTTTCGCATTCTTCACATACTTGTTGAACGGATCCTGGGTTTTTTCTGGTTTGGATCACGTAGTAATGTGGTACCACACTGAAACAGTCAATTAAACCTGGTTTCGATCAATATTTTAACGAATAACGCATGTTAGGTCTAGGTTAGGCCTGGGATTTTCACTCATCAGAGTCATATTTTCGCATTCTTCACATACTTGTTGAACGGATCCTGGGTTTTTTCTGGTTTGGATCACGTAGTAATGTGGTACCACACTGATGCAGTCAATTAAACCTGGTTTCGATCAATATTTTAGAGAATAACGCATGTTAGGTCTAGGTTAGGTCTGGGATTTGCCCTCATCAGGCTCATACTTTCGCACACTTCACATACTTGTTGAACAGATCCTGGGATATTTTCTGGTTTGGATCACATAGTAATGTGGTACCACACTGAAACAGTCGATTAAACCAGGTTTCGATGAATATTTTTGAGGATAACGCATGTTAGGTCTAGGTTAGGCCTGGGATTTTCACTCATCAGACTCATATTTTCGCATTCTTCACATACTTGTTGAACGGATCCTGGGTTTTTTCTGGTTCGGATCACGTAGTAATGTGGTACCACACTGAAACAGTCAATTAAACCTGGTTTCGATCAATATTTTAGAGAATAACGCATGTTAGGTCTAGGTTAGGTCTGGGATTTGCCCTCATTAGGCTCATACTTTCGCACACTTCACATACTCGTTGAACAGATCCTGGGTTATTTTCTGGTTTGGATCACATAGTAATGTGGTACCACAAACGAAACAGTCGATTAAACCAGGTTTCGATGAATATTTTTGAGGATAACGCATGTTAGGTCTAGGTTAGGCCCGGGATTTTCACTCATCAGACTCATACTTTCGCATTCTTCACATACTTGTTGATCGGATCCTGGGTTTTTTCTGGTTTGGATCACGTAGCAATGTGGGACCACACTGAAACAGTCAATTAAACCTGGTTTCGATCAATATTTTAGAGAATAATTCATGTTAGGTCTAGGTTAGGTCTAGGATTTGCCCTCATCAGGCTCATACTTTCGCACACTTCACATACTCGTTGAACAGATCCTGGGTTATTTTCTGGTTTGGATCACATAGTAATGTGTTACCACACTGAAACAGTCAATTAAACCAGGTTTCGATGAATATTTTTGAGGATAACGCATGTTAGGTCTGGGTTAGGCCTGGGATTTTCACTCATCAGACTCATACTTTCGCACACTTCACATACTCGTTGAACAGATCCTGGGTTTTTTCTGGTTTGGATCACGTAGTAATGTGGTACCACAAAGAAACAGTCAATTAAACCTGGTTTCGATCAATATTTTAGAGAATAACGCATGTTAGGTCTAGGTTAGGTCTGGGATTTGCCCTCATCAGGCTCATACTTTCGCACACTTCACATACTCGTTGAACAGATCCTGGGTTATTTTCTGGTTTGGATCACATATTAATGTGGTACCACACTGAATCAGTCGATTAAACCAGGTTTCGATCAATATTTTTGTGGATAACGCATGTTAGGTCTAGGATAGGCCGGGGTTTTTCACTCATCATACTCATACTTTCGCATTCTTCACATACTTGTTGAGCGGATCCTGGGCTTTTACTGGTTTGGATCACGTAGTAATGTGGGACCACACTGAAACATTCAATTAAACCTGGTCTTGATAAATATTTTGGAGGATAACGCTTGTTAGGTCTAGGTTAGCCCTGGGATTTTCACTCATCAGACTCATACTTTCGCATTCTTGACATACTTGTTGAACTGATCCTGGGCTTTTTCTGGATTGCATCACGTAGTAATGAAGTACAACACTGATACAGTCAATTAAACCTGGTCTTGATAAATATTTTAGAGGATAACGCGAGTTAGGTCTGGGATAGGGCTGGGATTTGCCCTCATCAGGCTCATACCTTCGCGTTTTTCACATACTTGTTGAACAGATCCTGGGTTTTTTATGGTTTGTATCACGTAGTAATGTGGTGCCACACTGAAACAGTCAATTAAACCTGGTTTCGATCAATATTTTAGAGAATAATTCATGTTAGGTCTAGGTTAGGTCTGCGATTTGCTCTCATCAGGCTCATTCCCTCGCATATTTCTCATACTTGATGGCTAGATCCTGGGCTTTTTCTGGATTGCATCACGTAGTAATAAAGTACAACACTGAAACAGTCAATTAAAACTGGTTTCCATCAATATCTTAGAGGACAACGCAAGTTAGGTCTGGGATAGGTCTGGGACTTGCCCTCATCAGGCTCATACTTTCGCGTTTTTCACATACTTGTTGAACAGATCCTGGGTTTTTTCTGGTTTGGATCACGTAGTAGTGTGGTACCACACTGAAACAGTCGATTAAACCAGGTTTCGATCTATATTTTTGAGAATAACGCATGTAAGGTCTAGGTTAGGCCTGGGATTTTCACTCATCAGGCTCATACTTTCGCATTCTTCACATACTCGTAGAACGGATCCTGGGTGTTTTCTGGTTTGGATCACGTAGTAATGTGGTACCACGCTGAAACAGTCAATTAAACCTGGTTTCGTTCAATATTTTAGAGGATAACGCAAGTTAGGTCTGGGATAGGTCTGGGATTTGCCCTCATCAGGCTCATACTTTCGCGTTTTTCACATACTTGTTGAACAGATCCTGGGTTTTTTCTGGTTTGGATCACGTAGTAGCGGTACCACACTGAAACAGTCCATTATACCTGGTTTGGATCAATATTTTAGAGGATAACGCATGTTAGGTCTAGGTTAGGTCTGGGATTTTCACTCATGAGACTCATACTTTCGCACACTTCACATACTTGTTGAACAGATCCCGGGATATTTTCTGGTTTGGATCACATAGTAATGTGGTACCACACTGAAACAGTCGATTAAACCAGGTTTCGATGAATATTTTTGAGGATAACGCATGTTAGGTCTAGGTTAGGCCTGGGATTTTCACTCATCAGACTCATATTTTCGCATTCTTCACATACTTGTTGAACGGATCCTGGGTTTTTTCTGGTTTGGATCACGTAGTAATGTGGTACCACACTGAAACAGTCAATTAAACCTGGTTTCGATCAATATTTTAGAGAATAACGCATGTTAGGTCTAGGTTAGGTCTGGGATTTGCCCTCATCAGGCTCATACTTTCGCACACTTCACATACTCGTTGAACAGATCCTGGGTTATTTTCTGGTTTGGATCACATATTAATGTGGTACCACACTGAATCAGTCGATTAAACCAGGTTTCGATCAATATTTTTGTGGATAACGCATGTTAGGTCTAGGATAGGCCGGGGTTTTTCACTCATCATACTCATACTTTCGCATTCTTCACATACTTGTTGAACGGATCCTGGGCTTTTACTGGTTTGGATCACGTAGTAATGTGGGACCACACTGAAACATTCAATTAAACCTGGTCTTGATAAATATTTTAGAGCATAACGCATGTTAGGTCTGGGTTAGGTCTAGGATTTGCCCACATCAGGCTCATACGTTCGCATATTTCTCATACTTCATGGCTGGGTCCTGGGCTATTTTTGGATTGGATCACGTAGTAATGTGGTACCACACTGAAACGGTCAATTAAACCTGGTTTTGATCAATATTTTTGAGAATAATTCATGTTAGGTCTAGGTTAGGTCTGGGATTTGCTCTCATCAGGCTCATTCTTTCGCATATTTCTCATACTTGATGGCTAGATCCTGGGCTTTTTCTGGATTGCATCACGTAGTAATGAAGTACAACACTGAAACAGTCAATTAAACCTGGTTTCCATTAATATTTTAGAGGACAACGCATGTTAGGACTGGGATAGGTCTGGGATTTGCCCTCATCAGGCTCATACTTTCGCGTTTTTCACATACTTGTTGAACAGATCCTGGGTTTTTTCTGGTTTGGATCACGTAGTAGTGTGGTACCACACTGAAACAGTCGATTAAACCAGGTTTCGATCTATATTTTTGAGGATAACGCATGTAAGGTCTAGGTTAGGCCTGAGATTTTCACTCATCAGGCTCATACTTTCGCATTCTTCACATACTTGTTGAACGGATCCTGGGTGTTTTCTGGTTTGGATCACGTAGTAATGTGGGACCACACTGAAACAGTCAATTAAACCTGGTTTCGATCAATATTTTAGAGAATAATTCATGTTAGGTCTAGGTTAGGTCTAGGATTGGCCCTCATCAGGCTCATACTATCGCATGTTTCTCATACTTCATGGCTAGATCCTGGGCTGTTTCTGGATTGTATCACGTAGTAATGTGGTACCACGCTGAAACAGTCAATTAAACCTGGTTTCGTTCAATATTTTAGAGGATAACGCAAGTTAGGTCTGGGATAGGTCTGGGATTTGCCCTCATCAGGCTCATACTTTCGCGTTTTTCACATACTTGTTGAACAGATCCTGGGTTTTTTCTGGTTTGGATCACGTAGTAGTGTGGTACCACACTGAAACAGTCCATTATACCTGGTTTGGATCAATATTTTAGAGGATAACGCATGTTAGGTCTAGGTTAGGTCTGGGATTTTCACTCATGAGACTCATACTTTCGCATTCTTCACATACTTGTTTAACGGATCCTGGGTTTTTACTGGTTTGCGTCACGTAGTAATGTGGTACCACACTGAAACAGTCAATTAAACCTGGTTTCGATCAATATTTTAGAGAATAACGCATGTTAGGTCTAGGTTAGGTCTGGGATTTGCCCTCATCAGGCTCATACTTTCGCACACTTCACATACTTGTTGAACAGATCCCGGGATATTTTCTGGTTTGGATCACATAGTAATGTGGTACCACACTGAAACAGTCGATTAAACCAGGTTTCGATGAATATTTTTGAGGATAACGCATGTTAGGTCTAGGTTAGGCCTGGGATTTTCACTCATCAGACTCATACTTTCGCACACTTCACATACTCGTTGAACAGATCCTGGGTTTTTTCTGGTTTGGATCACGTAGTAATGTGGGACCACACTGAAACAGTCAATTAAACCTGGTTTCGATCAATATTTTAGAGAATAATTCATGGTAGGTCTAGGTTAGGTCTAGGATTTGCCCTCATCAGGCTCATACTTTCGCACACTTCACATACTCGTTGAACAGATCCTGGGTTATTTTCTGGTTTGGATCACATAGTAATGTGTTACCACACTGAAACAGTCGATTAAACCAGGTTTCGATGAATATTTTTGAGGATAACGCATGTTAGGTCTAGGTTAGGCCTGGGATTTTCACTCATCAGACTCATACTTTCGCACACTTCACATACTCGTTGAACAGATCCTGGGTTTTTTCTGGTTTGGATCACGTAGTAATGTGGTACCACAAAGAAACAGTCAATTAAACCTGGTTTCGATCAATATTTTAGAGAATAACGCATGTTAGGTCTAGGTTAGGTCTGGGATTTGCCCTCATCAGGCTCATACTTTCGCACACTTCACATACTCGTTGAACAGATCCTGGGTTTTTTCTGGTTTGGATCACATATTAATGTGGTACCACACTGAATCAGTCGATTAAACCAGGTTTCGATCAATATTTTTGTGGATAACGCATGTTAGGTCTAGGATAGGCCGGGGTTTTTCACTCATCATACTCATACTTTCGCATTCTTCACATACTTGTTGAACGGATCCTGGGCTTTTACTGGTTTGGATCACGTAGTAATGTGGGACCACACTGAAACATTCAATTAAACCTGGTCTTGATAAATATTTTAGAGTATAACGCATGTTAGGTCTGGGTTAGGTCTAGGATTTGCCCACATCAGGCTCATACGTTCGCATATTTCTCATACTTCATGGCTGGGTCCTGGGCTATTTTTGGATTGGATCACGTAGTAATGTGGTACCACACTGAAACGGTCAATTAAACCTGGTTTTGATCAATATTTTTGAGAATAATTCATGTTAGGTCTAGGTTAGGTCTGGGATTTGCTCTCATCAGGCTCATTCTTTCGCATATTTCTCATACTTGATGGCTAGATCCTGGGCTTTTTCTGGATTGCATCACGTAGTAATGAAGTACAACACTGAAACAGTCAATTAAACCAGGTTTCCATTAATATTTTAGAGGACAACGCATGTTAGGACTGGGATAGGTCTGGGATTTGCCCTCATCAGGCTCATACTTTCGCGTTTTTCACATACTTGTTGAACAGATCCTGGGTTTTTTCTGGTTTGGATCACGTAGTAGTGTGGTACCACACTGAAACAGTCCATTATACCTGGTTTGGATCAATATTTTAGAGGATAACGCATGTTAGGTCTAGGTTAGGTCTGGGATTTTCACTCATGAGACTCATACTTTCGCATTCTTCACATACTTGTTTAACGGATCCTGGGTTTTTACTGGTTTGCGTCACGTAGTAATGTGGTACCACACTGAAACAGTCAATTAAACCTGGTTTCGATCAATATTTTAAAGAATAACGCATGTTAGGTCTAGGTTAGGTCTGGGATTTGCCCTCATCAGACTCATACTTTCGCGTTTTTCACATACTTGTGGAACAGATCCTGGGTTTTTACTGATTTGGATCACGTAGTAATGTGGTACCACACTGAAACATTCAATTAAACCTGGTCTTGATAAATATTTTGGAGGATAACGCTTGTTAGGTCTAGGTTAGCCCTGGGATTTTCACTCATCAGACTCATACTTTCGCATTCTTGACATACTTGTTGAACTGATCCTGGGCTTTTTCTGGATTGCATCAGGTAGTAATGAAGTACAACACTGATACAGTCAATTAAACCTGGTCTTGATAAATATTTTAGAGGATAACGCGAGTTAGGTCTGGGATAGGGCTGGGATTTGCCCTCATCAGGCTCATACCTTCGCGTTTTTCACATACTTGTTGAACAGATCCTGGGTTTTTTATGGTTTGTATCACGTAGTAATGTGGTGCCACACTGAAACAGTCCATTAAACCTGGTTTGGATCAATATTTTAGAGGATAACGCATGTTAGGTCTGGGATAGGTCTGGGATTTGCCCTCATCAGACTCATACTTTCGCACACTTCACATTCTCGTTGAACAGATCCTGGGTTATTTTCTTGTTTGGATCACATAGTAATGTGGTACCACACTGAAACAGTCGATTAAACCTGGTTTGGATCAATATTTTAGAGGATAACGCATGTTAGGTCTAGTTTAGGCCTGGGATTTTCACTCATCAGACTCATACTTTCGCATTCTTCACATACTTGTTGAACGGATCCAGGGTTTTTTCTGGTTTGGATCTCGTAGTAATGTGGGACCACACTGAAACAGTCAATTAAACCTGGTTTCGATCAATATTTTAGAGAATAATTCATGTTAGGTCTAGGTTAGGTCTGCGATTTGCTCTCATCAGGCTCATTCCCTCGCATATTTCTCATACTTGGTGGCTAGATCCCGGGCTTTTTCTGGATTGCATCACGTAGTAATAAAGTACAACACTGAAACAGTCAATTAAAACTGGTTTCCATCAATATCTTAGAGGACAACGCAAGTTAGGTCTGGGATAGGTCTGGGACTTGCCCTCATCAGGCTCATACTTTCGCGTTTTTCACATACTTGTTGAACAGATCCTGGGTTTTTTCTGGTTTGGATCACGTAGTAGTGTGGTACCACACTGAAACAGTCGATTAAACCAGGTTTCGATCTATATTTTTGAGGATAACGCATGTAAGGTCTAGGTTAGGCCTGGGATTTTCACTCATCAGGCTCATACTTTCGCATTCTTCACATACTTGTTGAACGGATCCTGGGTGTTTTCTGGTTTGGATCACGTAGTAATGTGGGACCACACTGAAACAGTCAATTAAACCTGGTTTCGATCAATATTTTAGAGAATAATTCATGTTAGGTCTAGGTTAGGTCTAGGATTGGCCCTCATCAGGCTCATACTATCGCATGTTTCTCATACTTCATGGCTACATCCTGGGCTGTTTCTGGATTGTATCACGTAGTAATGTGGTACCACGCTGAAACAGTCAATTAAACCTGGTTTCGTTCAATATTTTAGAGGATAACGCAAGTTAGGTCTGGGATAGGTCTGGGATTTGCCCTCATCAGGCTCATACTTTCGCGTTTTTCACATACTTGTTGAACAGATCCTGGGTTTTTTCCGGTTTGGGTCACGTAGTAGTGTGGTACCACACTGAAACAGTCCATTAAACCTGGTTTGGATCAATATTTTAGAGGATAACGCATGTTAGGTCTAGGTTAGGTCAGGGATTTGCCCTCATGAGACTCATACTTTCGCACACTTCACATACTCGTTGAACAGATCCTGGGTTATTTTCTGGTTTGGATCACGTAGTAATGTGGGACCACACTGAAACAATCAATTAAACCTGGTCATGATAAATATTTTAGAGGACAACGCATGTTAGGTCTGGGTTAGGTCTGGGATTTGCCCTCATCAGGCTCATACTTTCGCGTTTTTCACATACTTGTGGAACAGATCCTGGGTTTTTACTGATTTGGATCACGTAGTAATGTGGTACCACACTGAAACATTCAATTAAACCTGGTCTTGATAAATATTTTGGAGGATAACGCTTGTTAGGTCTGGGTTAGGTCTGGGATTTGCCCTCATCAGGCTCATACTTTCGCGTTTTTCACATACTTGTTGAACAGATCCTGGGCTCTTACTGGTTTGGATCACGTAGTAATGTGGTACCACACTGAAACATTCAATTAAACCTGGTCTTGATAAATATTTTGGAGGATAACGCATGTTAGGTCTAGGATAGGCCGGGGTTTTTCACTCATCATACTCATACTTTCGCATTCTTCACATACTTGTTGAACGGATCCTGGGCTCTTACTGGTTTGGATCACGTAGTAATGTGGTACCACACTGAAACATTCAATTAAACCTGGTCTTGATAAATATTTTAGAGGATAACGCATGTTAGGTCTGGGTTAGGTCTACGATTTGCCCACATCAGGCTCATACTTTCGCATATTTCTCATACTTCATGGCTGGATCCAGGGCTATTTTTGGATTGGATCACGTAGTAATGTGGTTCCACACTGAAACAGTCAATTAAACCTGGTTTTGATCAATATTTTTGAGAATAATTCATGTTAGGTCTAGGTTAGGTCTGGGATTTTCACTCATCAGACTCATACTTTCGCATTCATCACATACTTGTTTAACGGATCCTGGGTTTTTACTGGTTTGGGTCACGTACTAATGTGGTACCACACTGAAACAGTCGATTAAACCAGGATTCGATCAATATTTTTGAGGATAACGCATGTTAGGTCTAGGTTAGGCCTGGGATTTTCACTCATCAGACTCATATTTTCGCATTCTTCACATACTTGTTGAACGGATCCTGGGTTTTTTCTGGTTTGGATCACGTAGTAATGTGGTACCACACTGAAACAGTCAATTAAACCTGGTTTCGATCAATATTTTAGAGAATAACGCATGTTAGGTCTAGGTTAGGTCTGGGATTTGCCCTCATCAGGCTCATACTTTCGCGTTTTTCACATACTTGTGGAACAGATCCTGGGTTTTTACTGATTTGGATCACGTAGTAATGTGGTACCACACTGAAACATTCAATTAAACCTGGTCTTGATAAATATTTTAGAGGATAACGCTTGTTAGGTCTGGGCTAGGTCCAGGGTTTGCCCTCGTCAGGCTCATACTTTCGCATATTTCTCATACTTCATGGCTAGATCCTGGGCTATTTCTGGATTGGATCACGTAGTAATGTGGTACCACACTGAAACATTCAATTAAACCTGGTCTTGATAAATATTTTAGAGGATAACGCATGTTAGGTCTGGGTTAGGTCTAGGATTTGCTCCCATCAGGCTCATACTTTCGCATATTTCTCATACTTCATGGCTGGATCCTGGGCTATTTCTGGATTGGATCACGTAGTAATGTGGTACCGCACTGAAACAGTCAATTAAACCTGGTCTTGACAAATATTTTAGACGATAACGCAAGTTAGGTCTGGGATAGGTCTGGGATTTGCCCTCTTCAGGCTCATACTTTCGCAGTTTTAACCTGCATGTTGACCTGATCGAGGGTTTCTTCTGGTTTGGGTCAGGTAGTAATGTGGAGCCACACTGAAACAGTCGATTAAACCAGGTTTCGATCAATATTTTTGAGGATAACGCATGTTAGGTCTAGGTTAGTCCTGGGATTTTCACTCATCAGACTCATACTTTCGCAGTTTTAACGTGCATGGTGACCTGATCGAGGGTTTTTTCTGGTTTGGGTCACGTAGTAATGTGGTACCACACTGAAACAGTCGATTAAACCAGGTTTCGATCAATATTTTTGAGGATAACGCATGTTAGGTCTAGGTTAGGTCTAGGATTTGCCCTCATCAGGCTCATACTTTCGCACACTTCACATACTCGTTGAACAGATCCTGGGTTATTTTCTGGTTTGGATCACGTAGTAATGTGGGACCACACTGAAACAATCAATTAAACCTGGTCTTGATAAATATTTTAGAGGACAACGCATGTTAGGTCTGGGTTAGGTCTGGGATTTGCCCTCATCAGGCTCATACTTTCGCGTTTTTCACATACTTGTGGAACAGATCCTGGGTTTTTACTGATTTGGATCACGTAGTAATGTGGTACCACACTGAAACATTCAATTAAACCTGGTCTTGATAAATATTTTGGAGGATAACGCTTGTTAGGTCTAGGTTAGCCCTGGGATTTTCACTCATCAGGCTCATACTTTCGCATTCTTGACATACTTGTTGAACTGATCCTGGGCTTTTTCTGGATTGCATCACGTAGTAATGAAGTACAACACTGATACAGTCAATTAAACCTGGTCTTGATAAATATTTTAGAGGATAACGCGAGTTAGGTCTGGGATAGGGCTGGGATTTGCCCTCATCAGGCTCATACTTTCGCATTCTTCACATACTTGTTGAACGGATCCTGTGTTTTCTCTGGTTTGGACCACGTAGTAATATGGTACCACACTGAAACAGTCGATTAAACATGGTTTCGAATAATATTTTTGAGGATTACGCATGTTAGGTCTGGGTTAGGTCTAGGATTTGCCCACATCAGGCTCATACTTTCGCACACTTCACATACTCGTTGAACAGATCCTGGGCTTTTTCTGGATTGCATCACGTAGTAATGAAGTACAACACTGAAACAGTCAATTAAACCTGGTTTCCAGGAATATTTTAGAGGACAACGCATGTTAGGTCTAGGTTAGGCCTGGGATTTGCCCTCATCAGGGTCATACTTTCGCAGTTCTAATATACATGTTGACCTGATCGAGGGTTTTTTCTGCTTTGGATCACGTAGTAAAGTGGTACCACACAGAAACAGTCCACTAAACCTGGTTTGGATCAATATTTTAGAGGATAACTCATGTTAGGTCTAGGTTAGCCCTGAGTTTTTCGCTCATCAGACTCATACTTTCGCATTCTTCACATACTAGTTGAACGGATCCTGGGATTTTTCTGGATTGGTTCACGTAGTAATGTGGTACCACACTGAAACATTCGATTAAACCAGGTCTTGATAAATATTTTAGAGGATAACGCATGTTAGGTCTGGGTCAGTTCTAGAATTTGCCCTCATCAGGCTCATACTTTCGCATATTTCTCATACTTCATGGCTGGATCCTGGGCTATTTCTGGATTGGATCACGTAGTAATGTGGTGCCACACTGAAACAGTCAATTAAACCTGGTTTCGATCACTATTTTAGAGAATAATTCATGTTAGGTCTAGGTTAGGTCTGGGATTTGCTCTCATCAGGCTCATTCTTTCGCATATTTCACATACTTGACGGCTAGATCCTGGGCTTTTTCTGGATTGTATCACGTAGTAATGAAGTACAACACTGAAACAGTCAATTAAACCTGGTTTCCATCAATATCTTAGAGGACAACGCAAGTTAGGTCTGGGATAGGTCTGGGATTTGCCCTCATCAGGCTCATACTTTCGCGTTTTTCACATACTTGTTGAACAGATCCTGGGTTTTTTCTGGTTTGGATCACGTAGTAGGGTGGTACCACACTGAAACAGTCAATTAAACCTGGTTTCGATTAATATTTTTGAGGATAACGCATGTTAGGTCTGGGATAGGTCTGGGATTTGCCCTCATCAGGCTCATACTTTCGCAGTTTTAACATGCATGTTGACCTGATCGAGGGTTTTTTCTGGTTTGGGTCACGTAGTAATGTGGTACCACACTGAAACAGTCGATTAAACCCGGTTTCGATCAATATTTTTTAGGATAACGCATGTTAGGTCTAGGTTAGGCCTGGGATTTTCACTCATCAGACTCATCCTTTCTCATTCTTCACATACTTGTTGATCGGATCCTGGGTTTTTTCTGGTTGGGATCACGTAGTAATGTGGTACCACACTGAAACAGTCAATTAAACCTGGTTTCGATCAATATTTTAGAGAATAATTCATCTTAGGTCTGGGATAGGTCTGGGATTCGCCCTCATCAGGCTCATACTTTCGCGTTTTTCACATACTTGTTGAACTGATCCTGGGTTTTTTCATGTTTGGATCACGTAGTAATGTGGTACCACACTGAAACAGTCGATTAAACCTGGTTTCGATCAATATTTTAGAGGATAACGCAAGTTAGGTCTGGGATAGGTCTGGGATTTGCCCTCATCAGACTCATACTTTCGCAAACTTCACATACTCGTTGAACAGATCCTGGGTTATTTTCTGGTTTGGATCACGTAGTAATGTGGTACCACACTGAAACAATCAATTAAACCTGGTCTTGATAAATATTTTAGAGGACAACGCATGTTAGGTCTGGGTTAGGTCTAGGATTTGCCCTCATCAGGCTCATACTTTCCCATATTTCTCATACTTCATGGCTAGACCCTGGGCTATTTCTGGATTGGATCACCTAGTAATGTGGTACCACACTGAAACAGTCAATTAAACCTGGTTTCGCTCAATATTTTAGAAGATAGCGCATGTTAGGTCTAGGTTAGGACTGGGATTTGCCCTCATCATGGTCATACTTTCGCAGTTTTAACATGCATGTTGACCTGATCGAGGGTTTTTTCTGCTTTGAATCACGTAGTAAAGTGGTACCACAACTAAAACAGTCAATTAAACCTGGTCATGATAAATATTTTAGAGGATAACGCATGTTAGGTCTGGGTTAGGTCTAGGATTTGCCCTCGTCAGGCTCATACTTTCGCATATTTCTCTTACTTCATGGCTAGATCCTGGGCTATTTCTGGATTGGATCACGTAGTAATGTGGTTCCACACTGAAACAGTCAATTAAACCTGGTTTCCATCAATATCTTAGAGGACAACGCAAGTTAGGTCTGGGATAGGTCTGGGATTTGCCCTCATCAGGCTCATACTTTCGCGTTTTTCACATACTTGTTGAACAGATCCTGGGTTTTTTCTGGTTTGGATCACGTAGTAGTGTGGTACCACACTGAAACAGTCCATTAAACCTGGTTTGGATCAATATTTTAGAGGATAACGCATGTTAGGTCTAGGTTAGGTCTGGGATTTTCACTCATCAGAAACATACTTTCGCATTCTTCACATACTTGTTGAACGGAACCTGGGTTTTTTCTGGTTTGGTTCAGGTAGTAATGTGGTACCACACTGAAACATTCAATTAAACCTGGTCTTGATAAATATTTTAGAGGATAACGCATGTTAGGTTTGGGTTAGGTCTAGGATTTGCCCTCATCAGGCTCATACTTCCGCATATTTCTCATACTTCATGGCTAGATCCTGGGCTTTTTCTGGATTGCATCACGTAGTAATGAAGTACAACACTGAAACAGTCAATTAAACCTGGTTTTGATCAATATTTTAGAGAACAATTCATGTTAGGTCTAGGTTAGGTCTGGGATTTGCTCTCATCAGGCTCATTCTTTCGCATATTTCTCATACTTGATGGCTAGATCCTGGGCTTTTTCTGGATTGCATCATGTAGTAATGAAGTACAACACTGAAACAGTCAATTAAACCTGGTTTCCATCAATATTTTAGAGGACAACGCATGTTAGGTCTAGGTTAGGCCTGGGATTTGCCCTCATCAGGGTCATACTTTCGCAGTTTTAACATACATGTTGACCTGAACGAGTGTTCTTTCTGCTTTGGATCACGTAGTAAAGTGGTACCACACTGAAACATTCAATTAAACCTGGTTTTGATCAATATTTTAGAGGATAACGCATGTTAGGTCTGGGTTAGGTCTAGGATTTGCCCTCGTCAGGCTCATACTTTCGCATATTTCTCATACTTCATGGCTAGATCCTGGGCTGTTTCTGGATTGTATCACGTAGTAATGTGGTACCACGCTGAAACAGTCAATTAAACCTGGTTTCCATCAATATTTTAGAGGACAACGCATGTTAGGTCTAGGATAGGCCTGGGATTTGCCCTCATCAGGGTCATACTTTCGCGGTTTTAACATACATGTTGACCTGAACGAGTGTTCTTTCTGCTTTGGATCACGTAGTAAAGTGGTACCACACTGAAGCAGACCATTAAACCTGGTTTGGTTCAATATTTTAGAGGATAACGCATGTTAGGTTTGGGTCAGGTCTAGGATTTGCCCTCATCAGGCTCATACTTTCGCATATTTCTCATACTTCATGGCTAGATCCTGGGCTGTTTCTGGATTGTATCACGTAGTAATGTGGTACCACGCTGAAACAGTCAATTAAACCTGGTTTCGATCAATATTTTAGAGGATAACACAAGTTAGGTCTGGGATAGGTCTGGGATTCGCCCTCATCAGGCTCATACTTTCGCATATTTCTCGTGCTTGATGGCTAGATCCTGGGCTTTTTCTGGATTGCATCACGTAGTAATGAAGTACAACACTGAAACAGTCAATTAAACCTGGTTTCCATCAATATTTTAGAGGACAACGCATGTTAGGTCTAGGTTAGGCCTGGGATTTGCCCTCATCAGGGTCATACTTTCGCAGTTTTAACATACATGTTGACCTGAACGAGTGTTCTTTCTGCTTTGGATCACGTAGTAAAGTGGTCCCACACTGAAGCAGACCATTAAACCTGGTTTGGATCAATATTTTAGAGGATAACGCATGTTAGGTTTGGGTCAGGTCTAGGATTTGCCCTCATCAGGCTCATACTTTCGCATACTTCATATACTTGTTGAACAGATCCTGGGTTTTTTTCTGGTTTGGACCACGTAGTAAAGTGGTACCACACTGAAACAGTCCATTAAACCTGGTTTGGATCGATATTTTTGAGGATAACGCATGTTAGGTCTAGGTTAGGCCGAGGATTTTCACTCATCAGACTCATACTTTCGCATACTTCACATACTTGTTGAACAGATCCTGGGTTTTTTTCTGGTTTGGACCACGTAGTAAAGTGGTACCACACTGATACAGTCCATTAAACCTGGTTTGGATCGATATTTTTGAGGATAACGCATGTTAGGTCTAGGTTAGGCCGAGGATTTTCACTCATCAGACTCATACTTTCGCATTCTTCACATAGTTGTTGAACGGATCCTGGGTTTTTTCTGGTTTGGATCACGTAGTAATGTGGTACCACACTGAAACAGTACATTAAACCTGGTTTCGATCGATACTTTAGAGAATAATTCATGTTAGGCCTAGGTTAGGTCTGGGATTTGCTCTTATCAGGCTCATTCTTTCGCATATCTCTCATACTTGATGGCTAGATCCTGGGCTTTTTCTGGATTGCATCACGTAGTAATGAAGTACAACACTGAAACAGTCAATTAAACCTTGTTTCCATCAATATTTTAGAGGATAACGCAAGTTAGGTCTGGGATAGCTCTGGGATTCGCCCTCATCAGAGTCATACTTTCGCATACTTCACATACTTGTTGAACAGATCCTGGGTTTTTTTCTGGTTTGGACCACGTAGTAAAGTGGTACCACACTGAAACAGTCCATTAAACCTGGTTTGGATCGATATTTTAGAGGATAACGTTAACTAATGTTAGGTCTAGGTTAGCCCTGGGATTTTCACTCATCAGACTCATACTTTCGCATTCTTCACTTACTTGTTGAACGGATCCTGGGTTTTTTCTGGTTTGGATCACGTAGTTATGTGTGGACCACACTGAAACAATCAATTAAACCTGGCCATGGTAAATATTTTAGAGGATAACGCATGTTAGGTCTGGGTTAGGTCTAGGATTTGCCCTCGTCAGGCTCATACTTTCGCATATTTCTCATACTCCATGGCTAGATCCTGGGCTATTTCTGGATTGGATCACGTAGTAATGTAGTACCACACTGAAACATTCAATTAAACCTGGTTTCCATCAATATCTTAGAGAACAACGCAAGTTAGGTCTGGTATAGGTCTGGGATTTGCCCTCATCAGGCTCATACTTTCGCGTTTTTCACATACTTGTTGAACGGAACCTGGGTTTTTTCTGGTTTGGTTCAGGTAGTAATGTGGTACCACACTGAAACATTCAATTAAACCTGGTCTTGATAAATATTTTAGAGGATAACGCATGTTAGGTTTGGGTTAGGTCTAGGATTTGCCCTCAACAGGCTCATACTTCCGCATATTTCTCATACTTCATGGCTAGATCCTGGGCTTTTTCTGGATTGCATCACGTAGTAATGAAGTACAACACTGAAACAGTCAATTAAACCTGGTTTCCATGAATATTTTAGAGGACAACGCAAGTTAGGTCTAGGTTAGGCCTGGGATTTGCCCTCAACAGGGTCATACTTTCGCAGTTTTAACATACATGTTGACCTGAACGAGTGTTCTTTCTGCTTTGGATCACGTAGTAAAGTGGTACCACACTGAAGCAGACCATTAAACCTGGTTTGGATCAATATTTTAGAGGATAACGCATGTTAGGTTTGGGTCAGGTCTAGGATTTGCCCTCATCAGGCTCATACTTTCGCATATTTCTCATAGTTCATGGCTAGATCCTGGGCTGTTTCTGGATTGTATCACGTAGTAATGTGGTACCACGCTGAAACAGTCAATTATACCTGGTTTCGATCAATATTTTAGAGGATAACGCAAGTTAGGTCTGGGATAGGTCTGGGATTCGCCCTCATCAGGCTCATACTTTCGCGTTTTTCACATACATGTTGAACTGATCCTGGGTTTTTTCAGGTTTGGATCACGTAGTAATGTGGAACCACACTGAAACAGTCGATTAAACCTGGTTTCGATCAATATTTTAGAGGATAACGCAAGTTAGGTCTGGGATAGGTCTGGGATTTGCCCTCATCAGACTCATACTTTCGCAAACTTCACATACTCGTTGAACAGATCCAGGGTTATTTTCTGGTTTGGATCACGTAGTAATGTGGGACCACACTGAAACAATCAATTAAACCTGGTCTTGATAAATATTTTAGAGGACAACACATGTTAGGTCTGGGTTAGGTCTAGGATTTGTCCTCATCAGGCTCATACTTTCGCATATTTCTCATACCTCATGGCTAGATCCTGGGCTATTTCTGGATTGGATCACGTAGTAATGTGGTACCACACTGAAACAGTCAATTAAACCTGGTTTCCATCAATATCTTAGAGCACAACGCAGGTTAGGTCTGGGATAGGTCTGGGATTTGCCCTCATCAGGCTCATACTTTCGCAGTTTTAACATACATGTTGACCTGAACGAGTGTTCTTTCTGCTTTGGATCACGTAGTAAAGTGGTACCACACTGAAGCAGACCATTAAACCTGGTTTCGATCAATATTTTAGAGGATAACGCATGTTGGGTCCAGGTTAGGTCTAGGATTCGCCCTCATCAGGCTTATACTTTCGCATATTTCTCATACTTGATGGCTAGATCCTGGGTTTTTTCCGGTTTGGGTCACGTAGTATTGTTGTACCACACTGAAACAGTCGATTAAACCTGGTTTCGATCAATAGTTTTGAGGATAACGCATGTTAGGTCTAGGTTAGGCCGGGGATTTTCACTCATCAGTCTCATACTTTCGCATTCTTCTGATACTTGTTGAACGGATCCTGGGTTTTTACTGGTTTGGATCACGTAGTAATGTGGTACCACACTGAAACATTCAATTAAACCTGGTCTTGATAAATATTTTAGAGAATAACGCATGTTAGGTCTGGGTTAGGTCTAGGATTTGCCCCCATCAGGCTCATACTTTCGCATATTTCTCATACTTCATGGCTGGATCCTGGGCTATTTCTCGATTGGATCACGTAGTAACGTGGTACCACACTGAAACAGTCAATTAAACCTGGTTTCGCTCAATATTTTAGAAGATAACGCATGTTAGGTCTAGGTTAGGCCAGGGATTTGCCCTCATCAGGGTCATACTTTCGCAGTTTTAGCATGCATGTTGACCTGATCGAGGGTTTTTTCTGCTTTGAATCACGTTTTAAAGTGGTACCACAACTAAAACAGTCAATTAAACCTGGTCATGATAAATATTTTAGAGGATAACGCATGTTAGGTCTGGGTTAGGTCTAGGATTTGCCCTCGTCAGGCTCATACTTTCGCATATTTCTCATACTTCATGGCTAGATCCTGGGCTATTTCTGGATTGGATCACGTAGTAATGTGGTACCACACTGAAACAGTCAATTAAACCTGGTTTTGATCAATATTTTAGAGAACAATTCATGTTAGGTCTAGGTTAGGTCTGGGATTTGCTCTCATCAGGCTCATTCTTTCGCATATTTCTCATACTTGATGGCTAGATCCTGGGCTTTTTCTGGATTGCATCATGTAGTAATGAAGTACAACACTGAAACAGTCAATTAAACCTGGTTTCCATCAATATTTTAGAGGACAACGCATGTTAGGTCTAGGTTAGGCCTGGGATTTGCCCTCATCAGGGTCATACTTTCGCAGTTTTAACATACATGTTGACCTGAACGAGTGTTCTTTCTGCTTTGGATCACGTAGTAAAGTGGTACCACACTAAAACATTCAATTAAACCTGGTTTTGATCAATATTTTAGAGGATAACGCATGTTAGGTTTGGGTTAGGTCTAGGATTTGCCCTCATCAGGCTCATTCTTTCGCATATTTCTCATACTTGATGGCTAGATCCTGGGCTTTTTCTGGATTGCATCACGTAGTAATGAAGTACAACACTGAAACAGTCAATTAAACCTTGTTTCCATCAATATTTTAGAGGATAACGCAAGTTAGGTCTGGGATAGGTCTGGGATTCGCCCTCATCAGACTCATACTTTCGCATACTTCACATACTTGTTGAACAGATCCTGGGTTTTTTTCTGGTTGGGACCACGTAGTAAAGTGGTACCACACTGAAACAGTCCATTAAACCTGGTTTGGATCGATATTTTAGAGGATAACGCATGTTAGGTCTAGGTTAGACCTGGGATTTTCACTCATCAGACTCATACTTTCGCATTCTTCACATACTTGTTGAACGGATCCTGGGTTTTTTCTGGTTTGGTTCACGTAGTAATGTGGTACCACGCTGAAACAGTCAATTAAACCTGGTCTTGATAAATATTTTAGAGGATAACGCATGTTAGGTTTGGGTTAGGTCTAGGATTTGTCCTCATCAGGCTCATACTTTCGCATATTTCTCATACTTGATGGCTAGATCCTGGGCTTTTTCTGGATTGCATCACGTAGTAATGAAGTACAACACTGAAACAGTCAATTAAAACTGGTTTCCACCAATATTTTAGTGGACAACGCATGTTAGGTCTAGGTTAGGCCTGGGATTTGCCCTCATCAGGGTCATACTTTCGCGGTTTTAACATACATGTTGACCTGAACGAGTGTTCTTTCTGCTCTGGATCACGTAGTAAAGTGGTACCACACTGAAGCAGACCATTAAACCTGGTTTGGTTCAATATTTTAGAGGATAACGCATGTTAGGTTTGGGTCAGGTCTAGGATTTGCCCTCATCAGGCTCATACTTTCGCATATTTCTCATACTTCATGGCTAGATCCTGGGCTGTTTCTGGATTGTATCACGTAGTAATGTGGTACCACGCTGAAACAGTCAATTAAACCTGGTTTCGATCAATATTTTAGAGGATAACAGAAGTTAGGTCTGGGATAGGTCTGGGATTCGCCCTCATCAGACTCATACTTTCGCATACTTCACATACTTGTTGGACATATCCGGGGTTTTTTTCTGGTTTGGACCACGTAGTAAAGTGGTACCACACTGAAACAGTCCATTAAACCTGGTTTGGATCGATATTTTTGAGGATAACGCATGTTAGGTCTAGGTTAGGCCGGGGATTTTCACTCATCAGACTCATACTTTCGCATACTTCACATACTTTTTGTACAGATCCTGGGTTTTTTTCTGGTTTGGACCACGTAGTAAAGTGGTACCACACTGAAACAGTCCATTAAACCTGGTTTGGATCGATATTTTTGAGGATAACGCATGTTAGGTCTAGGTTAGGCCGAGGATTTTCACTCATCAGACTCATACTTTCGCATTCTTCACATAGTTGTTGAACGGATCCTGGGTTTTTTCTGGTTTGGATCACGTAGTTATGTGTGGACCACACTGAAACTATCAATTAAACCTGGCCATGGTAAATATTTTAGAGGATAACGCATGTTAGGTCTGGGTTAGGTCTAGGATTTGCCCTCGTCAGGCTCATACTTTCGCATATTTCTCATACTCCATGGCTAGATCCTGGGCTATTTCTGGATTGGATCACGTAGTAATGTGGTACCACACTGAAACATTCAATTAAACCTGGTTTCCATCAATATCTTAGAGGACAACGCAAGTTAGGTCTGGGATAGGTCTGGGATTTGCCCTCATCAGGCTCATACTTTCGCGTTTTTCACATACTTGTTGAACGGATCCTGGGTTTTTTCTGCTTTGGAACACGTAGTAATGTGGGACCACACTAAAACAATCAATTAAACCTGGTCTTGATAAATATTTTGGAGGATAACGCATGTTAGGTCTGGGATAGGTCTGTGATTTGCCCTCATCAGACTCATACTTTCGCATTCTTCACTTACTTGTTGAACAGATCCTGGGTTTTTTTCTGGTTTGGACCACGTAGTAAAGTGGTACCACACTGAAACAGTCCATTAAACCTGGTTTGGATCGATATTTTTGAGGATAACGCATGTTAGGTCTAGGTTAGGCCGAGGATTTTCACTCATCAGACTCATACTTTCGCATTCTTCACATAGTTGTTGAACGGATCCTGGGTTTTTTCTGGTTTGGATCACGTAGTAATGTGGTACCACACTGAAACAGTCAATTAAACCTGGTTTTGATCAATATTTTAGAGAATAATTCATGTTAGGCCTAGGTTAGGTCTGGGATTTGCTCTCATCAGGCTCATTCTTTCGCATATCTCTCATACTTGAAGGCTAGATCCTGGGCTTTTTCTGGATTGCATCACGTAGTAATGAAGTACAACACTGAAACAGTCAATTAAACCTTGTTCCCATCAATATTTTAGAGGATAACGCAAGTTAGGTCTGGGATAGGTCTGGGATTCGCCCTCATCAGACTCATACTTTCGCATACTTCACATACTTGTTGAACAGATCCTGGGTTTTTTTCTGGTTTGGACCACGTAGTAAAGTGGTACCACACTGAAACAGTCCATTAAACCTGGTTTGGATCGATATTTTAGAGCATAACGCATGTTAGGTCTAGGTTAGCCCTGGGATTTTCACTCATCAGACTCATACTTTCGCATTCTTCACTTACTTGTTGAACGGATCCTGGGTTTTTTCTGGTTTGGTTCACGTAGTAATGTGGTACCACACCGAAACATTCAATTAAACCTGGTCTTGATAAATATTTTAGAGGATAACGCATGTTAGGTTTGGGTTAGGTCTACGATTTGCCCTCATCAGGCTCATACTTTCGCATATTTCTCATAGTTCATGGCTAGATCCTGGGCTGTTTCTGGATTGTATCACGTAGTAATGTGGTACCACGCTGAGACAGTGAATTAAACCTGATTTCGATCAATATTTTAGAGGATAACGCAAGTTAGGTCTGGAATAGGTCTGGGATTCGCCCTCATCAGGCTCATACTTTCGCATATTTTTCATACTTGATGGCTAGATCCTGGGCTTTTTCTGGATTGCATCACGTAGTAATGAAGTACAACACTGAAACAGTCAATTAAACCTGGTTTCCATCAATATTTTAGAGGACAACGCATGTTAGGTCTAGGTTAGGACTGGGATTTGCCCTCATCAGGGTCATACTTTCGCAGTTTTAACATACATGTTGACCTGAACGAGTGTTCTTTCTGCTTTGGATCACGTAGTAAAGTGGTACCACACTGAAGCAGACCATTAAACCTGGTTTGGATCAATATTTTAGAGGATAACGCATGTTAGGTTTGGGTCAGGTCTAGGATTTGCCCTCATCAGGCTCATACTTTCGCATATTTCTCATACTTCATGGCAAGATCCTGGGCTGTTTCTGGATTGTATCACGTAGTAATGTGGTACCACGCTGAAACAGTCAATTAAACCTGGTTTCGATCAATATTTTAGAGGATAACAGAAGTTAGGTCTGGGATAGGTCTGGGATTCGCCCTCATCAGACTCATACTTTCGCATACTTCACATACTTGTTGGACATATCCGGGGTTTTTTTCTGGTTTGGACCACGTAGTAAAGTGGTACCACACTGAAACAGTCCATTAAACCTGGTTTGGATCGATATTTTTGAGGATAACGCATGTTAGGTCTAGGTTAGGCCGGGGATTTTCACTCATCAGACTCATACTTTCGCATACTTCACATACTTTTTGTACAGATCCTGGGTTTTTTTCTGGTTTGGACCACGTAGTAAAGTGGTACCACACTGAAACAGTCCATTAAACCTGGTTTGGATCGATATTTTTGAGGATAACGCATGTTAGGTCTAGGTTAGGCCGAGGATTTTCACTCATCAGACTCATACTTTCGCATTCTTCACATAGTTGTTGAACGGATCCTGGGTTTTTTCTGGTTTGGATCACGTAGTTATGTGTGGACCACACTGAAACTATCAATTAAACCTGGCCATGGTAAATATTTTAGAGGATAACGCATGTTAGGTCTGGGTTAGGTCTAGGATTTGCCCTCGTCAGGCTCATACTTTCGCATATTTCTCATACTCCATGGCTAGATCCTGGGCTATTTCTGGATTGGATCACGTAGTAATGTGGTACCACACTGAAACATTCAATTAAACCTGGTTTCCATCAATATCTTAGAGGACAACGCAAGTTAGGTCTGGGATAGGTCTGGGATTTGCCCTCATCAGGCTCATACTTTCGCGTTTTTCACATACTTGTTGAACGGATCCTGGGTTTTTTCTGCTTTGGATCACGTAGTAATGTGGGACCACACTAAAACAATCAATTAAACCTGGTCTTGATAAATATTTTGGAGGATAACGCATGTTAGGTCTGGGATAGGTCTGTGATTTGCCCTCATCAGACTCATACTTTCGCATTCTTCACTTACTTGTTGAACAGATCCTGGGTTTTTTTCTGGTTTGGACCACGTAGTAAAGTGGTACCACACTGAAACAGTCCATTAAACCTGGTTTGGATCGATATTTTTGAGGATAACGCATGTTAGGTCTAGGTTAGGCCGAGGATTTTCACTCATCAGACTCATACTTTCGCATTCTTCACATAGTTGTTGAACGGATCCTGGGTTTTTTCTGGTTTGGATCACGTAGTAATGTGGTACCACACTGAAACAGTCAATTAAACCTGGTTTTGATCAATATTTTAGAGAATAATTCATGTTAGGCCTAGGTTAGGTCTGGGATTTGCTCTCATCAGGCTCATTCTTTCGCATATCTCTCATACTTGAAGGCTAGATCCTGGGCTTTTTCTGGATTGCATCACGTAGTAATGAAGTACAACACTGAAACAGTCAATTAAACCTTGTTCCCATCAATATTTTAGAGGATAACGCAAGTTAGGTCTGGGATAGGTCTGGGATTCGCCCTCATCAGACTCATACTTTCGCATACTTCACATACTTGTTGAACAGATCCTGGGTTTTTTTCTGGTTTGGACCACGTAGTAAAGTGGTACCACACTGAAACAGTCCATTAAACCTGGTTTGGATCGATATTTTAGAGCATAACGCATGTTAGGTCTAGGTTAGCCCTGGGATTTTCACTCATCAGACTCATACTTTCGCATTCTTCACTTACTTGTTGAACGGATCCTGGGTTTTTTCTGGTTTGGTTCACGTAGTAATGTGGTACCACACCGAAACATTCAATTAAACCTGGTCTTGATAAATATTTTAGAGGATAACGCATGTTAGGTTTGGGTTAGGTCTACGATTTGCCCTCATCAGGCTCATACTTTCGCATATTTCTCATAGTTCATGGCTAGATCCTGGGCTGTTTCTGGATTGTATCACGTAGTAATGTGGTACCACGCTGAGACAGTGAATTAAACCTGATTTCGATCAATATTTTAGAGGATAACGCAAGTTAGGTCTGGAATAGGTCTGGGATTCGCCCTCATCAGGCTCATACTTTCGCATATTTTTCATACTTGATGGCTAGATCCTGGGCTTTTTCTGGATTGCATCACGTAGTAATGAAGTACAACACTGAAACAGTCAATTAAACCTGGTTTCCATCAATATTTTAGAGGACAACGCATGTTAGGTCTAGGTTAGGACTGGGATTTGCCCTCATCAGGGTCATACTTTCGCAGTTTTAACATACATGTTGACCTGAACGAGTGTTCTTTCTGCTTTGGATCACGTAGTAAAGTGGTACCACACTGAAGCAGACCATTAAACCTGGTTTGGATCAATATTTTAGAGGATAACGCATGTTAGGTTTGGGTCAGGTCTAGGATTTGCCCTCATCAGGCTCATACTTTCGCATATTTCTCATACTTCATGGCAAGATCCTGGGCTGTTTCTGGATTGTATCACGTAGTAATGTGGTACCACGCTGAAACAGTCAATTAAACCTGGTTTCGATCAATATTTTAGAGGATAACGCAAGTTAGGTCTGGGATAGGTCTGGGATTTGCCCTCATCAGGCTCATACTTTCGCGTTTTTCACATACTTGTTGAACGGATCCTGGGTTTTTTCTGGTTTGGATCACGTAGTAATGTGGGACCACACTAAAACAATCAATTAAACCTGGTCTTGATAAATATTTTAGAGGATAAGGCATGTTAGGTCTGGGATAGGTCTGTGATTTGCCCTCATCAGACTCATACTTTCGCATTCTTCACTTACTTGTTGAACAGATCCTGGGTTTTTTTCTGGTTTGGACCACGTAGTAAAGTGGTACCACACTGAAACAGTCCATTAAACCTGGTTTGGATCGATATTTTTGAGGATAACGCATGTTAGGTCTAGGTTAGACCGAGGATTTTCACTCATCAGACTCATACTTTCGCATTCTTCACATAGTTGTTGAACGGATCCTGGGTTTTTTCTGGTTTGGATCACGTAGTAATGTGGTACCACACTGAAACAGTCAATTAAACCTGGTTTTGATCAATATTTTAGAGAATAATTCATGTTAGGCCTAGGTTAGGTCTGGGATTTGCTCTTATCAGGCTCATTCTTTCGCATATCTCTCATACTTGATGGGTACATCCTGGGCTTTTTCTGGATTGCATCACGTAGTAATGAAGTACAACACTGAAACAGTCAATTAAACCTTGTTCCCATCAATATTTTAGAGGATAACGCAAGTTAGGTCTGGGATAGGTCTGGGATTCGCCCTCATCAGACTCATACTTTCGCATACTTCACATACTTGTTGAACAGATCCTGGGTTTTTTTCTGGTTTGGACCACGTAGTAAAGTGGTACCACACTGAAACAGTCCATTAAACCTGGTTTGGATCGATATTTTAGAGGATAACGCATGTTAGGTCTAGGTTAGCCCTGGGATTTTCACTCATCAGTCTCATACTTTCGCATTCTTCACTTACTTGTTGAACGGATCCTGGGTTTTTTCTGGTTTGGTTCACGTAGTAATGTGGTACCACACCGAAACATTCAATTAAACCTGGTCTTGATAAATATTTTAGAGAATAACGCATGTTAGGTTTGGGTTAGGTCTACGATATGCCCTCATCAGGCTCATACTTTCGCATATTTCTCATACTTCATGGCTAGATCCTGGGCTGTTTCTGGATTGTATCACGTAGTAATGTGGTACCACGCTGAGACAGTGAATTAAACCTGATTTCGATCAATATTTTAGAGGATAACGCAAGTTAGGTCTGGAATAGGTCTGGGATTCGCCCTCATCAGGCTCATACTTTCGCATATTTTTCATACTTGATGGCTAGATCCTGGGCTTTTTCTGGATTGCATCACGTAGTAATGAAGTACAACACTGAAACAGTCAATTAAACCTGGTTTCCATCAATATTTTAGAGGACAACGCATGTTAGGTCTAGGTTAGGACTGGGATTTGCCCTCATCAGGGTCATACTTTCGCAGTATTAACATACATGTTGACCTGAACGAGTGTTCTTTCTGCTTTGGATCACGTAGTAAAGTGGTACCACACTGAAGCAGACCATTAAACCTGGTTTGGATCAATATTTTAGAGGATAACGCATGTTAGGTTTGGGTCAGGTCTAGGATTTGCCCTCATCAGGCTCATACTTTCGCATATTTCTCATACTTCATGGCAAGATCCTGGGCTGTTTCTGGATTGTATCACGTAGTAATGTGGTACCACGCTGAAACAGTCAATTAAACCTGGTCTTGATAAATATTTTAGAGGATAACGCATGTTAGGTTTGGGTTAGGTCTAGGATTTGCCCTCAACAGGCTCATACTTCCGCATATTTCTCATACTTCATGGCTAGATCCTGGGCTTTTTCTGGATTGCATCACGTAGTAATGAAGTACAACACTGAAACAGTCAATTAAACCTGGTTTCCATCAATATTTTAGAGGACAACGCAAGTTAGGTCTAGGTTAGGCCTGGGATTTGCCCTCAACAGGGTCATACTTTCGCAGTTTTAACATACATGTTGACCTGAACGAGTGTCCTTTCTGCTTTGGATCACGTAGTAAAGTGGTACCACACTGAAGCAGACCATTAAACCTGGTTTGGATCAATATTTTTGAGGATAACGCATGTTAGGTCTAGGTTAGGCCGAGGATTTTCACTCATCAGACTCATACTTTCGCATACTTCACATACTTGTTGAACAGATCCTGGGTTTTTTTCTGGTTTGGACCACGTAGTAAAGTGGTACCACACTGATACAGTCCATTAAACCTGGTTTGGATCGATATTTTTGAGGATAACGCATGTTAGGTCTAGGTTAGGCCGAGGATTTTCACTCACCAGACTCATACTTTCGCATTCTTCACATAGTTGTTGAACGGATCCTGGGTTTTTTCTGGTTTGGATCACGTAGTAATGTGGTGCCACACTGAAACAGTACATTAAACCTGGTTTCGATCGATACTTTAGAGAATAATTCATGTTAGGCCTAGGTTAGGTCTGGGATTTGCTCTTATCAGGCTCATTCTTTCGCATATCTCTCATACTTGATGGCTAGATCCTGGGCTTTTTCTGGATTGCATCACGTAGTAATGAAGTACAACACTGAAACAGTCAATTAAACCTTGTTTCCATCAATATTTTAGAGGATAACGCAAGTTAGGTCTGGGATAGGTCTGGGATTCGCCCTCATCAGACTCATACTTTCGCATACTTCACATACTTGTTGAACAGATCCTGGGTTTTTTTCTGGTTTGGACCACGTAGTAAAGTGGTACCACACTGAAACAGTCCATTAAACCTGGTTTGGATCGATATTTTAGAGGATAACGTTAACTAATGTTAGGTCTAGGTTAGCCCTGGGATTTTCACTCATCAGACTCATACTTTCGCATTCTTCACTTACTTGTTGAACGGAACCTGGGTTTTTTCTGGTTTGGTTCAGGTAGTAATGTGGTACCACACTGAAACATTCAATTAAACCTGGTCTTGATAAATATTTTAGAGGATAACGCATGTTAGGTTTGGGTTAGGTCTAGGATTTGCCCTCAACAGGCTCATACTTCCGCATATTTCTCATACTTCATGGCTAGATCCTGGGCTTTTTCTGGATTGCATCACGTAGTAATGAAGTACAACACTGAAACAGTCAATTAAACCTGGTTTCCATCAATATTTTAGAGGACAACGCAAGTTAGGTCTAGGTTAGGCCTGGGATTTGCCCTCAACAGGGTCATACTTTCGCAGTTTTAACATACATGTTGACCTGAACGAGTGTTCTTTCTGCTTTGGATCACGTAGTAAAGTGGTACCACACTGAAGCAGACCATTAAACCTGGTTTCGATCAATATTTTAGAGGATAACGCATGTTGGGTCCAGGTTAGGTCTAGGATTCGCCCTCATCAGGCTTATACTTTCGCATATTTCTCATACTTGATGGCTAGATCCTGGGTTTTTTCCGGTTTGGGTCACGTAGTATTGTTGTACCACACTGAAACAGTCGATTAAACCTGGTTTCGATCAATAGTTTTGAGGATAACGCATGTTAGGTCTAGGTTAGGCCGGGGATTTTCACTCATCAGTCTCATACTTTCGCATTCTTCTGATACTTGTTGAACGGATCCTGGGTTTTTACTGGTTTGGATCACGTAGTAATGTGGTACCACACTGAAACATTCAATTAAACCTGGTCTTGATAAATATTTTAGAGAATAACGCATGTTAGGTCTGGGTTAGGTCTAGGATTTGCCCCCATCAGGCTCATACTTTCGCATATTTCTCATACTTCATGGCTGGATCCTGGGCTATTTCTCGATTGGATCACGTAGTAACGTGGTACCACACTGAAACAGTCAATTAAACCTGGTTTCGCTCAATATTTTAGAAGATAACGCATGTTAGGTCTAGGTTAGGCCAGGGATTTGCCCTCATCAGGGTCATACTTTCGCAGTTTTAACATGCATGTTGACCTGATCGAGGGTTTTTTCTGCTTTGAATCACGTTTTAAAGTGGTACCACAACTAAAACAGTCAATTAAACCTGGTCATGATAAATATTTTAGAGGATAACGCATGTTAGGTCTGGGTTAGGTCTAGGATTTGCCCTCGTCAGGCTCATACTTTCGCATATTTCTCATACTTCATGGCTAGATCCTGGGCTATTTCTGGATTGGATCACGTAGTAATGTGGTACCACACTGAAACAGTCAATTAAACCTGGTTTTGATCAATATTTTAGAGAACAATTCATGTTAGGTCTAGGTTAGGTCTGGGATTTGCTCTCATCAGGCTCATTCTTTCGCATATTTCTCATACTTGATGGCTAGATCCTGGGCTTTTTCTGGATTGCATCATGTAGTAATGAAGTACAACACTGAAACAGTCAATTAAACCTGGTTTCCATCAATATTTTAGAGGACAACGCATGTTAGGTCTAGGTTAGGCCTGGGATTTGCCCTCATCAGGGTCATACTTTCGCAGTTTTAACATACATGTTGACCTGAACGAGTGTTCTTTCTGCTTTGGATCACGTAGTAAAGTGGTACCACACTGAAACATTCAATTAAACCTGGTTTTGATCAATATTTTAGAGGATAACGCATGTTAGGTTTGGGTTAGGTCTAGGATTTGCCCTCATCAGGCTCATTCTTTCGCATATTTCTCATACTTGATGGCTAGATCCTGGGCTTTTTCTGGATTGCATCACGTAGTAATGAAGTACAACACTGAAACAGTCAATTAAACCTGGTTTCCATCAATATTTTAGAGGATAACGCAAGTTAGGTCTGGGATAGGTCTGGGATTCGCCCTCATCAGACTCATACTTTCGCATACTTCACATACTTGTTGAACAGATCCTGGGTTTTTTTCTGGTTGGGACCACGTAGTAAAGTGGTACCACACTGAAACAGTCCATTAAACCTGGTTTGGATCGATATTTTAGAGGATAACGCATGTTAGGTCTAGGTTAGACCTGGGATTTTCACTCATCAGACTCATACTTTCGCATTCTTCACATACTTGTTGAACGGATCCTGGGTTTTTTCTGGTTTGGTTCACGTAGTAATGTGGTACCACGCTGAAACAGTCAATTAAACCTGGTCTTGATAAATATTTTAGAGGATAACGCATGTTAGGTTTGGGTTAGGTCTAGGATTTGTCCTCATCAGGCTCATACTTTCGCATATTTCTCATACTTGATGGCTAGATCCTGGGCTTTTTCTGGATTGCATCACGTAGTAATGAAGTACAACACTGAAACAGTCAATTAAAACTGGTTTCCACCAATATTTTAGTGGACAACGCATGTTAGGTCTAGGTTAGGCCTGGGATTTGCCCTCATCAGGGTCATACTTTCGCGGTTTTAACATACATGTTGACCTGAACGAGTGTTCTTTCTGCTCTGGATCACGTAGTAAAGTGGTACCACACTGAAGCAGAACATTAAACCTGGTTTGGTTCAATATTTTAGAGGATAACGCATGTTAGGTTTGGGTCAGGTCTAGGATTTGCCCTCATCAGGCTCATACTTTCGCATATTTCTCATACTTCATGGCTAGATCCTGGGCTGTTTCTGGATTGTATCACGTAGTAATGTGGTACCACGCTGAAGCAGTCAATTAAACCTGGTTTCGATCAATATTTTAGAGGATAACGCAAGTTAGGTCTGGGATAGGTCTGGGATTCGCCCTCATCAGACTCATACTTTTGCATACTTCACATACTTGTTGAACAGATCCTGGGTTTTTTTCTGGTTTGGACCACGTAGTAAAGTGGTACCACACTGAAACATTCAATTAAACCTGGTCTTAATAAATATTTTAGAGGATAACGCATGTTAGGCTTGGGTTAGGTCTAAGATTTGCCCTCATCAGGCTCATACTTTCGCATATTTCTCATACTTCATGGCTAGATCCTGGGCTGTTTCTGGATTGTATCACGTAGTAATGTGGTACCACGCTGAGACAGTGAATTAAACCTGATTTCGATCAATATTTTAGAGGATAACGCAAGTTAGGTCTGGGATAGGTCTGGGATTCGCCCTCATCAGGCTCATACTTTCGCATATTTCTCATACTTGATGACTAGATCCTGGGCTTTTTCTGGATTGCATCACGTAGTAATGAAGTACAACACTGAAACAGTCAATTAAACCTGGTTTCCATCAATATTTTAGAGGACAACGCATGTTAGGTCTAGGATAGGCCTGGGATTTGCCCTCATCAGGGTCATACTTTCGCGGTTTTAACATACATGTTGACCTGAACGAGTGTTCTTTCTGCTTTGGATCACGTAGTAAAGTGGTACCACACTGAAGCAGACCATTAAACCTGGTTTGGTTCAATATTTTAGAGGATAACGCATGTTAGGTTTGGGTCAGGTCTAGGATTTGCCCTCATCAGGCTCATACTTTCGCATATTTCTCATACTTCATGGCTAGATCCTGGGCTGTTTCTGGATTGTATCACGTAGTAATGTGGTACCACGCTGAAACAGTCAATTAAACCTGGTTTCGATCAATATTTTAGAGGATAACAGAAGTTAGGTCTGGGATAGGTCTGGGATTCGCCCTCATCAGACTCATACTTTCGCATACTTCACATACTTGTTGGACATATCCGGGGTTTTTTTCTGGTTTGGACCACGTAGTAAAGTGGTACCACACTGAAACAGTCCATTAAACCTGGTTTGGATCGATATTTTTGAGGATAACGCATGTTAGGTCTAGGTTAGGCCGGGGATTTTCACTCATCAGACTCATACTTTCGCATACTTCACATACTTTTTGTACAGATCCTGGGTTTTTTTCTGGTTTGGACCACGTAGTAAAGTGGTACCACACTGAAACAGTCCATTAAACCTGGTTTGGATCGATATTTTTGAGGATAACGCATGTTAGGTCTAGGTTAGGCCGAGGATTTTCACTCGTCAGACTCATACTTTCGCATTCTTCACATACTTGTTGAACGGATCCTGGGTTTTTTCTGGTTTGGATCACGTAGTAATGTGGTACCACACTGAAACAGTCAATTAAACCTGGTTTTGATCAATATTTTAGAGAATAATTCATGTTAGGCCTAGGTTAGGTCTGGGATTTGCTCTTATCAGGCTCATTCTTTCGCATATCTCTCATACTTGATGGGTAGATCCTGGGCTTTTTCTGGATTGCATCACGTAGTAATGAAGTACAACACTGAAACAGTCAATTAAACCTTGTTTCCATCAATATTTTAGAGGATAACGCAAGTTAGGTCTGGGATAGGTCTGGGATTCGCCCTCATCAGACTCATACTTTCGCATACTTTACATACTTGTTGAACAGATCCTGGGTTTTTTTCTGGTTTGGACCACGTAGTAAAGTGGTACCACACTGAAACAGTCCATTAAACCTGGTTTGGATCGATATTTTAGAGGATAACGCATGTTAGGTCTAGGTTAGCCCTGGAATTTTCACTCATCAGACTCATACTTTCGCATTCTTCACTTACTTGTTGAACGGATCCTGGGTTTTTTCTGGTTTGGATCACGTAGTTATGTGTGGACCACACTGAAACAATCAATTAAACCTGGCCATGGTAAATATTTTAGAGGATAACGCATGTTAGGTCTGGGTTAGGTCTAGGATTTGCCCTCGTCAGGCTCATACTTTCGCATATTTCTCATACTCCATGGCTAGATCCTGGGCTATTTCTGGATTGGATCACGTAGTAATGTGGTACCACACTGAAACATTCAATTAAACCTGGTTTCCATCAATATCTTAGAGGACAACGCAAGTTAGGTCTGGGATAGGTCTGGGATTTGCCCTCATCAGGCTCATACTTTCGCGTTTTTCACATACTTGTTGAACGGATCCTGGGTTTTTTCTGCTTTGGATCACGTAGTAATGTGGGACCACACTAAAACAATCAATTAAACCTGGTCTTGATAAATATTTTGGAGGATAACGCATGTTAGGTCTGGGATAGGTCTGTGATTTGCCCTCATCAGACTCATACTTTCGCATTCTTCACTTACTTGTTGAACAGATCCTGGGTTTTTTTCTGGTTTGGACCACGTAGTAAAGTGGTACCACACTGAAACAGTCCATTAAACCTGGTTTGGATCGATATTTTTGAGGATAACGCATGTTAGGTCTAGGTTAGGCCGAGGATTTTCACTCATCAGACTCATACTTTCGCATTCTTCACATATTTGTTGAACGGATCCTGGGTTTTTTCTGGTTTGGATCACGTAGTAATGTGGTACCACACTGAAACAGTCAATTAAACCTGGTTTTGATCAATATTTTAGAGAATAATTCATGTTAGGCCTAGGTTAGGTCTGGGATTTGCTCTCATCAGGCTCATTCTTTCGCATATCTCTCATACTTGAAGGCTAGATCCTGGGCTTTTTCTGGATTGCATCACGTAGTAATGAAGTACAACACTGAAACAGTCAATTAAACCTTGTTCCCATCAATATTTTAGAGGATAACGCAAGTTAGGTCTGGGATAGGTCTGGGATTCGCCCTCATCAGACTCATACTTTCGCATACTTCACATACTTGTTGAACAGATCCTGGGTTTTTTTCTGGTTTGGACCACGTAGTAAAGTGGTACCACACTGAAACAGTCCATTAAACCTGGTTTGGATCGATATTTTAGAGCATAACGCATGTTAGGTCTAGGTTAGCCCTGGGATTTTCACTCATTAGACTCATACTTTCGCATTCTTCACTTACTTGTTGAACGGATCCTGGGTTTTTTCTGGTTTGGTTCACGTAGTAATGTGGTACCACACCGAAACATTCAATTAAACCTGGTCTTGATAAATATTTTAGAGGATAACGCATGTTAGGTTTGGGTTAGGTCTACGATTTGCCCTCATCAGGCTCATACTTTCGCATATTTCTCATACTTCATGGCTAGATCCTGGGCTGTTTCTGGATTGTATCACGTAGTAATGTGGTACCACGCTGAGACAGTGAATTAAACCTGATTTCGATCAATATTTTAGAGGATAACGCAAGTTAGGTCTGGAATAGGTCTGGGATTCGCCCTCATCAGGCTCATACTTTCGCATATTTTTCATACTTGATGGCTAGATCCTGGGCTTTTTCTGGATTGCATCACGTAGTAATGAAGTACAACACTGAAACAGTCAATTAAACCTGGTTTCCATCAATATTTTAGAGGACAACGCATGTTAGGTCTAGGTTAGGACTGGGATTTGCCCTCATCAGGGTCATACTTTCGCAGTTTTAACATACATGTTGACCTGAACGAGTGTTCTTTCTGCTTTGGATCACGTAGTAAAGTGGTACCACACTGAAGCAGACCATTAAACCTGGTTTGGATCAATATTTTAGAGGATAACGCATGTTAGGTTTGGGTCAGGTCTAGGATTTGCCCTCATCAGGCTCATACTTTCGCATATTTCTCATACTTCATGGCAAGATCCTGGGCTGTTTCTGGATTGTATCACGTGGTAATGTGGTACCACGCTGAAACAGTCAATTAAACCTGGTTTCGATCAATATTTTAGAGGATAACGCAAGTTAGGTCTGGGATAGGTCTGGGATTTGCCCTCATCAGGCTCATACTTTCGCGTTTTTCACATACTTGTTGAACGGATCCTGGGTTTTTTCTGGTTTGGATCACGTAGTAATGTGGGACCACACTAAAACAATCAATTAAACCTGGTCTTGATAAATATTTTAGAGGATAAGGCATGTTAGGTCTGGGATAGGTCTGTGATTTGCCCTCATCAGACTCATACTTTCGCATTCTTCACTTACTTGTTGAACAGATCCTGGGTTTTTTTCTGGTTTGGACCAGGTAGTAAAGTGGTACCACACTGAAACAGTCCATTAAACCTGGTTTGGATCGATATTTTTGAGGATAACGCATGTTAGGTCTAGGTTAGACCGAGGATTTTCACTCATCAGACTCATACTTTCGCATTCTTCACATAGTTGTTGAACGGATCCTGGGTTTTTTCTGGTTTGGATCACGTAGTAATGTGGTACCACACTGAAACAGTCAATTAAACCTGGTTTTGATCAATATTTTAGAGAATAATTCATGTTAGGCCTAGGTTAGGTCTGGGATTTGCTCTTATCAGGCTCATTCTTTCGCATATCTCTCATACTTGATGGGTACATCCTGGGCTTTTTCTGGATTGCATCACGTAGTAATGAAGTACAACACTGAAACAGTCAATTAAACCTTGTTCCCATCAATATTTTAGAGGATAACGCAAGTTAGGTCTGGGATAGGTCTGGGATTCGCCCTCATCAGACTCATACTTTCGCATACTTCACATACTTGTTGAACAGATCCTGGGTTTTTTTCTGGTTTGGACCACGTAGTAAAGTGGTACCACACTGAAACAGTCCATTAAACCTGGTTTGGATCGATATTTTAGAGGATAACGCATGTTAGGTCTAGGTTAGACCGAGGATTTTCACTCATCAGACTCATACTTTCGCATTCTTCACATAGTTGTTGAACGGATCCTGGGTTTTTTCTGGTTTGGATCACGTAGTAATGTGGGACCACACTAAAACAATCAATTAAACCTGGTCTTGATAAATATTTTAGAGGATAAGGCATGTTAGGTCTGGGATAGGTCTGTGATTTGCCCTCATCAGACTCATACTTTCGCATTCTTCACTTACTTGTTGAACAGATCCTGGCTTTTTTTCTGGTTTGGACCACGTAGTAAAGTGGTACCACACTGAAACAGTCCATTAAACCTGGTTTGGATCGATATTTTTGAGGATAACGCATGTTAGGTCTAGGTTAGACCGAGGATTTTCACTCATCAGACTCATACTTTCGCATTCTTCACATAGTTGTTGAACGGATCCTGGGTTTTTTCTGGTTTGGATCACGTAGTAATGTGGTACCACACTGAAACAGTCAATTAAACCTGGTTTTGATCAATATTTTAGAGAATAATTCATGTTAGGCCTAGGTTAGGTCTGGGATTTGCTCTTATCAGGCTCATTCTTTCGCATATCTCTCATACTTGATGGGTACATCCTGGGCTTTTTCTGGATTGCATCACGTAGTAATGAAGTACAACACTGAAAAAGTCAATTAAACCTTGTTCCCATCAATATTTTAGAGGATAACGCAAGTTAGGTCTGGGATAGGTCTGGGATTCGCCCTCATCAGACTCATACTTTCGCATACTTCACATACTTGTTGAACAGATCCTGGGTTTTTTTCTGGTTTGGACCACGTAGTAAAGTGGTACCACACTGAAACAGTCCATTAAACCTGGTTTGGATCGATATTTTAGAGGATAACGCATGTTAGGTCTAGGTTAGCCCTGGGATTTTCACTCATCAGTCTCATACTTTCGCATTCTTCACTTACTTGTTGAACGGATCCTGGGTTTTTTCTGGTTTGGTTCACGTAGTAATGTGGTACCACACCGAAACATTCAATTAAACCTGGTCTTGATAAATATTTTAGAGGATAACGCATGTTAGGTTTGGGTTAGGTCTACGATATGCCCTCATCAGGCTCATACTTTCGCATATTTCTCATACTTCATGGCTAGATCCTGGGCTGTTTCTGGATTGTATCACGTAGTAATGTGGTACCACGCTGAGACAGTGAATTAAACCTGATTTCGATCAATATTTTAGAGGATAACGCAAGTTAGGTCTGGAATAGGTCTGGGATTCGCCCTCATCAGGCTCATACTTTCGCATATTTTTCATACTTGATGGCTAGATCCTGGGCTTTTTCTGGATTGCATCACGTAGTAATGAAGTACAACACTGAAACTGTCAATTAAACCTGGTTTCCATCAATATTTTAGAGGACAACGCATGTTAGGTCTAGGTTAGGACTGGGATTTGCCCTCATCAGGGTCATACTTTCGCAGTATTAACATACATGTTGACCTGAACGAGTGTTCTTTCTGCTTTGGATCACGTAGTAAAGTGGTACCACACTGAAGCAGACCATTAAACCTGGTTTGGATCAATATTTTAGAGGATAACGCATGTTAGGTTTGGGTCAGGTCTAGGATTTGCCCTCATCAGGCTCATACTTTCGCATATTTCTCATACTTCATGGCAAGATCCTGGGCTGTTTCTGGATTGTATCACGTAGTAATGTGGTACCACGCTGAAACAGTCAATTAAACCTGGTTTCGATCAATATTTTAGAGGATAACGCAAGTTAGGTCTGGGATAGGTCTGGGATTCGCCCTCATCAGACTCATACTTTCGCATACTTCACCTACTTGTTGAACAGATCCTGGGTTTTTTTCTGGTTTGGACCACGTAGTAAAGTGGTACCACACTGAAACAGTCCATTAAACCTGGTTTGGATCGATATTTTAGAGGATAACGCATGTTAGGTCTAGGATAGCCCTGGGATTTTCACTCATCAGACTCATACTTTCGCATACTTCACATACTTGTTGAACGGATCCTGGGTTTTTTCTGGTTTGGATCACGTAGTTATGTGTGGACCACACTGAAAAAATCAATTAAACCTGGCCATGGTAAATATTTTAGAGGATAACGCATGTTAGGTCTGGGTTAGGTCTAGGATTTGCCCTCGTCAGGCTCATACTTTCGCATATTTCTCATACTCCATGGCTAGATCCTGGGCTATTTCTGGATTGGATCACGCAGTAATGTGGTACCACACTGAAACATTCAATTAAACCTGGTTTCCATCAATATCTTAGAGGACAACGCAAGTTAGGTCTGGGATAGGTCTGGGATTTGCCCTCATCAGGCTCATACTTTCGCGTTTTTCACATACTTGTTGAACGGATCCTGGGTTTTTTCTGCTTTGGATCACGTAGTAATGTGGGACCACACTAAAACAATCAATTAAACCTGGTCTTGATAAATATTTTAGAGGATAACGCATGTTAGGTCTGGGATAGGTCTGTGATTTGCCCTCATCAGACTCATACTTTCGCATTCTTCACTTACTTGTTGAACAGATCCTGGGTTTTTTTCTGGTTTGGACCACGTAGTAAAGTGGTACCACACTGAAACAGTCCATTAAACCTGGTTTGGATCGATATTTTTGAGGATAACGCATGTTAGGTCTAGGTTAGGCCGAGGATTTTCACTCATCAGACTCATACTTTCGCATTCTTCACATAGTTGTTGAACGGATCCTGGGTTTTTTCTGGTTTGGATCACGTAGTAATGTGGTACCACACTGAAACAGTCAATTAAACCTGGTTTTGATCAATATTTTAGAGAATAATTCATGTTAGGCCTAGGTTAGGTCTGGGATTTGCTCTCATCAGGCTCATTCTTTCGCATATCTCTCATACTTGATGGCTAGATCCTGGGCTTTTTCTGGATTGCATCACGTAGTAATGAAGTACAACACTGAAACAGTCAATTAAACCTTGTTCCCATCAGTATTTTAGAGGATAACGCAAGTTAGGTCTGGGATAGGTCTGGGATTCGCCCTCATCAGACTCATACTTTCGCATACTTCACATACTTGTTGAACAGATCCTGGGTTTTTTTCTGGTTTGGACCACGTAGTAAAGTGGTACCACACTGAAACAGTCCATTAAACCTGGTTTGGATCGATATTTTAGAGGATAACGCATGTTAGGTCTAGGTTAGCCCTGGGATTTTCACTCATCAGACTCATACTTTCGCATTCTTCACTTACTTGTTGAACGGATCCTGGGTTTTTTCTGGTTTGGTTCACGTAGTAATGTGGTACCACACCGAAACATTCAATTAAACCTGGTCTTGATAAATATTTTAGAGGATAACGCATGTTAGGTTTGGGTTAGGTCTACGATTTGCCCTCATCAGGCTCATACTTTCGCATATTTCTCATACTTCATGGCTAGATCCTGGGCTGTTTCTGGATTGTATCACGTAGTAATGTGGTACCACGCTGAGACAGTGAATTAAACCTGATTTCGATCAATATTTTAGAGGATAACGCAAGTTAGGTCTGGAATAGGTCTGGGATTCGCCCTCATCAGGCTCATACTTTCGCATATTTTTCATACTTGATGGCTAGATCCTGGGCTTTTTCGGGATTGCATCACGTAGTAATGAAGTACAACACTGAAACAGTCAATTAAACCTGGTTTCCATCAATATTTTAGAGGACAACGCATGTTAGGTCTAGGTTAGGACTGGGATTTGCCCTCATCAGGGTCATACTTTCGCAGTTTTAACATACATGTTGACCTGAACGAGTGTTCTTTCTGCTTTGGATCACGTAGTAAAGTGGTACCACACTGAAGCAGACCATTAAACCTGGTTTGGATCAATATTTTAGAGGATAACGCATGTTAGGTTTGGGTCAGGTCTAGGATTTGCCCTCATCAGGCTCATACTTTCGCATATTTCTCATACTTCATGGCAAGATCCTGGGCTGTTTCTGGATTGTATCACGTAGTAATGTGGTACCACGCTGAAACAGTCAATTAAACCTGGTTTCCATCAATATTTTAGAGGACAACGCATGTTAGGTCTAGGTTAGGACTGGGATTTGCCCTCATCAGGGTCATACTTTCGCAGTTTTAACATACATGTTGACCTGAACGAGTGTTCTTTCTGCTTTGGACCACGTAGTAAAGTGGTACCACACTGAAACAGTCCATTAAACCTGGTTTGGATCGATATTTTAGAGGATAACGCATGTTAGGTCTAGGTTAGCCCTGGGATTTTCACTCATCAGACTCATACTTTCGCATTCTTCACTTACTTGTTGAACGGATCCTGGGTTTTTTCTGGTTTGGATCACGTAGTAATGTGGTACCACACTGAAACAGTCAATTAAACCTGGTTTTGATCAATATTTTAGAGAATAATTCATGTTAGGCCTAGGTTAGGTCTGGGATTTGCTCTCATCAGGCTCATTCTTTCGCATATCTCTCATACTTGATGGCTAGATCCTGGGCTTTTTCTGGATTGCATCACGTAGTAATGAAGTACAACACTGAAACAGTCAATTAAACCTGGTTTCCATCAATATTTTAGAGGACAACGCATGTTAGGTCTAGGTTAGGACTGGGATTTGCCCTCATCAGGGTCATACTTTCGCAGTTTTAACATACATGTTGACCTGATCGAGGGTTTTTTCAGCTTTGGATCACGTAGTAAAGTGGTACCACACTGAAACAGTCCATTAAACCTGGTTTGGATCAATATTTTAGAGGATAACGCATGTTAGGTCTAGGTTAGCCCAGGGATTTTCACTCATCAGACTCATACTTTCGCATTCTTCACATACTTGTTGAACGGATCCTGGGTTTTTTCTGGTTTGGTTCACGTAGTAATGTGGTACCACACTGGAACATTCAATTAAACCTGGTCTTGATAAATATTTTAGAGGATAACGCATGTCAGGTTTGGTTAGGTCTAGGATTTGCCCTCAACAGGGTCATACTTTCGCATATTTCTCATACTTCATGGCTAGATCCTGGGCTGTTGCAGGATTGTATCACGTAGTATTGTGGTACCACGCTGAAACAGTCAATTAAACCTGGTTTCGTTCAATATTTTAGAGGATAACGCAAGTTAGGTCTGGGATAGGTCTGGGATTTGCCCTCATCAGGATCATACTTTCGCGTTTTTCACATATTTGTTGAACAGATCCTCGGTTTTTTCCGGTTTGGGTCACGTAGTAGTGTGGGACCACACTGAAACAATCAATTAATCCTGGTCTTGATAAATATTTTAGAGGATAACGCATGTTAGGTGTGGGTTAGGTCTAGGATTTGCCCTCGTCAGGCTCATACTTTCGCATATTTCTCATACTTCATGGCTAGATCCTGGCCTATATCTGGTTTGGATCACGTAGTAATGTGGGACCACACTGAAACAATCAATTAAACCTGGTCATGAGAAATATTTTAGAGGATATCGCATGTTAGGTCTGGGTTAGGTCTAGGATTTGCCCTCATCAGGCTCATTCTTTCGCATATTTCTCATACTTCATGGCTAGATCCTGGGCTATTTCAGGATTGGATCACGTAGTAATGTGGGACCACACTGAAACAGTCAATTAAACCTGGTTTCGATCAATATTTTAGAGAATAATTCTTGTTAGGTCCAGGTTAGGTCTAGGATTTGCCCTCGTCAGGCTCATACTTTCGCATATTTCTCATACTTCATGGCTAGATCCTGGGCTATTTCTGGATTGGATCACGTAGTAATGTGTTACCACACTGAAACAGTCAATTAATCCTGGTTTCGATCAATATTTTAGAGGATAACGCATGTTAGGTGTGGGTTAGGTCTGGGATTTGCCCTCGTCAGGCTCATACTTTCGCATATTTCTCATACTTCATGGCTAGATCCTGGCCTATATCTGGTTTGGATCACGTAGTAATGTGGGACCACACTGAAGCAATCAATTAAACCTGGTCTTGATAAATATTTTAGAGGACAACGCATGTTAGGTCTGGGTTAGGTCTAGGATTTGCCCTCGTCAGGCTCATACTTTCGCATATTTCTCATACCTCATGGCTAGATCCTGGGCTATTTCTGGATTGGATCACGTAGTAATGTGGTACCACACTGAAACAGTCAATTAAACCTGGTTTCCATCAATATCTTAGAGGACAACGCAGGTTAGGTCTGGGATAGGTCTGGGATTTGCCCTCATCAGGCTCATACTTTCGCATATTTCTCATACTTCATGGCTGGATCCTGGGCTATTTCTCGATTGGATCACGTAGTAACGTGGTACCACACTGAAACAGTCAATTAAACCTGGTTTCGCTCAATATTTTAGAAGATAACGCATGTTAGGTCTAGGTTAGGCCAGGGATTTGCCCTCATCAGGGTCATACTTTCGCAGTTTTAACATGCGTGTTGACCTGATCGAGGGTTTTTTATGCTTTGAATCACGTTTTAAAGTGGTACCACAACTAAAACAGTCAATTAAACCTGGTCATGATAAATATTTTAGAGGATAACGCATGTTAGGTCTGGGTTAGGTCTAGGATTTGCCCTCGTCAGGCTCATACTTTCGCATATTTCTCATACTTCATGGCTAGATCCTGGGCTATTTCTGGATTGGATCACGTAGTAATGTGGTACCACACTGAAACAGTCAATTAAACCTGGTTTTGATCAATATTTTAGAGAACAATTCATGTTAGGTCTAGGTTAGGTCTGGGATTTGCTCTCATCAGGCTCATTCTTTCGCATATTTCTCATACTTGATGGCTAGATCCTGGGCTTTTTCTGGATTGCATCATGTAGTAATGAAGTACAACACTGAAACAGTCAATTAAACCTGGTTTCCATCAATATTTTAGAGGACAACGCATGTTAGGTCTAGGTTAGGCCTGGGATTTGCCCTCATCAGGGTCATACTTTCGCAGTTTTAACATACATGTTGACCTGAACGAGTGTCCTTTCTGCTTTGGATCACGTAGTAAAGTGGTACCACACTGAAACGTTCAATTAAACCTGGTTTTGATCAATATTTTAGAGGATAACGCATGTTAGGTTTGGGTTAGGTCTAGGATTTGCCCTCATCAGGCTCATTCTTTCGCATATTTCTCATACTTGATGGCTAGATCCTGGGCTTTTTCTGGATTGCATCACGTAGTAATGAAGTACAACACTGAAACAGTCAATTAAACCTTGTTTCCATCAATATTTTAGAGGATAACGCAAGTTAGGTCTGGGATAGGTCTGGGATTCGCCCTCATCAGACTCATACTTTCGCATACTTCACATACTTGTTGAACAGATCCTGGGTTTTTTTCTGGTTGGGACCACGTAGTAAAGTGGTACCACACTGAAACAGTCCATTAAACCTGGTTTGGATCGATATTTTAGAGGATAACGCATGTTAGGTCTAGGTTAGACCTGGGATTTTCACTCATCAGACTCATACTTTCGCATTCTTCACATACTTGTTGAACGGATCCTGGGTTTTTTCTGGTTTGGTTCACGTAGTAATGTGGTACCACGCTGAAACAGTCAATTAAACCTGGTCTTGATAAATATTTTAGAGGATAACGCATGTTAGGTTTGGGTTAGGTCTAGGATTTGTCCTCATCAGGCTCATACTTTCGCATATTTCTCATACTTGATGGCTAGATCCTGGGCTTTTTCTGGATTGCATCACGTAGTAATGAAGTACAACACTGAAACAGTCAATTAAAACTGGTTTCCACCAATATTTTAGAGGACAACGCATGCTAGGTCTAGGTTAGGCCTGGGATTTGCCCTCATCAGGGTCATACTTTCGCGGTTTTAACATACATGTTGACCTGAACGAGTGTTCTTTCTGCTCTGGATCACGTAGTAAAGTGGTACCACACTGAAGCAGACCATTAAACCTGGTTTGGTTCAATATTTTAGAGGATAACGCATGTTAGGTTTGGGTCAGGTCTAGGATTTGCCCTCATCAGGCTCATACTTTCGCATATTTCTCATACTTCATGGCTAGATCCTGGGCTGTTTCTGGATTGTATCACGTAGTAATGTGGTACCACGCTGAAACAGTCAATTAAACCTGGTTTCGATCAATATTTTAGAGGATAACGCAAGTTAGGTCTGGGATAGGTCTGGGATTCGCCCTCATCAGACTCATACTTTTGCATACTTCACATACTTGTTGAACAGGTCCTGGGTTTTTTTCTGGTTTGGACCACGTAGTAAAGTGGTACCACACTGAAACATTCAATTAAACCTGGTCTTAATAAATATTTTAGAGGATAACGCATGTTAGGTTTGGGTTAGGTCTAAGATTTGCCCTCATCAGGCTCATACTTTCGCATATTTCTCATACTTCATGGCTAGATCCTGGGCTGTTTCTGGATTGTATCACGTAGTAATGTGGTACCACGCTGAGACAGTGAATTAAACCTGGTTTGGATCGATATTTTTGAGGATAACGCATGTTAGGTCTAGGTTAGGCCGAGGATTTTCACTCATCAGACTCATACTTTCGCATTCTTCACATACTTGTTGAACGGATCCTGGGTTTTTTCTGGTTTGGATCACGTAGTAATGTGGTACCACACTGAAACAGTCAATTAAACCTGGTTTTGATCAATATTTTAGAGAATAATTCATGTTAGGCCTAGGTTAGGTCTGGGATTTGCTCTTATCAGGCTCATTCTTTCGCATATCTCTCATACTTGATGGCTAGATCCTGGGCTTTTTCTGGATAGCATCACGTAGTAATGAAGTACAACACTGAAACAGTCAATTAAACCTTGTTTCCATCAATATTTTAGAGGATAACGCAAGTTAGGTCTGGGATAGGTCTGGGATTCGCCCTCATCAGACTCATACTTTCGCATACTTCACATACTTGTTGAACAGATCCTGGGTTTTTTTCTGGTTTGGACCACGTAGTAAAGTGGTACCACACTGAAACAGTCCATTAAACCTGGTTTGGATCGATATTTTAGAGGATAACGCATGTTAGGTCTAGGTTAGCCCTGGGATTTTCACTCATCAGACTCATACTTTCGCATTCTTCACTTACTTGTTGAACGGATCCTGGGTTTTTTCTGGTTTGGTTCACGTAGTAATGTGGTACCACACCGAAACATTCAATTAAACCTGGTCTTGATAAATATTTTAGAGGATAACGCATGTTAGGTTTGGGTTAGGTCTACGATTTGCCCTCATCAGGCTCATACTTTCGCATATTTCTCATACTTCATGGCTAGATCCTGGGCTGTTTCTGGATTGTATCACGTAGTAATGTGGTACCACGCTGAGAAAGTGAATTAAACCTGATTTCGATCAATATTTTAGAGGATAACGCAAGTTAGGTCTGGAATAGGTCTGGGATTCGCCCTCATCAGGCTCATACTTTCGCATATTTTTCATACTTGATGGCTAGATCCTGGGCTTTTTCTGGATTGCATCACGTAGTAATGAAGTACAACACTGAAACAGTCAATTAAACCTGGTTTCCATCAATATTTTAGAGGACAACGCATGTTAGGTCTAGGTTAGGACTGGGATTTGCCCTCATCAGGGTCATACTTTCGCAGTTTTAACATACATGTTGACCTGAACGAGTGTTCTTTCTGCTTTGGATCACGTAGTAAAGTGGTACCACACTGAAGCAGACCATTAAACCTGGTTTGGATCAATATTTTAGAGGATAACGCATGTTAGGTTTGGGTCAGGTCTAGGATTTGCCCTCATCAGGCTCATACTTTCGCATATTTCTCATACTTCATGGCAAGATCCTGGGCTGTTTCTGGATTGTATCACGTAGTAATGTGGTACCACGCTGAAACAGTCAATTAAACCTGGTTTCGATCAATATTTTAGAGGATAACGCAAGTTAGGTCTGGGATAGGTCTGGGATTCGCCCTCATCAGACTCATACTTTCGCATACTTCACCTACTTGTTGAACAGATCCTGGGTTTTTTTCTGGTTTGGACCACGTAGTAAAGTGGTACCACACTGAAACAGTCCATTAAACCTGGTTTGGATCGATATTTTTGAGGATAACGCATGTTAGGTCTAGGTTAGGCCGAGGATTTTCACTCATCAGACTCATACTTTCGCATACTTCACATACTTGTTGAACGGATCCTGGGTTTTTTCTGGTTTGGATCACGTAGTTATGTGTGGACCACACTGAAACAATCAATTAAACCTGGCCATGGTAAATATTTTAGAGGATAACGCATGTTAGGTCTGGGTTAGGTCTAGGATTTGCCCTCGTCAGGCTCATACTTTCGCATATTTCTCATACTCCATGGCAAGATCCTGGGCTATTTCTGGATTGGATCACGTAGTAATGTGGTACCACACTGAAACATTCAATTGAACCTGGTTTCCATCAATATCTTAGAGGACAACGCAAGTTAGGTCTGGGATAGGTCTGGGATTTGCCCTCATCATGCTCATACTTTCGCGTTTTTCACATACTTGTTGAACGGATCCTGGGTTTTTTCTGGTTTGGATCACGTAGTAATGTGGGACCACACTAAAACAATCAATTAAACCTGGTCTTGATAAATATTTTAGAGGATAACGCATGTTAGGTCTGGGATAGGTCTGTGATTTGCCCTCATCAGACTCATACTTTCGCACACTTCACATACTCGTTGAACAAATCCTGGGTTATTTTCTGGTTTGGATCACATAGTAATGTGGTACCACACTGAAACAGTCGATTAAACCTGGTTTCCATCAATATCTTAGAGGACAACGCAAGTTAGGTCTGGGATAGGTCTGGGATTTGCCCTCATCAGGCTCATACTTTCGCGTTTTTCACATACTTGTTGAACAGATCCTGGGTTTTTTCTGCATTGGATCACGTAGTAGTGTGGTACCACACTGAAACAGTCCATTAAACCTGGTTTGGATCAATATTTTAGAGGATAACGCATGTCAGGTCTAGGTTAGGTCTGGGATTTTCACTCATCAGACTCATACTTTCGCATTCTTCACATATTTGTTGAACGGATCCTGGGTTTTTTCTGGTTTGGATCACGTAGTTATGTGTGGACCACACTGAAACAATCAATTAAACCTGGCCATGGTAAATATTTTAGAGGATAACGCATGTTAGGTCTGGGTTAGGTCTAGGATTTGCCCTCGTCAGGCTCATACTTTCGCATATTTCTCATACTCCATGGCTAGATCCTGGGTTTTTTCTGCATTGGATCACGTAGTAGTGTGGTACCACACTTAAACAGTCGATTAAACCAGATTTCGATCAATATTTTTGAGGATAACGCATGTTAGGTCTAGGTTAGGCCGGGGTTTTTCACTCATCAGACTCATACTTTCGCATTCTTCACATACTTGTTGAACGGATCCTGGGTTTTTACTGGTTTGGATCACGTAGTTATGTGGGACCACACTGAAACAATCAATTAAACCTGGCCATGGTAAATATTTTAGAGGATAACGCATGTTAGGTCTGGGTTAGGTCTAGGATTTGCCCTCGTCAGGCTCATACTTTCGCATATTTCTCATACTCCATGGCTAGATCCTGGGTTTTTTCTGCATTGGATCACGTAGTAATGTGGTACCACACTGAAACAGTCATTAAACCTGGTTTGGATCAATATTTTAGAGGATAACGCATGTTAGGTCTAGGTTAGGTCTGGGATTTTCACTCATCAGACTCATACTTTCGCATTCTTCACATACTTGTTGAACGGATCCTGGGTTTTTACTGGTTTGGATCACGTAGTAATGTGGGACCACACAGAAACAATCAATTAAACCTGGTCATGAAAAATATTTTAGAGGATATCGCATGTTAGGTCTGGGTTAGGTCTAGGATTTGCCCTCATCAGGCTCATTCTTTCGCATATTTCTCATACTTCATGGCTAGATCCTGGGCTATTTCTGGATTGGATCACGTAGTAATGTGGGACCACACTGAAACAGTCAATTAAACCCGGTTTCGATCAATATTTTAGAGACTAATTCATGTTAGGTCTAGGTTAGGACTAGGATTTGCCCTCGTCAGGCTCATACTTTCGCATATTTCTCATACTTCATGGCTAGATCCTGGGCTGTTGCAGGATTGTATCACGTAGTATTGTGGTACCACGCTGAAACAGTCAATTAAACCTGGTTTCGTTCAATATTTTAGAGGATAACGCAAGTTAGGTCTGGGATAGGTCTGGGATTCGCCCTCATCAGGATCATACTTTCGCGTTTTTCACATATTTGTTGAACAGATCCTCGGTTTTTTCCGGTTTGGGTCACGTAGTAGTGTGGGACCACACTGAAACAATCAATTAAACCTGGTCTTGATAAATATTTTAGAGGATAACGCATGTTAGGTGTGGGTTAGGTCTAGGATTTGCCCTCGTCAGGCTCATACTTTCGCATATTTCTCATACTTCATGGCTAGATCCTGGCCTATATCTGGTTTGGATCACGTAGTAATGTGGGACCACACTGAAACAATCAATTAAACCTGGGCATGAAAAATATTTTAGAGGATATCGCATGTTAGGTCTGGGTTAGGTCTAGGATTTGCCCTCATCAGGCTCATTCTTTCGCATATTTCTCATACTTCATGGCTAGATCCTGGGCTATTTCTGGATTGGATCACGTAGTAATGTGGGACCACACTGAAACAGTCAATTAAACCTGGTTTCGATCAATATTTTAGAGAATAATTCTTGTTAGGTCCAGGTTAGGTCTAGGATTTGCCCTCGTCAGGCTCATACTTTCCATATTTCTCATACTTCATGGCTAGATCCTGGGCTATTTCTGGATTGGATCACGTAGTAATGTGGTACCACACTGAAACAGTCAATTAATCCTGGTTTCGATCAATATTTTAGAGGATAACGCATGTTAGGTGTGGGTTAGGTCTAGGATTTGCCCTCGTCAGGCTCATACTTTCGCATATTTCTCATACTTCATGGCTAGATCCTGGCCTATATCTGGTTTGGATCACGTAGTAATGTGGGACCACACTGAAGCAATCAATTAAACCTGGTCATGAAAAATATTTTAGAGGATATCGCATGTTAGGTCTGGGTTAGGTCTAGGATTTGCCCTCATCAGGCTCATTCTTTCGCATATTTCTCATACTTCATGGCTAGATCCTGGGCTATTTCTGGATTGGATCACGTAGTAATGTGGGACCACACTGAAACAGTCAATTAAACCCGGTTTCGATCAATATTTTAGAGACTAATTCATGTTAGGTCTAGGTTAGGACTAGCATTTGCCCTCGTCAGGCTCATACTTTCGCATATTTCTCATACTTCATGGCTAGATCCTGGGCTATTTCTGGATTGGATCACGTAGTAATGTGGGACCACACTGAAACAGTCAATTAAACCTGGTTTTGATCAATATTTTAGAGAATAATTCTTGTTAGGTCCAGGTTAGGTCTAGGATTTGCCCTCGTCAGGCTCATACTTTCGCATATTTCTCATACTTCATGGCTAGATCCTGGGCTGTTTCTGGATTGTATCACGTAGTAATGTGGTACCACGCTGAAACAGTCAATTAAACATTGTTTCGATCAATATTTTAGAGGATAACGCAAGTTAGGTCTGGGATAGGTCTAGGATTTGCCCTCATCAGGCTCATTCATTCGCATATTTCTCATACTTGATGGCTAGATCCTGGGCTTTTTCTGGATTGCATCACGTAGTGGTGTGGTACCACACTGAAACAGTCGATTAAACCAGGTTTCGATCAATATTTTTGAGGATAACGCATGTTAGGTCTAGGTCAGGCCTGGGATTTTCACTCATCAGACTCATACATTCGCATTCTTCACATACTTGTTGAACGGATCCTGGGTTTTTTCTGGTTTGGATCACGTAGAAATGTGGGACCACACGAAAACAATCAATTAAACCTGGTCTTGATAAATATTTTAGAGGATAACGCATGTTAGGTCTGGGTTAGGTCTAGGATTTGCCCTCATCAGGCTCATTCTTTCGCATATTTCTCATACTTCATGGCTAGATCCTGGGCTATTTCTGGATTGGATCACGTAGTAATGTGGTGCCACAGTGAAACATTCAATTAAACCTGGTTTCGATCAATATTTTAGAGCATAACGCATCTTAGGTCTGGGCTAGGTCTAGGATTTGCCCTCATCAGGCTCATTCTTTCGCATATTTCTCATACTTCATGGCTGGATCCTGGGCTATTTCTGGATTGGATCACGTAGTAATGTGGTACCGCACTGAAACAGTCAAGTAAACCTGGTTTCGATCAATATTTTAGAGAATAATTCATGTTAGGCCTGGGTTAGGTCTGGGATTTGCTCTCATCAGGCTCATTCTTTCGCATATTTCTCATACTTGATGGCTAGATCCTGGGCTTTTTCTGGATTGCATCACGTTGTAATGAAGTACAACACTGAAACAGTCAATTAAACCTGGTTTCCATCAATATTTTAGAGGGCAACGCATGCTAGGTCTCGGTAAGGCGTGGGATTTACCCTCATCAGTGTCATACATTCGCAGTTCTAACATACATGTTGACCTGATCGAGGGTTTTTTCTGCTTTGGATCATGTAGTAAAGTGGTACCACACTGAAACAGTCCACTAAACCTGGTTTGGATCAATATTTTAGAGGATAACGCATGTTAGGTCTAGGTTAGCCCTGAGATTTTCACTCATCCGACTCATACTTTCGAATTCTTCATATACTTGTAGAACTGATCCTGGGTTTTTTCTCGTTTGGATCACGTAGTAATGTGCTACCACACTGGAACAGCCCACTAAACCTGGTTTCGATCAATATTTTAGAGGATATTACAAGTTAGGTCTGGGATAGGTCTGGGATTTGCCCGCATCAGGCTCATTCTTTCGCATATTACTCATACTTCATGGCTAGATCCTGGGCTGTTTTTGGATTGTATCACGTAGTAATGTGGTACCACGCTGAAACAGTCAATTGAACCTTGTTTCGATCAATATTTTAGAGGATAACGCAAGTTAGGTCTGGGATAGGACTAGGATTTGCACTCATCAGGCTCATTCATTCGCATATTTCTCACACTTGATGGCTAGATCCTGGGCTTTTTCTGGATTGCATCACGTAGTAGTGTGGCACCACACTGAAACAGTCGATTTAACCAGGTTTCGATCAATATTTTTGAGGATAACGCATGTTAGGTCTAGGTTAGGCCTGGGATTTTCTCTCATCAGACTCATACTTTCGCATTCTTCACATACTTGTTGAACGGATCCTGGGTTTTTTCTGGATTGGGTCACGTAGTAATGTGGTACCACACTGAAACAATCAATTAAACCTGGTCTTGATAAATATTTTAGAGGATAACGCATGTTAGGTCTGGGTTAGGTCTAGGATTTGCCCTCGTCAGGCTCATACTTTCGCATATTTCTCATAATTCGTGGCTAGATCCCGGGCTATTTCTGGATTGTATCACGTAGTAATGTGGTACCACGCTGAAACAGTCAATTAAACCTTGTTTCGATCAATATTTTAGAGGATAACGCAAGTTAGGTCTGGGATAGGTCTGGGAGTCGCCCTCATCAGGCTCATACCTTCGCGTTTTTCACATACTTGTTGAACTGATCCTGGGTTTTTTCTGGTTTGGAACACGTAGTAATGTGGTACCACACTGGAACAGCCCACTAAACCTGGTTTCGATCAATATTTTAGAGGATAATACAAGTTAGGTCTGGGATAGGTCTGGGATTTGCCCTCATCAGACTCATACTTTCGCACACTTCACATACTCGTTGAACAGATCCTGAGTTATTTTCTGGTTTGGATCACATAGTAATGTGGTACCACACTGAAACAGTCGATTAAATCTGGTTTTTGATCAATATTTTAGAGGATAACGCAAGTTAGATCTGGGATAGGTCTGGGATTTGCCCTCATCAGGCTCATTCTTTCGCATATTTCTCATACTTCATGGCTAGATCCTGGGCTATTTCTGGATTGGATCACGTAGTAATGTGGTACCACACTGAAACATTCAATGAAACCTGGTCTGGATAAATATTTTAGAGAATAACGCATCTTAGGTCTGGGTTAGGTCTTTGATTTGCCCTCATCAGGCTCATACTTTCGCGTTTTTCACATACTTGTTGAATTGATCCTGGGTTTTTTCTGGTTTGGATCACGTAGAAATGTGGGACCACACTGAAACAATCAATTAAACCTGGTCTTGATAAATATTTTAGAGGATAACGCATGTTAGGTCTGGGTTAGGTCTAGGATTTGCCCTCGTCAGGCTCATACTTTCGCATATTTCTCATACTTCATGGCTAGATCCCGGGCTATTTCTGGATTGGGTCACGTAGTAATGTGGTACCACACTGAAACAGTCAATTAAACCTGGTTTCGATCAATATTTTAGAGGATAACGCATGTTAGGTCTAGGTTAGGTCTAGGATTTGCCCTTATCAGGCTCATACTTTCGCGTTTTTCACATACTTGTTGAACAGATCCTGGGTTTTTTCTGGTTTGGGTCACGTAGTAATGTGGCACCACACTGAAACAATCCATTAAACCTGGTTTCGATCAATATTTTAGAGGATGACGCATGTTAGGTCTAGGTTAGGTCTGGGATTTGCTCTCATCAGGCTCATTCTTTCGCATATTTCTCATACTTGATGGCTAGATCCTGGGCATTTTCTGGATTGCATCACGTAGTAATGTGGTGCCACACTGAAACATTCAATTAAACCTGGTTTCGATCAATATTATAGAGCATAACGCAAGTTAGGTCTGGGTTAGGTCTAGGATTTGCCCTCGTCAGGCTCATACTTTCGCATATTTCTCATACTTCATGGCTAGATCCCGGGCTATTTCTGGATTGGGTCACGTAGTAATGTGGTACCGCACTGAAACAGTCAATTAAACCTGGTTTCGATCAATATTTTAGAGAATAATTCATGTTAGGCCTGGGTTAGGTCTGGGATTTGCTCTCATCAGGCTCATTCTCTCGCATATTTCTCATACTTCATTGCTAGATCCTGGGCTTTTTCTGGATTGCATCACGTTGTAATGAAGTACAACACTGAAACAGTCAATTAAACCTGGTTTCCATCAATATTTTAGAGGGCAACGCATGCTAGGTCTCGGTAAGGCGTGGGATTTACCCTCATCAGGGTCATACTTTCGCAGTTCTAACATACATGTTGACCTGATCGAGGGTTTTTTCTGCTTTGGATCATGTAGTAAAGTGGTACCACACTGAAACAGTCCACTAAACCTGGTTTGGATCAATATTTTAGAGGATAACGCATGTTAGGTCTAGGTTAGCCCTGAGATTTTCACTCATCAGACTCATACTTTCGAATTCTTCATATACTTGTAGAACTGATCCTGGGTTTTTTCTCGTTTGGATCACGTAGTAATGTGGTACCACACTGGAACAGCCCACTAAACCTGGTTTCGATCAATATTTTAGAGGATATTACAAGTTAGGTCTGGGATAGGTCTGGGATTTGCCCTCATCAGGCTCATTCTTTCGCATATTTCTCATACTTCATGGCTAGATTCTGGGCTGTTTTTGGATTGTATCACGTAGTAATGTGGTACCACGCTGAAACAGTCAATTGAACCTTGTTTCGATCAATATTTTAGAGGATAACGCAAGTTAGGTCTGGGATAGGACTAGGATTTGCACTCATCAGGCTCATTCATTCGCATATTTCTCATACTTGATGGCTAGATCCTGGGCTTTTTCTGGATTGCATCACGTAGTAGTGTGGCACCACACTGAAACAGTCGATTTAACCAGGTTTCGATCAATATTTTTGAGGATAACGCATGTTAGGTCTAGGTTAGGCCTGGGATTTTCTCTCATCAGACTCATACTTTCGCATTCTTCACATACTTGTTGAACGGATCCTGGGTTTTTTCTGGATTGGGTCACGTAGTAATGTGGTACCACACTGAAACAATCAATTAAACCTGGTCTTGATAAATATTTTAGAGGATAACGCATGTTAGGTCTGGGTTAGGTCTAGGATTTGCCCTCGTCAGGCTCATACTTTCGCATATTTCTCATACTTCGTGGCTAGATCCCGGGCTATTTCTGGATTGTATCACGTAGTAATGTGGTACCACGCTGAAACAGTCAATTAAACCTTGTTTCGATCAATATTTTAGAGGATAACGCAAGTTAGGTCTGGGATAGGTCTGGGAGTCGCCCTCATCAGGCTCATACCTTCGCGTTTTTCACATACTTGTTGAACTGATCCTGGGTCTTTTCTGATTTGGAACACGTAGTAATGTGGTACCACACTGGAACAGCCCACTAAACCTGGTTTCGATCAATATTTTAGAGGATAATACAAGTTAGGTCTGGGATAGGTCTGGGATTTGCCCTCATCAGACTCATACTTTCGCATATTTCTCATACTTGATGGCTAGATCCTGGGCTTTTTCTGGATTGCATCACGTAGTAATGTGGTACCACACTGAAACAGTCAATTAAACCTGGTTTCGATCAATATTTTAGTGCATAACGCATCTTAGGTCTGGGTTAGGTCTAGGATTTGCCCTCATCAGGCTCATTCTTTCGCATATTTCTCATACTTCATGGCTGGATCCTGGGCTATTTCTGGATTGGATCACGTAGTAATGTGGTACCGCACTGAAACAGTCAATTAAACCTGGTTTCGATCAATATTTTAGAGAATAATTCATGTTAGGCCTGGGTTAGGTCTGGGATTTGCTCTCATCAGGCTCATTCTTTCGCATATTTCTCATACTTGATGGCTAGATCCTGGGCTTTTTCTGGATTGCATCACGTTGTAATGAAGTACAACACTGAAACAGTCAATTAAACCTGGTTTCCATCAATATTTTAGAGGGCAACGCATGCTAGGTCTCGGTTAGGCCTGGGATTTACCCTCATCAGGGTCATACTTTCGCAGTTCTAACATACATGTTGACCTGATCGAGGGTTTTTTCTGCTTTGGATCATGTAGTAAAGTGGTACCACACTGAAACCGTCCACTAAACCTGGTTTGGATCAATATTTTAGAGGATAACGCATGTTGGGTCTAGGTTAGCCCTGAGATTTTCACTCATCAGACTCATACTTTCGAATTCTTCATATACTTGTAGAACTGATCCTGGGTTTTTTCTCGTTTGGAACACGTAGTAATGTGGTACCACACTGGAACAGCCCACTAAACCTGGTTTCGATCAATATTTTAGAGGATATTACAAGTTAGGTCTGGGATAGGTCTGGGATTTGCCCTCATCAGGCTCATTCTTTCGCATATTTCTCATACTTCATGGCTAGATTCTGGGCTGTTTTTGGATTGTATCACGTAGTAATGTGGTACCACGCTGAAACAGTCAATTGAACCTTGTTTCGATCAATATTTTAGAGGATAACGCAAGTTAGGTCTGGGATAGGACTAGGATTTGCACTCATCAGGCTCATTCATTCGCATATTTCTCATACTTGATGGCTAGATCCTGGGCTTTTTCTGGATTGCATCACGTAGTAGTGTGGCACCACACTGAAACAGTCGATTTAACCAGGTTTCGATCAATATTTTTGAGGATAACGCATGTTAGGTCTAGGTTAGGCCTGGGATTTTCTCTCATCAGACTCATACTTTCGCATTCTTCACATACTTGTTGAACGGATCCTGGGTTTTTTCTGGATTGGTTCACGTAGTAATGTGGTACCACACTGAAACAATCAATTAAACCTGGTCTTGATAAATATTTTAGAGGATAACGCATGTTAGGTCTGGGTTAGGTCTAGGATTTGCCCTCGTCAGGCTCATACTTTCACATATTTCTCATACTTCGTGGCTAGATCCCGGGCTATTTCTGGATTGGGTCACGTAGTAATGTGGTACCACACTGAAACAGTCAATTAAACCTGGTTTCGATCAATATTTTAGAGGATAACGCATGTTAGGTCTAGGTTAGGTCTAGGATTTGCCCTTATCAGGCTCATACTTGCGCATTTTTCACATACTTGTTGAACAGATCCTGGGTTTTTTCTGGTTTGGGTCACGTAGTAATGTGGTGCCACACTGAAACATTCAATTAAACCTGGTTTCGATCAATATTTTACAGGATAACGCATGTTAGGTCTGGGTTAGGTCTAGGATTTGCCCTCATCAGGCTCATACTTTCGCATATTTCTCATACTTCGTGGCTAGATCCTGAGCTATTTCTGGATTGGATCACGTAGTTATGTGGTACCACACTGAAACAGTCAATTAAACCTGGTTTCGATCATTATTTTAGAGGATAACGCAAGTTAGGTCTGGGATAGGTCTGGGATTTGCCCTCATCAGACTCACACTTTCGCACACTTCACATACTCGTTGAACAGATCCTGGCTTATTTTCTGGTTTGGATCACACAGTAATGTGGTACCACACTGAAACAGTCGATTAAACCTGGTGTCGATCAATATTTTAGAGGATAACGCAAGTTATGTCTGGGATAGGTCTGGGATTTGCCCTCATCAGGCTCATTCTTTCCCATATTTCTCATACTTCATGGCTAGGTCCTGGGCTATTTCTGGATTGGGTTACGTAGTAATGTGGTACCACACTGAAACATTCATTGAAACCTGGTCTGGATAAATATTTTAGAGGATAACGCATCTTAGGTCTGGGTTAGGTCTAAGATTTGCCCTCATCAGGCTCACAGTTTCGCGTTTTACGCATACTTGTTGGACAGATCCTGGGTTTTTTCTGGTTTGGATCACGTAGTAATGTGGTACCACACTGAAACAGTCAATTAAACCTGGTTTCGATGAATATTTTAGAGGATGACGCAAGTTAGGTCTGGGATAGGTCTAGGATTTGCCCTCATCAGGCTCATTCTTTCGCATATTTGTCATACTTGATGGCTAGATCCTGGGCTTTTTCTGGATTGCATCACGTAGTAGTGTGGTACCACACTGAAACAGTCAACTAAACTTTGTTTCGATCAATATTTTAGAGGATAACGCAAGTAAGGTCTGGGATAGGTCTGGGATTCGCCCTCATCAGGCTCATACTTTCGCGTTTTTCACATACTTGTTGAACTGATCCTGGGTTTTTTCTGGTTTGGATCACGTAGTAATGTGGTACCACACTGGAACAGCCCACTAAACCTGGTTTCGATCAATATTTAAGAGGATAATATAAGTTAGGTCTGGGATAGCTCTGGGATTCGCCCTCATCAGGCTCATACTTTCGCGTTCTTCACATACGTGTTGAACAGATCCTGGGTTTTTTCAGGATTGCGTCACGCAGTAATGAAGTACAACACTGATACAGTCGATTAAACCTGGTTTCGATCAATATTTTAGAGGATAACGCATGTTAGGTCTGGATAGGTCTGGGATTTGCCCTCATCAGGCTCATTCTTTCGCATATTTCTCATACTTGATGGCTAGATCCTGGGCTTTTTCTGGATTGCATCACGTAGTAATGGGGTGCCGCACTGAAACAGTCAATTAAACCTGGCTTCGATCAATATTTTAGAGAATAATTCATGTTAGGCCTGGGTTAGGTCTGGGATTTGCTCTCATCAGGCTCATTCTTTCGCATATTTCTCATACTTGATGGCTAGATCCTGGGCTTTTTCTGGATTGCATCACGTTGTAATGAAGTACAACACTGAAACAGTCAATTAAACCTGGTTTCCATCAATATTTTAGAGGGCAACGCATGCTAGGTCTCGGTTAGGCCTGGGATTTACCCTCATCAGGGTCATACTTTCGCAGTTCTAACATACATGTTGACCTGATCGAGGGTTTTTTCTGCTTTGGATCACGTAGTAAAGTGGTACCACAGTGAAACAGACCACTAAACCTGGTTTGGATCAATATTTTAGAGGATAACGCATGTTAGGTCTAGGTTAGCCCTGAGATTTTCACACATCAGACTCATACTTTCGAATTCTTCACATACTTGTTGAACGGATCCTGGGTTTCTTCTGGTTTGGATCACGTAGTAATGTGCGACCACACTGAACCAATCAATTAAACCTGGTCTTGATAAATATTTTAGAGGATAACGCATGTTAGGTCTGGGTTAGGTCTAGGATTTGCCCTCGTCAGGCTCATACTTTCGCATATTTCTCATACTCCATGGCTAGATCCTGGGTTTTTTCTGCATTGGATCACGTAGTAGTGTGGTACCACACTTAAACAGTCGATTAAACCAGATTTCGATCAATATTTTTGAGGATAACGCATGTTAGGTCTAGGTTAGGCCGGGGTTTTTCACTCATCAGACTCATACTTTCGCATTCTTCACATACTTGTTGAACGGATCCTGGGTTTTTACTGGTTTGGATCACGTAGTTATGTGGGACCACACTGAAACAATCAATTAAACCTGGCCATGGTAAATATTTTAGAGGATAACGCATGTTAGGTCTGGGTTAGGTCTAGGATTTGCCCTCGTCAGGCTCATACTTTCGCATATTTCTCATACTCCATGGCTAGATCCTGGGTTTTTTCTGCATTGGATCACGTAGTAATGTGGTACCACACTGAAACAGTCATTAAACCTGGTTTGGATCAATATTTTAGAGGATAACGCATGTTAGGTCTAGGTTAGGTCTGGGATTTTCACTCATCAGACTCATACTTTCGCATTCTTCACATACTTGTTGAACGGATCCTGGGTTTTTACTGGTTTGGATCACGTAGTAATGTGGGACCACACAGAAACAATCAATTAAACCTGGTCATGAAAAATATTTTAGAGGATATCGCATGTTAGGTCTGGGTTAGGTCTAGGATTTGCCCTCATCAGGCTCATTCTTTCGCATATTTCTCATACTTCATGGCTAGATCCTGGGCTATTTCTGGATTGGATCACGTAGTAATGTGGGACCACACTGAAACAGTCAATTAAACCCGGTTTCGATCAATATTTTAGAGACTAATTCATGTTAGGTCTAGGTTAGGACTAGGATTTGCCCTCGTCAGGCTCATACTTTCGCATATTTCTCATACTTCATGGCTAGATCCTGGGCTGTTGCAGGATTGTATCACGTAGTATTGTGGTACCACGCTGAAACAGTCAATTAAACCTGGTTTCGTTCAATATTTTAGAGGATAACGCAAGTTAGGTCTGGGATAGGTCTGGGATTCGCCCTCATCAGGATCATACTTTCGCGTTTTTCACATATTTGTTGAACAGATCCTCGGTTTTTTCCGGTTTGGGTCACGTAGTAGTGTGGGACCACACTGAAACAATCAATTAAACCTGGTCTTGATAAATATTTTAGAGGATAACGCATGTTAGGTGTGGGTTAGGTCTAGGATTTGCCCTCGTCAGGCTCATACTTTCGCATATTTCTCATACTTCATGGCTAGATCCTGGCCTATATCTGGTTTGGATCACGTAGTAATGTGGGACCACACTGAAACAATCAATTAAACCTGGGCATGAAAAATATTTTAGAGGATATCGCATGTTAGGTCTGGGTTAGGTCTAGGATTTGCCCTCATCAGGCTCATTCTTTCGCATATTTCTCATACTTCATGGCTAGATCCTGGGCTATTTCTGGATTGGATCACGTAGTAATGTGGGACCACACTGAAACAGTCAATTAAACCTGGTTTCGATCAATATTTTAGAGAATAATTCTTGTTAGGTCCAGGTTAGGTCTAGGATTTGCCCTCGTCAGGCTCATACTTTCGCATATTTCTCATACTTCATGGCTAGATCCTGGGCTATTTCTGGATTGGATCACGTAGTAATGTGGTACCACACTGAAACAGTCAATTAATCCTGGTTTCGATCAATATTTTAGAGGATAACGCATGTTAGGTGTGGGTTAGGTCTAGGATTTGCCCTCGTCAGGCTCATACTTTCGCATATTTCTCATACTTCATGGCTAGATCCTGGCCTATATCTGGTTTGGATCACGTAGTAATGTGGGACCACACTGAAGCAATCAATTAAACCTGGTCATGAAAAATATTTTAGAGGATATCGCATGTTAGGTCTGGGTTAGGTCTAGGATTTGCCCTCATCAGGCTCATTCTTTCGCATATTTCTCATACTTCATGGCTAGATCCTGGCCTATATCTGGTTTGGATCACGTAGTAATGTGGGACCACACTGAAACAATCAATTAAACCTGGTCATGAAAAATATTTTAGAGGATATCGCATGTTAGGTCTGGGTTAGGTCTAGGATTTGCCCTCATCAGGCTCATTCTTTCGCATATTTCTCATACTTCATGGCTAGATCCTGGGCTATTTCTGGATTGGATCACGTAGTAATGTGGGACCACACTGAAACAGTCAATTAAACCCGGTTTCGATCAATATTTTAGAGACTAATTCATGTTAGGTCTAGGTTAGGACTAGCATTTGCCCTCGTCAGGCTCATACTTTCGCATATTTCTCATACTTCATGGCTAGATCCTGGGCTATTTCTGGATTGGATCACGTAGTAATGTGGGACCACACTGAAACAGTCAATTAAACCTGGTTTCGATCAATATTTTAGAGAATAATTCTTGTTAGGTCCAGGTTAGGTCTAGGATTTGCCCTCGTCAGGCTCATACTTTCGCATATTTCTCATACTTCATGGCTAGATCCTGGGCTGTTTCTGGATTGTATCACGTAGTAATGTGGTACCACGCTGAAACAGTCAATTAAACATTGTTTCGATCAATATTTTAGAGGATAACGCAAGTTAGGTCTGGGATAGGTCTAGGATTTGCCCTCATCAGGCTCATTCATTCGCATATTTCTCATATTTGATGGCTAGATCCTGGGCTTTTTCTGGATTGCATCACGTAGTGGTGTGGTACCACACTGAAACAGTCGATTAAACCAGGTTTCGATCAATATTTTTGAGGATAACGCATGTTAGGTCTAGGTCAGGCCTGGGATTTTCACTCATCAGACTCATACATTCGCATTCTTCATATACTTGTTGAACGGATCCTGGGTTTTTTCTGGTTTGGATCACGTAGAAATGTGGGACCACACGGAAACAATCAATTAAACCTGGTCTTGATAAACATTTTAGAGGATAACGCATGTTAGGTCTGGGTTAGGTCTAGGATTTGCCCTCATCAGGCTCATTCTTTCGCATATTTCTCATACTTCATGGCTAGATCCTGGGCTATTTCTGGATTGGATCACGTAGTAATGTGGTGCCACAGTGAAACATTCAATTAAACCTGGTTTCGATCAATATTTTAGAGCATAACGCATCATAGCTCTGGGTTAGGTCTAGGATTTGCCCTCATCAGGCTCATTACTTTCGCATATTTCTCATACTTCATGGCTGGATCCTGGGCTATTTCTGGATTGGATCACGTAGTAATGTGGTACCGCACTGAAACAGTCAATTAAACCTGGTTTCGATCAATATTTTAGAGAATAATTCATGTTAGGCCTGGGTTAGGTCTGGGATTTGCTCTCATCAGGCTCATTCTTTCGCATATTTCTCATACTTGATGGCTAGATACTGGGCTTTTTCTGGATTGCATCACGTTGTAATGAAGTACAACACTGAAACAGTCAATTAAACCTGGTTTCCATCAATATTTTAGAGGGCAACGCATGCTAGGTCTCGGTAAGGCGTGGGATTTACCCTCATCAGTGTCATACATTCGCAGTTCTAACATACATGTTGACCTGATCGAGGGTTTTTTCTGCTTTGGATCATGTAGTAAAGTGGTACCACACTGAAACAGTCCACTAAACCTGGTTTGGATCAATATTTTAGAGGATAACGCATGTTAGGTCTAGGTTAGCCCTGAGATTTTCACTCATCCGACTCATACTTTCGAATTCTTCATATACTTGTAGAACTGATCCTGGGTTTTTTCTCGTTTGGATCACGTAGTAATGTGCTACCACACTGGAACAGCCCACTAAACCTGGTTTCGATCAATATTTTAGAGGATATTACAAGTTAGGTCTGGGATAGGTCTGGGATTTGCCCGCATCAGGCTCATTCTTTCGCATATTACTCATACTTCATGGCTAGATCCTGGGCTGTTTTTGGATTGTATCACGTAGTAATGTGGTACCACGCTGAAACAGTCAATTGAACCTTGTTTCGATCAATATTTTAGAGGATAACGCAAGTTAGGTCTGGGATAGGACTAGGATTTGCACTCATCAGGCTCATTCATTCGCATATTTCTCACACTTGATGGCTAGATCCTGGGCTTTTTCTGGATTGCATCACGTAGTAGTGTGGCACCACACTGAAACAGTCGATTTAACCAGGTTTCGATCAATATTTTTGAGGATAACGCATGTTAGGTCTAGGTTAGGCCTGGGATTTTCTCTCATCAGACTCATACTTTCGCATTCTTCACATACTTGTTGAACGGATCCTGGGTTTTTTCTGGATTGGGTCACGTAGTAATGTGGTACCACACTGAAACAATCAATTAAACCTGGTCTTGATAAATATTTTAGAGGATAACGCATGTTAGGTCTGGGTTAGGTCTAGGATTTGCCCTCGTCAGGCTCATACTTTCGCATATTTCTCATAATTCGTGGCTAGATCCCGGGCTATTTCTGGATTGTATCACGTAGTAATGTGGTACCACGCTGAAACAGTCAATTAAACCTTGTTTCGATCAATATTTTAGAGGATAACGCAAGTTAGGTCTGGGATAGGTCTGGGAGTCGCCCTCATCAGGCTCATACCTTCGCGTTTTTCACATACTTGTTGAACTGATCCTGGGTTTTTTCTGGTTTGGAACACGTAGTAATGTGGTACCACACTGGAACAGCCCACTAAACCTGGTTTCGATCAATATTTTAGAGGATAATACAAGTTAGGTCTGGGATAGGTCTGGGATTTGCCCTCATCAGACTCATACTTTCGCACACTTCACATACTCGTTGAACAGATCCTGAGTTATTTTCTGGTTTGGATCACATAGTAATGTGGTACCACACTGAAACAGTCGATTAAACCTGGTTTTTGATCAATATTTTAGAGGATAACGCAAGTTAGATCTGGGATAGGTCTGGGATTTGCCCTCATCAGGCTCATTCTTTCGCATATTTCTCATACTTCATGGCTAGATCCTGGGCTATTTCTGGATTGGATCACGTAGTAATGTGGTACCACACTGAAACATTCAATGAAACCTGGTCTGGATAAATATTTTAGAGAATAACGCATCTTAGGTCTGGGTTAGGTCTTTGATTTGCCCTCATCAGGCTCATACTTTCGCGTTTTTCACATACTTGTTGAATTGATCCTGGGTTTTTTCTGGTTTGGATCACGTAGAAATGTGGGACCACACTGAAACAATCAATTAAACCTGGTCTTGATAAATATTTTAGAGGATAACGCATGTTAGGTCTGGGTTAGGTCTAGGATTTGCCCTCGTCAGGCTCATACTTTCGCATATTTCTCATACTTCATGGCTAGATCCCGGGCTATTTCTGGATTGGGTCACGTAGTAATGTGGTACCACACTGAAACAGTCAATTAAACCTGGTTTCGATCAATATTTTAGAGGATAACGCATGTTAGGTCTAGGTTAGGTCTAGGATTTGCCCTTATCAGGCTCATACTTTCGCGTTTTTCACATACTTGTTGAACAGATCCTGGGTTTTTTCTGGTTTGGGTCACGTAGTAATGTGGCACCACACTGAAACAATCCATTAAACCTGGTTTCGATCAATATTTTAGAGGATGACGCATGTTAGGTCTAGGTTAGGTCTGGGATTTGCTCTCATCAGGCTCATTCTTTCGCATATTTCTCATACTTGATGGCTAGATCCTGGGCATTTTCTGGATTGCATCACGTAGTAATGTGGTGCCACACTGAAACATTCAATTAAACCTGGTTTCGATCAATATTATAGAGCATAACGCAAGTTAGGTCTGGGTTAGGTCTAGGATTTGCCCTCGTCAGGCTCATACTTTCGTATATTTCTCATACTTCATGGCTAGATCCCGGGCTATTTCTGGATTGGGTCACGTAGTAATGTGGTACCGCACTGAAACAGTCAATTAAACCTGGTTTCGATCAATATTTTAGAGAATAATTCATGTTAGGCCTGGGTTAGGTCTGGGATTTGCTCTCATCAGGCTCATTCTCTCGCATATTTCTCATACTTCATTGCTAGATCCTGGGCTTTTTCTGGATTGCATCACGTTGTAATGAAGTACAACACTGAAACAGTCAATTAAACCTGGTTTCCATCAATATTTTAGAGGGCAACGCATGCTAGGTCTCGGTAAGGCGTGGGATTTACCCTCATCAGGGTCATACTTTCGCAGTTCTAACATACATGTTGACCTGATCGAGGGTTTTTTCTGCTTTGGATCATGTAGTAAAGTGGTACCACACTGAAACAGTCCACTAAACCTGGTTTGGATCAATATTTTAGAGGATAACGCATGTTAGGTCTAGGTTAGCCCTGAGATTTTCACTCATCAGACTCATACTTTCGAATTCTTCATATACTTGTAGAACTGATCCTGGGTTTTTTCTCGTTTGGATCACGTAGTAATGTGGTACCACACTGGAACAGCCCACTAAACCTGGTTTCGATCAATATTTTAGAGGATATTACAAGTTAGGTCTGGGATAGGTCTGGGATTTGCCCTCATCAGGCTCATTCTTTCGCATATTTCTCATACTTCATGGCTAGATTCTGGGCTGTTTTTGGATTGTATCACGTAGTAATGTGGTACCACGCTGAAACAGTCAATTGAACCTTGTTTCGATCAATATTTTAGAGGATAACGCAAGTTAGGTCTGGGATAGGACTAGGATTTGCACTCATCAGGCTCATTCATTCGCATATTTCTCATACTTGATGGCTAGATCCTGGGCTTTTTCTGGATTGCATCACGTAGTAGTGTGGCACCACACTGAAACAGTCGATTTAACCAGGTTTCGATCAATATTTTTGAGGATAACGCATGTTAGGTCTAGGTTAGGCCTGGGATTTTCTCTCATCAGACTCATACTTTCGCATTCTTCACATACTTGTTGAACGGATCCTGGGTTTTTTCTGGATTGGGTCACGTAGTAATGTGGTACCACACTGAAACAATCAATTAAACCTGGTCTTGATAAATATTTTAGAGGATAACGCATGTTAGGTCTGGGTTAGGTCTAGGATTTGCCCTCGTCAGGCTCATACTTTCGCATATTTCTCATACTTCGTGGCTAGATCCCGGGCTATTTCTGGATTGTATCACGTAGTAATGTGGTACCACGCTGAAACAGTCAATTAAACCTTGTTTCGATCAATATTTTAGAGGATAACGCAAGTTAGGTCTGGGATAGGTCTGGGAGTCGCCCTCATCAGGCTCATACCTTCGCGTTTTTCACATACTTGTTGAACTGATCCTGGGTTTTTTCTGATTTGGAACACGTAGTAATGTGGTACCACACTGGAACAGCCCACTAAACCTGGTTTCGATCAATATTTTAGAGGATAATACAAGTTAGGTCTGGGATAGGTCTGGGATTTGCCCTCATCAGACTCATACTTTCGCATATTTCTCATACTTGATGGCTAGATCCTGGGCTTTTTCTGGATTGCATCACGTAGTAATGTGGTACCACACTGAAACAGTCAATTAAACCTGGTTTCGATCAATATTTTAGTGCATAACGCATCTTAGGTCTGGGTTAGGTCTAGGGTTTGCCCTCATCAGGCTCATTCTTTCGCATATTTCTCATACTTCATGGCTGGATCCTGGGCTATTTCTGGATTGGATCACGTAGTAATGTGGTACCGCACTGAAACAGTCAATTAAACCTGGTTTCGATCAATATTTTAGAGAATAATTCATGTTAGGCCTGGGTTAGGTCTGGGATTTGCTCTCATCAGGCTCATTCTTTCGCATATTTCTCATACTTGATGGCTAGATCCTGGGCTTTTTCTGGATTGCATCACGTAGTAATGAAGTACGACACTGAAACAGTCAATTAAACCTGGTTTCCATCAATATTTTAGAGGGCAACGCATGCTAGGTCTCGGTTAGGCCTGGGATTTACCCTCATCAGGGTCATACTTTCGCAGTTCTAACATACATGTTGACCTGATCGAGGGTTTTTTCTGCTTTGGATCATGTAGTAAAGTGGTACCACACTGAAACCGTCCACTAAACCTGGTTTGGATCAATATTTTAGAGGATAACGCATGTTGGGTCTAGGTTAGCCCTGAGATTTTCACTCATCAGACTCATACTTTCGAATTCTTCATATACTTGTAGAACTGATCCTGGGTTTTTTCTCGTTTGGAACACGTAGTAATGTGGTACCACACTGGAACAGCCCACTAAACCTGGTTTCGATCAATATTTTAGAGGATATTACAAGTTAGGTCTGGGATAGGTCTGGGATTTGCCCTCATCAGGCTCATTCTTTCGCATATTTCTCATACTTCATGGCTAGATTCTGGGCTGTTTTTGGATTGTATCACGTAGTAATGTGGTACCACGCTGAAACAGTCAATTGAACCTTGTTTCGATCAATATTTTAGAGGATAACGCAAGTTAGGTCTGGGATAGGACTAGGATTTGCACTCATCAGGCTCATTCATTCGCATATTTCTCATACTTGATGGCTAGATCCTGGGCTTTTTCTGGATTGCATCACGTAGTAGTGTGGCACCACACTGAAACAGTCGATTTAACCAGGTTTCGATCAATATTTTTGAGGATAACGCATGTTAGGTCTAGGTTAGGCCTGGGATTTTCTCTCATCAGACTCATACTTTCGCATTCTTCACATACTTGTTGAACGGATCCTGGGTTTTTTCTGGATTGGTTCACGTAGTAATGTGGTACCACACTGAAACAATCAATTAAACCTGGTCTTGATAAATATTTTAGAGGATAACGCATGTTAGGTCTGGGTTAGGTCTAGGATTTGCCCTCGTCAGGCTCATACTTTCACATATTTCTCATACTTCGTGGCTAGATCCCGGGCTATTTCTGGATTGGGTCACGTAGTAATGTGGTACCACACTGAAACAGTCAATTAAACCTGGTTTCGATCAATATTTTAGAGGATAACGCATGTTAGGTCTAGGTTAGGTCTAGGATTTGCCCTTATCAGGCTCATACTTGCGCATTTTTCACATACTTGTTGAACAGATCCTGGGTTTTTTCTGGTTTGGGTCACGTAGTAATGTGGTGCCACACTGAAACATTCAATTAAACCTGGTTTCGATCAATATTTTACAGGATAACGCATGTTAGGTCTGGGTTAGGTCTAGGATTTGCCCTCATCAGGCTCATACTTTCGCATATTTCTCATACTTCGTGGCTAGATCCTGAGCTATTTCTGGATTGGATCACGTAGTTATGTGGTACCACACTGAAACAGTCAATTAAACCTGGTTTCGATCATTATTTTAGAGGATAACGCAAGTTAGGTCTGGGATAGGTCTGGGATTTGCCCTCATCAGACTCACACTTTCGCAAACTTCACATACTCGTTGAACAGATCCTGGCTTATTTTCTGGTTTGGATCACACAGTAATGTGGTACCACACTGAAACAGTCGATTAAACCTGGTGTCGATCAATATTTTAGAGGATAACGCAAGTTATGTCTGGGATAGGTCTGGGATTTGCCCTCATCAGGCTCATTCTTTCCCATATTTCTCATACTTCATGGCTAGGTCCTGGGCTATTTCTGGATTGGGTTACGTAGTAATGTGGTACCACACTGAAACATTCATTGAAACCTGGTCTGGATAAATATTTTAGAGGATAACGCATCTTAGGTCTGGGTTAGGTCTAAGATTTGCCCTCATCAGGCTCACAGTTTCGCGTTTTACGCATACTTGTTGGACAGATCCTGGGTTTTTTCTGGTTTGGATCACGTAGTAATGTGGTACCACACTGAAACAGTCAATTAAACCTGGTTTCGATGAATATTTTAGAGGATGACGCAAGTTAGGTCTGGGATAGGTCTAGGATTTGCCCTCATCAGGCTCATTCTTTCGCATATTTGTCATACTTGATGGCTAGATCCTGGGCTTTTTCTGGATTGCATCACGTAGTAGTGTGGTACCACACTGAAACAGTCAACTAAACCTTGTTTCGATCAATATTTTAGAGGATAACGCAAGTAAGGTCTGGGATAGGTCTGGGATTCGCCCTCATCAGGCTCATACTTTCGCGTTTTTCACATACTTGTTGAACTGATCCTGGGTTTTTTCTGGTTTGGATCACGTAGTAATGTGGTACCACACTGGAACAGCCCACTAAACCTGGTTTCGATCAATATTTAAGAGGATAATATAAGTTAGGTCTGGGATAGCTCTGGGATTCGCCCTCATCAGGCTCATACTTTCGCGTTCTTCACATACGTGTTGAACAGATCCTGGGTTTTTTCAGGATTGCGTCACGCAGTAATGAAGTACAACACTGATACAGTCGATTAAACCTGGTTTCGATCAATATTTTAGAGGATAACGCATGTTAGGTCTGGATAGGTCTGGGATTTGCCCTCATCAGGCTCATTCTTTCGCATATTTCTCATACTTGATGGCTAGATCCTGGGCTTTTTCTGGATTGCATCACGTAGTAATGGGGTGCCGCACTGAAACAGTCAATTAAACCTGGCTTCGATCAATATTTTAGAGAATAATTCATGTTAGGCCTGGGTTAGGTCTGGGATTTGCTCTCATCAGGCTCATTCTTTCGCATATTTCTCATACTTGATGGCTAGATCCTGGGCTTTTTCTGGATTGCATCACGTTGTAATGAAGTACAACACTGAAACAGTCAATTAAACCTGGTTTCCATCAATATTTTAGAGGGCAACGCATGCTAGGTCTCGGTTAGGCCTGGGATTTACCCTCATCAGGGTCATACTTTCGCAGTTCTAACATACATGTTGACCTGATCGAGGGTTTTTTCTGCTTTGGATCACGTAGTAAAGTGGTACCACAGTGAAACAGACCACTAAACCTGGTTTGGATCAATATTTTAGAGGATAACGCATGTTAGGTCTAGGTTAGCCCTGAGATTTTCACACATCAGACTCATACTTTCGAATTCTTCACATACTTGTTGAACGGATCCTGGGTTTCTTCTGGTTTGGATCACGTAGTAATGTGCGACCACACTGAACCAATCAATTAAACCTGGTCTTGATAAATATTTTAGAGGATAACGCATGTTAGGTCTGGGTTAGGTCTAGGATTTGCCCTCATCAGGCTCATACTTTCGCATATTTCTCATATTTCATGGCTAGATCCTGGGCTATTTCTGGATTGGATCACGTAGTAATGTGGTACCACACTGAAACAGTCGATTAAACCTGGTTTCGATCAATATTTTAGAGGATAACGCAAGATAGGTCTGGGATTGGTCTGGGATTTGCCCTCATCAGACTCAAACTCTCGCACACTTCACATACTCGTTGAACAGATCCTGGGCTATTTTCTGGTTTGGATGACATAGTAATGTGGTACCACACTGAAACAGTCGATTAAACCAGGTTTCGATCAATATTTTTACGATTAACGCATGTTAGGTCTAGGTTTGGCCTGGGATTTTCACTCATCAGACTCATACTTTCGCATTCTTCACATACTTGTTGAACGGATCCTGGGTTTTTTCTGGTTTGGATCACGTAGTAATGTGGGACCACACTGAAACAATCAATTAAACCTGGTCTTGATAAATATTTTAGAGGATAACGCATGTTAGGTCTGGGTTAGGTCTAGGATTTGCCCTCGTCAGGCTCATACTTTCGCATATTTCTCATACTTCATGGCTAGATCCTCGGCTATTTCTGGATTGGATCACGTAGTAATGTGGTACCACACTGAAACAGTCAATTAAACCTGGTTTCGATCAATATTTTAGAGGATAACGCAAGTTATGTCTGGCATAGGTATGGGATTTGCCCTCATCAGGCTCATACTTTCGCGTTTTTCACATACTTGTTGAACAGATCCTGGGCTATTTCTGGATTGGATCACGTAGTAATGTGGTACCACACTGAAACAGTCAATTAATCCTGGTTTCGATCAATATTTTAGAGGATAACGCAAGTTAGGTCTGGGATAGTTCTGGGATTCGCCCTCATCAGGCTCATACTTTCGCGTTCTTCACATACGTGTTGAACTGATCCTGGGTTTTTTCGGGATTGCATCACGTAGTAATGAAGTACAACACTGAAACAGTCAATTAAACCTGGTTTCCATCAATATCTTGGAGGACAACGCATGTCAGGTCTGGGTTAGGCCTGGGATTTGCCCTCATCAGGCTCATACTTTCGCGTTTTTCACATACTTGTTGAACAGATCCTGGGTTTTTTCTGGTTTGGATCACGTAGTAATGTGGTACCACACTGAAACAATCCATTAAACCTGGTTTCGATCAATATTTTAGAGGATAACGCATGTTGGGTCTAGGTTAGCCCTGAGATTTTCACTCATCAGACTCATACTTTCGAATTCTTCACATACTTGTAGAACTGATCCTGGGTTTTTTCTCGTTTGGATCACGTAGTAATGTGGTACCACACTGGAACAGCCCACTAAACCTGGTTTCGATCAATATTTTAGAGGATATTACAAGTTAGGTCTGGGATAGGTCTGGAATTTGCCCTCATCAGGCTCATTCTTTCGCATATTTCTCATACTTCATGACTAGATCCTGGGCTGTTTTTGGATTGTATCACGTAGTAATGTGGTACCACGCTGAAACAGTCAATTGAACCTTGTTTCGATCAATATTTTAGAGGATAACGCAAGTTAGGTCTGGGATAGGCCTAGGATTTGCCCTCATCAGGCTCATTCATTCGCATATTTCTCATACTTCATGGCTAGATCCTGGGCTGTTTTTGGATTGTATCACGTAGTAGTGTGGCACCACACTGAAACAGTCGATTAAACCAGGTTTCGATCAATATTTTTGAGGATAACGCATGTTAGGTCTAGGTTAGGCCTGGGATTTTCTCTCATCAGACTCATACTTTCGCATTCTTCACATACTTGTTGAACGGATCCTGGGTTTTTTCTGGTTTGGATCACGTAGAAATGTGGGACCACACTGAAACAATCAATTAAACCTGGTCTTGATAAATATTTTAGAGGATAACGCATGTTAGGTCTGGGTTAGGTCTAGGATTTGCCCTCGTCAGGCTCATACTTTCGCATATTTCTCATACTTCATGGCTAGATCCCGGGCTATTTCTGGATTGTATCACGTAGTAATGTGGTACGACGCTGAAACAGTCAATTAAACCTTGTTTCGATCAATATTTTAGAGGATAACGCAAGTTAGGTCTGGGATAGGTCTGGGAGTCGCCCTCATCAGGCTCATACTTTCGCGTTTTTCACATACTTGTTGAACTGATCCTGGTTTTTTTCTGGTTTGGAACACGTAGTAATGTGGTACCACACTGGAACAGCCCACTAAACCTGGTTTCGATCAATATTTTAGAGGATAATACAAGTTAGGTCTGGGATAGGTCTGGGATTTGCCCTCATCAGACTCATACTTTCGCACACTTCACATACTTGTTGAACAGATCCTGAGTTATTTTCTGGTTTGGATCACATAGTAATGTGGTACCAAACTGAAACAGTCGATTAAACCTGGTTTCGATCAATATTTTAGAGGATAACGCAAGTTAGGTCTGGGATAGCTCTGGGATTTGCCCTCATCAGGCTCATTCTTTCGCATATTTCTCATACTTCATGGCTAGATCCTGGGCTATTTCTGGATTGGATCACGTAGTAATGTGGTACCACACTGAAACATTCAATGAAACCTGGTCTGGATAAATATTTTAGAGAATAACGCATCTTAGGTCTGGGTTAGGTCTAAGATTTGCCCTCATCAGGCTCATACTTTCGCGTTTTTCACATACTTGTTGAATTGATCCTGGGTTTTTTCTCGTTTGGATCACGTAGTAATGTGGTACCACACTGGAACAGCCCACTAAACCTGGTTTCGATCAATATTTTAGAGGATATTACAAGTTAGGTCTGGGATAGGTCTGGGATTCGCCCTCATCAGGCTCATACTTTCGCGTTCTTCACATACGTGTTGAACAGATCCTGGGTTTTTTCTGGATTGCATCACGCAGTAATGAAGTACAACACTGAAACAGTTGATTAAACCTGGTTTCGATCAATATTTTAGAGGATAACGCAAGTTAGGTCTGGGATAGGTCTGGGATTTGCCATCATCAGGCTCATTCTTTCGCATATTTCTCATACTTCATGGCTAGATCCTGGGCTGTTTTTGGATTGTATCACGTAGTAATGTGGTACCACGCTGAAACAGTCAATTGAACCTTGTTTCGATCAATATTTAAGAGGATAACGCAAGTTAGGTCTGGGATAGGTCTGGGATTTACCCTCATCAGGCTCATTCTTTCGCATATTTCTCATACTTCATGGCTAGATCCTGAGCTATTTCTGGATTGGATCACGTAGTTATGTGGTACCACACTGAAACAGTCAATTAAACCTGGTTTCGATCATTATTTTAGAGGATAACGCAAGTTAGGTCTGGGATAGGTCTGGGATTTGCCCTCATCAGACTCACACTTTCGCACACTTCACATACTCGTTGAACAGATCCTGGCTTATTTTCTGGTTTGGATCACATAGTAATGTGGTACCACACTGAAACAGTCGATTAAACCTGGTGTCGATCAATATTTTAGAGGATAACGCAAGTTATGTCTGGGATAGGTCTGGGATTTGCCCTCATCAGGCTCATTCTTTCCCATATTTCTCATACTTCATGGCTAGGTCCTGGGCTATTTCTGGATTGGATCACGTAGTAATGTGGTACCACACTGAAACATTCATTGAAACCTGGTCTGGATAAATATTTTAGAGGATAACGCATCTTAGGTCTGGGTTAGGTCTAAGATTTGCCCTCATCAGGCTCACAGTTTCGCGTTTTACGCATACTTGTTGGACAGATCCTGGGTTTCTTCTGGTTTGGATCACGAAGTTGTGAGGTACCACATTGAAACAGTCCATTAAACCTGGTTTCGCTCAATATTTTAGAAGATAACGCATGTTAGGTCTAGGTTAAGCCTGGGATTTGCCCTCATCAGGGTCATACTTTCGCAGTTTTAACATGCATGTTGACCTGATCGAGGGTTCTTTCTGCTTTGGATCACGTAGTAATGTGGTACCACACTGAAACAGTCAATTAAACCTGGTTTCGATGAATATTTTAGAGGATGACGCAAGTTAGGTCTGGGATAGGTCTAGGATTTGCCCTCATCAGGCACATTCTTTCGCATATTTGTCATACTTGATGGCTAGATCCTGGGCTTTTTCTGGATTGCATCACGTAGTAGTGTGGTACCACACTGATACAGTCAACTAAACCTTGTTTCGATCAATATTTTAGAGGATAACGCAAGTAAGGTCTGAGATAGGTCTGGGATTCGCCCTCATCAGGCTCATACTATTCGCGTTTTTCACATACTTGTTGAACTGATCCTGGGTTTTTTCTGGTTTGGATCACGTAGTAATGTGGTACCACACTGGAACAGCCCACTAAACCTGGTTTCGATCAATATTTTAGAGGATAATATAAGTTAGGTCTGGGATAGCTCTGGGATTCGCCCTCATCAGGCTCATACTTTCGCGTTCTTCACATACGTGTTGAACAGATCCTGGGTTTTTTCAGGAGTGCGTCACGCAGTAATGAAGTACAACACTGAAACAGTCGATTAAACCTGGTTTGGATCAATATTTTAGAGGATAACGCAAGTTAGGTCTGGGATAGGTCTGGGATTCGCCCTCATCAGGATCATACTTTCGCGTTCTTCACATACGTGTTGAACTGATCCTGGGTTTTTTCGGGATTGCATCACGTAGTAATGAAGTACAACACTGAAACAGTCAATTAAACCTGGTTTCCATCAATATCTTGGAGGACAACGCATGTCAGGTCTGGGTTAGGCCTGGGATTTGCCCTCATCAGGCTCATACTTTCGCGTTTTTCACATACTTGTTGAACAGATCCTGGGTTTTTTCTGGTTTGGATCACGTAGTAATGTGGTACCACACTGAAACAATCCATTAAACCTGGTTTCGATCAATATTTTAGAGGATAACGCATGTTAGGTCTAGGTTAGCCCTGAGATTTTCACTCATCAGACTCATACTTTCGAATTCTTCACATACTTGTAGAACTGATCCTTGGTTTTTTCTCGTTTGGATCACGTAGTAATGTGGTACCACACTGGAACAGCCCACTAAACCTGGTTTCGATCAATATTTTAGAGGATATTACAAGTTAGGTCTGGGATAGGTCTGGGATTTGCCCTCATCAGGCTCATTCTTTCGCATATTTCTCATACTTCATGACTAGATCCTGGGCTGTTTTTGGATTGTATCACGTAGTAATGTGGTACCACGCTGAAACAGTCAATTGAACCTTGTTTCGATCAATATTTTAGAGGATAACGCAAGTTAGGTCTGGGATAGGTCTAGGATTTGCCCTCATCAGGCTCATACTTTCGCGTTTTTCACATACTTGTTGAATTGATCCTGGGTTTTTTCTGGTTTGGATCACGTAGAAATGTGGGACCACACTGAAACAATCAATTAAACCTGGTCTTGATAAATATTTTAGAGGATAACGCATGTTAGGTCTGGGTTAGGTCTAGGATTTGCCCTCGTCAGGCTCATACTTTCGCATATTTCTCATACTTCATGGCTAGATCCCGGGCTATTTCTGGATTGGGTCACGTAGTAATGTGGTACCACACTGAAACAGTCAATTAAACCTGGTTTCGATCAATATTATAGAGCATAACGCAAGTTAGGTCTAGGATAGGTCTGGGATTCGCCCTCATCAGGCTCATACTTTCGCATATTTCTCATACTTCATGGCTAGATCCCGGGCTATTTCTGGATTGGATCACGTAGTAATGTGGTACCACAATGAAACATTCAATTAAACCTGATCTTGATAAATATTTTAAAGGATAACGCATGTTAGGTCTAGGTTAGGTCTGGGATTTGGTGTCATCAGGCTCATTTTTTCGCATATTTCTCATACTTGATGGCTAGATCCTGGGCTTTTTCTGGAGTGCATCACGTAGTAATGTGGCGCCACACTGAAACATTCAATTAAACCTGGTTTCGATCAATATTTTAGAGGATAACGCATGTTAGGTCTGGGTTAGGTCTAGGATTTGCCCTCATCAGACTCATGCTTTCGTATTTTTCACATACTTGTTGAACAAATCCTGAGTTTTTTCTGGTATGGGTCACGTAGTAATGTGGTACCACACTGAAACAATAAATTAAACCTGGTCTTGATAAATATTTTAGAGGATAACGCATGTTAGGTCTGGGTTAGGTCTAGGATTTGCCCTCATCAGACTCATGCTTTCGTATTTTTCACATACTTGTTGAACAAATCCTGAGTTTTTTCTGGTATGGATCACGTAGTAATGTGGTACCACACTGAAACATTCAATTAATCCTGGTCTTGATAAATATTTCTGAGGATAACGCATGTTAGGCCTGGGGTAGGTCTAGGATTTGCCCTCATCAGGCTCATACTTTCGCATATTTCTCATACTTCATGGCTAGATCCTGGGCTATTTCTGGATTGTATCACGTAGTAATGTGGTACCACGCTGAAACAGTCAATTAAACCTGGTTTCGATCAATATTTTACGAGGATAACGCAAGTAAGGTCTGAGATAGGTCTAGGATTCGCCCTCATCAGGCTCATACTATCGCGTTTTCCACATACTTGTTGAACTGATCCTGGGTTTTTACTGGTTTCGATCGCGTAGTAATGCGGTACCACACTGAAAAAGTCGATTAAACCTGGTTTCGATCAGTATTTTAGAGGATAACGCAAGTTAGGTCAGGGATAGGTCTGGGATTTACCCTCATCAGGCTCATTCTTTCGCATATTTCTCATACTTCATGGCTAGATCCTGGGCTATTTCTGGATGGGGTCACGTAGTAATGTGGGACCACACTGAAACAATCAATTAAACCTGGTCTTGATAAATATTTTAGAGGATAACGCATGTTAGGTCTGGGTTAGGTCTAGGATTTGCCCTCATCAGGCTCATTCTTTCGCATATTTCTCATACTTGATGGCTAGATCCTGGGTTTTTTCTGGTTTGGATCACGTAGTAATGTGGGACCACACTCAAACAATCAATTAAACCTGGTCTTGATAAATATTTTAGAGGATAACGCATGTTAGGTCTGGGTTAGGTCTAGGATTTGCCCTCATCAGGCTCATACTTTCGCATATTTCTCATACTTCATGGCTGGATCCTGGGCTATTTCTGGATTGGATCGCGTAGTAATGTGGTGCCACACCGAAACAGTCAATTAAACCTGGTTTCGATCAATATTTTAGAGAATAATTCATGTTAGGTCTGGGTTAGGTCTGGGATTTGCTCTCAACAGGCTGATTCTTTCGCATATTTCTCATACTTGATGGCTAGATCCTGGGCTTTTTCTGGATTGCATCACGTAGTAATGAAGTACAACACTGAAACAGTCAATTAAACCTGGTTTCCATCAATATTTTAGAGGGCAACGCATGTTAGGTCTAGGTTAGGCCTGGGATTTGCCCACATCAGGGTCATACTTTCGCAGTTCTAACATACATGTCGACCTGATCGAGGGTTTTTTCTGCTTTCAATCACGTAGTAAAGTGGTACCACACTGAAACAGTCCATTAAACCTAGTTTCCATCAATATCTTAGAGGACAACGCACGTTAGGTATAGGTTAGGCCTGGGATTTGCCCTCATCAGACTCATGCTTTCGCATTTTTCGCATACTTGTTGAACAAATCCTGAGTTTTTTCTGGTATCGATCACGTAGTAATGTGGTACCACACTGAAACATTCAATTGAACCTGGTCTTGATAAATATTTTTGAGGATAACGCATGTTAGGTCTGGCTTAGGTCTAGGATTTGCCCTCATCAGGCTCATACTTTCGCATATTTCTCATACTTCATGGCTAGATCCTGGGCTATTTCTGGATTGTATCACGTAGTAATGTGGTATCACGCTGAAACAGTCAATTAAACCTGGTTTCGATCAATATTTTGGAGGATAACGCAAGTTAGGTCTGGGATAGGTCTAGGATTTGCCCTCATCAGGCTCATTCTTTCGCATATTTCTCATACTTGATGGCTAGATCCTGGGCTTTTTCTGGATTGCATCACGTAGTAGTGTGGTACCACACTGAATCAGTCGATTAAACCAGGTTTCGATCAATATTTTTGAGGATAACGCATGTTAGGTCTAGGTTAGGCCTGGGATTTCACTCATCAGACTCATACTTTCGCATTCTTCACATACTTGTTGAACGGAACCTGGGTTTTTTCTGGTTTGGATCACGTAGTAATGTGGGACCACACTCAAACAATCAATTAAACCTGGTCTTGATAAATATTTTAGAGGATAACGCATGTTAGGTCTGGGTTAGGTCTAGGATTTGCCCTCATCAGGCTCATACTTTCGCATATTTCTCATACTTCATGGCTGGATCCTGGGCTATTTCTGGATTGGATCGCGTAGTAATGTGGTGCCACACCGAAACAGTCAATTAAACCTGGTTTCGATCAATATTTTAGAGAATAATTCATGTTAGGTCTGGGTTAGGTCTAGGATTTGCCATCATCAGGCTCATACTTTCGCATATCTCTCATACTTCATGGCTAGATCCTGGGCTGTTTCTGGATTGTATCACGTAGTAATGTGGTACCACGCTGTAACAGTCAATTAAACCTGGTTTCGATCAATATTTTAGAGGATAACGCAAGTTAGGTCTGAGATAGGTCTGGGATTCACCCTCATCAGGCTCATACTATCGCGTTTTCCACATACTTGTTGAACTGATCCTGGGTTTTTTCTGGTTTGGATCACGAAGTAATGAGGTACAACACTGAAACAGTCAATTAAACCTGGTTTCCATCAATATTTTAGAGGGCAACGCATGCTCGGTCTCGGTTAGGCCTGGGATTTGCCCTCATCAGGGTCATACTTTCGCAGTTCTAACATACATGTTGACCTGATCGAGGGTATTTCTGCTTTGGATCACATTGTAATGTGGTACCACACTGAAACAGTCGATTAAACCAGGTTTCGATCAATATTTTTACGATTAACGCATGTTAGGTCTAGGTTAGGCCTGGGATTTTCACTCATCAGACTCATACTTTCGCATTCTTCACATACTTGTTGAACGGAACCTGGGTTTTTTCTGGTTTGGATCACGTAGTAATGTGGGACCACACTCAAACAATCAATTAAACCTGGTCTTGATAAATATTTTAGAGGATAACGCATGTTAGGTCTGGGTTAGGTCTAGGATTTGCCCTCATCAGGCTCATACTTTCGCATATCTGTCATACTTCATGGCTAGATCCTCGGCTATTTCTGGATTGGATCACGTAGTAATGTGGTACCACACTGAAACAGTCAATTAAACCTGGTTTCGATCAATATTTTAGAGGATAACGCAAGTTATGTCTGGTATAGGTATGGGATTTGCCCTCATCAGGCTCATACTTTCGCGTTTTTCACATACTTGTTGAACAGATCCTGGGTTTTTTCTGGATTGCATCACGTAGTAATGAAGTACAACACTGAAACAGTCAATTAAACCTGGTTTCCATCAATATTTTGGAGGACAACGCATGTCAGGTCTGGGTCAGGCCTGGGATTTGCCCTCATCAGGGTCATACTTTCGCAGTTTTAACATACATGTTGACCTGATCGAGGGTTTTTCTGCTTTGGATCACGTAGTAATGTGGTGCCACACTGAAACATTCAATTAAACCTGGTTTCGATCAATATTATAGAGCATAACGCAAGTTAGGTCTAGGATAGGTCTGGGATTCGCCCTCATCAAGCTCATACTTTCGCATATTTCTCATACTTCATGGCTAGATCCTGGGCTATTTCTGGATTGGATCACGTAGTAATGTGGTACCACACTGAAACAGTCAATTAAACCTGGTTTCGATCAATATTATAGAGCATAACGCAAGTTAGGTCTAGGTTAGGTCTAGGATTTGCCCTCATCAGGCTCATACTTTCGCGTTTTTCACATACTTGTTGAACAGATCCTGGGTTTTCTCTGGTTTGGTTCACGTAGTAATGTGGTACCACACTGAAACATTCAATTAAACCTGGTCTTGATAAATATTTTAGTGGATAACGCATGTTAGGTTTGGGTTACGTCTAGGATTCGCCCTCATCAGGCTCATTCTTTCGCATATTTCTCATACTTCATGGCTAGATCCTGGGCTGTTTTTGGATTGTATCACGTAGTAATGTGGTACCACGCTGAAACAGTCAATTGAACCTTGTTTCGATCAATATTTTAGAGGATAACGCATGTTAGGTCTGGGAAAGGTCTAGGATTTGCCATCATCAGGCTCATTCTTTCGCATATTTCTCATACTTCATGGCTAGATCCTGGGCTATTTCTGGATTGGGTCACGTAGTAATGTGGTACCACACTGAAACAGTCAATTAAACCTGGTTTCGATCAATATTTTAGAGGATAACGCATGTTAGGTCTAGGTTAGGTCTAGGATTTGCCCTCATCAGGCTCATACTTTCGCGTTTTTCACATACTTGTTGAACAGATCCTGGGTTTTTTCTGGTTTGGATCAGGTAGTAATGTGGTACCACACTGAAACAATCCATTAAACCTGGTTTCGATCAATATTTTAGAGGATAACGCATGTTAGGTCTAGGTTAGGTCTGGGATTTGCTCTCATCAGGCTCATTCTTTCGCATATTTCTCATACTTGATGGCTAGATCCTGGGCTTTTTCTGGATTGCATCACGTAGTAATGTGGTGCCACACTGAAACATTCAATTAAACCTGGTTTCGATCAATATTATAGAGCATAACGCAAGTTAGGTCTAGGATAGGTCTGGGATTCGCCCTCATCAAGCTCATACTTTCGCATATTTCTCATACTTCATGGCTAGATCCTGGGCTATTTCTGGATTGGATCACGTAGTAATGTGGTACCACAATGAAACATTCAATTAAACCTGATCTTGATAAATATTTTAAAGGATAACGCATGTTAGGTCTAGGTTAGGTCTGGGATTTGCTGTCATCAGGCTCATTCTTTCGCATATTTCTCATACTTGATGGCTAGATCCTGAGTTTTTTCTGGTATGGATCACGTAGTAATGTGGTACCACACAGAAACAATAAATTAAACCTGGTCTTGATAAATATTTTAGAGGATAACGCATGTTAGGTCTGGGTTAGGTCTAGGATTTGCCCTCATCAGACTCATGCTTTCGTATTTTTCACATACTTGTTGAACAAATCCTGAGTTCTTTCTGGTATGGATCACGTAGTAATGTGGTACCGCACTGAAACATTCAATTAAACCTGGTCTTGATAAATATTTTTGAGGATAACGCATGTTAGGTCTGGGGTAGGTCTAGGATTTGCCCTCATCAGGCTCATACTTTCGCATATTTCTCATACTTCATGGCTAGATCCTGGGCTATTTCTGGATTGTATCACGTAGTAATGTGGTACCACGCTGAAACAGTCAATTAAACCTGGTTTCGATCAATATTTTAGAGGATAACGCAAGTAAGGTCTGAGATAGGTCTAGGACTCGCCCTCATCAGGCTCATACTATCGCGTTTTCCACATACTTGTTGAACTGATCCTGGGTTTTTACTGGTTTCGATCGCGTAGTAATGCGGTTCCACACTGAGAAAGGCGATTAAACCTGGTTTCGATCAGTATTTTAGAGGATAACGCAAGTTAGGTCTGGGATAGGTCTGGGATTCGCCCTCATCAGGCTCATACTTTCGCATATTTCTCATACTTCATGGTTGGATCCTGGGCTATTTCTGGATTGGATCGCGTAGTAATGTGGTGCCACACCGAAACAGTCAATTAAACCTGGTTTCGATCATTATTTTAGAGACTAATTCATGTTAGGTCTGGGTTACGTCTGGGATTTGCTCTCAACAGGCTCATTCTTTCGCATATTTCTCACACTTGATGGCTAGATCCTGGGCTATTTCTGGATTGGATCACGTAGTAATGTGGCACCACACTAAAACAGTCAATTAAACCTGGTTTCGATGAACATTTTAGAGGATAACGCAAGTTAGGTCTGGGATAGGTCTAGGATTTGCCCTCATCAGGCTCATTCTTTCGCATATTTCTCATACTTGATGGCTAGATCCTGGGCTTTTTCTGGATTGCATCACGCAGTAGTGTGGTACCACACTGAAACAGTCGATTAAACCAGGTTTCGATCAATATTTTTGAGGATAACGCATGTTAGGTCTAGGTTAGGCCTGGGATTTTCACTCATCAGACTCATACTTTCGCATTCTTCACATACTTGTTGAACGGAACCTGGGTTTTTTTCTGGTTTGGATCACGTAGTAATGTGGGACCACACTCAAACAATCAATTAAACCTGGTCTTGATATATATTTTAGAGGATAACGCATGTTAGGTCTGGGTTAGGTCTAGGATTTGCCCTCATCAGGCTCATACTTTCGCATATTTCTCTTACTTCATGGCTGGATCCTGGGCTATTTTTGGATTGGATCACGTAGTAATGTGGTGCCACACCGAAACAGTCAATTAAACCTGGTTTCGATCAATATTTTAGAGAATAATTCATGTTAGGTCTGGGTTAGGTCTGGGATTTGCTCTCAACAGGCTGATTCTTTCGCATATTTCTCATACTTGATGGCTAGATCCTGGGCTTTTTCGGGATTGCATCACGTAGTAATGAAGTACAACACTGAAACAGTCAATTAAACCTGGTTTCCATCAATATTTTAGAGGGCAACGCATGTTAGGTCTAGGTTAGGCCTGGGATTTGCCCTCAGCAGGGTCATACTTTCGCAGTTCTAACATACATGTTGACCTGATCGAGGGTTTTTTCTGCTTTCGATCACGTAGTAAAGTGGTACCACACTGAAACAGTCCATTAAACCTAGTTTCCATCAATATCTTAGAGGACAACGCACGTTAGGTATAGGTTAGGCCTGGGATTTGCCCTCATCAGTGTCATACTTTCGCATTTTTCACATACTTGTTGAACGGATCCTGGGTTTTTTCTGGTTTGGTTCACGTAGTAATGTGGTACCACACTGATACATTCAATTAAACCTGGTCTTGATAAATATTTTAGAGGATAACGCATGTTAGGTCTGGGTTAGGTCTAGGATTTGCCCTCATCAGGCTCATACTTTCGCATAACTCTCATACTTGATGGCTAGATCCTGGGCTGTTTCAGGATTGCATCACGTAGTAATGAAGTACAACACTGAAACAGTCAATTAAACCTGGTTTCCATCAATATTTTAGAGGGCAACGCATGTTAGGTCTAGGTTAGGCCTGGGATTTGCCCTCAGCAGGGTCATACTTTCGCAGTTCTAACATACATGTTGACCTGATCGAGGGTTTTTTCTGCTTTCGATCACGTAGTAAAGTGGTACCACACTGAAACAGTCCATTAAACCTAGTTTCCATCAATATCTTAGAGGACAACGCACGTTAGGTCTGGGTTAGGTCTAGGATTTGCCCTCATCAGGCTCATACTTTCGCGTTTTTCACATACTTGTTGAACAGATCCTGGGTTTTTTCTGTATTGCATCACGTAGTAATGTAGTACCACACTGAAACAGTCAATGAAACCTGGTTTCCATCAATATTTTAGAGGACAACGCTAGTTAGGTCTGGGATAGGTCTGGGATTTACCCTCATCAGTGTCATACTTTCGCATTTTTCACATACTTGTTGAACGGATCCTGGGTTTTTTCTGGTTTGGTTCACGTAGTAATGTGGTACCACACTGATACATTCAATTAAACCTGGTCTTGATAAATATTTTAGAGGATAACGCATGTTAGGTCTGGGTTAGGTCTAGGATTTGCCCTCATCAGGCTCATACTTTCGCATAACTCTCATACTTCATGGCTAGATCCTGGGCTGTTTCAGGATTGTATCACGTAGTAATGTGGTACCACGCTGAAACAGTCGATTGAACCTGGTTTCGAACAATATTTTAGAGGATAACGCATGTTAGGTCCGGGTTAGGTCTAGGATTTGCCCCCATCAGGCTCATACTTTCGCATATTTCTTATACTTCATGGATAGATCCTGGGCTATTTCTGGATTGGATCACGTAGTAATGTGGTACCACACCGAAACAGTCAATTAAACCTGGTTTCGGTCAATATTTTAGAGGATAACGCTAGTTATGTCTGGTATAGGTCTGGGATTTGCTCTCATCAGGCTCATTCTTTCGCATATTTCTCATACTTGATGGCTAGATCCGGGGCTTTTTCTGGATTGCATCACGTAGTAATGAAGTACGACACTGAAACAGTCAATTAAACCTGGTTTCCATCAATATTTTAGAGGACAACGCATGTTAGGTCTTGGATAGGCCTGGGATTTTCACTCATCAGACTAATACTTTCGCATTCTTCACATACTTGTTGAACGGATCTTGGGTTTTTTCTGGTGTGTATCACGTAGTAATGTGGGACCACGCTGAAACAATCAATTAAACCTGGTCTTGATAAATATTTTAGAGGATAACGTATGTTAGGTCTGGGTTACGTCTAGGATTTGCCCTCATCAGGCTCATACTTACGCATTATTCTAATACTTCATGGCTAGATCCTGGGCTATTTCTGGATTGTATCACGTAGTAATGTGGTACCACGCTGAAACAGTCAATTAAACCTGGTTTCGATCAATATTTTAGAGGATAACGCAAGTTAGGTCTGAGATAGGTCTGGGATTCGCCCTCATCAGGCTCATACTATCGCGTTTTCCACATACTTGTTGAACTGATCCTGGGTTTTTTTCATTTTTGGATCACGTAGTAATGTGGTACCACACTGAAACAGTCGATTAAACCAGGTTTCGATCAATATTTTTGAGGATAACGCATGATAGGTCTAGGTTTGGCCTGGGATTTTCACACATCAGACGCATACTTTCGCATTCTTCAAATACTTGTTGAACGGACTGGGTTTTTTCTGGTTTGGATCACGTAGTAATGTGGGACCACACTGAAACAATCAATTAAACCTGGTCTTGATAAATATTTTAGAGGATAACGCATGTTAGGTCTGGGTTAGGTCTAGGATTTGCCCTCGTCAGGCTCATACTTTCGCATATGTCTCATACTTCATGGCTAGATCCTGGGCTATTTCTGGATTGGATCACGTAGTAATGTGGTACCACACTGAAACAGTCAATTAAACCTGGTTTCGATCATTATTTTAGAGGATAACGCATGTTAGGTCTGGGATAGGTCTGGGATTTGCCCTCATCAGGCTCATACTTTCGCGTTTTTCACATACTTGTTGAACAGATCCTGGGTTTTTTTCTGGTTTGGATCAGGTAGTAGTGTGGTACCACACTGAAACAGTCCATTAAACCTGGTTTCGATCGATATTTTAGAGGATAACGCGTGTTAGGTCTGGGTTAGGTCTAGGATTTGCCCTCATCAGGCTCATACTTTCGCGTTTTTCACATACTTGTTGAACAGATCCTGGATTTTTTCTGTATTGCATCACGTAGTAATGTAGTACCACACTGAAACAGTCAATGAAACCTGGTTTCCATCAATATTTTAGAGGACAACGCTAGTTAGGTCTGGGATAGGTCTGGGATTTGCCCTCATCAGTGTCATACTTTCGCATTTTTCACATACTTGTTGAACGGATCCTGGGTTTTTTCTGGTTTGGTTTACGTAGTAATGTGGTACCACACTGATACATTCAATTAAACCTAGTCTTGATAAATACTTTAGAGGATAACGCATGATAGGTTTGGGTTAGGTCTAGGATTTGCCCTCATCAGGCTCATACTTTCGCATATTTCTCATACTTCATGGCTAGATCCTGGGCTGCTTCTGGATTGTATCACGTAGTAAAGTGGTACCACGCTGAAACAGTCAATTAAACCTGGTTTCGATCAATATTTTAGAGGATAACGCAAGTTAGGTCTGGGATAGGTCTGGGATTCGCCCTCACCAGGCTCATACTTTCGCGTTTTTCACATACTTGTTGAACGGATCCTGCGTTTTCTCTGGATAGCATCAGGTAGTAATGTGGGACCACACTGAAACAATCAATTAAACCTGGTCTTGATAAATATTTTAGAGGATAACGCATGTTAGGTCTGGGTTAGGTCTAGGATTTGCCCTCATCAGGCTCATACTTTCGCATATTTCTCATACTTCATGGCTAGATCCTGGGCTATTTCTGGATTGGATCACGTAGTAATGTGGTGCCACACTGAAACAGTCAATTAAACCTGGTTTCGATCATTATTTTAGAGGATAACGCAAGTTAGGTCTGGGATAGGTCTGGGATTTGCCCTCATCAGGCTCATACTTTCGCGTTTTTCACATACTTGTTGAACAGATCCTGGATTTTTTCTGTATTGCATCACGTAGTAATGTAGTACCACACTGAAACAGTCAATGAAACCTGGTTTCCATGAATATTTTAGAGGACAACGCTAGTTAGGTCTGGGATAGGTCTGGGATTTGCCCTCATCAGTGTCATACTTTCGCATTTTTCACATACTTGTTGAACGGATCCTGGGTTTTTTCTGGTTTGGTTCACGTAGTAATGTGGTTCCACACTGATACATTCAATTAAACCTGGTCTTGATAAATATTTTAGAGGATAACGCATGATAGGTTTGGGTTAGGTCTAGGATTTGCCCTCATGAGGCTCATACTTTCGCATAATTCTCATACTTCATGGCTAGATCCTGGGCTGTTTCAGGATTGTATCACGTAGTAATGCGGTACCACGCTGAAACAGTCGATTGAACCTGGTTTCGAACAATATTTTAGAGGATAACGCATGTTAGGTATAGGTTAGGCCTGGGATTTGCCCTCATCAGAGTCATACTTTCGCAGTTTTAACATACGTGTTGACCTGATCGAGGGTTTTTTCTGCTTTGGATCACGTAGTAAAGTGGTACCACACTGAAGCAGTCCATTAAACCTGGTATCGATCAATATTTTAGAGGATAACGCATGTTAGGTCTAGGTTAGGCCTGGGATTTTCACTCATCAGACTCATACTTTCGCATTCTTCACATACTTGTTGAACGGATCCTGGGTTTTTTCCGGTTTGGTTCACGTAGCAATGAGGTACCACACTGAAACATTCAATTAAACCTGGTCTTGATAAATATTTTAGAGGATAACGTATGTTAGGTCTGGGTTACGTCTAGGATTTGCCCTCATCAGGCTCATACTTTCGCATATCTCTAATACTTCATGGCTAGATCCTGGGCTATCTCTGGATTGTATCACGTAGTAATGTGGTACCACGCTGAAACAGTCAATTAAACCTGGTTTCGATCAATATTTTAGAGGATAACGCAAGTTAGGTCTGAGATAGGTCTGGGATTCGCCCTCATCAGGCTCATACTATCGCGTTTTCCACATACTTGTTGAACTGATCCTGGGTTTTTTTCATTTTTGGATCACGTAGTAATGTGGTACCACACTGAAACAGTCGATTAAACCAGGTTTCGATCAATATTTTTGAGGATAACGCATGTTAGGTCTAGGTTAGGCCTGGGATTTTCAGTCATCAGACTCACACTTTCGCATTCTTCACATACTTGTTGAACGGATCCTGGGTTTTCTCTGGTTTGGATCACGTAGTAATGTGGGACCACACTGAAACAATCAATTAAACCTGGTCTGGATAAATATTTTAGAGGATAACGCATGTTAGGTCTGGGTTAGGTCTAGGATTTGCCCTCGTCAGGCTCATACTTTCGCATATTTCTCATACCTCATGGCTAGATCCTGGGCTATTTCTGGATTGGATCACGTAGTAATGTGGTACCACACTGAAACAGTCAATTAAACCTGGTTTCGATCAATATTTTAGAGGATAACGCAAGTAAGGTCCGGGATAGGTATGAGATTTGCCTTCATCAAACTCATACTTTCGCACACTTCACATACTCGTTGAACTGATCCTGGGTTTTTTTCTGGTTTGGATCACGTAGTAATGTGGTACCACTCTGAAACAGTCGATTAAACCTGGTTTCGATCAATATTATTGAGGATAACGCATGTTAGGTCTTGGTTAGGCCTGGGATTTTCACTCATCAGACTAATACTTTCGCATTCTTCACATACTTGTTGAACGGATCTTGAGTTTTTTCTGGTGTGGATCACGTAGTAATGTGGTACCACGCTGAAACAGTCAATTAAACCTGGTCTTGATAAATATTTTAGAGGATAACGCATGTTAGGTCTGGGTTAGGTCTAGGATTTGCCCTCATCAGGCTCATACTTTCGCATATTTCTTATACTTCATGGATAGATCCTGGGCTATTACTGGATTGGATCACGCAGTAATGTGGTACCACACCGAAACAGTCAATTAAACCTGGTTTCGGTCAATATTTTAGAGGATAACGCTAGTTATGTCTGGTATAGGTCTGGGATTTGCTCTCATGAGGCTCATTCTTTCGCATATTTCTCATACTTGATGGCTAGATCCGGGGCTTTTTCTGGATTGCATCACGTAGTAATGAAGTACGACACTGAAACAGTCAATTAAACCTGGTTTCCATCAATATTTTAGAGGACAACGCATGCTAGGTATAGGTTAGGCCTGGGATTTGCCCTCATCAGGGTCATACTTTCGCAGTTTTAACATACATGTTGACATGATCGAGGGTTTTTTCTGCTTTGGATCACGTAGTAAACTGGTACCACACTGAAGCAGTCCATTAAACCTGGTATCGATCAATATTTTAGAGGATAACGCATGTTAGGTCTAGGTTAGGCCTCGGATTTTCACTCATCAGACTCATACTTATGCATTATTCTAATACTTCATGGCTAGATCCTGGGCTATTTCTGGATTGTATCACGTAGTAATGTGGTACCACGCTGAAACAGTCAATTAAACCTGGTTTCGATCAATATTTTAGAGGATAACGCAAGTTAGGTCTGAGATAGGTCTGGGATTCGCCCTCATCAGGCTCATACTATCGCGTTTTCCACATACTTGTTGAACTGATCCTGGGTTTTTTTCATTTTTGGATCACGTAGTAATGTGGTACCACACTGAAACAGTCGATTAAACCAGGTTTCGATCAATATTTTTGAGGATAACGCATGATAGGTCTTGGTTTGGCCTGGGATTTTCACACATCAGACGCATACTTTCGCATTCTTCACATACTTGTTGAACGGATCCTGGGTTTTTTCTGGTTTGGATCACGTAGTAATGTGGGACCACACTGAAACAATCAATTAAACCTGGTCTTGATAAATATTTTAGAGGATAACGCATGTTAGGTCTGGGTTAGGTCTAGGATTTGCCCTCGTCAGGCTCATACTTTCGCATATGTCTCATACTTCATGGCTAGATCCTGGGCTATTTCTGGATTGGATCACGTAGTAATGTGGTACCACACTGAAACAGTCAATTAAACCTGGTTTCGATCATTATTTTAGAGGATAACGCATGTTAGGTCTGAGATAGGTCTGGGATTTGCCCTCATCAGGCTCATACTTTCGCGTTTTTCACATACTTGTTGAACAGATCCTGGGTTTTTTTCTGGTTTGGATCAGGTAGTAGTGTGGTACCACACTGAAACAGTCCATTAAACCTGGTTTCGATCAATATTTTAGAGGATAACGCGTGTTAGGTCTGGGTTAGGTCTAGGATTTGCCCTCATCAGGCTCATACTTTCGCGTTTTTCACAAACTTGTTGAACAGATCCTGGATTTTTTCTGTATTGCATCACGTAGTAATGTAGTACCACACTGAAACAGTCAATGAAACCTGGTTTCCATCAATATTTTAGAGGACAACGCTAGTTAGGTCTGGGATAGGTCTGGGATTTGCCCTCATCAGTGTCATACTTTCGCATTTTTCACATACTTGTTGAACGGATCCTGGGTTTTTTCTGGTTTGGTTTACGTAGTAATGTGGTACCACACTGATACATTCAATTAAACCTGGTCTTGATAAATATTTTAGAGGATAACGCATGATAGGTTTGGGTTAGGTCTAGGATTTGCCCTCATCAGGCTCATACTTTCGCATATTTCTCATACTTCATGGCTAGATCCTGGGCTGCTTCTGGATTGTATCACGTAGTAAAGTGGTACCACGCTGAAACAGTCAATTAAACCTGGTTTCGATCAATATTTTAGAGGATAACGCAAGTTAGGTCTGGGATAGGTCTGGGATTCGCCCTCACCAGGCTCATACTTTCGCGTTTTTCACATACTTGTTGAACGGATCCTGCGTTTTCTCTGGATAGCATCAGGTAGTAATGTGGGACCACACTGAAACAATCAATTAAACCTGGTCTTGATAAATATTTTAGAGGATAACGCATGTTAGGTCTGGGTTAGGTCTAGGATTTGCCCTCATCAGGCTCATACTTTCGCATATTTCTCATACTTCATGGCTGGATCCTGGGCTATTTCTGGATTGGATCACGTAGTAATGTGGTGCCACACTGAAACAGTCAATTAAACCTGGTTTCGATCATTATTTTAGAGGATAACGCAAGTTAGGTCTGGGATAGGTCTGGGATTTGCCCTCATCAGGCTCATACTTTCGCGTTTTTCACATACTTGTTGAACAGATCCTGGATTTTTTCTGTATTGCATCACGTAGTAATGTAGTACCACACTGAAACAGTCAATGAAACCTGGTTTCCATCAATATTTTAGAGGACAACGCTAGTTAGGTCTGGGATAGGTCTGGGATTTGCCCTCATCAGTGTCATACTTTCGCATTTTTCACATACTTGTTGAACGGATCCTGGGTTTTTTCTGGTTTGGTTTACGTAGTAATGTGGTACCACACTGATACATTCAATTAAACCTGGTCTTGATAAATATTTTAGAGGATAACGCATGATAGGTTTGGGTTAGGTCTAGGATTTGCCCTCATCAGGCTCATACTTTCGCATATTTCTCATACTTCATGGCTAGATCCTGGGCTGCTTCTGGATTGTATCGCGTAGTAAAGTGGTACCACGCTGAAACAGTCAATTAAACCTGGTTTCGATCAATATTTTAGAGGATAACGCAAGTTAGGTCTGGGATAGGTCTGGGATTCGCCCTCACCAGGCTCATACTTTCGCGTTTTTCACATACGTGTTGAACGGATCCTGCGTTTTCTCTGGATAGCATCAGGTAGTAATGTGGGACCACACTGAAACAATCAATTAAACCTGGTCTTGATAAATATTTTAGAGGATAACGCATGTTAGGTCTGGGTTAGGTCTAGGATTTGCCCTCATCAGGCTCATACTTTCGCATATTTCTCATACTTCATGGCTAGATCCTGGGCTATTTCTGGATTGGATCACGTAGTAATGTGGTGCCACACTGAAACAGTCAATTAAACCTGGTTTCGATCATTATTTTAGTGGATAACGCAAGTTAGGTCTGGGATAGGTCTGGGATTTGCCCTCATCAGGCTCATACTTTCGCGTTTTTCACATACTTGTTGAACAGATCCTGGATTTTTTCTGTATTGCATCACGTAGTAATGTAGTACCACACTGAAACAGTCAATGAAACCTGGTTTCCATGAATATTTTAGAGGACAACGCTAGTTAGGTCTGGGATAGGTCTGGGATTTGCCCTCATCAGTGTCATACTTTCGCATTTTTCACATACTTGTTGAACGGATCCTGGGTTTTTTCTGGTTTGGTTCACGTAGTAATGTGGTTCCACACTGATACATTCAATTAAACCTGGTCTTGATAAATATTTTAGAGGATAACGCATGATAGGTTTGGGTTAGGTCTAGGATTTGCCCTCATCAGGCTCATACTTTCGCATAATTCTCATACTTCATGGCTAGATCCTGGGCTGTTTCAGGATTGTATCACGTAGTAATGCGGTACCACGCTGAAACAGTCGATTGAACCTGGTTTCGAACAATATTTTAGAGGATAACGCAAGTTAGGTCTGAGATAGGTCTGGGATTCGCCCTCATCAGGCTCATACTATCGCGTTTTCCACATACTTGTTGAACTGATCCTGGGTTTTTTCTGGATTGGATCACGTAGCAATGTGGTACCACACTGAAACAGTCGATTAAACCAGGTTTCGATCAATATTTTTGAGGATAACGCATGTTAGGTCTAGGTTAGGCCTGGGATTTTCAGTCATCAGACTCACACTTTCGCATTCTTCACATACTTGTTGAACGGATCCTGGGTTTTCTCTGGTTTGGATCACGTAGTAATGTGGGACCACACTGAAACAATCAATTAAACCTGGTCTGGATAAATATTTTAGAGGATAACGCATGTTAGGTCTGGGTTAGGTCTAGGATTTGCCCTCGTCAGGCTCATACTTTCTCATATTTCTCATACTTCATGGCTAGATCCTGGGCTATTTCTGGATTGGATCACGTAGTAATGTGGTGCCACACTGAAACAGTCAATTAAACCTGGTTTCGATCATTATTTTAGAGGATAACGCAAGTTAGGTCTGGGATAGGTCTGGGATTTGCCCTCATCAGGCTCATACTTTCGCGTTTTTCACATACTTGTTGAACAGATCCTGGATTTTTTCTGTATTGCATCACGTAGTAATGTAGTACCACACTGAAACAGTCAATGAAACCTGGTTTCCATGAATATTTTAGAGGACAACGCTAGTTAGGTCTGGGTTAGGTCTAGGATTTGCCCTCATCAGGCTCATACTTTCGCATATTTCTTATACTTCATGGATAGATCCTGGGCTATTACTGGATTGGATCACGCAGTAATGTGGTACCACACCGAAACAGTCAATTAAACCTGGTTTCGGTCAATATTTTAGAGGATAACGCTAGTTATGTCTGGTATAGGTCTGGGATTTGCTCTCATGAGGCTCATTCTTTCGCATATTTCTCATACTTGATGGCTAGATCCGGGGCTTTTTCTGGATTGCATCACGTAGTAATGAAGTACGACACTGAAACAGTCAATTAAACCTGGTTTCCATCAATATTTTAGAGGACAACGCATGCTAGGTATAGGTTAGGCCTGGGATTTGCCCTCATCAGGGTCATACTTTCGCAGTTTTAACATACATGTTGACATGATCGAGGGTTTTTTCTGCTTTGGATCACGTAGTAAACTGGTACCACACTGAAGCAGTCCATTAAACCTGGTATCGATCAATATTTTAGAGGATAACGCATGTTAGGTCTAGGTTAGGCCTCGGATTTTCACTCATCAGACTCATACTTATGCATTATTCTAATACTTCATGGCTAGATCCTGGGCTATTTCTGGATTGTATCACGTAGTAATGTGGTACCACGCTGAAACAGTCAATTAAACCTGGTTTCGATCAATATTTTAGAGGATAACGCAAGTTAGGTCTGAGATAGGTCTGGGATTCGCCCTCATCAGGCTCATACTATCGCGTTTTCCACATACTTGTTGAACTGATCCTGGGTTTTTTTCATTTTTGGATCACGTAGTAATGTGGTACCACACTGAAACAGTCGATTAAACCAGGTTTCGATCAATATTTTTGAGGATAACGCATGATAGGTCTAGGTTTGGCCTGGGATTTTCACACATCAGACGCATACTTTCGCATTCTTCACATACTTGTTGAACGGATCCTGGGTTTTTTCTGGTTTGGATCACGTAGTAATGTGGGACCACACTGAAACAATCAATTAAACCTGGTCTTGATAAATATTTTAGAGGATAACGCATGTTAGGTCTGGGTTAGGTCTAGGATTTGCCCTCGTCAGGCTCATACTTTCGCATATGTCTCATACTTCATGGCTAGATCCTGGGCTATTTCTGGATTGGATCACGTAGTAATGTGGTACCACACTGAAACAGTCAATTAAACCTGGTTTCGATCATTATTTTAGAGGATAACGCATGTTAGGTCTGAGATAGGTCTGGGATTTGCCCTCATCAGGCTCATACTTTCGCGTTTTTCACATACTTGTTGAACAGATCCTGGGTTTTTTTCTGGTTTGGATCAGGTAGTAGTGTGGTACCACACTGAAACAGTCCATTAAACCTGGTTTCGATCAATATTTTAGAGGATAACGCGTGTTAGGTCTGGGTTAGGTCTAGGATTTGCCCTCATCAGGCTCATACTTTCGCGTTTTTCACAAACTTGTTGAACAGATCCTGGATTTTTTCTGTATTGCATCACGTAGTAATGTAGTACCACACTGAAACAGTCAATGAAACCTGGTTTCCATCAATATTTTAGAGGACAACGCTAGTTAGGTCTGGGATAGGTCTGGGATTTGCCCTCATCAGTGTCATACTTTCGCATTTTTCACATACTTGTTGAACGGATCCTGGGTTTTTTCTGGTTTGGTTTACGTAGTAATGTGGTACCACACTGATACATTCAATTAAACCTGGTCTTGATAAATATTTTAGAGGATAACGCATGATAGGTTTGGGTTAGGTCTAGGATTTGCCCTCATCAGGCTCATACTTTCGCATATTTCTCATACTTCATGGCTAGATCCTGGGCTGCTTCTGGATTGTATCACGTAGTAAAGTGGTACCACGCTGAAACAGTCAATTAAACCTGGTTTCGATCAATATTTTAGAGGATAACGCAAGTTAGGTCTGGGATAGGTCTGGGATTCGCCCTCACCAGGCTCATACTTTCGCGTTTTTCACATACTTGTTGAACGGATCCTGCGTTTTCTCTGGATAGCATCAGGTAGTAATGTGGGACCACACTGAAACAATCAATTAAACCTGGTCTTGATAAATATTTTAGAGGATAACGCATGTTAGGTCTGGGTTAGGTCTAGGATTTGCCCTCATCAGGCTCATACTTTCGCATATTTCTCATACTTCATGGCTGGATCCTGGGCTATTTCTGGATTGGATCACGTAGTAATGTGGTGCCACACTGAAACAGTCAATTAAACCTGGTTTCGATCATTATTTTAGAGGATAACGCAAGTTAGGTCTGGGATAGGTCTGGGATTTGCCCTCATCAGGCTCATACTTTCGCGTTTTTCACATACTTGTTGAACAGATCCTGGATTTTTTCTGTATTGCATCACGTAGTAATGTAGTACCACACTGAAACAGTCAATGAAACCTGGTTTCCATCAATATTTTAGAGGACAACGCTAGTTAGGTCTGGGATAGGTCTGGGATTTGCCCTCATCAGTGTCATACTTTCGCATTTTTCACATACTTGTTGAACGGATCCTGGGTTTTTTCTGGTTTGGTTTACGTAGTAATGTGGTACCACACTGATACATTCAATTAAACCTGGTCTTGATAAATATTTTAGAGGATAACGCATGATAGGTTTGGGTTAGGTCTAGGATTTGCCCTCATCAGGCTCATACTTTCGCATATTTCTCATACTTCATGGCTAGATCCTGGGCTGCTTCTGGATTGTATCGCGTAGTAAAGTGGTACCACGCTGAAACAGTCAATTAAACCTGGTTTCGATCAATATTTTAGAGGATAACGCAAGTTAGGTCTGGGATAGGTCTGGGATTCGCCCTCACCAGGCTCATACTTTCGCGTTTTTCACATACGTGTTGAACGGATCCTGCGTTTTCTCTGGATAGCATCAGGTAGTAATGTGGGACCACACTGAAACAATCAATTAAACCTGGTCTTGATAAATATTTTAGAGGATAACGCATGTTAGGTCTGGGTTAGGTCTAGGATTTGCCCTCATCAGGCTCATACTTTCGCATATTTCTCATACTTCATGGCTAGATCCTGGGCTATTTCTGGATTGGATCACGTAGTAATGTGGTGCCACACTGAAACAGTCAATTAAACCTGGTTTCGATCATTATTTTAGTGGATAACGCAAGTTAGGTCTGGGATAGGTCTGGGATTTGCCCTCATCAGGCTCATACTTTCGCGTTTTTCACATACTTGTTGAACAGATCCTGGATTTTTTCTGTATTGCATCACGTAGTAATGTAGTACCACACTGAAACAGTCAATGAAACCTGGTTTCCATGAATATTTTAGAGGACAACGCTAGTTAGGTCTGGGATAGGTCTGGGATTTGCCCTCATCAGTGTCATACTTTCGCATTTTTCACATACTTGTTGAACGGATCCTGGGTTTTTTCTGGTTTGGTTCACGTAGTAATGTGGTTCCACACTGATACATTCAATTAAACCTGGTCTTGATAAATATTTTAGAGGATAACGCATGATAGGTTTGGGTTAGGTCTAGGATTTGCCCTCATCAGGCTCATACTTTCGCATAATTCTCATACTTCATGGCTAGATCCTGGGCTGTTTCAGGATTGTATCACGTAGTAATGCGGTACCACGCTGAAACAGTCGATTGAACCTGGTTTCGAACAATATTTTAGAGGATAACGCAAGTTAGGTCTGAGATAGGTCTGGGATTCGCCCTCATCAGGCTCATACTATCGCGTTTTCCACATACTTGTTGAACTGATCCTGGGTTTTTTCTGGATTGGATCACGTAGCAATGTGGTACCACACTGAAACAGTCGATTAAACCAGGTTTCGATCAATATTTTTGAGGATAACGCATGTTAGGTCTAGGTTAGGCCTGGGATTTTCAGTCATCAGACTCACACTTTCGCATTCTTCACATACTTGTTGAACGGATCCTGGGTTTTCTCTGGTTTGGATCACGTAGTAATGTGGGACCACACTGAAACAATCAATTAAACCTGGTCTGGATAAATATTTTAGAGGATAACGCATGTTAGGTCTGGGTTAGGTCTAGGATTTGCCCTCGTCAGGCTCATACTTTCTCATATTTCTCATACTTCATGGCTAGATCCTGGGCTATTTCTGGATTGGATCACGTAGTAATGTGGTGCCACACTGAAACAGTCAATTAAACCTGGTTTCGATCATTATTTTAGAGGATAACGCAAGTTAGGTCTGGGATAGGTCTGGGATTTGCCCTCATCAGGCTCATACTTTCGCGTTTTTCACATACTTGTTGAACAGATCCTGGATTTTTTCTGTATTGCATCACGTAGTAATGTAGTACCACACTGAAACAGTCAATGAAACCTGGTTTCCATGAATATTTTAGAGGACAACGCTAGTTAGGTCTGGGATAGGTCTGGGATTTGCCCTCATCAGTGTCATACTTTCGCATTTTTCACATACTTGTTGAACGGATCCTGGGTTTTTTCTGGTTTGGTTCACGTAGTAATGTGGTTCCACACTGAAACAGTCGATTAAACCAGGTTTCGATCAATATTTTTGAGGATAACGCATGTTAGGTCTAGGTTAGGCCTGGGATTTTCAGTCATCAGACTCACACTTTCGCATTCTTCACATACTTGTTGAACGGATCCTGGGTTTTCTCTGGTTTGGATCACGTAGTAATGTGGGACCACACTGAAACAATCAATTAAACCTGGTCTGGATAATTATTTTAGAGGATAACGCATGTTAGGTCTGGGTTAGGTCTAGGATTTGCCCTCGTCAGGCTCATACTTTCGCATATTTCTCATACTTCATGGCTAGATCCTGGGCTATTTCTGGATTGGATCACGTAGTAATGTGGTACCACACTGAAACAGTCAATTAAACCTGGTTTCGATCAATATTTTAGAGGATAACGCAAGTAAGGTCCGGGATAGGTATGAGATTTGCCCTCATCAGACTCATACTTTCGCATTATTCTAATACTTCATGGCTAGATCCTGGGCTATTTCTGGATTGTATCACGTAGTAATGTGGTACCACGCTGAAACAGTCAATTAAACCTGGTTTCGATCAATATTTTAGAGGATAACGCAGGTTAGGTCTGAGATAGGTCTGGGATTCGCCCTCATCAGGCTCATGCTATCGCGTTTTCCACATACTTGTTGAACTGATCCTGGGTTTTTTCTTTTTTGGATCACGAAGTAATGTGGTACCACACTGAAACAGTCGATTAAACCAGGTTTCGATCAATATTTTTGAGGATAACGCATGTTAGGTCTAGGTTTGGCCTGGGATTTTCACTCATCAGACGCATACTTTCGCATTCTTCACATACTTGTTGAACGGATCCTGGGTTTTTTCTGGTTTGGATCACGTAGTAATGTGGGACCACACTGAAACAATCAATTAAACCTGGTCTTGATAAATATTTTAGAGGATAACGCATGTTAGGTCTGGGTTAGGTCTAGGATTTGCCCTCGTCAGGCTCATACTTTCGCATATTTCTCATACTTCATGGCTAGATCCTGGGCTATTTCTGGATTGGATCACGTAGTAATGTGATACCACACTGAAACAGTCACTTAAACCTGGTTTCGATCATTATTTTAGAGGATAACGCAAGTTAGGACTGGGATAGGTCTGGGATTTGCCCTCATCAGGCTCATACTTTCGCGTTTTTCACATACTTGTTGAACAGATCCTGGGTTTTTTTCTGGTTTGGATCACGTAGTAGTGTGGTACCACACTGAAACAGTCCATTAAACCTGGTTTCGATCAATATTTTAGAGGACAACGCTAGTTAGGTCTGGGATAGGTCTGGGATTTGCCCTCATCAGTGTCATACTTTCGCATTTTTCACATACTTGTTGAACGGATCCTGGGTTTTATCTGGTTTGTTTCACGTAGTAATGTGGTACCACACTGTTACATTCAATTAAACCTGGTCTTGATAAATATTTTAGAGGATAACGCATGATAGGTTTGGGTTAGGTCTAGGATTTGCCCTCATCAGGCTCATACTTTCGCATATTTCTCATACTTCATAGCTAGATCCTGGGCTGCTTCTGGATTGTATCACGTAGTAATGTGGTACCACGCTGAAACAGTCAATTAAACCTGGTTTCGATCAATATTTTAGAGGATAACGCAAGTTAGGTCTGGGATAGGTCTGGGATTCGCCCTCATCAGGCTCATACTTTCGCGTTTTTCACATACTTGTTGAACGGATCCTGGGTTTTTTCTGGATTGCATCACGTAGTAATGTGGGACCACACTGAAACAATCAATTAAACCTGGTCTTGATAAATATTTTAGAGGATAACGCATGTGAGGTCTGGGTTAGGTCTAGGATTTGCCCTCGTCAGGCTCGTACTTTCGCATATTTCTCATACTTCATGGCTAGATCCTGGGCTGTTTCAGGATTGTATCACGTAGTAATGTGGTACCACGCTGAAACAGTCGATTGAACCTGGTTTCGAACAATATTTTAGTGGATAGCGCATGTTAGGTCTGGGTTAGGTCTAGGATTTGCCCTCATCAGGCTTATACCTTCGCATATTTCTCATACTTCATGGCTGGACCCTGGGCTATTTCTGGATTGGATCACGTAGTAAAGTGGTACCACACTGAAACGTTCAATGAAACCTGGTTTCGATAAATATTTTAGAGGATAACGCATCTTAGGGCTGGGTTAGGTCTAGGATTTGCCCCCATCAGGCTCATACTTTCGCATATTTCTTATACTTCATGGATAGATCCTGGGCTATTTCTGGATTGGATCACGTAGTAATGTGGTACCACACCGAAACAGTCAATTAAACCTGGTTTCGATCAATATTTTAGAGGATAACGCAAGTTAGGTCTGGGATAGGTCTGGGATTTGCTCTCATCAGGCTCATTCTTTCGCATATTTCTCATAGTTGATGGATAGATCCGCGGCTTTTTCTGGATTGCATCACGTAGTAATGAAGTACGACACTGAAACAGTCAATTAAACCTGGTTTCCATCAATATTTTAGAGGACAACGCATGTTAGGTATAGGTTAGGCCTGGGATTTGCCCTTATCAGGGTCATACTTTCGCGTTTTTCACATACTTGTTGAACAGATCCTGGGTTTTTTTCTGGTTTGGATCACGTAGTAGTGTGGTACCACACTGAAACAGTCAATTAAACCTGGTTTCGATCAATATTTTAGAGGATAACGCAAGTTAGGTCTGGGATAGGTCTGGGATTCGCCCTCATCAGGCTCATACTTTCGCATTATTCTAATACTTCATGGCTAGATCCTGGGCTATTTCTGGATTGTATCACGTAGTAATGTGGTACCACGCTGAAACAGTCAATTAAACCTGGTTTCGATCAATATTTTAGAGGATAACGCAGGTTAGGTCTGAGATAGGTCTGGGATTCGCCCTCATCAGGCTCATGCTATCGCGTTTTCCACATACTTGTTGAACTGATCCTGGGTTTTTTCTTTTTTGGATCACGAAGTAATGTGGTACCACACTGAAACAGTCGATTAAACCAGGTTTCGATCAATATTTTTGAGGATAACGCATGTTAGGTCTAGGTTTGGCCTGGGATTTTCACTCATCAGACGCATACTTTCGCATTCTTCACATACTTGTTGAACGGATCCTGGGTTTTTTCTGGTTTGGATCACGTAGTAATGTGGGACCACACTGAAACAATCAATTAAACCTGGTCTTGATAAATATTTTAGAGGATAACGCATGTTAGGTCTGGGTTAGGTCTAGGATTTGCCCTCGTCAGGCTCATACTTTCGCATATTTCTCATACTTCATGGCTAGATCCTGGGCTATTTCTGGATTGGATCACGTAGTAATGTGATACCACACTGAAACAGTCACTTAAACCTGGTTTCGATCATTATTTTAGAGGATAACGCAAGTTAGGTCTGGGATAGGTCTGGGATTTGCCCTCATCAGGCTCATACTTTCGCGTTTTTCACATACTTGTTGAACAGATCCTGGGTTTTTTTCTGGTTTGGATCACGTAGTAGTGTGGTACCACACTGAAACAGTCCATTAAACCTGGTTTCGATCAATATTTTAGAGGACAACGCTAGTTAGGTCTGGGATAGGTCTGGGATTTGCCCTCATCAGTGTCATACTTTCGCATTTTTCACATACTTGTTGAACGGATCCTGGGTTTTTTCTGGTTTGTTTCACGTAGTAATGTGGTACCACACTGTTACATTCAATTAAACCTGGTCTTGATAAATATTTTAGAGGATAACGCATGATAGGTTTGGGTTAGGTCTAGGATTTGCCCTCATCAGGCTCATACTTTCGCATATTTCTCATACTTCATAGCTAGATCCTGGGCTGCTTCTGGATTGTATCACGTAGTAATGTGGTACCACGCTGAAACAGTCAATTAAACCTGGTTTCGATCAATATTTTAGAGGATGACGCAAGTTAGGTCTGGGATAGGTCTGGGATTCGCCCTCATCAGGCTCATACTTTCGCGTTTTTCACATACTTGTTGAACGGATCCTGGGTTTTTTCTGGATTGCATCACGTAGTAATGTGGGACCACACTGAAACAATCAATTAAACCTGGTCTTGATAAATATTTTAGAGGATAACGCATGTGAGGTCTGGGTTAGGTCTAGGATTTGCCCTCGTCAGGCTCGTACTTTCGCATATTTCTCATACTTCATGGCTAGATCCTGGGCTGTTTCAGGATTGTATCACGTAGTAATGTGGTACCACGCTGAAACAGTCGATTGAACCTGGTTTCGAACAATATTTTAGTGGATAACGCATGTTAGGTCTGGGTTAGGTCTAGGATTTGCCCTCATCAGGCTTATACCTTCGCATATTTCTCATACTTCATGGCTGGACCCTGGGCTATTTCTGGATTGGATCACGTAGTAAAGTGGTACCACACTGAAACGTTCAATGAAACCTGGTTTCGATAAATATTTTAGAGGATAACGCATCTTAGGGCTGGGTTAGGTCTAGGATTTGCCCCCATCAGGCTCATACTTTCGCATATTTCTTATACTTCATGGATAGATCCTGGGCTATTTCTGGATTGGATCACGTAGTAATGTGGTACCACACCGAAACAGTCAATTAAACCTGGTTTCGATCAATATTTTAGAGGATAACGCAAGTTAGGTCTGGGATAGGTCTGGGATTTGCTCTCATCAGGCTCATTCTTTCGCATATTTCTCATACTTGATGGATAGATCCGCGGCTTTTTCTGGATTGCATCACGTAGTAATGAAGTACGACACTGAAACAGTCAATTAAACCTGGTTTCCATCAATATTTTAGAGGACAACGCATGTTAGGTATAGGTTAGGCCTGGGATTTGCCCTCATCAGGGTCATACTTTCGCGTTTTTCACATACTTGTTGAACAGATCCTGGGTTTTTTTCTGGTTTGGATCACGTAGTAGTGTGGTACCACACTGAAACAGTCAATTAAACCTGGTTTCGATCAATATTTTAGAGGATAACGCAAGTTAGGTCTGGGATAGGTCTGGGATTCGCCCTCATCAGGCTCATACTTTCGCGTTTTTCACATACTTGTTGAAATGATCCTGGGTTTTTACTGGTTTGGATCACGTAGTAATGTGGTACCACACTGAAACATTCAATTAAACCTGGTCTTGATAAATATTTTAGAGGATAACGCATGTTAGGTCTGGGTTAGGTCTAGGATTTGCCCTCATCAGGCTCATACTTTCACATTTTTCTCATACTTGAGGGCCAGATTCTGGGCTTTTTCTGGTTTGGATCACGTAGTAATGTGGTACCACACTGAAATAGTCGATTAAACCTGGTTTCGATCAATATTTTAGAGGATAACGCAAGTTAGGTCTGGGTTAGGTCTAGGATTTGCCCTCATCAGGCTCATACTTTCGCATATTTCTCATACTTCATGGCTGGACCCTGGGCTATTTCTGGATTGGATCACGTAGTAAAGTGGTACCACACTGAAACGTTCAATGAAACCTGGTTTGGATAAATATTTTAGAGGATAACGCATCTTAGGTCTGGGTTAGGTCTAGGATTTGCCACCATCAGGCTCATACTTTCGCATACTTCTCATACTTCATGGCTAGATCCTGGGCTGTTTCTGGATTGGATCACGCAGTAATGTGGTACCACACCGATACAGTCAATTAAACCTGGTTTCGGTCAATATTTTAGAGGATAACGCTAGTTATGTCTGGTATAGGTCTGGGATTTGCTCTCATCAGGCTCATTCTTTCGCATATTTCTCATACTTGATGGCTAGATCCTGGGCATTTTCTGTAATGCATCACGTAGTAATGTAGTACCACACTGAAACAGTCAATGAAACCTGGTTTCCATCAATATTTTAGAGGATAACGCATGTTAGGTCTAGGTTAGGCCTGGGATTTTCACTCATCAGACTCATACCTTCGCATTCTTCACATACTTGTTGAACGGATCCTGGGTTTTTTCCGGTTTGGTTCACGTAGCAATGAGGTACCACACTGAAACATTCAATTAAACCTGGTCTTGATAAATATTTTAGAGGATAACGTATGTTAGGTCTGGGTTACGTCTAGGATTTGCCCTCATCAGGCTCATACTTTCGCATATTTCTCATACTTCATGGCTAGATCCTGGTTTTTTTTCTGGTTTGGATCACGTAGTAGTGTGGTACCACACTGAAACAGTCCATTAAACCTGGTTTCGATCAATATTTTAGAGGATAACGCATGCTAGGTCTGGGTTAGGTCTAGGATTTGCCCTCATCAGGCTCATACTTTCGCGTTTTTCACATACTTGTTGAACAGATCCTGGGTTTTTTCTCGATTGCATCACGTAGTAATGAAGTACGACACTGAAACAGTCAATTAAACCTGGTTTCCATCAATATTTTAGAGGACAACGCATGTTAGGTATAGGTTAGGCCTGGGATTTGCCCTCATCAGGATCATACTTTCGCAGTTTTAACATACATGCTGACCTGATCGAGGGTTTTTTCTGCCTTGGATCACATAGTAATGTGGTACCACACTGAAGAAGTCGATTAAACCAGGTTTCGATCAATATTTTTGAGGATAACGCATGTTAGGTCTAGGTTAGGCCTGGGATTTTCACTCATCAGACTCATACTTTCGCATTCTTCACATACTTGTTGAACGGATCCTGGGTATTTTCTGGTTTGGTTCACGTAGCAATGAGGTACCACACTGAAACATTCAATTAAACCTGGTCTTGATAAATATTTTAGAGGATAACGCATGTTAGGTCTGGGTTAGGTCTAGGATTTGCCCTCATCAGGCTCATACTTTCGCATATTTCCCATACTTCATCGCTGGATCCTGGGCTATTTCTGGATTGGATCACGTAGTAAAGTGGTACCACACTGAAACATTCAATGAAACCTGGTCTGGATAAATATTTTAGAGGATAACGCATCTTAGGTCTGGGTTAGGTCTAAGATTTGCCCTCATCAGGCTCACAGTTTCGCGTTTTTCACATACTTGTTGAACAGATCCTGGGTTTTTTCTGGTTTGGATCACGAAGTAGTGTGGTACCAGACTGAAACAGTCGATTAAACCTGGTTTCGATCAATATTATTCAGGATAACGCATGTTAGGTCTAGGTTAGGCCTGGGATTTTCACTCATCAGACTCATACTTTCGCATTCTTCCCATACTTGTTGAACAGATCCTGCGTTTTTTCTGGTTTGGCTCACGTAGTAATGTGGTACCACACTGAAACAGTCCATTAAACCTGGTTTCGATCAATATTTTAGAGAATAATTCATGTTAGGTCTAGGATAGGTCTGGGATTTGCTCTCATCAGGCACATTCTTTCGCATATTTCTCATACTTGTTGAACGGATCCAGAGTTTTTTCTGGTTTGGATCACGTAGTAATGTGGGACCAAACTGAAACAATCAATTAAACCTGGTCTTGATAAATATTTTAGAGGATAACGCATGTTAGGTCTGGGATAGGTCTGGGATTTGCCCTCATCAGACTCATACTTTCGCAGACTTCACATACTCGTTGAACAGATCCTGGGTTATTTTCTGGTTTGGATCACATAGTAATGTGGTACCACACTGAAGAAATCGATTAAACCAGGATCCGATCAATATTTATGAGGATAACGCATGTTAGGTCTAGGTTAGGCCTGGGATTTTCACTCATCAGACTCATACTTTCGCATTCTTCACATACTTGTGGAACAGATCCAGGGTTATTTTCTGGTTTGGATCACATAGTAATGTGGTACCACACTGAAACAATCAATTAAACCTGGTCTTGATAAATATTTTAGAGGATAACGCATGTTAGGTCTGGGTTAGGTCTAGGATTTGCCCTCATCAGGCTCATACTTTCGCATATTTCTCATACTTCATAGCTAGATCCTGGGCTGTTTCTGGATTGTATCACGTAGTAATGTGGTACCACACCGAAACAGTCAATTAAACCTGGTCTTGATAAATATTTTAGAGGATAACGCATGTTAGGTCTGGGTTAGGTCTAGGATTTGCCCTCATCAGGCTCATACTTTCGCATATTTCTTATACTTCATGGATAGATCGTGGGCTATTTCTGGATTGCATCACGTAGTAATGTGGTACCACACCGAAACAGTCAATTAAACCAGGTTTCGGTCAATATTTTAGAGGATAACGCTAGTTATGTCTGGTATAGGTCTGGGATTTGCTCTCATCAGGCTCCTTCTTTCGCATATTTCTCATACTTGATGGCTAGATCCGGGGCTTATTCTGGATTGCATCACGTAGTAATGAAGTACGACACTGAAACAGTCAATTAAACCTGGTTTCCATCAATATTTTAGAGGACAACGCATGCTAGGTATAGGTTAGGCCTGGGATTTGCCCTCATCAGGGTCATACTTTCGCAGTTTTAACATACATGTTGACCTGATCGAGGGTTTTTTCTGCTTTGGATCACGTAGTAAAGTGGTACCTCTCTGAAGCAGTCCATTAAACCTTGTATCGATCATTATTTTAGAGGATAACGCATGTTAGGTCTAGGTTAGGCCTGGGATTTTCACTCATCAGACTCATACTTTCGCGTTCTTCACATACTTGTTGAACGGATCCTGGTTTTTTTCCGGTTTGGTTCACGTAGCAATGAGGTACCACACTGAAACATTCAATTAAACCTGGTCTTGATAAATATTTTAGATGATAACGTATGTTAGGTCTGGGTTACGTCTAGGGTTTGCCCTCATCAGGCTCCTACTTTCGCATATTTCTAATACTTCATGGTTAGATCCTGGGCTATTTCTGGACTGTATCACGTAGTAATGTGGTACCACGCTGAAACAGTCAATAAAACCTGGTTTCGATCAATATTTTAGAGGATAACGCAAGTTAGGTCTGAGATAGGTCTGGGATTCACACTCATCAGGCTCACACTATCGCGTTTTCCACATACTTGTTGAACTGATCCTGGGTTTTTTCTGGGTTGATTCACGTAGTAATGTGGTACCACACTGATACATTCAATTAAACCTGGTCTTGATAAATATTTTAGAGGATAACGCATGATAGGTTTGGATTAGGTCTAGGATTTGCCCTCATCGGGCTCATACTTTCGCATATTTCTCATACTTCATGGCTAGATCCTGGGCTGTTTCAGGATTGTATCACGTAGTAATGTGGTACCACGCTGAAACAGTCGATTGAACCTGGTTTCGAACAATATTTTAGAGGATAATGCTTGTTAGGTCTGGGTTAGGTCTAGGATTTGCCATCATCAGGCTCATACTTTCGCATATTTCTCATACTTCATGGCTAGATCCTGGGCTGTTTCAGGATTGTATCACGTAGTAATGTGGTACCACTCTGAAACAGTCGATTAAACCTGGTTTCGGTCAATATTTTAGAGGATAACGCTAGTTATGTCTGGTATAGGTCTGGGATTTGCTCTCATGAGGCTCATTCTTTCGCATATTTCTCATACTTGATGGCTAGATCCGGGGCTTTTTCTGGATTGCATCACGTAGTAATGAAGTACGACACTGAAACAGTCGATTGAACCTGGTTTCGATCAATATTTTTTTGAGGATAACGCATGTTAGGTCTAGGTTAGGCCTGGGATTTGCCCACATCAGGCTCATACTTTCGCATAGTTCTCATACTTCATAGCTAGATCCTGGGCTATTTCTGCATTGGATACCGTAGTAATGTGGTACCACACTGAAACAGTCCACTCAACGTGGTTTCGATCAATATTTTAGAGGATAACGCATGTTATGTCTAGGTTAGGCCTGGGATTTGCCCTCATCAGACTCATACTTTCGGATTTTTCACATACTTGTTGAACAGATCCTGGGTTTTTTCTGGTATGGATCACGCAGTAAAGTGGTACCACACTGGAACAGTCCATTAAACCTGGTTTCGATCAATATTTTAGAGGATAACGCATGTTAGGTCTAGGTTAGGCCTGGGATTTGCCCTCATCAGGGTCATACTTTCGCAGTTTTAACATACATGTTGACCTGATCGGGGGGTTTTTCTGCTTTGGATCACGTAGTAAAGTGGTGCCACACTAAAACAGTCCATTAAACCTGGTTTCGATCAATATTTTAGAGGATAACGCATGTTAGGTCTAGGTTAGGCCTGGAATTTGCCCTCACCAGTGTCACACTTTCGCAGTTTTAACATACATGTTGACCTAATCGAGGGTTTTTTCTGATTTGGATCACGCAGTAATGTGGTACCACACTGCAACAGTCCACTAAACCTGGTTTCGATCAATATTTTAGAGGATAACGCATGTTATGTCTAGGATAGGCCTGGTATTTGCCCCCATCAGACTCATACTTACGCATACTTCACATACCTGTTAAACAGATCCTGGGTTTTTTTCTGGTTTGGATCATGTAGCAATGTGGTACCACACTGAAACAGTCCATTAAACCTGGTTTCGATCAATATTCTTGAGGCTAACGCATGTTATGTCTGGGATAGGTCTGGGATTTGCCCTGATCTGGCTCATACTTTCGCGTTTTTCACATACTTGTTGAACAGATCGTGGGTTTTTTCTGGTTTGGATCACGTAGTAGTGTGGTACCACACTGAAACAGTCCATTAAACCTGGTTTCGATCAATATTTTTGAGGATAACACATGTTAGGTCTTCGTTAGGCCTGGGATTTGCCCTCATCAGACTCATACCTTCGCATTTTTCACATACTTGTTGAACAGATCCTGGGTTTTTTTCTGGTTTGGATCACGTAGTAGTGTGGTACCACACTGAAACAGTCGATTAAACCTGGTTTCGATCAATATTTTTCAGGATAACGCATGTTAGGTCTAGGTTAGGCCTGGTATAAGCCCTCATCAGGCTCATACTTTCGCATATTTCTCATACTTCATAGATAGATCCTGGGCTATTTCTGCATTGGATACCGTAGTAATGTGGTACCACACTGGAACAGTCCACTCAACGTGGTTTCGATCAATATTTTAGAGGATAACGCAGGTTATGTCTAGGTTAGGCCTGGGATTTGCCCTCATCAGACTCATACTTTCGGATTTTTCATATACTTGTTGAACAGATTCTGGGATTTTTCTGGTATGGATCACGCAGTAAAGTGGTACCACACCGGAACAGTCCATTAAACCTGGTTTCGATCAATATTTTAGAGGATAACACATGTTAGGTCTAGGTTAGGCCTGGGATTTGCCCTCATCAGTGTCAGACTTTCGCAGTTTTAACATACATGTTGACCTAATCGAGGGTTTTTTCTGATTTGGATCACGCAGTAATGTGGTACCACACTGCAACAGTCCACTAAACCTGGTTTCGATCAATATTTTAGAGGATAACGCATGTTATGTCTAGGTTAGGCCTGGTATTTGCCCCCATCAGACTCATACTTACGCATACTTCACATACTTGTTAAACAGATCCGGGGTTTTTTTCTGGTTTGGATCATGTAGTAATGTGGTACCACACTGAAACAGTCGATTAAACCTGGTTTCGCTCAATATTTTTGAGGATAACGCATGTTAGGTCTAGGTTAGGCCTGGGATTATCATTCATCAGACTCATACTTTCGCATTCTTCACATACTTGTTGAACGGATCCTGGGTTTTTTCTGGTTTGGATCACGCAGTAACGTGGTACCACACTGAAACATACATTTAAACCTGGTCTTGATAAATATTTTTGAGGATAACGCATGTTAGGTCTGGGTTTGGTCTAGGATTTGCCCTAATCAGGCTCACTCTTTCGCATATTTCTCATACTTCATAGATAGATCCTGGGCTAGTTCTGCATCGGATCACGCAGTAATGTGGTGCCACACTGAAACAGTCCACTCAACGTGGTTTCGATCAATATTTTAGAGGATAACGCATGTTATGTCTAGGTTAGGCCTGGGATTTGCCCTCATCAGGCTCATACTTTCGCATATTTCTCTTACTTCATAGCTAGATTCTGGGCTAATTCTGCATCGGATCACGCAGTAATGTGGTACCACACTGAAACATTCCACTCAACGTGGTTTCGATCAATATTTTAGAGGATAACGCATGTTATGTCTATGTTAGGCCTGGGATTTGCCCTCATCAGACTCATACTTTCGCATTTTTCACATACTTGTTGAACAGATCCTGGGTTTTTTTCTGCTTTGGATCACGTAGTAAAGTGGTGCCACACTAAAACAGTCCTTTAAACCTGGTTTCGATCAATATTTTTGAGGATAACGCTTGTTAGGTCTAGGTTAGGCCTGGGATTTGCCCTCATCAGGCTCATACTTTCGCATATTTCTCATACTTCATAGATAGATCCTGGGCTAGTTCTGCATCGGATCACGCAGTAATGTGGTGCCACACTGAAACAGTCCACTCAACGTGGTTTCGATCAATATTTTAGAGGATAACGCATGTTATGTCTAGGTTAGGCCTAGGATTTGCCCTCATCAGGCTCATACTTTCGCATATTTCTCTTACTTCATAGCTAGATCCTGGGCTAATTCTGCATCGGATCACGCAGTAATGTGGTACCACACTGAAACAGTCCACTCAACGTGGTTTCGATCAATATTTTAGAGGATAACGCATGTTATGTCTAGGTTAGGCCTGGGATTTGCCCTCATCAGACTCATACTTTCGGATTTTTCACATACTTGTTGAACAGATCCTGGGTTTTTTCTGGTATGGATCACGCAGTAAAGTGGTACCACACTGGAACAGTCCATTAAACCTGATTTCGATCAATATTTTAGAGGATAACGCATGTTAGGTCTAGGTTAGGCCTGGGATTTGCCCTCATCAGGGTCATACTTTCGCAGTTTTAACATACATGTTGACCTGATCGAGGGGGTTTTCTGCGTTGGATCACGTAGTAAAGTGGTGCCACACTAAAACAGTCCATTAAACCTGGTTTCGATCAATATTTTAGAGGATAACGCATGTTAGGTCTAGGTTAGGCCTGGAATTTGCCCTCATCAGTGTCACACTTTCGCATTTTTAACATACATGTTGACCTAATCGAGGGTTTTTTCTGATTTGGATCACGCAGTAATGTGGTACCACACTGCAACAGCCCACTAAACCTGGTTTCGATCAATATTTTAGAGGATAACGCATGTTATGTCTAGGATAGGCCTGGTATTTGCCCCCATCAGACTCATACTTACGCATACTTCACATACTTGTTAAACAGATCCGGGGTTTTTTTCTGATTTGGATCATGTAGTAATGTGGTACCACACTGAAACAGTCGATTAAACCTGGTTTCGCTCAATATTTTTGAGTATAACGCATGTTAGGTCTAGGTTAGGCCTGGGATTATCACTCATCAGACTCATACTTTCGCATTCTTCACATACTTGTTGAACGGATCCTGGGTTTTTTCTGGTTTGGATCACGTAGTAATGTGGTACCACACTGAAACATTCAATTAAACCTGGTCTTGATAAATATTTTACAGGATAACGCATGTTAGGGCTGGGTAAGATCTAGGATTTGCCATCATCAGGCTCATACTTTCGCACATTTCTAATACTTCATGGCTAGATCCTGGGCTATTTCTGGATTGGATCACGTAGTAATGTGGTGCCACACTGAAACAGTCCACTCAACGTGGTTTCGATCAATATTTTAGAGGATAACGCATGTTATGTCTAGGTTAGGCCTAGGATTTGCCCTCATCAGGCTCATACTTTCGCATATTTCTCTTATTTCATAGCTAGATCCTGGGCTAATTCTGCATCGGATCACGCAGTAATGTGGTACCACACTGAAACAGTCCACTCAACGTGGTTTCGATCAATATTTTAGAGGATAACGTATGTTATGTCTAGGTTAGGCCTGGGATTTGCCCTCATCAGACTCATACTTTCGCATTTTTCACATTCTTGTTGAACAGATCCTGGGTTTTTTTCTGGTTTGGATCACGTAGTAGTGTGGTACCACACTGAAACAGTCGATTAAACCTGGTTTCGATCAATATTTTTGAGGATAACGCATGTTAGGTCTAGGTTAGGCCTGGGATTTGCCCACATCAGGCTCATACTTTCGCATATTTCTCATACTTCATAGCTAGATCCTGGGCTATTTCTGCATTGGATACCGTAGTAATGTGGTACCACACTGAAACAGTCCACTCAACGTGGTTTCGATCAATATTTTAGAGGATAACGCATGTTAGGTCTAGGTTAGGCCTGGAATTTGCCCTCATCAGTGTCACACTTTCGCAGTTTTAACATACATGTTGACCTAATCGAGGGTTTTTTCTGATTTGGATCACGCAGTAATGTGGTACCACACTGCAACAGTCCACTAAACCTGGTTTCGATCAATATTTTAGAGGATAACGCATGTTATGTCTGGGATAGGTCTGGGATTTGCCCTCATCAGGCTCATACTTTCGGATTTTTCACATACTTGTTGAACAGATCCTGGGTTTTTTCTGGTATGGATCACGCAGTAAAGTGGTACCACACTGGAACAGTCCATTAAACCTGGTTTCGATCAATATTTTAGAGGATAACGCATGTTAGGTCTAGGTTAGGCCTGGGATTTGCCCTCATCAGGGTCATACTTTCGCAGTTTTAACATACATGTTGACCTGATCGAGGGGTTTTTCTGCGTTGGATCACGTAGTAAAGTGGTGCCACACTAAAACAGTCCATTAAACCTGGTTTCGATCAATATTTTAGGGTATAACGCAAGTTATGTCTGCGATAGGTCTGGGATTTGCCCTCATCAGGCTCATACTTTCGCGGTTCTCACATACTTGTTGAACAGATACTGGGTTTTTTCTGGTGTGGATCAGGTAGTAATGTGGTACCACACTGAAACAGTCCATTAATCCTGGTTTCGATCAGTATTTTAGAGGATAACACATGTTAGGTCTAGGTTAGGCCTGGGATTTTCACCCATCAGACTCATACTTTCGCATTCTTCACATGCTTGTTGAACGGATCCTGGGTTTTTTCTGATTTGGATCATGTAGTAATGTGGTACCACACTGAAACAGTCGATTAAACCTGGTTTCGCTCAATATTTTTGAGGATAACGCATGTTAGGTCTAGGTTAGGCCTGGGATTATCACTCATCAGACTCATACTTTCGCATTCTTCACATACTTGTTGAACGGATCCTGGGTTTTTTCTGGTTTGGATCACGTAGTAATGTGGTACCACACTGAAACATTCAATTAAACCTGGTCTTGATAAATATTTTACAGGATAACGCATGTTAGGGCTGGGTAAGATCTAGGATTTGCCATCATCAGGCTCATACTTTCGCACATTTCTAATACTTCATGGCTAGATCCTGGGCTATTTCTGGATTGGATCACGTAGTAATGTGGTACCACACTGAAACAGTCCATTAAACCTGGTTTCGATCAATATTTTAGGGTATAACGCAAGTTATGTCTGGGATAGGTCTGGGATTTGCCCTCACCAGGCTCATACTTTCGCGGTTCTCACATACTTGTTGAACAGATACTGGGTTTTTTCTGGTGTGGATCAGGTAGTAATGTGGTACCACACTGAAACAGTCCATTAATCCTGGTTTCGATCAGTATTTTAGAGGATAACACATGTTAGGTCTAGGTTAGGCCTGGGATTTTCACCCATCAGACTCATACTTTCGCATTCTTCACATGCTTGTTGAACGGATCCTGGGTTTTTTCTGGTTTGGATCACGTAGTAATGTGGTTCCACACTGAAACATACATTTAAACCTGGTCTTGATAAATATTTTTGAGGATAACGCATGTTAGGTCTGGGTTTGGTCTAGGATTTGCCCTAATCAGGCTCACACTTTCGCATATTTCTTATACTTCATGGCTAGATCCTGGGCTATTTCTCGATTGGATCACGTGGTAATGTGGTACCACACTGAAACAGTCAATTAAACCAGGTTTCGATCAATACTTTAGAGGATATCGCAAGTTAGGTCTGGGATAGGTCTGGGATTTGCCCTCATCAGGCTCATACTTTCGCGTTTTTCACATACTTGTTGAACAGATCCTGGGTTTTATTTTGTTTGGATCAGGTAGTAATGAGGTACCACACTGAAACAGTCCATTAAACCTGGTTTCGATCAATATTTTAGAGGATAACGCATGTTAGGACAAGATTAGACCTGGGATTTGCCCTCATCAAGGACATACTTTCGCAGTTTTAACATACATGTTGACCTAATCGAGGGTTTTTTCTGCTTTGGATCACGTAGTAAAGTGGTACCACACTAAAGCAGTCAATTAAACCTGGTTTCGATCAATATTTTAGAGGACAACGCAAGTTAGGTCTGGGATAGTTCTGGGATATGCCCTCATCAGGCTCATACTTTCGCGTATTTCACATACTTTTTGAACAGATCCTGGGTTTTTTTTTGTTTGGATCAGGTAGTAATGAGGTACCACACTGAAGCAGTCCATTAAACCTGGTTTCGATCAATATTTTAGAGGATAACGCATGTTAGGTCAAGTTTTGGCCTGGGATTTGCCCTCATCAGGGACATACTTTCGCAGTTTTAACATACATGTTGACCTAATCGAGGGTTTTTTCTGCTTTGGATCACGTAGTAAAGTGGTACCACACTAAAACAGTCAATTAAACCTGGTTTCGATCAATATTTTAGAGGACAACGCATGTTAGGTCAAGTTTATGCCTGGGATTTGCCCTCATCAGGGACATACTTTCGCAGTTTTAACATACATGTTGACCTAATCGAGGGTTTTTTCTGCTTTGGATCACGTAGTAAAGTGGTACCACACTAAAACAGTCCATTAAACCTGGTTTCGATCAATATTTTTGAGGATAACGCATGTAAGGTCTAGGTTAGGCCTGGGATTTGCCCTCATCAGTCTCATACTTTCGCATATTTCTCATACTTCATAGCTAGATCCAGGGCTATTTCTGCATTGGATCACGCAGTAATGTGGTACCACACTGAAACAGTCCACTCAACGTGGTTTCGATGAATATTTTAGAGGATAACTCATGTTAGGTCTAGGTTAGACCTGGGATTTGCCCAAATCAGAGTCATACTTTCGCATTTTTAACATACATGTTGACCTGATCGAGGGTTTTTTCTGCTTTGGGTCACGTAGTAGAGTGGTACCACACTGCAACAGTCCACTAAACCTGGTTTCGATCAATATTTTAGAGGATAACGCAAGTTAGGTCTGGGATAGGTCTGGGATTCGCCCTCATCAGGCTCATACTTTCGCGATTTTCACATACTTCTTGAACAGATCCTCGGTTTTTTCTGGTTTGGATCACGTAGTAATGTGGTACCACACTGAAACAGTCCATTAAACCTGGTTTCGATCAATATTTTAGAGGATAACGCATGTTAGGTCTAGGATAGGTCTAGGATTTGCCCTCATCAGGATCATACTTTCGCATACTTCACATACTTGTTGAACAGATCCTGGGTTTTTTCTGGTTTGGATCACGTAGTAATGTGGTACCACACTGAAACAGTCCATTAAACCTGGTTTCGATCAATATTTTTGAGGATAAGACATGTTAGGTCTATGTTAGGTCTGGGAATTGCTCTCATCAGGGTCATACTTTCGCAGTTTTAACATACATGTTGACCTCATCGAGGGTTTTTTCTGCTTTGGATCACGTAGTAAAGTGGTGCCACACTAAAACTGTCAATTAAACCTGGTATCGATCAATATTTTAGAGGATAACGCAAGTTATGTCTGGGAGAGGTCTGGGGATTTGCCCTCATCAGGCTCATACTTTCGCATATTTCTCATACTTCATAGGTAGATCCTGGGCTATTTCTGCATTGGATACCGTAGTAATGTGGTACCACACTGAAACAGTCCACTCAACGTGGTTTCGATCAATATTTTAGAGGATAACGCATGTTATGTCTAGGTTAGGCCTGGGATTTGCCCTCATCAGACTCATACTTTCGGATTTTTCACATACTTGTTGAACAGATCCTGGGTTTTTTCTTGTATGGATCACGCAGTAAAGTGGTGCCACACTAAGACAGTCCATTAAACCTGGATTCGATCAATATTTTAGAGGATAACGCATGTTAGGTCTAGGTTAGGCCTGGGATTTGCCCTCATCAGTGTCACACTTTCGCAGTTTTAACATACATGCTGACCTAATCGAGGGTTCTTTCTGATTTGGATCACGCAGTAATGTGGTACCACACTGCAACAGTCCACTAAACCTGGTTTCGATCAATATTTTAGACGATAACGCATGTTATGTCTAGGTTAGGCCTGGTATTTGCCCCCATCAGACTCATACTTACGCATACTTCACATACTTGTTAAACAGATCCTGGGTTTCTTTCTGGTTTCGATCATGTAGTAATGTGGTACCACACTGAAACAGTCGATTAAACCTGGTTTCGCTCAATATTTTTGAGGATAACGCATGTTAGGTCTAGGTTAGGCCTGGGTTTATCACTCATCAGACTCATACTTTCGCATTCTTCACATACTTGTTGAACGGATCCTGGGTTTTCTCTGGTTTGCATCACGTAGTAATGTGGTACCACACTGAAACATTCAATTAAACCTGGTCTTGATAAATATCTTACAGGATAACGCATGTTAGGCCTGGGTAAGGTCTAGGATTTGCCATCATCAGGCTCATACTTTCGCACATTTCTAATACTTCATGGCTAGATCCTGGGCTATTTCTGGATTGGATCACGTAGTAATGTGGTACCACACTGAAACAGTCCATTAAACCTGGTTTCGATCAATATTCTTGAGGATAACGCATGTTAGGTCTAGGTTAGGTCTGGGATTTGCTCTCATCAGGCTCATTCTTTCGCATATATCTCATACTTCATGGCTAGATCCTCGGCTATTTCTGGATTGGATCACGTAGTAATGTGGTACCACACTGAAACAGTCAATTAAACCTGGTTTCGATCAATATTTTAGAGGATAACGCATGTTAGGTCTGGGATAGGTCTGGGATTTACCCTCATCAGACCCATACTTTCGCATATTTCTCATACATCATGGCTAGATCCTGGGCTTTTTCTGCATTGGATCACGTAGTAATGTGGTACCACTCTGAAACAGTCCACTCAACGTGGTTTCGATCAATATTTTAGAGGATAACGCATGTTATGTCTAGGTTAGGCCTGGGATTTGCCCTCATCAGACTCATACTTTCGCATTTTTCACATACTTGTTGAACAGATCCTGGGTTTTTTTCTGGCTTGGATCACGTAGTAGTGTGGTACCACACTGAAACAGTCGATTAAACCTGGTTTCGATCAATATTTTTGAGGATAACGCATGTTAGGTCTAGGTTAGGCCTGGGATTTGCCCTCATCAGGCTCATACTTTCGCATATTTCTCATACTTCATAGATAGATCCTGGGCTAATTCTGCATCGGATCGCGCAGTAATGTGGTGCCACACTGGAACAGTCCACTCAACGTGGTTTCGATCAATATTTTAGAGGATAACGCATGTTATGTCTAGGTTAGGCCTGGGATTTGCCCTCATCAGACTCATACTTTCGGATTTTTCACATACTTGTTGAACAGATCCTGGGTTTTTTCTGGTATGGATCACGCAGTAAAGTGGTGCCACACTAAAACAGTCCATTAAACCTGGTTTCGATCAATATTTTAGAGGATAACGCATGTTAGGTCTAGGTTAGGCCTGGGATTTGCCCTCATCAGTGTCACACTTTCGCAGTTTTAACATACATGCTGACCTAATCGTGGGTTTTTTCTGATTTGGATCACGCAGTAATGTGGTACCACACTGCAACAGTCCACTAAACCTGGTTTCGATCAATATTTTAGACGATAACGCATGTTATGTCTAGGTTAGGCCTGGTATTTGCCCCCATCAGACTCATACTTACACATACTTCACATACTTGTTAAACAGATCCTGGGTTTTTTTCTGGTTTGGATCACGTAGTAATGTGGTACCACACTGAAACAGTCGATTAAACCTGATTTCGATCAATATTTTAGTGAATAACTCATGTTAGGTCTAGGTTAGGTCTGGGATTTGCTCTCATTAGGCTCGTACTTTCACATATTTCTCATACTTGATGGCCAGATTCTGGGCTTTTTGTGGTTTGGATCACGTAGTAATGTGGTACCACACTGAAGCAGTCGATTAAACCTGGTGTCGATAAATATTTTAGAGGATATCGCATGTTAGGTCTGGGTTAGGTCTAGGATTTGCCCTAATCAGGCTCATAATTTCGCATATTTCTCATACTTCATGGCTAGATCCTGGACTTTTTCTGGATTGGATCACGTAGTAATGTGGTACCACACTGAAACATTCAATTAAACCTAGTCTTGATAAATATTTCAGAGGATAACGCATGTCAGGTCTGGGTTAGGTCTGGGATTTTCCCTCGTCAGACACATACTTTCGCATTCTTCACATACATGTTGAACGGATCCTGGGTATTTTTCTGGTTTGCATCACGTAGTGATGTGGTACCACACTGAAACAGTCCATTAAACCTGGTTTCCATCAATATTTTAGAGGGAACGCATGTCAGGTCTAAGTTAGGCCTGGGATTTTCCCTCATCAGTCACATACTTTCGCATTCTTCACATACTTGTTGAACGTATCCTGGGTCTTTTCTGGTTTGGATCACGTAATAATGTGGTACCACACTGAAACTGTCGATTAAACCTGCTTCCGATCAATATTTTTGAGAATAACTCATGTTAGGTCTAGGTTAGGTCTGGGATTTGCTCTCATTAGGCTCGTACTTTCGCAAATTTCTCATACTTGATGGCCAGATTCTGGGCTTTTTCTGGTTTGGATCACGTAGTAATGTGGTACCACACTGAAATAGTCGATTAAGCCTGGTTTCTATCAATATTTTTGAGGGTGACGCATGTTAGGTCTAGGTTAGGCCTGGGATTTTCCCTTATCAGACACAAACTTTCGCATTCTTCACATACTTGTTGAACAGATCCAGGGTTTTTTCTGGTTCGGATCACGTAGTAATGTGGTACCTCACTGAAACAGTCCATTAAACCCGGATTCGATCAATATTTTAGAGAATAACGCATGATAAGTCTTGGTTAGGTCTGGGATTTGATCTCATCAGGCTCGTACTTTCGCATATTTCTCATAGTTGATGGCCAGATTCTGGGCTTTTTCTGGTTTGGATCACGTAGTAATGTGGTGCCACACTGAAACAGTCGGTTAAACCTGGTTTCGATCAATATTATTGAGGGTAACGCATGTTAGGTCTAGGGTAGGCCTGGTATTTTCCCTCATCAGACACATACTTTCGCATTCTCCACATACTTGTTGGTCAGATCCTGTGTTTTCTCTGGTTTGGATCACGTAGTAATGTGGTACCACACTGAAACAATCAATTAAACCTGGTCTTGATAAATATTTCAGAGGATAACGCATGTTAGGTCTAGGTTAGGCCTGGGATTTGCCCACATCAGGCTCATACTTTCGCATATTTCTCATACTTCATAGCTAGATCCTGGGCTATTTCTGCATTGGATACCGTAGTAATGTGGTACCACACTGAAACAGTCCACTCAACGTGGTTTCGATCAATATTTTAGAGGATAACGCATGTTATGTCTAGGTTAGGCCTGGGATTTGCCCTCATCAGACTCATACTTTCGGATTTTTCACATACTTGTTGAACAGATCCTGGGTTTTTTCTGGTATGGATCACGCAGTAAAGTGGTACCACACTGGAACAGTCCATTAAACCTGGTTTCGATCAATATTTTAGAGGATAACGCATGTTAGGTCTAGGTTAGGCCTGGGATTTGCCCTCATCAGGGTCATACTTTCGCAGTTTTAACATACATGTTGACCTGATCGAGGGGTTTTTCTGCGTTGGATCACGTAGTAGAGTGGTGCCACACTAAAACAGTCCATTAAACCTGGTTTCGATCAATATTTTAGAGGATAACGCATGTTAGGTCTAGGTTAGGCCTGGAATTTGCCCTCATCAGTGTCACACTTACGCATACTTCACATACTTGTTAAACAGATCCGGGGTTTTTTTCTGATTTGGATCATGTAGTAATGTGGTACCACACTGAAACAGTCGATTAAACCTGGTTTCGCTCAATATTTTTGAGTATAACGCATGTTAGGTCTAGGTTAGGCCTGGGATTATCACTCATCAGACTCATACTTTCGCATTCTTCACATACTTGTTGAACGGATCCTGGGTTTTTTCTGGTTTGGATCACGTAGTAATGTGGTGCCACACTGAAACAGTCCACTCAACGTGGTTTCGATCAATATTTTAGAGGATAACGCATGTTATGTCTAGGTTAGGCCTAGGATTTGCCCTCATCAGGCTCATACTTTCGCATATTTCTCTTACTTCATAGCTAGATCCAGGGCTAATTCTGCATCGGATCACGCAGTAATGTGGTACCACACTGAAACAGTCCACTCAACGTGGTTTCGATCAATATTTTAGAGGATAACGTATGTTATGTCTAGGTTAGGCCTGGGATTTGCCCCCATCATACTCATACTTACGCATACTTCACATACTTGTTAAACAGATCCGGGGTTTTTTTCTGATTTGGATCATGTAGTAATGTGGTACCACACTGAAACAGTCCATTAATCCTGGTTTCGATCAGTATTTTAGAGGATAACACATGTTAGGTCTAGGTTAGGCCTGGGATTTTCACCCATCAGACTCATACTTTCGCATTCTTCACATGCTTGTTGAACGGATCCTGGGTTTTTTCTGGTTTGGATCACGTAGTAATGTGGTACCACACTGAAACATACATTTAAACCTGGTCTTGATAAATATTTTTGAGGATAACGCATGTTAGGTCTGGGTTTGGTCTAGGATTTGCCCTAATCAGGCTCACACTTTCGCATATTTCTCATACTTCATGGCTAGATCCTGGGCTATTTCTCGATTGGATCACGTGGTAATGTGGTACCACACTGAAACAGTCAATTAAACCAGGTTTCGATCAATACTTTAGAGGATATCGCAAGTTAGGTCTGGGATAGGTCTGGGATTTGCCCTCATCAGGCTCATACTTTCGCGTTTTTCACATACTTGTTGAACAGATCCTGGGTTTTATTTTGTTTGGATCAGGTAGTAATGAGGTACCACACTGAAACAGTCCATGGATCGAAACCTGGTTTCGATCAATATTTTAGAGGATAACGCATGTTAGGACAAGTTTAGACCTGGGATTTGCCCTCATCAAGGACATACTTTCGCAGTTTTAACATACATGTTGACCTAATCGAGGGTTTTTTCTGCTTTGGATCACGTAGTAAAGTGGTACCACACTAAAGTAGTCAATTAAACCTGGTTTCGATCAATATTTTAGAGGACAACGCAAGTTAGGTCTGGGATAGTTCTGGGATATGCCCTCATCAGGCTCATACTTTCGCGTATTTCACATACTTGTTGAACAGATCCTGGGTTTTTTTTTGTTTGGATCAGGTAGTAATGAGGTACCACACTGGAGCAGTCCATTAAACCTGGTTTCGATCAATATTTTAGAGGATAACGCATGTTAGGTCAAGTTTAGGCCTGGGATTTGCCCTCATCAGGGACATACTTTCGCAGTTTTAACATACATGTTGACCTAATCGAGGGTTTTTTCTGCTTTGGATCACGTAGTAAAGTGGTACCACACTAAAACAGTCAATTAAACCTGGTTTCGATCAATATTTTAGAGGACAACGCATGTTAGGTCAAGTTTAGGCCTGGGATTTGCCCTCATCAGGGACATACTTTCGCAGTTTTAACATACATGTTGACCTAATCGAGGGTTTTTTCTGCTTTGGATCACGTAGTAAAGTGGTACCACACTAAAACAGTCCATTAAACCTGGTTTCGATCAATATTTTTGAGGATAACGCATGTAAGGTCTAGGTTAGGCCTGGGATTTGCCCTCATCAGTCTCATACTTTCGCATATTTCTCATACTTCATAGCTAGATCCAGGGCTATTTCTGCATTGGATCACGCAGTAATGTGGTACCACACTGAAACAGTCCACTCAACGTGGTTTCGATGAATATTTTAGAGGATAACTCATGTTAGGTCTAGGATAGACCTGGGATTTGCCCTCATCAGAGTCATACTTTCGCATTTTTAACATACATGTTGACCTGATCGAGGGTTTTTTCTGGTTTGGATCACGTAGTAATGTGGTACCACACTGAAACAGTCCATTAAACCTGGTTTCGATCAATATTTTTGAGGATAAGACATGTTAGGTCTATGTTAGGTCTGGGAATTGCTCTCATCAGGGTCATACTTTCGCAGTTTTAACATACATGTTGACCTCATCGAGGGTTTTTTCTGCTTTGGATCACGTAGTAAAGTGGTGCCACACTAAAACTGTCAATTAAACCTGGTATCGATCAATATTTTAGAGGATAACGCAAGTTATGTCTGGGATAGGTCTGGGATTTACCCTCATCAGACCCATACTTTCGCATATTTCTCATACTTCATGGCTAGATCCTGGGCTTTTTCTGCATTGGATCACGTAGTAATGTGGTACCACTCTGAAACAGTCCACTCAACGTGGTTTCGATCAATATTTTAGAGGATAACGCATGTTATGTCTAGGTTAGGCCTGGGATTTGCCCTCATCAGTCTCATACTTTCGCATTCTTCACATACTTCTTGAACATATCCCGGGTTTTTTCTGGTTTCGATCACGTAGTAATGTGGTACCACAGTGAATCATACCATTAAACCTGGTTTCGATTATTATTTTAGAGGATAACACATGTTAGGTCTAGGTTAGGTCTGGGATTTGCTCTCATCAGGCTGATTCTTTCGCATATATCTCATACTTCATGGCTACATCCTCGGCTATTTCTGGATTGGATCACGTAGTAATGTGGTACCACACTGAAACAGTCAATTAAACCTGGTTTCGATCAATATTTTAGAGGATAACGCATGTTAGGTCTGGGATAGGTCTGGGATTTACCCTCATCAGACCCATACTTTCGCACATTTCTCATACTTCATGGCTAGATCCTGGGCTTTTTCTGCATTGGATCACGTAGTAATGTGGTACCACTCTGAAACAGTCCACTCAACGTGGTTTCGATCAATATTTTAGAGGATAACGCATGTTATGTCTAGGTTAGGCCTGGGATTTGCCCTCATCAGACTCATACTTTCGCATTTTTCACATACTTGTTGAACAGATCCTGGGTTCTTTTCTGGCTTGAATCACGTAGTAGTGTGGTACCACACTGAAACAGTCGATTAAACCTGGTTTCGATCAATATTTTTGAGGATAACGCATGTTAGGTCTAGGTTAGGCCTGGGATTTGCCCTCATCAGGCTCATACTTTCGCATATTTCTCATACTTCATACATAGATCCTGGGCTAATTCTGCATCAGATCGCGCAGTAATGTGCTGCCACACTGAAACAGTCCACTCAACGTGGTTTCGATCAATATTTTAGAGGATAACGCATGTTATGTCTAGGTTAGGCCTGGGATTTGCCCTCATCAGGCTCATACTTTCGCATATTTCTCATACTTCATAGCTAGATCCTGGGCTATTTCTGCATCGGATCACGCAGTAATGTGGTACCACAATGAAACAGTCCACTCAACGTGGTTTCGATCAATATTTTAGAGGACAACGCATGTTATGTCTAGGTTAGGCCTGGGATTTGCCCTCATCAGGATCATACTTTCGCATTTTTCACATACTTGTTGAACAGATCCTGGGTTTTTTTCTGGTTTGGATCACGTAGTAGTGTGGTACCACCCTGAAACAGTCGATTAAACCTGGTTTCGATCAATATTTTTGAGGATAACGCATGTTAGGTCTAGGTTAGGCCTGGGATTTGCACTCATCAGGCTCATACTTTCGCATATTTCTCATACTTCATAGGTAGATCCTGGGCTATTTCTGCATTGGATACCGTAGTAATGTGGTACCACACTGAAACAGTCCACTCAACGTGGTTTCGATCAATATTTTAGAGGATAACGCATGTTACGTCTAGGTTAGGCCTGGGATTTGCCCTCATCAGACTCATACTTTCGGATTTTTCACATACTTGTTGAACAGATCCTGGGTTTTTTCTGGTATTGATCACGCAGTAAAGTGGTGCCACACTAAAACAGTCCATTAAACCTGGTTTCGATCAATATTTTAGAGGATAACGCGTGTTAGGTCTAGGTTAGGCCTGGGATTTGCCCTCATCAGTGTCACACTTTCGCAGTTTTAACATACATGCTGACCTAATCGAGGGTTCTTTCTGAGTTGGATCACGCAATAATGTGGTACCACACTGCAACAGTCCACTAAACCTGGTTTCGATCAATATTTTAGACGATAACGCATGTTATGTCTAGGTTAGGCCTGGTATTTGCCCCCATCAGACTCATACTTACGCATACTTCACATACTTGTTAAACAGATCCTGGGTTTTTTTCTGGTTTCGATCATGTAGTAATGTGGTACCACACTGAAACAGTCGATTAAACCTGGTTTCGCTCAATATTTTTGAGGATAACGCATGTTAGGTCTAGGTTAGGCCTGGGTTTATCACTCATCAGACTCATACCTTCGCATTCTTCACATACTTGTTGAACGGATCCTGGGTTTTCTCTGGTTTGCATCACGTAGTAATGTGGTACCACACTGAAACATTCAATTAAACCTGGTCTTGATAAATATCTTACAGGATAACGCATGTTAGGCCTGGGTAAGGTCTAGGATTTGCCATCATCAGGCTCATACTTTCGCACATTTCTAATACTTCATGGCTAGATCCTGGGCTATTTCTGGATTGGATCACGTAGTAATGTGGTACCACACTGAAACAGTCCATTAAACCTGGTTTCGATCAATATTCTTGAGGATAACGCATGTTAGGTCTAGGTTAGGTCTGGGATTTGCTCTCATCAGGCTCATTCTTTCGCATATATCTCATACTTCATGGCTAGATCCTCGGCTATTTCTGGATTGGATCACGTAGTAATGTGGTACCACAATGAAACAGTCAATTAAACCTGGTTTCGATCAATATTTTAGAGGATAACGCATGTTAGGTCTGGGACAGGTCTGGGATTTGCCCTCATCAGACCCATACTTTCGCATATTTCTCATACTTCATGGCTAGATCCTGGGCTTTTTCTGCATTGGATCACGCAGTAATGTGGTACCACAATGAAACAGTCCACTCAACGTGGTTTCGATCAATATTTTAGAGGATAACGCATGTTAGGTCTGGGATAGGTCTGGGATTTACCCTCATCAGACCCATACTTTCGCATATTTCTCATACTTCATGGCTAGATCCTGGGCTTTTTCTGCATTGGATCACGTAGTAATGTGGTACCACTCTGAAACAGTCCACTCAACGTGGTTTCGATCAATATTTTAGAGGATAACGCATGTTATGTCTAGGTTAGGCCTGGGATTTGCCCTCATCAGACTCATACTTTCGCATTTTTCACATACTTGTTGAACAGATCCTGGGTTTTTTTCTGGCTTGGATCACGTAGTAGTGTGGTACCACACTGAAACAGTCGATTAAACCTGGTTTCGATCAATATTTTTGAAGATAACGCATGTTAGGTCTAGGTTAGGCCTGGGATTTGCCCTCATCAGGCTCATACTTTCGCATATTTCTCATACTTCATAGATAGATCCTGGGCTAATTCTGCATCGGAGCGCGCAGTAATGTGGTGCCACACTGGAACAGTCCACTCAACGTGGTTTCGATCAATATTTTAGAGGATAACGCATGTTATGTCTAGGTTAGGCCTGGGATTTGCCCTCATCAGGCTCATACTTTCGCATATTTCTCATACTTCATAGCTAGATCCTGGGCTATTTCTGCATCGGATCACGCAGTAATGTGGTACCACAATGAAACAGTCCACTCAACGTGGTTTCGATCAATATTTTAGAGGATAACGCATGTTATGTCTAGTTTAGGCCTGGGATTTGCCCTCATCAGACTCATACTTTCGCATTTTTCACATACTTGTTGAACAGATCCTGGGTTTTTTTCTGGTTTGGATCACGTAGTAGTGTGGTACCACCCTGAAACAGTCGATTAAACCTGGTTTCGATCAATATTTTTAAGGATAACGCATGTTAGGTCTAGGTTAGGCCTGGGATTTGCCCTCATCAGGCTCATACTTTCGCATATTTCTCATACTTCATAGGTAGATCCTGGGCTATTTCTGCATTGGATACCGTAGTAATGTGGTACCACACTGAAACAGTCCACTCAACGTGGTTTCGATCAATATTTTAGAGGATAACGCATGTTATGTCTAGGTTAGGCCTGGGATTTGCCCTCATCAGACTCATACTTTCGGATTTTTCACATACTTGTTGAACAGATCCTGGGTTTTTTCTGGTATGGATCACGCAGTAAAGTGGTGCCACACTAAAACAGTCCATTAAACCTGGTTTCGATCAATATTTTAGAGGATAACGCATGTTAGGTCTAGATTAGGCCTGGGATTTGCCCTCATCAGTGTCACACTTTCGCAGTTTTAACATACATGCTGACCTAATCGAGGGTTTTTTCTGATTTGGATCACGCAGTAATGTGGTACCACACTGCAACAGTCCACTAAACCTGGTTTCGATCAATATTTTAGACGATAACGCATGTTATGTCTAGGTTAGGCCTGGGATTTGCCCTCATCAGACTCATACTTTCGCATTTTTCACATACTTGTTGAACAGATCCTGGGTTTTTTTCTGGTTTGGATCACGTAGTAGTGTGGTACCACCCTGAAACAGTCGATTAAACCTGGTTTCGATCAATATTTTTAAGGATAACGCATGTTAGGTCTAGGTTAGGCCTGGGATTTGCCCTCATCAGGCTCATACTTTCGCATATTTCTCATACTTCATAGGTAGATCCTGGGCTATTTCTGCATTGGATACCGTAGTAATGTGGTACCACACTGAAACAGTCCACTCAACGTGGTTTCGATCAATATTTTAGAGGATAACGCATGTTATGTCTAGGTTAGGCCTGGTATTTGCCCCCATCAGACTCATACTTACACATACTTCACATACTTGTTAAACAGATCCTGGGTTTTTTTCTGGTTTCGATCATGTAGTAATGTGGTACCACACTGAAACAGTCGATTAAACCTGGTGTCGCTCAATGTTTTTGAGGATAACGCATGTTAGGTCTTGGTTAGGCCTGGGTTTATCACTCATCAGACTCATACTTTCGCATTCTTCACATACTTGTTGAACGGATCCTGGGTTCTCTCTGGTTTGCATCACTTAGTAATGTGGTACCACACTGAAACATTCAATTAAACCTGGTCTTGATAAATATCTTACAGGATAACGCATGTTAGGCCTGGGTAAGGTCTAGGATTTGCCATCATAAGGCTCATACTTTCGCACATTTCTAATACTTCATGGCTAGATCCTGGGCTATTTCTGGATTGGATCACGTAGTAATGTGGTACCACACTGAAACAGTCCATTAAACCTGGTTTCGATCAATATTCTTGAGGATAACGCATGTTAGGTCTAGGTTAGGCCTGGGATTTGCCCTCATCAGACTCATACTTTCGCATTCTTCACATAGTTGTTGAACGGATCCTGGGTTTTTTCTGGTTTGGATCCCGTAGTAATGTGGTACCACACTGAAACATTCAATCAAACCTGGTCTTGATAAATATTTCAGAGGATAACGCAAGTTAGGTCTGGGATAGGTCTGGGATTTGCCCTGATCAGTCTCGTACTTTCGCATATTTCTCATACTTGATGGCCAGATTCTGGGCTTTTTAGTAGTTTGGATCCCGTAGTATTGTGGTACCACACTGAAACATTCAATTAAACCTGGTCTTGATAAATATTTTAGAGGATAACGCATGTTAGATCTGGGTTAGGTCTAGGATTTGCCCTAATCAGGCTCATAATTTCGCATATTTCTCATACTTTATGGCTAGAACCTGGGCTTTTTCTGGATTGGATCACGTAGTAATGTGGTACCACACTGAAACTGTAAATTAAACCTCGTTTCGATCAATATTTTAGAGGATAACGCAAGTTAGGTCTGGGATAGGTCCGGGATTTGCCCTCATCGGGGTCATATTTTCGCATTTTTCACATACTTAGTTGAACAGATCCCTGGTTTTTTCTGGTTTGGATCACGTAGTAATGTGGTACCACACTGAAACAGTCGATTAAACCTGATTTCGATCAATATTTTAGTGAATAACTCATGTTAGGTCTAGGTTAGGTCTGGGATTTGCTCTCATTAGGCTCGTACTTTCACATATTTCTCATACTTGATGGCCAGATTCTGGGCTTTTTGTGGTTTGGATCACGTAGTAATGTGGTACCACACTGAAGCAGTCGATTAAACCTGGTGTCGATAAATATTTTAGAGGATATCGCATGTTAGGTCTGGGTTAGGTCTAGGATTTGCCCTAATCAGGCTCATAATTTCGCATATTTCTCATACTTCATGGCTAGATCCTGGACTTTTTCTGGATTGGATCACGTAGTAATGTGGTACCACACTGAAACATTCAATTAAACCTAGTCTTGATAAATATTTCAGAGGATAACGCATGTCAGGTCTGGGTTAGGTCTGGGATTTTCCCTCGTCAGACACATACTTTCGCATTCTTCACATACATGTTGAACGGATCCTGGGTATTTTTCTGGTTTGCATCACGTAGTGATGTGGTACCACACTGAAACAGTCCATTAAACCTGGTTTCGATCAATATTTTAGAGGGAACGCATGTCAGGTCTAAGTTAGGCCTGGGATTTTCCCTCATCACTCACATACTTTCGCATTCTTCACATACTTGTTGAACGTATCCTGGGTCTTTTCTGGTATGGATCACGCAGTAAAGTGGTGCCACACTAAAACAGTCCATTAAACCTGGTTTCGATCAATATTTTAGAGGATAACGCATGTTAGGTCTAGATTAGGCCTGGGATTTGCCCTCATCAGTGTCACACTTTCGCAGTTTTAACATACATGCTGACCTAATCGAGGGTTTTTTCTGATTTGGATCACGCAGTAATGTGGTACCACACTGCAACAGTCCACTAAACCTGGTTTCGATCAATATTTTAGACGATAACGCATGTTATGTCTAGGTTAGGCCTGGGATTTGCCCTCATCAGACTCATACTTTCGCATTTTTCACATACTTGTTGAACAGATCCTGGGTTTTTTTCTGGTTTGGATCACGTAGTAGTGTGGTACCACCCTGAAACAGTCGATTAAACCTGGTTTCGATCAATATTTTTAAGGATAACGCATGTTAGGTCTAGGTTAGGCCTGGGATTTGCCCTCATCAGGCTCATACTTTCGCATATTTCTCATACTTCATAGGTAGATCCTGGGCTATTTCTGCATTGGATACCGTAGTAATGTGGTACCACACTGAAACAGTCCACTCAACGTGGTTTCGATCAATATTTTAGAGGATAACGCATGTTATGTCTAGGTTAGGCCTGGGATTTGCCCTCATCAGACTCATACTTTCGGATTTTTCACATACTTGTTGAACAGATCCTGGGTTTTTTCTGGTATGGATCACGCAGTAAAGTGGTGCCACACTAAAACAGTCCATTAAACCTGGTTTCGATCAATATTTTAGAGGATAACGCATGTTAGGTCTAGATTAGGCCTGGGATTTGCCCTCATCAGTGTCACACTTTCGCAGTTTTAACATACATGCTGACCTAATCGAGGGTTTTTTCTGATTTGGATCACGCAGTAATGTGGTACCACACTGCAACAGTCCACTAAACCTGGTTTCGATCAATATTTTAGACGATAACGCATGTTATGTCTAGGTTAGGCCTGGGATTTGCCCTCATCAGACTCATACTTTCGCATTTTTCACATACTTGTTGAACAGATCCTGGGTTTTTTTCTGGTTTGGATCACGTAGTAGTGTGGTACCACCCTGAAACAGTCGATTAAACCTGGTTTCGATCAATATTTTTAAGGATAACGCATGTTAGGTCTAGGTTAGGCCTGGGATTTGCCCTCATCAGGCTCATACTTTCGCATATTTCTCATACTTCATAGGTAGATCCTGGGCTATTTCTGCATTGGATACCGTAGTAATGTGGTACCACACTGAAACAGTCCACTCAACGTGGTTTCGATCAATATTTTAGAGGATAACGCATGTTATGTCTAGGTTAGGCCTGGTATTTGCCCCCATCAGACTCATACTTACACATACTTCACATACTTGTTAAACAGATCCTGGGTTTTTTTCTGGTTTCGATCATGTAGTAATGTGGTACCACACTGAAACAGTCGATTAAACCTGGTGTCGCTCAATGTTTTTGAGGATAACGCATGTTAGGTCTTGGTTAGGCCTGGGTTTATCACTCATCAGACTCATACTTTCGCATTCTTCACATACTTGTTGAACGGATCCTGGGTTCTCTCTGGTTTGCATCACTTAGTAATGTGGTACCACACTGAAACATTCAATTAAACCTGGTCTTGATAAATATCTTACAGGATAACGCATGTTAGGCCTGGGTAAGGTCTAGGATTTGCCATCATAAGGCTCATACTTTCGCACATTTCTAATACTTCATGGCTAGATCCTGGGCTATTTCTGGATTGGATCACGTAGTAATGTGGTACCACACTGAAACAGTCCATTAAACCTGGTTTCGATCAATATTCTTGAGGATAACGCATGTTAGGTCTAGGTTAGGCCTGGGATTTGCCCTCATCAGACTCATACTTTCGCATTCTTCACATAGTTGTTGAACGGATCCTGGGTTTTTTCTGGTTTGGATCCCGTAGTAATGTGGTACCACACTGAAACATTCAATCAAACCTGGTCTTGATAAATATTTCAGAGGATAACGCAAGTTAGGTCTGGGATAGGTCTGGGATTTGCCCTGATCAGTCTCGTACTTTCGCATATTTCTCATACTTGATGGCCAGATTCTGGGCTTTTTAGTAGTTTGGATCCCGTAGTATTGTGGTACCACACTGAAACATTCAATTAAACCTGGTCTTGATAAATATTTTAGAGGATAACGCATGTTAGATCTGGGTTAGGTCTAGGATTTGCCCTAATCAGGCTCATAATTTCGCATATTTCTCATACTTTATGGCTAGAACCTGGGCTTTTTCTGGATTGGATCACGTAGTAATGTGGTACCACACTGAAACTGTAAATTAAACCTCGTTTCGATCAATATTTTAGAGGATAACGCAAGTTAGGTCTGGGATAGGTCCGGGATTTGCCCTCATCGGGGTCATATTTTCGCATTTTTCACATACTTAGTTGAACAGATCCCTGGTTTTTTCTGGTTTGGATCACGTAGTAATGTGGTACCACACTGAAACAGTCGATTAAACCTGATTTCGATCAATATTTTAGTGAATAACTCATGTTAGGTCTAGGTTAGGTCTGGGATTTGCTCTCATTAGGCTCGTACTTTCACATATTTCTCATACTTGATGGCCAGATTCTGGGCTTTTTGTGGTTTGGATCACGTAGTAATGTGGTACCACACTGAAGCAGTCGATTAAACCTGGTGTCGATAAATATTTTAGAGGATATCGCATGTTAGGTCTGGGTTAGGTCTAGGATTTGCCCTAATCAGGCTCATAATTTCGCATATTTCTCATACTTCATGGCTAGATCCTGGACTTTTTCTGGATTGGATCACGTAGTAATGTGGTACCACACTGAAACATTCAATTAAACCTAGTCTTGATAAATATTTCAGAGGATAACGCATGTCAGGTCTGGGTTAGGTCTGGGATTTTCCCTCGTCAGACACATACTTTCGCATTCTTCACATACATGTTGAACGGATCCTGGGTATTTTTCTGGTTTGCATCACGTAGTGATGTGGTACCACACTGAAACAGTCCATTAAACCTGGTTTCGATCAATATTTTAGAGGGAACGCATGTCAGGTCTAAGTTAGGCCTGGGATTTTCCCTCATCACTCACATACTTTCGCATTCTTCACATACTTGTTGAACGTATCCTGGGTCTTTTCTGGTTTGGATCACGTAATAATGTGGTACCACACTGAAACTGTCGATTAAACCTGCTTCCGATCAATATTTTTGAGAATAACTCATGTTAGGTCTAGGTTAGGTCTGGGATTTGCTCTCATTAGGCTCGTACTTTCGCAAATTTCCAATACTTGATGGCCAGATTCTGGGCTTTTTCTGGTTTGGATCACGTAGTAATGTGGTACCACACTGAAATAGTCGATTAAGCCTGGTTTCTATCAATATTTTTGAGGGTGACGCATGTTAGGTCTAGGTTAGGCCTGGGATTTTCCCTTATCAGACACAAACTTTCGCATTCTTCACATACTTGTTGAACAGATCCAGGGTTTTTTCTGGTTCGGATCACGTAGTAATGTGGTACCTCACTGAAACAGTCCATTAAACCCGGATGCGATCAATATTTTAGAGAATAACGCATGATAAGTCTTGGTTAGGTCTGGGATTTGATCTCATCAGGCTCGTACTTTCGCATATTTCTCATAGTTGATGGCCAGATTCTGGGCATTTTCTGGTTTGGATCACGTAGTAATGTGGTGCCACACTGAAACAGTCGGTTAAACCTGGTTTCGATCAATATTATTGAGGATAACGCATGTTATGTCTAGGTTAGGCCTGGTATTTTCCCTCATCAGACACATACTTTCGGATTTTTCACATACTTGTTGAACAGATCCTGGGTTTTTTCTGGTATGGATCACGCAGTAAAGTGGTGCCACACTAAAACAGTCCATTAAACCTGGTTTCGATCAATATTTTAGAGGATAACGCATGTTAGGTCTAGATTAGGCCTGGGATTTGCCCTCATCAGTGTCACACTTTCGCAGTTTTAACATACATGCTGACCTAATCGAGGGTTTTTTCTGATTTGGATCACGCAGTAATGTGGTACCACACTGCAACAGTCCACTAAACCTGGTTTCGATCAATATTTTAGACGATAACGCATGTTATGTCTAGGTTAGGCCTGGGATTTGCCCTCATCAGACTCATACTTTCGCATTTTTCACATACTTGTTGAACAGATCCTGGGTTTTTTTCTGGTTTGGATCACGTAGTAGTGTGGTACCACCCTGAAACAGTCGATTAAACCTGGTTTCGATCAATATTTTTAAGGATAACGCATGTTAGGTCTAGGTTAGGCCTGGGATTTGCCCTCATCAGGCTCATACTTTCGCATATTTCTCATACTTCATAGGTAGATCCTGGGCTATTTCTGCATTGGATACCGTAGTAATGTGGTACCACACTGAAACAGTCCACTCAACGTGGTTTCGATCAATATTTTAGAGGATAACGCATGTTATGTCTAGGTTAGGCCTGGTATTTGCCCCCATCAGACTCATACTTACACATACTTCACATACTTGTTAAACAGATCCTGGGTTTTTTTCTGGTTTCGATCATGTAGTAATGTGGTACCACACTGAAACAGTCGATTAAACCTGGTTTCGCTCAATGTTTTTGAGGATAACGCATGTTAGGTCTTGGTTAGGCCTGGGTTTATCACTCATCAGACTCATACTTTCGCATTCTTCACATACTTGTTGAACGGATCCTGGGTTTTCTCTGGTTTGCATCACTTAGTAATGTGGTACCACACTGAAACATTCAATTAAACCTGGTCTTGATAAATATCTTACAGGATAACGCATGTTAGGCCTGGGTAAGGTCTAGGATTTGCCATCATAAGGCTCATACTTTCGCACATTTCTAATACTTCATGGCTAGATCCTGGGCTATTTCTGGATTGGATCACGTAGTAATGTGGTACCACACTGAAACAGTCCATTAAACCTGGTTTCGATCAATATTCTTGAGGATAACGCATGTTAGGTCTAGGTTAGGCCTGGGATTTGCCCTCATCAGACTCATACTTTCGCATTCTTCACATAGTTGTTGAACGGATCCTGGGTTTTTTCTGGTTTGGATCCCGTAGTAATGTGGTACCACACTGAAACATTCAATCAAACCTGGTCTTGATAAATATTTCAGAGGATAACGCAAGTTAGGTCTGGGATAGGTCTGGGATTTGCCCTGATCAGTCTCGTACTTTCGCATATTTCTCATACTTGATGGCCAGATTCTGGGCTTTTTAGTAGTTTGGATCCCGTAGTATTGTGGTACCACACTGAAACATTCAATTAAACCTGGTCTTGATAAATATTTTAGAGGATAACGCATGTTAGATCTGGGTTAGGTCTAGGATTTGCCCTAATCAGGCACATAATTTCGCATATTTCTCATACTTTATGGCTAGAAACTGGGCTTTTTCTGGATTGGATCACGTAGTAATGTGGTACCACACTGAAACTGTAAATTAAACCTCGTTTCGATCAATATTTTAGAGGATAACGCAAGTTAGGTCTGGGATAGGTCCGGGATTTGCCCTCATCGGGGTCATATTTTCGCATTTTTCACATACTTAGTTGAACAGATCACTGGTTTTTTCTGGTTTGGATCACGTAGTAATGTGGTACCACACTGAAACAGTCGATTAAACCTGATTTCGATCAATATTTTAGTGAATAAGTCATGTTAGGTCTAGGTTAGGTCTGGGATTTGCTCTCATTTGGCTCGTACTTTCACATACTTCTCATACTTGATGGCCAGATTCTGGGCTTTTTGTGGTTTGGATCACGTAGTAATGTGGTACCACACTGAAGCAGTCGATTAAACCTGGTGTCGATAAATATTTTAGAGGATATCGCATGTTAGGTCTGGGTTAGGTCTAGGATTTGCCCTAATCAGGCTCATAATTTCGCATATTTCTCATACTTCATGGCTAGATCCTGGACTTTTTCTGGATTGGATCACGTAGTAATGTGGTACCACACTGAAACATTCAATTAAACCTAGTCTTGATAAATATTTCAGAGGATAACGCATGTCAGGTCTGGGTTAGGTCTGGGATTTTCCCTCGTCAGACACATACTTTCGCATTCTTCACATACATGTTGAACGGATCCTGGGTATTTTTCTGGTTTGCATCACGTAGTGATGTGGTACCACACTGAAACAGTCCATTAAACCTGGTTTCGATCAATATTTTAGAGGGAACGCATGTCAGGTCTAAGTTAGGCCTGGGATTTTCCCTCATCAGTCACATACTTTCGCATTCTTCACATACTTGTTGAACGTATCCTGGGTCTTTTCTGGTTTGGATCACGTAATAATGTGGTACCACACTGAAACTGTCGATTAAACCTGCTTCCGATCAATATTTTTGAGAATAACTCATGTTAGGTCTAGGTTAGGTCTGGGATTTGCTCTCATTAGGCTCGTACTTTCGCAAATTTCCAATACTTGATGGCCAGATTCTGGGCTTTTTCTGGTTTGGATCACGTAGTAATGTGGTACCACACTGAAATAGTCGATTAAGCCTGGTTTCTATCAATATTTTTGAGGGTGACGCATGTTAGGTCTAGGTTAGGCCTGGGATTTTCCCTTATCAGACACAAACTTTCGCATTCTTCACATACTTGTTGAACAGATCCAGGGTTTTTTCTGGTTCGGATCACGTAGTAATGTGGTACCTCACTGAAACAGTCCATTAAACCCAGATTCGATCAATATTTTAGAGAATAACGCATGATAAGTCTTGGTTAGGTCTGGGATTTGATCTCATCAGGCTCGTACTTTCGCATATTTCTCATAGTTGATGGCCAGATTCTGGGCTTTTTCTGGTTTGGATCACGTAGTAATGTGGTGCCACACTGAAACAGTCGGTTAAACCTGGTTTCGATCAATATTATTGAGGGTAACGCATGTTAGGTCTAGGGTAGGCCTGGTATTTTCCCTCATCAGACACATACTTTCGCATTCTCCACATACTTGTTGGTCAGATCCTGTGTTTTCTCTGGTTTGGATCACGTAGTAATGTGGTACCACACTGAAACAATCAATTAAACCTGGTCTTGATAAATATTTCAGAGGATAACGCATGTTAGGTCTGGGTTAGGTCTAGGATTTGCCCTAATCTGGCTCATAATTCCGCATATTTCTCATACTTCATGGCTAGATCCTGGACTTTTTCTGGATTGGATCACGTAGTAATGTGGTACCACACTGAAACAGTAAATGAAACTCAGTTTCGATCGATATTTTAGAGGATAACGCATGTTATGTCTAGGTTAGGCCTGGGATTTGCCCTCATCAGGGTCATAATTTCGCATATTTCTCATACTTTATGGCTAGAACCTGGGCTTTTTCTGGATTGGATCACGTAGTAATGTGGTACCACACTGAAACAGTAAATTAAACCTCGTTTCGATCAATATTTTAGAGGATAACGCAAGTTAGGTCTGGGATAGGTCCGGGATTTGCCCTCATCGGGGTCATATTTTCGCATTTTTCACATACTTAGTTGAACAGATCCCTGGTTTTTTCTGGTTTCGATCGCGTAGTAATGTGGTACCACACTGAAACAGTCGATTAAACCTGATTTCGATCAATATTTTAGTGAATAACTCATGTTAGGTCTAGGTTAGGTCTGGGATTTGCTCTCATTAGGCTCGTACTTTCACATTTTTCTCATACTTGAGGGCCAGATTCTGGGCTTTTTCTGGTTTGGATCACGTAGTAATGTGGTACCACACTGAAATAGTCGATTAAACCTGGTTTCGATCAATATTTTAGAGGATAACGCAAGTTATGTCTGAGATAGGTCCGGGATTTGCCCTCGTCAGGCTCATACTTTCGCATTCTTCACATACTTGTTGTACAGATCCTGGGTTTTTTTCTGGTTTGGAGCACATTGTAATGTGGTACCACACTGAAACATTCAATAGAACCTGGTCTTGATAAATATTTTAGAGGATATCGGATGTTAGGTCTGGGTTAGGTCTAGGATTTGCCCTAATCGGACTCATAATTTCGCATATTTCTCATACTTCATGACTAGATTCTGGGCTTTTTCTGGATTGTCTCACGTAGTAATGTGGTACCACCCTGAAACAGTAAATTAAACCCCGTTTCGATCAATATTTTAGAGGATAACGCAAGTTAGGTCTGGGATAGGTCCGGGATTTGCCCTCATCAGACACATACTTTCGCATTCTTCAGATACTTGTTGAACGGATCCTGGGTTTTTTCTGGTTTGGATCACGTAGTAATGTGGTACCACACTGAAACAGTCGATTAAACCTGCTTTCGATCAATATTTTAGAGAATAACTCATGTTAGGCCTAGGTTAGGTCTGGGATTTGCTCTGATCAGGCTCGTACTTTCGCATATTTCTCATACTTGATGGCCAGATTCTGTGCTTTTTCTGGTTTGGATCCCGTAGTAATGTGGTACCACACTGAAACAGTCCATTAAACCTGGTTTCGATCAATATTTTAGAGGATAACGCATGTTATGTCTAGGTTAGGCCTGGGATTTGCCCTCATCAGACACATACCTTCGCATTTTCCACATACTTGTTGAACAGTTCCTGGGTTTTTTCTGGTTTGGATCACGTAGTAATGTGGTACCACACTGAAACATTCAATTAAAACTGGTCTTGATAAATATTTTTGAGGGTAACGCATGTTATGTCTAGGTTAGGCCTGGGATTTGACCTCATCAGACACATACGTTCGCAATATCCACATACTTGTTGAACAGATCCTGGGTATTTTTCTGGTTTGGATCACGTAGTAATGTGGTACCCCACTGCAACAGTCCATTAAACCTGGTTTCGATCAATATTTTGGAGAATAACTCATGTTAGGCCTAGGTTAGGACTGGGATTTGCTCTGATCAGGCTCGTACTTTCGCATATTTCTCATACTTGATGGCCAGATTCTGTGCTTTTTCTGGTTTGGATCCCGTAGTAATGTGGTACCACACTGGAACAGTCCATTAATCCTGGTTTCGATCAATATTTTAGAAAATAACGCATGTTAGGTCTTGGTTAGGTCTGGGATTTGCTCTCATCAGGCTCGTACTTTCGCATATGTCTCATACTTGATGGCCAGATTCTGTGCTTTTTCTGGTTTGGATCCCGTAGTAATGTGGTACCACACTGAAACAGTCCATTAAACCTGGTTTCAATCAATATTTTAGAGGATAACGCATGTTACGGCTGGGATAGTTCTGGGATTTGCCCTCATCGGGCTCATAGTTCCGCGTTTTTCACATACTTCTTGAACAGACCCCGGGTTTTTTTTAGTTTGGATCACGTAGTAAGGTGGTACCACACTGAGACATTCAATTAAACCTGGTTTTGATAAATATTTTAAAGGATAACGCATGTTAGGTCTGGGTTAGGTCTAGGATTTGCCCTCATCAGACTCATACTTTCGCATATTTCTCATACTTGATGGCTAGATCCAGGGCTTTTTCTGGATTGGATCACGTAGTAATGTGGTACCACACAGAAACAGTCGATTAAACCTGGTTTCGATCAATATCTTAGATGATAACGCTAGTAATGTCTGGGATAGGTCTGGGATTTGCCCTCGTTAGGCTCATGCTATCGCATTCTTCACATACTTGTTGTAAAGATCCTGGGTTTTTTTCTGGTTTGGATCACGTAGTAATGTGGTACCACACTGAAACAATCAATTAAACCTGGTCTTGATAAATATTTCAGAGGATAACGCATGGAAGGTCTGGGTTAGGTCTAGGATTTGCCCTAATCAGGCTCATAATTTCGCATATTTCTCATACTTCATGGCTAGATCCTGGACTTTTTCTGGATTGGATCACGTAGTAATGTGGTACCACACTGAAACATTCAATTAAACCTAGTCTTGATAAATATTTCAGAGGATAACGCATGTTAGGTCTGGGTTAGGTCTAGGATTTGCACTAATCTGGCTCTTAATTCCGCATATTTCTCATACTTCATGGCTAGATCCTGGACTTTTTCTGGATTGGATCACGTAGTAATGTGGTAGCACACTGAAACAGTAAATGAAACTCAGCTTCGATCGATATTTTAGAGGATATCGCATGTTAGGTCTGGGTTAGGCCTGGGATTTGCCCTCATCAGACACATACTTTCGCATTTTCCACATACTTGTTGAACAGATCCCTGGCTTTTTCTGGTTTGGATCACGTTCTAAAGTGGTACCACACTGAAACAGTCGATTAATCCTGATCTCGATCAACAATTTATAGGATAACGCCGGGTAGGTCACGGATAGGTGTGGGATTTGCCCTCATCAGGCTCATACTGTCGCATATTCCTCATACTTGTTAGCCAGATCCATTGCTTTTTCTGGTTTGGATCACGTGGTAATGTGGTATCACACTGAAACAGTCCATGAAACCTGGATTCGATCAATATTTTAGAGGATAACGCATGTTAGGTCTAGGTTAGGCCTGGGATTTGCCCTCATCAGACTCATACTTTCGCATATTTCACATACCTGTTGAACAGATCCCTGGCTCTTTCTGGTTTGGATCACGTAGTAAGGTGGTACCACACTGAAACAGTCCATTAAACCTGGTCTCGTTCAACATTTTACAGGATAACGCCGGTTAGGACACGGTTAGGTGTGGGATTTGCCCTCATCAGGCTCATACTGTCGCATATTTCTCATACTTGTTAGCCAGATCCATTGCTTTTTCTGGTTTGGATCACGTCGTAATGTGGTATCACACTGAAACAGTCCATGAAACCTGGTTTCGATCAATATTTTAGAGGATAACGCATGTTATGCCTAGGTTAGGCCTGGGATTTGCCCTAATCAGACACATACTTTCGCATTCTACACATACTTGTTGAACAGATCCTGGGTTTTTTCGGGTTTGTATCACGTAGTAATGTGGTACCACACTGAAACAGTCCATTAAACCTGGTTTCGATCAATATCTTAGAGAATAACTCATGTTAGGTCTAGGTAAGGTCTGGGATTTGCTCTCATCAGGCTCGTATTTTCGCATATTTCTCATACTTGATTACCAGATTCCGGGCTTTTTCTGGTTTGGATCACGTAGTAATGTGGTACCACACTGAAGCAGTCAATTAAACCTGGTTTCGATCAATATTTTGGAGGATAACGCAGGTTGTGTCTGGGATAGGTCCGGGATTTGCCCTCGTCAGGCTCATACTTTCGCATTCTTCACATACTAGTTGGCCCGATCCCGGGCTTTTCCTGGTTTGGATCATGTGGTAATGTGGTATCACACTGATACAGCCCATTAAACCTGGTTTCGATGAATAGTTTAGAGGATAACTCATGCTAGGTCAAGGTTAGTCCTGGGATTTGGCCTCATCAGACTCATACTTTCGCATATTTCGCATACTTGTTGGCCAGATCCTGGGTTTTTTTCTGGTCTGGATCACGTAGTAATGTGGTACCACGCTGAATCAGTCCATTAAACCTGGTTTCGATCAATATTTTAGAACTTCGCGCATGTTAGGTCTTGGTTAGGTCTGGGATTTGCTCTCATCAGGCTCGTACGTTCGCATATTTCTCATATTTGATGGCCAGATTCTGGGCTTTCACTGGTCTGGATCACGTAGTAACGTGGTACCACACTGAGACAGTCCATTAAACCTGGTTTCGATCAATATTTTTGAGGATAACATATGCTAGGTCTGGATAAGGTCTGGGATTTGCTCTCATCAGGGTCATACTTTCGCATATTTCTCATTCTTGTTGGCCAGATACTGGGCTCCCACTGGTTTGGATCACGTAGTAATGTGATACCACACTGAAACAGTCAATTAAACCTGGTCTTGATAAATATTTTAGAGGATAACGCATGTTAGGTCTGGGTTAGGTCTAGGATTTGCACTCATCAGGCTCATACTGACGCATATTTCTCATACTTGTTAGCCCGATCCATTGCTTTTTCTGGTTTGGATCATGTCGTAATGTGGTATCACACTGAAACAGTCCATGAAACCTGGTTTCGATCAGTATTTTAGAGGATAACGCATGTTATGTCTGGGAAAGGTCTGGGATTTGCCCTCGTCAGGCTCATACGTTCGCATTTTTCACATACTTGATGTAAAGATCCCTGGCTTTTTCTGGTTTGGATCACGTTCTAAAGTGGTACCACACTGAAACAGTCGATTAATCCTGATATCGATCAACATTTTATAGGATAACGCCGGGTAGGTCACGGATAGGTGTGGGATTTGCCCTCATCAGGCTCATACTGTCGCATATTCCTCATACTTGTTAGCCAGATCCATTGCTTTTTCTGGTTTGGATCACGTGGTAATGTGGTATCACACTGAAACAGTCCATGAAACCTGGATTCGATCAATATTTTAGAGGATAACGCAGGTTATGTCTGGGATAGGTCCGGGATTTGCCCTCGTCAGGCTCATACTTTCGCATTCTTCACATACTAGTTGGCCCGATCCCGGGCTTTTCCTGGTTTGGATCATGTGGTAATGTGGTATCACACTGATACAGCCCATTAAACCTGGTTTCGATGAATAGTTTAGAGGATAACTCATGCTAGGTCAAGGTTAGTCCTGGGATTTGGCCTCATCAGACTCATACTTTCGCATATTTCGCATACTTGTTGGCCAGATCCTGGGTTTTTTTCTGGTCTGGATCACGTAGTAATGTGGTACCACGCTGAATCAGTCCATTAAACCTGGTTTCGATCAATATTTTAGAACTTCGCGCATGTCAGGTCTTGGTTAGGTCTGGGATTTGCTCTCATCAGGCTCGTACGTTCGCATATTTCTCATATTTGATGGCCAGATTCTGGGCTTTCACTGGTCTGGATCACGTAGTAACGTGGTACCACACTGAGACAGTCCATTAAACCTGGTTTCGATCAATATTTTTGAGGATAACATATGCTAGGTCTGGATAAGGTCTGGGATTTGCTCTCATCAGGGTCATACTTTCGCATATTTCTCATTCTTGTTGGCCAGATACTGGGCTCCCACTGGTTTGGATCACGTAGTAATGTGATACCACACTGAAACAGTCAATTAAACCTGGTCTTGATAAATATTTTAGAGGATAACGCATGTTAGGTCTGGGTTAGGTCTAGGATTTGCACTCATCAGGCTCATACTGTCGCATATTCCTCATACTTGTTAGCCAGATCCATTGCTTTTTCTGGTTTGGATCACGTGGTAATGTGGTATCTCACTGAAACAGTCCATGAAACCTGGATTCGATCAATATTTTAGAGGATAACGCATGTTAGGTCTAGGTTAGGCCTGGGATTTGCCCTCATCAGACTCATACTTTCGCATGTTTCACATACCTGTTGAACAGATCCCTGGCTTTTTCTGGTTTGGATCACGTAGTAAGGTGGTACCACACTGAAACAGTCCATTAAACCTGGTTTCGATCAATATTTTGGAGAATAACGCATGTTAGGTCTTGGTTAGGTCTGGGATTTGCTCTCATCAGGGTCATACATTCGAGTTTTTCACATTCTTGTTGAACAGATCCCTGGCTTATTCTGGTTTGGATCACGTACTAATGTGGTACCACACTGAAACAGTCCATTAAAGCTGCTTTCGATCAATATTTTAGAGGATAACGCATATTAGGTATAGGTTAGGCCTGGGATTTGCGCTCATCAGACTCATACTTTCGCATACTTCACATACTTTTTGAACAGATCCCTGGCTATTTCTGGTTTGGATCACGTAGTAAAGTGGTACCACACTGAAACAGTCGATTAATCCTGGTCTCGTTCAACATTTTATAGGATAACGCCGGTTAGGACACGGTTAGGTGTCGGATTTACCCTCATCAGGCTCATACTGTCGTATATTTCTCATACTTGTTAGCCAGATCCATTGCTTTTTCTGGTTTGGATCACGTACAGTGTACTGTGGTATCACACTGAAACAGTCCATGAAACCTGGTTTCTATCAGTATTTTAGAGGATAACGCATGTTAGGTCTAGGTCAGGCCTGGGATTTGCCCTCATCAGTCTCATACTATCGCATATTTTAAATACTTGTTGAACAGATCCCTGGCTTTTTCTGGTTTGGATCACGTAGTATAGTGGTACCACACTGAAACAGTCGATTAATCCTGGACTCGATCAACATTCTATAGGATAACGCCGGTTAGGACACGGATAGGTGTCGGATTTGCCCTCATCAGGCTCATACTGTCGCATATTTCTCATACTTGTTAGCCAGATCCATTGCTTTTTCTGGTTTGGATCACGTGGTAATGTGGTATCACACTGAAACAGTCCATGAAACCTGGTTTCGACCAATATTTTAGTGAATAACTCATGTTAGGTCTAGGTTAGGTCTGGGATTTGCTCTCATTAGGCTCGTACTTTCACATATTTCTCATACTTGATGGCCAGATTCTGGGCTTTTTGTGGTTTGGATCACGTAGTAATGTGGTACCACACTGAAGCAGTCGATTAAACCTGGTGTCGATAAATATTTTAGAGGATATCGCATGTTAGGTCTGGGTTAGGTCTAGGATTTGCCCTAATCAGGCTCATAATTTCGCATATTTCTCATACTTCATGGCTAGATCCTGGACTTTTTCTGGATTGGATCACGTAGTAATGTGGTACCACACTGAAACATTCAATTAAACCTAGTCTTGATAAATATTTCAGAGGATAACGCATGTCAGGTCTGGGTTAGGTCTGGGATTTTCCCTCGTCAGACACATACTTTCGCATTCTTCACATACATGTTGAACGGATCCTGGGTATTTTTCTGGTTTGCATCACGTAGTGATGTGGTACCACACTGAAACAGTCCATTAAACCTGGTTTCGATCAATATTTTAGAGGGAACGCATGTCAGGTCTAAGTTAGGCCTGGGATTTTCCCTCATCACTCACATACTTTCGCATTCTTCACATACTTGTTGAACGTATCCTGGGTCTTTTCTGGTTTGGATCACGTAATAATGTGGTACCACACTGAAACTGTCGATTAAACCTGCTTCCGATCAATATTTTTGAGAATAACTCATGTTAGGTCTAGGTTAGGTCTGGGATTTGCTCTCATTAGGCTCGTACTTTCGCAAATTTCCAATACTTGATGGCCAGATTCTGGGCTTTTTCTGGTTTGGATCACGTAGTAATGTGGTACCACACTGAAATAGTCGATTAAGCCTGGTTTCTATCAATATTTTTGAGGGTGACGCATGTTAGGTCTAGGTTAGGCCTGGGATTTTCCCTTATCAGACACAAACTTTCGCATTCTTCACATACTTGTTGAACAGATCCAGGGTTTTTTCTGGTTCGGATCACGTAGTAATGTGGTACCTCACTGAAACAGTCCATTAAACCCGGATGCGATCAATATTTTAGAGAATAACGCATGATAAGTCTTGGTTAGGTCTGGGATTTGATCTCATCAGGCTCGTACTTTCGCATATTTCTCATAGTTGATGGCCAGATTCTGGGCATTTTCTGGTTTGGATCACGTAGTAATGTGGTGCCACACTGAAACAGTCGGTTAAACCTGGTTTCGATCAATATTATTGAGGATAACGCATGTTATGTCTAGGTTAGGCCTGGTATTTTCCCTCATCAGACACATACTTTCGGATTTTTCACATACTTGTTGAACAGATCCTGGGTTTTTTCTGGTATGGATCACGCAGTAAAGTGGTGCCACACTAAAACAGTCCATTAAACCTGGTTTCGATCAATATTTTAGAGGATAACGCATGTTAGGTCTAGATTAGGCCTGGGATTTGCCCTCATCAGTGTCACACTTTCGCAGTTTTAACATACATGCTGACCTAATCGAGGGTTTTTTCTGATTTGGATCACGCAGTAATGTGGTACCACACTGCAACAGTCCACTAAACCTGGTTTCGATCAATATTTTAGACGATAACGCATGTTATGTCTAGGTTAGGCCTGGGATTTGCCCTCATCAGACTCATACTTTCGCATTTTTCACATACTTGTTGAACAGATCCTGGGTTTTTTTCTGGTTTGGATCACGTAGTAGTGTGGTACCACCCTGAAACAGTCGATTAAACCTGGTTTCGATCAATATTTTTAAGGATAACGCATGTTAGGTCTAGGTTAGGCCTGGGATTTGCCCTCATCAGGCTCATACTTTCGCATATTTCTCATACTTCATAGGTAGATCCTGGGCTATTTCTGCATTGGATACCGTAGTAATGTGGTACCACACTGAAACAGTCCACTCAACGTGGTTTCGATCAATATTTTAGAGGATAACGCATGTTATGTCTAGGTTAGGCCTGGTATTTGCCCCCATCAGACTCATACTTACACATACTTCACATACTTGTTAAACAGATCCTGGGTTTTTTTCTGGTTTCGATCATGTAGTAATGTGGTACCACACTGAAACAGTCGATTAAACCTGGTTTCGCTCAATGTTTTTGAGGATAACGCATGTTAGGTCTTGGTTAGGCCTGGGTTTATCACTCATCAGACTCATACTTTCGCATTCTTCACATACTTGTTGAACGGATCCTGGGTTTTCTCTGGTTTGCATCACTTAGTAATGTGGTACCACACTGAAACATTCAATTAAACCTGGTCTTGATAAATATCTTACAGGATAACGCATGTTAGGCCTGGGTAAGGTCTAGGATTTGCCATCATAAGGCTCATACTTTCGCACATTTCTAATACTTCATGGCTAGATCCTGGGCTATTTCTGGATTGGATCACGTAGTAATGTGGTACCACACTGAAACAGTCCATTAAACCTGGTTTCGATCAATATTCTTGAGGATAACGCATGTTAGGTCTAGGTTAGGCCTGGGATTTGCCCTCATCAGACTCATACTTTCGCATTCTTCACATAGTTGTTGAACGGATCCTGGGTTTTTTCTGGTTTGGATCCCGTAGTAATGTGGTACCACACTGAAACATTCAATCAAACCTGGTCTTGATAAATATTTCAGAGGATAACGCAAGTTAGGTCTGGGATAGGTCTGGGATTTGCCCTGATCAGTCTCGTACTTTCGCATATTTCTCATACTTGATGGCCAGATTCTGGGCTTTTTAGTAGTTTGGATCCCGTAGTATTGTGGTACCACACTGAAACATTCAATTAAACCTGGTCTTGATAAATATTTTAGAGGATAACGCATGTTAGATCTGGGTTAGGTCTAGGATTTGCCCTAATCAGGCACATAATTTCGCATATTTCTCATACTTTATGGCTAGAAACTGGGCTTTTTCTGGATTGGATCACGTAGTAATGTGGTACCACACTGAAACTGTAAATTAAACCTCGTTTCGATCAATATTTTAGAGGATAACGCAAGTTAGGTCTGGGATAGGTCCGGGATTTGCCCTCATCGGGGTCATATTTTCGCATTTTTCACATACTTAGTTGAACAGATCACTGGTTTTTTCTGGTTTGGATCACGTAGTAATGTGGTACCACACTGAAACAGTCGATTAAACCTGATTTCGATCAATATTTTAGTGAATAAGTCATGTTAGGTCTAGGTTAGGTCTGGGATTTGCTCTCATTTGGCTCGTACTTTCACATACTTCTCATACTTGATGGCCAGATTCTGGGCTTTTTGTGGTTTGGATCACGTAGTAATGTGGTACCACACTGAAGCAGTCGATTAAACCTGGTGTCGATAAATATTTTAGAGGATATCGCATGTTAGGTCTGGGTTAGGTCTAGGATTTGCCCTAATCAGGCTCATAATTTCGCATATTTCTCATACTTCATGGCTAGATCCTGGACTTTTTCTGGATTGGATCACGTAGTAATGTGGTACCACACTGAAACATTCAATTAAACCTAGTCTTGATAAATATTTCAGAGGATAACGCATGTCAGGTCTGGGTTAGGTCTGGGATTTTCCCTCGTCAGACACATACTTTCGCATTCTTCACATACATGTTGAACGGATCCTGGGTATTTTTCTGGTTTGCATCACGTAGTGATGTGGTACCACACTGAAACAGTCCATTAAACCTGGTTTCGATCAATATTTTAGAGGGAACGCATGTCAGGTCTAAGTTAGGCCTGGGATTTTCCCTCATCAGTCACATACTTTCGCATTCTTCACATACTTGTTGAACGTATCCTGGGTCTTTTCTGGTTTGGATCACGTAATAATGTGGTACCACACTGAAACTGTCGATTAAACCTGCTTCCGATCAATATTTTTGAGAATAACTCATGTTAGGTCTAGGTTAGGTCTGGGATTTGCTCTCATTAGGCTCGTACTTTCGCAAATTTCCAATACTTGATGGCCAGATTCTGGGCTTTTTCTGGTTTGGATCACGTAGTAATGTGGTACCACACTGAAATAGTCGATTAAGCCTGGTTTCTATCAATATTTTTGAGGGTGACGCATGTTAGGTCTAGGTTAGGCCTGGGATTTTCCCTTATCAGACACAAACTTTCGCATTCTTCACATACTTGTTGAACAGATCCAGGGTTTTTTCTGGTTCGGATCACGTAGTAATGTGGTACCTCACTGAAACAGTCCATTAAACCCAGATTCGATCAATATTTTAGAGAATAACGCATGATAAGTCTTGGTTAGGTCTGGGATTTGATCTCATCAGGCTCGTACTTTCGCATATTTCTCATAGTTGATGGCCAGATTCTGGGCTTTTTCTGGTTTGGATCACGTAGTAATGTGGTGCCACACTGAAACAGTCGGTTAAACCTGGTTTCGATCAATATTATTGAGGGTAACGCATGTTAGGTCTAGGGTAGGCCTGGTATTTTCCCTCATCAGACACATACTTTCGCATTCTCCACATACTTGTTGGTCAGATCCTGTGTTTTCTCTGGTTTGGATCACGTAGTAATGTGGTACCACACAGAAACAATCAATTAAACCTGGTCTTGATAAATATTTCAGAGGATAACGCATGTTAGGTCTGGGTTAGGTCTAGGATTTGCCCTAATCTGGCTCATAATTCCGCATATTTCTCATACTTCATGGCTAGATCCTGGACTTTTTCTGGATTGGATCACGTAGTAATGTGGTACCACACTGAAACAGTAAATGAAACTCAGTTTCGATCGATATTTTAGAGGATAACGCATGTTATGTCTAGGTTAGGCCTGGGATTTGCCCTCATCAGGGTCATAATTTCGCATATTTCTCATACTTTATGGCTAGAACCTGGGCTTTTTCTGGATTGGATCACGTAGTAATGTGGTACCACACTGAAACAGTAAATTAAACCTCGTTTCGATCAATATTTTAGAGGATAACGCAAGTTAGGTCTGGGATAGGTCCGGGATTTGCCCTCATCGGGGTCATATTTTCGCATTTTTCACATACTTAGTTGAACAGATCCCTGGTTTTTTCTGGTTTCGATCGCGTAGTAATGTGGTACCACACTGAAACAGTCGATTAAACCTGATTTCGATCAATATTTTAGTGAATAGCTCATGTTAGGTCTAGGTTAGGTCTGGGATTTGCTCTCATTAGGCTCGTACTTTCACATTTTTCTCATACTTGAGGGCCAGATTCTGGGCTTTTTCTGGTTTGGATCACGTAGTAATGTGGTACCACACTGAAATAGTCGATTAAACCTGGTTTCGATCAATATTTTAGAGGATAACGCAAGTTATGTCTGAGATAGGTCCGGGATTTGCCCTCGTCAGGCTCATACTTTCGCATTCTTCACATACTTGTTGTACAGATCCTGGGTTTTTTTCTGGTTTGGAGCACATTGTAATGTGGTACCACACTGAAACATTCAATAGAACCTGGTCTTGATAAATATTTTAGAGGATATCGGATGTTAGGTCTGGGTTAGGTCTAGGATTTGCCCTAATCGGGCTCATAATTTCGCATATTTCTCATACTTCATGACTAGATTCTGGGCTTTTTCTGGATTGTCTCACGTAGTAATGTGGTACCACCCTGAAACAGTAAATTAAACCCCGTTTCGATCAATATTTTAGAGGATAACGCAAGTTAGGTCTGGGATAGGTCCGGGATTTGCCCTCATCAGACACATACTTTCGCATTCTTCAGATACTTGTTGAACGGATCCTGGGTTTTTTCTGGTTTGGATCACGTAGTAATGTGGTACCACACTGAAACAGTCGATTAAACCTGCTTTCGATCAATATTTTAGAGAATAACTCATGTTAGGCCTAGGTTAGGTCTGGGATTTGCTCTGATCAGGCTCGTACTTTCGCATATTTCTCATACTTGATGGCCAGATTCTGTGCTTTTTCTGGTTTGGATCCCGTAGTAATGTGGTACCACACTGAAACAGTCCATTAAACCTGGTTTCGATCAATATTTTAGAGGATAACGCATGTTATGTCTAGGTTAGGCCTGGGATTTGCCCTCATCAGACACATACCTTCGCATTTTCCACATACTTGTTGAACAGTTCCTGGGTTTTTTCTGGTTTGGATCACGTAGTAATGTGGTACCACACTGAAACATTCAATTAAAACTGGTCTTGATAAATATTTTTGAGGGTAACGCATGTTATGTCTAGGTTAGGCCTGGGATTTGACCTCATCAGACACATACGTTCGCAATATCCACATACTTGTTGAACAGATCCTGGGTATTTTTCTGGTTTGGATCACGTAGTAATGTGGTACCCCACTGCAACAGTCCATTAAACCTGGTTTCGATCAATATTTTGGAGAATAACTCATGTTAGGCCTAGGTTAGGACTGGGATTTGCTCTGATCAGGCTCGTACTTTCGCATATTTCTCATACTTGATGGCCAGATTCTGTGCTTTTTCTGGTTTGGATCCCGTAGTAATGTGGTACCACACTGGAACAGTCCATTAATCCTGGTTTCGATCAATATTTTAGAAAATAACGCATGTTAGGTCTTGGTTAGGTCTGGGATTTGCTCTCATCAGGCTCGTACTTTCGCATATGTCTCATACTTGATGGCCAGATTCTGTGCTTTTTCTGGTTTGGATCCCGTAGTAATGTGGTACCACACTGAAACAGTCCATTAAACCTGGTTTCAATCAATATTTTAGAGGATAACGCATGTTACGGCTGGGATAGTTCTGGGATTTGCCCTCATCGGGCTCATAGTTCCGCGTTTTTCACATACTTCTTGAACAGACCCCGGGTTTTTTTTAGTTTGGATCACGTAGTAAGGTGGTACCACACTGAGACATTCAATTAAACCTGGTTTTGATAAATATTTTAAAGGATAACGCATGTTAGGTCTGGGTTAGGTCTAGGATTTGCCCTCATCAGACTCATACTTTCGCATATTTCTCATACTTGATGGCTAGATCCAGGGCTTTTTCTGGATTGGATCACGTAGTAATGTGGTACCACACAGAAACAGTCGATTAAACCTGGTTTCGATCAATATCTTAGATGATAACGCTAGTAATGTCTGGGATAGGTCTGGGATTTGCCCTCGTTAGGCTCATGCTATCGCATTCTTCACATACTTGTTGTAAAGATCCTGGGTTTTTTTCTGGTTTGGATCACGTAGTAATGTGGTACCACACTGAAACAATCAATTAAACCTGGTCTTGATAAATATTTCAGAGGATAACGCATGGAAGGTCTGGGTTAGGTCTAGGATTTGCCCTAATCAGGCTCATAATTTCGCATATTTCTCATACTTCATGGCTAGATCCTGGACTTTTTCTGGATTGGATCACGTAGTAATGTGGTACCACACTGAAACATTCAATTAAACCTAGTCTTGATAAATATTTCAGAGGATAACGCATGTTAGGTCTGGGTTAGGTCTAGGATTTGCACTAATCTGGCTCTTAATTCCGCATATTTCTCATACTTCATGGCTAGATCCTGTACTTTTTCTGGATTGGATCACGTAGTAATGTGGTAGCACACTGAAACAGTAAATGAAACTCAGCTTCGATCGATATTTTAGAGGATATCGCATGTTAGGTCTGGGTTAGGCCTGGGATTTGCCCTCATCAGACACATACTTTCGCATTTTCCACATACTTGTTGAACAGATCCCTGGCTTTTTCTGGTTTGGATCACGTTCTAAAGTGGTACCACACTGAAACAGTCGATTAATCCTGATCTCGATCAACAATTTATAGGATAACGCCGGGTAGGTCACGGATAGGTGTGGGATTTGCCCTCATCAGGCTCATACTGTCGCATATTCCTCATACTTGTTAGCCAGATCCATTGCTTTTTCTGGTTTGGATCACGTGGTAATGTGGTATCACACTGAAACAGTCCATGAAACCTGGATTCGATCAATATTTTAGAGGATAACGCATGTTAGGTCTAGGTTAGGCCTGGGATTTGCCCTCATCAGACTCATACTTTCGCATATTTCACATACCTGTTGAACAGATCCCTGGCTCTTTCTGGTTTGGATCACGTAGTAAGGTGGTACCACACTGAAACAGTCCATTAAACCTGGTCTCGTTCAACATTTTACAGGATAACGCCGGTTAGGACACGGTTAGGTGTGGGATTTGCCCTCATCAGGCTCATACTGTCGCATATTTCTCATACTTGTTAGCCAGATCCATTGCTTTTTCTGGTTTGGATCACGTCGTAATGTGGTATCACACTGAAACAGTCCATGAAACCTGGTTTCGATCAATATTTTAGAGGATAACGCATGTTATGCCTAGGTTAGGCCTGGGATTTGCCCTAATCAGACACATACTTTCGCATTCTACACATACTTGTTGAACAGATCCTGGGTTTTTTCGGGTTTGTATCACGTAGTAATGTGGTACCACACTGAAACAGTCCATTAAACCTGGTTTCGATCAATATCTTAGAGAATAACTCATGTTAGGTCTAGGTAAGGTCTGGGATTTGCTCTCATCAGGCTCGTATTTTCGCATATTTCTCATACTTGATTACCAGATTCCGGGCTTTTTCTGGTTTGGATCACGTAGTAATGTGGTACCACACTGAAGCAGTCAATTAAACCTGGTTTCGATCAATATTTTGGAGGATAACGCAGGTTGTGTCTGGGATAGGTCCGGGATTTGCCCTCGTCAGGCTCATACTTTCGCATTCTTCACATACTAGTTGGCCCGATCCCGGGCTTTTCCTGGTTTGGATCATGTGGTAATGTGGTATCACACTGATACAGCCCATTAAACCTGGTTTCGATGAATAGTTTAGAGGATAACTCATGCTAGGTCAAGGTTAGTCCTGGGATTTGGCCTCATCAGACTCATACTTTCGCATATTTCGCATACTTGTTGGCCAGATCCTGGGTTTTTTTCTGGTCTGGATCACGTAGTAATGTGGTACCACGCTGAATCAGTCCATTAAACCTGGTTTCGATCAATATTTTAGAACTTCGCGCATGTTAGGTCTTGGTTAGGTCTGGGATTTGCTCTCATCAGGCTCGTACGTTCGCATATTTCTCATATTTGATGGCCAGATTCTGGGCTTTCACTGGTCTGGATCACGTAGTAACGTGGTACCACACTGAGACAGTCCATTAAACCTGGTTTCGATCAATATTTTTGAGGATAACATATGCTAGGTCTGGATAAGGTCTGGGATTTGCTCTCATCAGGGTCATACTTTCGCATATTTCTCATTCTTGTTGGCCAGATACTGGGCTCCCACTGGTTTGGATCACGTAGTAATGTGATACCACACTGAAACAGTCAATTAAACCTGGTCTTGATAAATATTTTAGAGGATAACGCATGTTAGGTCTGGGTTAGGTCTAGGATTTGCACTCATCAGGCTCATACTGACGCATATTTCTCATACTTGTTAGCCCGATCCATTGCTTTTTCTGGTTTGGATCATGTCGTAATGTGGTATCACACTGAAACAGTCCATGAAACCTGGTTTCGATCAGTATTTTAGAGGATAACGCATGTTATGTCTGGGAAAGGTCTGGGATTTGCCCTCGTCAGGCTCATACGTTCGCATTTTTCACATACTTGATGTAAAGATCCCTGGCTTTTTCTGGTTTGGATCACGTTCTAAAGTGGTACCACACTGAAACAGTCGATTAATCCTGATATCGATCAACATTTTATAGGATAACGCCGGGTAGGTCACGGATAGGTGTGGGATTTGCCCTCATCAGGCTCATACTGTCGCATATTCCTCATACTTGTTAGCCAGATCCATTGCTTTTTCTGGTTTGGATCACGTGGTAATGTGGTATCACACTGAAACAGTCCATGAAACCTGGATTCGATCAATATTTTAGAGGATAACGCAGGTTATGTCTGGGATAGGTCCGGGATTTGCCCTCGTCAGGCTCATACTTTCGCATTCTTCACATACTAGTTGGCCCGATCCCGGGCTTTTCCTGGTTTGGATCATGTGGTAATGTGGTATCACACTGATACAGCCCATTAAACCTGGTTTCGATGAATAGTTTAGAGGATAACTCATGCTAGGTCAAGGTTAGTCCTGGGATTTGGCCTCATCAGACTCATACTTTCGCATATTTCGCATACTTGTTGGCCAGATCCTGGGTTTTTTTCTGGTCTGGATCACGTAGTAATGTGGTACCACGCTGAATCAGTCCATTAAACCTGGTTTCGATCAATATTTTAGAACTTCGCGCATGTCAGGTCTTGGTTAGGTCTGGGATTTGCTCTCATCAGGCTCGTACGTTCGCATATTTCTCATATTTGATGGCCAGATTCTGGGCTTTCACTGGTCTGGATCACGTAGTAACGTGGTACCACACTGAGACAGTCCATTAAACCTGGTTTCGATCAATATTTTTGAGGATAACATATGCTAGGTCTGGATAAGGTCTGGGATTTGCTCTCATCAGGGTCATACTTTCGCATATTTCTCATTCTTGTTGGCCAGATACTGGGCTCCCACTGGTTTGGATCACGTAGTAATGTGATACCACACTGAAACAGTCAATTAAACCTGGTCTTGATAAATATTTTAGAGGATAACGCATGTTAGGTCTGGGTTAGGTCTAGGATTTGCACTCATCAGGCTCATACTGTCGCATATTCCTCATACTTGTTAGCCAGATCCATTGCTTTTTCTGGTTTGGATCACGTGGTAATGTGGTATCTCACTGAAACAGTCCATGAAACCTGGATTCGATCAATATTTTAGAGGATAACGCATGTTAGGTCTAGGTTAGGCCTGGGATTTGCCCTCATCAGACTCATACTTTCGCATGTTTCACATACCTGTTGAACAGATCCCTGGCTTTTTCTGGTTTGGATCACGTAGTAAGGTGGTACCACACTGAAACAGTCCATTAAACCTGGTTTCGATCAATATTTTGGAGAATAACGCATGTTAGGTCTTGGTTAGGTCTGGGATTTGCTCTCATCAGGGTCATACATTCGAGTTTTTCACATTCTTGTTGAACAGATCCCTGGCTTATTCTGGTTTGGATCACGTACTAATGTGGTACCACACTGAAACAGTCCATTAAAGCTGCTTTCGATCAATATTTTAGAGGATAACGCATATTAGGTATAGGTTAGGCCTGGGATTTGCGCTCATCAGACTCATACTTTCGCATACTTCACATACTTTTTGAACAGATCCCTGGCTATTTCTGGTTTGGATCACGTAGTAAAGTGGTACCACACTGAAACAGTCGATTAATCCTGGTCTCGTTCAACATTTTATAGGATAACGCCGGTTAGGACACGGTTAGGTGTCGGATTTACCCTCATCAGGCTCATACTGTCGTATATTTCTCATACTTGTTAGCCAGATCCATTGCTTTTTCTGGTTTGGATCACGTACAGTGTACTGTGGTATCACACTGAAACAGTCCATGAAACCTGGTTTCTATCAGTATTTTAGAGGATAACGCATGTTAGGTCTAGGTCAGGCCTGGGATTTGCCCTCATCAGTCTCATACTATCGCATATTTTAAATACTTGTTGAACAGATCCCTGGCTTTTTCTGGTTTGGATCACGTAGTATAGTGGTACCACACTGAAACAGTCGATTAATCCTGGACTCGATCAACATTCTATAGGATAACGCCGGTTAGGACACGGATAGGTGTCGGATTTGCCCTCATCAGGCTCATACTGTCGCATATTTCTCATACTTGTTAGCCAGATCCATTGCTTTTTCTGGTTTGGATCACGTGGTAATGTGGTATCACACTGAAACAGTCCATGAAACCTGGTTTCGACCAATATTTTAGAGGATAACGCATGTTAGGTCTAGGTTACGCCTGCGATTTTCCCTCATCAGACTCATACTTTCGCATTCCTCACATACTTGTTGAACGGATCCTGGGTTTTTTCTGGTTAGGATCACGATGTAATGTGGTACCACACTGAAACAGTCCATTAAACCTGGTTTTGATCAATATTTTAGATGATAACGCATGTTAGGTCTGGGATAGGTCTGGGATCTGCCCTCATCAGACTCATACCTTCGCATTCTTCACATGCTTGTTGAACAGATCCTGGGTTTTTCTGGTTTGGATCACGTAGTAATGTGGTACCACACTGAAACATTCAATTAAACCTGGTCTTGATAAATATTTTAGAGGATAACGCATGTTAGGTCTGGGATAGGTCTGGGATTTGCCCTCATCAGGCTCATAGTTTCGCATTATTTCTCAAACTTGTTGGCCAGATTCTGTGCTTTCACTGGTTTGGATCACGTAGTGATGTTGTACCGCCCTATAGCAGTCAATTCAACCTGGTCTCGATAAATATTTTAGATGATAGCTCATGTTAGGTCTCGGTTAGGCCTGGGATTTGCACTCATCGGGCTCATACTTTCGCATATTTCTCATACTTGTTGGCCAGATCCTGGGTTTTTTTCTGGTCTGGATCACGTAGTAATGTGGTACCACACTGAAACAGTCCATTAAACCTGGTTTCGATCAATATTTTAGATGATAACGCATGTTAGGTCTAGGTTAGGCCTGGGATTTGCCTTCATCAGACTCATACTTTCGCATTCTTCACATACTTGTTGAACAGATCCTGGGTTATTTCAGGTTTGGATCAGGTAGTAATGTGGTACCACACTGAAACAGTCGATTAAACCTGGACACGATCAACATTTTAGAGGTTAACGCATGTTAGGTCTGGGTTAGGTCCAGGATTTGCCCGCATCAGGCTCATACCTTCGCATTCCTCACATACTTGTTGAACGGATCCTGGGTTTTTTCTGGTTAGGATCACGTAGTAACGTGGTACCACACTGAAACAGTCCATTAAACCTGGTTTTGATAAATATTTTAGGGGATAACGCATGTTAGGTCTGGGATAGGTCTAGGATTTGCCCTTATCAGGCTCATACTGTCGCATATTTCTCATACTTGTTAGCCAGATCCTGGGTTTTTCTGGTTAGGATCACGTAGTAATGTGGTACCACACTGAAACAGTACATTAAACCTGGTTTTGATCAGTATTTTAGATGATAACGCATGTTAGGTCTGGGATAGGTCTGGGATCTGCCCTCATCAGACTCATACCTTCGCAATCTTCACATGCTTGTGGAAACAGATCCTGGGTTTTTCTGGTTTGGATCACGTAGTAATGTGGTACCACACTGAAACATTCAATTAAATCTGGTCTTGATAAATATTTTAGAGGATAACGCATGTTAGGTCTGGGATAGGTCTAGGATTTGCCCTCGTCAGGCACGTACTTTCGCATATTTCTCAAACTTGATGGCCAGATTCTGGGCTTTCACTGGTCTGGATCACGTAGTAACGTGGTACCACACTGAAACAGTCCATTAAACCTGGTTTCGATCAATATTTTTGAGGATAACTCATGTTAGGTCTGGATAAGATCTGGGATTTGCTCTCATCAGGCTCATACTGTCGCATATTTCTCATACTTGTTAGCCAGATTCATTGCTTTTTCTGGTTTGGATCACGTGGTAATGTGGTATCACACTGAAACAGTCCATGAAACGTGGTTTCGATCAATATTTTAGAGGACAACGCATGTTAGGTCTGGGTTCGGCCTAGGATTTGCCCTCATCAGGCTCTTACTGTCGCATATTTCTCATACTTCTTAGCCAGATCCATTGCTTTTTCTGATTTGGATCACGTGGTAATGTGGTATCACACTGAAACAGTCCATGAAACCTGGTTTCGATCAGTATTTTAGAGGATAACGCATGTTAGGTCTAGGTTAGGCCTGGGATTTGCCCTCATCAGGCTCATACTATCGCATATTTTACATACTTGTTGAACAGATCCCTGGCTTTTTCTGGTTTGGATCACGTAGTATAGTGGTACCACACTGAAACAGTCGATTAATCCTGGTCACGATCAACATTTTATAGGATAACGCCGGTTAGGACACGGATAGGTGTGGGATTTGGCCTCATCAGGCTCATACTGTCGCATATTTCTCATACTTGCTAGCCAGATCCATTGCTTTCTCTGGTTTGGATCACGTGGTAATGTGGTATCACACTGAAACAGTCCATGAAACCTGGTTTCGACCAATATTTTAGAGGATAACGCATGTTATGTCTGGGAAAGGTCTGGGATTTGCCCTCGTCAGGCTCATACGTTCGCATTATTCACATACTTGTTGTAAAGATCCCTGGCTTTTTCTGGTTTGGATCACGTTCTAAAGTGGTACCACACTGAAACAGTCGATTAATCATGGTCTCGATCAACATTTTATAGGATAACGCCGGGTAGGACACGGATAGGTGTGGGATTTGCCCTCATTAGGCTCATACTGTCGCATATTTCTCATACTTGTTAGCCAGATCCATTGCTTTTTCTGGTTTGGATCACGTGGTAATGTGGTATCACACTGAAACAGTCCATGAAACCTGGATTCGATCAATATTTTAGAGGATAACGCATGTTAGGTCTAGGTTAGGCCTGGGATTTGCCCTCATCAGATTCATACTTTCGCATATTTCACATACCTGTTGAACAGATCCCTGGCTTTTTCTGGTTTGGATCACGTAGTAAGGTGGTACCACACTGAAACAGTCCATTAAACCTGGTCTCGATAAATATTTTAGATTGTAACTCATGTTAGGTCATGGTTAGGCCTGGGATTTGCACTCATCGGACTCATACTTTCGCATATTTCTCATACTTGTTGGCCAGATCCTGGGTTTTTTTCTGGTCTGGATCACGTAGTAATGAGGTACCACACTGAAACAGTCCATTAAACCTGGTTTCGATCAATATTTTAGATGATAACGCATGTTAGGTCTAGGTTAGGTGTGGGATTTGCACTCATCAGGCTCATACTTTCGCATATTTCTCATACCTGTTGGCCAGATACATTGCTTTTTCTGGATTGGATCACATACTGATGTAGTACCACACTGAAACAGTCAATTATACCTGGTCTCGATCAATATTTTAGAGGATAACGCTTGTTAGGTCTTGGTTAGGTCTGGGATTTGCTCCCATCAGGCTCGTACGTTCGCATATTTCTCAAACTTGATGGCCAGATTCTGGGTTTTCACTAGTCTGGATCACGTAGTAACGTGGTACCAGACTGAAGCAGTCCATTAAACCTGGTTTCGATCAATATTTTAGGATAACGCATGTTAGGTCTGGATAAGATCAGGGATTTGCTCTCATCTGGCTCATACTGTCGCATATTTCTCATACTTGTTAGCCAGATCCATTGCTTTTTCTGGTTTGGTTCACGTGGTAATGTGGTATCACACTGAAACAGTCCATGAAACCTGGTTTCGATCAGTATTTTAGAGGATAACGAATGTTAGGTCTAGGTTAGGCCTGGGATTTGCCCTCATCAGACTCATACTTTCGCATATATCACATAATTGTTGAACAGATCCCTGGCTTTTTCTGGTTTGGATCACGTAGTAAAGTGGTACCACACTGAAACGGTCGATTAATCCTGGTCTCGTTCAACATTTTATAGGATATCGCCGGTTAGGACACGGTTAGGTGTGGGATTTGCCCTCATCAGGCTCATACTGTCGCATATTTCTCATACTTGTTAGCCAGATCCATTGCTTCTTCTGGTTTGGATCACGTGTTAATGTGGTATCACACTGAAACAGTCCATGAAACCTGGTTTCGACCAATATTTTAGAGGATAACGCATGTTACGTCTGGGAAAGGTCTGGGATTTGCCCTCGCCAGGCTCATACGTTCGCATTTTTCACATACTTGTTGTAAAGATCCCTGGCTTTTTCTTTTTTGGATCACGTTGTAAAGTGGTACCACACTGAAACAGTCGATTAATCCTGGTCTCGATCAACATTTTAAAGGATAACGCCGGTTAGGACACGGTTATGTGTGGGATTTGCCCTCATCAGGCTCATACTGTCGCATATTTCTCATACTTGCAAGCCAGATCCATTGCTTCTTCTGGTCTGGATCACGTGGTAATGTGGTATCACACTGAAACAGAACATGAAACCTGGTTTCGATCAGTATTTTAGAGGATAACGCATCTTAGGTATAGGTTAGGCCTGGGATTTGCCCTCATCAGACTCACACTTTTGCATACTTTACATACTTGTTGAACAGATCCCTGGCTTTTTCTGGTTTGGATCACGTAGTAAAGTGGTACCACACTGAAACGGTCGATTAATCCTGGTCTCGTTCAACATTTTATAGGATATCGCCGGTTAGGACACGGTTAGGTGTGGGATTTGCCCTCATCAGGCTCATACTGTCGCATATTTCTCATACTTGTTAGCCAGATCCATTGCTTCTTCTGGTCTGGATCACGTGGTAATGTGGTATCACACTGAAACAGAACATGAAACCTGGTTTCGATCAGTATTTTAGAGGATAACGCATCTTAGGTATAGGTTAGGCCTGGGATTTGCCCTCATCAGACTCATACTTTTGCATACTTTACATACTTGTTGAACAGATCCCTGGCTTTTTCTGGTTTGGATCACGTAGTAAAGTGGTACCACACTGAAACAGTCCATGAAACCTGGTTCCGACCAATATTTTAGAGGATAACGCATGTTATGTCTGGGAAAGGTCTGGGATTTGCCCTCGTCAGGCTCGTACTTTGGCATTCTTCACATACTTGTTGAACAGATCCTGGGTTACTTCTGGTTTGGATCAGGTAGTAATGTGGTACCACACTGAAACAGTCGATTAATCCTGGTCTCGTTCAACATTTTACAGGATAACGCCGGTTAGGACACGGTTAGGTGTGGGATTTGCCTTCATCAGGCTCATACTGTCGCATATTTCCCATACTTGTTAGCCAGATCCATTGCTTTTTCTGGTTTGGAGCACATGGTAATGTGGTATCACACTGAAACAGTCCATGAAACCTGGTTCCGACCAATATTTTAGAGGATAACGCATGTTATGTCTGGGATAGGTCTGGGATTTGCACTCGTCAGGCTCGTACTTTCGCATTCTTCACATACTTGTTGAACAGATCCTGGGTTACTTCTGGTTTGGATCAGGTAGTAATGTGGTACCACACTGAAACAGTCGATTAATCCTGGTCTCGTGCAACATTTTACAGGATAACGCCGGTTAGGACACGGTTAGGTGTGGGATTTGCCTTCATCAGGCTCATACTGTCGCATATTTCTCATACTTGTTAGCCAGATCCATTGCTTTTTCTGGTTTGCATCACGTGGTAATGTGGTATCACACTGAAACAGTCCATGAAACCTGGTTTCGATCAATATTTTAGAGGACAACGCATGTTAGGTCTGGGTTCGGTCTAGGATTTGCTCTCATCAGGCTCATACTGTCGCATATTTCTCATACCTGTTAGCCAGATCCATTGCTTTTTCAGATTTGGATCACGTGGTAATGTGGTATCACACTGAAACAGTCCATGAAACCTGGTTTCGATCAGTATTTTAGAGGATAACGCATGTTAGGTCTAGGTTTGGCCTGGGATTTGCCCTCATCAGACTCATACTATCGCATATTTTACATACTTGTTCAACAGATCCCTGGCTTTTTCTGGTTTGGATCACGTAGTATAGTGGTACCACACTGAAACAGTCGATTAATCCTGGTCTCGATCAACATTTTATAGGATAACGCCGGTTAGGACACGGATAGGTGTGGGATTTGGCCTCATGAGGCTCATACTGTCGCATATTTCTCATACTTGTTAGCCAGATCCATTGCTTTCTCTGGTTTGGATCACGTGGTAATGTGGTATCACACTGAAACAGTCCATTAAACCTGGTTTCGACCAATATTTTAGAGGATAACGCATGTTATGTCTGGGAAAGGTCTGGGATTTGCCCTCGTCAGGCTCATACGTTCGCATTTTTCACATACTTGTTGTAAAGATCCCTGGCTTTTTCTGGTTTGGATCACGTTCTAAAGTGGTACCACACTGAAACAGTCGATTACTCCTGGTCTCGATCAACATTTTATAGGATAACGCCGGGTAGGACACGGATAGGTGAGGGATTTGCCCTCATCAGGCTCATACTGTCGCATATTTCTCATACTTGTTAGCCAGATCCATTGCTTTTTCTGGTTTGGATCACGTGGTAATGTGGTATCACACTGAAACAGTCCATGAAACCTGGATTCGATTAATATTTTAGAGGATAACGCATGTTAGGTCTAGGTTAGGCCTGGGATTTGCCCTCATCAGACTCATACTTTCGCATATTTCACATACCTGTTGAACAGATCCCTGGCTTTTTCTGGTTTGGATCACGTAGTAAGGTGGTACCACACTGAAACAGTCCATTAAACCTGGTTTTGATCAATATTTTAGATGATAACGCATGTTAGGTCTGGGATAGGTCTGGGATCTGCCCTCATCGGGCTCATACTTCCGCATATTTCTCATACTTGTTGGCCAGATACGGGGCTTTCTCTGGTCTGGATCACGTAGTAAAGTGGTACCATACTGAAACAGTCCATTAAACCTGGTTTCGATCAATATTCTAGAGAATAACGCATGTTAGGTCTTGGTTAGGTCTGGGGTTTGCTCTCATCAGGCTCGTACGTTCGCATATTTCTCAAACTTGATGGCCAGATTCTGGGTTTTCACTGGTCTGGATCACGTAGTAACGTGGTACCACACTGAAACAGTCCATTAAACCTGGTTTCGATCAATATTTTAGGATAACGCATGTTAGGTCTGGATAAGATCAGGGATTTACTCTCATCAGGCTCATACTGTCGCATATTTCTCATACTTGTTGGCCAGATCCTGGTTTTTTTTCTGGTCTGGATAACGTAGTAATGTGGTACTACACTGAAACAGTCCATTAAACCCGGTTTCGATCAATATTTTAGATGATAACGCATGTTAGGTCTAGGTTAGGCCTGGGATTTGCCCTCATCAGACTCATACTATCGCATATTTTACATACTTGTTGAACAGATCCCTGGCTTTTTCTGGTTTGGATCACGTAGTATAGTGGTACCACATAGAAACAGTCCATTAAACCTGGTTTCGATCAATATTTTAGAGAATAACGCATGTTAGGTATAGGTTAGGCCTGGGATTTGCCCTCATCAGACTCATACTTTCGCATACATCACATACTTGTTGAACAGATCCCTGGCTTTTTCTGGTTTGGATCACGTAGTAAAGTGGTACCACACTGAAACAGTCGATTAATCCTGGTCTCGTTCAACATTTTATAGGATAACGCCGGTTAGGACACGGTTAGGTGTCGGATTTGCCCTCATCAGGCTCATACTGTCGCATATTTCTCATACTTGTTAGCCAGATCCATTGCTTTTTCTGGTTTGGATCACGTACTGTGTACTGTGGTATCACACTGAAACAGTCAATGAAACCTGGTTTCGACAAATATTTTAGAGGATAACGCATTTTATGTTTGGGATAGGTCTGGGATTTGCCCTCGTCAGGCTCATACGTTCGCATTTTTCACATAATTGTTGTACAGATCCCTAGCTTTTTCTGGTTTGGATCACGTAGTAAAGCGGTACCACACTGAAACAGTCGATTAAACCTGGTTTCGATCAATGTTTTAGATGATAACGCATGTTAGGTCTGGGATAGGTCTGGGATCTGCCCTCATCTGACTCATACCTTCGCATTCTTCACATGCTTGTTGAACAGATCCTGGGTTTTTCTGGTTTGGATCACGTAGTAATGTGGTACCACACTGAAACAGTCCATTAAACCTGGTTTTGATCAATATTTTAGATGATAACGCATGTTAGGTCTGGGATAGGTCTGGGATTTGCCCGCATCAGGCTCATAGTTTCGCATATTTCTCAAACTTGTTGGCCAGATTCTGTGCTTTCACTGGTTTGGATCACGTAGTAATGTTGTACCGCCCTGAAACAGTCAATTCAACCTGGTCTCGATAAATATTTTAGATGATAACGCATGTTAGGTCTAGGTTAGGCCTGGGATTTGCCCTCAACAGACTCATACTTTCGTATATTTGTCATACCTGTTGGCCAGATACGTTGCATTTTCTGGATTGGATCACATACTGATGTAGTACCACACGGAAACAGTCCATTATACCTGGTCTCGATCAATATTTTAGAAGGTAACGCATGTTAGGTCTGGGTTAGGGCTAGGATTTGCCCTCATCAGACACATACTTTCGCATTGTTCACATACTTGTTGAACAGATCCCTGGCTTTTTCTGGTTTGGATCACGTAGTAATGTGATACCACTCTGAAACAGTCGATTAAACCTGGTTTCGATCAATGTTTTAGATGATAACGCATGTTAGGTCTGGGATAGGTCTGGGATCTGCCCTCATCAGACTCATACCTTCGCAATCTTCACATGCTTATTGAAGAGATCCTGGGTTTTTTCTGGTTTGGATCACGTACTAATGTGATACCACACTGATACTGTCCATTAAACCTGGTTTCGATCAATATTTTAGAGGATAACGCATCTTAGGTCTGGGATAGGTCTGGGATTTGCCCTCATTAGGCTCATAGTTTCGCGTTTTTCACATACTTGTTGAACAGATCCTGGGTTTTTCTGGTTTGGATCACGTAGTACTGTGGTACCACACTGAAACAGTCAATAAAAGCTGGTTCCGAGTAATAGTTTGCAGGATAACGCTGGTTACGTTTGGGTTAGTTCTGGTATTAGCAATCATCTGGCTCGTACTTTCGCATTTTTCGCATACTTGTTGGCCAGGTCCTGGCCTTTTTTTGGCTTGGACCACGTAGTAATGTGGTACCACACCGCAACAATCAGTTAAACCTGGTTGCGATTAATATTTTTGAGGATAACGCCGGTTATGTCTGGGTTAGTTCTGGTATTTCCAACCATCTGGCTCGAACTTTCGCATTTTTCACATACTTGTCCGGCAGATCCTGGGATTTTTGTGGCTTGGATCCCGTTGTAATGTGGTTCCACACTGAAACAGTCAATTAAACCTAGTTGCGATTAATATTTTAGGGGATAACGCCGGTTATGTCTCGGTTAGGTCTGGTATTTGCCCTCATCTGGCTCGTACTTTCGCATTTTTCGCATACTTGTCGGCCAGATCTTGGCCTTTTTCTGGCTTGGACCACGTAGTAATGTGGTACCACACTGAAACAGTCAATTAAACCCGGGTCCGATTAATATCTTAGAGGATGACGCCGCTTATGTCTGGGTTAGGTCTGGTATTTGCCCTCATCTGGCTCGTACCTTCGCACTTTTCGCATACTTGTTGGCCAGATTCTGGGTTTTTTCTGGTTTGGATCCCGTAGTAATGTGGTTCCACACCGAAACAGTCAATTAAACCTGCTTGCGATTAATATTTTAGAGGATAACGCCGGTTATGTCTGGGTTACGTCTAGTATTTGCCCTCATGTGTCTCATACTTTCGCGTTTTTCGCATACTTGTTGTCCAGATCCTGGGCATTTTCTCGTTTGGATCACGTAGTAATGTGGTACCACACTGAAACAGTCAATTAAACCTGGTTGCGAATAATATTTTAGAGGATAACGCTGGTTATGTCTGGGATAGTTCTGGTATTTGCAATCACCTGGCTCATACTTTCGCATTTTTCGCATGCTTGTTTGCCAGATCCTGCGTTTTTTCTGGTTTGGATCTCGTACCAATGTGGTACCACACTGAAACAGTCAATTAAAGCTGGTTCCGATTAGTATTTTAGAGGATAACGCTGGTTATGTCTGTGTTAGTTCTGGTATTTACAATGATCTGGCACATACTTTCGCGTTTTTCGCATACTTGTTGGCTAGATCCTGGGTTTTTTCTGGTTTGGATCCCGTAGTAATGTGGTACCACACTGAGACAGTAAATAAAAGCTGGTTCCGATTAGAATTTTAGAGGATAACGCTGGTTATGTCTGTGTTAGTTCTGGTATTTGCAATCATGTGGCTCGTACTTTCGCGTTTTTCGCATACTTGTTGGCCAGATCCTGGCCTTTTTCTGGTTTGGATCACGTAGTAATGTGGTACCACACTGAAACAGTCAATAGAAGCTGGTTCCGCTTAGCATTTTAGAGGATAACGCTGGTTAAGCCTGGGTTAGTTCTGGTATTTGCAATCATCAGGCTCATACTTTCGCGTTTTTCGCATACTTGTTGGCCAGATCCTGGGTTTTTCTGGTTTGGATCCCGTAGTAGTGAGATTCCACAACGAAACAGTCAATTAAACTGGTTGCGATTAATATTTTAGAGGATGACGCCGGTTATGCCTCGGGTATGTCTGGGATTTGTCTTCATCTGGCTCGTACTTTCGCGTTTTTCGCATACTTGTTGGGCAGATCCTGGGTTTTTTCTGGTTTGGATCATGTAGTACTGTGGTACCACACTGAAACAGTCAATAAAAGCTGGTTCCGATTAATAGTTTGCAGGATAACGCTGGTTACGTTTGGGTTAGTTCTGGTATTAGCAATCATCTGGCTCGTACCTTCGCATTTTTCGCATACTTGTTGGCCAGATCCTGGCCTTTTTCTGGCGTGGATCGCGTAGTAATGCGGTACCACACCGAAACAGTCAATCAAACCTGGTTGCGATTAATATTTTAGAGGATAACGCCGCATATGTCTCGGTTAGGTCTGGAATTTGCAATCATCTGGCTCGTACTTTCGCATTTTTCGCATACTTTTTGGCCAGATCCTGGCCTTTTTCTGGCTTAGACCACGTAGTAATGTGGTACCACACCGGAACAGTCAATTAAACTTGGTTGCGAATAATATTTTAGAGGATAACGGTGGTTATGACTGGGTTAGTTCTAATATTTCCAATCATGTGGCTCATACTTTCGCGTTTTTCGCATACTTGTTGGCAAGATCCCGGCCATTTTCTGGCTTTGACATGGCAGTAATGTGGTACCACACTGAAACAGTCAATAAAAGCTGGTTCCGATTAATAGTTTGGAGGATAACGCTGGTTACGTTTGGGTTAGTTCTAGTATTAGCAATCATCTGGCTCGTTCATTCGCATTTTTCGCATACTTGTTAGGCAGGTCCTGGCCTTTTTTTGGCTTGGACCACGTAGTAATGTGGTACCACACCGCGACAGTCAGTTAAACCTGGTTGCGATTAATATTTTTGAGGATAACGCCGGTTATGTCTGGGTTAGTTCTGGTATTTCCAACCATCTGGCTCGAACTTTCGCATTTTTCGCATACTTGTCCGGCAGATCCTGGGATTTTTGTGGCTTGGATCCCGTTGTAATGTGGTTCCACACTGAAACAGTCAATTAAACCTGGTTGCGATTAATATTTTAGAGGATAACGCCGGTTATGTCTCGGTTAGGTCTGGTATTTGCCCTCATCTGGCTCGTACTTTCGCATTTTTCGCATACTTGTCGGCCAGATCTTGGCCTTTTTCTGGCTTGGACCACGTAGTAATGTGGTACCACACTGAAACAGTCAATTAAACCCGGGTCCGATTAATATCTTAGAGGATGACGCCGCTTATGTCTGGGTTAGGTCTGGTATTTGCCCTCATCTGGCTCGTACTTTCGCACTTTTCGCATACTTGTTGGCCAGATTCTGGGTTTTTTCTGGTTTGGATCCCGTAGTAATGTGGTTCCACACCGAAACAGTCAATTAAACCTGGTTGCGAATAATATTTTAGAGGATAACGCTGGTTATGTCTGGGATAGTTCTGGTATTTGCAATCATCTGGCTCATACTTTCGCATTTTTCGCATACTTGTTTGCCAGATTCTGGGTTTTTTCTGGTTTGGATCCCGTAGTAATGTGGTACCACACTGAAACAGTCAATTAAACCTGGTTGCGATTAATATTTTAGAGGATAACGCCGGTTATGTCTGGGTTAGGTCTGGGATTTGCCCTCATCTGGCTCGTACTTTCGCGTTTTTCGCATACTTGTTGGCCAGATCCTGAGTTTTTTCTTGTTTGGATCCCGTACCAATGTGGTACCACACTGAAACAGTCAATAGAAGCTAGTTCCGATAAGCATTTTAGAGGATAACGCTGGTTATGTCTGGGTTAGTTCTGGTATTTGCTATCATCTGGCACATACCTTCGAGTTTTTCGCATACTTGTTGGCCAGATCCTGGCCTTTTTCTGGTTTGGATCACGTAGTAATGTGGTACCACACTGAAACAGTCAATAGAAGCTGGTTCCGAAAAGTATTTGAGAGGATAAAGCTGGTTATGCCTGGGTTAGTTCTGGTATTTGCAATCACCAGGCTCATACTTTCGTGTTTTTCGCATACTTGTTGGCCAGATCCTGGGTTTTTTCTACTTTGGATCCCGTAGTAGTGAGATTCCACAACGAAACAGTCAATTAAACTGGTTGCGATTAATATCTTAGAGGATGACGCCGCTTATGTCTGGGTTAGGTCTGGTATTTGCCCTCATCTGGCTCGTACTTTCGCACTTTTCGCATACTTGTTGGCCAGATTCTGGGTTTTTTCTGGTTTGGATTCCGTAGTAATGTGGTACCACACTGAAACAGTCAATTAAACCTGGTTGCGATTAATATTTTAGAGGATAACGCCGGTTATGTCTGGGTTAGGTCTGGGATTTGCCCTCATCTGGCTCGTACTTTCGCGTTTTTCGCATACTTGTTGGGCAGATCCTGAGTTTTTTCTTGTTTGGATCCCGTACCAATGTGGTACCACACTGAAACAGTCAATAGAAGCTAGTTCCGATAAGCATTTCAGAGGATAACGCTGGTTATGTCTGGGTTAGTTCTGGTATTTGCTATCATCTGGCACATACCTTCGAGTTTTTCGCATACTTGTTGGCCAGATCCTGGGCTTTTTCTGGTTTGGATCACGTAGTAATGTGGTACCACACTGAAACAGTCAATAGAAGCTGGTTCCGATAAGTATTTGAGAGGATAACGCTGGTTATGCCTGGGTTAGTTCTGGTATTTGCAATCACCAGGCTCATACTTTCGCGTTTTTCGCATACTTGTGGCCAGATCCTGGGTTTTTTCTACTTTGGATCCCGTAGTAGTGAGATTCCACAACGAAACAGTCAATTAAACTGGTTGCGATTAATATTTTAGAGGATGACGCCGGTTATGTCTGGGTTAGTTCTGGTATTTCCAACCATCTGGCTCGAACTTTCGCATTTTTCGCATACCTGTCCGGCAGATCCTGGGTTTTTTGTGGCTTGGATCCCGTTGTAATGTGGTTCCACACCGAAACAGTCAATTAAACCTGGTTGCGATTAATATTTTAGAGGATAACGCCGGTTATGTCTCGGTTAGGTCTGATATTTGCCCTCATCTGGCTCGTACTTTCGCATTTTTCGCATACTTGTTGTCCAGATCCTGGGCATTTTCTCGTTTGGATCACGTAATAATGTGGTACCACACTGAAACAGTCAATTAAACCTGGTTGCGAATAATATTTTAGAGGATGACGCCGGTTATGTCTGGGTTAGTTCTGGTATTTCCAACCATCTGGCTCGAACTTTCGCATTTTTCGCATACCTGTCCGGCAGATCCTGGGTTTTTTCTGGTTTGGATCCCGTAGTAATGTGGTTCCACACCGAAACAGTCAATTAAACCTGCTTGCGATTAATATTTTAGAGGATAACGCCGGTTATGTCTGGGTTACGTCTAGTATTTGCCCTCATGTGTCTCATACTTTCGCGTTTTTCGCATACTTGTTGTCCAGATCCTGGGCATTTTCTCGTTTGGATCACGTAATAATGTGGTACCACACTGAAACAGTCAATTAAACCTGGTTGCGAATAATATTTTAGAGGATAACGCTGGTTATGTCTGGGATAGTTCTGGTATTTGCAATCATCTGGCTCATACTTTCGCATTTTTCGCATACTTGTTTGCCAGATTCTGGGTTTTTTCTGGTTTGGATCCCGTAGTAATGTGGTACCACACTGAAACAGTCAATTAAACCTGGTTGCGATTAATATTTTAGAGGATAACGCCGGTCATGTCTGGGTTAGGTCTGGGATTTGCCCTCATCTGGCTCGTACTTTCGCACTTTTCGCATACTTGTTGGCCAGATTCTGGGTTTTTTCTGGTTTGGATCCCGTAGTAATGTGGTTCCACACCGAAACAGTCAATTAAACCTGGTTGCGAATAATATTTTAGAGGATAACGCTGGTTATGTCTGGGATAGTTCTGGTATTTGCAATCATCTGGCTCATACTTTCGCATTTTTCGCATACTTGTTTGCCAGATTCTGGGTTTTTTCTGGTTTGGATCCCGTAGTAATGTGGTACCACACTGAAACAGTCAATTAAACCTGGTTGCGATTAATATTTTAGAGGATAACGCCGGTTATGTCTGGGTTAGGTCTGGGATTTGCCCTCATCTGGCTCGTACTTTCGCGTTTTTCGCATACTTGTTGGCCAGATCCTGAGTTTTTTCTTGTTTGGATCCCGTACCAATGTGGTACCACACTGAAACAGTCAATAGAAGCTAGTTCCGATAAGCATTTTAGAGGATAACGCTGGTTATGTCTGGGTTAGTTCTGGTATTTGCTATCATCTGGCACATACCTTCGAGTTTTTCGCATACTTGTTGGCCAGATCCTGGCCTTTTTCTGGTTTGGATCACGTAGTAATGTGGTACCACACTGAAACAGTCAATAGAAGCTGGTTCCGAAAAGTATTTGAGAGGATAAAGCTGGTTATGCCTGGGTTAGTTCTGGTATTTGCAATCACCAGGCTCATACTTTCGTGTTTTTCGCATACTTGTTGGCCAGATCCTGGGTTTTTTCTACTTTGGATCCCGTAGTAGTGAGATTCCACAACGAAACAGTCAATTAAACTGGTTGCGATTAATATCTTAGAGGATGACGCCGCTTATGTCTGGGTTAGGTCTGGTATTTGCCCTCATCTGGCTCGTACTTTCGCACTTTTCGCATACTTGTTGGCCAGATTCTGGGTTTTTTCTGGTTTGGATTCCGTAGTAATGTGGTACCACACTGAAACAGTCAATTAAACCTGGTTGCGATTAATATTTTAGAGGATAACGCCGGTTATGTCTGGGTTAGGTCTGGGATTTGCCCTCATCTGGCTCGTACTTTCGCGTTTTTCGCATACTTGTTGGGCAGATCCTGAGTTTTTTCTTGTTTGGATCCCGTACCAATGTGGTACCACACTGAAACAGTCAATAGAAGCTAGTTCCGATAAGCATTTCAGAGGATAACGCTGGTTATGTCTGGGTTAGTTCTGGTATTTGCTATCATCTGGCACATACCTTCGAGTTTTTCGCATACTTGTTGGCCAGATCCTGGGCTTTTTCTGGTTTGGATCACGTAGTAATGTGGTACCACACTGAAACAGTCAATAGAAGCTGGTTCCGATAAGTATTTGAGAGGATAACGCTGGTTATGCCTGGGTTAGTTCTGGTATTTGCAATCACCAGGCTCATACTTTCGCGTTTTTCGCATACTTGTGGCCAGATCCTGGGTTTTTTCTACTTTGGATCCCGTAGTAGTGAGATTCCACAACGAAACAGTCAATTAAACTGGTTGCGATTAATATTTTAGAGGATGACGCCGGTTATGTCTGGGTTAGTTCTGGTATTTCCAACCATCTGGCTCGAACTTTCGCATTTTTCGCATACCTGTCCGGCAGATCCTGGGTTTTTTGTGGCTTGGATCCCGTTGTAATGTGGTTCCACACCGAAACAGTCAATTAAACCTGGTTGCGATTAATATTTTAGAGGATAACGCCGGTTATGTCTCGGTTAGGTCTGATATTTGCCCTCATCTGGCTCGTACTTTCGCATTTTTCGCATACTTGTTGTCCAGATCCTGGGCATTTTCTCGTTTGGATCACGTAATAATGTGGTACCACACTGAAACAGTCAATTAAACCTGGTTGCGAATAATATTTTAGAGGATGACGCCGGTTATGTCTGGGTTAGTTCTGGTATTTCCAACCATCTGGCTCGAACTTTCGCATTTTTCGCATACCTGTCCGGCAGATCCTGGGTTTTTTCTGGTTTGGATCCCGTAGTAATGTGGTTCCACACCGAAACAGTCAATTAAACCTGCTTGCGATTAATATTTTAGAGGATAACGCCGGTTATGTCTGGGTTACGTCTAGTATTTGCCCTCATGTGTCTCATACTTTCGCGTTTTTCGCATACTTGTTGTCCAGATCCTGGGCATTTTCTCGTTTGGATCACGTAATAATGTGGTACCACACTGAAACAGTCAATTAAACCTGGTTGCGAATAATATTTTAGAGGATAACGCTGGTTATGTCTGGGATAGTTCTGGTATTTGCAATCATCTGGCTCATACTTTCGCATTTTTCGCATACTTGTTTGCCAGATTCTGGGTTTTTTCTGGTTTGGATCCCGTAGTAATGTGGTACCACACTGAAACAGTCAATTAAACCTGGTTGCGATTAATATTTTAGAGGATAACGCCGGTCATGTCTGGGTTAGGTCTGGGATTTGCCCTCATCTGGCTCGTACTTTCGCGTTTTTCGCATACTTGTTGGCCAGATCCTGAGTTTTTTCTTGTTTGGATCCCGTACCAATGTGGTACCACACTGAAACAGTCAATAGAAGCTAGTTCCGATAAGCATTTTAGAGGATAACGCTGGTTATGTCTGGGTTAGTTCTGGTATTTGCTATCATCTGCAACATACCTTCGAGTTTTTCGCATACTTGTTGGCCAGATCCTGGGCTTTTTCTGGTTTGGATCACGTAGTAATGTGGTACCACACTGAAACAGTCAATAGAAGCTGGTTCCGAAAAGTATTTGAGAGGATAAAGCTGGTTATGCCTGGGTTAGTTCTGGTATTTGCAATCACCAGGCTCATACTTTCGCGTTTTTCGCATACTTGTTGGCCAGATCCTGGGTTTTTTCTACTTTGGATCCCGTAGTAGTGAGATTCCACAACGAAACAGTCAATTAAACTGGTTGCGATTAATATTTTAGAGGATGACGCCGGTTATGTCTGGGTTAGTTCTGGTATTTCCAACCATCTGGCTCGAACTTTCGCATTTTTCGCATACCTGTCCGGCAGATCCTGGGTTTTTTGTGGCTTGGATCCCGTTGTAATGTGGTGCCACACCGAAACAGTCAATTAAACCTGGTTGCGATTAATATTTTAGAGGATAACGCCGGTTATGTCTCGGTTAGGTCTGGTATTTGCCCTCATCTGGCTCGTACTTTCGCATTTTTCGCATACTTGTTGGCCAGATCTTGGCCTTTCTCTGGCTAGGACCACGTAGTAATGTGGTACCACACTGAAACAGTCAATTAAACCCGGGTCCGATTAATATCTTAGAGGATGACGCCGCTTATGTCTGGGTTAGGTCTGGTATTTGCCCTCATCTGGCTCGTACTTTCGCACTTTTCGCATACTTGTTGGCCAGATTCTGGGTTTTTTCTGGTTTGGATTCCGTAGTAATGTGGTACCACACTGAAACAGTCAATTAAACCTGGTTGCGATTAATATTTTAGAGGATAACGCCGGTTATGTCTGGGTTAGGTCTGGGATTTGCCCTCATCTGGCTCGTACTTTCGCGTTTTTCGCATACTTGTTGGGCAGATCCTGAGTTTTTTCTTGTTTGGATCCCGTACCAATGTGGTACCACACTGAAACAGTCAATAGAAGCTAGTTCCGATAAGCATTTTAGAGGATAACGCTGGTTATGTCTGGGTTAGTTCTGGTATTTGCTATCATCTGGCACATACCTTCGAGTTTTTCGCATACTTGTTGGCCAGATCCTGGGCTTTTTCTGGTTTGGATCACGTAGTAATGTGGTACCACACTGAAACAGTCAATAGAAGCTGGTTCCGATAAGTATTTGAGAGGATAACGCTGGTTATGCCTGGGTTAGTTCTGGTATTTGCAATCACCAGGCTCATACTTTCGCGTTTTTCGCATACTTGTGGCCAGATCCTGGGTTTTTTCTACTTTGGATCCCGTAGTAGTGAGATTCCACTACGAAACAGTCAATTAAACTGGTTGCGATTAATATTTTAGAGGATGACGCCGGTTATGTCTGGGTTAGTTCTGGTATTTCCAACCATCTGGCTCGAACTTTCGCATTTTTCGCATACCTGTCCGGCAGATCCTGGGTTTTTTGTGGCTTGGATCCCGTTGTAATGTGGTTCCATACCGAAACAGTCAATTAAACCTGGTTGCGATTAATATTTTAGAGGATAACGCCGGTAATGTCTCGGTTAGGTCTGATATTTGCCCTCATCTGGCTCGTACTTTCGCATTTTTCGCATACTTGTTGGCCAGATCTTGGCCTTTTTCTGGTTAGGGTCACGTAGTAACGCGGTACCACACCGATACAGTCAATTAAACCTGGTTGCGATTACTATTTTGGAGGATAACGCCGGTTATGTCTGGGATAGGTCTGGGATTTGCCCTCATCTGGCTCGTACTTTCGCGTTTTTCGCATAGTTGTTGGCCAGATCCTGGGATTTTTCTAGTTTGGATAATGTAGTAATGTGGTACCACACTGAAACAGTCACTTAAAGCTGGTTCCAATTAGTATTTTCGAGGATAACGCTGGTTATGCCTGTGTTAGTTCTGGTATTTGCAATCATCTGGCTCATACTTTCGCGTTTTTCGCATAGTTGTTGGCCAGATCCTGGGATTTTTCTGGTTTGGATCACGTAGTAATGTGGTACCACACTGAAACTGTCAATAGAAGCTGGTTCCGATAAGTATTTGAGAGGATAACGCTGGTTATGTCTCGGTTAGGTCTGGGATTTGCCCTCATCTGGCTCGTGCTTTCGTATTTTTCGCATACTTGTTGGCCAGATCCTAGGCTTTTTCTGGTTTGGATCACGTACTAATGTGGTACCACACTGGAACAGTCAATAGAAGCTGGTTCCGAATAGTATTTTAGAGGATAACGCTGGTTATGTCTAGATTAGGTCTGGGATTTGCCATCATCTGGCTCGTACTTTCGTATTTTTCGCATACTTGTTGGCCAGATCCTGAGTTTTTTCTGGTTTGGATCCCGTACCAATGTGGTACCACACCGAAACAGTCAATTAACCCTGGTTGCGAATAATATTTTAGAGGATAACGCTGATTATGTCTGGGTTAGTTCCGGTATTTGCAATCTTCTGGCTCATACTTTCGCGTTCTTCGCATACTTGTTGGCCAGATCCTGGCCTTTTTCTGGCTTTGACATGGCAGTAATGTGGTACCAAACCGAAACAGTCAATTAAATCAGGTTGCGAATAATATTTTAGAGGATAACGCTGGTTACGTCTTGGTTAGGTCTGGGATTTGCAATCATCTGGCTCGTACTTTCGCATTTCTCGCATACTTGTTGGCCAGACCCTGAGTTTTTTCTGGTTTGGATCCAGTAGTAATGCGGTACCACACTGAAACAGTCAATAGAAGCTGGTTCCGATAAGTATTTTAGAGGATAACGCTGGTTATGTCTGGGTTAGTTCTGGTATTTGCTATAATCTGTCACATACCTTCGAGTTTTTCGCATACTTGTTGGCCAGATCCTGGCCCTTTTCTGGCAAGGACCACGTAGTAAAGTGGTACCGCACTGAAACAGTCAATAAAACCTGGGTCCGATTAATATTTTAGAGGGTAACGCTGGTTATGTCTGAGTTAGTTCTGGTATTTACTATCATCTGGCGCATACCTTCGAGTTTTTCGCATACTTGTTGGCCCGATCCTGGCCCTTTTCTGGCAAGGACCACGTAGTAAATTGGTACCGCACTGAAACAGTCAATTAAACCTGGTTGCGATTACTATTTTGGAGGATAACGCCGGTTATGTCCCGGTTAGGTCTGGGATTTGCCCTCATCTGGCTCGTACATTCGCGTTTTTCGTATAGTTGATGGCCAGATCCTGGGTGTTTTCTGGTTTGGATCCCGTAGTAATGTGGTTCCACACCGAAACAGTCAATTAAACCTGGTTGCGATTAATATTTTAGAGGATAACGCCGGTTATGTCTCGGTTAGGTCTGTGATATGCCCTAATGTGGCTCGCACTTTCGCATTTTTCGCATACTTTTTGGCCGGATCCTGGCCTTCTTCTGGCTTGGACCACGTAGTAAAGTGGTACCACACTGAAACAGTCAATTAAACCAGGGTCCGATTAATATTTTAGTGGACAACGCCGGTTCTGTCTCGATTAGGTCTAGGATTTGCCTTCATCTGGCTCGTACATTCGCATTTTTCGCATACTTTTTGGCCAGATCATGGCCTTTTTCTGGCTTGGACCGCGTAGTAATGTGGTACCAAACCGAAACAGTCAATTAAATCAGGTTGCGAATAATATTTTAGAGGATAACGCTGGTTATGTCTGGGTTAGTTCTGGTATTTGCAATCATCTGGCTCATAATTTATCGTTTTTCGCATACTTGTTGGGCAGATCCTAGCCTTTTCCTGGCAAGGACCACGTAGTAAAGTTGTACCGCACTGAAACAGTCAATTAATCCTGGGTCCGATTAATATTTTAGAGGATATCGCCGGTTATGTCTGGGTTAGGTCTGGTATTTGCCCTCATCTGGCTCATACTTACGCGTTTTTCGCATACTTGTTGGGCAGATCCTGGGTTTTTTCTGGTTTGGATAATGTAGTAATGTGGTACCACACTGAAACAGTCAATAAAAGCTGGTTCCGATTAATATTTTAGAGGATAACGCCGGTTATGTCTGGGTTAGGTCTGGGATTTGCCCTCATCTGGCTCGCACTTTCGCGTTTCTCGCATACTTGTTGTCCAGATCCTGAGTTTTTTCTGGTTTGGATCCCGTACCATTGTGGTACCACACTGAAACAGTTAATTAAAGCTGGTTCCGATTAGTATTTTAGAGGATAACGCTGGTTATGTCTGTGTTAGTTCTGGTCTTTGCAATCATCTGGCTCATACTTTCGCGTATTACGCACACTTCTTGGCCAGATCCAGGTATTTTTTGGTTTGGATCACGTAGTAATGTGGTACCACACTGAAGCAGTCAATTAAACATGTTCGCGATAAATATTTTAGAGGATATCGCCGGTTATGTCTGGGTTAGGTCTGGTATATGCCCTCATCTGGCTCGTACTTTCGCGTTTTTCGCATAGTTGTTGGCCAGATCCTGGGATTTTTCTGGTTTGGAACCCGTAGTAATGTGTTTCCACACCGGAACAGTCAATTAAACCTGGTTGCGATTAATATTTTAGAGGATAACGCCGGTTATGTCTGAGTTAGGTCTGGGATTTGCCCTCATCTGGCTCGTACTGTCGCATTTTTCGCTTACTTGTTGGCCAGATCCTGGCCTTTTTCTGGCTTGGACCACGTAGTAATGTGGTACCACACCGAAACAGTCAATTAACCCTGGTGGCGAATAATATTTTAGAGGATAACGCTGATTATGTCTGGGTTAGTTCCGGTATTTGCAATCTTCTGGCTCATACTTTCGCGTTTTTCGCATACTTGTTGGCCAGATCCTGGCCTTTTTCTGGCTTTGACATGGCAGTAATGTGGTACCAAACCGAAACAGTCAATTAAATCAGGTTGCGAATAATATTTTAGAGGATAACGCTGATTATGTCTGGGTTAGTTCCGGTATTTGCAATCTTCTGGCTCATACTTTCGCGTTTTTCGCATACTTGTTGGCCAGATCCTGGCCTTTTTCTGGCTTTGACATGGCAGTAATGTGATACAACACCGAAACAGTCAATTAATCCTGGTTGCGATTAATATTTTAGAGGATAACGAAGGTTATGTCTCGGTTAGGTCTGGGATTTGCCCTCATCTGGCTCGTACTTTCGCATTTTTCGCTTACTTGTTGGCCAGATCCTGGGATTTTTCTGATTTGGATCCCGTAGTAATGTGTTTCCACACCGGAACAGTCAATTAAACCTGGTTGCGATTAATATTTTAGAGGATAACGCCGGTTATGTCTGAGTTAGGTCTGGAATTTGCCCTCATCTGGCTCGTACTTTCGGGTTTTTCGCATACTTGTTGGCAGATCGTGAGTTTTTTCTGGTTTGGATCCCGTACCAATGCGGTACCACACTGAAACAGTCAATAGAATCTGGTTCCGATAAGTATTTTAGAGGATAACGCTGGTTACGTCTGGGTTAGGTCTGGTATTTGCCCTCATCTGGCTCATACTTACGCGTTTTTCGCATACTTGTTGGGCAGATCCTGGGTTTTTTCTGGTTTTGATAATGTAGTAATGTGGTACCACACTGAAACAGTCAATAAAAGCTGGTTCCGATAAGTATTTTAGAGGATAACGCTGGTTACGTCTGGGTTAGGTCTGGAATTTGCCCTCATCTGGCTCGTACTTTCGGGTTTTTCGCATACTTGTTGGCAGATCGTGAGTTTTTTCTGGTTTGGATCCCGTAGCAATGCGATACCACACTGAAACAGTCAATAGAAGCTGGTTCCAATAAGTATTTTAGAGGATATCGCTGGTTACGTCTGGGTTAGTTCTGGTATTTGCTATCATCAGGCTCATACTTTCGCGCTTTTCGCATACTTGTTGGCCAGATCCTGGGCTTTTTCTGGCTTGGATCACGTAGTAATGTGGTACCGCACTGTCAATAAAAGCTGGTTCTGATTAGTATTTTATAGGATAACGCCGGTTATGTCTGGGTTAGTTCTAATATTTGCCCTCATCTGGCTCGTACTTTCGCATTTTTCGCATACTTGTTGGCCGGATCCTGGCCATTTTCTGGTTTGGATCACGTAGTAATGCGGTACCACACCGAAACAGTCAATTAAACCTGGTTGCGATTAATATTTTCGAGGATAACGCCGGTTATGTCTGGGTTAGTTCTGGTATTTGCCATCATCTGGCTCATACTTACGCGTTTTTCGCATACTTGTTGGGCAGATCCTGGGTTTTTTCTGGTTTGGATAACGTAGTAATGTGGTACTACTCTGAAAGAGTCAATAAGAGCTGGTTCTTTCGCATTTTTCGCATACTTGTTGGGCAGATTCTGGGTTTTTTTCTGGTTTGGATAATGTAGTAATGTGGTACCACACTGAAACAGTCAATAAAAGCTGGTTCCGATTAATAGTTTGGAGGATAACGCAGGTTACGTTTGGGTTAGGACTGGTATTTGCAATCATCAGGCACATACTTTCGCATTTTTTGCATACTTGTTGGCCACATCCTGGGATATTTCTGGTTTGGATCACGTATTAATGCGGTACCACACCGAAACAGTCATCTAAACCTGGTTGTGATTAAAATTTTAGAGGATAACGCCGGTTACGTCTTGGTTAGGTCTGGTAATTGCCCTCATCTGGCTCGTACTCTCGCATAATTCGCATACTTGTTGGCCAGATCCAGGCCTTTTTCTGGTTTGGATCACGTAGTAATGCGGTACCACACCGAAACAGTCAATTAAACCTGGTTGCGATTAATATTTTAGTGGATAACGCCGGTTATGTCTGGGTTAGGTCTGGGATTTGCCCTCATCTGGCTCGTACTTCTGCGTTTCTCGCATACTTGTTGTCCAGATCCTGAGTTTTTTCTGGTTTGGATCCCGTACCATTGTGGTACCACACTGACACAGTCAATTAAGGCTGGTTCCGATTAATATTTTAGAGGATAACGCTGGTTATGTCTGTGTTAGTTCTGGTATTTGCAATCATCTGGCTCATACTTTCGCGTATTACGCACACTTCTTGGCCAGATCCAGGTATTTTTTGGTTTGGATCACGTAGTAATGTGGTACCACACTGAAGCAGTCAATTAAACATGTTCGCGATAAATATTCTAGAGGATATCGCCGGTTATGTCTGGGTTAGGTCTGGGATTTGCAATCATCTGGCTCGTACTTTCGCATTTCTCGCATACTTTTTGGCCAGATCCTGGCCTTTTTCTGGCTTGGACCACGTAGTAATGTGGTACCACACCGAAACAGTCAATTAAACCTGGTTGCGATTAATATTTTAGAGGATAACGCCGGTAATGTCTCGGTTAGGTCTGGTTTTTGCCCTCATCTGGCTTGTACTTTCGCATTTTTCGCATACTTGTTGGCCGGATCCTGGCCTTCTTCTGGCTTGGACCACGTAGTAAAGTGGTACCACACTGAAACAGTCAATTAAACCAGGGTCCGATTAATATTTTAGTGGACAACGCCGGTTATGTCTCGGGTAGTTCTGGGATTTGTCCACATCTGGCTCGTACTTTCGCAATTTTCGCTTACTTGTTGGCCAGATCCTGGGCTTTTTCTGGCTTGGATCACGTAATAATGTGGTACCACACTGTCAATAAAAGCTGGTTCCGATTAGTATTTTATAGGATAACGCCGGTTATGTCTGGGTTAGTTCTTATATTTGCCCTCATCTGGCTCGTACTTTCGCATTTTTCGCATACTTGTTGGCCGGATCCTGGCCATTTTCTGGTTTGGATCACGTAGTAATGCGGTACCACACCGAAACAGTCAATTAAACCTGGTTGCGATTAATATTTTCGAGGATAACGCCGGTTATGGCTGGGTTAGTTCTGGTATTTCCAACCATCCGGCTCATACTTTCGCATTTTTCGCTTACTTGCCGGGCAGCTCCTGGGTTTTTTGTGGTTTGGATACCGTCGTAATGTGGTTCCACACCGAAACAGTCAATTAAACCTGGTTGCGATTAATATTTTACAGGATCACGCCGGTTAAGTCTTGGTTAGTTCTAGTATTTGCCGTCATCTGTCTCATACTTTCGCATGTTTCGCATACTTGTTGGCCAGATCCAGGGCTTTTTCTGGTTTGGATCGCGTACTAATGCGGTACCACACCGAAACAGTCAATTAAACCCGGTTGCGATTAATATTTTAGAGGATATCGCTGGTTATGTCTGGGTTAGTTCTGGTATTTGCCATCATCTGGCTCATACTTACGCGTTTATCGCATACTTGTTGGGCAGATCCTGGGTTTTTTCTGGTTTGGATAACGTAGTAATGTGGTACTACACTGAAACAGTCAATAAAAGCTGGTTCTTTCGCATTTTTCGCATACTTGTTGGCCAGATCCTGAGTTTTTTCTGGTTTGGATCCCGTACCATTGTGGTACCACACTGACACAGTCAATTAAGGCTGGTTCCGATTAATATTTTAGAGGATAACGCTGGTTATGTCTGTGTTAGTTCTGGTACTTGCAATCATCTGGCTCATACTTTCGCGTATTACGCACACTTGTTGGCCAGATCCAGGTATTTTTTGGTTTGGATCACGTAGTAATGTGGTACCACACTGAAGCAGTCAATTAAACATGTTCGCGATAAATATTTTAGAGGATATCGCCGGTTATGTCTGGGTTAGGTCTGGTATATGCCCTCATCTGGCTCGTACATTCGCGTTTTTCGCATAGTTGTTGGCCAGATCCTGGGATTTTTCTGGTTTGGATCCCGTAGTAATGTGTTTCCACACCGGAACAGTCAATTAAACCTGGTTGCGATTGATATTTTAGAGGATAACGCCGGTTATGTCTGAGTTAGGTCTGGAATTTGCCCTCATCTGGCTCGTACTTTCGGGTTTTTCGCATACTTGTTGGCAGATCGTGAGTTTTTTCTGGTTTGGATCCCGTACCAATGCGGTACCACACAGAAACAGTCAATAGAATCTGGTTCCGATAAGTATTTTAGAGGATAACGCTGGTTACGTCTGGGTTAGGTCTGGAATTTGCCCTCATCTGGCTCGTACTTTCGGGTTTTTCGCATACTTGTTGGCAGATCGTGAGTTTTTTCTGGTTTGGATCCCGTAGCAATGCGATACCACACTGAAACAGTCAATAGAAGGTGGTTCCGATAAGTATTTTAGAGGATATCGCTGGTTACGTCTGGGTTAGTTCTGGTATTTGCTATCATCTGGCTCATACTTTCGCGCTTTTCGCATACTTGCTGGCCAGATCCTGGCCTTTTTCTGGCTTGGACCACGTAGTAATGTGGTACCACACTGAAACAGTCAATTAAACCTGGTTCCGATTAATATTTTAGAGGATAACGCCGGTTATGTCTCGGGTAGTTCTGGGATTTGTCCACATCTGGCTCGTACTTTCGCATTTTTCGCTTACTTGTTGGCCAGAGCCTGGCCTTTTTCTGGCTTGGACCACGTAGTAATGTGGTACCACACCGAAACAGTCAATTAACCCTGGTTGCGAATAATATTTTAGAGGATAACGCTGATTATGTCTCGGTTAGTTCCGGTATTTGCAATCTTCTGGCTCATACTTACGCGTTTTTCGCATACTTGTTGGCCAGATCCTGGCCTTTTTCTGGCTTTGACATGGCAGTAATGTGGTACCAAACCGAAACAGTCAATTAAATCAGGTTGCGAATAATATTTTAGAGGATAACGCTGGTTATGTCTGGGTTTGGTCTGGGATTTGCAATCATCTGGCTCGTACTTTCGCATTTCTCGCATACTTTTTGGCCGGATCCTGGCCTTCTTCTGGCTTGGACCACGTAGTAAAGTGGTACCACACTGAAACAGTCAATTAAACCAGGGTCCGATTAATATTTTAGTGGACAACGCCGGTTATGTCTCGGGTAGTTCTGGGATTTGTCCACATCTGGCTCGTACTTTCGCATTATTCGCTTACTTGTTGGCCAGATCCTGGGCTTTTTCTGGCTTGGATCACGTAGTAATGTGGTACCACACTGTCAATAAAAGCTGGTTCCGATTAGTATTTTATAGGATAACGCCGGTTATGTCTGGGTTAGTTCTAATATTTGCCCTCATCTGGCTCGTACTTTCGCATTTTTCGCATACTTGTTGGCCGGATCCTGGCCATTTTCTGGTTTGCACTACGTAGTAATGCGGTACCACACCGAAACAGTCAATTAAACCTGGTTGCGATTAATATTTTCGAGGATAACGCCGGTTATGTCTGGGTTCGTTCTGGTATTTCCAACCATCCGGCTCATACTTTCGCATTTTTCGCTTACTTGCCGGGCAGATCCTGGGTTTTTTGTGGTTTGGATACCGTCGTAATGTGGTTCCACACCGAAACAGTCAATTAAACCTGGTTGCGATTAATATTTTACAGGATAACGCCGGTTAAGTCTTGGTTAGTTCTAGTATTTGCCGTCATCTGTCTCATACTTTCGCATGTTTCGCATACTTGTTGGCCAGATCCAGGGCTTTTTCTGGTTTGGATCGTGTACTAATGCGGTACCACACCGAAACAGTCAATTAAACCCGGTTGCGAATAATATTTTAGAGGATAACGCCGGTTATGTCTGGGTTTGTTCTAATATTTGCCCTCATCTGGCTCGTACTTTCGCATTTTTCGCATACTTGTTGGCCGGATCCTGGCCATTTTCTGGTTTGCATCACGTAGTAATGCGGTACCACACCGAAACAGTCAATTAAACCTGGTTGCGATTAATATTTTAGAGGATAACGCCGGTTATGTCTGGGTTACGTCTGGTATTTGCCCTCATCTGGCTCGTACTTCCGCATTTTTCGCATACTTGTTGGGCAGATTCTGGGTTTTTTCTGGTTTGGATAATGTAGTAATGTGGTACCACACTGAAACAGTCAATAAAAGCTGGTTCCGATTAATAGTTTGGAGGATAACGCAGGTTACGTTTGGGTTAGTACTGGTATTTGCAATCATCAGGCACATACTTTCGCATTTTTTGCATACTTGTTGGCCACATCCTGGGATATTTCTGGTTTGGATCACGTATTAATGCGGTACCCCACCGAAACAGTCATGTAAACCTGGTTGTGATTAAAATTTTGGAGGATAACGCCGGTTACGTCTTGGTTTGGTCTGGTATTTGCCCTCATCTGGCTCGTACTTTCGCATTTTGCGCATACTTGTTGGCCGGATCCTGGCCATTTTCTGGTTTGGATCACGTAGTAATGCGGTACCACACCGAAACAGTCAATTAAACCTGGTTGCGATTAATATTTTCGAGGATAACGCCGGTTATGTCTGGGTTAGTTCTGGTATTTGCCATCATCTGGCTCATACTTACGCGTTTTTCGCATACTTGTTGGGCAGATCCTGGGTTTTTTCTGGTTTGGATAACGTAGTAATGTGGTACTACTCTGAAAGAGTCAATAAGAGCTGGTTCTTTCGCATTTTTCGCATACTTGTTGGCCAGATCCTGGCCTTTTTCTGGCTATGACAACGTAGTAATGTGGTACCACACTGAAACAGTCAATTAAACCAGGTTGCGATAGATATTTTAGAGGATAACGCCGGTTATGTCTGGGTTACGTCTGGTATTTGCCCTCATCTGGCTCGTACTTTCGCATTTTTCGCATACTTGTTGGGCAGATTCTGGGTTTTTTTCTGGTTTGGATAATGTAGTAATGTGGTACCACACTGAAACAGTAAATTAAACCTGGTTGCGATTAATATTTTAGAGGATAACGCCGGTTATGTCTGGGTTAGGTCTGTGATTTGCCATCATCTGGCTCATACTTTCGCGTATTTCGCATACTTGTTGGCCAGATCCTGGGCTTTATCTGGTTTGGATCACGTAGTAATGTGGTACCACACTGAAACTGTCAATAGAAGCTGGTTCCGATAAGTATTTTAGAGGATAACGCTGGTTATGTCTGGGTTAGTTCTGGTATTTGCTATCATCTGGCTCATACCTTCGCGCTTTTCGCATACTTGTTGGGCAGATCCTGGGCTTTTTCTGGCTTGGACCACGTAGTAATGTGGTACCACACTGTCAATAAAAGCTGGTTCCGATTAGTATTTTAGAGGATAACGCTGGTTATGTCTGGGTTAGTTCTGGTAATTGCAATCATCTGGCTCATACTTTCGCGATTTTCGCATACATGTTGGGCAGATCCTCGGCTTTTTCTGGCTTGGATCCCGTAGTAATGTGGTACCACACTGTCAATAAAAGCTGGTTCCGATTAGTATTTTAGAGGATAACGCTGGTTATGTCCGGGTTAGTTCTGGTATTTGCTATCATCTGGCACATACTTTCGTGTTTTTCGCATACTTGTTGGCCAGATCCTGGGATTTTTCTGGCTTGGACCACGTATTAATGCGGTACCACACCGAAACAGTCAACTAAACCTGGTTGCGATTTGTATTTTAGAGGATAGCGCTGGTTATGTCGGTGTTAGTTCTGGTATTTGCTATCATCTGGCACATACTTTCGTGTTTTTCGCTTACTTGTTGGCCAGATCCTAGCCTTTCTCTGTTTTGGATCACGTAGTAATGCGGTACCACACCGAGGCAGTCAATTAAACCTGGTTGCGATTAATATTTTAGAGGATAACGCCGGTTATGTCTGGGTTAGGTCTGTGATTTGCCCTCATCTGGCTCGTACTTTCGCGTTTCTCGCATACTTGTTGTCCAGATCCTGAGTTTTTTCTGGTCTGGATCCCGTACCAATGTGGTACCACACTGAAACAGTCAATTAAAGCTGGTTCCGATTAGTATTTTAGAGGATAACGCTGGATATGTCCGGGTTAGTTCTGGTATTTGCTATCATATGGCACATACTTTCGTGTTTTTCGCTTACTTGTTGGCCAGATCCTGGCCTTTCTCTGTTTTGGATCACGTAGTAATGCGGTACCACACCGAAGCAGTCAATTAAACCTGGTTGCGATTAATATTTTAGAGGATAACGCCGGTTATGTCTGGGTTAGGTCTGGGATTTGCCCTCATCTGGCTCGTACTTTCGCGTTTCTCGCATACATGTTGTCCAGATCCTGAGTTTTTTCTGGTTTGGATCCCGTACCAATGTGGTACCACACTGAAACAGTAAATTAAACCTGGTTGCGATTAATATTTTAGAGGATAACGCCGGTTATGTCTGGGTTAGGTCTGTGATTTGCCCTCATCTGGCTCGTACTTTCGCGTTTCTCGCATACTTGTTGTCCAGATCCTGAGTTTTTTCTGGTTTGGATCCCGTACCAATGTGGTACCACACTGAAACAGACAATAAAAGCTGGTTCCGGTTAGTATTTTAGAGGATAACGCTGGTTATGTCCGGGTTAGTTCTGGTATTTGCTATCATCTGGCACATACTTTCGTGTTTTTCGCATACTTGTTGGCCAGATCCTGGGATTTTTCTGGCTTGGACCACGCAGTAATGTGGTACCACACTGAAACAGTCATTTAAACCTGGTTCCGATTTGTATTTTAGAGGATAACGCTGGTTATGTCGGTGTTAGTTCTGATATTTGCAATCATCTGGCTCATACTTTCGCGTATTTCGCACACTTGTTGGCCAGATCCAGGCCTTTCTCTGTTTTGGATCACGTAGTAATGCGGTACCACACTGAAACAGTCAATTAAAGCTGGTTGCGATTAGTATTTTAGAGGATAACGCTGGTTATGTCCGGGTTAGTTCTGGTATTTGCTATCATGTGGCACATACTTTCGTGTTTTTCGCTTACTTGTTGGCCAGATCCTGGCCTTTTTCTGGTTTCGATCACGTAGTAATGCGGTAGCACACCGAAACAGTCAACTAAACCTGGTTGCGATTAAAATTTTAGAGGATAACGCCGGTTATGTCTTGGTTAGGTCTGGTATTTGCCCTCATCTGGCTCGTACTTTCGCATTATTCGCATACTTGTTGGCCAGATCCAGGCCTTTCTCTGTTTTGGATCACGTAGTAATGCGGTACCACACCGAAGCAGTCAATTAAACCTGGTTGCGATTAATATTTTAGAGGATAACGCCGATTACGTCTGGGTGAGGTCTGGTATTTGCCCTCATCTGGCTCGTACTTTCGCGTTTCTCGCATACATGTTGTCCAGATCCTGAGTTTTTTCTGGTTTGGATCCCGTACCAATGTGGTACCACACTGAAACAGTCAATTAAAGCTGGTTCCGATTAATATTTTAGAGGATAACGCCGGTTATGTCTCGGTTAGGTCTGGGATTTTCCCCCATCTGGCTCGTACATTCGCATTTTTCGCATACTTGTTGGCCAGATCCTGGCCTTTTTCTGGTTTGGATCACGTAGTAATGCTGTACCACACCGAAACAGTCAATTAAACCTGGTTCCGATTAATATTTTAGAGGATAACGCTGGTTACGTTTGGGTTAGTTCTGGTATTTGCAATCATCAGGCACATACTTTCGCATTTTTCGCATACTTGTTGGCCAGATCTTGGGATACTTCTGGTTTGCATCACGTAGTAATGCGGTACCACACCGAAACAGTCAATTAAACCCGGGTCCGATTAATATCTTAGAGGAGAACGCCGGTTATGTCTGGGTTAGGTCTGGTATTTGCCCTCATCTGGCTCGTACTTTCGCACTTTTCGCATACTTGTTGGCCAGATCCTCGGCTTTTTCTGGCTTGGATCACGTAGTAGTGTGGTACCACACTGAAACAGTCAATAAAAGCTGGTTCCGATTAATAGTTTGCCGGATAACTCTGGTTACGTTTGGGTTAGTTCTGGTATTAGCAATCATCTGGCTCGTACTTTCGCATTTTTCGCATACTTGTTGGCCAGATCCTGGGCTTTTTCTGGTATGGATCACGTAGTAATGTGGTACCACACTGAAACAGTCAATAGAAGCTGGTTCCGATAAGTATTTTAGAGGATAACGCTGGTTATGTCTGTGTTAGTTCTGGTATTTGCAATCATCTGGCTCATACTTTCGCGTATTTCGCACACTTGTTGGCCAGAACCAGGGATTTTCTGGTTTGGATCCCGTAGTAATGTGATACCACACTGAAACAGTCAATAGAAGCTGGTTCCGATAAGTATTTTAGAGGATAACGTTGGTTATGTCTGGGTTAGTTCTGGTATTTGCTATCATCTGGCTCGTACTTTCGCACTTTTCGCATACTTGTTGGCCAGATCCTCGGCTTTTTCTGGCTTGGATCACGTAGTAGTGTGGTACCACACTGAAACAGTCAATAAAAGCTGGTTCCGATTAATAGTTTGCCGGATAACTCTGGTTACGTTTGGGTTAGTTCTGGTATTAGCAATCATCTGGCTCGTACTTTCGCATTTTTCGCATACTTGTTGGCCAGATCCTGGGCTTTTTCTGGTTTGGATCACGTAGTAATGTGGTACCACACTGAAACAGTCAATAGAAGCTGGTTCCGATAAGTATTTTAGAGGATAACGCTGGTTATGTCTGTGTTAGGTCTGGTATTTGCAATCATCTGGCTCATACTTTCGCGTATTTCGCACACTTGTTGGCCAGATCCAGGGATTTTCTGGTTTGGATCCCGTAGTAATGTGATACCACACTGAAACAGTCAATAGAAGCTGGTTCCGATAAGTATTTTAGAGGATAACGTTGGTTATGTCTGGGTTAGTTGTGGTATTTGCTATCATCTGGCACATACTTTCGCGTATTTCGCACACTTGTTGGCCAGATCCTGGGATTTTTTGGTTTGGATCACGTAGTAATGTGGTACCACACTGAAGCAGTCAATTAAACATGTTCGCGATTAATATTTTAGAGGATATCGCCGGTTATGTCTGTGTTAGGTCTGGTATATGCCCTCATCTGGCTCGTACTTTCGCGTTTTTCGCATAGTTGTTGGCCAGATCCTGGGATTTTTCTGGTTTGGACCACGTATTAATGCGGTACCACACCGAAACAGTCAACTAAACCTGGTTGCGATTAATATTTTAGAGGATAACGCCGGTTATGTCTGAGTTAGGTCTGGAATTTGCCATCATCTGGCTCATACTTTCGCGTATTTCGCATACTTGTTGGCCAGATCCTGAGTTTTTTCTGGTTTGGATCCCGTAGTAATGCGGTACCACACTGTCAATAAAAGCTGGTTCCGATTAGTATTTTAGAGGATAACGCTGGTTATGTCCGGGTTAGTTCTGGTATTTGCTATCATCTGGCACATACTTTCGTGTTTTTCGCATACTTGTTGGCCAGATCCTGGGATTTTTCTGGCTTGGACCACGTATTAATGCGGTACCACACCGAAACAGTCAACTAAACCTGGTTGCGATTTGTATTTTAGAGGATAGCGCTGGTTATGTCGGTGTTAGTTCTGGTATTTGCTATCATCTGGCACATACTTTCGTGTTTTTCGCTTACTTGTTGGCCAGATCCTAGGCTTTCTCTGTTTTGGATCACGTAGTAATGCGGTACCACACCGAGGCAGTCAATTAAACCTGGTTGCGATTAATATTTTAGAGGATAACGCCGGTTATGTCTGGGTTAGGTCTGTGATTTGCCCTCATCTGGCTCGTACTTTCGCGTTTCTCGCATACTTGTTGTCCAGATCCTGAGTTTTTTCTGGTCTGGATCCCGTACCAATGTGGTACCACACTGAAACAGTCAATTAAAGCTGGTTCCGATTAGTATTTTAGAGGATAACGCTGGATATGTCCGGGTTAGTTCTGGTATTTGCTATCATATGGCACATACTTTCGTGTTTTTCGCTTACTTGTTGGCCAGATCCTGGCCTTTCTCTGTTTTGGATCACGTAGTAATGCGGTACCACACCGAAGCAGTCAATTAAACCTGGTTGCGATTAATATTTTAGAGGATAACGCCGGTTATGTCTGGGTTAGGTCTGGGATTTGCCCTCATCTGGCTCGTACTTTCGCGTTTCTCGCATACATGTTGTCCAGATCCTGAGTTTTTTCTGGTTTGGATCCCGTACCAATGTGGTACCACACTGAAACAGTAAATTAAACCTGGTTGCGATTAATATTTTAGAGGATAACGCCGGTTATGTCTGGGTTAGGTCTGTGATTTGCCCTCATCTGGCTCGTACTTTCGCGTTTCTCGCATACTTGTTGTCCAGATCCTGAGTTTTTTCTGGTTTGGATCCCGTACCAATGTGGTACCACACTGAAACAGACAATAAAAGCTGGTTCCGGTTAGTATTTTAGAGGATAACGCTGGTTATGTCCGGGTTAGTTCTGGTATTTGCTATCATCTGGCACATACTTTCGTGTTTTTCGCATACTTGTTGGCCAGATCCTGGGATTTTTCTGGCTTGGACCACGCAGTAATGTGGTACCACACTGAAACAGTCATTTAAACCTGGTTCCGATTTGTATTTTAGAGGATAACGCTGGTTATGTCGGTGTTAGTTCTGATATTTGCAATCATCTGGCTCATACTTTCGCGTATTTCGCACACTTGTTGGCCAGATCCAGGCCTTTCTCTGTTTTGGATCACGTAGTAATGCGGTACCACACTGAAACAGTCAATTAAAGCTGGTTGCGATTAGTATTTTAGAGGATAACGCTGGTTATGTCCGGGTTAGTTCTGGTATTTGCTATCATGTGGCACATACTTTCGTGTTTTTCGCTTACTTGTTGGCCAGATCCTGGCCTTTTTCTGGTTTCGATCACGTAGTAATGCGGTAGCACACCGAAACAGTCAACTAAACCTGGTTGCGATTAAAATTTTAGAGGATAACGCCGGTTATGTCTTGGTTAGGTCTGGTATTTGCCCTCATCTGGCTCGTACTTTCGCATTATTCGCATACTTGTTGGCCAGATCCAGGCCTTTCTCTGTTTTGGATCACGTAGTAATGCGGTACCACACCGAAGCAGTCAATTAAACCTGGTTGCGATTAATATTTTAGAGGATAACGCCGATTACGTCTGGGTGAGGTCTGGTATTTGCCCTCATCTGGCTCGTACTTTCGCGTTTCTCGCATACATGTTGTCCAGATCCTGAGTTTTTTCTGGTTTGGATCCCGTACCAATGTGGTACCACACTGAAACAGTCAATTAAAGCTGGTTCCGATTAATATTTTAGAGGATAACGCCGGTTATGTCTCGGTTAGGTCTGGGATTTTCCCCCATCTGGCTCGTACATTCGCATTTTTCGCATACTTGTTGGCCAGATCCTGGGATTTTTCTGGCTTGGACCACGCAGTAATGTGGTACCACACTGAAACAGTCATTTAAACCTGGTTCCGATTTGTATTTTAGAGGATAACGCTGGTTATGTCGGTGTTAGTTCTGATATTTGCAATCATCTGGCTCATACTTTCGCGTATTTCGCACACTTGTTGGCCAGATCCAGGCCTTTCTCTGTTTTGGATCACGTAGTAATGCGGTACCACACCGAAGCAGTCAATTAAACCTGGTTGCGATTAATATTTTAGAGGATAACGCTGGTTATGTCTGGGTTAGGTCTGGGATTTGCCCTCATCTGGCTCGTACTTTCGCGTTTCTCGCATACTTGTTGTCCAGATCCTGAGTTTTTTCTGGTTTGGATCCCGTACCAATGTGGTACCACACTGAAACAGTCAATGAAAGCTGGTTCCGATTAGTATTTTAGAGGATAACGCTGGTTATGTCCGGGTTAGTTCTGGTGTTTGCTATCATCTGGCACATACTTTTGTGTTTTTCGCTTACTTGTTGGCCAGATCCTGGCCTTTCTCTCTTTTGGATCACGTAGTAATGCGGTACCACACCGAAGCAGTCAATTAAACCTGGTTGCGATTAATATTTTAGAGGATAACGCCGGTTATGTCTGGGTTAGGTCTGTGATTTGCCCTCATCTGGCTCGTACTTTCGCGTTTCTCGCATACTTGTTTTCCAGATCTTGAGTTTTTTCTGGTTTGGATCCCGTACCAATGTGGTACCACACTGAAACAGTCAATTAAAGCTGGTTGCGATTAGTATTTTAGAGGATAACGCTGGTTATGTCCGGGTTAGTTCTGGTATTTGCTATCATGTGGCACATACTTTCGTGTTTTTCGCTTACTTGTTGGCCAGATCCTGGCCTTTTTCTGGTTTGGATCACGTAGTAATGCGGTACCACACCGAAACAGTCAACTAAACCTGGTTGCGATTAAAATTTTAGAGGATAACGCCGGTTATGTCTTGGTTAGGTCTGGTATTTGCCCTCATCTGGCTCGTACTTTCGCATTATTCGCATACTTGTTGGCCAGATCCAGGCCTTTCTCTGTTTTGGATCACGTAGTAATGCGGTACCACACCGAAGCAGTCAATTAAACCTGGTTGCGATTAATATTTTAGAGGATAACGCCGATTACGTCTGGGTGAGGTCTGGTATTTGCCCTCATCTGGCTCGTACTTTCGCGTTTCTCGCATACATGTTGTCCAGATCCTGAGTTTTTTCTGGTTTGGATCCCGTACCAATGTGGTACCACACTGAAACAGTCAATTAAAGCTGGTTCCGATTAATATTTTAGAGGATAACGCCGGTTATGTCTCGGTTAGGTCTGGGATTTTCCCCCATCTGGCTCGTACATTCGCAATTTTCGCATACTTGTTGGCCAGATCCTGGCCTTTTTCTGGTTTGGATCACGTAGTAATGCTGTACCACACCGAAACAGTCAATTAAACCTGGTTCCGATTAATATTTTAGAGGATAACGCTGGTTACGTTTGGGTTAGTTCTGGTATTTGCAATCATCAGGCACATACTTTCGCATTTTTCGCATACTTGTTGGCCAGATCTTGGGATACTTCTGGTTTGCATCACGTAGTAATGCGGTACCACACCGAAACAGTCAATTAAACCCGGGTCCGATTAATATCTTAGAGGAGAACGCCGGTTATGTCTGGGTTAGGTCTGGTATTTGCCCTCATCTGGCTCGTACTTTCGCACTTTTCGCATACTTGTTGGCCAGATCCTCGGCTTTTTCTGGCTTGGATCACGTAGTAGTGTGGTACCACACTGAAACAGTCAATAAAAGCTGGTTCCGATTAATAGTTTGCCGGATAACTCTGGTTACGTTTGGGTTAGTTCTGGTATTAGCAATCATCTGGCTCGTACTTTCGCATTTTTCGCATACTTGTTGGCCAGATCCTGGGCTTTTTCTGGTTTGGATCACGTAGTAATGTGGTACCACACTGAAACAGTCAATAGAAGCTGGTTCCGATAAGTATTTTAGAGGATAACGCTGGTTATGTCTGTGTTAGTTCTGGTATTTGCAATCATCTGGCTCATACTTTCGCGTATTTCGCACACTTGTTGGCCAGAACCAGGGATTTTCTGGTTTGGATCCCGTAGTAATGTGATACCACACTGAAACAGTCAATAGAAGCTGGTTCCGATAAGTATTTTAGAGGATAACGTTGGTTATGTCTGGGTTAGTTCTGGTATTTGCTATCATCTGGCTCGTACTTTCGCACTTTTCGCATACTTGTTGGCCAGATCCTCGGCTTTTTCTGGCTTGGATCACGTAGTAGTGTGGTACCACACTGAAACAGTCAATAAAAGCTGGTTCCGATTAATAGTTTGCCGGATAACTCTGGTTACGTTTGGGTTAGTTCTGGTATTAGCAATCATCTGGCTCGTACTTTCGCATTTTTCGCATACTTGTTGGCCAGATCCTGGGCTTTTTCTGGTTTGGATCACGTAGTAATGTGGTACCACACTGAAACAGTCAATAGAAGCTGGTTCCGATAAGTATTTTAGAGGATAACGCTGGTTATGTCTGTGTTAGTTCTGGTATTTGCAATCATCTGGCTCATACTTTCGCGTATTTCGCACACTTGTTGGCCAGATCCAGGGATTTTCTGGTTTGGATCCCGTAGTAATGTGATACCACACTGAAACAGTCAATAGAAGCTGGTTCCGATAAGTATTTTAGAGGATAACGTTGGTTATGTCTGGGTTAGTTGTGGTATTTGCTATCATCTGGCACATACTTTCGCGTATTTCGCACACTTGTTGGCCAGATCCTGGGATTTTTTGGTTTGAATCACGTAGTAATGTGGTACCACACTGAAGCAGTCAATTAAACATGTTCGCGATTAATATTTTAGAGGATATCGCCGGTTATGTCTGTGTTAGGTCTGGTATATGCCCTCATCTGGCTCGTACTTTCGCGTTTTTCGCATAGTTGTTGGCCAGATCCTGGGATTTTTCTGGTTTGGACCACGTATTAATGCGGTACCACACCGAAACAGTCAACTAAACCTGGTTGCGATTAATATTTTAGAGGATAACGCCGGTTATGTCTGAGTTAGGTCTGGAATTTGCCATCATCTGGCTCATACTTTCGCGTATTTCGCATACTTGTTGGCCAGATCCTGAGTTTTTTCTGGTTTGGATCCCGTAGTAATGCGGTACCACACTGTCAATAAAAGCTGGTTCCGATTAGTATTTTAGAGGATAACGCTGGTTATGTCTGGGTTAGGTCTGGGATTTGCCCTCATCTGGCTCGTACTTTCGCGTTTCTCGCATACATGTTGTCCAGATCCTGAGTTTTTTCTGGTTTGGATCCCGTACCAATGTGGTACCACACTGAAACAGTAAATTAGACCTGGTTGCGATTAATATTTTAGAGGATAACGCCGGTTATGTCTGGGTTAGGTCTGTGATTTGCCCTCATCTGGCTCGTACTTTCGCGTTTCTCGCATACTTGTTGTCCAGATCCTGAGTTTTTTCTGGTTTGGATCCCGTACCAATGTGGTACCACACTGAAACAGACAATAAAAGCTGGTTCCGGTTAGTATTTTAGAGGATAACGCTGGTTATGTCCGGGTTAGTTCTGGTATTTGCTATCATCTGGCACATACTTTCGTGTTTTTCGCATACTTGTTGGCCAGATCCTGGGATTTTTCTGGCTTGGACCACGCAGTAATGTGGTACCACACTGAAACAGTCATTTAAACCTGGTTCCGATTTGTATTTTAGAGGATAACGCTGGTTATGTCGGTGTTAGTTCTGATATTTGCAATCATCTGGCTCATACTTTCGCGTATTTCGCACACTTGTTGGCCAGATCCAGGCCTTTCTCTGTTTTGGATCACGTAGTAATGCGGTACCACACCGAAGCAGTCAATTAAACCTGGTTGCGATTAATATTTTAGAGGATAACGCCGGTTATGTCTGGGTTAGGTCTGTGATTTGCCCTCATCTGGCTCGTACTTTCGCGTTTCTCGCATACTTGTTTTCCAGATCCTGAGTTTTTTCTGGTTTGGATCCCGTACCAATGTGGTACCACACTGAAACAGTCAATTAAAGCTGGTTGCGTTTAGTATTTTAGAGGATAACGCCGATTACGTCTGGGTGAGGTCTGGGATTTGCCCTCATCTGGCTCGTACTTTCGCATTATTCGCATACTTCTTGGCCAGATCCAGGCCTTTCTCTGTTTTGGATCACGTAGTAATGCGGTACCACACCGAAGCAGTCAATTAAACCTGGTTGCGATTAATATTTTAGAGGATAACGCCGATTACGTCTGGGTGAGGTCTGGGATTCGCCCTCATCTGGCTCGTACTTTCGCGTTTCTCGCATACATGTTGTCCAGATCCTGAGTTTTTTCTGGTTTGGATCCCGTACCAATGTGGTACCACACTGAAACAGTCAATTAAAGCTGGTTCCGATTAATATTTTAGAGGATAACGCCGGTTATGTCTCGGTTAGGTCTGGGATTTTCCCCCATCTGGCTCGTACATTCGCATTTTTCGCATACTTGTTGGCCAGATCCTGGCCTTTTTCTGGTTTGGATCACGTAGTAATGTGGTACCACACTGTCAATAAAAGCTGGTTCCGATTAGTATTTTAGAGGATAACGCTGGCTATGTCGGTGTTAGTTCTGGTATTTGCAATCATCTGGCTCATACTTTCGCGTATTTCGCACACTTGTTGGCCAGATCCAGGGATTTTTTGGTTTGGATCACGTAGTAACGCGGTGACACACCGAAACAGTCAAATAATCCTGGTTGCGATTAATATTTTAGAGGATAACGCCGGTTATGTATAGGTTAGGTCTGGTATTTGCCCTCATCTGGCTCGTCCTTTCGCATTTTTCGCATACTTGTTGGCCAGGTCCTGGCCCTTTTCTGGTTTGGATCACGTAGTAATGCGGTACCACACCGAAACAGTCAATTAAAGCTGGTTGCGATTTGTATTTTAGAGGATAACGCCGGTAATGTCTGGGTTAGGTCTGGTATTTGCCCTCATCTGGCTCGTCCTTTCGTATTTTTCGCAAACTTGATGGCCAGATCCTGGCCTTTTTCTGGCTTGGACCACGTAGTAATGTGATACCACACCGAAACAGTCAATTAATTGTGGTTGCGATTAATATTTTAGAGGATAACGAAGGTTATGTCTCGGTTAGGTCTGGGATTTGCCCTCATCTGGCTCGTACATTCGCATTTTTCGCATACTTGTTGGCCAGATCCTGGCCTTTTTCTGGCTTGGACCACGTAGTAATGCGGTACCACACCGAAACAGTCAATTAAACCTGGTTCCGATTAATATTTTGGAGGATAACGCTGGTTATGTCTGGGTTAGTTCTGGTATTTGCAATCATCCGGCTCATACTTTCGCAATTTTCGTGTACTTGCTGGCCAGATCTCTGGTGTTTTGTGGCTTGGATCCCGTCGTAATGTGGTTCCACATCGAAACAGTCAATTAAACCGGGTTGCGATTAATATTTTGGAGGATAACGCTGGTTACGCTTGGGTTAGTTCTGGTATTTGCAATCATCAGGCACATACTTTCGCATTTTTCGCATACTTGTTGGCCAGATCCTGGGATACTTCCGGTTTGCATCACGTAGTAATGCGGTACCACATCGAAACAGTTAATTAAACCGGGTTGCGATTTATATTTTGGAGGATAACGCTGGTTACGTTTGGGTTAGTTCTGGTATTTGCAATCATCAGGCACATACTTTCGCATTTTTCGCATACTTGTTGGCCAGATCCTGGGATACTTCTGGTTTGGATCACGTAGTAATGTGGTACCACACTGAAACAGGCAATTAAACCTGGTTGCGATTAATATTTTACAGGATAACGCCGGTTATGTCTGGGTTAGGTCTGGGATTTGCCTTCATCTGGCTCGTACTTTCGCGTTTTTCGCATACTTGTTGGGCAGATCCCGGGTTTTTTCTGGTTTGGATCACGTAGTAATGTGGTTCCACACCGAAGCAGTTAATTAAACCTGGTTGCGATTAATATTTTGGAGGATAACGCTGGTTATGTCTGGGTTAGTTCTGGTATTTGCAATCATCTGGCTCATACTTTCTCGTTTTTCGCATACTTGTTGGGCAGATCCTGGCCTTTTTCTGGCAAAGACCACGTAGTAAAGTTGTACCGCACTGAAACAGTCAATTAATCCTGGGTCCGATTAATATTTTAGAGGATATCGCCGGTTATGTCTGGGTTAGGTCTGGTATTTGCCCTCATCTGGCTCATACTTACGCGTTTTTCGCATACTTGTTGGGCAGATCCTGGGTTTTTTCTGGATTGGATAATGTAGTAATGTGGTACCACACTGAAACAGTCAATAAAAGCTGGTTCCTATTAATAGTTTGGAGGATAAGGCAGGTTACGTTTGGGTTAGTACTGGTATTTGCAATCATCAGGCACATACTTTCGCATTTTTCGCATACTTGTTGGCCACATCCTGGGATATTTCTGGTTTGGATCACGTATTAATGCGGTATCACACCGAAACAGTCAACTAAACCTGGTTGTGATTAAAATTTTAGAAGATAACGCCGGTTACGTCTTTGTTAGGTCTGGTATTTGCCCTCATCTGGCTCGTACTTACGCATTATTCGCATACTTGTTGGCCAGATCCAGGCCTTTTTCCGGTTTGGATCACGTAGTAATGCGGTACCACACTGAAACAGTCAACAGAAGCTGGTTCCGGTAAGTATTTTAGAGGATAACGCTGGTTATGTCTGGGTTAGTTCTGGTATTTGCAATCATCAGGCACATACTTTCGCATTTTTCGCATACTTGTTGGCCACATCCTGGGATATTTCTGGTTTGGATCACGTATTAATGCGGTATCACACCGAAACAGTCAATTAAACCTGGTTGCGATTAATATTTTAGAGGATAACGCCGGTTATGTCTGGGTTAGGTCTGGGATTTGCCTTCATCTGGCTCGTACTTTCGCGTTTTTCGCATAATTGTTGGCCAGATCCTGGGCTTTTTCTGGTATGGATCACGTAGTAATGTGGTACCACACTGAACCAGTCAATTAATCCTGGTTGCGATTAATATTTTAGAGGATAACGCCGGCTATGTCTCGGGTAGTTCTGGGATTTTTCCACATCTGGCTCGTACTTTCGCATTTTTCGCATTCTTGTTTTCAGGATCCTGGCCTTTTCTGGTTTGGATCACGTAGTAATGCGGTACCACACCGAAACAGTCAACTAAACCTTTTTGCGATTATTATTTTGGAGGATAACGCTGGTTATGTCTGGGTTAGTTCTGGTATTTGCAATCATCTTGCTCATACCTTCTCGTTTTTCGCATACTTGTTGGGCAGATCCTGGGTTTTTTCTTGTTTGGATCACGTAGTAATGTGGTTCCACACCGAAACAGACAATTAAACCTGGTTGCAATTAATATTTTGGAGGATAACGTTGGTTATGCCTGGGTAAGTTCTGGTATTTGCAACCGGCGGGCACATACTTTCGCATTCTTCGCATACTTGTTGGCCAGATCCTGGCCTTTTTCTGGTTTGGATCACGTAGTAATGCGGTACCACATCGAAACAGTCAATTAAAGCCGATTGCGATTAATATTTTAGAGGATAACGCCGGTTATGTCTCGGTTAGGTCTGGGATTTCCCCTCATCTGGCTCGTACTTTCGCACTTTTCGCATACTTGTTGGCCAGATCCTGGCCTTTTTCCGGCTTGGACCACGTAGTAATGTGGTACCACACCGAAACAGTCAGTTAAACCTGGTTGCGATTAATATTTTAGAGGTTAACGCCGGTTATGTCTAGGTTAGGTCTGGTATTTGCAATCAACTGGCTTATACTTTCGCGTTTTTCGCATACTTGTTGGGCAGATCCCGGGTTTTTTCTGGTTTGGATCACGTAGTAATGTGGTTCCACACCGAAGCAGTCAATTAAACCTGGTTGCGATTAATATTTTGGAGGATAACGCTGGTTATGTCTGGGTTAGTTCTGGTATTTGCAATCATCTGGCTCATACTTTCTCGTTTTTCGCATACTTGTTGGGCAGATCCTGGCCTTTTTCTGGCAAGGACCACGTAGTAAAGTTGTACCGCACTGAAACAGTCAATTAATCCTGGGTCCGATTAATATTTTAGAGGATATCGCCGGTTATGTCTGGGTTAGGTCTGGTATTTGCCCTCATCTGGCTCATACTTACGCGTTTTTCGCATACTTGTTGGGCAGATCCTGGGTTTTTTCTGGATTGGATAATGTAGTAATGTGGTACCACACTGAAACAGTCAATAAAAGCTGGTTCCTATTAATAGTTTGGAGGATAAGGCAGGTTACGTTTGGGTTAGTACTGGTATTTGCAATCATCAGGCACATACTTTCGCATTTTTCGCATACTTGTTGGCCACATCCTGGGATATTTCTGGTTTGGATCACGTATTAATGCGGTATCACACCGAAACAGTCAACTAAACCTGGTTGTGATTAAAATTTTAGAGGATAACGCCGGTTACGTCTTTGTTAGGTCTGGTATTTGCCCTCATCTGGCTCGTACTTACGCATTATTCGCATACTTGTTGGCCAGATCCAGGCCTTTTTCCGGTTTGGATCACGTAGTAATGCGGTACCACACTGAAACTGTCAGCAGAAGCTGGTTCCGGTAAGTATTTTAGAGGATAACGCTGGTTATGTCTGGGTTAGTTCTGGTATTTGCAATCATCAAGCACATACTTTCGCATTTTTCGCATACTTGTTGGCCACATCCTGGGATATTTCTGGTTTGGATCACGTATTAATGCGGTATCACACCGAAACAGTCAATTAAACCTGGTTGCGATTAATATTTTAGAGGATAACGCCGGTTATGTCTGGGTTAGGTGTGGGATTTGCCCTCATCTGGCTCGTACTTTCGCGTTTCTCGCATACTTCTTGGCCAGATCCAGGTATTTTTTGGTTTGGATCACGTAGTAATGTGGTGCCACACTGAAGCAGTCAATTAAACATGTTCGCGATAAATATTTTAGAGGATATCGCCGGTTATGTCTGGGTTAGGTCTGGTATATGCCCTCATCTGGCTCGTACTTTCGCGTTTTTCGCATAGTTGTTGGCAGATCGTGAGTTTTTTCTGGTTTGGATCCCGTAGCAATGCGGTACCACACTGAAACAGTCAATAGAAGCTGGATCCGATAAGTATTTTAAGGGATAACGCTGGTTACGTCTGGGTTAGTTCTGGTATTTGCTATCATCTGGCACATACTTTCGCGTTTTTCGCATACTTGTTGGCCAGATCCTGGGCTTTTTCTGGTTTGGATCCCGTAGTAATGTGTTTCCACACCGGAACAGTCAATTAAACCTGGTTGCGATTAATGTTTTAGACGATAACGCCGGTTATGTCTCGGTTAGGTCTGGGATTTGCCTTCATCTGGCTCGTACTTTCGCGTTTTTCGCATACTTGTTGGCCAGACCCTGAGCTTTTTCTGGCTTGGATCACGTAGTAATGTGGTACCACACTGAAACAGTCAACAGAAGCTGGTTCCGGTAAGTATTTTAGAGGATAACGCTGGTTATGTCTGGGTTAGTTCTGGTATTTGCAATCATCTGGCACATACCTTCGCGTTTTTCGCATACTTGTTGGCCAGATCCTGGGCTTTTTCTGGTTTGGATCACGTAGTAATGTGGTACCATTCTGAAACAGGCAATTAAACCTGGTTGCGATTAATATTTTAGAGGATAACGCCGGTTATGTCTGGGTTAGGTCTGGGATTTGCCTTCATCTGGCTCGTACTTTCGCGTTTTTCGCATACTTGTTGGCCAGATCCTGGGCTTTTTCTGGTTTGGATCACGTAGTAATGTGGTACCACACTGAAACAGTCAATTAATCCTGGTTGCGATTAATATTTCAGAGGATAACGCCGGCCATGTCTCGGGTAGTTCTGGGATTTTTCCACATCTGGCTCGTACTTTCGCATTTTTCGCATTCTTGTTTTCAGGATCCTGGCCTTTTTCTGGTTTGGATCATGTAGTAATGCGGTACCGCACCGAAACAGGCAATTAAACCTGGTTGCGATTAATATTTTAGAGGATAACGCCGGTAATGTCTCGGTTAGGTCTGGTATTTGCCCTCATCTGGCTTGTACTTTCGCATTTTTCGCATACTTGTTGGCCGGATCCTGGCCTTCTTCCGGCTTGGACCACGTAGTAAAGTGGTACCACACTGAAACAGTCAACTAAAACAGGGTCCGATTAATATTTTAGTGGATAACGCCGGTTCTGTCTCGGTTAGGTCTAGAATTTGCCATCATCTGGCTCGTACTTTCGCATTTTTCGCATTCTTGTTGGCCAGATCCTGGGATATTTCTGGTTTGGATCACGTAGTAATGCGGTACCACACCGAAACAGTCAACTAAACCTTTTTGCGATTATTATTTTGGAGGATAACGCTGGTTATGTCTGGGTTAGTTCTGGTATTTGCAATCATGTGGCTCATACCTTCTCGTTTTTCGCATACTTGTTGGGCAGATCCTGGGTTTTTTCTGGTTTGGATCACGTAGTAATGTGGTTCCACACCGAAACAGACAATTAAACCTGGTTGCGATTAATATTTTGGAGGATAACGTTGGTTATGCTTGGGTAAGTTCTGGTATTTGCAACCGCCAGGCACATACTTTCGCATTTTTCGCATACTTGTTGGCCAGATCCTGGGATATTTCTGGATTGGATCACGTTGTAAAGCGGTACCACACCGAAACAGTCAACTAAACGTTTTTGCGATTAATGTTTTAGAGGATAACGCCGGTTACGTCTTGGTTAGGTCTGGTATTTGCCCTCATCTGGCCCGAACTTTGGCATTTCTCGCATACTTGTTGGCCAGATCCTGGCCTTTTTGCGGCTTGGACCACGTAGTAATGTGGTACCACACCGAAACAGTCAGTTAAACCTGGTTGCGATTAATATTTTAGAGGATAACGCCGATTATGTCTCGGTTAGGACTGGGATTTCCCCTCATCTGGCTCGCACTTTCGCACTTTTCGCATACTTGTTGGCCAGATCCTGGCCTTTTTGCGGCTTGGACCACGTAGTAATGCGGTACCACACCGAAACAGTCAATCAAACCTGGTTGCCATTAGTATTTTAGAGGATAACGCCGGTTCTGTCTCGGTTAGGTCTGGGATTTGCAATCATCTGGCTCGTACTTTCTCATTTCTCGCATACTTTTTGGCCAGATCCTGGCCTTTTTCTGGCTTGGACCACGTAGTAATGTGGTACCACACCGAAACAGTCAATTAACCCTAGTTGCGAATAATATTTTAGAGGATAACGCTGGTTATGTCAGGGTTAGTTCCGGTATTTCCAATCTTCTGGCTCATACCTTCGCGTTTTTCGCATACTTGTTGGCCAGATCCTGGGCTTTTTCTGGTTTGGATCACGTAGTAATGTGGTACCACACTGAAACAGTCAATTAAACCTGGTTGCGATTAATATTTTAGAGGATAACGCCGGTTATGTCTCGGGTAGTTCATGGATTTGTCCACATCTGGCTCGTACTTTCGCATTTTTCGCATTCTTGTTGGCCGGATCCTGGCTTTTATCTGGTTTGGACCACGTAGTAATGTGATACCACACCGAAACAGTCAATTAATCCTAGTTGCGATTAATATTTTTGAGGATAACGAAGGTTATGTCTCGGTTAGGTTTGGGATTTGCCCTCATCTGGCTCGTACATACGCATTTTTCGCGTACTTGTAGGCCAGATACTGGCCTTTTTCTGGCTTGGACCACGTAGTAATGTGGTACCACACTGAAACAGTCAATTAAACCTGGTTCCGATTAATATTTTAGAGGATAACGCCGGTTATGTCTGGGTTATGTGTGGTATTTGCCCTCATATGGCTCACACTTTCGCATTTTTCGCATACTTGTTGGCCAGATCCTGGGCTTTTTCTGGTTTGGATCACGTAGTAATGTGGTACCACACTGAAACAGTCAATTAAACCTGGTTGCGATTAATATTTTAGAGGATAACGCCGGTTATGTCTCGGGTAGTTCATGGATTTGTCCACATCTGGCTCATACTTTCGCAATTTTCGTGTACTTGTTGGCCAGATCTCGGGTGTTTTGTGGCTTGGATCCCGTCGTAATGTGGTTCCACAACGAAACAGTCAATTAATCCTAGTTGCGATTAATATTTTTGAGGATAACGAAGGTTATGTCTCGGTTAGGTTTGGGATTTGCCCTCATCTGGCTCGTACATACGCATTTTTCGCGTACTTGTAGGCCAGATACTGGCCTTTTTCTGGCTTGGACCACGTAGTAATGTGGTACCACACTGAAACAGTCAATTAAACCTGGTTCCGATTAATATTTTAGAGGATAACGCCGGTTATGTCTGGGTTATGTGTGGTATTTGCCCTCATATGGCTCACACTTTCGCATTTTTCGCTTACTTGTTGGCCAGATCCTGGCCTTTTTCTGGTTTAGATCACGTAGTAATGCGGTACCACACCGAAACAGTCAATTAAACCTGGTTCCGATTAATATTTTAGAGGATAACGCTGGTTATGTCTGTGTTAGTTCTGGTATTTGCAATCATCCGGCTCATACTTTCGCAATTTTCGTGTACTTGTTGGCCAGATCTCGGGTGTTTTGTGGCTTGGATCCCGTCGTAATGTGGTTCCACAACGAAACAGTCAATTAAACCAGGTTGCGATTAATATTTTGGAGGATAGCGCTGGTTATGTTTGGGTTAGTTCTGGTATTTGCAATCATCAGGCACATACTTTCGCATTTTTCGCATACTTGTTGGCCAGATCCTGGGATATTTCTGGTTTGCATCACGTAGTAATGCGGTACCACACCGAAACAGTCAAACAAAACTTGGTTGCGATTAATATTTTCGTGGATAACGCCGGTTATGTCTCGGTTAGGTCTGGTATTTACAATCATCTGGCTCATACTTTCGCGTTTTTCGCATACTTGTTGGCCAGATCCTGGGTTTCTTCAGGTATGGATCCCGTGGTAATGTGGTTCCACACCGAAACGGTCAATTAAACCTGGTTGCGATTAATATTTTGAAGGATAACGCTGGTAATGCTTGGGTTAGTTCCGGTATTTGCAATCGCTAGGCACATACTTTCGCATTTTTCGCAGACTTGTTGGCCAGATCCTGGGATATTTCTGGTTTGGATCACGTAGTAATGCGGTACAACACCGAAACAGTCAACTAAACCTTTTTGCGATTAATATTTTGGAGGATAACGCTGGTTATGTCTGGGTTACTTCTGGTATTTGCAATCATCTGGCTCATTCTTTCTCGTTTTTCGCATACTTGTTGGGCAGATCCTGGGGTTTTTCTGGTTTGGATCACGTAGTAATGTGGTTCCACACCGAAACAGACAATTAAACCTGGTTGCGATTAATATTTTGGAGGATAACGCTGGTTATGCTTGGGTTAGTTCTGGTATTTGCAATCGCCAGGCACATACTTTCGCATTTTTCGCATACTTGTTGGCCAGATCCTGGGATATTTCTGGTTTGGATCACGTAGTAATGCGGTACCACACCGAAACAGTCAACTAAACCTTTTTGCGATTAATATTTTAGAGGATAACGCCGGTTACGTCTTGGTTAGGTCTGGTATTTACACTCATCTGGCTCGAACTTTCGCATTTTTCGCATACTTGTTGGCCAGATCCTGGCCTTTTTCTGGTTTGGATCACGTAGTAATGCGGTACCACATCGAAACAGTCAATTAAAGCCCGTTGCGATTAATATTTTAGAGGATAACGCCGGTTATGTCTCGGTTAGGACTGGGATTTGCAATCATCTGGCTCGTACTTTCTCATTTCTCGCATACTTTTTGGCCAGATCCTGGCCTTTTTCTGGCTTGGACCACGTAGTAATGTGGTACCACACCGAAACAGTCAATTAACCCTAGTTGCGAATAATATTTTAGAGGATAACGCTGGTTATGTCAGGGTTAGTTCCGGTATTTCCAATCTTCTGGCTCATACCTTCGCGTTTTTCGCATACTTCTTGGCCAGATCCTGGGCTTTTTCTGGTTTGGATCACGTAGTAATGTGGTACCACACTGAAACAGTCAATTAAACCTGGTTGCGATTAATATTTTAGAGGATAACGCCGGTTATGTCTCGGGTAGTTCATGGATTTGTCCACATCTGGCTCGTACTTTCGCATTTTTCGCATTCTTGTTGGCCGGATCCTGGCTTTTATCTGGTTTGGACCACGTAGTAATGTGATACCACACCGAAACAGTCAATTAATCCTAGTTGCGATTAATATTTTTGAGGATAACGAAGGTTATGTCTCGGTTAGGTTTGGGATTTGCCCTCATCTGGCTCGTACATACGCATTTTTCGCGTACTTGTAGGCCAGATACTGGCCTTTTTCTGGCTTGGACCACGTAGTAATGTGGTACCACACTGAAACAGTCAATTAAACCTGGTTCCGATTAATATTTTAGAGGATAACGCCGGTTATGTCTGGGTTATGTGTGGTATTTGCCCTCATATGGCTCACACTTTCGCATTTTTCGCATACTTGTTGGCCAGATCCTGGGCTTTTTCTGGTTTGGATCACGTAGTAATGTGGTACCACACTGAAACAGTCAATTAAACCTGGTTGCGATTAATATTTTAGAGGATAACGCCGGTTATGTCTCGGGTAGTTCATGGATTTGTCCACATCTGGCTCATACTTTCGCAATTTTCGTGTACTTGTTGGCCAGATCTCGGGTGTTTTGTGGCTTGGATCCCGTCGTAATGTGGTTCCACAACGAAACAGTCAATTAATCCTAGTTGCGATTAATATTTTTGAGGATAACGAAGGTTATGTCTCGGTTAGGTTTGGGATTTGCCCTCATCTGGCTCGTACATACGCATTTTTCGCGTACTTGTAGGCCAGATACTGGCCTTTTTCTGGCTTGGACCACGTAGTAATGTGGTACCACACTGAAACAGTCAATTAAACCTGGTTCCGATTAATATTTTAGAGGATAACGCCGGTTATGTCTGGGTTATGTGTGGTATTTGCCCTCATATGGCTCACACTTTCGCATTTTTCGCTTACTTGTTGGCCAGATCCTGGCCTTTTTCTGGTTTAGATCACGTAGTAATGCGGTACCACACCGAAACAGTCAATTAAACCTGGTTCCGATTAATATTTTAGAGGATAACGCTGGTTATGTCTGTGTTAGTTCTGGTATTTGCAATCATCCGGCTCATACTTTCGCAATTTTCGTGTACTTGTTGGCCAGATCTCGGGTGTTTTGTGGCTTGGATCCCGTCGTAATGTGGTTCCACAACGAAACAGTCAATTAAACCAGGTTGCGATTAATATTTTGGAGGATAGCGCTGGTTATGTTTGGGTTAGTTCTGGTATTTGCAATCATCAGGCACATACTTTCGCATTTTTCGCATACTTGTTGGCCAGATCCTGGGATATTTCTGGTTTGCATCACGTAGTAATGCGGTACCACACCGAAACAGTCAAACAAAACTTGGTTGCGATTAATATTTTCGTGGATAACGCCGGTTATGTCTCGGTTAGGTCTGGTATTTACAATCATCTGGCTCATACTTTCGCGTTTTTCGCATACTTGTTGGCCAGATCCTGGGTTTCTTCAGGTATGGATCCCGTGGTAATGTGGTTCCACACCGAAACGGTCAATTAAACCTGGTTGCGATTAATATTTTGAAGGATAACGCTGGTAATGCTTGGGTTAGTTCCGGTATTTGCAATCGCTAGGCACATACTTTCGCATTTTTCGCAGACTTGTTGGCCAGATCCTGGGATATTTCTGGTTTGGATCACGTAGTAATGCGGTACAACACCGAAACAGTCAACTAAACCTTTTTGCGATTAATATTTTGGAGGATAACGCTGGTTATGTCTGGGTTACTTCTGGTATTTGCAATCATCTGGCTCATTCTTTCTCGTTTTTCGCATACTTGTTGGGCAGATCCTGGGGTTTTTCTGGTTTGGATCACGTAGTAATGTGGTTCCACACCGAAACAGACAATTAAACCTGGTTGCGATTAATATTTTGGAGGATAACGCTGGTTATGCTTGGGTTAGTTCTGGTATTTGCAATCGCCAGGCACATACTTTCGCATTTTTCGCATACTTGTTGGCCAGATCCTGGGATATTTCTGGTTTGGATCACGTAGTAATGCGGTACCACACCGAAACAGTCAACTAAACCTTTTTGCGATTAATATTTTAGAGGATAACGCCGGTTACGTCTTGGTTAGGTCTGGTATTTACACTCATCTGGCTCGAACTTTCGCATTTTTCGCATACTTGTTGGCCAGATCCTGGCCTTTTTCTGGTTTGGATCACGTAGTAATGCGGTACCACATCGAAACAGTCAATTAAAGCCCGTTGCGATTAATATTTTAGAGGATAACGCCGGTTATGTCTCGGTTAGGACTGGGATTTCCCCTCATCTGGCTCGCACTTTCGCACTTTTCGCATACTTGTTGGCCAGATCCTGGCCTTTTTCCGGCTTGGACCACGTAGTAATGTGGTACCACACCGAAACAGTCAGTTAAACCTGGTTGCGATTAATATTTTAGAGGATATCGCCGGTTATGTCTAGGTTAGGTCTGGGAGTTGCCCTCATCTGGCTCGTACATTCGCATTTTTCGCATACTTGTTGGCCAGATCCTGGCCTTTTTCTGGCTTGGACCACGTAGTAATGTGGTACCACACCGAAACAGTCAATTAAACCTGGTTCCGATTAATATTTTAGAGGATAACGCTGGTTATGTCTGGGTTAGTTCTGGTATTTGCAATCATCCGGCTCATACTTTCGCAATTTTCGTGTACTTGTTGGCCAGATCTCGGGTGTTTTGTGGCTTGGATCCCGTCGTAATGTGGTTCCACATCGAAACAGTCAATTAAACCTGGTTGCGATTAATATTTTGGAGGATAGCGCTGGTTATGTTTGGGTTAGTCCTGGTATTTGCAATCATCAGGCACATAATTTCGCATTTTTCGCATACTTGTTGGCCAGATCCTGGGATATTTCTGGTTTGGATCACGTAGTAATGCGGTACCACACCGAAACAGTCAGTTAAACCTGGTTGCGATTAATATTTTAGAGGATATCGCCGGTTATGTCTAGGTTAGTTCTGGTATTTGCAATCAACTGGCTTATACTTTCGCGTTTTTCGCATACTTGTTGGCCAGATCCTGGGCTTTTTCTGGCTTTGACATGGCAGTAATGTGGTACTACACCGAAACAGTCAGTTAAACCTGGTTGCGATTAATATTTAGGAGGATAACGCTGGTTATGTCTGGGTTAGTTCTGGTATTTGCTATCATCTGGCACATACCTTCGCGTTTTTCGCATACTTGTTGGCCAGATCCTGGGCTTTTTCTGGTTTGGATCACGTAGTAATGTGGTACCACACTGAAACAGGCAATTAAACCTGGTTGCGATTAATATTTTAGAGGATAACGCCGGTTATGTCTGGGTTAGGTCTGGGATTTGCCTTCATCTGGCTCGTACTTTCGCGTTTTTCGCATACTTGTTGGCCAGATCCTGGGCTTTTTCTGGTTTGGATCACGTAGTAACGTGGTACCACACTGAAACAGTCAATTAAACCTGGTTGCGATTAATATTTTAGAGGATAACGCCGGTTATGTCTCGGGTAGTTCTGGGATTTGTCCACATCTGGCTCGTACTTTCGCATTTTTCGCATTCTTGTTGGCCGGATCCTGGCTTTTATCTGGTTTGGACCACGTAGTAATGTGATACCACACCGCAACAGTCAATTAATCCTAGTTGCGATTAATATTTTAGAGGATAACGAAGGTTATGTCTCGGTTAGGTCTGGGAGTTGCCCTCATCTGGCTCGTACATTCGCATTTTTCGCATACTTGTTGGCCAGATCCTGGCCTTTTTCTGGCTTGGACCACGTAGTAATGTGGTACCACACCGAAACAGTCAATTAAACCTGGTTCCGATTAATATTTTAGAGGATAACGCTGGTTATGTCTGGGTTAGTTCTGGTATTTGCAATCATCCGGCTCATACTTTCGCAATTTTCGTGTACTTGTTGGCCAGATCTCGGGTGTTTTGTGGCTTGGACCACGTAGTAATGTGGTACCACACCGAAACAGTCAATTAACCCTGGTTGCGAATAATATTTTAGAGGATAACGCTGGTTATGTCTGGGTTAGTTCCGGTATTTGCAATCTTCTGGCTCATACTTTCGCGTTTTTCGCATACTTGTTGGCCAGATACTGGCCTTTCTCTGGCTTTGACATGGCAGTAATGTGGTACCGCACTGAAACAGTCAATTAAACCTGGTTCCGATTATTATTTTAGAGGATAACGCAGGTTATGTCTGGGTTAGGCCTGGTATTTGCCCTCATCTGGCTCGTACTTTCGCGTTTCTCGCATACTTGTTGTCCAGATCCTGAGTTTTTTCTGGTTTGGATCCCGTACCACTGTGGTACCACACTGAAACAGTCAATCAAACCTGGTTGCGATTAATATTTTAGAGGTTAACGCCGGTTATGTCTCGGTTAGGTTTGGGATTTGCAATCATCTGGATCGTACTTTCGCATTTCTCGCATACTTTCTGGCCAGATCCTGGCTTTTTTCTGGCTTGGACCACGCAGTATTGTGGTACCACACCGAAACGGTCAATTAAACCTGGTTGCGATTAATATTTTGGAGGATAACGCTGGTTATGCTTGGATTAGTTCTGGTATTTGCAATCGCCAGGCACATACTTTCGCATTTTTCGCATACTTGTTGGCCAGATCCTGGGATATTTCTGGTTTGGATCACGTAGTAATGCGGTACCACACCGAAACAGTCAACTAAACCTTTTTGCGATTAATATTTTAGAGGATAACGCCGGCTACGTCTTGGTTAGGTCTGGTATTTGCCCTCATCTGGCGCGAACTTTCGCATTTTTCGCATACTTGTTGGCCAGATCCTGGCCTTTTTCTGGTTTGGATCACTTAGTAATGTGGTACCACACTGAAACAGTCAATTGAACCTGGTTCCGATTAATATTTTATAGGATAACGCCGGTTATGTCTAGGTTAGGTCTGGTATTTGCCCTCATCTGGCTCGTACTTTCGCATTTTTCGCATTCTTGTTGGCCGGATCCTGGCTTTTTTCTGGTTTGGACCACGTAGTAATGTGATACCACACCGAAACAGTCAATTAAACCTGGTTCCTATTAATATTTTAGAGGATAACGCTGGTTATGTCTGGGTTAGATCTGGTATTTGCAATCATCCGGCTCATACTTTCGCAATTTTCGTGTACTTGTTGGCCAGATCTCAGGTGTTTTGTGGATTGGATCCCGTCGTAATGTGGTTCCACATCGAAACAGTTAATTAAACCTGGTTGCGACTAATATTTTGGAGGATAACGCTGGTTATGTTTGGGTTAGTTCCGGTATTTGCAATCATCCGGCTCATACTTACGCAATTTTCGCATTCTTGTTGGCCGGATCCTGGCTTTTTTCTGGTTTGGACCACGTAGCAATGTGATACCACACCGAAACTGTCAATTAATCCTGGTTGCGATTAATATTTTAGAGGATAACGAAGGTTATGTCACGGTTAGGTCTGGGATTTGCCCTCATCTGGCTCGTACATTCGCATTTTTCGCATACTTGTTGGCTAGATCCTGGCCTTTTTCTGGCTTGGATCACGTAGTAATGTGGTACCACACTGTCAATAAAAGCTGGTCCCGATTAGTATTTTAGAGGATATCGCTGGTTATGTCTGGGTTAGTTCTGGTATTTGCTATCATCTGGCACATACTTTCGCGTTTTTCGCATACTTGTTGGCCAGATCCTGGCCTTTTTCTGGCTTGGATCACGTAGTAATGCGGTACCACACTGTCAATAAAAGCTGGTTCCGATTAGTATTTTAGAGGATATCGCTGGTTATGTCTGGGTTAGTTCTGGTATTTGCTATCATCTGGCACATACTTTCGCGTTTTTCGCATACTTGTTGGCCAGATCCTGGGCTTTTTCTGATGTGGATCACGTAGTAATGTGGTACCACACTGAAACAGTCAGTAGAAGCTGGTTCCGATAAGTATTTTAGAGGATAACGCTGGTTATGTCTGGGTTAGTTCTGGTATTTGCCATCATCTGGCACATACCTTCGAGTTTTTCGCATACTTGTTGGCCTGGTCCTGGGCTTTTTCTGGTTTGGATCACGTAGTAATGTGGTACCACACGGAAACAGTCAATTAAACCTGGGTCCGATTAATATTTTAGAGGATAACGCCGGTTATGTCTAGGTTAGGTCTGGTATTTGCCCTCATCTGGCTCGTACTTTCGCATTTTTCGCATACTTGTAGGCCAGATCCTGGCCTTTTTCTGGTTTGGATCACGTAGTAATGTGGTACAACACTGAAACAGTCAATTAACCCTGGTTGCGAATAATATTTTAGAGGATAACGCTGATTATGTCTGGGTTAGTTCCGGTATTTGCCCTCATCTGGCTCGAACTTTCGCATTTTTCGCATACTTGTTGGCCAGATCCTGGCCTTTTTCTGGTTTGGACCACGTAGTAATGTGGTACCACACCGAAACAGTCAATTAACCCTGGTTGCGAATAATATTTTAGAGGATAACACTGGTTATGTCTGGGTTAGTTCCGGTATTTGCAATCTTCTGGCTCATACTTTCGCGTTTTTCGCATACTTGTTGGCCAGATACTGGCCTTTTTCTGGCTTTGACATGGCAGTAATGTGGTACCGCACTGAAACAGTCAATTAAACCTGGTTCCGATTATTATTTTAGAGGATAACGCAGGTTATGTCTGGGTTAGGTCTGGTATTTGCCCTCATCTGGCTCGTACTTTCGCGTTTCTCGCATACTTGTTGTCCAGATCCTGAGTTTTTTCTGGTTTGGATCCCGTACCACTGTGGTACCACACTGAAACAGTCAATCAAACCTGGTTGCGATTAATATTTTAGAGGTTAACGCCGGTTATGTCTCGGTTAGGTTTGGGATTTGCAATCATCTGGATCGTACTTTCGCATTTCTCGCATACTTTCTGGCCAGATGCTGGCTTTTTTCTGGCTTGGACCACGCAGTATTGTGGTACCACACCGAAACGGTCAATTAAACCTGGTTGCGATTAATATTTTGGAGGATAACGCTGGTTATGCTTGGATTAGTTCTGGTATTTGCAATCGCCAGGCACATACTTTCGCATTTTTCGCATACTTGTTGGCCAGATCCTGGGATATTTCTGGTTTGGATCACGTAGTAATGCGGTACCACACCGAAACAGTCAACTAAACCTTTTTGCGATTAATATTCTAGAGGATAACGCCGGCTACGTCTTGGTTAGGTCTGGTATTTGCCCTCATCTGGCTCGTACTTTCGCATTTTTCGCATACTTGTTGGCCAGATCCTGGGCTTTTTCTGGTTTGGATCACGTAGTAACGTGGTACCACACTGAAACAGTCAATTAAACCTGGTTGCGATTAATATTTTAGAGGATAACGCCGGTTATGTCTCGGGTAGTTCTGGGATTTGTCCACATCTGGCTCGTACTTTCGCATTTTTCGCATTCTTGTTGGCCGGATCCTGGCTTTTATCTGGTTTGGACCACGTAGTAATGTGATACCACACCGCAACAGTCAATTAATCCTAGTTGCGATTAATATTTTAGAGGATAACGAAGGTTATGTCTCGGTTAGGTCTGGGAGTTGCCCTCATCTGGCTCGTACATTCGCATTTTTCGCATACTTGTTGGCCAGATCCTGGCCTTTTTCTGGCTTGGACCACGTAGTAATGTGGTACCACACCGAAACAGTCAATTAAACCTGGTTCCGATTAATATTTTAGAGGATAACGCTGGTTATGTCTGGGTTAGTTCTGGTATTTGCAATCATCCGGCTCATACTTTCGCAATTTTCGTGTACTTGTTGGCCAGATCTCGGGTGTTTTGTGGCTTGGACCACGTAGTAATGTGGTACCACACCGAAACAGTCAATTAACCCTGGTTGCGAATAATATTTTAGAGGATAACGCTGGTTATGTCTGGGTTAGTTCCGGTATTTGCAATCTTCTGGCTCATACTTTCGCGTTTTTCGCATACTTGTTGGCCAGATACTGGCCTTTCTCTGGCTTTGACATGGCAGTAATGTGGTACCGCACTGAAACAGTCAATTAAACCTGGTTCCGATTATTATTTTAGAGGATAACGCAGGTTATGTCTGGGTTAGGCCTGGTATTTGCCCTCATCTGGCTCGTACTTTCGCGTTTCTCGCATACTTGTTGTCCAGATCCTGAGTTTTTTCTGGTTTGGATCCCGTACCACTGTGGTACCACACTGAAACAGTCAATCAAACCTGGTTGCGATTAATATTTTAGAGGTTAACGCCGGTTATGTCTCGGTTAGGTTTGGGATTTGCAATCATCTGGATCGTACTTTCGCATTTCTCGCATACTTTCTGGCCAGATCCTGGCTTTTTTCTGGCTTGGACCACGCAGTATTGTGGTACCACACCGAAACGGTCAATTATACCTGGTTGCGATTAATATTTTGGAGGATAACGCTGGTTATGCTTGGATTAGTTCTGGTATTTGCAATCGCCAGGCACATACTTTCGCATTTTTCGCATACTTGTTGGCCAGATCCTGGGATATTTCTGGTTTGGATCACGTAGTAATGCGGTACCACACCGAAACAGTCAACTAAACCTTTTTGCGATTAATATTTTAGAGGATAACGCCGGCTACGTCTTGGTTAGGTCTGGTATTTGCCCTCATCTGGCGCGAACTTTCGCATTTTTCGCATACTTGTTGGCCAGATCCTGGCCTTTTTCTGGTTTGGATCACTTAGTAATGTGGTACCACACTGAAACAGTCAATTGAACCTGGTTCCGATTAATATTTTATAGGATAACGCCGGTTATGTCTAGGTTAGGTCTGGTATTTGCCCTCATCTGGCTCGTACTTTCGCATTTTTCGCATTCTTGTTGGCCGGATCCTGGCTTTTTTCTGGTTTGGACCACGTAGTAATGTGATACCACACCGAAACAGTCAATTAAACCTGGTTCCTATTAATATTTTAGAGGATAACGCTGGTTATGTCTGGGTTAGATCTGGTATTTGCAATCATCCGGCTCATACTTTCGCAATTTTCGTGTACTTGTTGGCCAGATCTCAGGTGTTTTGTGGATTGGATCCCGTCGTAATGTGGTTCCACATCGAAACAGTTAATTAAACCTGGTTGCGACTAATATTTTGGAGGATAACGCTGGTTATGTTTGGGTTAGTTCCGGTATTTGCAATCATCCGGCTCATACTTACGCAATTTTCGCATTCTTGTTGGCCGGATCCTGGCTTTTTTCTGGTTTGGACCACGTAGCAATGTGATACCACACCGAAACTGTCAATTAATCCTGGTTGCGATTAATATTTTAGAGGATAACGAAGGTTATGTCACGGTTAGGTCTGGGATTTGCCCTCATCTGGCTCGTACATTCGCATTTTTCGCATACTTGTTGGCTAGATCCTGGCCTTTTTCTGGCTTGGATCACGTAGTAATGTGGTACCACACTGTCAATAAAAGCTGGTCCCGATTAGTATTTTAGAGGATATCGCTGGTTATGTCTGGGTTAGTTCTGGTATTTGCTATCATCTGGCACATACTTTCGCGTTTTTCGCATACTTGTTGGCCAGATCCTGGCCTTTTTCTGGCTTGGATCACGTAGTAATGCGGTACCACACTGTCAATAAAAGCTGGTTCCGATTAGTATTTTAGAGGATATCGCTGGTTATGTCTGGGTTAGTTCTGGTATTTGCTATCATCTGGCACATACTTTCGCGTTTTTCGCATACTTGTTGGCCAGATCCTGGGCTTTTTCTGATGTGGATCACGTAGTAATGTGGTACCACACTGAAACAGTCAGTAGAAGCTGGTTCCGATAAGTATTTTAGAGGATAACGCTGGTTATGTCTGGGTTAGTTCTGGTATTTGCCATCATCTGGCACATACCTTCGAGTTTTTCGCATACTTGTTGGCCTGGTCCTGGGCTTTTTCTGGTTTGGATCACGTAGTAATGTGGTACCACACGGAAACAGTCAATTAAACCTGGGTCCGATTAATATTTTAGAGGATAACGCCGGTTATGTCTAGGTTAGGTCTGGTATTTGCCCTCATCTGGCTCGTACTTTCGCATTTTTCGCATACTTGTAGGCCAGATCCTGGCCTTTTTCTGGTTTGGATCACGTAGTAATGTGGTACAACACTGAAACAGTCAATTAACCCTGGTTGCGAATAATATTTTAGAGGATAACGCTGATTATGTCTGGGTTAGTTCCGGTATTTGCCCTCATCTGGCTCGAACTTTCGCATTTTTCGCATACTTGTTGGCCAGATCCTGGCCTTTTTCTGGTTTGGACCACGTAGTAATGTGGTACCACACCGAAACAGTCAATTAACCCTGGTTGCGAATAATATTTTAGAGGATAACACTGGTTATGTCTGGGTTAGTTCCGGTATTTGCAATCTTCTGGCTCATACTTTCGCGTTTTTCGCATACTTGTTGGCCAGATACTGGCCTTTTTCTGGCTTTGACATGGCAGTAATGTGGTACCGCACTGAAACAGTCAATTAAACCTGGTTCCGATTATTATTTTAGAGGATAACGCAGGTTATGTCTGGGTTAGGTCTGGTATTTGCCCTCATCTGGCTCGTACTTTCGCGTTTCTCGCATACTTGTTGTCCAGATCCTGAGTTTTTTCTGGTTTGGATCCCGTACCACTGTGGTACCACACTGAAACTGTCAATCAAACCTGGTTGCGATTAATATTTTAGAGGTTAACGCCGGTTATGTCTCGGTTAGGTTTGGGATTTGCAATCATCTGGATCGTACTTTCGCATTTCTCGCATACTTTCTGGCCAGATGCTGGCTTTTTTCTGGCTTGGACCACGCAGTATTGTGGTACCACACCGAAACGGTCAATTAAACCTGGTTGCGATTAATATTTTGGAGGATAACGCTGGTTATGCTTGGATTAGTTCTGGTATTTGCAATCGCCAGGCACATACTTTCGCATTTTTCGCATACTTGTTGGCCAGATCCTGGGATATTTCTGGTTTGGATCACGTAGTAATGCGGTACCACACCGAAACAGTCAACTAAACCTTTTTGCGATTAATATTCTAGAGGATAACGCCGGCTACGTCTTGGTTAGGTCTGGTATTTGCCCTCATCTGGCTCGTACTTTCGCATTTTTCGCATACTTGTAGGCCAGATCCTGGCCTTTTTCTGGTTTGGATCACGTAGTAATGTGGTACAACACTGAAACAGTCAATTAAACCTGGTTGCGATTAATATTTTAGAGGATAACGCCGGTTATGTCTCGGGTAGTTCTGGGATTTGTCCACATCTGGCTCGTACTTTCGCATTTTTCGCATTCTTGTTGGCCGGATCCTGGCTTTTTTCTGGTTTGGACCACGTAGTAATGTGATACCACACCGAAACAGTCAATTAAACCTGGTTCCTATTAATATTTTAGAGGATAACGCTGGTTATGTCTGGGTTAGATCTGGTATTTGCAATCATCCGGCTCATACTTCCGCAATTTTCGTGTACTTGTTGGCCAGATCTCGGGTGTTTTGTGGCTTGGATCCCGTCGTAATGTGGTTCCACATCGAAACAGTCAATTAAACCTGGTTGCGGCTAATATTTTGGAGGATAACGCTGGTTATGTTTGGGTTAGTTCCGGTATTTGCAATCATCCGGCTCATACTTACGCAATTTTCGCATTCTTGTTGGCCGGATCCTGGCTTTTTTCTGGTTTGGACCACGTAGCAATGTGATACCACACCGAAACAGTCAATTAATCCTGGTTGCGATTAATATTTTAGAGGATAACGCCGGTTATGTCTGGGTTACGTCTGGTATTTGCCCTCATATGGCTCGTACTTTCGCATTTTTCGCTTACTTGTTGGCCAGATCCTGGCCTTTTTCTGGTTTGGATCACGTAGTAATGCGGTACCACACCGAAACAGTCAATTAAACCTGGTTCCGATTAATATTTTAGAGGATAACGCTGGTTATGTCTGGGTTAGTTCTGGTATTTGCAATCATCCGGCTCATACTTACGCAATTTTCGTGTACTTGTTGGCCAGATCTCGGGTGTTTTGTGACCTTGATCCCGACGTAATGTGGTTCCACATCGAAACAGTCAATTAAACCTGGTTGCGATTAATATTTTGGAGGATAACTCTGGTTATGTTTGTGTTAGTTCTGGTATTTGCAATCATCAGGCACATACTTTCGCGTTTTTCGCATACCTGTTGGCCAGATACTGGCCTTTCTCTGGCTTTGACATGGCAGTAATGTGGTACCGCACTGAAACAGTCAATTAAACCTGGTTCCGATTATTATTTTAGAGGATAACGCAGGTTATGTCTGGGTTAGGCCTGGTATTTGCCCTCATCTGGCTCGTACTTTCGCGTTTCTCGCATACTTGTTGTCCAGATCCTGAGTTTTTTCTGGTTTGGATCACGTAGTAATGCGGTACCACACAGAAACAGTCAATTAAAGCCGGTAGCGATTAATATTTTAGAGGATAACGCCGGTTATGTCTCGGTTAGGTCTGGGATATCCCCTCATCTGGCTCGTACTTTCGCACTTTTCACATACTTGTTGGCCAGATCCTGGCCTTTTTCCGGCTTGGACCAAGTAGTAATGTGGTACCACACCGAAACAGTCAGTTAAACCTGGTTGCGATTAATATTTTAGAGGATAACGCCGGTTATGTCTAGGTGAGGTCTGGTATTTGCAATCAACTGGCTTATACTTTCGCATTTTTCGCATACTTGTTGGCCAGATCCTGGCCTTTTTCTGGTTTGGATCACTTAGTAATGTGGTACCACACTGAAACAGTCAATTGAACCTGGTTCCGATTAATATTTTATAGGATAACGCCGGTTATGTCTAGGTTAGGTCTGGTATTTGCCCTCATCTGGCTCGTACTTTCGCATTTTTCGCATTCTTGTTGGCCGGATCCTGGCTTTTTTCTGGTTTGGACCACGTAGTAATGTGATACCACACCGAAACAGTCAATTAAACCTGGTTCCTATTAATATTTTAGAGGATAACGCTGGTTATGTCTGGGTTAGATCTGGTATTTGCAATCATCCGGCTCATACTTTCGCAATTTTCGTGTACTTGTTGGCCAGATCTCGGGTGTTCTGTGGATTGGATCCCGTCGTAATGTGGTTCCACATCGAAACAGTCAATTAAACCTGGTTGCGACTAATATTTTGGAGGATAACGCTGGTTATGTTTGGGTTAGTTCCGGTATTTGCAATCATCCGGCTCATACTTACGCAATTTTCGCATTCTTGTTGGCCGGATCCGGCCTTTTTTCTGGTTTGGACCACGTAGCAATGTGATACCACACCGAAACTGTCAATTAATCCTGGTTGCGATTAATATTTTAGAGGATAACGAAGGTTATGTCACGGTTAGGTCTGGGATTTGCCCTCATCTGGCTCGTACATTCGCATTTTTCGCATACTTGTTGGCTAGATCCTGGCCTTTTTCTGGCTTGGATCACGTAGTAATGTGGTACCACACTGTCAATAAAAGCTGGTCCCGATTAGTATTTTAGAGGATATCGCTGGTTATGTCTGGGTTAGTTCTGGTATTTGCTATCATCTGGCACATACTTTCGCGTTTTTCGCATACTTGTTGGCCAGATCCTGGGCTTTTTCTGATGTGGATCACGTAGTAATGTGGTACCACACTGAAACAGTCAGTAGAAGCTGGTTCCGATAAGTATTTTAGAGGATAACGCTGGTTATGTCTGGGTTAGTTCTGGTATTTGCCATCATCTGGCACATACCTTCGAGTTTTTCGCATACTTGTTGGCCTGGTCCTGGGCTTTTTCTGGTTTGGATCACGTAGTAATGTGGTACCACACGGAAACAGTCAATTAAACCTGGGTCCGATTAATATTTTAGAGGATAACGCCGGTTATGTCTGGGTTAGGTCTGGTATTTGCCCTCATCTGGCTCGAACTTTCGCATTTTTCGCATACTTGTTGGCCAGATCCGGGCCTTTTTCTGGTTTGGACCACGTAGTAATGTGGTACCACACCGAAACAGTCAATTAACCCTGGTTGCGAATAATATTTTAGAGGATAACGCTGGTTATGTCTGGGTTAGTTCCGGTATTTGCAATCTTCTGGCTCATACTTTCGCGTTTTTCGCATACTTGTTGGCCAGATACTGGCCTTTTTCTGGCTTTGACATGGCAGTAATGTGGTACCGCACTGAAACAGTCAATTAAACCTGGTTCCGATTATTATTTTAGAGGATAACGCAGGTTATGTCTGGGTTAGGTCTGGTATTTGCCCTCATCTGGCTCGTACTTTCGCGTTTCTCGCATACTTGTTGTCCAGATCCTGAGTTTTTTCTGGTTTGGATCCCGTACCACTGTGGTACCACACTGAAGCAGTCAATCAAACCTGGTTGCGATTAATATTTTAGAGGTTAACGCCGGTTATGTCTCGGTTAGGTTTGGGATTTGCAATCATCTGGATCGTACTTTCGCATTTCTCGCATACTTTCTGGCCAGATGCTGGCTTTTTTCTGGCTTGGACCACGCAGTATTGTGGTACCACACCGAAACGGTCAATTAAACCTGGTTGCGATTAATATTTTGGAGGATAACGCTGGTTATGCTTGGATTAGTTCTGGTATTTGCAATCGCCAGGCACATACTTTCGCATTTTTCGCATACTTGTTGGCCAGATCCTGGGATATTTCTGGTTTGGATCACGTAGTAATGCGGTACCACACCGAAACAGTCAACTAAACCTTTTTGCGATTAATATTTTAGAGGATAACGCCGGCTACGTCTTGGTTAGGTCTGGTATTTGCCCTCATCTGGCGCGAACTTTCGCATTTTTCGCATACTTGTTGGCCAGATCCTGGCCTTTTTCTGGTTTGGATCACTTAGTAATGTGGTACCACACTGAAACAGTCAATTGAACCTGGTTCCGATTAATATTTTATAGGATAACGCCGGTTATGTCTAGGTTAGGTCTGGTATTTGCCCTCATCTGGCTCGTACTTTCGCATTTTTCGCATTCTTGTTGGCCGGATCCTGGCTTTTTTCTGGTTTGGACCACGTAGTAATGTGATACCACACCGAAACAGTCAATTAAACCTGGTTCCTATTAATATTTTAGAGGATAACGCTGGTTATGTCTGGGTTAGATCTGGTATTTGCAATCATCCGGCTCATACTTTCGCAATTTTCGTGTACTTGTTGGCCAGATCTCAGGTGTTTTGTGGATTGGATCCCGTCGTAATGTGGTTCCACATCGAAACAGTCAATTAAACCTGGTTGCGACTAATATTTTGGAGGATAACGCTGGTTATGTTTGGGTTAGTTCCGGTATTTGCAATCATCCGGCTCATACTTACGCAATTTTCGCATTCTTGTTGGCCGGATCCTGGCTTTTTTCTGGTTTGGACCACGTAGCAATGTGATACCACACCGAAACTGTCAATTAATCCTGGTTGCGATTAATATTTTAGAGGATAACGAAGGTTATGTCACGGTTAGGTCTGGGATTTGCCCTCATCTGGCTCGTACATTCGCATTTTTCGCATACTTGTTGGCTAGATCCTGGCCTTTTTCTGGCTTGGATCACGTAGTAATGTGGTACCACACTGTCAATAAAAGCTGGTCCCGATTAGTATTTTAGAGGATATCGCTGGTTATGTCTGGGTTAGTTCTGGTATTTGCTATCATCTGGCACATACTTTCGCGTTTTTCGCATACTTGTTGGCCAGATCCTGGCCTTTTTCTGGCTTGGATCACGTAGTAATGTGGTACCACACTGTCAATAAAAGCTGGTTCCGATTAGTATTTTAGAGGATATCGCTGGTTATGTCTGGGTTAGTTCTGGTATTTGCTATCATCTGGCACATACTTTCGCGTTTTTCGCATACTTGTTGGCCAGATCCTGGGCTTTTTCTGATGTGGATCACGTAGTAATGTGGTACCACACTGAAACAGTCAGTAGAAGCTGGTTCCGATAAGTATTTTAGAGGATAACGCTGGTTATGTCTGGGTTAGTTCTGGTATTTGCCATCATCTGGCACATACCTTCGAGTTTTTCGCATACTTGTTGGCCTGGTCCTGGGCTTTTTCTGGTTTGGATCACGTAGTAATGTGGTACCACACGGAAACAGTCAATTAAACCTGGGTCCGATTAATATTTTAGAGGATAACGCCGGTTATGTCTAGGTTAGGTCTGGTATTTGCCCTCATCTGGCTCGTACTTTCGCATTTTTCGCATACTTGTAGGCCAGATCCTGGCCTTTTTCTGGTTTGGATCACGTAGTAATGTGGTACAACACTGAAACAGTCAATTAACCCTGGTTGCGAATAATATTTTAGAGGATAACGCTGATTATGTCTGGGTTAGTTCCGGTATTTGCCCTCATCTGGCTCGAACTTTCGCATTTTTCGCATACTTGTTGGCCAGATCCTGGCCTTTTTCTGGTTTGGACCACGTAGTAATGTGGTACCACACCGAAACAGTCAATTAAACCTGGTTCCTATTAATATTTTAGAGGATAACGCTGGTTATGTCTGGGTTAGATCTGGTATTTGCAATCATCCGGCTCATACTTTCGCAATTTTCGTGTACTTGTTGGCCAGATCTCGGGTGTTCTGTGGATTGGATCCCGTCGTAATGTGGTTCCACATCGAAACAGTCAATTAAACCTGGTTGCGACTAATATTTTGGAGGATAACGCTGGTTATGTTTGGGTTAGTTCCGGTATTTGCAATCATCCGGCTCATACTTACGCAATTTTCGCATTCTTGTTGGCCGGATCCGGCCTTTTTTCTGGTTTGGACCACGTAGCAATGTGATACCACACCGAAACTGTCAATTAATCCTGGTTGCGATTAATATTTTAGAGGATAACGAAGGTTATGTCACGGTTAGGTCTGGGATTTGCCCTCATCTGGCTCGTACATTCGCATTTTTCGCATACTTGTTGGCTAGATCCTGGCCTTTTTCTGGCTTGGATCACGTAGTAATGTGGTACCACACTGTCAATAAAAGCTGGTCCCGATTAGTATTTTAGAGGATATCGCTGGTTATGTCTGGGTTAGTTCTGGTATTTGCTATCATCTGGCACATACTTTCGCGTTTTTCGCATACTTGTTGGCCAGATCCTGGCCTTTTTCTGGCTTGGATCACGTAGTAATGTGGTACCACACTGTCAATAAAAGCTGGTTCCGATTAGTATTTTAGAGGATATCGCTGGTTATGTCTGGGTTAGTTCTGGTATTTGCTATCATCTGGCACATACTTTCGCGTTTTTCGCATACTTGTTGGCCAGATCCTGGGCTTTTTCTGATGTGGATCACGTAGTAATGTGGTACCACACTGAAACAGTCAGTAGAAGCTGGTTCCGATAAGTATTTTAGAGGATAACGCTGGTTATGTCTGGGTTAGTTCTGGTATTTGCCATCATCTGGCACATACCTTCGAGTTTTTCGCATACTTGTTGGCCTGGTCCTGGGCTTTTTCTGGTTTGGATCACGTAGTAATGTGGTACCACACGGAAACAGTCAATTAAACCTGGGTCCGATTAATATTTTAGAGGATAACGCCGGTTATGTCTGGGTTAGGTCTGGTATTTGCCCTCATCTGGCTCGAACTTTCGCATTTTTCGCATACTTGTTGGCCAGATCCGGGCCTTTTTCTGGTTTGGACCACGTAGTAATGTGGTACCACACCGAAACAGTCAATTAACCCTGGTTGCGAATAATATTTTAGAGGATAACGCTGGTTATGTCTGGGTTAGTTCCGGTATTTGCAATCTTCTGGCTCATACTTTCGCGTTTTTCGCATACTTGTTGGCCAGATACTGGCCTTTTTCTGGCTTTGACATGGCAGTAATGTGGTACCGCACTGAAACAGTCAATTAAACCTGGTTCCGATTATTATTTTAGAGGATAACGCAGGTTATGTCTGGGTTAGGTCTGGTATTTGCCCTCATCTGGCTCGTACTTTCGCGTTTCTCGCATACTTGTTGTCCAGATCCTGAGTTTTTTCTGGTTTGGATCCCGTACCACTGTGGTACCACACTGAAGCAGTCAATCAAACCTGGTTGCGATTAATATTTTAGAGGTTAACGCCGGTCATGTCTCGGTTAGGTTTGGGATTTGCAATCATCTGGATCGTACTTTCGCATTTCTCGCATACTTTCTGGCCAGATGCTGGCTTTTTTCTGGCTTGGACCACGCAGTATTGTGGTACCACACCGAAACGGTCAATTAAACCTGGTTGCGATTAATATTTTGGAGGATAACGCTGGTTATGCTTGGATTAGTTCTGGTATTTGCAATCGCCAGGCACATACTTTCGCATTTTTCGCATACTTGTTGGCCAGATCCTGGGATATTTCTGGTTTGGATCACGTAGTAATGCGGTACCACACCGAAACAGTCAACTAAACCTTTTTGCGATTAATATTTTAGAGGATAACGCCGGCTACGTCTTGGTTAGGTCTGGTATTTGCCCTCATCTGGCGCGAACTTTCGCATTTTTCGCATACTTGTTGGCCAGATCCTGGCCTTTTTCTGGTTTGGATCACTTAGTAATGTGGTACCACACTGAAACAGTCAATTGAACCTGGTTCCGATTAATATTTTATAGGATAACGCCGGTTATGTCTAGGTTAGGTCTGGTATTTGCCCTCATCTGGCTCGTACTTTCGCATTTTTCGCATTCTTGTTGGCCGGATCCTGGCTTTTTTCTGGTTTGGACCACGTAGTAATGTGATACCACACCGAAACAGTCAATTAAACCTGGTTCCTATTAATATTTTAGAGGATAACGCTGGTTATGTCTGGGTTAGATCTGGTATTTGCAATCATCCGGCTCATACTTTCGCAATTTTCGTGTACTTGTTGGCCAGATCTCAGGTGTTTTGTGGATTGGATCCCGTCGTAATGTGGTTCCACATCGAAACAGTCAATTAAACCTGGTTGCGACTAATATTTTGGAGGATAACGCTGGTTATGTTTGGGTTAGTTCCGGTATTTGCAATCATCCGGCTCATACTTACGCAATTTTCGCATTCTTGTTGGCCGGATCCTGGCTTTTTTCTGGTTTGGACCACGTAGCAATGTGATACCACACCGAAACTGTCAATTAATCCTGGTTGCGATTAATATTTTAGAGGATAACGAAGGTTATGTCACGGTTAGGTCTGGGATTTGCCCTCATCTGGCTCGTACATTCGCATTTTTCGCATACTTGTTGGCTAGATCCTGGCCTTTTTCTGGCTTGGATCACGTAGTAATGTGGTACCACACTGTCAATAAAAGCTGGTCCCGATTAGTATTTTAGAGGATATCGCTGGTTATGTCTGGGTTAGTTCTGGTATTTGCTATCATCTGGCACATACTTTCGCGTTTTTCGCATACTTGTTGGCCAGATCCTGGCCTTTTTCTGGCTTGGATCACGTAGTAATGTGGTACCACACTGTCAATAAAAGCTGGTTCCGATTAGTATTTTAGAGGATATCGCTGGTTATGTCTGGGTTAGTTCTGGTATTTGCTATCATCTGGCACATACTTTCGCGTTTTTCGCATACTTGTTGGCCAGATCCTGGGCTTTTTCTGATGTGGATCACGTAGTAATGTGGTACCACACTGAAACAGTCAGTAGAAGCTGGTTCCGATAAGTATTTTAGAGGATAACGCTGGTTATGTCTGGGTTAGTTCTGGTATTTGCCATCATCTGGCACATACCTTCGAGTTTTTCGCATACTTGTTGGCCTGGTCCTGGGCTTTTTCTGGTTTGGATCACGTAGTAATGTGGTACCACACGGAAACAGTCAATTAAACCTGGGTCCGATTAATATTTTAGAGGATAACGCCGGTTATGTCTAGGTTAGGTCTGGTATTTGCCCTCATCTGGCTCGTACTTTCGCATTTTTCGCATACTTGTAGGCCAGATCCTGGCCTTTTTCTGGTTTGGATCACGTAGTAATGTGGTACAACACTGAAACAGTCAATTAACCCTGGTTGCGAATAATATTTTAGAGGATAACGCTGATTATGTCTGGGTTAGTTCCGGTATTTGCCCTCATCTGGCTCGAACTTTCGCATTTTTCGCATACTTGTTGGCCAGATCCTGGCCTTTTTCTGGTTTGGACCACGTAGTAATGTGGTACCACACCGAAACAGTCAATTAAACCTGGTTCCTATTAATATTTTAGAGGATAACGCTGGTTATGTCTGGGTTAGATCTGGTATTTGCAATCATCCGGCTCATACTTTCGCAATTTTCGTGTACTTGTTGGCCAGATCTCGGGTGTTCTGTGGATTGGATCCCGTCGTAATGTGGTTCCACATCGAAACAGTCAATTAAACCTGGTTGCGACTAATATTTTGGAGGATAACGCTGGTTATGTTTGGGTTAGTTCCGGTATTTGCAATCATCCGGCTCATACTTACGCAATTTTCGCATTCTTGTTGGCCGGATCCGGCCTTTTTTCTGGTTTGGACCACGTAGCAATGTGATACCACACCGAAACTGTCAATTAATCCTGGTTGCGATTAATATTTTAGAGGATAACGAAGGTTATGTCACGGTTAGGTCTGGGATTTGCCCTCATCTGGCTCGTACATTCGCATTTTTCGCATACTTGTTGGCTAGATCCTGGCCTTTTTCTGGCTTGGATCACGTAGTAATGTGGTACCACACTGTCAATAAAAGCTGGTCCCGATTAGTATTTTAGAGGATATCGCTGGTTATGTCTGGGTTAGTTCTGGTATTTGCTATCATCTGGCACATACTTTCGCGTTTTTCGCATACTTGTTGGCCAGATCCTGGCCTTTTTCTGGCTTGGATCACGTAGTAATGTGGTACCACACTGTCAATAAAAGCTGGTTCCGATTAGTATTTTAGAGGATATCGCTGGTTATGTCTGGGTTAGTTCTGGTATTTGCTATCATCTGGCACATACTTTCGCGTTTTTCGCATACTTGTTGGCCAGATCCTGGGCTTTTTCTGATGTGGATCACGTAGTAATGTGGTACCACACTGAAACAGTCAGTAGAAGCTGGTTCCGATAAGTATTTTAGAGGATAACGCTGGTTATGTCTGGGTTAGTTCTGGTATTTGCCATCATCTGGCACATACCTTCGAGTTTTTCGCATACTTGTTGGCCTGGTCCTGGGCTTTTTCTGGTTTGGATCACGTAGTAATGTGGTACCACACGGAAACAGTCAATTAAACCTGGGTCCGATTAATATTTTAGAGGATAACGCCGGTTATGTCTGGGTTAGGTCTGGTATTTGCCCTCATCTGGCTCGAACTTTCGCATTTTTCGCATACTTGTTGGCCAGATCCGGGCCTTTTTCTGGTTTGGACCACGTAGTAATGTGGTACCACACCGAAACAGTCAATTAACCCTGGTTGCGAATAATATTTTAGAGGATAACGCTGGTTATGTCTGGGTTAGTTCCGGTATTTGCAATCTTCTGGCTCATACTTTCGCGTTTTTCGCATACTTGTTGGCCAGATACTGGCCTTTTTCTGGCTTTGACATGGCAGTAATGTGGTACCGCACTGAAACAGTCAATTAAACCTGGTTCCGATTATTATTTTAGAGGATAACGCAGGTTATGTCTGGGTTAGGTCTGGTATTTGCCCTCATCTGGCTCGTACTTTCGCGTTTCTCGCATACTTGTTGTCCAGATCCTGAGTTTTTTCTGGTTTGGATCCCGTACCACTGTGGTACCACACTGAAGCAGTCAATCAAACCTGGTTGCGATTAATATTTTAGAGGTTAACGCCGGTCATGTCTCGGTTAGGTTTGGGATTTGCAATCATCTGGATCGTACTTTCGCATTTCTCGCATACTTTCTGGCCAGATGCTGGCTTTTTTCTGGCTTGGACCACGCAGTATTGTGGTACCACACCGAAACGGTCAATTAAACCTGGTTGCGATTAATATTTTGGAGGATAACGCTGGTTATGCTTGGATTAGTTCTGGTATTTGCAATCGCCAGGCACATACTTTCGCATTTTTCGCATACTTGTTGGCCAGATCCTGGGATATTTCTGGTTTGGATCACGTAGTAATGCGGTACCACACCGAAACAGTCAACTAAACCTTTTTGCGATTAATATTTTAGAGGATAACGCCGGCTACGTCTTGGTTAGGTCTGGTATTTGCCCTCATCTGGCGCGAACTTTCGCATTTTTCGCATACTTGTTGGCCAGATCCTGGCCTTTTTCTGGTTTGGATCACTTAGTAATGTGGTACCACACTGAAACAGTCAATTGAACCTGGTTCCGATTAATATTTTATAGGATAACGCCGGTTATGTCTAGGTTAGGTCTGGTATTTGCCCTCATCTGGCTCGTACTTTCGCATTTTTCGCATTCTTGTTGGCCGGATCCTGGCTTTTTTCTGGTTTGGACCACGTAGTAATGTGATACCACACCGAAACAGTCAATTAAACCTGGTTCCTATTAATATTTTAGAGGATAACGCTGGTTATGTCTGGGTTAGATCTGGTATTTGCAATCATCCGGCTCATACTTTCGCAATTTTCGTGTACTTGTTGGCCAGATCTCAGGTGTTTTGTGGATTGGATCCCGTCGTAATGTGGTTCCACATCGAAACAGTCAATTAAACCTGGTTGCGACTAATATTTTGGAGGATAACGCTGGTTATGTTTGGGTTAGTTCCGGTATTTGCAATCATCCGGCTCATACTTACGCAATTTTCGCATTCTTGTTGGCCGGATCCTGGCTTTTTTCTGGTTTGGACCACGTAGCAATGTGATACCACACCGAAACTGTCAATTAATCCTGGTTGCGATTAATATTTTAGAGGATAACGAAGGTTATGTCACGGTTAGGTCTGGGATTTGCCCTCATCTGGCTCGTACATTCGCATTTTTCGCATACTTGTTGGCTAGATCCTGGCCTTTTTCTGGCTTGGATCACGTAGTAATGTGGTACCACACTGTCAATAAAAGCTGGTCCCGATTAGTATTTTAGAGGATATCGCTGGTTATGTCTGGGTTAGTTCTGGTATTTGCTATCATCTGGCACATACTTTCGCGTTTTTCGCATACTTGTTGGCCAGATCCTGGCCTTTTTCTGGCTTGGATCACGTAGTAATGTGGTACCACACTGTCAATAAAAGCTGGTTCCGATTAGTATTTTAGAGGATATCGCTGGTTATGTCTGGGTTAGTTCTGGTATTTGCTATCATCTGGCACATACTTTCGCGTTTTTCGCATACTTGTTGGCCAGATCCTGGGCTTTTTCTGATGTGGATCACGTAGTAATGTGGTACCACACTGAAACAGTCAGTAGAAGCTGGTTCCGATAAGTATTTTAGAGGATAACGCTGGTTATGTCTGGGTTAGTTCTGGTATTTGCCATCATCTGGCACATACCTTCGAGTTTTTCGCATACTTGTTGGCCTGGTCCTGGGCTTTTTCTGGTTTGGATCACGTAGTAATGTGGTACCACACGGAAACAGTCAATTAAACCTGGGTCCGATTAATATTTTAGAGGATAACGCCGGTTATGTCTAGGTTAGGTCTGGTATTTGCCCTCATCTGGCTCGTACTTTCGCATTTTTCGCATACTTGTAGGCCAGATCCTGGCCTTTTTCTGGTTTGGATCACGTAGTAATGTGGTACAACACTGAAACAGTCAATTAACCCTGGTTGCGAATAATATTTTAGAGGATAACGCTGATTATGTCTGGGTTAGTTCCGGTATTTGCCCTCATCTGGCTCGAACTTTCGCATTTTTCGCATACTTGTTGGCCAGATCCTGGCCTTTTTCTGGTTTGGACCACGTAGTAATGTGGTACCACACCGAAACAGTCAATTAACCCTGGTTGCGAATAATATTTTAGAGGATAACACTGGTTATGTCTGGGTTAGTTCCGGTATTTGCAATCTTCTGGCTCATACTTTCGCGTTTTTCGCATACTTGTTGGCCAGATACTGGCCTTTTTCTGGCTTTGACATGGCAGTAATGTGGTACCGCACTGAAACAGTCAATTAAACCTGGTTCCGATTATTATTTTAGAGGATAACGCAGGTTATGTCTGGGTTAGGTCTGGTATTTGCCCTCATCTGGCTCGTACTTTCGCGTTTCTCGCATACTTGTTGTCCAGATCCTGAGTTTTTTCTGGTTTGGATCCCGTACCACTGTGGTACCACACTGAAACAGTCAATCAAACCTGGTTGCGATTAATATTTTAGAGGTTAACGCCGGTTATGTCTCGGTTAGGTTTGGGATTTGCAATCATCTGGATCGTACTTTCGCATTTCTCGCATACTTTCTGGCCAGATGCTGGCTTTTTTCTGGCTTGGACCACGCAGTATTGTGGTACCACACCGAAACGGTCAATTAAACCTGGTTGCGATTAATATTTTGGAGGATAACGCTGGTTATGCTTGGATTAGTTCTGGTATTTGCAATCGCCAGGCACATACTTTCGCATTTTTCGCATACTTGTTGGCCAGATCCTGGGATATTTCTGGTTTGGATCACGTAGTAATGCGGTACCACACCGAAACAGTCAACTAAACCTTTTTGCGATTAATATTCTAGAGGATAACGCCGGCTACGTCTTGGTTAGGTCTGGTATTTGCCCTCATCTGGCTCGTACTTTCGCATTTTTCGCATACTTGTAGGCCAGATCCTGGCCTTTTTCTGGTTTGGATCACGTAGTAATGTGGTACAACACTGAAACAGTCAATTAAACCTGGTTGCGATTAATATTTTAGAGGATAACGCCGGTTATGTCTCGGGTAGTTCTGGGATTTGTCCACATCTGGCTCGTACTTTCGCATTTTTCGCATTCTTGTTGGCCGGATCCTGGCTTTTTTCTGGTTTGGACCACGTAGTAATGTGATACCACACCGAAACAGTCAATTAAACCTGGTTCCTATTAATATTTTAGAGGATAACGCTGGTTATGTCTGGGTTAGATCTGGTATTTGCAATCATCCGGCTCATACTTCCGCAATTTTCGTGTACTTGTTGGCCAGATCTCGGGTGTTTTGTGGCTTGGATCCCGTCGTAATGTGGTTCCACATCGAAACAGTCAATTAAACCTGGTTGCGGCTAATATTTTGGAGGATAACGCTGGTTATGTTTGGGTTAGTTCCGGTATTTGCAATCATCCGGCTCATACTAACGCAATTTTCGCATTCTTGTTGGCCGGATCCTGGCTTTTTTCTGGTTTGGACCACGTAGCAATGTGATACCACACCGAAACAGTCAATTAATCCTGGTTGCGATTAATATTTTAGAGGATAACGAAGGTTATGTCTCGGTTAGGTCTGGGATTTGCCCTCATCTGGCTCGTACATTCGCATTTTTCGCATAATTGTTGGCCAGATCCTGGCCTTTTTCTGGCTTGGATCACGTAGTAATGTGGTACCACACTGAAACAGTCAATTACACCTGGTTCCGATTAATATTTTAGAGGATAACGCCGGTTATGTCTGGGTTACGTCTGGTATTTGCCCTCATATGGCTCGTACTTTCGCATTTTTCGCTTACTTGTTGGCCAGATCCTGGCCTTTTTCTGGTTTGGATCACGTAGTAATGCGGTACCACACCGAAACAGTCAATTAAACCTGGTTCCGATTAATATTTTAGAGGATAACGCTGGTTATGTCTGGGTTAGTTCTGGTATTTGCAATCATCCGGCTCATACTTACGCAATTTTCGTGTACTTGTTGGCCAGATCTCGGGTGTTTTGTGACTTGGATCCCGACGTAATGTGGTTCCACATCGAAACAGTCAATTAAACCTGGTTGCGATTAATATTTTGGAGGATAACTCTGGTTATGTTTGTGTTAGTTCTGGTATTTGCAATCATCAGGCACATACTTTCGCGTTTTTCGCATACCTGTTGGCCAGATACTGGCCTTTCTCTGGCTTTGACATGGCAGTAATGTGGTACCGCACTGAAACAGTCAATTAAACCTGGTTCCGATTATTATTTTAGAGGATAACGCAGGTTATGTCTGGGTTAGGCCTGGTATTTGCCCTCATCTGGCTCGTACTTTCGCGTTTCTCGCATACTTGTTGTCCAGATCCTGAGTTTTTTCTGGTTTGGATCACGTAGTAATGCGGTACCACACAGAAACAGTCAATTAAAGCCGGTAGCGATTAATATTTTAGAGGATAACGCCGGTTATGTCTCGGTTAGGTCTGGGATATCCCCTCATCTGGCTCGTACTTTCGCACTTTTCACATACTTGTTGGCCAGATCCTGGCCTTTTTCCGGCTTGGACCAAGTAGTAATGTGGTACCACACCGAAACAGTCAGTTAAACCTGGTTGCGATTAATATTTTAGAGGATAACGCCGGTTATGTCTAGGTGAGGTCTGGTATTTGCAATCAACTGGCTTATACTTTCGCATTTTTCGCATACTTGTTGGCCAGATCCTGGGATATTTCTGGTTTGGATCACGTAGTAATGCGGTACCACACCGAAACAGTCAACTAAACCTTTTTGCGATTAATATTTTAGAGGATAACGCCGGCTACGTCTTGGTTAGGTCTGGTATTTGCCCTCATCTGGCGCGAACTTTCGCATTTTTCGCATACTTGTTGGCCAGATCCTGGCCTTTTTCTGGTTTGGATCACTTAGTAATGTGGTACCACACTGAAACAGTCAATTGAACCTGGTTCCGATTAATATTTTATAGGATAACGCCGGTTATGTCTAGGTTAGGTCTGGTATTTGCCCTCATCTGGCTCGTACTTTCGCATTTTTCGCATTCTTGTTGGCCGGATCCTGGCTTTTTTCTGGTTTGGACCACGTAGTAATGTGATACCACACCGAAACAGTCAATTAAACCTGGTTCCTATTAATATTTTAGAGGATAACGCTGGTTATGTCTGGGTTAGATCTGGTATTTGCAATCATCCGGCTCATACTTTCGCAATTTTCGTGTACTTGTTGGCCAGATCTCGGGTGTTTTGTGGATTGGATCCCGTCGTAATGTGGTTCCACATCGAAACAGTCAATTAAACCTGGTTGCGACTAATATTTTGGAGGATAACGCTGGTTATGTTTGGGTTAGTTCCGGTATTTGCAATCATCCGGCTCATACTTACGCAATTTTCGCATTCTTGTTGGCCGGATCCGGCCTTTTTTCTGGTTTGGACCACGTAGCAATGTGATACCACACCGAAACTGTCAATTAATCCTGGTTGCGATTAATATTTTAGAGGATAACGAAGGTTATGTCACGGTTAGGTCTGGGATTTGCCCTCATCTGGCTCGTACATTCGCATTTTTCGCATACTTGTTGGCTAGATCCTGGCCTTTTTCTGGCTTGGATCACGTAGTAATGTGGTACCACACTGTCAATAAAAGCTGGTCCCGATTAGTATTTTAGAGGATATCGCTGGTTATGTCTGGGTTAGTTCTGGTATTTGCTATCATCTGGCACATACTTTCGCGTTTTTCGCATACTTGTTGGCCAGATCCTGGCCTTTTTCTGGCTTGGATCACGTAGTAATGTGGTACCACACTGTCAATAAAAGCTGGTTCCGATTAGTATTTTAGAGGATATCGCTGGTTATGTCTGGGTTAGTTCTGGTATTTGCTATCATCTGGCACATACTTTCGCGTTTTTCGCATACTTGTTGGCCAGATCCTGGGCTTTTTCTGATGTGGATCACGTAGTAATGTGGTACCACACTGAAACAGTCAGTAGAAGCTGGTTCCGATAAGTATTTTAGAGGATAACGCTGGTTATGTCTGGGTTAGTTCTGGTATTTGCCATCATCTGGCACATACCTTCGAGTTTTTCGCATACTTGTTGGCCTGGTCCTGGGCTTTTTCTGGTTTGGATCACGTAGTAATGTGGTACCACACGGAAACAGTCAATTAAACCTGGGTCCGATTAATATTTTAGAGGATAACGCCGGTTATGTCTGGGTTAGGTCTGGTATTTGCCCTCATCTGGCTCGAACTTTCGCATTTTTCGCATACTTGTTGGCCAGATCCGGGCCTTTTTCTGGTTTGGACCACGTAGTAATGTGGTACCACACCGAAACAGTCAATTAACCCTGGTTGCGAATAATATTTTAGAGGATAACGCTGGTTATGTCTGGGTTAGTTCCGGTATTTGCAATCTTCTGGCTCATACTTTCGCGTTTTTCGCATACTTGTTGGCCAGATACTGGCCTTTTTCTGGCTTTGACATGGCAGTAATGTGGTACCGCACTGAAACAGTCAATTAAACCTGGTTCCGATTATTATTTTAGAGGATAACGCAGGTTATGTCTGGGTTAGGTCTGGTATTTGCCCTCATCTGGCTCGTACTTTCGCGTTTCTCGCATACTTGTTGTCCAGATCCTGAGTTTTTTCTGGTTTGGATCCCGTACCACTGTGGTACCACACTGAAACAGTCAATCAAACCTGGTTGCGATTAATATTTTAGAGGTTAACGCCGGTTATGTCTCGGTTAGGTTTGGGATTTGCAATCATCTGGATCGTACTTTCGCATTTCTCGCATACTTTCTGGCCAGATGCTGGCTTTTTTCAGGCTTGGACCACGCAGTATTGTGGTACCACACCGAAACGGTCAATTAAACCTGGTTGCGATTAATATTTTGGAGGATAACGCTGGTTATGCTTGGATTAGTTCTGGTATTTGCAATCGCCAGGCACATACTTTCGCATTTTTCGCATACTTGTTGGCCAGATCCTGGGATATTTCTGGTTTGGATCACGTAGTAATGCGGTACCACACCCAAACAGTCAACTAAACCTTTTTGCGATTAATATTCTAGAGGATAACGCCGGCTACGTCTTGGTTAGGTCTGGTATTTGCCCTCATCTGGCGCGAACTTTCGCATTTTTCGCATACTTGTTGGCCAGATCCTGGCCTTTTTCTGGTTTGGATAACTTAGTAATGTGGTACCACACTGAAACAGTCAATTAAACCTGGTTCCGATTAATATTTTATAGGATAACGCCGGTTATGTCTAGGTTAGGTCTGGTATTTGCCCTCATCTGGCTCGTACTTTCGCATTTTTCGCATACTTGTAGGCCAGATCCTGGCCTTTTTCTGGTTTGGATCACGTAGTAATGTGGTACAACACTGAAACAGTCAATTAAACCTGGTTGCGATTAATATTTTGGAGCATAACGCCGGTTATGTCTCGGGTAGTTCTGGGATTTGTCCACATCTGGCTCGTACTTTCGCATTTTTCGCATTCTTGTTGGCCGGATCCTGGCTTTTTTCTGGTTTGGACCACGTAGTAATGTGATACCACACCGAAACAGTCAATTAAACCTGGTTCCTATTAATATTTTAGAGGATAACGCTGGTTATGTCTGGGTTAGATCTGGTATTTGCAATCATCCGGCTCATACTTCCGCAATTTTCGTGTACTTGTTGGCCAGATCTCGGGTGTTTTGTGGCTTGGATCCCGTCGTAATGTGGTTCCACATCGAAACAGTCAATTAAACCGGGTTGCGGCTAATATTTTGGAGGATAACGCTGGTTATGTTTGGGTTAGTTCCGGTATTTGCAATCATCCGGCTCGTACTTTCGCATTTCTCGCATACTTTCTGGCCAGATGCTGGCTTTTTTCTGGCTTGGACCACGCAGTATTGTGGTACCACACCGAAACGGTCAATTAAACCTGGTTGCGATTAATATTTTGGAGGATAACGCTGGTTATGCTTGGATTAGTTCTGGTATTTGCAATCGCCAGGCACATACTTTCGCATTTTTCGCATACTTGTTGGCCAGATCCTGGGATATTTCTGGTTTGGATCACGTAGTAATGCGGTACCACACCCAAACAGTCAACTAAACCTTTTTGCGATTAATATTCTAGAGGATAACGCCGGCTACGTCTTGGTTAGGTCTGGTATTTGCCCTCATCTGGCTCGTACTTTCGCATTTTTCGCATACTTGTAGGCCAGATCCTGGCCTTTTTCTGGTTTGGATCACGTAGTAATGTGGTACAACACTGAAACAGTCAATTAAACCTGGTTGCGATTAATATTTTAGAGGATAACGCCGGTTATGTCTCGGGTAGTTCTGGGATTTGTCCACATCTGGCTCGTACTTTCGCAATTTTCGCATTCTTGTTGGCCGGATCCTGGCTTTTTTCTGGTTTGGACCACGTAGCAATGTGATACCACACCGAAACAGTCAATTAATCCTGGTTGCGATTAATATTTTAGAGGATAACGAAGGTTATGTCTCGGTTAGGTCTGGGATTTGCCCTCATCTGGCTCGTACATTCGCATTTTTCGCATAATTGGTGGCCAGATCCTGGCCTTTTTCTGGCTTGGATCACGTAGTAATGTGGTACCACACTGAAACAGTCAATTACACCTGGTTCCGATTAATATTTTAGAGGATAACGCCGGTTATGTCTGGGTTACGTCTGGTATTTGCCCTCATATGGCTCGTACTTTCGCATTTTTCGCTTACTTGTTGGCCAGATCCTGGCCTTTTTCTGGTTTGGATCACGTAGTAATGCGGTACCACACCGAAACAGTCAATTAAACCTGGTTCCGATTAATATTTTAGAGGATAACGCTGGTTATGTCTGGGTTAGTTCTGGTATTTGCAATCATCCGGCTCATACTTACGCAATTTTCGTGTACTTGTTGGCCAGATCTCGGGTGTTTTGTGACTTGGATCCCGTCGTAATGTGGTTCCACATCGAAACAGTCAATTAAACCTGGTTGCGATTAATATTTTGGAGGATAACGCTGGTTATGTTTGTGTTAGTTCTGGTATTTGCAATCATCAGGCACATACTTTCGCGTTTTTCGCATACTTGTTGGCCAGATACTGGCCTTTCTCTGGCTTTGACATGGCAGTAATGTGGTACCGCACTGAAACAGTCAATTAAACATGGTTCCGATTATTATTTTAGAGGATAACGCAGGTTATGTCTGGTTTAGGCCTGGTATTTGCCCTCATCTGGCTCGTACTTTCGCGTTTCTCGCATACTTGTTGTCCAGATCCTGAGTTTTTTCTGGTTTGGATCACGTAGTAATGCGGTACCACACAGAAACAGTCAATTAAAGCCGGTAGCGATTAATATTTTAGAGGATAACGCCGGTTATGTCTCGGTTAGGTCTGGGATATCCCCTCATCTGGCTCGTACTTTCGCACTTTTCACATACTTGTTGGCCAGATCCTGGCCTTTTTCCGGCTTGGACCAAGTAGTAATGTGGTACCACACCGAAACAGTCAGTTAAACCTGGTTGCGATTAATATTTTAGAGGATAACGCCGGTTATGTCTAGGTGAGGTCTGGTATTTGCAATCAACTGGCTTATACTTTCGCGTTTTTCGCATACTTGTTGGGCAGATCCCGGGTTTTTTCTGGTTTGGATCACGTAGTAATGTGGTATCACACCCAAACAGTCAATTAACCCTGGTTGCGAATAATATTTTAGAGGATAACGCTGGTTATGTCTGGGTTAGTTCCGGTATTTGCAATCTTCAGGCTCATACTTTCGCGTTTTTCGCATACTTGTTGGGCAGATCCCGGGTTTTTTCTGGTTTGGATCCCGTAGTAATGTGGTATCACACTGAAACAGTCAATAAAAGCTGGTTCCGATTAATAGTTTGGAGGATAACGCTGGTTACGTTTGTGTTAGTTCTGGTATTAGCAATCATCTGGCTCGTACTTTCGCGTTTTTCGCATACTTGTTGGGCAGATCCTGGCTTCCTTCTGGCTTGGACCACGTAGTAATGTGGTACCACACTGAAATTGTCAATTAAACCTGGTTTCGAATAATATTTTAGAGGATAACGCCGGTTATGTCTGGGTTAGGTCTGGTATTTGCCCTCATCTGGCTCATACTTTCGCAATTTTCATGTACTTGTTGGCCAGATCTCGGGTGTTTTGTGGCTTGGACCCCGTCGTAATGTGATTCCACATCGAAACAGTCAATTAAACCTGGTTGCGAATAATATTTTAGAGGTTAACGCCGGTTATGTCTCGGTTAGGTTTGGGATTTGCAATCATCTGGCTCGTACTTTCGCATTTCTCGCATACTTTCTGGCCAGATCCTGGCCTTTTTCTGGCTTGGACCACGTAGTAATGTGGTACCACACCGAAACAGTCAATTAACCCTGGTTGCGAATAATATTTTAGAGGATAACGCTGGTTATGTCTGGGTTAGTTCCGGTATTTGCAATCTTCTGGCTCATACTTTCGCAATTTTCGCATACCTGTTGTTCAGATCCTGGCCTTTTTCTGGCTTGGACCACGTAGTAATGTGGTACCACACCGAAACAGTCAATTAACCCTGGTTGCGATTAATATTTTAGAGGATAACGCTGGTTATGTCTGGGTTAGTTCCGGTATTTGCAATCTTCTGGCTCATACTTTCTCGTTTTTCGCATACTTGTTGGGCAGATCCTGGCTTCCTTCTGGCATGGACCACGTAGTAATGTGGTACCACACTGAAACTGTCAATTAATCCTGGGTTCGAATAATATTTTAGAGGATAACGCCGGTTATGTCTGGGTTAGGTCTGGTATTTGCCCTCATCTGGCTCATACTTTCGCAATTTTCATGTACTTGTTGGCCAGATCTCGGGTGTTTTGTGGCTTGGACCCCTTCGTAATGTGGTCCCACATCGAAACAGTCAATTAAACCTGGTTGCGATTAATATTTTGGAGGATAACACTGGTTATGTTTGGGTTAGTTCTGGTATTTGCAATCATCAGGCACATACTTTCGCATTTTTCGCGTACTTGTTGGCCAGATCCTGGGATATTTCTGGTTTGCATCACGTAGTAATGCGGTACCACACCGAAACAGTCAAACAAACCCTTGTTGCGATTAATATTTTGGAGGATAACGCTGGTTATGTTTGGGTTAGTTCTGGTATTTGCAATCATCAGGCACATACTTTCGCATTTTTCGCATAATTGTTGGCCAGATCCTGGGATATTTCTGGTTTGGATCACGTAGTAATGCGGTACCACACCGAAACAGTCAACTAAACTTTTTTGCGATTAATATTTTGGGGGATAACGCTGGTTATGTCTGGGTTAGTTCTGGTATTTGCAACCATCTGGCTCATTCTTTCTCATTTTTCGCATACTTGTTGGGCAGATCCCGGGTTTTTTCTGGTTTGGATCACGTAGTACTGTGGTATCACACTGAAACAGTTAATAAAATCTGGTTCCGATTAATAGTTTGGAGGATAACGCTGGTTACGTTTGAGTTAGTTCTGGTATTAGCAATCATCTGGCTCGTACTTTCGCATTTTTCGCATACTTTTTGGCCAGATCCTGGCCTTTTTCTGGTTTGGACCACGAAGTAATGTGGTACCACACTGTCAATAAAAGCTGGTTCCGATTAGTATTTTAGAGGATATCGCTGGTTATGTCTGGGTTAGTTCTGGTATTTGCTATCATCTGGCACATACTTTCGCGTTTTTCGCATACTTGTTGGCCAGATCCTGGGCTTTTTCTGGTGTGGATCACGTAGTAATGTGGTACCACACTGAAACCGTCAGTAGAAGCTGGTTCCGATAAGTATTTTAGAGGATAACGCTGGTTATGTCTGGGTTAGTTCTGGTATTTGCCATCATCTGGCACATACCTTCGAGTTTTTCGCATACTTGTTGGCCTGGTCCTGCGCTTTTTCTGGTTTGGATCACGTAGTAATGTGGTACCACACGGAAACAGTCAATTAAACCTGGGTCCGATTAATATTTTAGAGGATAACGCCAGTTATGTCTGGGTTAGGTCTGGTATTTGCCCTCATCTGGCTCGAACTTTCGCATTTTTCGCATACTTGGCCAGATCCTGGCCTTTTTCTGGCTTGGACCAAGTAGTAATGTGAGACCACACTAAAAGAGTCAATTAAACCTGGTTGCGATTAATATTTTAGAGGATACCGCCGGTTATGTCTCGGTTAGGTCTGGTATTTGCCCTCATCTGGCTCGAACTTTCGCATTTTTCGCATACTTGTTGGCCAGATCCTGGCCTTTGTCTGGCTTGGAGCACGTAGTAAAGTGGTACCACACTGAAACAGTCAATTAAACCTGGGTCCGATTAATATTTTAGAAGATAACGCCGGTTATGTCTCGGTTAGGTCTGGGATATCCCCTCATCTGGCTTATACTTTCGCGTTTTTCGCATACTTGTTGGGCAGATCCCGGGTTTTTTCTGGTTTGGATCACGTAGTAATGTGGTATCACACCCAAACAGTCAATTAACCCTGGTTGCGAATAATATTTTAGAGGATAACGCTGGTTATGTCTGGGTTAGTTCCGGTATTTGCAATCTTCAGGCTCATACTTTCGCGTTTTTCGCATACTTGTTGGGCAGATCCCGGGTTTTTTCTGGTTTGGATCACGTAGTAATGTGGTATCACACCCAAACAGTCAATTAACCCTGGTTGCGAATAATATTTTAGAGGATAACGCTGGTTATGTCTGGGTTAGTTCCGGTATTTGCAATCTTCTGGCTCATACTTTCGCATTTTTCGCATACCTGTTGTTCAGATCCTGGCCTTTTTCTGGCTTGGACCACGTAGTAATGTGGTACCACACCGAAACAGTCAATTAACCCTGGTTGCGGATAATATTTTAGAGGATAACGCTGGTTATGTCTGGGTTAGTTCCGGTATTTGCAATCTTCTGGCTCATACTTTCTCGTTTTTCGCATACTTGTTGGGCAGATCCTGGCTTCCTTCTGGCATGGACCACGTAGTAATGTGGTACCACACCGAAACAGTCAGTTATACCTGGTTGCGATTAATATTTTAGAGGATAACGCCGGTTATGTCTAGGTTAGGTCTGGTATTTGCAATTAACTGGCTTATACTTTCGCGTTTTTCGCATACTTGTTGGGCAGATCCCGGGTTTTTCCTGGTTTGGATCACGTAGTAATGTGGTATCACACTGAAACAGTCAATAAAAGCTGGTTCCGATTAATAGTTTGGAGGATAACGCTGGTTACGTTTGGGTTAGTTCTGGTATTAGCAATCATCTGGCTCGTACTTTCGCATTTTTCGCATACCTGTTGCTCAGATCCTGGCCTTTTTCTGGCTTGGACCACGTAGTAATGCGGTACCACACCGAAACAGTCAATCAAACCTGGTTGCGATTAATATTTTAGAGGTTAACGCCGGTTATGTCTCGGTTAGGTTTGGGATTTGCAACCATCTGGCTCGTACTTTCGCATTTCTCGCATACTTTTTGGCCAGATCCCGGCCTTTTTCTGGCTTGGACCACGTAGTAATGTGGTACCACACCGAAACAGTCAATTAACCCTGGTTGCGAATAATATTTTAGAGGATAACGCTGGTTATGTCTGGGTTAGTTCCGGTATTTGCAATCTTCTGGCTCATACTTTCGCGTTTTTCGCATACTTGTTGGGCAGATCCCGGGTTTTTTCTGGTTTGGATCACGTAGTAATGTGGTATCACACTGAAACTGACAATAAAAGCTGGTTCCGATTAATAGTTTGGAGGATAACGCTGGTTACGTTTGTGTTAGTTCTGGTATTAGCAATCATCTGGCTCGTACTTTCGCGTTTTTCGCATACTTGTTGGGCAGATCCTGGCTTCCTTCTGGCTTGGACCACGTAGTAATGTGGTACCACACTGAAACTGTCAATTAAACCTGGTTTCGAATAATATTTTAGAGGATAACGCCGGTTATTTCTGGGTTAGGTCTGGTATTTGCCCTCATCTGGCTCGAACTTTCGCATTTATCGCATACTTGGCCAGATCCTGGCCTTTTTCTGGCTTGGACGAAGTAGTAACGTGGGACAACACTAAAAGAGTCAATTAAACCTGGTTGCGATTAATATTTTAGAGGATACCGCCGGTTATGTCTCGGTTAGGTCTGGTATTTGCCCTCATCTGGCTCGAACTTTCGCATTTTTCGCATACTTGTTGGCCAGATCCTGGCCTTTGTCTGGCTTGGAGCACGTAGTAAAGTGGTACCACACTGAAACAGTCAATTAAACCTGGGTCCGATTAATATTTTAGAAGATAACGCCGGTTATGTCTGGGTTAGGTCTGGTATTTGCCCTCATCTGGCTCGTACTTTCGCATTTTTCGCATACTTGTTGGCCAGATCCTGGCTTTTTTCTTGTTTGGGTCACGTAGTAACGCGGTACCACACTGAAACAGTCAATTAAACCTGTGTCCGATTAATATTTTAGAGGATAACGCCGGTTATGTCTGGGTTAGGTCTGGTATTTGCCCTTATCTGGCTCGTACTTTCGCATTTTTCGCATACTTGTTGGCCAGATCCTGGATTTTCTGGTTTGGATCACGTAGTAACGAGGTACCACACCGAAACTGTCAATTAAAACTGGTTGCGATTACTATTTTGAAGGATAACGCCGGTTACGTCTGGGTTAGGTCTGGTATTTGCACACATCTGGCTCGTACTTTCGCATTTTTCGCATAGTTGTTGGCCAGATCCTGGCTTTTTTCTGGTTTGGATCACGTAGTAACGCGGTACCACACCGAAACTGTCAATTAAACCTGGTTGCGATTACTATTTTGGAGGATAACGCCGGTTACGTCTGGGGTAGGTCTGGTATTTGCACACATCTGGCTCGTACTTTCGCATTTTTCGCATACTTGTTGGCCAGATCCTGGGTTTCTTCAGGTTTGGATCCCTTAGTAATGTGGTTCCACACCGAAACAGTCAATTAAAGCTGGTTCCGATTTGTATTTTAGAGGATAACGCTGGTTATGTCTGTGTTAGTTCTGGTATTTGCAATCATCTGGCTCATACTTTCGCGTATTACGCACACTTGTTGGCCAGATCCTGGGATATTTCTGGTTTGGATCACGTAGTAATGCGGTACCACACTGAAACAGTCAACTAAACCTTTTTGCGATTAATATTTTGGAGGATGACGCTGGTTATGTCTGGGTTAGTTCTGGTATTTGCAATCATCTGGCTAATTCTTTCTCATTTTTCGCATACTTCTTGGGCAGATCCTGGGTTTTTTCTGGTTTGGATCACGTAGTAATGTGGTTCCACACCGAAACAGACAATTAAACCCGGTTGCGATTAATATTTTGGAGGATAACGCTGGTTATGTCTGTGTTAGTTCTGGTATTTGCAATCATCTGGCTCATACTTTCGCGTATTACGCACACTTGTTGGCCAGATCCTGGGATATTTCTGGTTTGGATCACGTAGTAATGCGGTACCACACTGAAACAGTCAACTAAACCTTTTTGCGATTAATATTTTGGAGGATGACGCTGGTTATGTCTGGGTTAGTTCTGGTATTTGCAATCATCTGGCTCATTCTTTCTCATTTTTCGCATACTTCTTGGGCAGATCCTGGGTTTTTTCTGGTTTGGATCACGTAGTAATGTGGTTCCACACCGAAACAGACAATTAAACCCGGTTGCGATTAATATTTTGGAGGATAACGCTGGTTATGCTTGGGTTAGTTCTGGTGTTTGCAATCGCCAGGCACATACTTTCGCATTTTTCGCATACTTGTTGGCCAGATCCTGGGATATTTCTGGTTTGGATCACGTAGTAATGCGGTACCACACCGAAACAGTCAATTAAAGCCGGTAGCGATTAATATTTTAGAGGATAACGCCGGTTATGTCTCGGTTAGGTCTGGGATATCCCCTCATCTGGCTCGTACTTTCGCACTTTTCGCATACTTGTTGGCCAGATCCTGGCCTTTTTCCGGCTTGGACCAAGTAGTAATGTGGTACCACACCGAAACAGTCAGTTATACCTGGTTGCGATTAATATTTTAGAGGATAACGCCGGTTATGTCTAGGTTAGGTCTGGTATTTGCAATTAACTGGCTTATACTTTCGCGTTTTTCGCATACTTGTTGGGCAGATCCCGGGTTTTTCCTGGTTTGGATCACGTAGTAATGTGGTATCACACTGAAACAGTCAATAAAAGCTGGTTCCGATTAATAGTTTGGAGGATAACGCTGGTTACGTTTGGGTTAGTTCTGGTATTAGCAATCATCTGGCTCGTACTTTCGCATTTTTCGCATACCTGTTGTTCAGATCCTGGCCTTTTTCTGGCTTGGACCACGTAGTAATGCGGTACCACACCGAAACAGTCAATCAAACCTGGTTGCGATTAATATTTTAGAGGTTAACGCCGGTTATGTCTCGGTTAGGTTTGGGATTTGCATTCATCTGGCTCGTACTTTCGCATTTCTCGCATACTTTTTGGCCAGATCCCGGCCTTTTTCTGGCTTGGACCACGTAGTAATGTGGTACCACACCGAAACAGTCAATTAACCCTGGTTGCGAATAATATTTTAGAGGATAACGCTGGTTATGTCTGGGTTAGTTCCGGTATTTGCAATCTTCTGGCTCATACTTTCGCGTTTTTCGCATATTTGTTGGGCAGATCCCGGGTTTTTTCTGGTTTGGATCACGTAGTAATGTGGTATCACACTGAAACAGACAATAAAAGCTGGTTCCGATTAATAGTTTGGAGGATAACGCTGGTTACGTTTGTGTTAGTTCTGGTATTAGCAATCATCTGGCTCGTACTTTCGCGTTTTTCGCATACTTGTTGGGCAGATCCTGGCTTCCTTCAGGCTTGGACCACGTAGTAATGTGGTACCACACTGAAACTGTCAATTAAACCTGGTTTCGAATAATATTTTAGAGGATAACGCCGGTTATGTCTGGGTTAGGTCTGGTATTTGCCCTCATCTGGCTCATACTTTCGCAATTTTCATGTACTTGTTGGCCAGATCTCGGGTGTTTTGTGGCTTGGACCCCTTCGTAATGTGGTCCCACATCGAAACAGTCAATTAAACCTGGTTGCGATTAATATTTTGGAGGATAACGCTGGTTATGTTTGGGTTAGTTCTGGTATTTGCAATCATCAGGCACATACTTTCGCATTTTTCGCATACTTGTTGGCCAGATCCTGGGATATTTCTGGTTTGCATCACGTAGTAATGCGGTACCACACTGAAACAGTCAAACAAACCCTGGTTGCGATTAATATTTTAGAGGATAACGCCGGTTATGTCTCGGTTAGGTCTGGTATTTACAATCATCTGGCTCATACTTTCGCGTTTTTCGCATACTTGTTGGCCAGATCCTGGGTTTCTTCAGGTTTGGATCCCGTAGTAATGTGGTTCCACACCGAAACGGTCAATTAAACCTGGTTGCGATTAATATTTTGGAGGATAACGCTGGTTACGTTTGAGTTAGTTCTGGTATTAGCAATCATCTGGCTCGTACTTTCGCATTTTTCGCATACTTTTTGGCCAGATCCTGGCCTTTTTCTGGTTTGGACCACGAAGTAATGTGGTACCACACTGTCAATAAAAGCTGGTTCCGATTAGTATTTTGGAGGATATCGCTGGTTATGTCTGGGTTAGTTCTGGTATTTGCTATCATCTGGCACATACTTTCGTGTTTTTCGCATACTTGTTGGCCAGATCCTGGGCTTTTTCTGGTGTGGATCACGTAGTAATGTGGTACCACACTGAAACAGTCAGTAGAAGCTGGTTCCGATAAGTATTTTAGAGGATAACGCTGGTTATGTCTGTGTTAGTTCTGGTATTTGCCATCATCTGGCACATACCTTCGAGTTTTTCGCATACTTGTTGGCCTGGTCCTGGGCTTTTTCTGGTTTGGATCACGTAGTAATGTGGTACCACACGGAAACAGTCAATTAAACCTGGGTCCGATTAATATTTTAGAGGATAACGCCGGTTATGTCTGGGTTAGGTCTGGTATTTGCCCTCATCTGGCTCGAACTTTCGCATTTATCGCATACTTGGCCAGATCCTGGCCTTTTTCTGGCTTGGACCAAGTAGTAATGTGGGACCACACTAAAAGAGACAATTAAACCTGGTTGCGATTAATATTTTAGAGGATACCGCCGGTTATGTCTCGGTTAGGTCTGGTATTTGCCCTCATCTGGCTCGAACTTTCGCATTTTTCGCATACTTGTTGGCCAGATCCTGGCCTTTGTCTGGCTTGGAGCACGTAGTAAAGTGGTACCACACTGAAACAGTCAATTAAACCTGGGTCCGATTAATATTTTAGAAGATAACGCCGGTTATGTCTGGGTTAGGTCTGGTATTTGCCCTCATCTGGCTCGTACTTTCGCATTTTTCGCATACTTGTTGGCCAGATCCTGGCTTTTTTCTGGTTTGGGTCACGTAGTAACGCGGTACCACACTGAAACAGTCAATTAAACCTGTGTCCGATTAATATTTTAGAGGATAACGCCGGTTATGTCTGGGTTAGGTCTGGTATTTGCCCTTATCTGGCTCGTACTTTCGCATTTTTCGCATACTTGTTGGCCAGATCCTGGCTTTTTTCTGGTTTGGATCACGTAGTAACGCGGTACCACACCGAAACTGTCAATTAAACCTGGTTGCGATTACTATTTTGGAGGATAACGCCGGTTACGTCTGGGTTAGGTCTGGTATTTGCACACATCTGGCTCGTACTTTCGCATTTCTCGCATACTTGTTGGCCAGATCCTGGGTTTCTTCAGGTTTGGATCCCTTAGTAATGTGGTTCCGCACCGAAACAGTCAATTAAAGCTGGTTCCGATTTGTATTTTAGAGGATAACGCTGGTTATGTCTGTGTTAGTTCTGGTATTTGCAATCATCTGGCTCATACTTTCGCGTATTACGCACACTTGTTGGCCAGATCCTGGGATATTTCTGGTTTGGATCACGTAGTAATGCGGTACCACACTGAAACAGTCAACTAAACCTTTTTGCGATTAATATTTTGGAGGATGACGCTGGTTATGTCTGGGTTAGTTCTGGTATTTGCAATTATCTGGCTCATTCTTTCTCGTTTTTCGCATACTTCTTGGGCAGATCCTGGGTTTTTTCTGGTTTGGATCACGTAGTAATGTGGTTCCACACCGAAACAGACAATTAAACCCGGTTGCGATTAATATTTTGGAGGATAACGCTGGTTATGCTTGGGTTAGGTTTGGGATTTGCAATCATCTGGCTCGTACTTTCGCATTTCTCGCATACTTTTTGGCCAGATCCCGGCCTTTTTCTGGCTCGGACCACGTAGTAATGTGGTACCACACCGAAACAGTCAATTAACCCTGGTTGCGAATAATATTTTAGAGGATAACGCTGGTTATGTCTGGGTTAGTTCCGGTATTTGCAATCTTCTGGCTCATACTTTCGCGTTTTTCGCATACTTGTTGGGCAGATCCCGGGTTTTTTCTGGTTTGGATCACGTAGTAATGTGGTATCACACTGAAACAGACAATAAAAGCTGGTTCCGATTAATAGTTTGGAGGATAACGCTGGTTACGTTTGTGTTAGTTCTGGTATTAGCAATCATCTGGCTCGTACTTTCGCGTTTTTCGCATACTTGTTGGGCAGATCCTGGCTTCCTTCTGGCTTGGACCACGTAGTAATGTGGTACCACACTGAAACTGTCAATTAAACCTGGTTTTGAATAATATTTTAGAGGATAACGCCGGTTATTTCTGGGTTAGGTCTGGTATTTGCCCTCATCTGGCTCATACTTTCGCAATTTTCATGTACTTGTTGGCCAGATCTCGGGTGTTTTGTGGCTTGGACCCCGTCGTAATGTGATTCCACACCGAAACAGTCAATCAAACCTGGTTGCGATTAATATTTTAGAGGTTAACGCCGGTTATGTCTCGGTTAGGTTTGGGATTTGCAATCATCTGGCTCGTACTTTCGCATTTCTCGCATACTTTCTGGCCAGATCCTGGCCTTTTTCTGGCTTGGACCACGTAGTAATGTGGTCCCACATCGAAACAGTCAATTAAACCAGGTTGCGATTAATATTTTGGAGGATAACGCTGGTTATGTTTGGGTTAGTTCTGGTATTTGCAATCATCAGGCACATACTTTCGCATTTTTCGCATACTTGTTGGCCAGATCCTGGGATATTTCTGGTTTGGATCACGTAGTAATGCGGTACCACACCGAAACAGTCAACTAAACCTTTTTGCGATTAATATTTTGGAGGATAACGCTGGTTATGTCTGGGTTAGTTCTGGTATTTGCAACCATCTGGCTCATTCTTTCTCGTTTTTCGCATACTTGTTGGGCAGATCCCGGGTTTTTTCTGGTTTGGATCACGTAGTACTGTGGTATCACACAGAAACAGTTAATAAAAGCTGGTTCCGATTAATAGTTTGGAGGATAACGCTGGTTACGTTTGAGTTAGTTCTGGTATTTGCTATCATCTGGCACATACTTTCGCGTTTTTCGCATACTTGTTGGCCAGATCCAGGGCTTTTTCTGGTGTGGATCACGAAGTAATGTGGTACCACACTGTCAATAAAAGCTGGTTCCGATTAGTATTTTAGAGGATATCGCTGGTTATGTCTGGGTTACTTCTGGTATTTGCTATCATCTGGCACATACTTTCGCGTTTTTCGCATACTTGTTGGCCAGATCCAGGGCTTTTTCTGGTGTGGATCACGTAGTAATGTGGTACCACACTGAAACAGTCAGTAGAAGCTGGTTCCGATAAGTATTTTAGAGGATAACGCTGGTTATGTCTGGGTTAGTTCTGGTATTTGCCATCATCTGGCACATACCTTCGAGTTTTTCGCATACTTGTTGGCCTGGTCCTGGCTTTTTTCTGGTTTGGGTCACGTAGTAACGCGGTACCACACTGAAACAGTCAATTAAACCTGTGTCCGATTAATATTTTAGAGGATAACGCCGGTTATGTCTGGGTTAGGTCTGGTATTTGCCCTTATCTGGCTCGTACTATCGCATTTTTCGCATACTTGTTGGCCAGATCCTGGCTTTTTTCTGGTTTGGATCACGTAGTAACGCGGTACCACACCGAAACTGTCAATTAAAACTGGTTGCGATTACTATTTTGAAGGATATCGCCGGTTATGTCTGGGTTAGGTCTGGTATTAGCCCTCATCCAGCACGTACTTTCGCGATTTCGCATAGTTGTTGGCCAGATCCTGGGATTTTTCTGGCTTGGATCCCGTAGTAATGTAGTTCCACACCGAAACAGTCAATTAAACCTGGGTCCGATTAATATTTTAGAGGATAACGCCGGTTATGTCTGGGTTAGGTCTGGTATTTGCCCTCATCTGGCTCGTACTTTCGCATTTTCCGCATACTTGTTGGCCAGATCCTGGCTTTTTTCTGGTTTGGATCACGTAGTAACGCGGTACCACACCGAAACAGTCAATTAAACCCGGTTGCGATTACTATTTTGGAGGATAACGGCGGTTATGTCTGGGTTAGGTCTGGTATTTGCCCTCATCTAGCTCGTCCTTTCGCGTTTTTCGCATAGTTGCTGGCCAGATCCTGGGATTTTTCTGGTTTGGATCCCGTAGTAATGTGGTACCAGACTGAAACAGTCAATAAAAGCTGGTTCCGATTAGTATTTTAGAGGATAACGCTGGTTATGTCTCTGTTAGTTCTGGTATTTGCAATCATCTGGCTCATACTTTCGCGTTTTTCGCATACTTGTTGGCCAGATCCTGGGTTTTTTCTGGCTTGGACCAAGTAGTAATGTGGGACCACACTAAAAGAGACAATTAAACCTGGTTGCGATTAATATTTTAGAGGATACCGCCGGTTATGTCTCGGTTAGGTCTGGTATTTGCCCTCATCTGGCTCGAACTTTCGCATTTTTCGCATACTTGTTGGCCAGATCCTGGCCTTTGTCTGGCTTGGAGCACGTAGTAAAGTGGTACCACACTGAAACAGTCAATTAAACCTGGGTCCGATTAATATTTTAGAAGATAACGCCGGTTATGTCTGGGTTAGGTCTGGTATTTGCCCTCATCTGGCTCGTACTTTCGCATTTTTCGCATACTTGTTGGCCAGATCCTGGCTTTTTTCTGGTTTGGGTCACGTAGTAACGCGGTACCACACTGAAACAGTCAATTAAACCTGTGTCCGATTAATATTTTAGAGGATAACGCCGGTTATGTCTGGGTTAGGTCTGGTATTTGCCCTTATCTGGCTCGTACTTTCGCATTTTTCGCATACTTGTTGGCCAGATCCTGGCTTTTTTCTGGTTTGGATCACGTAGTAACGCGGTACCACACCGAAACTGTCAATTAAACCTGGTTGCGATTACTATTTTGGAGGATAACGCCGGTTACGTCTGGGTTAGGTCTGGTATTTGCACACATCTGGCTCGTACTTTCGCATTTCTCGCATACTTGTTGGCCAGATCCTGGGTTTCTTCAGGTTTGGATCCCTTAGTAATGTGGTTCCACACCGAAACAGTCAATTAAAGCTGGTTCCGATTTGTATTTTAGAGGATAACGCTGGTTATGTCTGTGTTAGTTCTGGTATTTGCAATCATCTGGCTCATACTTTCGCGTATTACGCACACTTGTTGGCCAGATCCTGGGATATTTCTGGTTTGGATCACGTAGTAATGCGGTACCACACTGAAACAGTCAACTAAACCTTTTTGCGATTAATATTTTGGAGGATGACGCTGGTTATGTCTGGGTTAGTTCTGGTATTTGCAATTATCTGGCTCATTCTTTCTCGTTTTTCGCATACTTCTTGGGCAGATCCTGGGTTTTTTCTGGTTTGGATCACGTAGTAATGTGGTTCCACACCGAAACAGACAATTAAACCCGGTTGCGATTAATATTTTGGAGGATAACGCTGGTTATGCTTGGGTTAGGTTTGGGATTTGCAATCATCTGGCTCGTACTTTCGCATTTCTCGCATACTTTTTGGCCAGATCCCGGCCTTTTTCTGGCTCGGACCACGTAGTAATGTGGTACCACACCGAAACAGTCAATTAACCCTGGTTGCGAATAATATTTTAGAGGATAACGCTGGTTATGTCTGGGTTAGTTCCGGTATTTGCAATCTTCTGGCTCATACTTTCGCGTTTTTCGCATACTTGTTGGGCAGATCCCGGGTTTTTTCTGGTTTGGATCACGTAGTAATGTGGTATCACACTGAAACAGACAATAAAAGCTGGTTCCGATTAATAGTTTGGAGGATAACGCTGGTTACGTTTGTGTTAGTTCTGGTATTAGCAATCATCTGGCTCGTACTTTCGCGTTTTTCGCATACTTGTTGGGCAGATCCTGGCTTCCTTCTGGCTTGGACCACGTAGTAATGTGGTACCACACTGAAACTGTCAATTAAACCTGGTTTTGAATAATATTTTAGAGGATAACGCCGGTTATTTCTGGGTTAGGTCTGGTATTTGCCCTCATCTGGCTCATACTTTCGCAATTTTCATGTACTTGTTGGCCAGATCTCGGGTGTTTTGTGGCTTGGACCCCGTCGTAATGTGATTCCACACCGAAACAGTCAATCAAACCTGGTTGCGATTAATATTTTAGAGGTTAACGCCGGTTATGTCTCGGTTAGGTTTGGGATTTGCAATCATCTGGCTCGTACTTTCGCATTTCTCGCATACTTTCTGGCCAGATCCTGGCCTTTTTCTGGCTTGGACCACGTAGTAATGTGGTCCCACATCGAAACAGTCAATTAAACCAGGTTGCGATTAATATTTTGGAGGATAACGCTGGTTATGTTTGGGTTAGTTCTGGTATTTGCAATCATCAGGCACATACTTTCGCATTTTTCGCATACTTGTTGGCCAGATCCTGGGATATTTCTGGTTTGGATCACGTAGTAATGCGGTACCACACCGAAACAGTCAACTAAACCTTTTTGCGATTAATATTTTGGAGGATAACGCTGGTTATGTCTGGGTTAGTTCTGGTATTTGCAACCATCTGGCTCATTCTTTCTCGTTTTTCGCATACTTGTTGGGCAGATCCCGGGTTTTTTCTGGTTTGGATCACGTAGTACTGTGGTATCACACAGAAACAGTTAATAAAAGCTGGTTCCGATTAATAGTTTGGAGGATAACGCTGGTTACGTTTGAGTTAGTTCTGGTATTTGCTATCATCTGGCACATACTTTCGCGTTTTTCGCATACTTGTTGGCCAGATCCAGGGCTTTTTCTGGTGTGGATCACGAAGTAATGTGGTACCACACTGTCAATAAAAGCTGGTTCCGATTAGTATTTTAGAGGATATCGCTGGTTATGTCTGGGTTACTTCTGGTATTTGCTATCATCTGGCACATACTTTCGCGTTTTTCGCATACTTGTTGGCCAGATCCAGGGCTTTTTCTGGTGTGGATCACGTAGTAATGTGGTACCACACTGAAACAGTCAGTAGAAGCTGGTTCCGATAAGTATTTTAGAGGATAACGCTGGTTATGTCTGGGTTAGTTCTGGTATTTGCCATCATCTGGCACATACCTTCGAGTTTTTCGCATACTTGTTGGCCTGGTCCTGGCTTTTTTCTGGTTTGGGTCACGCAGTAACGCGGTACCACACTGAAACAGTCAATTAAACCTGTGTCCGATTAATATTTTAGAGGATAACGCCGGTTATGTCTGGGTTAGGTCTGGTATTTGCCCTTATCTGGCTCGTACTATCGCATTTTTCGCATACTTGTTGGCCAGATCCTGGCTTTTTTCTGGTTTGGATCACGTAGTAACGCGGTACCACACCGAAACTGTCAATTAAAACTGGTTGCGATTACTATTTTGAAGGATATCGCCGGTTATGTCTGGGTTAGGTCTGGTATTAGCCCTCATCCAGCACGTACTTTCGCGATTTCGCATAGTTGTTGGCCAGATCCTGGGATTTTTCTGGCTTGGATCCCGTAGTAATGTGGTTCCACACCGAAACAGTCAATTAAACCTGGGTCCGATTAATATTTTAGAGGATAACGCCGGTTATGTCTGGGTTAGGTCTGGTATTTGCCCTCATCTGGCTCGTACTTTCGCATTTTCCGCATACTTGTTGGCCAGATCCTGGCTTTTTTCTGGTTTGGATCACGTAGTAACGCGGTACCACACCGAAACAGTCAATTAAACCCGGTTGCGATTACTATTTTGGAGGATAACGGCGGTTATGTCTGGGTTAGGTCTGGTATTTGCCCTCATCTAGCTCGTCCTTTCGCGTTTTTCGCATAGTTGCTGGCCAGATCCTGGGATTTTTCTGGTTTGGATCCCGTAGTAATGTGGTACCAGACTGAAACAGTCAATAAAAGCTGGTTCCGATTAGTATTTTAGAGGATAACGCTGGTTATGTCTCTGTTAGTTCTGGTATTTGCAATCATCTGGCTCATACTTTCGCGTTTTTCGCATACTTGTTGGCCAGATCCTGGGTTTTTTCTGGTCTGGATCCCATTGTAATGAGGTTCCACACCGAAACAGTAAATTAAACTGGTTGCGATTAATATTTTAGAGGATAACGCCCGTTATGTCTCGGGTAGGTCTGGGATTTGTCCTCATCTGGCTCGTACTTTCGCGTTTTTCGCATACTTGTTGGCCAGATCCTGGGCTTTTTCTGGTGTGGATCACGTAGTAATGTGGTACCACACTGAAACAGTCAGTAAAAGCTGGTTCCGATTAGTATTTTAGAGGATGACGATGGTTATGTCTGTGTCAGTTCTGGTATTTGCAATCATCTGGCTCATAGTTTCGCGTTTTTCGCACACTTGTTGGCCAGATCCTGGCCCTTTTCTGGTTTGGATCACGTACTAATGTGGTACCACACTGAAACAGTCAATAGAAGCTGGTTGCGATACGTATTTTAGAGGATAACGCTGGTTATGTCTGGGTTAGTTCTGGTATTTGCTATCATCTGGCACATACTTTCGCGTTTTTCGCATACTTGTTGGCCAGATCCTGGGCTTTTTCTGGTGTGGATCACGTAGTAATGTGGTTCCACACCGAAACAGTCAATTAAACCTGGGTCCGATTAATATTTTAGAGGATAACGCTGGTTATGCCTGGGTTAGTTCTGGTATTTGCCATCATCTGGCACATACCTTCGAGTTTTTCGCATACTTGTTGGCCTGATCCTGGGCTTTTTCTGGTTTGGATCACGTAGTAATGTGGTACCACACTGAAACAGTCAATAGAAGCTGGTTCCGATAAGTATTTTAGAGGATAACGCTGGTTATGTCTGGGTTAGTTCTGGTATTTGCTATCATCTGGCACATACTTTTGCGTTTTTCGGATACTTGTTGGCCAGATCCTGGGCTTTTTCTGGTGTGGATCACGTAGTAATGTGGTACCACACTGAAACAGTCAGTAAAAGCTGGTTCCGATTAGTATTTTAGGGGATAACGATGGTTATGTCTGTGTCAGTTCTAGTATTTGCAATCTTCTGGCTCATAGTTTCGCGTTTTTCGCACACTTGTTGGCCAGATCCTGGCCCTTTTCTGGTTTGGATCACGTAGTAATGTGGTACCACACTGAAACAGTCAATAGAAGCTGGTTCCGATAAGTATTTTAGAGGATAACGCTGGTTATGTCTGGGTTAGTTCTGGTATTTGCTATCATCTGGTACATACCTTCGAGTTTTTCGCATACTTGTTGGACAGATCCTGGCCTTCTTCTGGCTTGGACCACGTAGCAAAGTGGTACCACACCGAAACAGTCAATTAAACCAGGTTCCGATTAATATTTTAGAGGATAACGCCGGTTATGTCTCGGGTAGGTCTGGAATTTGTCCACATCTGGCTCGTACTTTCGCATTTTTCGCATTCTTGTTGGCCGGATCCTGGCCTTTTTCTGGTTTGGATCACGTAGTAATGCGGTACCACACCGAAACAGGCAATTAAACCTGGTTGCGATTAATATTTTAGAGGATAACGCCGGTAATGTCTCCGGTAGGTCTGGTATTTGCCCTCATCTGGCTCGTACTTTCGCATTTTTCGCATAGTTGTTGGCCATATCCTGGGATTTTCCTGGCTTGGATCCCGAAGTAATGTGGTTCCACACCGAATGAGTCAATTAAACCTGGTTCCGATTAATATTTTAGAGGATAACGCCGGTTATGTCTCGGGTAGGTCTGGGATTTGCCGTGATGTGGCTCGTACTTTCGCATTTTTCGCATACTTGTTGGCCAGATCATGGACTTTTTCTGGCTTGGACCACGTAGTAATGTGGTACCGCACTAAAACAGTCAATTAAACCTGCGTCCGATTAATATTTTAGAGGATAACGCCGGTTATGTCTCGGGTAGGTCTGGGATTTGTCCACATCTGGCTCGTACTTTCGCATTTTTCGCATTCTTGTTGGCCGGATCCTGGCCTTTGTCTGGCTTGCAGCACGTAGTAAAGTGGTACCACACTGAAACAGTCAATTAAACCTGCGTCCGATTAATATTTTAGAGGATAACGCCGGTTATGTCTGGGTTAGGTCTGGTATTTGCCCTCATCTGGCTCATACTTTCGCAATTTTCATGTACTTGTTGGCCAGATCTCGGGTGTTTTGTGGCTTGGACCCCGTCGTAATGTGATTCCACATCGAAACAGTCAATTAAACCTGGTTGCGATTAATATTTTAGAGGTTAACGCCGGTTATGTCTCGGTTAGGTTTGGGATTTGCAATCATCTGGCTCGTACCTTCGCATTTCTCGCATACTTTCTGGCCAGATCCTGGCCTTTTTCTGGCTTGGACCACGTAGTAATGTGGTACCGCACCGAAACAGTCAATTAACCCTGGTTGCGAATAATATTTTAGAGGATAACGCTGGTTATGTCTGGGTTAGTTCCGGTATTTGCAATCTTCTGGCTCATACTTTCGCATTTTTCGCATACCTGTTGTTCAGATCCTGGCCTTTTTCTGGCTTGGACCACGTAGTAATGTGGTACCACACCGAAACAGTCAATTAACCCTGGTTGCGGATAATATTTTAGAGGATAACGCTGGTTATGTCTGGGTTAGTTCCGGTATTTGCAATCTTCTGGCTCATACTTTCTCGTTTTTCGCATACTTGTTGGGCAGATCCTGGCTTCCTTCTGGCATGGACCACGTAGTAATGTGGTACCACACTGAAACTGTCAATTAAACCTGGTTTCGAATAATATTTTAGAGGATAACGCCGGTTATGTCTGGGTTAGGTCTGGTATTTGCCCTCATCTGGCTCATACTTTCGCAATTTTCATGTACTTGTTGGCCAGAACTCGGGTGTTTTGTGGCTTGGACCCCTTCGTAATGTGGTCCCACATCGAAACAGTCAATTAAACCTGGTTGCGATTAATATTTTGGAGGATAACGCTGGTTATGCTTGGGTCAGTTCTGGTATTTGCAATCGCCAGGCACATACTTTCGCATTTTTCGCATAATTGTTGGCCAGATCCTGGGATATTTCTGGTTTGGATCACGTAGTAATGCGGTACCACACCGAAACAGTCAACTAAACCTTTTTGCGATTAATATTTTGGAGGATAACGCTGGTTATGTCTGGGTTAGTTCTGGTATTTGCAACCATCTGGCTCATACTTTCTCGTTTTTCGCATACTTGTTGGGCAGATCCCGGGTTTTTTCTGGTTTGGATCACGTAGTACTGTGGTATCACACTGAAACAGTTAATAAAAGCTGGTTCCGATTAATAGTTTGGAGGATAATGCTGGTTACGTTTGAGTTAGTTCTGGTATTAGCAATCATCTGGCTCGTACTTTCGCATTTCTCGCATACTTTTTGGCCAGATCCTGGCCTTTTTCTGGTTTGGACCACGAAGTAATGTGGTACCACACGGAAACAGTCAATTAAACCTGGGTCCGATTAATATTTTAGAGGATAACGCCGGTTATGTCTGGGTTAGGTCTGGTATTTGCCCTCATCTGGCTCGAACTTTCGCATTTTTCGCATACTTGGCCAGATCCTGGCCTTTTTCTGGCTTGGACCAAGTAGTAATGTGGGACCACACTAAAAGAGTCAATTAAACCTGGTTGCGATTAATATTTTAGAGGATACCGCCGGTTATGTCTCGGTTAGGTCTGGTATTTGCCCTCATCTGGCTCGAACTTTCGCATTTCTCGCATACTTGTTGGCCAGATCCTGGCTTTTTTCTGGTTTGGGTCACGTAGTAACGCGGTACCACACCGAAACTGTCAATTAAACCTGGTTGCGATTACTATTTTGGAGGATATCGCCGGTTATGTCTGGGTTAGGTCTGGTATTAGCCCTCATCTAGCACGTACTTTCGCGTTTTTCGCATAGTTGTTGGCCAGATCCTGGGATTTTTCTGGCTTGGATCCCGTAGTAATGTGGTTCCACACCGAAACAGTCAATTAAACCTGGGTCCGATTAATATTTTAGAGGATAACGCCGGTTATGTCTGGGTTAGGTCTGGTATTTGCCCTCATCTGGCTCGTACTTTCGCATTTTTCGCATACTTGTTGGCCAGATCCAGCGCTTTTTCTGGTGTGGATCACGTAGTAATGTGGTACCACACTGAAACAGTCAGTAGAAGCTGGTTCCGATAAGTATTTTAGAGGATAACGCTGGTTATGTCTGGGTTAGTTCTGGTATTTGCTATCATCTGGCACATACTTTTGCGTTTTTCGCATACTTGTTGGCCAGATCCTGCACTTTTTCTGGTGTGGATCACGTAGTAATCTGGTACCACACTGAAACACTCAGTAAAAGCTGGTTCCGATTAGTATTTTAGAGGATAACGATGGTTATGTCTGTGTCAGTTCTGGTATTTGCAATCATCTGGCTCATATTTTCGCGTTTTTCGCACACTTGTTGGCCAGATCCTGGCCCTTTTCTGGTTTGGATCACGTACTAATGTGTTACCACACTGAAACAGTCAATAGAAGCTGGTTCCGATAAGTATTTTAGAGGATAACGCTGGTTATGTCTGGGTTAGTTCTGGTATTTCCTATCATCTGGCACATACTTTCGCGTTTTTCGCATACTTGTTGGCCAGATCCTGGGCTTTTTCTGGTGTGGATCACGTAGTAATGTGGTTCCACACTGAAACAGTCAGTAGAAGCTGGTTCCGATAAGTATTTTAGAGGATAACGCTGGTTATGCCTGGGTTAGTTCTGGTATTTGCCATCATCTGGCACATACCTTCGAGTTTTTCGCATACTTGTTGGCCTGATCCTGGGCTTTTTCTGGTTTGGATCACGTAGTAATGTGGTACCACACGGAAACAGTCAATTAAACCTGGGTCCGATTAATATTTTAGAGGATAACGCCGGTTATGTCTGGGTTAGGTCTGGTATGTGCCCTCATCTGGCTCGCACCTTCGCATTTTTCGCGTACTTGTTGGCCAGATCCTGGCCTTTTTCTGGTTTGGATCACGTAGTAATGTGGTACCACACGGAAACAGTCAATAGAAGCTGGTTCCGATAAGTATTTTAGAGGATAACGCTGGTTATGTCTGGGTTAGTTCTGGTATTTGCTATCATCTGGCACATACTTTCGCGTTTTTCGCAGACTCGTTGGCCAGATCCTGGGCTTTTTCTGGTGTGGATCACGTAGTAATGTGGTACCACACTGAAACAGTCAGTAGAAGCTGGTTCCGATAAGTATTTTAGAGGATAACGCTGGTTATGCCTGGGTTAGTTCTGGTATGTGCTATCATCTGGCACATACTTTCGCGTTTTTCGCATACTTGTTGGCCAGATCCTGGGTTTTTTCTGGTCGGGATCCCGTTGTAATGAGGTTCCACACCGAAACAGTAAATTAAACTGGTTGCGATTAATATTTTAGAGGATAACGCCCGTTATGTCTCGGGTAGGTCTGGGATTTGTCCTCATCTGGCTCGTACTTTCGCGTTTTTCGCATACTTGTTTGCCAGATCCTGGGCTTTTTCTGGTATGGATCACGTAGTAATGTGGTACCACACTGAAACAGTCAGTAGAAGCTGGTTCCGATAAGTATTTTAGAGGATAACGCTGGTTATGTCTGGGTTAGTTCTGGTATTTGCTATCATCTGGCACATACTTTTGCGTTTTTCGGATACTTGTTGGCCAGATCCTGGGCTTTTTCTGGTGTGGATCACGTAGTAATGTGGTACCACACTGCAACAGTCAGTAAAAGCTGGTTCCGATTAGTATTTTAGAGGATAACGATGGTTATGTCTGTGTCAGTTCTAGTATTTGCAATCTTCTGGCTCATAGTTTCGCGTTTTTCGCACACTTGGTGGCCAGATCCTGGCCCTTTTCTGGTTTGGATCTCGTAGTAATGTGGTACCACACTGAAACAGTCAATAGAAGCTGGTTCCGATAAGTATTTTAGAGGATAACGCTGGTTATGTCTGGGTTAGTTCTGGTATTTGCTATCATCTGGTACATACTTTCGCGTTTTTCGCATACTTGTTGGCCAGATCCTGGGCTTTTTCTGGTGTGGATCACGTAGTAATGTGGTACCACAATGAAACAGTCAGTAGAAGCTGGTTCCGATAAGTATTTTAGAGGATAACGCTGGTTATGCCTGGGTTAGGTCTGGTATGTGCCCTCATCTGGCTCGTACCTTCGCATTTTTCGCATACTTGTTGGCCTGATCCTGGCCTTTTTCTGGTTTGGATCACGTAGTAACGCGGTGCCACACCGAAACAGTCAATTAAACCTGGTTGCGATAACTATTTTGGAGTATAACGCCGGTTATGTCTGGGTTAGGTCTGGTATTTGCCCTCATCTGGCTCGTACTTTCGCGTTTTTCGCATAGTTGTTGGCCAGATCCTGGGATTTTTCTGGCTTGGATCCCGTAGTAATGTGGTTCCACACCGAAACAGTCAATTAAACCTGGTTGCGATTAATATTTTAGAGGATAACGCCGGTTATGTCTGGGTTAGTTCTGGTATTTGCCCTCATCTGGCACGTACTTTCGCGTTTTTCGCATAGTTGTTGGCCATATCCTGGGATTTTCCTGGCTTGGATCCCGTAGTAATGTGGTTCCACACCGAATCAGTCAATTAAACCTGGGTCCGATTAATATTTTAGAGGATAACGCCGGTTATGTCTCGGGTAGGTCTGGGATTTGCCGTCATGTGGCTCGTACTTTCGCATTTTTCGCATACTTGTTGGCCAGATCCTGGGATTTTTCTGGCTTGGATCCCGTAGTAATGTGGTTCCACACAGAAACAGTCAATTAAAGCTGGTTGCGATTAATATTTTAGAGGATAACGCAGGTTATATCTGCGTTAGGTCTGGTATTTGCCCTCATCTGGCTCGTACTTTCGCATTTTTCGCATACTTGTTGTCCAGATCCTGGGCTTTTTCTGGTTTGGATCACGTAGTAATGTGGTACCACATTGAAACAGTCAGTAGAAGCTGGCTCCGGTAAGTATTTTAGAGGATAACGCTGGTTATGTCTGGGTTAGTTCTGGTATTTGCTATCATCTGGCACATACCTTCGAGTTTTTCGCATACTTGTTGGCCAGATCCTGGGCTTTTTCTGGTTTAGATCCCGTAGTAATGTGGTTCCACACCGAAACAGACAGTTAAACCTGGTTGCGATTAATATTTTAGAGAATAACGCCGGTTATGTCTCGGATAGGTCTGGTATATGCCCTCATCTGGCTCGTACTTTCGCATTTTTGGCATACTTGTTGGCCAGATCCTGGACTTTTTCTGGCTTGGACCACGTAGTAATGTGGTACCGCACTGAAACAGTCAATTAAACCTAGGTCCGTTTAATATTTTAGAGGATAACGCCGGTTAAGTCTGGGTTAGGTCTGGTATTTGCCCTCATCTGGCTCGAACTTTCCCATTTTTCGCATACTTGTTGGCCAGATCCTGGCCTTTGTCTGGCTTGGAGCACGTAGTAAAGTGGTACCACACTGAAACAGTCAATTAAACCTGGGTCCGATTATTATTTTAGAGGATAACGCCGGTTATGTCTGGGTTAGGTCTGGTATTTGCCCCCATCTGGCTCGTACTTTCGCATTTTTCGCATACTTGTTGGCCAGATCCTGGCTTTTTTCTGGTTTGGATCACGTAGTAACGCGGTACCACACCGAAACTGTCAATTAAACCTGGTTGCGATTACTATTTTAGAGGATAACGCCGGTTATGTCTGGGGTAGGTCTGGTATTTGCCCTTATCTGGCTCGTAACATTCGCGTTTTCGCATAGTTGTTGGTCAGATCCTGGGCTTTTTCTGGTTTGGATCACGTAGTAATGTGGTACCACACTGAAGCAGTCAGTAGAAGCTGGTTCCGATAAGTATTTTATAGGATAACGCTGGTTATGTCTGGGTTAGTTCTGGTATTTGCTATCATCTGGCACATACCTTCGAGTTTTTCGCATACTTGTTGGACAGATCCTGGCCTTCTTCTGGCTTGGACCACGTAGCAAAGTGGTACCACACCGAAACAGTCAATTAAACCAGGTTCCGATTAATATTTTAGAGGATAACGCCAGTTATGTCTCGGGTAGGTCTGGAATTTGTCCATATCTGGCTCGTACTTTCGCATTTTTCGCATTCTTGTTGGCCGGATCCTGGCCTTTTTCTGGTTTGGATCACGTAGTAATGCGGTACCACACCGAAACAGGCAATTAAACCTGGTTGCGATTAATATTTTAGAGGATAGCGCCGGTAATGTCTCTGGTAGGTGTGGTATTTGCCCTCATCTGGCTCTTACTTTCGCATTTTTGGCATACTTGTTGGCCAGATCCTGGGCTTTTTCTGGCTTGGACCACGTAGTAATGTGGGACCACACTAAGACAGTCAATTAAACCTGGTTGCGATTAATATTTTAGAGGATAACGCCGGTTATGTCTGGGTTGGGTCTGGTATTTGCCCTCATCTGGCTCGTACTTTCGCATTTTTCGCATACTTGTTGGCCAGATCCTGGACTTTTTCTGGCTTGGACCACGTAGTAATGTGGTACCGCACTAAAACAGTCAATTAAACCTGCGTCCGATTAACATTTTAGAGGATAACGCCGGTTATGTCGCGGGTAGGTCTGGGATTTGTCCACATCTGGCTCGTACTTTCGCATTTTTCGCATTCTTGTTGGCCGGATCCTGGCCTTTGTCTGGCTTGCAACACGTAGTAAGGTGGTACCACACTGAAACAGTCAATTAAACCTGCGTCCGATTAATATTTTAGAGGATAACGCCGGTTATGTCTGGGTTAGGTCTGGTATTTGCCCTCATCTGGCTCGTACTTTCGCATTTTTCGCATACTTGTTGGCCAGATCCTGGCTTTTTTCTGGTTTGGATCACGTAGTAACGCGGTACCACACCGAAACAGTCAATTAAACCTTGTTGCGATTACTATTTTGGAGGATAACGCCGGTTATGTCTGGGGTATGTCTGGTATTTGCCCTCATCTGGCTCGTACTTTCGGATTTTTCGCACACTAGTTGGCCAGATCCTGGACTTTTTCTGGCTCGGACCACGTAGTAATGTGGTACCACACTGAAACAGTCAATTAAACCTGGGTCCGATTAATATTTTAGAGGATAACGCCGGTTATGTCTCGGGTAGGTCTGGGATTTGTCCACATCTGGCTCGTACTTTCGTATTTTTCGCATTCTTGTTGGCCGGATCCTGGCCTTTTTCTGGATTGGATCACGTAGTAATGCGGTACCACACCGAAACAGGCAATTAAACCTGGTTGCGATTACTACTTTGGAGGATAACGCCGGTTATGTCTGGTGTAGGTCTGGTATTTGCCCTCATCTGGCTCGTACTTTCGCATTTTTCGCATGCTTGTTGGCCAGATCCTGGCCTTTTTCTGGCTTGGACCACGTAGTAAAGTGGTACCACACCGAAACAGCCAATTAAACCTGGGTCCGTTTAATATTTTAGAGGATAACGCCGGTTATGTCTGGGTTAGGTCTGGTAATTGCCCTCATCTGGCTCGTACTTTCGCATTTTTCGCATACTTGTTGGCCAGATCCTGGCTTTCTTCTGGTTTGGATCACGTAGTAAAGTGGTACCACACCGAAACAGCCAATTAAACCTGGGTCCGTTTAATATTTTAGAGGTTAACGCCGGTTATGTCTGGGTTAGGTCTGGTATTTGCCCTCATCTGGCTCGTACTTTCGCATTTTTCGCATGCTTGTTGGCTAGATCCTGGCCTTTTTCTGGCTTGGACCACGTAGTAAAGTGGTACCACACCGAAACAGCCAATTAAACCTGGGTCCGTTTAATATTTTAGAGGATAACGCCGGTTATGTCTGGGATAGGTCTGGTATTTGCCCTCATCAGGCTCGTACTTAGACATTTTTCGCATACTTGTTGGCCAGATCCTGGCCTTTTTCTGGCTTGGACCATGTAGTAATGCGGGACCACACTAAAACAGTCAATTAAACCAGGTTCCGATTAATATTTTAGAGGATATCGCCGGTTCTGTCTCGGTTAGGTCTGGGATTTGCCCTCATCTGACTCGTACTTTCGCATTTTTCGCATACTTGTTGGCCAGATCCTGGGCTTTTTCTGGCTTGGACCACGTAGTAATGTGGGACCACACTAAAACAGTCAATTAAACCTGGGTCCGATTAATATTTGAGAGGATAACGCCGGTTATGTCTGGGTTAGGTCTGGTATTTGCCCTCATCTGACTCGTACTTTCGCATTTTTCGCATACTTGTTGGCCAGATCCTGGACTATTTATGGCTTGGACCACGTAGTAATGTGGTAACGCACTGAAACAGTCAATTAAACCTGGGTCCGATTACTATTTTAGAGGATAACGCCGGTTATGTCTGGGTTAGGTCTGGTATTTGCCCTCATCTGGCTCGAACTTTCGCATTTTTCGCATACTTGTTGGCCAGATCCTGGCCTTTGTCTGGCTTGGAGCACGTAGTAAAGTGGTACCACACTGAAACAGTCAATTAAACCTGCGTCCGATTAATATTTTAGAGGATAACGCCGGTTATGTCTGGGTTAGGTCTGGTATTTGCCCTCATCTGGCTCGTACTATCGCATTTTTCGCATACTTGTTGGCCAGATCCTGGCTTTTTTCTGGTTTGGATCACGTAGTAACGCGGTACCACACCGAAACAGTCAATTAAACCTTGTTGCGATTACTATTTTGGAGGATAACGCCGGTTATGTCTGGGGTAGGTCTGGTATTTGCCCTCATCTGGCTCGTACTTTCGCGTTTTGGCGTAGTTGTTGGCCAGATCCTGGGATTTTTCTGGTTTGGATCCCGTAGTAATGTGGTTCCACACAGAAGCAGTCAATTAAACCAGGTTCCGATTAATATTTTAGAGGATAACGCCGGTTCTGCCTCGGTTAGGTCTGCGATTTGCCCTCATCTGGCTCGAACTTTCGCATTTTTCGCATTCTTTTTGGCCAGATCCTGGCCTTTTTCTGGCTTGGAGCACGTAGTAAAGTGGTACCACACGGAAACAGTCAATTAAATCTGGTTGCGAATAACATTTTAGAGAATAACGCTGGTTATGTCTCGGGTAGGTGTGGGATTTGTCCACATCTGGCTCGTACTTTCGCATTTTTCGCACACTTGTTGGCCAGATCCTGGGCTTTTTCTGGTTTGGATCACGTAGTAATGTGGTACCACACTGAAACAGTCAATTAAACCTGGGTCCGATTAATATTTTAGAGGATAACGCCGGTTATGTCTCGGGTAGGTCTGGGATTTGCCCTCATCTGGCTCGTACTTTCGCATTTTTCGCATACTTGTTGGCCAGATCCTGGCTTTTTTCTGGCTTGGAACACGTAGTAATGTGGTACCGCACTGAAACAGTCAATGAAACCTGGGTCCGATTAATATTTTAGAGGATAACGCCGGTTATGTCTGGGTTAGGTCTTGTATTTGCACTCATCTGGCTCGTACTTTCGCATTTATCGCATACTTCTTGGCCAGATCCTGGGTTTCTTCAGGTTTGGATCCCGTAGTAATGTGATTCCACTCCGAAACGGTCAACTAAACCTGGCTGCGATTAATATTTTAGAGGATAACGCCGGTAATGTCTGGGTTAGGTCTGGTATTTGCCCTCATTAGGCTCGTACTTTCACATTTTTCGCATACTTGTTGGCCAGATCCTGGCCTTTTTCTGGCTTGTACCACGTAGTAAAGTGGTACCACACTGAAACAGTCAATTAAACCTAGGTCCGTTTAATATTTTAGAGGATAACGCCGGTTATGTCTGGGTTAGGTCTGGTATTTGCCCTCATCTGGCTCGAACTTTCCCATTTTTCGCATACTTGTTGGCCAGATCCTGGCCTTTGTCTGGCTTGGAGCACGTAGTAAAGTGGTACCACACTGAAACAGTCAATTAAACCTGGGTCCGATTAAAATTTTATAGGATAACGCCGGTTATGTCTGGGTTAGGTCTGGTATTTGTCCTCATCTGGCTCGTACTTTCGCATTTTTCGCATACTTGTTGGCCAGATCCTGGCTTTTTCTGGTTTGGATCACGTAGTGACGCGGTATCACACCGAAACAGTCAATTAAACCTGGTTGCGATTACTATTTTGGAGGATAACGCCGGTTATATCTGGGGTAGGTCTGGTATTTGCCCTTATCTGGCTCGTATCATTCGCGTTTTCGCATAGTTGTTGGTCAGATCCTGGGCTTTTTCTGGTTTGGATCACGTAGTAATGTGGTACCACACTGAAGCAGTCAGTAGAAGCTGGTTCCGATAAGTATTTTATAGGATAACGCTGGTTATGTCTGGGTTAGTTCTGGTATTTGCTATCATCTGGCACATACCTTCGAGTTTTTCGCATACTTGTTGGACAGATCCTGGCCTTCTTCTGGCTTGGACCACGTAGTAAAGTGGTACCACACCGAAACAGTCAATTAAACCAGGTTCCGATTAATATTTTAGAGGATAACGCCGGTTCTGTCTCGGTTAGGTCTGGGATTTGCCCTCATCTGGCTCGTACTTTCGCATTTTTCGCATTCTTGTTGGCCGGATCCTGGCCTTTTTCTGGTTTGGATCACGTAGTAATGCGGTACCACACCGAAACAGGCAATTAAACCTGGTTGCGAATAATATTTTAGAGGATAACGCCGGTTATGTCTCGGGTAGGTCTGGTATTTGTCCTCATCTGGCTCGTACTTTCGCATTTTTCGCACACTTGTTGGCCAGATCCTGGCTTTTTCTGGTTTGGATCACGTAGTGACGCGGTATCACACCGAAACAGTCAATTAAACCTGGTTGCGAATAATATTTTAGAGGATAACGCCGGTTATGTCTGGGTTAGGTCTGGTATTTGTCCTCATCTGGCACATACCTTCGAGTTTTTCGCATACTTGTTGGACAGATCCTGGCCTTCTTCTGGCTTGGACCACGTAGTAAAGTGGTACCACACCGAAACAGTCAATTAAACCAGGTTCCGATTAATATTTTAGAGGATAACGCCGGTTCTGTCTCGGTTAGGTCTGGGATTTGCCCTCATCTGGCTCGTACTTTCGCATTTTTGGCATACTTGTTGGCCAGATCCTGGGCTTTTTCTGCCTTGGGACCACGTAGTAGTGTGGTACCAAACCGAAACAGTCAATTAAATCTGGTTGCGAATAATATTTTATAGGATAACGCTGGTTATGTCTGGGTTAGTTCTGGTATTTGCTATCATCTGGCACATACCTCCGAGTTTTTCGCATACTTGTTGGCCAGATCCTGGGCTTTTTCTGGTTTGGATTACGTAGTAATGTGGTACCACAAGGAAACAGTCAATTAAACCTGGTTGCGATTAATATTTTAGAGGATAACGCCGGTTATGTCTCCGGTAGGTCTGGAATTTGTCCACATCTGGCTCGTACTTTCGCATTTTTCGCACTCTTGTTGGCCGGATCCTGGCCTTTTTCTGGTTTGGATCACGTAGTAATGCGGTACCACACCGAAACAGGCAATTAAACCTGGTTGCGAATAATATTTTAGAGGATATCGCCGGTAATGCCTCTGGTAGGTCTGGTATTTGCCCTCATCTGGCTCGTACTTTCGCATTTTTGGCATACTTGTTGGCCAGATCCCGGGCTTTTTCTGGCTTGGACCACGTAGTAATGTGGGACCACACTGAAACAGTCAATTAAACCTGGGTCCGATTAATATTTGAGAGGATAACGCCGGTTATGTCTGGGTTGGGTCTGGTATTTGCCCTCATCTGGCTCGTACTTTCGCATTTTTCGCATACTTGTTTGCCAGATCCTGGACTTTTTCTGGCTTGGACCACGTAGTAATGTGGTACCACACTGAAACAGTCAATTAAACCTGGGTCTGATTAATATTTTAGAGGATAACGCCGGTTATGTCTCGGGTAGGTCTGGGATTTGTCCACATCTGGCTCGTACTTTCGCATTTTTCGCACACTTGTTGGCCAGATCCTGGGCTTTTTCTGGTTTGGATCACGTAGTAAAGTGGTACCACACTGAAACAGTCAATTAAACCTGCGTCCGATTAATATTTTAGAGGATAACGCAGGTTATGTCTGGGTTAGGTCTGGGATTTGCCCTCATCTGGCTCGTACTTTCGCATTTTTCGCATTCTTTTTGGCCAGATCCTGGCCTTTTCCTGGCTTGGACCACGTAGTAGTGTGGTACCATACCGAAACAGTCAATTAAATCTGGTTGCGAATAATATTTTATAGGATAACGCTGGTTATGTCTGGGTTAGTTCTGGTATTTGCTATCATCTGGCACATACGTCCGAGTATTTCGCATACTTGTTGGACAGATCCTGGCCTGCTTCTGGCTTGGACCACGTAGTACAGTGGTACCACACCGGAACAGTCAATTAAACCAGGTTCCGATTAATATTTTAGAGGATAACGCCGGTTCTGTCTCGGTTAGGTCTGGGGTTTGCCCTCATCTGGCTCGTACTTTCGCATTTTTCGCAATCATTTTGGCCTGATCCAGGCCTTTTCCTGGCTTGGACCACGTAGTAGTGTGGTACCAAACCGAAACAGTCAATTAAATCTGGTTGCGAATAATATTTTATAGGATAACGCTGGTTATGTCTGGGTTAGTTCTGGTATTTGCTATCATCTGGCACATACCTCCGAGTTTTTCGCATACTTGTTGGCCAGATCCTGGGCTTTTTCTGGTTTGGATCACGTAGTAATGTGGTACCACAAGGAAACAGTGAATTAAACCTGGTTGCGATTAATATTTTAGAGGATAACGCCGGTTATGTCTCGGGTAGGTCTGGAATTTGTCCACATCTGGCTCGTACTTTCGCATTTTTCGCATTCTTGTTGGCCGGATCCTGGCCTTTTTCTGGTTTGGATCACGTAGTAATGCGGTAACACACCGAAACAGTCAATTAAACCTGGTTGCGATTAATATTTTAGAGGATAACGCCGGTAATGTCTCTGGTAGGTCTGGTATTTGCCCTCATCTGGCTCGTACTTTCGCATTTTTGGCATACTTGTTGGCCAGATCCTGGGCTTTTTCTGGCATGGACCACGTAGTAATGTGGGACCACACTACAACAGTCAATTAAACCTGGTTGCGATTAATATTTTAGAGGATAACGCCGGTTATGTCTGGGTTGGGTCTGGTATTTGCCCTCATCTGGCTCGTACTTTCGCATTTTTCGCATACTTGTTGGCCAGATCCTGGACTTTTTCTGGCTTGGGCCACGTAGTAATGTGGTTCCACACTGAAACAGTCAATTAAACCTGGGTCTGATTAATATTTTAGAGGATAACGCCGGTTATGTCTCGGGTAGGTCTGGGATTTGTCCACATCTGGCTCGTACTTTCGCATTTTTCGCACACTTGTTGGCCAGATCCTGGGCTTTTTCTGGTTTGGATCACGTAGTAATGTGGTACCACACTGAAACAGTCAATTAAACCTGGGTCCGATTAATATTTTAGAGGATAACGCCGGTTATGTCTGGGTTAGGTCTGGTATTTGCCCTCATCTGGCTCGTTCTTTCGCATTTTTCGCATACTTGTTGGCCAGATCCTGGACTTTTTCTGGCTTGGAGCACGTAGTAAAGTGGTACCACACTGAAACAGTCAATTAAACCTGCGTCCGATTAATATTTTAGAGGATAACGCCGGTTATGTCTGGGTTAGGTCTGGGATTTGCCCTCATCTGGCTCGTACTTTCGCATTTTCCGCATTCTTTTTGGCCAGATCCTGGCCTTTTTCTGGCTTAGACCACGTAGTAAAGTGGTACCACACTGAAACAGTCAATTAAACCTGCGTCCGATTAATATTTTGGAGGATAACGCCGGTTATGTCTGGGTTAGGTCTGGTATGTGCCCTCATATGTCTCGAACTTTCGCATTTTTCGCATACTTGTTGGCCAGATCCTGGCCTTTGTCTGGCTTGGAGCACGTAGTAAAGTGGTACTACACTGAAACAGTCAATTAAACCTACGTCCGATTAATATTTTAGAGGATAACGCCGGTTATGTCTGGGTTAGGTCTGGTATTTGCCCTCATCTGGCTCGTTCTTTCGCATTTTTCGCATACTTGTTGGCCAGATCCTGGCTTTTTTCTGGTTTGGATCACGTAGTAACGCGGTACCACACCGAAACCGTCAATTAAACCTTGTTGCGATTACTATTTTGGAGGATAACGCCGGTAATGTCTGGGTTAGGTCTGGTATGTGCCCTCATATGTCTCCAACTTTCGCATTTTTCGCATACTTGTTGGCCAGATCCTGGCCTTTCTCTGGCTTGGAGCACGTAGTAAAGTGGTACCACACTGAAACAGTCAATTAAACCTACGTCCGATTAATATTTTAGAGGATAACGCCGGTTATGTCTGGGTTAGGTCTGGTATTTGCCCTCATCTGGCTCGTTCTTTCGCATTTTTCGCATACTTGTTGGCCAGATCCTGGCTATTTTCTGGTTTGGATCACGTAGTAACGCGATACCACACCGAAACCGTCAATTAAACCTTGTTGCGATTACTATTTTGGAGGATAACGCCGGTTATGTCTGGGGTATGTCTGGTATTTGCCCTCATCTGGCTCGTACTTTCGCGTTTTGGCGTAGTTGTTAGCCAGATCCTGGGATTTTTCTGGTTTGGATCCCGTAGTAATGTGGTTCCACACAGAAACAGTCAATAAAACCAGGTTCCGATTAATATTTTAGAGGATAACGCCGGTTCTGTCTCGGTAAGGTCTGCGATTTTCCCTCATCTGGCTCGTACTTTCGCATTTTTCGCATACTTGTTGGCCAGATCCTGGCCTTTTTCTGGCTTGGACCACGTAGTAATGTGGTAACACACTGAAAGAGTCAATTAAACCAGGGTCCGATTACTATTTTAGAGGATAACGCCGGTTATGTCTCGGTTAGGTCTGGTATTTGCCCTCATCTGGCTCGAACTTTCGCATTTTTCGCATACTTGTTGGCCAGATCCTGGGCTATTTATGGCTTGGACCACGTAGTAATGTGGTAACACACTGAAACAGTCAATTAAACCTAGGTCCGATTAATATTTTAGAGGATAACGCCGGTTATTTCTCGGGTAGGTCTGCGATTTGTCCACTTCTGGCTCGTACATTCGCATTTTTCGCATACTTGTTGGCCAGATCCTGGGCTATTTATGGCTTGGACCACGTAGTAATGAGGTAACACACTGAAACAGTCAATTAAACCTGGGTCCGATTACTATTTTAGAGGATAACGCCGGTCATGTCTGGGTTAGGTCTGGTATTTGCCCTCATCTGGTTCGAACTTTCGCATTTTTCGCATACTTGTTGGCCAGATCCTGGCCTTTGTCTGGCTTGGAGCATGTAGTAACGCGGTACCACACCGAAACAGTCAATTAAACCTGGTTGCGATTACTATTTTGGAGGATAACGCCGGTAATGTCTGGGTTAGGTCTGGTATGTGCCCTCATATGTCTCGAACTTTCGCATTTTTCGCATACTTGTTGGCCAGATCCTGGCCTTTGTCTGGCTTGGAGCACGTAGTAAAGTGGTACCACACTGAAACAGTCAATTAAACCTGCGTCCGATTAATATTTTGGAGGATAACGCCGGTTATGTCTGGGGTAGGTCTGCGATTTGTCCACATCTGGTTCGTACATTCGCATTTTTCGCATACTTGTTGGCCAGATCCTGGACTATTTATGGCTTGGACCACGTAGTAATGTGGTAACACACTGAAACAGTCAATTAAACCTGGGTCCGATAACTATTTTAGAGGATAACGCCGGTTATGTCTGGGTTAGGTCTGGTATTTGCCCTCATCTGGCTCGAACTTTCGCATTTTTCGCATACTTGTTGGCCAGATCCTGGCCTTTGTCTGGCTTGGAGCACGTAGTAACGCAGTACCACACCGTAACAGTCAATTAAACCTGGTTGCGATTACTATTTTGGAGGATAACGCCGGTAATGTCTGGGTTAGGTCTGGTATGTGCCCTCATATGTCTCGAACTTTCGCATTTTTCGCATACTTGTTGGCCAGATCCTGGCCTTTGTCTGGCTTGGAGCACGTAGTAAAGTGGTACCACACTGAAACAGTCAATTAAACCTGCGTCCGATTAATATTTTAGAGGATAACGCCGGTTATGTCTGGGTTAGGTCTGGTATTTGCCCTCATCTGGCTCGTACTTTCGCATTTTTCGCATACTTGTTGGCCAGATCCTGGCTTTTTTCTGGTTTGGATCACGTAGTAACGCGGTACCACACCGAAACCGTCAATTAAACCTTGTTGCGATTACTATTTTGGAGGATAACGCCGGTAATGTCTGGGTTAGGTCTGGTATGTGCCCTCATATGTCTCGAACTTTCGCATTTTTCGCATACTTGTTGGCCAGATCCTGGCCTTTGTCTGGCTTGGAGCACGTAGTAAAGTGGTACCACACTGAAACAGTCAATTAAACCTGCGTCCGATTAATATTTTAGAGGATAACGCCGGTTATGTCTGGGTTAGGTCTGGTATTTGCCCTCATCTGGCTCGTACTTTCGCATTTTTCGCATACTTGTTGGCCAGATCCTGGCTTTTTTCTGGTTTGGATCACGTAGTAACGCGGTACCACACCGAAACCGTCAATTAAACCTTGTTGCGATTACTATTTTGGAGGATAACGCCGGTTATGTCTGGGGTATGTCTGGTATTTGCCCTCATCTGGCTCGTACTTTCGCGTTTTGGCGTAGTTGTTAGCCAGATCCTGGGATTTTTCTGGTTTGGATCCCGTAGTAATGTGGTTCCACACAGAAACAGTCAATAAAACCAGGTTCCGATTAATATTTTAGAGGATAACGCCGGTTCTGTCTCGGTAAGGTCTGCGATTTTCACTCATCTGGCACGTACTTTCGCATTTTTCGCATACTTGTTGGCCAGATCCTGGCCTTTTTCTGGCTTGGACCATGTAGTAATGCGGGACCACACCAAAACTGTCAATTAAACCTGGTTGCGATTAATATTTTAGAGAATAACGCCGGTTATGTCTCGGTTAGGTCTGGTATTTGCCCTCATCTGGTTCGAACTTTCGCATTTTTCGCATACTTGTTGGCCAGATCCTGGGCTATTTATGGCTTGGACCACGTAGTAATGTGGTAACACACTGAAACAGTCAATTAAACCTGGGTCCGATTAATATTTTAGAGGATAACGCCGGTTATTTCTCGGGTAGGTATGCGATTTGTCCACATCTGGCTCGTACATTCGCATTTTTCGCATACTTGTTGGCCAGATCCTGGCTATTTTCTGGTTTGGATCACGTAGTAACGCGATACCACACCGAAACCGTCAATTAAACCTTGTTGCGATTACTATTTTGGAGGATAACGCCGGTTATGTCTGGGGTATGTCTGGTATTTGCCCTCATCTGGCTCGTACTTTCGCGTTTTGGCGTAGTTGTTAGCCAGATCCTGGGATTTTTCTGGTTTGGATCCCGTAGTAATGTGGTTCCACACAGAAACAGTCAATAAAACCAGGTTCCGATTAATATTTTAGAGGATAACGCCGGTTCTGTCTCGGTAAGGTCTGCGATTTTCCCTCATCTGGCTCGTACTTTCGCATTTTTCGCATACTTGTTGGCCAGATCCTGGCCTTTTTCTGGCTTGGACCACGTAGTAATGTGGTAACACACTGAAACAGTCAATTAAACCAGGGTCCGATTACTATTTTAGAGGATAACGCCGGTTATGTCTCGGTTAGGTCTGGTATTTGCCCTCATCTGGCTCGAACTTTCGCATTTTTCGCATACTTGTTGGCCAGATCCTGGGCTATTTATGGCTTGGACCACGTAGTAATGTGGTAACACACTGAAACAGTCAATTAAACCTAGGTCCGATTAATATTTTAGAGGATAACGCCGGTTATTTCTCGGGTAGGTCTGCGATTTGTCCACTTCTGGCTCGTACATTCGCATTTTTCGCATACTTGTTGGCCAGATCCTGGGCTATTTATGGCTTGGACCACGTAGTAATGAGGTAACACACTGAAACAGTCAATTAAACCTGGGTCCGATTACTATTTTAGAGGATAACGCCGGTCATGTCTGGGTTAGGTCTGGTATTTGCCCTCATCTGGTTCGAACTTTCGCATTTTTCGCATACTTGTTGGCCAGATCCTGGCCTTTGTCTGGCTTGGAGCATGTAGTAACGCGGTACCACACCGAAACAGTCAATTAAACCTGGTTGCGATTACTATTTTGGAGGATAACGCCGGTAATGTCTGGGTTAGGTCTGGTATGTGCCCTCATATGTCTCGAACTTTCGCATTTTTCGCATACTTGTTGGCCAGATCCTGGCCTTTGTCTGGCTTGGAGCACGTAGTAAAGTGGTACCACACTGAAACAGTCAATTAAACCTGCGTCCGATTAATATTTTGGAGGATAACGCCGGTTATGTCTGGGGTAGGTCTGCGATTTGTCCACATCTGGTTCGTACATTCGCATTTTTCGCATACTTGTTGGCCAGATCCTGGACTATTTATGGCTTGGACCACGTAGTAATGTGGTAACACACTGAAACAGTCAATTAAACCTGGGTCCGATAACTATTTTAGGGGATAACGCCGGTTATGTCTGGGTTAGGTCTGGTATTTGCCCTCATCTGGCTCGAAGTTTCGCATTTTTCGCATACTTGTTGGCCAGATCCTGGCCTTTGTCTGGCTTGGAGCACGTAGTAACGCAGTACCACACCGTAACAGTCAATTAAACCTGGTTGCGATTACTATTTTGGAGGATAACGCCGGTAATGTCTGGGTTAGGTCTGGTATGTGCCCTCATATGTCTCGAACTTTCGCATTTTTCGCATACTTGTTGGCCAGATCCTGGCCTTTGTCTGGCTTGGAGCACGTAGTAAAGTGGTACCACACTGAAACAGTCAATTAAACCTGCGTCCGATTAATATTTTAGAGGATAACGCCGGTTATGTCTGGGTCAGGTCTGGTATTTGCCCTCATCTGGCTCGTACTTTCGCATTTTTCGCATACTTGTTGGCCAGATCCTGGCTTTTTTCTGGTTTGGATCACGTAGTAACGCGGTACCACACCGAAACCGTCAATTAAACCTTGTTGCGATTACTATTTTGGAGGATAACGCCGGTAATGTCTGGGTTAGGTCTGGTATGTGTCCTCATATGTCTCGAACTTTCGCATTTTTCGCATACTTGTTGGCCAGATCCTGGCCTTTGTCTGGCTTGGAGCACGTAGTAAAGTGGTACCACACTGAAACAGTCAATTAAACCTGCGTCCGATTAATATTTTAGAGGATAACGCCGGTTATGTCTGGGTTAGGTCTGGTATTTGCCCTCATCTGGCTCGTACTTTCGCATTTTTCGCATACTTGTTGGCCAGATCCTGGCTTTTTACTGGTTTGGATCACGTAGTAACGCGGTACCACACCGAAACCGTCAATTAAACCTTGTTGCGATTACTATTTTGGAGGATAACGCCGGTTATGTCTGGGGTATGTCTGGTATTTGCCCTCATCTGGCTCGTACTTTCGCGTTTTGGCGTAGTTGTTAGCCAGATCCTGGGATTTTTCTGGTTTGGATCCCGTAGTAATGTGGTTCCACACAGAAACAGTCAATAAAACCAGGTTCCGATTAATATTTTAGAGGATAACGCCGGTTCTGTCTCGGTAAGGTCTGCGATTTTCACTCATCTGGCACGTACTTTCGCATTTTTCGCATACTTGTTGGCCAGATCCTGGCCTTTTTCTGGCTTGGACCATGTAGTAATGCGGGACCACACCAAAACTGTCAATTAAACCTGGTTGCGATTAATATTTTAGAGAATAACGCCGGTTATGTCTCGGTTAGGTCTGGTATTTGCCCTCATCAGGCTCGAACTTTCGCATTTTTCGCATACTTGTTGGCCAGATCCTGGGCTATTTATGGCTTGGACCACGTAGTAATGTGGTAACACACTGAAACAGTCAATTAAACCTGGGTCCGATTAATATTTTAGAGGATAACGCCGGTTATTTCTCGGGTAGGTATGCGATTTGTCCACATCTGGCTCGTACATTCGCATTTTTCGCATACTTGTTGGCCAGATCCTGGGCTATTTATGGCTTGGACCACGTAGTAATGTGGTAACACACTGAAACAGTCAATTAAACCTGGGTCCGATTACTATTTTAGAAGATAACGCCGGTTATGTCTGGGTTAGGTCTGGTATTTGCCCTCATCTGGTTCGAACTTTCGCATTTTTCGCATACTTGTTGGCCAGATCCTGGCCTTTGTCTGGCTTGGAGCACGTAGTAACGCGGTACCACACCGAAACAGTCAATTAAACCTGGTTGCGATTACTATTTTGGAGGATAACGCCGGTAATGTCTGGGTTAGGTCTGGTATGTGCCCTCATATGTCTAGAACTTTCGCATTTTTCGCATACTTGTTGGCCAGATCCTGGCCTTTGTCTGGCTTGGAGCACGTAGTAAAGTGGTACCACACTGAAACAGTCAATTAAACCTGCGTCCGATTAATATTTTGGAGGATAACGCCGGTTATGTCTGGGGTAGGTCTGCGATTTGTCCACATCTGGCTCGTACATTCGCATTTTTCGCATACTTGTTGGCCAGATCCTGGACTATTTATGGCTTGGACCACGTAGTAATGTGGTAACACACTGAAACAGTCAATTAAACCTGGGTCCGATAACTATTTTAGAGGATAACGCCGGTTATGTCTGGGTAAGGTCTGGTATTTGCCCTCATCTGGCTCGAACTTTCGCATTTTTCGCATACTTGTTGGCCAGATCCTGGCCTTTGTCTGGCTTGGAGCACGTAGTAACGCGGGAGCACACCGTAACAGTCAATTAAACCTGGTTGCGATTACTATTTTGGAGGATAACGCCGGTAATGTCTGGGTTAGGTCTGGTATGTGCCCTCATATGTCTCGAACTTTCGCATTTTTCGCATACTTGTTGGCCAGATCCTGGCCTTTGTCTGGCTTGGAGCACGTAGTAAAGTGGTACCACACTGAAACAGTCAATTAAACCTGCGTCCGATTAATATTTTGGAGGATAACGCCGGTTATGTCTGGGGTAGGTCTGCGATTTGTCCACATCTGGTTCGTACATTCGCATTTTTCGCATACTTGTTGGCCAGATCCTGGACTATTTATGGCTTGGACCACGTAGTAATGTGGTAACACACTGAAACAGTCAATTAAACCTGGGTCCGATAACTATTTTAGAGGATAACGCCGGTTATGTCTGGGTTAGGTCTGGTATTTGCCCTCATCTGGCTCGAACTTTCGCATTTTTCGCATACTTGTTGGCCAGATCCTGGCCTTTGTCTGGCTTGGAGCACGTAGTAACGCAGTACCACACCGTAACAGTCAATTAAACCTGGTTGCGATTACTATTTTGGAGGATAACGCCGGTAATGTCTGGGTTAGGTCTGGTATGTGCCCTCATATGTCTCGAACTTTCGCATTTTTCGCATACTTGTTGGCCAGATCCTGGCCTTTGTCTGGCTTGGAGCACGTAGTAAAGTGGTACCACACTGAAACAGTCAATTAAACCTGCGTCCGATTAATATTTTAGAGGATAACGCCGGTTATGTCTGGGTTAGGTCTGGTATTTGCCCTCATCTGGCTCGTACTTTCGCATTTTTCGCATACTTGTTGGCCAGATCCTGGCTTTTTTCTGGTTTGGATCACGTAGTAACGCGGTACCACACCGAAACCGTCAATTAAACCTTGTTGCGATTACTATTTTGGAGGATAACGCCGGTAATGTCTGGGTTAGGTCTGGTATGTGCCCTCATATGTCTCGAACTTTCGCATTTTTCGCATACTTGTTGGCCAGATCCTGGGCTATTTATGGCTTGGACCACGTAGTAATGTGGTAACACACTGAAACAGTCAATTAAACCTGGGTCCGATTAATATTTTAGAGGATAACGCCGGTTATTTCTCGGGTAGGTATGCGATTTGTCCACATCTGGCTCGTACATTCGCATTTTTCGCATACTTGTTGGCCAGATCCTGGGCTATTTATGGCTTGGACCACGTAGTAATGTGGTAACACACTGAAACAGTCAATTAAACCTGGGTCCGATAACTATTTTAGAGGATAACGCCGGTTATGTCTGGGTAAGGTCTGGTATTTGCCCTCATCTGGCTCGAACTTTCGCATTTTTCGCATACTTGTTGGCCAGATCCTGGCCTTTGTCTGGCTTGGAGCACGTAGTAACGCGGGAGCACACCGTAACAGTCAATTAAACCTGGTTGCGATTACTATTTTGGAGGATAACGCCGGTAATGTCTGGGTTAGGTCTGGTATGTGCCCTCATATGTCTCGAACTTTCGCATTTTTCGCATACTTGTTGGCCAGATCCTGGCCTTTGTCTGGCTTGGAGCACGTAGTAAAGTGGTACCACACTGAAACAGTCAATTAAACCTGCGTCCGATTAATATTTTGGAGGATAACGCCGGTTATGTCTGGGGTAGGTCTGCGATTTGTCCACATCTGGTTCGTACATTCGCATTTTTCGCATACTTGTTGGCCAGATCCTGGACTATTTATGGCTTGGACCACGTAGTAATGTGGTAACACACTGAAACAGTCAATTAAACCTGGGTCCGATAACTATTTTAGAGGATAACGCCGGTTATGTCTGGGTTAGGTCTGGTATTTGCCCTCATCTGGCTCGAACTTTCGCATTTTTCGCATACTTGTTGGCCAGATCCTGGCCTTTGTCTGGCTTGGAGCACGTAGTAACGCAGTACCACACCGTAACAGTCAATTAAACCTGGTTGCGATTACTATTTTGGAGGATAACGCCGGTAATGTCTGGGTTAGGTCTGGTATGTGCCCTCATATGTCTCGAACTTTCGCATTTTTCGCATACTTGTTGGCCAGATCCTGGCCTTTGTCTGGCTTGGAGCACGTAGTAAAGTGGTACCACACTGAAACAGTCAATTAAACCTGCGTCCGATTAATATTTTAGAGGATAACGCCGGTTATGTCTGGGTTAGGTCTGGTATTTGCCCTCATCTGGCTCGTACTTTCGCATTTTTCGCATACTTGTTGGCCAGATCCTGGCTTTTTTCTGGTTTGGATCACGTAGTAACGCGGTACCACACCGAAACCGTCAATTAAACCTTGTTGCGATTACTATTTTGGAGGATAACGCCGGTAATGTCTGGGTTAGGTCTGGTATGTGCCCTCATATGTCTCGAACTTTCGCATTTTTCGCATACTTGTTGGCCAGATCCTGGGCTATTTATGGCTTGGACCACGTAGTAATGTGGTAACACACTGAAACAGTCAATTAAACCTGGGTCCGATTAATATTTTAGAGGATAACGCCGGTTATTTCTCGGGTAGGTATGCGATTTGTCCACATCTGGCTCGTACATTCGCATTTTTCGCATACTTGTTGGCCAGATCCTGGGCTATTTATGGCTTGGACCACGTAGTAATGTGGTAACACACTGAAACAGTCAATTAAACCTGGGTCCGATTACTATTTTAGAAGATAACGCCGGTTATGTCTGGGTTAGGTCTGGTATTTGCCCTCATCTGGTTCGAACTTTCGCATTTTTCGCATACTTGTTGGCCAGATCCTGGCCTTTGTCTGGCTTGGAGCACGTAGTAACGCGGTACCACACCGAAACAGTCAATTAAACCTGGTTGCGATTACTATTTTGGAGGATAACGCCGGTAATGTCTGGGTTAGGTCTGGTATGTGCCCTCATATGTCTAGAACTTTCGCATTTTTCGCATACTTGTTGGCCAGATCCTGGCCTTTGTCTGGCTTGGAGCACGTAGTAAAGTGGTACCACACTGAAACAGTCAATTAAACCTGCGTCCGATTAATATTTTGGAGGATAACGCCGGTTATGTCTGGGGTAGGTCTGCGATTTGTCCACATCTGGCTCGTACATTCGCATTTTTCGCATACTTGTTGGCCAGATCCTGGACTATTTATGGCTTGGACCACGTAGTAATGTGGTAACACACTGAAACAGTCAATTAAACCTGGGTCCGATAACTATTTTAGAGGATAACGCCGGTTATGTCTGGGTAAGGTCTGGTATTTGCCCTCATCTGGCTCGAACTTTCGCATTTTTCGCATACTTGTTGGCCAGATCCTGGCCTTTGTCTGGCTTGGAGCACGTAGTAACGCGGGAGCACACCGTAACAGTCAATTAAACCTGGTTGCGATTACTATTTTGGAGGATAACGCCGGTAATGTCTGGGTTAGGTCTGGTATGTGCCCTCATATGTCTCGAACTTTCGCATTTTTCGCATACTTGTTGGCCAGATCCTGGCCTTTGTCTGGCTTGGAGCACGTAGTAAAGTGGTACCACACTGAAACAGTCAATTAAACCTGCGTCCGATTAATATTTTGGAGGATAACGCCGGTTATGTCTGGGGTAGGTCTGCGATTTGTCCACATCTGGTTCGTACATTCGCATTTTTCGCATACTTGTTGGCCAGATCCTGGACTATTTATGGCTTGGACCACGTAGTAATGTGGTAACACACTGAAACAGTCAATTAAACCTGGGTCCGATAACTATTTTAGAGGATAACGCCGGTTATGTCTGGGTTAGGTCTGGTATTTGCCCTCATCTGGCTCGAACTTTCGCATTTTTCGCATACTTGTTGGCCAGATCCTGGCCTTTGTCTGGCTTGGAGCACGTAGTAACGCAGTACCACACCGTAACAGTCAATTAAACCTGGTTGCGATTACTATTTTGGAGGATAACGCCGGTAATGTCTGGGTTAGGTCTGGTATGTGCCCTCATATGTCTCGAACTTTCGCATTTTTCGCATACTTGTTGGCCAGATCCTGGCCTTTGTCTGGCTTGGAGCACGTAGTAAAGTGGTACCACACTGAAACAGTCAATTAAACCTGCGTCCGATTAATATTTTAGAGGATAACGCCGGTTATGTCTGGGTTAGGTCTGGTATTTGCCCTCATCTGGCTCGTACTTTCGCATTTTTCGCATACTTGTTGGCCAGATCCTGGCTTTTTTCTGGTTTGGATCACGTAGTAACGCGGTACCACACCGAAACCGTCAATTAAACCTTGTTGCGATTACTATTTTGGAGGATAACGCCGGTAATGTCTGGGTTAGGTCTGGTATGTGCCCTCATATGTCTCGAACTTTCGCATTTTTCGCATACTTGTTGGCCAGATCCTGGCCTTTGTCTGGCTTGGAGCACGTAGTAAAGTGGTACCACACTGAAACAGTCAATTAAACCTGCGTCCGATTAATATTTTAGAGGATAACGCCGGTTATGTCTGGGTTAGGTCTGGTATTTGCCCTCATCTGGCTCGTACTTTCGCATTTTTCGCATACTTGTTGGCCAGATCCTGGCTTTTTTCTGGTTTGGATCACGTAGTAACGCGGTACCACACCGAAACCGTCAATTAAACCTTGTTGCGATTACTATTTTGGAGGATAACGCCGGTTATGTCTGGGGTATGTCTGGTATTTGCCCTCATCTGGCTCGTACTTTCGCGTTTTGGCGTAGTTGTTAGCCAGATCCTGGGATTTTTCTGGTTTGGATCCCGTAGTAATGTGGTTCCACACAGAAACAGTCAATAAAACCAGGTTCCGATTAATATTTTAGAGGATAACGCCGGTTCTGTCTCGGTAAGGTCTGCGATTTTCACTCATCTGGCACGTACTTTCGCATTTTTCGCATACTTGTTGGCCAGATCCTGGCCTTTTTCTGGCTTGGACCATGTAGTAATGCGGGACCACACCAAAACTGTCAATTAAACCTGGTTGCGATTAATATTTTAGAGAATAACGCCGGTTATGTCTCGGTTAGGTCTGGTATTTGCCCTCATCTGGCTCGAACTTTCGCATTTTTCGCATACTTGTTGGCCAGATCCTGGGCTATTTATGGCTTGGACCACGTAGTAATGTGGTAACACACTGAAACAGTCAATTAAACCTGGGTCCGATTAATATTTTAGAGGATAACGCCGGTTATTTCTCGGGTAGGTATGCGATTTGTCCACATCTGGCTCGTACATTCGCATTTTTCGCATACTTGTTGGCCAGATCCTGGCTATTTTCTGGTTTGGATCACGTAGTAACGCGATACCACACCGAAACCGTCAATTAAACCTTGTTGCGATTACTATTTTGGAGGATAACGCCGGTTATGTCTGGGGTATGTCTGGTATTTGCCCTCATCTGGCTCGTACTTTCGCGTTTTGGCGTAGTTGTTAGCCAGATCCTGGGATTTTTCTGGTTTGGATCCCGTAGTAATGTGGTTCCACACAGAAACAGTCAATAAAACCAGGTTCCGATTAATATTTTAGAGGATAACGCCGGTTCTGTCTCGGTAAGGTCTGCGATTTTCCCTCATCTGGCTCGTACCTTCGCATTTTTCGCATACTTGTTGGCCAGATCCTGGCCTTTTTCTGGCTTGGACCACGTAGTAATGTGGTAACACACTGAAACAGTCAATTAAACCAGGGTCCGATTACTATTTTAGAGGATAACGCCGGTTATGTCTCGGTTAGGTCTGGTATTTGCCCTCATCTGGCTCGAACTTTCGCATTTTTCGCATACTTGTTGGCCAGATCCTGGGCTATTTATGGCTTGGACCACGTAGTAATGTGGTAACACACTGAAACAGTCAATTAAACCTAGGTCCGATTAATATTTTAGAGGATAACGCCGGTTATTTCTCGGGTAGGTCTGCGATTTGTCCACTTCTGGCTCGTACATTCGCATTTTTCGCATACTTGTTGGCCAGATCCTGGGCTATTTATGGCTTGGACCACGTAGTAATGAGGTAACACACTGAAACAGTCAATTAAACCTGGGTCCGATTACTATTTTAGAGGATAACGCCGGTCATGTCTGGGTTAGGTCTGGTATTTGCCCTCATCTGGTTCGAACTTTCGCATTTTTCGCATACTTGTTGGCCAGATCCTGGCCTTTGTCTGGCTTGGAGCATGTAGTAACGCGGTACCACACCGAAACAGTCAATTAAACCTGGTTGCGATTACTATTTTGGAGGATAACGCCGGTAATGTCTGGGTTAGGTCTGGTATGTGCCCTCATATGTCTCGAACTTTCGCATTTTTCGCATACTTGTTGGCCAGATCCTGGCCTTTGTCTGGCTTGGAGCACGTAGTAAAGTGGTACCACACTGAAACAGTCAATTAAACCTGCGTCCGATTAATATTTTGGAGGATAACGCCGGTTATGTCTGGGGTAGGTCTGCGATTTGTCCACATCTGGTTCGTACATTCGCATTTTTCGCATACTTGTTGGCCAGATCCTGGACTATTTATGGCTTGGACCACGTAGTAATGTGGTAACACACTGAAACAGTCAATTAAACCTGGGTCCGATAACTATTTTAGAGGATAACGCCGGTTATGTCTGGGTTAGGTCTGGTATTTGCCCTCATCTGGCTCGAAGTTTCGCATTTTTCGCATACTTGTTGGCCAGATCCTGGCCTTTGTCTGGCTTGGAGCACGTAGTAACGCAGTACCACACCGTAACAGTCAATTAAACCTGGTTGCGATTACTATTTTGGAGGATAACGCCGGTAATGTCTGGGTTAGGTCTGGTATGTGCCCTCATATGTCTCGAACTTTCGCATTTTTCGCATACTTGTTGGCCAGATCCTGGCCTTTGTCTGGCTTGGAGCACGTAGTAAAGTGGTACCACACTGAAACAGTCAATTAAACCTGCGTCCGATTAATATTTTAGAGGATAACGCCGGTTATGTCTGGGTCAGGTCTGGTATTTGCCCTCATCTGGCTCGTACTTTCGCATTTTTCGCATACTTGTTGGCCAGATCCTGGCTTTTTTCTGGTTTGGATCACGTAGTAACGCGGTACCACACCGAAACCGTCAATTAAACCTTGTTGCGATTACTATTTTGGAGGATAACGCCGGTAATGTCTGGGTTAGGTCTGGTATGTGCCCTCATATGTCTCGAACTTTCGCATTTTTCGCATACTTGTTGGCCAGATCCTGGCCTTTGTCTGGCTTGGAGCACGTAGTAAAGTGGTACCACACTGAAACAGTCAATTAAACCTGCGTCCGATTAATATTTTAGAGGATAACGCCGGTTATGTCTGGGTTAGGTCTGGTATTTGCCCTCATCTGGCTCGTACTTTCGCATTTTTCGCATACTTGTTGGCCAGATCCTGGCTTTTTACTGGTTTGGATCACGTAGTAACGCGGTACCACACCGAAACCGTCAATTAAACCTTGTTGCGATTACTATTTTGGAGGATAACGCCGGTTATGTCTGGGGTATGTCTGGTATTTGCCCTCATCTGGCTCGTACTTTCGCGTTTTGGCGTAGTTGTTAGCCAGATCCTGGGATTTTTCTGGTTTGGATCCCGTAGTAATGTGGTTCCACACAGAAACAGTCAATAAAACCAGGTTCCGATTAATATTTTAGAGGATAACGCCGGTTCTGTCTCGGTAAGGTCTGCGATTTTCACTCATCTGGCACGTACTTTCGCATTTTTCGCATACTTGTTGGCCAGATCCTGGCCTTTTTCTGGCTTGGACCATGTAGTAATGCGGGACCACACCAAAACTGTCAATTAAACCTGGTTGCGATTAATATTTTAGAGAATAACGCCGGTTATGTCTCGGTTAGGTCTGGTATTTGCCCTCATCTGGCTCGAACTTTCGCATTTTTCGCATACTTGTTGGCCAGATCCTGGGCTATTTATGGCTTGGACCACGTAGTAATGTGGTAACACACTGAAACAGTCAATTAAACCTGGGTCCGATTAATATTTTAGAGGATAACGCCGGTTATTTCTCGGGTAGGTATGCGATTTGTCCACATCTGGCTCGTACATTCGCATTTTTCGCATACTTGTTGGCCAGATCCTGGGCTATTTATGGCTTGGACCACGTAGTAATGTGGTAACACACTGAAACAGTCAATTAAACCTGGGTCCGATTACTATTTTAGAAGATAACGCCGGTTATGTCTGGGTTAGGTCTGGTATTTGCCCTCATCTGGTTCGAACTTTCGCATTTTTCGCATACTTGTTGGCCAGATCCTGGCCTTTGTCTGGCTTGGAGCACGTAGTAACGCGGTACCACACCGAAACAGTCAATTAAACCTGGTTGCGATTACTATTTTGGAGGATAACGCCGGTAATGTCTGGGTTAGGTCTGGTATGTGCCCTCATATGTCTAGAACTTTCGCATTTTTCGCATACTTGTTGGCCAGATCCTGGCCTTTGTCTGGCTTGGAGCACGTAGTAAAGTGGTACCACACTGAAACAGTCAATTAAACCTGCGTCCGATTAATATTTTGGAGGATAACGCCGGTTATGTCTGGGGTAGGTCTGCGATTTGTCCACATCTGGCTCGTACATTCGCATTTTTCGCATACTTGTTGGCCAGATCCTGGACTATTTATGGCTTGGACCACGTAGTAATGTGGTAACACACTGAAACAGTCAATTAAACCTGGGTCCGATAACTATTTTAGAGGATAACGCCGGTTATGTCTGGGTAAGGTCAGGTATTTGCCCTCATCTGGCTCGAACTTTCGCATTTTTCGCATACTTGTTGGCCAGATCCTGGCCTTTGTCTGGCTTGGAGCACGTAGTAACGCGGGAGCACACCGTAACAGTCAATTAAACCTGGTTGCGATTACTATTTTGGAGGATAACGCCGGTAATGTCTGGGTTAGGTCTGGTATGTGCCCTCATATGTCTCGAACTTTCGCATTTTTCGCATACTTGTTGGCCAGATCCTGGCCTTTGTCTGGCTTGGAGCACGTAGTAAAGTGGTACCACACTGAAACAGTCAATTAAACCTGCGTCCGATTAATATTTTGGAGGATAACGCCGGTTATGTCTGGGTTAGGTCTGGTATTTGCCCTCATCTGGCTCGTACTTTCGCGTTTTTCGCATATTTGTTGGCCAGATCGTGGGTTTTTTCTCGTTTGGTTCCCGCAGTAATGTGGTTCCACACTGAAACAGTCAATTAAATCTGGTTGCGAATAACATTTTAGAGAATAACGCTGGTTATCTCTGGGATAGTCCTGGTATTTGCAATCATCTGGCTCATACATTCGCGTTTTTCGCATAGTTGTTGGCCAGATCCTGGGTTTTTTCTGGTTTGGATCCCGTAGAAATGTGGTTCCACACGGAAACAGTCAGTTAAACCTGGTTGCGATTAATATTTTAGAGAATAACGCCGGTTATATCTCGGTTAGGTCTGGTATTTGCCCTCATCTGGCTCGTACTTTCGGATTTTTCGCACACTTGTTGGCCAGATCCTGGCCTTTTTCTGGTTTGGATCACGTAGTAATGCGGTACCACACCGAAACAGGCAATTAAACCTGGTTGCGATTACTACTTTGGAGGATAACGCCGGTTTGTCTGGTGTAGGTCTGGTATTTGCCCTCATCTGGCTCGTACTTTCGCATTTTTCGCATGCTTGTTGGCCAGATCCTGGCCTTTTTCTGGCTTGGACCACGTAGTAAAGTGGTACTACACCGAAACAGCCAATTAAACCTGGGTCCGTTTAATATTTTAGAGGATAACGCCGGTTATGTCGGTGTTAGGTCTGCGATTTGCCCTCATCTGGCTCGAACTTTCGCATTTTTCGCATTCTTTTTGGGCAGATCGTGGCCTTTTTCTGGCTTGGACCACGTAATAATGTGGTACCAAACCGAAACAGTCAATTAAATCTGGTTGCGAATAACATTTTAGAGAATAACGCTGGTTATGTCTGGGATAGTCCTGGTATTTGCAATCATCTGGCTCATACATTCGCGTTTTTCGCATAGTTGTTGGCCAGATCCTGGGTTTTTTCTGGTTTGGATCCCGTAGAAATGTGGTTCCACACGGAAACAGTCCGTTAAACCTGGGTCCGATTAATATTTTAGAGGATAACGCCGGTTATGTCTCGGGTAGGTCTGGGATTTGTCCACATCTGGCTCGTACTTTCGCATTTTTCCCATTCTTGTTGGCCGGATCCTGGCCTTTTTCTGGTTTGGATCACGTAGTAATGCGGTACCACACCGAAACAGGCAATTAAACCTGGTTGCGATTACTACTTTGGAGGATAACGCCGGTTATGTCTGGTGTAGGTCTGGTATTTGCCCTCATCTGGCTCGTACTTTCGCATTTTTCGCATGCTTGTTGGCCAGATCCTGGCCTTTTTCTGTCTTGGACCACGTAGTAAAGTGGTACCACACTGAAACAGCCAATTAAACCTGGGTCCGTTTAATATTTTAGAGGATAACGCCGGTTATGTCTGGGTTAGGTCTGGTATTTGCCCACATCTGGCTCGTACTTTCGCATTTTTCGCATACTTGTTGGCCAGATCCTGGCTTTCTTCTGGTTTGGATCACGTAGTAACGCGGTACCACACCGAAACTGTCAATTAAACCTGGTTGCGATTACTATTTTGGAGGATAACGCCGGTTACGTCTGGGTTAGGTCTGGTATTTGCCCTCATCAGGCTCGTACTTACACATTTTTCGCATACTTGTTGGCCAGATCCTGGCCTTTTTCTGGTTTGGACCATGTAGTAATGCGGGACCACACCAAAACAGTCAATTAAACCTGGTTGCGATTAATATTTTAGAGGATTATGCCGGTTATGTCTGGGTTAGGTCTGGTATTTGCCCTCATCTGGTTCGTACTTTCGCATATTTCGCATACTTGTTGACCAGATCCTGGGTTTCTTCAGGTTTGGATCACGTAGTAACGCGGTACCACACCGAAACCATCAATTAAACCTTGTTGCGATTACTATTTTGGAGGATAACGCCGGTTATGTCTGGGGTATGTCTGGTATTTGCCCTCATCTGGCTCGTACTTTCGCGTTTTGCCGTAGTTGTTAGCCAGATCCTGGGATTTTTCTGGTTTGGATCCGGTTGTAATGTGGTTCCACACAGAAGCAGTCAATTAAACCAGGTTCCGATTAATATTTTAGAGGATAACGCCGGTTCTGTCTCGGTTAGGTCTGCGATTTGCCCTCATCTGGCTCGAAATTTCGCATTTTTCGCATTCTTTCTGGCCAGATCCTGGCCATTTTCTGGCTTGGACCACGTAATAATGTGGTACCAAACCGAAACAGTCAATTAAATCTGGTTGCGAATAACATTTTAGAGAATAACGCTGGTTATGTCTGGGATAGTTCTGGTATTTGCAATCATCTGGCTCATACATTCGCGTTTTTCGCATAGTTGTTGGCCAGATCCTGGGTTTTTTATGGTTTGCATCACGTAGTAATGCGGTACCACACTAAAACAGTCAATTAAACCTGGTTGCGATTAATATTTTAGAGGATAACGCCGGTTATGTCTGGGTTAGGTCTGGTATTTGCCCTCATCTGGCTCGTACTTTCGAATTTTTCGCATACTTGTTGGCCAGATCCTGGACTTTTTCTGGCTTGGACCACGTAGTAATGTGGTACCACACTGAAACTGTCAATTAAACCTGGGTCCGATTAATATTTTAGAGGATAACGCCGGTTATGTCTCGGGTAGGTCTGGGATTTGTCCTCATCTGGCTCGTACTTTCGCATTTTTCGCACACTTGTTGGCCAGATCCTGGGCTTTTTCTGGTTTGGATCACGTAGTAATGTGGTACCACACTGAAACAGTCAATTAAACCTGGGTCCGATTAATATTTTAGAGGATAACGCCGGTTATGTCTCGGGTAGGTCTGGTATTTGCACTCATCTGGCTCGTACTTTCGCAATTTCGCACACTTGTTGGCCAGATCTTGGGCTTCTTCTGGTTTGGATCACGTAGTAATGTGGTACCACACTGAAACAGTCAATTAAACCTGGGTCCGATTAATATTTTAGAGGATAACGCCGGTTATGTCTCGGGTAGGTCTGGAATTTGTCCACATCTGGCTCGTACTTTCGCATTTTTCGCATTCTTGTTGGCCGGATCCTGGCCTTTTTCTGGTTTGGATCACGTAGTAATGCGGTGCCACACTAAAACAGTCAATTAAACCTGGTTGCGAATAACATTTTAGAGAATAACGCTGGTTATGTCTGGGATAGTTCTGGTATTTGCAATCATCTGGCTCATACATTCGCGTTTTTCGCATAGTTGTTGGCCAGATCCTGGGTTTTTTCTGGTTTGGATCCCGTAGAAATGTGGTTCCACACGGAAACAGTCAGTTAAACCTGGTTGCGATTAATATTTTAGAGAATAACGCCGGTTATATCTCGGTTAGGTCTGGTAAATGCCCTCATCTGGCTCGTACTTTCGGATTTTTCGCACACTTGTTGGCCAGATCCTGGACTTTTTCTGGCTTGGGCCACGTAGTAATGTGGTACCACACTGAAACAGTCAATTAAACCTGGGTCCGATTAATATTTTAGAGGATAACGCCGGTTATGTCTCGGGTAGGTCTCGGATTTGTCCACATCTGGCTCGTACTTTCGCATTTTTCGCATTCTTGTTGGCCGGATCCTGGCCTTTTTCTGGTTTGGATCACGTAGTAATGCGGTACCACACCGAAACAGCCAATTAAACCTGGTTGCGATTACTACTTTGGAGGATAACGCCGGTTATGTCTGGTGTAGGTCTGGTATTTGCCCTCATCTGGCTCGTACTTTCGCATTTTTCGAATGCTTGTTGGCCAGATCCTGGCCTTTTTCTGGCTTGGATCACGTAGTAATGTGGTACCACACTGAAACAGTCAATTAAACCTGGGTCCGATTAATATTTTAGAGGATAACGCCGGTTATGTCTCGGGTAGGTCTGGTATTTGCACTCATCTGGCTCGTACTTTCGCAATTTCGCACACTTGTTGGCCAGATCTTGGGCTTCTTCTGGTTTGGATCACGTAGTAATGTGGTACCACACTGAAACAGTCAATTAAACCTGGGTCCGTTTAATATTTTAGAGGATAACGCCGGTTACGTCTGGGTTAGGTCTGGTATTTGCACTCATCTGGCTCGTACTTTCGCGTTTCCGCGTAGTTGTTGGCCAGATCCTGGGATTTTTCTGGTTTGGATCCCGTAGTAACGCGGTACCACACCGAAACAGTCAATTAAACCTAGTTGCGATTACTATTTTGGAGGATAACGCCGGTTACGTCTGGGTTAGGTCTGGTATTTGCACTCATCTGGCTCGTACTTTCGCATATTTCGCATACTTGTTGACCAGATCCTGGGTTTCTTCAGGTTTGAATCCCGTAGTAATGTGGTTCCACACCGAAACGGTCAACTAAACCTGGCTGCGATTAATATTTTAGAGGATAACGCCGGTAATGTCTGGGTTTGGTCTGGTATTTGCCCTCATCAGGCTCGTACTTTCGCGTTTTCGCATACTTGTTGGACAGATCCTGGCCTTCTTCTGGCTTGGGCCACGTAGTAAAGTGGTACCACACCGAAACAGCCAATTAAACCAGGTTCCGATTAATATTTTAGAGGATATCGCCGGTTCTGTCTCGGTTAGGTCTGGGATTTGCCCTCATCTGGCTCGTACTTTCGCATTTTTCGCATACTTGTTGGCCAGATCCTGGGATTTTTCTGGTTTGGATCCCGTAGTAACGCGGTACCACACCGAAACAGTCAATTAAACCTAGTTGCGATTACTATTTTGGAGGATAACGCCGGTTATATCTGGGGTAGGTCTGGTATTTGCCCTCATCTGTCTCGTACTTTCGCATTTTTCGAATGCTTGTTGGCCAGATCCTGGCCTTTTTCTGGTTTGGATCACGTAGTAATGCGGTACCACACCGAAACAGCCAATTAAACCTGGTTGCGATTACTACTTTGGAGGATAACGCCGGTTATGTCTGGTGTAGGTCTGGTATTTGCCCTTATCTGGCTCGTACTTTCGCGTTTTCGCATACTTGTTGGACAGATCCTGGCCTTCTTCTGGCTTGGGCCACGTAGTAAAGTGGTACCACACCGAAACAGCCAATTAAACCAGGTTCCGATTAATATTTTAGAGGATATCGCCGGTTCTGTCTCGGTTAGGTCTGGGATTTGCCCTCATCTGGCTCGTACTTTCGCATTTTTCGCATACTTGTTGGCCAGATCCTGGCCTTTTTCTGGCTTGGACCACGTAGTAATGTGGTAACGCACTGAAACAGTCAATTAATCCTGGGTCCGATTACTATTTTAGAGGATAACGCCGGTTATGTCTGGGTTAGGTCTGGTATTTGCCCTCATCTGGCTCGAACTTTCGCACTTTTCGCATGCTTGTTGGCCAGATCCTGGCGTTTGTCAGGCTTGGAGCACGTAGCAAAGTGGTACGACACTGAAACAGTCAATTAAACCTGCGTCCGATTAATATTTTAGAGGATAACGCCGGTTATGTCTGGGTTAGGTCTGGTATTTGCCCTCATCTGGCTCGTACTTTCGCATTTTTCGCATTCTTGTTGGCCGGATCCTGGCCTTTTTCTGGTTTGGATCACCTCGTAATGCGGTACCACACTAAAACAGTCAATTAAACCTGGTTGCGAATAACATTTTAGAGAATAACGCTGGTTATGTCTGGGATAGTTCTGGTATTTGCAATCATCTGGCTCATACATTCGCGTTTTTCGCATAGTTGTTGGCCAGATCCTGGGTTTTTTCTGGTTTGGATCCCGTAGAAATGTGGTTCCACACGGAAACAGTCAGTTAAACCAGGTTGCGATTAATATTTTAGAGAATAACGCCGGTTATATCTCGGTTAGGTCTGGGATTTGCCCTCATCTGGCTCGTACTTTCGCATTTTTCGCATACTTGTTGGCCAGATCCTGGCCTTTTTCTGGCTTGGACCACGTAGTAATGTGGTAACGCACTGAAACAGTCAATTAAACCTGGGTCCGATTACTATTTTAGAGGATAACGCCGGTTATGTCTGGGTTAGGTCTGGTATTTGCCCTCATCTGGCTCGAACTTTCGCACTTTTCGCATACTTGTTGGCCAGATCCTGGCCTTTGTCAGGCTTGGAGCACGTAGTAAAGTGGTACCACACTGAAACAGTCAATTAAACCTGCGTCCGATTAATATTTTAGAGGATAACGCCGGTTATGTCTGGGTTAGGTCTGGTATTTGCCCTCATCTGGCTCGTACTTTCGCGTTTTCGCGTAGTTGTTGGCCAGATCCTGGGATTTATCTGGTTTGGATCCCGTAGTAACGCGGTACCACACCGAAACAATCAATTAAACCTAGTTGCGATTACTATTTTGGAGGATAACGCCGGTTATATCTGGGGTAGGTCTGGTATTTGCCCTTATCAGGCTCGTACTTTCGCGTTTTCGCATACTTGTTGGCCAGATCCTGGCCTTCTTCTGGCTTGGACCACGTAGTAAAGTGGTACACCACCGAAACAGCCAATTAAACCAGGTTCCGATTAATATTTTAGAGGATAACGCCGGTTATGTCTGGGTTAGGTCTGGTATTTGCCCTCATCTGGCTCGAACTTTCGCACTTTTCGCATACTTGTTGGCCAGATCCTGGCCTTTGTCAGGCTTGGAGCACGTAGTAAAGTGGTACCACACTGAAACAGTCAATTAAACCTGCGTCCGATTAATATTTTAGAGGATAACGCCGGTTATGTCTGGGTTAGGTCTGGTATTTGCCCTCATCTGGCTCGTACTTTCGCGTTTTGGCGTAGTTGTTGGCCAGATCCTGGGATTTTTCTGGTTTGGATCCGGTAGTAATGTGGTTCCACACAGAAGCAGTCAATTAAACCTTGTTGCGATTACTATTTTGGAGGATAACGCCGGTTATGTCTGGGGTAGGTCTGGTATTTGCCCTCATCTGGCTCGTACTTTCGCGTTTTGGCGTAGTTGTTGGCCAGATCCTGGGATTTTTCTGGTTTGGATCCGGTAGTAATGTGGTTCCACACAGAAGCAGTCAATTAAACCAGGTTCCGATTAGTATTTTAGAGGATAACGCCGGTTCTGTCTCGGTTAGGTCTGCGATTTGCCCTCATCTGGCTCGAACTTTCGCATTTTTCGCATTCTTTTTGGCCAGATCCTGGCCTTTTTCTGGCTTGGACCACGTAATAATGTGGTACCAAACCGAAACAGTCAATTAAATCTGGTTGCGAATAACATTTTATTGAATAACGCTGGTTATGTCTGGGATAGTTCTGGTATTTGCAATCATCTGGCTCATACATTCGCGTTTTTCGCATAGTTGTTGGCCAGATCCTGGGTTTTTTCTGGCTTGGATCCCGTAGTAATGTGGTTCCACACGGAAACAGTCAGTTAAACCTGGTTGCGATTAATATTTTAGAGGATAACGCCGGTTATGTCTCGGGTAGGTCTGGGATTTGTCCACATCTGGCTCGTACTTTCGCATTTTTCGCATTCTTGTTGGCCGGATCCTGGCCTTTTTCTGGTTTGGATCACGTAGTAATGCGGTACCACACTAAAACAGTCAATTAAACCTGGTTGCGATTAATATTTTAGAGGATAACGCCGGTTATGTCTGGGTTAGGTCTGGTATTTGCCCTCATCTGGCTCGTACTTTCGAATTTTTCGCATACTTGTTGGCCAGATCCTGGAGTTTTTCTGGCTTGGACCACGTAGTAATGTGGTACCACACTGAAACTGTCAATTAAACCTGGGTCCGATTAATATTTTAGAGGATAACGCCGGTTATGTCTCGGGTAGGTCTGGGATTTGCCCACATCTGGCTCGTACTTTCGCATTTTTCGCATTCTTGTTGGCCGGATCCTGGCCATTTTCTGGTTTGGATCACGTAGTAATGCGGTACCACACCGAAACAGGCAATTATACCTGGTTGCGATTACTACTTTGGAGGATAACGCCGGTTATGTCTGGTGTAGGTCTGGTATTTGCCCTCATCTGGCTCGTACTTTCGCGTTTTCGCATAGTTGTTGGCCAGATCCTGGGATTTTTCTGGTTTGGATCCCGTAGTAATGTGGTTCCACACCGAAACGGTCAACTAAACCTGGTTCCGATTAATATTTTAGAGAATAACGCCGTTTCTGTCTCGGTTAGGTCTGGGATTTGCCCTCATCTGGCTCGTACTTTCGCATTTTTCGCATTCTTTTTGGCCAGATCCTGGACTTTTTCTGGCTTGGACCACGTAGTAATGTGGTACCACACTGAAACAGTCAATTAAACCTGGGTCCGATTAATATTTTAGAGGATAACGCCGGTTATGTCTCGGGTAGGTCTGGGATTTGTCCACATCTGGCTCGTACTTTCGCATTTTTCGCATACTTGTTGGCAGGATCCTGGCCTTTTGCTGGTTTGGATCCCGTAGTAATGTGGGACCACACTAAAACAGTCAATTAAACCTGGTTGCGATTAATATTTTAGAGGATAACGCCGGTTATGTCTGGGTTAGGTCTGGTATTTGCCCTCATCTGGCTCGTACTTTCGCATTTTTCGCATACTTGTTGGCCAGATCATGGCTTTTTTCTGGTTTGAATCACGTAGTAACGCGGTACCACACCGAAACAGTCAATTAAACCTTGTTGCGATTACTATTTTGGAGGATAACGCCGGCTATGTCTGGGGTAGGTCTGGTATTTGCCCTCATCTGGCTCGTACTTTCGCGTTTTGGCGTAGTTGTTGGCCAGATCCTGGGATTATTCTGGTTTGGATCCCGTAGTAATGTGGTTCCACACAGAAACAGTCAATTAAACCAGGTTCCGATTAAGATTTTTGAGGATAACGCCGGTTCTGTCTCGGTTAGGTCTGCGATTTGCCCTCATCTGGCTCGAACTTTCGCATTTTTCGCATTCTTTTTGGCCAGATCCTGGCCTTTTTCTGGCTTGGACCACGTAATAATGTGGTACCAAACCGAAACAGTCAATTAAATCTGGTTGCGAATAATATTTTGGAGAATAACGCTGGTTATGTCTGGGATAGTTCTGGTATTTGCAATCATCTGGCTCATACATTCGCGTTTTTCGCATAGTTGTTGGCCAGATCCTGGGTTTTTTCTGATTTGGATCCCGTAGTAATGTGGTTCCACACGGAAACAGTCAGTTAAACCTGGTTGCGATTAATATTCTATAGAATAACGCCGGTTATATCTCGGGTAGGTCTGGGATTTGTCCACATCTGGCTCGTACTTTCGCATTTTTCGCATTCTTGTTGGCCGGATCCTGGCATTTTTCTGGTTTGGATCACGTAGTAATGCGGTACCACACCGAAACAGGCAATTAAACCTGGTTGCGATTAATATTTTAGAGGATAACGCCAGTTATGTCCCGGTTAGGTCTGGTATTTGCCCTCATCTGGCTCGTTCATTCGCATTTTTCGCATTCTTTTTGGCCAGATCCTGGCCTTTTTCTGGCTTGGACCACGTAATAATGTGGTACCAAACCGAAACAGTCAATTAAATCTGGTTGCGAATAATATTTTGGAGAATAACGCTGGTTATGTCTGGGATAGTTCTGGTATTTGCATTCAATCTGGCTCATACATTCTCGTTTTTCGCATAGTTGTTGGCCAGATCCTGGGTTTTTTCTGGTTTGGATCCCGTAGTAATGTGGTTCCACACGGAAACAGTCAGTTAAACCTGGTTGCGATTAATATTTTATAGAATAACGCCGGTTATATCTCGGTTAGGTCTGGTATTTGCCCTCATCTGGCTCGTACTTTCGGATTTTTCGCACACTTGTTGGCCAGATCCTGGACTTTTTCTGGCTTGGACCACGTAGTAATGTGGTACCACACTGAAACAGTCAATTAAACCTGGGTCCGATTAATATTTTAGAGGATAACGCCGGTTATGTCTCGGTTAGGTTTGGTATTTGCCCTCATCTGACTCGTACTTTCGCATTTTTCGCATACTTGTTGGCCAGATCCTGGACTATTTATGGCTTGGACCACGTAGTAATGTGGTAACACACTGAAACAATCAATTAAACCTGGGTCCGATTACTATTTTACAGGATAACGCCGGTTATGTCTGGGTTAGTTCTGGTATTTGCCCTCATCTGTCTCGAACTTTCGCATTTTTCGCATACTTGTTGGCCAGATCCTGGCCTTTGTCTGGCTTGGAGCACGTAGTATCGCGGTACCACACCGAAACAGTCAATTAAACCTGGTTGCGATTACTGTTTTGGAAGATAACGCCGGTAATGTCTGGGTTAGGTCTGGTATTTGCCCTCATATGGCTCGAACTTTCGCATTTTTCGCATACTTGTTGGCCAGATCCTGGCCTTTGTCTGGCTTGGAGCACGTAGTAAAGTGGTACCACACTGAAACAGTCAATTAAACCTGCGTCCGATTAATATTTTAGAGGATAACGCCGGTTATGTCTGGGTTAGGTCTGTTATTTGCCCTCATCTGGCTTGTACATTCGCATTTTTCGCATACTTGTTGGCCAGATCCTGGCCTTCTTCTGGCTTGGACCACGTAGTAAAGTGGTACCACAACGAAACAGTCATTTAAACCAGGTTCCGATTAATATTTTAGAGGATAACGCCGTTTCTGTCTCGGTTAGGTCTGGGATTTGCCCTCATCTGGCTCGTACTTTCGCATTTTTCGCATTCTTTTTGGCCAGATCCTGGACTTTTTCTGGCTTGGACCACGTAGTAATGTGGTACCACACTGAAACAGTCAATTAAACCTGGGTCCGATTAATATTTTAGAGGATAACGCCGGTTATGTCTCGGGTAGGTCTGGGATTTGTCCACATCTGGCTCGTACTTTCGCATTTTTCGCATACTTGTTGGCAGGATCCTGGCCTTTTGCTGGTTTGGATCCCGTAGTAATGTGGTGCCACACTGAAACAGTCAATTAAACCTGGTTGCGATTAATATTTTAGAGGATAACGCCGGTTATGTCTGGGTTAGGTCTGGTATTTGCCCTCATCTGGCTCGTACTTTCGCATTTTTCGCATACTTGTTGGCCAGATCATGGCTTTTTTCTGGTTTGGATCACGTAGTAACGCGGTACCACACCGAAACAGTCAATTAAACATTGTTGCGATTACTATTTTGGAGGATAACGCCGGTTATGTCTGGGGTAGGTCTGGTATTTGCCCTCATCTGGCTCGTACTTTCGCGTTTTGGCGTAGTTGTTGGCCAGATCCTGGGATTATTCTGGTTTGGATCCCGTAGTAATGTGGTTCCACACAGAAACAGTCAATTAAACCAGGTTCCGATTAAGATTTTTGAGGATAACGCCGGTTCTGTCTCGGTTAGGTCTGCTATTTGCCCTCATCTGGCTCGAACTTTCGCATTTTTCGCATTCTTTTTGGCCAGATCCTGGCCTTTTTCTGGCTTGGACCACGTAATAATGTGGTACCAAACCGAAACAGTCAATTAAATCTGGTTGCGAATAATATTTTGGAGAATAACGCTGGTTATGTCTGGGATAGTTCTGGTATTTGCAATCATCTGGCTCATACATTCGCGTTTTTCGCATAGTTGTTGGCCAGATCCTGGGTTTTTTCTGGTTTGGATCCCGTAGTAATATGGTTCCACACGGAAACAGTCAGTTAAACCTGGTTGCGATTAATATTCTATAGAATAACGCCGGTTATATCTCGGGTAGGTCTGGGATTTGTCCACATCTGGCTCGTACTTTCGCATTTTTCGCATTCTTGTTGGCCGGATCCTGGCATTTTTCTGGTTTGGATCACGTAGTAATGCGGTACCACACCGAAACAGGCAATTAAACCTGGTTGCGATTAATATTTTAGAGGATAACGCCAGTTATGTCCCGGTTAGGTCTGGTATTTGCCCTCATCTGGCTCGTTCATTCGCATTTTTCGCATTCTTTTTGGCCAGATCCTGGCCTTTTTCTGGCTTGGACCACGTAATAATGTGGTACCAAACCGAAACAGTCAATTAAATCTGGTTGCGAATAATATTTTGGAGAATAACGCTGGTTATGTCTGGGATAGTTCTGGTATTTGCAATCATCTGGCTCATACATTCTTGTTTCTCGCATAGTTGTTGGCCAGATCCTGGGTTTTTTCTGGTTTGGATCCCGTAGTAATGTGGTTCCACACGGAAACAGTCAGTTAAACCTGGTTGCGATTAATATTTTATAGAATAACGCCGGTTATATCTCGGTTAGGTCTGGTATTTGCCCTCATCTGGCTCGTACTTTCGGATTTTTCGCACACTTGTTGGCCAGATCCTGGACTTTTTCTGGCTTGGACCACGTAGTAATGTGGTACCACACTGAAACAGTCAATTAAACCTGGGTCCGATTAATATTTTAGAGGATAACGCCGGTTATGTCTCGGTTAGGTTTGGTATTTGCCCTCATCTGACTCGTACTTTCGCATTTTTCGCATACTTGTTGGCCAGATCCTGGACTATTTATGGCTTGGACCACGTAGTAATGTGGTAACACACTGAAACAGTCAATTAAACCTGGGTCCGATTACTATTTTACAGGATAACGCCGGTTATGTCTGGGTTAGTTCTGGTATTTGCCCTCATCTGTCTCGAACTTTCGCATTTTTCGCATACTTGTTGGCCAGATCCTGGCCTTTGTCTGGCTTGGAGCACGTAGTAACGCGGTACCACACCGAAACAGTCAATTAAACCTGGTTGCGATTACTGTTTTGGAAGATAACGCCGGTAATATCTGGGTTAGGTCTGGTATTTGCCCTCATATGGCACGAACTTTCGCATTTTTCGCATACTTGTTGGCCAGATCCTGGCCTTTGTCTGGCTTGGAGCACGTAGTAAAGTGGTACCACACTGAAACAGTCAATTAAACCTGCGTCCGATTAATATTTTAGAGGATAACGCCGGTTATGTCTGGGTTAGGTCTGTTATTTGCGTTCATCTGGCTCGTACTTTCGCATTTTTCGCATACTTGTTGGCCAGATCCTGGCTTTTTTCTGGTTTGGATCACGTAGTAACGCGGTACCACACTAAAACAGTCATATAAACCTGGTTGCGATTAATATTTTAGAGGATAACGCCGGTTATGTCTGGGTTAGGTCTGGTATTTGCAATAATCTGGCTCGTACTTTCGCTTTTTTGGCATACTTGTTGGCCAGATACTGGGCTTTTTCTGGCTTGGACCACGTAGTAATGTGGTGCCACACTGAAACAGTCAATTAAACCTGGGTCCGATGAATATTTTAGAGGATAACGCCGGTTATGTCTCGGGAAGGTCTGGGATTTGTCCACATCTGGCTCGTACTTTCGCATTTTTCGCATTCTTGTTGGCCGGATCCTGGCCATTTTCTGGTTTGGATCACGTAGTAATGCGGTACCACACCGAAACAGGCAATTAAACCTGGTTGCGATTACTACTTTGGAGGATAACGCCGGTTATGTCTGGTGTAGGTCTGGTATTTGCCCTCATCTGGCTCGTACTTTCGCGTTTTCGCATAGTTGTTGGCCTGATCCTGGGATTTTTCTGGTTTGGATCCCGTAGTAATGTGGTTCCACACCGAAACGGTCAACTAAACCTGGCTGCGATTAATATTTTAGAGGATAACGCCGGTAATGTCTGGGTTAGGCCTGGTATTTGCCCTCATCTGGCTCGTACTTTCACATTTTTCGCATACTTGTTGGCCAGATCCTGGCCTTCTTCTGGCTTGGACCAAGTAGTAATGCGGGACCACACTAAAACAGTCAAATAAACCTGGTTGCGATTAATATTTTAGAGGATAACGCCGGTTATGTCTGGGTTAGGTCTGGTATTTGCACCCATCTGGCTCGTACTTTCGCATTTTTCGCATACTTGTTGGCCAGATATTGGGCTTTTTCTGGATTGGATCACGTAGTAATGTGGTACCACACTGAAACAGTCAGTAGAAGCTGGTTCCGATAAGTATTTTATAGGATAACGCTGTTTATGTCTGGGATAGTTCTGGTATTTGCAATCATCTGGCCCATACTTTCGCGTTTTTCGCATACTTGTTGGCCAGATCCTGGGTTTTTTCTGGTTTGGATCACGTAGTAATGTGGGACCACACTAAAACAGTCAACTAAACCTGGTTGCGATTAATATTTTAGAGGATAACGCTGGTTATGTTTGGGTTAGGTCTGGTATTTGCCCTCATCTGGCTTGTACATTCGCATTTTTCGCATACTTGTTGGCCAGATCCTGGCCTTCTTCTGGCTTGGACCACGTAGTAAAGTGGTACCACAACGAAACAGTCATTTAAACCAGGTTCCGATTAATATTTTAAAGGATAACGCCGTTTCTGTCTCGGTTAGGTCTGGGATTTGCCCTCATCTGGCTCGTACTTTCGCATTTTTCGCATTCTTTTTGGCCAGATCCTGGACTTTTTCTGGCTTGGACCACGTAGTAATGTGGTACCACACTGAAACAGTCAATTAAACCTGGGTCCGATTAATATTTTAGAGGATAACGCCGGTTATGTCTCGGGTAGGTCTGGGATTTGTCCACATCTGGCTCGTACTTTCGCATTTTTCGCATACTTGTTGGCAGGATCCTGGCCTTTTGCTGGTTTGGATCCCGTAGTAATGTGGGACCACACTAAAACAGTCAATTAAACCTGGTTGCGATTAATATTTTAGAGGATAACGCCGGTTATGTCTGGGTTAGGTCTAGTATTTGCCCTCATCTGGCTCGTACTTTCGCATTTTTCGCATACTTGTTGGCCAGATCATGGCTTTTTTCTGGTTTGGATCACGTAGTAACGCGGTACCACACCGAAACAGTCAATTAAACCTTGTTGCGATTACTATTTTGGAGGATAACGCCGGTTATGTCTGGGGTAGGTCTGGTATTTGCCCTCATCTGGCTCGTACTTTCGCGTTTTGGCGTAGTTGTTGGCCAGATCCTGGGATTATTCTGGTTTGGATCCCGTAGTAATGTGGTTCCACACAGAAACAGTCAATTAAACCAGGTTCCGATTAAGATTTTTGAGGATAACGCCGGTTCTGTCTCGGTTAGGTCTGCGATTTGCCCTCATCTGGCTCGAACTTTCGCATTTTTCGCATTCTTTTTGGCCAGATCCTGGCCTTTTTCTGGCTTGGACCACGTAATAATGTGGTACCAAACCGAAACAGTCAATTAAATCTGGTTGCGAATAATATTTTGGAGAATTACGCTGGTTATGTCTGGGATAGTTCTGGTATTTGCAATCATCTGGCTCATACATTCGCGTTTTTCGCATAGTTGTTGGCCAGATCCTGGGTTTTTTCTGGTTTGGATCCCGTAGTAATGTGGTTCCACACGGAAACAGTCAGTTAAACCTGGTTGCGATTAATATTCTATAGAATAACGCCGGTTATATCTCGGGTAGGTCTGGGATTTGTCCACATCTGGCTCGTACTTTCGCATTTTTCGCATTCTTGTTGGCCGGATCCTGGCATTTTTCTGGTTTGGATCACGTAGTAATGCGGTACCACACCGAAACGGGCAATTAAACCTGGTTGCGATTAATCTTTTAGAGGATAACGCCAGTTATGTCCCGGTTAGGTCTGGTATTTGCCCTCATCTGGCTCGTTCATTCGCATTTTTCGCATTCTTTTTGGCCAGATCCTGGCCTTTTTCTGGCTTGGACCACGTAATAATGTGGTACCAAACCGAAACAGTCAATTAAATCTGGTTGCGAATAATATTTTGGAGAATAACGCTGGTTATGTCTGGGATAGTTCTGGTATTTGCAATCATCTGGCTCATACATTCTCGTTTTTCGCATAGTTGTTGGCCAGATCCTGGGTTTTTTCTGGTTTGGATCCCGTAGTAATGTGGTTCCACACGGAAACAGTCAGTTAAACCTGGTTGCGATTAATATTTTATAGAATAACGCCGGTTATATCTCGGTTAGGTCTGGTATTTGCCCTCATCTGGCTCGTACTTTCGGATTTTTCGCACACTTGTTGGCCAGATCCTGGACTTTTTCTGGCTTGGACCACGTAGTAATGTGGTACCACACTGAAACAGTCAATTAAACCTGGGTCCGATTAATATTTTAGAGGATAACGCCGGTTATGTCTCGGTTAGGTTTGGTATTTGCCCTCATCTGACTCGTAGTTTCGCATTTTTCGCATACTTGTTGGCCAGATCCTGGACTATTTATGGCTTAGACCACGTAGTAATGTGGTAACACACTGAAACAGTCAATTAAACCTGGGTCCGATTACTATTTTACAGGATAACGCCGGTTATGTCTGGGTTAGTTCTGGTATTTGCCCTCATCTGTCTCGAACTTTCGCATTTTTCGCATACTTGTTGGCCAGATCCTGGCCTTTGTCTGGCTTGGAGCACGTAGTAACGCGGTACCACACCGAAACAGTCAATTAAACCTGGTTGCGATTACTGTTTTGGAAGATAACGACGGTAATGTCTGGGTTAGGTCTGGTATTTGCCCTCATATGGCACGAACTTTCGCATTTTTCGCATACTTGTTGGCCAGATCCTGGCCTTTGTCTGGCTTGGAGCACGTAGTAAAGTGGTACCACACTGAAACAGTCAATTAAACCTGCGTCCGATTAATATTTTAGAGGATAACGCCGGTTATGTCTGGGTTAGGTCTGTTATTTGCGTTCATCTGGCTCGTACTTCCGCATTTTTCGCATACTTGTTGGCCAGATCCTGGCTTTTTTCTGGTTTGGATCACGTAGTAACGCGGTACCACACTAAAACAGTCATATAAACCTGGTTGCGATTAATATTTTAGAGGATAACGCCGGTTATGTCTGGGTTAGGTCTGGTATTTGCACTAATCTGGCTCGTACTTTCGCTTTTTTGGCATACTTGTTGGCCAGATACTGGGCTTTTTCTGGCTTGGACCACGTAGTAATGTGGTGCCACACTGAAACAGTCAATTAAACCTGGGTCCGATTAATATTTTAGAGGATAACGCCGGTTATGTCTCGGGTAGGTCTGGGATTTGTCCACATCTGGCTCGTACTTTCGCATTTTTCGCATTCTTGTTGGCCGGATCCTGGCCATTTTCTGGTTTGGATCACGTAGTAATGCGGTACCACACCGAAACAGGCAATTAAACCTGGTTGCGATTACTACTTTGGAGGATAACGCCGGTTATGTCTGGTGTAGGTCTGGTATTTGCCCTCATCTGGCTCGTACTTTCGCGTTTTCGCATAGTTGTTTTCCAGATCCTGGGATTTTTCTGGTTTGGATCCCGTAGTAATGTGGTTCCACACCGAAACGGTCAACTAAACCTGGCTGCGATTAATATTTTAGAGGATAACGCCGGTAATGTCTGGGTTAGGCCTGGTATTTGCCCTCATCTGGCTCGTACTTTCACATTTTTCGCATACTTGTTGGCCAGATCCTGGCCTTCTTCTGGCTTGGACCAAGTAGTAATGCGGGACCACACAAAAACAGTCAAATAAACCTGGTTGCGATTAATATTTTAGAGGATAACGCCGGTTATGTCTGGGTTAGGTCTGGTATTTGCACCCATGTGGCTCGTACTTTCGCATTTTTCGCATACTTGTTGGCCAGATATTGGGCTTTTTCTGGTTTGGATCACGTAGTAATGTGGTACCACACTGAAACAGTCAGTAGAAGCTGGTTCCGATTAATATTTTAGAGGATAACGCCGGTTATGTCTCGGGTAGGTCTGGGATTTGTCCACATCTGGCTCGTACTTTCGCATTTTTCGCATACTTGTTGGCAGGATCCTGGCCTTTTGCTGGTTTGGATCCCGTAGTAATGTGGGACCACACTAAAACAGTCAATTAAACCTGGTTGCGATTAATATTTTAGAGGATAACGCCGGTTATGTCTGGGTTAGGTCTGGTATTTGCCCTTATCTGGCTCGTACTTTCGCATTTTTGGCATACTTGTTGGCCAGATCCTGGAGTTTTTCTGGCTTGGACCACGTAGTAATGTGGTACCGCACTGAAACAGTCAATGAAACCTGGGTCCGATTAATATTTTAGAGGATAATGCCGGTTATGTCTCGGGTAGGTCTGGGATTTGTCGACATCTGGCTCGTACTTTCGCATTTTTCGCACACTTGTTGGCCAGATCCTGGCCTTTTTCTGGTTTGGATCACGTAGTAATGTGGTAACATGCTGAAACAGTCAATTAAACCTGGGTCCGATTACTATTTTAGAGGATAACGCCGGTTATGTCTGGGTTAGGTCTGGTATTTGCCCTCATCTGGCTCGAACTTTCGCATTTTTCGCATACTTGTTGGCCAGATCCTGGCCTTTGTCTGGCTTGGAGCACGTAGTAAAGTGGTACCACACTGAAACAGTCAATTAAACCTGGGTCCGATTAACATTTTAGAGGATAAAGCCGGTTATGTCTCGGGTAGGTCTGGGATTTGTCCACATCTGGCTCGTACTTTCGCATTTTTCGCATTCTTTTTGGCCAGATCCTGGCCTTTTTCTGGCTTGGACCACGTAATAATGTGGTACCAAACCGAAACAGTCAATTAAATCTGGTTGCGAATAACATTTTAGAGAATAACGCTGGTTATGTCTGGGATAGTTCTGGTATTTGCAATCATCTGGCTCATACATTCGCGTTTTTCGCATAGTTGTTGGCCAGATCCTGGGTTTTTTCTGGTTTGGATCCCGTAGTAATGTGGTTCCACACGGAAACAGTCAGTTAAACCTGGTTGCGATTAATATTTTAGAGGATAACGCCGGTTATGTCTCGGGTAGGTCTGGGATTTGTCCACATCTGGCTCGTACTTTCGCATTTTTCGCATTCTTGTTGGCCGGTTCCTGGCCTTTTTCTGGTTTGGATCACGTAGTAATGCGGTTCCACACTAAAACAGTCAATTAAACCTGGTTGCGATTAATATTTTAGAGGATAACGCCGGTTATGTCTGGGTTAGGTCTGGTATTTGCCCTCATCTGGCTCGTTCATTCGCATTTTTCGCATTCTTTTTGGCCAGATCCTGGCCTTTTTCTGGCTTGGACCACGTAATAATGTGGTACCAAACCGAAACAGTCAATTAAATCTGGTTGCGAATAATATTTTGAAGAATAACGCTGGTTATGTCTGGGATAGTTCTGGTATTTGCAATCATCTGGCTCATACATTCTCGTTTTTCGCATAGTTGTTGGCCAGATCCTGGGTTTTTTCTGGTTTGGATCCCGTAGTCATGTGGTTCCACACGGAAACAGTCAGTTAAACCTGGTTGCGATTAATATTTTATAGAATAACGCCGGTTATATCTCGGTTAGGTCTGGTATTTGCCCTCATCTGGCTCGTACTTTCGGATTTTTCGCACACTTGTTGGCCAGATCCTGGACTTTTTCTGGCTTGGACCACGTAGTAATGTGGTACCACACTGAAACAGTCAATTAAACCTGGGTCCGATTAATATTTTAGAGGATAACGCCGGTTATGTCTCGGTTAGGTCTGGTATTTGCCCTTATCTGGCTCGTACTTTCGCATTTTTGGCATACTTGTTGGCCAGATCCTGGAGTTTTTCTGGCTTGGACCACGTAGTAATGTGGTACCGCACTGAAACAGTCAATGAAACCTGGGTCCGATTAATATTTTAGAGGATAATGCCGGTTATGTCTCGGGTAGGTCTGGGATTTGTCGATATCTGGCTCGTACTTTCGCATTTTTCGCACACTTGTTGGCCAGATCCTGGCCTTTTTCTGGTTTGGATCACGTAGTAATGTGGTAACATACTGAAACAGTCAATTAAACCTGGGTCCGATTACTATTTTAGAGGATAACGCCTGTTATGTGTGGGTTAGGTCTGGTATTTGCCCTCATCTGGCTCGAAGTTTCGCATTTTTCGCATACTTGTTGGCCAGATATTGGGCTTTTTCTGGTTTGGATCACGTAGTAATGTGGTACCACACTGAAACTGTCAATTAAACCTGGGTCCGATTAATATTTTAGAGGATAACGCCGGTTATGTCTCGGGTAGGTCTGGGATTTGTCCACATCTGGCTCGTACTTTCGCATTTTTCGCATTCTTGTTGGCCGGATCCTGGCCTTTTTCTGGTTTGGATCACGTAGTAATGCGGTACCACACTAAAACAGTCAATTAAACCTGGTTGCGATTAATATTTTAGAGGATAACGCCGGTTATGTCTGGGTTAGGTCTGGTATTTGCCCTCATCTGGCTCGTACTTTCGAATTTTTGGCATACTTGTTGGCCAGATCCTGGAGTTTTTCTGGCTTGGACCACGTAGTAATGTGGTACCGCACTGAAACAGTCAATGAAACCTGGGTCCGATTAATATTTTAGAGGATAATGCCGGTTATGTCTCGGGTAGGTCTGGGATTTGTCCACATCTGGCTCGTACTTTCGCATTTTTCGCATTCTTGTTGGCCGGATCCTGGCCTTTTTCTGGTTTGGATCACGTAGTAATGCGGTACCACACTAAAACAGTCAATTAAACCTGGTTGCGATTAATATTTTAGAGGATAACGCCGGTTATGTCTGGGTTAGGTCTGGTATTTGCCCTCATCTGGCTCGTACTTTCGAATTTTTGGCATACTTGTTGGCCAGATCCTGGAGTTTTTCTGGCTTGGACCACGTAGTAATGTGGTACCGCACTGAAACAGTCAATGAAACCTGGGTCCGATTAATATTTTAGAGGATAATGCCGGTTATGTCTCGGGTAGGTCTGGGATTTGTCGATATCTGGCTCGTACTTTCGCATTTTTCGCACACTTGTTGGCCAGATCCTGGCCTTTTTCTGGTTTGGATCACGTAGTAATGTGGTAACATACTGAAACAGTCAATTAAACCTGGGTCCGATTACTATTTTAGAGGATAACGCCTGTTATGTCTGGGTTAGGTCTGGTATTTGCCCTCATCTGGCTCGAAGTTTCGCATTTTTCGCATACTTGTTGGCCAGATATTGGGCTTTTTCTGGTTTGGATCACGTAGTAATGTGGTACCACACTGAAACTGTCAATTAAACCTGGGTCCGATTAATATTTTAGAGGATAACGCCGGTTATGTCTCGGGTAGGTCTGGGATTTGTCCACATCTGGCTCGTACTTTCGCATTTTTCGCATTCTTGTTGGCCGGATCCTGGCCTTTTTCTGGTTTGGATCACGTAGTAATGCGGTACCACACTAAAACAGTCAATTAAACCTGGTTGCGATTAATATTTTAGAGGATAACGCCGGTTATGTCTGGGTTAGGTCTGGTATTTGCCCTCATCTGGCTCGTACTTTCGAATTTTTCGCATACTTGTTGGCCAGATCCTGGAGTTTTTCTGGCTTGGACCACGTAGTAATGTGGTACCACACTGAAACAGTCAATGAAACCTGGGTCCGATTAATATTTTAGAGGATAATGCCGGTTATGTCTGGGTAAGGTCTCGTATTTGCCCTCATCTGACTCGTACTTTCGCATTTTTCGCATACTCGTTGGCCAGATCCTGGACTATTTATGGCTTGGACCACGTAGTAATGTGGTAACACACTGAAACAGTCAATTAAACCTGGGTCCGATTACTATTTTAGAGGATAACGCCGGTTATATCTGGGTTAGGTCTGGTATTTGCCCTCATCTGGCTCGAACTTTCCCATTTTTCGCATACTTGTTGGCCAGATCCTGGCCTTTGTCTGGCTTGGAGCACGTAGTAACGCGGTACCACACCGAAACAGTCAATTAAACCTGGTTGCGATTACTATTTTGGAGGATAACGCCGGTAATGTCTGGGTTAGATATGGTATTTGCCCTCATCTGGCTCGAACTTTCGCATTTTTCGCATACTTGTTGGCCAGATCCTGGCCTTTGTCTGGCTTGGAGCACGTAGTAAAGTGGTACCACACTGAAACAGTCAATTAAACCTGCGTCCGATTAATATTTTAGAGGATAACGCCGGTTATGTCTGGGTAAGGTCTGGTATTTGCCCTCATCTGACTCGTACTTTCGCATTTTTCGCATACTTGTTGGCCAGATCCTGGACTATTTATGGCTTGGACCACGTAGTAATGTGGTAACACACTGAAACAGTCAATTAAACCTGGGTCCGATTACTATTTTACAGGATAACGCCGGTTATGTCTGGGTTAGGTCTGGTATTTGCCCTCATCTGTCTCGAACTTTCCCATTTTTCGCATACTTGTTGGCCAGATCCTGGCCTTTGTCTGGCTTGGAGCACGCAGTAACGCGGTACCACACCGAAACAGTCAATTAAACCTGGTTGCGATTACTGTTTTGGAAGATAACGCCGATAATGTCTGGGTTAGGTCTGGTATTTGCCCTCATATGGCTCGAACTTTCGCATTCTTCGCATACTTGTTGGCCAGATCCTGGCCTTTGTCTGGCTTGGAGCACGTAGTACAGTGGTAACACACTGAAACAGTCAATTAAACCTGCGTCCGATTAATATTTTAGAGGATAACGCCGGTTATGTCTGGGTTAGGTCTGTTATCTGCGTTCATCTGGCTCGTACTTTCGCATTTTTCGCATACTTGTTGGCCAGATCCTGGCTTTTTTCTGGTTTGGATCACGTAGTAACGCGGTACCACACTAAAACAGTCATATAAACCTGGTTGCGATTAATATTTTAGAGGATAACGCCGGTTATGTCTGGGTTAGGTCTGGTATTTGCACTAATCTGGCTCGTACTTTCGCTTTTTTGGCATACTTGTTGGCCAGATACTGGGCTTTTTCTGGCTTGGACCACGTAGTAATGTGGTGCCACACTGAAACAGTCAATTAAACCTGGGTCCGATTAATATTTTAGAGGATAACGCCGGTTATGTCTCGGGTAGGTCTGGGATTTGTCCACATCTGGCTCGTACTTTCGCATTTTTCGCATACTTGTTGGCCAGATCCTGGCCTTCTTCTGGCTTGGACCAAGTAGTAATGCGGGACCACACTAAAACAGACAAATAAACCTGGTTGCGATTAATATTTTAGAGGATAACGCCGGTTATGTCTGGGTTAGGTCTGGTATTTGCACCCATCTGGCTCGTACTTTCGCATTTTTCGCATACTTGTTGGCCAGATATTGGGCTTTTTCTGGTTTGGATCACGTAGTAATGTGGTACCACACTGAAACAGTCAGTAGAAGCTGGTTCCGATAAGTATTTTATAGGATAACGCTGGTTATGTCTGGGTTAGTTCTGGTATTTGCTATCATCTGGCACATACCTTCAAGTTTTTCGCATACTTGTTGGCAGGATCCTGGCCTTTTGCTGGTTTGGATCACGTAATAATGTGGGACCACACTAAAACAGTCAACTAAACCTGGTTGCGATTAATATTTTAGAGGATGACGCTGGTTATGTTTGGGTTAGGTCTGGTATTTGCCCTCATCTGGCTTGTACATTCGCATTTTCCGCATACTTGTTGGCCAGATCCTGGCCTTCTTCTGGCGTGGACCACGTAGTAAAGTGGTACCACAACGAAACAGTCAATTAAACCAGGTTCCGATTAATATTTTAGAGGATAACGCCGTTTCTGTCTCGGTTAGGTCTGGGATTTGCCCTCATCTGGCTCGTACTTTCGCATTTTTCGCATTCTTTTTGGCCAGATCCTGGACTTTTTCTGGCTTGGACCACGTAGTAATGTGGTACCACACTGAAACAGTCAATTAAACCTGGGTCCGATTAATATTTTAGAGGATAACGCCGGTTATGTCTCGGGTAGGTCTGGGATTTGTCCACATCTGGCTCGTACTTTCGCATTTTTCGCATACTTGTTGGCCAGATCATGGCTTTTTTCTGGTTTGAATCACGTAGTAACGCGGTACCACACCGAAACAGTCAATTAAACCTTGTTGCGATTACTATTTTGGAGGATAACGCCGGTTATGTCTGGGGTAGGTCTGGTATTTGCCCTCATCTGGCTCGTACTTTCGCGTTTTGGCGTAGTTGTTGGCCAGATCCTGGGATTATTCTGGTTTGGATCCCGTAGTAATGTGGTTCCACACAGAAACAGTCAATTAAACCAGGTTCCGATTAAGATTTTTGAGGATAACGCCGGTTCTGTCTCGGTTAGGTCTGCGATTTGCCCTCATCTGGCTCGAACTTTCGCATTTTTCGCATTCTTTTTGGCCAGATCCTGGCCTTTTTCTGGCTTGGACCGCGTAATAATGTGGTACCAAACCGAAACAGTCAATTAAATCTGGTTGCGAATAATATTTTGGAGAATAACGCTGGTTATGTCTGGGATAGTTCTGGTATTTGCAATCATCTGGCTCATACATTCTCGTTTTTCGCATAGTTGTTGGCCAGATCCTGGGTTTTTTCTGGTTTGGATCCCGTAGTAATGTGGTTCCACACGGAAACAGTCAGTTAAACCTGGTTGCGATTAATATTTTATAGAATAACGCCGGTTATATCTCGGTTAGGTCTGGTATTTGCCCTCATCTGGCTCGTACTTTCGGATTTTTCGCACACTTGTTGGCCAGATCCTGGACTTTTTCTGGCTTGGACCACGTAGTAATGTGGTACCACACTGAAACAGTCAATTAAACCTGGGTCCGATTAATATTTTAGAGGATAACGCCGGTTATGTCTCGGTTAGGTCTGGTATTTGCCCTCATCTGACTCGTACTTTCGCATTTTTCGCATACTTGTTGGCCAGATCCTGGACTATTTATGGCTTGGACCACGTAGTAATGTGGTAACACACTAAAACAGTCAATTAAACCTGGGTCCGATTACTATTTTACAGGATAACGCCGGTTATGTCTGGGTTAGGTCTGGTATTTGCCCTCATCTCTCTCGAACTTTCGCATTTTTCGCATACTTGTTGGCCAGATCCTGGCCTTTGTCTGGCTTGGAGCACGTAGTAACGCGGTACCACACCGAAACAGTCAATTAAACCTGGTTGCGATTACTGTTTTGGAAGATAACGCCGGTAATGTCTGGGTTAGGTCTGGTATTTGCCCTCATATGGCTCGAACTTTCGCATTTTTCGCATACTTGTTGGCCAGATCCTGGCCTTTGTCTGGCTTGGAGCACGTAGTAAAGTGGTACCACACTGAAACAGTCAATTAAACCTGCGTCCGATTAATATTTTAGAGGATAACGCCGGTTATGTCTGGGTTAGGTCTGGTATTTGCACTAATCTGGCTCGTACTTTCGCTTTTTTGGCATACTTGTTGGCCAGATACTGGGCTTTTTCTGGCTTGGACCACGTAGTAATGTGGTGCCACACTGAAACAGTCAATTAAACCTGGGTCCGATTAATATTTTAGAGGATAACGCCGGTTATGTCTCGGGTAGGTCTGGGATTTGTCCACATCTGGCTCGTACTTTCGCATTTTTCGCATTCTTGTTGGCGGATCCTGGCCATTTTCTGGTTTGGATCACGTAGTAATGCGGTACCACACCGAAACAGGCAATTAAACCTGGTTGCGATTACTACTTTGGAGGATAACGCCGGTTATGTCTGGGTTAGGTCTGGTATTTGCACCCATCTGGCTCGTACTTTCGCATTTTTCGCATACTTGTTGGCCAGATATTGGGCTTTTTCTGGTTTGGATCACGTAGTAATGTGGTACCACACTGAAACAGTCAGTAGAAACTGGTTCCGATAAGTATTTTATAGGATAACGCTGTTTATGTCTGGGTTAGTTCTGGTATTTGCTATCATCTGGCACATACCTTCAAGTTTTTCGCATACTTGTTGGCAGGATCCTGGCCTTTTGCTGGTTTGGATCACGTAATAATGTGGGACCACACTAAAACAGTCAACTAAACCTGGTTGCGATTAATATTTTAGAGGATAACGCTGGTTATGTATGGGTTAGGTCTGGTATTTGCCCTCATCTGGCTTGTACATTCGCATTTTTCGCATACTTGTTGGCCAGATCCTGGCCTTCCTCTGGCTTGGACCACGTAGTAAAGTGGTACCACAACGAAACAGTCAATTAAACCAGGTTCCGATTAATATTTTAGAGGATAACGCCGTTTCTGTCTCGGTTAGGTCTGGGATTTGCCCTCATCTGGCTCGTACTTTCGCATTTTTCGCATTCTTTTTGGCCAGATCCTGGACTTTTTCTGGCTTGGACCACGTAGTAATGTGGTACCACACTGAAACAGTCAATTAAACCTGGGTCCGATTACTATTTTAGAGGATAACGCCGGTTATGTCTCGGGTAGGTCTGGGATTTGTCCACATCTGGCTCGTACTTTCGCATTTTTCGCATACTAGTTGGCAGGATCCTGGCCTTTTGCTGGTTTGGATCCCGTAGTAATGTGGGACCACACTAAAACAGTCAATTAAACCTGGTTGCGATTAATATTTTAGAGGATAACGCCGGTTATGTCTGGGTTAGGTCTGGTATTTGCCCTCATCTGGCTCGTACTTTCGCATTTTTCGCATACTTGTTGGCCAGATCATGGCTTTTTTCTGGTTTGGATCACGTAGTAACGCGGTACCACACCGAAACAGTCAATTAAACCTTGTTGCGATTACTATTTTGGAGGATAACGCCGGTTATGTCTGGCGTAGGTCTGGTATTTGCCCTCATCTGGCTCGTACTTTCGCGTTTTGGCGTAGTTGTTGGCCAGATCCTGGGATTATTCTGGTTTGGATCCCGCAGTAATGTGGTTCCACACAGAAACAGTCAATTAAACCTGGGTCCGATTAATATTTTAGAGGATAACGCCGGTTATGTCTCGGTTAGGTCTGGTATTTGCCCTTATCTGGCTCGTACTTTCGCATTTTTGGCATACTTGTTGGCCAGATCCTGGAGTTTTTCTGGCTTGGACCACGTAGTAATGTGGTACCGCACTGAAACAGTCAATGAAACCTGGGTCCGATTAATATTTTAGAGGATAATGCCGGTTATGTCTCGGGTAGGTCTGGGATTTGTCGACATCTGGCTCGTACTTTCGCATTTTTCGCACACTTGTTGGCCAGATCCTGGCCTTTTGCTGGTTTGGATCCCGTAGTAATGTGGGACCACACTAAAACAGTCAATTAAACCTGGGTCCGATTAATATTTTAGAGGATAACGCCGTTTCTGTCTCGGTTAGGTCTGGGATTTGCCCTCATCTGGCTCGTACTTTCGCATTTTTCGCATACTTGTTGGCCAGATCCTGGACTATTTATGGCTTGGACCACGTAGTAATGTGGTAACACACTAAAACAGTCAATTAAACCTGGGTCCGATTACTATTTTACAGGATAACGCCGGTTATGTCTGGGTTAGGTCTGGTATTTGCCCTCATCTCTCTCGAACTTTCGCATTTTTCGCATACTTGTTGGCCAGATCCTGGCCTTTGTCTGGCTTGGAGCACGTAGTAACGCGGTACCACACCGAAACAGTCAATTAAACCTGGTTGCGATTACTGTTTTGGAAGATAACGCCGGTAATGTCTGGGTTAGGTCTGGTATTTGCCCTCATATGGCTCGAACTTTCGCATTTTTCGCATACTTGTTGGCCAGATCCTGGCCTTTGTCTGGCTTGGAGCACGTAGTAAAGTGGTACCACACTGAAACAGTCAATTAAACCTGCGTCCGATTAATATTTTAGAGGATAACGCCGGTTATGTCTGGGTTAGGTCTGGTATTTGCACTAATCTGGCTCGTACTTTCGCTTTTTTGGCATACTTGTTGGCCAGATACTGGGCTTTTTCTGGCTTGGACCACGTAGTAATGTGGTGCCACACTGAAACAGTCAATTAAACCTGGGTCCGATTATTATTTTAGAGGATAACGCCGGTTATGTCTCGGGTAGGTCTGGGATTTGTCCACATCTGGCTCGTACTTTCGCATTTTTCGCATTCTTGTTGGCGGATCCTGGCCATTTTCTGGTTTGGATCACGTAGTAATGCGGTACCACACCGAAACAGGCAATTAAACCTGGTTGCGATTACTACTTTGGAGGATAACGCCGGTTATGTCTGGGTTAGGTCTGGTATTTGCACCCATCTGGCTCGTACTTTCGCATTTTTCGCATACTTGTTGGCCAGATATTGGGCTTTTTCTGGTTTGGATCACGTAGTAATGTGGTACCACACTGAAACAGTCAGTAGAAACTGGTTCCGATAAGTATTTTATAGGATAACGCTGTTTATGTCTGGGTTAGTTCTGGTATTTGCTATCATCTGGCACATACCTTCAAGTTTTTCGCATACTTGTTGGCAGGATCCTGGCCTTTTGCTGGTTTGGATCACGTAATAATGTGGGACCACACTAAAACAGTCAACTAAACCTGGTTGCGATTAATATTTTAGAGGATAACGCTGGTTATGTATGGGTTAGGTCTGGTATTTGCCCTCATCTGGCTTGTACATTCGCATTTTTCGCATACTTGTTGGCCAGATCCTGGCCTTCCTCTGGCTTGGACCACGTAGTAAAGTGGTACCACAACGAAACAGTCAATTAAACCAGGTTCCGATTAATATTTTAGAGGATAACGCCGTTTCTGTCTCGGTTAGGTCTGGGATTTGCCCTCATCTGGCTCGTACTTTCGCATTTTTCGCATTCTTTTTGGCCAGATCCTGGACTTTTTCTGGCTTGGACCACGTAGTAATGTGGTACCACACTGAAACAGTCAATTAAACCTGGGTCCGATTACTATTTTAGAGGATAACGCCGGTTATGTCTCGGGTAGGTCTGGGATTTGTCCACATCTGGCTCGTACTTTCGCATTTTTCGCATACTAGTTGGCAGGATCCTGGCCTTTTGCTGGTTTGGATCCCGTAGTAATGTGGGACCACACTAAAACAGTCAATTAAACCTGGTTGCGATTAATATTTTAGAGGATAACGCCGGTTATGTCTGGGTTAGGTCTGGTATTTGCCCTCATCTGGCTCGTACTTTCGCATTTTTCGCATACTTGTTGGCCAGATCATGGCTTTTTTCTGGTTTGGATCACGTAGTAACGCGGTACCACACCGAAACAGTCAATTAAACCTTGTTGCGATTACTATTTTGGAGGATAACGCCGGTTATGTCTGGCGTAGGTCTGGTATTTGCCCTCATCTGGCTAGTACTTTCGCGTTTTGGCGTAGTTGTTGGCCAGATCCTGGGATTATTCTGGTTTGGATCCCGCAGTAATGTGGTTCCACACAGAAACAGTCAATTAAACCTGGGTCCGATTAATATTTTAGAGGATAACGCCGGTTATGTCTCGGTTAGGTCTGGTATTTGCCCTTATCTGGCTCGTACTTTCGCATTTTTGGCATACTTGTTGGCCAGATCCTGGAGTTTTTCTGGCTTGGACCACGTAGTAATGTGGTACCGCACTGAAACAGTCAATGAAACCTGGGTCCGATTAATATTTTAGAGGATAATGCCGGTTATGTCTCGGGTAGGTCTGGGATTTGTCGACATCTGGCTCGTACTTTCGCATTTTTCGCACACTTGTTGGCCAGATCCTGGCCTTTTGCTGGTTTGGATCCCGTAGTAATGTGGGACCACACTAAAACAGTCAATTAAACCTGGGTCCGATTAATATTTTAGAGGATAACGCCGTTTCTGTCTCGGTTAGGTCTGGGATTTGCCCTCATCTGGCGCGTACTTTCGCATTTTTCGCATACTTGTTGGCCAGATCCTGGCTTTTTTCTGGTTTGGATCACGTAGTAACGCGGTACCACACTAAAACAGTCATATAAACCTGGTTGCGATTAATATTTTAGAGGATAACGCCGGTTATGTCTGGGTTAGGTCTGGTATTTGCACTAATCTGGCTCGTACTTTCGCTTTTTTGGCATACTTGTTGGCCAGATACTGGGCTTTTTCTGGCTTGGACCACGTAGTAATGTGGTGCCACACTGAAACAGTCAATTAAACCTGGGTCCGATTAATATTTTAGAGGATGACGCTGGTTATGTTTGGGTTAGGTCTGGTATTTGCCCTCATCTGGCTTGTACATTCGCATTTTCCGCATACTTGTTGGCCAGATATTGGGCTTTTTCTGGTTTGGATCACGTAGTAATGTGGTACCACACTGAAACAGTCAGTAGAAGCTGGTTCCGATAAGTATTTTATAGGATAACGCTGGTTATGTCTGGGTTAGTTCTGGTATTTGCTATCATCTGGCACATACCTTCAAGTTTTTCGCATACTTGTTGGCAGGATCCTGGCCTTTTGCTGGTTTGGATCACGTAATAATGTGGGACCACACTAAAACAGTCAACTAAACCTGGTTGCGATTAATATTTTAGAGGATGACGCTGGTTATGTTTGGGTTAGGTCTGGTATTTGCCCTCATCTGGCTTGTACATTCGCATTTTCCGCATACTTGTTGGCCAGATCCTGGCCTTCTTCTGGCGTGGACCACGTAGTAAAGTGGTACCACAACGAAACAGTCAATTAAACCAGGTTCCGATTAATATTTTAGAGGATAACGCCGTTTCTGTCTCGGTTAGGTCTGGGATTTGCCCTCATCTGGCTCGTACTTTCGCATTTTTCGCATTCTTTTTGGCCAGATCCTGGACTTTTTCTGGCTTGGACCACGTAGTAATGTGGTACCACACTGAAACAGTCAATTAAACCTGGGTCCGATTAATATTTTAGAGGATAACGCCGGTTATGTCTCGGGTAGGTCTGGGATTTGTCCACATCTGGCTCGTACTTTCGCATTTTTCGCATACTTGTTGGCAGGATCCTGGCCTTTTGCTGGTTTGGATCCCGTAGTAATGTGGGACCACACTAAAACAGTCAATTAAACCTGGTTGCGATTAATATTTTAGAGGATAACGCCGGTTATGTCTGGGTTAGGTCTGGTATTTGCCCTCATCTGGCTCGTACTTTCGCATTTTTCGCATACTTGTTGGCCAGATCATGGCTTTTTTCTGGTTTGAATCACGTAGTAACGCGGTACCACACCGAAACAGTCAATTAAACCTTGTTGCGATTACTATTTTGGAGGATAACGCCGGTTATGTCTGGGGTAGGTCTGGTATTTGCCCTCATCTGGCTCGTACTTTCGCGTTTTGGCGTAGTTGTTGGCCAGATCCTGGGATTATTCTGGTTTGGATCCCGTAGTAATGTGGTTCCACACAGAAACAGTCAATTAAACCAGGTTCCGATTAAGATTTTTGAGGATAACGCCGGTTCTGTCTCGGTTAGGTCTGCGATTTGCCCTCATCTGGCTCGAACTTTCGCATTTTTCGCATTCTTTTTGGCCAGATCCTGGCCTTTTTCTGGCTTGGACCGCGTAATAATGTGGTACCAAACCGAAACAGTCAATTAAATCTGGTTGCGAATAATATTTTGGAGAATAACGCTGGTTATGTCTGGGATAGTTCTGGTATTTGCAATCATCTGGCTCATACATTCTCGTTTTTCGCATAGTTGTTGGCCAGATCCTGGGTTTTTTCTGGTTTGGATCCCGTAGTAATGTGGTTCCACACGGAAACAGTCAGTTAAACCTGGTTGCGATTAATATTTTATAGAATAACGCCGGTTATATCTCGGTTAGGTCTGGTATTTGCCCTCATCTGGCTCGTACTTTCGGATTTTTCGCACACTTGTTGGCCAGATCCTGGACTTTTTCTGGCTTGGACCACGTAGTAATGTGGTACCACACTGAAACAGTCAATTAAACCTGGGTCCGATTAATATTTTAGAGGATAACGCCGGTTATGTCTCGGTTAGGTCTGGTATTTGCCCTCATCTGACTCGTACTTTCGCATTTTTCGCATACTTGTTGGCCAGATCCTGGACTATTTATGGCTTGGACCACGTAGTAATGTGGTAACACACTAAAACAGTCAATTAAACCTGGGTCCGATTACTATTTTACAGGATAACGCCGGTTATGTCTGGGTTAGGTCTGGTATTTGCCCTCATCTCTCTCGAACTTTCGCATTTTTCGCATACTTGTTGGCCAGATCCTGGCCTTTGTCTGGCTTGGAGCACGTAGTAACGCGGTACCACACCGAAACAGTCAATTAAACCTGGTTGCGATTACTGTTTTGGAAGATAACGCCGGTAATGTCTGGGTTAGGTCTGGTATTTGCCCTCATATGGCTCGAACTTTCGCATTTTTCGCATACTTGTTGGCCAGATCCTGGCCTTTGTCTGGCTTGGAGCACGTAGTAAAGTGGTACCACACTGAAACAGTCAATTAAACCTGCGTCCGATTAATATTTTAGAGGATAACGCCGGTTATGTCTGGGTTAGGTCTGGTATTTGCACTAATCTGGCTCGTACTTTCGCTTTTTTGGCATACTTGTTGGCCAGATACTGGGCTTTTTCTGGCTTGGACCACGTAGTAATGTGGTGCCACACTGAAACAGTCAATTAAACCTGGGTCCGATTATTATTTTAGAGGATAACGCCGGTTATGTCTCGGGTAGGTCTGGGATTTGTCCACATCTGGCTCGTACTTTCGCATTTTTCGCATTCTTGTTGGCGGATCCTGGCCATTTTCTGGTTTGGATCACGTAGTAATGCGGTACCACACCGAAACAGGCAATTAAACCTGGTTGCGATTACTACTTTGGAGGATAACGCCGGTTATGTCTGGGTTAGGTCTGGTATTTGCACCCATCTGGCTCGTACTTTCGCATTTTTCGCATACTTGTTGGCCAGATATTGGGCTTTTTCTGGTTTGGATCACGTAGTAATGTGGTACCACACTGAAACAGTCAGTAGAAACTGGTTCCGATAAGTATTTTATAGGATAACGCTGTTTATGTCTGGGTTAGTTCTGGTATTTGCTATCATCTGGCACATACCTTCAAGTTTTTCGCATACTTGTTGGCAGGATCCTGGCCTTTTGCTGGTTTGGATCACGTAATAATGTGGGACCACACTAAAACAGTCAACTAAACCTGGTTGCGATTAATATTTTAGAGGATAACGCTGGTTATGTATGGGTTAGGTCTGGTATTTGCCCTCATCTGGCTTGTACATTCGCATTTTTCGCATACTTGTTGGCCAGATCCTGGCCTTCCTCTGGCTTGGACCACGTAGTAAAGTGGTACCACAACGAAACAGTCAATTAAACCAGGTTCCGATTAATATTTTAGAGGATAACGCCGTTTCTGTCTCGGTTAGGTCTGGGATTTGCCCTCATCTGGCTCGTACTTTCGCATTTTTCGCATTCTTTTTGGCCAGATCCTGGACTTTTTCTGGCTTGGACCACGTAGTAATGTGGTACCACACTGAAACAGTCAATTAAACCTGGGTCCGATTACTATTTTAGAGGATAACGCCGGTTATGTCTCGGGTAGGTCTGGGATTTGTCCACATCTGGCTCGTACTTTCGCATTTTTCGCATACTAGTTGGCAGGATCCTGGCCTTTTGCTGGTTTGGATCCCGTAGTAATGTGGGACCACACTAAAACAGTCAATTAAACCTGGTTGCGATTAATATTTTAGAGGATAACGCCGGTTATGTCTGGGTTAGGTCTGGTATTTGCCCTCATCTGGCTCGTACTTTCGCATTTTTCGCATACTTGTTGGCCAGATCATGGCTTTTTTCTGGTTTGGATCACGTAGTAACGCGGTACCACACCGAAACAGTCAATTAAACCTTGTTGCGATTACTATTTTGGAGGATAACGCCGGTTATGTCTGGCGTAGGTCTGGTATTTGCCCTCATCTGGCTCGTACTTTCGCGTTTTGGCGTAGTTGTTGGCCAGATCCTGGGATTATTCTGGTTTGGATCCCGCAGTAATGTGGTTCCACACAGAAACAGTCAATTAAACCTGGGTCCGATTAATATTTTAGAGGATAACGCCGGTTATGTCTCGGTTAGGTCTGGTATTTGCCCTTATCTGGCTCGTACTTTCGCATTTTTGGCATACTTGTTGGCCAGATCCTGGAGTTTTTCTGGCTTGGACCACGTAGTAATGTGGTACCGCACTGAAACAGTCAATGAAACCTGGGTCCGATTAATATTTTAGAGGATAATGCCGGTTATGTCTCGGGTAGGTCTGGGATTTGTCGACATCTGGCTCGTACTTTCGCATTTTTCGCACACTTGTTGGCCAGATCCTGGCCTTTTGCTGGTTTGGATCCCGTAGTAATGTGGGACCACACTAAAACAGTCAATTAAACCTGGGTCCGATTAATATTTTAGAGGATAACGCCGTTTCTGTCTCGGTTAGGTCTGGGATTTGCCCTCATCTGGCTCGTACTTTCGCATTTTTCGCATACTTGTTGGCCAGATCCTGGCTTTTTTCTGGTTTGGATCACGTAGTAACGCGGTACCACACTAAAACAGTCATATAAACCTGGTTGCGATTAATATTTTAGAGGATAACGCCGGTTATGTCTGGGTTAGGTCTGGTATTTGCACTAATCTGGCTCGTACTTTCGCTTTTTTGGCATACTTGTTGGCCAGATACTGGGCTTTTTCTGGCTTGGACCACGTAGTAATGTGGTGCCACACTGAAACAGTCAATTAAACCTGGGTCCGATTAATATTTTAGAGGATAACGCCGGTTATGTCTCGGGTAGGTCTGGGATTTGTCCACATCTGGCTCGTACTTTCGCATTTTTCGCATACTTGTTGGCCAGATCCTGGCCTTCTTCTGGCTTGGACCAAGTAGTAATGCGGGACCACACTAAAACAGACAAATAAACCTGGTTGCGATTAATATTTTAGAGGATAACGCCGGTTATGTCTGGGTTAGGTCTGGTATTTGCACCCATCTGGCTCGTACTTTCGCATTTTTCGCATACTTGTTGGCCAGATATTGGGCTTTTTCTGGTTTGGATCACGTAGTAATGTGGTACCACACTGAAACAGTCAGTAGAAGCTGGTTCCGATAAGTATTTTATAGGATAACGCTGGTTATGTCTGGGTTAGTTCTGGTATTTGCTATCATCTGGCACATACCTTCAAGTTTTTCGCATACTTGTTGGCAGGATCCTGGCCTTTTGCTGGTTTGGATCACGTAATAATGTGGGACCACACTAAAACAGTCAACTAAACCTGGTTGCGATTAATATTTTAGAGGATGACGCTGGTTATGTTTGGGTTAGGTCTGGTATTTGCCCTCATCTGGCTTGTACATTCGCATTTTCCGCATACTTGTTGGCCAGATCCTGGCCTTCTTCTGGCGTGGACCACGTAGTAAAGTGGTACCACAACGAAACAGTCAATTAAACCAGGTTCCGATTAATATTTTAGAGGATAACGCCGTTTCTGTCTCGGTTAGGTCTGGGATTTGCCCTCATCTGGCTCGTACTTTCGCATTTTTCGCATTCTTTTTGGCCAGATCCTGGACTTTTTCTGGCTTGGACCACGTAGTAATGTGGTACCACACTGAAACAGTCAATTAAACCTGGGTCCGATTAATATTTTAGAGGATAACGCCGGTTATGTCTCGGGTAGGTCTGGGATTTGTCCACATCTGGCTCGTACTTTCGCATTTTTCGCATACTTGTTGGCAGGATCCTGGCCTTTTGCTGGTTTGGATCCCGTAGTAATGTGGGACCACACTAAAACAGTCAATTAAACCTGGTTGCGATTAATATTTTAGAGGATAACGCCGGTTATGTCTGGGTTAGGTCTGGTATTTGCCCTCATCTGGCTCGTACTTTCGCATTTTTCGCATACTTGTTGGCCAGATCATGGCTTTTTTCTGGTTTGAATCACGTAGTAACGCGGTACCACACCGAAACAGTCAATTAAACCTTGTTGCGATTACTATTTTGGAGGATAACGCCGGTTATGTCTGGGGTAGGTCTGGTATTTGCCCTCATCTGGCTCGTACTTTCGCGTTTTGGCGTAGTTGTTGGCCAGATCCTGGGATTATTCTGGTTTGGATCCCGTAGTAATGTGGTTCCACACAGAAACAGTCAATTAAACCAGGTTCCGATTAAGATTTTTGAGGATAACGCCGGTTCTGTCTCGGTTAGGTCTGCGATTTGCCCTCATCTGGCTCGAACTTTCGCATTTTTCGCATTCTTTTTGGCCAGATCCTGGCCTTTTTCTGGCTTGGACCGCGTAATAATGTGGTACCAAACCGAAACAGTCAATTAAATCTGGTTGCGAATAATATTTTGGAGAATAACGCTGGTTATGTCTGGGATAGTTCTGGTATTTGCAATCATCTGGCTCATACATTCTCGTTTTTCGCATAGTTGTTGGCCAGATCCTGGGTTTTTTCTGGTTTGGATCCCGTAGTAATGTGGTTCCACACGGAAACAGTCAGTTAAACCTGGTTGCGATTAATATTTTATAGAATAACGCCGGTTATATCTCGGTTAGGTCTGGTATTTGCCCTCATCTGGCTCGTACTTTCGGATTTTTCGCACACTTGTTGGCCAGATCCTGGACTTTTTCTGGCTTGGACCACGTAGTAATGTGGTACCACACTGAAACAGTCAATTAAACCTGGGTCCGATTAATATTTTAGAGGATAACGCCGGTTATGTCTCGGTTAGGTCTGGTATTTGCCCTCATCTGACTCGTACTTTCGCATTTTTCGCATACTTGTTGGCCAGATCCTGGACTATTTATGGCTTGGACCACGTAGTAATGTGGTAACACACTAAAACAGTCAATTAAACCTGGGTCCGATTACTATTTTACAGGATAACGCCGGTTATGTCTGGGTTAGGTCTGGTATTTGCCCTCATCTCTCTCGAACTTTCGCATTTTTCGCATACTTGTTGGCCAGATCCTGGCCTTTGTCTGGCTTGGAGCACGTAGTAACGCGGTACCACACCGAAACAGTCAATTAAACCTGGTTGCGATTACTGTTTTGGAAGATAACGCCGGTAATGTCTGGGTTAGGTCTGGTATTTGCCCTCATATGGCTCGAACTTTCGCATTTTTCGCATACTTGTTGGCCAGATCCTGGCCTTTGTCTGGCTTGGAGCACGTAGTAAAGTGGTACCACACTGAAACAGTCAATTAAACCTGCGTCCGATTAATATTTTAGAGGATAACGCCGGTTATGTCTGGGTTAGGTCTGGTATTTGCACTAATCTGGCTCGTACTTTCGCTTTTTTGGCATACTTGTTGGCCAGATACTGGGCTTTTTCTGGCTTGGACCACGTAGTAATGTGGTGCCACACTGAAACAGTCAATTAAACCTGGGTCCGATTAATATTTTAGAGGATAACGCCGGTTATGTCTCGGGTAGGTCTGGGATTTGTCCACATCTGGCTCGTACTTTCGCATTTTTCGCATTCTTGTTGGCGGATCCTGGCCATTTTCTGGTTTGGATCACGTAGTAATGCGGTACCACACCGAAACAGGCAATTAAACCTGGTTGCGATTACTACTTTGGAGGATAACGCCGGTTATGTCTGGGTTAGGTCTGGTATTTGCACCCATCTGGCTCGTACTTTCGCATTTTTCGCATACTTGTTGGCCAGATATTGGGCTTTTTCTGGTTTGGATCACGTAGTAATGTGGTACCACACTGAAACAGTCAGTAGAAACTGGTTCCGATAAGTATTTTATAGGATAACGCTGTTTATGTCTGGGTTAGTTCTGGTATTTGCTATCATCTGGCACATACCTTCAAGTTTTTCGCATACTTGTTGGCAGGATCCTGGCCTTTTGCTGGTTTGGATCACGTAATAATGTGGGACCACACTAAAACAGTCAACTAAACCTGGTTGCGATTAATATTTTAGAGGATAACGCTGGTTATGTATGGGTTAGGTCTGGTATTTGCCCTCATCTGGCTTGTACATTCGCATTTTTCGCATACTTGTTGGCCAGATCCTGGCCTTCCTCTGGCTTGGACCACGTAGTAAAGTGGTACCACAACGAAACAGTCAATTAAACCAGGTTCCGATTAATATTTTAGAGGATAACGCCGTTTCTGTCTCGGTTAGGTCTGGGATTTGCCCTCATCTGGCTCGTACTTTCGCATTTTTCGCATTCTTTTTGGCCAGATCCTGGACTTTTTCTGGCTTGGACCACGTAGTAATGTGGTACCACACTGAAACAGTCAATTAAACCTGGGTCCGATTACTATTTTAGAGGATAACGCCGGTTATGTCTCGGGTAGGTCTGGGATTTGTCCACATCTGGCTCGTACTTTCGCATTTTTCGCATACTAGTTGGCAGGATCCTGGCCTTTTGCTGGTTTGGATCCCGTAGTAATGTGGGACCACACTAAAACAGTCAATTAAACCTGGTTGCGATTAATATTTTAGAGGATAACGCCGGTTATGTCTGGGTTAGGTCTGGTATTTGCCCTCATCTGGCTCGTACTTTCGCATTTTTCGCATACTTGTTGGCCAGATCATGGCTTTTTTCTGGTTTGGATCACGTAGTAACGCGGTACCACACCGAAACAGTCAATTAAACCTTGTTGCGATTACTATTTTGGAGGATAACGCCGGTTATGTCTGGCGTAGGTCTGGTATTTGCCCTCATCTGGCTCGTACTTTCGCGTTTTGGCGTAGTTGTTGGCCAGATCCTGGGATTATTCTGGTTTGGATCCCGCAGTAATGTGGTTCCACACAGAAACAGTCAATTAAACCTGGGTCCGATTAATATTTTAGAGGATAACGCCGGTTATGTCTCGGTTAGGTCTGGTATTTGCCCTTATCTGGCTCGTACTTTCGCATTTTTGGCATACTTGTTGGCCAGATCCTGGAGTTTTTCTGGCTTGGACCACGTAGTAATGTGGTACCGCACTGAAACAGTCAATGAAACCTGGGTCCGATTAATATTTTAGAGGATAATGCCGGTTATGTCTCGGGTAGGTCTGGGATTTGTCGACATCTGGCTCGTACTTTCGCATTTTTCGCACACTTGTTGGCCAGATCCTGGCCTTTTGCTGGTTTGGATCCCGTAGTAATGTGGGACCACACTAAAACAGTCAATTAAACCTGGGTCCGATTAATATTTTAGAGGATAACGCCGGTTATGTCTCGGTTAGGTCTGGTATTTGCCCTTATCTGGCTCGTACTTTCGCATTTTTCGCATTCTTGTTGGCCGGATCCTGGCATTTTTCTGGTTTGGATCACGTAGTAATGCGGTACCACACCGAAACAGGCAATTAAACCTGGTTGTGATTAATATTTTAGAGGATAACGCCAGTTATGTCCCGGTTAGGTCTGGTATTTGCCCTCATCTGGCTCGTTCATTCGCATTTTTCGCATTCTTTTTGGCCAGATCCTGGCCTTTTTCTGGCTTGGACCACGTAATAATGTGGTACCAAACCGAAACAGTCAATTAAATCTGGTTGCGAATAATATTTTGGAGAATAACGCTGGTTATGTCTGGGATAGTTCTGGTATTTGCAATCATCTGGCTCATACATTCTCGTTTTTCGCATAGTTGTTGGCCAGATCCTGGGTTTTTTCTGGTTTGGATCCCGTAGTAATGTGGTTCCACACGGAAACAGTCAGTTAAACCTGGTTGCGATTAATATTTTATAGAATAACGCCGGTTATATCTCGGTTAGGTCTGGTATTTGCCCTCATCTGGCTCGTACTTTCGGATTTTTCGCACACTTGTTGGCCAGATCCTGGACTTTTTCTGGCTTGGACCACGTAGTAATGTGGTACCACACTGAAACAGTCAATTAAACCTGGGTCCGATTAATATTTTAGAGGATAACGCCGGTTATGTCTCGGTTAGGTCTGGTATTTGCCCTTATCTGGCTCGTACTTTCGCATTTTTGGCATACTTGTTGGCCAGATCCTGGAGTTTTTCTGGCTTGGACCACGTAGTAATGTGGTACCGCACTGAAACAGTCAATGAAACCTGGGTCCGATTAATATTTTAGAGGATAATGCCGGTTATGTCTCGGGTAGGTCTGGGATTTGTCGACATCTGGCTCGTACTTTCGCATTTTTCGCACACTTGTTGGCCAGATCCTGGCCTTTTTCTGGTTTGGATCACGTAGTAATGTGGTAACATACTGAAACAGTCAATTAAACCTGGGTCCGATTACTATTTTAGAGGATAACGCCGGTTATGTCTGGGTTAGGTCTGGTATTTGCCCTCATCTGGCTCGAACTTTCGCATTTTTCGCATACTTGTTGGCCAGATCCTGGCCTTTGTCTGGCTTGGAGCACGTAGTAATGCGGTACCACACCGAAACAGTCAATTAAACCTGGTTGCGATTACTATTTTGGAGGATAACGCCGGTTATGTCTCGGGTAGGTCTGGGATTTGTCCACATCTGGCTCGTACTTTCGTATTTTTCGCATTCTTGTTGCCGGATCCTGGCCTTTTTCTGGTTTGGATCACGTAGTAATGCGGTACCACACCGAAACAGTCAACTAAACCTGGTTGCGATTAATATTTTAGAGGATAACGCCGGTTATGTCTCGGGTAGGTCTGGGATTTGTCCACATCTGGCTCGTACTTTCGCATTTTTCGCATTCTTGTTGCCGGATCCTGGCCTTTTTCTGGTTTGGACCACGTAGTAATGCGGTACCACACCGAAACAGGCGATTAAACCTGGTTGCGATTAATATTTTAGAGGTTAACGCCGGTAATGTCTCTGGCAGGTCTGGGATTTGTCCACATCTGGCTCGTACTTTCGCATTTTTCGCATTCTTGTTGGCCGGATCCTGGCCTTTTTCTGGTTTGGATCACGTAGTAATGCGGTACCACACCGAAACAGGCTATTAAACCTGGTTGCGATTAATATTTTAGAGGATAACGCCGATAATGTCTCTGGTAGTTCTGGGATTTGTCCACATCTGGCTCGTACTTTCGCATTTTTGGCATACTTGTTGGCCAGATCCTGGCCTTTTTCTGGCTTGGACCAAGTAGTAATGTGGGACCACACTAAAACAGTCAATTAAACCTGGTTGCGATTAATATTTTAGAGGATAACGCCGGTTCTCTCTCGGTTAGGTCTGGGATTTGCCCTCATCTGGCTCCTACTTTCGCATTTTTCGCATTCTTTTTGGCCAGATCCTGGCCTTTTTCTGGCTTGGACCACGTAGTAGTGTGGTACCAAACCGAAACAGTCAATTAAATCTGGTTGCGAATAATATTTTAGAGGATAACGCTGGTTATGTCTGGGAAAGTTCTGGTATTTGCAATCATCTGGCTCATACATTTGCGTTTTTCGCAAAGTTGTTGGCCAGATCCTGGGTTTTTTCTGGTTTGGATCCCGTAGTAATGTGGTTCCACACGGAAACAGTCAGTTAAACCTGGTTGCGATTAATATTTTAGAGAATAACGCCGGTTATATCTCGATTAGGTCTGGTATTTGCCCTCATCTGGCTCGTACTTTCGCATTTTTCGCATACTTGTTGGCCAGATCCTGGACTATTTATGGCTTGGACCACGTAGTAATGTGGTAACACACTGAAACAGTCAATTAAACCTGGGTCCGATTACTATTTTAGAGGATAACGCCGGTTATGTCTGGGTTAGGTCTGGTATTTGCCCTCATCTGGCTCGTACTTTCGCATTTTTCACATACTTGTTGGCCAGATCCTGGACTATTTATGGCTTGGACCACGTAGTAATGTGGTAACACACTGAAACAGTCAATTAAACCTGGGTCCGATTGCTATTTTAGAGGATAACGCCGGTTATGTCTGGGTTAGGTCTGGTATTTGCCCTCATCTGGCTCGAACTTTCGCATGTTTCGCATACTTGTTGGCCAGATCCTGGCCTTTTTCTGGCTTGGACCAAGTAGTAATGTGGGACCACACTAAAACAGTCAATTAAACCTAGTTGCGATTAATATTTTAGAGGATAACGCCGGTTCTGTCTCGGTTAGGTCTGGGATTTGCCCTCATCTGGCTCCTACTTTCGCATTTTTCGCATTCTTTTTGGCCAGATCCTGGCCTTTTTCTGGCTTGGACCACGTATTAATGTGGTACCAAACCGAAACAGTCAATTAAATCTGGTTGCGAATAATATTTTGGAGAATAACGCTGGTTATGTCTGGGATAGTACTGGTATTTGCAATCATCTGGCTCATACATTCGCGTTTTTCGCATAGTTGTTGGCCAGATCCTGGGTTTTTTCTGGTTTGGATCCCGTAGTAATGTAGTTCCACACGGAAACAGTCAGTTAAACCTGGTTGCGATTAATATTTTAGAGAATAACGCCGGTTATATCTCGGTAAGGTCTGGTATTTGCCCTCATCTGGCTCGTACTTTCGGATTTTTCGCACACTTGTTGGCCAGATCCTGGACTTTTTCTGGCTTGGACCACGTAGTAATGTGGTACCACACTGAAACAGTCAATAAACCTGGGTCCGATTAATATTTTAGAGGATATCGCCGGTTATGTCTCGGGTAGGTCTGGGATTTGTCCACATCTGGCTCGTACTTTCGCATTTTTCGCATTCTTGATGGCCGGATCCTGGCCTTTTTCTGGTTTGGATCTCGTAGTAATGCGGTACCACACCGAAACAGGCAATTAAACCTGGTTGCGATTACTACTTTGGAGGATAACGCCGGTTATGTCTGGTGAAGGTCTGGTATTTGCCCTCATCTGGCTCGTACTTTCGCGTTTTCGCATAGTTGTTGGCCAGATCCTGGGATTTTTCTGGTTTGGATCCCGTAGTAATGTGGTTCCACACAGAAACAGTCAATTAAAGCTGGTTGCGATTAATATTTTAGAGGATAACGCCAGTTATGTCCCGGTTAGGTCTGGTATTTGCCCTCATCTGGCTCGTACTTTCGCATTTTCCGCATGCTTGTTGGCCAGATCCTGGCCTTTTTCTGGCTTGGACCACGTAGTAAAGTGGTACCACACTGAAACAGTCAATTAAACCTGGGTCCGTTTAATATTTTAGAGGATTACGCCGGTTATGTCTGGGTTAGGTCTGGTATTTGCCCTCATCCGGCTCGTACTTTCGCATTTTTCGCATACTTGTTGGCCAGATCCTGGCTTTTTTCTGGTTTGGATCACGTAGTAACGCGGTACCACACCGAAACTGTCAATTAAACCTGGTTGCGATTACTATTTCGGAGGATAACGCCGGTTACGTCTGGGTTAGGTCTGGTATTTGCACTCATCTGGCTCGTACTTTCGCATATTTCGCATACTTGTTGGCCAGATCCTGGGTTTCTTCAGGTTTGGATCCCGTAGTAATGTGGTTCCACACTGAAGCGGTCAACTAAACCTGGCTGCGATTAATATTTTAGAGGATAACGCCGGTAATGTCTGGGTTTGGTCTGGTATTTGCCCTCATCAGGCTCGTACTTTCACATTTTTCGCATACTTGTTGGCCAGATCCTGGCCTTTTCCTGGCTTGGACCAAGTAGTAATGTGGGACCACACTAAAACAGTCAATTAAACCTGGTTGCGATTAATATTTTAGAGGATAACGCCGGTTATGTCTGGGTTAGGTCTGGTATTTGCCCACATCTGGCTCGTACTTTCGCATTTTTCGCATACTTGTTGGCCAGATACTGGGCTTTTTCTGGTTTGGATCACGTAGTAATGTGGTACCACACTGAAACTGTCAGTAGAAGCTGGTTCCGATAAGTATTTTATAGGATAACGCTGGTTATGTCTGGGTTAGTGCTGGTATTTGCCATCATCTGGCACATACCTTCGAGTTTTTCGCATACTTTTTGGCAGGATCCTGGCCTTTTTCTGGTTTGGATCACGTAGTAATGCGGTACCACACCGAAACAGGCAATTAAACCTGGTTGCGATTAATATTTTAGAGGATAACGCCGGTCCTGTCTCGGTCACGTCCGGGATTTGCCCTCATCTGGCTCGTACTTTCGCATTTTTCGCATACTTGTTGGCCAGATTCTGGCCTTTGTCTGGCTTGGAGCACGTAGTATAGTGGTACCACACTGAAACAGTCAATTAAACCTGGGTCCGATTAATATTTTAGAGGATAACGCCGGTTATGTCTGGGTTAGGTCTGGTATTTGCCAGATCATTTCTGGTTTGGATCACGTAGTAACGCTGTACCACACCGAAACTGTCAATTAAACCTGGTTGCGATTACTATTTTGGAGGATATCGCCGGTTACGTCTGGGTTAGGTCTGGTATTTGCACTCATCTGGCTCGTACTTTCGCATTTTTCGCATACTTGTTGGCCAGATCCTGGGTTTCTTCAGGTTTGGATCCCGTAGTAATGTGGTTCCACACCGAAACGGTCAACTAAACCTGGCTGCGATTAATACTTTAGAGGAGAACGCCGGTAATGTCTGGGTTAGGTCTGGTATTTGCCCTCATCAGGCTCGTACTTTCACATTTTTCGCATATTTGTTGGCCAGGTCCTGGCCTTTTTCTGGCTTGGACCAAGTAGTAAAGTGGGACCACACTAAAACTGTCAATTAAACCTGGTTGCGATTAATATTTTAGAGGATAACGCCGGTTATGTCTGGGTTAGGTCTGGTATTTGCCCTCATCTGGTACGTACTTTCGCATTTTTCGCATACTTGTTGGCCATATCCTGGGCTTTTTCTGGTTTGGATCACGTAGTAATGTGTTACCGCACTGAAACAGTCAATTAAACCTGGTTGCGATTAATATTTTAGAGGATAACGCCGGTTATGTCTCGGGTAGGTCTGGGATTTGTCCACATCTGGCTCGTACTTTCGCATTTTTCGCATTCTTGTTGCCGGATCCTGGCCTTTTTCTGGTTTGGATCACGTAGTAATGCGGTACCACACCGAAACAGGCAATTAAACCTGGTTGCGATTAATATTTTAGATGTTAACGCCGGTAATGTCTCTGGTAGGTCTGGGATTTGTCCACATCTGGCTCGTACTTTCGCATTTTTCGCATTCTTGTTGGCCGGATCCTGGCCTTTTTCTGGTTTGGATCACGTAGTAATGCGGTACCACACCGAAACAGGAAATTAAACCTGGTTGCGATTAATATTTTAGAGGATAACGCCGGTTCTGTCTCGGTTAGGTCTGGGATTTGCCCTCATCTGGCTCCTACTTTCGCATTTTTCGCATTCTTTTTGGCCAGATCCTGGCCTTTTTCTGGCTTGGACCACGTAGTAGTGTGGTACCAAACCGAAACAGTCAATTAAATCTGGTTGCGAATAATATTTTAGAGGATAACGCTGGTTATGTCTGGGATAGTTCTGGTACTTGCAATCATCTGGCTCATACATTTGCGTTTTTCGCATAGTTGTTGGCCAGATCCTGGGTTTTTAATGGTTTGGATCCCGTAGTAATGTGGTTGCACACGGAAACAGTCAGTTAAACCTGGTTGCGATTAATATTTTAGAGAATAACGCCGGTTATATCTCGATTAGGTCTGGTATTTGCCCTCATCTGGCTCGTAGTTTCGCATTTTTCACATACTTGTTGGCCAGATCCTGGACTATTTATGGCTTGGACCACGTAGTAATGTGGTAACACACTGAAACAGTCAATTAAACCTGGGTCCGATTACTATTGTGGAGGATAACGCCGGTAATGTCTGGGTTAGGTCTGGTATTTGCCCTCATCTGGCTCGAACTTTCGCATTTTTCGCATACTTGTTGGCCAGATCCTGGTCTTTGTCTGGCTTGGAGCACGTAGTAAAGTGGTACCACACTGAAACAGTCAATTAAACCTGCGTCCGATTAATATTTTAGAGGATAACGCCGGTTATGTCTGGGTTAGGTCTGGTATTTGCCCTCATCTGGCTCGTACTTTCGCATTTTTCGCATACTTGTTGGCCAGATCATGGCTTTTTTCTAGTTTGGATCACGTAGTAACGCGGTACCACACCGAAACAGTGAATTAAACCGTGTTGCGATTACTATTTTGGAGGATAACGCCGGTTATGTCTGGGGTAGGTCTGGTATTTGCCCTCATCTGGCTCGTACTTTCGCGTTTTGGCGTAGTTGTTGACCAGATCCTGGGATTTTTCTGGTTTGGATCCCGTAGTAATGTGGTTCCACACCGAAACAGTCAATTAAACCGTGTTGCGATTACTATTTTGGAGGATAACGCCGGTTATATCTCGGTGAGGTCTGGTATTTGCCCTCATCTGGCTCGTACTTTCGGATTTTTCGCACACTTGTTGGCCAGATCCTGGACTTTTTCTGGCTTGGACCACGTAGTAATGTGGTACCACACTGAAACAGTCAATTAAACCTGGGTCCGATTAATATTTTAGAGGATAACGCCGGTTATGTCTCGGGTAGGTCTGGGATTTGTCCACATCTGGCTCGTACTTTCGCATTTTTCGCATTCTTGTTGGCCGGATCCTGGCCATTTTCTGGTTTGGATCACGTAGTAATGCGGTACCACAACGAAACAGGCAATTAAACCTGATTGCGATTACTACATTGGAGGATAACGCCGGTTATGTCAGGTGTAGGTCTGGTATTTGCCCTCATCTGGCTCGTACTTTCGCGTTTTGGCGTAGTTGTTGGCCAGATCCTGGGTTTTTTCTGATTTGTATCCCGTAGTAATGTGGTTCCACACGGAAACAGTCAGTTAAACCTGGTTGCGATTAATATTTCAGAGAATAACGCCGGTTATATCTCGGTGAGGTCTGGTATTTGCCCTCATCTGGCTCGTACTTTCGCATTTTTCGCATACTTCTTGGCCAGATCCTGGCTTTTTTCTGGATTGGATCACGTAGTAACGCGGTACCACACCGAAACTGTCAATTAAACCTGGTTGCGATTACTATTTTGGAGGATAACGCCGGTTACGTCTGGGTTAGGTCTGGTATTTGCACTCATCTGGCTCGTACTTTCGCATATTTCGCATACTTGTTGGCCAGATCCTGGGTTTCTTCAGGTTTGGATCCCGTAGTAATGTGGTACCACACTGAAACAGTCAGTAGAAGCTGGTTCCGATAAGTATTTTATAGGATAACGCCGGTTATGTCTGGGTTAGTTCTGGTATTCGCTATCATCTGGCACATACCTTCGAGTTTTTCGCATACTTTTTGGCAGGATCCTGGCCTTTTTCTGGTTTGGATCACGTAGTAATGCGGTACCACACCGAAACAGGCAATTAAACCTGGTTGCGATTAATATTTTAGAGGATAACGCCGGTCCTGTCTCGGTTACGTCCGGGATTTGCCCTCATCTGGCTCGTACTTTCGCATTTTTCGCATACTTGTTGGCCAGATCCTGGCCTTTGTCTGGCTTGGAGCACGTAGTAAAGTGGTACCACACTGAAACAGTCAATTAAACCTGGGTCCGATTAATATTTTAGAGGATAACGCCGGTTATGTCTGGGTTAGTTCTGGTATTTGCCAGATCATTTCTGGTTTGGACCACGTAGTAACGCTGTACCACACCGAAACTGTCAATTAAACCTGGTTGCGATTACTATTTTGGAGGATAACGCCGGTTACGTCTGGGTTAGGTCTGGTATTTGCACTCATCTGGCTCGTACTTTCGCATTTTTCGCATACTTGTTGGCCAGATCTTGGGTTTCTTCAGGTTTGGATCCCGTAGTAATGTGGTTCCACACCGAAACGGTCAACTAAACCTGGCTGCGATTAATATTTTAGAGGAAAACGCCGGTAATGTCTGGGTTAGGTCTGGTATTTGCCCTCATCAGGCTCGTACTTTCACATTTTTCGCATACTTGTTGGCCAGGTCGTGGCCTTTTTCTGGCTTGGACCATGTAGTAAAGTGGGGCCACACTAAAACTGTCAATTAAACCTGGTTGCGATTAATATTTTAGAGGATAACGCCGGTTATGTCTGGGTTAGGTCTGGTATTTGCCCTCATCTGGTTCGTACTTTCGCATTTTTCCCATACTTGTTGGCCATATCCTGGGCTTTTTCTGGTTTGGATCACGTAGTAATGTGTTACCGCACTGAAACAGTCAATTAAACCTGGTTGCGATTAATATTTTAGAGGATAACGCCGGTTATGTCTCGGGTAGGTCTGGGATTTGTCCACATCTGGCTCGTACTTTCGCATTTTTCGCATTCTTGTTGCCGGATCCTGGCCTTTTTCTGGTTTGGATCACGTAGTAATGCGGTACCACACCGAAACAGGCAATTAAACCTGGTTGCGATTAATATTTTAGAGGATAACGCCGGTTATGTCTAGGTTAGGTCTGGTATTTGCCCTCATCTGGCTCGTACTTTCGCATTTTTCGCATACTTGTTGGCCAGATACTGGGCTTTTTCTGGTTTGGATCACGTAGTAATGTGGTACCACACTGAAACAGTCAGTAGAAGCTGGTTCCGATAAGTATTTTATAGGATAACGCCGGTTACGTCTGGGTTAGGTCTGGTATTTGCACTCATCTGGCTCGTACTTTCGCATTTTTCGCATACTTGTTGGCCAGACCCTGGGTTTCTTCAGGTTTGGATCCCGTAGTAATGTGGTTCCACGCCGAAACGGTCAACTAAACCTGGCTGCGATTAATATTTTAGAGGAAAACGCCGGTAATGTCTGGGTTAGGTCTGGTATTTGCCCTCATCAGGCTCGTCCTTTCACATTTTTCGCATACTTGTTGGCCAGGTCCTGGCCTTTTTCTGGCTTGGACCAAGTAGTAAAGTGGGACCACACTAAAACTGTCAATTAAACCTGGTTGCGATTAATATTTTAGAGGATAACGCCGGTTATGTCTGGGTTAGGTCTGGTATTTGCCCTCATCTGGCTCGTACTTTCGCATTATTCCCATACTTGTTGGCCATATCCTGGGCTTTTTCTGGTTTGGATCACGTAGTAATGTGTTACCACACTGAAACAGTCAATTAAACCTGGTTGCGATTAATATTTTAGAGGATAACGCCGGTTATGTCTCGGGTAGGTCTGGGATTTGTCCACATCTGGCTCGTACTTTCGCATTTTTCGCATTCTTGTTGCCGGATCCTGGCCTTTTTCTGGTTTGGATCACGTAGTAATGCGGTACCACACCGAAACAGGCAATTAAACCTGGTTGCGATTAATATTTTAGAGGTTAACGCCGGTAATGTCTCTGGTAGGTCTGGGATTTGTCCACATCTGGCTCGTACTTTCGCATTTTTCGCATTCTTGTTGGCCGGATCCTGGCCTTTTTCTGGTTTGGATCACGTAGTAATGCGGTACCACACCGAAACAGGCAATTAAACCTGGTTGCGATTAATATTTTAGAGGATAACGCCGGTAATGTCTCTGATAGTTCTGGGATTTGTCCACATCTGGCTCGTACTTTCGCATTTTTCGCATACTTGTTGGCCAGATCCTGGCCTTTTTCAGGCTTGGACCAAGTAGTAATGTGGGACCACACTAAAACAGTCAATTAAACCTGGTTGCGATTAATATTTTAGAGGATAACGCCGGTTCTGTCTCGGTTAGGTCTGGGATTTGCCCTCATCTGGCTCCTACTTTCGCATTTTTCGCATTCTTTTTGGCCAGATCCTGGCCTTTTTCTGGCTTGGACCACGTAGTAGTGTGGTCCAAACCGAAACAGTCAATTAAATCTGGTTGCGAATAATATTTTAGAGGATAACGCTGTTTATGTCTGGGAAAGTTCTGGTATTTGCAATCATCTGGCTCATACATTTGCGTTTTTCGCATAGTTGTTGGCCAGATCCTGGGTTTTATCTGGTTTGGATCCCGTAGTAATGTGGTTCCACACGGAAACAGTCAGTTAAACCTGGTTGCGATTAATATTTTAGAGAATAACGCCGGTTATATCTCGATTAGGTCTGGTATTTGCCCTCATCTGGTTCGTACTTTCGCATTTTTCGCATACTTGTTGGCCAGATCCTGGACTATTTATGGCTTGGACCACGTAGTAATGTGGTAACACACTGAAACAGTCAATTAAACCTGGGTCCGATTACTATTTTAGAGGATAACGCCGGTTATGTCTGGGTTAGGTCTGGTATTTGCCCTCATCTGGCTCGAACTTTCGCATTTTTCGCATACTTGTTGGCCAGATCCTGGCCTTTGTCTGGCTTGGAGCACGTAGTAACGCGGTACCACACCGAAACAGTCAATTAAACCTGATTGCGATTACTATTTTGAAGGATAACGCCGGTAATGTCTGGGTTAGGTCTGGCATTTGCCCTCATCTGGCTCGAACTTTCGCTTTTTTCGCATACTTGTTGGCCAGATCCTGGCCTTTGTCTGGCTTGGAGCACGTAGTATAGTGGTACCACACTGAAACAGTCAATTAAACCTGCGTCCGATTAATATTTTAGGGGATAACGCCGGTTATGTCTGGGTTAGGTCTGGTATTTGCCCTCATCTGGCTCGTACTTTCGCATTTTTCGCATACTTGTTGGCCAGATCATGGCTTTTTTCTGGTTTGGATCACGTAGTAACGCGGTACCACACCGAAACAGTCAATTAAATCTGGTTGCGAATAATATTTTGGAGAATAACGCTGGTTATGTCTGGGATAGTACTGGTATTTGCAATCATCTGGCTCATACATTCGCGTTTTTCGCATAGTTGTTGTCCAGATCCTGGGTTTTTTCTGGTTTGGATCCCGTAGTAATGTAGTTCCACACGGAAACAGTCAGTTAAACCTGGTTGCGATTAATATTTTAGAGAATAACGCCGGTTATATCTCGGTTAGGTCTGGTATTTGCCCTCATCTGGCTCGTACTTTCGGATTTTTCGCATACTTGTTGGCCAGATCCTGGGTTTCTTCAGGTTTGGATCCCGTAGTACTGTGGTTCCACACCGAAACGGTCAACTAAACCTGGCTGCGATTAATATTTTAGAGGAAAACGCCGGTAATGTCTGGGTTAGGTCTGGTATTTGCCCTCATCAGGCTCGTACTTTCACATTTTTCGCATACTTGTTGGCCATGTCCTGGCCTTTTTCTGGCTTGGACCAAGTAGTAAAGTGGGACCACACTAAAACTGTCAATTAAACCTGGTTGCGATTGATATTTTAGAGGATAACGCCGGTTATGCCTGGGTTAGGTCTGGTATTTGCCCTCATCTGGTTCGTACTTTCACATTTTTCGCATACTTGTTGGCCATATCCTGGGCTTTTTCTGGTTTGGATCACGTAGTAATGTGTTACCGCACTGAAACAGTCAATTAAACCTGGTTGCGATTAATATTTTAGAGGATAACGCCGGTTCTGTCTCGGTTAGGTCTGGGATTTGCCCTCATCTGGCTCCTACTTTCGCATTTTTCGCATTCTTTTTGGCCAGATCCTGGCCTTTTTCTGGCTTGGACCACGTAATAATGTGGTACCAAACCGAAACAGTCGATTAAATCTGGTTGCGAATAATATTTTAGAGAATAACGCTGGTTATGTCTAGGATAGTTCTGGTATTTGCAACCATCTGGCTCATACATTCGCGTTTTTCGCATAGTTGTTGGCCAGATCCTGGGTTTTTTCTGGTTTGGATCCCGTAGTAATGTGGTTCCACACGGAAACAGTCAGTTAAACCTGGTTGCGATTAATATTTTAGAGAATAACGCCGGTAATATCTCGGTGAGGTCTGGTATTTGCCCTCATCTGGCTCGTACTTTCGGATTTTTCGCACACTTGTTGGCCAGATCCTGGACTTTTTCTGGCTTGGACCACGTAGTAATGTGGTACCACACTGAAACAGTCAATTAAACCTGGGTCCGATTAATATTTTAGAGGATAACACCGGTTATGTCTCGGGTAGGTCTGGGATTTGTCCACATCTGGGCCGTACTTTCGCATTTTTCGCATTCTTGTTGGCCGGATCCTGGCCTTTTTCTGGTTTGAATCACGTAGTAATGCGGTACCACACCGAAACAGGCAGTTAAACCTGATTGCGATTACTACTTTGGAGGATAACGCCGGTTATGTCAGGTGTAGGTCTGGTATTTGCCCTCATCTGGCTCGTACTTTCGCGTTTTGGCGTAGTTGTTGGCCAGATCCTGGGTTTTTTCTGATTTGGATCCCGTAGTAATGTGGTTCCACACGGAAACAGTCAGTTAAACCTGGTTGCGATTAATATTTTAGAGAATAACGCCGGTTATATCTCGGTGAGGTCTGGTATTTGCCCTCATCTGGCTCGTACTTTCGCATTTTTCGCATGCTTGTTGGCCAGATCCTGGCCTTTTTCTGGCTTGGACCACGTAGTGAAGTGGTACCACACTGAAACAGTCAATTATACCTGGGTCCGTTTAATATTTTAGAGGATAACGCCGGTTATGTCTGGGTTAGGTCTGGTATTTGCCCTCATCTGGCTCGTACTTTCGCATTTTTCGCATACTTGTTGGCCAGATCCTGGCTTTTTTCTGGTTTGGATCACGTAGTAACGCGGTACCACACCGAAACTGTCAAATAAACCTGGTTGCGATTACTATTTTGGAGGATAACGCCGGTTACGTCTGGGTTAGGTCTGGTATTTGCACTCATCTGGCTCGTACTTTCGCTTATTTCGCATACTTGTTGGCCAGATCCTGGGTTTCTTCAGGTTTGGATCCCGTAGTAATGTGGTACCACACTGAAACAGTCAGTAGAAGCTGGTTCCGATAAGTATTTTATAGGATAACGCTGGTTATGTCTGGGTTAGTTCTGGTATTTGCTATCATCTGGCACATACCTTCGAGTTTTTCGCATACTTGTTGGCCAGATCGTGGGCTTTTTCTGGTTTGGATCACGTAGTAATGTGTTACCACACTGAAACAGTCAATTAAACCTGGTTGCGATTAATATTTTAGAGGATAACGCCGGTTATGTCTCGGGTAGGTCTGGGATTTGTCCGCATCTGGCTCGTACTTTCGCGTTTTGGCGTAGTTGTTGGCCAGATCCTGGGATTTTTCTGGTTTGGATCCCGTAGTAATGTGGTTCCACACAGAAACAGTCAATTAAACCAGGTTCCGATTAATATTTTAGAGGATAACGCCGGTTCTGTCTCGGTCAGGTCTGCGATTTGCCCTCATCTGGCTCGAACTTTCGCATTTTTCGCATTCTTTTTGGCCAGATCCTGGCCTTTTTCTGGCTTGGACCACGTAATAATGTGGTACCAAACCGAAACAGTCAATTAAATCTGGTTGCGAATAATATTTTGGAGAATAACGTTGGTTATGTCTGGGATAGTACTGGTATTTGCAATCATCTGGCTCATACATTCGCGTTTTTCGCATAGTTGTTGGCCAGATCCTGGGTTTCTTCAGGTTTGGATCCCGTAGTAATGTGTTTCCACACCGAAGCGGTCAACTAAACCTGGCTGCGATTAATATTTTAGAGGATAACGCCGGTTATGTCTCGGGTAGGTCTGGGATTTGTCCACATCTGGCTCGTTCTTTCGCATTTTTCGCATTCTTGATGGCCGGATCCTGGCCTTTTTCTGGCTTGGACCACGTAGTAAAGTGGTACCACACTGAAACAGTCAATTAAACCTGGGTCCGTTTAATATTTTAGAGGATAACGCCGGTTATGTCTGGGTTAGGTCTGGTATTTGCCCTCATCCGGCTCGTACTTTCGCATTTTTCGCATACTTGTTGACCAGATCCTGGCTCTTTTCTGGTTTGGATCACGTAGTAACGCGGTACCACACCGAAACTGTCAATTAAACCTGGTTGCGATTACTATTTTGGAGGATAACGCCGGTTACGTCTGGGTTAGGTCTGGTATTTGCACTCATCTGGCTCGTACTTTCGCATATTTCGCATACTTGTTGGCCAGATCCTGGGTTTCTTCAGGTTTGGATCCCGTGGTAATGTGGTTCCACACCGAAGCGGTCAACTAAACCTGGCTGCGATTAATATTTTAGAGGATAACGCCGGTAATGTCTGAGTTTGGTCTGGTATTTGCCCTCATCAGGCTCGTACCTTCACATTTTTCGCATACTTGTTGGCAAGATCCTGGCCTTTTCCTGGCTTGGACCAATTAGTAATGTGGGACCACACTAAAACAGTCAATTAAACCTGGTTGCGATTAATATTTTAGAGGATAACGGCGGTTATGTCTGGGTTAGGTCTGGTATTTGCCCTCATCTGGCTCGTACTTTCGCATTTTTCGCATACTTGTTGGCCAGATACTGGGCTTTTTCTGGTTTGGATCACGTAGTAATGTGGTACCACACTGAAACAGTCAGTAGAAGCTGGTTCCGATAAGTATTTTATAGGATAACGCTGGTTATGTCTGGGTTAGTGCTGGTATTTGCTATCATCTGGCACATACCTTCGAGTTTTTCGCATACTTTTTGGCAGGATCCTGGCCATTTTCTGGTTTGGATCACGTAGTAATGCGGTACCACACCGAAACAGGCAATTAAACCTGGTTGCGATTAATATTTTAGAGGATAACGCCGGTCCTGTCTCGATTACGTCCGGGATTTGCCCTCATCTGGCTCGTACTTTCGCATTTTTCGCATACTTGTTGGCCAGATCCTGGCCTTTGTCTGGCTTGGAGCACGTAGTAAAGTGGTACCACACTGAAACAGTCAATTAAACCTGGGTCCGATTAATATTTTAGAGGATAACGCCGGTTATGTCTGGGTTAGGTCTGGTATTTGCCAGATCATTTCTGGTTTGGATCACGTAGTAACGCGGTACCACACCGAAACTGTCAATTAAACCTGGTTGCGATTACTATTTTGGAGGATAACGCCGGTTACGTCTGGGTTAGGTCTGGTATTTGCACTCATCTGGCTCGTACTTTCGCATTTTTCGCATACTTGTCGGCCAGATCCTGGGTTTCTTCAGGTTTGGATCCCGTAGTAATGTGGTTCCACACCGTAACGGTCAACTAAACCTGGCTGCGATTAATATTTTAGAGGAAAACGCCGGTAATGTCTGGGTTAGGTCTGGTATTTGCCCTCATCAGGCTTGTACTTTCACATTTTTCGCATACTTGTTGGCCAGGTCCTGGCCTTTTTCTGGCTTGGACCAAGTAGTAAAGTGGGACCACACTAAAACTGTCAATTAAACCTGGTTGCGATTAATATTTTAGAGGATAACGCCGGTTTTGTCTGGGATAGTTCTGGTATTTGCAACCATCTGGCTCATACATTCGCGTTTTTCGCATAGTTGTTGGCCAGATCCTGGGTTTTCGCTGGTTTGGATCCCGTAGTAATGTGGTTCCACACGGAAACAGTCAGTTAAACCTGGTTGCGATTAATATTTTAGAGAATAACGCCGGTTATATCTCGGTGAGGTCGGGTATTTGCCCTCATCTGGCTCGTACTTTCGGATTTTTCGCACACTTGTTGGCCAGATCCTGGACTTTTTCTGGCTTGGACCACGTAGTAATGTGGTACCACACTGAAACAGTCAATTAAACCTGGGTCCGATTAATATTTTAGAGGATAACGCCGGTTATGTCTCGGGTAGGTCTGGGATTTGTCCACATCTGGCCCGTACTTTCGCATTTTTCGCATGCTTGTTGGCCGGATCCTGGCCTTTTTCTGGTTTGGATCACGTAGTAATGCGGTACCACACCGAAACAGGCAATTAAACCTGATTGCGATTACTACTTTGGAGGATAACGCCGGTTATGTCAGGTGTAGGTCTGGTATTTGCCCTCATCTGGCTCGTACTTTCGCGTTTTGGCGTAGTTGTTGGCCAGATCCTGGGTTTTTTCTGATTTGGATCCCGTAGTAATGTGGTTCCACACGGAAACAGTCAGTTAAACCTGGTTGCAATTATTATTTTAGAGAATAACGCCGGTTATATCTCGGTGAGGTCTGGTATTTGCCCTCATCCGGCTCGTACTTTCGCATTTTTCGCATGCTTGTTGGCCAGATCCTGGCATTTTTCTGGCTTGGACCACGTAGTAAAGTGGTACCACACTGAAACAGTCAATTAAACCTGGGTCCGTTTAATATTTTAGAGGATAACGCCGGTTATGTCTGGGTTAGGTCTGGTATTTGCCCTCATCTGACTCGTACTTTCGCATTTTTCGCATACTTGTTGGCCAGATCCTGGCTTTTTTCTGGTTTGGATCACGTAGTAACGCGGTACCACACCGAAACTGTCAATTAAACCTGGTTGCGATTACTATTTTGGAGGATAACGCCGGTTACGTCTGGGTTAGGTCTGGTATTTGCACTCATCTGGCTCGTACTTTCGCATATTTCGCATACTTGTTGGCCAGATCCGGGGTTTCTTCAGGTTTGGATCCCGTAGTAATGTGGTACCACACTGAAACAGTCAGTAGAAGCTGGTTCCGATAAGTATTTTATAGGATAACGCTGGTTATGTGTGGGTTAGTTCTGGTCTTTGCTATCATCTGGCACATACATTCGAGTTTTTCGCATACTTGTTGGCAGGATCCTGGCCTTTTGCTGGTTTGGATCCCGTAGTAATGTGGTTCCACACGGAAACAGTCAGTTAAACCTGGTTGCGATTAATATTTTAGAGAATAACGCCGGTTATATCTCGGTTAGGTCTGGTATTTGCCCTCATCTGGCTCGTACTTTCGCATTTTCCGCATACTTGTTGGCCATATCCTGGACTTTTTCTGGCTTGGAACACGTAGTAATGTGGTACCACACTGAAACAGTCAATTAAACCTGGGTCCGATTAATATTTTAGAGGATAACGCCGGTTATGTCTGGGTTAGGTCTGGTATTTGCCCTCATCTGGCTCGTACTTTCGCATTTTTCGCATTCTTGTTGGCCGCATCCTGGCCTTTTTCTGGTTTGGATCACGTAGTAATGTGTTACCACACTGAAACAGTCAATTAAACCTGGTTGCGATTAATATTTTAGAGGATAACGCCGGTTATGTCTCGGGTAGGTCTGGGATTTGTCCGCATCTGGCTCGTACTTTCGCATTTTTCGCATACTTGTTGGCCATATCCTGGACTTTTTCTGGCTTGGAACACGTAGTAATGTGGTACCACACTGAAACAGTCAATTAAACCTGGGTCCGATTAATATTTTAGAGGATAACGCCGGTTATGTCTGGGTTAGGTCTGGTATTTGCCCTCATCTGGCTCGTACTTTCGCATTTTTCGCATTCTTGTTGGCCGCATCCTGGCCATTTTCTGGCTTGGACCACGTAGTAGAGTGGTACCAAGCCGAAACAGTCAATTAAATCTGGTTGCGAATAATATTTTAGAGGATAACGCTGGTTATGTCTGGGAAAGTTCTGGTATTTGCAATCATCTGGCTCATACATTTGTTTTTTTCGCATAGTTGTTGGCCAGATCCTGGGTTTTTTCTGGTTTGGATCCCGTAGTAATGTCGTTCCACACGGAAACAGTCAGTTAAACCTGGTTGCGATTAATATTTTAGAGAATAACGCCGGTTATATCTCGATTAGGTCTGGTATTTGCCCTCATCTGGCTCGTACATTCGCATTTTTCGCATACTTGTTGGCCATATCCTGGACTATTTATGGCTTGGACCACGTAGTAATGTGGTAACACACTGAAACAGTCAATTAAACCTGGGTCCGATTACTATTTTAGAAGATAACGCCGGTTATGTCTGGGTTAGGTCTGGTATTTGCCCTCATCTGGCTCGAACTTTCGCATTTTTCGCATACCTGTTGGCCAGATCCTGGCCTTTGTCTGGCTTGGAGCACGTAGTAACGCGGTACCACACCGAAACAGTCAATTAAACCTGATTGCGATTACTATTTTGAAGGATAACGCCGGTAATGTCTGGGTTAGGTCTGGTATTTGCCCTCATCTGGCTCGAACTTTCGTATTTTTCGCATACTTGTTGGCCAGATCCTGGCCTTTGTCTGGCTTGGAGCACGTAGTATAGCGGTACCACACTGAAACAGTCAATTAAACCTGCGTCCGATTAATATTTTAGAGGATAACGCCGGTTATGTCTGGGTTAGGTCTGGTATTTGCCCTCATCTGGCTCGTACTTTCGCATTTTTCGCATACTTGTTGGGCAGATCATGGCTTTTTTCTGGTTTGGATCACGTAGTAACGCGGTACCACACCGAAACAGTCAATTAAACCTTGTTGCGATTACTATTTTGGAGGATAAAGCCGGTTATGTCTGGGGTAGGTCTGGTATTTGCCCTCATCTGGCTCGTACTTTCGCGTTTTGGCGTAGTTGTTGGCCAGATCCTGGGATTTTTCTGGTTTGGATCCCGTAGTAATGTGGTTCCACACAGAAACAGTCAATTAAACCAGGTTCCGATTAATATTTTAGAGGATAACGCCGGTTCTGTCTCGGTCAGGTCTGCGATTTGCCCTCATCTGGCTCGAACTGTCGCATTTTTCGCATTCTTTTTGGCCAGATCCTGGCCTTTTTCTGGCTTGGACCACGTAATAATGTGGTACCACACCGAAACTGTCAATTAAACCTGGTTGCGATTACTATTTTGGAGGATAACGCCGGTTACGTCTGGGTTAGGTCTGGTATTTGCACTCATCTGGCTCGTACTTTCGCATATTTCGCATACTTGTTGGCCAGATCCGGGGTTTCTTCAGGTTTGGATCCCGTAGTAATGTGGTACCACACTGAAACAGTCAGTAGAAGCTGGTTCCGATAAGTATTTTATAGGATAACGCTGGTTATGTGTGGGTTAGTTCTGGTCTTTGCTATCATCTGGCACATACATTCGAGTTTTTCGCATACTTGTTGGCAGGATCCTGGCCTTTTGCTGGTTTGGATCCCGTAGTAATGTGGTTCCACACGGAAACAGTCAGTTAAACCTGGTTGCGATTAATATTTTAGAGAATAACGCCGGTTATATCTCGGTTAGGTCTGGTATTTGCCCTCATCTGGCTCGTACTTTCGCATTTTCCGCATACTTGTTGGCCATATCCTGGACTTTTTCTGGCTTGGAACACGTAGTAATGTGGTACCACACTGAAACAGTCAATTAAACCTGGGTCCGATTAATATTTTAGAGGATAACGCCGGTTATGTCTGGGTTAGGTCTGGTATTTGCCCTCATCTGGCTCGTACTTTCGCATTTTTCGCATTCTTGTTGGCCGCATCCTGGCCTTTTTCTGGTTTGGATCACGTAGTAATGTGTTACCACACTGAAACAGTCAATTAAACCTGGTTGCGATTAATATTTTAGAGGATAACGCCGGTTATGTCTCGGGTAGGTCTGGGATTTGTCCGCATCTGGCTCGTACTTTCGCATTTTTCGCATTCTTTTTGGCCAGATCCTGGCCATTTTCTGGCTTGGACCACGTAGTAGAGTGGTACCAAGCCGAAACAGTCAATTAAATCTGGTTGCGAATAATATTTTAGAGGATAACGCTGGTTATGTCTGGGAAAGTTCTGGTATTTGCAATCATCTGGCTCATACATTTGCTTTTTTCGCATAGTTGTTGGCCAGATCCTGGGTTTTTTCTGGTTTGGATCCCGTAGTAATGTCGTTCCACACGGAAACAGTCAGTTAAACCTGGTTGCGATTAATATTTTAGAGAATAACGCCGGTTATATCTCGATTAGGTCTGGTATTTGCCCTCATCTGGCTCGTACATTCGCATTTTTCGCATACTTGTTGGCCATATCCTGGACTATTTATGGCTTGGACCACGTAGTAATGTGGTAACACACTGAAACAGTCAATTAAACCTGGGTCCGATTACTATTTTAGAAGATAACGCCGGTTATGTCTGGGTTAGGTCTGGTATTTGCCCTCATCTGGCTCGAACTTTCGCATTTTTCGCATACCTGTTGGCCAGATCCTGGCCTTTGTCTGGCTTGGAGCACGTAGTAACGCGGTACCACACCGAAACAGTCAATTAAACCTGATTGCGATTACTATTTTGAAGGATAACGCCGGTAATGTCTGGGTTAGGTCTGGTATTTGCCCTCATCTGGCTCGAACTTTCGTATTTTTCGCATACTTGTTGGCCAGATCCTGGCCTTTGTCTGGCTTGGAGCACGTAGTATAGCGGTACCACACTGAAACAGTCAATTAAACCTGCGTCCGATTAATATTTTAGAGGATAACGCCGGTTATGTCTGGGTTAGGTCTGGTATTTGCCCTCATCTGGCTCGTACTTTCGCATTTTTCGCATACTTGTTGGGCAGATCATGGCTTTTTTCTGGTTTGGATCACGTAGTAACGCGGTACCACACCGAAACAGTCAATTAAACCTTGTTGCGATTACTATTTTGGAGGATAAAGCCGGTTATGTCTGGGGTAGGTCTGGTATTTGCCCTCATCTGGCTCGTACTTTCGCGTTTTGGCGTAGTTGTTGGCCAGATCCTGGGATTTTTCTGGTTTGGATCCCGTAGTAATGTGGTTCCACACAGAAACAGTCAATTAAACCAGGTTCCGATTAATATTTTAGAGGATAACGCCGGTTCTGTCTCGGTCAGGTCTGCGATTTGCCCTCATCTGGCTTGAACTTTCGCATTTTTCGCATTCTTTTTGGCCAGATCCTGGCCTTTTTCTGGCTTGGACCACGTAATAATGTGGTACCAAACCGAAACAGTCAATTAAATCTGGTTGCGAATAATATTTTAGAGGATAACGCCGGTTATGTCTCGGGTAGGTCTGGGATTTGTCCACATCTGGCCCGTACTTTCGCATTTTTCGCATTCTTGTTGGCCGGATCCTGGCCTTTTTCTGGTTTGGATCACGTAGTAATGCGGTACCACACCGAAACAGGCAATTAAACCTGATTGCGATTACTACTTTGGAGGATAACGCCGGTTATGTCAGGTGTAGGTCTGGTATTTGCCCTCATCTGGCTCGTACTTTCGCGTTTTGGCGTAGTTGTTGGCCAGATCCTGGGTTTTTTCTGATTTGGATCCCGTAGTAATGTGGTTCCACACGGAAACAGTCAGTTAAACCAGGTTCCGATTAATATTTTAGAGAATAACGCCGGTTATATCTCGGTGAGGTCTGGTATTTGCCCTCATCTGGCTCGTACATTCGCATTTTTCGCATACTTGTTGGCCAGATCCTGGCATTTTTCTGGCTTGGACCACGTAATAATGTGGTACCAAACCGAAACAGTCAATTAAATCTGGTCGCGAATAATATTTTAGAGGATAACGCTGGTTATGTCTGGGATAGTTCTGGTATTTGCAATCATCTGACTCATACATTCGCGTTTTTCGCATAGTTGTTGGCCAGATCCTGGGTTTTTTCTGGTTTGGATCCCGTAGTAATGCGGTACCACACCGAAACAGGCAATTAAACCTGGTTGCAATTACTATTTTGGAGGATAACGCCGGTTATGTCTGGGGTAGGTCTGATATTTGCCCTTATCTGGCTCGTACTTTTGCGTTTTCGCATAGTTGTTGGCCAGATCCTGGGATTCTTCTGGTTTGGATCCCGTAGTAATGTGGTTCCACACAGAAACAGTCAATTAAAGCTGGTTGCGATTAATATTTTAGAGGATAACGCCGGTTATGTCGCGGTTAGGTCTGGTATTTGCCCTCATCTGGCTCGTACTTTCGCGTTTTTCGCATACTTGTTGGCCAGATCCTGGACTTTTTCTGGCTTGGACCACGTAGTAATGTGGTTCCACACAGAAACAGTCAATTAAAGCTGGTTGCGATTAATATTTTAGAGGATAACGCCCGTTATGTCCCGGTTAGGTCTGGTATTTGCCCTCATCTGTCTCGTACTTTCGCGTTTTTCGCATACTTTTTGGCCAGATCCTGGACTTTTTCTGGCTTGGACCACGTAGTAATGTGGTACCACACTGAAACAGTCAATTAAACCTGGGTCCGATTAATATTTTAGAGGATAACGCCGGTTATGTCTCGGTTAGGTCTGGGATTTTCCCTCATCTGGCTCGTACTTTCGCATTTTTCGGTTTCTTTTTGACCAGATCCTGGCCTTTTTCTGGCTTGGTCCACGTAGTAATGTGGTACCAAACCGAAACAGTCAATTAAACCTGGTTGCGAATAATATTTTAGAGGAAAACGCTGTTTATGTCTGGGATAGTTCTGGTATTTGCAATCATCTGGCCCATACTTTCGCGTTTTTCGCATACTTGTTGGCCAGATCCTGGGTTTTTTCTGGTTTGGATCACGTAGTAATGTGGTACCACACTGAAACAGTCAATAGAAGCTGGTTCCGGTAAGTATTTTAGAGGATAACGCTGGTTATGTCTGGGTTAGTTCTGGTATTTGCTATCATCTGGCTCATACTTTCGTGTTTTTCGCATAGTTGTTGGCCAGATCCTGGGATTTTTCCGGATTGGATCCCGTAGTAATGTGGTTCCACACCGAAACAGTCAATTAAACCTGGTTGCGATTAATATTTTAGAGGATAACGCCGGTTATGTCTCGGTTAGGTCTGGTATTTGCCCTCATCTGGCTCGTACTTTCGCATTTTTCGCATACTTGTTGGCCAGATCCTGGCCACTTTCTGGTTTGGATCACGTAGTAACGCTGTACCACAACGAAACAGTCAATTAAACCGGGTAGCGATTACTATTTTGGAGGATAACGCCGGTTATGTCTGGGTTAGGTCTGGGATTTGCCCTGATCTGGCTCGTACTTTCGCGTTTTTCGCATATTTGTTGGCCAGATCGTGGGTTTTTTCTCGTTTGGATCCCGCAGTAATGTGGCACCAAACTGAAACAGTCAATAGAAGCTGGTTCCGATAAGTATTTTGGAGGATAACGCTGGTTATGTCTGGGTTAGTTCTGGTACTTGCTATCATCTGGCACATACTATCGCGTTTTTCGCATACTTGTTTGCCAGATCCTGCGTTTTTTTCTGGTTTGGATCCCGTAGTAATGCGGTACCACACCGAAACAGTCAATTAAAGCTGGTTGCGATTAATATTTTTGGGGATAACGCCGGTTATGTCTCGGTTAGGTCTGGGATTTGCACTCATCTGTCTCGTACATTCGCCCTTTTCGCATACTTGTTGGCCAGATCCTGGGCTTTTTCTGGCATGGATCACGTAGTAATGTGGTCCCACACTGTCAATAAAAGCTGGTTCCGATTAGTATTTTAGAGGATAACGCCGGTTATGTCTAGGTTAGCTCTGGTATTTGCAATTATGTGGCTCATACTTTCGCGTTTTTCGCATACTTGTTGGGCAGATCCTGGGTTTTTTCTGGTTTGGATCACGTAGTAATGTGGTAGCACACTGAAACAGTCAATAAAAGCTGGTTCCGGTTAATAGTTTGGAGGATAACGCTGGTTATGTTTGGATTAGTTCTGGTATTAGCAATCATCTGGCTCGTACTTTCGTATTTTTCGCATACTTGTTGGCCAGATCCTGGGCTTTTTCTGGCTTGGATCACGTAGTAATGTGGTCCACCACTGTCAATAAAAGCTGGTTGCGATTAGTATTTTAGAGGATAACGCCGGTTATGTCTAGGTTTGCTCTGGTATTTGCAATCATGTGGCTCATACTTTCGCGTTTCTCGCATACTTGTTGGCCAGATCCTGGGTTTTTTCTGGCTTGGATCCCGTAGTAATGTGGTACCACACTGAAACAGTCAATTAATCCTGGTTGCGATTAATATTTTAGAGGATAACGCCGGTTATGTCTCGGTTAGGTCTAGGATTTGCCCTCATCTGGCTCGTACTTTCGCATTTTTCGCATACTTTTTGGCCAGATCCTGGCCGTTTTCTGGCTTGGACCACGTAGTAATGTGGTACCACACCGAAACAGTCAATAAAACATGGTTGCGAATAATATTTTAGAGGATAACGCTGGTTATGTCTGGGATAGTTCTGGTATTTGCAATCATCTTGCTCATACTTTCGTGTTTTTCCCATAGTTGTTGGACAGATCCTGGGATTTTTCAGGTTTGGATCCCGTAGTAATGTGGTTCCACACCGAAACAGTCAATTAATCCTGGTTGCGATTAATATTTTAGAGGATAACGCCGGTTATGTCTCGGTTAGGCCTGGTATTTGCCCTCATCTGGCTCGTACTTTCGCATTTTTCGCATACTTGTTGGCCAGATCCTGGCCTTTTTCTGGTTTGGATCACGTAGTAACGCGGTACCACACCCAAACAGTCAATTAAACCTGGTTGCAATTACTATTTTGGAGGATAGCGCCGGTTATGTCTGGGTTAGGTCTGGTATTTGCCCTCATCAGGCTCGTCCTTTCGCGTTTTTCGCATACTTGTTGGCCAGATCCTGGGCTTTTTCTGGTTTGGATCACGTAGTAATGTGGTACCACACTGAAACAGTCATTTAAACCTGGTTGCGATTAATATTTTAGAGGATAACGCCGGTTATGACTCGGATAGGTCTGGGATTTGCACTCATCTGTCTCGTACATTCGCACTATTCGCATACTTGTTGGCCACATCCTGGGCTTTTTCTGGTTTGGATCACGTAGTAATGTGGTCCCACACTGTCAACAAAAGCTGGTTCCGATTAGTATTTTAGAGGATAACGCTTGTTATGTCTGGGTTAGTTCTGGTATTTGCAATCATGTGGCTCATATTTTCGCGTTTTTCGCATACTTGTTGGCCAGATCCTGGGTTTTTTTCTGGTTTGGATCCCGTAGTAATGCGGAACTACACCGAAACAGTCAATTAAAGCTGGTTGCGATTAATATTTTAGAGGATAACGCCGGTTATGACTCGGATAGGTCTGGGATTTGCACTCATCTGTCTCGTACATTCGCACTATTCGCATACTTTTTGGCCACATCCTGGGCTTTTTCTGGCTAGGATCACGTAGTAATGTGATCCCACACTGTCACTAAAAGCTGGTTCCGATTAGTATTTTAGAGGATAACGCCGGTTATGTCTCGGTTAGGTCTGGTATTTGCCCTCATCTGGCACATACTTTCGCGTTTTTCGCATAGTTGTTGGCCAGATCCTGGGATTTTTCTGGTTTGGATCCCGTAGTAATGTGATTCCACACCGAAACAGTCAATTAAACCTGGTTGCGATTAATATTTTAGAGGATAACGCCGGTTATGTCTCGGTTAGGTCTGGTATTTGCCCTCATCTGGCTCGTACTTTCGCATTTTTCGCATACTTGGTGGCCAGATCCTGGCGTTTTTCAGGTTTGGATCACGTAGTAACGCGGTACCACACCGAAACAGTCAATTAAACCTGGTTGCGATTAATATTTTAGAGGATAACGCCGGTTATGTCTCGGTTAGGTCTGGTATTTGCCCTCATCTGGCACATACTTTCGCGTCTTTCGCATAGTTGTTGGCCAGATCCTGGGATTTTTCTGGTTTGGATCCCGTAGTAATGTGGTTCCACACCGAAACAGTCAATTAAACCTGGTTGCGATTAATATTTTAGAGGATAACGCCGGTTATGTCTCGGTTAGGTCTGGTATTTGCCCTCATCTGGCTCGTACTTTCGTATTTTTCGCATACTTGTTGGCCAGATCCTGGGCTTTTTCTGGCTTGGATCACGTAGTAAGGTGGTCCCACACTGTCAATAAAAGCTGGTTGCGATTAGTATTTTAGAGGATAACGCCGGTTATGTCTAGGTTAGCTCTGGTATTTGCAATCATGTGGCTCATACTTTCGCGTTTTTCGCATACCTGTTGGCCAGATCCTGGCCACTTTCTGGATTGGATCACGTAGTAACGCGGTACCACACCGAAACAGTCAATTAAACCGGGTAGCGATTACTATTTTGGAGGATAACGCCGGTTATGTCTGGGTTAGGTCTGGGATTTGCCCTCATCTGGCTCGTACTTTCGCGTTTTTCGCATATTTGTTGGCCAGATCGTGGGTTTTTTCTGGCTTGGATCCCGTAGTAATGTGGTACCACACTGAAACAGTCAATAGAAGCAGGTTCCGATAAGTATTTTAGAGGATAACGCTGGTTATGTCTGGGTTAGTTCTGGTATTTGCTATCATCAGGCTCATACTTTCGCATTTTTCGCATACTTGTTGGCCAGATCCTGGCCCTTTTCTGGTTTGGATCACGTAGTAATGTGGTACCACATTGAAACAGTCAATAGAAGCTGGTTCCGCTTAGTAATTTAGAGGATAACGCTGGTTATGCCTGGGATAGTTCTGGTATTTGCAATCATCTCGCTCATACTTTCGCGTTTTTCGCATACTTGTTGGCCAGATCCTGGCCCTTTTCTGGTTTGGGTCACGTAGTAACGTGGTACCACATTGAAACAGTCAATAGAAGCTGGTTCCGCTTAGTAATTTAGAGGATAACGCTGGTTATGCCTGGGTTAGTTCTGGTATTTGCAATCATCTGGCTCATACTTTCGCGTTTTTCGCATACTTGTTGGCCAGATCCTGGGCTTTTCCTGGTTTGGATCACGTAGTAATGTGGTAGCACACTGGAACAGACAATTAAACCTGGTTGCGATTAATATTTTAGAGGATAACGCCGGTTATGTCTCGGTTAGGTATGTGATTTCCCCTCATCTGGCTCGTACTTTCGCATTTTTCGCATTCTTGTTGGCCAGATCCTGGCCTTTTTCTGGTTCGGATCACGTACCAATGCGGTACCACACCGAAACAGTAAATTAAACCTGGTTGCGATTAATATTTTAGAGGATAACGCCGGTAATGTCTCGGTTAGGTCTGGTATTTGCCCTCATCTGGCTCGTACTTTGGCATTTTTCGCATACTTGTTGGACAGATCCTGGCCTTCTTCTGGCTGGACCACGTAGTAAAGTGGTACCACACTGAAACAGTCAATTAAACCTGGTTGCGATTAATATTTTAGAGGATATCGCCGGTTATGTCTCGGTTAGGTCTGGGATTTGCCCTCATCTGGCTCGTACTTTCGCAATTTCGCATACTTTTTGGCCAGATCCTGGCCGTTTTCTGGCTTGGACCACGTAGTAATGTGGTACCACACCGAAACAGTCAATTAAACCTGGTTGCGAATAATATTTTAGAGGATAACGCTGGTTATGTCTGGGTTAGTTCTGGTATTTGCTATCATCTGGCACATACATTCGCATTTTTCGCATTCTTGTTGGCCAGATCCTGGGCTTTTTCTGGCTTGGATCACGTAGTAATGTGGTCCCACACTGTCAATAAAAGCTGGTTCCGGTTAATAGTTTGGAGGATAACGCTGGTTATGTTTGGGTTAGTTCTGGTATTAGCAATCATCTGGCTCGTACTTTCGTATTTTTCGCATACTTGTTGGTCAGATCCTGGGCTTTTTCTGGCTTGGATCACGTAGTAATGTGGTCCCACACTGTCAATAAAAGCTGGTTCCGATTAGTATTTTAGAGGATAACGCCGGTTATGTCTCGGTTAGGTCTGGTATTTGCCCTCATCTGGCTCGTACTTTCGCATTTTTCGCATACTTGTTTGCCAGATCCTGGCCCTTTTCTGGTTTGGATCACGTAGTAACGCGGTACCACACCGAAACAGTCAATAGAAGCTGGTTCCGATAAGTATTTTAGAGGATAACGCCGGTTATGTCTGGGTTAGTTCTGGTATTTGCTATCATCTGGCACATACATTCGCATTTTTCGCATTCTTGTTGGCCAGATCCTGGGCTTTTTCTGGCTTGGATCACGTAGTAATGTGGTCCCACACTGTCAATAAAAGCTGGTCCCGGTTAATAGTTTGGAGGATAACGCTGGTTATGTTTGGGTTAGTTCTGGTATTAGCAATCATCTGGCTCGTACTTTCGTATTTTTCGCATACTTGTTGGCCAGATCCTGGGCTTTTTCTGGCTTGGATCCCGTAGTGAAGTGGTACCACACTGAAACAGTCAATTAAACCTGGTTGCGATTACTATTTTAGAGGATAACGCCGGTTATGTCTCGGGTAGGTCTGGGATTTGTCCACATCTGGCTCGTACTTTCGCATTTTTCGCATACTTGGTGGCCAGATCCTGGACTTTTTCTGGCTTGGACCACGTAGTAAAGTGGTACCACACTGAAACAGTCAATTAAACCTGGTTACGATTAATATTTTAGAGGATAACGCCGGTTATGTCTCGGTTAGGTCTGGGATTTGCCCTCATCTGGCTCGTACTTTCGCATTTTTCGCATACTTTTTGCCAGATCCTGGCCGTTTTCTGGCTTGAACCACGTAGTAATGTGGTACCACACCGAAACAGTCAATTAAACCTGATTGCGAATAATATTTTAGAGGATAACGCTGGTTATGTCTGGGATAGTTCTGGTATTTGCAATCATCTGGCTCATACTTTCGCGTTTTTCGCATAGTTGTTGGCCAGATCCTGGGATTTTTCTGGTTTGGATCCCGTAGTAATGTGGTTCCACACCGAAACAGTCAATTAAACCTGGTTGCGATTAATATTTTAGAGGATAACGCCGGTAATGTCTCGCTTAGTTCTGGTATTTGCCCTCATCTGGCTCGTTCTTTCGCTTTTTTCGCATACTTGTTGGCCAGATCCTGGCCTTCTTCTGGCTGGACCACGTAGTAAAGTGGTACCACACTGAAACAGTCAATTAAACCTCGTTACGATTAATATTTTAGAGGATAACGCCGGTTATGTCTCGGTTAGGTCTGGGATTTGTCCTCATCTGGCTCGTACTTTCGCATTTTTCGCATATTTTTGGCCAGATCCTGGCCGTTTTCTGGCTTGGACCACGTGGTAATGTGGTACCACGCCGAAGCAGTCAATTAAACCTGGTTGCGAATAATATTTTAGAGGATTACGCTGGTTATGTCTGGGATAGTTCTGGTATTTGCAATCATCTGGCTCATACTTTCGCGTTTTTCGCATAGTTGTTGGCCAGATCCTGGGATATTTCTGGTTTGCATCACGTAGTAATGCGGTAGCACACCGAAACAGTCAATCGAAACCTGGTTGCGATTAATATTTTAGAGGATAAAGCCGGTTATGTCTCGGTTAGGTTTGGTATTTAGAATAATCTGGCTCATACTTTCGCGTTTTTCGCATACTTGTAGGCCTGATCCTGGGTTTCTTCGGGTTTGGATCCCGTAGTAATGTGGTTCCACACCGAGACGGTCAATTAAACCTGGTTGCGATTAATTTTTTAGAGGATAACGCCGGTTATGTCTGGGTTAGGTCTGGTATTAGCAATCATCTGGCTCGTACTTTCGCATTTGTCGCATTCTTGTTGGCCAGATCCTGGCCTTTTTCTGGTTCGGATCACGTACCAATGCGGTACCACACCGAAACAGTAAATTAAACCTGGTTGCGATTAATATTTTAGAGGATAACGCCGGTAATGTCTCGGTTAGGTCTGGTATTTGCCCTCATCTGGCTCGTACTTTGGCATTTCTCGCATACTTGTTGGACAGATCCTGGCCTTCTTCTGGCTGGACCACGTAGTAAAGTGGTACCACACTGAAACAGTCAATTAAACCTGGTTGCGATTAATATTTTAGAGGATAACGCCGGTTATGTCTCGGTTAGGTCTGGGATTTGCCCTCATCTGGCTCGTACTTTCGCATTTTTCGCATACTTTTTGGCCAGATCCTGGCCGTTTTCTGGCTTGGACCCCGTAGTAATGTGGTACCACACCGAAACAGTCAATTAAACCTGGTTGCGAATAATATTTTAGAGGATAACGCTGGTTATGTCTGGGTTAGTTCTGGTATTTGCTATCATCTGGCACATACATTCGCATTTTTCGCATTCTTGTTGGCCAGATCCTGGGCTTTTTCTGGCTTGGATCACGTAGTAATGTGGTCCCACACTGTCAATAAAAGCTGGTTCCGGTTAATAGTTTGGAGGATAACGCTGGTTATGTTTGGGTTAGTTCTGGTATTAGCAATCATCTGGCTCGTACTTTCGTATTTTTCGCATACTTGTTGGTCAGATCCTGGGCTTTTTCTGGCTTGGATCACGTAGTAGTGTGGTCCCACACTGTCAATAAAAGCTGGTTCCGATTAGTATTTTAGAGGATAACGCCGGTTATGTCTAGGTTAGCTCTGGTATTTGCCCTCATCTGGCTCGTACTTTCTCATTTTTCGCATACTTGTTGGCCAGATCCTGGCCTTCTTCTGGCTGGACCACGTAGTAAAGTGGTACCTCACTGAAACAGTCAATTGAACCTGGTTGCGATTAATATTTTAGAGGATAACGCCGGTTATGTCTCGGTTAGGTCTGGTATTTGCCCTCATCTGGCTCGTACTTTCGCATTTTTCGCATACTTGTTTGCCAGATCCTGGCCCTTTTCTGGTTTGGATCACGTAGTAACGCGGTACCACACCGAAACAGTCAATAGAAGCTGGTTCCGATAAGTATTTTAGAGGATAACGCCGGTTATGTCTGGGTTAGTTCTGGTATTTGCTATCATCTGGCACATACATTCGCATTTTTCGCATTCTTGTTGGCCAGATCCTGGGCTTTTTCTGGCTTGGATCACGTAGTAATGTGGTCCCACACTGTCAATAAAAGCTGGTCCCGGTTAATAGTTTGGAGGATAACGCTGGTTATGTTTGGGTTAGTTCTGGTATTAGCAATCATCTGGCTCGTACTTTCGTATTTTTCGCATACTTGTTGGCCAGATCCTGGGCTTTTTCTGGCTTGGATCCCGTAGTGAAGTGGTACCACACTGAAACAGTCAATTAAACCTGGTTGCGATTACTATTTTAGAGGATAACGCCGGTTATGTCTCGGGTAGGTCTGGGATTTGTCCACATCTGGCTCGTACTTTCGCATTTTTCGCATACTTGGTGGCCAGATCCTGGACTTTTTCTGGCTTGGACCACGTAGTAAAGTGGTACCACACTGAAACAGTCAATTAAACCTGGTTACGATTAATATTTTAGAGGATAACGCCGGTTATGTCTCGGTTAGGTCTGGGATTTGCCCTCATCTGGCTCGTACTTTCGCATTTTTCGCATACTTTTTGCCAGATCCTGGCCGTTTTCTGGCTTGAACCACGTAGTAATGTGGTACCACACCGAAACAGTCAATTAAACCTGATTGCGAATAATATTTTAGAGGATAACGCTGGTTATGTCTGGGATAGTTCTGGTATTTGCAATCATCTGGCTCATACTTTCGCGTTTTTCGCATAGTTGTTGGCCAGATCCTGGGATTTTTCTGGTTTGGATCCCGTAGTAATGTGGTTCCACACCGAAACAGTCAATTAAACCTGGTTGCGATTAATATTTTAGAGGATAACGCCGGTAATGTCTCGCTTAGTTCTGGTATTTGCCCTCATCTGGCTCGTTCTTTCGCTTTTTTCGCATACTTGTTGGCCAGATCCTGGCCTTCTTCTGGCTGGACCACGTAGTAAAGTGGTACCACACTGAAACAGTCAATTAAACCTGGTTACGATTAATATTTTAGAGGATAACGCCGGTTATGTCTCGGTTAGGTCTGGGATTTGTCCTCATCTGGCTCGTACTTTCGCATTTTTCGCATATTTTTGGCCAGATCCTGGCCGTTTTCTGGCTTGGACCACGTAGTAATGTGGTACCACGCCGAAGCAGTCAATTTAACCTGGTTGCGAATAATATTTTAGAGGATAACGCTGGTTATGTCTGGGATAGTTCTGGTATTTGCAATCATCTGGCTCATACTTTCGCGTTTTTCGCATAGTTGTTGGCCAGATCCTGGGATATTTCTGGTTTGCATCACGTAGTAATGCGGTAGCACACCGAAACAGTCAATCGAAACCTGGTTGCGATTAATATTTTAGAGGATAAAGCCGGTTATGTCTCGGTTAGGTTTGGTATTTAGAATAATCTGGCTCATACTTTCGCGTTTTTCGCATACTTGTAGGCCTGATCCTGGGTTTCTTCGGGTTTGGATCCCGTAGTAATGTGGTTCCACACCGAGACGGACAATTAAACCTGGTTGCGATTAATTTTTTAGAGGATAACGCCGGTTATGTCTGGGTTAGGTCTGGTATTAGCAATCATCTGGCTCGTACTTTCGCATTTGTCGCATTCTTGTTGGCCAGATCCTGGCCTTTTTCTGGTTCGGATCACGTACCAATGCGGTACCACACCGAAACAGTAAATTAAACCTGGTTGCGATTAATATTTTAGAGGATAACGCCGGTAATGTCTCGGTTAGGTCTGGTATTTGCCCTCATCTGGCTCGTACTTTGGCATTTTTCGCATACTTGTTGGACAGATCCTGGCCTTCTTCTGGCTGGACCACGTAGTAAAGTGGTACCACACTGAAACAGTCAATTAAACCTGGTTGCGATTAATATTTTAGAGGATAACGCCGGTTATGTCTCGGTTAGGTCTGGGATTTGCCCTCATCTGGCTCGTACTTTCGCATTTTTCGCATACTTTTTGGCCAGATCCTGGCCGTTTTCTGGCTTGGACCACGTAGTAATGTGGTACCACACCGAAACAGTCAATTAAACCTGGTTGCGAATAATAGTTTAGAGGATAACGCTGGTTATGTCTGGGTTAGTTCCGGTATTTGCTATCATCTGGCACATACATTCGCATTTTTCGCATTCTTGTTGGCCAGATCCTGGGCTTTTTCTGGCTTGGATCACGTAGTAATGTGGTCCCAACACTGTCAATAAAAGCTGGTTCCGGTTAATAGTTTGGAGGATAACGCTGGTTATGTTTGGGTTAGTTCTGGTATTAGCAATCATCTGGCTCGTACTTTCGTATTTTTCGCATACTTGTTGGTCAGATCCTGGGCTTTTTCTGGCTTGGATCACGTAGTAATGTGGTCCCACACTGTCAATAAAAGCTGGTTCCGATTAGTATTTTAGAGGATAACGCCGGTTATGTCTAGGTTAGCTCTGGTATTTGCCCTCATCTGGCTCGTACTTTCTCATTTTTCGCATACTTGTTGGCGAGATCCTGGCCTTCTTCTGGCTGGACCACGTAGTAAAGTGGTACCTCACTGGAACAGTCAATTGAACCTGGTTCCGATTAATATTTTAGAGGATAACGCCGGTTATGTCTCGGTTAGGTCTGGTATTTGCCCTCATCTGGCTCGTACTTTCGCATTTTTCGCATACTTGTTTGCCAGATCCTGGCCCTTTTCTGGTTTGGATCACGTTGTAACGCGGTACCACACCGATACAGTCAATAGAAGCTGGTTCCGATAAGTATTTTAGAGGATAACGCCGGTTATGTCTGGGTTAGTTCTGGTATTTGCTATCATCTGGCACATACATTCGCATTTTTCGCATTCTTGTTGGCCAGATCCTGGGCTTTTTCTGGCTTGGATCACGTAGTAATGTGGTCCCACACTGTCAATAAAAGCTGGTCCCGGTTAATAGTTTGGAGGATAACGCTGGTTATGTTTGGGTTAGTTCTGGTATTAGCAATCATCTGGCTCGTACTTTCGTATTTTTCGCATACTTGTTGGCCAGATCCTGGGCTTTTTCTGGCTTGGATCCCGTAGTGAAGTGGTACCACACTGAAACAGTCAATTAAACCTGGTTGCGATCACTATTTTAGAGGATAACGCCGGTTATGTCTCGGGTAGGTCTGGGATTTGTCCACATCTGGCTCGTACTTTCGCATTTTTCGCATACCTGGTGGCCAGATCCTGGACTTTTTCTGGCTTGGACCACGTAGTAAAGTGGTACCACACTGAAACAGTCAATTAAACCTGGTTACGATTAATATTTTAGAGGATAACGCCGGTTATGTCTCGGTTAGGTCTGGGATTTGCCCTCATCTGGCTCGTACTTTCGCATTTTTCGCATACTTTTTGCCAGATCCTGGCCGTTTTCTGGCTTGAACCACGTAGTAATGTGGTACCACACCGAAACAGTCAATTAAACCTGATTGCGAATAATATTTTAGAGGATAACGCTGGTTATGTCTGGGATAGTTCTGGTATTTGCAATCATCTGGCTCATACTTTCGCGTTTTTCGCATAGTTGTTGGCCAGATCCTGGGATTTTTCTGGTTTGGATCCCGTAGTAATGTGGTTCCACACCGAAACAGTCAATTAAACCTGGTTGCGATTAATATTTTAGAGGATAACGCCGGTAATGTCTCGCTTAGTTCTGGTATTTGCCCTCATCTGGCTCGTTCTTTCGCTTTTTTCGCATACTTGTTGGCCAGATCCTGGCCTTCTTCTGGCTGGACCACGTAGTAAAGTGGTACCACACTGAAACAGTCAATTAAACCTGGTTACGATTAATATTTTAGAGGATAACGCCGGTTATGTCTCGGTTAGGTCTGGGATTTGTCCTCATCTGGCTCGTACTTTCGCATTTTTCGCATATGTTTGGCCAGATCCTGGCCGTTTTCTGGCTTGGACCACGTAGTAATGTGGTACCACGCCGAAGCAGTCAATTAAACCTGGTTGCGAATAATATTTTAGAGGATAACGCTGGTTATGTCTGGGATAGTTCTGGTATTTGCAATCATCTGGCTCATACTTTCGCGTTTTTCGCATAGTTGTTGGCCAGATCCTGGGATATTTCTGGTTTGCATCACGTAGTAATGCGGTAGCACACCGAAACAGTCAATCGAAACCTGGTTGCGATTAATATTTTAGAGGATAAAGCCGGTTATGTCTCGGTTAGGTTTGGTATTTAGAATAATCTGGCTCATACTTTCGCGTTTTTCGCATACTTGTAGGCCTGATCCTGGGTTTCTTCGGGTTTGGATCCCGTAGTAATGTGGTTCCACACCGAGACGGTCAATTAAACCTGGTTGCGATTAATTTTTTAGAGGATAACGCCGGTTATGTCTGGGTTAGGTCTGGTATTAGCAATCATCTGGCTCGTACTTTCGCATTTTTCGCATACTTGTTGGCCAGATCCTGGCCTTTTTCTGGCTTGGACCACGTAGTTATGTGGTACCACACTGTCAATAAAAGCTGGTTCCGATTAGTATTTTAGAGGATAACGCCGGTTACGTCTTGGTTAGGTCTGGTATTTGCCCTCATCTGGCTCGAACTTTCGCATTTTTCGCATACTTGTTGTTCAGATCCTGGCCTTTTTCTGGCTTGGACCACGTAGTAATGTGGTACGACACTGAAACAGTCAACTAACCCTGGTTGCGAATAATATTTTAGAGGATAACGCTGGTTATGTCTGGTTTAGTTCCGGTATTTGCAACCTTCTGGCTCATACTTTCGCGTTTTTCGCATACTTGTTTGGCAGATCCTGGGTTTTTTCTGGCTTGGACCACGTAGTAACGCGGTACCAGTCAAATAATCCTGGTTGCGATTAGTATTTTAGAGGATAAAGCCGGTTATGTCTCGGTTAGGACTGGTATTTACAATCATCTGGCTCATACTTTCGCGTTTTTCGCATACTTGTAGGCCTGATCCTGGGTTTCTCCGGGTTTGGATCCCGTAGTAATGTGGTTCCACACCGAGACGGTGAATTAAACCTGGTTGCGATGAATTTTTTAGTGGATAACGCCGGTTATGTCTCGGTTAGGTCTGGGATTTGCCCTCATCCGGCTCATACTTTCGCAATTTTCGTGTACTTGTTGACCATATCTCGGGTGTTTTGTGGCTTGGATCCACGCGTAATGCGGTACCACACCGAAACAGTCAATTGAGCCTGGTTCCGATTAATATTTTAGAGGATAACGCTGGTTATGTCTGGGTTAGTTCTGCTGGATACCACATTACCACGTGATCCAAATCAGAAAAAGCCCTGGATCTGGCGAACAAGTATGAGAAATATGCGAAAGTATGAGCCTGATACGGGCAAATCCTGGACCTAACCCAGACCTAACATGCGTTATCCTCTAAAATATTGATCGAGACCAGGTATAATTGACTGTTTCAATGTGGTACTACATCAGTATGTGATCCAATCCAGAAAAAGCAACGTATCTGGCCAACAGGTATGAGAAATATGCGAGAGTATGTGCCTGATGAAGGCAAATGCCACACCTAACCGAGTCCTAACCGGCGTTATCCCCTAAAATGTTGATTGTGTCCAGGTTTAATCGACTGTTTCAGTGTGGAACCACATTACTACCTGATCCAAACCAGAAATAACCCAGCATCTGTTCAACAAGTATGTGAAGAACGCGGAAATATGACCCTGATGAGGGCAAATCCCAGGCCTAACCTAGACCTAACATGCGTTACCCTCAATAATACTGATCGAAACCAGGTTTAATCGACTGTTTCAGTGGGGTACCACATTACTACCTGATCCAAACCAGAAAAATACCCAGGATCTGTTCAACAAGTATGTGAAGAACGCGAAAATATGACCCTGATGAGGGCAAATCCCAGACCTATACCAGACCTAACTTGCGTTGTCCTCTAAAATATTGATGGAAACCAGGTTTAATTGAATGTTTCAGTGTGGTACCACATTACTACGTGTTCCAATCCAGAAAAAACCCAGGATCTATTCAACAAGTATGTGGAGGATGCGAAAGTATGTGTCTGATGAGGGCAAATCCCAGGCCTAACCTAGACATAACATGCGTTATCCTCTATAATATAGATCGAAACCAGGTTAAATGGAATGTTTCAGTGTGGTACCACATTACTACAGGATCCAATCCAGAAAAAGCCCTGGATCTAGCCATCAAGTATGAGAAATATGCGAAAGTATGAGCCTGATGAGGGCAAATCCTAAACCTAACCCAGACCTAACATGCGTTATCCACTAAAATATTTATCAAGACCAGGTTTAATTGAATGTTTCAGTGTGCTACCACATTACTACGTGATCCAAACCTGAAAAAACCCAGGATCTGTTCAACAAGTATGTGGAGAATGCGAAAGTATGTGTCTGATGAGGGCAAATCCCAGGCCTAACCGAGACATAACATGCGTTATCCTCTATAATATTGATCGAAACCAGGTTAAATGGACTGTTTCAGTGTGGTACCACATTACTACAGGATCCAAACTAGAAAAAGCCCAGAATCTGGCCATCAAGTATGAGAAATATGCGAAAGTACGAGCCTGATGATACCAAATCCCAGACATAACCATGACCTAACATGCGTTATTCTCTAAAATATTGATCGAAACCAGGTTTAATGGACTGTTTCAGTGTGGTACCACATTACTACGTGATCCAAACCAGAAAAAACCCAGGATCTGTTCAACAAGTATGTGAAGAATGCGAAAGTATGTGTCTGATGAGGGCAAATCCTAGCCCTAACCCAGACCTAACATGCGTTATCATCTAAAATATTGATCGAAACCAGGTTTAATCGACTGTTTCAGAGTGGTACCACATTACTACGTGATCCAAACCAGAAAAAGCCCTGGATCTGACCAACAAGTATGAGAAATATGCGAAAGTATGAGCCTGATGCGGGCAAATCCTGCACCTAACCCAGATCTAACATGCGCTATCCTCTAAAATATTGATCGAGACCAGGTATAATTGACTGTTTCAGTGTGGTACCACATTACTACGTGATCCAAACCAGAAAAAGCCAGGGATCTGTTCAACAAGTATGTGAAATATGCGAAAGTATGAGTCTGATGAGGGCAAATCCCAGGCCTAACCTAGACCTATCATGCGTTATCCTCTAAAATATTGATCGAAACCAGGTTTCATGGACTGTTTCAGTGTGATACCACATTACCGGGTGATCCAAACCAGAAAAAGCAATGGATCTGGCTAACAAGTATGAGAAATATGCGACAGTATGAGCTTGATGAGAGCAAATCCCAGACCTTATCCAGACCTAACATGCGTTATCCTCAAAAATATTGATCGAAACCAGGTTTAATGGACTGTTTCAGTGTGGTGCCACGTTACTACGTGATCCAGACCAGTGAAAGCCCAGAATCTGGCCATCAAGTTTGAGAAATATGCGAACGTACGAGCCTGATGAGAGCAAATCCCAGACCTAACCAAGACCTAACATGCGTTATTCTCTAGAATATTGATCGAAACCAGGTTTAATGGACTGTTTCAGTGTGGTACCACGTTACTACGTGATCCAGACCAGTGAAAGCCCAGAATCTGGCCATGAAGTATGAGAAATATGCGAAAGTATGAGCCTGATGCGGGCAAATACTGGACCTAACCCAGCCCTAACATGCGTTATCCTCTAAAATATTGATCGAGACCAGGTATAATTGACTGTTTCAGTGTGGTACCACTTCAGTATGTGATCCAATCCAGAAAAAGCAACGTATCTGGCCAACAGGTATGAGAAATATGCGAAAGTATGAGCCTGATGAGGGCAAATCCCACACCTAACCGAGTCCTAACCGGCGTTATCCTCTAAAATGTTGATCGTGTCCAGGTTTAATCGATTGTTTCAGTGTGGTACCGCATTACTACCTGATCCAAACCAGAAATAACCCAGGGTCTGTTCAACAAATATGTGAAGAATGCGAAAGTATGAGTCTGATGAGGGCAAATCCCAGGCCTAACCTAGACCTAACATGCGTTATCATCTAAAATATTGATCGAAACCAGGTTTCATGGACTGTTTCAGTGTGATACCACATTACCGCGTGCTCCAAACCAGAAAAAGCAATGGATCTGTCTAACAAGTATGAGAAATATGCGACAGTATGAGCCTGATGAGGGCAAATCCCACACCTAACCGTGTCCTAACCGGCGTTATCCTGTAAAATGTTGAACGAGACCAGGATTAATCGACTGTTTCAGTGTGGTACCACATTACTACCTGATCCAAACCAGAAAAATACCCAGGATCTGTTCAACAAGTATGTGAAGAACGCGAAAATATGACCCTGATGAGGGCAAATCCCAGACCTATACCAGACCTAACATGCGTTAAGTACTAAAATATTGATGGAAACCAGGTTTAATGGACTGTTTCAGTGTGGTACCACATTACTACGTGATCCAATCCAGAAAAAGCCCTGGATCTAGCCATCAAGTATGAGTAATATGCGAAAGTATGAGCCTGAAGAGGGCAAATCCTAGACCTAACCCAGACCTAACATGCGTCATCCTCTAAAATATTTATCAAGACCAGGTTTAATTGAATGTTTCAGTGTGGTACCACATTACTACGTGATCCAAACCAGAAAAATACCCAGGATCTGTTCAACAAGTATGTGAAGAACGCGGAAATATGACCCTGATGAGGGCAAATCCCGGGCCTAACCTAGACCTAACATGAGTTATCCTCAAAAATATTGATCGAAACCAGGTTTAATATACTGTTTCAGTGTGGTACCACATTACTACCTGATCCAAACCAGAAAAATACCCAGGATCTGTTCAACAAGTATGTGAAGAACGCGAAAATATGACCCTAATGAGGGCAAATCCCAGACCTATCCCAGACCTAACTTGCGTTATCCTCTAAAACATTGATCGAAACTAGGTTTAATTTACTGTTTAAGTGTGGTACCACATTACTACGTGATCCAATCCTGAAAAAGACCAGTATCTAGCCATGAAGTATGAGAAATATGCGAATTTATGAGCCTGATTTGGACAAATCCTAGACATAACCCAGATCTAACATGCGTTATCCTCTAAAATATTTATCAAGACCAGGTTTAATTGAATGTTTCAGTGTGGTACCACAATACTACGGGATTCAAACCAGAAAAAGCCCAGAATCTGGCAACCAAGTATGAGAAATATGCGAAAGTACGAGCCTGGTCAGGGCAAATCCCAGACCTATCCCAGACCTAACTTGCGTTGTCCTCTAAAATATTGATCGAAACCAGGTTTAATCGACTATTGCAGTGTGGTACCACATTACTACGTGATCCAAACCAGAAAAATACCCAGGATCTGTTCAACAAGTATGTGAAGAACGCGAAAATGTGACCCTGATGAGGGCAAATCCCAGACCTATCCCAGACCTAACTTGCGTTATCCTCTAAAACATTGATCGAAACTAGGTTTAATTTACTGTTTAAGTGTGGTACCACATTACTACGTGATCCAATCCTGAAAAAGACCAGTATCTAGCCATGAAGTATGAGAAATATGCGAATTTATGAGCCTGATTTGGACAAATCCTAGACATAACCCAGATCTAACATGCGTTATCCTCTAAAATATGTATCAAGACCAGGTTTAATTGAATGTTTCAGTGTGGTACCACAATACTACGGGATCCAAACCAGAAAAAGCCCAGAATCTGGCCACCGAGTATGAGAAATATGCGAAAGTGCGAGCCTGATCAGGGCAAATCCCAGACCTATCCGAGAGCTAACTTCCGTTGTCCTCTAAAATATTGATCGAAACCAGGTTTAAAGGACTGTCTCAGTGTGGTACCACATTACTACCTGATCCAATCCAGAAAAAGCCCAGAATCTGGCCATGAATTATGAGAAATATGCGAAAGTACGAGCCTGATGAGAGCAAATCCCAGACCTACCCCAGACCTAAAATGCGTTATCCTCTAAAATATTGATAGAAACCAGGTTAAATGGACTGTCTCAGTGTGGCACCACATTACTACAGAATCCAAACTAGAAAAAGCCCAGAATCTGGCCATGAATTATGAGAAATATGCGAAAGTACGAGCCTGATGAGAGCAAATCCCAGGCCTAACCCAGACATAACATGCGTTATCCTCTAAAATATTGATAGAAACCAGGTTAAATGGACTGTCTCAGTGTGGCACCACATTACTACAGAATCCAAACTCGAAAAAGCCCAGAATCTGGCCATCAAGTATGAGAAATATGCGAAAGTACGAGCCTGATGAGAGCAAATCCCAGGCCTAACCCAGACATAACATGCGTTATCCTCTAAAATATTGATCGAAAACAGGTTTAATGGTCTGTTTCAGTGTGGTACCACATTACTACCTGATCCAATCCAGAAAAAGCCCAGGATCTGTTCAACAAGTATGTGAAGAACGCGGAAATATGACCCTGATGAGGGCAAACCCCGGGCCTAACCTAGACCTAACATGAGTTATCCCCAAATATATTGATCGAAACCAGGCTTAATGGACTGTTTCAGTGTGCTACCACATTACTACGTGATCCAAACCAGAAAAACCCAGAATCTGTTCAACATGTATGTGGAAAATGCGAAAGTATGTGTCTGATGAGGGGAAATCCCAGGCCTAACCTAGACAGAACATGCGTTATCCTCTAAAATATTGATGAGAAATATGCGAATTTATGAGCCTGATTTGGGCAAATCCTAGACATAACCCAGATCTAACATGCGTTATCCTCTAAAATATTTATCAAGACCAGGTTTAATTGAATGTTTCAGTGTGGTACCACAATACTACGGGATCCAAACCAGAAAAAGCCCAGAATCTGGCCACCGAGTACGAGAAATATGCGAAAGTGCGAGCCTGATCAGGGCAAATCCCAGACCTGTCCGAGACCTAACTTCCGTTGTCCTCTAAAATATTGATCGAAACCAGGTTTAATGGACTGTCTCAGTGTGGTACCACATTACTACTTGATCCAATCCAGAAAAAGCCCAGAATCTGGCCATGAATTATGAGAAATATGCGAAAGTACGAGCCTGATGAGAGTGAATCCCAGGCCTAACCTAGACATAACATGTGTTATCCTCTAAAATATTGATAGAAACCAGGTTAAATGGACTGTCTCAGTGTGGCAACACATTACTACAGAATCCAAACTAGAAAAAGCCCAGAATCTGGCCATCAAGTATGAGAAATATGCGAAACTACGAGCCTGATGAGAGCAAATCCCAGACCTACCCCAGACCTAACATGCGTTATCCTCTAAAATATTTATCAAGACCAGGTTTAATTGAATGTTTCAGTGTGGTACCACATTACTACGTGATCCAAACCAGAAGAAACCCAGGATCTGTTCAACATGTATGTGGAAAATGCGAAATTATGTGCCTGATTAGGGCAAATCCTAGACATTACCCAGATCTAACATGCGTTATCCTCTAAAATATTTATCAAGACCAGGTTTAATTGAATGTTTCAATGTGGTACAACAATACTACGTCATCCAAACCAGAAAAAACCCAGGATCTGTTCAACATGTATGTGGAAAATGCGAAATTATGTGCCTGATTAGGGCAAATCCTAGACCTATCCCAGACCTAACTTGCGTTGTCCTCTAAAATATTGATCGAAACCAGGTTAAATGTACTGTTGCAGTGTGGTACCACATTACTACGTGATCCAATCCTGAAAAAGCCCAGTATCTAGCCATGAAGTATGAGAAATATGCGAATTTATGAGCCTGATTTGGGCAAATCCTAGACATAGCCCAGATCTAACATGCGTTATCCTCTAAAATATTTATCAAGACCAGGTTTAATTGAATGTTTCAGTGTGGTACCACAATACTACAGGATCCAATCTAGAAAAAGCCCAGAATCTGGCCATGAACCATGAGGAATATGCGAAAGTACGAGCCTGATGAGAGCAAATCCCAGACCTAACCATGACCTAACATGCGTTATTCTCTAAAATATTGATCGAAACCAGGTTTAATGGACTGTTTCAGTGTGGTACCACATTACTACGTGATCCAAAACAGAAAAAACCCAGGGTCTGTTCAGCAAGTATGTGAAAAACGCGAAACTATGAGCCTGATGAGGGCAAATCCCAGACCTATCCCAGACCCAACATGCGTTATCCTCTAAAACATTTATCAAGACCAGGTTTAATTGAATGTTTCAGTGTGTTACCACATTGCTACGTGATCCAAACCACAAAAAACCCAGGATCCGTTCAACAAGTATGTGAAGAATGCGAAAGTATGTGTCTGATGAGGGCAAATCCCAGGCCTAACCTAGACAGAACATGCGTTATCCTCTAAAATATTGATCGAAACTAGGTTTAATTTACTGTTTCAGTGTGGTACCACATTACTACGTGATCCAATCCTGAAAAAGCCCAATATCTAGCCATGAAGTATGAGAAATATGCGAATTTATGAGCCTGATTTGGGCAAATCCTAGACATAACCCAGATCTAACATGCGTTATCCTCTAAAATATTTATCAAGACCAGGTTTAATTGAATGTTTCAGTGTGGTACCACAATACTACGGGATCCAAACCAGAAAAAGCCCAGAATCTGGCCACCGAGTACGAGAAATATGCGAAAGTGCGAGCCTGATCAGGGCAAATCCCAGACCTGTCCGAGACCTAACTTCCGTTGTCCTCTAAAATATTGATCGAAACCAGGTTTAATGGACTGTCTCAGTGTGGTACCACATTACTACTTGATCCAATCCAGAAAAAGCCCAGAATCTGGCCATGAATTATGAGAAATATGCGAAAGTACGAGCCTGATGAGAGTGAATCCCAGGCCTAACCTAGACATAACATGTGTTATCCTCCAAAATATTGATAGAAACCAGGTTAAATGGACTGTCTCAGTGTGGCACCACATTACTACAGAATCCAAACTAGAAAAAGCCCAGAATCTGGCCATCAAGTATGAGAAATATGCGAAACTACGAGCCTGATGAGAGCAAATCCCAGGCCTAACCTAGACATAACATGCGTTGTCCTCTAAAATATTGATCGAAACCGGGTTTAATGGACTGTTTCAGTGTGGTACCACATTACTACCTGATCCAATCCAGAAAAAGCCCAGGATCTGTTCAACAAGTATGTGAAGAACGCGGAAATATGACCCTGATGAGGGCAAATCCCGGGCCTAACCTAGACCTAACATTAGTTATCCTCAAATATATTGATCGAAACCAGGTTTAATCGACTGCTTCAGTGTGATACCACATTACTACCTGATCCAAACCAGAAAAATACCCAGGATCTGTTCAACATGTATGTGGAAAATGCGAAAGTATGTCTCTGATGAGGGCAAATCCCAGGCCTAACCTAGACAGAACATGCGTTATCCTCTAAAATATTGATCGAAACTAGGTTTAATTTACTGTTTCAGTGTGGTACCACATTACTACGTGATCCAATCCTGAAAAAGCCCAGTATCTAGCCATGAAGTATGAGAAATATGCGAATTTATGAGCCTGATTTGGGCAAATCCTAGACATAACCCAGATCTAACATGCGTTATCCTCTAAAATATTTATCAGGACCAGGTTTAATTGAATGTTTCTGTGTGGTACCACAATACTACGGGATCCAAACCAGAAAAAGCCCAGAATCTGGCCACCGAGTATGAGAAATATGCGAAAGTGCGAGCCTGATCAGGGCAAATCCCAGACCTATCCGAGACCTAACTTCCGTTGTCCTTTAAAATATTGATCGAAACCAGGTTTAATGGACTGTCTCAGTGTGGTACCACATTACTACCTGATCCAATCCAGAAAAAACCCAGAATCTGGCCATGAATTATGAGAAATATGCGAAAGTACGAGCCTGATGAGAGTAAATCCCAGGCCTAACCTAGACATAACATGTGTTATCCTCTAAAATATTGATAGAAGCCAGGTTAAATGGACTGTCTCAGTGTGGCACCACATTACTACAGAATCCAAACTAGAAAAAGCCCAGAATCTGGCCATCAAGTATGAGAAATATGCGAAACTACGAGCCTGATGAGAGCAAATCCCAGACCTACCCCAGACCTAACATGCGTTATCCTCAAATATATTGATCGAAACCAGGTTTAATCGACTGCTTCAGTGTGGTACCACATTACTACCTGATCCAAACCAGAAAAATACCCAGGATCTGTTCAACATGTATGTGGAAAATGCGAAAGTATGTGTCTGATGAGGGCAAATCCCAGGCCTAACCTAGACAGAACATGCGTTATCCTCTAAAATATTGATCGAAACTAGGTTTAATTTACTGTTTCAGTGTGGTACCACATTACTACGTGATCCAATCCTGAAAAAGCCCAGTATCTAGCCATGAAGTATGAGAAATATGCGAATTTATGAGCCTGATTTGGGCAAATCCTAGACATAACCCAGATCTAACATGCGTTATCCTCTAAAATATTTATCAAGACCAGGTTTAATTGAATGTTTCTGTGTGGTACCACAATACTACGGGATCCAAACCAGAAAAAGCCCAGAATCTGGCCACCGAGTATGAGAAATATGCGAAAGTGCGAGCCTGATCAGGGCAAATCCCAGACCTATCCGAGACCTAACTTCCGTTGTCCTTTAAAATATTGATCGAAACCAGGTTTAATGGACTGTCTCAGTGTGGTACCACATTACTACCTGATCCAATCCAGAATAAGCCCAGAATCTGGCCATGAATTATGAGAAATATGCGAAAGTGCGAGCCTGATGAGAAGAAATCCCAGGCCTAACCTAGACATAACATGTGTTATCCTCTAAAATATTGATAGAAACCAGGTTAAATGGACTGTCTCAGTGTGGCACCACATTACTACAGAATCCAAACTAGAAGAAGCCCAGAATCTGGCCATCAAGTATGAGAAATATGCGAAACTACGAGCCTGATGAGAGCAAATCCCAGACCTACCCCAGACCTAACATGCGTTATCCTCTAAAATATTGATAGAAACCAGGTTAAATGGACTGTCTCAGTGTGGCACCACATTACTACAGAATCCAAACTAAAAAAAGCCCAGAATCTGGCCGTCAAGTATGAGAAATATGCGAAAGTACGAGCCTGATGAGAGCAAATCCCAGACCTTCTCCAGACCTAACATGCGTTATCCTCTAAAATATTGATCGAAACCAGGTTTAATGGACTGTTTCAGTGTGGTACCACATTACTACCTGATCCAATCCAGAAAAAGCCCAGGATCTGTTCAACAAGTATGTGAAGAACGCGGAAATATGACCCTGATGAGGGCAAATCCCGGGCCTAACCTAGACCTAACATGAGTTATCCTCAAATATATTGATCGAAACCAGGCTTAATGGACTGTTTCAGTGTGCTACCACATTACTACGTGATCCAAACCAGAAAAAACCCAGAATCTGTTCAACATGTATGTGGAAAATGCGAAAGTATGTGTCTGATGAGGGCAAATCCCAGGCCTAACCTAGACAGAACATGCGTTATCCTCTAAAATATTGATCGAAACCAGGTTTAATGGACTGTTTCAGTGTGCCACCACATTACTACGTGATCCAATCCTGAAAAAGCCCAGTATCTAGCCATGAAGTATGAGAAATATGCGAATTTATGAGCCTGATTTGGGCAAATCCTAGACATAACCCAGATCTAACATGCGTTATCCTCTAAAATATTTGTCAAGACCAGGTTTAATTGAATGTTTCAGTGTGGTACCACAGTACTACGGGATCCAAACCAGAAAAAGCCCAGAATCTGGCCACCGAGTATGAGAAATATGCGAAAGTGCGAGCCTGATCAGGGCAAATCCCAGACCTATCCCAGACCTAACTTGCGTTGTCCTCTAAAATATTGATCGAAACCGGGTTTAATGGACTGTTTCAGTGTGGTACCACATTACTACCTGATCCAATCCAGAAAAAGCCCAGGATCTGTTCAACAAGTATGTGAAGAACGCGGAAATATGACCCTGATTAGGGCAAATCCCGGGCCTAACCTAGACCTAACATTAGTTATCCTCAAATATATTAATCGAAACCAGGTTTAATCGACTGCTTCAGTGTGGTACCACATTACTACCTGTTCCAAACCAGAAAAATACACAGGATCTGTTCAACATGTATGTGGAAAATGCGAAAGTATGTGTCTGATGAGGGCAAATCCCAGGCCTAACCTAGACAGAACATGCGTTATCCTCTAAAATATTGATCGAAACTAGGTTTAATTTACTGTTTCAGTGTGGTACCACATTACTACGTGATCCAATCCTGAAAAAGCCCAGAATCTGGCCATGAATTATGAGAAATATGCGAAAGTACGAGCCTGATGAGAGTGAATCCCAGGCCTAACCTAGACATAACATGTGTTATCCTCCAAAATATTGATAGAAACCAGGTTAAATGGACTGTCTCAGTGTGGCACCACATTACTACAGAATCCAAACTAGAAAAAGCCCAGAATCTGGCCATCAAGTATGAGAAATATGCGAAGTTACGAGCCTGATGAGAGCAAATCCCAGACCTACCCCAGACCTAACATGCGTTATCCTCTAAAATATTTATCAAGACCAGGTTTAATTGAATGTTTCAGTGTGGTACCACATTACTACGTGATCCAAACCAGAAGAAACCCAGGATCTGTTCAACATGTATGTGGAAAATGCGAAATTATGTGCCTGATTAGGGCAAATCCTAGACATTACCCAGATCAAACATGCGTTATCCTCTAAAATATTTATCGAGACCAGGTTTAATTGAATGTTTCAATGTGGTACCACAATACTACGTGATCCAAACCAGAAAAAACCCAGGATCTGTTCAACATGTATGTGGAAAATGCGAAATTATGTGCCTGATTAGGGCAAATCCTAGACCTATCCCAGACCTAACTTGCGTTGTCCTCTAAAATATTGATCGAAACCAGGTTAAATGTACTGTTTCAGCGTGGTACCACATTACTACGTGATCCAATCCTGAAAAAGCCCAGTATCTAGCCATGAAGTATGAGAAATATGCGAATTTATGAGCCTGATTTGGGCAAATCCTAGACATAACCCAGATCTAACATGCGTTATCCTCTAAAATATTTATCAAGACCAGGTTTAATTGAATGTTTCAGTGTGGTACCACAATACTACAGGATCCAATCTAGAAAAAGCCCAGAATCTGGCCATGAACCATGAGGAATATGCGAAAGTACGAGCCTGATGAGAGCAAATCCCAGACCTAACCATGACCTAACATGCGTTATTCTCTAAAATATTGATCGAAACTAGGTTTAATGGGCTGTTTCAGTGTGGTACCACATTACTACGTGATCCAAACCAGAAAAATACCCAGGATCTGTTCAACAAGTATGTGAAGAACGCGGAAATATGACCCTGATGAGGGCAAATCCCAGACCTATCCCAGACCTAACTTGCGTTATCCACTAAAATATTGATCGAAACCAGGTATAATCGACTGTTTCGGTGTGGTGCCACATTACTACCTGATCCAAACCAGAAAAATACTCAGGATCTGTTCAACAAGTATGTGGAGAACGCGAAAATATGACCCTGATGAGGGCAAATCCCAGACCTATCCCAGACCTAACTTGCGTTATGCACTAAAATATTGATCGAAACCGGGTTTAATGGACTGTTTCAGTGTGGTACCACATTACTACGTGATCCAAACCAGAAGAATACCTAGGATCTGTTCCACAAGTATGTGGAGAATGCGAAAGTATGTGTCTGATGAGGGCAAATCCCAGGCCTAACCAAGATCTAACATGCGTTATCCTCAAAAATATTGATCGAAACCAGGTTTAATGGACTGTTTCAGTGTGCTACCACATTACTACGTGATCCAAACCAGAAAGAACCCAGGATCTGTTCAACAAGTATGTGGAGAATGCGAAAGTATGTGTCTGATGAGGGCAAATCCCAGGCCTAACCTAGACCTAACATGCGTTATCCTCTAAAATATTTATCAAGACCAGGTTTAATTGAATGTTTCTGTGTGGTACCACAATACTACGGGATCCAAACCAGAAAAAGCCCAGAATCTGGCCATGAACCATGAGGAATATGCGAAAGTACGAGCCTGATGAGGGCAAATCCCGGGCCTAACCTAGACCTAACATGCGTTATCCTCAAAAATATTGATCGAAACCAGGTTTAATCGACTGTTTCAGTGTGGTGCCACATTACTACCTGATCCAGACCAGAAAAATACCCAGGATCTGTTCAACAAGTATGTGAAGAACGCGAAAATATGACCCTGATGAGGGCAAATCCCAGACCTATCCCAGACCTAACTTGCGTTATCCACTAAAATATTGATCGAAACCGGGTTTAATGGACTCTTTCAGTGTGGTACCACATTACTACGTGATCCAAACCAGAAGAATACCTAGGATCTGTTCAACAAGTATGTGGAGAATGCGAAAGTATGTGTCTGATGAGGGCAAATCCCGGGCCTAACCAAGATCTAACATGCGTTATCCTCAAAAATATTGATCGAAACCAGGTTTAATGGACTGTTTCAGTGTGCTACCACATTACTACGTGATCCAAACCAGAAAGAACCCAGGATCTGTTCAACAAGTATGTGGAGAATGCGAAAGTATGTGTCTGATGAGGGCAAATCCCAGGCCTAACCTAGATAGAACATGCGTTATCCTCTAAAATATTGATCGAAACCAGGTTTAATGGACTGTTTCAGTGAGCTACCACATTACTACGTGATCCAAACCTGAAAAACCCCAGGATCCGTTCAACAAGTATGTGAAGAATGCGAAAGTATGTGTCTGATGAGGGAAAATCCCAGGCCTAACCTAGACCTAACTTGCGTTATCCTCTAAAATATTGATCGATACTAGGTTTAATTTACTGTTTCAGTGTGGTACCACATTACTACGTGATCCAATCCTGAAAAAGCCCAGTATCTAGCCATGAAGTATGAGAAATATGCGAATTCATGAGCCTGATTTGGGCAAATCCTAGACATAACCCAGATCTAACATGCGTTATCCTCTAAAATATTTATCAAGACCAGGTTTAATTGAATGTTTCAGTGTGGAACCACAATACTACGGGATCCAAACCAGAAAAAGCTCAAAATCTGGCCACCGAGTGCGAGAAATATGCGAAAGTGCGTGCCTGATCAGGGCAAATCCCAGACCTATCCCAGACCTAACTTGCGTTCTCCTCTAAAATATTGATCGAAACCAGGTTTAATGGACTGCTTCAGTGTGGTACCACATTACAACCTGATCCAATCCAGAAAAAGCCCAGGATCTGTTCAACAAGTATGTGAAGAACGCGGAAATATGACCCTGATGAGGGCAAATCCCGGGCCTAACCTAGACCTAACATGAGTTATCCTCAAAGATATTGATCGAAACCAGGTTTAATGGACTGTTTCAGTGTGCTACCACATTACTACGTGATCCAAACCAGAAAAAACCCAGGATCTGTTCAACAAGTATGCGGAAAATGCGAAAGTATGTGTCTGATGAGGGCAAATCCCAGGCCTAACCTAGACAGAACATGCGTTATCCTGTAAAATATTGATCGCAACCAGGTTTAATGGACTCTTTCAGTGTGCTACCACATTACTACGTGATCCAAACCAGAAAACACCCAGGATCCGTTCAACAAGTGTGTGAAGAGTGCGAAAGTATGTGTCTGATGAGGGAAAATCCCAGGCCTGACCTAGACCTAACATGCGTTACCCTCGAAAATATTTATCAGTACCAGGTTTAATTGAATGTTTCAGTGTGGTACCACATTTCTACGTGATCCAAACCAGAAAAAGCCAGGGATCTGTTCAACAGGTATGTGAAAAATGCGAAAATATGACCCTGATGAGGGCAAATCCCAGACCTATCCCCTAAAATATTGATCGAAACTAGGTCTAATTTACTGTTTCAGTGTGGTACCACATTACTACCTGATCCAATCCTGAAAAAGCCCAGTATCTGGCCATGAAGTATGAGAAATATGCGAATTTATGAGCCTGATTTGGGCAAATCCCAGACCTATCCCAGATCTAACATGCGTTATCCTCTAAAATATTTATCAAGACCAGGTTTAATTGAATGTTTCAGTGTGGTACCACAATACTACGGGATCCAAACCAGAAAAAGCCCAGAATCTGGCCACCGAGTATGAGAAATATGCGAAAGTGAGAGCCTAATCAGGGCAAATCCCAGACCTATCCCAGACCTAACTTGCGTTGTCCTCTAAAATATTGATCGAAACCAGGTTTAATGGACTGTTTCAGTGTGGTACCACATTACTACCTGATCCAATCCAGAAAAAGCCCAGAATCTGGCCATGAACCATGAGGAATATGCGAAAGTACGAGCCTGATGAGAGCAAATCCCAGACCTAACCATGACCTAACATGCGTTATTCTCTAAAATATTGATCGAAACCAGGTTTAATGGACTGTTTCAGTGTGGTACCACATTACTACGTGATCCAAAACAGAAAAAACCCAGGATCTGTTCAGCAAGTATGTGAAAAACGCGAAACTATGAGCCTGATGAGGGCAAATCCCAGACTTATCCCAGACTCAACATGCGTTATCCTCTAAAACATTTATCAAGTCCAGGTTTAATTGAATGTCTCAGTGTGGTACCACATTACTACGTGATCCAAACCACAAAAAACCCAGGATCCGTTCAACAAGTATGTGAAGAATGCGAAAGTATGTGGCTGATCAGGGAAAATCCCAGGCCTAACCTAGACCTAACATGCGTTACCCTCAAAAATACTGATCGAAACCAGGTTTAATCGACTGTTTCAGTGTGGTACCACATTACTACGTGATCCAAACCAGAAAAATACCCAGGATCTGTTCAACAAGTATGTGAAGAACGCGGAAATATGACCCTGATGAGGGCAAATCCCGGGCCTAACCTAGACCTAACATGCGTTATCCTCAAAAATATTGATCGAAACCTGGTTTAATCGACTGTTTAAGTGTGGTGCCACATTACTGCCTGATCCAAACCAGAAAAATACCCAGGATCTGTTCAACAAGTATGTGAAGAACGCGAAAATATGACCCTGATGAGGGCAAATCCCAGACCTATCCCAGACCTAACCTGCGTTATCCACTAAAATATTGATCGAAACCGGGTTTAATGGACTGTTTCAGTATGGTACCACATTACTACGTGATCCAAACCAGAAGAATACCCAGGATCTGTTCAACAAGTATGTGGAGAATGCGAAAGTATGTGTCTGATGAGGGCAAATCCCAGGCCTAACCAAGATCTAACATGCGTTATCCTCAAAAATATTGATCGAAACCAGGTTTAATGGACTGTTTCAGTGTGCTACCACATTACTACATGATCCAAACCAGAAAGAACCCAGGATCTGTTCAACAAGTATGTGGAAAATGCGAAAGTATGTGTCTGATGAGTGCAAATCCCAGGCCTAACCTAGACAGAACATGCGTTACCCTCAAATATATTGATCGAAACCAGGTTTAATCGACTGCTTCAGTGTGGTACCACATTACTACCTGATCCAAACCAGAAAAATACCCAGGATCTGTTCAACATGTATGTGGAAAATGCGAAAGTATGTGTCTGATGAGGGCAAATCCCAGGCCTAACCTAGACAGAACATGCGTTATCCTCTAAAATATTGATCGAAACTAGGTTTAATTTACTGTTTCAGTGTGGTACCACATTGCTACGTGATCCAATCCTGAAAAAGCCCAGTATCTAGCCATGAAGTATGAGAAATATGCGAATTTATGAGCCTGATTTGGGCAAATCCTAGACATAACCCAGATCTAACATGCGTTATCCTCTAAAATATTTATCAAGACCAGGTTTAATTGAATGTTTCTGTGTGGTACCACAATACTACGGGATCCAAACCAGAAAAAGCCCAGAATCTGGCCACCGAGTATGAGAAATATGCGAAAGTGCAAGCCTGATCAGGGCAAATCCCAGACCTATCCGAGACCTAACTTCCGTTGTCCTTTAAAATATTGATCGAAACCAGGTTTAATGGACTGTCTCAGTGTGGTACCACATTACTACCTGATCCAATCCAGAAAAAGCCCAGAATCTGGCCATGACTTATGAGAAATATGCGAAAGTACGAGCCTGATGAGAGTAAATCCCAGGCCTAACCTAGACATAACATGTGTTATCCTCTAAAATATTGATAGAAACCAGGTTAAATGGACTGTCTCAGTGTGGCACCACATTACTACAGAATCCAAACTAGAAAAAGCCCAGAATCTGGCCATCAAGTATGAGAAATATGCGAAAGTACGAGCCTGATGAGAGCAAATCCCAGACCTACCCCAGACCTAACATGCGTTATCCTCTAAAATATTTACCAAGACCAGGTTTAATTGAATGCTTCAGTGTGGTACCACATTACTACGTGATCCAAACCAGAAGAAACCCAGGATCTGTTCAACATGTATGTGGAAAATGCGAAATTATGTGCCTGATTAGGGCAAATCCTAGACATTACCCAGATCTAACATGCGTTATCTTCTAAAATATTTATCAAGACCAGGTTTAATCGACTATTTCAGTGTGGTACCACATTACTGCGTGATCCAAACCAGAAAAATACCCAGGATCTGTTCAACAAGTATGTGAAGAACGCGGAAATATGACCCTGGTGAGGGCAAATCCCGGGCCTAACCTAGACCTAACATGCGTTATCCTCAAAAATATTGATCGAAACCAGGTTTAATCGACTGCTTCAGTGTGGTACCACGTTACTACCTGATACAAACCAGAAAAATACCCAGGATCTGTTCAACAAGTATGTGAAGAACGCGAAAATATGACCCTGATGATGGCAATTCCCAGACCTATCGCAGACCTAACTTGCGTTGTCCTCTAAAATATTGATCGAAACCAGGTTAAATGTACTGTTTCAGTGTGGTACCACATTACTACGTGATCCAATCCTGAAAAAGCCCAGTATCTAGCCATGAAGTATGAGAAATATGCGAATTTATGAGCCTGATTTGGGCAAATCCTAGACATAACCCAGATCTAACATGCGTTATCCTCTAAAATATTTATCAAGACCAGGTTTAATTGAATGTTTCAGTGTGGTACCACAATACTACAGGATCCAATCTAGAAAAAGCCCAGAATCCGGCCATGAACCATGAGGAATATGCGAAAGTACGAGCCTGATGAGGGCAAATCCCGGGCCTAACCTAGACCTAACATGCGTTATCCTCAAAAATATTGATCGAAACCAGGTTTAATCGACTGTTTCAGTGTGGTGCCACATTACTACCTGATCCAAACCAGAGAAATACCCAGGATCTGTTCAACAAGTATGTGAAGAACGCGAAAATATGACCCTGATGATGGCAATTCCCAGACCTATCGCAGACCTAACTTGCGTTGTCCTCTAAAATATTGATCGAAACCAGGTTAAATGTACTGTTTCAGTGTGCTACCACATTACTACGTGATCCAATCCTGAAAAAGCCCAGTATCTAGCCATGAAGTATGAGAAATATGCGAATTTATGAGCCTGATTTGGACAAATCCTAGACATAACCCAGATCTAACATGCGTTATCCTCTAAAATATTTATCAAGACCAGGATTAATTGAATGTTTCAGTGTGGTACCACAATACTACGGGATCCAAACCAGAAAAAGCCCAGAATCTGGCCACCGAGTATGAGAAATATGCGAAAGTGCGAGCCTGATCAGGGCAAATCCCAGACCTATCCCAGACCTAACTTGCGTTGTCCTCTAAAATATTTATCGTAACCGGGTTTAATGGACTGTTTCAGTGTGGTACCACATTACTACCTGATCCAATCCAGAAAAAGCCCAGGATCTGTTCAACAAGTATGTGAAGAACGCGGAAATATGACCCTGATGAGGGCAAATCCCGGGCCTAACCTAGACCTAACATTAGTTATCCTCAAATATATTGATCGAAACCAGGTTTAATCGACTGCTTCAGTGTGGTACCACATTACTACCTGATCCAAACCAGAAAAATACCCAGGATCTGTTCAACATGTATGTGGAAAATGCGAAAGTATGTGTCTGATGAGGGCAAATCCCTGGCCTAACCTAGACAGAACATGCGTTATCCTCTAAAATATTGATCGAAACTAGGTTTAATTTACTGTTTCAGTGTGGTACCACATTACTACGTGATCCAATCCTGAAAAAGCCCAGTATCTAGCCATGAAGTATGAGAAATATGCGAATTTATGAGCCTGATGAGAGCAAATCCCAGACCTACCCCAGACCTAACATGCGTTATCCTCTAAAATATTGATCGAAACCAGGTTTAATGGACTGCTTCAGTGTGGTACCACATTACTACCCGATCCAATCCAGAAAAAGCCCAGGATCTGTTCAACAAGTATGTGAAGAACGCGGAAATATGACCCTGATGAGTGCAAATCCCGGGCCTAACCTAGACCTAACATGAGTTATCCTCAAATATATTGATCGAAACCAGGCTTAATGGACTGTTTCAGTGTGCTACCACATTACTACGTGATCCAAACCAGAAAAAACCCAGAATCTGTTCAACATGTATGTGGAAAATGAGAAAGTATGTGTCTGATGATGGCAAATCCCAGGCCTAACCTAGACAGAACATGCGTTATCCTCTAAGATATTGATCGAAACCAGGTTTAATGGACTGTTTCAGTGTGCTACCACATTACTACGTGATCCAATCCTGAAAAAGCCCAGTATCTAGCCATGAAGTATGAGAAATATGCGAATTTATGAGCCTGATTTGGACAAATCCTAGACATAACCCAGATCTAACATGCGTTATCCTCTAAAATATTTATCAAGACCAGGATTAATTGAATGTTTCAGTGTGGTACCACAATACTACGGGATCCAAACCAGAAAAAGCCCAGAATCTGGCCACCGAGTATGAGAAATATGCGAAAGTGCGAGCCTGATCAGGGCAAATCCCAGACCTATCCCAGACCTAACTTGCGTTGTCCTCTAAAATATTTATCGTAACCGGGTTTAATGGACTGTTTCAGTGTGGTACCACATTACTACCTGATCCAATCCAGAAAAAGCCCAGGATCTGTTCAACAAGTATGTGAAGAACGCGGAAATATGACCCTGATTAGGGCAAATCCCGGGCCTAACCTAGACCTAACATTAGTTATCCTCAAATATATTGATCGAAACCAGGTTTAATCGACTGCTTCAGTGTGGTACCACATTACTACCTGATCCAAACCAGAAAAATACCCAGGATCTGTGCAACATGTATGTGGAAAATGCGAAAGTATGTGTCTGATGAGGGCAAATCCCAGGCCTAACCTAGACAGAACATGCGTTATCCTCTAAAATATTGATCGAAACCAGGTTTAATTTACAGTTTCAGTGTGGTACCACATTACTACGTGATCCAATCCTGAAAAAGCCCAGTATCTAGCCATGAAGTATGAGAAATATGCGAATTTATGAGCCTGATTTGGGCAAATCCTAGACATAACCCAGATCTAACATGCGTTATCCTCTAAAATATTTATCAAGACCAGGTTTAATTGAATGTTTCTGTGTGGTACCACAATACTACGGGATCCAAACCAGAAAAAGCCCAGAATCTGGCCACCGAGTATGAGAAATATGCGAAAGTACGAGCCTGATGAGAGCAAATCCCAGACCTACCCCAGACCTAAAATGCGTTATCCTCTAAAATATTGATAGAAACCAGGTTAAATGGACTCTCTCAGTGTGGCACCACATTACTACAGAATCCAAACTAGAGAAAGCCCAGAATCTGGCCATCAAGTATGAGAAATATGCGAAAGTACGAGCCTGATGAGAGCAAATCCCAGGCCTAACCTAGACATAACATGCGTTATCCTCTAAAATATTGATAGTAACCAGGTTAAATGGACTGTCTCAGTGTGGCACCACATTACTACAGAATCCAAACTAGAAAAAGCCCAGAATCTGGCCATCAAGTATGAGAAATATGCGAAAGTGCGAGCCTGATCAGGGCAAATCCCAGACCTATCCGAGACGTAACTTCCGTTGTCCTCTAAAATATTGATCGAAACCAGGTTTAATGGACTGTCTCAGTGTGGTACCATATTACTACCTGATCCAATCCAGAAAAAGCCCAGAATCTGGCCATGAATTATGAGAAATATGCGAAAGTACGAGCCTGATGAGAGCAAATCCCAGACCTTCCCCAGACCTAACATGAGTTATCCTCAAATATATTGATCGAAACCAGGTTTAATGGACTGTTTCAGTGTGCTACCACATTACTACGTGATCGAAACCAGAAAAAACCCAGAATCTGTTCAACATGTATGTGGAAAATGCGAAAGTATGTGTCTGATGAGGGCAAATCCCAGGCCTAACCTAGACAGAACATGCGTTATCCTCTAAGATATTGATCGAAACCAGGTTTAATGGACTGTTTCAGTGTGCTACCACATTACTACGTGATCCAATCCTGAAAAAGCCCAGTATCTAGCCATGAAGTATGAGAAATATGCGAATTTATGAGCCTGATTTGGGCAAATCCTAGACATAACCCAGATCTAACATGCGTTATCCTCTAAAATATTTATCAAGACCAGGTTTAATTGAATGTTTCTGTGTGGTACCACAATACTACGGGATCCAAACCAGAAAAAGCCCAGAATCTGGCCACCGAGTATGAGAAATATGCGAAAGTGCGAGCCTGATCGGGGCAAATCCCAGACCTATCCGAGACCTAACTTCCGTTGTCCTTTAAAATATTGATCGAAACCAGGTTTAATGGACTGTCTCAGTGTGGTACCACATTGCTACCTGATCCAATCCAGAAAAAGCCCAGAATCTGGCCATGAATTATGAGAAATATGCGAAAGTACGAGCCTGATGAGAGTGAATCCCAGGCCTGACCTAGACATAACATGTGTTATCCTCTAAAATATTGATAGAAACCAGGTTAAATGGACTGTCTCAGTGTGGCACCACATTACTACAGAATCCGAACTAGAAAAAGCCCAGAATCTGGCCATCAAGTATGAGAAATATGCGAAACTACGAGCCTGATGAGAGCAAATCCCAGACCTACCCCAGACCTAACATGCGTTATCCCCTAAAATATTTATCAAGACCAGGTTTAATTGAATGTTTCAGTGTGGTACCACATTACTACGTAATCCAAACCAGAAGAAACCCAGGATCTGTTCAACATGTATGTGGAAAATGCGAAATTATGTGCCTGATTAGGGCAAATCCTAGACATTACCCAGATCTAACATGCGTTATCCTCTAAAATATTTATCAAGACCAGGTTTAATTGAATGTTTCAATGTGGTACCACAATACTACGTGATCCAAACCAGAAAAAACCCAGGATCTGTTCAACATGTATGTGGAAAATGCGAAATTATGTGCCTGATTAGGGCAAATCCTAGACCTATCCCAGACCTAACTTGCGTTGTCCTCTAAAATATTGATCGAAACCAGGTTAAATGTACTGTTTCAGTGTGGTACCACGTTACTACGTGATCCAATCCTGAAAAAGCCCAGTATCTAGCCACGAAGTATGAGAAATATGCTAATTTATGTGCCTGATTTGGGCAAATCCTAGACATAACCCAGATCTAACATGCGTTATCCTCTAAAATATTTATTAAGACCAGGTTTAATTGAATGTTTCAGTGTGGTACCACAATACTACGGGATCCAATCTAGAAAAAGCCCAGAATCTGGCCATGAACCATGAGGAATATGCGAAAGTACGAGCCTAATGAGAGCAAATCCCAGACCTAACCATGACCTAACATGCGTTATTCTCTAAAATATTGATCGAAACCAGGTTTAATGGACTGTTTCAGTGTGGTACCACATTACTACGTGATCCAAAACAGAAAAAACCCAGGATCTGTTCAGCAAGTATGTGAAAAACGCGAAACTATGAGCCTGATGAGGGCAAATCCCAGACCTATCCCAGACCCAACATGCGTTATCCTCCAAAACATTTATCAAGACCAGGTTTAATTGAATGTTTCAGTGTGTTACCACATTACTACGTGATCCAAACCACAAAAAACCCAGGATCCGTTCAACAAGTATGTGAAGAATGCGAAAGTATGTGTCTGATGAGGGCAAATCCCAGGCTTAACCAAGATCTAACATGCGTTATCCTCAAAAATATTGATCGAAACCAGGTTTAATGGACTGTTTCAGTGTGCTACCACATTACTACGTGATCCAAACCAGAAAGAACCCAGGATCTGTTCAACAAGTATGTGGAGAATGCGAAAGTATGTGTCTAATGAGGGCAAATCCCAGGCCTAACCTAGACCTAACATGCGTTCCCCTCAAAATTATTTATCAGTACCAGGTTTAATTGAATGTTTCAGTGTGATACCACATTTCTACGTGATTCAAACCAGAAAAAGCCCAGAATCTGGCCACCGAGTATGAGAAATATGCGAAAGTGCGAGCCTGATCAGGGCAAATCCCAGACCTATCCCAGACCTAACTTGCGTTGTCCTCTAAAATATTTATCGTAACCGGGTTTAATGGACTGTTTCAGTGTGGTACCACATTACTACCTGATCCAATCCAGAAAAAGCCCAGGATCTGTTCAACAAGTATGTGAAGAACGCGGAAATATGACCCTGATGAGGGCAAATCCCGGGCCTAACCTAGACCTAACATTAGTTATCCTCAAATATATTGATCGAAACCAGGTTTAATCAACTGCTTCAGTGTGGTACTACATTACTACCTGATCCAAACCAGAAAAATACCCAGGATCTGTGCAACATGTATGTGGAAAATGCGAAAGTATGTGTCTGATGAGGGCAAATCCCAGGCCTAACCTAGACAGAACATGCGTTATCCTCTAAAATATTGATCGAAACCAGGTTTAATTTACTGTTTCAGTGTGGTACCACATTACTACGTGATCCAATCCTGAAAAAGCCCAGTATCTAGCCATGAAGTATGAGAAATATGCGAATTTATGAGCCTGATTTGGGCAAATCCTAGACATAACCCAGATCTAACATGCGTTATCCTCTAAAATATTTATCAAGACCAGGTTTAATTGAATGTTTCTGTGTGGTACCACAATACTACGGGATCCAAACCAGAAAAAGCCCAGAATCTGGCCACCGAGTATGAGAAATATGCGAAAGTGCGAGCCTGATCGGGGCAAATCCCAGACCTATCCGAGACCTAACTTCCGTTGTCCTTTAAAATATTGATCGAAACCAGGTTTAATGGACTGTCTCAGTGTGGTACCACATTGCTACCTGATCCAATCCAGAAAAAGCCCAGAATCTGGCCATGAATTATGAGAAATATGCAAAAGTACGAGCCTGATGAGAGTAAATCCCAGGCCTAACCTAGACATAACATGTGTTATCCTCTAAAATATTGATAGAAACCAGGTTAAATGGACTGTCTCAGTGTGGCACCACATTACTACAGAATCCAAACTAGAAAAAGCCCAGAATCTGGCCATCAAGTATGAGAAATATGCGAAAGTACGAGCCTGATGAGAGCAAATCCCAGACCTACCCCAGACCTAACATGCGTTATCCTCTAAAATATTGATAGAAACCAGGTTAAATGGACTCTCTCAGTGTGGCACCACATTACTACAGAATCCAAACTAGAAAAAGCCCAGAATCTGGCCATCAAGTATGAGAAATATGCGAAAGTACGAGCCTGATGAGAGCAAATCCCAGGCCTAACCTAGACATAACATGCGTTATCCTCTAAAATATTGATAGAAACCAGGTTAAATGGACTGTCTCAGTGTGGCACCACATTACTACAGAATCCAAACTAGAAAAAGCCCAGAATCTGGCCATCAAGTATGAGAAATATGCGAAAGTGCGAGCCTGATCAGGGCAAATCCCAGACCTATCCGAGACGTAACTTCCGTTGTCCTCTAAAATATTGATCGAAACCAGGTTTAATGGACTGTCTCAGTGTGGTACCATATTACTACCTGATCCAATCCAGAAAAAGCCCAGAATCTGGCCATGAATTATGAGAAATATGCGAAAGTACGAGCCTGATGAGAGCAAATCCCAGACCTTCCCCAGACCTAACATGCGTTATCCTCTAAAATATTGATCGAAACCAGGTTTAATGGACTGTTTCAGTGTGGTACCACATTACTACCTGATCCAATCCAGAAAAAGCCCAGGATCTGTTCAACAAGTATGTGAAGAACGCGGAAATATGACCCTGATGAGTGCAAATCCCGGGCCTAACCTAGACCTAACATGAGTTATCCTCAAATATATTGATCGAAACCAGGTTTAATGGACTGTTTCAGTGTGCTGCCACATTACTACGTGATCCAAACCAGAAAAAACCCAGAATCTGTTCAACATGTATGTGGAAAATGCGAAAGTATGTGTCTGATGAGGGCAAATCCCAGGCGTAACCTAGACAGAACATGCGTTATCCTCTAAAATATTGATCGAAACCAGGTTTAATGGACTGTTTCAGTGTGCTACCACATTACTACGTGATCCAATCCTGAAAAAGCCCAGTATCTAGCCATGAAGTATGAGAAATATGCGAATTTATGAGCCTGATTTGGACAAATCCTAGACATAACCCAGATCTAACATGCGTTATCCACTAAAATATTTATCAAGACCAGGATTAATTGAATGTTTCAGTGTGGTACCACAATACTACGGGATCCAAACCAGAAAAAGCCCAGAATCTGGCCACCGAGTATGAGAAATATGCGAAAGTGCGAGCCTGATCAGGGCAAATCCCAGACCTATCCCAGACCTAACTTGCGTTGTCCTCTAAAATATTTATCGTAACCGGGTTTAATGGACTGTTTCAGTGTGGTACCACATTACTACCTGATCCAATCCAGAAAAAGCCCAGGATCTGTTCAACAAGTATGTGAAGAACGCGGAAATATGACCCTGATGAGGGCAAATCCCGGGCCTAACCTAGACCTAACATTAGTTATCCTCAAATATATTGATCGAAACCAGGTTTAATCAACTGCTTCAGTGTGGTACTACATTACTACCTGATCCAAACCAGAAAAATACCCAGGATCTGTGCAACATGTATGTGGAAAATGCGAAAGTATGTGTCTGATGATGGCAAATCCCAGGCCTAACCTAGACAGAACATGCGTTATCCTCTAAAATATTGATCGAAACCAGGTTTAATTTACTGTTTCAGTGTGGTACCACATTACTACGTGATCCAATCCTGAAAAAGCCCAGTATCTAGCCATGAAGTATGAGAAATATGCGAATTTATGAGCCTGATTTGGGCAAATCCTAGACATAACCCAGATCTAACATGCGTTATCCTCTAAAATATTTATCAAGACCAGGTTTAATTGAATGTTTCTGTGTGGTACCACAATACTACGGGATCCAAACCAGAAAAAGCCCAGAATCTGGCCACCGAGTATGAGAAATATGCGAAAGTGCGAGCCTGATCGGGGCAAATCCCAGACCTATCCGAGACCTAACTTCCGTTGTCCTTTAAAATATTGATCGAAACCAGGTTTAATGGACTGTCTCAGTGTGGTACCACATTGCTACCTGATCCAATCCAGAAAAAGCCCAGAATCTGGCCATGAATTATGAGAAATATGCAAAAGTACGAGCCTGATGAGAGTAAATCCCAGGCCTAACCTAGACATAACATGTGTTATCCTCTAAAATATTGATAGAAACCAGGTTAAATGGACTGTCTCAGTGTGGCACCACATTACTACAGAATCCAAACTAGAAAAAGCCCAGAATCTGGCCATCAAGTATGAGAAATATGCGAAAGTACGAGCCTGATGAGAGCAAATCCCAGACCTACCCCAGACCTAACATGCGTTATCCTCTAAAATATTTACCAAGACCAGGTTTAATTGAATGTTTCAGTGTGGTACCACATTACTACGTGATCCAAACCAGAAGAAACCCAGGATCTGTTCAACAAGTATGTGAAGAACGCGAAAATATGACCCTGATGATGGCAATTCCCAGACCTATCGCAGACCTAACTTGCGTTGTCCTCTAAAATATTGATCGAAACCAGGTTAAATGTACTGTCTCAGTGTGGTACCACATTACTACGTGATCCAATCCTGAAAAAGCCCAGTATCTAGCCATGAAGTATGAGAAATATGCGAATTTATGAGCCTGATTTGGGCAAATCCTAGACATAACCCAGATCTAACATGCGCTATCCTCTAAAATATTTATCAAGACCAGGTTTAATTGAATGTTTCAGTGTGGTACCACAATACTGCAGGATCCAATCTAGAAAAAGCCCAGAATCCGGCCATGAACCATGAGGAATATGCGAAAGTACGAGCCTGATGAGGGCAAATCCCGGGCCTAACCTAGACCTAACATGCGTTATCCTCAAAAATATTGATCGAAACCAGGTTTAATCGACTGTTTCAGTGTGGTGCCACATTACTACCTGATCCAAACCAGAAAAATACCCAGGATCTGTTCAACAAGTATGTGAAGAACGCGAAAATATGACCCTGATGAGGGCAAATCCCAGACCTATTCCAGACCTAACTTGCGTTATCCACTAAAATATTGATCGAAACCGGGTTTAATGGACTGTTTCAACGTGGTACCACATTACTACGTGATCCAAACCAGAAGAATACCTAGGATCTGTTCAACAAGTATGTGGAGAATGCGAAAGTATGTGTCTGATGAGGGCAAATCCCAGGCCTAACCAAGATCTAACATGCGTTATCCTCAAAAATATTGATCGAAACTAGGTTTAATTTACTGTTTCAGTGTGGTACCACATTACTACGTGATCCAATCCTGAAAAAGCCCAGTATCTAGCCATGAAGTATGAGAAATATGCGAATTTATGAGCCTGATTTGGGCAAATCCTAGACATAACCCAGATCTAACATGCGTTACCCTCTAAAATATTTATCAAGACCAGGTTTAATTGAATGTTTCAGTGTGGTACCACAATACTACGGGATCCAAACCAGAAAAAGCCCAGAATCTGGCCACCGAGTGCGAGAAATATGCGAAAGTGCGAGCCTGATCAGGGCAAATCCCAGACCTATCCCAGACCTAACTTGCGTTCTCCTCTAAAATATTGATCGAAACCAGGTTTAATGGACTGTTTCAGTGTGGTACCACATTACAACCTGATCCAATCCAGAAAAAGCCCAGGATCTGTTCAACAAGTATGTGAAGAACGCGGAAATATGACCCTGATGAGGGCAAATCCCGGGCCTAACCTAGACCTAACATGAGTTATCCTCAAAGATATTGATCGAAACCAGGTTTAATGGACTGTTTCAGGGTGCTACCACATTACTACGTGATCCAAACCAGAAGAAACCCAGGATCTGTTCAACATGTATGCGGAAAATGCGAAAGTATGTGTCTGATGAGGGCAAATCCCAGGCCTAACCTAGACAGAACATGCGTTATCCTCTAAAATATTGATAGAAACCAGGTTAAATGGACTGATTCAGTGTGCTACCACATTACTACGTGATCCAAACCAGAAAAAGCCCTGGATCTAGCCATCAAGTATGAGTAATATGCGAAAGTATGAGCCTGATGAGGGCAAATCCTAGACCTAACCCAGACCTAACATGCGTTATCCTCTAAAATATTTATCAAGACCAGGTTTAATTGAATGTTTCAGTGTGCTACCACACTACTACGTGATCCAAACCAGAAAAATACCCAGGATCTGTTCAACAAGTATGTGAAGAACGCGAAAATATGACCCTGATGAGGGCAAATCCCAGACCTATCCCAGACCTAACTTGCGTTGTTCTCTAAAATATTGATGGAAACCAGGTTTAATTGACTGCTTCAGTGTGGTACCACATTACTACGAGATCCAATCCAGAAAAGGCCCTGGATCTAGCCATCAAGTATGAGTAGTATGCGAAAGTACGAGCCTGATGAGAGCAAATCTCAGACCTAACCAAGACCGAACAAGCGTTATTCTCTAAAATATTGATCGAAACCAGGTTTAATGGACTGTTTCAGTGAGGTACCACATTACTACCTGATCCAAACCAGAAAAAACCCAGGATCTGTTCAACAAGTATGTGAAGAATGCGAAAGTATGTGTCTGATGAGTGAAAATCCCAGGCCTAACCTAGACCTAACATGCGTTACCCTCAAAAATACTGATCGAAACCAGGTTTAATCGACTGTTTCAGTGTGGTACCACATTACTATGTGATCCAAACCAGAAAAAAACCCAGGATCTGTACAACAAGTATGTGAAGAATGCGAAAGTATGAGCCTGACGAGGACAAATCCCGGACCTATCCCAGACATAACTTGCGTTATCCTCTAAAATATTGATCGAAGCCAGGTTTAATCGACCATTTCAGTGTGTTACCACATTACTACGTGATCCAAACCAGAAAAATACCCAGGATCTGTTCAACAAGTATGTGAAGAACGCGGAAATATGACCCTGTTGAGGGCAAATCTCCGGCCTAACCTAGACCTAATATGAGTTATCCTCAAAAATATTGATCGAAACCAGGTTTAATCGACTGTTTCAGTGTGTTACCACATTACTACAAGATCCAAACCAGAAAAATACCCAGGAATTGTCCAACAAGTATGTGAAGAACGCGAAAATATGACCCTGATGAGGGCAAATCCCAGACCTATACCAGACCTAACTTGCGTTGTCCTCTAAAATATTGATGGAAACCAGGTTTAATTGACTGTTTCAGTGTGGTACCACATTACTACGTGATCCAAACCAGAACAAGCCCTGGATCTAGCCATCAAGTATGAGTAATATGCGAAAGTATGAGCCTGATGAGGGCAAATCCTAGACCTAACCCAGACCTAACATGCGTTATCCTCTAAAATATTTATCAAGACCACGTTTAATTGAATGTTTCAGTGTGGTATCACATTACTACGTGATCCAAACCTGAAAAAACCCAGGATCTGCTCAACAAGTATGTGAAAAACGCGAAACTATGAGCCTGATGAGGGCAAATCCCAGACCTATCCCAGACCCAACATGCGTTATCCTCTAAAACATTTACCAAGACCTGGTTTAATTGAATGTTTCAGTGTGGTACCACATTACTACGTGATCCAAACCACAAAAAACCCAGGATCCGTTCAACAAGTATGTGACGAATGCGAAAGTATGTGTCTGATGAGGGCAAATCCCAGGCCTAACCTAGATCTAACATGCGTTATCCTCAAAAATAATTATCGAAACCAGGTTTAATGGACTGTTTCAGTGTGGAACCACATCACTACGTGATCCAAACCAGAAAAATACCCAGGATCCGTTCAACAAGCATGTGAAGATTGCGAAAGTATGTGTCTGATGAGGGGAAATCCCAGGCCTAACCTAGACATAACATGCGTTATCCTCTAAAATATTGATAGAAACCAGGTTAAATGGACTGATTCAGTGTGCTACCACATTACTACGTGATCCAAACCAGAAAAAGCCCTGGATCTAGCCATCAAGTATGAGTAATATGCGAAAGTATGAGCCTGATGAGGGCAAATCCTAGACCTAACCCAGACCTAACATGCGTTATCCTCTAAAATATTTATCAAGACCAGGTTTAATTGAATGCTTCAGTGTGTTACCATACTACTACGTGATCCAAACCAGAAAAAACCCAGGACCCGTTCAACAAGTATGTGAAGAATGCGAGAGTATGTGTCTGATGAGGGCAAATCACAGGCCTAACCTAGACATAACATGCGTTATCCTCTAAAATATTGATCGAAACCTGGTTTAATGGACTCTTTCAGTGTGGTACCACATTACTGCTGGATCCGAACCAGAAAAAGCACAGAATCTGACCATCAAGTATGAGAAATTTGCGAAAGTACGAGCCTGATGGGAGCAAATCCCAGACCTAACCTAGACCTAACATGAGTTATTCTCAAAAATATTGATCGAAAGCAGGTTTAATCGACAGTTTCAGTGTGGTACCACATTACTACGTGATACAAACCTGAAAAAGCCAGGGATCTGTTCTACAAGTATGTGAAAAATGAGAAAATATGACCCTGATGAGGGCAAATCCCGGGCCTAACCTAGACCTAACATGAGTTATCCTCTAAAATATTGGTCGAAACCAGGTTTAATCGACTATTTCAGTGTGGTACCACATTACTACGTGATCCAAACCAGAAAAATACCCAGGATCTGTTCAACAAGTATGTGAAGAACGCGGAAATATCACCCTGATGAGGGCAAATCCCGGGCCTAACCTAGACCTAACATGAGTTATCCTCTAAAATATTTATCGAAACCAGGTTTAATCGACTGTTTCAGTGTGGTACCACATTACTACCTGATCCAAACCAGAAAAATAACCAGGATCTGTTCAACAAGTATGTGAAGAACGCGAAAATATGACCCTGATGAGGGCAAATCCCAGACCTATACCAGACCTAACTTGCGTTGTCCTCTAAAATATTGATGGAAACCAGGTTTAATTGACTGCTTCAGTGTGGTACCACATTACTACGAGATCCAATCCAGAAAAGGCCCTGGATCTAGCCATCAAGTATGAGTAGTATGCGAAAGTATGAGCCTGATGAGGGCAAATCCTAGACCTAACCCAGACCTAACATGCCTTATCCTCTAAAATATTTATCAAGACCAGGTTTAATTGAATGTTTCAGTGTGGTACCACATTACTGCCTGATCCAAACCTGAAAAAACCCAGGATCTGTTCAACAAGTATGTGGAGAATGCGAAAGTATGTGTCTGATGAGGGCAAATCCCAGGCCTAACCTAGACAGAACATGCGTTATCCTCTAAAATATTGATTGAAACCAGGTTTAATGGACTGTTTCAGTGTGCTACCACATTACTACGTGATCCAAACCAGAAAAATACCCAGGATCTGTTCAACAAGTATGTGAAGAACGCGAAAATATGAACCTGATGAGGGCAAATCCCAGACCTAACCTAGACCTAACATGAGTTATTCTCTAAAATATTGATCGAAACCAGGTTTAATGGACTGTTTCAGTGTGCTGCCACATTACTACGTCATCCAAACCAGAAAAAACCCAGGATCCGTTCAACAAGTATGTGAAGAATGCGAAAGTATGTGTCTGATGAGGGAGAATCCCAGGCCTAACCTAGACCTAAGATGCGTTACCCTCAAAAATATTTATCAGTACCAGGTTTAATTGAATGTTTCAGTGTGGTACCACATTTCTCCGTGATCCAAACCAGAAAGAGCCAGGGATCTGCTCAACAAGTATGTGAAAAATGCGAAAATATGACCCTGATGAGGGCAAATCCCAGACCTATCCCAGACCTAACTTGCGTTATCCTCTAAAATATTGATCGAAACTTGGTTTAATTTACTGTTTCGGAGTGGTACCACATTACTACGTGATCCAATACAGAAAAAGCCCAGGATCTAGCCATGAAGTATGAGAAATATTCGAAATTATGAGCCTGATTAGGGCAAATCCTAGACATAACCCAGATCTAACATGCGTTATCCTCTAAAATATTGATCGAAGCCAGTTTTAATGGACTGTTACGGTGTGGTACCACATTACTACGGGATCCAAACCAGAAGAAGCACAGAATCTGGCCATCAAGTATGAGAAATTTGCGAAAGTACGAGCCTGATGAGAGCAAATCCCAGACCTAACCTAGACCTAACATGAGTTATTCGCTAAAATATTGATCGAAACCAGGTTTAATCGACTATTTCAGTGTGGTACCACATTACTACGTGATCCAAACCAGAAAAATACTCAGGATCTGTTCAACAAGTATGTGAAAAACGCGAAACTATGAGCCTGATGAGGGCAACTCCCAGACCTATCCCAGACCCAACATGCGTTATCCTCTAAAACATTTATCAAGTCCAGGTTTAATTGAATGTTTCAGTGTGGTACCACATTACTACGTGATCCAAACCACAAAAGACCCAGGATCTGTTCAACAAGTATGTGGAAAATGCGAAAGTATGTGTCTGATCAGGGGCAAATCCCAGGCCTAACCTAGGCAGAACATGCGTTATCCTCTAAAATATTGATCGAAACCAGGTTTAATGGACTGTTTCAGTGTGCTACCACACTACTACGCGATCCAAACCAGAAAAAACACATGATCCGTTCAACAAGTATGTGAAGAATGCGAGAGCATGTGTCTGATGAAGGAAAATCCCAGGCCTAACCTAGACCTAACATGAGTTATCCTCAAATATATTTATCGAAACCAGGTTTAATCGACTGTTTCAGTGTGGTACCACATTACTACCTGATCCAAACCAGAAAAATACCCAGGATCTGTTCAACAAGTATGTGAAGAACGCGAAAATATGAACCTGATGGGGGCAAATCCCAGACCTAACCTAGACCTAACATGAGTTATTCTCTAAAATATTGATCGAAACCAGGTTATTGGACTGTTTCAGTGTGCTACCACATTACTACGTGATCCAAACCAGAAAAATACCCAGGATCTGTTCAACAAGTATGTGAAGAACGCGAAAATATGACCCTGATGAGGGTAAATCCCAGACCTATCCCAGACCTAACTTGCGTTATCCTCTAAAATATTGATCGAAACTAGGTTTAATTTACTGTTTCAGAGTGGTACCACATTACTACCTGATCCAAACCAGAAAAATACCCAGGATCTGTTCAACAAGTATGTGAAGAACGCGAAAATATGACCCTGATGAGGGCAAATCCCAGGCCTAACCTAGACCTAACATGAGTTATCCTCAAAAATATTTATCGAAACCAGGTTTAATCGACTGTTTCAGTGTGGTACCACATTACTACGTGATCCAAACCAGAAAAATACCCAGGATCTGTTCAACAAGTATGTGAAGAATGCGAAAATATGACCCTGATGAGGGCAAATCCCAGACCTATACCAGACCTAACATGCGTTGTTCTCTAAAATATTGATGGAAACCAGGTTTAATTGACTGTTTCAGGGTGGTACCACATTACTACGTGATCCAATCCAGAAAAAGCCCTGGATCTAGCCATCAAGTATGAGAAATATGCGAAAGTATGACCCTGATGAGGGCAAATCCTAGACCTAACCCAGACCTAACATGCGTTATCCTCAAAAATATTGATCGAAACTAGGTTTAATTTACTGTTTCAGAGTGGTACCACATTACTACCTGATCCAAACCAGAAAAATACCCAGGATCTGTTCAACAAGTATGTGAAGAACGCGAAAATATGACCCTGATGAGGGCAAATCCCAGGCCTAACCTAGACCTAACATGAGTTATCCTCAAAAATATTTATCGAAACCAGGTTTAATCGACTGTTTCAGTGTGGTACCACATTACTACGTGATCCAAACCAGAAAAATACCCAGGATCTGTTCAACAAGTATGTGAAGAATGCGAAAATATGACCCTGATGAGGGCAAATCCCAGACCTATACCAGACCTAACATGCGTTGTTCTCTAAAATATTGATGGAAACCAGGTTTAATCCACCGTTTCAGTGTGGTACCACATTACTACGTGATCCAATCCAGAAAAAGCCCTGGATCTAGCCATCAAGTATGTGAAAAACGCGAAACTATGAGCCTGATGGGGGCAAATCCCAGACCTATCCCAGACCTAACATGTGTTATCCTTTAAAATACTTATCAAGACCAGGTTTAATTGAATGTTTCAGTGTGGTACCACATTACTACGTGATCCAAACCAGAAAAAACCCAGGATCCGTTCAACAAGTATGTGGAAAATGCGAAAGTATGTGTCTGATGAGGGCAAATCCCAGGCCTAGCCTAGATCTAACATGCGTTATCCTCTAAAATATTGATCGAAACCAGGTTTAATGGACTGTTTCTGTGTGGTACCACATCACTACGTGATCCAAACCAGAAAAATACCCAGGATCCGTTCAACAAGTATGTGAAGAATGCGAGAGTATGTGTCTGATGAGGGAAAATCCGAGGCCTAACCTAGCTCTAACATGCGTTATCCTAAAAAATATTGATCGAAACCAGGTTTAATGGACTGTTTCAGTGTGCTACCACATTACTACGTGATCCAAACCAGAAAAAACCCAGGATCTGTTCAACATGTATGTGGAAAATGCGAAAGTATGTGTCTGATGAGGGCAAATCCCAGGCCTAACCTAGACAGAACATGCGTTATCCTCTAAAATATTGATCGAAACCAGGTTTAATGGTCTGTTTCAGTGTGCTACCACAGTTCTACGTGATCCAAACCAGAAAAATACCCAGGATCTGTTCAACAAGTATGTGAGGAACGCGGAAATATGACCCTGATGAGGGCAAATCCCGGGCCTAACCTAGACCTAACATGCGTTATCCTCAAAAATATTGATCGAAACCAGGTTTAATCGACTGTTTCAGTGTGGTACCACATTTCTACGTGATCCAAACCAGAAAAATACCCAGGATCTGTTCAACAAGTATGTGAAGAACGCGAAAATATTACCCTGATGAGGGCAAATCCCAGACCTATACCAGACCTAACTTGCGTTGTCCTCTAAAACATTTATCAAGACCAGATTTAATTGAATGTTTCAGTGTGGTACCTCATTACTACGTGATCCAAACCCCAAAAAACCCAGGATCCGTTCAACAAGTATGTGAAGAATGCGAAAATATGACCCTGATGAGGGAAAATCCTAGACCTAACCCAGACCTAACATGCGTTATCCTCTAAAATATTTATCAAGACCAGGTTTAATTGAATGTTTCAGTGTGGTACCACATTACTACGTGATCCAAACCTGAAAAAACCCAGGATCTGTTCAACAAGTATGTGAAGAACGCGAAAATATGAACATGATGAGGGCAAATCCCAGATCTAACATAGACCTAACATGAATTATTCTCTTAAATATTGATCGAAACCAGGTTTAATGGTCTGTTTCAGTGTGGTACCACATTACTACGTGATCCAAACCAGAAAAATACCCAGGATCTGTTCAACAAGTATGTGAAGAACGCGAAAATATGAACCTGATGAGGGCAAATCCCAGATCTAACCTAGACCTAACATGAATTATTCTCTATAATATTGATCGAAACCATGTTTAATGGTCTGTTTCAGTGTGGTACCACATTACTACGTGATCCAAACCAGAAAAATACCCAGGATCTGTTCAACAAGTATGTGAAGAACGCGAAAATATGAACCTGATGAGGGCAAATCCCAGACCTAACCTAGACCTAACATGAGTTATCCTCTAAGATATTTATCAAGACCAGGTTTAATTGAAAGTTTCAGTGTGGTACCACAATACTACGGGATCCAAACCAGAAAAAGCCCAGAATCTGGCCACCGAGTATGAGAAATATGCGAAAGTACGAGCCTGATCAGGGCAAATCCCAGACCTATCCCAGACCTAACTTGCGTTGTCCTCTAAAATATTGATCGAAACCAGGTTTAATGGACTGTTTCAGTGTGGTACCACATTAATACCTGACCCAATCCAGAAAAAGCCCAGAATCTGGCCATGAACTATGAGAAATATGCGAAAGTACGAGCCTGATGAGAGCAAATCTCAGACCTAACCAAGATCTAACAAGCGTTATTCTCTAAAATATTGATCGCAACCAGGTTTAATGGACTGTTTCAGTGTGGTACCTCATTACTACGTGATCCAAACCACAAAAAACCCAGGATCCGTTCAACAAGTATGTGAAGAATGCGAAAATATGACCCTGATGAGGGCAAATCCTAGACCTAACCCAGACCTAACATGCGTTATCCTCTAAAATATTTATCAAGACCAGGTTTAATTGAATGTTTCAGTGTGGTATCACATTACTACGTGATCCAAACCTGAAAAAACCCAGGATCTGTTCAACAGGTATGTGAAGAACGCGAAAATATGAACATGATGAGGGCAAATCCCAGATCTAACCTAGACCTAACATGTATTATTCTCTAAAATATTGATCGAAACCAGGTTTAATGGTCAGTTTCAGTGTGCTACTACATTACTACGTGATCCAAACCAGAAAAATACCCAGGATCTGTTCAACAAGTATGTGAAGAACGCGAAAATGTGAACATGATGAGGGCAAATCCCAGATCTAACCTAGACCTAACATGAATTATTCTCTAAAATATTGGTCGAAACCAGGTTTAATGGTCTGTTTCAGTGTGGTACCACATTGCTACGTGATCCAAACCAGAAAAATACCCAGGATCTGTTCAACAAGTATGTGAAGAACGCGAAAATATGAACCTGATGAGGGCAAATCCCAGACCTAACCTTGACCTAACATGAGTTATCCTCTAAAATATTTATTAAGACCAGGTTTAATTGAATGTTTCAGTGTGGTACCACAACACTACGGGATCCAAACCAGAAAAAGCCCAGAATCTGGCCACCGAGTATGAGAAATATGCGAAAGTACGAGCCTGATCAGGGCAAATCCCAGACCTATCCCAGACCTAACTTGCGTTGTCCTCTAAAATATTGATCGAAACCAGGTTTAATGGACTGTTTCAGTGTGGTACCACATTACTACGTGATCCAAACCAGAAAAATACCCAGGATCTGTTCAACAAGTATGTGAAGAACGCGAAAATATGAACCTCATGAGGGCAAATCTCAAACCTAACCAAGATCTAACAAGCGTTATTCTCTAAAATATTGATCGCAACCAGGTTTAATGGACTGTTTCAGTGTGGTACCTCATTACTACGTGATCCAAACCACAAAAAACCCTGGATCCGTTCAATAAGTATGTGAAGAATGCGAAAATATGACCCTGATGAGGGCAAATCCTAGACCTAACCCAGACCTAACATGCGTTATCCTCTAAAATATTTATCAAGACCAGGTTTAATTGAATGTTTCAGTGTGGTACCACATTACTACGTGATCCAAACCTGAAAAAACCCAGGATCTGTTCAACAAGTATGTGAAGAACGCGATAATATGAACATGATGAGGGCAAATCCCAGATCTAACATAGACCTAACATGAATTATTCTCTAAAATATTAATCGAAACCAGGTTTAATGGTCCGTTTCAGGGTGCTACCACATTACTACGTGATCCAAACCAGAAAAATACCCAGGATCTGTTCAACAAGTATGTGAAGAACGCGACAATATGAACATGATGAGGGCAAATCCCAGATCTAACCTAGACCTAACATGAATTATTCTCTAAAATATTGATCGAAACCAGGTTTAATGGTCTGTTTCAGTGTGGTACCACGTTACTACGTGATCCAAACCAGAAAAATACCCAGGATCTGTTCAACAAGTATGTGAAGAACGCGAAAATATGAACCTGATGAGGGCAAATCCCAGAACTAACCTAGACCTAACATGAGTTTTCCTCTAAAATATTTATCAAGACCAGGTTTAATTGAATGTTTCAGTGTGGTACCTCAATACTACGGGATCCAAACAAGAAAAAGCCCAGAATCTGGCCACCGAGTATGAGAAATATGCGAAAGTACGAGCCTGATCAGGACAAATCCCAGACCTATCCCAGACCTAACTTGCGTTGTCCTCTAAAATATTGATCGAAACCAGGTTTAATGGACTGTTTCAGTGTGGTACCACATTACTACGTGATCCAAACCAGAAAAATACCCAGGATCTGTTCAACAAGTATGTGAAGAACGCGTAAGTATAAGTCTGATGAGGGCAAATACCAGGCCTAACCTAGACATAACATGAGTTATCCTCTAAAATATTTATCAAGACCAGGTTTAATTGAATGTTTCAGTGTGGTACCACAATACTACGGGATCCAAACCAGAAAAAGCCCAGAATCTGGCCACCGAGTATGAGAAATATGCGAAAGTACGAGCCTGATCAGGACAAATCCCAGACCTATCCCAGACCTAACTTGCGTTGTCCTCTAAAATATTGATCGAAACCAGGTTTAATGGACTGTTTCAGTGTGGTACCACATTACTACGTGATCCAAACCAGAAAAATACCCAGGATCTGTTCAACAAGTATGTGATGAACGCGAAAATATGAACCTGATGATGGCAAATCCCAGATCTAACCTAGACCTAACATGAATTATTCTCTAAAATATTGATCGAAACCACGTTTAATGGTCTGTTTCAGTGTGGTACCACATTACTACGTGATCCAAACCAGAAAAATACCCAGGATCTGTTCAACAAGTATGTGAAGAACGCGAAAATATGAACCTGATGAGGGCAAATCCCAGACCTATCCCAGACATAACTTGCGTTATCCTCTAAAATATTGATCGAAACCAGGTTTAATGGACTGTTTCAGTGTGGTACCTCATTACTACGTGATCCAAACCACAAAAAACCCAGGATCCGTTCAACAAGTATGTGAAGAATGCGAAAATATGACCCTGATGAGGGCAAATCCTAGACCTAACCCAGACCTAACATGCGTTATCCTCTAAAATATTTATCAAGACCAGGTTTAATTGAATGTTTCAGTGTGGTACCACAATACTACGGAATCCAAACCAGAAAAAGCCCAGAATCTGGCCACCGAGTATGAGAAATATGCGAAAGTACGAGCCTGATCAGGGCAAATCCCAGACCTATCCCAGACCTAACTTGCGTTGTCCTCTAAAATATTGATCGAAACCAGGTTTAATGGACTGTTTCAGTGTGGTACCACATTACTACCTGACCCAATCCAGAAAAAGCCCAGAATCTGGCCATGAACTATGAGAAATATGCGAAAGTACGAGCCTGATGAGAGCAAATCTCAAACCTAACCAAGATCTAACAAGCGTTATTCTCTAAAATATTGATCGCAACCAGGTTTAATGGACTGCTTCAGTGTGGTACCTCATTACTACGTGATCCAAACCACAAAAAACCCAGGATGTAGCCATCAAGTATGAGAAATATACGAGAGTATGAGCCTGCTGAGGGCAAATCCTAGACCTAACATAGACCTAACATGCGTTATCCTCTAAAATATTTATCAAGACCAGGTTTAATTGAGTGTTTCAGTGTGGTACCACATTACTACGTGATCCAAACCTGAAAAAACCCAGGATCTGTTCAACAAGTATGTGAAGAACGCGAAAATATGAACATGATGAGGGCAAATCCCAGATCTAACATAGACCTAACATGAATTATTCTCTAAAATATTGATCGAAACCAGGTTTAATGGTCTGTTTCAGTGTGCTACCACATTACTATGTGATCCAAACCAGAAAAATACCCAGGATCTGTTCAACAAGTATGTGAAGAATGCGAAAATATGACCCTGATGAGGGCAAATCCTAGACCTAACCTAGACCTAACACGAATTATTCTCTAAAATATTGATCGAAACCAGGTTTAATGGACTGTTTCAGTGTGGTACCACATTACTACGTGATCCAATCCAGAAAAAGCCCAGGATGTAGCCATCAAGTATGAGAAATATACGAGAGTATGAGCCTGCTGAGGGCAAATCCTAGACCTAACATAGACCTAACATGCGTTATCCTCTAAAATATTTATCAAGACCAGGTTTAATTGAGTGTTTCAGTGTGGTACCACATTACTACGTGATCCAAACCTGAAAAAACCCAGGATCTGTTCAACAAGTATGTGAAGAACGCGAAAATATGAACATGATGAGGGCAAATCCCAGATCTAACATAGACCTAACATGAATTATTCTCTAAAATATTGATCGAAACCAGGTTTAATGGTCTGTTTCAGTGTGCTACCACATTACTATGTGATCCAAACCAGAAAAATACCCAGGATCTGTTCAACAAGTATGTGAAGAACGCGAAAATATGAACATGATGAGGGCAACTCCCAGATCTAACCTAGACCTAACATGAATTATTCTCTAAAATATTGATCGAAACCAGGTTTAATGGTCTGTTTCAGTGTGGTACCACATTACTACGTGATCCAAACCAGAAAAATACCCAGGATCTGTTCAACAAGTATGTGAAGAACGCGAAAATATGAACCTGATGAGGGCAAATCCCAGACCTAACCTAGACCTAACATGAGTTATCCTCTAAAATATTGATCGAAACCAGGTTTAATGGTCTGTTTCAGTGTGGTACCACATTACTACGTGATCCAAACCAGAAAAATACCCAGGATCTGTTCAACAAGTATGTGAAGAACGCGAAAATATGAACCTGATGAGGGCAAATCCCAGACCTATCCCAGACATAACTTGCGTTATCCTCTAAAATATTGATCGAAGCCAGGTTTAATGGACTGTTTCAGTGTGGTACCTCATTACTACGTGATCCAAACCACAAAAAACCCAGGATCCGTTCAACAAGTATGTGAAGAATGCGAAAATATGACCCTGATGAGGGCAAATCCTAGACCTAACCCAGACCTAACATGCGTTATCCTCTAAAATATTTATCAAGACCAGGTTTAATTGAATGTTTCAGTGTGGTACCACAATACTACGGAATCCAAACCAGAAAAAGCCCAGAATCTGGCCACCGAGTATGAGAAATATGCGAAAGTACGAGCCTGATCAGGGCAAATCCCAGACCTATCCCAGACCTAACTTGCGTTGTCCTCTAAAATATTGATCGAAACCAGGTTTAATGGACTGTTTCAGTGTGGTACCACATTACTACCTGACCCAATCCAGAAAAAGCCCAGAATCTGGCCATGAACTATGAGAAATATGCGAAAGTACGAGCCTGATGAGAGCAAATCTCAAACCTAACCAAGATCTAACAAGCGTTATTCTCTAAAATATTGATCGCAACCAGGTTTAATGGACTGCTTCAGTGTGGTACCTCATTACTACGTGATCCAAACCACAAAAAACCCAGGATGTAGCCATCAAGTATGAGAAATATACGAGAGTATGAGCCTGCTGAGGGCAAATCCTAGACCTAACATAGACCTAACATGCGTTATCCTCTAAAATATTTATCAAGACCAGGTTTAATTGAGTGTTTCAGTGTGGTACCACATTACTACGTGATCCAAACCTGAAAAAACCCAGGATCTGTTCAACAAGTATGTGAAGAACGCGAAAATATGAACATGATGAGGGCAAATCCCAGATCTAACATAGACCTAACATGAATTATTCTCTAAAATATTGATCGAAACCAGGTTTAATGGTCTGTTTCAGTGTGCTACCACATTACTATGTGATCCAAACCAGAAAAATACCCAGGATCTGTTCAACAAGTATGTGAAGAATGCGAAAATATGACCCTGATGAGGGCAAATCCTAGACCTAACCTAGACCTAACACGAATTATTCTCTAAAATATTGATCGAAACCAGGTTTAATGGACTGTTTCAGTGTGGTACCACATTACTACGTGATCCAATCCAGAAAAAGCCCAGGATGTAGCCATCAAGTATGAGAAATATACGAGAGTATGAGCCTGCTGAGGGCAAATCCTAGACCTAACATAGACCTAACATGCGTTATCCTCTAAAATATTTATCAAGACCAGGTTTAATTGAGTGTTTCAGTGTGGTACCACATTACTACGTGATCCAAACCTGAAAAAACCCAGGATCTGTTCAACAAGTATGTGAAGAACGCGAAAATATGAACATGATGAGGGCAAATCCCAGATCTAACATAGACCTAACATGAATTATTCTCTAAAATATTGATCGAAACCAGGTTTAATGGTCTGTTTCAGTGTGCTACCACATTACTATGTGATCCAAACCAGAAAAATACCCAGGATCTGTTCAACAAGTATGTGAAGAACGCGAAAATATGAACATGATGAGGGCAACTCCCAGATCTAACCTAGACCTAACATGAATTATTCTCTAAAATATTGATCGAAACCAGGTTTAATGGTCTGTTTCAGTGTGGTACCACATTACTACGTGATCCAAACCAGAAAAATACCCAGGATCTGTTCAACAAGTATGTGAAGAACGCGAAAATATGAACCTGATGAGGGCAAATCCCAGACCTATCCCAGACATAACTTGCGTTATCCTCTAAAATATTGATCGAAGCCAGGTTTAATGGACTGTTTCAGTGTGGTACCTCATTACTACGTGATCCAAACCACAAAAAACCCAGGATCCGTTCAACAAGTATGTGAAGAATGCGAAAATATGACCCTGATGAGGGCAAATCCTAGACCTAACCCAGACCTAACATGCGTTATCCTCTAAAATATTTATCAAGACCAGGTTTAATTGAATGTTTCAGTGTGGTACCACAATACTACGGAATCCAAACCAGAAAAAGCCCAGAATCTGGCCACCGAGTATGAGAAATATGCGAAAGTACGAGCCTGATCAGGGCAAATCCCAGACCTATCCCAGACCTAACTTGCGTTGTCCTCTAAAATATTGATCGAAACCAGGTTTAATGGACTGTTTCAGTGTGGTACCACATTACTACCTGACCCAATCCAGAAAAAGCCCAGAATCTGGCCATGAACTATGAGAAATATGCGAAAGTACGAGCCTGATGAGAGCAAATCTCAAACCTAACCAAGATCTAACAAGCGTTATTCTCTAAAATATTGATCGCAACCAGGTTTAATGGACTGCTTCAGTGTGGTACCTCATTACTACGTGATCCAAACCACAAAAAACCCAGGATGTAGCCATCAAGTATGAGAAATATACGAGAGTATGAGCCTGCTGAGGGCAAATCCTAGACCTAACATAGACCTAACATGCGTTATCCTCTAAAATATTTATCAAGACCAGGTTTAATTGAGTGTTTCAGTGTGGTACCACATTACTACGTGATCCAAACCTGAAAAAACCCAGGATCTGTTCAACAAGTATGTGAAGAACGCGAAAATATGAACATGATGAGGGCAAATCCCAGATCTAACATAGACCTAACATGAATTATTCTCTAAAATATTGATCGAAACCAGGTTTAATGGTCTGTTTCAGTGTGCTACCACATTACTATGTGATCCAAACCAGAAAAATACCCAGGATCTGTTCAACAAGTATGTGAAGAATGCGAAAATATGACCCTGATGAGGGCAAATCCTAGACCTAACCTAGACCTAACACGAATTATTCTCTAAAATATTGATCGAAACCAGGTTTAATGGACTGTTTCAGTGTGGTACCACATTACTACGTGATCCAATCCAGAAAAAGCCCAGGATGTAGCCATCAAGTATGAGAAATATACGAGAGTATGAGCCTGCTGAGGGCAAATCCTAGACCTAACATAGACCTAACATGCGTTATCCTCTAAAATATTTATCAAGACCAGGTTTAATTGAGTGTTTCAGTGTGGTACCACATTACTACGTGATCCAAACCTGAAAAAACCCAGGATCTGTTCAACAAGTATGTGAAGAACGCGAAAATATGAACATGATGAGGGCAAATCCCAGATCTAACATAGACCTAACATGAATTATTCTCTAAAATATTGATCGAAACCAGGTTTAATGGTCTGTTTCAGTGTGCTACCACATTACTATGTGATCCAAACCAGAAAAATACCCAGGATCTGTTCAACAAGTATGTGAAGAACGCGAAAATATGAACATGATGAGGGCAACTCCCAGATCTAACCTAGACCTAACATGAATTATTCTCTAAAATATTGATCGAAACCAGGTTTAATGGTCTGTTTCAGTGTGGTACCACATTACTACGTGATCCAAACCAGAAAAATACCCAGGATCTGTTCAACAAGTATGTGATGAACGCGAAAATATGAACCTGATGAGGGCAAATCGCAGACCTATCCCAGACATAACTTGCGTTATCCTCTAAAATATTGATCGAAGCCAGGTTTAATGGACTGTTTCAGTGTGGTACCTCATTACTACGTGATCCAAACCACAAAAAACCCAGGATCCGTTCAACAAGTATGTGAAGAATGCGAAAATATGACCCTGATGAGGGCAAATCCTAGACCTAACCCAGACCTAACATGCGTTATCCTCTAAAATATTTATCAAGACCAGGTTTAATTGAATGTTTCAGTGTGGTACCACAATACTACGGAATCCAAACCAGAAAAAGCCCAGAATCTGGCCACCGAGTATGAGAAATATGCGAAAGTACGAGCCTGATCAGGGCAAATCCCAGACCTATCCCAGACCTAACTTGCGTTGTCCTCTAAAATATTGATCGAAACCAGGTTTAATGGACTGTTTCAGTGTGGTACCACATTACTACCTGACCCAATCCAGAAAAAGCCCAGAATCTGGCCATGAACTATGAGAAATATGCGAAAGTACGAGCCTGATGAGAGCAAATCTCAAACCTAACCAAGATCTAACAAGCGTTATTCTCTAAAATATTGATCGCAACCAGGTTTAATGGACTGCTTCAGTGTGGTACCTCATTACTACGTGATCCAAACCACAAAAAACCCAGGATGTAGCCATCAAGTATGAGAAATATACGAGAGTATGAGCCTGCTGAGGGCAAATCCTAGACCTAACATAGACCTAACATGCGTTATCCTCTAAAATATTTATCAAGACCAGGTTTAATTGAGTGTTTCAGTGTGGTACCACATTACTACGTGATCCAAACCTGAAAAAACCCAGGATCTGTTCAACAAGTATGTGAAGAACGCGAAAATATGAACATGATGAGGGCAAATCCCAGATCTAACATAGACCTAACATGAATTATTCTCTAAAATATTGATCGAAACCAGGTTTAATGGTCTGTTTCAGTGTGCTACCACATTACTATGTGATCCAAACCAGAAAAATACCCAGGATCTGTTCAACAAGTATGTGAAGAATGCGAAAATATGACCCTGATGAGGGCAAATCCTAGACCTAACCTAGACCTAACACGAATTATTCTCTAAAATATTGATCGAAACCAGGTTTAATGGACTGTTTCAGTGTGGTACCACATTACTACGTGATCCAATCCAGAAAAAGCCCAGGATGTAGCCATCAAGTATGAGAAATATACGAGAGTATGAGCCTGCTGAGGGCAAATCCTAGACCTAACATAGACCTAACATGCGTTATCCTCTAAAATATTTATCAAGACCAGGTTTAATTGAGTGTTTCAGTGTGGTACCACATTACTACGTGATCCAAACCTGAAAAAACCCAGGATCTGTTCAACAAGTATGTGAAGAACGCGAAAATATGAACATGATGAGGGCAAATCCCAGATCTAACATAGACCTAACATGAATTATTCTCTAAAATATTGATCGAAACCAGGTTTAATGGTCTGTTTCAGTGTGCTACCACATTACTATGTGATCCAAACCAGAAAAATACCCAGGATCTGTTCAACAAGTATGTGAAGAACGCGAAAATATGAACATGATGAGGGCAACTCCCAGATCTAACCTAGACCTAACATGAATTATTCTCTAAAATATTGATCGAAACCAGGTTTAATGGTCTGTTTCAGTGTGGTACCACATTACTACGTGATCCAAACCAGAAAAATACCCAGGATCTGTTCAACAAGTATGTGAAGAACGCGAAAATATGAACCTGATGAGGGCAAATCCCAGACCTAACCTAGACCTAACATGAGTTATCCTCTAAAATATTGATCGAAACCAGGTTTAATGGACTGTTTCAGTGCGGTACCACATTACTACGTGATCCAATCCAGAAAAAGCCCAGGATGTAGCCATCAAGTATGAGAAATATGCGAATGTATGAGCCTGCTGAGGGCAAATCCTAGACCAAACATAGACCTAACATGCGTTATCCTCTAAAATATTTATCAAGACCAGGTTTAATTGACTGTTTCAGTGTGGCATCACATTACTACGTGATCCAAACCAGATAAAGCCCAGAATCTGGCCATCAACTATGAGAAATATGCAAAAATACGAGCCTGATGTGAGCAAATCCCAGACCTAACCTAGACCTAACATTCGTTATTCTCTAAAATATTGATCGAAACCAGGTTTAATGGACTGTTTCAGTGTGGTACCACAATACTACGTCATCCAAACTAGAAAAAACCCAGGATCTGTTCAACAAGTATGTGGAGAATACGAAAATACGAGCCTGATGTGAGCAAATTCCAGACCTAACCAAGACCTAACATTCGTTATTCTCTAAAATATTGATCGAAACCAGGTTTAATGGACTGTTTCAGTGTGGTACCACATTACTACGTGATCCAAACCAAAAAAAACCCAGGATCCGTTCAACAAGTATGTGAAGAATGCGAAAGTATGACCCTGATGAGGGCAAACCCCAGAACTAACCTAGACCTAACATGCGTTACCCTCAAACATATTGATCGGCACCAGGTTTAATCGACAGTTTCAGTGTGGTAATACATTACTACGTGATCCAAACCAGAAAAAGCCCAGAATCTGGCCATCAACTATGAGAAATATGCGAAAATACGAGCCTGATGTGAGCAAATCCCAGACCTAACCAAGACCTAACATTCGTTATTCTCTAAAACATTGATCGAAACCAGGTTTAATCGACTGTTTCAGTGTGGTACCACATTACTACGTGATCCAAACCAGAAAAAACCCAGGATCTGTTCAACAAGTATGTGGAGAATGCGAAAGTATATGTCTGATGAGAGAAAATCCCAGGCATAACCTAGATCAAACATGCGTTACCCTCAAAAATATTGATCGAATCCAGGTTTAATCGACTGTTTCAGTGTGGTACCACATTACTACCTGATCAAAACCAGAAAAATACCAAGGATCTGTTCAACAAGTATGTGAAGAACGCGAAAATATGAGCCTGACGAGGGCAAATCCCAGACCTATCCCAGACATAACTTGCGTTAACATCTAAAATATTGATCGAAATCACGTTTAATGGACTGTTTCAGTGTGGTACCACATTACTACGTGATCCAAACCAGAAAAAACCCAGGATCCGTTCAACAAGTATGTGGAGAATGCGAAAGTATGAGTCTGATGAGTGATAATCCCAGACCTAACCTAGACCTAACATTCGTTATTCTCTAAAATATTGATCGAAACCAGGTTTAATGGACTGTTTCAGTGTGGTACCACAATACTACGTGATCCAAACTAGAAAAAACCCAGGATCTGTTCAACAAGTATGTGGAGAATACGAAAATATGACCCTGATACGGGCAAATCCCAGGACTAACCTATACATAACATGCGTTATCCTCTAAGATATTGATCGAAACCAGGTTGAGTGGATTGTTTCAGTGTGGTACCACATTACTACGGGATCCAAACCTGAAAAAACCCAGGATCTGTTCTACAAGTATGTAAGAAACGCGAAACTATGAGCCTGACGAGGGCAAATCCCAGACCTATCCCAGACATAACTTGCGTTAACATCTAAAATATTGATCGAAATCACGTTTAATGGACTGTTTCAGTGTGGTACCACATTACTACGTGATCCAAAACCAGAAAAAGCATGGCATCCGTTCTACAAGTATGTGAAAAATGCGAAAATATCACCCTGATGAGGGCAAATCCCACACCTATCCCAGACCTAACTTGCGTTATCCTCTAAAATATTGATCGAAACCAGGTTTAATGGACTGTTTCAGTGTGGTACCACAATACTACGTGATCCAAACTAGAAAAAACCCAGGATCTGTTCAACAAGTATGTGGAGAATACGAAAATATGACCCTGATACGGGCAAATCCCAGGACTAACCTAGACATAACATGCGTTATCCTCTAAAATATTAATCGAAACCAGGTTTAATGGACTGTTTCAGTGTGGTACCACATTACTACGGGATCCAAACCAGAAAAAACCCGGGACCTGATCAACAAGTATGTGAAAAATGCGAAAGTATGTGTCTGATGAGGGCAAATCCCAGACCTATCCCAGACCTAACATGCGTTATCCTATAAAATATTGATCGAAACCAGGTTTAATGGACTGCTTCAGTGTGGTACCACATTACTACGTGATCCAAACCAGAAAAGACCCAGGATCTGTTCAACAAGTATGTGGAGAATACGAAAATATGACCCTGATACGGGCAAATCCCAGGACTAACCTAGACATAACATGCGTTATCCTCTAAAATATTGATCGAAACCAGGTTTAATGGACTGTTTCAGTGTGGTACCACATTACTACGGGATCCAAACCAGAAAAAACCCAGGATCCGTTCAACAAGTATGTGGAGAATGCGAAAGTATGTGTCTCATGCGGGAGAATCCCAGGCCTAACCTAGACCTAACATGCGTTATCCTCAAAAATATTGATCGACACCAGGTTTAATCGACTGTTTCAGTGTGGTACCACATTACTACGTGATCCAAACCAGAAAAAACCCAGGATCCTTTCAACAAGTATGTGAAGAATGCGAAAGTATGACCCTGATGAGGGCAAACCCCAGAACTAACCTAGACCTAACATGCGTTACCCTCAAACATATTGATCGACACCAGGTTTAATCGACAGTTTCAGTGTGGTAATACATTACTACGTGATCCAAACCAGAAAAAGCCCAGAATCTGGCCATCAACTATGAGAAATATGCGAAAATACGAGCCTGATGTGAGCAAATCCCAGACCTAACCAAGACCTAACATTCGTTATTCTCTAAAACATTGATCGAAACCAGGTTTAATCGACTGTTTCAGTGTGGTACCACATTACTACGTGATCCAAACCAGAAAAAACCCAGGATCTGTTCAACAAGTATGTGGAGAATGCGAAAGTATATGTCTGATGAGAGAAAATCCCAGGCCTAACCTAGATCAAACATGCGTTACCCTCAAACATATTGATCGAATCCAGGTTTAATCGACTGTTTCAGTGTGGTACCACATTACTACCTGATCAAAACCAGAAAAATACCAAGGATCTGTTCAACAAGTATGTGAAGAACGCGAAAATATGAGCCTGACGAGGGCAAATCCCAGACCTATCCCAGACATAACTTACGTTAACATCTAAAATATTGATCGAAATCACGTTTAATGGACTGTTTCAGTGTGGTACCACATTACTACGTGATCCAAACCAGAAAAAACCCAGGATCCTTTCAACAAGTATGTGAAGAATGCGAAAGTATGACCCTGATGAGGGCAAACCCCAGAACTAACCTAGACCTAACATGCGTTACCCTCAAACATATTGATCGACACCAGGTTTAATCGACAGTTTCAGTGTGGTAATACATTACTACGTGATCCAAACCAGATAAAGCCCAGAATCTGGCCATCAACTATGAGAAATATGCGAAAATTCGAGCCTGATGTGAGCAAATCCCAGACCTAACCAAGACCTAACATGCGTTATTCTCTAAAATATTGATCGAAACCTGGTTTAATGGACTGTTTCAGTGTGGTACCACAATACTACGTGATCCAAACTAGAAAAAACCCAGGATCTGTTCAACAAGTATGTGGAGAATGCGAAAATATGACCCTGATACGGGCAAATCCCAGGACTAACCTAGACATAACATGCGTTATCCTCTAAAATATTGATCGAAACCAGGTTTAGTGGACTGTTTCGGTGTGGTACCACATTACTACGGGATCCAAACCAGAAAAAACCCAGGATCTGATCAACAAGTATATGAAAAATGCGAAACTATGAGCCTGACGAGGGCAAATCCCAGACCCATCCCAGACATAACTTGCGTTAACATCTAAAATATTGATCGAAATCACGTTTAATGGACTGTTTCCGTGTGGTACCACATTACTACGTGATCCAAAACCAGAAAAAGCATGGGATCCGTTATACAAGTATGTGAAAAATGCGAAAATATGACCCTGATGAGGGCAAATCCCACACCTATCCCAGACCTAACTTGCGTTATCCTCTAAAATATTGATCGAAACCAGGTTTAATGGACTGTTTTTAGTGTGGTACCACATTACTGCGTGATCCAAACCAGAAAAAACCCAGGATCTGTTCAACAAAAATGTGAAAAACGCGAAAGTATGAGCCTGATGAGGGCAAATCCCCAGATCTATCCCAGACATACCTTGCGTTATCCTCTAAAATATTGATCGAAACCAGGTTTAATCGACTGTTTCAGTGTGGTACCACATTACTACCTGATCCAATCCGGAGAAACCCCAGGATCTGTTCAACAAGTATGTGACAAACGCGAAAGTATGAGCCTGATGAGGGCAAGTCCCAGACCTGTCCCAGACATAACTTGCGTTATCCGCTAAAATATTGATCGAAACCAGGTTTAATCGACTGTTTCAGTGTGGTACCACATTACTACGTGATCCAAACCAGAAAGGGCCCAGAATCTGGCCATCAAGTATGAGAAATATGCGAAAGTACGAGTCTGATGAGAGCAAATCCCAGACCTATCCAAGACCAAACATGCGTTATCCTATAAAATATTGATCGACACCAGGTTCAATCGACTGTTTCGGTGTGGTACCACATTACTACGTGATCCAAACCAGAAAAAACCCAGGATCCGTTCAACAAGTATGTGTCTCATGAGGGAAAATCCCAGGCCTAACCAAGACCTAACATGCGTCATCCTCAAAAATATTGATCGACACCAGGTTTAATCGACTGCTTCAGTGTGGTATCACATTACTACGTGATCCGATCCAGAAAAAGCCCAGTATCTAGCCATGAAGTATGAGAAATATGCGATATTATGGGCCTGATTAGGGCAAATCCTAGACGTAACCCAGAACTAACACGCGTTATCCTCAAAAATATTGATCGAAACCAGGTTTAATCACCTGTTTCAGTGTGGTACCACATTACTGCGTGATCCAAACCAGAAAAAACCCAGGATCTGTTCAACAAGTATGTGAAAAATGCGAAAGTATGATCCTGATGTGGGCAAATCCCAGGCCTACCCCAGACCTAACTTGCGTTATCCTCTAAAATATTGATCGAAACCAGGTTTAATCGACTGTTTCAGTGTGGTACCACATTACTACCTGATCCAAACCAGAAAAAACCCAGGATCTGTTCAACAAGTATGTGACAAACGCGAAAGTATGAGCCTGATGAGGGCAAATCCCCAGATCTATCCCAGACATACCTTGCGTTATCCTCTAAAATATTGATCGAAACCAGGTTTAATCGACTGTTTCAGTGTGGTGCCACATTACTACCTGATCCAATCCAGAAAAAACCCAGGATCTGTTCAACAAGTATGTGAAGAATGCGAAAGTATGAGTCTGATGAGGGCAAATCCCAGGCCTAACCTAGACATAATATGCGTTATCCTCTAAAATATTGATCGAAACCTGGTTTAATGGACTGTTTGAGTGTGGTACCACATTACTCCGTGATCCAAACCAGAAAAAACCCAGGATCTGTTCAACAAGTATGTGAAAAATGCGAAAATATGACCCTGATGAGGGCAAATCCCACACCTATCCCAGACCTAACTTGCGTTATCCTCTAAAATATTGATCGAAACCAGGTTTAATGGACTGTTTCAGTGTGGTACCACATTACTGCGTGATCCAAACCAGAAAAACCCAGGATCTGTTCAACAAGAATGTGAAAAACGCGAAAGTATGAGCCTGATGAGGGCAAATCCCCAGATCTATCACAGACATACCTTGCGTTATCCTCTAAAATATTGATCGAAACCAGGTTTAATCGACTGTTTCAGTGTGGTACCACATTACTACCTGATCCAATCCAGAGAAAACCCAGGATCTGTTCAACAAGTATGTGACAAACGCGAAAGTATGAGCCTGATGAGGGCAAGTCCCAGACCTATCCCAGACATAACTTGCGTTATCCGCTAAAATATTGATCGAAACCAGGTTTAATCGACTGTTTCAGTGTGGTACCACATTACTACGTGATCCAAACCAGAAAGGGCCCAGAATCTGGCCATCAAGTATGAGAAATATGCGAAAGTACGAGTCTGATGAGAGCAAATCCCAGACCTATCCAAGACCAAACATGCGTTATCCTATAAAATATTCATCGACACCAGGTTCAATCGACTGTTTCGGTGTGGTACCACATTACTACGTGATCCAAACCAGAAAAAACCCAGGATCCGTTCAACAAGTATGTGTCTCATGAGGGAAAATCCCAGGCCTAACCAAGACCTAACATGCGTCATCCTCAAAAATATTGATCGACACCAGGTTTAATCGACTGCTTCAGTGTGGTATCACATTACTACGTGATCCGATCCAGAAAAAGCCCAGTATCTAGCCATGAAGTATGAGAAATATGCGATATTATGGGCCTGATTAGGGCAAATCCTAGACGTAACCCAGACCTAACACGCGTTATCCTCAAAAATATTGATCGAAAACAGGTTTAATCGACTGTTTCAGTGTGGTACCACATTACTGCGTGATCCAAACCAGAAAAAACCCAGGATCTGTTCAACAAGTATGTGAAAAACGCGAAAGTATGAGCCTGATGAGGGCAAATCCCAGACCTATCCCAGACATAACTTGCGTTATCCTCTAAAATATAGATCGAAACCAGGTTTAATCGACTGTTTCATTGTGGTACCACATTACTACCTGATCCAATCCAGAAAAAACCCAGGATCTGTTCAACAAGTATGTGAAGAATGCGAAAGTATGAGTCTGATGAGGGCAAATCCCAGGCCTAACCTAGACATAATATGCGTTATCCTCTAAAATATTGATCGAAACCTGGTTTAATGGACTGTTTGAGTGTGGTACCACATTACTCCGTGATCCAAACCAGAAAAAACCCAGGATCTGTTCAACAAGTATGTGAAAAATGCGAAAGTATGAGCCTGATGAGGGCAAATCCCAGACCTATCCCAGACCTAACATGCGCTATCCTATAAAATATTGATCGAAACCAGGTTTAATGGACTGTTTCAGTGTGGTACCACATTACAACGTGATCCATACCAGAAAAAACCCAGGGGATCTGTTCAACAAGTATGTGAAAAACGCGAAATTATGAGCCTGATGAGGGCAAATCCCAGACCTATCCTAGACATAACTTGCGTTATCCTCTAAAATATGGATCGAAACCAGGTTTAATCGACTGTTTCAGTGTGGTACCACATTACTACGTGATCCAAACCTGAAAAAGCCAGGGATCTGTTCTACAAGTATGTGAAAAATGCGAAAATATGTCCCTGATGAGGGCAAATCCCACACCTATCCCAGACCAAACTTGCGTTATCCTCTAAAATATTGATCGAAACCAGGTTTAATTTTGTGTTTCAGTGTGGTACCACAATACTACGTGATCCAATCCAGACAAAGCCCAGGATCTAGCCATGAAGTATGAGAAGTATGCGAAATTATGAGCCTGATGATGGCAAATCCTAGACCTTACCCAGACCTAACATGCGTTATCCTCTAAAATAAATATCAAGACCAGGTTTAATTGAATGTTTCAGTCTGGTACCACATTACTACGCGATCCAAACCAGAAAAAACCCAGGATCCGTTCAACAAGTATGTGAAGAATGCGAAAGTATGAGTCTGATGAGTGATAATCCCAGGCCTAACCTAGACCTAACATGCGTTATCCTCAAAATTATTGATCGAGACCAGGTTTAATCGACTGTTTCAGTGTGGTACCACATTACTACGTGATCCAAACCAGAAAAAAACCCAGGATCTGTTTAACAAGTATGTGAAGTATGCGTAAGTATGAGTCTGATGAGGGCAAATCCCAGACCTATCCCAGACCTAACTTGCGTTGTCCTCTAAAATATTGATCGAAACCACGTTTAATTGACTGTTTTAGTGTGGTACCACTTTACTACGTGGTCCAAAGCAGAAAAAACCCTCGATTAGGTCAACATGTATATTAAAACTGCGAAAGTATGACACTGATGAGGGCAAATCCCAGGCCTAACCTAGACCTAACATGCGTTGTCCTCTAAAATATTGATTGAAACCAGGTTTAATTGACTGTTTCAGTGTGGTACCACATTACTACATGATCCAATCCAGTAATAGCCCAGGATCTAGCCATGAAGTATTAGAAATATGCCAAAGTATGAGCCTGATGAGAGCAAATTCCAGACCTAACCTAGACCTAACATGCGTTATCCTCAAAAATATTGATCGAAACCAGGTTTAATGGACTGTTTCAGTGTGGTACCACATTACTACGTGATCCAATCCAGAAATAGCCCAGGATCTAGCCATGAAGTATTAGAAATATGCCAAAGTATGAGCCTGATAAGGGCAAATCCCAGACCTATCCCAGACCTAACATGCGCTATCCTATAAAATATTGATCGAAACCAGGTTTAATGGACTGTTTCAGTGTGGTACCACATTACTACGTGATCCAATCCAGAAATAGCCCAGGATCTAGCCATGAAGTATTAGAAATATGCCAAAGTATGAGCCTGATAAGGGCAAATCCCAGACCTATCCCAGACCTAACATGCGCTATCCTATAAAATATTGATCGAAACCAGGTTTAATGGACTGTTTCAGTGTGGTACCACATTACTACGTGATCCAATCCAGACAAAGCCCAGGATATAGCCATGAAGTATGAGAAATATGCGAAATTATGAGCCTGATTAGGGCAAATCCCAGGCCTAACCTAGACATAACATGCGTTATCCTCTAAAATATTTATCAAGACCAGGTTTAATTGACTGTTTCAGTGTGGCATCACATTACTGCGTGATCCAAACCTGTGGAAGCCCAGGATCTGGCCAACAAGAATGAGAAATATGCGAAAGTATGAGCCTGATGAGAGCAAATCCCAGACCTAACCTAGACGTAACATGCGTTGTCCTCTAAAATGTTTATCGAAACCAGGTTTAATTGACTGTTTTAGTGTGGTACCACTTCACTACGTGATCCAAAGCAGAAAAAACCCTCGATCAGGTAAACATGTATGTTAAAACTGTGAAAGTATGACCCTGATGAGGGCAAATCCCAGGCCTAACCTAGACCTAACATGCGTTGTCCTCTAAAATATTGATGGAAACCAGGTTTAATTGACTCTTTCAGTGTTGTACTACATTACAACGTGGTGCACTCCAGAAAAAGCCCTGGATCTAGCCATCAACTATGAGAAATATGCGAAAGAATGAGCCTGATAAGGGCAAATCCCAGGCCTATCCCAGACCTAACATGCGCTATCCTATAAAATATTGATCGAAACCAGGTTTAATGGACTGTTTCAGTGTGGTACCACATTACTACGCGATGCAAACCAGAAAAAACCCAGGATCTGTTCAACAAGTATGTGAAAAACGCGAAAGTATGAGCATGATGTGGGCAAATCCCAGACCTATCCCAGACATAGCTTGCGTTATCCTCTAAAATATTGATCGAAACCAGGTTTAATCGACTGTTTCAGTGTGGTACCACATTACTACGTGATCCAAACCAGAAAAAAACCCAGGATCTGTTTCACAAGTATGTGAAGTATGCGTAAGTATGAGTCTGATGAGGGCAAATCCCAGACCTATCCCAGACCTAACTTGCGTTGTCCTCTAAAATATTGATCGAAACCAGGTTTAATTGACTGTTTTAGTGTGGTACCACTTTACTACGTGATCCAAAGCAGAAAAAACCCTCGATTTGGTCAACATGTATATTAAAACTGCGAAAGTATGACACTGATGAGGGCAAATCCCAGGCCTAACCTAGACCTAACATGCGTTGTCCTCTAAAATATTGATTGAAACCAGGTTTAATTGACTGTGTCAGTGTGGTACCACTTTACTACGTGACCCAAAGCAGAAAAAACCCTCGATCAGGTCAACATGTATGTTAAAACTGTGAAAGTATGACCCTGATGAGGGCAAATCCCAGGCCTAACCTAGACCTAACATGCGTTGTGCTCTAAAATATTGATGGAAACCAGGTTTAATTGACTCTTTCAGTGTTGTACTACATTACTACGTGGTGCACTCCAGAAAAAGCCCTGGATCTAGCCATCAAGTATGAGAAATATGCGAAAGAATGAGCCTGATAAGGGCAAATCCCAGACCTATCCCAGACCTAACATGCGTTATCCTATAAAATATTGATCGAAACCAGGTTTAATTGACTGTTTCAGTGTGGTACCACATTACTACGCGATCCAAACCAGAAAAAACCCAGGATTTGTTCAACAAGTATGTGAAAAACGCGAAAGTATGAGCATGATTAGGGCAAATCCCAGACCTATCCCAGACATAACTTGCGTTATCCTCTAAAATATTGATCGAAACCAGGTTTAATCGACTGTTTCGGTGTGGTACCACATTACTACCTGATCCAATCCAGAAAAAACCTAGGATCTTTTCAACAAGTATGTGACAAACGCGAAAGTATGAGCCTGATGAGGGCAAATGCCAGACCTATCCCGGACATAGCTTGCGTTATCCTCTAAAATATTGATCGAAACCAGGTTTAATCGACTGTTTCAGTGTGGTACCACATTACTACGTGATCCAAACCAGAAAAGGCCCAGAATCTGGCCATCAAGTATGAGAAATATGCGAAAGTACGAGTCTGATGAGAGCAAATCCCAGACCTATCCCAGACCAAACATGCGTTATCCTATAAAATATTGTTCGAAACCAGGTTTAATGGATTGCTTCAGTGTGGTACCACATTACTACGTGATACAAACCTGAAAAAGCCAGGGATCTGTTCTACAAGTATGTGAAAAATGCGAAAATATGAGCCTGATGATGGCAAATCCTAGACCTTACCCAGATCTAACATGCGTTATCCTCTAAAATATATATCAAGACCAGGTTTAATTGAATGTTTCAGTCTGGTACCACATTACTTCGTGATCCAAACCAGAAAAAACCCAGGATCCGTTCAACAAGTATGTGAAGAATGCGAAAGTATGAGTCTGATGAGTGATAATCCCAGGCCTAACCTAGACCTAACATGCGTTATCCTCAAAAATATTGAGCGAAACCAGGTTTAATGGACTGTTTCAGTGTGGTACCACATTACTACGTGATCCAATCCAGAAATAGCCCAGGATCTAGCCATGAAGTATTAGAAATATGCCAAAGTATGAGCCTGATGAGGGCAAATCCCAGACCTATCCCAAACATAACTTGCGTTATCCTCTAAAATATGGATCGAAACCAGGTTTAATCGACTGTTTCAGTGTGGTACCACATTACTACGTGATCCAAACCTGAAAACGCCAGGGATCTGTTCTACAAGTATGTGAAAAATGCGAAAATATGTCCCTGATGAGGGCAAATCCCACACCTATCCCAGACCAAACTTGCGTTATCCTCTAAAATATTGATCGAAACCAGGTTTAATTTTGTGTTTCAGTGTGGTACCACAATACTACGTGATCCAATCCAGACAAAGCCCAGGATCTAGCCATGAAGTATGAGAAGTATGCGAAATTATGAGCCTGATGATGGCAAATCCTAGACCTTACCCAGACCTAACATGCGTTATCCTCTAAAATAAATATCAAGACCAGGTTTAATTGAATGTTTCAGTCTGGTACCACATTACTACGCGATCCAAACCAGAAAAAACCCAGGATCCGTTCAACAAGTATGTGAAGAATGCGAAAGTATGAGTCTGATGAGTGATAATCCCAGGCCTAACCTAGACCTAACATGCGTTATCCTCAAAATTATTGATCGAGACAAGGTTTAATCGACTGTTTCAGTGTGGTACCACATTACAACGTGATCCAAACCAGAAAAAAACCCAGGATCTGTTTAACAAGTATGTGAAGTATGCGTAAGTATGAGTCTGATGAGGGCAAATCCCAGACCTATCCCAGACCTAACTTGCGTTGTCCTCTAAAATATTGATCGAAACCACGTTTAATTGACTGTTTTAGTGTGGTACCACTTTACTACGTGGTCCAAAGCAGAAAAAACCCTCGATTAGGTCAACATGTATATTAAAACTGCGAAAGTATGACACTGATGAGGGCAAATCCCAGGCCTAACCTAGACCTAACATGCGTTGTCCTCTAAAATATTGATTCAAACCAGGTTTAATGGACTGTTTCAGTGTGGTACCACATTACTACGTGATCCAATCCAGTAATAGCCCAGGATCTAGCCATGAAGTATTAGAAATATGCCAAAGTATGAGCCTGATGAGAGCAAATTCCAGACCTAACCTAGACCTAACATGCGTTATCCTCAAAAATATTGATCGAAACCAGGTTTAATGGACTGTTTCAGTGTGGTACCACATTACTACGTGATCCAATCCAGAAATAGCCCAGGATCTAGCCATGAAGTATTAGAAATATGCCAAAGTATGAGCCTGATAAGGGCAAATCCCAGACCTATCCCAGACCTAACATGCGCTATCCTATAAAATATTGATCGAAACCAGGTTTAATGGACTGTTTCAGTGTGGTACCACATTACTACGTGATCCAATCCAGAAATAGCCCAGGATCTAGCCATGAAGTATTAGAAATATGCCAAAGTATGAGCCTGATAAGGGCAAATCCCAGACCTATCCCAGACCTAACATGCGCTATCCTATAAAATATTGATCGAAACCAGGTTTAATGGACTGTTTCAGTGTGGTACCACATTACTACGTGATCCAATCCAGACAAAGCCCAGGATATAGCCATGAAGTATGAGAAATATGCGAAATTATGAGCCTGATTAGGGCAAATCCCAGGCCTAACCTAGACATAACATGCGTTATCCTCTAAAATATTTATCAAGACCAGGTTTAATTGACTGTTTCAGTGTGGCATCACATTACTGCGTGATCCAAACCTGTGGAAGCCCAGGATCTGGCCAACAAGAATGAGAAATATGCGAAAGTATGAGCCTGATGAGAGCAAATCCCAGACCTAACCTAGACGTAACATGCGTTGTCCTCTAAAATGTTTATCGAAACCAGGTTTAATTGACTGTTTTAGTGTGGTACCACTTCACTACGTGATCCAAAGCAGAAAAAACCCTCGATCAGGTAAACATGTATGTTAAAACTGTGAAAGTATGACCCTGATGAGGGCAAATCCCAGGCCTAACCTAGACCTAACATGCGTTGTCCTCTAAAATATTGATGGAAACCAGGTTTAATTGACTCTTTCAGTGTTGTACTACATTACAACGTGGTGCACTCCAGAAAAAGCCCTGGATCTAGCCATCAACTATGAGAAATATGCGAAAGAATGAGCCTGATAAGGGCAAATCCCAGGCCTATCCCAGACCTAACATGCGCTATCCTATAAAATATTGATCGAAACCAGGTTTAATGGACTGTTTCAGTGTGGTACCACATTACTACGCGATGCAAACCAGAAAAAACCCAGGATCTGTTCAACAAGTATGTGAAAAACGCGAAAGTATGAGCATGATGTGGGCAAATCCCAGACCTATCCCAGACATAGCTTGCGTTATCCTCTAAAATATTGATCGAAACCAGGTTTAATCGACTGTTTCAGTGTGGTACCACATTACTACGTGATCCAAACCAGAAAAAAACCCAGGATCTGTTTCTCAAGTATGTGAAGTATGCGTAAGTATGAGTCTGATGAGGGCAAATCCCAGACCTATCCCAGACCTAACTTGCGTTGTCCTCTAAAATATTGATCGAAACCAGGTTTAATTGACTGTTTTAGTGTGGTACCACTTTACTACGTGATCCAAAGCAGAAAAAACCCTCGATTTGGTCAACATGTATATTAAAACTGCGAAAGTATGACACTGATGAGGGCAAATCCCAGGCCTAACCTAGACCTAACATGCGTTGTCCTCTAAAATATTGATTGAAACCAGGTTTAATTGACTGTTTCAGTGTGGTACCACTTTACTACGTGACCCAAAGCAGAAAAAACCCTCGATCAGGTCAACATGTATGTTAAAACTGTGAAAGTATGACCCTGATGAGGGCAAATCCCAGGCCTAACCTAGACCTAACATGCGTTGTGCTCTAAAATATTGGATGGAAACCAGGTTTAATTGACTCTTTCAGTGTTGTACTACATTACTACGTGGTGCACTCCAGAAAAAGCCCTGGATCTAGCCATCAAGTATGAGAAATATGCGAAAGAATGAGCCTGATAAGGGCAAATCCCAGACCTATCCCAGACCTAACATGCGTTATCCTATAAAATATTGATCGAAACCAGGTTTAATTGACTGTTTCAGTGTGGTACCACATTACTACGCGATCCAAACCAGAAAAAACCCAGGATTTGTTCAACAAGTATGTGAAAAACGCGAAAGTATGAGCATGATTAGGGCAAATCCCAGACCTATCCCAGACATAACTTGCGTTATCCTCTAAAATATTGATCGAAACCAGGTTTAATCGACTGTTTCGGTGTGGTACCACATTACTACCTGATCCAATCCAGAAAAAACCTAGGATCTTTTCAACAAGTATGTGACAAACGCGAAAGTATGAGCCTGATGAGGGCAAATGCCAGACCTATCCCGGACATAGCTTGCGTTATCCTCTAAAATATTGATCGAAACCAGGTTTAATCGACTGTTTCAGTGTGGTACCACATTACTACGTGATCCAAACCAGAAAAGGCCCAGAATCTGGCCATCAAGTATGAGAAATATGCGAAAGTACGAGTCTGATGAGAGCAAATCCCAGACCTATCCCAGACCAAACATGCGTTATCCTATAAATTATTGTTCGAAACCAGGTTTAATGGATTGCTTCAGTGTGGTACCACATTACTACGTGATACAAACCTGAAAAAGCCAGGGATCTGTTCTACAAGTATGTGAAAAATGCGAAAATATGAGCCTGATGATGGCAAATCCTAGACCTTACCCAGATCTAACATGCGTTATCCTCTAAAATATATATAAAGACCAGGTTTAATTGAATGTTTCAGTCTGGTACCACATTACTTCGTGATCCAAACCAGAAAAAACCCAGGATCCGTTCAACAAGTATGTGAAGAATGCGAAAGTATGAGTCTGATGAGTGATAATCCCAGGCCTAACCTAGACCTAACATGCGTTATCCTCAAAAATATTGAGCGAAACCAGGTTTAATGGACTGTTTCAGTGTGGTACCACATTACTACGTGATCCAATCCAGAAATAGCCCAGGATCTAGCCATGAAGTATTAGAAATATGCCAAAGTATGAGCCTGATGAGGGCAAATCCCAGACCTATCCCAAACATAACTTGCGTTATCCACTAAAATATTGATCGAAACCAGGTTTAATCGACTGTTTCAGTGTGGTACCACATTACTACGCGATCCAAACCAGAAAAAACCCAGGATCTGTTCAACAAGTATGTGAAAAACGCGAAAGTACGAGCCTGATGAGGGCAAATCCCAGACCTAACCTAGACGTAACATGCGTTATCCACAAAAATATGGATCGAAACCAGGTTTAATCGACTGTTTCAGTGTGGTACCACATTACTACGTGATCCAAACCAGAAAAAGCCCACGATCTTGCAATCAAGTATGAGAAATATGCGAAAGTACGAGCCTGATGAGAGCAAATCCCAGACCTAACCGAGACCTAACATGCGTTATCCTCTAAAATATTGATCGAAACCAGGTTTAATTTAGTGTTTCAGTGTGGTACCACAATACTACGTGATCCAATCCAGACAAAGCCCAGGATCTAGCCATGAAGTATGAGAAATATGCGAAATTATGAGCCTGATGATGGCAAATCCTAGACCTTACCCAGATCTAACATGCGTTATCCTCTAAAATATATATCAAGACCAGGTTTAATTGAATGTTTCAGTCTGGTACCACATTACTTCGTGATCCAAACCAGAAAAAACCCAGGATCTGTTCAAGAAGTATGTGAAGAATGCGAAAGTATGAGTCTGATGAGTGATAATCCCAGGCCTAACCCAGACCTAACATGCGTTATCCTCAAAAATATTGAGCGAAACCAGGTTTAATGGACTGTTTCAGTGTGGTACCACATTACTACGTGATCCAATCCAGAAATAGCCCAGGATCTAGCCATGAAGTATTAGAAACATGCCAAAGTATGAGCCTGATGAGGGCAAATCCCAGACCTATCCCAGACATAACTTGCGTTTTCCTCTAAAATATTGATCGAAACCAGGTTTAATGGACTGTTTCAGTGTGGTACCACATTACTACGCGATCCAAACCAGAAAAAACCCAGGATCTGTTCAACAAGTATGTGAAAAACGCGAAAGTACGAGCCTGATGAGGGCAAATCCCAGACCTATCCCAGACATAACTTGTGTTATCCTCTAAAATATTGATCGAAACCAGGTTTAATGGACTGTTTCAGTGTGGTACCACATTACTACGTGATCCAATCCAGACAAAGCTCAGGATCTAGCCATGAAGTTAGAGAAATATGCGAAACAATGAGCCTGATGAGGGCAAATCCCAGACCTATACCAGACATAACTTGCGTTATCCTCTAAAATATTGATCGAAACCAGGTTTAATCGACTGTTTCAGTGTGGTGCCACATTACTACGTGATCCAAACCAGAAAAAGCCCACAATCTGACCATCAAGTATGAGAAATATGCGATAGTACGAGCATGATGAGAGCAAATCCCAGACCTAACCTAGACCTAACATGCGTTATCCTCAAAAATATTGATCGAAACCAGGTTTAATGCACTGTTTCAGTGTGGTACCACATTACTACGTGATCCAATCCAGAAATAGCCCAGGATCTAGCCATGAAGTATTAGAAATATGCGAAAGTATGAGCCTGATGATGGCAAATCCTAGACCTATACCAGACATAACTTGCGTTATCCTCTAAAACATTGATCGAAACCTGGTTTTTATCGACTGTTTCAGTGTGGTACCACATTACTACGTGATCCAAACCAGAAAAAGCCCACAATCTGACCATCAAGTATGAGAAATATGCGAAAGTACGAGCCTGATGAGGGCAAATCCTAGACCTAGCCCAGACCTAACATGCGTTATCCTCAAAAATATTTATCAAGACCAGATTTAATTGAATGTTTCAGTGTGGTACCACATTACTACGGGATCCAAACCAGAAAAAACCCAGGATCCGTTCAACAAGTATGTGAAGAATGCGAAAGTATGAGTCTGATGGGGGCAAACCCCAGGCCTAACCTAGACCTAACATGCGTTATCCTCAAGAATATTGTTCGAAACCAGGTTTAATGGACTGTTTCAGTGTGGTACCACATTACTACATGATCCAATCCAGAAAAAGCCCAGGAACTAGCCATGAAGTGTTAGAAATATGCGAAAGTATGAGCCTGATGATGGCAAATCCTAGACCTTACCCAGGCCTAACATGCGTTATCCTCTAAAATATTTATCAAGACCAGGTTTAATTGAATGCTTCAGTGTGGTACCACATTACTACGGGATCCAAACCAGAAAAAACCCAGGATCCGTTCAACAAGTATGTGAAGAATGCGAAAGTATGAGTCTGATGAATGAAAATCCCAGGCCTAACCTAGACCTAACATGCGTTATCCTCAAAAATATTGATCGAAACCAGGTTTAAACGACTCTTTCACTGTGGTACCACATTACTACGTGATCCAAACCAGAAAAAAACCAAGGATCTGTTTAACAAGTATGTGAAGTATGCGTAAGTATGAGTCTGATGAGGGCAAATACCAGGCCTAACCTAGACATAACATGCGTTATCCTCTAAAATATTGATCGAAACCAGGTTTAGTGGAATGTTGCAGTGTGGTACCACATTACTGCGTGATCCAAAGCAGAAAAAACCCTCGATTAGGGCAACATATATGTTAAAACTGCAAAAGTATGACACTGATGAGGGCAAATCGCAGGCCTATCCCAGGCATAACTTGCGTTGTCCACTAAAATATTTATCGAAACCAGGTTTAATTGACTGTTTTAGTGTGGTACCACTTTGCTACGTCATCCAAAGCCGAAAAAACCCTCGATTAGGGCAACATATATGTTAAAACTGCAAAAGTATGACACTGATGAGGGCAAATCCCAGGCCTAACCTAGACCTAACATGCGTTATCCTCTAAAATATTGATCGAAACCAGGTTTAATAGACTGTTTAAGTGTGGCACCACTTTACTACTTGATCCAAAGCAGAAAAAACCCTCGATTAGGTCAACATGTATGTTAAAACTGCGAAAGTATGACCCTGATGAGGGCAAATCCCATGCCTAACCTAGACCTAACATGAGCTGTCCTCTAAAATATTGATGGAAACCAGGTTTAATTGACTGTTTCAATGCTGTACTACATTACTACGTGATGCAGTCCAGAAAAAGCCCAGGATCTAGCCATCAAGTATGAGAAATATGCGAAAGAATGAGTCTGATGAGAGCAAATCCCAGACCTAACCTAGGCCTAACTTGAATTATTCTCTAAAATATTGATGGAAACCAGGTTTTATTGACTGTTTCAATGTGGTACTACATTACTACGTGATGCAATCCAGAAAAAGCCTAGGATCTAGCCATCAAGTATGAGAAATATGCGAAAGAATGAGCCTTATGTGAGCAAATCCCAGACCAAACCTAGACCTAACATGAATTTTTCTCTAAAATATTGATCGAAACCAGGTTTAATGGACTGTTTCAGTGTGGTACCACATTACTACGTGGTCCAAACCGGAAAAAACCCAGGATCCGTTCAACAAGTATGTGAAGAATGCGAAAGTATGAGTCTGATAAGGGCAAATCCCAGACCTATCCCAGACCTAACATGCGCTATCCTATAAAGTATTGATCGAAACCAGGTTTAATGGACTGTTTCAGTGTGGTACCACATTACTACGTGATCCAATCCAGACAAAGCCCAGGATATAGCCATGAAGTATGAGAAATATGCGAAATTATGAGCCTGATTAGGGCAAATCCCAGCCTAAACTATACATAACATGCGTTATCCTCTAAAATATTTATCAAGACCAGGTTTAATTGACTGTTTCAGTGTGGCATCACATTACTGCGTGATCCAAACCAGTGGAAGCCCAGGATCTGGCCAACAAGAATGAGAAATATGCGAAAGTATGAGCCTGATGAGAGCAAATCCCACACCCAACCTAGACGTAACTTGCGTTGTCCTCTAAAATATTTATCGAAACCAGGTTTAATTGACTGTTTTAGTGTGGTACCACTTTGCTACGTGATCCAAAGCAGAAAAAACCCTCGATTAGGGCAACATATATGTTAAAACTGCAAAAGTATGACACTGATGAGGGCAAATCCCAGACCTACCCCAGACCTAACTTGCGTTATCCTCTAAAATATTGATCGAAACCAGGTTTAATTGACTGTTTCAGTGTGGTACCACATTACTACGTGATCCAATCCAGAAATAGCCCAGGATCTAGCCATGAAGTGTCAGAAATATGTGAAAGTATGAGCCTGATGATGGCAAATCCTAGACCTTACCCAGGCCTAACATGCGTTATCCTCTAAAATATTTATCAAGACCAGGTTTAATTGAATGTTTCAGTGTGGTACCACATTACTACGTGATCCAAACCAGAAAAAACCCAGGATCCGTTCAACAAGTATGTGAAGAATGCGAAAGTATGAGTCTGATGAGTGATAATCCCATGCCTAACCTAGACCTAACATGAGCTGTCCTCTAAAATATTGATGGAAACCAGGTTTAATTGACTGTTTCAATGTTGTACTACATTACTACGTGATGCACTCCAGAAAAAGCCCAGAATCTAGCCATCAAGTATGAGAAATATGCGAAAGAATGAGCCTTATGTGAGCAAATCCCAGACCAAACCTAGACCTAACATGAATTATTCTCTAAAATATTGATCGAAACCAGGTTTAATGGACTGTTTCAGTGTGGTACCACATTACTGCGCGATCCAAACCAGAAAAAACCCAGGATCTGTGCAACAAGTATGTGAAAAACGCGAAAGTATGAGCCTGATGAGGGCAAATCCCAGACCTATCCCAGACATAACTTGCGTTATCCTCTAGAATATTGATCGAAACCAGGTTTAATGGACAGTTTCAGTGTGGTACCACATTACTACGTGATCCAATCCAGAAATAGCCCAGGATCTAGCCATGAAGTATTAGAAATATGCGAAAGTATGAGCCTGATGATGGCAAATCCTAGACCTTACCCAGACCTAATATGCGTTACCCTCTAAAATATTTATCAAGACCAGGTTTAATTGAATGTTTCAGTGTGGTACCACATTACTACGTGATCCAAACCAGAAAAAACCCAGGATCCGTTCAACAAGTATATGAAGAATGCGAAAGAATGAGTCTGATGAGTGAAAATCCCAGGCCTAACCTAGACCTAACATGCGTTATCCTCAAAAATATTGATCGAAACCAGGTTTAATCGACTGTTTCAGTGTGGTACCACATTACTACGTGATCCAAACCAGAAAAAAACCCAGGATCTGTTAAACAAGTATGTGAAGAATGCGTAAGTATGAGTCTGATGAGTGAAAATCCCAGGCCTTACCTAGACCTAACATGCGTTATCCTCAAAAATATTCATCGAAACCAGGTTTAATCGACTGTTTCAGTGTGGTACCACATTACTACGTGATCCAAACCAGAAAAAAACCCAGGATCTGTTTAACAAGTATGTGAAAAATGCGTAAGTATGAGTCTGATGAGGGCAAATCCCAGGCCTAACCTAGACATAACATGCGTTATCCTCTAAAATATTGATCGAAACCAGGTTTAGGGGACTGTTGCAGTGTGATACCACATTACTACGTGATCCAAACCAGAAAAAAAACCAGAATCTGTTTAACAAGTATGTGAAGTATGCGTAAGTATGAGTCTGATGAGGGCAAATACCAGGCCTAACCTAGACATAACATGCGTTATCCTCTAAAATATTGATCGAAACCAGGTTTAGTGGAATGTTGCAGTGTGGTACCACATTACTACATGATCCAATCCAGAAAAAGCCCACGAACTAGCCATGAAGTGTTAGAAATATGCGAAAGTATGAGCCTGATGATGGCAAATCCTAGACCTTACCCAGGCCTAACATGCGTTATCCTCTAAAATATTTATCAAGACCAGGTTTAATTGAATGCTTCAGTGTGGTACCACATTACTACGGGATCCAAACCAGAAAAAACCCAGGATCCGTTCAACAAGTATGTGAAGAATGCGAAAGTATGAGTCTGATGAATGAAAATCCCAGGCCTAACCTAGACCTAACATGCGTTATCCTCAAAAATATTGATCGAAACCAGGTTTAAACGACTCTTTCAGTGTGGTACCACATTACTACGTGATCCAAACCAGAAAAAAACCAAGGATCTGTTTAACAAGTATGTGAAGTATGCGTAAGTATGAGTCTGATGAGGGCAAATACCAGGCCTAACCTAGACATAACATGCGTTATCCTCTAAAATATTGATCGAAACCAGGTTTAGTGGAATGTTGCAGTGTGGTACCACATTACTGCGTGATCCAAAGCAGAAAAAACCCTCGATTAGGGCAACATATATGTTAAAACTGCAAAAGTATGACACTGATGAGGGCAAATCGCAGGCCTATCCCAGGCATAACTTGCGTTGTCCACTAAAATATTTATCGAAACCAGGTTTAATTGACTGTTTTAGTGTGGTACCACTTTGCTACGTCATCCAAAGCCGAAAAAACCCTCGATTAGGGCAACATATATGTTAAAACTGCAAAAGTATGACACTGATGAGGGCAAATCCCAGGCCTAACCTAGACCTAACATGCGTTATCCTCTAAAATATTGATCGAAACCAGGTTTAATAGACTGTTTTAGTGTGGCACCACTTTACTACTTGATCCAAAGCAGAAAAAACCCTCGATTAGGTCAACATGTATGTTAAAACTGCGAAAGTATGACCCTGATGAGGGCAAATCCCATGCCTAACCTAGACCTAACATGAGCTGTCCTCTAAAATATTGATGGAAACCAGGTTTAATTGACTGTTTCAATGCTGTACTACATTACTACGTGATGCAGTCCAGAAAAAGCCTAGGATCTAGCCATCAAGTATGAGAAATATGCGAAAGAATGAGCCTTATGTGAGCAAATCCCAGACCAAACCTAGACCTAACATGAATTTTTCTCTAAAATATTGATCGAAACCAGGTTTAATGGACTGTTTCAGTGTGGTACCACATTACTACGTGGTCCAAACCGGAAAAAACCCAGGATCCGTTCAACAAGTATGTGAAGAATGCGAAAGTATGAGTCTGATAAGGGCAAATCCCAGACCTATCCCAGACCTAACATGCGCTATCCTATAAAGTATTGATCGAAACCAGGTTTAATGGACTGTTGCAGTGTGGTACCACATTACTACGTGATCCAATCCAGACAAAGCCCAGGATATAGCCATGAAGTATGAGAAATATGCGAAATTATGAGCCTGATTAGGGCAAATCCCAGCCTAAACTATACATAACATGCGTTATCCTCTAAAATATTTATCAAGACCAGGTTTAATTGACTGTTTCAGTGTGGCATCACATTACTGCGTGATCCAAACCAGTGGAAGCCCAGGATCTGGCCAACAAGAATGAGAAATATGCGAAAGTATGAGCCTGATGAGAGCAAATCCCACACCCAACCTAGACGTAACTTGCGTTGTCCTCTAAAATATTTATCGAAACCAGGTTTAATTGACTGTTTTAGTGTGGTACCACTTTGCTACGTGATCCAAACCAGAAAAAACCCAGGATCTGTTCAACAAGTATGTGAAAAATGCGTAAGTATGAGTCTGATGAGGGCAAATCCTAGACCTTACCCAGGCCTAACATGCGTTATCCTCTAAAATATTTATCAAGACCAGGTTTAATTGAATGTTTCAGTGTGGTACCACATTACTACGTGATCCAAACCAGAAAAAAACCCAGGATCTGTTTAACAAGTATGTGAAGTATGCGTAAGTATGAGTCTGATGAGGGCAAATACCAGGCCTAACCTAGACATAACATGCGTTATCCTCTAAAATATTGATCGAAACCAGGTTTAGTGGAATGTTGCAGTGTGGTACCATATTGCTGCGTGATCCAAAGCAGAAAAAACCCTCGATTAGGGCAACATATATGTTAAAACTGCAAAAGTATGACACTGATGAGGGCAAATCGCAGGCCTATCCCAGGCATAACTTGCGTTGTCCACTAAAATATTTATCGAAACCAGGTTTAATTGACTGTTTTAGTGTGGTACCACTTTGCTACGTCATCCAAAGCCGAAAAAACCCTCGATTAGGGCAACATATATGTTAAAACTGCAAAAGTATGACACTGATGAGGGCAAATCCCAGGCCTAACCTAGACCTAACATGCGTTATCCTCTAAAATATTGATCGAAACCAGGTTTAATAGACTGTTTTAGTGTGGCACCACTTTACTACTTGATCCAAAGCAGAAAAAACCCTCGATTAGGTCAACATGTATGTTAAAACTGCGAAAGTATGACCCTGATGAGGGCAAATCCCATGCCTAAACTAGACCTAACATGAGCTGTCCTCTAAAATATTGATGGAAACCAGGTTTAATTGACTGTTTCAATGCTGTACTACATTACTACGTGATGCAGTCCAGAAAAAGCCCAGGATCTAGCCATCAAGTATGAGAAATATGCGAAAGAATGAGTCTGATGAGAGCAAATCCCAGACCTAACCTAGGCCTAACTTGAATTATTCTCTAAAATATGGATGGAAACCAGGTTTTATTGACTGTTTCAATGTGGTACTACATTACTACGTGATGCAGTCCAGAAAAAGCCTAGGATCTAGCCATCAAGTATGAGAAATATGCGAAAGAATGAGCCTTATGTGAGCAAATCCCAGACCAAACCTAGACCTAACATGAATTTTTCTCTAAAATATTGATCGAAACCAGGTTTAATGGACTGTTTCAGTGTGGTACCACATTACTACGTGGTCCAAACCGGAAAAAACCCAGGATCCGTTCAACAAGTATGTGAAGAATGCGAAAGTATGAGTCTGATAAGGGCAAATCCCAGACCTATCCCAGACCTAACATGCGCTATCCTATAAAGTATTGATCGAAACCAGGTTTAATGGACTGTTTCAGTGTGGTACCACATTACTACGTGATCCAATCCAGACAAAGCCCAGGATATAGCCATGAAGTATGAGAAATATGAGAAATTATGAGCCTGATTAGGGCAAATCCCATCCTAAACTAGACATAACATGCGTTATCCTCTAAAATATTTATCAAGACCAGGTTTAATTGACTGTTTCAGTGTGGCATCACATTACTGCGTGATCCAAACCAGTGGAAGCCCAGGATCTGGCCAACAAGAATGAGAAATATGCGAAAGTACGAGCCTGATGAGAGCAAATCCCAGACCTAACCTAGACCTAACATGCGTTATCCTCAAAAATATTGATCGAAACCAGGTTTAATGGACTGTTTCAGTGTGGTACCACATTACTACGTGATCCGATCCAGAAATAGCCCAGGATCTAGCCATGAAGTATTAGAAATATGCGAAAGTATGAGCCTGATGATGGCAAATCCTAGACCTTACCCAGACCTAATATGCGTTACCCTCTAAAATATTTATCAAGACCAGGTTTAATTGAATGTTTCAGTGTGGTACCACATTACTACGTGATCCAAACCAGAAAAAACCCAGGATCCGTTCAACAAGTATGTGAAGAATGCGAAAGAATGAGCCTGATGAGAGCAAATCCCACACCCAACCTAGACGTAACATGCGTTGTCCTCTAAAATATTTATCGAAACCAGGTTTAATTGACTGTTTTAGTGTGGTACCACTTCACTACGTGATCCAAAGCAGAAAAAACCCTCGATCAGGTAAACATGTATGTTAAAACTGTGAAAGTATGACCCTGATGAGGGCAAATCCCACACCTATCCCAGACCAAACTTGCGTTATCCTCTAAAATATTGATCGAAACCAGGTTTAATTTAGTGTTTCAGTGTGGTACCACAATACTACATGATCCAATCCAGACAAAGCCCAGGATCTAGCCATGAAGTATGAGAAATATGCGAAATTATGAGCCTGATGATGGCAAATCCTAGACCTTACCCAGATCTAACATGCGTTATCCTCTAAAATATATATCAAGACCAGGTTTAATTGAATGTTTCAGTCTGGTACCACATTACTTCGTGATCCAAACCAGAAAAAACCCAGGATCTGTTCAACAAGTATGTGAAAAACGTGAAAGTATGAGCCTGATGAGGGCAAATCCCAGACCTATCCCAGACATAACTTGCGTTATCCTCTAAAATATTGATCGAAACCAGGTTTAATCGACTGATTCATTGTGGTACCACATTACTACGCGATCCAAACCAGAAAAGGCCCAGAATCTGGCCATCAAGTATGAGAAATATGCGAAAGTACGAGTCTGATGAGAGCAAATCCCAGACCTAACCAAGACCTAAGATGCGTTATCCTCTAAAATATTGATCGAAACCAGGTTTAATGGACTGCTTCATTGTGGTACCACATTACTACGGGATCCAAAGCAGAAAATACCCAGGATCTGATCAACAAGTATGTGAAAAACGCGGAACTATGAGCGTGATGAGGGCAAATCCCAGACCTATCCCAGACCTAGCTTGCGTTATCCTCTAAAATACTGATCGAAACCAGGATTAATGGATTGTTTCAGTGTGGTACCACATTACTACCTCATCCAAACCAGAAAAAACCCAGGATCTGTTCAACAAGTATGTGAAAAACGCGAAAGTATGAGTCTGATCAGGGCAAATCCCAGACCTATACCAGACATAACTTGCGTTATCCTCTAAAATATTGATCGAAACCAGGTTTAATCGACTGTTTCAGTGTGGTACCACATTACTACGTGATCCAAACCAGAAAAAGCCCACAATCTGACCATCAAGTATGAGAAATATGCGAAAGTACGAGCCTGATGAGAGCAAATCCCAGACCTAACCTAGACCTAACATGCGTTATCCTCAAAAATATTGATCGAAACCAGGTTTAATGGACTGTTTCAGTGTGGTACCACATTACTACGTGATCCGATCCAGAAATAGCCCAGGATCTAGCCATGAAGTATTAGAAATATGCGAAAGTATGAGCCTGATGATGGCAAATCCTAGACCTTACCCAGACCTAATATGCGTTACCCTCTAAAATATTTATCAAGACCAGGTTTAATTGAATGTTTCAGTGTGGTACCACATTACTACGTGATCCAAACCAGAAAAAACCCAGGATCCGTTCAACAAGTATGTGAAGAATGCGAAAGAATGAATCTGATGAGTGAAAGTCCCAGGCCTAACCAAGACCTAACATGCGTTATCCTCAAAAATATTGATCGAAACCAGGTTTAATCGACTGTTTCAGTGTGGTACCACATTACTACGTGATCAAAACCAGAAAAAAACCCAGGATCTGTTTAACAAGTATGTGAAGAATGCGTAAGTATGAGTCTGATGAGTGAAAATCCCAGGCCTTACCTAGACCTAACATGCGTTATCCTCAAAAATATTGATCGAAACCAGGTTTAATCGACTGTTTCAGTGTGGTACCACATTACTACGTGATCCAAACCAGAAAAAAACCCAGGATCTGTTTAACAAGTATGTGAAGAATGCGTAAGTATGAGTCTGATGAGGGCAAATACCAGGCCTAACCTAGACATAACATGTGTTATCCTCTAAAATATTGATCGAAACCAGGTTTAGTGGAATGTTGCAGTGTGGTACCACATTACTGCGTGATCCAAAGCAGAAAAAACCCTCGATTAGGGCAACATATATGTTAAAACTGCAAAAGTATGACACTGATGAGGGCATATCCCAGATCTATCCCAGGCATAACTTGCGTTGTCCTCTAAAATATTTATCGAAACCAGGTTTAATTGACTGTTTTAGTGTGGTACCACTTTGCTACGTGATCCAAAGCAGAAAAAACCCTCGATTAGGGCAACATATATGTTAAAACTGCAAAAGTATGAGCCTGATGAGGGCAAATCCCAGACCTATCCCAGACCTAACTTGCGTTGTTCTCTAAAATATTGATCGAAACCATGTTCAATTGACTGTTTCAGTGTGGTACCTCATTAATACGTGATCCAATCCAGAAATAGCCCAGGATCTAGCCATGAAGTGTCAGAAATATGCGAAAGTATGAGCCTGATGTTGGCAAATCCTAGACCTTACCCAGGCCTAACATGCGTTATCCTCTAAAATATTTATCAAGACCAGGTTTAATTGAATGTTTCAGTGTGGTACCACATTACTACGTGATCCAAACCAGAAAAAACCCAGGATCCGTTCAACAAGTATGTGAAGAATGCGAAAGTATGAGTCTGATGAGTGATAATCCCAGGCCTAACCTAGACCTAACATGCGTTATCCTCAAAAATATTGAGCGAAACCAGGTTTAATCGACTGTTTCAGAATGGTACCACATTACTACGTGATCCAAACCAGAAGAAAACCCAGGATATGTTTAACAGGTATGTGAAGTATGCGTAAGTATGAGTCTGATGAGGGCAAATACCAGGCCTAACCTAGACATAACATGCGTTATCCTCTAAAATATTGATCGAAACCAGGTTTAGTGGAATGTTGCAGTGTGGTACCACATTACTGCGTGATCCAAAGCAGAAAAAACCCTCGATTAGGGCAACATATATGTTAAAACTGCAAAAGCATGACACTGATGAGGGCAAATCCCAGGCCTAACCTGGACCTAACATGCGTTATCCTCTAAAATATTGATCGAAACCAGGTTTAGGGGACTGTTGCAGTGTGGTACCACATTACTGCGTGATCCAAACCAGAAAAAACCCAGGACCTGTTCAACAAGTATGTGAAAAATGCGAAAGTATGACCCTGATGAGGGCAAATCCCAGACCTATCCCAGACCTAACTTGCGTTGTCCTCTAAAATATTTATCGAAACCAGGTTTAATAGACTGTTTTAGTGTGGTACTACATTACTACGTGATGCAATCCAGAAAAAGCCTAGGATCTAGCCATCAAGTATGAGAAATATGCGAAAGAATGAGTCTGATGAGAGCAAATCCCAGACCTAACCTAGGCCTAACATGAATTATTCTCTAAAATATTGATGGAAACCAGGTTTTGTTGACTGTTTCAGTGTGGTACTACATTACTACGTGATGCAATCCAGAAAAAGCCTAGGATCTAGCCATCAAGTATGAGAAATATGCGAAAGAATGAGCCTTATGTGAGCAAATCCCAGACCAAACCTAGACCTAACATGAATTATTCTCTAAAATATTGATCGAAACCTGGTTTAATGGACTGTTTCAGTGTGGTACCACATTACTGCGCGATCCAAACCAGAAAAAAACCCAGGATCAGTTCAACAAGTATGTGAAAAACGCGAAAGTATGAGCCTGATGAGGGCAAATCCCAGACCTATCCCAGACATAACTTGCGTTATCCTCTAAAATATTGATCGAAACCAGGTTTAATTGACCGTTCCAGTGTGGTACCACATTACTACGTGATCCAATGCAGAAAAACCCAGGATCTAGCTATGAAGTATGAGAAATATGCGAAAGTATGAGCCTGATGAGGGCAAATCCTAGACCTAACCCAGACCTAACATGCGTTATCCTCTAATATATTTATCAAGACCAGGTTTAATCGATTGTTTCAGTGTGGTACCACATTACTACGTGATCCAAACCAGAAAAAACCAAGGATCCGTTCAACAAGTATGTGAAGAATGCGAAAGTATGAGTCTGATGAGGGCAAATCCCAGGCCTAACCTAGACATAACATGCGTTATCCTCTAAAATATTGATCGAAACCAGGTTTAATCGGCTGTTTCAGTGTGGTACCACACTACTACGTGATCCAAACCAGAAAAAAAACCCAGGATCTGTTCAACAAGTATGTGAAAAATGCGAAAGTATGAGTCTGGTGGGGGCAAATCCCAGACCTATTCCAGACCTAACATGCGTTATCCTCTAAAATATTGATCGAAACCAGGTTTGATTGACTGTTTCAGTGTGGTACCACATTACTACGTGATCCAATGCAGAAATAGCCCAGGCTCTAGCCATGAAGTATGAGAAATATGCGAAAGTATGGGTCTGATGGGGGCAAATCCCAGACCTATCCCAGACATAACTTGCGTTATCCTCTAAAATATTGATCGAAACCAGGTTTAGTGGACCGTTTCAGTGTGGTACCACATTACTGCGTGATCCAAACCTGAAAAAACCCAGGATCTGTTTAACAAGTATGTGAAATATGCGAAAGAATGAGCCTTATGAGAGCAAATCCCAGAACTAACCTAGACCTAACAAGCGTCATCATCTAAAATATTGATCGAAACCAAGTTTAATGGACAGTTTCAGTGTGGTACCACTTTACTACGTGATCCAAAGCTGAAAAAACCCTCGATCAGGTCAACATGTATGTTAAAACTGCGAAAGTATGAGCCTGATGAGGGCAAATCCCAGACCTAACCTAGACCTAACATGCGTTATCCTCTAAAATATTGATCGGAACCAGGTTTAATGGACTGTTTCAATGTGGTTTCACATTACTACGTGACCCAAACCAGAAAAAACCCAGGATCTGTTCAAGAAGTATGTGAAAAACGCGAAAGTATGAGCCTGATGAGGGCGAATCCCAGACCTATCCCAGACCTAACTTGCGTTATCCTCTAAAATATTGATCGAAACCAGGTTTAATGGACTGTTTCAGTGTGGTACCACTTTACTACGTGATCGAAAGCAGAAAAAACCCTCGATCAGGTCAACATGTATGTTAAAACTGCGAAAGTATGACCCTGATGAGGGCAAATCCGAGGCCTAACCTAGACCTAACATGCGTTATCCTCTAAAATATTGATCGAAACCAGGTTTAGTTGACTGTTTCAGTGTGGTACCACTTTACTACGTGATCCAAAGCAGAGAAAACTCTCGATCAGGTCAACATGTATGTTAAAACTGTGATAGTATGACCCCGATGAGGGCAAATCCCAGGACTAACCTAGACCTAACATGCGTTGTCCTCTAAAATATTGATGGCAACCAGGTTTAATTGACTGTTTCAGTGTTGTACTACATTACTACGTGATGCAATCCAGAAAAAGCCCAGGATCTAACCTTCAAGTATGAGAAATATGCGAAAGAATGAGTCTGATGAGAGCAAATCCCACACTTAAACTAGACCTATCATGAACGATTCTCTAAAATATTGATGGAAACCAGGTTTTATTGACTGTTTCAGTGTGGTACTACATTACTACGTGATGCAATCGAGAAAGAGCCTAGGATCTAGCCATCAAGTATGAGAAATATGCGAAAGAATGAGCCTGATGTGAGCAAATCCCAGACCTAACCTAGACCTAACAAGAATTATTCTCTAAAATATTGATCGAAACCAGGTTTAGTGGACCGTTTCAGTGTGGTACCACATTACTGCGTGATCCAAACCTGAAAAAACCCAGGATCTGTTTAACAAGTATGTGAAATATGCGAAAGAATGAGCCTTATGAGAGCAAATCCCAGAACTAACCTAGACCTAACAAGCGTCATCATCTAAAATATTGATCGAAACCAAGTTTAATGGACAGTTTCAGTGTGGTACCACTTTACTACGTGATCCAAAGCTGAAAAAACCCTCGATCAGGTCAACATGTATGTTAAAACTGCGAAAGTATGAGCCTGATGAGGGCAAATCCCAGACCTAACCTAGACCTAACATGCGTTATCCTCTAAAATATTGATCGGAACCAGGTTTAATGGACTGTTTCAATGTGGTTTCACATTACTACGTGACCCAAACCAGAAAAAACCCAGGATCTGTTCAAGAAGTATGTGAAAAACGCGAAAGTATGAGCCTGATGAGGGCGAATCCCAGACCTATCCCAGACCTAACTTGCGTTATCCTCTAAAATATTGATCGAAACCAGGTTTAATGGACTGTTTCAGTGTGGTACCACTTTACTACGTGATCGAAAGCAGAAAAAACCCTCGATCAGGTCAACATGTATGTTAAAACTGCGAAAGTAATGACCCTGATGAGGGCAAATCCGAGGCCTAACCTAGACCTAACATGCGTTATCCTCTAAAATATTGATCGAAACCAGGTTTAGTTGACTGTTTCAGTGTGGTACCACTTTACTACGTGATCCAAAGCAGAGAAAACTCTCGATCAGGTCAACATGTATGTTAAAACTGTGATAGTATGACCCCGATGAGGGCAAATCCCAGGACTAACCTAGACCTAACATGCGTTGTCCTCTAAAATATTGATGGCAACCAGGTTTAATTGACTGTTTCAGTGTTGTACTACATTACTACGTGATGCAATCCAGAAAAAGCCCAGGATCTAACCTTCAAGTATGAGAAATATGCGAAAGAATGAGTCTGATGAGAGCAAATCCCACACTTAAACTAGACCTATCATGAACGATTCTCTAAAATATTGATGGAAACCAGGTTTTATTGACTGTTTCAGTGTGGTACTACATTACTACGTGATGCAATCGAGAAAGAGCCTAGGATCTAGCCATCAAGTATGAGAAATATGCGAAAGAATGAGCCTGATGTGAGCAAATCCCAGACCTAACCTAGACCTAACAAGAATTATTCTCTAAAATATTGATCGAAACCAGGTTTAGTGGACCGTTTCAGTGTGGTACCACATTACTGCGTGATCCAAACCTGAAAAAACCCAGGATCTGTTTAACAAGTATGTGAAATATGCGAAAGAATGAGCCTTATGAGAGCAAATCCCAGAACTAACCTAGACCTAACAAGCGTCATCATCTAAAATATTGATCGAAACCAAGTTTAATGGACAGTTTCAGTGTGGTACCACTTTACTACGTGATCCAAAGCTGAAAAAACCCTCGATCAGGTCAACATGTATGTTAAAACTGCGAAAGTATGAGCCTGATGAGGGCAAATCCCAGACCTAACCTAGACCTAACATGCGTTATCCTCTAAAATATTGATCGGAACCAGGTTTAATGGACTGTTTCAATGTGGTTTCACATTACTACGTGATCGAAACAAGAAAAAACCCAGGATCTGTTCAAGAAGTATGTGAAAAACGCGAAAGTATGAGCCTGATGAGGGCGAATCCCAGGCCTAACCTAGACATAACATGCGTTATCCTCTAAAATATTGATGGCAACCAGGTTTAATTGACTGTTTCAGTGTTGTACTACATTACTACGTGATGCAATCCAGAAAAAGCCCAGGATCTAACCTTCAAGTATGAGAAATATGCGAAAGAATGAGTCTGATGAGAGCAAATCCCACACTTAAACTAGACCTATCATGAACGATTCTCTAAAATATTGATGGAAACCAGGTTTTATTGACTGTTTCAGTGTGGTACTACATTACTACGTGATGCAATCGAGAAAGAGCCTAGGATCTAGCCATCAAGTATGAGAAATATGCGAAAGAATGAGCCTGATGTGAGCAAATCCCAGACCTAACCTAGACCTAACAAGAATTATTCTGTAAAATATTGATCGAAACCAGGTTTAATGGACTGTTTTAGTGTGGTACCACATTACTACGTGATCCAAACCATAAAAAACCCAGGATCTGCTCAACAAGTATGTGAAAAACGCGAAAGTATGAGTCTGATGAGGGCAAATCCCAGACCTATCCCAGACATAACTTGCGTTATCCTCTAATATATTTATCAAGACCAGGTTTAATTGATTGTTTCAGTGTGGTACCACATTACAACGTGATGCAAACCAGAAAAAACCCAGGATCCGTTCAACAAGAATGTGAAGAATGCGAAAGTATGAGTCTGATGAGGGCAAATCCCAGGCCTAACCTAGACATAACATGCGTTATCCTCTAAAATATAGATCGAAACCAGGTTTAATCGGCTGTTTCAGTGTGGTACCACATTACTACGTGATCGAAACAAGAAAAAACCCAGGATCTGTTCAAGATGTATGAGAAATATGCGAAAGTATGAGCCTGATGAGGTCAAATCCCAGAACTTACCCAGACATAACTTGCGTTATCCTCAAAAATATTGATCGAAACCAGGTTTAATCGACTGTTTCAGTGTGGTACCACGTTACTACGTGATCCAAACCAGAAAAAGCCCAGGTTCTGGCCATCAAGTATGAGAAATATGCGAAAGTACGAGCCTCATGAGAGCAAATCCCAGACCTAACCCAGACCTAACATGCGTTATCCTCTAAAATATTGATCGAAACCAGGTTTAATTGACTGTTTCAGTGTGGTACCACTTTACTACGTGATCCAAAGCAAAAAAAACCATCGATCAGGCCAACATGTATTTTAAAACTGCGAAAGTATGACCCTGATGAGGGCAAATCCCAGACCTAACCTAGACCTATCATGTGTTATCCTCTAAAATATTAATCGAAACCAGGTTTAATGGTCTGTTACAGTTTGGTACCACATTACTACGTGATCGAACCTAGAAAAAACCCAGGATCTGTTCAAGAAGTATGTGAAGAATGCGAAAGTATGACCCTGATGAGGGCAAATCCCTGGCCTAACCTAGACCTAAGATGCGTTATCCTCTAAAATATTTATCGAAACCAGGTTGAATGGACTGTTTCTGAGTGGTACCACATTAGTACGTGATCCAAACCAGAAAAAGCCTGGGATCTGCTCAACAAGTATGTGAAAAACGCGAAAATATGATCCTAATGAGGGCAAATCCCAGTCCTGTCGCAGACCTAACTTGCGTTATCCTATAAAATATTGATCGAAACCAGGTTTAATTGACTGTTTCAGGGTGGTACCACTTTACTACGTGATCCAAAGCAGAAAAAACCATCGATCAGGTCAACATGTATTTGAAAACTGCGAAAGTATGACCCTGATGGGGGCAAATCCCAGACCTAACCTAGACCTAACACGTGTTATCCTCTAAAATATTCATCGAAACCGGGTTTAATTGACTGTCTCAGTGTGGTACCACATTACTACGTGATCGAAACAAGAAAAAACCCAGGATCTGTTCAAGATGTATGAGAAATATGCGAAAGTATGAGCCTGATGAGGGCAAATCCTAAACCTAACCCAGACCTAACATGCGTTATCCTCTAAAATATCTATCAAGACCAGGTTTAATTGACTGTTTCAGTGTGGTACCACATTATTACGTGATCCAAAGCAGAAAAAACCCTCGCTCATGTCAACATGTATGTTAAAACTGCGAAACTATGACCCTGATGAGGGCAAATCCCTGGCCTAACCTAGACCTAACATGCGCTATCCTCTAAAATATTGACCGAGACCAGGTTTAATGGACTGTTTCAGTGTGGTACCACATTAGATCGTGATCCAAACCAGAAAAAGCTAGGGATCTGTTCAACAAGTATGTGAAAAACGCGCAAATAAGACCCTGATGAGGGAAAATCCCAGACCTAACTTGCGTTATCCTCTAAAATATTGATCGAAACCAGGTTTAATCGACTGTTTTAGTGTGACACCACTTTACTACCTGATCCGATCCAGAAATAGCCCAGGGTCTAGCCATGAAGTATTAGAAATATGCGAAAGTATGAGCCTGATGATGGCAAATCCTAGACCTTACCCAGACCTAATATGCGATACCCTCTAAAATATTTATCAAGACCAGGTTTAATTGAATGTTTCAGTGTGGTACCACATTACTACGTGATCCGAACCAGAAAAAAACCCAGGATCCGTTCAACAAGTATGTCAAGAATGCGAAAGTATGAGTCTGATGAGTGTAAATCCCAGGCCTAACCTAGACCTAGCATGCGTTATCCTCAAAAATATTGATCGAAACCAGGTTTAATCGACTGTTTCAGTGTGGTACCACATTACTACGTGATCCAAACCAGAAAAAAACCCAGGATCTGTTTAACAAGTATGTGAAGTATGCGTAAGTATGAGTCTGATGAGGGCAAATCCCAGGCCTAACCTAGACATAACATGCGTTATCTTCTAAAATATTGATCGAAACCAGGTTTAGTGGACTGTTGCAGTGTGGTACCACATTACTGCGTGATCCAAACCAGAAAAAACCCAGGATCTGTTCAACAAGTATGTGAAAAACGCGAAAGTATGAGTCTGATGAGGGCAAATCCCAGACCTATCCCAGACATAACTTGCGTTATCCTCTAAAATTTTGATCGAAACCAGGTTTAATTGACTGTTTTAGTGTGGTGCCACTTTACTACGTGATCCAAAGGAGAAAAAACCCTCGATCATGTCAACATGTATGTTAAAACTGCGAAAGTATGTCCCTGATGAGGGCAAATCCCAGACCTATCCCAGACCTAACATGCGTTATCCTCTAATATATTTATCAAGACCAGGTTTAATTGATTGTTTCAGTGTGGTACCACATTACAACGTGATGCAAACCAGAAAAAACCCAGGATCCGTTCAACAAGTATGTGAAGAATGCGAAAGTATGAGTCTGATGAGGGCAAATCCCAGGCGTAACCTAGACATAACATGCGTTATCCTCTAAAATATAGATCGAAACCAGGTTTAATCGGCTGTTTCAGTGTGGTACCACACTACTACGTGATCCAAACCAGAAAAAAAACCCAGGATCTGTTCAACAAGTATGTGAAAAATGCGAAAGTATGAGTCTGATGGGGGCAAATCCCAGACCTATTCCAGACCTAACATGCGTTATCCTCTAAAATATTGATCGAAACCAGGTTTTATTGACTGTTTCAGTGTGGTACTACATTACTACGTGATGCAATCCAGAAAGAGCCTAGGACCTAGCCATCAAGTATGAGAAATATGCGAAAGAATGAGCCTGATGTGAGCAAATCCCAGACCTAACAAGAATTATTCTCTAAAATATTGATCGAAACCAGGTTTAATGGACTGTTTTAGTGTGGTACCACATTACTACGTGATCCAAACAAGAAAAAACCCAGGATCTGTTCAACAAGTATGTGAAAAACGCGAAAGTCTGAGCCTGATGAGGTCAAATCCCAGAACTTACCCAGACATAACTTGCGTTATCCTCTAAAATAATTATCAAGACCAGGATTAATTGACTGTCTCAGTGTGGTACCACTTTACTACGTGATCTAATGCAGAAAAAGCCCAGGATCTAGCCATGAAGTATCAGATATATGCGAAAGTATGAGCCTGACGAGGGCACATCCCCGACCTAACCCAGACATAACTTGCGTTATCCTCTAAAATATTTATCAAGACCAGGATTAATTGACTGTTTCAGTGTGGCATCACATTACTACGTGATCCAAACCAGTGGAAGAAAAGGATCTGGCCAACAAGAATGAGAAGTATGCGAAAGTATGTGCCTGATGATGGCAAATCCCAGAGCTAATCCAGACATAACTTGCGTTATCCTCAAAAATATTGATCGAAACCAGGTTTAATCGCCTGTTTCAGTGTGGTACCACGTTACTACGTGATCCAAACCAGAAAAAGCCCAGGTTCTGGCCATCAAGTATGAGAAATATGCGAAAGTACGAGCCTCATGAGAGCAAATCCCAGACCTAACCCAGACCTAACATGAATTATTCTCTAAAATATTGATCGAAACCAGGTTTAATTGACTGTTTCAGTGTGGTACCACTTTACTACGTGATCCAAAGCAAAAAAAACCATCGATCAGTTCAACATGTATTTTAAAACTGCGAAAGCATGACCCTGATGAGGGCAAATCCCAGACCTAACCTAGACCTATCATGTGTTATCCTCTAAAATATTAATCGAAACCAGGTTTAATGGTCTGTTACAGTGTGGTACCACATTACTACGTGATCGAACCAAGAAAAAACCCAGGATCTGTTCAAGAAGTATGTGAAGAATGCGAAAGTATGACCCTGATGAGGGCAAATCCGAGGCCTAACCGAGACCTAACATGCGTTATCCTCTAAAATATTGATCGAAACCAGGTTTAATTGACTGTTTCAGTGTGGTACCACTTTACTACGCGATCCAAAGCAAAAAAAACCATCGATCAGGTCAACATGTATTTTAAAACTGCGAAAGTATGACCCTGATGAGGGCAAATCCCAGACCTAACCTAGACCTATCATGTGTTATCCTCTAAAATATTAATCGAAACCAGGTTTAATGGTCTGCTACAGTGTGGTACCACATTACTACGTGATCGAACCTAGAAAAAACCCAGGATCTGTTCAAGAAGTATGTGAAGAATGCGAAAGTATGACCCTGATGAGGGCAAATCCCTGGCCTAACCTAGACCTAAGATGCGTTATCCTCTAAAATATTTATCGAAACCAGGTTGAATGGACTGTTTCTGAGTGGTACCACATTAGTACGTGATCCAAACCAGAAAAAGCCTGGGATCTGCTCAACAAGTATGTGAAAAACGCGAAAATATGATCCTAATGAGGGCAAATCCCAGTCCTGTCGCAGACCTAACTTGCGTTATCCTATAAAATATTGATCGAAACCAGGTTTAATTGACCGTTTCAGGGTGGTACCACTTTACTACGTGATCCAAAGCAGAAAAAACCATCGATCAGGTCAACATGTATTTGAAAACTGCGAAAGTATGACCCTGATGGGGGCAAATCCCAGACCTAACCTAGACCTAACACGTGTTATCCTCTAAAATATTCATCGAAACCGGGTTTAATTGACTGTCTCAGTGTGGTACCACATTACTACGTGATCGAAACAAGAAAAAACCCAGGATCTGTTCAAGATGTATGAGAAATATGCGAAAGTATGAGCCTGATGAGGGCAAATCCTAAACCTAACCCAGACCTAACATGCGTTATCCTCTAAAATATCTATCAAGACCAGGTTTAATTGACTGTTTCAGTGTGGTACCACATTATTACGTGATCCAAAGCAGAAAAAACCCTCGCTCATGTCAACATGTATGTTAAAACTGCGAAACTATGACCCTGATGAGGGCAAATCCCTGGCCTAACCTAGACCTAACATGCGCTATCCTCTAAAATATTGACCGAGACCAGGTTTAATGGACTGTTTCAGTGTGGTACCACATTTGATCGTGATCCAAACCAGAAAAAGCTAGGGATCTGTTCAACAAGTATGTGAAAAACGCGCAAATAAGACCCTGATGAGGGAAAATCCCAGACCTAACTTGCGTTATCCTATAAAATATTGATCGAAACAAGGTTTAATCGACTGTTTCAGTGTGGTACCACATTACTACGTGATCGAACCTAGAAAAAACCCAGGATCTGTTCAAGAAGTATGTGAAGAATGCGAAAGTATGACCCTGATGAGGGCAAATCCCTGGCCTAACCTAGACCTAAGATGCGTTATCCTCTAAGATATTTATCGAAACCAGGTTGAATGGACTGTTTCTGAGTGGTACCACATTAGTACGTGATCCAAACCAGAAAAAGCCTGGGATCTGATCAACAAGTATGTGAAAAACGCGGAACTATGAGCGTGATGAGGGCAAATCCCAGACCTATCCCAGACCTAACATGCGCTATCCTCTAAAATATTGACCGAGACCAGGTTTAATGGACTGTTTCAGTGTGGTACCACATTAGATCGTGATCCAAACCAGAAAAAGCTAGGGATCTGTTCAACAAGTATGTGAAAAACGCGCAAATAAGACCCTGATGAGGGAAAATCCCAGACCTAACTTGCGTTATCCTATAAAATATTGATCGAAACAAGGTTTAATCGACTGTTTCAGTGTGGTACCACATTACTACGTGATCCAAACGAGACAAAACCCTCGATCAGGTCAACATGTATGTTAAAACTGCGAAAGTGTGACCCTGATGAGGGCAAATCCCTGGCCTAACCTAGACCTAACATGCGTTATCCTCTAAAATATTGATCGAAACCACGTTGAATGGACTGCTTCCGAGTGGTACCACATTAGTACGTGATCCAAACCAGAAAAAGCCTGGGATCTGCTCAACAAGTATGTGAAAAACGCAAAAATATGACCCTGATGAGGGAAAATCCCAGACCTAACTTGCGTTATCCTATAAAATATTGCTCGAAACAAGGTTTAATCGACTGTTTCAGTGTGGTACCACATTACTACGTGATCCAAACCAGAAAAAACCCAGGATCTAGCCAACAAGTATGTGAAAAACGCGAAAGTCTGAGCCTGATGAGGTCAAATCCCAGAACTTACCCAGACATATCTTGCGTTATCCTCCAAAATATTTATCAAGACCAGGATTAATTGACTGCTTCAGTGTGGCATCACATTACTACATGATCCAAACCAGTGGAAGAAAAGGATCTGGCCAACAAGAATGAGAAGTATGCGAAAGTATGAGCCTGATGATGGCAAATCCCAGAACTACTCCAGACATAACTTGCGTTATCCTCAAAAATATTGATCGAAACCAGGTTTAATTGACTGTTTCTGTGTGGTACCACTTTACTACGTGATCCAAAGCAAAAAAAACCCTCGATTGGGTCAACATGTATTTTAAAACTGCGAAAGTATGACCCTGATGAGGGCAAATCCCGGACCTAACCTAGACCTAACATGTGTTATCCTCTAAAATATTAATCGAAACAAGGTTTAATCGACTGCTTCAGTGTGGTACCACATTACTACGTGATCCAAACCAGAAAAAGCCCAGGATCTAGCCAACAAGTATGAGAAATATGCGACAGTATGAGCCTGATGAGGGCAAATCCTAGACCTAACCCAGACCTAACATGCGTTATCCTCTAAAATATTTTGTCAAGACCAGATTTAATTGACTGTTTCAGTGTGGTACCACATTACTACGTGATCCAAAGCAGAAAAAACCCTCGCTCAGGTCAACATGTATGTTAAAACTGCGAAACTATGACCCTGATGAGGGCAAATCCCTGGCCTAACCTAGACCTAAGATGCGTTATCCTCTAAAATATTTATCGAAAACAGGTTGAATGGACTGTTTCTGAGTGGTACCACATTAGTACGTGATCCAAACCAGAAAAAGGCGGGGATCTGCTCAACAAGTATGTGAAAAACGCGAAAATATGATCCTAATGAGGGCAAATCCCAGGCCTGTCGCTGACCTAACTTGCGTTATCCTATAAAATATTGATCGAAACCAGGTTTAATTGACTGTTTCAGGGTGGTACCACTTTACTACGTGATCCAAAGCAGAAAAAACCATCGATCAGGTCAACATGTATTTGAAAACTGCGAAAGTATGACCCTGATGAGGGCAAATTCCAGACCTAACCTAGACCTAACATGTGTTATCCTCTAAAATAATCATCGAAACCGGGTTTAATTGACTGTCTCAGTGTGGTACCACATTACTACGTGATCGAAACAAGAAAAAACCCAGGATCTGTTCAAGAAGTATGTGAAGAATGCGAAAGTATGAGTCTGGTGAGGGCAAATCCTAGACCTAACCTAGACTTAACGTGTGTTATCCTCTAAAATATTGATCGAAATCAGGATTAATTGACTGTTTCTGTTTGGTACCACTTTACTACGTGATCCAAAGCAAAAAAAACCCTCGATCAGGTCAACATGTATGTTAAGACTGCTAAAGTATGACCCTGATGTGGGCAAATCCGAGGCCTAACCTAGACCTAATTTGCGTTATCCTATAAAATATTGATCGAAACCAGGTTTAATTGACTGTTTCAGTGTGGTACCACTTTACTACGTGATCCAAAGCAAAAACAACCATCGATCAGGTCAACATGTATTTTAAAACTGCGAAAGTATGACCCTCATTAGGGCAAATCCCAGACCTAACCTAGACCTATCATGTGTTATCCTCTAAAATATTAATCGAAACCAGGTTTAATGGTCTGTTACAGTGTGGTACCACATTACTACGTGATCGAACCTAGAAAAAACCCAGGATCTGTTCAAGAAGTATGTGAAGAATGCGAAAGTATGACCCTGATGGGGGCAAATCCGAGGCCTAACCTAGACCTAACATGCGTTATCCTCTAAAATATTCATCGAAACAAGGTTTAATTGACTGTTTCAGTGTGGTACCACTTTACTACGTGATCCAAAGCAAAAAAAACCATCGATCAGGTCAACATGTATTTTAAAACTGCGAAAGTATGACCCTGATGAGGGCAAATCCCAGACCTAACCTAGACCTATCATGTGTTATCCTCTAAAATATTAATCGAAACCAGGTTTAATGGTCTGTTACAGTGTGGTACCACATTACTACGTGATCAAACCTAGAAAAAACCCAGGATCTGTTCAAGAAGTATGTGAAGAATGCGAAAGTATGACCCCGATGAGGGCAAATCCCTGGCCTAACCTAGACCTAAGATGCGTTATCCTCTAAAATATTTATCGAAACCAGGTTGAATGGACTGTTTCTGAGTGGTACCACATTAGTACGTGATTCAAACCAGAAAAAGCCTGGGATCTGCTGAACAAGTATGTGAAAAACGCGAAAATATGATCCTAATAAGGGCAAATCCCAGTCCTGTCGCAGACCTAACTTGCGTTATCCTATAAAATATTGATCGAAACCAGGTTTAATTGACTGTTTCAGGGTGGTACCACTTTACTACGTGATCCAAAGCAGAAAAAACCATCGATCAGGTCAACATGTATTTGAAAACTGCGAAAGTATGACCCTGATGGGGGCAAATCCCAGACCTAACCTAGACCTAACACGTGTTATCCTCTAAAATATTCATCGAAACCGGGTTTAATTGACTGTCTCAGTGTGGTACCACATTACTACGTGATCGAAACAAGAAAAAACCCAGGATCTGTTCAAGATGTATGAGAAATATGCGAAAGTATGAGCCTGATGAGGGCAAATCCTAGACCTAACCCAGACCTAACATGCGTTATCCTCTAAAATATTTATCAAGACCAGGTTTAATTGACTGTTTCAGTGTGGTACCACATTATTACGTGATCCAAAACAGAAAAAACCATCGCTCATGTCAACGTGTATGTTAAAACTGCGAAACTATGACCCTGATGAGGGCAAATCCCTGGCCTAACCTAGACCTAACATGCGCTATCCTCTAAAATATTGATCGAAACCAGGTTTAATGGACTGTTTCAGTGTGGTACCACATTAGATCGTGATCCAAACCAGAAAAAGCCTGGGATCTGCTCAACAAGTATGTGAAATACGCAAAAAAATGACCCTGATGAGGGAAAATCCCAGACCTAACTTGCGTTATCCTATAAAATATTGACCGAAACAAGGTTTAATCGACTGTTTCAGTGTGGTACCACATTACTACGTGATCCAAACCAGAAAAAACCCAGGATCTGTTCAACAAGTATGTGAAAAACGCGAAAGTCTGAGCCTGATGAGGTCAAATCCCAGAACTTACCCAGACATAACTTGCGTTATCCTCTAAAATATTTATCAAGACCAGGATTAATTGACTGTCTCAGTGTGGTACCACTTTACTACGTGATCTAATGCAGAAAAAAACCCAGGATCTGTTCATCAAGTATGTGAAGTATGCGAAAGTATGAGTCTGATGTGGGCAAATCCCAGGCCTAACCTAGACCTAACATGCGTTATCCTCAAAAATACTCATCGAAACCAGGTTTAATCGACTGTTTCAGTGTGGTACCACATTACTACGTGATCCAAACCAGAAAAAACCCAGGATCTGGCCAACATGTATGCGAAAAATGTGAAAGTATGACCCTGATGTGGGCAAATCCCTGGCCTAACCTAGACCTAACATGCGTTATCCTCTAAAATATTGATCGAAACCAGGTTTAATGGACTGTTTCAGTGTGGTACCACATTACTACGTCATCCATACCAGAAAAACCCAGGATCTGTTCAACAAGTATGTGAAGAATGCGAATGTATGAGTTTGATGAGGGCAAATCCTGGACCTAACCCAGACCTAACATGCGTTATCCTCTAAAATATTATTAAGACCAGGTTTAATTGACTGTTTCAGTGCGGTACCACATTACTACGTGATCCAAACCAGTGGAAGCCCAGGATCTGCCCAACAAGAATGAGAAATATACGAAAGTATGAGCCTGATGAGGGCAAATCCTAGACCTAACCCAGACCTAACATGCGTTATCCTCTAAAATATTTTGTCAAGACCAGATTTAATTGACTGCTTCAGTGTGGTACCACATTACTACGTGATCCAAAGCAGAAAAAACCCTCGCTCAGGTCAACATGTATGTTAAAACTGCGAAACTATGACCCTGATGAGGGCAAATCCCAGGCCTAACCTAGACCTAACATGCGCTATCCTCTAAAATATTGGTCGAAACCAGATTTAATGGACTGTTTCAGTGTGGTGCCACATCAGGTCGTTAACCAAACCAGAAAAAGCCAGGGATATGTTCAACAAGTATGTGAAAAACGCGAAAATATGACCCTGATGAGGGAAAATCCCAGACCTAACTTGCGTTATCCTATAAAATATTGATCGAAACCAGGTTTAATTGACTGTTTCCGTGTGGTACCTCTTTACTACGTGATCCAATGCAGAAAAAACCCTCGATCAGGTCAACATGTATGTTAAAACTGCGAAAGTATGAACCTGATGAGGGCAAATCCCTGGCCTAACCTAGACCTAAGATGCGTTATCCTCTAAAATATTTATCGAAAACAGGTTGAATGGACTGTTTCAGTGTGGTACCACATTAGCACGTGATCCAAACCAGAAAAAGCCTGGGATCTGCTCAACAAGTATGTGAAAAACGCGAAGATATGATCCTAATGAGGGCAAATCCCAGTCCTGTCGCAGACCTAACTTGCGTTATCCTATAAAATATTGATCGAAACCAGGTTTAATTGACTGTTTCAGGGTGGTACCACTTTACTACGTGATCCAAAGCAGAAAAAACCATCGATCAGGTCAACATGTATTTGAAAACTGCGAAAGTATGACCCTGATGAGGGCAAATCCCAGACCTAACCTAGACCTAACATGTGTTATCCTCTAAAATAATCATCGAAACCGGGTTTAATTGACTGTCTCAGTGTGGTACCACATTACTACGTGATCGAAACAAGAAAAAACCCAGGATCTGTTCAAGATGTATGAGAAATATGCGAAAGTATGAGCCTGATGAGGGCAAATCCTAGACCTAACCCAGACCTAACATGCGTTATCCTCTAAAATATTTATCAAGACCAGGTTTAATTGACTGTTTCAGTGTGGTACCACATTATTACGTGATTCGAAACAGAAAAAACCCTCGCTCATGTCAACATGTATGTTAAAACTGCGAAACTATGACCCTGATGAGGGCAAATCCCTGGCCTAACCTAGACCTAACACGCTATCCTCTAAAATATTGACCGAAACCAGGTTTAATGGACTGTTTCAGTGTGGTACCACATTAGATCGTGATCCAAACCAGAAAAAGCCTGGGATCTGCTCAACAAGTATGTGAAATACGCAAAAATATGACCCTGATGAGGGAAAATCCCAGACCTAACTTGCGTTATCCTATAAAATATTTATCAAGACCAGGATTAATTGACTGTCTCAGTGTGGTACCACTTTACTACGTGATCTAATGCAGAAAAAAACCCAGGATCTGTTCATCAAGTATGTGAAGAATGCGAAAGTATGAGTCTGATGTGGGCAAATCCCAGGCCTAACCTAGACCTAACTTGCATTATCCTCTAAAATATTGATCGAAACGAGGTTTAACTGACTGTTTCAGTGTGGTACCACATTACTACGTGATCGAAACAAGAAAAAACCCCGGATCTGTTCAAGAAGTATGTGAAGAATGCGAAAGTATGAGTCTGGTGAGGGCAAATCCTAGACCTAACCTAGACTTAACGTGTGTTATCCTCTAAAATATTGATCGAAATCAGGATTAATCGACTGTTTCAGTGTGGTACCACATTACTACGTGATCCAAACCAGAAAAGCCCAGGATCTGTTCAACAAGTATGTGAAAAATGCGAAAATATGACCCTGATGAGGGCAAATCCCAGACCTAAGCTAGACCTAACATGCGTTATCCTCTAAAATATTGATCGAACCCAGGTTTAATGGACTGTTTCAGAGTGGGACCACATTAGTACGTGATCCAAACCAGAAAAAGCCAGGGATCTGTTCAACAAGTATGAGAATTATGCGAAAGTATGACCCGGATGAGGGCAAATCCCAGACCTAACCTAGACCTAACATGTGTTATCCTCTAAAATATCAATCGACACCAGTTTTAATGGTCTGTTACAGTGTGGTACCACATTACTAAGTGATCCAAACCAGAAAAAACCCAGGATCTGTTCAACAAGTATGTGAAGAATGCGAAAGTATGAATCTGATGTGGGCAAATCCCAGGCCTAACCTAGACATAACATGCGTTATCCTCTAATATATTGATCGAAACCAGGTTCAATGGACTGTTTCAGTGTGGTACCACATTACTACGTGATCCAAACCAGAAAAAACCCAGGATCTGGCCAACATGTATGCGAAAAATGTGAAAGTATGACCCTGATGTGGGCAAATCCCTGGCCTAACCTAGACCTAACATGCGTTATCCTCTAAAATATTGATCGAAACCGGGTTTAATGGACTGTTTCAGTGTGGTACCACATTACTACGTGATCCAATCCAGGAAAAACCCAGGATCTGTTCAACAAGTATGTGAAAAATGCGAAAATTTGACCCTCATGAGGGCAAATCCCAGACCTATCCCAGACCTAACTTGCGTTATCCTCTAAAATATTGATGGAAACCAGGTTCAGTTGACTGTTTCAGTGTGGTACCACATTACTGCGTGATCCAAACGAGAAAAAACCCAGGATCTGTTCAACAATTATGTGAAGAATGCGAAAGTATGAGTCTGATGAGGGAAAATCCCAGGCCTAACCTAGACCTAACATGCGTTATCCTCAAAAATATTGATCGAAACGAGGTTTATTCGACTGTTTCTGTGTGGTACCACATTCCTACGTGAACCAAACCAGAAAAAACCCAGGATCTGTTCAACAAGTATGTGAAGGATGCGAATCTATGAGTCTGATGTGGGAAAATCCCAGGCGTAACCTCGACCTAACATGCGTTATCCTCAAAAATATTCATCGAAACCAGGTTTAATCGACTGTTTCAGTGTGGTACCACATTACTACGTGATCCAAACCAGAAAAAACCCAGGATCTGGCCAACATGTATGCGAAAAATGTGAAAGTATGACCCTGATGTGGGCAAATCCCTGGCCTAACCTAGACCTAACATGCATTATCCTCTAAAATATTGATCGAAACCAGGTTTAATGGACTGTTTCAGTGTGGTACCACATTACTACGTGATCCAATCCAGAAAAAACCCAGGATCTGTTCAAGAAGTATGTGAAGAATGCGAATGTATGAGTTTGGTGAGGGCAAATCCTGGACCTAACCCAGACCTAACATATGTTATCCTCTAAAATATTGATGGAATACAGGTTTAATTGACTGTTTCAGTGTGGTACCACATTACTACGTGATCCAAACCAGTAAAATCCAGGGATCTGTTCAACATGTATGTTAAAACTGCGAAAGTATGACCCTGATGAGGGCAAATCCCAGACCTAACCTAGACCTAACATGTGTTATCCATTAAAATATTAATCCAAACCAGGTTTAATGGTCTGTATCAGTGTGGTACCACAATACTACGTGATCCAAACCAGAAAAACCCAGGATCTGTTCAACAAGTATATGAAAAACGCGAAAGTATGAGCCTGATGAGGGCAAATCCCAGAACTATCCCAGACATAACTTGCGTTATCCTCTAAAACATTGATCGAAACCAGGTTTGATTGACTGTTTTAATGTGGTACCGCTTTGCTACGTGATCCAAAGCAGAAAACACCCTCGATCAGGTCAACATGTATGTTATAACTGCGAAATTATGACCCTGATGAGGGCAAATCCCAGACCTAAGCTAGACCTAACATGTGTTATCCTCTAAAATATTGACGGAAACCAGATTTAATTGACAGTTTCAGTGTGGTACCACATTAATACGTGATCGAATCCAGAAAAAACCAGGGATCTGTTCAACAAGTATGTGAAGAACGCGAAAGTATGAGTCTGATGAGGGAAAATCCCAGGCCTAACCTAGACCTAACATGCGATATCCTCAAAAATATTGTTCGAAACAAGGTTTAATCGACTGTTTCAGTGTGGTTCCACATTACTACGTGATACAAACCAGAAAAAAACCCAGGATCTGTTCAACAAGTATGTGAAGAATGCGAAAGTATGAGTCTGATGTGGGCAAATCCCAGGCCTAACCTAGACAGAACATGCGTTATCCTCTAAAATATTGATCGAAACCAGGTTTAATGCACCGTTTCTGAGTGGTACCACATAACTACGTGGTCCAAACCAGAAAAAGCCCAGAATCTGACCATCAAGTATGAGAAATATGCGAAAGTACGAGCCTGATGAGAGCAAATCCCAGACCTAACCTAGACCTAACATGCGTTATCCTCTAAAATATTGATCGAAACCAGGTTTAATGGACTGTTTCAGTGTGGTACCACATTACTACGTGATACAAACCAGAAAAAAACCCAGGATCTGTTCAACAAGTATGTGAAGAATGCGAAAGTATGAGTCTGATGTGGGCAAATCCCAGGCCTAACCTAGACAGAACATGCGTTATCCTCTAAAATATTGATCGAAACCAGGTTTAATGCACCGTTTCTGAGTGGTACCACATAACTACGTGGTCCAAACCAGAAAAAGCCCAGAATCTGACCATCAAGTATGAGAAATATGCGAAAGTACGAGCCTGATGAGAGCAAATCCCAGACCTAACCTAGACCTAACATCCGTTATCCTCTAAAAAATTGATCGAAACCAGGTTTCATGGACTGTTTCAGTGTGGTATCACATTACTACGTGATCCAAACCAGAAAAAAACCCAGGATCTGTTCAACAAGTATGTGAAAAACGCGAAAGTATGAGCCTGATGAGGGCAAATCCCAGAACTGTGTCAGACATAACTTGCGTTATCCTCTAAAACAATGATCGAAACCAGGTTTAATTGACTGCTTTAATGTGGTACCGCTTTGCTACGTGCTCCAAAGCAGAAAGAACCCTCGATCAGGTCGACATGTACGTTATAACTGCGAAATTATGACCCTGATGAGGGCAAATCGCAGACCTAAGCTAGACCTAACATGTGTTATCGTCTAAAATATTGACGGAAACCAGATTTAATTGACAGTGTCAGTGTGGTACCACATTAATACGTGATCGAATCCAGAAAAAACCCAGGATCTGTTCAACAAGTATGTGAAGAACGCGAAAGTATGAGTCTGATGAGTGAAAATCCCAGGCCTAACCTAGACCTGACATGCGATATCCTCAAAAATATTGTTCGAAACAAGGTTTAATCGACTGTTTCAGTGTGGTACCACATTACTACGTGATCCAAATCAGAAAAAAACCAGGATCTGTTCAACAAGTATGTGAAGAATGCGAAAGTATGAGTCTGATGTGGGCAAATCCCAGGCCTAACCTAGACCTAACATCCGTTATCCTCTAAAATATTGATCGAAACCAGGTTTAATTGACTGTTTCAGTGTGGTACCACATTACTACGTGCTCCAAACTAGAAAAAACCCAGGATCTGTTCAACAACTATGTGAAGAATGCGAAAGTATGAGCCTGATGAGGGCAAATCCCAGGACTATCCCAGACATAACTTGCGTTATCCTCTAAAACATTGATCGAAACCAGGTTTAATTGACTGTTTTAATGTGGTACCGCTTTGCTACGTGATCCAAAGCAGAAAACACCCTCGATCAGGTCAACATGTATGTTATAACTGCGAAATTATGACCCTGATGAGGGCAAATCCCAGACCTAAGCTAGACCTAACATGTGTTATCCTCTAAAATATTGACGGAAACCAGATTTAATTGACAGTTTCAGTGTGGTACCACATTACTACGTGATCGAAACCAGAAAAAACCAGGGATCTGTTCAACAAGTATGTGAAGAACGCGAAAGTATGAGTCTGATGAGGGAAAATCCCAGGCCTAACCTAGACCTAACATGCGATATCCACTAAAATATTAATCGAAACCAGGTTTAATTGACTGTTTCAGTGTGGTACAACATTACTACGTGATCCAAACCAGAAAAAACCCAGAATATGTTCAACAAATATGTGAAAAACTCGAAAGTATGAGCCTGATGAGGGCAAATCCTAGACCTAACCCAGACCTAACGTGCGTTATCCTCTAAAATATTGATCGAAATCAGGTTTAATGGACTGTTTCAGTGTGGTACCACTTTACTACGTGATCCAAACAAGAAAAAACCCAGGATCTGTTCAAGAATTATGTGAAGAATGCGAAAGTATGAGACTGATGATGGCAAATCCTAGACCTAACCTAGACCTATCATGTGTTATCCTCTAAAATATTGAGGGAAACCACGTTTAAATGACAGTTTCAGTGTGGTACAACATTACAACGTGATCCAATCCAGAAAAGGCCCAGGATCTAGCAAACAAGTACGAGAGTTATGCGAAAGTATGAGCCTGATGAGGGCAAATCCTAGACCTAACCCAGACCTAACACGCGTTATCCTCTAAAATATCTATCAAGACCACGTCTAATTGACTGTTTCAGTGTGGTACCACATTACTACGTGATCCAAACCAGTGGAAGCCTAGGATCTGGCCAACAAGTATGAGAAATATGCGAAAGTATGAGCCTGATGAGGGCAAATCCTAGACCTAACCTACACCTAACACGCGTTATCCTCTAAAATATTTATCAAGACCATGTTTAATTGACTGTTTCAGTGTGGTTCCACATTACTACGTGATCCAAACCAGAAAAAACCCAGGATCTGTTCAACAAGTATGTGAAAAACGCGAAAGTACGAGCCTGATGAGGGCAAATCCCAGACCTATCTCAGACATAACATGCGTTATCCTATAAAATATTGATCGAATCCTGTTTTATTGGACAGTTTTAGTGTGGTACCACTATGCTACGTGATCCAAAGCAGAAAAAACCCTCGCTCTGGTCAACATGTATGTTAAAACTGCGAAAGGATGACCCTGATGAGGGCATATCCCTGGCCTAAGCTAGACCTAACATGCGTTATCCCCTAAAATATTGATCGAAGCCACGTTTAATTGACAGTTTCAGTGTGGTACCACATTACTACGTGAAAGAAAACAGAAAACACCCAGGATCTGTTCAAGAAGTATGTTAAGAATGCGAAAGTATGAAGCTGATGAGGGCAAATCCTAGACCTAACCTAGATCTAACATGTGTTATCCTGTAAAATATTGACGGAACCCAGGTTTAATTGACAGTTTCAGTGTGGTACCACATTACTACGTGATCCAAACCAGAAAAAACCTAGTATCTGTTCAACAAGTATGTGAAAAACGCGAAAGTATGAGCCTGATGAGGGCAAATCCCAGACCTATCCCAGACATACCTTGCGTTATCCTCTAAAATATTTATCAAGACCATGTTTAATTGCCTGTTTCAGTGTGGTTCCACATTACTACGTGATCCAAACCAGTGGAAGCCTAGGATCTGGCCAACAAGTATGGGAAATATGCGAAAGTATGAGCCTGATGAGGGCAAATCCTAGACCTAACCCAGACCTAACACGCGTTATCCTCTAAAATATTGTCAAGACCAGGTTTAATTGTCTGTTTCAGTGTGGTTCCACATTACTACGTGATCCAAACCAGAAAAAACCCAGGATCTGTTCAACAAGTATGTGAAAAACGCTAAAGTATGACCCTGATGAGGGCAAATCCCCACCTAACCTAGACCTAACGTGTGTTATCCTCCAAAATATTAATCGAAATCTGGTTTAATGGTCTGTTTCAGCGTGGCACCACATTACTACGTGATCGAAACCAGAAAAAAACCAGGATCTGTTCTAGAATTATGTGAAGAATGCGAAAGTATGAGACTGATGAGGGCAAATCCTAGACCTAACCTAGTCCTAACATGTGTTATCCTCTAAAATATTGACAGAAACCACGTTTAAATGAGAGTTTCAGTGTGGTACCACATTACTACGTGATCCGATCCAGAAAAGGCCCAGGATCTAGCAAACAGGTATGAGAAATATGCGAAAGTATGAGCCTGATGAGGGCAAATCCTAGACCCAACCCAGACCTAACACGCGGTATCCTCTAAAATATTTATCAAGACCAGGTTTAATTGACTGTTTCAGTGTGGTACCACATTACTACGTGATCCAAACCAGTGGAAGCCTGGGATCTGGCCAACAAGTATGAGAAATATGCGAAAGTATGAGCCTGATGAGGGCAAATCATAGACCTAACCCAGACCTAACACGCGTTATCCTCTGAAATATTTATCAAGACCAGGTTTAATTGACTGTTTCAGTGTGGTACCACATTACTACGTGATCCAAACCAGAAAAAATCCCAGGATCTGTTCAACAAGTATGTGAAAAATGCGAAAATATGAGCCTGATGAGGGCAAATCCCAGACCTATCCCAGACATAACTTGCGTTATCCTATAAAATATTGATCGAATCCAGTTTTAATGGACAGTTTTAGTGTTTTACCACATTACTACGTGATGCAATGCAGAAAAAACCCTCGATCAGGTCAACATGTATGTTAAAACTGCGAAAGTATGACCCTGATGAGGGCAAATCCCCACCTAACCTAGACCTAACGTGTGTCATCCTCCAAAATATTAATCGAAACCAGGTTTAATGGACAGGTTCAGTGTGGTACCACGTTAGTACGTGATCCAAACCAGAAAAAACGATCGATCAGGTTTACATGTATGTTAAAACTGCGAAAGTATGATCCTGATGAGGGCAAATCCCAGACCTGTCCCAGACCTAACTTGCCTTATCCTATAAAATATTGATCGAAACCAGATATAATTGACTGTTTCAGTGTGGTACCACTTTACGACGTGATCCAAAGCAGAAAAAACCATCGATCAGGTTTCCATGTATGTTAAAACTGCGAAAGTATGACCCTGATGAGGGCAAAACCCAGACCTAACCCAGACCTAACCCAGTCCTAACCCAGGATCTGTTCTAGAATTATGTGAAGAATGCGAAAGTATGAGACTGATGAGGGCAAATCCTAGACCTAACCTAGTCCTAACATGTGTTATCCTCTAAAATATTGACAGAAACCACGTTTAAATGAGAGTTTCAGTGTGGTACCACATTACTACGTGATCCAAACCAGAAAAAATCCCAGGATCTGTTCAACAAGTATGTGAAAAATGCGAAAATATGACCCTGATGAGGGCAAATCCCAGACCTATCCCAGACATAACTTGCGTTATCCTATAAAATATTTATCAAGACCATGTTTAATTGACTGTTTCAGTGTGGTACCACATTACTACGTGATCGAAACAAGAAAAAACCCAGGATCTGTTCAAGAAGTATATGAAGAATGCGAAAGTATGAGTCTGATGAGGGCAAATCCCCACCTAACCCAGACCTAACGTGTGTTATCCTCTAAAATATTAATCGAAATCAGGTTTAATGGTCTGTTGCAGTGTGGTCCCACATTACTACGTGATCGAAACAAGAAAAAACCCAGGATCTGTTCAGGAATTATGTAAAGAATGCGAAAGTATGAGACTGATGAGTGCAAATCCTAGACCTAACCTAGACCTAACATGTGTTATCCTCTAAAATATTGACGGAAACCACGTTTAAATGACAGTTTCAGTGTGGTACAACATTACAACGTGATCCAATCCAGAAAAGCCCAGGATCAGTTCAACAAGTATGTGAAGAATACAAAAGTATGAGTCCGATGAGGGAAAATCCCCGGCCTAACCTAGACATCACATGCGTGATCCTCTAAAATATTGATCGAAACCAGGTTTAATCGACTGTTTCAGTGTGGTACCACATTACTACGGGAATGAAAACAGAAAAAACCCAGGATCTGTTCAAGAAGTATCTGAAGAATGCGAAAGTATGAGTCTGATGAGGGAAAATCCCAGGCCTAACCTAGACCTAACATGCGTTATCCACTAAAATATTAATCGAAACCAGGTTTAATTGACTGTTTCAGTGTGGTACCACATTACTACGTGATCCATACCAGAAAAAACCCAGGATATGTTCAACAAGTATGAGAAATATGCGAAAGTATGAGCCTGATGAGGGCAAATCCCAGACCTATCCCAGACATAACTTGCGTTATCCTATAAAATATTTATCAAGACCATGTTTAATTGACTGTTTCAGTGTGGTACCACATTACTACGTGATCCAAACCAGAAAAAGCCCAGGATCTCGTCAACAAGTATGTGAAGAATGCGAAAGTATGAGTCTGATGAGGGAAAATCCCTGGCTTAACCTAGACATAACATGCGTTATCCTCTAAAATATTGATCGAAACCAGGTTTAATCGACTGTTTCAGTGTGGTACCACATTACTACGTGAAAGAAAACAGAAAACACCCAGGATCTGTTCAACAAGTATGTGAAGAATGCGAAAGTATGAGTCAGATGAGGGAAAATCCCTGGCCTAACCTAGACCTAACATGCGTTATCCACTAAAATATTAATCGAAACCAGGTTTAATTGAGTGTTTCAGTGTGGTACCACATTACTACGTGATCCATACCAGAAAAAACCCAGGATATGTTCAACAAGTATGAGAAATATGCGAAAGTATGAGCCTGATGAGGGCAAATCCCAGACCTATCCCAGACATAACTTGCGTTATCCTATAAAATGTTTATCAAGACCATGTTTAATTGACTGTTTCAGTGTGGTACCACTTTACTACGTGATCCAATGCAGAAAAAACCCTCGATCAGGTCAACATGTATGTTAAAACTCCGAAAGTATGACCCTGATGAGGGCAAATCCCAGACCTAACCTAGACCTAACGTGTGTTATCCTCTAAAATAATAATCGAAATCAGGATTAATGGTCTGTTTCAGTATGGTCCCACATTACTACGTGATCGAAACAAGAAAAAACCCAGGATCTGTTCAAGAATTATGTGAAGAATGCGAAAGTATGAGACTGATGATGGCAAATCCTAGACCTAACCTAGACCTAACATGTGTTATCCTCTAAAATATTTATCAAGACCATGTTTAATTGACTGTTTCAGTGTTGTTCCACATTACTACGTGATCCTAACCAGAAAAAACCCAGGATCTGTTCAACAAGTATGTGAAAAACGCAAAAGTATGAGCCCGATGAGGGCAAATCCCAGACCTAACCCAGACGTAACGTGCGTTATCCTCTAAAATATTGATCGAAATCAGGTTTAATGGACTGCTTCAGTGTGGTACCACATTACTACGTGATCCAAACCAGAAAAAACCCAGGATCTGTTCAAGAAGTATGTGAAGAATGCGAAAGTATGAGTCTGATGAGGGAAAATTCCTGGCCTAACCTAGTCCTAAAGTTCGTTATCCTCTAAAATATTGATCGTAACCAGGATTAATTGACTGTTTCAGTGTGGTACAACATTACTACGTGATCCAAACCAGAAAAAATCCCAGGATCTGTTCAACAAGAATGAGAAATAATAACCCAGACCTAACCCAGACCTAACACGCGTTATCCTCTAAAATATTTATCAAGACCAGGTATAATCGACTGTTTCAGTGTGGTACGACATTACTACGTGAAAGAAAACAGAAAAAACCCAGGATCTGTTCAACAAGTATGTGAAGAATGCGAAAGTAAGAGTCTGATGAGGGAAAATCCCAGGCCTAACCTAGACCTAACATGCGTTATCCATTAAAATATTAATCGAAACCAGGTTTAATTGACTGTTTCAGTGTGGTACCACATTACTACGTGATCCAAACCAGTGGAAGCCTAGGATCTGGCCAACAAGTATGGGAAATATGCGAAAGTATGAGCCTGATGAGGGCAAATCCTAGACCTAACCCAGACCTAACACGCGTTATCCTCTAAAATATTGTCAAGACCAGGTTTAATTGTCTGTTTCAGTGTGGTTCTACATTACTACGTGATCCAAACCAGAAAAAACCCAGGATCTGTTCAACAAGTATGTGAAAAACGCTAAAGTATGACCCTGATGAGGGCAAATCCCCACCTAACCTAGACCTAACGTGTGTTATCCTCCAAAATATTAATCGAAATCTGGTTTAATGGTCTGTTTCAGCGTGGCACCACATTACTACGTGATCGAAACCAGAAAAAAACCAGGATCTGTTCTAGAATTATGTGAAGAATGCGAAAGTATGAGACTGATGAGGGCAAATCCTAGACCTAACCTAGTCCTAACATGTGTTATCCTCTAAAATATTGACAGAAACCACGTTTAAATGAGAGTTTCAGTGTGGTACCACATTACTACGTGATCCGATCCAGAAAAGGCCCAGGATCTAGCAAACAGGTATGAGAAATATGCGAAAGTATGAGCCTGATGAGGGCAAATCCTAGACCCAACCCAGACCTAACACGCGGTATCCTCTAAAATATTTATCAAGACCAGGTTTAATTGACTGTTTCAGTGTGGTACCACATTACTACGTGATCCAAACCAGTGGAAGCCTGGGATCTGGCCAACAAGTATGAGAAATATGCGAAAGTATGAGCCTGATGAGGGCAAATCATAGACCTAACCCAGACCTAACACGCGTTATCCTCTGAAATATTTATCAAGACCAGGTTTAATTGACTGTTTCAGTGTGGTACCACATTACTACGTGATCCAAACCAGAAAAAATCCCAGGATCTGTTCAACAAGTATGTGAAAAATGCGAAAATATGAGCCTGATGAGGGCAAATCCCAGACCTATCCCAGACATAACTTGCGTTATCCTATAAAATATTGATCGAATCCAGTTTTAATGGACAGTTTTAGTGTTTTACCACATTACTACGTGATGCAATGCAGAAAAAACCCTCGATCAGGTCAACATGTATGTTAAAACTGCGAAAGTATGACCCTGATGAGGGCAAATCCCCACCTAACCTAGACCTAACGTGTGTCATCCTCCAAAATATTAATCGAAACCAGGTTTAATGGACAGGTTCAGTGTGGTACCACGTTAGTACGTGATCCAAACCAGAAAAAACGATCGATCAGGTTTACATGTATGTTAAAACTGCGAAAGTATGATCCTGATGAGGGCAAATCCCAGACCTGTCCCAGACCTAACTTGCCTTATCCTATAAAATATTGATCGAAACCAGATATAATTGACTGTTTCAGTGTGGTACCACTTTACGACGTGATCCAAAGCAGAAAAAACCATCGATCAGGTTTCCATGTATGTTAAAACTGCGAAAGTATGACCCTGATGAGGGCAAAACCCAGACCTAACCCAGACCTAACCCAGTCCTAACCCAGGATCTGTTCTAGAATTATGTGAAGAATGCGAAAGTATGAGACTGATGAGGGCAAATCCTAGACCTAACCTAGTCCTAACATGTGTTATCCTCTAAAATATTGACAGAAACCACGTTTAAATGAGAGTTTCAGTGTGGTACCACATTACTACGTGATCCAAACCAGAAAAAATCCCAGGATCTGTTCAACAAGTATGTGAAAAATGCGAAAATATGACCCTGATGAGGGCAAATCCCAGACCTATCCCAGACATAACTTGCGTTATCCTATAAAATATTTATCAAGACCATGTTTAATTGACTGTTTCAGTGTGGTACCACATTACTACGTGATCGAAACAAGAAAAAACCCAGGATCTGTTCAAGAAGTATATGAAGAATGCGAAAGTATGAGTCTGATGAGGGCAAATCCCCACCTAACCCAGACCTAACGTGTGTTATCCTCTAAAATATTAATCGAAATCAGGTTTAATGGTCTGTTGCAGTGTGGTCCCACATTACTACGTGATCGAAACAAGAAAAAACCCAGGATCTGTTCAGGAATTATGTAAAGAATGCGAAAGTATGAGACTGATGAGTGCAAATCCTAGACCTAACCTAGACCTAACATGTGTTATCCTCTAAAATATTGACGGAAACCACGTTTAAATGACAGTTTCAGTGTGGTACAACATTACAACGTGATCCAATCCAGAAAAGCCCAGGATCAGTTCAACAAGTATGTGAAGAATACAAAAGTATGAGTCCGATGAGGGAAAATCCCCGGCCTAACCTAGACATCACATGCGTGATCCTCTAAAATATTGATCGAAACCAGGTTTAATCGACTGTTTCAGTGTGGTACCACATTACTACGGGAATGAAAACAGAAAAAACCCAGGATCTGTTCAAGAAGTATCTGAAGAATGCGAAAGTATGAGTCTGATGAGGGAAAATCCCAGGCCTAACCTAGACCTAACATGCGTTATCCACTAAAATATTAATCGAAACCAGGTTTAATTGACTGTTTCAGTGTGGTACCACATTACTACGTGATCCATACCAGAAAAAACCCAGGATATGTTCAACAAGTATGAGAAATATGCGAAAGTATGAGCCTGATGAGGGCAAATCCCAGACCTATCCCAGACATAACTTGCGTTATCCTATAAAATATTTATCAAGACCATGTTTAATTGACTGTTTCAGTGTGGTACCACATTACTACGTGATCCAAACCAGAAAAAGCCCAGGATCTCGTCAACAAGTATGTGAAGAATGCGAAAGTATGAGTCAGATGAGGGAAAATCCCTGGCCTAACCTAGACCTAACATGCGTTATCCACTAAAATATTAATCGAAACCAGGTTTAATTGAGTGTTTCAGTGTGGTACCACATTACTACGTGATCCATACCAGAAAAAACCCAGGATATGTTCAACAAGTATGAGAAATATGCGAAAGTATGAGCCTGATGAGGGCAAATCCCAGACCTATCCCAGACATAACTTGCGTTATCCTATAAAATGTTTATCAAGACCATGTTTAATTGACTGTTTCAGTGTGGTACCACTTTACTACGTGATCCAATGCAGAAAAAACCCTCGATCAGGTCAACATGTATGTTAAAACTCCGAAAGTATGACCCTGATGAGGGCAAATCCCAGACCTAACCTAGACCTAACGTGTGTTATCCTCTAAAATAATAATCGAAATCAGGATTAATGGTCTGTTTCAGTATGGTCCCACATTACTACGTGATCGAAACAAGAAAAAACCCAGGATCTGTTCAAGAATTATGTGAAGAATGCGAAAGTATGAGACTGATGATGGCAAATCCTAGACCTAACCTAGACCTAACATGTGTTATCCTCTAAAATATTTATCAAGACCATGTTTAATTGACTGTTTCAGTGTTGTTCCACATTACTACGTGATCCTAACCAGAAAAAACCCAGGATCTGTTCAACAAGTATGTGAAAAACGCAAAAGTATGAGCCCGATGAGGGCAAATCCCAGACCTAACCCAGACGTAACGTGCGTTATCCTCTAAAATATTGATCGAAATCAGGTTTAATGGACTGCTTCAGTGTGGTACCACATTACTACGTGATCCAAACCAGAAAAAACCCAGGATCTGTTCAAGAAGTATGTGAAGAATGCGAAAGTATGAGTCTGATGAGGGAAAATTCCTGGCCTAACCTAGTCCTAAAGTTCGTTATCCTCTAAAATATTGATCGTAACCAGGATTAATTGACTGTTTCAGTGTGGTACAACATTACTACGTGATCCAAACCAGAAAAAATCCCAGGATCTGTTCAACAAGAATGAGAAATAATAACCCAGACCTAACCCAGACCTAACACGCGTTATCCTCTAAAATATTTATCAAGACCAGGTATAATCGACTGTTTCAGTGTGGTACGACATTACTACGTGAAAGAAAACAGAAAAAACCCAGGATCTGTTCAACAAGTATGTGAAGAATGCGAAAGTAAGAGTCTGATGAGGGAAAATCCCAGGCCTAACCTAGACCTAACATGCGTTATCCATTAAAATATTAATCGAAACCAGGTTTAATTGACTGTTTCAGTGTGGTACCACATTACTACGTGATCCAAACCAGTGGAAGCCTAGGATCTGGCCAACAAGTATGAGAAATATGCGAAACTATGAGCCTGATGAGGGTAAATCCTAGACCTAACCTAGACCTAACATGTGTTATCCTGTAAAATATTGACGGAAACCAGGTTTAATTGACATTTTCAGTGTGGTACCACATTACTACGTGATCCAATCCACAAAAGCCCAGGATCAGTTCAATAAGTATGTGAAGAATGCGAGAGTATGTGTCTGATGAGGACAAATCCGAGACCTAACCTAGACTTAACATGTGTTATCCTCTAAAATATTAATCGAAACCAGGTTTAATTGACTGTTTTAGTGTGGTACCACTATGCTACGTGATCCAAAGCAGAAAAAACCCTCGCTCTGGTCAACATGTATGTTAAAACTGCGAAAGGATGACCCTGATGGGGGCAAATCCCTGGCCTAAGCTAGACATAACATGCGTTATCCTCTTAAATATTGATCGAAACCAGGTTTAATGGACTGTTTCAGTGTGGTACCACTTTACTACGTGATCGAAACCAGAAAAAAACCAGGATCTGTTCAAGAAGTGTATGAAGAATGCGAAAGCATGAAGCTGATGAGGGCAAATCCTAGACCTAACCTAGACCTAACATGTGTTATCCTGTAAAATATTGACGGAAACCAGGTTTAATTGACATTTTCACTGTGGTACCACATTACTACGTGGTCGAAAACGGAAAAAACCCAGGATCTGTTCAAGTATGAGAAATATGCGAAAGTATGAGCCTAATGAGGGCAAATCCTAGACCTAACCCAGGTCCAACGTGCGTTATCCTCTAAAATATTGGTCGAAATCAGGTTTAATGGACTGTTTCAGTGTGGTACCACATTACTACGTGATCCAAACCAGAAAAAACCCAGGATCTGTTCAAGATGTATGCGAAGAATGCGAAAGTATGAGTCTGATGAGGGAAAATTCCTGGCCCAACCTAGTCCTAACGTGCGTTATCCTCTAAAATATTGATCGTAACGAGGATTAATTGACGGTTTCAGTGTGGTACCACATTACTACGTGATCCAAACCAGAAAAAGCCCAGGATCTCTTCAACACGTATGTGCAAAACGCGAAAGTATGAGCCTGATGAGGGCAAATCCCAGACCTATCCCAGACATAACTTGCGTTATCCTCTAAAATATTGATCGAAACCAGGTCTAATCGACTGTTTCAGTGTGATACCACATTACTACGTGATCGAAAACAGAAAAAACCCAGGATCTGTTCAACAAGTATGTGAAGATTGCGAAAGGATGAGTCTGATGAGTGAAAATCCCAGGCCTAACTTAGACCTAACATGCGTTATCCTCAAATATATTGATCGAAACCAGGTCTAATCGACTGTATCAGTGTGGTACCACGTTACTACGTGGTCGCAAACAGAAAAATCCCAGGATCTGTTCAAGTATGAGAAATATGCGAAAGTATGAGCCTAATGAGGGCAAATCCTAGACCTAACCCAGGTCTAAAGTGCGCTATCCTCTAAAATATTGATCGAAATCAGGTTTAATGGACTGTTTCAGTGTGGTACCACATTACTAAGTGATCGAATCCAGAAAAAACCCAGGATCTAGCCAACAAGTATGAGAAATATGCGAAAGTATGAGCCCCATGAGGGCAAATCCCAGACCTAGCCCAGACCTAACATGCGTTATCCTCTGAAATATTTATCAAGACCATGTTTAATTGACTGTTTCAGTCTGGTACCATACTACTACGTGATCCAGTGCAGAAAAAACCCAGGATCTGTCCAACAAGTATATGAAAAACGCAATAGTATGAGCCTGATGAGGGCAAATCCCAGACCTATCCCAGACATAACTTGCGTTATCCTCTAAAATATTGATCGAATCCAGTTTTAATGGACAGTTTTAGTGTGGTACCACTTTACTACGTGATGCAATGCAGAAAAAACCCTCGATCAGGTCAACATGTATGTTAAAACTGCGAAAGGATGACCCTGATGAGGGCAAATCCTAGACCTAGCCCAGACATAACATGCGTTATCTAAAATATTAATCGAAATCAGGTTTAATGGTCTGTTTCAGCGTGGTACCACATTACTACGTGATCGAATCCAGAAAAAAACCAGGATCTGTTCAAGAAGTATATGAGGAATGCGAAAGTATGTGTCTGATGAGGGAAAATCCCAGGCCTAACCTAGACATAACATGCGTTATCCTCTAAAATATTCATCGAAACCAGGTTTAATCGACTGTTTCAGTGTGGTACCACTTTGCGACGTGATCCAAAGCAGAAAAAACCATCGATCAGGTTTACATCAATGTTATAACTGCGAAAGTGTGACCCTGATGAGGGCAAATCCCAGACCTAACCTAGACTTAACATGTGTTATCCTCTAAAATATTAATCGAAACCAGGTTTAATGGACAGTTTCAGTGTGGTACCACTTTGCGACGTGATCCAAAGCAGAAAAAACCATCGATCAGGTTTACATCAATGTTATAACTGCGAAAGTGTGACCCTGATGAGGGCAAATCCCAGACCTTACCTAGACTTAACATGTGTTATCCTCTAAAATATTGATCGAAATCAGGTTTAATGGTCTGTTTCAGCGTGGTACCACATTACTACGTGATCCAATACAGAAAAGCCCAGGATCAGTTCAATAAGTATGTGAAGAATGCGAAAGTATGTGTCTGATGAGGGCAAATCCCAGACCTAACCTAGACTTAACATGTGTTATCCTCTAAAATATTAATCGAAACCAGGTTTAATGGACAGTTTCAGTGTGGTACCACTTTACTACGTGATCAAATGCACAAAAAACCCACGATCAGGTCGACATGTATGTTAAAACTGCGAAAGTATGACCCTGATGAGGCCAAATCCCTGGCCTAAGCTAGACCTAGCATGCGGTATCCACAAAAATATTGATCGTAACGAGGATTAATTGACTGTTTCAGTGTGGTACCACATTACTACGTGATCCAATCCAGAAAAGCCCAGGATCAGTTCAACAAGTATGTGAAGAATGCGAAAGTATGTGTCTGATAAGGGAAAATCCCAGGCCTAACCTAGACCTAACATGCGTTATCCTCAAAAATATTGATCGAAACACGGTTTAATCGACTGTTTCACTGTGGTACCACATTACTACGTGGTCGAAAACAGAAAAAACCCAGGATCTGTTCAAGTATGAGAAATATGCGAAAGTATGAGCCTGATGAGGGCAAATCCTAGACCTAACCCAGGTCTAACGTGAGTTATCCTCTAAAATATTGATCGAAATCAGGTTTAATGGACTGTTTCAGTGTGGTACCACATTACTACGTGATCCAAACCAGAAAAAACCCAGGATCTGTTCAAGATGTATGTGAAGAATGCGAAAGTATGAGTCTGATGAGGGAAAATTCCTGGCCCAACCTAGTCCTAACGTGCGTTATCCTCTAAAATATTGATCGTAACGAGGATTAATTGACGGTTTCAGTGTGGTACCACATTACTACGTGATCCAAACCAGAAGAAGCCCAGGATCTCTTCAACACGTATGTGCAAAACGCGAAAGTATGAGCCTGATGAGGGCAAATCCCAGACCTATCCCAGACATAACTTGCGTTATCCTCTAAAATATTGATCGAAACCAGGTTTAATCGACTGTTTCAGTGTGATACCACATTACTACGTGATCGAAAACAGAAAAAACCCAGGATCTGTTCAACAAGTATGTGCAGATTGCGAAAGGATGAGTCTGATGAGTGAAAATCCCGGGCCTAACTTAGACCTAACATGCGTTATCCTCAAATATATTGATCGAAACCAGGTCTAATCGACTGTTTCAGTGTGGTACCACATTACTACGTGATCCAAACCAGAAAAAACCCAGGATCTGTTCAAGATGTATGTGAAGAATGCGAAAGTATGAGTCTGATGAGGGAAAATTCCTGGCCCAACCTAGTCCTAACGTGCGTTATCCTCTAAAATATTGATCGTAACGAGGATTAATTGACGGTTTCAGCGTGGTACCACATTACTACGTGATCGAAACCAGAAAAAAACCAGGATCTGTTCAAGAAGTATATGAAGAATGCGAAAGTATGTGTCTGATGAGGGAAAATCCCAGGCCTAACCTAGACATAACATGCGTTATCCTCTAAAATATTCATCGAAACCAGGTTTAATCGACTGTTTCAGTGTGGTACCACTTTGCTACGTGATCCAAAGCAGAAAAAACCCTCGCTCTGGTCAACATGTATGTTAAAACTGCGAAAATATGAGTCTGATGAGGGAAAATTCCTAGCCCAACCTAGTCCTAACGTGCGTTATACTCAAAAATATTGATCGTAACGAGGATTAATTGACTGTTTCAGTGTGGGACCACATTACTACGTGATCCAATCAAGAAAAGCCCAGGATCAGTTCAACAAGTATGTGAGGAATGCGAAAGTATGTGTCTGATGAGGGAAAATCCCAGGCCTAACCTAGACCTAACATGCGTTATCCTCAAAAATATTGATCGAAACCCGGTTTAATCGACTGTTTCACTGTGGTACCACATTACTACGTGGTCGAAAACAGAAAAAACCCAGGATCTGTTCAAGTATGAGAAATATGCGAAAGTGTGACCCTGATGAGGGCAAATCCCAGACCTAACCTAGACTTAACATGTGTTATCCTCTAAAATATTAATCGAAATCAGGTTTAATGGTCTGTTTCAGTTGGGTACCGCATTACTACGTGATCGAAACAAGAAAAAGCCCAGGTTCTAGCCAACAAGTATAAGAAATATGTTAAAGTATGAGCCTGAAGAGGGCAAATCCAAGACCTAACCCAGACCTAACACGCGTTATCCTCTAAAATATTTATCAAGACCAGGTTTAATTGACTGTTGCAGTGTGGTACCACATTACTACGTGATCCAAGCCAGTGGAAGCCTAGGATCTGGCCAAGAAGAATGAGAAATATGCGAAAGTATGAGCCTGATGAGAGCAAATCCCAGACCTAACCTAGACCTAACATGCGTTATCCTCTAAAATATTGATCGAAACCAGGTTTAATGGACTGTTTCAGTGTGGTACCACATTACTACGTGATCCAAACCAGAAAAAATCCCAGGATCTGTTCAACAAGTATGTGAAAAATGCGAAAATATGACCCTGATGAGGGCAAATCCCAGTCCTATCCCAGACCTAACTTGCGTTATCCTCTAAAATATTGCTCGAAACCAGGTTTAATTGACTGTTCAGTGTAGTACCACATTACTACGTGATCTAAACCAGAAGAAACCCAGGATCTGTTCAACAAGTATGTGAAGAATGCGAAAGTATGAGTCTGATGAGGGAAAATCCCAGGCCTAACCTAGACCTAACATGTGTTATCCTCAAAAATATTGATCGAAACCAGGTTAAATCGAATGTTTCAGTGTGGCACCACATTACTACGTGATCCAAACCAGAAAAAAACCCCGGATCTGTTCAACAAGTATGTGAAGAATGCGAAAGTACGAGCCTGATGAGAGCAAATCCCAGACCTAACATGTGTAATCCTCTAAAATATTGACGGAAACCAGGTTTAATTGACAGTTTCAGTGTGGTACCACATTACAACGTGATCCAATCCAGAAAAAGCCCAGGATCTAGCCAACAAGAATGAGAAATATGCGAAAATATGAGCCTGATGAGGGCAAATCCTAGACCTAGCCCAGACCTAACATGCGTTATCCTCTGAAATATTTATCAAGACCATGTTTAATTGACTGTTTCAGTGTGGTACCACATTACTACGTGATCCAAACCAGAAAAAACCCAGGATCTGTTCAACAAGTATGAGAAAAACGCGAAAGTATGAGCATGATGAGGGCAAATCCCAGACCTATCCCAGACATAACTTGCGTTATCCTATAAAATATTGATCGAATCCAGTTTTAATGGACAGTTTTAGTGTGGTACCACTTTACTACGTGATCCAATGCAGAAGAAACCCTCGATCAAGTCAACATGTATGTTAACACTGCGAAAGGATGACCCTGATGAGGGCAAATCCCTGGCCTAACCTAGACCTAACATGCGTTATCCTCTAAAATATTGATCGAAACCACGTTTAATGGACTGTCTCAGTGTGGTACCACATTAGAACGTGATCCAAACCAGAAAAAGCCAGGATCTGTTCAAGAATTATGTGAAGAATGCGAAAGTATTAGTCTGATGAGGGCAAATCCTAGACCTAACCTAGACCTAACATGTGTAATCCTCTAAAATATTGACGGAAACCAGGTTTAATTGACAGTTTCAGTGTGGTACCACATTACTACGTGATCCAATCCTGAAAAAGCCCAGGACCTGGCCAACAAGTATGAGAAATATGCGAAAGTATGAGACTGATGAGGGCAAATCCTAGACCTAACATGTGTAATCCTTTAAAATAGTGTCGGAAACCAGGTTTAATTGACAGTTTCAGTGTGGTACCACATTACTACGTAATGCAATCCAGAAAAAGCCCAGGATCTAGCCAACAAGTATGAGAAATATGCGAAAGTACGAGTCTGATGAGGGCAAATCCCAGGCCCAACCTGGACCTAACATGCGTTATCCTCTGAAATATTTATCAAGACCATGTTTAATTGACTGTTTCAGTGTGCTACCACATTACTACGTGATCGAAACCAGAAAAAACCCAGGATCTGCTCAACAAGTATGTGAAAAACGCGAATGTATGAGCCTGATGAGGGCAAATCCCAGACCAATCCCGGACATAACTTGCGTTATCCTATAAAATATTGATCGAATCCAGTTTTAATGGACAGTTTTAGTGTGGTATCACTTTTCTACGTGATGCAATGCAGAAAAAGCCTCCATCACTTCAACATGTATGTTAAAACTGCGAAGGTATGTGTCTGATGAGGGAAAATCCCAGGCCTAACCTAGACGTAACATACGTTATCCTCTAAAATATTGATCGAAACCAGGTTTAATCACTGTTTCAGTGTGGTACCACATTACTACGTGATCGAAAATAGAAAAAACCCAGGATCTGTTCAACAAGTATGTGAAGAATGCGAAAGTATGAGACTGATGGGTGAAAATCCCAGGCCCAACCTAGACCTAACTTGCGTTATCCTCAAAAATACTGATCGAAAGCAGGTTTAATCGACTGTTTCAGTGTGGTACCACATTACTACGTGGTCGAAAACAGAAAAAACCCAGGATCTTTTCAAGTATGAGAAATATGCGAAAGTATGAGCCTGATGAGGACAAATCCTAGACCTAACCCAGACCTAACGTGCGTTATCCTCTAAAATATTGATCGAAATCAGGTTTAATGGACTGTTTCAGTGTGGTACCACATTACTACGTGGTCGAAAACAGAAAAAACCCAGGATCTGTTCAAGTATGAGAAATATGCGAAAGTGTGACCCTGATGAGGATAAATCCCAGACCTAACCTAGACTTAACATGTGATATCCTCTAAAATATTAATCGAAATCAGGTTTAATGGTCTGTTTCAGTTGGGTACCGCATTACTACGTGATCGAAACAAGAAAAAGCCCAGGTTCTAGCCAACAAGTATAAGAAATATGTTAAAGTATGAGCCTGAAGAGGGCAAATCCAAGACCTAACCCAGACCTAACACGCGTTATCCTCTAAAATATTTATCAAGACCAGGTTTAATTGACTGTTGCAGTGTGGTACCACATTACTACGTGATCCAAGCCAGTGGAAGCCTAGGATCTGGCCAAGAAGAATGAGAAATATGCGAAAGTATGAGCCTGATGAGAGCAAATCCCAGACCTAACCTAGACCTAACATGCGTTATCCTCTAAAATATTGATCGAAACCAGGTTTAATGGACTGTTTCAGTGTGGTACCACATTACTACGTGATCCAAACCAGAAAAAATCCCAGGATCTGTTCAACAAGTATGTGAAAAATGCGAAAATATGACCCTGATGAGGGCAAATCCCAGTCCTATCCCAGACCTAACTTGCGTTATCCTCTAAAATATTGCTCGAAACCAGGTTTAATTGACTGTTCAGTGTAGTACCACATTACTACGTGATCTAAACCAGAAGAAACCCAGGATCTGTTCAACAAGTATGTGAAGAATGCGAAAGTATGAGTCTGATGAGGGAAAATCCCAGGCCTAACCTAGACCTAACATGTGTTATCCTCAAAAATATTGATCGAAACCAGGTTAAATCGAATGTTTCAGTGTGGCACCACATTACTACGTGATCCAAACCAGAAAAAAACCCCGGATCTGTTCAACAAGTATGTGAAGAATGCGAAAGTACGAGCCTGATGAGGGCAAATCCCAGACCTATCCCAGACATAACTTGCGTTATCCTATAAAATATTGATCGAATCCAGTTTTAATGGACAGTTTTAGTGTGGTACCACTTTACTACGTGATCCAATGCAGAAAAAACCCTCGATCAAGTCAACATGTATGTTAACACTGCGAAAGGATGACCCTGATGAGGGCAAATCCCAGACCTAACCTAGACTTAACTTGTGTTATCCTCTAAAATATTAATCGAAACCAGGTTCAATGGTCTGTTTCAGTGTGGTACCACATTACTACGTGATCGAAACAAGAAAAATCCCAGGATCTGTCCAAGAATTATGTGAAGAATGCGAAAGTATGAGTCTGATGAGGGCAAATCCGAGACCTAACCTAGACCTAACATGCGTTATCCTCAAATATACTGATCGAAAGCAGGTTTAATCGACTGTTTCAGTGTGGTACCACATTACTACGTGGTCGAAAACAGAAAAAACCCAGGATCTTTTCAAGTATGAGAAATATGCGAAAGTATGAGCCTGATGAGGACAAATCCTAGACCTAACCCAGACCTAACTTGCGTTATCCTCTAAAATATTTATCGAAACCAGGTTTAATGGACTGTTTTAGTGCGGTACCACTTTGCTACGTGATCCAAAGCAGAAAAAAACCTCGCTCAGGTCAACATGTATGTCAAAACTGCGAAAGGATGACCCTGATGAGGGCAAATCCCTGGCCTAAACTAGACCTAACATGCGTTATCCTCTAAAATATTGATCGAAACCAGGTTTAATGGACTGTTTCAGTGTGGTATCACATTAGTACGTGATCCAAACCAGAAAAAGCCAGGGATCTGTTCAACAAGTACGTAAAAACGCGAAAATATGACCCTGATGAGTGTAAATCCCAGACCTGTCCCAGACCTAACTTGCGTTATCCTCTAAAATATTTATCGAAACCAGGTTTAATGGACTGTTTTAGTGCGGTACCACTTTGCTACGTGATCCAAAGCAGAAAAAACCTTCGATCAGGTTTACATGTATGTTAAAACTGCGAAAGTGTGACCCTGACGAGGGCAAATCCCAGACCTAACCTAGACTTAGCATGTGTTATCCTCTAAAATATTAATCGAATCCAGGTTTAATGGTCTGTTTCACTTGGGTATAGCATTACTACGTGATCGAAACAAGAAAAAGCCCAGGATCTAGCCAACAAGTATGAGAAATATGCGAATGTATGAGCTTGATGAGGGCAAATCATAGACCTAACCCAGACCAAACACGCGTTATCCTCTAAAATATTTATCAAGACCAGGTTTAATTCACTGTTGCAGTGTGGTACCACATTACTACGTGATCCAAACCAGTGGAAGTCTAGGATCTGGCCAAGAAGAATGAGAAATATGCGAAAGTATGAGCCTGATGAGAGCAAATCCCAGACCTAACCTAGACCTAACATGCGTTATCCTCAAAAATAGAGATCGAAACCAGGTTAAATCGACTGTTTCAGTGTGGCACCACATTACAACGTGATCCAAACCAGAAAAAAACCCCGGATCTGTTCAACAAGTATGTGAAGAATGCGAAAGTACGAGCCCGATGAGAGCAAATCCCAGACCTAACATGTGTAATCCTCTAAAATATTGACGGAAACCAGGTTTAATTGACAGTTTCAGTGTGGTGCCACATTACAACGTGATCCAATCCAGAAAAAGCCCAGGATCTAGCCAACAAGAATGAGAAATATGCGAAAATATGAGCCTGATGAGGGCAAATCCTAGACCTAGCCCAGACCTAACATGCGTTATCCTCTGAAATATTTATCAAGACCATGTTTAATTGACTGTTTCAGTGTGGTACCACATTACTACGTGATTCAAACTAGAAAAAACCCAGGATATGTTCAACAAGTATGAGAAAAACGCGAAAGTATGAGCCTGATGAGGGCAAATCCCAGACCTATCCCAGACATAACTTGCGTTATCCTATAAAATATTGATCGAATCCAGTTTTAATGGACAGTTTTAGTGTGGTACCACTTTACTACGTGATCCAATGCAGAAAAAACCCTCGATCAAGTCAACATGTATGTTAACACTGCGAAAGGATGACCCTGATGAGGGCAAATCCCTGGCCTAACCTAGACCTAACATGCGTTATCCTCTAAAATATTGATCGAAACCACGTTTAATGGACTGTCTCAGTGTGGTACCACATTAGAACGTGATCCAAACCAGAAAAAGCCAGGATCTGTTCAAGAATTATGTGAAGAATGCGAAAGTATTAGTCTGATGAGGGCAAATCCTAGACCTAACCTAGACCTAACATGTGTAATCCTCTAAAATATTGACGGAAACCAGGTTTAATTGACAGTTTCAGTGTGGTACCACATTACTACGTGATCCAATCCTGAAAAAGCCCAGGACCTGGCCAACAAGTATGAGAAATATGCGAAAGTATGAGACTGATGAGGGCAAATCCTAGACCTAACATGTGTAATCCTTTAAAATAGTGTCGGAAACCAGGTTTAATTGACAGTTTCAGTGTGGTACCACATTACTACGTAATGCAATCCAGAAAAAGCCCAGGATCTAGCCAACAAGTATGAGAAATATGCGAAAGTACGAGTCTGATGAGGGCAAATCCCAGGCCCAACCTGGACCTAACATGCGTTATCCTCTGAAATATTTATCAAGACCATGTTTAATTGACTGTTTCAGTGTGCTACCACATTACTACGTGATCGAAACCAGAAAAAACCCAGGATCTGCTCAACAAGTATGTGAAAAACGCGAATGTATGAGCCTGATGAGGGCAAATCCCAGACCAACCCCGGACATAACTTGCGTTATCCTATAAAATATTGATCGAATCCAGTTTTAATGGACAGTTTTAGTGTGGTATCACTTTTCTACGTGATGCAATGCAGAAAAAGCCTCCATCACTTCAACATGTATGTTAAAACTGCGAAGGTATGTGTCTGATGAGGGAAAATCCCAGGCCTAACCTAGACGTAACATACGTTATCCTCTAAAATATTGATCGAAACCAGGTTTAATCACTGTTTCAGTGTGGTACCACATTACTACGTGATCGAAAATAGAAAAAACCCAGGATCTGTTCAACAAGTATGTGAAGAATGCGAAAGTATGAGACTGATGGGTGAAAATCCCAGGCCCAACCTAGACCTAACTTGCGTTATCCTCAAAAATACTGATCGAAAGCAGGTTTAATCGACTGTTTCAGTGTGGTACCACATTACTACGTGGTCGAAAACAGAAAAAACCCAGGATCTTTTCAAGTATGAGAAATATGCGAAAGTATGAGCCTGATGAGGACAAATCCTAGACCTAACCCAGACCTAACGTGCGTTATCCTCTAAAATATTGATCGAAATCAGGTTTAATGAACTGTTTCAGTGTGGTACCACATTACTACGTGATACAAATCAGAAAGAACCCAGGATCTGTTCAAGAAGTATGTGAAGAATGCGAAAGTATGAGTCTGATGAGGGCAAATCCCAGACCTAACCTAGACCTAACGTGTGTTATCTAAAATATTAATCGAAATCAGGTTTAATGGCCTGTTTCAGTGTGGTACCACATTACTACGTGATCTAATCCAGAAAAGCCCAGGATCTGTTCAACAAGTATGTGAAGAATGCGAAAGTATGAAGCTGATGAGGGCAAATTCCTGGACTATCCTAGACATAACTTGCGTTATCCTCTAAAATATTTATCGAAACCAGGTTTAATGGCCTGTTTTAGTGCGGTACCACTTTGCTACGTGATCCAAAGCAGAAAAAACACTCGCTCAGGTCAACATGTATGTCAAAACTGCGAAAGGATGACCCTGATGAGGGCAAATCCCTGGCCTAAACTAGACCTAACATGCGGTATGCTCTAAAATATTGATCGAAACCAGGTTTAATGAACTGTTTCAGTGTGGTACCACATTACTACCTGATCCAAACCAGAAGAAGCCCAGAATCTGGCCCTCAAGTATGAGAAATATGCGAAAGTACGAGCCTGATGAGAGCAAATCCCAGACCTAACCTAGACCTAAAATGCGTTATTCTCTAAAATATTGATCGAAACCTGTTTTAATGGACTGTTTCAGTGTGGTACCACATTAGTACGTGATCCAAACCAGAAAAAGCCAGGGATCTGTTCGACAGGTATGTGAAAAACGCGAAAGTATGAGCCTGATGAGGGCAAATCCCGGACATATCCCAGACCTAACTTGCGTTATCCTCTAAAATATTTGTCGAAACCTGGTTTAATTGACTGTTTCAGTGTGGTACCACTTTACTACGTGATCCAAAGCAGAAAAAACCATCGATCCGGTTTACATGTATGTTAAAACTGCGAAAGTGTGACCCTGATGAGGGCAAATCCCAGACCTAACCTAGACTTAACATGTGTTATCCTCTAAAATATTAACCGAATCCAGGTTTAATGGTCTGTTTCACTTGGGTATCGCATTACTGCGTGACCGAAACGAGAAAAAACCCAGGATCTGTTCAAGAATTATGTGAAGTATGCGAAAGTATGAGACTGATGAGGGCAAATCCTAGACCTAACCTAGACCTAACATGTGTTATCCACTAAAATATTGATGGAATACAGGTTTAATTGACTGTTTCAGTGCGGTACCACTTTACTACGTGATCCAAAGCAGAAAAAACCATCGATCAGGTTTACATTTATGTTAAAACTGCGAAAGTGTGACCCTTATGAGGGCAAATCGCAGACCTAACCTAGACTTAACATGTGTTATCCTCTAAAATATTAATCGAATCCAGGTTTAATGGTCTGTTTCACTTGGGTATCGCATTACTACGTGATCGAAACAAGAAAAAACCCATGATCTGTTCAAGAATTATGTGAAGTATGCGAAAGTATGAGACTGATGAGGGCAAATCCTAGACCTAACCTAGACCTACATGTGTTATCCTCTAAAATATTGACGGAAACCACGTTTAAATGACAGTTTCAGTGTGGTACCACATTACTGCATTGGCCAATCCAGAAAAAGCCCAGGATCTAGCCAACAAGTATGAGAAATATGCGAAAGTACGAGTCTGATGAGGGCAAATCCCAGGCCCAACCTGGACCTAACATGCGTTATCCTCTGAAATATTTATCAAGACCATGTTTAATTGACTGTTTCAGTGTGGTACCACATTACTACGTGATCGAAACCAGAAAAAACCCAGGATCTGCTCAACAAGTATGTGAAAAACGCGAATGTATGAGCCTGATGAGGGCAAATCCCAGACCAATCCCAGACATAATTTGCGTTATCCTATAAAATATTGATCGAATCCAGTTTTAATGGACAGTTTTAGTGTGGCATCACTTTTCTACGTGATGCAATGCAGAAAAAGACTCCATCAGTTCAACATGTATGTTAGAACTGCGAAAGTATGTGTCTGATGAGGGAAAATCCCAGGCCTAACCTAGACATAACATACGTTATCCTCTAAAATATTGATCGAAACCAGGTTTAATCACTGTTTCAGTGTGGTACCACATTACTACGTGATCGAAAATAGAAAAAACCCAGGATCTGTTCAACAAGTATGTGAAGAATGCGAAAGTATGAGACTGATGGGGGAAAATCCCAGGCCCAACCTAGACCTAACATGCGTTATCCTCAAAAATGTTTATCGAAACCAGGTTTAATTGACTGTTTCAGAGTGGTACCACGTTACTACGTGGTCGAAAACAGAAAATACCCAGGATCTTTTCAAGTATGAGAAATATACGAAAGTATGAGCCTGATGAGGACAAATCCCAGACCTAACCCAGACCTAACGTGCGTTATCCACTAAAATATTGATCGAAATCAGGTTTAATGTACTGTTTCAGTGTGGTACCACATTACTACGTGATCCAAACCAGAAAGAACCCAGGATCTGTTCAAGAAGTATGTGAAGAATCCGAAAGTATGAGTCTGATGAGGGAAAATTCCTGGCCTAACCTAGTCCTAACGTGCGTTATCTTCTAAAATATTGATCGTAACCAGGATTAATTGACTGTTTCAGTGTGGTACCACATTACTACGTGATGCAAACCAGAAAAAGCCAGGGATCTGGCCAACAAGTATGCGAAAAATGTGAAAGTATGACCCTGATGTGGGCAAACCCCAGGCCCAACATATACCTATAATGCGTTATCCTCAAAGATATTGATCGAAACCAGGTTTAATGGACTGTTTCAGTGTGGTACCACATTACTACCTGATCCAAACCAGAGGAAGCCCAGAATCTGGCCCTCAAGTATGAGAAATATGCGAAAGTACGAGCCTGATGAGGGCAAATACCAGACCGAATCTAGACCTAACATGTGTTATCCACTAAAATATTAATCGAAACCAGGTTTAATGATCTGTTTCAGTGTGGTACCACATTACTACGTGATCGAAACCAGAAAAAACCCAGAATCTGTTCAAGAAGTATGTGAAGAATGCGAAAGTATGAGACTGATAAGGGCAAATCGTAGACCTAACATGTGTAATCCTCTAAAATATTGAAGGAAACCAGGTTTAATTGACAGTTGCAGTGGGGCACCACATTACTACGTGATCCAAACCAGAAAAAACCCAGGATCTGTTCAACACGTATGTGAAAAACGCGAAAGTATGAGCCTGATGAGGGCAAATCCCAGACCTATCCCAGACATAACTTGCGTTATCCTATAAAATATTGATCGAATCCAGTTTTAATAGACAGTTTTAGTGTGGTACCACTTTACTACGTGATCCAATGCTGAAAAAACCCTCGATCAGGTCAACATGTATGTTAAAACTGCGATTGTATGACCCTGATGAGGGCAAATCCCAGACCTATCCCAGACCTAAGTTGCGTTATCCTCTAAAATATTGATCAAAACCAGGTTTAATTGATTGTTTCAGTGTGGTACCACATTACTACCTGATACAAACCGGAAAAAACTCAGGATGTGTTCAACAAGTATGTGAAGAATGCGAAAGTATGAGTCTGATGAGGGCAAATCCCAGGCCTAATCTAGACCTAACATGAGTTATCGTCTAAAATATTGATCGAATCCAGGTTTAATGGACTGTTTCAGTGTGGTACCACATTACTACGTGATCCAGACCAGTGAAAGCCCAGAATCTGGCCAACAAGTTTGAGTAACGTGCGAAAGTATGACCCAGATGAGGGCAAATCCTAGACCAAACCGAGACCTAACATGCGTTATCCTCCAAAATATTGATCGATACCAGGTTTAATCGACTGATTCTGAGTGGTACCACATTACTACGTGATCCAAACTAGAAAGAACCCAGGATCTGTTCAACAAGTATGTGAAGAATGCGAAAGTATGAGCCTGATTAGGGCAAATCCTAGACCTAGCCCAGACATAACATGCGTTATCCACTAAAATATTGATCGAAACCAGGTTTAATGGACTGTTTCAGTGTGGTACCACTTTACTACGTGATCCAAAGCAGAAAAAACCCTCGATCAGGTCGACATGTATGTTAAAACTGCGAAAGTATGACCCTGATGAGGGCAAATACCAGACCTAATCTAGACCTAACATGTGTTATCCACTAAAATATTAATCGAAACCAGGTTTAATGATATGATTCAGTGTGGTACCACATTACTACGTGATCGAAACCAGAAAAAACCCAGAATCTGTTCAATAAGTATGTTAAGAATGCGAAAGTATGAGCCTGATGAGGGCAAATCCCAGACCTATCCCAGACATAACTTGCGTTATCCTATATAATATTGATCGAAACCAGGTTTAATTGATTGTTTCAGTGTGGTACCACATTACTACCTGATACAAACCGGAAAAAACTCAGGATGTGTTCAACAAGTATGTGAAGAATGCGAAAGTATGAGTCTGATGAGGGCAAATCCCAGGCCTAATCTAGACCTAACATGAGTTATCGTCTAAAATATTGATCGAATCCAGGTTTAATGGATTGTTTCAGTGTGGTACCACATTACTACGTGATCCAGACCAGTGAAAGCCCAGAATCTGGCCAACAAGTTTGAGTAACATGCGATAGTATGACCCAGATGAGGGCAAATCCTAGACCAAACCGAGACCTAACATGCGTTATCCTCCAAAATATTGATCCATACCAGGTTTAATCGACTGATTCTGTGTGGTACCACATTACTACGTGATCCAAACTAGAAAAAACCTAGGATCTGTTCAACAAGTATGTGAAAAACGCGAAAGTATGAGCCTGATGAGGGCAAAATCCCAGACCAATCCCAGACATAACTTGCGTTATCCTATAAAATATTGATCGAATCCAGTTTTAATGGACAGTTTTAGTGTGGCATCACTTTACTACGTGATGCAATGCAGAAAAAACCCTCCATCAGGTCAACATGTATGTTAAAACTGCGAAAGTATGTGTCTGATGAGGGCAAATCCCAGGCCTAACCTAGACCTAACATGCGTTATCCTCAAAAATGTTGATCGAAACCAGGTTTAATCGACTGTTTCAGAGTGGTACCGCATTACTACGTGGTCGAAAACAGAAAATACCCAGGATCTTTTCAAGTATGAGAATTATACGAAAGTATGAGCCTGATGAGGACAAATCCCAGACCTAACCCAGACCTAACGTGCGATATCCACTAAAATATTGATCGAAATCAGGTTTAATGTACTGTTTCAGTGTGGTACCACATTACTACGTGATCCAAACCAGAAAGAACCCAGGATCTGTTCAAGAAGTATGTGAAGAATCCGAAAGTATGAGTCTGTTGAGGGAAAATTCCTGGCCTAACCTAGTCCTAACGTGCGTTATCCTCTAAAATATTGATCGTAACCAGGATTAATTGACTGTTTCAGTGTGGTACCACATTACTACGTGATGCAAACCAGAAAAAGCCAGGGATCTGGCCAACAAGTATGCGAAAAATGTGAAAGTATGACCCTGATGTGGGCAAATCCCAGGCCCAACATATACCTATAATGCGTTATCCTCAAGGATATTGATCGAAACCAGGTTTAATGGACTGTTTCAGTGTGGTACCACATTACTACCTGATCCAAACCAGATGAAGCCCAGAATCTGGCCCTCAAGTATGAGAAATATGCGAAAGTACGAGCCTGATGAGTACAAATCCCAGACCTAACCTAGACCTAAAATGCGTTATTCTCTAAAATATTGATCGAAACCTGGTTTAATGGACTGTTTCAGTGAGGTACCACATTACTACGTGATCCAAACCAGAAAAAACCCTGGATCTGTTCAACAAGTATGTGAAGAATGCGAAAGTATGAGACTGATGGGGGAAAATCCCAGGCCCAACCTAGACCTAACATGCGTTATCCTCAAAAATGTTGATCGAAACCAGGTTTAATTGACTGTTTCAGAGTGGTACCACATTACTACGTGGTCGAAAACAGAAAATACCCAGGATCTTATCAAGTATGAGAAATATACGAAAGTATGAGCCTGATGAGGACAAATCCCAGACCTAACCCAGACCTAACGTGCGTTATCCACTAAAATATTGATCGAAATCAGGTTTAATGTACTGTTTCAGTGTGGTACCACATTACTACGTGATCCAAACCAGAAAGAACCCAGGATCTGTTCAAGAAGTATGTGAAGAATCCGAAAGTATGAGTCTGATGAGGGAAAATTCCTGGCCTAACCTAGTCCTAACGTGCGTTATCCTCTAAAATATTGATCGTAACCAGGATTAATTGACTGTTTCAGTGTGGTACCACATTACTACGTGATGCAAACCAGAAAAAGCCAGGGATCTGGCCAACAAGTATGCGAAAAATGTGAATGTATGACCCTGATGTGGGCAAATCCCAGGCCCAACATATACCTATAATGCGTTATCCTCAAAGATATTGATCGAAACCAGGTTTAATGGACTGTTTCAGTGTGGTACCACATTACTACCTGATCCAAACCAGAGGAAGCCCAGAATCTGGCCCTCAAGTATGAGAAATATGCGAAAGTACGAGCCTGATGAGTGCAAATCCCAGACCTAACATAGACCTAAAATGCGTTATTCTCTAAGATATTGATCGAAACCAGGATTAATCGACTGTTTCAGTGTGGTACCACAGTACTACCTGATCCAAAACAGGAAAAGCCAGGGGTCTGTGCAACAAGTATGTGAAAAACGCGAAAATATAACCCTGATGAGGGCAAATCCCAAACCTGGCCCAGACCTAACTTGCGTTATCCTATAAAATATTGATCGAAACCAGGTTTAATTGACTGTATCAGTGTGGTACCAGTTTACGACGTGATCCAAAGCAGAAAAAACCATCGATTAGGTCAACAAGTATGAGAAATATGCGAAGGTATGAGCCTGATGAGGGCAAATCCTAGACCAAACCGAGACCTAACATGCGTTATCCTCAAAAATATTGATCGATACCAGGTTTAATCGACTGATTCTGTGTGGTACCACATTACTACGTGATCCAAACTAGAAAAAACCCAGGATCTGTTCAACAAGTATGTGAAAAACGCGAAAGTATGAGCCTGATGAGGGCAAAATCCCAGACCAATCCCAGACATAACTTGCGTTATCCTATAAAATATTGATCGAATCCAGTTTTAATGGACAGTTTTAGTGTGGCATCACTTTACTACGTAATGCAATGCAGAAAAAACGCTCCATCAGGTCAACATGTATGTTAAAACTGCGAAAGTATGTGTCTGATGATGGCAAATCCCAGGCCTAACCTAGACCTAACATGCGTTATCCTCAAAAATGTTGATCGAAACCAGGTTTAATCGACTGTTTCAGAGTGGTACCGCATTACTACGTGGTCGAAAACAGAAAATACCCAGGATCTTTTCAAGTATGAGAAATATACGAAAGTATGAGCCTGATGAGGACAAATCCCAGACCTAACCCAGACCTAACGTGCGTTATCCACTAAAATATTGATCGAAATCAGGTTTAATGTACTGTTTCAGTGTGGTACCGCATTACTACGTGATCCAAACCAGAAAGAACCCAGGATCTGTTCAAGAAGTATCTGAAGAATCCGAAAGTATGAGTCTGTTGAGGGAAAATTCCTGGCCTAACCTAGTCCTAACGTGCGTTATCCTCTAAAATATTGATCGTAACCAGGATTAATTGACTGTTTCAGTGTGGTACCACATTACTACGTGATGCAAACCAGAAAAAGCCAGGGATCTGGCCAACAAGTATGCGAGAAATGTGAAAGCATGACCCTGATGTGGGCAAATCCCAGGCCCAACATATACCTATAATGCGTTATCCTCAAGGATATTGATCGAAACCAGGTTTAATGGACTGTTTTAGTGTGGTACCACATTACTACCTGAACCAAACCAGAGGAAGCCCAGAATCTGGCCCTCAAGTATGAGAAATATGCGAAAGTACGAGCCTGATGAGTGCAAATCCCAGACCTAACCTAGACCTAAAATGCGTTATTCTCTAAAATATTGATCGAAACCTGGTTTAATGGACTGTTTCAGTGTGGTACCACATTACTACGTGATCCAAACCAGAAAAAACCCTGGATCTGTTCAACAAGTATGTGAAAAACGCGAAAATATAACCCTGATGAGAGCAAATGCCAGAACTGTCCCAGACCTAACAAGCGTTGTCCTATGAAATATTGATCGATACCAGGTTTAATCGACTGTTTCTGTGTGGTACCACATTACTACGTGATCGAAACCAGAAAAAACCCAGAATCTGTTCAAGAAGTATGTGAAGAATGCGAAAGTATGAGACTGATAAGGGCAAATCCTAGACCTAACATGTGTAATCCTCTAAAATATTGACGGAAACCAGGTTTAATTGACAGGTGCAGTGTGGCACCACATTACTACGTGATCCAAACCAGAAAAAAACCCAGGATCTGTTCAACACGTATGTGAAAAACGCGAAAGTATGAGCCTGATGAGGGCAAATCCCAGACCTATCCCAGACATAACTTGCGTTATCCTATAAAATATTGATCGAATCCAGTTTTAATGGACAGTTTTAGTGTGGTACCACTTTACTACGTGATCCAATGCTGAAAAAACCCTCGATCAGGTCAACATGTATGTTAAAACTGCGATTGTATGACCCTGATGAGGGCAAATCCCAAACCTAGCCTAGACCTAACGTGTGTTATCCCGTAAAATATAGACGGAAACGAGGTTTAATTGACAGTTTCAGTGTGGTACCACATTACTGCGTGATCTAATCCAGAAAAGCCCAGGATCTGTTCAACAAGTATGTGAAGAATGCGAAAGTATGAGTCTGATGAGGGAAAATCCCAGGCCTAACCTGGACCCAACATGAGTTATCGTCTAAAATATTGACCGCAACCAGGTTTAATGGACTGTTTCATTGTGGTACCACATTACTACGTGATCCAAATCAGAAAAAGCCAGGGATCTGTTCATCAAGTATGTGAAAAACGCGAAAATATGACCCTGATGAGAGCAAATGCCAGAACTGTCCCAGAGCTAACTTGCCTTATCCTATAAAATATTGATCGAAATCAGGTTCAATTGACTGTTTCAGTGTGGGACCACTTCACGACGTGATCCAAACCAGAAAAAACCATCGATACGGTCAACATGTAAATTAAAACTGCGAAAGTATGACCCTGATGGGGGCAAATCCCAGACCTATCCCAGACCTAACTTGCGTTATCCTGTAAAATATTGATCGAAACCGGGTTTAATTGATTGTTTCAGTGTGGTACCACATTACTACCTGATACAAACCGGAAAAAACTCAGGATGTGTTCAACAAGTATGTGAAGAATGCGAAAGTATGAGTCTGATAAGGGAAAATCCCTGGCCTAACCTAGACCTAACATGCGTTATCCTCAAAAATATTGATCGAAACAGGGTTTAATGGACTGTTTCAGTGTGTTACCACATTACTACGTGATCTAATCCAGAAAAGCCCAGGATCTGTTCAGCAAATATGTGAAGAATGCGAAAGTATGAGTCTGATGAGGGCAAATCCCAGGCCTAATCTAGACCTAACATGAGTTATCGTCTAAAATATTGATCGAATCCAGGTTTAATGGACTGTTTCAGTGTGGTACCACATTACTACGTGATCCAGACCAGTGAAAGCCCAGAATCTGGCCAACAAGTTTGAGTAACATGCGAAAGTATGACCCAGATGAGGGCAAATCCTAGACCAAACCGAGACCTAACATGCGTTATCCTCCAAAATATTGATCGATACCAGGTTTAATCGACTGATTCTGTGTGGTACCACATTACTACGTGGTCGAAAACAGAAAATACCCAGGATCTTTTCAAGTATGAGAAATATACGAAAGTATGAGCCTGATGAGGACAAATCCCAGACCTAACCCAGACCTAACGTGCGTTATCCACTAAAATATTGATCGAAATCAGGTTTAATGTACTGTTTCAGTGTGGTACCGCATTACTACGTGATCCAAACCAGAAAGAACCCAGGATCTGTTCAAGAAGTATCTGAAGAATCCGAAAGTATGAGTCTGTTGAGGGAAAATTCCTGGCCTAACCTAGTCCTAACGTGCGTTATCCTCTAAAATATTGATCGTAACCAGGATTAATTGACTGTTTCAGTGTGGTACCACATTACTACGTGATGCAAACCAGAAAAAGCCAGGGATCTGGCCAACAAGTATGCGAGAAATGTGAAAGCATGACCCTGATGTGGGCAAATCCCAGGCCCAACATATACCTATAATGCGTTATCCTCAAGGATATTGATCGAAACCAGGTTTAATGGACTGTTTTAGTGTGGTACCACATTACTACCTGAACCAAACCAGAGGAAGCCCAGAATCTGGCCCTCAAGTATGAGAAATATGCGAAAGTACGAGCCTGATGAGTGCAAATCCCAGACCTAACCTAGACCTAAAATGCGTTATTCTCTAAAATATTGATCGAAACCTGGTTTAATGGACTGTTTCAGTGTGGTACCACATTACTACGTGATCCAAACCAGAAAAAACCCTGGATCTGTTCAACAAGTATGTGAAAAACGCGAAAATATAACCCTGATGAGAGCAAATGCCAGAACTGTCCCAGACCTAACAAGCGTTGTCCTATGAAATATTGATCGATACCAGGTTTAATCGACTGTTTCTGTGTGGTACCACATTACTACGTGATCGAAACCAGAAAAAACCCAGAATCTGTTCAAGAAGTATGTGAAGAATGCGAAAGTATGAGACTGATAAGGGCAAATCCTAGACCTAACATGTGTAATCCTCTAAAATATTGACGGAAACCAGGTTTAATTGACAGGTGCAGTGTGGCACCACATTACTACGTGATCCAAACCAGAAAAAAACCCAGGATCTGTTCAACACGTATGTGAAAAACGCGAAAGTATGAGCCTGATGAGGGCAAATCCCAGACCTATCCCAGACATAACTTGCGTTATCCTATAAAATATTGATCGAATCCAGTTTTAATGGACAGTTTTAGTGTGGTACCACTTTACTACGTGATCCAATGCTGAAAAAACCCTCGATCAGGTCAACATGTATGTTAAAACTGCGATTGTATGACCCTGATGAGGGCAAATCCCAAACCTAGCCTAGACCTAACGTGTGTTATCCCGTAAAATATAGACGGAAACGAGGTTTAATTGACAGTTTCAGTGTGGTACCACATTACTGCGTGATCTAATCCAGAAAAGCCCAGGATCTGTTCAACAAGTATGTGAAGAATGCGAAAGTATGAGTCTGATGAGGGAAAATCCCAGGCCTAACCTGGACCCAACATGAGTTATCGTCTAAAATATTGACCGCAACCAGGTTTAATGGACTGTTTCATTGTGGTACCACATTACTACGTGATCCAAATCAGAAAAAGCCAGGGAGCTGTTCATCAAGTATGTGAAAAACGCGAAAATATGACCCTGATGAGAGCAAATGCCAGAACTGTCCCAGAGCTAACTTGCCTTATCCTATAAAATATTGATCGAAATCAGGTTCAATTGACTGTTTCAGTGTGGGACCACTTCACGACGTGATCCAAACCAGAAAAAACCATCGATACGGTCAACATGTAAATTAAAACTGCGAAAGTATGACCCTGATGGGGGCAAATCCCAGACCTATCCCAGACCTAACTTGCGTTATCCTGTAAAATATTGATCGAAACCGGGTTTAATTGATTGTTTCAGTGTGGTACCACATTACTACCTGATACAAACCGGAAAAAACTCAGGATGTGTTCAACAAGTATGTGAAGAATGCGAAAGTATGAGTCTGATAAGGGAAAATCCCTGGCCTAACCTAGACCTAACATGCGTTATCCTCAAAAATATTGATCGAAACAGGGTTTAATGGACTGTTTCAGTGTGTTACCACATTACTACGTGATCTAATCCAGAAAAGCCCAGGATCTGTTCAGCAAATATGTGAAGAATGCGAAAGTATGAGTCTGATGAGGGCAAATCCCAGGCCTAATCTAGACCTAACATGAGTTATCGTCTAAAATATTGATCGAATCCAGGTTTAATGGACTGTTTCAGTGTGGTACCACATTACTACGTGATCCAGACCAGTGAAAGCCCAGAATCTGGCCAACAAGTTTGAGTAACATGCGAAAGTATGACCCAGATGAGGGCAAATCCTAGACCAAACCGAGACCTAACATGCGTTATCCTCCAAAATATTGATCGATACCAGGTTTAATCGACTGATTCTGTGTGGTACCACATTACTACGTGATCCAAACTAGAAAAAACCCAGGATCTGTTCAACAAGTATGTGAAGAATGCGAAAGTATGAGCCTGATTAGGGCAAATCCTAGACCTAGCCCAGACATAACATGCGTTATCCTCTAAAATATTAATCGAAACCAGGTTTAATGATATGATTCAGTGTGGTACCACATTACTACGTGATCGAAACCAGAAAAAACCCAGAATCTGTTCACTAAGTATGTGAAGAATGCGAAAGTATGAGACTGATAAGGGCAAATCCTAGACCTAACATGTGTAATCCTCTAAAATATTGACGGAAACCAGGTTTAATTGACAGGTGCAGTGTGGCACCACATTACTACGTGATCCAAACTAGAAAAAACCCAGGATCTGTTCAACACGTATGTGAAAAACGCGAAAGTATGAGCCTGATGAGGGCAAATCCCAGACCTATCCCAGACATAACTTGCGTTATCCTATAAAATATTGATCGAATCCAGTTTTACTGGACTGGTTTAGTGTGGTACCACTTTACTACGTGATCCAATGCAGAAAAAACCCTCGATCAGGTCAACATGTATGTTAAAACTGCGATTGTATGAGCCTGATGAGGGCAAATCCTAGACCTAACATGAGTAATCCTCTAAAATATTGACGGAAACCAGGTTTAATTGACAATTTCAGTGTGGCACCACATTACTACGTGATCCAAAGCAGAAAAAACCCAGGATCTGTTCAAGAAGTATGTGAGGAATGCGAAAGTATGAGACTGATGAGGGCAAATCCTAGACCTAACATGTGTAATCCTCTAAAATATTGACCGCAACCAGGTTTAATGGACTGTTTCATTGTGGTACCACATTACTACGTGATCCAAATCAGAAAAAGCCAGGGATCTGTTCAACAAGTATGTGAAAAACGCGAAAATATGACCCTGATGAGTGCAAATTCCAGAACTGTCCGACCTAACTTGCGTTATCCTATAAAATATTGATCAAAACCAGGTTTAATTGACTGTATCAGTGTGGTACCACTTTACGACGTGATCCAAAGCAGAAACAACCATCGATCTGTTCAACAAGTATGAAAAATATGCGAAGGTATGAGTCTGATAGGTGCAAATCCCAGGCCTAACCTAGACCTAACATGCGTTATCCTCTAAAATATTGATCGAAACCAGGTTTCATGGACTGTATCAGTGTGATACCACATTACCACGTGATCCAAACCAGAAAAAGCCCGCGATCTGGCCAACAAGTGTGCGAAAAATGTGAAAGTATGATCCCGATGTGGGCAAATCTCAGACCTAACCGAGACCTAACTTGCGTTATCCTCTAAGATATTGATCGGATCCAGGTTTAATTGACTGTTTCAGTGTGGGACCACATTACTACGTGATCCAAACCAGAAAAAACCCAGGATCTGTTCAAGAAGTATGTGAGGAATGCGAAAGTATGAGACTGATGAGGGCAAATCCTAGACATAACATGTGTAATCCTCTAAAATATTGACGGAAACCAGGTTTAATTGACAATTTCAGTGTGGTACCACATTACTACGTGTTCCAATCCAGAAAAAGCCCAGGATGTAGCCAACAAGTATGAGAAATATGCGCAAGTATGAGCCTGATGAGGGCAAATCCTAGACCTAGCCCAGACCTAACAAGCGTTATCCTCTGAAATATTTATCAAGACCATGTTTAATTGACTGTTTCAGTGAGGTACCACATTACTACGTGATGCAGACCAGAGAAAGCCCAGAATCTGGCCAACAAGTTTGAGTAACATGCGAAAGTATGACCCAGATGAGGGCAAATCCTATACCAAACCGAGACCAAACATGCGTTATCCTCAAAAATATTGATCGAGACCAGGTTTAATCGACTGATTCTGTGTGGTACCACATTACTACGTGATCCAAACTAGAAAAAACCCAGGATCTGTTCAACAAGTATGTGAAAAACGCGAAAGTATGAGCCTGATGAGGGCAAACCCCAGACCTAACCTAGACCTGACATGTGTTATCCTCCTAAATATTGACGGAAACCAGGTTTAATTGACAGTTTCAGTGTGGTACCACATGACTACGTGATCCAAAGCAGAAAAAATCCTCGATCAGGTCGACATGTATGTTAAAACTGCGAAAGTATGTCCCTGATGAGGGCAAATCCCAGACCTAATCTAGACCTCACATGTGTCATCCACTAAAATATTAATCGAAACCAGGTTTAATTGTCTGTTTCAGTGTGGTACCACAATACTACCTGATCGAAACCAGAAAAAACCCAGAATCTGTTCAAGAAGTATGTGAAGAATGCGAAAGTATGAGATCGATGAGGGCAAATCCTAGACCTAACATGTGTAATCCTCTAAAATATTGACGGAAACCAGGTTTAATTGACAGTTTCAGTGTGGTACCACATTACTACGTGATCCAATCCAGAAAAAGCCCAGGATCTAGCCAACAAGTATGAGAAATATGCGATTGTATGAGCCTGATGAGGGCAAATCCAAGACCTAGCCCAGACCTAACATGCGTTATCCTCTGAAATATTTATCAAGACCATGTTAAATTGACTGTTTCAGTGTGGTACCACATTACTACGTGATCCAAACCAGAAAAAACCCAGGATCTGTTCAACAAGTATGTGAAAAACGCGAAAGTATGAGCATGATGAGGGCAAATCTCTGGCCTAACCTAGACCTAACATGAATTATTCTCTAAAATATTGATCGAAAATCAGGTTTAATGGACTGTTTCAGTGTGGTACCACATTACTACGTGATCCAAATCAGAAAAAGCCAGGGATCTGTTCAACAAGTATGTGAAAAACGCGAAAATATGACCCTGATGAGGGCAAATCCCAGACCTGTCCCAGACCTAGCTTGCGTTATCCTCTAAAATATTGATCGAAACCAGGTTTAATTGTCTGTTTCAGTGTGGTACCACATTACTACGTGATCGAAACCAGAAAAAGCCCAGAATCTGTTCAACAAGTATGTGAAGAATGCGAAAGTATGAGTCTGATGAGGGAAAATCCCAGGCCTAACCTAGACTTGGCATGCGTTATCCTCTAAAATATTGACGGAAACCAGGTTTAATTGACAGTTTCAGTGTGGTACCACATTAATACGTGATCCAATCCAGAAGAAGCCCAGGATCTAGCCAACAAGTATGTGAAAAACGCGAAAGTATGAGCCTGATAAGGGCAAATCCCAAACCTAACCTAGACCTAACATGTGTTATCGTCTAAAATATTAATCGAAACCTGGTTTAATGGTCTGTTTCAGTGTGGTACCACATTACTACGTTATCGAAACCAGAAGAAACCCAGGATCTGTTCAAGAAGTATGTGAAGAATGCGAAAGTATGAGACTGATGAGGGCACATCCTAGACCTAACCTAGACCTAACATGTGTTACCCTCTAAAATATTGACGGAAACCAGGTTTAATTGACAGTTTCAGTGTGGTACCACATTACTAAGTCATCTAATCCAGAAGAAGCCCAGGATCTAGCCAACCAGTATGAGAAATATGCGAAAGTATGAGCGTGATGTGGGCAAATCCTAGACCTAGCCCAGACCTAACATGCGTTATCATCTGAAATATTTATCAAGACCATGTTTAATTGACTGTTTCAGTGTGGTACCACATTACAACGTGATCCAAACCAGAAAAAACCCAGGATCTGTTTAACAAGTATGTGAAGAATGCGAAAGTATGAGCCTGATGAGGGAAAATCGCAGGCCTATCCTAGACCTAACATGCGTTATCCTCAATAATATTGATCGAAACCAGGTTTAATCGACTGTTTCAGTGTGGTACCACATAACTCCGTGATCCAAAGCAGAAAAAACCCTCGATCAGGTCGACATGTATGTTAAAACTGCGAAAGTATGACCCTGATGAGGACAAATCCCAGACCTAATCTAGACCTAACATGTGTTATCCACTAAAATATTAATCGAAACCAGGTTTAATGATATGATTCAGTGTGGTACCACATTACTACGTGATCGAAACCAGAAAAAACCCAGAATCTGTTAAAGAAGAATGTGAAGAATGCGAAAGTATGAGACTGATGAGGGCAAATCCTAGACCTAACATGTGTAATCCTCTAAAATATTGACGGAAACCAGGTTTAATTGACAGTTTCAGTGTGGTACCACATTAATACGTGATCCAATCCAGAAGAAGCCCAGGATCTAGCCAACAAGTATGTGAAAAACGCGAAAATATGACCCTGATGAGGGCAAATCCCAGACCTGTCCCAGACCTAGCTTGCGTTATCCTCTAAAATATTGATCGAAACCAGGTTTGCTGGACTGTTTCAGTGTGGTACCACATTAATACGTGATCCAATCCAGAAGAAGTCCAAGATCTGTTCAAGAGGTATGTGAAGAATGCGAAAGTATGAGCCTGATGACGGAAAATCGCAGGCCTAACATAGACTTAACATGCGTTATCCTCTAAAATATTGATCGAAACCAGGTTTACTGGACTGTTTCAGTGTGGTACCACATTACTACGTGATCGAAACCAGAAAAAGCCCAGGATCTGTTCAACAAGTATTTGAAGAATGCGAAAGTATGAGACTGGTGAGGGAAAATCCCAGGCCTATCCTAGACCTAACATGCGTTATCCTCAATAATATTGATCGAAACCAGGTTTAATCGACTGTTTCAGTGTGGTACCACATAACTCCGTGATCCAAAGCAGAAGAAACCCTCGATCAGGTCGACATGTATGTTAAAACTGCGAAAGTATGACCCTGATGAGGGCAAATCCCAGACCTAATCTAGACCTAACATATGTTATCCACTAAGATATTAATCGAAACCAGGTTTAATGATATGTTTCAGTGTGGTACCACATTACTACATGATCGAAACCAGAAAAAACCCAGAATCTGTTCAAGATGTATGTGAGGAATGCGAAAGTATGAGACTGATGAAGGCAAATCCAAGACCTAACATATGTAATCCTCTAAAATATTGACGGAAACCAGGTTTAATTGACAGTTTCAGTGTGGTACCACATTACTACGTGTTCCAATCCAGAAAAAGCCCAGGATCTAGCCAACAAGTATGAGAAATATGCGGAAGTATGAGCCTGACGAGGGCAAATCCTAAACCTAGCCCAGACCTAACATGCGTTGTCCTCTGAAATATTTATCAAGACCATGTTTAATTGACAGTTTCAGTGTGGAACCACATTACTACGTGACCCAATCCAGAAGAAGCCCAGGATCTAGTCAACAAGTATGTGAAGAATGCGAAAGTATGAGTCTGATGGGGGAAAATCGCAGGCCTAAACTAGACATAACATGCGTTATCCTCTAAAATATTGATCGAAACAAGGTTTAATGGACTGTTTCATTGTGGTACCACATTACTACGTGATCGAAACCAGAAAAAGCCCAGGATCTGTTCAACAATTATGTGAAGAATGCGAAAGTATGAGACTGGTGAGGGAAAATCCCAGGCCTATCCCAGACCTAACATGCGTTATCCTCAATCATATTGATCGAAACCAGGTTTAATCGACTGTTTCAGTGTGGTACCACATTACTCCGTGATCGAAACCAGGAAAAACCCAGGATCTGTTCAAGAAGTATGTGAACAATACGACAGTATGACCCAGATGAGGGCAAATCCCAGACCTAACCTAGACCTAACATGTGTTATCGTCTAAAATACTAATCGAAACCTGGTTTAATCGTCTGTTTCAGTGTTGTACCACATTACTACGTTATCCAAACCAGAAAGAACCCAGTATCTGTTCAAGAAGTATGTGAAGAATGCGAAAGTATGAGACTGATGAGGGCAAATCCTAGACCTAACCTAGACCTAACGTGCGTTATCCACTAAAATATTAATCGAAATCAGGATTAATCGACTGTTTCAGTGTGGTATCACATTACTACGTGATCCAACCCAGAAAAGCCCAGGATCTGTTCAGCAAGTATGCGAAAAATGCGAGGGTATGAGCCTGATGAAGGCAAATCCTAGACCTAGCCCAGACCTAACATGCGTTATCCTCTAAAATAGTGATCGAAACCAGGTTTAATGGACCGTTTCAGTGTGGTACCACATTACTACGTGATCCAAAGCAGAAAAAACCCACGATCAGGTCAACATGTATGTTAAAACTGCAAAAGTATGACTTTGATGGGGGCAAATCCCAGACCTATCCCAGACCTAACTTCCGTTATCCTCTAAAATATTGACGTAAACCAGGTTTAATTTTACAGTTTCAGTGTGGTACCACATTACTACGTGATCCAAACCAGAAGAAGCCCAGAAGCTGGCCATCAAGTATGAGAAGTATGCGAAATTGCGAGCCTGATGAGGGCAAATCCCAGACCTAACCTAGACCTAATATGCGTTATTCCCTAAAATATTGATCGAAACCAGGTTTAATAGATTGTTTCAGTGTGGTACCACATTCCTACGTGAACCAAACCAAAAGAAACCCAGAAGCTGGCCAACAAGTATGAGAAATATGCGAAAGTATGAGCCTGATGAGGGCAAATCCCAGACCTATCCCAGACCTAACTTGCGTTACGCCCTAAAATATTGATCGAAACCAGGTTTAGTTGACTGATTCAGTGTGGTACCACTTTAGTACGTGATCCAAAGCAGAAAAAACGCTCGATCAGGTCAACGTGTATGTTAAAACTGCGAAAGTATGAGTCTGATGAGGGAAAATCACAGGCCTAACCTAGACATAACATGCGTTATCCTCAAACATATTGATCGAAACCAGGCTTAATGGACTGTTTTAGTGTGGTACCACATTACTACGTGATCCAACCCAGAAAAAGCCAGGGATCTGTTCAACAAGTATGCGAGAAACGGGAAAATTTGACCCTGATGAGGGCAAATCCCAGACCTATCCCAGACCTAACTTGCGTTATCCACTAGAATATTGATCGAAAGCTGGTTTAATTGACCGTTTCGGTTTGGTACCACATTACTACGTGATCGAAACCAGAAAAAACCCAGGATCTGCGCAAGTATGAGGAATATGCGAAAGTATGAGCCTGATGAGGGCAAATCCTAGACCTAACACAGACCTAACGTGCGTTATCCTCTAAAATATTGATCGAAACCAGGTTTCATGGACTGTATCAGTGTGATACCACATTACTACGTGATCCAAACCAGAAAACGCCAGGGATCTGTTCAACAAGTATGTGAAAAACGCTAAAATATGACTCTGGTGGGGGCAAATCCCAGACCTATCCCAGACCTAGCTTGCGTTATCCTATCAAATATTGATCGAAACCAGGTTTAATTGACTGTTTCTGTGTGGTAACACTTTACTACGTGATCGAAACCTGAAAAAACCCAGAATCTGTTCAAGAAGTATCTGAGGAATGCGAAAGTATGAGACTGATGAGGGCAAATCCTAGACCTAACATGTGTAATCCTCTAAAATATTGACGGAAACCAGGTTTAATTGACAGTTTCAGTGTGGTACCACTTTACTACGTGATCCAATGCTGAAAAAACCCTCGATCAGGTCAACATGTATGTTAAAACTGCGATTGTATGACCCTGATGAGGGCAAATCCCAAACCTAGCCTAGACCTAACGTGTGTTATCCTGTAAAATATTATTCGAAATCAGGTTTAATGGTCTGTTTCAGCGTGGTACCACATTACTACGTGATGGAAACCAGAAAAAAACCAGGATCTGTTCAAGAAGTATGTGAAGAATGCGAAAGTATGAGGCTGATGAAGGCAAATCCTAGACCCAACCTAGACCTAACATGTGTTATCCCGTAAAATATAGACGGAAACGAGGTTTAATTGACAGTTTCAGTGTGGTACCACATTACTACGTGATCTAATCCAGAAAAGCCCAGGATCTGTTCAACAAGTATGTGAAGAATGCGAAAGTATGAGTCTGATGAGGGAAAATCCCAGGCCTAACCTGGACCCAACATGAGTTATCGTCTAAAATATTGACCGCAACCAGGTTTAATGGACTGTTTCATTGTGGTACCACATTACTACGTGATCCAAATCAGAAAAAGCCAGGGATCTGTTCATCAAGTATGTGAAAAACGCGAAAATATGACCCTGATGAGAGCAAATGCCAGAACTGTCCCAGAGCTAACTTGCCTTATCCTATAAAATATTGATCGAAATCAGGTTTAATTGACTGTTTCAGTGTGGGACCACCTCACGACGTGATCCAAACCAGAAAAAACCATCGATACGGTCAACATGTATATTAAAACTGCGAAAGTATGACCCTGATGGGGGCAAATCCAAGACCTATCCCAGACCTAACTTGCGTTATCCTGTAAAATATTGATCGAAACCGGGTTTAATTGATTGTTTCAGTGTGGTACCACATTACTACCTGATACAAACCGGAAAAGACTCAGGATGTGTTCAACAAGTATGTGAAGAATGCGAAAGTATGAATCTGATGAGGGAAAATCCCTGGCCCAACCTAGACCTAACATGCGTTATCCTCAAAAATATTGATCGAAACAGGGTTTAATGGACTGTTTCAGTGTGTTACCACATTACTACGTGATCTAATCCAAAAAAGCCCAGGATCTGTTCAACAAGTATGTGAAGAATGCGAAAGTATGAGTCTGATGAGGGCAAATCCCAGGCCTAATCTAGACCTAACATGAGTTATCGTCTAAAATATTGATCGAATCCAGGTTTAATGGACTGTTTCAGTGTGGTACCACATTACTACGTGATCCAGACCAGTGAAAGCCCAGAATCTGGCCAACAAGTTTGAGTAACATGCGAAAGTATGACCCAGATGAGGGCAAATCCTAGACCAAACCGAGACCTAACATGCGTTATCCTCCAAAATATTGATCGATACCAGGTTTAATCGACTGATTCTGTGTGGTACCACATTACTACGTGATCCAAACTAGAAAAAACCCAGGATCTGTTCAACAAGTATGTGAAGAATGCGAAAGTATGAGCCTGATTAGGGCAAATCCTAGACCTAGCCCAGACATAACATGCGTTATCCACTAAAATATTAATCGAAACCAGGTTTAATGATATGATTCAGTGTGGTACCACATTACTACGTGATCGAAACCAGAAAAAACCCAGAATCTGTTCACTAAGTATGTGAAGAATGCGAAAGTATGAGACTGATAAGGGCAAATCCTAGACCTAATCTAGACCTAACATGTGTCATCCACTAAAATATTAATCGCAACCAGGTTTAATTGTCTGTTTCAGTGTGGTACCACAATACTATCTGATCGAAACCAGAAAAAACCCAGAATCTGTTCAAGAAGTATGTGAAGAATGCGAAAGTATAAGATCGATGAGGGCAAATCCTAGACCTAACATGTGTAATCCTCTAAAATATTGACGAAAACCAGGTTTAATTGACAGTTTCAGTGTGGTACCACATTACTACGTGATCCAATCCAGAAAAAGCCCAGGATCTAGCCAACAAGTATGAGAAATATGCGAAAGTATGAGCCTGATGAGGGCAAATCCAAGACCTAGCCCAGACCTAACATGCGTTATCCTCTGAAATATTTACCAAGACCATGTTAAATTGACTGTTTCAGTGTGGTACCACATTACTACGTGATCCAAACCAGAAAAAACCCAGGATCTGTTCAACAAGTATGTGAAAAACGCGAAAGTATGAGCATGATGAGGGCAAATCTCTGGCCTAACCTAGACCTAACATGAATTATTCTCTAAAATATTGATCGAAAATCAGGTTTAATGGACTGTTTCAGTGTGGTACCACATTACTACGTGATCCAAATCAGAAAAAGCCAGGGATCTGTTCAACAAGTATGTGAAAAACGCGAAAATATGACCCTGATGAGGGCAAATCCCAGACCTGTCCCAGACCTAGCTTGCGTTATCCTCTAAAATATTGATCGAAACCAGGTTTAATTGTCTGTTTCAGTGTGGTACCACATTACTACGTGATCGAAACCAGAAAAAGCCCAGAATCTGTTCAACAAGTATGTGAAGAATGCGAAAGTATGAGTCTGATGAGGGAAAATCCCAGGCCTAACCTAGACTTGGCATGCGTTATCCTCTAAAATATTGACGGAAACCAGGTTTAATTGACAGTTTCAGTGTGGTACCACATTAATACGTGATCCAATCCAGAAGAAGCCCCGGATCTAGCCAACAAGTATGTGAAAAACGCGAAAGTATGAGCCTGATGAGGGCAAATCCTAGACCTAGCCCAGACCTAGCAAGCGTTATCCTCAAAAATATTGATCGAAACAAGGTTTAATGGACTGTTTCAGTGTGGTACCACATTACTACGTGGTCGAAAACAGAAAAAACCCAGGATCTGCACAAGTATGAGAAATATGCGAAAGTATGAGCCTGATGAGGGCAAATCCTAGACCTAACCCAGACCTAACGTGCGTCATCCTCTAAAGTATTGATCGAAACCAGGTTTCATGGACTATATCAGTGTGATACCACATTACCACGTGATCCAAACCAGAAAAAGCCCGGGATCTGGCCAACATGTATGCGAAAAATGTGAAAGAATGACCCTAATGTGGGCAAATCTCTGACCTAACCTAGACCTAACATGAAGTATTCTCTAAAATATTGATCGAATCCAGGTTTAATGTACTGTTTCAGTGTGGTACCACATTACTACGTGATACAAATCAGAAAAAGCCAGGGATCTGTTCAACAAGTATGTGAAAAACGCTAAAATATGACCCTGATAATGGCAAATCCCAGACCTATCCCAGACCTAGCTTGCGTTATCCTATAAAATATTGATCGAAACCAGGTTTAATTGACTGTTTCAGTGTGGTACCACTTTACTACGTGATCCAAAGCAGAAAAAACCTTCGATCAGGTCGACATGTATGTTAAAACTGCGAAAGTATGACCCTGATGAGGACAAATCCCAGACCTAATCTAGACCTAACATGTGTTATCCACTAAGATATTAATCGAAACCAGGTTTAATGATATGATTCAGTGTGGTACCACATTACTACGTGATCGAAACCAGAAAAAACCCAGAATCTGTTCAAGAAGTATCTGAGGAATGCGAAAGTATGAGACTGATGAGGGCAAATCCTAGACCTAACATGTGTAATCCTCTAAAATATTGACGGAAGCCAGGAATAATTGACAGTTTCAGTGTGGTACCACATTACTACGTGTTCCAATCCAGAAAAAGCCCAGGATCTAGCCAACAAGTATGAGAAATATGCGCAAGTATGAGCCTGATGAGGGCAAATCCTAGACCTAGCCCAGACCTAACAAGCGTTATCCTCTGAAATATTTATCAAGACCATGTTTAATTCACTGTTTCAGTGTGGTACCACATTACTACGTGATCCAAACCAGAGAAATCCCGGGAACTGTTCAAGAAGTATGTGAAGAATGCGAAAGTATGAGTCTGATGAGGGAAAATCCCAGGCCTAACCTGGACCTAACATGCGTTATCCTCAAAAATATTGATCGAAACAAGGTTTAATGGACTGTTTCAGTGTGGGACCACATTACTGCGTGATCCATATCAGAAAAAGCCAGGGATCTGTTCAACAAGTATGTGGAAAACGCAAAAATATGACCCTGATGAGGGCAAATCCCAGACCTGTCCCAGACCTAGCTTGCGTTACCCTCTAAAATATTGATCGAAACCAGGTTTACTGGACTGTTTCAGTGTGGTACCACATTACTACGTGATCGAAACCAGGAAAACCCCAGGATCTGTTCAACAAGTATGTGAAAAACGCGAAAGTATGATACTGATGAGGGCAAATCCCAGACCTAACCTAGACCTAACATGTGCTATCGTCTAAAATATTGACGGAAACCTGGTTTAATTGACAGTTTCAGTGTGGTACCACATTAATACGTGATCCAATCCAGAAGAAGCCCAGGATCTAGCCAACAAGTATGTGAAAAACGCGAAAGTATGAGCCTGATGAGGGCAAATCCCAGACCTAATCTAGACCTAACATGTGTTATCCACTAAAATATTAATCGAAACCAGGTTTAATGATATGATTCAGTGTGGTACCACATTACTACGTGATCCAATCCAGAAGAAGCCCAGGATCTAGCCAACAAGTATGTGAAAAACGCGAAAGTATGAGCCTGATGAGCGCATATCCCAGGCCTAATCTAGACCTAACATGTGTTATCCACTAAAATATTAATCGAAACCAGATTTAATGATATGATTCAGTGTGGTACCACATTACTACGTGATCGAAACCAGAAAAAACCCAGAATCTGTTAAAGAAGAATGTGAAGAATGCGAAAGTATGAGACTGATGAGGGCAAATCCTAGACCTAACATGTGTAATCCTCTAAAATATTGACGGAAACCAGGTTTAATTGACAGTTTCAGTGTGGTACCACATTAATACGTGATCCAATCCAGAAGAAGCCCAGGATCTAGCCAACAAGTATGTGAAAAACGCGAAAATATGACCCTGATGAGGGCAAATCCCAGACCTGTCCCAGACCTAGCTTGCGTTATCCTCTAAAATATTGATCGAAACCAGGTTTGCTGGACTGTTTCAGTGTGGTACCACATTAATACGTGATCCAATCCAGAAGAAGCCCAAGATCTGTTCAAGAGGTATGTGAAGAATGCGAAAGTATGAGCCTGATGACGGAAAATCGCAGGCCTAACATAGACATAAAATGCGTTATCCTCAAAAATATTAATCGAAACATGGTTTAATGGACTGTTTCAGTGTGGTACCACATTACTACGTGATCGAAACCAGAAAAAGCCCAGGATCTGTTCAACAAGTATTTGAAGAATGCGAAAGTATGAGACTGGTGAGGGAAAATCCCAGGCCTATCCTAGACCTAACATGCGTTATCCTCAATAATATTGATCGAAACCAGGTTTAATCGACTGTTTCAGTGTGGTACCACATAACTCCGTGATCCAAAGCAGAAAAAACCCTCGATCAGGTCGACATGTATGTTAAAACTGCGAAAGTATGACCCTGATGAGGGCAAATCCCAGACCTAATCTAGACCTAACATATGTTATCCACTAAGATATTAATCGAAACCAGGTTTAATGATATGTTTCAGTGTGGTTACACATTACTACGTGATCGAAACCAGAAAAAACCCAGAATCTGTTCAAGATGTATGTGAGGAATGCGAAAGTATGAGACTGATGAAGGCAAATCCAAGACCTAACATATGTAATCCTCTAAAATATTGACGGAAACCAGGTTTAATTGACAGTTTCAGTGTGGTACCACATTACTACGTGTTCCAATCCAGAAAAAGCCCAGGATCTAGCCAACAAGTATGAGAAATATGCGGAAGTATGAGCCTGACGAGGGCAAATCCTAAACCTAGCCCAGACCTAACATGCGTTGTCCTCTGAAATATTTATCAAGACCATGTTTAATTGACAGTTTCAGTGTGGAACCACATTACTACGTGACCCAATCCAGAAGAAGCCCAGGATCTAGTCAACAAGTATGTGAAGAATGCGAAAGTATGAGTCTGATGGGGGAAAATCGCAGGCCTAAACTAGACATAACATGCGTTATCCTCTAAAATATTGATCGAAACAAGGTTTAATGGACTGTTTCATTGTGGTACCACATTACTACGTGATCGAAACCAGAAAAAGCCCAGGATCTGTTCAACAATTATGTGAAGAATGCGAAAGTATGAGACTGGTGAGGGAAAATCCCAGGCCTATCCCAGACCTAACATGCGTTATCCTCAATCATATTGATCGAAACCAGGTTTAATCGACTGTTTCAGTGTGGTACCACATTACTCCGTGATCGAAACCAGGAAAAACCCAGGATCTGTTCAAGAAGTATGTGAACAATACGACAGTATGACCCAGATGAGGGCAAATCCCAGACCTAACCTAGACCTAACATGTGTTATCGTCTAAAATACTAATCGAAACCTGGTTTAATCGTCTGTTTCAGTGTTGTACCACATTACTACGTTATCCAAACCAGAAAGAACCCAGTATCTGTTCAAGAAGTATGTGAAGAATGCGAAAGTATGAGACTGATGAGGGCAAATCCTAGACCTAACCTAGACCTAACGTGCGTTATTCACTAAAATATTAATCGAAATCAGGATTAATCGACTGTTTCAGTGTGGTATCACATTACTACGTGATCCAACCCAGAAAAGCCCAGGATCTGTTCAGCAAGTATGCGAAAAATGTGAAAGTATGACCCTGATTTGGGCAAATATCTGGCCTGACCTAGACCTAACATGAATTATTCTCTAAAATATTGAACGAAACCAGGTTTAATTGACTGTTTCAGTGTGGTACCACTTTACTACGTGAACCAAACCAGAAAAGCCCAGGATCTGTTCAACAAGTATGTGAAAAATGCGAGGGTATGAGCCTGATGAAGGCAAATCCTAGACCTAGCCCAGACCTAACATGCGTTATCCTCTAAAATAGTGATCGAAACCAGGTTTAATGGACCGTTTCAGTGTGGTACCACATTACTACGTGATCCAAAGCAGAAAAAACCCACGATCAGGTCAACATGTATGTTAAAACTGCAAAAGTATGACTTTGATGGGGGCAAATCCCAGACCTATCCCAGACCTAACTTCCGTTATCCTCTAAAATATTGACGTAAACCAGGTTTAATTGACAGTTTCAGTGTGGTACCACATTACTACGTGATCCAAACCAGAAGAAGCACAGAAGCTGGCCATCAAGTATGAGAAGTATGCGAAATTGCGAGCCTGATGAGGGCAAATCCCAGACCTAACCTAGACCTAATATGCGCTATTCCCTAAAATATTGATCGAAACCAGGTTTAATAGATTGTTTCAGTGTGGTACCACATTCCTACGTGAACCAAACCAAAAGAAACCCAGAAGCTGGCCAACAAGTATGAGAAATATGCGAAAGTATGAGCCTGATGAGGGCAAATCCCAGACCTATCCCAGACCTAACTTGCGTTACGCCCTAAAATACTGATCGAAACCAGGTTTAGTTGACTGATTCAGTGTGCTACCACTTTAGTACGTGATCCAAAGCAGAAAAAACGCTCGATCAGGTCAACGTGTATGTTAAAACTGCGAAAGTATGAGTCTGATGAGGGAAAATCACAGGCCTAACCTAGACATAACATGCGTTATCCTCAAAAATATTGATCGAAACCAGGCTTAATGGACTGTTTTAGTGTGGTACCACATTACTATGTGATCCAACCCAGAAAAAGCCAGGGATCTGTTCAACAAGTATGCGAAAAACGGGAAAATTTGACCCTGATGAGGGCAAATCCCAGACCTATCCCAGACCTAACATGCGTTATCCTCTAAAATATTGATCGAAACCAGGTTTAATTGATTGTTTCCGTGTGGTACCACTTTACTACGTGATCCAAAGCAGAAAACAACCCTCGATCAGGTCAACATGTATGTTAAAACTGCGAAAGTTTGAGTCTGATGAGGGAAAATCCCAGGCCCAACCTAGACCTAACGTGCGTTATCCTATAAAATGTTGATCGAGACCAGGATTAATCGACTGTTTCAGTGTGGTACCACTTTACAACGTGATCCAATCCAGAAAAAGGCCAGGATCTGTTCAACAAGTATGTGAAAAACGCGAAAATATGACCCTGATGAGGGCAAATCCCAGACCTGTCCCAGACCTAGCTTGCGTTACCCTCTAAAATATTGATCGAAACCAGGTTTACTGGACTGTTTCAGTGTGGTACCACATTACTACGTGATCGAAACCAGGAAAACCCCAGGATCTGTTCATCAAGTATGTGAAAAACGCGAAAGTATGATACTGATGAGGGCAAATCCCAGACCTAACCTAGACCTAACATGTGCTATCGTCTAAAATATTGACGGAAACCTGGTTTAATTGACAGTTTCAGTGTGGTACCACATTAATACGTGATCCAATCCAGAAGAAGCCCAGGATCTAGCCAACAAGTATGTGAAAAACGCGAAAGTATGAGCCTGATGAGGGCAAATCCCAGACCTAATCTAGACCTAACATGTGTTATCCACTAAAATATTAATCGAAACCAGGTTTAATGATATGATTCAGTGTGGTACCACATTACTACGTGATCCAATCCAGAAGAAGCCCAGGATCTAGCCAACAAGTATGTGAAAAACGCGAAAGTATGAGCCTGATGAGCGCATATCCCAGGCCTAATCTAGACCTAACATGTGTTATCCACTAAAATATTAATCGAAACCAGGTTTAATGATATGATTCAGTGTGGTACCACATTACTACGTGATCGAAACCAGAAAAAACCCAGAATCTGTTAAAGAAGAATGTGAAGAATGCGAAAGTATGAGACTGATGAGGGCAAATCCTAGACCTAACATGTGTAATCCTCTAAAATATTGACGGAAACCAGGTTTAATTGACAGTTTCAGTGTGGTACCACATTAATACGTGATCCAATCCAGAAGAAGCCCAGGATCTAGCCAACAAGTATGTGAAAAACGCGAAAATATGACCCTGATGAGGGCAAATCCCAGACCTGTCCCAGACCTAGCTTGCGTTATCCTCTAAAATATTGATCGAAACCAGGTTTGCTGGACTGTTTCAGTGTGGTACCACATTAATACGTGATCCAATCCAGAAGAAGCCCAAGATCTGTTCAAGAGGTATGTGAAGAATGCGAAAGTATGAGCCTGATGACGGAAAATCGCAGGCCTAACATAGACATAAAATGCGTTATCCTCAAAAATATTAATCGAAACATGGTTTAATGGACTGTTTCAGTGTGGTACCACATTACTACGTGATCGAAACCAGAAAAAGCCCAGGATCTGTTCAACAAGTATTTGAAGAATGCGAAAGTATGAGACTGGTGAGGGAAAATCCCAGGCCTATCCTAGACCTAACATGCGTTATCCTCAATAATATTGATCGAAACCAGGTTTAATCGACTGTTTCAGTGTGGTACCACATAACTCCGTGATCCAAAGCAGAAAAAACCCTCGATCAGGTCGACATGTATGTTAAAACTGCGAAAGTATGACCCTGATGAGGGCAAATCCCAGACCTAATCTAGACCTAACATATGTTATCCACTAAGATATTAATCGAAACCAGGTTTAATGATATGTTTCAGTGTGGTTACACATTACTACGTGATCGAAACCAGAAAAAACCCAGAATCTGTTCAAGATGTATGTGAGGAATGCGAAAGTATGAGACTGATGAAGGCAAATCCAAGACCTAACATATGTAATCCTCTAAAATATTGACGGAAACCAGGTTTAATTGACAGTTTCAGTGTGGTACCACATTACTACGTGTTCCAATCCAGAAAAAGCCCAGGATCTAGCCAACAAGTATGAGAAATATGCGGAAGTATGAGCCTGACGAGGGCAAATCCTAAACCTAGCCCAGACCTAACATGCGTTGTCCTCTGAAATATTTATCAAGACCATGTTTAATTGACAGTTTCAGTGTGGAACCACATTACTACGTGACCCAATCCAGAAGAAGCCCAGGATCTAGTCAACAAGTATGTGAAGAATGCGAAAGTATGAGTCTGATGGGGGAAAATCGCAGGCCTAAACTAGACATAACATGCGTTATCCTCTAAAATATTGATCGAAACAAGGTTTAATGGACTGTTTCATTGTGGTACCACATTACTACGTGATCGAAACCAGAAAAAGCCCAGGATCTGTTCAACAATTATGTGAAGAATGCGATAGTATGAGACTGGTGAGGGAAAATCCCAGGCCTATCCCAGACCTAACATGCGTTATCCTCAATCATATTGATCGAAACCAGGTTTAATCGACTGTTTCAGTGTGGTACCACATTACTCCGTGATCGAAACCAGGAAAAACCCAGGATCTGTTCAAGAAGTATGTGAACAATACGACAGTATGACCCAGATGAGGGCAAATCCCAGACCTAACCTAGACCTAACATGTGTTATCGTCTAAAATACTAATCGAAACCTGGTTTAATCGTCTGTTTCAGTGTTGTACCACATTACTACGTTATCCAAACCAGAAAGAACCCAGTATCTGTTCAAGAAGTATGTGAAGAATGCGAAAGTATGAGACTGATGAGGGCAAATCCTAGACCTAACCTAGACCTAACGTGCGTTATTCACTAAAATATTAATCGAAATCAGGATTAATCGACTGTTTCAGTGTGGTATCACATTACTACGTGATCCAACCCAGAAAAGCCCAGGATCTGTTCAGCAAGTATGCGAAAAATGTGAAAGTATGACCCTGATTTGGGCAAATATCTGGCCTGACCTAGACCTAACATGAATTATTCTCTAAAATATTGAACGAAACCAGGTTTAATTGACTGTTTCAGTGTGGTACCACTTTACTACGTGAACCAAACCAGAAAAGCCCAGGATCTGTTCAACAAGTATGTGAAAAATGCGAGGGTATGAGCCTGATGAAGGCAAATCCTAGACCTAGCCCAGACCTAACATGCGTTATCCTCTAAAATAGTGATCGAAACCAGGTTTAATGGACCGTTTCAGTGTGGTACCACATTACTACGTGATCCAAAGCAGAAAAAACCCACGATCAGGTCAACATGTATGTTAAAACTGCAAAAGTATGACTTTGATGGGGGCAAATCCCAGACCTATCCCAGACCTAACTTCCGTTATCCTCTAAAATATTGACGTAAACCAGGTTTAATTGACAGTTTCAGTGTGGTACCACATTACTACGTGATCCAAACCAGAAGAAGCACAGAAGCTGGCCATCAAGTATGAGAAGTATGCGAAATTGCGAGCCTGATGAGGGCAAATCCCAGACCTAACCTAGACCTAATATGCGCTATTCCCTAAAATATTGATCGAAACCAGGTTTAATAGATTGTTTCAGTGTGGTACCACATTCCTACGTGAACCAAACCAAAAGAAACCCAGAAGCTGGCCAACAAGTATGAGAAATATGCGAAAGTATGAGCCTGATGAGGGCAAATCCCAGACCTATCCCAGACCTAACTTGCGTTACGCCCTAAAATATTGATCGAAACCAGGTTTAGTTGACTGATTCAGTGTGCTACCACTTTAGTACGTGATCCAAAGCAGAAAAAACGCTCGATCAGGTCAACGTGTATGTTAAAACTGCGAAAGTATGAGTCTGATGAGGGAAAATCACAGGCCTAACCTAGACATAACATGCGTTATCCTCAAAAATATTGATCGAAACCAGGCTTAATGGACTGTTTTAGTGTGGTACCACATTACTATGTGATCCAACCCAGAAAAAGCCAGGGATCTGTTCAACAAGTATGCGAAAAACGGGAAAATTTGACCCTGATGAGGGCAAATCCCAGACCTATCCCAGACCTAACATGCGTTATCCTCTAAAATATTGATCGAAACCAGGTTTAATTGATTGTTTCCGTGTGGTACCACTTTACTACGTGATCCAAAGCAGAAAACAACCCTCGATCAGGTCAACATGTATGTTAAAACTGCGAAAGTTTGAGTCTGATGAGGGAAAATCCCAGGCCCAACCTAGACCTAACGTGCGTTATCCTATAAAATGTTGATCGAGACCAGGATTAATCGACTGTTTCAGTGTGGTACCACTTTACAACGTGATCCAATCCAGAAAAAGGCCAGGATCTGTTCAACAAGTATGTGAAAAACGCGAAAATATGACCCTGATGAGGGCAAATCCCAGACCTATCCCAGACCTAACTTGCGTTATCCACTAGAATATTGATCGAAAGCTGGTTTAATTGACCGTTTCGGTTTGGTACCACATTACTACGTGATCGAAACCGGAAAAAACCCAGGATCTGTTCAAGAAGTACGTGAAGAATGCGAAAGTATGAGACTGATGAGTGCTAATCCTAGACCTAACCTAGACCTAACATGTGTTATCCTCTAAGATATTGACGGAAACCAGGTTTAATCGACTGTTTCAGTGTGGTACCACATTACTACGTGGTCGAAAACAGAAAAAACCCAGGATCTGCGCAAGTATGAGGAATATGCGAAAGTATGAGCCTGATGAGGGCAAATCCTAGACCTAACACAGACCTAACGTGCGTTATCCTCTAAAATATTGATCGAAACCAGGTTTCATGGACTGTATCAGTGTGATACCACATTACTACGTGATCCAAACCAGAAAAAGCTGGGATCTGGCCAACAAGTATGCGAAAAATGTAAAAGTATGACCCTAATGAGGGCAAATCTCTGGCCTAACCTAAACCTAACATGAATTATTCTCTAAAATATTGATCGAAACCAGGTTTAATGGAATGTTTCAGTGCGGTAACACTTTACTACGTGATCCAAAGCAGAAAAAACCCTCGATCAGGTCGACATGTATGTTAAAACTGCGAAAGTATGACCCTGATGAGGGCAAATCCCAGACCTAATCTAGACCTAACATGTGTTATCCACTAAGATATTAATCGAAACCAGGTTTAATAGATTGTTTCAGTGTGGTACCACATTCCTACGTGAACCAAACCAAAAGAAACCCAGAAGCTGGCCAACAAGTATGAGAAATATGCGAAAGTATGAGCCTGATGAGGGCAAATCCCAGACCTATCCCAGACCTAACTTGCGTTACCCCCTAAAATATTGATCGAAACCAGGTTTAATTGACTGATTCAGTGTGGTACCACTTTAGTACGTGATCCAAAGCAGAAAAAAGGCTCGATCAGGTCAACATGTATGTTAAAACTGCGAAAGTATGAGTCTGATGAGGGAAAATCCCAGGCCTAACCTAGACATAACATGCGTTATCCTCAAAAATATTGATCAAAACCAGGCTTAATGGACTGTTTCAGTGAGGTACCACATTACTACGTGATCGAAACCAGAAAAAACCCAGAATCTGTTCAAGATGTATGTGAGGAATGCGAAAGTATGAGACTGATGAAGGCAAATCCTAGACCTAACATGTGTAATCCTCTAAAATATTGACGGAAACCAGGTTTAATTGACAGTTTCAGTGTGGTACCACATTACTACGTGATCCAAACCAGAAAAAACCCAGGATCCGTTCAACAAGTATGTGAAGAATGCGAAAGTATGAGACTGATGAGGGCTAATCCTAGACCTAACCTAGACCAAACATGTGGCATCCTCTAAAATATTGACGGAAACCAGGTTTGATTGACAGTTTCAGTGTGGTACCACATTACTACGTGATCCAAACCAGAAAAAACCCAGGATCTGTTCAACAAGTATGTGGAAAATGCGGAGGTATGAGCCTGATGAGGGCAGATACCAGACCTATCCCAGACCTAACTTGCGTTATCCTCTAAAATATTAATCGAAACCAGGTTTAATTGACTGTTTCAGTGTGGTACCACATTACTACGTGATCCAAAGCAGAAAAAACCCTCGATCAGGTCAACATGTATGTAAAAACTGCGAAAGTATGACTCTGATGGGGGCAAATCCCAGACCTATCCCAGACCTAACTTGCGCTATCCTCTAAAATATTGACGTAAACCAGGTTTAATTGACAGTTTCAGTGTGGTACCACATTACTACGTGATCCAAACCAGAAAAGCCCAGGATCTGTTCAGCAAGTATGTGAAAAATGCGAGGGTATGAGCCTGATGAAGGCAAATCCTAGACCTAGCCCAGACCTAACTTGCGTTATCCTCTAAAATATTAATCGAAACCAGGTTTAATTGACTGTTTCAGTGTGGTACCACATTACTACGTGATCCAAACCAGAAAAGCCCAGGATCTGTTCAGCAAGTATGTGAAAAATGCGAAAGTATGAGCCTGATGAAGGCAAATCCTAGACCTAGCCCAGACCTAACATGCGTTATCCTCTAAAATAGTGATCGAAACCAGGTTTAATGGACCGTTTCAGTGTGGTACCACATTACTACGTGATCCAAAGCAGAAAAAACCCTCGATCAGGTCAACATGTATGTAAAAACTGCGAAAGTATGACTCTGATGGGGGCAAATCCCAGACCTATCCCAGACCTAACTTGCGTTATCCTCTAAAATATTGACGTAAACCAGGTTTAATTGACAGTTTCAGTGTGGTACCACATTACTACGTGATCCAAACCAGAAGAAGCACAGAAGCTGGCCATCAAGTATGAGAAGTATGCGAAATTGCGAGCCTGATGAGGGCAAATCCCAGACCTAACCTAGACCTAATATGCGCTATTCCCTAAAATATTGATCGAAACCAGGTTTAATAGATTGTTTCAGTGTGGTACCACATTCCTACGTGAACCAAACCAAAAGAAACCCAGAAGCTGGCCAACAAGTATGAGAAATATGCGAAAGTATGAGCCTGATGAGGGCAAATCCCAGACCTATCCCAGACCTAACTTGCGTTACGCCCTAAAATATTGATCGAAACCAGGTTTAGTTGACTGATTCAGTGTGGTACCACTTTAGTACGTGATCCAAAGCAGAAAAAACGCTCGATCAGGTCAACGTGTATGTTAAAACTGCGAAAGTATGAGTCTGATGAGGGAAAATCACAGGCCTAACCTAGACATAACATGCGTTATCCTCAAAAATATTGATCGAAACCAGGCTTAATGGACTGTTTTAGTGTGGTACCACATTACTATGTGATCCAACCCAGAAAAAGCCAGGGATCTGTTCAACAAGTATGCGAAAAACGGGAAAATTTGACCCTGATGAGGGCAAATCCCAGACCTATCCCAGACCTAACATGCGTTATCCTCTAAAATATTGATGGAAACCAGGTTTAATTGATTGTTTCCGTGTGGTACCACTTTACTACGTGATCCAAAGCAGAAAACAACCCTCGATCAGGTCAACATGTATGTTAAAACTGCGAAAGTTTGAGTCTGATGAGGGAAAATCCCAGGCCCAACCTAGACCTAACGTGCGTTATCCTATAAAATGTTGATCGAGACCAGGATTAATCGACTGTTTCAGTGTGGTACCACTTTACAACGTGATCCAATCCAGAAAAAGGCCAGGATCTGTTCAACAAGTATGTGAAAAACGCGAAAATATGACCCTGATGAGGGCAAATCCCAGACCTATCCCAGACCTAACTTGCGTTATCCACTAGAATATTGATCGAAAGCTGGTTTAATTGACCGTTTCGGTTTGGTACCACATTACTACGTGATCGAAACCGGAAAAAACCCAGGATCTGTTCAAGAAGTACGTGAAGAATGCGAAAGTATGAGACTGATGAGTGCTAATCCTAGACCTAACCTAGACCTAACATGTGTTATCCTCTAAGATATTGACGGAAACCAGGTTTAATCGACTGTTTCAGTGTGGTACCACATTACTACGTGGTCGAAAACAGAAAAAACCCAGGATCTGCGCAAGTATGAGGAATATGCGAAAGTATGAGCCTGATGAGGGCAAATCCTAGACCTAACACAGACCTAACGTGCGTTATCCTCTAAAATATTGATCGAAACCAGGTTTCATGGACTGTATCAGTGTGATACCACATTACTACGTGATCCAAACCAGAAAAAGCTGGGATCTGGCCAACAAGTATGCGAAAAATGTAAAAGTATGACCCTAATGTGGGCAAATCTCTGGCCTAACCTAAACCTAACATGAATTATTCTCTAAAATATTGATCGAAACCAGGTTTAATGGAATGTTTCAGTGCGGTAACACTTTACTACGTGATCCAAAGCAGAAAAAACCCTCGATCAGGTCGACATGTATGTTAAAACTGCGAAAGTATGACCCTGATGAGGGCAAATCCCAGACCTAATCTAGACCTAACATGTGTTATCCACTAAGATATTAATCGAAACCAGGTTTAATAGATTGTTTCAGTGTGGTACCACATTCCTACGTGAACCAAACCAAAAGAAACCCAGAAGCTGGCCAACAAGTATGAGAAATATGCGAAAGTATGAGCCTGATGAGGGCAAATCCCAGACCTATCCCAGACCTAACTTGCGTTACCCCCTAAAATATTGATCGAAACCAGGTTTAATTGACTGATTCAGTGTGGTACCACTTTAGTACGTGATCCAAAGCAGAAAAAAGGCTCGATCAGGTCAACATGTATGTTAAAACTGCGAAAGTATGAGTCTGATGAGGGAAAATCCCAGGCCTAACCTAGACATAACATGCGTTATCCTCAAAAATATTGATCAAAACCAGGCTTAATGGACTGTTTCAGTGAGGTACCACATTACTACGTGATCGAAACCAGAAAAAACCCAGAATCTGTTCAAGATGTATGTGAGGAATTGCGAAAGTATGAGACTGATGAAGGCAAATCCTAGACCTAACATGTGTAATCCTCTAAAATATTGACGGAAACCAGGTTTAATTGACAGTTTCAGTGTGGTACCACATTACTACGTGATCCAAACCAGAAAAAACCGAGGATCCGTTCAACAAGTATGTGAAGAATGCGAAAATATGACCCTGATGAGGGCAGATACCAGACCTATCCCAGACCTAACTTGCGTTATCCTCTAAAATATTAATCGAAACCAGGTTTAATTGACTGTTTCAGTGTGGTACCACATTACTACGTGATCCAAAGCAGAAAAAACCCTCGATCAGGTCAACATGTATGTAAAAACTGCGAAAGTATGACTCTGATGGGGGCAAATCCCAGACCTATCCCAGACCTAACTTGCGCTATCCTCTAAAATATTGACGTAAACCAGGTTTAATTGACAGTTTCAGTGTGGTACCACATTACTACGTGATCCAAACCAGAAAAGCCCAGGATCTGTTCAGCAAGTATGTGAAAAATGCGAGGGTATGAGCCTGATGAAGGCAAATCCTAGACCTAGCCCAGACCTAACTTGCGTTATCCTCTAAAATATTAATCAAAACCAGGTTTAATTGACTGTTTCAGTGTGGTACCACATTACTACGTGATCCAAACCAGAAAAGCCCAGGATCTGTTCAGCAAGTATGTGAAAAATGCGAAGGTATGAGCCTGATGAAGGCAAATCCTAGACCTAGCCCAGACCTAACATGCGTTATCCTCTAAAATAGTGATCGAAACCAGGTTTAATGGACCGTTTCAGTGTGGTACCACATTACTACGTGATCCAAAGCAGAAAAAACCCTCGATCAGGTCAACATGTATGTAAAAACTGCGAAAGTATGACTCTGATGGGGGCAAATCCCAGACCTATCCCAGACCTAACTTGCGTTATCCTCTAAAATATTGACGTAAACCAGGTTTAATTGACAGTTTTAGTGTGGTACCACATTACTACGTGATCCAAACCAGAAGAAGCCCAGAAGCTGGCCATCAAGTATGAGAAATATGCGAAATTGCGAGCCTGATGAGAGCAAATCACAGACCTAACCTAGACCTAATATGTGTTATCCTCTAAAATATTGATGGAAACCAGGTTTGATTGACTGTTTCAGAGTGGTACCTCATTACTACGTGATCGAAACCAGAAAAAACCTAGGATCTGTTCAACAAGTATGTGAAAAACGCGAAAATATGACCCTAATGATGGCAAATCCCAGACCTAACCCAGACCTAACATGCGTTATCCTCTAAAATATTGATCGAAACCAGGTTCAATGGACTGTATCAGTGTGGTACCACATTACTACGTGCTCCTAACCAGAAAAAACCCAGGATCTGTTCAACCAGTATGTGAAAAACGCGAAAGTATGAGCCTGATGAGGGCAAATCCCATACCTATCCCAGACCTAACATGCGTTATCCTCTAAAATATTAATTGAAACCAGGATTAATCGACTGTTGCAGTGTGATACCACTTTACTACGTGATCCAAACTAGAAAAAGCCCAGAATCTGGCCATCAAGTATGAGAAATATGTGAAAGTACGAGCCTGATGAGGGCAAATCCTAGACCTAACCCAGGCCTAACATGTGTTATCCTCTAAAATATTGATGGAAACCAGGTTTGATTGACTGTTTCAGAGTGGTACCTCATTACTACGTGATCGAAACCAGAAAAAACCCAGGATCTGTTCAACAAGTATGTGAAAAACGCGAAAATATGACCCTGATGATGGCAAATCCCAGACCTAACCCAGACCTAACATGCGTTATCCTCTAAAATATTGATCGAAACCAGGTTCAATGGACTGTATCAGTGTGGTACCACATTACTGCGTGCTCCAAACCAGAAAAAACCCAGGATCTGTTCAACAAGTATGCGAAAAACGCGAAAATATGACCCTGATGAGGGCAAATCCCAGACCTAACACAGACCTAACATGCGTTATCCTCTAAAATATTGATCGAAACCAGGTTTAATTGACTGTTTCAGTGTGGTACCACTTTACTGCGTGATCCAAATCAGAAAAAAACCCTCGATCAGGTCAACATGTATGTTAAAACTGCGAAAGTATGAGCCTGATGAGGGCAAATCCCATACCTATCCCAGACCTAACTTGCGTTACCCTCTAAAATATTGATCGAAACCAGGTTTAATTGACTGACTCAGTATGGTACCACATTACTACGTGATCCAAACCAGAAAAAACCCAGGATCTGTTCAACAAGTATGTGAAAAACGCGGAAGTATGAGCCTGATGAGGGCAAATCCCAGACCTATCCCAGACCTAACTTGCGTTATCCTCTAAAATATTGATCGAAACCAGGTTTAATTGACTGTTTCAGTGTGGTACCACTTTACTACGTGATCCAAACCAAAAAAGCCCAGGATCTGTTCAACAAGTATGTGAAAAATGCGAAGGTATGAGCCTGATGAGGGCAGATCCCAGACCTTTTTTTTTTTTTTTTTTTTAACGTGGTGAAATCCTCATGGATACCTCGGCTCCCTGGGGGGGAGGCCGGTTTAGTGCCGGACTCTTGCCGGCTAAAACACCACGGTGACCGCCTGCGCCCTTTATCTGGGGAGAGTCACGGGAACCAAACTAGCGATACTACCGTGACTCTCCCCGTTGGCGCAACGCCCTATTACGGGCCCTTTCTGTGGGAGATGTGAACCCCCTCCCCAATGGGGGTCAAACATAATTGATTGCCCCCCGGCGACGCCGCGCGGTCACACGCGACGTCGCCCCCACTCGTGCCGTTGCTACTAGCCGCGACCGGGCCCCCACCCGATCGCGACCACGGCTGCGGAGCCGGCTAACACTGCCGCGCCCGCCAAGCGGGGCCCCTGCCACGGGCCCCCGGTCCGGTGATGGGCTGGGTGCGAGGAGGAATGAGGGAATAAGGTCCCTCACCTCGCACCACAAACACCATCACCGACCCCTTCGCGCTCCCTCTGCCACGGGGAGCGTTGGAGGGTCTTACGGTCGGCGTCGCCGCCTGCCCCCCCACCTCCTCGCACGCCCTTTCGGCGTCTTCCTTGGAGGCCATGACGTCCTCACAAAACAAGGCCATGGCCGCCCACGCCTCCTCACTGCCGACCATTGCACGAATGACGGCCGGCAGCGAGAGGTTCGCCCCAATCGCTCTAACGAGGACACCGCGCTGAGCTGCCCACGCCGGACAAAACTCCAACGTGTGCTGCGCGGTGTCCTCCCTTCCCCTGCAGTGACGGCACACCGTCGTCGCCTCCCGCCCTATCCGATGCAGGTACCGACCGAAGCAACCGTGTCCGGTCAGTACCTGTGTCAGGCGGTAGTTGGGCGTACCCCAGCTACGGCTCACCCAGGCATAAAACACTGGGCGGACCGCCGCGGCGACGCGATCATCCCGCTGGTCTGGCTTGGATAACCAGACCTGCCACCGACTATAGACGCGTCGCCGCGCCTGGCTTCGGGCCCTGGCGGCCTCCTCGCCGTGCGGGTCCACGCCCCGCTAGCGATGGTCGCAGAGGTTTTGATAGACCTCTGCGTCCATTTTCGCCAGCAGGTGAAACGGTGCGGAACCCGCCAGCAAGGTGGCGGCTTTGTAGGAGATCGTGCGATAACCCTGCACGACTCTGATGGCGACCAACCTCTGTAACCGGCGGAGTACAAATGCTCCCCGCCGATTTGCCATCAGACCGCCGGCCCATATTGGCGCGCCATAAAGCGCCATGGACCGGACGTCTCCCAAATACAGCCGCCGTGCCGCCATGTTGGGCCCCCCGAGATTGGGCATTATGCGGCCTAACGTGGCCGCTGCCCTTTCAACACGTCGACCCAACCCTTCCAAATGATGCCCGAACCGCCAGTAGCTGTCGGGGGTGAGGCCCAGATACTTCATCCGGCGCCCCACCACGACTTGGGCTCCGCCCACCCGTAGAGACGCCTGGCGCGGCACCCCGCGGCCACTGACGTTACACAGCCAGATGGCCTCGGTCTTCTGGGGTGCCACGCGTAAACCCAGACGCTCAACCTCGGCGACGACACGTGCCGTCCCTTCCTCCGCGAGGGCCACTGCCCTGCTCCACGTATCCCCGCCGGCTATCACCAGGGTGTCGTCGGCGTAACAAACCAACGACACGCCGACGGGGAGGTCCGCCCGCAGCACCGCGTCATACGCCAAGTTCCACAGGAGCGGCCCGAGGACCGACCCCTGTGGAACCCCGCGGTGCACCGCTCTCTGCTCCATCCCGTTCCGACCCGGATATTGGACTACCCTGCCGCGCAGATAGTCCCCGATCAGTCGGCACAGATAGGCGGGCACCCGATGGTACTGGAGTGCCCGACCTATCGCCCCCCAGGAGACGGTATTGAAGCCGTTGGCTATGTCAAGAGATACTGCCAACGCCACACCCCCCCGGGAGATTGCCGATTCCGCCAGTGTCCGCACGGTCGCTATGGCGTCGACCGTGGAGCGGCCCCGGCGAAAGCCGAACTGTCGGTCGGCCAGATCGGGGCCGACGCGGGACAGATGCCCCTCGAGACGGGATACAATGACCCGCTCGAGGAGCTTTCCAGCCTCGTCCAACAAACAAATGGGTCGGAACGCGGATGGAGAATCCTCGGGCTTCCCTGGATTGTGGAGGAGAACCAACCTCGCCACCTTCCATATGGGGGGAACTGACCGGTCCGGAGGCACGCGTCGAAGACACGTATCAACCCACCACCCAAAACGCCCACCGCTATTGCCCAGGCCCTACCAGGTATGCCGTCCGGTCCTGGCGCCATCATCTTGGCAGCAGTACGCCTCAAAATCGCTGAGGCCCATAGCGGACGACGCGTAACACCCGGCAACCACTAGTTCCCCCCACTTCCAACCGCGGGGCACCGGACTGTCGGGGCTGTTCGGCCACTCCTGAAGGAGTGGCTGGACAGAGGCCATGGCAGCCTCACCTACCGGCTGGCACAGGTATTTTCCGGGCATGGCAGCTTCGGAAGATACCTGTGCCGGATAGGGAAGGAGCCGACGGCGCGTTGCTGCCACTGCGACGCTGAGCAGGACACGGCGGATCATACCCTGGAGGTATGCCCCGCGTGGGAGGGGGAGCGCCGTGTCCTGGTCGGCGTCGTCGGGCGGGATGTCTCGCTGCCGGGCGTGGTGCGCGCCATGCTCGGCAGCGAGGAGAAGTGGAGGGCCGTGGCCTCCTTCTGCGAGAACGTAATGTTGCAGAAGGAGGCCGCGGGGAGGGAGCGCGAGCTTCAGCGGCGCGCTGAAGCTCGCGCTCGTGCGGTGGCCCGAGGTCGTCGCCCGGTCGCGAGGCGTCGCGGGCGGCCGCCTCGGCGTGGCGGATGACCTAGGCTGGGAGGGGGGTCCTGAGGGGACCCTCCTCCCGCCAGGCGGCGCCGGGTCGGACCGGTTGGGGGTAGGAGTGCCTCCCCCTACCGGTCCGACGCAAGGGGAGGCACCCTCGGCGGTCTGATGCGGCCATGAACGCGCGGCCGCCGAGGGGTGGAAACGGGGTCGCGGGCGGTTGCGAGTTGGGGCTCGCAGCCGCCACTAAACGCGGCCCCGGGACGGATAGCGGCGGGATGGAGTGGCCCCGTCCCGCCGCTATGAGGCAGTGTGTCTACTGGGGGGACCGATTGTCCCCCCGGGGGATGGGCGCGAAAGCGCGGGCACGGGGAGGATACCGGAAGAATGCTTCGAGCGATTCCCGGTATCCTCCCAAAGCGTGCCGAAGGGTCACCGTGGGGTTTTTAGTGGGTAGGTCCCGCACCTGTCGTTGTACGGGCGCGGGGAATCCCACACACCCCTCCCACCTCTCCCCAAGGAGGTGGGAGGGAGTCTTTCGAAGATTTTCCCCACGACAAAAAAAAAAAAAAAAAAAAAAAAAAAGTTCCCCCCACTTAACCACCACGACACCGTGGCCCCTCCCAACGACGGTGCACGGCAGCGTGCCGCGTCCGTACTGCCAAGTGATCGCCGAGACCCCGTCAAGGCCCCCACCCAAGCGGGGTGTTTGGGAACACGATAGGGCTCGGCGATCACGGCCATCCCGACGTTCCACTGCCGGAGGGTTTGGAGCATGAGATCTTAGGCCCCGCGGCAGTGGTTCAAATTGACCTGAAGGAGGCGTTGAGACATTATCGGGTCTCAGCCGCGGCCTCCTCCAGGCCTCCACTTCCAGCGCTTAGGGGCGCATCTGCTCGCCCCGGATCTTTGCCGCCGTACGAGGCCATCACCCCCCTACTAAGGGGCTCTGACCTGCACGGCGACTTATTTCCGCTTGTTCTGGGGGTACTGCAGCTCCCCCACCAGGCAACACACCTTCCGATTCCGTGGAGGTGGATGGCGCCGAGTCGAATAGCGCCAAATCCACCTCCATCATCTCCGTAACAGGCGGTTGTGCTGGTGCACACCCCACCACCTTCACTGCCGTCGCGACAGATGCCGGGGCGAGAATAGCTCCCGACACCACAGCTGGGGACGGCTGGGTACAAGCCGCCCCTTGGACTTCCATCGCGACGGGCACCGGCGCCGGCTCAACACCAGCCGGCACCGTGGATGGGGGCACACCCGCCCCTTTCGCCTTCTTCCCCTTCCGCTTGGGGGGACGGCACGCCGCCCCACCCATGCGGTGATCCGATGGCCGCCCCAAGCCCACACATAGGGGGCATTTAGGGGAGGCCGTGCACTCCCGTGCGGTGTGGGAGGCCCCTCCGCAGCGGTAGCAGATGCCGCTGCGATCAATGGTGCTGGTGCACCGCTGCCGGACATGTCCGAACTCCAGGCACCGGTGGCACTGCAGCGGCCTCGCGGCGAGCACCGCCAGCCGGGCCTCGAAGAAGCCGACCGTCAATCGGCCGGACTTCGCGAGCTTAGTTGCGGCGCGAAGGGGACAGCGGGCCCAGGCGGTGAACATGCCCGAGCTGTCCCGGCGAAGGTCACCAACGTTAACCTCCGCAGCGCCGCAACCCCCGGCTGTAGCGAGGGCCTCCCGAACTGCATCCCCGGTGGCTGCCTCCGACAGGCCGGACACCCGCAACTCAGCCTGCTTTTGGGGGCAAGCCACCCGAACTCCCTCCACCTGAAGGGCCCCCTCGAGACGCGCCCTGAAGGCGGTCGGCTTCTCTTTTCCCTTTTCACCGGGGATCGCTAATAAGAGCGCCCCGGTGACCGCCCTGGTGGGCCGCATCCCGGTGATGCCAAGGTCCTGGCATATCCCGGGCATCACCCTATTCAGTAGGGGGCCCAATTCTCCTTCGCGTCCAGCAGCGGCGGTCACCGAGACTGCTGCCTTTTTCGGCAGCTTCGGTAACTTGACCGCCGCGGGCTGGGCGCCAATCCTCTTCTTTGAACCAGCCGCGGTATTGGCGGCTGGACGACTCCGTGCGGCGGAATTCCCGCCCTTGGCTGTGGATGCGACAGATGCCGCACCTTTTTCTCCTCCCTTTTTCTTCCCCCGCCTGACCACCTCCGCCCAAGAGCCCTGCCCATCGTTGGTGGGGGCAGGTGTGGGCGTCGCCCTGTTGTGGGCTGGCGGAGCGGGCCTGCCGCTATCTGCCTTGGGCGGTGGTAGAGTGGGACGAGGCGCTGCCTTTGGCGAATCTTTAGCTTTCGCGGCAGGTGGTTTAGCTATCTGCACCGCTCCGGCGGCCGATGTGCCACCATGGGTCCTGGTGGCGCCTACTACCTGGGGTTTCGGCTTGGAGGAAGCCGCGGCGGCTTTTACGGGAGCAAACGCGCTTCCCGGTTTCGTCGCCGCCGTCCCGTTAGCTTTTCCCTTCGCCATATCTTGGCCCTTCGCCTTATCCGCCGGGGCCGCATCCACGGACGTAGAAGGGGGCTGCGGACCCTTCCCCAGTGGTGGGCGGGCCACTGCCCGCCATATCGCTTCAAAGCGGGCCTGGAACCGGTCCTCGACGGCCGATATATGCTCCGCCATCCCGGAAACCCTTTTGACGACATCTGTCATCATAACAACCAAAGGGCTTCCGGACTCGGGGCACTCCTCTTCACGCAGGACGGGCCTTGCTGCAGACGACGGTCCAGGAACCGCCGCGTCAATCTCCATCCCGACGTCTCCCCCGTCAAAGGTAGACGTGATGATGTCCCTCCGCCGCGGTCGAGGGACACAGGGCAGCTGATAGTCCGGTGGCGTCTCGTCAGCCAGCTCCTCCCCTGCTCTCTGGAGCTTCCGATGCTCCTGTTTGTACCTCAGGCGGCCCACTTCCCGCCTGAGGTGCTCCAGCTCCCTATCTTTAACCCTGACGGTATCCGACAGGGTGGTGGCGGTGGAATCGGCCACCTCCAGCCTCTTCTCGAGGACCTTGGCCCTCCTCTCCCATTCGCCGTTGCGAATGACTACCTCCTGGGCCGGCCTATTCGGGGTTTCGGCACGGTCAGCTCTGCCGTAAAGCTCTTCGGCGCTGACCATGGCCACCCGAGCAGCCAAGCGGAGCCAGCGGATATCCATCGTCTGGAGGTGGCTTGCGGTGTCTGCCACCCTGACGACGGACTCGAGCTGCTCCTTGAACCGGCCCAGGAGCTCGTCCAAATTCATCACCTCCGCTATATTGCGGAGGTCTCCCTGTTTCGGCAGGGCCTTCATCCCGGGACCCAGCTTCTTTGGGTCCACAAAAATGCCCCTAGGTCTTCCAGCCGTAGGACCCCTCCTCTTTCTCTTCCCGGGCTCATACGCCACACCGTACTCATCGCTTGAGTCGGCAGATTCCACCTCGTCAGCGCCGTTAGGATTGGGCGGCGCCCACTCGTCGTTGGCCTGGGAATCGTCGTCGAGGACGCCAGGATCCTCTTCGACATATGCCGTCGCCACCTCTCCTGTTTGGGCTGTAACACCCGCCGTGGACTGCGTGCCCACAACATGCCTCTTGCAGGGAGGTGACTCCTCACCGGTCGCATGATGCCCTGATGCACTCTTGCACCACTCCGTGACATTCAGCCGCTCCAGGCTGACCACTGGGCTGGTTTTGGCCCTAAGGAGGTGCACCTCACTTCCACGGTGGATCCCCAGCGGGGGATTAACCACCACCACACTCCTGACCGTGGGTCCCACCCCACCAGGATGTGGTCCATTTGTTCCGTTGCCGATTGCCGATTTGTGTGCCAGTCCGTTATCAATGTTGTCCGTCCAGTTAGTTGGTTCTTGATTATGCTCCATATCTGTTCCCACGAGTGTGGTCGGAATGGAGGTCACCCCAGGCAGAGCTGCCTTACCTAGGGAAGCCTAATACTCCGGGGGTTCGGCAGGTGCCCCGGAGGTGGTCGCTCGGGATTGGGCCTTCTCTCCCAACCATGCATCCCATCGCCGCGCACCATAGCCTAGGATTAGAGGGTAATTTATAGAGTTACCATCCTCGCGGCCCAGGCGGTTAAGCCAAGACCCCCGCTCCTCCTGCCGTCACGTAGCATTCACAAAACCAAAAATGGAGTTGTGAATGGGTCGTTGCGACGACCAACAGGAGGTTTACGGTGTGATTAGCATCAGGTACCTCGGGGACGCTACGCCCCGTACTGCGCCGAACACCTGGCCGGACACAGCCCCTGAGGGGGCAGACCTCGAAACTATCCCAGACCTAACTTGCATTATCCAATAAAATGTTGATCGAGACCAGGTATAATTGGCTGTTTCAGTGTGGTACCACATTACTGTGTGACCCAAACCAGAAAAAACCCAGGATCTGTTCAAGATGTATGTGAAGAATGCGAAAGTATGAGCCTGATGTGGGCAAATCCCAGTCCTATCCCAGACCTAACTTGCGCTATCCTATTAAATATTGATCGAAACCAGGTTTAATTGACTGTTTCAGTGTGGTACCACATTGCTACGTGATCCAACCCAGGAAAAAGCCAGGATCTGTTCAACAAGTATGTGAAGAATGCGAAAGTATGAGTCTGATGAGGGCAAATCCCAGGCCTAACCTAGAACTAACATGCGTCATCTCCTACGAATATTGATCGACACCAGGTTTAATCGACTGTTTCAGTGTGGTACCACATTACTACGTGATCGAAACCAGAAAACACCCAGGATCTGTCCAAGAAGTATGTGAAGAATGCGAAAGTATGAGACTGATGAGGGCAGATCCCAGACCTATCCCAGACCTAACTTGCGTTATCCTATAAAATGTTGATCGAGACCAGGATTAATCGAATGTTTCGGTGTGGTACCACTTTACAACGTGATCCAATCCAGAAAAAGCCCAGGATCTGTTCAACAAGTATGTGAAAAATGCGAAGGTATGAGCTTCATGAGGGCAGATCCCGGACCTATCCCAGACCAAACTTGCGTTATCCTATAAAATGTTGATCGAGACCAGGATTAATCGACTGTTTCAGTGTGGTACCACTTTACAACGTGATTCAAACCAGAAAAAGCCAGGGATCTGTTCAACAAGTATGTGTAGAATGCGAAAGTATGAGTCTGATGAGGGCAGATCCCAGGTCTAACCTAGACATAACAAGCGTTATCCTCCAAAATATTGATCGAAACCAGGTTTAGTTGACTGTTTCAGTGTGGTACCACTTTACTGCGTGATCCAAAGCGGAAAAAACCCTCGATCAGTTCAACATGCGTTATCCTATAAAATGTTGATCGAGACCAGGATTAATCGACTGTTTCAGTGTTGTATCACTTTACAACGTGATCCAAACCAGATAAAGCCAGGGATCTGTTCAACAAGTATGTGAAAAATGCGAAAGTATGACCCTGATTCGGCGGTCTGGTGCGGCCATGAACGCCCGGCTGCCGAGTGGTGGAAACGGGGTCGCGGGCGGTTGCGAGTTGGGGCTCGCAGCCGCCACTAAACGCGGCCCCGGGACGGATAGCGGCGGGATGGAGTGGCCCCGTCCCGCCGCTATGAGGCAGTGTGTCTACTGGGGGGACCGATTGCCCCCCCGGAGGATGGGCGCGAAAGCGCGGGCACGGGGAGGATACCGGAAGAATGCTTCGAGCGATTCCCGGTATCCTCCCAAAACGTGCCGAAGGGTCACCGTGGGGTTTTTAGTGGGTAGGTCCCGCGCCTGTCGTTGTACGGGCGCGGGGAATCCCACACACCCCTCCCACCTCTCCCCAAGGAGGTGGGAGGGAGTCTTTCGAAGATTTTCCCCACGACAAAAAAAAAAAAAAAAAAAGAAAAAAAAAGTATGACCCTGATGGCTGCTGCAGGGCGTGGTCAATACTCTCTTCCCAATAGGGGAGATGGGACCTCGTCCTCCGGCAGAGGCGACGGCCCCGTTGAAGTGGGTGGCCGAGCCGGGGGTCACGCAGGGGGAGCTGGCCGGGGGCGTAACACGGCCCCGGGTCCGGATGGTGTGCCTGGCCGGGTTTGGGTCTTGACCAACGGCGTCCTTGGGGCCGACCAAAGGCGGTTGTTTAACCGATGCCTGAGGGACGGGCGATTCCCCCCCCAGTTGGAAGGTGGCGAGGATGGTCCTCCTCCGGAAGGAGGGTCGGCCCGCGGAGTCTCCATCCGCATACCGACCCATCTGTCTCCTCGACGAGGTGGGCAAGATCTTCGAGCGAGTGATTGCTGCCCGCCTCGTCGAGCACCTGTCGCGGGGTGCTCCGGGCCTGGCCGACTGCCAGTACGGTTTCCGGGGGGGGCCGGTCGACGGTCGACGCGATCAGTCGGGTCAGGGTCCTCTCGGAGTCGGCTGTCTCCCGGGGAGGGGTGGCGTTGGCGGTATCGCTGGATATTGCCAACGCGTTTAACGCCCTTCCCTGGGAGGAGATACGGAGGGGGCTCGAATATCATCGGGTACCCCCGTGTCTCAGGGCAGTCGTCGGGGATTATCTCCGCGGCAGGTGGATCGAGTATCCGGGCCGGGATGGTGATATGCGGAGGGAGGTCTACTGCGGGGTTCCGCAAGGGTCGGTCCTAGGGCCACTCCTGTGGAACATCGCGTACGACGCGGTGTTGCGGGCCGACCTCCCCGACGGCGTCAGTGGCGTGTGTTACGCAGATGAAACACTGGTGCTGGCCGTCGGGGCTCAGTGGGGGAGGGCCAAGCGCCTCGCCGAGGAGGGGGCGCAACGCGTCGTCGACCGGATCAGGGGGATGGGGACGACGGTGGCGGTCCATAAGACCGAGGTGATAGCGTTCCATTCACCTCGGCAGGATCCGCCACCCCCTCTGATCCGGGTGGGTGGGGCTGATATCGAGGTGAAGCCCCGGATGAGGTATCTGGGGCTGATCCTCGATAGCCACTGGCGCTTCGAGGAGCATTTCCGCTGCCTGGTTCCCCGGTTGGACAGGATGGTCTCGGCTTTAGGCCGGATCCTCCCCAACCTGGGAGGCCCGGCGGGATGAGTTCGCCGCCTCTATGTGGCAATGGTTCAGTCGGTGGCCCTATACGGGGCCCCCGTCTGGGCGGACGACCTGGCGGCCTCCCGGCGCAGCATGACGATGCTGCGTCGGGTGCAGAGGCGGATGGCGCTGAGGGTCGTCCGCGGCTACCGGACCGTGTCGCATGAGGCGTCGACGGTCCTTGCGGGGATGCCGCCCATGGATCTCCTCGCGCGGTCGCACGCGATGATGTATCGTCATCGTGTCGACCGTCGCGCGGGAGTGTGGGCGGTCCCGGGAGAGCAGGAACCTGCTTGGGGCGATTTGAAGCGCCAGGCCCGGCAGTTCGTGGTGCTCGCGTGGCAGGAGCGGTTGGCACTGCCAACTGCGGGGCACCGGACAGTCGGGGCTGTTCGGCCACTGCTGTGTGAGTGGCTGGACAGAGGCCATGGAAGCCTTACTTACCGGATGGCACAGGTATTTTCAGGGCATGGTAGCTTCGGAAGATACCTGTGCCGGATAGAGAAGCAGCCGACGGCGCGTTGCTGCCATTGTGACGCCGAGCAGGACACGGCTGATCATACCCTCCAGGTATGCCCAGCGTGGGAGGGGGAGCGCCGTGTCCTGGTCGGCGTCATAGGGCGGGATGTCTCGCTGCCGGGTGTGGTGCGCGCCATGCTCGGCAGCGAGAGGAAGTGGAGGGCCGTGGCCTCCTTTTGCGAGACCGTAATGCTGCAGAAGGAGGCCGCGGGAGGGGAGCGCGAGCTTCAGCGGCGCGCTGAGGCTCGCGCTAGTATGGTGGCGCGAGGGCGTCGCGGGCGGCGGCCTTTGCGCGGCGGATGACCCTGGCTGGGAGGGGGGCCCTGAGGGGAGCCTCCTCCCGCCAGGCGGCGATGGGTCGGACCGGGTGAGTTCGGCCCACGGGGAGGCACCCTCGGTGGCCTGGAGCGGCCATCAGCTCCCGGCCGCCGAGGGCTAGAAACGGGGTCGCAGGCGGTTGCGGGTTGGGGCTCGCAGCCCGCCACTAAATGCGGCCCCGGGACGGATCGCGTCGGGATGGAGTGGCCCCGTCCTGCCGCTATGAGACAGAGTGTCTACCGGGGGGACCGTTTGTCCCCCACGGGGATGGGCGCAAGGCGCGGGCACGGGGAGGATACCGGAAGAATGCTTCGTGCGATTCCCGGTATCCTTCCAAATCGTGCGGAAGGGTCACCGTGGGGTTTTTAGTGGGTAGGTCCCGCGCCCGTCATTCTACGGGCGCGGGGAATCCCACACAACCCTCCCGCCTCTCCCCAAAGAGGTGGGAGGGAGTCTTTCGAAGATTTTCCCCACGACAAAAAAAAAAAAAAAAAAAGTATGACCCTGATGAGGGCAAATGGCGGACCTATCCCAGACCTAACTAGCGTTATCCTCTAGAATATTGATCGAAACCAGGTTTAATTGACTGTTTCAGTGTGGCACCACATTACTATGTAGTCCAAACCAGAAAAAAACCCAGGATCTGTTCAAGAAGTATGGGCAGAATGCGAAAGTATGAGACTGATGAGGGCAAATCCTGGACCTAACCCAGACCTAACATGTGTTATCCTCTAAAATATTGATGGAAACCAGGTTTAATTGACAGTTTCAGTGTGGTACCACATTGCTACGTGATCCAAACCAGACAAAGCAAAGGATCTGGCTAACAAGTAAGAGAAATATGCGAAAGTATGAGCCTGATGAGGGCACATCCTAGACCCAACTCTGACCTAACATGTGTTATCCTCTAAACTACTGATCAAAACCATGTTTAATCGACTCTTTCAGTGTAGTACCGCATTACTACGTGATCCAAACCAAAAAAAGCCCAGAATCTGGCCATCAAGAGTGAGAGATATGCAAAAGTATAAGCCTGATGAGTGCAAATCCCAGACCTAACCTAGACCTAACATGCGTTATCCTCAAAAATATTGATCGAAACCTGGTTTAATAGACTGTTTCAGTGTGGTACCACATTACCACGTCATCCAAACCAGAAAAAACCCAGGTTCTGTTCAACAAGTATGTGTAGAATGCCGAAGTATGAGTCTGATCGGGGAGGGGTGGCATTGGCAATATCCTTGGATATTGCCAATGCCATTAACACCCTCCCCTGGGAAGAGATAAGGAGGGGACTCGAATATCATCGAGTCCCCCCTTGTCTCAGGGCGGTCGTCGGGGATTATCTCCGCGGCAGGTGGATCGAGTATCCGGGCCGGGATGGTGATATGCGGAGGGAGGTGTACTGCGGTGTTCCGCAGGGGTCGGTCCTCGGGCCACTCCTGTGGAACATCGCGTACGACTCGGTGTTGCGGGCCGGCCTCCCCGACGGCGTCAGCACGGTGTGTTATGCGGATGACACACTGGTGCTGGCCGTCGGGGCGCACTGGGGGAGGGCCATGCGTTGCGCGGAGGAGGGGTCGCAACGCGTCGTTGACCGGATCAGGGGGATGGGGATGACGGTGGCGGTCCATAAGACCGAGGTGATTGCGTTTCATTCACCTCGGCAGGATCCGCCACCCCCTCTGATCCGGGTGGGTGGGGCTGACATCGAGGTGAAGCCCCAGATCAGGTATCTAGGGCTGATCCTCGATAGCCACTGGCGTTTCGAGGAGCATTTCCGCTGCCTGGTCCCCCGGTTGGAAAGGATGGTTGCGGCTCTGGGCCGGATCCTGCCCAACCTGGGGGGCCCGGCGGGCCGAGTTCGTCGCCTCTATGTGGCAATGGTCCAGTCGGTGGCGGCCCTATACGGGGCCCCCGTCTGGGCGGACGACCTGGCTGCCTCCCGGCGCAGCATGACTATGCTGCGTCGGGTGCAGAGGCGCATGGCGCTCAGGGTCGTCCGCGGGTATCGGACCATGTCACATGAGGCGGCAACGGTTCTAGCGGGGATGCCGCCCATGGACCTGCTCGCGCGGTCGCACGCGGTGTTGTACCGGCACCGCGTCGACCGTCGCGCGGGGGTGGGGGCGGTCCCGGGCGGGCAGGAACCTGCTTGGGGCGATTTGAAGCGCCAGGCCCGGCAGTCCGTGTTGCTCGCGTGGCAGGAGCGGCTGGCTCTGCCAACCGCGGGGCACCGGACTGTCGGGGCTGTTCGGCCACTCCTGAAGGAGTGGCTGGACAGAGGCCATGGCAGCCTCACCTACCGGCTGGCACAGGTATTTTCCGGGCATGGCAGCTTCGGAAGATACCTGTGTCGCATAGGGAAGGAGCCGACGGCGCGTTGCTGCCACTGCGACGCTGAGCAGGACACGGCGGATCATAGCCTGGAGGTATGCCCCGCGTGGGAGGGGGAACGCCGTGTCCTGGTCGGCGTCGTCGGGCGGGATGTCTCGCTGCCGGGCGTGGTGCGCGCCATGCTCGGCAGCGAGGAGAAGTGGAGGGCCGCGGCCTCCTTCTGCGACAATGTAATGTTGCAGAAGGAGGCCGCGGGGAGGGAGCGCGAGCTTCAGCGTCGCGCTGAAGCTCGCGCTCGTGCGGTGGCCCGAGGTCGTCGCCCGGTCGCGAAGCGTCGCGGGCGGCCGCCTCGGCGTGGCGGATGACCTAGGCTGGGAGGGGGGTCCTGAGGGGACCCTCCTCCCGCCAGGCGGCGCAGGGTCGGACCGGTTGGGGGTAGGAGTGCCTCCCCCTACCGGTCCGACGCAAGGGGAGGCACCCTCGGCGGTCTGGTGCGGCCATGAACGCCCGGCCGCCGAGGGGTGGAAACGGGGTCGCGGGCGGTTGCGAGTTGGGGCTCGCAGCCGCCACTAAACGCGGCCCCGGGACGGATAGCGGCGGGATGGAGTGGCCCCGTCCCGCCGCTATGAGGCAGTGTGTCTACTGGGGGGACCGATTGTCCCCCCGGGGGATGGGCGCGAAAGCGCGGGCACGGGGAGGATACCGGAAGAATGCTTCGAGCGATTCCCGGTATCCTCCCAAAGCGTGCCGAAGGGTCACCGTGGTGTTTTTAGTGGGTAGGTCCCGCGCCTGTCGTTGTACGGGCGCGGAGAATCCCACACACCCCTCCCACCTCTCCCCAAGGAGGTGGGAGGGAGTCTTTCGAAGATTTTCCCCACGACAAAAAAAAAAAAAAAAAAAGGTATGATTCTGATGAGGGCAAATCCAAGGTCTAACCTAGACCTAACATGCGTTATCCTCTTAAATATTGATCGAAACCAGGTTTAATCGACTGTTTCATTGTGGTCCCACATAACTACGTGACCCAAACCAGAAAAAGCCCAGGATCTGGCCTACAAGTATGAGAAATTTGCGAAAGGATGAGCCTCTTGAGGGCAAATCACACACCTAATCCAGACCTAACATGCGTTATCCACTAAAATATTGATCGAAACCAGGTTGAATTGACTGTTTCAGTGTGGTACCACATTCCTACGTGATCCAAACCAGAAAAAACCCTCGATCAGGTCAAGATGTATGTTAAAACTGCGAAAGTATGACCCTGATGAAAGCAAAACCCCAGACCTAACACTGACCTAACATGTGTTATCCTCTAAAATATTGATCGAAACCAGGTTTAAAGGACTGTTTCAGTGTGAAACCACATTACTACGTGGTGCAAACCAGTGAAAGCCCAGGATCTGGCCAAAAAGAATGAGAAATATGCGAAAGTATGAGCCCGATGGGAGCAAATTCCAGACCTAACCTTGACCTAGCATGCGTTATCGTCTAAAATATTGGTCGAGGTCAGGTTTAATCAAAATTTTCGGTGTGGTACCACACTACTATGTGATCCAATCCAGAAAAAACCCAGGAGCTGTTCAAGAAGTATGTGAAGAATGCGAAAGTATGAGACTGATGAGGGCAAATACCAGACCTAACCCAGACCTAACATGCGTTATCCTCTAAAATATTTTTCGAGACCAGGTTGAATTGACTGTTTCAGTGTGGTACCACATTACTACGTGATCCAAACCAGCGAAAGCCCAGGATCTGGCCAACAAGAATGAGAAATATGGCGAAAGTATGAGCCTGATGAGAGCAAATCCCAGACATAACCTTGACCTAACATGCGTTATCGTCTTAAATATTGGTCGAGGTCAGGTTTAATCAAAAGTTTCAGTGTGGTACCACATAACTACGTGATCCAAACCAGTGAAAGCCCAGGATCTGGCCAACAAGAATGAGAAATATGCGAAAGTATGAGCCTGATGAGAGCAAATCCCACACCTAACCTTGACCTAACATGCGTTATCGTCTTAAATATTGGTCGAGGTCAGGTTTAATCAAAAGTTTCAGTGTGGTACCACATAACTACGTGGTCCAAACCAGTAAAAACGCTCGATCAGGTCAACAAGAATGAGAAATATGCGAAAGTATGAGTCTGATGAGAGCAAATCCCACACCTAACCTTGACCTAACATGCGTTATCGTCTTAAATATTGGTCGCGGTCAGGTTTAATCAAAAGTTTCAGTGTGGTACCACATAACTACGTGGTCCAAACCAGTAAAAACGCTCGATCAGGTCAACATGTATGTTAAAACTGCGAAAATATGACCCTGATGAAAGCAAAACCCCAGACCTAACACTGACCTAACATGTGTTATCCTCTAAAATATTGATCGAAACCAGGTTTAGTCGACTGTTTCAGTGTGGTACCACATTACCACCTGATCCAAACCAGAAAAAACCCTCGATCAGGTCAACATGTATGTTAAAACTGCGAAAGTATGACCCTGATGAGGGTAAATCCCAATCCTAACCTAGACCTAACATGCGCTATCCTGTAGGATGTTGATCGAAACTGGGTTTAATCGACTGATTCAGTGTGGTACCACACTACTGCGTGATCCAAACCAGTGGAAGCACAGGATCTGGCCAACGAGAATGAGAAATATGCGAAAGTATGAGCCTGATGAGAGCAAATCCCCAGACATAACCTAGACCTAACATGCGTTATCCTCTAAAATATTGATCGAAGCCAGGTTTAATGGGCTGTTTCAGTGTGTTACCACATTACTACGTGATCCAATCCAAAAAATTCCCACAATCTGGCCATCAAGTATGAGAAATATGCGAAGAGCCTGATCTGTGCAAATCCCAGACCTAACCTAGACCTAACATGTGTTATCCTTTAAAATATTGATCAAACCCAGGTTTAATGGTCTGTTTCAGTGTGGTACCACATTACCACCTGATCCAAACCAGAAAAAACCCTCGATCAGGTCAACATGTATGTTAAACTGCGAAAGTAAGACCCTGATGAGGGCAAATCCCAGACCTAACACTGACCTAACATGTGTTATCCTCTAAGATATTAATCGAAACCAGGTTTAGTCGACTGTTTCAGTGTGGTACCACATAACTGCGTGATCCAAACCAGTGGAAGCCCAGGTTCTGTTCAACAAGTATGTGAAGAATGCGAAAGTATGAGCCTGATGGGGGCAAATCCAAGGCCTAACCTGGACCTAACATGCGTTATCCTCTTAAATATTGGTCGAAACCAGGCTTAATTGACTGTTGCAGTGTGGTAGCGCATTTCAACGTGATCCAAACCCGAAAAAAACCCTCGACCAGGTCAACATGTATGTTAAAACTGCGAAAGTATGACCCTGATGAGGGTAAATCCCAATCCTAACCTAGACCTAACATGCGCTATCCTCTAGGATGTTGATCGAAACTGGGTTTAATCGACTGTTTCAGTGGGGTTCCACATTACTACGTGGTGCAAACCAGTGAAAGCCCAGGATCTGGCCAACAAGAATGGGAAATATGTGAAAGTATGAGCCTGATGAGAGCAAATCCCACACCTTACCTAGACCTAACATGCGTTATCCTCTAAAATATTGATCGAGACCAGGTTTAGGCGACTGTTTCAGTGTGGTACCACATTACTGCGTGATCCAAACCAGTGAAAGCCCAGGATCTGGCCAACAAGTATGGGAAATATGCGAAAGTATGAGCCGCATGAGGGCAAATCCTAGACCTAACCCAGACCTAACATGCGTTACCCTCTAAAATATCTATCGAGACCAGGTTGAATTGACTGTTTCAGTGTGGTACCACATTACTACGTGATCCAAACCAGTGAAAGCCCAGGATCTGGCCAACAAGAATGAGAAATATGCGAAAGTATGAACCTGATGAGAGCAAATCCCCAGACATAACCTAGACCTAACATGCGTTATCCTCTAAAATATTGATCGAAGCCAGGTTTAATGGACTGTTTCAGTGTGTTACCACATTACTACGTGATCCAATCCAAAAAATTCCCAGAATCTGGCCATCAAGTATGAGAAATATGCGAAAGTATGAGCCTGATCAGTGCAAATCCCAGACCTAACCTAGACCTAACACGTGTTATCCTTCAAAATATTGATCGAAACTGGGTTTAATCGACTGTTTCAGTGTGGTACCGCATTTCAACGTGATCCAAACCAGAAAAAAACACTCGACCAGGTCAACATGTATGTTAAAACTGCGAAAGTATGACCCTGATGAGGGCAAATCCCAGACCTAACCTAGACCTAACATGCGCTATCCTGTAGGATGTTGATCGAAACTGGGTTTAATCGACTGTTTCAGTGTGGTACCACATTACTACGCGGTGCAAACCAGTGAAAGCCCAGTATCTGGCCGACTAGAATGGGAAATATGTGAAAGTATGAGCCTGATGAGAGCAAATCCCACACCTTACCTAGACCTAACATGCGTTATCCTCTAAAATATCGATCGAGACCAGGTTTAATCGACTATTTCAATGTGGTCCCACATAACTACGTGATCCAAACCAGAAAAAGCCCAGGATCTGGCCTACAAGTATGAGAAATTTGCGAAAGTATGAGCCTAATGAGGGCAAATCCTAGACCTAACCCAGACCTAACATGCGTTATCGTCTTAAATATTGGTCGAGGTCAGGTTTAATCAAAAGTTTCAGTGTGGTATCACATAACTACGTGGTCCAAACCAGTAAAAACGCTCGATCAGGTCAACATGTATGTTAAAACGGCGAAAATATGACCCTGATGAAAGCAAAACCCCAGACCTAACACTGACCTAACATGTGTTATCCTCTAAAATATTGATCGAAACCAGGTTTAATGGACTGTTTTAGTGTGGAACCACATTACCACGTGGTGCAAACAAGTGAAAGCCCAGGATCTGGCCAAAAAGAATGAGAGATATGCGAAAGTATGAGCCTGATGAGAGCAAATCCCAGACCTAACATTGACCTAACATGTGTTATCCTCTAAAATATTGATCAAAACCAGGTTTAATGGTCTGTTTCAGTGTGGTCCCACATAACTGCCTGATCCAAACCAGAAAAAACCCAGGTTCTGTTCAACAAGTATGAGAAGAATGCGAAAGTATGAGTCTGATGAGGGCAAATCCAAGGCCTAACCTATACCTAACATGCGTTATCCTCTTAAATAATGATCGAGACCAGGTTTAATCGACTGTTTCAGTGTGGTACCACATTACCACGTGATCCAAACCAGTGAAAGCCCAGGATCTGGCCAACAGGAATGAGAAATATGCGAAAGTACGAGCCTGATGAGAGCAAATCCCAGACCTAACCTTGACCTAACATGCGTTATCGTCTAAAATATTGGTCCAGGTCAAGTTTAATCAAAAGTTTCAGTGTAGTACCACATAACTACGTGATCCAATCCAGAAAACGCCAAGGATCTGGCCAACAAGTATGAGAGATATGCGAAAGTATGAGCCTCATGAGGGCAAATCACACACCTAACCCAGACCTAACATGCGTTATCCTCTAAAATATTTATCGAGATCAGGTTCAATTGACTGTTTCAGTGTGGTACCACATTACCACGTGAGCCAAACCAGAAAATACCCAGATTCTGTTCAACAAGAATGAGAAATATGCGAAAGTATGAGCCTGATGAGAGCAAATCCCAGACGTAACCTAGACCTAACATGCGTTATCCTCTAAAATATTGATCGAAACCAGGTTTAATGGTCTGTTTCAGTGTGGTACCACATTACCACGTGATCCAAACCAGAAAAAACCCAGATTCTGTTCAACAAGTATGTGAAGAATGCGATAGTATGAGTCTGATGACGGCAAATCCCAGGCCTAACCTAGACCTAACATGCGTTATCCTCTAAAATATTGATCGAAACCAGGTTTAATGGACTGTTTCAGTGTGGTACCACATTTCAACGTGATCCAAACCAGAAAAAAACCCTCGACCAGGTCAACATGTATGTTAAAACTGCGATAGTATGACCCTGATGAGGGCAAATCCCAGACCTAACATACGCTATCCTCTAAAATATTGATCGAAACCTGGTTTAATCGACTGTTTCAGCGTGGTACCACATTACTATGTGATCGAAACCAGAGAAAACCCAGGATCTGTTCAAGAAGTATGTGAAGAATGCGAAAGTATGAGTCTGATGAGGGCAAATCCCAGGCCTAACCTAGACCTAACATGCGTTATCCTCTATAATATTGGTCGAGGTCAGGTTTAATCAAAAGTTTCAGTGTGGCACAGCATAACTACGTGATCCAAACTAGAAAACGCCAAGGATCTGGCCAACTAGTATGAGAGATATGCGAAAGTATGAGCCTCATGAGGGCAAATCACACATCTAACCCAGACCTAACATGCGTTATCCTCTAAAATATTTATCGAGACCAGGTTGAAATGACTGTTTCAGAGTGGTACCACATTACCACGTGATCCAAACCAGTGAAAGCCCAGGATCTGGCCAACAGGAATGAGAAATATGCGAAAGTACGAGCCTGATGAGAGCAAATCCCAGACCTAACCTTGACCTAACATGCGTTATCGTCTAAAATATTGGTCCAGGTCAGGTTTAATCAAAAGTTTCAGTGTAGTATCACATAACTACGTGATCCAATCCAGAAAAAGGCCAAGGATCTGGCCAACAAGTATGAGAAATATGCGAAAGTATGAGCCTCATGAGGGCAAATCACAAACCTAACCCAGACCTAACATGTGTTATACTGTAAAATATTTATCGAGACCAGGTTGAATTGACTGTTTCAGTGTGGTACCACATTACTAAGTGGTGCAGACCAGTGCAAGCCCAGGATCTGGCCAACAAGAATGAGAAATATGTGAAAGTATGAGCCTGATGAGAGCAAATCCCAGACCTAACCTTGACCTAACATGTGTTATCGTCTAAAATATTGGTCGAGGTCACGTTTAATCAAAAGTTTCAGTGTGGCACAACATAACTACGTGATCCAAACTAGTAAACGCCAAGGATCTGGCCAACAAGTATGAGAGATATGCGAAAGTATGCGCCTCATGAGGGCAAATCACACACCTATCACAGACCTAACATGCGTTATGCACTAAAATATGTTTCGAGACCAGGTTAAATTGACTGTTTCAGTGAGGAACCACATTACTTCGTGATCCAAACCAGTGAAAGCCCAGGATCTGGCCAACAAGTATGTGAAGAATGCGAAAGTATGAGTCTGATGAGGGCAAATCCCAGGCCTAACCTAAACCTAACATGCGTTATCCTTTAAAATATTGATCGAAACCAGGTTGTATTGCCTGTTTCAGTGTGGTACCACATTTCAACGTGATCCAAACCAGAAAAATTACCCTCGACCAGGTCAACATGTATGTTAAAACTGCGAAAGTATGACCCTGATGAGGGCAAATCCCAGACCTAACTTAGACCTAACATGCGCTATCCTCTAAAATGTTGATCGAAACTGGGTTTAATCGACTGTTTCAGTGTGGTACCACATAACTACGTGATCCAAACCAGACAAAGCCCAGGATCTGGCCTACAAGTGTGAGAAATATGCGAAAGTATGAGCCTCATGAGGGCAAATACTAGACCTAACCCAGGCCTAACCTGCGTTATCCTATAAAATATTTATCGAGACCAGGTTGAATTGACTGTGTCAGTGTGGTACCACATTACTACGAGATCCAAACCAGAAAAAACCCTCGATCAGGTCAACATGTATGTTACAACTGCGAGAGTATGACCCTGATGAGGTCAGATCCCACAGACCTAACATGCGTTATCCTCTAAAATATTGATCGAGTCGAGGTTTAGTCGACTGTTTCAGTGTGGTACCGCATTACTACGTGATCAAAACCAGTGGAAGCCCAGGATCTGGCCAACAAGTATGAGAAATATGCGAAAGTATGGGCCAGATGATTGCAAATACTAGAACTATACCAGACATAACCGGCGTTATCCTCTAAAATATTAATCGCAACCAGGTTTAATTGACAGTTTCGGTGTGGTACCACATTACTACGAGATCCAAATCAGGAAAAGCCCAGGATCTGGCCAGCAAGTATGCGAAATATGCGAAAGTATGAGCCTGATGAGAGCAAATCCCAGACCTAACCTTGACCTAACATGCGTTATCGTCTAAAATATTGGTCGAGGTCAGGTTGAATCAAAATTTTCGGTGTGGTACCACACTACTATGTGATCCAAGCCTGAAAAAACCCAGGATCTGTTCAAGAAGTATGTGAAGAATGCGAAAGTATGAGACTGATGAGGGCAAATCCCAGACCTAATCCAGACCTAACATGCGTTATCCTCTAAAATATTGATCGAAACCAGGTTTAATGGACTGTTTCAGTGTGGTACCACATTTCATCGTGAGCCAAACCAGAAAAGAACCCTCGACCAGGTCAACATGTATGTTAAAACTGCGATAGTATGACCCTGATGAGGGCAAATCCCAGACCTAATCCAGACCTAACATGCGTTATCGTCTAATATATTGATCGAGACCAGGTTTAGTCGACTGTTTCAGTGTGGTACCACATTACTACGTGATCCAAACCAGTCGAAGCCCAGGATCTGGCCAACTAATATGAGAAATATGCGAAAGCATGAGCCTATTGAGGGGCAAGTCACAAACCTAACCCAGACCTAGCATGCGTTATCCTCTAAAATATTGATCAAAACCAGGTTTAATGGTCTGTTTCAGTGTGCTACCACATTACCACGTGATCCAAACCAGAAAAGATTCTGTTCAACAAGTATGTGAAGAATGCGATAGTATGAGTCTGATGAGGGCAAATCCCAGGCCTAACCTAGACCTAACATGCGTTATCCTCTAAAATATTGATCGAAACCAGGTTTAATGGACTGTTTCAGTGTGGTACCACATTTCATCGTGAGCCAAACCAGAAAAGAACCCTCGACCAGGTCAACATGTATGTTAAAACTGCGATAGTATGACCCTGATGAGGGCAAATCCCAGACCTAACCTAGACCTAACATGCGCTATCCTCTAAAATATTGATCGAAAACAGGTTTAATCGACTGTTTCAGCGTGGTACCACATTACTATGTGATCGAAACCAGTGAAAACCCAGGATCTGTTCAAGAAGTATGTGAAGAATGCGAAAGTATGAGCCTCATGAGGGCAAATCACAAACCTAACCCAGACCTAACATGTGTTATACTCTAAAATATTTATCGGGACCAGGTTGAATTGACTGTTTCAGTGTGGTACCACATTACTACGTGGTGCAGACCAGTGCAAGCCCAGGATCTGGCCAACAAGTACGAGAAATATGCGAAAGTATGAGCCTCATGAGGGTAAATCACACACCTATCACAGACCTAACATGCGTTATCCTCTAAAATATGTTTCGAGACCAGGTTGAATTGACTGTTTCAGTGAGGTACCACATTACTTCGTGATCCAAACCAGTGAAAGCCCAAGATCTGGCCAACAAGAATGAGAAATATGCGAAAGTATGAGCCTGATGAGAGCAAATCCCAGACCTAACCTAGACCTAACATGCGTTATCCTCTAAAATATTGATCAAAACCGGGTTTAATGGTCTGTTTCAGTGTGGTACCACATTACCACCTGATCCAAACCAGAAAAAACCCAGATTCTGTTCCACAAGTATGTGAAGAATGCGAAAGTATGAGTCTGATGAGGGCAAATCCCAGGCCTAACCTAGACCTAACATGCGTTATCCTCTAAAATATTGATCGAAACCAGGTTATATTGACTGTTTCAGTGTGGTACTACATTTCATCGTGTTCCAAACCAGAAAAATACCCTCGACGAGGTCAACATGTATGTTAAAACTGCGAAAGTATGACCCTGATGAGGGCAAATCCCAGACCTAACTTAGACCTAACATGCGCTATCCTCTAAAATGTTGATCGAAACTGGGTTTAATCGAATGTTTCAGTGTGGTACCACATTACTACGTGGTGCAAACCAGTGAAATCCCAGGATCTGGCCTACAAGTATGAGAAATATGCGAAAGTATGAGCCTCATGAGGGCAAATCCCAGACCTAACCATGACCTAACACGCGTTATCGTCTAAAATATTGGTTGACGTCAGATTTAATCAAATGTTTCGGTGTGGTATCACACTACTATGTGATCCAAACCAGAAAAAACCCAGGATCTGTTCAAGAAGTATGTGAAGAATGCGAAAGTATGAGACTGAGGTGGGCAAACCCCAGACCTAATCCAGACCTAACATGCGTTATCCTCTAAAATATTGATCGAGACCAGGTTTAGTCGACTGTTTCAGTGTGGTACCACATTACTACGAGATCCAAACCAGAAAAAACCCTCGATCAGGTCAACATGTATGTTACAACTGCGAGAGTATGACCCTGATGAGGTCAGATCCCACAGACCTAACATGCGTTATCCTCTAAAATATTTATCGAGACCAGGTTGAATTGACTGTTTCAGAGTGGTACCACATTACCACGTGATCCAAACCAGTGAAATCTCTGGATATGGCCAACAAGAATGAGATATATGCGAAAGTATGAGCCTGATGAGAGCAAATCCCCGACCTAACATAGACCCAACATGCGTTATCCGCTAAAATATTGATCGAGTCGAGGTTTAGTCGACTGTTTCAGTGTGGTACCGCATTACTACGTGATCAAAACCAGTGGAAGCCCAGGATCTGGCCAACAAGTATGAGAAATATGCGAAAGTATGGGCCAGATGATTGCAAATACTAGAACTATACCAGACATAACCGGCGTTATCCTCTAAAATATTAATCGCAACCAGGTTTAATTGACAGTTTCGGTGTGGTACCACATTACTAAGAGATCCAAATCAGGAAAAGCCCAGGATCTGGCCAACAAGTATGCGAAAAATGCGAAAGTATGATTCAGATGATTGCAAATACCAGACCTAACCCAGACATAACCGGCGTTATCCTCTAAAATATTAATCGGAACCAGGTTTAATTGACAGTTTCGGTGTGGTACCACATTACTACGTTATCCTAACGGGAAAAAGCCCAGGTTCTGGCCATTCGAGTTTGCGAAAAATACGAAAGTATGAGCTAGATGATGACAAATGCCAGACCTAACCCAGACATAACCGTCGTTATCCTGTAAAATAGAAATCGCAACCAGGTTTAATTGACTATTTCGGTGCGGTACCACATTACTATGTGATCCAAACCAGATAAACCCCAGGATCTGGCCAACAAGAATGCATAGAATACGAAAGTATGAGGCTGATGATGGCAAATACCAGACATAACCTAGACATATCCGGCGTTATCCTCTAAAATATTAATCGGAACCAGGTATAATAGACTGTTTCAGTGTGGTACCACATTACTACGTGAACCAGACTGGAAAAAACCCAGGATCTGGCAAACAAGTATGTGATGAATGCGAAAGTATGAGCTAGATGATGGCAAATACCAGACCTAACCCAGACATAACCGCCATTTATCCTCTAAAATATTATTCGGAACCAGGTTTAATTGACTGTTTCGGTGTGGTACCACATTACTATGTGATCCAATCCAGAGAAAACCCAGGATCTGGCCATTCAAGTGTGCGAAAAATGCGAAAGTATGAGCCAGATGATTGCAAATACGAGACATAACCCAGACATAACCAGCGTTATCCTCTAAAATATTAATCGCAACCAGGTTTAGTTGACTGTTTCTGTGTAGTACCACATTACTACGTAATCCCAATCAGAAAAAACCGAGGATACAGACAACAAGTATGCGAAAAATGCGAAAGTATGAGCTAGATGATGGCAAATACCAGACCTAACCCAGACATAACCGGCGTTATCCTCTAAAATATTAATCGCAACCAGGTTTAATTGACAGTTTCGGTGCGGTACCACATTACTACGTAATCCTAACGGGAAAAAACCAGGATCTGGCCAACAACTATTGCGAAGAATGCGAAAGTATGAGTCAGATGATGGCAAATACCAGACCTAACCCAGACATAACCGGCGTTATCCTCTAAAATATTAATCGCAACCAGGTTTAATTGACTGCTTCGGTGTTGTACCACATTACTATGTAATCCAATCCAGAAAAAACCGAGGATATAGACAACAAGTATGCGAAAAATGCGAAAGTATGAGCTAGATGATGGCAAATACCAGACCTAACCCAGACATAACCGGAGTTATCCTCTAAAATATTAATCGCAACCAGGTTTAATTGACTGTTTTGGTGTGGTACCACATTACTATGTGATCCAAACCAGAGAAAAACCAGGATCTGGCCATTCAAGTGTGCGAAAAATGCGAAAGTATGAGCCAGATGATTGCAAATACGAGACCTAACCCCGACATAACCAGCGTTATCCTCTAAAATATTAATCGCAACCAGGTTTAATTGACAGTTTCGGTGTGGTACCACATTTCTACGTCATCCATACCGGAGAAAACTCAGGATCTGGCCAACAAGTATGCGAAGAATGCGAAAGTATGAGTCAGATGATGGCAAATACCGGACCTAACCCAGACATAACCGGCGTTATCCTTTAAAATATTAATCGCAACCGGGTTTAATTGACAGTTTCGGTGCGGTACCACATTACTACGTAATCCTAACGGGGAAAAAACCAGGATCTGGCCAACAACTATTGCGAAGAATGCGAAAGTATGAGTCAGATGATTGCAACTACCAGACCTAACCCAGGCATAACCGGCGTTATCCTCTAAAATATTAATCGGAACCAGGTTTAATTGACTGTTTCGGTGTGGAACCACATTACTACGAGATCCAAATCAGAAAAAGACCCAGGATCTGGCCAACAAGTATGCGAAGAATGCGAAAGTATGAGTCAGATGATGGCAAATACCAGACCTAATCCAGACATAACCGGCGTTATCCTCTAAAATATTAATCGCAACCAGGTTTAATTGACTGTTTCGGTGTGGTACCACATTACTACGAGATCCAAATCAGAAAAAGCCCAGGATCTGGCCAACAAGTATTCGAAAAATGCGAAAGTATGGGCCAGATGATTTCAAATACTCGAACTAACCCAGACATAACCAGCGTTATCCTCTAAAATATTAATCGGAACCTGGTTTAGTTGACTGTTTCTCTGTGGTACCACATTACTACGTAATCCCAATCAGAAAAAACCTAGGATATAGACAAGTATGCGAAAAATGCGAAAGTATGAGCTAGATGATGGCAAATACCAGACCTAACCCAGACATAACCGGCGTTATCCTCTAAAATATTAATCGGAACCAGGTTTAATTGACTGTTTCGGTGTGGTACCACATTACTATGTGATCCAAACCAGAGAAAACCCAGGATCTGGCCATTCAAGTGTGCGAAAAATGCGAAAGTATGAGCCAGATGATTGCAAATACGAGACCTAACCCCGACATAACCAGCGTTATTCTCTAAAATATTAATCGCAACCAGGTTTAATTGACAGTTTCGGTGTGGTACCACATTTCTACGTCATCCATACCGGAGAAAACTCAGGATCTGGCCAACAAGTATGCGAAGAATGCGAAAGTATGAGTCAGATGATGGCAAATACCGGACCTAACCCAGACATAACCGGCGTTATCCTTTAAAATATTAATCGCAACCAGGTTTAATTGACAGTTTCGGTGCGGTACCACATTACTACGTAATCCTAACGGGAAAAAAACCAGGATCTGGCCAACAACTATTGCGAAGAATGCGAAAGTATGAGTCAGATGATTGCAACTACCAGACCTAACCCAGACATAACCGGCGTTATCCTCTAAAATATTAATCGGAACCAGGTTTAATTGACTGTTTCGGTGTGGAACCACATTACTACGAGATCCAAATCAGAAAAAGCCCAGGATCTGGCCAACAAGTATGCGAAGAATGCGAAAGTATGAGTCAGATGATGGCAAATACCAGACCTAATCCAGACATAACCGGCGTTATCCTCTAAAATATTAATCGCAACCAGGTTTAATTGACTGCTTCGGTGTTGTACCACATTACTATGTAATCCAAACCAGAAAAAACCGAGGATATAGACAACAAGTATGCGAAAAATGCGAAAGTATGGGCCAGATGATTGCAAATACTCGAGCTAACCCAGACATAACCAGCGTTATCCTCTAAAATATTAATCGGAACCAGGTTTAGTTGACTGTTTCTGTGTGGTACCACATTACTATGTGATCCAAACCAGAGAAAACCCAGGATCTGGCCATTCAAGTGTGCGAAAAATGCGAAAGTATGAGCCAGATGATTGCAAATACGAGACCTAACCCAGACATAACCAGCGTTATCCTCTAAAATATTAATCGGAACCAGGTTTAATTGACAGTTTCGGTGTGGTACCACATTACTACGTAATCCTAACGGGAAAAAGTCCAGGTTCTGGCCATTCGAGTTTTTTTTTTTTTTTTTTTTTTTTTTTTTTTTGTCGTGGGGAAAATCTTCGAAAGACTCCCTCCCACCTCCTTGGGGAGAGGTGGGAGGGGTGTGTGGGATTCTCCGCGCCCGTACAACGACAGGCGCGGGACCTACCCACTAAAAACCCCACGGTGACCCTTCGGCACGCTTTGGGAGGATACCGGGAATCGCTCGAAGCATTCTTCCGGTATCCTCCCCGTGCCCGCGCTTTCGCGCCCATCCCCCGGGGGGACAATCGGTCCCCCCAGTAGACACACTGCCTCATAGCGGCGGGACGGGGCCACTCCATCACGCCGCTATCCGTCCCGGGGCCGCGTTTAGTGGCGGCTGCGAGCCCCAACTCGCAGCCGCCCGCGACCCCGTTTCCACCCCTCGGCGGCCGGGCGTTCATGGCCGCACCAGACCGCCGAGGGTGCCTCCCCTTGCGTCGGACCGGTAGGGGGAGGCACTTCTACCCCCAACCGGTCCGACCCGGCGCCGCCTGGCGGGAGGAGGGTCCCCTCAGGACCCCTCTCCCAGCCTAGGTCATCCGCCACGCCGAGGCGGCCGCCCGCGACGCCTCGCGACCGGGCGACGACCTCGGGTCACCGCACGAGCGCGAGCTTCAGCGCGCCGCTGAAGCTCGCGCTCCCTCCCCGCGGCCTCCTTCTGCAACATTACGTTCTCGCAGAAGGAGGCCACGGCCCTCCACTTCTCCTCGCTGCCGAGCATGGCGCGCACCACGCCCGGCAGCGAGACATCCCGCCCGACGACGCCGACCAGGACACGGCGCTCCCCCTCCCATGCGGGGCATACCTCCAGGGTATGATCCGCCGTGTCCTGCTCAGCGTCGCAGTGGCAGCAACGCGCCGTCGGCTCCTTCCCTATCCGGCACAGGTATCTTCCGAAGCTGCCATGCCCGGAAAACACCTGTGCCAGCCGGTAGGTGAGGCTGCCATGGCCTCTGTCCAGCCACTCCTTCAGGAGTGGCCGAACAGCCCCGACAGTCCGGTGCCCCGCGGTTGGCAGAGCCAGCCGCTCCTGCCACGCGAGCAACACGGACTGCCGGGCCTGGCGCTTCAAATCGCCCCAAGCAGGTCCTGCCCGCCCGGGACCGCCCCCACCCCCGCGCGACGGTCGACGCGGTGCCGGTACATCACCGCGTGCGACCGCGCGAGCAGGTCCGTGGGCGGCATCCCCGCTAGAACCTTCGCCGCCTCATGTGACATGGTCCGATACCCGCGGACGACCCTGAGCGCTATGCGCCTCTGCACCCGACGCAGCATAGTCATGCTGCGCCGGGAGGCAGCCAGGTCGTCCGCCCAGACGGGGGCCCCGTATAGGGCCACCGACTGGACCATTGCCACATAGAGGCGACGAACTCGGCCCGCCGGGCCCCCCAGGTTGGGCAGGATCCGGCCCAGAGCCGCAACCATCCTTTCCAACCGGGGGACCAGGCAGCGGAAATGCTCCTCGAAACGCCAGTGGCTATCGAGGATCAGCCCTAGATACCTGATCTAGGGCTTCACCTCGATGTCAGCCCCACCCACCCGGATCAGAGGGGGTGGCGGATCCTGCCGAGGTGAATGAAACGCAGTCACCTCGGTCTTATGGACCGCCACCGTCATCCCCATCCCCCTGATCCGGTCGACGACGCGTTGCGACCCCTCCTCCGCGCGACGCATGGCCCTCCCCCAGTGCGCCCCGACGGCCAGCACCAGTGTGTCATCCGCATAACACACCGTGCTGACGCCGTCGGGGAGGCCGGCCCGCAACACCGAGTCGTACGCGATGTTCCACAGGAGTGGCCCGAGGACCGACCCCTGCGGAACACCGCAGTACACCTCCCTCCGCATATCACCATCCCGGCCCGGATACTCGATCCACCTGCCGCGGAGATAATCCCCGACGACCGCCCTGAGACAAGGGGGGACTCGATGATATTCGAGCCCCCTCATCTCTTCCCAGGGGAGGGTGTTAAAGGCATTGGCAATATCCAAGGATATTGCCAATGCCACCCCTCCCCGGGAGACGGCCGCCTCCGAGAGGGCCCTCACACGACCTATCGCGTCGATAGTCGATCGGCCCCCCCGGAAACCGAACTGGCAGTCGGCCAGACCGGGATCACCCCGCGACAGGTGCTCGACGAGGCGGGCAGCAATCACACGCTCGAAGAGCTTGCCCACCTCGTCGAGGAGACATATGGGCCGGTATGCGGAGGGAGACTCCGCGGGCCGACCCTCCTTCCGGAGGAGGACCATCCTCGCCACCTTCCAACTGGGGGGGAATCGCCCGTCCCTCAGGCAGCGGTCGAACAACCGCCTGAGGTCGGCCCCAAGGACGCCCTGGGTCAAGACCCAAACCCGGCCGGGCACACCATCCGGACCCGGGGTCGTGTTACGAACCCCGAGCCGTCTGATGGCCGCTGCCAGCTCCTCCTGCGTGACCCCCAGCTCGGCCGTCCACTCCACTGGGACAGCCGCCGCCGCCGGAGGACGCGGTCCCCTCTCCCCAATTGGGAAGAGTGTATTGACCACGTCCTCCAGCAGCCGGGGCTCAAGACCCTCGGTGACGGGGGGCGCCCACGGGCGGAGCTTATTCAGCACCACCTTATATGGGCGCCCCCATGGATCGTCATCAAGGGTCTGGAGGAGCTCCTTCCATGCCTGGGTCTTGGCCCGTTTGATGGCGACCTGCAGAGCAACCCGCGCCACGCGGTATGCTCCATACAGGTCATCAGCTGCCCTCGCTTGCGCCACGCCGTCGCCTGTACGTTGACGACGGCGCGCGCGGGTGTACTGGCGTCGGGCGCGGACAGTCGCGACTCGCAACTCCGCGATCGCGTCCGACCACCAGTACACCGCCCGGCGAGGAGAAGCCCGCCCGATCCGAGGCATCCCCGCGTCGCAAATACCCGCGACCAATGCTCCGAGCCGGGCGACCTCCTCCTCTATGCTCGGCAACTCGGCCGCTCCCTGCGGCCAGGTTGCAGCGAGGGCAGCTGCCATCAGGGCGTCCTTGTCCAGGCGCCGAAGCGCCCAGCGGCGTGGTGGGGTGCCACGCAGGCGGCCGTGTCGGGATGCACTCGCGGCGGCAGAGACCTCCATCCGGATGTACCGGTGATCGGAGAGTGTCTCTGCCCCCGCGACCACGTGCCAACCCGACACCATGCGCACGGCGTTGGGGGTCGCGAATCCAACATCCACGATGGACCCCCCATATCGCCGCACGCATGTGTGCTCCGACCCCCGGTTCAATACTCGGAGGTCGAGCCCCGCCGCCCAATCGCCCAGGATCCCGCCGCGAACGGAGGTCCTGGGGGATCCCCAAGCCACCGACTTGGCATTAAAATCCCCCAGGACCAGCACCGGCCGGGCCGCGTAGCGCTGCACGCATGCCGCGACCTCGGCCAAGTACAGCTCGAACGCAGCGTGACCGCTACGGGGCGAAATGTAGCACCCCACCACAGCGACTCCCCCCCAGTCCACGGCGACGAATCCCCGACCGCGCTCCAACAAGGAGAACGGTGGGGACCCGTCGCCCCCTCCCCATACCGTCGCCACCAAGCCCTCGCAAGGGCACGGGACACATCCTGTGCGCTGACCGAGTCGTCCAGCCCACAAACGCGCATCTCCGTGTACTTCGTGGGCCGGGCGACCCGGACACCTCGCTCGCCCAGCTGCTCCCGGAGCCTCTGGGCGAGACGATCCGCCTTCGCGCCGCCTTCTGCACCGGGGATCTCCAGCAAGAGACCCCCGGTCACGGCCCTCTTCGCCCTCACGGAGGCGATGCCCAGCTCTTCCAGGGAGATATTCTCCCTGGCGAGCCGCATCGCCTCCGCGAGGGTCAGGTCGCCCCCCTGCGCAACGGTCAGCGTCACCGCTACCGTTTTTGGGGGACGACCTGGTCGTGCCTTCCCGACCTTCGCGGCCTTTACCTTGGCCGCCGGCGGCGGAGGCGGAGGCTGCGGTTGCGAGGCCTTCCTCGCCGCCCGCTTCTCCTTCCGCCCCACCACCTCACTCCACGCCACCCCCCCTTGGGAGGGTGCTGTGGAGGACGCGACCACCGCTACCACGGGTACACCACCCCCCTTGGGGGTCGCGACCCGGGGCCCTGGTGCCGCAACGCTGGACGGAGCCTTCACTCCGCCCTTCTTTGCCTTCCCCGACTGTACCGGAACAGGTCGGGGAGGCACCGACTTCCTGCTGACCGCTCTTCCGGCGAGGAGCTCCACCCGGAAGGCGGCCAGCTTGCCATCAATCATGTCCCCAATCCTCCTCAGAAGATCGTCTTCTGAGGAGGACGGGGACTTCTTCACGGGCGGAGTGCGGGTGGAGGGGCCCGCGGTGCCCCGCACCACTGCCGCCGCACTCCGCTTATTTACCTCCGCCGAGGGACGCGGCGGTGGAGGAAGAGGGAGGATGGGAGGGAGGGCCGCGCTGTTCCACAGCGCCTCTGCCCTCCTCCACCCCTGACGCTCCTCCTCCAACAGGAGCTGCAGACGGGCGTTCCGCCATCTGAGCTCCCGCGCCGCCTCCCTCATTTCCTCCGCCGCGGCCTCCAGGGCCTCCGCGCCACCGCCTTTCTGCCCCTTAAAGGCGCAGGCAGCGGCGACTTTCTTCACCCGCCTCAGGGACGAGGAGATCCTCTCCGATATCTCCTCGGTCACCTCGTCCCTGAGGCAACTCAGCCTCACCGACGGGCTCATCGCCCCGCCCACCTTGACGACGGCCTGCACCGTCCTCTTCCTCTTAGAGCCTATGTGGCTCGTGCTGGAGGTGAAGGACGAGACCGACGCCGTCTCGTCGTCCTCCTCCACCCTCCACGAAGCCGGACCTGGCGCTGAGTGGGGCGCGAGCGCCGCCACCCTAACCCCAACCCCGTCTCCGTCCTCCCCAACCGACAAAACCCGCCCCATCCCCATTTTATATTCTGTGTCCATAATAATCCCACGAGATGGTCGGAAATAAAGGTCCACCCGGGCAGAGCCGCCTTACCCGGGTAAGCCTAATACTCCGGGGGTTCGGCAGGTTCCCCGAAGGTGGTCGCTTGGGATTGGGCCTTCTCCCCCAACCATGCATCCCATCGCCGCGCACCATAGCTTAGGATTGGAGGGCGATTTTATAGAGTCGCCATACTCGTGGCCCAGGCGGTTAAGCCAAGACCCCCGTTCCACCTGCCGTCACGTACCATTCACAAAACCAATAGGGAATTGTGAATGGGTCGTTGTGACGACCAACAGGAGGCTTACGGTGTGTGTATGACTCGGGTACCCCGGGTTCGTTAAGCCCGTACTGCAGCTGAAAGGCCGGCAGCCCCTGAGGGAATCTAGCCCATACCTTCGCATTTTTCGCATACTTGTTGGCCACATCCTGTGCTTTTGCTGATTTGGATCACGTAGTAATGTAGTACCACACCGAAACAGTCAACTAAACCTGGTTGCGATTAGTATTTTAAAGGATAACGCCGGTTATGTCTGGGTTAGGTCCGGTATTTGCAATCATCTGCGTCGTACTTTCGCAATTTTCCCATACTTGAATGCCAAGATCCTGGGCTTTTTCTGATTTGGATCACGTAGTAATGTGGTACCACACTGAAACAGTCAATACAACCTGGATTCGATCAACATTTTAGGGGACAACACCGGTTAGATCTGGGTTCCGTCTGGTAATTGCAATCATCTTCCCCTTGCTTTCGCATTTTTCCATACTTGTTGGCCAGATCCTGGGCTTCTTCTGACTTGGATCACGTAGTAATGTGTTACCACACTGGAACAGTCAATTAAACCTGGTTCCGATTAATACTTTAGAGGATGACGCCGGTTATGTCTGGGTTAGTTCCAGTGTTTGGAATCATCTGCCTCATACTTTCGCATTTTTCGCATACTTGTAGGCCAGATCCTGGGCTTCTTCTGACTTGGATCACGTAGCAATGTTGTACCACTCCGAAACAGTCAATTAAACGAGTTCGCGATTAATATTTTAGAGGATATCGTCGGTTATATCTGGGGTAGGTCTGGTATTTGCCATCTCCTAGCTCATACTTACACATTTTTCGCATACTTGAATGGCAAGATCCTGGGCTTTTTCTGATTTGGATCACGTATTAATGTGGTACCACACTGAAATAGTCAAATAAACCTGGTTCCGATTAATATTTTAGATGATAACGCCGGTTATATCTGGGGAGGTCTGGTGTGTGCCATCATCTAGCTTATACTTACGCAGTTTTCGCGTACTTGAATGGCCCGATCCTGGGCTTTCCCTGATTTGGATCATGTAGCAATGTTGTACCACACTGAAACAGTTAATTAAACCTGGTTCCGATTAATATTTTAGAGGATAACGCCAGTTATGTCTGGGTTAGGTCTGGTATTTGCCATGATCTGACTCATACTTTCGCATTTTTCGCATACTTGTTGGAAAAATACTGGGCCTTTTTCTGGTTTGGATTACATAGTAATGTGGTACCATACCGAAACTGTCAATTAAACCAGGTTCCGATTAATATTTTAGTGGATAACGCCGGTTATGTCTGGGTTACTTCTCGTTCTTGCAATCATTTAGCTCATACTTTCGCATTTTTCGCATACTTGTTGGACAGATCCTGGGTTTTTTCTGGTTTGGATCACATAGTAATGTGGTATCACACCGGAACAGTCTATTAAGCCTGGTTGCGATTAATATTTCAGAGGATATCGCCGGTTATGTCTGGGTTAGGTCTTCTATTTGCCATCATCTGGCTCATGCTTTCGCATTTTTCGCGTACTTGTTGGCCAGATGGTGGGCTTTTCCTAGTTTGGATCACGTAGTAATGTGGTACCACACCGAAACAGTCAATTAAACCTGGCTGCGATTAATACTTTAGAGGATAACGCCGGTTATGTCTGGGTTAGGTGTGGTATCTGCCATCATCTGCCTCATACTTCCGCATTTTTTGCATTCTTGTTGGCCAGATCCTGGGTCTTTTCTCGTTTGGATCACGTAGTATTGTGGTACTACACTGAAACTGTCAATTAACCCTGGTTCCGATTAATATTTTAGAGGATAACGCCAGTTATGTCAGGGTTAGGTCTGGTATCTCCCATCATCTGACTCATACTTTCGCATTCTCCGCATACTTGTTGGCCAGACCTTGGGTTTTTTCTAATTTGGATCACGTAGCAATGTGGTACCACACCGAAACAGTGAATTGAACATGGTTGCGATTAATATTTTAATGGATAACGCCGGTTATGTCTGGGTTAGTTCCAGTATTTGGAATCATCTGGCACATACTTTCGCATTTTTCGCATACTTGTTGGCCAGATCCTGGGATCTTTCTGGTTTGGATCACGTAGTATTGTGGTACCACACCGAAAAAGTCAATTAAACCTGGTTCCGATTAATATTTTAGAGGATAACGCTGTTTATGTCTGGGTTATTTCTGGTATTTGCAATCATCTGGCCCATACACTCGCATTTTTCGCATACCTGTTGGCCAGACCCTGGGTTTTTTCCGGTTTGATTACATAGTAATGTGGTACCACACCGGAACAGTCGATTAAACCTGGTTGTGATTAAGATTTTACAGGATAGCGCCTGTTATGTCTGGGTTAGGTCTGGTATTTGCCATCATCTAGCTCATACTTTCGCATTTTTCGCATACTTGTTGGCCAGATCCTGGGTTTTTTCCGGTATGGATTACGTAGAAATGTGGTACCACACTGAAATAGTCAAATAAACCTGGTTCCGATTAATATTTTAGATGATCACGCCGGTTATATCTGGGGAGGCCTGGTGTGTGCCATCATCTAGCTCATACTTTCGCATTTTTCGCATACTTGTTGGACAAATACTGGGCCTTTTTCTGGTTTCGATTACATAGTAATGTGGTACCACACCGAAACAGTCAATTAAACCAGGTTCCGATTAATATGTTAGTGGATAACGCCGGTTATGTCTGGGTTAGTTCTCGTATTTGCAATCATTTAGCTCATACCTTCGCATTTTTCGCATACTTGTTGGACAGATCCTGGGTTTTTTCTGGTTTGGATCACATAGTAATGTGGTATCACACCGGAAGAGTCTATTAAACCTGGTTGCGATTAATATTTCACAGGATAACGCCGGTTATGTCTGGGTTAGGTCTACTATTTGCCATCATCTGGCTCATACTTTCGCATTTTTCGCGTACTTGTTGGCCAGATGGAGGGCTTTTCCTATTTTGGATCATGTAGTAATGTGGTACCACACCGAAACAGTCAATTAAACCTGGCTGCGATTAATATTTTAAAGGATAACGCCGTGTATGTCTGGGTTTGGTCTGGTATCTGCCATGATCTGTCTCATACTTTCGCATTTTTCGCATACTTGTTGGACAAATACTGGGCCTTTTTCGGGGTTCGATTACACAGTAATGTGGTACCACACCGAAACAGTCAATTAAACCAGGTTCCGATTAATATTTTAGTGGATAACGCTGGTTATGTCTGGGTTAGTTCTCGTATTTGCAATCATCTAGCTCATACCTTCGCATTTTTCGCATACTTGTTGGCCAGATCGTGGGCTTTTCCTGATTTGGATCAGGTAGTAATGTGGTGCTACACTGAAACTGTCAATTAACCCTGGTTCCGATTAATATTTTAGAAGATAACGCTGATTATGTCTGGGTTATTTCTGGTATTTGCAATCATCTGGCTCATGCTTTCGCATTTTTCTTATACTTGTTGACCAGATCCTGGGCTTTTTCCGATTTGGATCACGTAGTAATGTGGTGCCACAATGAAACAGTCAATTCAACCTGGATCCGATCAACATTCTAGGGGATAACACCGGTTAGGTATGGGTTCCGTCTGGTAATTGCAATCATCTTCCTCATGCTTTCGCATTTTTCGCATACTTGTTGGCCAGATCCCGGGCTTCTTCTGACTTGGATCACGTAGTAATGTGGTACCACACTGGAACAGTCAACTAAACCTGGTTCCGATTAATATTTTAGAGGATAACGCCGGTTATGTCTAGGTTAGTTCCAGTATTTGCAATCATCTGGCTCATACTATCGAAATTTTCGCATACTTGTTGGCCAGATCCTGGACTTTTTCTGATTTGGACTACGTAGTAATGTGGTGCCACACCGGAACAGTCAATTAAACCTGGTTGCGATTAATATTTTAGAGGATAACGCAGGTTATATCGGGGTTAGGTCTGGTATTTGCCATCATCCAGCTCATACTTTCGCATTTTTGGATACTTGTTGGCCAGACCCTGGGTTTTTCCTGATTTGGATCACGTAGTAATGTGGTGCTACATTGGAACAGTCAATTAAACCTGGTTCCGATTAGTATTTTAGAGGATAACGCCAGTTATGTCCGGGTTAGGTCTGGTATTTGCCATCATCTAGCTCATACTTTCGCGTTTCTCGCATACTTGTTGGCCAGATCCTGGGTTTCCTCTGGTTTGGATCACGTTGTATTGTGGTACCACACCGAAAAAGTGAATTAAACCTGGTTCCGATTAATATTTTTGAGGATAACGCCGGTGATGTCACGGTTAGGTCTGCTATTGGCCATCATCTAGCTCATACTTTCGCATTTTTCGCATACTTGTTGGTCAGATCCTGGGCTTTTGCTGATTTGGATCACGTAGTAATGTGGTATCACACTGAAGGGGTCAATTAAGCCTGGTTCCGATTATTATTTTAGAGGACAACGCCGGTAATGTCTGGGTTAGTTCTGCTATTTTCCATCATCTGACTCATACTTTCGCGTTCTTCGCATACTTGTTGGCCAGATCCTGGGTTTTTTCCGGTTTGGATTACGTAGTAATGTGGTACCACACCGAAACTGTCAATTAAACCTGGTTCCGATTAATATTTTGGTGGATAACGCCGGTTACGTCTGGGTTAGGTCTGGTATTTGCCATCATCTAGCTCATACTTTCGCGTTTCTCGCATACTTGTTGGCCAGATCCTGGGTTTCTTCTGGTTTGGATCACGTAGTATTGTGGTACCACACCGAAACTGTCAATTAAACCTGGTTGCGATTTATATTTTAGAGGATAACGCCGGTTATGTCTGGGTTAGGTCTTCTATTTGCCATCATCTGGCTCATACTTTCGCATTTTTCGCGAACTTTTTGGCCAGATCGTGGGCTTTTCCTAATTTGGATCACGTACTAATGTGTTACCAGACCGAAACAGTCAATTAAACCTGGTTGCGATTAATATTTCAGAGGATAACGCCGGTTATGTCTGGGTTAGGTATTCTATTTGCAATCATCTGGCTCATACTATCGAAATTTTCGCATACTTGTTGGCCAGATCCTGGACTTTTTCTGATTTGGACTACGTAGTAATGTGGTGCCACACCGGAACAGTCAATTAAACCTGGTTGCGATTAATATTTTAGAGGATAACGCAGGTTATATCGGGGTTAGGTCTGGTATTTGCCATCATCCAGCTCATACTTTCGCATTTTTCGCATACTTGTTGGCCAGATCCTGGGCTTTTTCTGACATGGATCACGTAGTCATGTGGTACCTCACTGGAACAGTCAATCAAACCTGGTTCCGATTAATACTTTAGAGGATAACGCCGGATAGGTCTGGGTTAGATCTGGTATTTGCAATCATCTGCCTCATACTTTCGCATTTTTCGAACATGCTTGTTGGCCAGATCCTGGGCTTTTTCTGATTTGGATCTCGTAGTAATGTGGTACCACACCGACACAGTCAATTAAACCTGGTTCCGATTAATATTTTAGAGGATAACGCCGGTTATGTCTGGGTTAGGTCTGGTAGTTGCAATCATCTGACTCATACTTTCGCATTCTTCGCAATAGTTGTTGGCCAGATCCTGGTTTTTTCCCCGTTAGGATTACGTAGTAATGTGGTACCGCACCGAAACTGTCAATTAAACCTGGTTGCGATTAATATTTTAGAGGATAACGCCGGTTATGTCTGGGTTAGCTCTGGTATTTGTCATCATCTAGCTCATACTTTCGTATTCATCACATACTTGTTTGCCAGATCCTGGGGTTTTTCCGGTTTGGGTCACGTAGTTATGTGGTACCACACCGAAACAGTCAATTATACCTGGTTCCGATTAATATTTTAGAGGATAACGCCGGTTATGCCTGGGTTACGTCTGATAATTGCAATCATCATCCTCTTGCTTTCGCATTTCTCGCATACTTGTTGGGCAGATCCTGGGTTTTCTTCTGGTTTGGATCACGTAGTAATGTGGTACCACACCGAAATAGTCAATCAAAGCTGGCTTCGATCAATATTATAGGGGGAACACAAGTTGTGTCTGGGTTAGGCCTGGTACTTGTAATCATCTGTCCCATACTTTCGCATTTTTCGCATACTTGTAGGCCAGATCCTGGGTTTTTTCTGGTTTGGGTCACGTAGTAATGTGGTACCACACTGAAACAGTCAATTATACCTGGTTCCGATTAATATTTTAGAGGATAACGCCGGATATGTCTAGGTTAGGTCTGGTATTTGCCATCATCAGCCTCATACTTTCGCATTCTATGCATTCTTGTTGGCCAGATCCTGGGGTTTATCTGGTTTGGATCACATAGTAATGTGGTACCGCACCGAAATAGTCAATTAAACCTGGTTGCGATTTCTATTTTAGAGGATAACGACCGTTATGTCTGGGTTAGCTCTGGTATTTGTCATCATCTAGCTCATACTTTCGTATTCATCACATACTTGTTTGCCAGATCCTGGGGTTTTTCCGGTTTGGGTCACGTAGTTATGTGGTACCACACCGAAACAGTCAATTATACCTGGTTCCGATTAATATTTTAGAGGATAACGCCGGTTATGCCTGGGTTACGTCTGATAATTGCAATCATCATCCTCTTGCTTTCGCATTTCTCGCATACTTGTTGGGCAGATCCTGGGTTTTCTTCTGGTTTGGATCACGTAGTAATGTGGTACCACACCGAAATAGTCAATCAAAGCTGGCTTCGATCAATATTATAGGGGGAACACAAGTTGTGTCTGGGTTAGGCCTGGTACTTGTAATCATCTGTCCCATACTTTCGCATTTTTCGCATACTTGTAGGCCAGATCCTGGGTTTTTTCTGGTTTGGGTCACGTAGTAATGTGGTACCACACTGAAACAGTCAATTATACCTGGTTCCGATTAATATTTTAGAGGATAACGCCGGATATGTCTAGGTTAGGTCTGGTATTTGCCATCATCAGCCTCATACTTTCGCATTCTATGCATTCTTGTTGGCCAGATCCTGGGGTTTATCTGGTTTGGATCACATAGTAATGTGGTACCGCACCGAAATAGTCAATTAAACCTGGTTGCGATTTCTATTTTAGAGGATAACGACCGTTATGTCTGGGTTAGCTCTGGTATTTGTCATCATCTAGCTCATACTTTCGTATTCATCACATACTTGTTTGCCAGATCCTAGGGTTTTTCCGGTTTGGGTCACGTAGTTATGTGGTACCACACCGAAACAGTCAATTATACCTGGTTCCGATTAATATTTTAGAGGATAACGCCGGTTATGCCTGGGTTACGTCTGATAATTGCAATCATCATCCTCTTGCTTTCGCATTTCTCGCATACTTGTTGGGCAGATCCTGGGTTTTCTTCTGGTTTGGATCACGTAGTAATGTGGTACCACACCGAAATAGTCAATCAAAGCTGGCTTCGATCAATATTATAGGGGGAACACAAGTTGTGTCTGGGTTAGGCCTGGTACTTGTAATCATCTGTCCCATACTTTCGCATTTTTCGCATACTTGTTGGCCAGATCCTGGGTTTTTTCTGGTTTGGGTCACGTAGTAATGTGGTACCACACTGAAACAGTCAATTATACCTGGTTCCGATTAATATTTTAGAGGATAACGCCGGATATGTCTAGGTTAGGTCTGGTATTTGCCATCATCAGACTCATACTTTCGCATTCTATGCATTCTTGTTGGCCAGATCCTGGGGTTTATCTGGTTTGGATCACATTGTAATGTGGTACCGCACCGAAATAGTCAATTAAACCTGGTTGCGATTTCTATTTTAGAGGATAACGACGGTTATGTCTGGGTTAGGTCTGGTATTTGTCATCATCTAGCTCATACTTTCGTATTTTTCGCAAACTCGAATGGCCAGAACCTGGGCTTTTTCCCGTTAGGATAACGTAGTAATGTGGTACCACACCGAAACTGTCAATTAAACCTGGTTCCGATCAATATTTTAGAGGATAACGCCGGTTTTGTCTGGGTTAGGTCTGGTATTTGCAATCATCTGAATCATACTTTCGCATTTCTCGCATACTTGTTGGCCAGATCCTGGGCTTTTCTGATTTGGATCTCGTAGTAATGTGGTACTACACTGAGACAGACTATTATACCTGGCTCCGATTAATATTTTAGAGGATAACGCCGGTTATGTCTGGTTTAGTTCTAGTATTTGCAATCATCTGGCCCATACTTTCGCATTTTTCGCATACTTGTTGGCCAGATCCTGGGCTTTTCCTGATTTGGATCTCGTAGTAATGTGGTACCACACCGAAACTGTCAACTAAACCTGGTTGCGATTAATATTTTAGAGGATAAGGCTGGTTATGTCTGGGTTAGGTCTCGTATTTGCAATCATCTGGCTCATACTTTCGCATTTTTCGCACACTTGAACGGCCAGATCCTGGGTTTTCTCTGGTTTGGGTCACATAGTAGTGTGGTACCACACCGAAACAGTCAATTAAACCTGGTTCCGATTAATATTTTAGAGGATAACGCCTGTTATGTCTGGGTTAGGTCTGGTATTTGCCATCATCTGACTCATACTTTCGCATTCTTCGCATACTTATTGGCCAGATCCTGGGTCTTCTGCGGTTTGGATGACGTAGAAATGTGGTACCACACCGAAACTGTCAACTAAACCTGGTTGCGATTAATATTTTAGAGGATAACGCCGGTTATGTCTGCGTTAGGTCTCGTATTAGCAATCATCTGTCTCATACTTTCGCATTTTTCGCATATTTGTTGTCTAGATCCTGGGTTTTTTCCGGTTTGGATCACGTAGTAATGTGGTACCACACTGAAACAGTCAATTAAACCTGGTTCCGATTAATATTTTAGAGAACAACGCCGGTTAGGATTGTGTTAAGTCTGGTATTTGCCATCATCTAACTCATACTTTCGCATTCTTCGCATACTTGTTGTCTAGATCATGGGTTTTTTCTGGTTTGGATTACATAGTAATGTGGTACCACACCGAAACAGTCAATTAAACCTGGTTGCGGATAATATTTTAGAAGATAACGCCGGATATGTCTGGGTTAGGTCTGGTATTTGCCATCACCTGACTCATACTTGCGCATTTTTTGCATTCTTGTTGGCCAGATCCTGAGTTTCATACTGGTCAGGATCAGGTACTAATGTGGTGCCACAATGAAATAGTCAATTCAACCTTTATTCGATCAATATGTTAGGGGATAACACCGGTTAGGTCTGGGCTCCGTCTGGTAATTGCAATTATCTTCCTCTTGCTTTTGCATTTTTCGCATACTTGTTGGCCACATCCTGGGCTTTTTCTGATTTGGGTCACGGTGTGGCTCCTCACCGAAACAGTCTATTAAACCTGGTTCCGATTAATATTTTAGAGGATAACGCCGGTTATGTCTGGGTTGGGTATGGTATTTTCCATCATCTGACTCATAGTTTTGCAATCTTCGCATACTTGTTGGCCATATCCTTGGTTTTTTCTGGTTTGGATCACGTAGTAGTGTGGTACCACACCGAAGCAGTCAATTAAACTTGGTTACGATTAATATTTTAGAGGATAACTCCGGTTATGTCGGGGTTAGTTCTGGTATTTGCAATCATCTGGCTCATACTTTCGCATTTTTCGCATTCTTGTTGGCCAGATCCTGGGCTTTTGCTGATTTGGATCACGTAGTAATGTGCTACCACACTGAAGGGGTCACTTAAACCTGGTTCCGATTAATATTTTGGAGGATAACGCCGGTTATGTCTGGGTTAGGTCGGGTATTTGCAATCATCTGACTCATACTTTCGCATTTTTCGCATACTTGTTGGCTAGATTCTGGGCTCTTGCTGATTTGGATCACGTAGTAATGTGGTACCAAACCGGAACAGTCAATTAAAGCTGGTTTCGATCAATAGTTTAGGGGGAAACACAAGTTATGTCTGGGTTAGGTCTGGTAATTGCCATCATCTGACTCATAGTTTTGCAATCTTCGCATACTTGTTGGCCAGATCCTTGGTTTTTTCTGGTTTGGATCACGTAGTAACGTGGTACCACACCGAAGCTGTCAATTAAACTTGGTTACGATTAATATTTTAGAGGATAACTCCGGTTATGTCGGGGTTAGTTCTGGTATTTGCAATCATCTGGCACATACTTTCGCATTCCTCGCATACTTGGATGGCCACATTCTGGGCTCTTGCTGATTTGGATCACGTAGTAATGTGGTACCAAACCGAAACAGTCAATTAATGCTGGTTTCGATCAATATTTTAGGGGGAAATACCGGTTATGTCTGGGTTAGGTCTGGTATTTGCCATCATCTACCTCATACTTTCGCATTTTTCGCATACTTCTGGGCCAGATCCTGGGTTTTTTCCGCTTTGGATTATGTGGTAATGTGGTACCACACCGAAATATTCAATTAAACCTGGTTGCGACTAATATTCTAGAGGATAACACCGGTTATGTCTGGGTTAGGTCTGGTATTTGCCATCATCTAGCTCATACTATCGCATTTTTCGCATACTTGTTGGCCAGATCCTGGGCTTTTGCTGATTTGGATCACGTAGTAATGTGGTACCACACTGGAACAGTCAATTAAACCTGGTTCCGATTAATATATTAGAGGATAACGCCGGTTATGTCTGGGCTAGTTCTCGTATTTGCAATCATCTGGCTCATACTTTCTCATTTTTCGCATACTTGAATGGCCAGATCCTGGGCTTTTTCTGATTTGGATCTCGTAGTAATGTGGTACTACACTGTACCAGACAATTATACCAGGTTCCGATTAATATTTTAGAGGATACCGCCGGTTATGTCTGGGTTAGGTCTCGCATTTGCAATCACCTGGCTCATACTTTCGCATTTTTCGCATACTTGAATAGCCAGATCCTGGGCTTTTTCTGATTTGGATCTCGTAGTAATGTGGTACTACACTGAGACAGACAATTATACCTGGTTCCGATTAATATTTTAGAGGATAACGCCGGTTGTGCCAGGGTTAGGTCTGGCATTTGCCATCATCTGACTCATACTTTCGCATTCTTCGCATACTTCTTAGCCAGATCATGGGCTTTTTCTGATTTGGATCACGTAGTAATGTGGAACTACACTGAAACTGTCAATTAAACCTGGTTCCGATTAATATTTTAGAGGATAGCGCCAGTTATGTCTGGGTTAGGTCTGGCATTTGCCATCATCTGACTCATACTTTCGCATTCTTCGCATACTTCTTAGCCAGATCCTGGGATTTTTCTGGTTTGGATCACATAGTAATGTGGTACCACACTGAAACAGTCCATTAAACCTGGTTTCGATCAATATTTTAGAGGATAACGCATGTTATGTCTTGGTTAGGTCTGGTATTTGCCATCATCTAGCTCATACTATCGCATTTTTCGCATACTTGTAGGCCTGATCCTGGGCTTTTGCTGATTTGGATCACGTAGTAATGTGGTACCACATTGGAACAATCAATTAAACCTGGTTCCGATTAATATATTAGAGGATAACGCGGGTTATGTATGGGCTAGTTCTCGTATTTGCAATCATCTGGCTCATACTTTCGCATTCTTCGGAAACTTGTTGTCTAGATCCTGGGTTTCTTCTGGTTTGGATTACATAGTAATGTGGTACCACACCGAGACAGTCGATTAAACCTGGTTGCGATTAATATTTTAGAGGATAGCGCCAGTTATGTCTGGGTTAGGTCGGGTATTTGCAATCATCTGACTCATACTTTCGCATTTTTCGCATACTTGTTGGCCAGATTCTGGGCTCTTGCTGATTTGGATCACGTAGTAATGTGGTACCAAACCGGATCAGTCAATTAAAGCTGGTTTCGATCAATATTTTAGGGGGAAACACCGGTTATCTCTGGGTTAGGTCGGGTATTTGCCATCATCTGACTCATAGTTTTGCACTCTTCGGATACTTACTGGCCAGATCCTTGGTTTTTTCTGGTTTGGATCACGTAGTATCGTGGTACCACACCGAAGCAGTCAAATAAACTTGGTCACGAATAATATTTTAGAGGATAACTCCGGTTATGTTGGGGTTAGTTCTGGTATTTGCAATCATCTGGCTCATACTTCCGCATTTTTCGCATACTTGAATAGCCAGATCCTGGGCTCTTGCTTATTTGGATCAGGTAGTAATGTGGTACCAAACAGAAACAGTCAATTAATGCTGGTTTCGATCAATATTTTAGTGGGAAACACCGGTTATGTCTGGGTTAGGTCTGGTATTTGCCATCATCTACCTCATACTCTCGCATTTTATGCATTCTTGTTGGCCAGATCCTGGGCATTTCCTGATTTGGATCACGTAGTAATGTGGTACTACACTGAAACTGTCTATTAAACCTGGTTCCGATTAATATTTTAGAGGATAACGCCAGTTATGTCTGGGTTAGGTCTGGTATTTGCCATCATCTGACTCATACTTTCGCATTTTTCGCATACCTGTTGGCCAGATCCTGCGCTCTTGGTGATTTGGATCACGTAGTATTGTGGCACCACACCGAAAACGTCAATTAAACCTGGTTCCGATTAATATTTTAGATGATAACGCCGGTTATGTCTGGGTTAGGTCTGGTATTTGCCATCATCTAGCTCATACTTTCGCATTTTTCGCATACTTGTTGGCCAGATCCTGGGCTTTTTCTGATTTGGATCACATAGTAATGTGGTACCACAGCGAAACAGTCAATTAAACCTGGTTCCGATTAATATTTTAGATGATAACGCCGGTTATGTCTGGGTTAGGTCTGGTATTTGCCATCATCTAGCTCATACTTTCGCATTTTTCGCATACTTGTTGGCCAGATCCTGGGTTTCTTACTGGTTAGGATCACGTACTAATGTGGTGCCACAACGAAATAGTCAATTCAACCTGTATTCGATCAACATTTTAGGGGATAACACCGGTTAGGTCTGGGCTCCGTCTGGTAATTGCAATTATCTTCCTCTTGCTTTCGCATTTTTCGCATACTTGTTGGCCAGATCCTGGGCTTTTTCTGATTTGTATCACGTAGTAATGTGGTACCACACTGGGACAGTCAATTAATCCTGGTTCCGATTAATATTTTAGAGGATAACACCGGTTATGTCTGGGTTAGTTCCAGTATTTGCAAACACCTGGCTCATACTTTCGCATTTTTCGCATACTTCTGGGCCAGATCCAGGGTTTTTTCCGGTTTGGATTATGTGGTAATGTGGTACCACAACGAAATATTCAATTAAACCTGGTTCCGATTAATATTTTGGAGGATAACGCCGGTTAGATCTGGGTTAGGTCTGGTATTTGCCATCATCTAGCTCATACTTTCGCATTTTTCGCGTACTTGTTGGCCAGTTCCTGTGCTTTTGCTGATTTGGATCACGTAGTAATGTAGTATCACACTGAAAGTGTCAATTAAACCTGGTTCCAATTAATATTTTAGAGGATAACGCCGATAATGTGTGGGTTAGTTCTCGTATTTGCAATCATCTGGCTGATACTTTCGCATTTTTCGCATACTTGAATGGCCAGATCCTGGGCTTTTTCTGATTTGGATCTCGTAGTAATGTGGTACTACACTGACACAGACAATTATACCTGGTTCCGATTAATATTTTAGAGGATAACGCCGGTTGTGCCAGGGTTAGGTCTGGTATTTGCAATCATCTAGTTCATACTTTCACATTCTTCACATACTTGTTGGGCTGATCCTGGTTTTTTTTCTGGTTTGGATCACGTAGTAATGTGGCACCACACCGAAACTGTCAATTAAACCTGGTTCCGATTAATATTTTGGACGATAACGCCGGTTATGTCTGGGTTAGGTCTGGTATTTGCCATCTTCTGCCTCATACTTTCGCATTTTTTGCATTCTTGTTGGCCAGATCCTGGGCTTTTTCTGATTTGGATCTCGTAGTAATGTAGTATCACACTGAAAGGGTCAATTAAACCTGGTTCCAATTAATATTTTAGAGGATAACGCCGGTTATGTGTGGGTTAGTTCTCGTATTTGCAATCATCTGGCTCATACTTTCGCATTTTTCGCATACTTGAATGGCCAGATCCTGGGCTTTTTCTGATTTGGATCTCGTAGTAATGTGGTACTACACTGAGACAGACAATTATACCTGGTTCCGATTAATATTTTAGAGGATAACGCCGGTTATGCCTGGGTTAGGTCTGGTATTTGCAATCATCTAGTTCATACTTCCGCATTTTTCGCGTACTTGTTAGCCAGATCCTGGGCTCTTGCTGATTTGGATCCCGAACAGATGTGGTACCAAACCGTAACTGTCAATTAAAACTGGTTTCGCTCAATATTTTAGGGGGAAACACCGGTTAGGTCTGGGTTAGGTCTGGTATTTGCCATCATCTGGCTCATACCTTCGCATTCTTCGCATACTTGTTGGCCAGGTCCGGGGCTTTTTCTGATTTGGATCACGTAGTAATGGGGAACTACACTGAAACTGTCAATTAAACCTGGTTACGATTAATATTTTAGAGGATTTCGCCAGTTATGTCTGGCTTAAGTCTGGTATTTGCCATCATCTAGCTCATACTTTCGCATTTTTCGCATACTTGAATGGCCGGAACCTGGGCTTTTTCTAGTTTGGATCACGTAGAAATGTGGCACCACACCGAAACAGTCAATTAAACCTGGTTCCGATTAATATTTTCGAGGATAACGGCGGTTACGTCTGGGTAAGGTCTGGAGTTTGCCATCATCTAGCTCATTCCTTCGCATTTTTCGCATACTTGTTGGCCAGATCCTGGGCTTTTTCTGATTTGGATCACGTAGAAATGTGGAACTACACTGAAACTGTCATTTAAACCTGGCTACGATTAATATTTTAGAGGATAACGCAGGTTATGTCTGGGTTAGGTCTGGTATTAGCGCTCATCTGTCTCATACTTTCGCATTTTTCGCATACTTGTTGGCCAGATCCTGGGCTTTTTCTGATTTGTATCACGCAGTAATGTGGTACCGCACTGGTACAGTCAATTAATCCTGGTTTCGATCAATTTTTTAGGGGGAAACACCGGTTATGTCTGGGTTAGGTCTGGTAATTGCCATCATCTGACTCATACTTTCGCATTCTTCGCATACTTGTTGTCTAGATCCTGGGTTTTTTCTGGTTTGGATTACATAGTAATGTGGTACCACACCGAAGCAGTCAATTAAACCTGGTTACGATTAATATTTTAGAGGATAACGCCGGTTATGTCTGGGTTAGGTCTGGTATTTGCCATCATCTGCCTGATACTTTCGCATCTTTTGCATTCTTGTTGGCCAGATCCTGGGCTTTTTCTGATTTGTATCACGCAGTAATGTGGTACCGCACTGGTACAGTCAATTAATCCTGGTTCCGATTAATATTTTAGAGGATAACGCCGGTTATGCCTGGGTTAGGTCTGGTTTTTGCCATCATCTGACTCATACTTTTTTTTTTTTTTTTTTTTTTTGTCGTGGGGAAAATCTTCGAAAGACTCCCTCCCACCTCCTTGGGGAGAGGTGGGAGGGGTGTGTGGGATTCCCCGCGCCCGTACAACGACAGGCGCGGGACCTACCCACTAAAAACCCCACGGTGACCCTTCGGCACGCTTTGGGTGGATACCGGGAATCGCTCGAAGCATTCTTCCGGTATCCTCCCTGTGCCCGCGCTTTCGCGCCCATCCCCCGGGGGGACAATCGGTCCCCCCAGTAGACACACTGCCTCATAGCGGCGGGACGGGGCCACTCCATCCCGCCACTATCCGTCCCGGGGCCGCGTTTAGTGGCGGCTGCGAGCCCCAACTCGCAACCGCCCGCGACCCCGTTTCCACCCCTCGGCGGCCGGGCGTTCATGGCCGCACCAGACCGCCGAGGGTGCCTCCCCTTGCGTCGGACCGGTAGGGGGAGGCACTCCTACCCCCAACCGGTCCGACCCGGCGCCGCCGGGCGGGAGGAGGGTCCCCTCAGGACCCCCCTCCCAGCCTAGGTCATCCGCCACGCCGAGGCGGCCGCCCGCGACGCCTCGCGACCGGGCGACGACCTCGGGCCACCGCACGAGCGCGAGCTTCTGCGCGCCGCTGAAGCTCGCGCTCCCTCCCCGCGGCCTCCTTCTGCAACATTACGTTCTCGCAGAAGGAGGCCACGGCCCTCCACTTTTCCTCGCTGCCGAGCATGGCGCGCACCACGCCCGGCAGCGAGACATCCCGCCCGACGACGCCGACCAGGACACGGCGCTCCCCCTCCCACGCGGGGCATACCTCCAGGGTATGATCCGCCGTGTCCTGCTCAGCGTCGCAGTGGCAGCAACGCGCCGTCGGCTCCTTCCCTATCCGGCACAAGTATCTTCCGAAGCTGCCATGCCCGGAAAATACCTGTGCCAGCCGGTAGGTGAGGCTGCCATGGCCTCTGTCCAGCCACTCCTTCAGGAGTGGCCGAACAGCCCCGACAGTCCGGTGCCCCGCGGTTGGCAGAGCCAGCCGCTCCTGCCACGCGAGCAACACGGACTGCCGGGCCTGGCGCTTCAAATCGCCCCAAGCAGGTTCCTGCCCGCCCGGGACCGCCCCCACCCCCGCGCGACGGTCGACGCGGTGCCGGTACATCACCGCGTGCGACCGCGCGAGCAGGTCCATGGGCGGCATCCCCGCTAGAACCGTCGCCGCCTCATGTGACATGGTCCGATACCCGCGGACGACCCTGAGCGCCATGCGCCTCTGCACCCGACGCAGAATAGTCATGCTGCGCCGGGAGGCAGCCAGGTCGTCCGCCCAGACGGGGGCCCCGTATAGGGCCACCGACTGGACCATTGCCACATAGAGGCGACGAACTCGGCCCGCCGGGCCCCCCAGGTTGGGCAGGATCCGGCCCAGAGCCGCAACCATACTTTCCAACCGGGGGACCAGGCAGCGGAAATGCTTCTCGAAACGCCAGTGGCTATCGAGGATCAGCCCCAGATACCTGATCTGGGGCTTCACCTCGATGTCAGCCCCACCCACCCGAATCAGAGGGGGTGGCGGATCCTGCCGAGGTGAATGAAACGCAATCACCTCGGTCTTATGGACCGCCACCGTCATCCCCATCCCCCTGATCCGGTCGACGACGCGTTGCGACCCCTCCTCCGCGCGACGCATGGCCCTCCCCCAGTGCGCCCCGACGGCCAGCACCAGTGTGTCATCCGCATAACACACCGTGCTGACGCCGTCGGGGAGGCCGGCCCGCAACACCGAGTCGTACGCGATGTTCCACAGGAGTGGCCCGAGGACGGACCCCTGCGGAACACCGCAGTACACCTCCCTCCGCATATCACCATCCCGGCCGGGATACTCGATCCACCTGCCGCGGAGATAATCCCCGACGACCGCCCTGAGACAAGGGGGGACTCGATGATATTCGAGCCCCCTCCTTATCTCTTCCCAGGGGAGGGTGTTAAAGGCATTGGCAATATCCAAGGATATTGCCAATGCCACCCCTCCCCGGGAGACGGCCGCCTCCGAGAGGGCCCTCACACGACGTATCGCGTCGATAGTCGATCGGCCCCCCCGGAAACCGAACTGGCAGTCGGCCAGACCGGGATCACCCCGCGACAGGTGCTCGACGAGGCGGGCAGCAATCACACGCTCGAAGAGCTTGCCCACCTCGTCGAGGAGACAAATGGGCCGGTATGCGGAGGGAGACTCCGCGGGCCGACCCTCCTTCCGGAGGAGGACCATCCTCGCCACCTTCCAACTGGGGGGGAATCGCCCGTCCCTCAGGCAGCGGTCGAACAACCGCCTGAGGTCGGCCCCAAGGACGCCCTGGGTCAAGACCCAAACCCGGCCGGGCACACCATCCGGACCCGGGGCCGTGTTACGAACCCCGAGCCGTCTGATGGCCGCTGCCAGCTCCTCCTGCGTGACCCCCAGCTCGGCCGTCCACTCCACTGGGACAGCCGCCGCCGCCGGAGGACGCGGTCCCCTCTCCCCAATTGGGAAGAGTGTATTGACCACGTCCTCCAGCAGCCGGGGGTCAAGACCCTCGGTGACGGGGGGCGCCCACGGGCGGAGCTTATTCAGCACCACCTTATATGGGCGCCCCCATGGATCGTCATCAAGGGTCTGGAGGAGCTCCTTCCATGCCTGGGTCTTGGCCCGTTTGATGGCGACCTGCAGAGCAACCCGCGCCACGCGGTATGCTCCATACAGGTCATCAGCTGCCCTCGCTCGCGCCACGCCGTCGCCTGTACGTTGACGACGGCGCGCGCGGGTGTACTGGCGTCGGGCGCCGACAGTCGCGACTCGCAACTCCGCGATCGCGTCCGACCACCAGTACACCGCCCGGCGAGGAGAAGCCCGCCCGACCCGAGGCATCGCCGCGTCGCAAATACCCGCGACCAATGCTCCGAGCCGGGCGACCTCCTCCTCTATGCTGGGCAACTCGGCCGCTCCCTGCGGCCAAGTTGCAGCGAGGGCAGCTGCCATCAGGGCGTCCTTGTCCAGGCGCCGAAGCGCCCAGCGGCGTGGTGGGGTGCCACGCAGGCGGCCGTGTCGGGATGCACTCGCGGCGGCAGAGACCTCCATCCGGATGTACCGGTGATCGGAGAGTGTCTCTGCCCCCGCGACCACGTGCCAACCCGACACCATGCGCACGGCGTTGGGGGTCGCGAATCCAACATCCACGATGGACCCCCCATATCGCCGCACGCATGTGTGCTCCGACCCCCGGTTCAATACCCGGAGGTCGAGCCCCGCCGCCCAATCGCCCAGGATCCCGCCGCGAACGGAGGTCCTGGGGGATCCCCAAGCCACCGACTTGGCATTAAAATCCCCCAGGACCAGCACCGGCCGGGCCGCGCAGCGCTGCAAGCATGCCGCGACCTCGGCCAAGTACAGCTCGAACGCAGCGTGACCGCTACGGGGCGAAATGTAGCACCCCACCACAGCGACTCCCCCCCAGTCCACGGCGACGAATCCCCGACCGCGCTCCAACAAGGAGAACGGTGGGGACCCGTCGCCCCCTCCCCATACCGTCGCCACCAAGCCGTCGGCGTCGCCCACCCAATGAGGGTGATCAGGGACGCGGTACGGCTCGGCGGCGACCGCCAGGCCAACCCCCCACTCCGCGAGGACTTGAGACATCAAGTCCTGTGCCGCGCGGCAGTGGTTGAGGTTGGCCTGGAGGAGGAGGCGGGGCGGCATTAATTAATGGCCGCGCCAGCCTCCTCCCGGCCGTCCGTCCCCGTAGCACCGTCCACCTCCATGGAGGACGATGCCACCGCCCTCGGCACCGGAGCCGGTGCAGCCCGCCTCTTCCTCTCCTTCCGGGAGGGGGGGGAGCACTTCTTGCTCCCCACCCTGTGATCGGCTGGCCTCCCCATGTCCGCACACAGCGGGCAGTGGGGGGCCGCCGAGCACTGGCTCGCACGGTGCTCTTTGGCACCGCAGCGGTAACACTGACCGCTGCGGTCCACCGGCGAGGTGCACCACTGCCTCACGTGCCCCAATTCGAGGCAGCGGTGACACTGGAGCGGGCGCGGCGCGAGGATTTCCACTCGCGCCGAAACCCACCCCACCAACACCCTCCAGGATTCCGCCACCTTACGGGCGGTGGAGAGGGGGCACCGGGCCCACACCGACCCGAGGCCGGAGGGCGACCTGCGGATCTCTCCGATCCGCAGGTCCTCCACAGGACAGTCCCCCGCCCTCGCAAGGGCACGGGACACATCCTGTGCGCTGACCGAGTCGTCCAGCCCACAAACGCGCATCTCCGTGCGCTTCGTGGGCCGGGCGACCCGGACACCTCGCTCGCCCAGCTGCTCCCGGAGCCTCTGGGCGAGACGATCCGCCTTCGCGCCGCCTTCTGCACCGGGGATCTCCAGCAAGAGACCCCCGGTCACGGCCCTCTTCGCCCTCACGGAGGCGATGCCCAGCTCTTCCAGGGAGATATTCTCCCTGGCGAGCCGCATCGCCTCCGCGAGGGTCAGGTCGCCCCCCTGCGCAACGGTCAGCGTCACCGCTGCCGTTTTTGGGGGACGACCTGGTCGTGCCTTCCCGACCTTCGCGGCCTTTACCTTGGCCGCCGGCGGCGGAGGCGGAGGCTGCGGTTGCGAGGCCTTCCTCGCCGCCCGCTTCGCCTTCCGCCCCACCACCTCACTCCACGCCACCCCCCCTTGGGAGGGTGCTGTGGAGGACGCGACCACCGCGACCACGGGTACACCACCCCCCTTGGGGGTCGCGACCCGGGGCCCTGGTGCCGCAACGCTGGGCGGAGCCTTCACTCCGCCCTTCTTTGCCTTCCCCGACTGTACCGGAACAGGTCGGGGAGGCACCGCCTTCCTGCTGACCGCTCTTCCGGCGAGGAGCTCCACCCGGAAGGCGGCCAGCTTGCCATCAATCATGTCCCCAATCCTCCTCAGAAGATCGTCTTCTGAGGAGGACGGGGACTTCTTCACGGGCGGAGTGCGGGTGGAGGGGCCCGCGGTGCCCCGCACCACTGCCGCCGCACTCCGCTTATTTACCTCCGCCCAGGGACGCGGCGGTGGAGGAGGAGGGAGGATGGGAGGGAGGGCCGCGCTGTTCCACAGCGCCTCTGCCCTCCTCCTCCCCTGTCGCTCCTCCTCCAACAGGAGCTGCAGACGGGCGTTCCGCCCTCTGAGCTCCCGCGCCGCCTCCCTCATTTCCTCCGCCGCGGCCTTCAGGGCCTCCGCGCCACCGCTTTTCTGCCCCTTAAAGGCGCAGGCAGCGGCGACTTTCTCCACCCGCCTCAGGGACGAGGAGATCCTCTCCGATATCTCCTCGGTCACCTCGTCCCTGAGGCAACTCAGCCTCACCGACGGGCTCATCGCCCCGCCCACCTCGACGGCCGCCTGCCCCGTCCTCTTCCTCTTAGAGCCTATGTGGCTCGTGCTGGAGGAGAAGGACGAGACCGACGCCGTCTCGTCGTCCTCCTCCACCCTCCACGAAGCCGGACCTGGCGCTGAGTGGGGCGCGAGCGCCGCCACCCTAACCCCAACCCCGTCTCCGTCCTCCCCAACCGACAAAACCCGCCCCATCCCCATTTTATTTTCTGTGTCCATAAGAATCCCACGAGATGGTCGGAAATAAAGGTCCACCCGGGCAGAGCCGCCTTACCCGGGTAAGCCTAATACTCCGGGGGTTCGGCAGGTTCCCCGGAGGTGGTCGCTTGGGATTGGGCCTTCTCCCCCAACCATGCATCCCATCGCCGCGCACCATAGCTTAGGATTGGAGGGCGATTTTATAGAGTCGCCATACTCGTGGCCCAGGCGGTTAAGCCAAGACCCCCGTTCCACCTGCCGTCACGTACCATTCACAAAACCAATAGGGAATTGTGAATGGGTCATTGTGACGACCAACAGGAGGCTTACGGTGTGTGTATGACTCGGGTACCCCGGGTTCGTTAAGCCCGTACTGCAGCTGAAAGGCTGGCAGCCCCTGAGGGAGCCATTCGAGTTTGCGAAAAATACGAAAGTATGAGCTAGATGATGACAAATAGCAGACCTAACCCAGACATAACCGTCGTTATCCTCTAAAATATAAATCGCAACCAGGTTTAATTGACTATTTCGGTGCGGTACCACATTACTATGTGATCCAAACCAAATAAACCCCAGGATCTGACCAACAAGAATGCATAAAATGCGAAAGTATGAGGCTGATGATGGCAAATACCAGACCTAACCTAGACATATCCGGCGTTATCCTCTAAAATATTAATCGCAACCGCGTTTAATTGACTGTTTCGGTGTGGTACCACATTACTATGTAATCCAAACCAGTACAAATCCAGGATCTAGACAACAAGTATGCGAAAAATGCGAAAGTATGAGTCAGATGATTGCAAATACAAGACCTAACCCAGACATAACCGGCGTTATCCTCTAAAATGTTAATCGGAACCAGGATTAATTGACTGTACCAGTGTGGTACCACATTACTACGTGATACAAATGAGATAAAGCCCAGGATCTGGCCAACAAGTATGCGAAAAATGCGAAAGCAAGAGGAAGATGATTGCAATTATCAGATGTAACCCAGACCTAACCGGTGATGTCCTCTAAAATATTAATCGGAACCAGGTTTAATTGACTGTTTCTGTGTGGTGCCACATTACTACGTGATCCAAACTAGAAAAAGCCCAGGTTCTGGCAATTCAAGTATGCGAAAAATGCGAAAGTATGAGCCAGATGATAGCAAATACCAGAAATAACCCAGACATAACCAGCGTTATCCTCTGAAATATTAATCGGAACCAGGTTTAATTGACTGTTTCGGTGTGGTACCATATTACTACGTAATCCGAATCAGACAAAACCCAGGATCTGGCCAACAAGTATGCGAGAAATACGAAAGCAAAAGGATGATCATTGCAATTATCAGACGTAACCCAGACCAAACCGGTGTTATCCTCTAAAATATTAATCGGAACCAGGTTTAATTGACAGTTTCGGTGTGGTGCCACATTACTACGTGATCCAAACTGGAAATAGCCCAGGTACTGGCCATTCAAGTATGCGAAAAATGCGAAAGTATGAGCCAGATGATTGCAAATACCAGAACTAACCCCGACATAACCAGAGTTATCCTCTAAAATATTAATCGTAAGCAAGTTTAATTGACTCCTTCGGTGTTGTACCACGTACTACGTGATCCAAACCAGAAAAAACCAAGGATCTGGCCAACAAGTATGCGAAGATTGCAAAACTATGAGTTAGATGATGGCAAATACCAGACCTAAGTCAGACATAACCGGCGTTATCCTCTAAAATATTGATCGAAACCAGCTTTAATTGACTGTTTCGGTTTGGTACCACATTACTACCAGATCCAAATCAGCAAGAGCCCAGGATCTGGCCATTCAAGTATGCGAAAAATGCGAAAGTATGAGTTAGATGATGGCAATTACCAGACCAAACCCAGACATAACCGGCGTTATCCTCTAAAATATTAATCGGAACCAGGTATAATTGTCTGTCTCAGTGTAGTACCACATTACTACGTGATCCAAACCAGTAAAAAACCCAGGATCTGGCCAACAAGAATGCAAAAAATGCGAAAGTATGAGTCAGATGATGGCAAATACCAGACCTAACCCAGACATAACCGGCGTTCTCCTCTAAAATATTAATCGCAACCAGGTAAAATTGACTGCTTCGGTGTTGTACCACATTACTACGTAATCCAAATCAGAAAAAACCAAGGATCTGGCCAACAAGTATGCGAGAAATGCAAAAGCAAGAGGATGATGATTGCAATTATCAGACGTAACCCAGACCTAACCGGTGATATCCTCTAACATATTAGTCGGAACCAGGTTTAATTGACTGATTCTGTGTGGTGCCACATTACTACGTGATCCAAACTAGAAGAAGCCCAGGTTCTGGCAATCCAAGTATGCGAAAAATGCGAAAGTATGATTCAGATGATTGCAAATACCAGACCTAACCCAGACATAACCGTCGTTATCCTCTAAAATATTAATCGGAACCAGGTTTAATTGACAGTTTCGGTGTGGTACCACATTACTACGTAATCCTAACGGGAAAAAGCCCAGGTTCTGGCCATTCGAGTTTGCGAAAAATGCGAAAGTATGAGCTAGATGATGACAAATACCAGACCCAACCCAGACATAACCGTCGTTATCCTCTAAAATATAAATCGCAACCAGGTTTAATTGACTATTTCGGTGCGGTAGCACATTACTATGTGATCCATACCAGATAAACCCCAGGATCTGGCCAACAAGAATGCATAGAATGCGAAAGTATGTGGCTGATGATGGCAAATACCAGACCTAACCCAGACATAACCGCCGTTATCCTCTAAAATATTAATCGGAACCAGGTTTAATTGACTGTTTCGGTGTGGTACCACATTACTACGAGATCCAAATCAGAAAAAGCCGAGGATCTGGCCATTCAAGTATGCGAAAAATGCGAAAGTATGAGGCAGATGATGGCAAATACCAGACCTAACCCAGACATAACCGGCGTTATCCTCCAAAATATTACTCGCAACCAGGTTTAATTGACTGTTTCGGTGTGGTACAACATCACTATGTAATCCAAACCAGAAATAACCCAGGATGTAGACAACAAGTATGCGAAAAATACGAAAGTACGAGTCACATGATTGCAAATACCAGACCTAGCCCAGACGTAACCGGCCTTATCCTGTAAAATATTAATCGGAAACAGGCTTAATTGGCCCCTTCAGTGTGATACTACATTACTACGTGATCCAAATCAGCAAAAGCACAGGATCTGGCCAACAAGTATGCGAAATATGCGAAAGTATGAGCTAGATGATGGCAAATACCAGACCTAACCCAGACATAACCGGCGTTATCCTCTAAAATATTAATCGCAACCAGGTTTAATTGACTGTTTCAGTGTGGTACCACATCACTATGTAATCCAAACCAGAAATAACCTAGGATCTAGACAACAAGTATGCGAAAAATGCGAAAGTACGAGTCACATGATTGCAAATACCAGAACTAACCCAGACATAACCGGCGCTATCCTCTAAGATATTAATCGGAAACAGGCTTAATTGGCCCCTTCAGTGTGATACTACATTACTACGTGATCCAAATCAGCAAAAGCACAGGATCTGGCCAACAAGTATGCGAAATATGCGAAAGTATGAGCTAGATGATGGCAAATACCAGACCTAACCCAGACATAACCGGCGTTATCCTCTAAAATATTAATCGCAACCAGGTTTAATTGACTGTTTCGGTGTGGCACCACATTACTACGTAATCCAAATCAGAAAAAACCAAGAATCTGGCCAACAAGTATGCGGGAAATGCAAAAGCAAGAGGATGATGATTGCAATTATCAGACGCAACCCAGACCTAACCGGTGATATCCTCTAAAATATTAATCGGAACCAGGTTTAATTGACTGTTTCTGTGTGGTGCCACATTACTACGTGATCCAAATCAACAAAAGCCCAGGTTCTGGCAATACAAGTATGCGAAAAATGCGAAAGTATGATTCAGATGATTGCAAATACCAGACCTAACCCAGACATAACCGTCGTTATCCTCTAAAATATTAATCGGAACCAGGTTTAATTGACAGTTTCGGTGTGGTACCACATTACTACGTAATTCCTAACGGGAAAAACCCCTGGTTCTGGCCATTCGAGTTTGCGAAAAATGCGAAAGTATGAGCTAGATGATGGCAAATACCAGACCCAACCCAGACATAACCGTCGTTATCCTCTAAAATATAAATCGCAACCAGGTTTAATTGACTATTTCAGTGCGGTACCACATTACTATGTGATCCAAACCAGATAAACCCCAGGATCTGGCCAACAAGAATGCATAGAATGCGAAAGTATGAGGCTGATGATGGCAAATACCAGACCTAACCCAGACATAACCGCCGTAATCCTCTAAAATATTAATCGGAACCAGGTTTAATTGACTGTTTCGGTGTGGTACCACATTACTATGTAATCAAACAAGAAAAATCCCAAGGTCTGGCCAACAGGTATGCGAAAAATGCGAATGTATGAGCCAGATGATAGCAAATACCAGAAATAACCCAGACATAACCAGCGTTATCCTCTGAAATATTAATCGGAACCAGGTTTAATTGACTGTTTCGGTGTGGTACAATATTACTACGTAATCCGGATCAGACAAAACCCAGGATCTGGCCAACAAGTATGCGAGAAATGCGAAAGCAAAAGTATGATGATTACAATTATCAGACGTAACCCAGACTAAACCGGTGTTATCCTCTAAAATATTAATCGCAACGAGGTTTAATCGACTGTTTCGGTGTGGTACCACATTACTACGTGATCCAAATCAACAAAAGCCCAGGATCTGGCCAACAAATATTCGAAAAATGCGAAAGTATGGGTCAGATGATTGCAAATACCAGACCTAACCCAGACATAACCGGCGTTATCCTCTAAAATATTAATCGGAACCAGGTTTAATTCACTGTTTCGGTGTGGTACCACATTGCTACCTAATCCAAATCAGAAAAAAACCGAGGATCTGGCCAACAAGTATGCGAGAAATGCGAAAGCAAGAGGATGATGATTGCAATTATCAGACGTAACCCAGACCAAACCGGTGTTATCCTCTAAAATATTAATCGGAACAAGGTTTAATTGACTGTTTCGGTGTGGTGCCACATTACTACGTGATCAAAACTTGAAAAAGCCCAGGTTCTGGCCATTCGAGTATGCGAAAAATAAGAAAGTATGAGCTAGATGATGGCAAATACCAGACCTAACTCAGACATAATCGGCGTTATCCTCTAAAATATTAATCGGAACCAGGTTTAATTGACAGTTTCGGTGTGGCACCACATTACTACGTGATCCAAATCAGGAAAAGCCCAGGATCTGGCCAACAAGTGTGGCAAAAATGCGAAAGTATGGGCCAGATGATTGCAAATACTAGAACTAAACCAGACATAACCGGCGTTATCCTCGAAAATATTAATCGGTGCCAGGTATAATTGTCTGTCTCAGTGTAGTACCATATTACTACGAGATCCAAATCAGAAAAGCCCTGGATTTGGCCAACAAGTATGCGAAAAATGCGAGAGTATGGGCCAGATGATTGCAAATACTAGAACTAACCTAGACATAACCGGCGTTATCCTCTAAATAATTAATCAGAACCAGGTATAATTGGCTGTCTCAGTGTAGTACCACATTACTAAGAGATCCAAACCAGAAAAAAACCCAGGATCTGGCCAACAAGTATGCGAAAAGTGCGAAAGTATGAGCTAGACGATGGCAAATACCAGACCTAACCCAGACATAACCGGCGCTATCCTCTAAAATATTAATCGGCACCAGTTTTAGTTGACTGTTTCGGTGTGGCACCACATTACTACGTAATCCAAATCAGGAAAAACCAAGGATCTGGCCAACAAGTATGCGAGAAATGCAAAAGCAAGAGGATGATGATTGCAATTATCAGACGTAACCCAGACCTAACCGGTGATATCCTCTAAAATATTAATCGGAACGAGGTTTAATTGACTGTTTCGGTGTGGTACCACATTACTATGTAATCCAAACCAGAACAAATCCAGGATCTAGACAACAAGTATGCGAAAAATGCGAATGTATGAGTCAGATGATGGCAAATACCAGACCTAACCCAGACATAACCGGCGTTATCCTCTAAAATATTAATCGGAACCAGGATTAATTGACTGTACCAGTGTGGTACCACATTACTACGTGATACAAATCAGAAAAAGCCCAGGATCTGGCCAACAAGTATGCGAAAAATACGAAAGCAAGAGGAAGATGATTGCAATTACCAGACGGAGCCCAGACCTAACCGGTGATATCCCATAAAATGTTGATCGAATACAGGTAGAATTGACTATTTCATTGTGGCACCACATTAGTACGTTATCCAAACCGGTAAAAAACCCAGGATCTGGCCAACAAGAATGCAAAAAATGCGAAAGTATGAGTCAGATGATGGCAAATATCAGACCTAACCCAGACATAACCGGCGTTCTCCTCTAAAATATTGATCGAAACCAGCTTGAATTGACTGTTTCGGTTTGGTACCACATTTCTACGTCATCCAAATCAGCAAGAGCCCAGGATCTGGCCAACAAGTATGCGAAAAATACGAAACTATGAACTAGATGATTGCAAATACCAGACCTAACCCAGGCATAACCGGCGTTATACTCTAAAATATTAATCGGAACCTGGTATAATTGTCTGTCTCAGTGTAGTACCACATTACTACGAGATCCAAATCAGAAAAAGCCGAGGATCTGGGCATTCAAGTATGCGAAAAATGCGAAAGTATGAGGCAGATGATGGCAAATACCAGACCTAACCCAGACATAACCGGCGTTATCCTCTGAAATATTAATCGCAACCAGGTTCAATTGGCTGTTTCGGTGTGGTACAACATCACTATGTAATCCAAACCAGAAATAACCCAGGATCTAGACAACAAGTCTGCGAAAAATACGAAAGTACGAGTCACATGGATGCAAATACCAGACCTAGCCCAGACGTAACCGGCGTTATCCTGTAAAATATTAATCGGAAACAGGCTTAATTGGCCCCTTCAGTGTGATACTACATTACTACGTGATCCAAATCAGCAAAAGCACAGGATCTGGCCAACAAGTATGCGAAATATGCGAAAGTATGAGCTAGATGATGGCAAATACCAGTCCTAACCCAGACATAACCGGCGTTATCCTCTAAAATATTAATCGCAACCAGGTTTAATTGACTGTTTCAGTGTGGTACCACATCACTATCAAATCCAAACCAGAAATAACCCAGGATCTAGACAACAAGTATGCGAAAAATGCGAAAGTACGAGTCACATGATTGCAAATACCAGACCTAACCCAGACATAACCGGCGTTATCCTCTAAAATATTATTCGCAACCAGGTTTAATTGACTGTTTCGGTGTGGTACCACATTACTACCTAACCCCAATCAGAAAAAAACCAAGGATCTGGCCAACAAGTATGCGAGAAATGCTAAAGCAGGAGGATGATGATTGCACTTATCAGACGTAACCCAGGCCTAACCGGTGTTATCCTCTAAAATATTAATCGGAACCAGGTTTAATTGACTGTTTCAGTGTGGTGCCACATTACTACGTGATCCAAATCAGAAAAAGCCCAGGATCTGGCCATTGAAGTATGCGAAAAATGAGAAAGTATGAGCCAGATGATTGCTAATACCGGAACTAACGCAAATATAACCGGCGTTATCCTCTAAAATATTAATCGGAACCAGCTTTAATTGACAGTTTCGGTGTGTTACCACATTACTACGTAATGCTAACGGGAAAAAACCCCGGATCTGGCCAACAAGTATGCGAGGAATGCGAAAGTGTGAGTCAGATGATTGCAACTACCAGACCTAACCCAGACATAACCGCCGTTATCCTCCAAAATATTAATCGTAACCAGGTTTAATTGACTGTTTCGGTGTGGTGCTACATTACTACATGATCCAAACTAGAAAAAGCCCAGGTTCTGGCTATTCAAGTATGCGAAAAATGCGAAGGTATGATTCATATGATTGCAAATACCAGACCTAGCCCAGACATAACCGGCGTTATCCTCTAAAATATTAATCGGAACCAGGATTAATTGACTGTTTCGGTGTGGTACCACATTACTACGTAATCCAAATCAGAAATAATCAAGGATCTGGCCAACAAGTATGCGAGAAATGCGAAAGCAAGAGGATGATGATTGCAAGTATCAGACGGAACCCAGACCTAACCGGTGATATCCTCTAAAATGTTAATCGGAACCAGGTTTAGTTGACAGTTTCGGTGTGGTACCACATTACTACGTAATCTAAATCAGAAAAAAACCAAGGATCTGGCCAACAAGTATGCGAGAAATGCGAAAGCAAGAGGATGATGATTGCAATTGTCAGACGTAACCCAGACCTAACCGGTGATATCCTCTAAAATATTAATCGGAACCAGGTTTAATTGACCCCCTTCAGTGTGGTACCACATTACAACGTGATCCAAATGAGCAAAAGCTCAGCATCTGGCCAGGAAGTATGCGAAAAATGCGAAAGTATGAGCCAGATGATTGCTAATACCGGAACTAACGCAAATATAACCGGCGTTATCCTCTAAAATATTAATCGGAACCAGGTTTAATTGACAGTTTCGGTGTGGTACCACATTACTACGTAATCCTAACGGGAAAAAGCCCTGGCTCTGGCCATTGGAGTATGCGAAAAATACGAAAGTATGAGCTAGATGATGGCAAATACCAGACCTAACCCAGACATAACCGGCGTTATCCTCTAAAATATTAACCGCAACCGCGTTTAACTGACTGTTTCGGTGTGGTACAACATTACTATGTAATCCAAACCAGAACAAATCCAGGATCTAGACAACAAGTATGCGAAAAATGCGAAAGTATGAGTCAGATGATTGCAAATACCAGACCTAACCCAGACATAACCGGCGTTATCCTCTAAAATATTAATCGGAACCAGGTTTAATTGACTTTTTCGGTGTGGTACCATATTAGTACGTAATCCAAACCAGAACAAATCCAGGATCTAGACAACAAGTATGCGAAAAATGCGAAAGTATGAGTCAGATGATTGCAAATACCAGACCTAACCCAGACATAACCGGCGTTATCCTCTAAAATAATAATCGGAACCAGGTTTAATTGACTGTTTCGGTGTGGTACCACATTACTATGTAATCCAAACCAGAAAAAACCCAGGATCTAGACAACAAGTATTCGAAAAATGCGAAAGTATGAGTCAGATGATTGCAAATACCAGACCTAACCCGGACATAACCGGTGATATCCTCTAAAATATTAATCGGAACCAGGTTTAATTGACCCCTTCAGTGTGGTACCACATTACTACGTGATCCAAATCAGCAAAAGCTCAGGAACTGGCCAACAAGTATGCGAAAAATGCGAAAGTATGAGCCAGATGATTGCTAATACCGGAACTAACGCAAATATAACCGGTGTTATCCTCTAAAATATTTATCGGAACCAGGGTTAATCGACTGTTTCGGTGTTGTACCACATTACTACATAATCCAATTCAGAAAAAACACAGGTTCTGGCCAACAAGTATGCGAGAAATGCGAAAGCAAAAGTATGATGATTGGAGTTATCAGACGTAACCCAGACCTAACCGTTGTTAACCTCTGAAATATTAATCGCAACGTGGTTTAATCGGCAGTTTCGGTGTGGTATCACATTACTACGTGATCCAAATCAGCAAAAGCCCGGGATCTGGCCAGGAAGTATGCGAAAAATGCGAAAGTATGAGCCAGATGATTGCTAATACCGGAACTAACGCAAATATAACCGGCGTTATCCTCTAAAATATTAATCGGAACCAGGTTTAATTGACAGTTTCGGTGTGGTACCACATTACTACGTAATCCTAACGGGAAAAAGCCCTGGCTCTGGCCATTGGAGTATGCGAAAAATACGAAAGTATGAGCTAGATGATGGCAAATACCAGACCTAACCCAGACATAACCGGCGTTATCCTCTAAAATATTAACCGCAACCGCGTTTAACTGACTGTTTCGGTGTGGTACAACATTACTATGTAATCCAAACCAGAACAAATCCAGGATCTAGACAACAAGTATGCGAAAAATGCGAAAGTATGAGTCAGATGATTGCAAATACCACACCTAACCCAGACATAACCGGCGTTATCCTCTAAAATATTAATCGGAACCAGGTTTAATTGACTTTTTCGGTGTGGTACCATATTAGTACGTAATCCAAACCAGAACAAATCCAGGATCTAGACAACAAGTATGCGAAAAATGCGAAAGTATGAGTCAGATGATTGCAAATACCAGACCTAACCCAGACATAACCGGCGTTATCCTCTAAAATATTAATCGGAACCAGGTTTAATTGACTGTTTCGGTGTGGTACCACATTACTATGTAATCCAAACCAGAAAAAACCCAGGATCTAGACAACAAGTATTCGAAAAATGCGAAAGTATGAGTCAGATGATTGCAAATACCAGACCTAACCCGGACATAACCGGTGATATCCTCTAAAATATTAATCGGAACCAGGTTTAATTGACCCCTTCAGTGTGGTACCACATTACTACGTGATCCAAATCAGCAAAAGCTCAGGAACTGGCCAACAAGTATGCGAAAATTGCGAAAGTATGAGCCAGATGATTGCTAATACCGGAACTAACGCAAATATAACCGGCGTTATCCTCTAAAATATTAATCGCAACAAGGTTTAATTGACTGTTTCGCTGTGGTACCACATTACTATGTGATAAAAACCAGAAAAAACCCAGTATCTGGCCAACAAGAATGCATAAAATGCGAAAGTATGAGGTAGATGATAGCAAATACCAGATATAACCCAGACATAACCGGCGTTATCCTCTAAAATATTAATCGCAACCAGGTTTAATTGACTGTTTCGGTGTGGTACCACATTACTACCTAACCCAAATCAGAAAAAAACCAAGGATCTGGCCAACAAGTATGCGAGAAATGCTAAAGCAAGAGGATGATGATTGCAATTATCAGACGTAACCCAGACCTAACCAGTGTTATCCTCTAAAATATTAATCGGAACCAGGTTTAATCGACTGTTTCGGTGTGGTGCCACAATACTACGTGATCCAAATCAGAAAAAGCCCAGGATCTGGCCATTCAAGTGTGCGAAAAATGAGAAAGTATGAGCCAGATGATTGCAAATACCAGACCTAACCCAGACATATCCGATGTTTCCCCCTAAAATATTGATCGAAACCAGCTTTAATTGGCTGTTCCAGTGTGGTACCACATTACTACCTGATCCAAATCAGCAAATGCCCAGGATCTGGCCAACAAGTATGCGAAAAATGCGAAGGTATGAGCTAGATGATGGCAAATACCAGACCTGACCCAGACATAACCACCGTTATCCTCTAAAATATTAATCGGAACCAGGATTAATTGACTGTTTCGGTGTGGTACCACGTTACTATGTAATCAAACCAGAAAAATCCCAAGGTCTGGCCTACAGGTATGCGAAAAATGCGAATGTATGAGCCAGATGATAACAAATTCCAGACCTAACCCAGACATAACCGGCGTTATACTGTAAAATATTAATCGGAACCAGGTTTAATTGACTGTTTCGGTGTGGTACCACATTACTACCTAGCCCAAATAAAAAAAAAACCAAGGATCTGGCCAACAAGTATGCAAGAAATGCGAAAGCAAGAGGATGATGATTGCAATCATCAGACGTAACCCAGACCTAACCGGTGATATCCTCTAAAATATTAATCGGAACCAGGTTTAATTGACTGTTTCGGTGTGGTGCCACATTACTACGTGATCCAAATCAACAGAAGCCCAGGTACTGGCCATTCAAGTATGCGAAAAATACGAAAGTATGAGCCAGATGATTGCTAATACCGGAACTAACGCAAATATAACCGGCGTTATACTCTAAAATATTAATCGGAACCAGGTTTAATTGACTGTTTCGGTGTGGTACCACATTACTACCTAGTCCAAATCAGAAAAAAACCAAGGATCTGACCAACAAGTATGCGAGAAATGCGAAAGCAAGAGGATGATGATTGCAATTGTCAGACGTAACCCAGACGTAACCGGTGATATCCTCTAAAATATTAATCGGAACCAGGTTTAATTGACCCCTTCAGTGTGGTACCACATTACAACGTGATCCAAATGAGCAAAAGCTCAGGATCTGGCCAACAAGTATGCGAAAAATGCGAAAGTATGAGCCAGATGATTGCTAATACCGGAACTAACGCAAACATAACCGGCGTTATCCTCTAAAATATTAATCGGAACCAGGGTTAATCGACTGTTTCGGTGTTGTACCACATTACTACATAATCCAATTCAGAAAAAACGCAGGTTCTGGGCAACAAGTATGCGAGAAATGCGAAAGCAAAAGGATGATGATTGCAATTATCAGACGTAACCCAGACCTAACCGGTGTTAACCTCTAAATTATTAATCGCAACGAGGTTTAATCGACTGTTTCGGTGTGGTATCACATTACTGCGTGATCCAAATCAACAAAAGCCCAGGATCTGGCCAACAAGTATTCGAAAAATGCGAAAGTATGAGTCAGATGATTGCAAATACCAGACCTAACCCGGACATAACCGGCGTTATCCTCTAAAATATTAATCGCAACCAGGTTTAATTGGCTGTTCCGGTGTGGTACAACATTACCATGTAATCCACTCCAGAAAAAACCCAGGATCTCAACAATAAGTATGCGAAAATTGCGAAAGTATGAGCCAGATTATTGCAAACACCAGTCCTAACCCAGACATAACCGCCGTTCTCCTCTAAAATACTTATCGTAACCAAGTTTAATTGACTGCTTCGGTGTGGTACCACATTACTACGTGATCCAAATCGGGAAAAGCCCAGGATCTGGCCAAGTATGCGAAAAGTGCGAAAGTATGAGCTAGACGATGGCAAATACCAGACCTAACCCAGACATAACCGGTGTTTCCCCTTAAAATATTGATCGAAACCAGCTTTAATTGACTGTTTCGGTTTAGTACCACATTACTACGCGATCCAAATCAGCAAGAGCCCAGGATCTGGCCATTCAAGTATGCGAAAAATGCGAAAGTATGAGCTAGATGATGGCAATTCCCAGACCTAACCCGGACATAACCGGTGATATCCTCTAAAATATTAACCGCAACCAGGTGTAATTGGCTGTTCCGGTGTGGTACCACATTACTATGTAATCCAAACCAGAAAAAACCCAGGATCTCAACAATAAGTATTCGAAAAATGCGAAAGTATGAGCTAGATGATGGCAAATACCAGACCTAACCCAGACATAACCGGCGTTATCCTCTATAATATTAATCGGAACCAGGTTTAATTGACTGTTTCGGTGTGGTGCCACATTACTACGTGATCCAAATCGGGAAAAGCCCAGGATCTGGCCAAGTATGCGAAAAGTGCGAAAGTATGAGCTAGACGATGGCAAATACCAGACCTAACCCAGACATAACCGCCGTTATCCTCTAAAATATAAATCGCAACCAGGTTTAATTGACTGTTTCGGTGTGGTGCCACATTACTACGTGATGCAAACTGGAAATAGCCCAGGTACTGGCCATTCAAGTATGCGAAAAATACGAAAGTATGAGACAGATGATTGCAAGCACCAGAACTAACCCCGACATAACCAGATTTATCCTCTAAAATATTAATCGTAACCAAGCTTAATTGACTCCTTCGGTGTTGTACCACGTTACTACGTGATCCAAACCAGAAAAAACCAAGGATCTGGCCAACAAGTATGCGAAGATTGCAAAACTATGAGTTAGATTATGGCAAATACCAGACCTAACCCAGACATAACCGGCGTTATCCTCCAAAATATTTATCGGAACCAGGTTTAATTGACCCCTTCAGTGTGGTAGCACATTACTACGTGATCCAAATCAGCATAAGCCCAGGATCTGGCCAACAAGTATGCGAAAAATGCGAATGTTTGAGCTAGATGATGGCAAATTCCAGACCTAACCCAATACATAACCGCCGTTATCCTCTAAAATATTAATCGCAACAAGGTTTAATTGACTGTTTCGCTGTGGTACCACATTACTGCGTGATCCAAATCAACAAAAGCCCAGGATCTGGCCAACAAGTAATCGAAAAATGCGAAAGTATGAGTCAGATGATTGCAAATACCAGACCTAACCCGGACATAACCGGCGTTATCCTCTAAGATATTAATCGCAACCAGGTTTAATTGGCTGTTCCGGTGTGGTACCACATTACTATGTAATCCAAACCACAAAAAACCCAGGATCTAGAAAACAAGTATGCGAAAAATGCGAAAGTATGTGTCAGATGATTGCAAATACCAGACCTAACCCAGACATAACCGGCGTTATCTTCCAAAATATTAATCGCAACCATATTTAAGAGACAGTTTCAGTGTAGTACCACATTACTACATGATCCAAATCGGGAAAAGCCCAGGATCTGGCCAACAAGTATGCGAAGATTGCAAAACTATGAGTTAGATTATGGCAAATTCCAGACCTAACCCAATACATAACCGCCGTTATCCTCTAAAATATTAATCGCAACAAGGTTTAATTGACTGTTTCGCTGTGGTACCACATTACTGCGTGATCCAAATCAACAAAAGCCCAGGATCTGGCCAACAAGTATTTGAAAAATGCGAAAGTACGAGTCAGATTATTGCAAACACCAGACCTAACCCAGACATAACCGGTGTTTCCTCTTAAAATATTGATCGAAACCAGCTTTAATTGACTGTTTCGGTTTAGTACCACATTACTACGCGATCCAAATCAGCAAGAGCCCAGGATCTGGCCATTCAAGTATGCGAAAAATGCGAAAGTATGAGCTAGATGATGGCAATTACCAGACCTAACCCAGACATAACCGGCGTTATCTTCTAAAATATAAATCGAAACCATGTTTAAGAGACAGTTTCAGTGTAGTACCACATTACTACGTGATCCAAATCAGGAAAAGCCCAGGATCTGGCCAACAAGTATGCGAAAAGTGCGAAAGTATGAGCTAGACGATGGCAAATACCAGACCTAACCCAGACATAACCGCCGTTATCCTCTAAAATATAAATCGCAACCAGGTTTAATTGGCTGTTTCGGTGTGGTGCCACATTACTACGCGAACCAAACTGGAAATAGCCCAGGTACTGGCCATTCAAGTATGCGAAAAATACGAAAGTATGAGACAGATGATTGCAAATACCAGACCTAACCCAGACATAACCGGCGTTATCCTCTAAAATATTAATCGGAACCAGGTTTAATTGACTGTTTCGGGGTGTGGTACCACATTACTATGTGATCCAAACCGGAGAAAACCCAGGATCTGGCCAACAAGAATGCATAAAATGCGAAAGTATGAGGTAGATGATGGCAAATACCAGACCTAACCCAGACATAACCGGTGTTTCCCCCTGAAATATTGATCGAAACCAGCATTAATTGACTGTTTCGGTTTGGTACCACATTACTACGTGATCCAAATCAGCAAGAGCCCAGGATCTGGCCATTCAAGTGTGCGAAAAATGCGAAAGTATGAGCCAGATGATTGCAAATACCAGAACTAACCCCGACATAACCAGGGTTATCCTCGAAAATATTAATCGGTACCGGTATAATTGACTGTTTCAGTGTGGTACCACATTACTACGTGACCCAAACCGGAAGAAACCCAGTATCTGGCCAACAAGTATGCGAAAAATGCGAATGTATGAGCCAGATGATTGCAAATACCAGAACTAACCCCGACATAACCGGAGTTTTCCTCTAAAATATTAATCGTGACCAAGTTTAATTGACTGCTTCGGTGTTGTACCACGTTACTACGTGATCCAAACCAGAAAAAACCAAGGATCTGGCCAACAAGTATGCGAAGATTGCAAAACTATGAGTCAGATGATTGCAAATACCATACGTAACACAGTCATAAACCGCCGTTATCCTCTAAAATATAAATTGCAACCAGGTTTAATTAACTGTTTCGGTGTGGTACCACGTTACTACGTGATCCAAACCAGAAAAAACCAAGGATCTGGCCAACAAGTATGCGAAGATTGGAAAACTATGAGTCAGATGATGGCAAATACCAGACCTAACCCAGACATAACCGGAGTTATCCTCCAAAATATTAATCGGAACCAGGTTTAATTGACCCCTTCAGTGTGGTAGCACATTACTACGTGATCCAAATCAGCATAAGCCCAGGATCTGGCCAACAAGTATGCGAAAAATGCGAATGTATGAGCGAGATGATGGCAAATACCAGAACTAACCCAGACATAACCGCCGTTATCCCCTAAAATATTAATCGCAACAAGGTTTAATTGACTATTTCGGTGTGGTACCACATTACTATTGAATCCAAACCAGAAAATACCCAGGATCTAGACAACAAATATGCGAAAACTGCGAAAGTATGAGTCAGATGATTGCAAACACCAGACCTAACCCAGATATAACCGGCGTTGTTCTCTAAAATATTAATCGGAACCAGGTTTAATTGACTGTTTCAGTGTGGTACCACATTACTACGTGATCCAATCCGGAAAAAACCCAGGATCTAGACAACAAATATGCGAAAACTGCGAAAGTATGAGTCAGATGATTGCAAACACCAGACCTAACCCAGACATAACCGCCGTTATCCTCTAAAATATAAACCGCAACCAGGTTTAATTGGCTGTTTCGGTGTGGTGCCACATTACTACGCGAACCAAATTGGAAATAGCCCAGGTACTGGCCATTCAAGTATGCGAAAAATACGAAAGTATGAGACAGATGATTGCAAATACCAGACCTAACCCAGACATAACCGGCGTTATCCTCTAAAATATTAATCGGAACCAGGTTTAATTGACTGTTTCGGGGTGTGGTACCACATTACTATGTGATCCAAACCAGAGAAAACCCAGGATCTGGCCAACAAGAATGCATAAAATGCGAAAGTATGAGGTAGATGATGGCAAATACCAGACCTAACCCAGACATAACCGGTGTTTCCCCCTGAAATATTGATCGAAACCAGCATTAATTGACTGTTTCGGTTTGGTACCACATTACTACGTGATCCAAATCAGCAAGAGCCCAGGATCTGGCCATTCAAGTGTGCGAAAAATGCGAAAGTATGAGCCAGATGATTGCAAATACCAGAACTAACCCCGACATAACCAGGGTTATCCTCGAAAATATTAATCGGTACCGGTATAATTGACTGTTCCAGTGTGGTACCACATTACTACGTGACCCAAACCGGAAAAAACCCAGTATCTGGCCAACAAGTATGCGAAAAATGCGAAAGTATGAGCCAGATGATTGCAAATACCAGAACTAACCCCGACATAACCGGAGTTATCCTCTAAAATATCAATCGTAACCAAGTTTAATTGACTGCTTCGGTGTTGTACCACGTTACTACGTGATCCAAACCAGAAAAAACCAAGGATCTGGCCAACAAGTATGCGAAGATTGCAAAACTATGAGTCAGATGATGGCAAATACCAGACCTAACCCAGACATAACCGGCGTTATCCTCCAAAATATTAATCGGAACCAGGTTTAATTGACCCCTTCAGTGTGGTAGCTCATTACCACGTGATCCAATCCGGAAAAAACCCAGGAACTAGACAACAAATATGCGAAAAATGCGAAAGTATGAGTCAGATGATTGCAAATACCAGACCTAACCCAGACATAACGGCGTTATCCTCTAAAATATTAATCGGAACCGGTATAATTGACTGCTTCAGTGTGGTACCACATTACTACGTGACCCAAACCGGAGAAAACCCAGTATCTGGCCAACAAGTATGCGAAAAATGCGAAAGTATGAGCCAGATGATTGCAAATACCAGAACTAACCCCGACATAACCGGAGTTATCCTCTAAAATATCAATCGTAACCAAGTTTAATTGACTGCTTCGGTGTTGTACCACGTTACTACGTGATCCAAACCAGAAAAAACCAAGGATCTGGCCAACAAGTATGCGAAGATTGCAAAACTATGAGTCAGATGATGGCAAATACCAGACCTAACCCAGACATAACCGGCGTTATCCTCCAAAATATTAATCGGAACCAGGTTTAATTGACCCCTTCAGTGTGGTAGCACATTACTACGTGATCCAATCCGGAAAAAACCCAGGAACTAGACAACAAATATGCGAAAAATACGAAAGTATGAGTCAGATGATTGCAAATACCAGACCTAACCCAGACATAACCGGCGTTATCCTCTAAAAAATTAATCGGAACCAAGTTTAATTGACAGTTTCGATGTGGTGCCACATTACTACGTGATCCAAACTAGAAAAAGCCCAGGTTCTGGCCATTCATGTATGCGAAAAATGCGACAGTATGAGCTGGATGATGGCAAATACCAGACCTATCCCAGACATAACGGCGTTATCCTCTAAAATATTAATCGGAACCGGTATAATTGACTGTTTCAGTGTGGTACCACATTACTACTTGACCCAAACCGGAAAAGACCCAGTATCTGGCCAACAAGTATGGGGAAAGTGCGAATGTATGAGCTAGATGATGGCAAATACCAGAACTACCCCAGACATGACCGCCGTTATCCTCTAAAATATTAATCGCAACAAGGTTTAATTGACTGTTTCGGTGTGGTACCACATTACTACGTGATCCAATCCGGAAAAAAACCCAGGATCTAGACAACAAATATGCGAAAAATGCGAAAGTATGAGTCAGATGATTGCAAATACCAGACCTAACCCAGACATAACCGGCGTTGTTCTCTAAAATATTAATCGGAACCAGGATTAATTGACTGTTTCAGTGTGGTACCACATTACTACGTGACCCAAACCGGAAAAAACCCAGTATCTGGCCAACAGGTATGCGAAAAGTGCGAAAGTATGAGCCAGATGATTGCAATTACCAGAACTAACCCCGACATAACCGGAGTTATCCTGTAAAATATCAATCGTAACCAAGTTTAATTGACTGCTTCGGTGTTGTACCACGTTACTACCTGATCCAAACCAGAAAAAACCAAGGATCTGGCCAACAAGTATGCGAAGATTGCAAAACTATGAGTCAGATGATGGCAAATACCAGACCTAACCCAGACATAACCGGCGTTATCCTCCAAAATATTTATCGGAACCAGGTTTAATTGACCCCTTCAGTGTGATAGCACATTACTACGTGATCCAATCCGGAAAAAACCCAGGAACTAGACAACAAATATGCGAAAAATGCGAAAGTATGAGTCAGATGATTGCAAATACCAGACATAACCCAGACATAACCGGCGTTATCCTCTAAAATATTAATCGGAACCAGGTTTAATTGACCCCTTCAGTGTGGTAGCACAATGCTACGTGATCCAAACCAGAAAAAACCCAGGATCTAGACAACAAATATGCGAAAACTGCGAAAGTATGAGTCAGATGATTACAATTACCAGGCCTAACCCAGACATAACCAGCGTTATCCTCTAAAATATTAATCGTAACCAGGTTTAATTGACAGTTTCGATGTGGTGCCACATTACTACGTGATCCAATCCGGAAAAAACCCAGGAACTAGACAACAAATATGCGAAAACTGCGAAAGTATGAGTCAGATGATTGCAAATACCAGACCTAACCCAGACATAACCGGCGTTATCCTCCAAAATATTAATCGGAACCAGGTTTAATTGACCCCTTCAGTGTGGTAGCACATTACTACGTGATCCAATCTGGAAAAAACCCAGGAACTAGACAACAAATATGCGAAAAATGCGAAAGTATGAGTCAGATGATTGCAAATACCAGACCTAACCCAGACATAACCGGCGTTATCCTCTAAAATATTAATCGGAACCAGGCTTAATTGACTGTTTCGGTGTGGTGCCACATTACTACGTGATCCAATCTACAAAAAGCCCAGGTTCTGGCCATTCATGTTTGCGAAAAATGCGAAAGTATGAGCTAGATGATGGCAAATACCAGACCCAACCCAGACATAACCGCCGTTATCCTCTAAAATATTAATCGCAACAAGGTTTAATTGACTGCTTCGGTGTGGTGCCACATTACTACGTGATCCAATCTACAAAAAGCCCAGGTTCTGGCCATTCATGTATGCGAAAAATGCGAAAGTATGAGCTAGATGATGGCAAATACCAGAACTAACCCAGACGTAACCGGCGTTATCCTGTAAAATATTAATTGGAACCAGGTTTTATTTACTACTTCGGTGTTGTACCACATTACTACGTGATCCATACCAGAAGAGACTCAGGAACTGGTCAACTAGTATACGAAAAATGCGAAAGTATGAGCCTGATGATTGCAAATACCAGAACTAACCCAAACATAACCGGCGTTATCCTCTAAACTATTAATCGGAACCTGGTTTAGTTGACTGTTGCGGTGTGATACCACATTACTACGTGATCGAAACCAGAAAAAACCCAGGATCTGGCCAACAAGTAAGCGAAAAATGCGAAAGTATGAGGCAGATGATTGCAAATACCATACGTAACACAGTCATAACCCGACGTTATCCTCTAAAATATAAATCGCAACCAGGTTTAATTGACTGTTTTTGGTGTGGTACCACGTTACTACGTGATCCAAACCAGAAAAAACCAAGGATCTGGCCAACAAGTATGCGAAGATTGCAAAACTATGAGTTAGATGATGGCAAATACCAGACCTAACCCAGACATAACCGGCGTTATCCTCTAAAATATTAATCGGAACCAGGTTTTATTTACTATTTCGGTGTGGTACCACATTACTACGTGATCCAAACCAGAAGAGACTCAGGAACTGGTCAACAAGTATACGAAAAATGCGAAAGTATGAGCCTGATGATTGCAAATACCAGAACTAACCCAGACATAACCGGCGTTATCCTCTAAACTATTAATCGGAACCAGGTTTAGTTGACTGTTGCGGTGTGGTACCACATTACTACGTGATCGAAACCAGAAAAAACCCAGGATCTGGCCAACAGGTAAGCGAAAAATGCGAAAGTATGAGGCAGATGATTGCAAATACCATACGTAACACAGTCATAAACCGCCGTTATCCTCTAAAATATAAGTCGCAACCAAGTTCAATTGACTGTTTCGGTGTGGTACCACATTACTACGTGATCCAAATCAGCATAAGCCCAGGATCTGGCCAGCAAGTTTGCGAAAAATGCGAATGTATGAGCTAGTTGATGGCAAATTCCAGACCTAACCCAGACATAACCGCCGTTATCCTCTAAAATATTAATCGCAACACGGTTTAATTGACTGTTTCGGTGTGGTACCACATTACTATGTAATCCAAACCAGAAAAAACCCAGGATCTAGACAACAAATATGCGAAAACTGCGAAAGTATGAGTCAGATAATTGCAAATACCAGACCTAACCCAGACATAACCGGCGTTATCCTCTAAAATATTAATCGCAACAAGGTTTAGTTGACTGTTTCGGTGTGGTACCACATTACTATGTAATCCAAACCAGAAAAAACCCAGGATCTAGACAACAAATATGCGAAAACTGCGAAAGTAAGAGTCAGATGATTGCAAATACCAGACCTAAGCCAGACATAACCGGCGTTATCCTCTAAAATATTAATCGGAACCAGACTTAATTGACTGTTTCGTGTGGTGCCACATTACTACGTGATCCAATCTAAAAAAAGCCCAGGTGCTGGCCATTCATGCATGCGAAAAATGCGAATGTATGAGCTGGATGATGGCAAATACCAGACCTAACCCAGACATAACGGCGTTATCCTCTAAAATATTAATCGGAACCGGTATAATTGACTGTTTCAGTGTGGTACCACATTACTACGTGATCCAAACCAGAAAGAACCCAGGATCTGGCCAGCAAGTATGCGAAAAATGCGAAAGTATGAGGCAGATGATTACAAGTACCAGACCTAACCCAGACATAACCGGCGTTGTTCTCTAAAATATTAATCGGAACCAGGTTTAATTCACTGTTTCAGTGTGGTACCACATTACTACGTGACCCAAACCGGAAAAAACCCAGGATCTAGACAACAAATATGCGAAAAATGCGAAAGTATGAGCTAGATGATGGCAAATACCAGAACTAACCCAGACATAACCAGCGTTATCCTCTAAAATATTAGTCGGAACCAGGTTTAATTGACTTTTTCGGTGTGGTACCACAATACTACGTGATCCAAACCAGAAAAAACCCAGGATCTGGCCAGGAAGTATGCGAAAAATGCGAAAGTATGAGGCAGATGATTACAAGTACCAGGCCTAACCCAGACATAACCTGCGTTAACCTCCTAAATATTAATCGTAACCAGGTTTAATTGACAGTTTCGATGTGGTGCCACATTACTACGTGATCCAAACTAGAAAAAGCCCAGGTTCTGGCCATTCATGTATGCGAAAAATACGAAAGTATGAGCTGGATGATGGCAAATACCAGACCTAACCCAGACATAACCGGCGTTATCCTCCAAAATATTAATCGGAACCAGGTTTAATTGACCCCTTCAGTGTGGTAGCACATTACTACGTGATCCAATCCGGAAAAAACCCAGGAACTAGAAAACAAATATGCGAAAAATGCGAAAGTATGAGTCAGATGATTGCATATACCTGACCTAACCCAGACATAACCGCCGTTATCCTCTAAAATATTAATCGGAACCAGGTTTAATTGACTGTTTCGGTGTGGTGCCACATTACTACGTGACCCAAACCGGAAAAAACCCAGGATCTAGACAACAAATATGCGAAAAATGCGAAAGTATGAGCTAGATGATGGCAAATACCAGAACTAACCCAGACATAACCGGCGTTGTTCTCTAAAATATTAATCGGAACCAGGTTTAATTGACTGTTTCAGTGTGGTACCACATTACTACGTGATCCAATCCGGAAAAAACCCAGGATCTAGACAACAAATATGCGAAAACTGCGAAAGTATGAGTCAGATGATTGCAAACACCAGACCTAACCCAGACATAACCGGCGTTGTTCTCTAAAATATTAATCGGAACCAGGTTTAATTGACTGTTTCAGTGTGGTACCACATTACTACGTGACCAAAACCGGAAAAAACCCAGGATCTAGACAACAAATATGCGAAAAATGCGAAAGTATGAGCTAGATGATGGCAAATACCAGAACTAACCCAGACATAACCGGCGTTGTTCTCTAAAATATTAATCGGAACCAGGCTTAATTGACTGTTTCAGTGTGGTACCACATTACTACGTGATCCAATCCGGAAAAAACCCAGGATCTGGCCAACAAGTATGCGAAAAATGCGAAAGTATGAGGCAGATGATTACAAGTACCAGGACTAACCCAGACATAACCTGCGTTATCCTCTAAAATATTAATCGTAACCAGGTTTAAATGACAGTCTCGATGTGGTGCCACATTACTACGTGATCCAAACTAAAAAAAGCCCAGGTTCTGGCCATTCATGTATGCGAAAAATGCGACAGTATGAGCTGGATGATGGCAAATACCAGACCTAACCCAGACATAACGGCGTTATCCTCTAAAATATTAATCGGAACCGGTATAATTGACTGCTTCAGTGTGGTACCACATTACTACGTGACCCAAACCGGAAAAAACCCAGTATCTGGCCAACAAGTATGCGAAAAATGCGAAAGTATGAGCCAGATGATTGCAAATACCAGAACTAACCCCGACATAACCGGAGTTATCCTCTAAAATATCAATCGTAACCAAGTTTAATTGACTGCTTCGGTGTTGTACCACGTTACTACGTGATCCAAACCAGAAAAAACCAAGGATCTGGCCAACAAGTATGCGAAGATTGCAAAACTATGAGTCAGATGATGGCAAATACCAGACCTAACCCAGACATAACCGGCGTTATCCTCCAAAATATTAATCGCAACAAGGTTTAATCGACTGTTTCGGTGTGGTACCACATTACTACGTGATCCAATCCAGAAAAAACCCAGGATCTAGACAACAAATATGCGAAAAATGCGAAAGTATGAGTCAGATGATTGCAAATACCAGACCTAACCCAGACATAACGGCGTTATCCTCTAAAATATTAATCGGAACCAGGCTTTATTGACTGCTTCGGTGTGGTGCCACATTACTACGTGATCCAGTCTAAAAAAAGCCCAGGTTCTGGCCATTCATGTATGCGAAAAATGCGAAAGTATGAGCTAGATGATGGCAAATACCAGAACTAACCCAGACATAACCGGCGTTATCCTCCAAAATATTAATCGGAACCAGGTTTAATTGACCCCTTCAGTGTGGTAGCACATTACTACGTGATCCAATCCGGAAAAAACCCAGGAACTAGACAACAAATATGCGAAAAATGCGAAAGTATGAGTCAGATGATTGCAAATACCAGACCTAACCCAGACATAACCGGCGTTATCCTCTAAAATATTAATCGGAACCAGGTTTAATTGACAGTTTCGATGTGGTGCCACATTACTACGTGATCCAAACTAGAAAAAGCCCAGGTTCTGGCCATTCATGTATGCGAAAAATGCGACAGTATGAGCTGGATGATGGCAAATACCAGACCTATCCCAGACATAACGGCGTTATCCTCTAAAATATTAATCGGAACCGGTATAATTGACTGTTTCAGTGTGGTACCACATTACTACGTGACCCAAACCGGAAAAGGCCAACAAGTTTGGGGAAAGTGCGAATGTATGAGCTAGATGATGGCAAATACCAGAACTACCCCAGACATAACCGCCGTTATCCTCTAAAATATTAATCGCAACAAGGTTTAATCGACTGTTTCGGTGTGGTACCACATTACTACGTGATCCAATCCGGAAAAAACCCAGGATCTAGACAACAAATATGCGAAAAATGCGAAAGTATGAGTCAGATGATTGCAAATACCAGACCTAACCCAGACATAACCGGCGTTGTTCTCTAAAATATTAATCGGAACCAGGATTAATTGACTGTTTCAGTGTGGTACCACATTACTACGTGACCAAAACCGGAAAAAACCCAGTATCTGGCCAACAAGTATGCGAAAAGTGCGAAAGTATGAGCCAGATGATTGCAATTACCAGAACTAACCCCGACATAACCGGAGTTATCCTGTAAAATATCAATCGTAACCAAGTTTAATTGACTGCTTCGGTGTTGTACCACGCTACTACCTGATCCAAACCAGAAAAAACCAAGGATCTGGCCAACAAGTATGCGAAGATTGCAAAACTATGAGTCAGATGATGGCAAATACCAGACCTAACCCAGACATAACCGGCGTTATCCTCCAAAATATTAATCGGAACCAGGTTTAATTGACCCCTTCAGTGTGGTAGCACATTACTACGTGATCCAATCCGGAAAAAACCCAGGAACTAGACAACAAATATGCGAAAAATGCGAAAGTGTGAGTCAGATGATTGCAAATACCAGACCTAACCCAGACATAACCGGCGTTATCGTCTAAAATATTAATCGGAACCAGGCTTTATTGACTGCTTCGGTGTGGTGCCACATTACTACGTGATCCAGTCTAAAAAAAGCCCAGGTTCTGGCCATTCATGTATGCGAAAAATGCGAAAGTATGAGCTAGATGATGGCAAATACCAGAACTAACCCAGACATAACCAGCGTTATCCTCTAAAATATTAATCGAAAACAGGTTTAATTGACTTTTTCGGTGTGGTACCACAATGCTACGTGATCCAAACCAGAAAAAACCCAGGATCTGGCCAACAAGTATGCGAAAAATGCGAAAGTATGAAGCAGATGATTACAATTACCAGGCCTAACCCAGACATAACCTGCGTTATCCTCTAAAATATTAATCGTAACCAGGTTTAATTGACAGTTTCGATGTGGTGCCACATTACTACGTGATCCAAATCAGCATAAGCCCAGGATCTGGCCAACAAGTATGCGAAAAATGCGAATGTATGAGCTAGATGATGGCAAATTCCAGACCCAACCCAGACATAACCGCCGTTATCCTCTAAAATATTAATCGCAACAAGGTTTAATTGACTGTTTCGGTGTGGTACCACATTGCTATGTAATCCAAACCAGAAAAAACCCAGGATCTAGACAACAAATATGCGAAAAGTGCGAAAGTATGAGTCAGATGATTGCAAATACCAGACCTAACCCAGACATAACCGGCGTTATCCTCCAAAATATTAATCGGAACCAGGTTTAATTGACCCCTTCAGTGTGGTAGCACATTACTACGTGATCCAATCTGGAAAAAACCCAGGAACTAGACAACAAATATGCGAAAAATGCGAAAGTATGAGTCAGATGATTGCAAATACCAGACCTAACCCAGACATAACCGGCGTTATCCTCTAAAATATTCATCGGAACCAGGCTTAATTGACTGTTTCGGTGTGGTGCCACATTACTACGTGATCGAAACCAGAAAAAACCCAGGATCTGGCCAACAGGTAAGCGAAAAATGCGAAAGTATGAGGCAGATGATTGCAAATACCATACGTAACACAGTCATAAACCGCCGTTATCCTCTAAAATATAAATCGCAACCAGGTTTAATTGACTGTTTTTGGTGTGGTACCACGTTACTACGTGATCCAAACCAGAAGAGACTCAGGAACTGGTCAACAAGTATACGAAAAATGCGAAAGTATGAGCCTGATGATTGCAAATACCAGAACTAACCCAGACATAACCGGCGTTATCCTCTAAACTATTAATCGGAACCAGGTTTAGTTGACTGTTGCGGTGTGGTACCACATTACTACGTGATCGAAACCAGAAAAAACCCAGGATCTGGCCAACAGGTAAGCGAAAAATGCGAAAGTATGAGGCAGATGATTGCAAATACCATACGTAACACAGTCATAAACCGCCGTTATCCTCTAAAATATAAATCGCAACCAGGTTTAATTGACTGTTTCGGTGTGGTACCACATTACTACGTGATCCAAATCAGCATAAGCCCAGGATCTGGCCAGCAAGTATGCGAAAAATGCGAATGTATGAGCTAGTTGATGGCAAATTCCAGACCTAACCCAGACATAACCGCCGTTATCCTCTAAAATATTAATCGCAACAAGGTTTAATTGACTGTTTCGGTGTGGTACCACATTACTATGTAATCCAATCCGGAAAAAACCCAGGAACTAGACAACAAATATGCGAAAAATGCGAAAGTATGAGTCAGATGATTGCAAATACCAGACCTAACCCAGACATAACCGGCGTTATCCTCTAAAATATTAATCGGAACCAGGTTTAATTGACAGTTTCGATGTGGTGCCACATTACTACGTGATCCAAACTAGAAAAAGCCCAGGTTCTGGCCATTCATGTATGCGAAAAATGCGACAGTATGAGCTGGATGATGGCAAATACCAGACCTATCCCAGACATAACGGCGTTATCCTCTAAAATATTAATCGGAACCGGTATAATTGACTGTTTCAGTGTGGTACCACATTACTACGTGACCCAAACCGGAAAAGGCCAACAAGTTTGGGGAAAGTGCGAATGTATGAGCTAGATGATGGCAAATACCAGAACTACCCCAGACATAACCGCCGTTATCCTCTAAAATATTAATCGCAACAAGGTTTAATCGACTGTTTCGGTGTGGTACCACATTACTACGTGATCCAATCCGGAAAAAACCCAGGATCTAGACAACAAATATGCGAAAAATGCGAAAGTATGAGTCAGATGATTGCAAATACCAGACCTAACCCAGACATAACCGGCGTTGTTCTCTAAAATATTAATCGGAACCAGGATTAATTGACTGTTTCAGTGTGGTACCACATTACTACGTGACCAAAACCGGAAAAAACCCAGTATCTGGCCAACAAGTATGCGAAAAGTGCGAAAGTATGAGCCAGATGATTGCAATTACCAGAACTAACCCCGACATAACCGGAGTTATCCTGTAAAATATCAATCGTAACCAAGTTTAATTGACTGCTTCGGTGTTGTACCACGCTACTACCTGATCCAAACCAGAAAAAACCAAGGATCTGGCCAACAAGTATGCGAAGATTGCAAAACTATGAGTCAGATGATGGCAAATACCAGACCTAACCCAGACATAACCGGCGTTATCCTCCAAAATATTAATCGGAACCAGGTTTAATTGACCCCTTCAGTGTGGTAGCACATTACTACGTGATCCAATCCGGAAAAAACCCAGGAACTAGACAACAAATATGCGAAAAATGCGAAAGTGTGAGTCAGATGATTGCAAATACCAGACCTAACCCAGACATAACCGGCGTTATCGTCTAAAATATTAATCGGAACCAGGCTTTATTGACTGCTTCGGTGTGGTGCCACATTACTACGTGATCCAGTCTAAAAAAAGCCCAGGTTCTGGCCATTCATGTATGCGAAAAATGCGAAAGTATGAGCTAGATGATGGCAAATACCAGAACTAACCCAGACATAACCAGCGTTATCCTCTAAAATATTAATCGAAAACAGGTTTAATTGACTTTTTCGGTGTGGTACCACAATGCTACGTGATCCAAACCAGAAAAAACCCAGGATCTGGCCAACAAGTATGCGAAAAATGCGAAAGTATGAAGCAGATGATTACAATTACCAGGCCTAACCCAGACATAACCTGCGTTATCCTCTAAAATATTAATCGTAACCAGGTTTAATTGACAGTTTCGATGTGGTGCCACATTACTACGTGATCCAAATCAGCATAAGCCCAGGATCTGGCCAACAAGTATGCGAAAAATGCGAATGTATGAGCTAGATGATGGCAAATTCCAGACCCAACCCAGACATAACCGCCGTTATCCTCTAAAATATTAATCGCAACAAGGTTTAATTGACTGTTTCGGTGTGGTACCACATTGCTATGTAATCCAAACCAGAAAAAACCCAGGATCTAGACAACAAATATGCGAAAAGTGCGAAAGTATGAGTCAGATGATTGCAAATACCAGACCTAACCCAGACATAACCGGCGTTATCCTCCAAAATATTAATCGGAACCAGGTTTAATTGACCCCTTCAGTGTGGTAGCACATTACTACGTGATCCAATCTGGAAAAAACCCAGGAACTAGACAACAAATATGCGAAAAATGCGAAAGTATGAGTCAGATGATTGCAAATACCAGACCTAACCCAGACATAACCGGCGTTATCCTCTAAAATATTCATCGGAACCAGGCTTAATTGACTGTTTCGGTGTGGTGCCACATTACTACGTGATCGAAACCAGAAAAAACCCAGGATCTGGCCAACAGGTAAGCGAAAAATGCGAAAGTATGAGGCAGATGATTGCAAATACCATACGTAACACAGTCATAAACCGCCGTTATCCTCTAAAATATAAATCGCAACCAGGTTTAATTGACTGTTTTTGGTGTGGTACCACGTTACTACGTGATCCAAACCAGAAGAGACTCAGGAACTGGTCAACAAGTATACGAAAAATGCGAAAGTATGAGCCTGATGATTGCAAATACCAGAACTAACCCAGACATAACCGGCGTTATCCTCTAAACTATTAATCGGAACCAGGTTTAGTTGACTGTTGCGGTGTGGTACCACATTACTACGTGATCGAAACCAGAAAAAACCCAGGATCTGGCCAACAGGTAAGCGAAAAATGCGAAAGTATGAGGCAGATGATTGCAAATACCATACGTAACACAGTCATAAACCGCCGTTATCCTCTAAAATATAAATCGCAACCAGGTTTAATTGACTGTTTCGGTGTGGTACCACATTACTACGTGATCCAAATCAGCATAAGCCCAGGATCTGGCCAGCAAGTATGCGAAAAATGCGAATGTATGAGCTAGTTGATGGCAAATTCCAGACCTAACCCAGACATAACCGCCGTTATCCTCTAAAATATTAATCGCAACAAGGTTTAATTGACTGTTTCGGTGTGGTACCACATTACTATGTAATCCAAACCAGAAAAAACCCAGGATCTAGACAACAAATATGCGAAAACTGCGAAAGTATGAGTCAGATAATTGCAAATACCAGACCTAACCCAGACATAACCGCCGTTATCCTCTAAAATATTAATCGCAACAAGGTTTAATTGACTGTTTCGGTGTGGTAACACAATACTACGTGATCCAATCCGGAAAAAACCCAGGATCTAGACAACAAATATGCGAAAAATGCGAAAGTATGAGTCAGATGATTGCAAATACCAGACCTAACCCAGACATAACCGGCGTTGTTCTCTAAAATATTAATCGGAACCAGGTTTAATTGACTGTTTCAGTGTGGTACCACATTACTACGTGACCCAAACCGGAAAAAACCCAGGATCTAGACAACAAATATGCGAAAAATGCGAAAGTATGAGCTAGATGATGGCAAATACCAGAACTAACCCAGACATAACCAGCGTTATCCTCTAAAATATTAATCGGAACCAGGTTTAATTGACTTTTTCGGTGTGGTACCACAATACTACGTGATCCAAACCAGAAAAAACCCAGGATCTGGCCAGCAAGTATGCGAAAAATGCGAAAGTATGAGGCAGATGATTACAAGTACCAGGCCTAACCCAGACATAACCTGCGTTATCCTCTAAAATATTAATCGTAACCAGGTTTAATTGACAGTTTCGATGTGGTGCCACATTACTACGTGATCCAAACTAGAAAAAGCCCAGGTTCTGGCCATTCATGTATGCAAAAAATGCGAAAGTATGAGCTGGATGATGGCAAATACCAGACCTAACCCAGACATAACCGGCGTTATCCTCCAAAATATTAATCGGAACCAGGTTTAATTGACCCCTTCAGTGTGGTAGCACATTACTACGTGATCCAATCCGGAAAAAACCCAGGAACTAGAAAACAAATATGCGAAAAATGCGAAAGTATGAGTCAGATGATTGCAAATACCTGACCTAACCCAGACATAACCGGGGTTATCCTCTAAAATATTAATCGGAACCAGGCTTAATTGACTGTTTCGGTGTGGTGCCACATTACTACGTGATCCAATCTGAACAAAACCCAGGTTCTGGCCATTCATGTATGCGAAAAATGCGAAAGTATGAGCTAGATGATGGCAAATACCAGAACTAACCCAGACATAACCAGCGTTATCCTCTAAAATATTAATCGGAACCAGGTTTAATTGACTTTTTCGGTGTGGTACCACAATACTACGTGATCCAAACCAGAAAAAACCCAGGATCTGGCCAACAAGTATGCGAAAAATGCGAAAGTATGAGGCAGATGATTACAAGTACCAGGCCTAACCCAGACATAACCTGCGTTATCCTCTAAAATATTAATCGTAACCAGGTTTAATTGACAGTTTTGATGTGGTGCCACATTACTACGTGATCCAAACTAGAAAGAGCCCAGGTTCTGGCCATTCATGTTTGCGAAAAATGCGAAAGTATGAGCTGGATGATGGCAAATACCAGACCTAACCCAGACATAACGGCGTTATCCTCTAAAATATTAATCGCAACAAGGTATAATTGACTGTTTCGGTGTGGTACCACATTACTATGTAATCCAAACCAGGAAAAACCTAGGATCTAGACATCAAATATGCGAAAACTGCGAAAGTATGAGTCAGATGATTGCAAACACCAGACCTAACCCAGACATAACCTGCGTTGTTCTCTAAAATATTAATCGGAACCAGGTTTAATTGACTGTTTCAGTGTGGTACCACATTACTACGTGATCCAATCCGGAAAAAACCCAGGATCTAGACAACAAATATGCGAAAAATGCGAAAGTATGGGTCAGATGATTGCAAACACCAGACCTAACCCAGACATAACCGGCGTTATCCTCTAAAATATTAATCGGAACCAGGCTTAATTGACTGTTTCGGTGTGGTGCCACATTACTACGTGATCCAATCTAAAAAAAGCCCAGGTTCTGGCCATTCATGTATGCGAAAAATGCGAAAGTATGAGCTGGATGATGGCAAATACCAGACCTAACCCAGTCATAACGACGTTATCCTCTAAAATATTAATCGCAACAAGGTATAATTGACTGTTTCGGTGTGGTACCACATTACTATGTAATCCAAACCAGGAAAAACCCAGGATCTAGACAACAAATATGCGAAAACTGCGAAAGTATGAGTCAGATGACTGCAAATACCAGACCTAACCCAGAAATAACCGGCGTTATCCTCTAAAATATTAATCGGAACCAGGCTTAATTGACTGTTTCGGTGTGGTGCCACATTACTACGTGATCCAATTTTAAAAAGGCCCAGGTTCTGGCCATTCATGTATGCGAAAAATGCGGAAGTATGAGCTAGATGATGGCATATACCAGAACTAACCCAGACATAACCAGCGTTATCCTCTAAAATATTAATCGGAACCAGGTTTAATTGACTTTTTCGGTGTGGTACCACAATACCACGTGATCCAAGCCAGAAAAAAACCCAGGATCTGGCCAACAAGTATGCGAAAAATGCGAAAGTATGAGGCAGATGATTACAAGTACCAGGCCTAACCCAGACATAACCTGCGTTATACTCTAAAATATTAATCGTAACCAGGTTTAATTGACAGTTTCGATGTGGTGCCACATTACTACGTGATCCAAACTAGAAAAAGCCCAGGTTCTGGCCATTCATGTATGCGAAAAATGCGAAAGTATGAGCTAGATGATGGCAAATACCAGAACTAACCCCGACATAACCGGAGTTATCCTCTAAAATATCAATCGTAACCAAGTTTAATTGACTGCTTCGGTGTTGTACCACGTTACTACGTGATCCAAACCAGAAAAAACCAAGGATCTGGCCAACAAGTATGCGAAGATTGCAAAACTATGAGTCAGATGATGGCAAATACCAGACCTAACCCAGACATAACCGGCGTTATCCTCCAAAATATTAATCGGAACCAGGTTTAATTGACCCCTTCAGTGTGGTAGCACATTACTACGTGATCCAATCCGGAAAAAACCCAGGAACTAGACAACAAATATGCGAAAAATGCGAAAGTATGAGTCAGATGATTGCAAATACCAGACCTAACCCAGACATAACCGGCGTTATCCTCTAAAAAATTAATCGGAACCAAGTTTAATTGACAGTTTCGATGTGGTGCCACATTACTACGTGATCCAAACTAGAAGAAGCCCAGGTTCTGGCCATTCAATTATGCGAAGAATGCGAAAGTATGAGTCACATGATGGCAAATACCGGAACTAACGCAAATATAACCGCCGTTATCCTCCAAAATATTACTCGGAACCAGGTTTAATTGACTGTGTTGGTGTGGTGCTACATTACTATGTGATCCAAACTAGAAAAAGCCCAGGTTCTGGCTATTCAAGTATGCGGATAATGCAAAAGTATGAGCTAGATTATGGCAATTACCAGACCTAACCCAGACATAACCGGCGTTATCCTCTAAAATATTAATCGGAACCAGGTTTAATTGACTGTTTCGGTGTGGCACCACATTACTACGTATTCCAAATCGGAAAAAACCGAGAATCTGGCAAACAAGTATCCGAGAAATGCGAAAACAAGAGGATGATGATTGCAATTATCAGACGTAACCCAGACCTAACCGGTGATATCCTCTAAAATGTTAATCGGAACCAGGTTTAATTGACTGTTTCGGTGTGGGGCCACATTACTACGTAATCCAAATCAGAAAAAACACAGGTTCTGACCAACAGGTATGCGAAAAAAGCGATGGTATGAGTCAGATGATTGCAAATACCAGACCTAACCCAGACATAACCGGCGTTATCCTCTAAAATATTAATCGCAACCAGGTTTAATTGGCTGTTCCGGTGTGGTACCACATTACTATGTAATCCAAACCAGAAAAAACCCAGGATCTCGACAATAAGTATGCGAAAATTGCGAAAGTATGAGCCAGATGATTGCAAATACCAGTCCTAACCCAGACATAACCGCCGTTCTCCTCTAAAATACTTATCGTAACCAAGTTTAATTGACAGCTTCGGTGTGGTACCACGTTACTACTTGATCCAAACCAGAAAAAACCCAGGATCTGGCCAACAAGTATGCGAAAAATGCGAAAGTATGAGGCAGATGATTACAAGTACCAGGACTAACCCAGACATAACCTGCGTTATCCTCTAAAATATTAATCGTAACCAGGTTTAAATGACAGTCTCGATGTGGTGCCACATTACTACGTGATCCAAACTAAAAAAAGCCCAGGTTCTGGCCATTCATGTATGCGAAAAATGCGACAGTATGAGCTGGATGATGGCAAATACCAGACCTAACCCAGACATAACGGCGTTATCCTCTAAAATATTAATCGGAACCGGTATAATTGACTGCTTCAGTGTGGTACCACATTACTACGTGACCCAAACCGGAAAAAACCCAGTATCTGGCCAACAAGTATGCGAAAAATGCGAAAGTATGAGCCAGATGATTGCAAATACCAGAACTAACCCCGACATAACCGGAGTTATCCTCTAATATATCAATCGTAACCAAGTTTAATTGACTGCTTCGGTGTTGTACCACGTTACTACGTGATCCAAACCAGAAAAAACCAAGGATCTGGCCAACAAGTATGCGAAGATTGCAAAACTATGAGTCAGATGATGGCAAATACCAGACCTAACCCAGACATAACCGGCGTTATCCTCCAAAATATTAATCGCAACAAGGTTTAATCGACTGTTTCGGTGTGGTACCACATTACTACGTGATCCAATCCGGAAAAAACCCAGGATCTAGACAACAAATATGCGAAAAATGCGAAAGTATGAGTCAGATGATTGCAAATACCAGACCTAACCCAGACATAACGGCGTTATCCTCTAAAATATTAATCGGAACCAGGCTTTATTGACTGCTTCGGTGTGGTGCCACATTACTACGTGATCCAGTCTAAAAAAAGCCCAGGTTCTGGCCATTCATGTATGCGAAAAATGCGAAAGTATGAGCTAGATGATGGCAAATACCAGAACTAACCCAGACATAACCGGCGTTATCCTCCAAAATATTAATCGGAACCAGGTTTAATTGACCCCTTCAGTGTGGTAGCACATTACTACGTGATCCAATCCGGAAAAAACCCAGGAACTAGACAACAAATATGCGAAAAATGCGAAAGTATGAGTCAGATGATTGCAAATACCAGACCTAACCCAGACATAACCGGCGTTATCCTCTAAAATATTAATCGGAACCAGGTTTAATTGACAGTTTCGATGTGGTGCCACATTACTACGTGATCCAAACTAGAAAAAGCCCAGGTTCTGGCCATTCATGTATGCGAAAAATGCGACAGTATGAGCTGGATGATGGCAAATACCAGACCTATCCCAGACATAACGGCGTTATCCTCTAAAATATTAATCGGAACCGGTATAATTGACTGTTTCAGTGTGGTACCACATTACTACGTGACCCAAACCGGAAAAGACCCAGTATCTGGCCAACAAGTTTGGGGAAAGTGCGAATGTATGAGCTAGATGATGGCAAATACCAGAACTACCCCAGACATAACCGTCGTTATCCTCTAAAATATTAATCGCAACAAGGTTTAATCGACTGTTTCGGTGTGGTACCACATTACTACGTGATCCAATCCGGAAAAAACCCAGGATCTAGACAACAAATATGCGAAAAATGCGAAAGTATGAGTCAGATGATTGCAAATACCAGACCTAACCCAGACATAACCGGCGTTGTTCTCTAAAATATTAATCGGAACCAGGATTAATTGACTGTTTCAGTGTGGTACCACATTACTACGTGACCAAAACCGGAAAAAACCCAGTATCTGGCCAACAAGTATGCGAAAAGTGCGAAAGTATGAGCCAGATGATTGCAATTACCGGAACTAACCCCGACATAACCGGAGTTATCCTGTAAAATATCAATCGTAACCAAGTTTAATTGACTGCTTCGGTGTTGTACCACGCTACTACCTGATCCAAACCAGAAAAAACCAAGGATCTGGCCAACAAGTATGCGAAGATTGCAAAACTATGAGTCAGATGATGGCAAATGCCGGACCTAACCCAGACATAACCGGCGTTATCCTCCAAAATATTAATCGGAACCAGGTTTAATTGACCCCTTCAGTGTGGTAGCACATTACTACGTGATCCAATCCGGAAAAAACCCAGGAACTAGACAACAAATATGCGAAAAATGCGAAAGTGTGAGTCAGATGATTGCAAATACCAGACCTAACCCAGACATAACCGGCGTTATCCTCTAAAATATTAATCGGAACCAGGCTTTATTGACTGCTTCGGTGTGGTGCCACATTACTACGTGATCCAGTCTAAAAAAAGCCCAGGTTCTGGCCATTCATGTATGCGAAAAATGCGAAAGTATGAGCTAGATGATGGCAAATACCAGAACTAACCCAGACATAACCAGCGTTATCCTCTAAAATATTAATCGAAAACAGGTTTAATTGACTTTTTCGGTGTGGTACCACAATGCTACGTGATCCAAACCAGAAAAAACCCAGGATCTGGCCAACAAGTATGCGAAAAATGCGAAAGTATGAAGCAGATCCCTCAGGGGCTGCCAGCCTTTCAGCTGCAGTACGGGCTTAACGAACCCGGGGTACCCGAGTCATACACACACCGTAAGCCTCCTGTTGGTCGTCACAACGACCCATTCACAATTCCCTATTGGTTTTGTGAATGGTACGTGACGGCAGGAGGAACGGGGGTCTTGGCTTAACCGCCTGGGCCACGAGTATGGCGACTCTATAAAATCGCCCTCCAATCCTAAGCTATGGTGCGCGGCGATGGGATGCATGGTTGGGGGAGAAGGCCCAATCCCAAGCGACCACCTCCGGGGAACCTGCCGAACCCCCGGAGTATTAGGCTTACCCGGGTAAGGCGGCTCTGCCCGGGTGGACCTTTATTTCCGACCATCTCGTGGGATTCTTATGGACACAGAAAATAAAATGGGGATGGGGCGGGTTTTGTCGGTTGGGGAGGACGGAGACGGGGTTGGGGTTAGGGTGGCGGCGCTCGCGCCCCACTCAGCGCCAGGTCCGGCTTCGTGGAGGGTGGAGGAGGACGACGAGACGGCGTCGGTCTCGTCCTTCTCCTCCAGCACGAGCCACATAGGCTCTAAGAGGAAGAGGACGGGGCAGGCCGTCGTCGAGGTGGGCGGGGCGATGAGCCCGTCGGTGAGGCTGAGTTGCCTCAGGGACGAGGTGACCGAGGAGATATCGGAGAGGATCTCCTCGTCCCTGAGGCGGGTGGAGAAAGTCGCCGCTGCCTGCGCCTTTAAGGGGCAGAAAAGCGGTGGCGCGGAGGCCCTGAAGGCCGCGGCGGCGGAAATGAGGGAGGCGGCGCGGGAGCTCAGAGGGCGGAACGCCCGTCTGCAGCTCCTGTTGGAGGAGGAGCGACAGGGGAGGAGGAGGGCAGAGGCGCTGTGGAACAGCGCGGCTCTCCCTCCCATCCTCCCTCCTCCTCCACCGCCGCGTCCCTCGGCGGAGGTAAATAAGCGGAGTGCGGCGGCAGTGGTGCGGGGCACCGCGGGCCCCTCCACCCGCACTCCGCCCGTGAAGAAGTCCCCGTCCTCCTCAGAAGACGATCTTCTGAGGAGGATTGGGGACATGATTGATGGCAAGCTGGCCGCCTTCCGGGTGGAGCTCCTCGCCGGAAGAGCGGTCAGCAGGAAGGCGGTGCCTCCCCGACCTGTTCCGGTACAGTCGGGGAAGGCAAAGAAGGGCGGAGTGAAGGCTCCGCCCAGCGTTGCGGCACCAGGGCCCCGGGTCGCGACCCCCAAGGGGGGTGGTGTACCCGTGGTCGCGGTGGTCGCGTCCTCCACGGCACCCTCCCAAGGGGGGGTGGCGTGGAGTGAGGTGGTGGGGCGGAAGGCGAAGCGGGCGGCGAGGAAGGCCTCGCAACCGCAGCCTCCGCCTCCGCCGCCGGCGGCCAAGGTAAAGGCCGCGAAGGTCGGGAAGGCACGACCAGGTCGTCCCCCAAAAACGGCAGCGGTGACGCTGACCGTTGCGCAGGGGGGCGACCTGACCCTCGCGGAGGCGATGCGGCTCGCCAGGGAGAATATCTCCCTGGAAGAGCTGGGCATCGCCTCCGTGAGGGCGAAGAGGGCCGTGACCGGGGGTCTCTTGCTGGAGATCCCCGGTGCAGAAGGCGGCGCGAAGGCGGATCGTCTCGCCCAGAGGCTCCGGGAGCAGCTGGGCGAGCGAGGTGTCCGGGTCGCCCGGCCCACGAAGCGCACGGAGATGCGCGTTTGTGGGCTGGACGACTCGGTCAGCGCACAGGATGTGTCCCGTGCCCTTGCGAGGGCGGGGGACTGTCCTGTGGAGGACCTGCGGATCGGAGAGATCCGCAGGTCGCCCTCCGGCCTCGGGTCGGTGTGGGCCCGGTGCCCCCTCTCCGCCGCCCGTAAGGTGGCGGAATCCGGGAGGGTGTTGGTGGGGTGGGTTTCGGCGCGAGTGGAAATCCTCGCGCCGCGCCCGCTCCAGTGTCACCGCTGCCTCGAATTGGGGCACGTGAGGCAGTGGTGCACCTCGCCGGTGGACCGCAGCGGTCAGTGTTACCGCTGCGGTGCCAAAGAGCACCGTGCGAGCCAGTGCTCGGCGGCCCCCCACTGCCCGCGGTGTGCGGACATGGGGAGGCCAGCCGATCACAGGGTGGGGAGCAAGAAGTGCTCCCCCCCCTCCCGGAAGGAGAGGAAGAGGCGGGCTGCACCGGCTCCGGTGCCGAGGGCGGTGGCATCGTCCTCCATGGAGGTGGACGGTGCTACGGGGACGGACGGCCGGGAGGAGGCTGGCGCGGCCATTAATTAATGCCGCCCTGCCTCCTCCTCCAGGCCAACCTCAACCACTGCCGCGCGGCACAGGACTTGATGTCCCAAGTCCTCGCGGAGTGGGGGTTGGCCTGGCGGTCGCCGCCGAGCCGTACCGCGTCCCTGATCACCCTCATTGGGTGGGCGACGCGGACGGCTTGGTGGCGACGGTATGGGGAGGGGGCGACGGGTCCCCACCGTTCTCCTTGTTGGAGCGCGGTCGGGGATTCGTCGCCGTGGACTGGGGGGGAGTCGCTGTGGTGGGGTGCTACATTTCGCCCCGTAGCGGTCACGCTGCGTTCGAGCTGTACTTGGCCGAGGTCGCGGCATGCGTGCAGCGCTACGCGGCCCGGCCGGTGCTGGTCCTGGGGGATTTTAATGCCAAGTCGGTGGCTTGGGGATCCCCCAGGACCTCCGTTCGCGGCGGGATCCTGGGCGATTGGGCGGCGGGGCTCGACCTCCGAGTATTGAACCGGGGGTCGGAGCACACATGCGTGCGGCGATATGGGGGGTCCATCGTGGATGTTGGATTCGCGACCCCCAACGCCGTGCGCATGGTGTCGGGTTGGCACGTGGTCGCGGGGGCAGAGACACTCTCCGATCACCGGTACATCCGGATGGAGGTCTCTGCCGCCGCGAGTGCATCCCGACACGGCCGCCTGCGTGGCACCCCACCACGCCGCTGGGCGCTTCGGCGCCTGGACAAGGACGCCCTGATGGCAGCTGCCCTCGCTGCAACTTGGCCGCAGGGAGCGGCCGAGTTGCCGAGCATAGAGGAGGAGGTCGCCCGGCTCGGAGCATTGGTCGCGGGTATTTGCGACGCGGCGATGCCTCGGGTCGGGCGGGCTTCTCCTCGCCGGGCGGTGTACTGGTGGTCGGACGCGATCGCGGAGTTGCGAGTCGCGACTGTCCGCGCCCGACGCCAGTACACCCGCGCGCGCCGTCGTCAACGTACAGGCGACGGCGTGGCGCGAGCGAGGGCAGCTGATGACCTGTATGGAGCATACCGCGTGGCGCGGGTTGCTCTGCAGGTCGCCATCACACGGGCCAAGACCCAGGCATGGAAGGAGCTCCTCCAGAGCCTTGATGACGATCCATGGGGGCGCCCATATAAGGTGGTGCTGAATAAGCTCCGCCCGTGGGCGCCCCCCGTCACCGAGGGTCTTGACCCCCGGCTGCTGGAGGACGTGGTCAATACACTCTTCCCAATTGGGGAGAGGGGACCGCGTCCTCCGGCGGCGGCGGCTGTCCCAGTGGAGTGGACGGCCGAGCTGGGGGTCACGCAGGAGGAGCTGGCAGCGGCCATCAGACGGCTCGGGGTTCGTAACACGGCCCCGGGTCCGGATGGTGTGCCCGGCCGGGTTTGGGTCTTGACCCAGGGCGTCCTTGGGGCCGACCTCAGGCGGTTGTTCGACCGCTGCCTGAGGGACGGGCGATTCCCCCCCAGTTGGAAGGTGGCGAGGATGGTCCTCCTCCGGAAGGAGGGTCGGCCCGCGGAGTCTCCCTCCGCATACCGGCCCATTTGTCTCCTCGACGAGGTGGGCAAGCTCTTCGAGCGTGTGATTGCTGCCCGCCTCGTCGAGCACCTGTCGCGGGGTGATCCCGGTCTGGCCGACTGCCAGTTCGGTTTCCGGGGGGGCCGATCGACTATCGACGCGATAGGTCGTGTGAGGGCCCTCTCGGAGGCGGCCGTCTCCCGGGGAGGGGTGGCATTGGCAATATCCTTGGATATTGCCAATGCCTTTAACACCCTCCCCTGGGAAGAGATGAGGGGGCTCGAATATCATCGAGTCCCCCCTTGTCTCAGGGCGGTCGTCGGGGATTATCTCCGCGGCAGGTGGATCGAGTATCCGGGCCGGGATGGTGATATGCGGAGGGAGGTGTACTGCGGTGTTCCGCAGGGGTCGGTCCTCGGGCCACTCCTGTGGAACATCGCGTACGACTCGGTGTTGCGGGCCGGCCTCCCCGACGGCGTCAGCACGGTGTGTTATGCGGATGACACACTGGTGCTGGCCGTCGGGGCGCACTGGGGGAGGGCCATGCGTCGCGCGGAGGAGGGGTCGCAACGCGTCGTCGACCGGATCAGGGGGATGGGGATGACGGTGGCGGTCCATAAGACCGAGGTGATTGCGTTTCATTCACCTCGGCAGGATCCGCCACCCCCTCTGATTCGGGTGGGTGGGGCTGACATCGAGGTGAAGCCCCAGATCAGGTATCTGGGGCTGATCCTCGATAGCCACTGGCGTTTCGAGAAGCATTTCCGCTGCCTGGTCCCCCGGTTGGAAAGGATGGTTGCGGCTCTGGGCCGTATCCTGCCCAACCTGGGGGGCCCGGCGGGCCGAGTTCGTCGCCTCTATGTGGCAATGGTCCAGTCGGTGGCCCTATACGGGGCCCCCGTCTGGGCGGACGACCTGGCTGCCTCCCGGCGCAGCATGACTATGCTGCGTCGGGTGCAGAGGCGCATGGCGCTCAGGGTCGTCCGCGGGTATCGGACCATGTCACATGAGGCGGCGACGGTTCTAGCGGGGATGCCGCCCATGGACCTGCTCGCGCGGTCGCACGCGGTGATGTACCGGCACCGCGTCGACCGTCGCGCGGGGGTGGGGGCGGTCCCGGGCGGGCAGGAACCTGCTTGGGGCGATTTGAAGCGCCAGGCCCGGCAGTCCGTGTTGCTCGCGTGGCAGGAGCGGCTGGCTCTGCCAACCGCGGGGCACCGGACTGTCGGGGCGGTTCGGCCACTCCTGAAGGAGTGGCTGGACAGAGGCCATGGCAGCCTCACCTACCGGATGGCACAGGTATTTTCCGGGCATGGCAGCTTCGGAAGATACCTGTGCCGGATAGGGAAGGAGCCGACGGCGCGTTGCTGCCACTGCGACGCTGAGCAGGACACGGCGGATCATACCCTCGAGGTATGCCCCGCGTGGGAGGGGGAGCGCCGTGTCCTGGTCGGCGTCGTCGGGCGGGATGTCTCGCTGCCGGGCGTGGTGCGCGCCATGCTCGGCAGCGAGGAGAAGTGGAGGGCCGTGGCCTCCTTCTGCGAGAACGTAATGTTGCAGAAGGAGGCCGCGGGGAGGGAGCGCGAGCTTCAGCGGCGCGCTGAAGCTCGCGCTCGTGCGGTGGCCCGAGGTCGTCGCCCGGTCGCGAGGCGTCGCGGGCGGCCGCCTCGGCGTGGCGGATGACCTAGGCTGGGAGGGGGGTCCTGAGGGGACCCTCCTCCCGCCAGGCGGCGCCGGGTCGGACCGGTTGGGGGTAGGAGTGCCTCCCCCTACCGGTCCGACGCAAGGGGAGGCACCCTCGGTGGTCTGGTGCGGCCATGAACGCCCGGCCGCCGAGGGGTGGAAAGGGGGTCGCGGGCGGTTGCGAGTTGGGGCTCGCAGCCGCCACTAAACGCGGCCCCGGGACGGATAGCGGCGGGATGGAGTGGCCCCGTCCCGCCGCTATGAGGCAGTGTGTCTACTGGGGGGACCGATTGTCCCGCCGGGGGATGGGCGCGAAAGCGCGGGCACGGGGAGGATACCGGAAGAATGCTTCGAGCGATTCCCGGTATCCTCCCAAAGCGTGCCGATGGGTCACCGTGGGGTTTTTAGTGGGTAGGTCCCGCGCCTGTCGTTGTACGGGCGCGGGGAATCCCGCACACCCCTCCCACCTCTCCCCAAGGAGGTGGGAGGGAGTCTTTCGAAGATTTTCCCCACGACAAAAAAAAAAAAAAAAAAAAAAAAAAAGTATGAAGCAGATGATTACAATTACCAGGCCTAACCCAGACATAACCTGCGTTATCCTCTAAAATATTAATCGTAACCAGGTTTAATTGACAGTTTCGATGTGGTGCCACATTACTACGTGATCCAAATCAGCATAAGCCCAGGATCTGGCCAACAAGTATGCGAAAAATGCGAATGTATGAGCTAGATGATGGCAAATTCCAGACCCAACCCAGACATAACCGCCGTTATCCTCTAAAATATTAATCGCAACAAGGTTTAATTGACTGTTTCGGTGTGGTACCACATTGCTATGTAATCCAAACCAGAAAAAACCCAGGATCTAGACAACAAATATGCGAAAAGTGCGAAAGTATGAGTCAGATGATTGCAAATACCAGACCTAACCCAGACATAACCGGCGTTATCCTCCAAAATATTAATCGGAACCAGGTTTAATTGACCCCTTCAGTGTGGTAGCACATTACTACGTGATCCAATCTGGAAAAAACCCAGGAACTAGACAACAAATATGCGAAAAATGCGAAAGTATGAGTCAGATGATTGCAAATACCAGACCTAACCCAGACATAACCGGCGTTATCCTCTAAAATATTCATCGGAACCAGGCTTAATTGACTGTTTCGGTGTGGTGCCACATTACTACGTGATCGAAACCAGAAAAAACCCAGGATCTGGCCAACAGGTAAGCGAAAAATGCGAAAGTATGAGGCAGATGATTGCAAATACCATACGTAACACAGTCATAAACCGCCGTTATCCTCTAAAATATAAATCGCAACCAGGTTTAATTGACTGTTTTTGGTGTGGTACCACGTTACTACGTGATCCAAACCAGAAAAAACCAAGGATCTGGCCAACAAGTATGCGAAGATTGCAAAACTATGAGCTAGATGATGGCAAATACCAGACCTAACCCAGACATAACCGGCGTTATCCTCTAAAATATTAATCGGAACCAGGTTTTATTTACTATTTCGGTGTGGTACCACATTACTACGTGATCCAAACCAGAAGAGACTCAGGAACTGGTCAACAAGTATACGAAAAATGTGAAAGTATGAGCCTGATGATTGCAAATACCAGAACTAACCCAGACATAACCGGCGTTATCCTCTAAACTATTAATCGGAACCAGGTTTAGTTGACTGTTGCGGTGTGGTACCACATTACTACGTGATCGAAACCAGAAAAAACCCAGGATCTGGCCAACAGGTAAGCGAAAAATGCGAAAGTATGAGGCAGATGATTGCAAATACCATACGTAACACAGTCATAAACCGCCGTTATCCTCTAAAATATAAATCGCAACCAGGTTTAATTGACTGTTTCGGTGTGGTACCACATTACTACGTGATCCAAATCAGCATAAGCCCAGGATCTGGCCAGCAAGTATGCGAAAAATGCGAATGTATGAGCTAGTTGATGGCAAATTCCAGACCTAACCCAGACATAACCGCCGTTATCCTCTAAAATATTAATCGCAACAAGGTTTAATTGACTGTTTCGGTGTGGTACCACATTACTATGTAATCCAAACCAGAAAAAACCCAGGATCTAGACAACAAATATGCGAAAACTGCGAAAGTATGAGTCAGATAATTGCAAATACCAGACCTAACCCAGACATAACCGGCGTTATCCTCTAAAATATTAATCGCAACAAGGTTTAATTGACTGTTTCGGTGTGGTACCACATTACTATGTAATCCAAACCAGAAAAAACCCAGGATCTAGACAACAAATATGCGAAAACTGCGAAAGTAAGAGTCAGATGATTGCAAATACCAGACCTAACCCTGACATAAACGGCGTTATCCTCTAAAATATTAATCGGAACCAGACTTAATTGACTGTTTCGTGTGGTGCCACATTACTACGTGATCCAATCTAAAAAAAGCCCAGGTGCTGGCCATTCATGTATGCGAAAAATGCGAAAGTATGAACTAGATGATGGCAAATACCAGGCCTAACCCAGACATAACCTGCGTTATCCTCTAAAATATTAATCGTAACCAGGTTCAATTGACTGTTTCAGTGTGGTACCACATTACTACGTGACCCAAACCGGAGAAGACCCAGTATCTGGCCAACAAGTATGCGAAAAATGCGAATGTATGAGCTAGATGATGGCAAATACCAGAACTAACCCAGACATAACCGGGGTTATCCTCTAAAATATTAATCGGAACCAGGCTTAATTGACTGTTTCGGTGTGGTGCCACATTACTACGTGATCCAATCTGAAAAAAACCCAGGTTCTGGCCATTCATGTATGCGAAAAATGCGAAAGTATGAGTCAGATGATTGCAAATACCTGACCTAACCCAGACATAACCGCCGTTATCCTCTAAAATATTAATCGCAACAAGGTTTAATTGACTGTTTCGGTGTGGTAACACAATACTACGTGATCCAATCCGGAAAAAACCCAGGATCTAGACAACAAATATGCGAAAAATGCGAAAGTATGAGTCAGATGATTGCAAATACCAGACCTAACCCAGACATAACCGGCGTTGTTCTCTAAAATATTAATCGGAACCAGGTTTAATTGACTGTTTCAGTGTGGTACCACATTACTACGTGACCCAAACCGGAAAAAACCCAGGATCTAGACAACAAATATGCGAAAAATGCGAAAGTATGAGCTAGATGATGGCAAATACCAGAACTAACCCAGACATAACCGGGGTTATCCTCTAAAATATTAATCGGAACCAGGCTTAATTGACTGTTTCGGTGTGGTGCCACATTACTACGTGATCCAATCTGAAAAAAACCCAGGTTCTGGCCATTCATGTATGCGAAAAATGCGAAAGTATGAGTCAGATGATTGCAAATACCTGACCTAACCCAGACATAACCGCCGTTATCCTCTAAAATATTAATCGCAACAAGGTTTAATTGACTGTTTCGGTGTGGTAACACAATACTACGTGATCCAATCCGGAAAAAACCCAGGATCTAGACAACAAATATGCGAAAAATGCGAAAGTATGAGTCAGATGATGGCAAATACCAGAACTAACCCAGACATAACCAGCGTTATCCTCTAAAATATTAATCGGAACCAGGTTTAATTGACTTTTTCGGTGTGGTACCACAATACTACGTGATCCAAACCAGAAAAAACCCAGGATCTGGCCAACAAGTATGCGAAAAATGCGAAAGTATGAGGCAGATGATTACAAGTACCAGGCCTAACCCAGACATAACCTGCGTTATCCTCTAAAATATTAATCGTAACCAGGTTTAATTGACAGTTTTGATGTGGTGCCACATTACTACGTGATCCAAACTAGAAAGAGCCCAGGTTCTGGCCATTCATGTTTGCGAAAAATGCGAAAGTATGAGCTGGATGATGGCAAATACCAGACCTAACCCAGACATAACGGCGTTATCCTCTAAAATATTAATCGCAACAAGGTATAATTGACTGTTTCGGTGTGGTACCACATTACTATGTAATCCAAACCAGGAAAAACCTAGGATCTAGACATCAAATATGCGAAAACTGCGAAAGTATGAGTCAGATGATTGCAAACACCAGACCTAACCCAGACATAACCTGCGTTGTTCTCTAAAATATTAATCGGAACCAGGTTTAATTGACTGTTTCAGTGTGGTACCACATTACCACGTGATCCAATCCGGAAAAAACCCAGGATCTAGACAACAAATATGCGAAAAATGCGAAAGTATGGGTCAGATGATTGCAAACACCAGACCTAACCCAGACATAACCGGCGTTATCCTCTAAAATATTAATCGGAACCAGGCTTAATTGACTGTTTCGGTGTGGTGCCACATTACTACGTGATCCAATCTAAAAAAAGCCCAGGTTCTGGCCATTCATGTATGCGAAAAATGCGAAAGTATGAGCTGGATGATGGCAAATACCAGACCTAACCCAGTCATAACGACGTTATCCTCTAAAATATTAATCGCAACAAGGTATAATTGACTGTTTCGGTGTGGTACCACATTACTATGTAATCCAAACCAGGAAAAACCCAGGATCTAGACAACAAATATGCGAAAACTGCGAAAGTATGAGTCAGATGACTGCAAATACCAGACCTAACCCAGAAATAACCGGCGTTATCCTCTAAAATATTAATCGGAACCAGGCTTAATTGACTGTTTCGGTGTGGTGCCACATTACTACGTGATCCAATTTTAAAAAGGCCCAGGTTCTGGCCATTCATGTATGCGAAAAATGCGGAAGTATGAGCTAGATGATGGCATATACCAGAACTAACCCAGACATAACCAGCGTTATCCTCTAAAATATTAATCGGAACCAGGTTTAATTGACTTTTTCGGTGTGGTACCACAATACCACGTGATCCAAGTCAGAAAAAAACCCAGGATCTGGCCAACAAGTATGCGAAAAATGCGAAAGTATGAGGCAGATGATTACAAGTACCAGGCCTAACCCAGACATAACCTGCGTTATACTCTAAAATATTAATCGTAACCAGGTTTAATTGACAGTTTCGATGTGGTGCCACATTACTACGTGATCCAAACTAGAAAAAGCCCAGGTTCTGGCCATTCATGTATGCGAAAAATGCGAAAGTATGAGCTAGATGATGGCAATTACCAGACCTAACCCAGACATAACCGGCGTTATCCTCTAGAATAATAATCGGAACCAGGTATAATTGTCTGTCTCAGTGTAGTACCACATTACTACGAGATCCAGATCAGAAAAAGCCCAGGATCTGGCCAACAAGTATTCGAAAAATGCGAAAGTATGGGCCAGATGATTGCAAATACTCGAATTGACCCAGACATAACCAGCGTTATCCTCTAAAATATTAATCGGAACCAGGTTTAATTGTCTGTTTGAGTGTGGTACCACATTAATACGTGATCCATTCCGGAAAAAGCCCAGGATCTGGCCAACAAGTATTCGAAAAATGCGAAAGTATGAGTCAGATGATTGCAAATACCAGACCTAACCCGGACATAACCGGCGTTATCCTCTAAAATATTAATCGCAACAAGGTTTAATTGACTGTTTCCGTGTGGTACCACATTACTATGTAATCCAAACGAGAACAAATCCAGGATCTAGACAACAAGTATGCGAAAAATGCGAAAGTATGAGTCAGATGATTGCAAATACCAGACCTAACCCTGACATAACCGGCGTTATCCTCTAAAATATTAATCGCAACCGCGTTTAATTGACTGTTTCGGTGTGGTACCACATTACTATGTAATCCAAACGAGAACAAATCCAGGATCTAGACAACAAGTATGCGAAAAATGCGAAAGTATGAGTCAGATGATTGCAAATACCAGACCTAACCCTGACATAACCGGCGTTATCCTCTAAAATATTAATCGGAACCAGGTTTAATTGCCTTTTTCGGTGTGGTACCATATTAGTATGTAATCCAAACCGGAAAAAACCCTGGATCTGGCCAAGAAGTATGCGAAAAATCCGAAAGTATGAGCCAGGCGATTGCAAATACTGGGACTAACCCAGACATAACCGGCGTTATCCTCCAAAATATTACTCGGAACCAGGTTTAATTGACTGTGTCGGTGTGGTGCTACATTACTACATGATCCAAACTAGAAGAAGCCCAGGTTCTGGCCATTCAATTATGCGAAGAATGCGAAAGTATGAGTCACATGATGGCAAATACCGGAACTAACGCAAATATAACCGCCGTTATCCTCCAAAATATTACTCGGAACCAGGTTTAATTGACTGTGTTGGTGTGGTGCTACATTACTATGTGATCCAAACTAGAAAAAGCCCAGGTTCTGGCTATTCAAGTATGCGGATAATGCAAAAGTATGAGCTAGATTATGGCAATTACCAGACCTAACCCAGACATAACCGGCGTTATCCTCTAAAATATTAATCGGAACCAGGTTTAATTGACTGTTTCGGTGTGGCACCACATTACTACGTATTCCAAATCGGAAAAAACCGAGAATCTGGCAAACAAGTATCCGAGAAATGCGAAAACAAGAGGATGATGATTGCAATTATCAGACGTAACCCAGACCTAACCGGTGATATCCTCTAAAATGTTAATCGGAACCAGGTTTAATTGACTGTTTCGGTGTGGGGCCACATTACTACGTAATCCAAATCAGAAAAAACACAGGTTCTGGCCAACAGGTATGCGAAAAAAGCGAAGGTATGAGTCAGATGATTGCAAATACCAGACCTAACCCAGACATAACCGGCGTTATCCTCTAAAATATTAATCGCAACCAGGTTTAATTGGCTGTTCCGGTGTGGTACCACATTACTATGTAATCCAAACCAGAAAAAACCCAGGATCTCGACAATAAGTATGCGAAAATTGCGAAAGTATGAGCCAGATGATTGCAAATACCAGTCCTAACCCAGACATAACCGCCGTTCTCCTCTAAAATACTTATCGTAACCAAGTTTAATTGACAGCTTCGGTGTGGTACCACGTTACTACTTGATCCAAACCAGAAAAAACCCAGGATCTGGCCAACAAGTATGCGAAGAATGCGAAAGTATGAGTCAGATGATGGCAAATACCAGACCTAACCCAGACATAACCGGCGTTATCCTCTAAAATATTAATCGGAACCAGGTATAATTGTCTGTCTCAGTGTAGTACCACATTACTACGAGATCCAGATCAGAAAAAGCCCAGGATCTGGCCAACAAGTATTCGAAAAATGCGAAAGTATTGGCCAGATGATAGCAAATACTCGAATTGACCCAGACATAACCAGCGTTATCCTCTAAAATATTAATCGGAACCAGGTTTAATTGACTGTTTGAGTGTGGTACCACATTAATACGTGATCCATTCCGGAAAAAGCCCAGGATCTGGCCAACAAGTATTCGAAAAATGCGAAAGTATGAGTCAGATGATTGCAAATACCAGACCTAACCCGGACATAACCGGCGTTATCCTCTAAAACATTAATCGCAACCAGGTTTAATTGGCTGTTCCGGTGTGGTACCACATTACTACGTAATCCCAATCAGAAAAAACCCAGGATCTGGCCAACAAGTATGCGAGAAATGCGATAGCAAGACGATGATGATTGCAATTATCAGGCGTAACCCAGACCTAACCGATGTTAACCTCTGAAATATTAATCGAAACGAGGTTTAATCGGCAGTTTCGGTGTGGTATCACATTACTACGTGATCCAAATCAGCAAAAGCCCGGGATCTGGCCAAGAAGTATGCGAAAAATGCGAAAGTATGAGCCAGGCGATTGCAAATTCTGGGACTAACCCAGACATAACCGGCGTTATCCTCTCTAATAATAATCGCAACAAGGTTTAATTGACTGTTTCCGTGTGGTACCACATTACTATGTAATCCAAACCAGAAAAAACCAAGGATCTGGGCAACAGGAATGCATAAAATGCGAAAGTATGAGGCAGATGATGGCAAATACCAGACCTAACCCAGACGTAACCGGCGTTATCCTCTAAAATATTAATCGCAACCGCGTTTAGTTGACTGTTTCGGTGTGGTACCACATTACTATGTAATCCAAACGAGAACAAATCCAGGATCTAGACAACAAGTATGCGAAAAATGCGAAAGTATGAGTCAGATGATTGCAAATACCAGACCTAACCCAGACATAACCGGCGTTATCCTCTAAAATATTAAGCGGAACCAGGTTTAATTGCCTTTTTCGGTGTGGTACCATATTAGTACGTAATCCAAACCGGAAAAAACCCTGGATCTGGCCAAGAAGTATGCGAAAAATCCGAAAGTATGAGCCAGGCGATTGCAAATACTGGGACCAACCCAGACATAACCGGCGTTATCCTCTATAATAATAATCGCAACAAGGTTTAATTGACTGTTTCCGTGTGGTACCACATTACTATGTAATCCAAACCACAAAAAACCCAGGATCTAGACAACAAATATGCGAAAACTGCGAAAGTATGAGTAAGATGATTGCAAACACCAGACCTAACCCAGACATAACCGGCGTTATCCTCCAAAATATTAATCGGAACCAGGTTTAATTGGCCCTTTCAGTGTGGTAGCACATTACTACGTGATCCAATCCGGAAAAAACCCATGAACTAGACAACAAATATGCTAAAAATGCGAAAGTATGAGTCAGATGATTGCAAATAACAGACCTAACCCAGACATAACCGGCGTTATCCTCTAAAATATTAATCGGAACCAGGCTTTATTTACTATTTCGGTGTGGTACCACATTACTACGTGATCCAAACCAGAAGAGACTCAGGAACTGGTCAACAAGTATACGAAAAATGCGAAAGTATGAGCCTGATGATTGCAAATACCAGACCTAACCCAGACATAACCGGTGTTATCCTCTAAAATATTAATCGTAACCAAGTTTAATTGACTGCTTCGGTGTTGTACCACGTTACTACGTGATCCAAACCAGAAAAAACCAAGGATCTGGCCAACAAGTATGCGAAGATTGCAAAACTATGAGTCAAATGATGGCAATTACCAGACCTAACCCACACATAACCATGCGTTATCCTCTAAAATATTAATCGTAACCAGGTATAATTGACAGTTTCGATGTGGTGCCACATTACTACGTGATCCAAATCAGAAAATGCCCAGGATCTGGCCATTCAAGTATGCGAAAAATGAGAAAGTATGAGCCAGATGATTGCAAATACGAGAACTAGCCCAGACATAACCGGTGTTATCCTCTAAAATATCAATCGCAAGGAGGTTTAATCGACTGTTTCGGTGTGGTACCACATTACTACCTAATCCAAATCAGAAAAAAACCAAGTACCTGGCCAACAAGTATGCGAGAAATGCGAAAGCAAGAGGATGATGATTGCAATTGTCAGACGTATCCCCGACATAACCGCCGTTATCCTCCAAAATATTACTCGGAACCAGGTTTAATTGACTATGTCGGTGTGGTGCTACATTACTACGTGATCCAAACTAGAAAAAGCCCAGGTTCCGGCTATTCAAGTATGCAAAAAATGCGAAAGTATGAGCTAGATTATGGCAATTACCAGACATAACCCAGACATAACCGGCGTTATCCTCTAAAATATTAATCGGAACCAGGTTTAATTGACTGTATGGGTGTGGTACCACATTATTACGTAATCCAAATCAGAAAAAACCAAGTACCTGGCCAACAAGTATGCGAGAAATGCGAAAGCAAGAGGATGATGATTGCAATTATCAGACGTAACCCAGACCTAACCGGTGATATCCTCTATAATGTTAATCGGAACCAGGTTTAATTGACTGTTTCGTTGTGGGGCCACAATACTACGTAATCCAAATCAGAAAAAACACAGGTTCTGGCCAACAGGTATGCGAAAAAAGCGAAAGTATGGGTCAGATGATTGCAAATACCAGACCTAACCCAGACATAACCGGCGTTTTCCTCTAAAATATTAATCGCAACCAGGTATAATTGGCTGTTCCGGTGTGGTACCACATTACTATGTAATCCAATCCAGAAAAAACCCAGGATCTCGACAATAAGTATGCAAAAATTGCGAAAGTATGAGCCAGATGATTGCATATACCAGACCTAACCCAGACATAACCGCCGTTCTCCTCCAAAATATTACTCGGAACCAAGTTTAATTGACTGCTTCGGTGTGGTACCACGTTACTACTTGATCCAAACCAGAAAAAACCCAGGATCTGTCCAACAAGTATGCGAAGAATGCGAAAGTATGAGTTAGATGATGGCAAATACCAGAACTAACCCAGACATAACCGGCGTTATTCTCTAAAATATTAATCGGAACCAGGTATAATTGTCTGTCTCAGCGTAGTACCACAATACTACGAGATCAAAATCAGAAAAACCCAGGATCTGGCCAACATGTTTGCGAAAAATGAGAGAGTATGAGCTAGATGATGGCAAATACCAGACCTAACCCAGACATAACCGGCGTTATCCTCTAAAATATTAATCGGAACCAGGTTTAATTGACTGTTTCGGTGTGGTGCCACATTACTACGTGATCCAAACTGGAAATAGCCCAGGTTCTGGCCATTCAAGTATGCGAAAAATGCGAAAGTATGAGACAGATGATTGCTAATACGAGACCTAAGCCAGACATAACCGGCGTTATCCTCTAAAATATTAATCGCAACCAGGTTTAATTGACAGTTTTGGTGTGGTGCCACATTACTACGTGATCCAAACTGGAAATAGCCCAGGTTCTGGCCAACAAGTATGCGAAGAATGCGAAAGTATGAGTCAGATGATGGCAAATACCAGACCTAACCCAGACAAAACAGGCGTTATCCTCTAAAATATTAATCGCAACCAGATTTAATTGACAGTTTCGGTGTGGTACCACATTACTACGTAATCCTAACGGGAAAAAGCCCAGGTTCTGGCCATTCGAGTATGCGAAAAATGCGAAAGTATGAGCTAGATGATGGCAAATACCAGACCTAACCCAGACATAACCGGCGTCATCCTCTAAAATATTAATCGGAACCAGGTTTAATTGACAGTTTCGGTGTGGTACCACATTACTACGTGATACAAATCAGCAAAAGCCCTGGATCTGGCCAACAAGTGTGGGAAAAATGTGAATCTATGGGCCAGATGATTGCAAATACTAGAACTAACCCAGGCATAACCGGCGTTATCCTCTAACATATTAATCGGAACCAGGTTTGATTGACTGTTTCGGTGTGGTACCACATTACTACGTAATCCAAATCAGCAAAAGCACAGGATCTGGCCAACAAGAATGCAAAAACGCGAAAGTATGAGGCAGATGATTGCAAATACCAGAACTAACACAAACCTAACCGGCGTTGTTCTCTAAAATATTAATCGGAACCAGGTTTAATTTACTGTTTCGGTGTGGCACCTCATTACTACGTATTACAAATCAGAAAAAACCGAGGATCTGGCCAACAAGTATGCGAGAAATGCAAAAGCAAGAGGATGATGATTGCAATTATCAGACGTAACCCAGACCTAACCGGTGATATCCTTTAAAATATTAATCACAACGAGGGTTAATCGACTGTTTCGGCGTGGAACCACACTACTACGTGATCCAAATCAACAAAAGCCCAGGATATGGCCAACAAGTATTCGAAAAATGCGAAAGTATGAGCTAGATGATGGCAAATACCAGACCTAACCCAGACATAACCGGCGTTATCCTCTAAAATATTAATCGCAACCAGGTTTAATTGACTGTTTCGGGGTTGTGCCACATTTCTACCTGATCCAAACTAGAAAAAGCCCAGGATCTCGACAATAAGTATGCGAAAATTGCGAAAGTATGAGCCAGATGAATGCAAATACCAGTCCTAACCCAGACATAACCGCCGTTCTCCTCTAAAATACTTATCGTAACCAAGTTTAATTGACTGCTTCAGTGTGGTACCACGTTACTACTTGATCCAAACCAGAAAAAACCCAGGATATGGCCACTCAGGCATGCGCAAAATGCGAAAGTATGAGCTAGATGATGGCAATTACCAGACCTAACCCAGACATAACCGGCGTTATCCTCTAAAATATTAATCGGTACCAGGTTTAATTGACTGTTTCAGTGTGGTACCACATTACTACGTGATCCAAATCAGCAAAAGCACAGGATCTGGCCAACAAGTATGCGAAAAATGCGAAAGAATGGGCTACATGATGGCAAATAGCAGACCTAACCCAGACATAACCGGCGTTATCCCCTAAAATATTAATCGGAGCCAGGTTTACTTGACTGTTTCGGTGTGGTACCACATTATTACGTAATCGAAATCAGAAAAAACCGAGGATCTGGCCAACAAGTATGCGAGAAATGCGAAAGCAAGGGGATGATTATTACAATTATCAGACGTAACCCAGACCTAACCGGTGATATCCTCTAAAATGTTAATCGGAACCAGGTTTAATTGACTGTTTCGGTGTGGGGCCACATTACTACGTAATCCAAATCAGAAAAAACACAGGTTCTGGCCAACAGGTATGCGAAAAAAGCGAAAGTATGAGTCAGATGATTGCAAATACCAGACCTAACCCAGACATAACCGGCGTTATCCTCTAAAATATTAATCGCAACCAGGTTTAATTGGCTGTTCCGGTGTGGTACCACATTACTATGTAATCCAAACCTTAAAAAACCCAGGATCTCGACAATAAGTATGCGAAAATTGCGAAACTATGAGCCAGATGAATGCAAATACCAGTCCTAACCCTGACATAACCGCCGTTCTCCTCTAAAATACTTATCGCAACCAAGTTTAATTGACTGCTTCGGTGTGGTACCACGTTACTACTTGATCCAAACCAGAAAAAACCCAGGATCTGGCCAACAAGTATGCGAAAAATGCGAAAGTATGAGCTAGATGATGGCAAATAGCAGACCTAACCCAGGCATAACTGGCGTTATCCTCTAAAATATTAATAGGTACCAGGTTTAATTGAGTGCTCCAGTCTGGTACCACATTGCTACGTGATCCAAATCAGCAAACGCCCAGGATCTGGCCAACAAGTATGCCAGAAATGCAAAAGCAAGAGGATGATGATTGCAATTATTAGACGTAACCCAGACCTAACCGGTGGTATCCTCCAAAATATTAATCGGAACCAGGTTTAATTGACTGTTTCGGTGTGGTGCCACATTACTACGTGATCCAAACTAGAAAAAGCCCAGGTTCTGGCCATTCAAGTATGCGAAAAATGCGAAAGTATGGGCCAGATGATTGCAAATACTCGAACTAACCCAGCCATAACCGGCGTTATCCTCTAAAATATTAATCGGAACCTGGTATAATTGTCTGTCTCAGTGTAGTACCACATTACTACGAGATCCAAATCAGAAAAAGCCCAGGATCTGGCCAACAAGTATGCGAGAAATGCGAAAGTATGAGCTAGATTATGGCAATTACCAGACCTAACCCAGACATAACCGGCGTTATCCTCTAAAATATTAATTGGTACCAGGTTTAATTGACTGCTTCAGTCTGGTACCACATTACTACGTGCTCTAAGTCAGCAATAGCCCAGGATCTGGCCAACATGTATGCGAAAGGGGCGGAACTATGAGGCAGATGATTGCAAACACCAGAGGCAACCCATACCTAACCGCTGTCATCCTCCAAAATATTGATCGAATACAGGTTGAATTGACCATTTCAGTGAGGCACCACATTAATACGTGATCCTAGCCAGAAAAATACCCAGGATCTGGCCATTCAAGTAAGCGAAAAATGCATGAGCTAGATGATGGCCAATACCAGACCTAACCCAGACATAACCGGCGTACTCCTCTAAAATATTAATCGGAACCACGTTTTATTGACTATTTCAGTGTGGTACCACATCAATACGTGATCATAACCAGGAAAGAACCCAGGATCTGGCCAACGAGTCTGCGAAAGTTGCGAAAGTATGAGCCAGATGATGGCAAATACCAGACCTAACCCAGACATAAGCGGCGTTATCCTCTAAAATATTAATAGGTACCAGGTTTAATTGACTGCTTCAGTGTGGTACCACATTACTACGTGATCCAAACCAGAAAGAGCCCAGGATCTGGCCATTCAAGCATGCGAAAAATGCGAAAGTATGAGCTAGATTATGGCAAATACCAGACCTAACCCAGACATAAGCGGCGTTATCCTCTAAAATATTAATCGCAACCTGGTTGAATTGACTGTTTCGGTGTGTTACCACATTACTACGAGATCCAAACCAGAAAAAACCCAGGACCTGGCCAACAAGTAAGCGGAAAATACGAAAGTATGAGGCTGATGATTGCAAATACCACACGCTACCCAGACAAAACCGGTGTTATCCTCTAAAATATTGATCGAATCAAGGTGGAATTGACTATTTCTGTGTGGCACCACATTAATACGTCATCCTAACATGAAAAAAACCCAGGATCTAGCCGACAAGAATGCGAAAAATGCGAAAGTATGAGGCAGATGATTGCAAATACCAGACGCAACCCAGACATAACCGGTGTTATCCTCTAAAATATTAATCGGAACCAGGTTCTATTGACTGTTTCAGTGTGGTGCCACATTACTACGTGATCCAAGCCAGAAAAAGCCCAGAATCTGGCCATTCAAGTATGCAGAAAATGCCAAAGTAAGAGCTAGATGATGTCAAATACCAGACCTAACCAAGACATATCCGTCGTTATCCTCTAAAATATTAATCGGAACCAGGTTTTATTTACTATTTCGGTGTGGTACCACATAACTACGTGATCCAAACCAGAAGAAACTCAGAAACTGGACAACAAGTATACGAAAAATGCGAAAGTATGAGCCTGATGATTGCAAATACCAGAACTAACCGAGACATAACCGGCGTTATCCTCAAAAATATTAATCGGAACCACGTTTTATTGACTATTTCAGTGTGGTACCACATCAATACGTGATCATAATCAGAAAAAAACCCAGGATCTGGCCAACGAGTCTGCGAAAGATGCGAAAGTATGAGCCAGATGATTTTAAATACCACAACTAATCGAGACATAACCGGCGTTATCCTCAAAAATATTAATCGGAACCAGGTTTAATTGACTGCTTCAGTGTGGTACCAGATTACTACGTGATCCGAATCGGAAAATGCCCAGGAGCTGGCCTACCGGAATGCGAAAGATGCGAAAGTATGAGGCAGATGAGTGCAAATACCAGACGCAACCCAGACCTAACCGGTGTCGTCCTCTAAAATATTGATCGAATCCAGGTGGAATTGACTATTTCTGTGTGGCACCACGTTAATACGTTATCCAAATAAGAAAAAGGCCAGGATCTGTCCAACAAGTATGCGGATAATGCGAAAGTATGAGGCAGATGATTGCAAATACCGGACGCAACCCAGATATAACAGGTGTTAACCTCTAAAATATTGATCGAACCCACGTTCAATTGACTATCTCTGTGTGGCACCACATTAATACGTGATCCTAGCCAGAAAAAAACAGAGGATCTGGTCGACAAGAATGCTAAAAATGCGAAAGTATGAGGCAGATGACTGCATATACTAGAACTAACCCAGACATAACCGGCGTTATCCTCGAAAATATAAATCGGAACTAGGTGTAATTGACTGCTTCAGTGTGGTACCACATTACTACGTGATACGAATCAGAAAATGCCCAGGAGCTGGCCTACAGGAATCCGAAAGATGCGAAAGTATGAGGCAGATGATTGCAAATACCAGACGCAACCCAGACATAACCGGTGTTATCCTCTAAAATATTGATCTAATACAGGATGAATTGACTATTTCAGTGTGGTACGACATTAGTACGTGATCCAAATCCGAAAAAACCCAGGATCTGGCCATTCAAGTAAGCGAAAAATGCGAATGTATGAGCTAGATGATGGCAAATACCAGACCTAACCCAGACATAACCGGCGTACTCCTCTAAAATATTAATCGGAACCACGTTTTATTGACTATTTCAGTGTGGTACCACATCAATACGTGATCATAACCAGAAAAAAACCCAGGATGTGGCCAACGAGTATCCGAAAGTTGCGAAAGTATGAGCCAGATGATGGCAAATACCAGACGCAACACAGTCATAAACCGGTGTTATCCTCTAAAATATTGATCGAATCCAGGTGGAATTGACTATTTCTGTGTGGCACCACATTAATACGCGATCCTAACAAGATAACAACGCAGTATCTGGCCGACAAGTATGCGAAAAATGCGAAAGTATGAGCTAGATGATTGCAAATACCGGACGCAACCCAGATATAACAGGTGTTAACCTCTAAAATATTGATCGAACCCACGTTCAATTGACTATCTCTGTGTGGCACCACAATAAAACGTGATCCTAGCCAGAAAAAAACAGAGGATCTGGTCGACAAGAATGCTAAAAATGCGAAAGTATGAGGCAGATGACTGCATATACCAGACTTAACTCAGACATAACCGGCGTTATCCTCTAAAATATTAATCGGAACCAGGTTTAATTGACTGCTGCATTGTGGTACCACATTACTACGTGATCCGAATCAGAAAATACCCAGAAGCTGGCCTACAGGAATGCGAAAGATGCGAAAGTATGAGGCAGATGATTCCAAATACCAGACGTAACCCAGACATAACCGGTGTTATCCTCTAGAATATTGATCGAATCCAGGTGGAATTGACTATTTCTGTGTGGCACCACGTTAATACGTTATCCAAATAAGAAAAAGACCAGGATCTGTCCAACATGTATGCGGATAATGCGAAAGTATGAGGAAGATGATTGCAAATACCAGACGCAACCCAGACATAACCGGTGTTAACCTGTAAAATATTGATGGAATCCAGGTGGAATTGGCTATTTCTGTGTGGCACCACATTAATACGTGATCCTAACAAGAAAAAAACCCAGGATCTAGCCGACAAGAATGCGAAAAATGCGAAAGTATGAGGCAGATGATTGCAAATACCAGACGCAACCCAGACATAACCGGTGTTATCCTCTAAAATATTGATCGAAACTACGTTGAATTGACTATCTCTGTGTGGCACCACATTAGTACGTTATCCTAACAAGAAAACAACCCAGGATCTGTCCAACAAGTATGCGGATAATGCGAAAGTAAGAGCCAGATGATTGCAAATACCAGACGTAACCCAGACATAACCGGCGTTATCCTCTAAAATATTGATGGAATCCAGGTGGAATTGGCTATTTCTGTGTGGCACCACATTAATACGTGATCCTAACAAGAAAAAAACCCAGGATCTAGCCGACAAGAATGCGAAAAATGCGAAAGTATGAGGCAGATGATTGCAAATACCAGACACAACCCAGACATAACCGGTGTTATCCTCTAAAATATTAATCGGAACCAGGTTCTATTGACTATTTCAGTGTGGTACCACATTACTACGTGATCCAGAACAGAAAAAGCCCAGGATCTGGCTATTCAAGTATGCGAAAAATGCGAAAGTATGAGGTAGATGATTGCAAATACCAGACGTAACCCAGTCGCAAGCGGCGTTATCCTCTAAACTATTAATCGGAACCAGGTTTAATTGACTGTTGCGGTGTGGTACCACATTACTACGTGATGCAAATCAGAAAAAACCCAGGATGTGGCCAACAAGTATGCGGATAATGCGAAAGTATGTGGCAGATTGTTTAAATATCGCGTTAATTGACGGATTTGAGAACCGTTTATAAATATATTAAATATTCAAGTTAACGTGAATTATAACTGAGAACCATAAATTCCTCGTACGGTATTGTTTTTCGTGTACGCGACATTCCAGAGACTCTCTGATGCGTAGTTCGGTACACGGAACGATACAGGTTAGAAATACCATACGCGAGTGTTGGTTGCTCTCAGTCACGTGATCGACCCAATATATTTACTTGGGATCGATCGTCGAAGATCCATAAACAGAGAGGGTAGAGGAATATTGAAATTAAGAAGAGATAGACATTGAAGAGCAGGGATAGCGCCGCGAGGTGGTGATTACCCCTCTCGTTGCCGCGACTGCGGATGTCTGTTCGCTTCTTAGCTTCAAAGACTCGATAGCGAGTCCGCGCAGCGAGCAAATCGACAAACGATTCCGCTCCGCGACGAAACCAAATCTCCGAATATAGGTTCTGAGAACACTCGAACCTTTCGTTGAGAATTTTAAATTGTTGCTCAAAATTAACTAAATCGGTGAGGCGTTTTATCAGCCCCGATTATTGACTGTACAATCTCGCCGAATAGCACGTGACGCTCGAGTTACGTGGTCGTGTGAGGGAATTGAAAAACTTCGGTTCCCGCTTGGCGAGATTATTAACAATAAGACTGTGGGTTTTCGTCCAACTTTCATGTGACGTTTGTGCTACGCGGTCATGAAAGGGGAATCGAGATAAGAATCGTTTCCCGTGTGTCGAAACTCCAGTCTCAGCAAGGGCTACGGCCCGATCAGTACTGACGACTCCACGGACTGCTGCATTTGACGCGGTCGTGCGAGGCTGGCATTATCACGGACTGCTGCATTTGACGCGGTCGTGAGGCTGACTTTCCAACGTCTCGCTGCAACCAGCGGTCGTCGGAAGTGCAGTTTCGGCCAGTGGCTACGGCCAACTCAATACTGATTTCTCCACGGACTGCTGCATTTGACGCGGTCGTGTGTGGCTGATTAATCTTCACGTGACGTTTGAGTTTCGCGGTCGTGTAAGAATTTGTCGTACGGACTGCTGCATTTGACGCGGTCGTGCGACAAGTTGAATTGTCCGCACGGTTTTGTATATCACCCCTAGGGTGGTCTCTGACCGATACCCTACGTGGGCTCACCGTTTCTCAGGTCGGGGCTAAGAAATTCCGGACTTCATAGCTCAACCTGCTCGAGCAACGCTCCTTGACCGCCAGTGAGTACGTACCCTGTGCGTAGAGCAACGCATAATGAGCACCGTGGTGTATGCTTCTTTAAACGTAAGACGCTACGTGCGCCGCTAAGGGCTACACCACACCGCGTCTTGTACGCAGGGAACGGTGAGAAACTGCGGTTTGGCCAGCATTTGGAGCTTTACGACCTCCACCTGTTGTCCTTTCCTGCGGCATTCAACGATCGCTAAAAAGCGGAGAATTTAGAAATTAGATCTCTTCTTCCACACAGCGATCGAACGGTTCTCGATTTGTGAGAACGTTCATATATACAGTCCACTTATACAAATCTCAGTTTGTCGAGACGTGTCTGTAATCTCCGCTCTTGAGTACGAACGGCACAGACAGGAGCGTGCGAGATAGAGCGAGACAGGCGACGCGACAAGCGTTAATAGGTATTTAAATCCAGCCTTGTCTTTCCTTGTTACAGAACAACACATCGCGAACTTGGCCAGAAGCAGCCGGCCCAGGTTTTCTTCCCCCAGACGTCGGACCGACGTCTAGGCGGCTTTTTTTCCTTTTTCTTTTTTTTCTTTTTTTGCTTAAAAATAAACGTTAATTTCATTGAGCAAAAATCAGGTGCATCAATTTATTCAAACTTTTTCCCAGTGTCCTTTCCCTCGTAATCCGGACCACGTCAGACTAAAATAACCCCCCTTAGGGCGGCTAAGGTCTTTAAACACAGATGATTGCAAATACCAGACGTAACCCAGACATAACCGGCGTTATCCTCTAAAATATTAATCGGAACCAGGTTTAATTTACTATTTCGGTGTGGTACCACATTACTACGTGATCCAAACCAGAAGAGACTCAGGAACTGGTCAACAAGTATACGAAAAATGCGAAAGTATGAGCCTGATGATTGCAAATACCAGAATTAACCCAGACATAACCGGCGTTATCCTCTAAACTATTAATCGGAACCAGGTTTAATTGACTGTATCGGTGTGGTACCACATTATTACGTAATCCAAATCAGAAAAAACCAAGTACCTGGCCAACAAGTATGCGAGAAATGCGAAAGCAAGAGGATGATGATTGCAATTATCAGACGTAACCCAGACCTAACCGGTGATATCCTCTAAAATGTTAATCGGAACCAGGTTTAATTGACTCTTTCGGTGTGGGGCCACATTACTACGTAATGCAAATCAGAAAAAACACAGGTTCTGGCCAACAGGTATGCGAAATAAGCGAAAGTATGAGTCAGATGATTGCAAATACCAGACCTAACCCAGACATAACCGGCGTTATCCTCTAAAATATTAATCGCAACCAGGTTTAATCGGCTGTTCCGGTGTGGTACCACATTACTATGTAATCCAAACCAGAAAAAACCCAGGATCTCGACAATAAGTATGCGAAAATTGCGAAAGTATGAGCCAGATGATTGCAAATACCAGACCTAACCCAGACATAACCGCCGTTCTCCTCTAAAATACTTATCGTAACCAAGTTTAATTGACTGCTTCGGTGTGGTACCACGTTACTACTTGATCCAAACCAGAAAAAACCCAGGATCTGGCCAACAAGTATGCGAAGAATGCGAAAGTATGAGTCAGATGATGGCAAATACCAGACCTTACCCAGACATAACCGGCGTTATCCTCTAAAATATTAATCGGAACGAGGTATAATTGTCTGTTTCAGCGTAGTACCACATTACTACGAGATCAAAATCAGAAAAACCCAGGATCTGGCCAACATGTTTGCGAAAAATGCGAAAGTATGAGCTAGATGATGGCAAATACCAGACCTAACCCAGACATAACCGGCGTTATCCTCTAAAATATTAATCGGAACCAGGTTTAATTGACTGTTTCGGTGTGGTGCCACATTACTACGTGATCCAAACTGGAAATAGCCCAGGTTCTGGCCATTCAAGTATGCGAAAAATGCGAAAGTATGGGCCAGATGATTGCAAATACTAGAACTAACCCAGACATAACCGGCGTTATCATCTAAAATACTTATCGTAACCAAGTTTAATTGACTGCTTCGGTGTGGTACCACGTTACTACTTGATCCAAACCAGAAAAAACCCAGGATCTGGCCAACAAGTATGCGAAGAATGCGAAAGTATGAGTCAGATGATGGCAAATACCAGACCTAACCCAGACATAACGGGCGTTATCCTCTAAAATATTAATCGGAACCAGGTTTAATTGACTGTTTCGGTGTGGTGCCACATTACTACGTGATCCAAACTGGAAATAGCCCAGGTTCTGGCCATTCAAGTATGCGAAAAATGCGAAAGTATGGGCCAGATGATTGCAAATACTAGAACTAACCCAGACATAACCGGCGTTATCATCTAAATTATTAATCGGAACCAGGTATAGTTGTCTGTCTCAGTGTAGTACCACATTACTAAGAGATCCAAACAAGAAAAAACCCAGGATCTGGCCAAGAAGTATGCGAAAAATGCGAAAGTATGATTCAGATGATTGCAAATACCAGACCTAACCCAGACATAACCGGCGTTATCCTCTAAAATATTAATCGGAACCAGGTTTAATTGACTGTTTCGGTGTGGTGCCACATTACTACGTGATCCAAACTGGAAATAGCCCAGGTTCTGGCCATTCAAGTATGCGAAAAATGCGAAAGTATGGGCCAGATGATTGCAAATACTAGAACTAACCCAGACATAACCGGCGTTATCATCTAAATTATTAATCGGAACCAGGTATAGTTGTCTGTCTCAGTGTAGTACCACATTACTAAGAGATCCAAACAAGAAAAAACCCAGGATCTGGCCAAGAAGTATGCGAAAAATGCGAAAGTATGATTCAGATGATTGCAAATACCAGACCTAACCCAGACATAACGGGCGTTATCCTCTAAAATATTAATCGGAACCAGGTTTAATTGACTGTTTCGGTGTGGCGCCACATTACTACGTATTCCAAATCAGAAAAAACCGAGAATCTGGCCAACAAGTATGCGAGAAATGCAAAAGCAAGAGGATGATGATTGCAATTATTAGACATAACCCAGACCTAACCGGTGATATCCTCTAAAATATTAATCGGAACCAGGTTTGATTGACTGTTTCGGTGTGGTGCCACATTACTACGTGATCCAAACTAGAAAAAGCCCAGGTTCTGGCCATTCAAGTATGCGAAAAATACGAAAGTATGAGCTAGATGATGGCAAATACCAGACCTTACCCAGACATAACCGGCGTTATCCTCTAAAATATTAATCGGAACCAGGTTTAATTGACTGTTTCGGCGTGGCACCACATTACTACGTAATCCAAATCAGAAAAAACCAAGGATCTGGCCAACAAGTATGCGAGAAATGCGAAAGTATGAGCTAGATTATGGCAATTACCAGACCTAACCCAGACATAACCGGCGTTATCCTCTAAAATATTAATAGGTACCAGGTTTAATTGCCTGCTTCAGTGTGGTACCACATTACTACGTGATCCAAGTCAGCAAAAGCACAAGGGTCTGGCCAACAAGTATGCGAAAAATGCGAAAGTATGAGCTAGATGATAGCAAATAGCAGACCTATCCCAGACATAACTGGCGTTATCCCCTAAAATATTAATCGCAACCAGGTTTACTTGAATGTTCCGGTGTGGTACCACATTACTACGTGATCCAAACTAGAAAAAGCCCAGGTTCTGGGCATTCAAGTATGCGAAAAATGCGGAAGTATGAGCTAGATGATGGCAATTACCAGACCTAACCCATACATAACCGGCGTTTTCCTCTAAAATATTAATCGGTACCAGGTTTAATTGACTGTTTCAGTGTGGTACCACATTACTACGTGATCCAAGTCAGCAAAAGCACAGGATCGGGCCAACAAGTATGCGAAAAATGCGAAAGTATGAGCCAGATGATTGCTAATACCGGAACTAACGCAAATATAACCGCCGTTATCCTCCAAAATATTACTCGGAACCAGGTTTAATTGACTGTGTCGGTGTGGTGCTACATTACTACATGATCCAAACTAGAAGAAGCCCAGGTTCTGGCCATTCAATTATGCGAAGAATGCGAAAGTATGCGTCACATGATGGCAAATACCGGAACTAACGCAAATATAACCGCCGTTATCCTCCAAAATATTACTCGGAACCAGGTTTAATTGACTGTGTTGGTGTGGTGCTACATTACTATATGATCCAAACTAGAAAAAGCCCAGGTTCTGGCTATTCAAGTATGCGGATAATGCAAAAGTATGAGCTAGATTATGGCAATAACCAGGCCTAACCCAGACATAACCGGCGTTATCCTCTAAAATATTAATCGGAACCAGGTTTAATTGACCCCTTCAGTGTGGTAGCACATTACTACGTGATCCAAATCAGCATAAGCCCAGGATCTGGCCAACAAGTATGCGAAAAATGCGAATGTATGAGCGAGATGATGGCAAATACCAGAACTAACCCAGACATAACCGCCGTTATCCCCTAAAATATTAATCGCAACAAGGTTTAATTGACTATTTCGGTGTGGTACCACATTACTATTGAATCCAAACCAGAAAATACCCAGGATCTAGACAACAAATATGCGAAAACTGCGAAAGTATGAGTCAGATGATTGCAAACACCAGACCTACCCCAGACATAACCGGCGTTGTTCTCTAAAATATTAATCGGAACCAGGTTTAATTGACTGTTTCAGTGTGGTACCACATTACTACGTGATCCAATCCGGAAAAAACCCAGGATCTAGACAACAAATATGCGAAAACTGCAAAAGTATGAGTCAGATGATTGCAAACACCAGACCTAACCCAGACATAACCGCCGTTATCCTCTAAAATATAAACCGCAACCAGGTTTAATTGGCTGTTTCGGTGTGGTGCCACATTACTACGCGAACCAAACTGGAAATAGCCCAGGTACTGGCCATTCAAGTATGCGAAAAATACGAAAGTATGAGACAGATGATTGCAAATACCAGACCTAACCCAGACATAACCGGCGTTATCCTCTAAAATATTAATCGGAACCAGGTTTAATTGACTGTTTCGGGGTGTGGTACCACATTACTATGTGATCGAAACCAGAGAAAACCCAGGATCTGGCCAACAAGAATGCATAAAATGCGAAAGTATGAGGTAGATGATGGCAAATACCAGACCTAACCCAGACATAACCGGTGTTTCCCCCTGAAATATTGATCGAAACCAGGTTTAATTGACCCCTTCAGTGTGGTAGCTCATTACTACGTGATCCAATCCGGAAAAAACCCAGGAACTAGACAACAAATATGCGAAAAATGCGAAAGTATGAGTCAGATGATTGCAAATACCAGACCTAACCCAGACATAACGGCGTTATCCTCTAAAATATTAATCGGAACCGGTATAATTGACTGCTTCAGTGTGGTACCACATTACTACGTGACCCAAACCGGAGAAAACCCAGTATCTGGCCAACAAGTATGCGAAAAATGCGAAAGTATGAGTCAGATGATTGCAAACACCAGACCTAACCCAGACATAACCGGCGTTGTTCTCTAAAATATTAATCGGAACCAGGATTAATTGACTGTTTCAGTGTGGTACCACATTACTACGTGACCCAAACCGGAAAAAACCCAGTATCTGGCCAACAAGTATGCGAAAAGTGCGAAAGTATGAGACAGATGATTGCAAATACCAGACCTAACCCAGACATAACCGGCGTTATCCTCCAAAATATTAATCGGAACCAGGTTTAATTGACCCCTTCAGTGTGGTAGCTCATTACTACGTGATCCAATCCGGAAAAAACCCAGGAACTAGACAACAAATATGCGAAAAATGCGAAAGTATGAGTCAGATGATTGCAAATACCAGACCTAACCCAGACATAACGGCGTTATCCTCTAAAATATTAATCGGAACCGGTATAATTGACTGCTTCAGTGTGGTACCACATTACTACGTGACCCAAACCGGAGAAAACCCAGTATCTGGCCAACAAGTATGCGAAAAATGCGAAAGTATGAGTCAGATGATTGCAAACACCAGACCTAACCCAGACATAACCGCCGTTATCCTCTAAAATATAAACCGCAACCAGGTTTAATTGGCTGTTTCGGTGTGGTGCCACATTACTACGCGAACCAAACTGGAAATAGCCCAGGTACTGGCCATTCAAGTATGCGAAAAATACGAAAGTATGAGACAGATGATTGCAAATACCAGACCTAACCCAGACATAACCGGCGTTATCCTCTAAAATATTAATCGGAACCAGGTTTAATTGACTGTTTCGGGGTGTGGTACCACATTACTATGTGATCCAAACCAGAGAAAACCCAGGATCTAGACAACAAATATGCGAAAACTGCGAAAGTATGAGTCAGATGATTGCAAACACCAGACCTAACCCAGACATAACCGCCGTTATCCTCTAAAATATAAACCGCAACCAGGTTTAATTGGCTGTTTCGGTGTGGTGCCACATTACTACGCGAACCAAACTGGAAATAGCCCAGGTACTGGCCATTCAAGTATGCGAAAAATACGAAAGTATGAGACAGATGATTGCAAATACCAGACCTAACCCAGACATAACCGGCGTTATCCTCTAAAATATTAATCGGAACCAGGTTTAATTGACTGTTTCGGGGTGTGGTACCACATTACTATGTGATCCAAACCAGAGAAAACCCAGGATCTGGCCAACAAGAATGCATAAAATGCGAAAGTATGAGGTAGATGATGGCAAATACCAGACCTAACCCAGACATAACCGGTGTTTCCCCCTGAAATATTGATCGAAACCAGCATTAATTGACTGTTTCGGTTTGGTACCACATTACTACGTGATCCAAATCAGCAAGAGCCCAGGATCTGGCCATTCAAGTGTGCGAAAAATGCGAAAGTATGAGCCAGATGATTGCAAATACCAGAACTAACCCCGACATAACCAGGGTTATCCTCGAAAATATTAATCGGTACCGGTATAATTGACTGTTCCAGTATGGTACCACATTACTACGTGACCCAAACCGGAAAAAACCCAGTATCTGGCCAACAAGTATGCGAAAAATGCGAAAGTATGAGCCAGATGATTGCAAATACCAGAACTAACCCCGACATAACCGGAGTTATCCTCTAAAATATCAATCGTAACCAAGTTTAATTGACTGCTTCGGTGTTGTACCACGTTACTACGTGATCCAAACCAGAAAAAACCAAGGATCTGGCCAACAAGTATGCGAAGATTGCAAAACTATGAGTCAGATGATGGCAAATACCAGACCTAACCCAGACATAACCGGCGTTATCCTCCAAAATATTAATCGGAACCAGGTTTAATTGACCCCTTCAGTGTGGTAGCTCATTACTACGTGATCCAATCCGGAAAAAACCCAGGAACTAGACAACAAATATGCGAAAAATGCGAAAGTATGAGTCAGATGATTGCAAATACCAGACCTAACCCAGACATAACGGCGTTATCCTCTAAAATATTAATCGGAACCGGTATAATTGACTGCTTCAGTGTGGTACCACATTACTACGTGACCCAAACCGGAGAAAACCCAGTATCTGGCCAACAAGTATGGGGAAAGTGCGAATGTATGAGCTAGATGATGGCAAATACCAGAACTACCCCAGACATGACCGCCGTTATCCTCTAAAATATTAATCGCAACAAGGTTTAATTGACTGTTTCGGTGTGGTACCACATTACTACGTGATCCAATCCGGAAAAAACCCAGGATCTAGACAACAAATATGCGAAAAATGCGAAAGTATGAGTCAGATGATTGCAAATACCAGACCTAACCCAGACATAACCGGCGTTGTTCTCTAAAATATTAATCGGAACCAGGATTAATTGACTGTTTCAGTGTGGTACCACATTACTACGTGACCCAAACCGGAAAAAACCCAGTATCTGGCCAACAAGTATGCGAAAAGTGCGAAAGTATGAGCCAGATGATTGCAATTACCAGAACTAACCCCGACATAACCGGAGTTATCCTGTAAAATATCAATCGTAACCAAGTTTAATTGACTGCTTCGGTGTTGTACCACGTTACTACCTGATCCAAACCAGAAAAAACCAAGGATCTGGCCAACAAGTATGCGAAGATTGCAAAACTATGAGTCAGATGATGGCAAATACCAGACCTAACCCAGACATAACCGGCGTTATCCTCCAAAATATTAATCGGAACCAGGTTTAATTGACCCCTTCAGTGTGATAGCACATTACTACGTGATCCAATCCGGAAAAAACCCAGGAACTAGACAACAAATATGCGAAAAATGCGAAAGTATGAGTCAGATGATTGCAAATACCAGACATAACCCAGACATAACCGGCGTTATCCTCTAAAATATTAATCGGAACCAGGTTTAATTGACCCCTCCAGTGTGGTAGCACAATGCTACGTGATCCAAACCAGAAAAAACCCAGGATCTAGACAACAAATATGCGAAAACTGCGAAAGTATGAGTCAGATGATTACAATTACCAGGCCTAACCCAGACATAACCAGCGTTATCCTCTAAAATATTAATCGTAACCAGTTTTAATTGACAGTTTCGATGTGGTGCCACATTACTACGTGATCCAAATCAGCATAAGCCCAGGATCTGGCCAACAAGTATGCGAAAAATGCGAATGTATGAGCTAGATGATGGCAAATTCCAGACCCAACCCAGACATAACCGCCGTTATCCTCTAAAATATTAATCGCAACAAGGTTTAATTGACTGTTTCGATGTGGTGCCACATTACTACGTGATCCAAATCAGAAAAAACCCAGGATCTAGACAACAAATATGCGAAAACTGCGAAAGTATGAGTCAGATGATTGCAAATACCAGACCTAACCCAGACATAACCGGCGTTATCCTCCAAAATATTAATCGGAACCAGGTTTAATTGACCCCTTCAGTGTGGTAGCACATTACTACGTGATCCAATCTGGAAAAAACCCAGGAACTAGACAACAAATATGCGAAAAATGCGAAAGTATGAGTCAGATGATTGCAAATACCAGACCTAACCCAGACATAACCGGCGTTATCCTCTAAAATATTAATCGGAACCAGGCTTAATTGACTGTTTCGGTGTGGTGCCACATTACTACGTGATCCAATCTACAAAAAGCCCAGGTTCTGGCCATTCATGTTTGCGAAAAATGCGAAAGTATGAGCTAGATGATGGCAAATACCAGACCCAACCCAGACATAACCGCCGTTATCCTCTAAAATATTAATCGCAACAAGGTTTAATTGACTGCTTCGGTGTGGTGCCACATTACTACGTGATCCAATCTACAAAAAGCCCAGGTTCTGGCCATTCATGTATGCGAAAAATGCGAAAGTATGAGCTAGATGATGGCAAATACCAGAACTAACCCAGACATAACCGGCGTTATCCTGTAAAATATTAATTGGAACCAGGTTTTATTTACTATTTCGGTGTGGTACCACATTACTACGTGATCCATACCAGAAGAGACTCAGGAACTGGTCAACTAGTATACGAAAAATGCGAAAGTATGAGCCTGATGATTGCAAATACCAGAACTAACCCAAACATAACCGGCGTTATCCTCTAAACTATTAATCGGAACCTGGTTTAGTTGACTGTTGCGGTGTGATACCACATTACTACGTGATCGAAACCAGAAAAAACCCAGGATCTGGCCAACAGGTAAGCGAAAAATGCGAAAGTATGAGGCAGATGATTGCAAATACCATACGTAACACAGTCATAACCCGCCGTTATCCTCTAAAATATAAATCGCAACCAGGTTTAATTGACTGTTTTTGGTGTGGTACCACGTTACTACGTGATCCAAACCAGAAAAAACCAAGGATCTGGCCAACAAGTATGCGAAGATTGCAAAACTATGAGCTAGATGATGGCAAATACCAGACCTAACCCAGACATAACCGGCGTTATCCTCTAAAATATTAATCGGAACCAGGTTTTATTTACTATTTCGGTGTGGTACCACATTACTACGTGATCCAAACCAGAAGAGACTCAGGAACTGGTCAACAAGTATACGAAAAATGCGAAAGTATGAGCCTGATGATTGCAAATACCAGAACTAACCCAGACATAACCGGCGTTATCCTCTAAACTATTAATCGGAACCAGGTTTAGTTGACTGTTGCGGTGTGGTACCACATTACTACGTGATCGAAACCAGAAAAAACCCAGGATCTGGCCAACAGGTAAGCGAAAAATGCGAAAGTATGAGGCAGATGATTGCAAATACCATACGTAACACAGTCATAAACCGCCGTTATCCTCTAAAATATAAGTCGCAACCAGGTTCAATTGACTGTTTCGGTGTGGTACCACATTACTACGTGATCCAAATCAGCATAAGCCCAGGATCTGGCCAGCAAGTATGCGAAAAATGCGAATGTATGAGCTAGTTGATGGCAAATTCCAGACCTAACCCAGACATAACCGCCGTTATCCTCTAGAATATTAATCGCAACACGGTTTAATTGACTGTTTCGGTGTGGTACCACATTACTATGTAATCCAAACCAGAAAAAACCCAGGATCTAGACAACAAATATGCGAAAACTGCGAAAGTATGAGTCAGATAATTGCAAATACCAGACCTAACCCAGACATAACCGGCGTTATCCTCTAAAATATTAATCGCAACAAGGTTTAGTTGACTGTTTCGGTGTGGTACCACATTACTATGTAATCCAAACCAGAAAAAACCCAGGATCTAGACAACAAATATGCGAAAACTGCGAAAGTAAGAGTCAGATGATTGCAAATACCAGACCTAACCCAGACATAACCGGCGTTATCCTCTAAAATATTAATCGGAACCAGACTTAATTGACTGTTTCGTGTGGTGCCACATTACTACGTGATCCAATCTAAAAAAAGCCCAGGTGCTGGCCATTCATGCATGCGAAAAATGCGAAAGTATGAGCTGGATGATGGCAAATACCAGACCTAACCCAGACATAACGGCGTTATCCTCTAAAATATTAATCGGAACCGGTATAATTGACTGTTTCAGTGTGGTACCACATTACTACGTGACCCAAACCGGAAAAGACCCAGTATCTGGCCAACAAGTATGCGAAAAATGCGAATGTATGAGCTAGATGATGGCAAATACCAGAACTAACCCAGACATAACCGCCGTTATCCTCTAAAATATTAATCGCAACAAGGTTTAATTGACTGTTTCGGTGTGGTAACACAATACTACGTGATCCAATCCGGAAAAAACCTAGGATCTAGACAACAAATATGCGAAAAATGCGAAAGTATGAGTCAGATGATTGCAAATACCAGACCTAACCCAGACATAACCGGCGTTGTTCTCTAAAATATTAATCGGAACCAGGTTTAATTCACTGTTTCAGTGTGGTACCACATTACTACGTGACCCAAACCGGAAAAAACCCAGGATCTAGACAACAAATATGCGAAAAATGCGAAAGTATGAGCTAGATGATGGCAAATACCAGAACTAACCCAGACATAACCAGCGTTATCCTCCTAAATATTAATCGTAACCAGGTTTAATTGACAGTTTCGATGTGGTGCCACATTACTACGTGATCCAAACTAGAAAAAGCCCAGGTTCTGGCCATTCATGTATGCGAAAAATGCGAAAGTATGAGCTGGATGATGGCAAATACCAGACCTAACCCAGACATAACCGGCGTCATCCTCCAAAATATTAATCGGAACCAGGTTTAATTGACCCCTTCAGTGTGGTAGCACATTACTACGTGATCCAATCCGGAAAAAACCCAGGAACTAGAAAACAAATATGCGAAAAATGCGAAAGTATGAGTCAGATGCTTGCATATACCTGACCTAACCCAGACATAACCGGCGTTATCCTCTAAAATATTAATCGGAACCAGGTTTAATTGACTGTTTCGGTGTGGTGCCACATTACTACGTGACCCAAACCGGAAATAACCCAGGATCTAGACAACAAATATGCGAAAAATGCGAAAGTATGAGCTAGATGATGGCAAATACCAGAACTAACCCAGACATAACCGGCGTTGTTCTCTAAAATATTAATCGGAACCAGGTTTAATTGACTGTTTCAGTGTGGTACCACATTACTACGTGATCCAATCCGGAAAAAACCCAGGATCTAGACAACAAATATGCGAAAACTGCGAAAGTATGAGTCAGATGATTGCAAACACCAGACCTAACCCAGACATAACCGGCGTTGTTCTCTAAAATATTAATCGGAACCAGGTTTAATTGACTGTTTCAGTGTGGTACCACATTACTACGTGACCCAAACCGGAAAAAACCCAGGATCTAGACAACAAATATGCGAAAAATGCGAAAGTATGAGCTAGATGATGGCAAATACCAGAACTAACCCAGACATAACCGGCGTTGTTCTCTAAAATATTAATCGGAACCAGGTTTAATTGACTGTTTCAGTGTGGTACCACATTACTACGTGATCCAATCCGGAAAAAACCCAGGATCTAGACAACAAATATGCGAAAACTGCGAAAGTATGAGTCAGATGATTGCAAACACCAGACCTAACCCAGACATAACCGGCGTTGTTCTCTAAAATATTAATCGGAACCAGGTTTAATTGACAGTTTCGGTGTGGTGCCACATTACTACGTGATGCAATCTAAAAAAGCCCAGGTTCTGGCCATTCATGTATGCGAAAAATACGAAAGTATGAGCTAGATGATGGCAAATACCAGACCTAACCCAGACATAACCGCCGTTATCCTCTAAAATATTAATCGGAACCTGGTTTAATTGACTTTTCGGTGTGGTACCACAATACTACGTGATCCAAACCAGAAAAAACCCAGGATCTGGCCAACAAGTATGCGAAAAATGCGAAAGTATGAGGCAGATGATTACAAGTACCAGGACTAACCCAGACATAACCTGCGTTATCCTCTAAAATATTAATCGTAACCAGGTTTAAATGACAGTCTCGATGTGGTGCCACATTACTACGTGATCCAGTCTAAAAAAAGCCCAGGTTCTGGCCATTCATGTATGCGAAAAATGCGAAAGTATGAGCTAGATGATGGCAAATACCAGAACTAACCCAGACATAACCGGCGTTATCCTCCAAAATATTAATCGGAACCAGGTTTAATTGACCCCTTCAGTGTGGTAGCACATTACTACGTGATCCAATCCGGAAAAAACCCAGGAACTAGACAACAAATATGCGAAAAATGCGAAAGTATGAGTCAGATGATTGCAAATACCAGACCTAACCCAGACATAACCGGCGTTATCCTCTAAAATATTAATCGGAACCAGGTTTAATTGACAGTTTCGATGTGGTGCCACATTACTACGTGATCCAAACTAGAAAAAGCCCAGGTTCTGGCCATTCATGTATGCGAAAAATGCGACAGTATGAGCTGGATGATGGCAAATACCATACCTATCCCAGACATAACGGCGTTATCCTCTAAAATATTAATCGGAACCGGTATAATTGACTGTTTCAGTGTGGTACCACATTACTACGTGACCCAAACCGGAAAAGACCCAGTATCTGGCCAACAAGTTTGGGGAAAGTGCGAATGTATGAGCTAGATGATGGCAAATACCAGAACTACCCCAGACATAACCGCCGTTATCCTCTAAAATATTAATCGCAACAAGGTTTAATCGACTGTTTCGGTGTGGTACCACATTACTACGTGATCCAATCCGGAAAAAACCCAGGATCTAGACAACAAATATGCGAAAAATGCGAAAGTATGAGTCAGATGATTGCAAATACCAGACCTAACCCAGACATAACCGGCGTTGTTCTCTAAAATATTAATCGGAACCAGGATTAATTGACTGTTTCAGTGTGGTACCACATTACTACGTGACCAAAACCGGAAAAAACCCAGTATCTGGCCAACAAGTATGCGAAAAGTGCGAAAGTATGAGCCAGATGATTGCAATTACCAGAACTAACCCCGACATAACCGGAGTTATCCTGTAAAATATCAATCGTAACCAAGTTTAATTGACTGCTTCGGTGTTGTACCACGCTACTACCTGATCCAAACCAGAATAAACCAAGGATCTGGCCAACAAGTATGCGAAGATTGCAAAACTATGAGTCAGATGATTGCAAATACCATACGTAACACAGTCATAAACCGCCGTTATCCTCTAAAATATAAATTGCAACCAGGTTTAATTAACTGTTTCGGTGTGGTACCACGTTACTACGTGATCCAAACCAGAAAAAACCAAGGATCTGGCCAACAAGTATGCGAAGATTGGAAAACTATGAGTCAGATGATGGCAAATACCAGACCTAACCCAGACATAACCGGCGTTATCCTCCAAAATATTAATCGGAACCAGGTTTAATTGACCCCTTCAGTGTGGTAGCACATTACTACGTGATCCAAATCAGCATAAGCCCAGGATCTGGCCAACAAGTATGCGAAAAATGCGAATGTATGAGCGAGATGATGGCAAATACCAGAACTAACCCAGACATAACCGCCGTTATCCCCTAAAATATTAATCGCAACAAGGTTTAATTGACTATTTCGGGGTGGTACCACATTACTATTGAATCCAAACCAGAAAATACCCAGGATCTAGACAACAAATATGCGAAAACTGCGAAAGTATGAGTCAGATGATTGCAAACACCAGACCTAACCCAGACATAACCGGCGTTGTTCTCTAAAATATTAATCGGAACCAGGTTTAATTGACTGTTTCAGTGTGGTACCACATTACTACGTGATCCAATCCGGAAAAAACCCAGGATCTAGACAACAAATATGCGAAAACTGCGAAAGTATGAGTCAGATGATTGCAAACACCAGACCTAACCCAGACATAACCGCCGTTATCCTCTAAAATATAAACCGCAACCAGGTTTAATTGGCTGTTTCGGTGTGGTGCCACATTACTACGCGAACCAAACTGGAAATAGCCCAGGGACTGGCCATTCAAGTATGCGAAAAATACGAAAGTATGAGACAGATGATTGCAAATACCAGACCTAACCCAGACATAACCGGCGTAATCCTCTAAAATATTAATCGGAACCAGGTTTAATTGACTGTTTCGGGGTGTGGTACCACATTACTATGTGATCCAAACCAGAGAAAACCCAGGATCTGGCCAACAAGAATGCATAAAATGCGAAAGTATGAGGTAGATGATGGCAAATACCAGACCTAACCCAGACATAACCGGTGTTTGCCCCTGAAATATTGATCGAAACCAGCATTAATTGACTGTTTCGGTTTGGTACCACATTACTACGTGATCCAAATCAGCAAGAGCCCAGGATCTGGCCATTCAAGTGTGCGAAAAATGCGAAAGTATGAGCCAGATGATTGCAAATACCAGAACTAACCCCGACATAACCAGGGTTATCCTCGAAAATATTAATCGGTACCGGTATAATTGACTGTTCCAGTGTGGTACCACATTACTACGTGACCCAAACCGGAAAAAACCCAGTATCTGGCCAACAAGTATGCGAAAAATGCGAAAGTATGAGCCAGATGATTGCAAATACCAGAACTAACCCCGACATAACCGGAGTTATCCTCTAAAATATCAGTCGTAACCAAGTTTAATTGACTGCTTCGGTGTTGTACCACGTTACTACGTGATCCAAACCAGAAAAAACCAAGGATCTGGCCAACAAGTATGCGAAGATTGCAAAACTATGAGTCAGATGATGGCAAATACCAGACCTAACCCAGACATAACCGGCGTTATCCTCCAAAATATTAATCGGAACCAGGTTTAATTGACCCCTTCAGTGTGGTAGCTCATTACTACGTGATCCAATCCGGAAAAAACCCAGGAACTAGACAACAAATATGCGAAAAATGCGAAAGTATGAGTCAGATGATTGCAAATACCAGACCTAACCCAGACATAACGGCGTTATCCTCTAAAATATTAATCGGAACCGGTATAATTGACTGCTTCAGTGTGGTACCACATTACTACGTGACCCAAACCGGAGAAAACCCAGTATCTGGCCAACAAGTATGCGAAAAATGCGAAAGTATGAGCCAGATGATTGCAAATACCAGAACTAACCCCGACATAACCGGAGTTATCCTCTAAAATATCAATCGTTACCAAGTTTAATTGACTGCTTCGGTGTTGTACCACGTTACTACGTGATCCAAACCAGAAAAAACCAAGGATCTGGCCAACAAGTATGCGAAGATTGCAAAACTATGAGTCAGATGATGGCAAATACCAGACCTAACCCAGACATAACCGGCGTTATCCTCCAAAATATTAATCGGAACCAGGTTTAATTGACCCCTTCAGTGTGGTAGCACATTACTACGTGATCCAATCCGGAAAAAACCCAGGAACTAGACAACAAATATGCGAAAAATGCGAAAGTATGAGTCAGATGATTGCAAATACCAGACCTAACCCAGACATAACCGGCGTTATCCTCTAAAAAATTAATCGGAACCAAGTTTAATTGACAGTTTCGATGTGGTGCCACATTACTACGTGATCCAAACTAGAAAAAGCCCAGGTTCTGGCCATTCATGTATGCGAAAAATGCGACAGTATGAGCTGGATGATGGCAAATACCAGACCTATCCCAGACATAACGGCGTTATCCTCTAAAATATTAATCGGAACCGGTATAATTGACTGTTTCAGTGTGGTACCACAACACTACGTGACCCAAACCGGAAAAGACCCAGTATCTGGCCAACAAGTTTGGGGAAAGTGCGAATGTATGAGCTAGATGATGGCAAATACCAGAACTACCCCAGACATAACCGCCGTTATCCTCTAAAATATTAATCGCAACAAGGTTTAATCGACTGTTTCGGTGTGGTACCACATTACTACGTGATCCAATCCGGAAAAAACCCAGGATCTAGACATCAAATATGCGAAAAATGCGAAAGTATGAGTCAGATGATTGCAAATACCAGACCTAACCCAGACATAACCGGCGTTGTTCTCTAAAATATTAATCGGAACCAGGATTAATTGACTGTTTCAGTGTGGTACCACATTACTACGTGACCCAAACCGGAAAAAACCCAGTATCTGGCCAACAAGTATGCGAAAAGTGCGAAAGTATGAGCCAGATGATTGCAATTACCAGAACTAACCCCGACATAACCGGAGTTATCCTGTAAAATATCAATCGTAACCAAGTTTAATTGACTGCTTCGGTGTTGTACCACGCTACTACCTGATCCAAACCAGAAAAAACCAAGGATCTGGCCAACAAGTATGCGAAGATTGCAAAACTATGAGTCAGATGATTGCAAATACCATACGTAACACAGTCATAAACCGCCGTTATCCTCTAAAATATAAATTGCAACCAGGTTTAATTAACTGTTTCGGTGTGGTACCACGTTACTACGTGATCCAAACCAGAAAAAACCAAGGATCTGGCCAACAAGTATGCGAAGATTGGAAAACTATGAGTCAGATGATGGCAAATACCAGATCTAACCCAGACATAACCGGCGTTATCCTCCAAAATATTAATCGGAACCAGGTTTAATTGACCCCTTCAGTGTGGTAGCACATTACTACGTGATCCAAATCAGCATAAGCCCAGGATCTGGCCAACAAGTATGCGAAAAATGCGAATGTATGAGCGAGATGATGGCAAATACCAGAACTAACCCAGACATAACCGCCGTTATCCCCTAAAATATTAATCGCAACAAGGTTTAATTGACTATTTCGGTGTGGTACCACATTACTATTGAATCCAAACCAGAAAATACCCAGGATCTAGACAACAAATATGCGAAAACTGCGAAAGTATGAGTCAGATGATTGCAAACACCAGACCTAACCCAGACATAACCGGCGTTGTTCTCTAAAATATTAATCGGAACCAGGTTTAATTGACTGTTTCAGTGTGGTACCACATTACTACGTGATCCAATCCGGAAAAAACCCAGGATCTAGACAACAAATATGCGAAAACTGCGAAAGTATGAGTCAGATGATTGCAAACACCAGACCTAACCCAGACATAACCGCCGTTATCCTCTAAAATATAAACCGCAACCAGGTTTAATTGGCTGTTTCGGTGTGGTGCCACATTACTACGCGAACCAAACTGGAAATAGCCCAGGTACTGGCCATTCAAGTATGCGAAAAATACGAAAGTATGAGACAGATGATTGCAAATACCAGACCTAACCCAGACATAACCGGCGTTATCCTCTAAAATATTAATCGGAACCAGGTTTAATTGACTGTTTCGGGGTGTGGTACCACATTACTATGTGATCCAAACCAGAGAAAACCCAGGATCTGGCCAACAAGAATGCATAAAATGCGAAAGTATGAGGTAGATGATGGCAAATACCAGACCTAACCCAGACATAACCGGTGTTTGCCCCTGAAATATTGATCGAAACCAGCATTAATTGACTGTTTCGGTTTGGTACCACATTACTACGTGATCCAAATCAGCAAGAGCCCAGGATCTGGCCATTCAAGTGTGCGAAAAATGCGAAAGTATGAGCCAGATGATTGCAAATACCAGAACTAACCCCGACATAACCAGGGTTATCCTCGAAAATATTAATCGGTACCGGTATAATTGACTGTTCCAGTGTGGTACCACATTACTACGTGACCCAAACCGGAAAAAACCCAGTATCTGGCCAACAAGTATGCGAAAAATGCGAAAGTATGAGCCAGATGATTGCAAATACCAGAACTAACCCCGACATAACCGGAGTTATCCTCTAAAATATCAATCGTAACCAAGTTTAATTGACTGCTTCGGTGTTGTACCACGTTACTACGTGATCCAAACCAGAAAAAACCAAGGATCTGGCCAACAAGTATGCGAAGATTGCAAAACTATGAGTCAGATGATGGCAAATACCAGACCTAACCCAGACATAACCGGCGTTATCCTCCAAAATATTAATCGGAACCAGGTTTAATTGACCCCTCCAGTGTGGTAGCTCATTACTACGTGATCCAATCCGGAAAAAACCCAGGAACTAGACAACAAATATGCGAAAAATGCGAAAGTATGAGTCAGATGATTGCAAATACCAGACCTAACCCAGACATAACGGCGTTATCCTCTAAAATATTAATCGGAACCGGTATAATTGACTGCTTCAGTGTGGTACCACATTACTACGTGACCCAAACCGGAGAAAACCCAGTATCTGGCCAACAAGTATGCGAAAAATGCGAAAGTATGAGCCAGATGATTGCAAATACCAGAACTAACCCCGACATAACCGGAGTTATCCTCTAAAATATCAATCGTTACCAAGTTTAATTGACTGCTTCGGTGTTGTACCACGTTACTACGTGATCCAAACCAGAAAAAACCAAGGATCTGGCCAACAAGTATGCGAAGATTGCAAAACTATGAGTCAGATGATGGCAAATACCAGACCTAACCCAGACATAACCGGCGTTATCCTCCAAAATATTAATCGGAACCAGGTTTAATTGACCCCTTCAGTGTGGTAGCACATTACTACGTGATCCAATCCGGAAAAAACCCAGGAACTAGACAACAAATATGCGAAAAATGCGAAAGTATGAGTCAGATGATTGCAAATACCAGACCTAACCCAGACATAACCGGCGTTATCGTCTAAAAAATTAATCGGAACCAAGTTTAATTGACAGTTTCGATGTGGTGCCACATTACTACGTGATCCAAACTAGAAAAAGCCCAGGTTCTGGCCATTCATGTATGCGAAAAATGCGACAGTATGAGCTGGATGATGGCAAATACCAGACCTATCCCAGACATAACGGCGTTATCCTCTAAAATATTAATCGGAACCGGTATAATTGACTGTTTCAGTGTGGTACCACATTACTACGTGACCCAAACCGGAAAAGACCCAGTATCTGGCCAACAAGTATGGGGAAAGTGCGAATGTATGAGCTAGATGATGGCAAATACCAGAACTACCCCAGACATGACCGCCGTTATCCTCTAAAATATTAATCGCAACAAGGTTTAATTGACTGTTTCGGTGTGGTACCACATTACTACGTGATCCAATCCGGAAAAAACCCAGGATCTAGACAACAAATATGCGAAAAATGCGAAAGTATGAGTCAGATGATTGCAAATACCAGAGCTAACCCAGACATAACCGGCGTTGTTCTCTAAAATATTAATCGGAACCAGGATTAATTGACTGTTTCAGTGTGGTACCACATTACTACGTGACCCAAACCGGAAAAAACCCAGTATCTGGCCAACAAGTATGCGAAAAGTGCGAAAGTATGAGCCAGATGATTGCAATTACCAGAACTAACCCCGACATAACCGGAGTTATCCTGTAAAATATCAATCGTAACCAAGTTTAATTGACTGCTTCGGTGTTGTACCACGTTACTACCTGATCCAAACCAGAAAAAACCAAGGATCTGGCCAACAAGTATGCGAAGATTGCAAAACTATGAGTCAGATGATGGCAAATACCAGACCTAACCCAGACATAACCGGCGTTATCCTCCAAAATATTAATCGGAACCAGGTTTAATTGACCCCTTCAGTGTGATAGCACATTACTACGTGATCCAATCCGGAAAAAACCCAGGAACTAGACAACAAATATGCGAAAAATGCGAAAGTATGAGTCAGATGTTTGCAAATACCAGACATAACCCAGACATAACCGGCGTTATCCTCTAAAATATTAATCGGAACCAGGTTTAATTGACCCCTTCAGTGTGGTAGCACAATGCTACGTGATCCAAACCAGAAAAAACCCAGGATCTAGACAACAAATATGCGAAAACTGCGAAAGTATGAGTCAGATGATTACAATTACCAGGCCTAACCCAGACATAACCAGCGTTATCCTCTAAAATATTAATCGTAACCAGGTTTAATTGACAGTTTCGATGTGGTGCCACATTACTACGTGATCCAAATCAGCATAAGCCCAGGATCTGGCCAACAAGTATGCGAAAAATGCGAATGTATGAGCTAGATGATGGCAAATTCCAGACCCAACCCAGACATAACCGCCGTTATCCTCTAAAATATTAATCGCAACAAGGTTTAATTGACTGTTTCGATGTGGTGCCACATTACTACGTGATCCAAATCAGAAAAAACCCAGGATCTAGACAACAAATATGCGAAAACTGCGAAAGTATGAGTCAGATGATTGCAAATACCAGACCTAACCCAGACATAACCGGCGTTATCCTCCAAAATATTAATCGGAACCAGGTTTAATTGACCCCTTCAGTGTGGTAGCACATTACTACGTGATCCAATCTGGAAAAAACCCAGGAACTAGACAACAAATATGCGAAAAATGCGAAAGTATGAGTCAGATGATTGCAAATACCAGACCTAACCCAGACATAACCGGCGTTATCCTCTAAAATATTAATCGGAACCAGGCTTAATTGACTGTTTCGGTGTGGTGCCACATTACTACGTGATCCAATCTACAAGAAGCCCAGGTTCTGGCCATTCATGTTTGCGAAAAATGCGAAAGTATGAGCTAGATGATGGCAAATACCAGACCCAACCCAGACATAACCGCCGTTATCCTCTAAAATATTAATCGCAACAAGGTTTAATTGACTGCTTCGGTGTGGTGCCACATTACTACGTGATCCAATCTACAAAAAGCCCAGGTTCTGGCCATTCATGTATGCGAAAAATGCGAAAGTATGAGCTAGATGATGGCAAATACCAGAACTAACCCAGACATAACCGGCGTTATCCTGTAAAATATTAATTGGAACCAGGTTTTATTTACTATTTCGGTGTGGTACCACATTACTACGTGATCCATACCAGAAGAGACTCAGGAACTGGTCAACTAGTATACGAAAAATGCGAAAGTATGGGCCTGATGATTGCAAATACCAGAACTAACCCAAACATAACCGGCGTTATCCTCTAAACTATTAATCGGAACCTGGTTTAGTTGACTGTTGCGGTGTGATACCACATTACTACGTGATCGAAACCAGAAAAAACCCAGGATCTGGCCAACAGGTAAGCGAAAAATGCGAAAGTATGAGGCAGATGATTGCAAATACCATACGTAACACAGTCATAACCCGCCGTTATCCTCTAAAATATAAATCGCAACCAGGTTTAATTGACTGTTTTTGGTGTGGTACCACGTTACTACGTGATCCAAACCAGAAAAAACCAAGGATCTGGCCAACAAGAATGCGAAGATTGCAAAACTATGAGCTAGATGATGGCAAATACCAGACCTAACCCAGACATAACCGGCGTTATCCTCTAAAATATTAATCGGAACCAGGTTTTATTTACTATTTCGGTGTGGTACCACATTACTACGTGATCCAAACCAGAAGAGACTCAGGAACTGGTCAACAAGTATACGAAAAATGCGAAAGTATGAGCCTGATGATTGCAAATACCAGAACTAACCCAGACATAACCGGCGTTATCCTCTAAACTATTAATCGGAACCAGGTTTAGTTGACTGTTGCGGTGTGGTACCACATTACTACGTGATCGAAACCAGAAAAAACCCAGGATCTGGCCAACAGGTAAGCGAAAAATGCGAAAGTATGAGGCAGATGATTGCAAATACCATACGTAACACAGTCATAAACCGCCGTTATCCTCTAAAATATAAGTCGCAACCAGGTTCAATTGACTGTTTCGGTGTGGTACCACATTACTACGTGATCCAAATCAGCATAAGCCCAGGATCTGGCCAGCAAGTATGCGAAAAATGCGAATGTATGAGCTAGTTGATGGCAAATTCCAGACCTAACCCAGACATAACCGCCGTTATCCTCTAAAATATTAATCGCAACTCGGTTTAATTGACTGTTTCGGTGTGGTACCACATTACTATGTAATCCAAACCAGAAAAAACCCAGGATCTAGACAACAAATATGCGAAAACGCCGAAAGTATGAGTCAGATAATTGCAAATACCAGACCTAACCCAGACATAACCGGCGTTATCCTCTAAAATATTAATCGCAACAAGGTTTAGTTGACTGTTTCGGTGTGGTACCACATTACTATGTAATCCAAACCAGAAAAAACCCAGGATCTAGACAACAAATATGCGAAAACTGCGAAAGTAAGAGTCAGATGATTGCAAATACCAGACCTAACCCAGACATAACCGGCGTTATCCTCTAAAATATTAATCGGAACCAGACTTAATTGACTGTTTCGTGTGGTGCCACATTACTACGTGATCCAATCTAAAAAAAGCCCAGGTGCTGGCCATTCATGCATGCGAAAAATGCGAAAGTATGAGCTGGATGATGGCAAATACCAGACCTAACCCAGACATAACGGCGTTATCCTCTAAAATATTAATCGGAACCGGTATAATTGACTGTTTCAGTGTGGTACCACATTACTACGTGACCCAAACCGGAAAAGACCCAGTATCTGGCCAACAAGTATGCGAAAAATGCGAATGTATGAGCTAGATGATGGCAAATACCAGAACTAACCCAGACATAACCGCCGTTATCCTCTAAAATATTAATCGCAACAAGGTTTAATTGACTGTTTCGGTGTGGTAACACAATACTACGTGATCCAATCCGGAAAAAACCCAGGATCTAGACAACAAATATGCGAAAAATGCGAAAGTATGAGTCAGATGATTGCAAATACCAGACCTAACCCAGACATAACCGGCGTTGTTCTCTAAAATATTAATCGGAACCAGGTTTAATTCACTGTTTCAGTGTGGTACCACATTACTACGTGACCCAAACCGGAAAAAACCCAGGATCTAGACAACAAATATGCGAAAAATGCGAAAGTATGAGCTAGATGATGGCAAATACCAGAACTAACCCAGACATAACCAGCGTTATCCTCTAAAATATTAGTCGGAACCAGGTTTAATTGACTTTTTCGGTGTGGTACCACAATACTACGTGATCCAAACCAGAAAAAACCCAGGATCTGGCCAGCAAGTATGCGAAAAATGCGAAAGTATGAGGCAGATGATTACAAGTACCAGGCCTAACCCAGACATAACCTGCGTTATCCTCCTAAATATTAATCGTAACCAGGTTTAATTGACAGTTTCGATGTGGTGCCACATTACTACGTGATCCAAACTAGAAAAAGCCCAGGTTCTGGCCATTCATGTATGCGAAAAATGCGAAAGTATGAGCTGGATGATGGCAAATACCAGACCTAACCCAGACATAACCGGCGTTATCCTCCAAAATATTAATCGGAACCAGGTTTAATTGACCCCTTCAGTGTGGTAGCACATTACTACGTGATCCAATCCGGAAAAAACCCAGGAACTAGAAAACAAATATGCGAAAAATGCGAAAGTATGAGTCAGATGATTGCATATACTTGACCTAACCCAGACATAACCGGCGTTATCCTCTAAAATATTAATCGGAACCAGGTTTAATTGACTGTTTCGGTGTGGTACCACAATACTACGTGATCCAAACCAGAAAAAACCCAGGATCTGGCCAACAAGTATGCGAAAAATGCGAAAGTATGAGGCAGATGATTACAAGTACCAGGACTAACCCAGACATAACCGGCGTTGTTCTCTAAAATATTAATCGGAACCAGGTTTAATTGACTGTTTCAGTGTGGTACCACATTACTACGTGACCCAAACCGGAAAAAACCCAGGATCTAGACAACAAATATGCGAAAAATGCGAAAGTATGAGCTAGATGATGGCAAATACCAGAACTAACCCAGACATAACCGGCGTTGTTCTCTAAAATATTAATCGGAACCAGGTTTAATTGACTGTTTCAGTGTGGTACCACATTACTACGTGATCCAATCCGGAAAAAACCCAGGATCTAGACAACAAATATGCGAAAACTGCGAAAGTATGAGTCAGATGATTGCAAACACCAGACCTAACCCAGACATAACCGGCGTTGTTCTCTAAAATATTAATCGGAACCAGGTTTAATTGACAGTTTCGGTGTGGTGCCACATTACTACGTGATGCAATCTAAAAAAGCCCAGGTTCTGGCCATTCATGTATGCGAAAAATACGAAAGTATGAGCTAGATGATGGCAAATACCAGACCTAACCCAGACATAACCGGCGTTATCCTCTAAAATATTAATCGGAACCTGGTTTAATTGACTTTTCGGTGTGGTACCACAATACTACGTGATCCAAACCAGAAAAAACCCAGGATCTGGCCAACAAGTATGCGAAAAATGCGAAAGTATGAGGCAGATGATTACAAGTACCAGGACTAACCCAGACATAACCTGCGTTATCCTCTAAAATATTAATCGTAACCAGGTTTAAATGACAGTCTCGATGTGGTGCCACATTACTACGTGATCCAAACTGAAAAAAGCCCAGGTTCTGGCCATTCATGTATGCGAAAAATGCGACAGTATGAGCTGGATGATGGCAAATACCAGACCTAACCCAGACATAACGGCGTTATCCTCTAAAATATTAATCGGAACCGGTATAATTGACTGCTTCAGTGTGGTACCACATTACTACATGACCCAAACCGGAAAAAACCCAGTATCTGGCCAACAAGTATGCGAAAAATGCGAAAGTATGAGCCAGATGATTGCAAATACCAGAACTAACCCCGACATAACCGGAGTTATCCTCTAAAATATCAATCGTAACCAAGTTTAATTGACTGCTTCGGTGTTGTACCACGTTACTACGTGATCCAAACCAGAAAAAACCAAGGATCTGGCCAACAAGTATGCGAAGATTGCAAAACTATGAGTCAGATGATGGCAAATACCAGACCTAACCCAGACATAACCGGCGTTATCCTCCAAAATATTAATCGCAACAAGGTTTAATCGACTGTTTCGGTGTGGTACCACATTACTACGTGATCCAATCCGGAAAAAACCCAGGATCTAGACAACAAATATGCGAAAAATGCGAAAGTATGAGTCAGATGATTGCAAATACCAGACCTAACCCAGACATAACGGCGTTATCCTCTAAAATATTAATCGGAACCAGGCTTTATTGACTGCTTCGGTGTGGTGCCACATTACTACGTGATCCAGTCTAAAAAAAGCCCAGGTTCTGGCCATTCATGTATGCGAAAAATGCGAAAGTATGAGCTAGATGATGGCAAATACCAGAACTAACCCAGACATAACCGGCGTTATCCTCCAAAATATTAATCGGAACCAGGTTTAATTGACCCCTTCAGTGTGGAAGCACATTACTACGTGATCCAATCCGGAAAAAACCCAGGAACTAGACAACAAATATGCGAAAAATGCGAAAGTATGAGTCAGATGATTGCAAATACCAGACCTAACCCAGACATAACCGGCGTTATCATCTAAAATATTAATCGGAACCAGGTTTAATTGACAGTTTCGATGTGGTGCCACATTACTACGTGATCCAAACTAGAAAAAGCCCAGGTTCTGGCCATTCATGTATGCGAAAAATGCGACAGTATGAGCTGGATGATGGCAAATACCAGACCTATCCCAGACATAACGGCGTTATCCTCTAAAATATTAATCGGAACCGGTATAATTGACTGTTTCAGTGTGGTACCACATTACTACGTGACCCAAACCGGAAAAGACCCAGTATCTGGCCAACAAGTTTGGGGAAAGTGCGAATGTATGAGCTAGATGATGGCAAGTACCAGAACTACCCCAGACATAACCGCCGTTATCCTCTAAAATATTAATCGCCACAAGGTTTAATCGACTGTTTCGGTGTGGTACCACATTACTACGTGATCCAATCCGGAAAAAACCCAGGATCTAGACAACAAATATGCGAAAAATGCGAAAGTATGAGTCAGATGATTGCAAATACCAGACCTAACCCAGACATAACCGGCGTTGTTCTCTAAAATATTAATCGGAACCAGGATTAATTGACTGTTTCAGTGTGGTACCACATTACTACGTGACCAAAACCGGAAAAAACCCAGTATCTGGCCAACAAGTATGCGAAAAGTGCGAAAGTATGAGCCAGATGATTGCAATTACCAGAACTAACCCCGACATAACCGGAGTTATCCTGTAAAATATCAATCGTAACCAAGTTTAATTGACTGCTTCGGTGTTGTACCACGCTACTACCTGATCCAAACCAGAAAAAACCAAGGATCTGGCCAACAAGTATGCGAAGATTGCAATACTATGAGTCAGATGATGGCAAATACCAGACCTAACCCAGACATAACCGGCGTTATCCTCCAAAATATTAATCGGAACCAGGATTAATTGACCCCTTCAGTGTGGTAGCACATTACTACGTGATCCAATCCGGAAAAAACCCAGGAACTAGACAACAAATATGCGAAAAATGCGAAAGTGTGAGTGAGATGATTGCAAATACCAGACCTAACCCAGACATAACCGGCGTTATCCTCTAAAATATTAATCGGAACCAGGCTTTATTGACTGCTTCGGTGTGGTGCCACATTACTACGTGATCCAGTCTAAAAAAAGGTCAGGTTCTGGCCATTCATGTATGCGAAAAATGCGAAAGTATGAGCTAGATGATGGCAAATACCAGAACTAACCCAGACATAACCAGCGTTATCCTTTAAAATATTAATCGAAAACAGGTTTAATTGACTTTTTCGGTGTGGTACCACAATGCTACGTGATCCAAACCAGAAAAAACCCAGGATCTGGCCAACAAGTATGCGAAAAATGCGAAAGTATGAAGCAGATGATTACAATTACCAGGCCTAACCCAGACATAACCTGCGTTATCCTCTAAAATATTAATCGTAACCAGGTTTAATTGACAGTTTCGATGTGGTGCCACATTACTACGTGATCCAAATCAGCATAAGCCCAGGATCTGGCCAACAAGTATGCGAAAAATGCGAATGTATGAGCTAGATGATGGCAAATTCCAGACCCAACCCAGACATAACCGCCGTTATCCTCTAAAATATTAATCGCAACAAGGTTTAATTGACTGTTTCGGTGTGGTACCACATTGCTATGTAATCCAAACCAGAAAAAACCCAGGATCTAGACAACAAATATGCGAAAAGTGCGAAAGTATGAGTCAGATGATTGCAAATACCAGACCTAACCCAGACATAACCGGCGTTATCCTCCAAAATATTAATCGGAACCAGGTTTAATTGACCCCTTCAGTGTGGTAGCACATTACTACGTGATCCAATCTGGAAAAAACCCAGGAACTAGACAACAAATATGCGAAAAATGCGAAAGTATGAGTCAGATGATTGCAAATACCAGACCTAACCCAGACATAACCGGCGTTATCCTCTAAAATATTCATCGGAACCAGGCTTAATTGACTGTTTCAGTGTGGTGCCACATTACTACGTGATCGAAACCAGAAAAAACCCAGGATCTGGCCAACAGGTAAGCGAAAAATGCGAAAGTATGAGGCAGATGATTGCAAATACCATACGTAACACAGTCATAAACCGCCGTTATCCTCTAAAATATAAATCGCAACCAGGTTTAATTGACTGTTTTTGGTGTGGTACCACGTTACTACGTGATCCAAACCAGAAAAAACCAAGGATCTGGCCAACAAGTATGCGAAGATTGCAAAACTATGAGCTAGATGATGGCAAATACCAGACCTAACCCAGACATAACCGGCGTTATCCTCTAAAATATTAATCGGAACCAGGTTTTATTTACTATTTCGGTGTGGTACCACATTACTACGTGATCCAAACCAGAAGAGACTCAGGAACTGGTCAACAAGTATACGAAAAATGCGAATGTATGAGCTAGTTGATGGCAAATTCCAGACCTGACCCAGACATAACCGCCGTTATCCTCTAAAATATTAATCGCAACAAGGTTTAATTGACTGTTTCGGTGTGGTACCACATTACTATGTAATCCAAACCAGAAAAAACCCAGGATCTAGACAACAAATATGCGAAAACTGCGAAAGTATGAGTCAGATAATTGCAAATACCAGACCTAACCCAGACATAACCGGCGTTATCCTCTAAAATATTAATCGCAACAAGGTTTAATTGACTGTTTCGGTGTGGTACCACATTACTATGTAATCCAAACCAGAAAGAACCCAGGATCTAGACAACAAATATGCGAAAACTGCGAAAGTATGAGTCAGATAATTGCAAATACCAGACCTAACCCAGACATAACCGGCGTTATCCTCTAAAATATTAATCGCAACAAGGTTTAATTGACTGTTTCGGTGTGGTACCACATTACTATGTAATCCAAACCAGAAAAAACCCAGGATCTAGACAACAAATATGCGAAAACTGCGAAAGTAAGAGTCAGATGATTGCAAATACCAGACCTAACCCAGACATAAACGGCGTTATCCTCTAAAATATTAATCGGAACCAGACTTAATTGACTGTTTCGTGTGGTGCCACATTACTACGTGATCCAATCTAAAAAAAGCCCAGGTGCTGGCCATTCATGTATGCGAAAAATGCGAAAGTATGAGCTAGATGATGGCAAATACCAGGCCTAACCCAGACATAACCTGCGTTATCCTCTAAAATATTAATCGTAACCAGGTTTAATTGACAGTTTCGATGTGGTGCCACATTACCACGTGATCCAAACTAGAAAAAGCCCAGGTTCTGGCCATTCATGTATGCGAAAAATGCGAAAGTATGAGCTGGATGATGGCAAATACCAGACCTAACCCAGACATAACGGCGTTATCCTCTAAAATATTAATCGGAACCGGTATAATTGACTGTTTCAGTGTGGTACCACATTACTACGTGACCCAAACCGGAGAAGACCCAGTATCTGGCCAACAAGTATGCGAAAAATGCGAATGTATGAGCTAGATGATGGCAAATACCAGAACTAACCCAGACATAACCGCCGTTATCCTCTAAAATATTAATCGCAACAAGGTTTAATTGACTGTTTCGGTGTGGTAACACAATACTACGTGATCCAATCCGGAAAAAACCCAGGATCTAGACAACAAATATGCGAAAAATGCGAAAGTATGAGTCAGATGATTGCAAATACCAGACCTAACCCAGACATAACCGGCGTTGTTCTCTAAAATATTAATCGGAACCAGGTTTAATTGACTGTTTCAGTGTGGTACCACATTACTACGTGACCCAAACCGGAAAAAACCCAGGATCTAGACAACAAATATGCGAAAAATGCGAAAGTATGAGCTAGATGATGGCAAATACCAGAACTAACCCAGACATAACCAGCGTTATCCTCTAAAATATTAATCGGAACCAGGTTTAATTGACTTTTTCGGTGTGGTACCACAATACTACGTGATCCAAACCAGAAAAAACCCAGGATCTGGCCAGCAAGTATGCGAAAAATGCGAAAGTATGAGGCAGATGATTACAAGTACCAGGCCTAACCCAGACATAACCTGCGTTATCCTCTAAAATATTTATCGTAACCAGGTTTAATTGACAGTTTCGATGTGGTGCCACATTACTACGTGATCCAAACTAGAAAAAGCCCAGGTTCTGGCCATTCATGTATGCAAAAAATGCGAAAGTATGAGCTGGATGATGGCAAATACCAGACCTAACCCAGACATAACCGGCGTTATCCTCCAAAATATTAATCGGAACCAGGTTTAATTGACCCCTTCAGTGTGGTAGCACATTACTACGTGATCCAATCCGGAAAAAACCCAGGAACTAGAAAACAAATATGCGAAAAATGCGAAAGTATGAGTCAGATGATTGCAAATACCTGACCTAACCCAGACATAACCGGGGTTATCCTCTAAAATATTAATCGGAACCAGGCTTAATTGACTGTTTCGGTGTGGTGCCACATTACTACGTGATCCAATCTGAAAAAAACCCAGGTTCTGGCCATTCATGTATGCGAAAAATGCGAAAGTATGAGCTAGATGATGGCAAATACCAGAACTAACCCAGACATAACCAGCGTTATCCTCTAAAATATTAATCGGAACCAGGTTTAATTGACTTTTTCGGTGTGGTACCGCAATACTACGTGATCCAAACCAGAAAAAACCCAGGATCTGGCCAACAAGTATGCGAAAAAGGCGAAAGTATGAGGCAGATGATTACAAGTACCAGGCCTAACCCAGACATAACCTGCGTTATCCTCTAAAATATTAATCGTAACCAGGTTTAATTGACAGTTTTGATGTGGTGCCACATTACTACGTGATCCAAACTAGAAAGAGCCCAGGTTCTGGCCATTCATGTTTGCGAAAAATGCGAAAGTATGAGCTGGATGATGGCAAATACCAGACCTAACCCAGACATAACGGCGTTATCCTCTAAAATATTAATCGCAACAAGGTATAATTGACTGTTTCGGTGTGGTACCACATTACTATGTAATCCAAACCAGGAAAAACCTAGGATCTAGACATCAAATATGCGAAAACTGCGAAAGTATGAGTCAGATGATTGCAAACACCAGACCTAACCCAGACATAACCTGCGTTGTTCTCTAAAATATTAATCGGAACCAGGTTTAATTGACTGTTTCAGTGTGGTACCACATTACTACGTGATCCAATCCGGAAAAAACCCAGGATCTAGACAACAAATATGCGAAAAATGCGAAAGTATGGGTCAGATGATTGCAAACACCAGACCTAACCCAGACATAACCGGCGTTATCCTCTAAAATATTAATCGGAACCAGGCTTAATTGACTGTTTCGGTGTGGAGCCACATTACTACGTGATTCAATCTAAAAAAAGCCCAGGTTCTGGCCATTCATGTATGCGAAAAATGCGAAAGTATGAGCTGGATGATGGCAAATACCAGACCTAACCCAGTCATAACGACGTTATCCTCTAAAATATTAATCGCAACAAGGTATAATTGACTGTTTCGGTGTGGTACCACATTACTATGTAATCCAAACCAGGAAAAACCCAGGATCTAGACAACAAATATGCGGAAACTGCGAAAGTATGAGTCAGATGACTGCAAATACCAGACCTAACCCAGAAATAACCGGCGTTATCCTCTAAAATATTAATCGGAACCAGGCTTAATTGACTGTTTCGGTGTGGTGCCACATTACTACGTGATCCAATTTTAAAAAGGCCCAGGTTCTGGCCATTCATGTATGCGAAAAATGCGGAAGTATGAGCTAGATGATGGCATATACCAGAACTAACCCAGACATAACCAGCGTTATCCTCTAAAATATTAATCGGAACCAGGTTTAATTGACTTTTTCGGTGTGGTACCACAATACCACGTGATCCAAGCCAGAAAAAAACCCAGGATCTGGCCAACAAGTATGCGAAAAATGCGAAAGTATGAGGCAGATGATTACAAGTACCAGGCCTAACCCAGACATAACCTGCGTTATACTCTAAAATATTAATCGTAACCAGGTTTAATTGACAGTTTCGATGTGGTGCCACATTACTACGTGATCCAAACTAGAAAAAGCCCAGGTTCTGGCCATTCATGTATGCGAAAAATGCGAAAGTATGAGCTAGATGATGGCAATTACCAGACCTAACCCAGACATAACCGGCGTTATCCTCTAGAATATTAATCGGAACCAGGTATAATTGTCTGTCTCAGTGTAGTACCACATTACTACGAGATCCAGATCAGAAAAAGCCCAGGATCTGGCCAACAAGTATTCGAAAAATGCGAAAGTATGGGCCAGATGATTGCAAATACTCGAATTGACCCAGACATAACCAGCGTTATCCTCTAAAATATTAATCGGAACCAGGTTTAATTGACTGTTTGAGTGTGGTACCACATTAATACGTGATCCATTCCGGAAAAAGCCCAGGATCTGGCCAACAAGTATTCGAAAAATGCGAAAGTATGAGTCAGATGATTGCAAATACCAGACCTAACCCGGACATAACCGGCGTTATCCTCTAAAATATTAATCGCAACAAGGTTTAATTGACTGTTTCCGTGTGGTACCACATTACTATGTAATCCAAACCAGAAAAAACCAAGGATCTGGGCAACAGGAATGCATAAAATGCGAAAGTATGAGGCAGATGATGGCAAATACCGGAACTAACGCAAATATAACCGCCGTTATCCTCCAAAATATTACTCGGAACCAGGTTTAATTGACTGTGTTGGTGTGGTGCTACATTACTATGTGATCCAAACTAGAAGAAGCCCAGGTTCTGGCCATTCAATTATGCGAAGAATGCGAAAGTATGAGTCACATGATGGCAAATACCGGAACTAACGCAAATATAACCGCCGTTATCCTCCAAAATATTACTCGGAACCAGGTTTAATTGACTGTGTTGGTGTGGTGCTACATTACTATGTGATCCAAACTAGAAAAAGCCCAGGTTCTGGCTATTCAAGTATGCGGATAATGCAAAAGTATGAGCTAGATTATGGCAATTACCAGACCTAACCCAGACATAACCGGCGTTATCCTCTAAAATATTAATCGGAACCAGGTTTAATTGACTGTTTCGGTGTGGCACCACATTACTACGTATTCCAAATCAGAAAAAACCGAGAATCTGGCAAACAAGTATCCGAGAAATGCGAAAACAAGAGGATGATGATTGCAATTATCAGACGTAACCCAGACCTAACCGGTGATATCCTCTAAAATGTTAATCGGAACCAGGTTTAATTGACTGTTTCGGTGTGGGGCCACATTACTACGTAATCCAAATCAGAAAAAACACAGGTTCTGGCCAACAGGTATGCGAAAAAAGCGAAGGTATGAGTCAGATGATTGCAAATACCAGACCTAACCCAGACATAACCGGCGTTATCCTCTAAAATATTAATCGCAACCAGGTTTAATTGGCTGTTCCGGTGTGGTACCACATTACTATGTAATCCAAACCAGAAAAAACCCAGGATCTCGACAATAAGTATGCGAAAATTGCGAAAGTATGAGCCAGATGATTGCAAATACCAGTCCTAACCCAGACATAACCGCCGTTCTCCTCTAAAATACTTATCGTAACCAAGTTTAATTGACAGCTTCGGTGTGGTACCACGTTACTACTTGATCCAAACCAGAAAAAACCCAGGATCTGGCCAACAAGTATGCGAAGAATGCGAAAGTATGAGTCAGATGATGGCAAATACCAGACCTAACCCAGACATAACCGGCGTTATCCTCTAAAATGTTAATCGGAACCAGGTATAATTGTCTGTCTCAGCGTAGTACCACATTACTACGAGATCAAAATCAGAAAAACCCAGGATCTGGCCAACAAGTATGCGAAGAATGCGAAAGTATGAGGCAGATGATTACAAGTACCAGGCCTAACCCAGACATAACCTGCGTTATACTCTAAAATATTAATCGTAACCAGGTTTAATTGACAGTTTCGATGTGGTGCCACATTACTACGTGATCCAAACTAGAAAAAGCCCAGGTTCTGGCCATTCATGCATGCGAAAAATGCGAAAGTATGAGCTAGATGATGGCAATTACCAGACCTAACCCAGACATAACCGGCGTTATCCTCTAGAATATTAATCGGAACCAGGTATAATTGTCTGTCTCAGTGTAGTACCACATTACTACGAGATCCAGATCAGAAAAAGCCCAGGATCTGGCCAACAAGTATTCGAAAAATGCGAAAGCATTGGCCAGATGATTGCAAATACTCGAATTGACCCAGACATAACCAGCGTTATCATCTAAAATATTAATCGGAACCAGGTTTAATTGACTGTTTGAGTGTGGTACCACATTAATACGTGATCCATTCCGGAAAAAGCCCAGGATCTGGCCAACAAGTATTCGAAAAATGCGAAAGTATGAGTCAGATGATTGCAAATACCAGACCTAACCCGGACATAACCGGCGTTATCCTCTAAAATATTAATCGCAACCAGGTTTAATTGGCTGTTCCGGTGTGGTACCACATTACTACGTAATCCCAATCAGAAAAAACCCAGGATCTGGCCAACAAGTATGCGAGAAATGCGATAGCAAGACGATGATGATTGCAATTATCAGGCGTAACCCAGACCTAACCGATGTTAACCTCTGAAATATTAATCGCAACGAGGTTTAATCGGCAGTTTCGGTGTGGTATCACATTACTACGTGATCCAAATCAGCTAAAGCCCGGGATCTGGCCAAGAAGTATGCGAAAAATGCGAAAGTATGAGCCAGGCGATTGCAAATTCTGGGACTAACCCAGACATAACCGGCGTTATCCTCTCTAATAATAATCGCAACAAGGTTTAATTGACTGTTTCCGTGTGGTACCACATTACTATGTAATCCAAACCAGAAAAAACCAAGGATCTGGGCAACAGGAATGCATAAAATGCGAAAGTATGAGGCAGATGATGGCAAATACCAGACCTAACCCAGACGTAACCGGCGTTATCCTCTAAAATATTAATCGCAACCGCGTTTAATTGACTGTTTCGGTGTGGTACCACATTACTATGTAATCCAAACGAGAACAAATCCAGGATCTAGACTACAAGTATGCGAAAAATGCGAAAGTATGAGTCAGATGATTGCAAATACCAGACCTAACCCAGACATAACCGGCGTTATCCTCTAAAATATTAATCGGAACCAGGTTTAATTGCCTTTTTCGGTGTGGTACCATATTAGTACGTAATCCAAACCGGAAAAAACCCTGGATCTGGCCAAGAAGTATGCGAAAAATCCGAAAGTATGAGCCAGGCGATTGCAAATACTGGGACTAACCCAGACATAACCGGCGTTATCCTCTATAATAATAATCGCAACAAGGTTTAATTGACTGTTTCCGTGTGGTACCACATTACTATGTAATCCAAACCACAAAAAACCCAGGATCTAGACAACAAATATGCGAAAACTGCGAAAGTATGAGTAAGATGATTGCAAACACCAGACCTAACCCAGACATAACAGGCGTTATCCTCTAAAATATTAATCGCAACCAGGTTTAATTGACCCTTTCAGTGTGGTAGCACATTACTACGTGATCCAATCCGGAAAAAACCCATGAACTAGACAACAAATATGCTAAAAATGCGAAAGTATGAGTCAGATGATTGCAAATAACATACCTAACCCAGACATAACCGGCGTTATCCTCCAAAATATTAATCGGAACCAGGTTTAATTGACCCCTTCAGTGTGGTTGCACATTACTACGTGATCCAATCCGGAAAAAACCCAGGAACTAGACAACAAATATGCGAAAAATGCGAAAGTATGAGTCAGATGATTGCAAATACCAGACCTAACCCAGACATAACCGGCGTTATCCTCTAAAATATTAATCGGAACCAGGCTTTATTTACTATTTCGGTGTGGTACCACATTACTACGTGATCCAAACCAGAAGAGACTCAGGAACTGGTCAACAAGTATACGAAAAATGCGAAAGTATGAGCCTGATGATTGCAAATACCAGACCTAACCCAGACATAACCGGTGTTATCCTCTAAAATATTAATCGTAACCAAGTTTAATTGACTGCTTCGGTGTTGTACCACGTTACTACGTGATCCAAACCAGAAAAAACCAAGGATCTGGCCAACAAGTATGCGAAGATTGCAAAACTATGAGTCAAATGATGGCAATTACCAGACCTAACCCACACATAACCATGCGTTATCCTCTAAAATATTAATCGTAACCAGGTATAATTGACAGTTTCGATGTGGTGCCACATTACTACGTGATCCAAATCAGAAAATGCCCAGGATCTGGCCATTCAAGTATGCGAAAAATGAGAAAGTATGAGCCAGATGATTGCAAATACGAGAACTAGCCCAGACATAACCGGTGTTATCCTCTAAAATATCAATCGCAACGAGGTTTAATCGACTGTTTCGGTGTGGTACCACATTACTACCTAATCCAAATCAGAAAAAAACCAAGTACCTGGCCAACAAGTATGCGAGAAATGCGAAAGCAAGAGGATGATGATTGCAATTGTCAGACGTATCCCCGACATAACCGCCGTTATCCTCCAAAATATTACTCGGAACCAGGTTTAATTGACTATGTCGGTGTGGTGCTACATTACTACGTGATCCAAACTAGAAAAAGCCCAGGTTCTGGCTATTCAAGTATGCAAAAAATGCGAAAGTATGAGCTAGATTATGGCAATTACCAGACATAACCCAGACATAACCGGCGTTATCCTCTAAAATATTAATCGGAACCAGGTTTAATTGACTGTATGGGTGTGGTACCACATTATTACGTAATCCAAATCAGAAAAAACCAAGTACCTGGCCAACAAGTATGCGAGAAATGCGAAAGCAAGAGGATGATGATTGCAATTATCAGACGTAACCCAGACCTAACCGGTGATATCCTCTATAATGTTAATCGGAACCAGGTTTAATTGACTGTTTCGGTGTGGGGCCACAATACTACGTAATCCAAATCAGAAAAAACACAGGTTCTGGCCAACAGGTAGGCGAAAAAAGCGAAAGTATGGGTCAGATGATTGCAAATACCAGACCTAACCCAGACATAACCGGCGTTATCCTCTAAAATATTAATCGCAACCAGGTATAATTGGCTGTTCCGGTGTGGTACCACATTACTATGTAATCCAATCCAGAAAAAACCCAGGATCTCGACAATAAGTATGCAAAAATTGCGAAAGTATGAGCCAGATGATTGCATATACCAGACCTAACCCAGACATAACCGCCGTTCTCCTCCAAAATATTACTCGGAACCAAGTTTAATTGACTGCTTCGGTGTGGTACCACGTTACTACTTGATCCAAACCAGAAAAAACCCAGGATCTGGCCAACAAGTATGCGAAGAATGCGAAAGTATGAGTTAGATGATGGCAAATACCAGAACTAACCCAGACATAACCGGCGTTATTCTCTAAAATATTAATCGGAACCAGGTATAATTGTCTGTCTCAGCGTAGTACCACAATACTACGAGATCAAAATCAGAAAAACCCAGGATCTGGCCAACATGTTTGCGAAAAATGAGAAAGTATGAGCTAGATGATGGCAAATACCAGACCTAACCCAGACATAACCGGCGTTATCCTCTAAAATATTAATCGGAACCAGGTTTAATTGACTGTTTCGGTGTGGTGCCACATTACTACGTGATCCAAACTGGAAATAGCCCAGGTTCTGGCCATTCAAGTATGCGAAAAATGCGAAAGTATGAGACAGATGATTGCTAATACGAGACCTAAGCCAGACATAACCGGCGTTATCCTCTAAAATATTAATCGCAACCAGGTTTAATTGACAGTTTTGGTGTGGTGCCACATTACTACGTGATCCAAACTGGAAATAGCCCAGGTTCTGGCCAACAAGTATGCGAAGAATGCGAAAGTATGAGTCAGATGATGGCAAATACCAGAACTAACCCAGACATAACAGGCGTTATCCTCTAAAATATTAATCGCAACCAGATTTAATTGACAGTTTCGGTGTGGTACCACATTACTACGTAATCCTAACGGGAAAAAGCCCAGGTTCTGGCCATTCGAGTATGCGAAAAATGCGAAAGTATGAGCTAGATGATGGCAAATACCAGACCTAACCCAGACATAACCGGCGTCATCCTCTAAAATATTAATCGGAACCAGGTTTAATTGACAGTTTCGGTGTGGTACCACATTACTACGTGATACAAATCAGCAAAAGCCCAGGATCTGGCCAACAAGTGTGGGAAAAATGTGAATCTATGGGCCAGATGATTGCAAATACTAGAACTAACCCAGGCATAACCGGCGTTATCCTCTAACATATTAATCGAAACCAGGTTTGATTGACTGTTTCGGTGTGGTACCACATTACTACGTAATCCAAATCAGCAAAAGCACAGGATCTGGCCAACAAGAATGCAAAAACGCGAAAGTATGAGGCAGATGATTGCAAATACCAGAACTAACACAAACCTAACCGGCGTTGTTCTCTAAAATATTAATCGGAACCAGGTTTAATTTACTGTTTCGGTGTGGCACCTCATTACTACGTATTACAGATCAGAAAAAACCGAGGATCTGGCCAACAAGTATGCGAGAAATGCAAAAGCAAGAGGATGATGATTGCAATTATCAGACGTAACCCAGACCTAACCGGTGATATCCTTTAAAATATTAATCACAACGAGGGTTAATCGACTGTTTCGGCGTGGAACCACACTACTACGTGATCCAAATCAACAAAAGCCCAGGATATGGCCAACAAGTATTCGAAAAATGCGAAAGTATGAGCTAGATGATGGCAAATACCAGACCTAACCCAGACATAACCGGCGTTATCCTCTAAAATATTAATCGCAACCAGGTTTAATTGACTGTTTCGGGGTTGTGCCACGTTTCTACCTGATCCAAACTAGAAAAAGCCCAGGATCTCGACAATAAGTATGCGAAAATTGCGAAAGTATGAGCCAGATGAATGCAAATACCAGTCCTAACCCAGACATAACCGCCGTTCTCCTCTAAAATACTTATCGTAACCAAGTTTAATTGACTGCTTCAGTGTGGTACCACGTTACTACTTGATCCAAACCAGAAAAAACCCAGGATATGGCCACTCAGGCATGCGCAAAATGCGAAAGTATGAGCTAGATGATGGCAATTACCAGACCTAACCCAGACATAACCGGCGTTATCCTCTAAAATATTAATCGGTACCAGGTTTAATTGGCTGTTCCGGTGTGGTACCACATTACTATGTAATCCAAACCTTAAAAAACCCAGGATCTCGACAATAAGTATGCGAAAAATGCGAAAGAATGGGCTACATGATGGCAAATAGCAGACCTAACCCAGACATAACCGGCGTTATCCCCTAAAATATTAATCGGAGCCAGGTTTACTTGACTGTTTCCGTGTGGTACCACATTATTACGTAATCGAAATCAGAAAAAACCGAGGATCTGGCCAGCAAGTATGCGAGAAATGCGAAAGCAAGGGGATGATTATTACAATTATCAGACGTAACCCAGACCTAACCGGTGATATCCTCTAAAATGTTAATCGGAACCAGGTTTAATTGACTGTTTCGGTGTGGGGCCACATTACTACGTAATCCAAATCAGAAAAAACACAGGTTCTGGCCAACAGGTATGCGAAAAAAGCGAAAGTATGAGTCAGATGATTGCAAATACCAGACCTAACCCAGACATAACCGGCGTTATCCTCTAAAATATTAATCGCAACCAGGTTTATTTGGCTGTTCCGGTGTGGTACCACATTACTATGTAATCCAAACCTTAAAAAACCCAGGATCTCGACAATAAGTATGCGAAAATTGCGAAAGTATGAGCCAGATGAATGCAAATACCAGTCCTAACCCTGACATAACCGCCGTTCTCCTCTAAAATACTTATCGCAACCAAGTTTAATTGACTGCTTCGGTGTGGTACCACGTTACTACTTGATCCAAACCAGAAAAAACCCAGGATCTGGCCAACAAGTATGCGAAAAATGCGAAAGTATGAGCTAGATGATGGCAAATAGCAGACCTAACCCAGGCATAACTGGCGTTATCCTCTAAAATATTAATAGGTACCAGGTTTAATTGAGTGCTCCAGTCTGGTACCACATTGCTACGTGATCCAAATCAGCAAACGCCCAGGATCTGGCCAACAAGTATGCCAGAAATGCAAAAGCAAGAGGATGATGATTGCAATTATTAGACGTAACCCAGACCTAACCGGTGGTATCCTCCAAAATATTAATCGGAACCAGGTTTAATTGACTGTTTCGGTGTGGTGCCACATTACTACGTGATCCAAACTAGAAAAAGCCCAGGTTCTGGCCATTCAAGTATGCGAAAAATGCGAAAGTATGGGCCAGATGATTGCAAATACTCGAACTAACCCAGCCATAACCGGCGTTATCCTCTAAAATATTAATCGGAACCTGGTATAATTGTCTGTCACAGTGTAGTACCACATTACTACGAGATCCAAATCAGAAAAAGCCCAGGATCTGGCCAACAAGTATGCGAGAAATGCGAAAGTATGAGCTAGATTATGGCAATTACCAGACCTAACCCAGACATAACCGGCGTTATCCTCTAAAATATTAATTGGTACCAGGTTTAATTGACTGCTTCAGTCTGGTACCACATTACTACGTGCTCTAAGTCAGCAATAGCCCAGGATCTGGCCAACATGTATGCGAAAGGGGCGGAACTATGAGGCAGATGATTGCAAACACCAGAGGCAACCCATACCTAACCGCTGTCATCCTCCAAAATATTGATCGAATACAGGTTGAATTGACCATTTCAGTGAGGCACCACATTAATACGTGATCCTAGCCAGAAAAATACCCAGGATCTGGCCATTCAAGTAAGCGAAAAATGCATGAGCTAGATGATGGCCAATACCAGACCTAACCCAGACATAACCGGCGTACTCCTCTAAAATATTAATCGGAACCACGTTTTATTGACTATTTCAGTGTGGTACCACATCAATACGTGATCATAACCAGGAAAGAACCCAGGATCTGGCCAACGAGTCTGCGAAAGTTGCGAAAGTATGAGCCAGATGATGGCAAATACCAGACCTAACCCAGACATAAGCGGCGTTATCCTCTAAAATATTAATAGGTACCAGGTTTAATTGACTGCTTCAGTGTGGTACCACATTACTACGTGATCCAAACCAGAAAGAGCCCAGGATCTGGCCATTCAAGCATGCGAAAAATGCGAAAGTATGAGCTAGATTATGGCAAATACCAGACCTAACCCAGACATAAGCGGCGTTATCCTCTAAAATATTAATCGCAACCTGGTTGAATTGACTGTTTCGGTGTGTTACCACATTACTACGAGATCCAAACCAGAAAAAACCCAGGACCTGGCCAACAAGTAAGCGGAAAATACGAAAGTATGAGGCTGATGATTGCAAATACCACACGCTACCCAGACAAAACCGGTGTTATCCTCTAAAATATTGATCGAATCAAGGTGGAATTGACTATTTCTGTGTGGCACCACATTAATACGTCATCCTAACATGAAAAAAACCCAGGATCTAGCCGACAAGAATGCGAAAAATGCGAAAGTATGAGGCAGATGATTGCAAATACCAGACGCAACCCAGACATAACCGGTGTTATCCTCTAAAATATTAATCGGAACCAGGTTCTATTGACTGTTTCAGTGTGGTGCCACATTACTACGTGATCCAAGCCAGAAAATGCCCAGAATCTGGCCATTCAAGTATGCAGAAAATGCCAAAGTAAGAGCTAGATGATGTCAAATACCAGACCTAACCAAGACATATCCGTCGTTATCCTCAAAAATATTAATCGGAACCACGTTTTATTGACTATTTCAGTGTGGTACCACATCAATACGTGATCATAATCAGAAAAAAACCCAGGATCTGGCCAACGAGTCTGCGAAAGATGCGAAAGTATGAGCCAGATGATTTTAAATACCACAACTAATCGAGACATAACCGGCGTTATCCTCAAAAATATTAATCGGAACCAGGTTTAATTGACTGCTTCAGTGTGGTACCAGATTACTACGTGATCCGAATCGGAAAATGCCCAGGAGCTGGCCTACCGGAATGCGAAAGATGCGAAAGTATGAGGCAGATGAGTGCAAATACCAGACCTAACCCAGACGTAACCGGCGTTATCCTCTAAAATATTAATCGCAACCGCGTTTAATTGACTGTTTCGGTGTGGTACCACATTACTATGTAATCCAAACGAGAACAAATCCAGGATCTAGACTACAAGTATGCGCAAAATGCGAAAGTATGAGTCAGATGATTGCAAATACCAGACCTAACCCAGACATAACCGGCGTTATCCTCTAAAATATTAATCGGAACCAGGTTTAATTGCCTTTTTCGGTGTGGTACCATATTAGTACGTAATCCAAACCGGAAAAAACCCTGGATCTGGCCAAGAAGTATGCGAAAAATCCGAAAGTATGAGCCAGGCGATTGCAAATACTGGGACTAACCCAGACATAACCGGCGTTATCCTCTATAATAATAATCGCAACAAGGTTTAATTGACTGTTTCCGTGTGGTACCACATTACTATGTAATCCAAACCACAAAAAACCCAGGATCTAGACAACAAATATGCGAAAACTGCGAAAGTATGAGTAAGATGATTGCAAACACCAGACCTAACCCAGACATAACAGGCGTTATCCTCTAAAATATTAATCGCAACCAGGTTTAATTGACCCTTTCAGTGTGGTAGCACATTACTACGTGATCCAATCCGGAAAAAACCCATGAACTAGACAACAAATATGCTAAAAATGCGAAAGTATGAGTCAGATGATTGCAAATAACATACCTAACCCAGACATAACCGGCGTTATCCTCCAAAATATTAATCGGAACCAGGTTTAATTGACCCCTTCAGTGTGGTTGCACATTACTACGTGATCCAATCCGGAAAAAACCCAGGAACTAGACAACAAATATGCGAAAAATGCGAAAGTATGAGTCAGATGATTGCAAATACCAGACCTAACCCAGACATAACCGGCGTTATCCTCTAAAATATTAATCGGAACCAGGCTTTATTTACTATTTCGGTGTGGTACCACATTACTACGTGATCCAAACCAGAAGAGACTCAGGAACTGGTCAACAAGTATACGAAAAATGCGAAAGTATGAGCCTGATGATTGCAAATACCAGACCTAACCCAGACATAACCGGTGTTATCCTCTAAAATATTAATCGTAACCAAGTTTAATTGACTGCTTCGGTGTTGTACCACGTTACTACGTGATCCAAACCAGAAAAAACCAAGGATCTGGCCAACAAGTATGCGAAGATTGCAAAACTATGAGTCAAATGATGGCAATTACCAGACCTAACCCACACATAACCATGCGTTATCCTCTAAAATATTAATCGTAACCAGGTATAATTGACAGTTTCGATGTGGTGCCACATTACTACGTGATCCAAATCAGAAAATGCCCAGGATCTGGCCATTCAAGTATGCGAAAAATGAGAAAGTATGAGCCAGATGATTGCAAATACGAGAACTAGCCCAGACATAACCGGTGTTATCCTCTAAAATATCAATCGCAACGAGGTTTAATCGACTGTTTCGGTGTGGTACCACATTACTACCTAATCCAAATCAGAAAAAAACCAAGTACCTGGCCAACAAGTATGCGAGAAATGCGAAAGCAAGAGGATGATGATTGCAATTGTCAGACGTATCCCCGACATAACCGCCGTTATCCTCCAAAATATTACTCGGAACCAGGTTTAATTGACTATGTTGGTGTGGTGCTACATTACTACGTGATCCAAACTAGAAAAAGCCCAGGTTCTGGCTATTCAAGTATGCAAAAAATGCGAAAGTATGAGCTAGATTATGGCAATTACCAGACATAACCCAGACATAACCGGCGTTATCCTCTAAAATATTAATCGGAACCAGGTTTAATTGACTGTATGGGTGTGGTACCACATTATTACGTAATCCAAATCAGAAAAAACCAAGTACCTGGCCAACAAGTATGCGAGAAATGCGAAAGCAAGAGGATGATGATTGCAATTATCAGACGTAACCCAGACCTAACCGGTGATATCCTCTATAATGTTAATCGGAACCAGGTTTAATTGACTGTTTCGGTGTGGGGCCACAATACTACGTAATCCAAATCAGAAAAAACACAGGTTCTGGCCAACAGGTAGGCGAAAAAAGCGAAAGTATGGGTCAGATGATTGCAAATACCAGACCTAACCCAGACATAACCGGCGTTATCCTCTAAAATATTAATCGCAACCAGGTATAATTGGCTGTTCCGGTGTGGTACCACATTACTATGTAATCCAATCCAGAAAAAACCCAGGATCTCGACAATAAGTATGCAAAAATTGCGAAAGTATGAGCCAGATGATTGCATATACCAGACCTAACCCAGACATAACCGCCGTTCTCCTCCAAAATATTACTCGGAACCAAGTTTAATTGACTGCTTCGGTGTGGTACCACGTTACTACTTGATCCAAACCAGAAAAAACCCAGGATCTGGCCAACAAGTATGCGAAGAATGCGAAAGTATGAGTTAGATGATGGCAAATACCAGAACTAACCCAGACATAACCGGCGTTATTCTCTAAAATATTAATCGGAACCAGGTATAATTGTCTGTCTCAGCGTAGTACCACAATACTACGAGATCAAAATCAGAAAAACCCAGGATCTGGCCAACATGTTTGCGAAAAATGAGAAAGTATGAGCTAGATGATGGCAAATACCAGACCTAACCCAGACATAACCGGCGTTATCCTCTAAAATATTAATCGGAACCAGGTTTAATTGACTGTTTCGGTGTGGTGCCACATTACTACGTGATCCAAACTGGAAATAGCCCAGGTTCTGGCCATTCAAGTATGCGAAAAATGCGAAAGTATGAGACAGATGATTGCTAATACGAGACCTAAGCCAGACATAACCGGCGTTATCCTCTAAAATATTAATCGCAACCAGGTTTAATTGACAGTTTTGGTGTGGTGCCACATTACTACGTGATCCAAACTGGAAATAGCCCAGGTTCTGGCCAACAAGTATGCGAAGAATGCGAAAGTATGAGTCAGATGATGGCAAATACCAGAACTAACCCAGACATAACAGGCGTTATCCTCTAAAATATTAATCGCAACCAGATTTAATTGACAGTTTCGGTGTGGTACCACATTACTACGTAATCCTAACGGGAAAAAGCCCAGGTTCTGGCCATTCGAGTATGCGAAAAATGCGAAAGTATGAGCTAGATGATGGCAAATACCAGACCTAACCCAGACATAACCGGCGCCATCCTCTAAAATATTAATCGGAACCAGGTTTAATTGACAGTTTCGGTGTGGTACCACATTACTACGTGATACAAATCAGCAAAAGCCCAGGATCTGGCCAACAAGTGTGGGAAAAATGTGAATCTATGGGCCAGATGATTGCAAATACTAGAACTAACCCAGGCATAACCGGCGTTATCCTCTAACATATTAATCGAAACCAGGTTTGATTGACTGTTTCGGTGTGGTACCACATTACTACGTAATCCAAATCAGCAAAAGCACAGGATCTGGCCAACAAGAATGCAAAAACGCGAAAGTATGAGGCAGATGATTGCAAATACCAGAACTAACACAAACCTAACCGGCGTTGTTCTCTAAAATATTAATCGGAACCAGGTTTAATTTACTGTTTCGGTGTGGCACCTCATTACTACGTATTACAGATCAGAAAAAACCGAGGATCTGGCCAACAAGTATGCGAGAAATGCAAAAGCAAGAGGATGATGATTGCAATTATCAGACGTAACCCAGACCTAACCGGTGATATCCTTTAAAATATTAATCACAACGAGGGTTAATCGACTGTTTCGGCGTGGAACCACACTACTACGTGATCCAAATCAACAAAAGCCCAGGATATGGCCAACAAGTATTCGAAAAATGCGAAAGTATGAGCTAGATGATGGCAAATACCAGACCTAACCCAGACATAACCGGCGTTATCCTCTAAAATATTAATCGCAACCAGGTTTAATTGACTGTTTCGGGGTTGTGCCACGTTTCTACCTGATCCAAACTAGAAAAAGCCCAGGATCTCGACAATAAGTATGCGAAAATTGCGAAAGTATGAGCCAGATGAATGCAAATACCAGTCCTAACCCAGACATAACCGCCGTTCTCCTCTAAAATACTTATCGTAACCAAGTTTAATTGACTGCTTCAGTGTGGTACCACGTTACTACTTGATCCAAACCAGAAAAAACCCAGGATATGGCCACTCAGGCATGCGCAAAATGCGAAAGTATGAGCTAGATGATGGCAATTACCAGACCTAACCCAGACATAACCGGCGTTATCCTCTAAAATATTAATCGGTACCAGGTTTAATTGGCTGTTCCGGTGTGGTACCACATTACTATGTAATCCAAACCTTAAAAAACCCAGGATCTCGACAATAAGTATGCGAAAAATGCGAAAGAATGGGCTACATGATGGCAAATAGCAGACCTAACCCAGACATAACCGGCGTTATCCCCTAAAATATTAATCGGAGCCAGGTTTACTTGACTGTTTCGGTGTGGTACCACATTATTACGTAATCGAAATCAGAAAAAACCGAGGATCTGGCCAGCAAGTATGCGAGAAATGCGAAAGCAAGGGGATGATTATTACAATTATCAGACGTAACCCAGACCTAACCGGTGATATCCTCTAAAATGTTAATCGGAACCAGGTTTAATTGACTGTTTCGGTGTGGGGCCACATTACTACGTAATCCAAATCAGAAAAAACCCAGGATCTGGCCAACAAGTATGCGAAGAATGCGAAAGTATGAGTCAGATGATGGCAAATACCAGACCTAACCCAGACATAACCGGCGTTATCCTCTAAAATATTAATCGGAACCAGGTATAATTGTCTGTCTCAGCGTAGTACCACATTACTACAAGATCAAAATCAGAAAAACCCAGGATCTGGCCAACATGTTTGCGAAAAATGCGAAAGTATGGGCTAGATGATGGCAAATACCAGACCTAACCCAGACATAACCGGCGTTATCCTCTAAAATATTAATCGGAACCAGGTTTAATTGACTGTTTCGGTGTGGTGCCACATTACTACGTGATCCAAACTGGAAATAGCCCAGGTTCTGGCCATTCAAGTATGCGAAAAATGCGAAAGTATGGGCCAGATGATTGCAAATACTAGAACTAACACAGACATAACCGGCGTTATCATCTAAATTATTAATCGGAACCAGGTATAGTTGTCTGTCTCAGTGTAGTACCACATTACTAAGAGATCCAAACAAGAAAAAACCCAGGATCTGGCCAAGAAGTATGCGAAAAATGCGAAAGTATGATTCAGATGATTGCAAATACCAGACCTAACCCAGACATAACGGGCGTTATCCTCTAAAATATTAATCGGAACCATGTTTAATTGACTGTTTCGGTGTGGCGCCACATTACTACGTATTCCAAATCAGAAAAAACCGAGAATCTGGCCAACAAGTATGCGAGAAATGCAAAAGCAAGAGGATGATGATTGCAATTATTAGACATAACCCAGACCTAACCGGTGATATCCTCTAAAATATTAATCGGAACCAGGTTTGATTGACTGTTTCGGTGTGGTGCCACATTACTACGTGATCCAAACTAGAAAAAGCCCAGGTTCTGGCCATTCAAGTATGCGAAAAATACGAAAGTATGAGCTAGATGATGGCAAATACCAGACCATACCCAGACATAACCGGCGTTATCCTCTAAAATATTAATCGGAACCAGGTTTAATTGACTGTTTCGGCGTGGCACCACATTACTACGTAATCCAAATCAGAAAAAACCAAGGATCTGGCCAACAAGTATGCGAGAAATGCGAAAGTATGAGCTAGATTATGGCAATTACCAGACCTAACCCAGACATAACCGGCGTTATCCTCTAAAATATTAATAGGTACCAGGTTTAATTGTCTGCTTCAGTGTGGTACCACATTACTACGTGATCCAAGTCAGCAAAAGCACAGGGTCTGGCCAACAAGTATGCGAAAAATGCGAAAGTATGAGCTAGATGATAGCAAATAGCAGACCTAACCCAGACATAACTGGCGTTATCCCCTAAAATATTAATCGCAACCAGGTTTACTTGAATGTTCCGGTGTGGTACCACATTACTACGTGATCCAAACTAGAAAAAGCCCAGGTTCTGGCCATTCAAGTATGCGAAAAATGCGAAAGTATGAGCTAGATGATGGCAATTACCAGACCTAACCCATACATAACCGGCGTTATCCTCTAAAATATTAATCGGTACCAGGTTTAATTGACTGTGTCGGTGTGGTGCTACATTACTACATGATCCAAACTAGAAGAAGCCCAGGTTCTGGCCATTCAATTATGCGAAGAATGCGAAAGTATGAGTCACATGATGGCAAATACCGGAACTAACGCAAATATAACCGCCGTTATCCTCCAAAATATTACTCGGAACCAGGTTTAATTGACTGTGTTGGTGTGGTGCTACATTACTATATGATCCAAACTAGAAAAAGCCCAGGTTCTGGCTATTCAAGTATGCGAATAATGCAAAAGTATGAGCTAGATTATGGCAATTACCAGACCTAACCCAGACATAACCGGCGTTATCCTCTAAAATATTAATCGGAACCAGGTTTAATTGACTGTTTCGGTGTGGCACCACATTACTACGTATTCCAAATCAGAAAAAACCGAGAATCTGGCCAACAAGTATCCGAGTAATGCGAAAACAAGAGGATGATGATTGCAATTATCAGACGTAACCCAGACCTAACCGGTGATATCCTCTAAAATGTTAATCGGAACCAGGTTTAATTGACTGTTTCGGTGTGGGGCCACATTACTACGTAATCCAAATCAGAAAAAACACAGGTTCTGGCCAACAGGTATGCGAAAAAAGCGAAGGTATGAGTCAGATGATTGCAAATACCAGACCTAACCCAGACATAACCGGCGTTATCCTCTAAAATATTAATCGCAACCAGGTTTAATTGGCTGTTCCGGTGTGGTACCACATTACTATGTAATCCAAACCAGAAAAAACCCAGGATCTCGACAATAAGTATGCGAAAATTGCGAAAGTATGAGCCAGATGAATGCAAATACCAGTCCTAACCCAGACATAACCGCCGTTCTCCTCTAAAATACTTATCGTAACCAAGTTTAATTGACAGCTTCGGTGTGGTACCACGTTACTACTTGATCCAAACCAGAAAAAACCCAGGATCTGGCCAACAAGTATGCGAAGAATGCGAAAGTATGAGTCAGATGATGGCAAATACCAGACCTAACCCAGACATAACCGGCGTTATCCTCTAAAATATTAATCGGAACCAGGTATAATTGTCTGTCTCAGCGTAGTACCACAATACTACGAGATCAAAATCAGAAAAACCCAGGATCTGGCCAACAAGTATGCGAAGAATGCGAAAGTATGAGTCAGATGATGGCAAATACCAGACCTAACCCAGACATAACCGACGTTATCCTCTAAAATATTAATCGGAACCAGGTTTAATTGACTGTTTCGGTGTGGTGCCACATTACTACGTGATCCAAACTGGAAATAGCCCAGGTTCTGGCCATTCAAGTACGCGAAAAATGCGAAAGTATGGGCCAGATGATTGCAAATACTAGAACTAACCCAGACATAACCGGCGTTATCATCTAAATTATTAATCGGAACCAGGTATAATTGTCTGTCTCAGTGTAGTACCACATTACTAAGAGATCCAAACAAGAAAAAACCCAGGATCTGGCCAAGAAGTATGCGAAAAATGCGAAAGCATGATTCAGATGATTGCAATTATTAGACGTAACCCAGACCTAACCGGTGATATCCTCTAAAATATTAATCGGAACCAGGTTTAATTGACAGTTTCTGTGTGGTACCACATTACTACGTGATCCAAGTCAGCAAAAGCACATGATCTGGCCAACAAGTATGCGAAAAATGCGAAAGTATGAGCTAGATGATGGCAAATAGCAGACCTAACCCTGACGTAACCGGCGTTATCCTCTAAAATATTAATCGGAACCAGGTTTAATTGTCTGTTCCGGTGTGGTACCACACTGCTATGTAATCAAACCAGAAAAAACCCATGGTCCGGCCAACAGGTATGCGATAAATGCGAATGTATGGACCAGATGATAGCAAATACCAGAAATAACCCAGACATAACCAGCGTTATCCTCTGAAATATTAATCGGAACCAGGTTTAATTGACTGTTTCGGTGTGGCACCACATTACTACGTATTCCAAATCAGAAAAAACACAGGTTCTGGCCAACAGGTATGCGAAAAAAGCGAAAGTATGGGTCAGATGATTGCAAATACCAGACCTAACCCAGACATAACCGGCGTTATCCTCTAAAATATTAATCGCAACCAGGTATAATTGGCTGTTCCGGTGTGGTACCACATTACTATGTAATCCAATCCAGAAAAAACCCAGGATCTCGACAATAAGTATGCAAAAATTGCGAAAGTATGAGCCAGATGATTGCATATACCAGACCTAACCCAGACATAACCGCCGTTCTCCTCCAAAATATTACTCGGAACCAAGTTTAATTGACTGCTTCGGTGTGGTACCACGTTACTACTTGATCCAAACCAGAAAAAACCCAGGATCTGGCCAACAAGTATGCGAAGAATGCGAAAGTATGAGTTAGATGATGGCAAATACCAGAACTAACCCAGACATAACCGGCGTTATTCTCTAAAATATTAATCGGAACCAGGTATAATTGTCTGTCTCAGCGTAGTACCACAATACTACGAGATCAAAATCAGAAAAACCCAGGATATGGCCAACATGTTTGCGAAAAATGAGAAAGTATGAGCTAGATGATGGCAAATACCAGACCTAACCCAGACATAACCGGCGTTATCCTCTAAAATATTAATCGGAACCAGGTTTAATTGACTGTTTCGGTGTGGTGCCACATTACTACGTGATCCAAACTGGAAATAGCCCAGGTTCTGGCCATTCAAGTATGCGAAAAATGCGAAAGTATGAGACAGATGATTGCTAATACGAGACCTAAGCCAGACATAACCGGCGTTATCCTCTAAAATATTAATCGCAACCAGGTTTAATTGACAGTTTTGGTGTGGTGCCACATTACTACGTGATCCAAACTGGAAATAGCCCAGGTTCTGGCCATTCGAGTATGCGAAAAATGCGAAAGTATGAGCTAGATGATGGCAAATACCAGACCTAACCCAGACATAACAGGCGTTATCCTCTAAAATATTAATCGCAACCAGATTTAATTGACAGTTTCGGTGTGGTACCACATTACTACGTAATCCTAACGGGAAAAAGCCCAGGTTCTGGCCATTCGAGTATGCGAAAAATGCGAAAGTATGAGCTAGATGATGGCAAATACCAGACCTAACCCAGACATAACCGGCGTCATCCTCTAAAATATTAATCGGAACCAGGTTTGATTGACTGTTTCGGTGTGGTACCACATTACTACGTAATCCAAATCAGCAAAAGCACAGGATCTGGCCAACAAGAATGCAAAAACGCGAAAGTATGAGGCAGATGATTGCAAATACCAGAACTAACACAAACCTAACCGGCGTTGTTCTCTAAAATATTAATCGGAACCAGGTTTAATTTACTGTTTCGGTGTGGCACCTCATTACTACGTATTACAAATCAGAAAAAACCGAGGATCTGGCCAACAAGTATGCGAGAAATGCAAAAGCAAGAGGATGATGATTGCAATTATCAGACGTAACCCAGACCTAACCGGTGATATCCTTTAAAATATTAATCACAACGAGGGTTAATCGACTGTTTCGGCGTGGAACCACACTACTACGTGATCCAAATCCACAAAAGCCCAGGATATGGCCAACAAGTATTCGAAAAATGCGAAAGTATGAGCTAGATGATGGCAAATACCAGACCTAACCCAGACATAACCGGCGTTATCCTCTAAAATATTAATCGCAACCAGGTTTAATTGGCTGTTCCGGTGTGGTACCACATTACTATGTAATCCAAACCTTAAAAAACCCAGGATCTCGACAATAAGTATGCGAAAATTGCGAAAGTATGAGCCAGATGAATGCAAATACCAGTCCTAACCCTGACATAACCGCCGTTCTCCTCTAAAATACTTATCGCAACCAAGTTTAATTGACTGCTTCGGTGTGGTACCACGTTACTACTTGATCCAAACCAGAAAAAACCCAGGATCTGGCCAACAAGTATGCGAAAAATGCGAAAGTATGAGCTAGATGATGGCAAATAGCAGACCTAACCCAGGCATAACTGGCGTTATCCTCTAAAATATTAATAGGTACCAGGTTTAATTGAGTGCTCCAGTCTGGTACCACATTGCTACGTGATCCAAATCAGCAAACGCCCAGGATCTGGCCAACAAGTATGCCAGAAATGCAAAAGCAAGAGGATGATGATTGCAATTATTAGACGTAACCCAGACCTAACCGGTGATATCCTCCAAAATATTAATCGGAACCAGGTTTAATTGACTGTTTCGGTGTGGTGCCACATTACTACGTGATCCAAACTAGAAAAAGCCCAGGTTCTGGCCATTCAAGTATGCGAAAAATGCGAAAGTATGGGCCAGATGATTGCAAATACTCGAACTAACCCAGCCATAACCGGCGTTATCCTCTAAAATATTAATCGGAACCTGGTATAATTGTCTGTCTCAGTGTAGTACCACATTACTACGAGATCCAAATCAGAAAAAGCCCAGGATCTGGCCAACAAGTATGCGAGAAATGCGAAAGTATGAGCTAGATTATGGCAATTACCAGACCTAACCCAGACATAACCGGCGTTATCCTCTAAAATATTAATTGGTACCAGGTTTAATTGACTGCTTCAGTCTGGTACCACATTACTACGTGATCCAAACCAGAAAGAGCCCAGGATCTGGCCATTCAAGCATGCGAAAAATGCGAAAGTATGAGCTAGATTATGGCAAATACCAGACCTAACCCAGACATAAGCGGCGTTATCCTCTAAAATATTAATCGCAACCTGGTTGAATTGACTGTTTCGGTGTGTTACCACATTACTACGAGATCCAAACCAGAAAAAACCCAGGACCTGGCCAACAAGTAAGCGGAAAATACGAAAGTATGAGGCTGATGATTGCAAATACCACACGCTACCCAGACAAAACCGGTGTTATCCTCTAAAATATTGATCGAATCAAGGTGGAATTGACTATTTCTGTGTGGCACCACATTAATACGTCATCCTAACAAGAAAAAAACCCAGGATCTAGCCGACAAGAATGCGAAAAATGCGAAAGTATGAGGCAGATGATTGCAAATACCAGACGCAACCCAGACATAACCGGTGTTATCCTCTAAAATATTAATCGGAACCAGGTTCTATTGACTGTTTCAGTGTGGTGCCACATTACTACGTGATCCAAGCCAGAAAAAGCCCAGAATCTGGCCATTCAAGTATGCAGAAAATGCCAAAGTAAGAGCTAGATGATGTCAAATACCAGACCTAACCAAGACATATCCGTCGTTATCCTCTAAAATATTAATCGGAACCAGGTTTTATTTACTATTTCGGTGTGGTACCACATAACTACGTGATCCAAACCAGAAGAAACTCAGAAACTGGACAACAAGTATACGAAAAATGCGAAAGTATGAGCCTGATGATTGCAAATACCAGAACTAACCGAGACATAACCGGCGTTATCCTCAAAAATATTAATCGGAACCACGTTTTATTGACTATTTCAGTGTGGTACCACATCAATACGTGATCATAATCAGAAAAAAACCCAGGATCTGGCCAACGAGTCTGCGAAAGATGCGAAAGTATGAGCCAGATGATTTTAAATACCACAACTAATCGAGACATAACCGGCGTTATCCTCAAAAATATTAATCGGAACCAGGTTTGATTGACTGCTTCAGTGTGGTACCAGATTACTACGTGATCCGAATCGGAAAATGCCCAGGAGCTGGCCTACCGGAATGCGAAAGATGCGAAAGTATGAGGCAGATGAGTGCAAATACCAGACGCAACCCAGACCTAACCGGTGTCGTCCTCTAAAATATTGATCGAATCCAGGTGGAATTGACTATTTCTGTGTGGCACCACGTTAATACGTTATCCAAATAAGAAAAAGGCCAGGATCTGTCCAACAAGTATGCGGATAATGCGAAAGTATGAGGCAGATGATTGCAAATACCGGACGCAACCCAGATATAACAGGTGTTAACCTCTAAAATATTGATCGAACCCACGTTCAATTGACTATCTCTGTGTGGCACCACATTAATACGTGATCCTAGCCAGAAAAAAACAGAGGATCTGGTCGACAAGAATGCTAAAAATGCGAAAGTATGAGGCAGATGACTGCATATACTAGAACTAACCCAGACATAACCGGCGTTATCCTCGAAAATATAAATCGGAACTAGGTGTAATTGACTGCTTCAGTGTGGTACCACATTACTACGTGATACGAATCAGAAAATGCCCAGGAGCTGGCCTACAGGAATCCGAAAGATGCGAAAGTATGAGGCAGATGATTGCAAATACCAGACGCAACCCAGACATAACCGGTGTTATCCTCTAAAATATTGATCTAATACAGGATGAATTGACTATTTCAGTGTGGTACGACATTAGTACGTGATCCAAATCCGAAAAAACCCAGGATCTGGCCATTCAAGTAAGCGAAAAATGCGAATGTATGAGCTAGATGATGGCAAATACCAGACCTAACCCAGACATAACCGGCGTACTCCTCTAAAATATTAATCAGAACCACGTTTTATTGACTATTTCAGTGTGGTACCACATCAATACGTGATCATAACCAGAAAAAAACCCAGGATGTGGCCAACGAGTATCCGAAAGTTGCGAAAGTATGAGCCAGATGATGGCAAATACCAGACGCAACACAGTCATAAACCGGTGTTATCCTCTAAAATATTGATCGAATCCAGGTGGAATTGACTATTTCTGTGTGGCACCACATCAATACGCGATCCTAACAAGATAACAACGCAGTATCTGGCCGACAAGTATGCGAAAAATGCGAAAGTATGAGCTAGATGATTGCAAATACCGGACGCAACCCAGATATAACAGGTGTTAACCTCTAAAATATTGATCGAACCCACGTTCAATTGACTATCTCTGTGTGGCACCACAATAAAACGTGATCCTAGCCAGAAAAAAACAGAGGATCTGGTCGACAAGAATGCTAAAAATGCGAAAGTATGAGGCAGATGACTGCATATACCAGAACTAACTCAGACATAACCGGCGTTATCCTCTAAAATATTAATCGGAACCAGGTTTAATTGACTGCTGCATTGTGGTACCACATTACTACGTGATCCGAATCAGAAAATACCCAGAAGCTGGCCTACAGGAATGCGAAAGATGCGAAAGTATGAGGCAGATGATTCCAAATACCAGACGTAACCCAGACATAACCGGTGTTATCCTCTAGAATATTGATCGAATCCAGGTGGAATTGACTATTTCTGTGTGGCACCACGTTAATACGTTATCCAAATAAGAAAAAGACCAGGATCTGTCCAACATGTATGCGGATAATGCGAAAGTATGAGGAAGATGATTGCAAATACCAGACGCAACCCAGACATAACCGGTGTTAACCTGTAAAATATTGATGGAATCCAGGTGGAATTGGCTATTTCTGTGTGGCACCACATTAATACGTGATCCTAACAAGAAAAAAACCCAGGATCTAGCCGACAAGAATGCGAAAAATGCGAAAGTATGAGGCAGATGATTGCAAATACCAGACGCAACCCAGACATAACCGGTGTTATCCTCTAAAATATTGATCGAAACTACGTTGAATTGACTATCTCTGTGTGGCACCACATTAGTACGTTATCCTAACAAGAAAACAACCCAGGATCTGTCCAACAAGTATGCGGATAATGCGAAAGTAAGAGCCAGATGATTGCAAATACCAGACGTAACCCAGACATAACCGGCGTTATCCTCTAAAATATTGATGGAATCCAGGTGGAATTGGCTATTTCTGTGTGGCACCACATTAATACGTGATCCTAACAAGAAAAAAACCCAGGATCTAGCCGACAAGAATGCGAAAAATGCGAAAGTATGAGGCAGATGATTGCAAATACCAGACACAACCCAGACATAACCGGTGTTATCCTCTAAAATATTAATCGGAACCAGGTTCTATTGACTATTTCAGTGTGGTACCACATTACTACGTGATCCAGAACAGAAAAAGCCCAGGATCTGGCTATTCAAGTATGCGAAAAATGCGAAAGTATGAGGTAGATGATTGCAAATACCAGACGTAACCCAGTCGCAAGCGGCGTTATCCTCTAAACTATTAATCGGAACCAGGTTTAATTGACTGTTGCGGTGTGGTACCACATTACTACGTGATGCAAATCAGAAAAAACCCAGGATGTGGCCAACAAGTATGCGGATAATGCGAAAGTATGAGGCAGATTGTTTAAATATCGCGTTAATTGACGGATTTGAGAACCGTTTATAAATATATTAAATATTCAAGTTAACGTGAATTATAACTGAGAACCATAAATTCCTCGTACGGTATTGTTTTTCGTGTACGCGACATTCCAGAGACTCTCTGATGCGTAGTTCGGTACACGGAACGATACAGGTTAGAAATACCATACGCGAGTGTTGGTTGCTCTCAGTCACGTGATCGACCCAATATATTTACTTGGGATCGATCGTCGAAGATCCATAAACAGAGAGGGTAGAGGAATATTGAAATTAAGAAGAGATAGACATTGAAGAGCAGGGATAGCGCCGCGAGGTGGTGATTACCCCTCTCGTTGCCGCGACTGCGGATGTCTGTTCGCTTCTTAGCTTCAAAGACTCGATAGCGAGTCCGCGCAGCGAGCAAATCGACAAACGATTCCGCTCCGCGACGAAACCAAATCTCCGAATATAGGTTCTGAGAACACTCGAACCTTTCGTTGAGAATTTTAAATTGTTGCTCAAAATTAACTAAATCGGTGAGGCGTTTTATCAGCCCCGATTATTGACTGTACAATCTCGCCGAATAGCACGTGACGCTCGAGTTACGTGGTCGTGTGAGGGAATTGAAAAACTTCGGTTCCCGCTTGGCGAGATTATTAACAATAAGACTGTGGGTTTTCGTCCAACTTTCATGTGACGTTTGTGCTACGCGGTCATGAAAGGGGAATCGAGATAAGAATCGTTTCCCGTGTGTCGAAACTCCAGTCTCAGCAAGGGCTACGGCCCGATCAGTACTGACGACTCCACGGACTGCTGCATTTGACGCGGTCGTGCGAGGCTGGCATTATCACGGACTGCTGCATTTGACGCGGTCGTGAGGCTGACTTTCCAACGTCTCGCTGCAACCAGCGGTCGTCGGAAGTGCAGTTTCGGCCAGTGGCTACGGCCAACTCAATACTGATTTCTCCACGGACTGCTGCATTTGACGCGGTCGTGTGAGGCTGATTAATCTTCACGTGACGTTTGAGTTTCGCGGTCGTGTAAGAATTTGTCGTACGGACTGCTGCATTTGACGCGGTCGTGCGACAAGTTGAATTGTCCGCACGGTTTTGTATATCACCCCTAGGGTGGTCTCTGACCGATACCCTACGTGGGCTCACCGTTTCTCAGGTCGGGGCTAAGAAATTCCGGACTTCATAGCTCAACCTGCTCGAGCAACGCTCCTTGACCGCCAGTGAGTACGTACCCTGTGCGTAGAGCAACGCATAATGAGCACCGTGGTGTATGCTTCTTTAAACGTAAGACGCTACGTGCGCCGCTAAGGGCTACACCACACCGCGTCTTGTACGCAGGGAACGGTGAGAAACTGCGGTTTGGCCAGCATTTGGAGCTTTACGACCTCCACCTGTTGTCCTTTCCTGCGGCATTCAACGATCGCTAAAAAGCGGAGAATTTAGAAATTAGATCTCTTCTTCCACACAGCGATCGAACGGTTCTCGATTTGTGAGAACGTTCATATATACAGTCCACTTATACAAATCTCAGTTCGTCGAGACGTGTCTGTAATCTCCGCTCTTGAGTACGAACGGCACAGACAGGAGCGTGCGAGATAGAGCGAGACAGGCGACGCGACAAGCGTTAATAGGTATTTAAATCCAGCCTTGTCTTTCCTTGTTACAGAACAACACATCGCGAACTTGGCCAGAAGCAGCCGGCCCAGGTTTTCTTCCCCCAGACGTCGGACCGACGTCTAGGCGGCTTTTTTTCCTTTTTCTTTTTTTTCTTTTTTTGCTTAAAAATAAACGTTAATTTCATTGAGCAAAAATCAGGTGCATCAATTTATTCAAACTTTTTCCCAGTGTCCTTTCCCTCGTAATCCGGACCACGTCAGACTAAAATAACCCCCCTTAGGGCGGCTAAGGTCTTTAAACACAGATGATTGCAAATACCAGACGTAACCCAGACATAACCGGCGTTATCCTCTAAAATATTAATCGGAACCAGGTTTAATTTACTATTTCGGTGTGGTACCACATTACTACGTGATCCAAACCAGAAGAGACTCAGGAACTGGTCAACAAGTATACGAAAAATGCGAAAGTATGAGCCTGATGATTGCAAATACCAGAATTAACCCAGACATAACCGGCGTTATCCTCTAAACTATTAATCGGAACCAGGTTTAATTGACTGTATCGGTGTGGTACCACATTATTACGTAATCCAAATCAGAAAAAACCAAGTACCTGGCCAACAAGTATGCGAGAAATGCGAAAGCAAGAGGATGATGATTGCAATTATCAGACGTAACCCAGACCTAACCGGTGATATCCTCTAAAATGTTAATCGGAACCAGGTTTAATTGACTCTTTCGGTGTGGGGCCACATTACTACGTAATGCAAATCAGAAAAAACACAGGTTCTGGCCAACAGGTATGCGAAATAAGCGAAAGTATGAGTCAGATGATTGCAAATACCAGACCTAACCCAGACATAACCGGCGTTATCCTCTAAAATATTAATCGCAACCAGGTTTAATCGGCTGTTCCGGTGTGGTACCACATTACTATGTAATCCAAACCAGAAAAAACCCAGGATCTCGACAATAAGTATGCGAAAATTGCGAAAGTATGAGCGAGATGATTGCAAATACCAGACCTAACCCAGACATAACCGCCGTTCTCCTCTAAAATACTTATCGTAACCAAGTTTAATTGACTGCTTCGGTGTGGTACCACGTTACTACTTGATCCAAACCAGAAAAAACCCAGGATCTGGCCAACAAGTATGCGAAGAATGCGAAAGTATGAGTCAGATGATGGCAAATACCAGACCTTACCCAGACATAACCGGCGTTATCCTCTAAAATATTAATCGGAACGAGGTATAATTGTCTGTTTCAGCGTAGTACCACATTACTACGAGATCAAAATCAGAAAAACCCAGGATCTGGCCAACATGTTTGCGAAAAATGCGAAAGTATGAGCAAGAAGATGGCAAATACCTGACCTAACCCAGACATAACCGGCGTTATCCTCTAAAATATTAATCGGAACCAGGTTTAATTGACTGTTTCGGTGTGGTGCCACATTACTACGTGATCCAAACTGGAAATAGCCCAGGTTCTGGCCATTCAAGTATGCGAAAAATGCGAAAGTATGGGCCAGATGATTGCAAATACTAGAACTAACCCAGACATAACCGGCGTTATCATCTAAATTATTAATCGGAACCAGGTATAGTTGTCTGTCTCAGTGTAGTACCACATTACTAAGAGATCCAAACAAGAAAAAACCCAGGATCTGGCCAAGAAGTATGCGAAAAATGCGAAAGTATGATTCAGATGATTGCAAATACCAGACCTAACCCAGACATAACGGGCGTTATCCTCTAAAATATTAATCGGAACCAGGTTTAATTGACTGTTTCGGTGTGGCGCCACATTACTACGTATTCCAAATCAGAAAAAACCGAGAATCTGGCAAACAAGTATCCGAGAAATGCGAAAACAAGAGGATGATGATTGCAATTATCAGACGTAACCCAGACCTAACCGGTGATATCCTCTAAAATGTTAATCGGAACCAGGTTTAATTGACTGTTTCGGTGTGGGGCCACATTACTACGTAATCCAAATCAGAAAAAACACAGGTTCTGGCCAACAGGTATGCGAAAAAAGCGAAGGTATGAGTCAGATGATTGCAAATACCAGACCTAACCCAGACATAACCGGCGTTATCCTCTAAAATATTAATCGCAACCAGGTTTAATTGGCTGTTCCGGTGTGGTACCACATTACTATGTAATCCAAACCAGAAAAAACCCAGGATCTCGACAATAAGTATGCGAAAATTGCGAAAGTATGAGCCAGATGATTGCAAATACCAGTCCTAACCCAGACATAACCGCCGTTCTCCTCTAAAATACTTATCGTAACCAAGTTTAATTGACAGCTTCGGTGTGGTACCACGTTACTACTTGATCCAAACCAGAAAAAACCCAGGATCTGGCCAACAAGTATGCGAAGAATGCGAAAGTATGAGTCAGATGATGGCAAATACCAGACCTAACCCAGACATAACCGGCGTTATCCTCTAAAATATTAATCGGAACCAGGTATAATTGTCTGTCTCAGCGTAGTACCACATTACTACGAGATCAAAATCAGAAAAACCCAGGATCTGGCCAACATGTTTGCGAAAAATGCGAAAGTATGGGCTAGATGATGGCAAATACCAGACCTAACCCAGACATAACCGGCGTTATCCTCTAAAATATTAATCGGAACCAGGTTTAATTGACTGTTTCGGTGTGGCGCCACATTACTACGTATTCCAAATCAGAAAAAACCGAGAATCTGGCCAACAAGTATGCGAGAAATGCAAAAGCAAGAGGATGATGATTGCAATTATTAGACATAACCCAGACCTAACCGGTGATATCCTCTAAAATATTAATCGGAACCAGGTTTGATTGACTGTTTCGGTGTGGTGCCACATTACTACGTGATCCAAACTAGAAAAAGCCCAGGTTCTGGCCATTCAAGTATGCGAAAAATACGAAAGTATGAGCTAGATGATGGCAAATACCAGACCATACCCAGACATAACCGGCGTTATCCTCTAAAATATTAATCGGAACCAGGTTTAATTGACTGTTTCGGCGTGGCACCACATTACTACGTAATCCAAATCAGAAAAAACCAAGGATCTGGCCAACAAGTATGCGAGAAATGCGAAAGTATGAGCTAGATTATGGCAATTACCAGACCTAACCCAGACATAACCGGCGTTATCCTCTAAAATATTAATAGGTACCAGGTTTAATTGTCTGCTTCAGTGTGGTACCACATTACTACGTGATCCAAGTCAGCAAAAGCACAGGGTCTGGCCAACAAGTATGCGAAAAATGCGAAAGTATGAGCTAGATGATAGCAAATAGCAGACCTAACCCAGACATAACTGGCGTTATCCCCTAAAATATTAATCGCAACCAGGTTTACTTGAATGTTCCGGTGTGGTACCACATTACTACGTGATCCAAACTAGAAAAAGCCCAGGTTCTGGCCATTCAAGTATGCGAAAAATGCGAAAGTATGAGCTAGATGATGGCAATTACCAGACCTAACCCATACATAACCGGCGTTATCCTCTAAAATATTAATCGGTACCAGGTTTAATTGACTGTGTCGGTGTGGTGCTACATTACTACATGATCCAAACTAGAAGAAGCCCAGGTTCTGGCCATTCAATTATGCGAAGAATGCGAAAGTATGAGTCACATGATGGCAAATACCGGAACTAACGCAAATATAACCGCCGTTATCCTCCAAAATATTACTCGGAACCAGGTTTAATTGACTGTGTTGGTGTGGTGCTACATTACTATATGATCCAAACTAGAAAAAGCCCAGGTTCTGGCTATTCAAGTATGCGAATAATGCAAAAGTATGAGCTAGATTATGGCAATTACCAGACCTAACCCAGACATAACCGGCGTTATCCTCTAAAATATTAATCGGAACCAGGTTTAATTGACTGTTTCGGTGTGGCACCACATTACTACGTATTCCAAATCAGAAAAAACCGAGAATCTGGCCAACAAGTATCCGAGTAATGCGAAAACAAGAGGATGATGATTGCAATTATCAGACGTAACCCAGACCTAACCGGTGATATCCTCTAAAATGTTAATCGGAACCAGGTTTAATTGACTGTTTCGGTGTGGGGCCACATTACTACGTAATCCAAATCAGAAAAAACACAGGTTCTGGCCAACAGGTATGCGAAAAAAGCGAAGGTATGAGTCAGATGATTGCAAATACCAGACCTAACCCAGACATAACCGGCGTTATCCTCTAAAATATTAATCGCAACCAGGTTTAATTGGCTGTTCCGGTGCGGTACCACATTACTATGTAATCCAAACCAGAAAAAACACAGGATCTCGACAATAATTATGCGAAAATTGCGAAAGTATGAGCCAGATGATTGCAAATACCAGTCCTAACCCAGACATAACCGCCGTTCTCCTCTAAAATACTTATCGTAACCAAGTTTAATTGACTGCTTCGGTGTGGTACCACGTTACTACTTGATCCAAACCAGAAAAAACCCAGGATCTGGCCAACAAGTATGCGAAGAATGCGAAAGTATGAGTCAGATGATGGCAAATACCAGACCTAACCCAGACATAACCGGCGTTATCCTCTAAAATATTAATCGGAACCAGGTATAATTGTCTGTCTCAGCGTAGTACCACATTACTACGAGATCAAAATCAGAAAAACCCAGGATCTGGCCAACATGTTTGCGAAAAATGCGAAAGTATGGGCTAGATGATGGCAAATACCAGACCTAACCCAGACATAACCGGCGTTATCCTCTAAAATATTAATCGGAACCAGGTTTAATTGACTGTTTCGGTGTGGCGCCACATTACTACGTATTCCAAATCAGAAAAAACCGAGAATCTGGCCAACAAGTATGCGAGAAATGCAAAAGCAAGAGGATGATGATTGCAATTATTAGACATAACCCAGACCTAACCGGTGATATCCTCTAAAATATTAATCGGAACCAGGTTTGATTGACTGTTTCGGTGTGGTGCCACATTACTACGTGATCCAAACTAGAAAAAGCCCAGGTTCTGGCCATTCAAGTATGCGAAAAATACGAAAGTATGAGCTAGATGATGGCAAATACCAGACCATACCCAGACATAACCGGCGTTATCCTCTAAAATATTAATCGGAACCAGGTTTAATTGACTGTTTCGGCGTGGCACCACATTACTACGTAATCCAAATCAGAAAAAACCAAGGATCTGGCCAACAAGTATGCGAGAAATGCGAAAGTATGAGCTAGATTATGGCAATTACCAGACCTAACCCAGACATAACCGGCGTTATCCTCTAAAATATTAATAGGTACCAGGTTTAATTGTCTGCTTCAGTGTGGTACCACATTACTACGTGATCCAAGTCAGCAAAAGCACAGGGTCTGGCCAACAAGTATGCGAAAAATGCGAAAGTATGAGCTAGATGATAGCAAATAGCAGACCTAACCCAGACATAACTGGCGTTATCCCCTAAAATATTAATCGCAACCAGGTTTACTTGAATGTTCCGGTGTGGTACCACATTACTACGTGATCCAAACTAGAAAAAGCCCAGGTTCTGGCCATTCAAGTATGCGAAAAATGCGAAAGTATGAGCTAGATGATGGCAATTACCAGACCTAACCCATACATAACCGGCGTTATCCTCTAAAATATTAATCGGTACCAGGTTTAATTGACTGTGTCGGTGTGGTGCTACATTACTACATGATCCAAACTAGAAGAAGCCCAGGTTCTGGCCATTCAATTATGCGAAGAATGCGAAAGTATGAGTCACATGATGGCAAATACCGGAACTAACGCAAATATAACCGCCGTTATCCTCCAAAATATTACTCGGAACCAGGTTTAATTGACTGTGTTGGTGTGGTGCTACATTACTATATGATCCAAACTAGAAAAAGCCCAGGTTCTGGCTATTCAAGTATGCGAATAATGCAAAAGTATGAGCTAGATTATGGCAATTACCAGACCTAACCCAGACATAACCGGCGTTATCCTCTAAAATATTAATCGGAACCAGGTTTAATTGACTGTTTCGGTGTGGCACCACATTACTACGTATTCCAAATCAGAAAAAACCGAGAATCTGGCCAACAAGTATCCGAGTAATGCGAAAACAAGAGGATGATGATTGCAATTATCAGACGTAACCCAGACCTAACCGGTGATATCCTCTAAAATGTTAATCGGAACCAGGTTTAATTGACTGTTTCGGTGTGGGGCCACATTACTACGTAATCCAAATCAGAAAAAACACAGGTTCTGGCCAACAGGTATGCGAAAAAAGCGAAGGTATGAGTCAGATGATTGCAAATACCAGACCTAACCCAGACATAACCGGCGTTATCCTCTAAAATATTAATCGCAACCAGGTTTAATTGGCTGTTCCGGTGCGGTACCACATTACTATGTAATCCAAACCAGAAAAAACACAGGATCTCGACAATAATTATGCGAAAATTGCGAAAGTATGAGCCAGATGATTGCAAATACCAGTCCTAACCCAGACATAACCGCCGTTCTCCTCTAAAATACTTATCGTAACCAAGTTTAATTGACTGCTTCGGTGTGGTACCACGTTACTCCTTGATCCAAACCAGAAAAAACCCAGGATCTGGCCAACAAGTATGCGAAGAATGCGAAAGTATGAGTCAGATGATGGCAAATACCAGACCTAACCCAGACATAACCGGCGTTATCCTCTAAAATATTAATCGGAACCAGGTATAATTGTCTGTCTCAGCGTAGTACCACATTACTACGAGATCAAAATCAGAAAAACCCAGGATCTGACCAACATGTTTGCGAAAAATGCGAAAGTACGAGCTAGATGATGGCAAATACCAGACCTAACCCAGACATAACCGGCGTTATCCTCTAAAATATTAATCGGAACCAGGTTTAATTGACTGTTTCGGTGTGGTGCCACATTACTACGTGATCCAAACTGGAAATAGCCCAGGTTCTGGTCATTCAAGTATGCGAAATATGCGAAAGTATGGGCCAGATGATTGCAAATACTAGAACTAACCCAGACATAACCGGCGTTATCATCTAAATTATTAATCGGAACCAGGTATAATTGTCTGTCTCAGTGTAGTACCACATTACTAAGAGATCCAAACAAGAAAAAACCCAGGATCTGGCCAAGAAGTATGCGAAAAATGCGAAAGTATGTTTCAGATGATTGCAAATACCAGACCTAACCCAGACATAACGGGCGTTATCCTCTAAAATATTAATCGGAACCAGGTTTAATTGCCTGCTTCTGTGTGGTACCACATTACTACGTGATCCAAGTCAGCAAAAGCACAGGAACTGGCCAACAAGTATGCGAAAAATGCGAAAGTATGAGCTAGATGATAGCAAATAGCAGACCTAACCCTGACACACTGGCGTTATCCCCTAAAATATTAATCGCAACCAGGTTTACTTGACTGTTTCGGTGTGGCACCACATTGCTATGTGATCCAAACCAGAAAAAACCCAGGATCTGGCCAAGAAGTATGCGAAAAAAGCGAAAGTATGAGTCAGATGATTGCAAATACCAGACCTAACCCAGACATAACCGGCGTTATCCTCTAAAATATTAGTCGGAACCAGGTTTAATTGACCCCTTCAGTGTGGTACCACATTACTGCGTGATCCAAATCAGCAAAAGCCCAGGATCTGGCCAACAAGTATGCGAAAAATGTGAAAGTATGAGCTAGATGATGGCAAATAGCAGACCTAACCCAGACATAACCGGCGTTATCCTCCAAAATATTAATCGGAACCAGGATCAATTGACTGTTCCAGTGCGGTACCACATTACTACGTGATAAAGATCAGAAAAAGCCCAGGATCTGGCCAACAAGTATGCGAAAAATGCGAAAGCAAGTGGAAGATAATTGCAATTACCAGACGGAACCCAGACCTAACCGGTGTTATCCCCTAAAATGTTAATCGAATCCAGGTTGAATTGACTATTTCATTGTGGCACCACATTAGTACATGATCCTAACCGGTAGAAACCCCGCGATCTGGCCAACAAGAATGCAAAAATGCGAAAGAATGAGGCAGATGATTGCAATTACCAGAACTGACACAAACCTAACCGGCGTTATCCTCTAAAATATTAATCGCAACCAGATTTAATTGACTGTTCCGGTGTGGTACCACATTACTACGTGATCCAAATCAGCAAAAGCCCAGGATCTGGCCAACAAGTATGCGAAAATTGCGAAAGTATGAACCAGATGATTGCAAATACCAGTCCTAACCCAGACATAACCGCCGTTCTCCTCTAAAATACTTATCGTAACCAAGTTTAATTGATTGCTTCGGTGTGGTACCACGTTACTACGTGATGCAAACCAGAAAAAGCCCAGGATGTGGCCAACAAGTATGCGAAGAATGCGAAAGTATGAGTCAGATGATGGCAAATACCAGACCTAAGCCAGACATAACCGGTGTTCCCCCTTAAAATATTGATCGAAACCAGCCTTAATTGACTGTTTCGGTTTGGTACCACATTACTACGAGATCCAAATCAGCGAGAGCCTAGGATCTGGCCATTCAAGTATGCGAAAAATGCGATAGTATGAGCCAGATGATTGCTAATACTAGAACTAACCCCGACATAACCGGAGTTCTCCTGTAAAATATTAATCGTAACCAAGTTTAATTGACTGCTTCGGTGTGGTACCACGTTACTGCGTGATCCAAACCAGAAAAAACCCCGGATCTGGCCAACAAGTATGCGAAGTATGCGAAAGTATGAGTTAGATGATTGGAAATACTAGAACTAACCCAGACATAACAGTCGTTATCCTCTAAAATATTAATCGGAACCAGGTATAATTGTCTGTCTCAGTGTAGTACCACATTACTACGAGATCCGAATCAGAAAAAGACCAGGATCTGGCCAACAAGTATGCGAAAAATGCGAAAGTATGAGCTAGATGATGGCAAATAGCAGACCTAACCCAGACATAACTGGCGTTATCCTCTAAAATATTAATATGTACCAGGTTTAATTGACTGCTTCAGTGTGGTACCACATTACTACGTGATCCAAGTCAGCAAACGCCCAGGATCTGGCCAACAAGTATGCCAGAAATGCAAAAGCCAGAGGATGATGATTGCAATTATTAGACGTAACCCAGACCTAACCGGTGATATCCTCTAAAATATTAATCGGAACCAGGTTTAATTGACTGTTTCGGTGTGGTGCCACATTACTACGTGATCCAAACTAGAAAAAGCCCAGGTTCTGGCCATTCTTGTATGCGAAAAATGCGAAAGTATGATTCAGATGATTGCAAATACCAGACCTAACCCAGACATAACCGCCGTTCTCCTCTAAAATACTTATCGTAACCAAGTTTAATTGACTGCTTCGGTGTGGTACCACGTTACTACTTGATCCAAACCAGAAAAAACCCAGGATCTGGCCGACAAGTATGCGAAGAATGCGAAAGCATGAGTCAGATGATGGCAAATACCAGACCTAACCCAGACATAACCGCCGTTATCCTCTAAAATATTAATCGGAACCAGGTATTATTGTCTGTCTCAGTGTAGTACCACATTACTACGAGATCAAAATCAGAAAAACCCAGGATCTGGCCAACAAGTATGCGAAAAATGCGAAAGTATGAGCTAGATGATGGCAAATAGCAGACCTAACCCAGACATAACTGGCGTTATCCTCTAAAATATTAATATGTACCAGGTTTAATAGACTGCTTCAGTGTGGTACCATATTACTACGTGATCCAAATCAGCAAACGCCCAGGATCTGGCCAACAAGTATGCCAGAAATGCAAAAGCAAGAGGATGATGATTGCAATTATTAGACGTAACCCAGACCTAACCGGTGATATCCTCTAAAATATTAATCGGAACCAGGTTTAATTGACTGTTTCGGTGTGGTGCCACATTACTACGTGATCCAAACTAGAAAAAGCCCAGGTTCTGGCCATTCAAGTATGCGAAAAATGCGAAAGTATGATTCAGATGATTGCAAATACCAGACCTAACCCAGACATAACCGGCGTTATCCTCTAAAATATTAATCGGAACCGGGTTTAATTGACTGTTTCGGTGTGGTACCACATTACTACGTCATCCAAATCAGAAAAAACCAAGGATCTGGCCAACAAGTATGCGAGAAATGCGAAAATATGAGCTAGATGATGGCAAATAGCAGACCTAACCCAGACATAACCGGCGTTATCCCCTAAAATATTAATTGCAACCAGGTTTACTTGACTGTTTCGGTGTGGTACCACATTACCATGTGATCCATACCAGAAAAAACCCAGGATCTGGCCAAGAAGTATGCGAAAAATGCGAAAGTATGATTCAGATGATTGCAAATACCAGACCTAACCCAGACATAACCGGCGTTATCCTCTAAAATATTAATTGGAACCGGGTTTAATTGACTGTTTCGGTGTGGTACCACATTACTACGTCATCCAAATCAGAAAAAACCAAGGATCTGGCCAACAAGTATGCGAGAAATGCGAAAGTATGAGCTAGATTATGGCAATTACCAGACCTAACCCAGACATAACCGGCGTTATCCTCTAAAATATTAATCGTAACCAGGTTCAATTGACAGTTTCGATGTGGTGCTACATTACTACGTGATCCAAACTAGAAAAAGCCCAGGTTCTGGCCATTAAAGTATGCGAGAAATGCGAAAGTATGAGCTAGATGATGGCAATTACCAGACCTAACCCAGACATAACCGGCGTTATCCTCTAAAATATTAATCGGAACCAGGTTTAATTGACTGTTCCGGTGTGGTACCACACTACTTTCTAATCAAACCAGAAAAAACCCATGGTCCGGCCAACGGGTATGCGAAAAATTCGAATGTATGGGCCAGATGATAGCAAATACCAGAAATAACCCAGACATAACCAGCGTTATCCTCTGAAATATTAATCGGAACCAGGTTTAATTGACTGTTTCGGTGTGGCACCACATTACTATGTGATCCAAACCAGAAAAAACCCAGGATCTGGCCAAGAAGTATGCGAAAAAAGCGAAAGTATGAGTCAGATGATTGCAAATACCAGACCTAACCCAGACATAACCGGCGTTATCCTCTAAAATATTAGTCGGAACCAGGTTTAATTGACCCCTTCAGTGTGGTACCACATTACTGCGTGATCCAAATCAGCAAAAGCCCAGGATCTGGCCAACAAGTATGCGAAAAATGTGAAAGTATGAGCTAGATGATGGCAAATAGCAGACCTAACCCAGACATAACCGGCGTTATCCTACAAAATATTAATCGGAACCAGGATCAATTGACTGTTCCAGTGCGGTACCACATTACTACGTGATAAAGATCAGAAAAAGCCCAGGATCTGGCCAACAAGTATGCGAAAAATGCGAAAGCAAGTGGAAGATAATTGCAATTACCAGACGGAACCCAGACCTAACCGGTGTTATCCCCTAAAATGTTAATCGAATCCAGGTTGAATTGACTATTTCATTGTGGCACCACATTAGTACATGATCCTAACCGGTAAAACCCCGCGATCTGGCCAACAAGAATGCAAAAATGCGAAAGTATGAGGCAGATGATTGCAATTACCAGAACTGACACAAACCTAACCGGCGTTATCCTCTAAAATATTAATCGCAACCAGATTTAATTGACTGTTCCGGTGTGGGACCACATTACTACGTGATCCAAATCAGCAAAAGCCCAGGATCTGGCCAACAAGTATGCGAAAATTGCGAAAGTATGAACCTGATGATTGCAAATACTAGTCCTAACCCAGACATAACCGCCGTTCTCCTCTAAAATACTTATCGTAACCAAGTTTAATTGATTGCTTCGGTGTGGTACCACGTTACTACGTGATGCAAACCAGAAAAAGCCCAGGATGTGGCCAACAAGTATGCGAAGAATGCGAAAGTATGAGTCAGATGATGGCAAATACCAGACCTAAGCCAGACATAACCGGTGTTCCCCCTTAAAATATTGATCGAAACCAGCCTTAATTGACTGTTTCGGTTTGGTACCACATTACTACGAGATCCAAATCAGCGAGAGCCTAGGATCTGGCCATTCAAGTATGCGAAAAATGCGATAGTATGAGCCAGATGATTGCTAATACTAGAACTAACCCCGACATAACCGGAGTTCTCCTGTAAAATATTAATCGTAACCAAGTTTAATTGACTGCTTCGGTGTGGTACCACGTTACTGCGTGATCCAAACCAGAAAAAACCCCGGATCTGGCCAACAAGTATGCGAAGTATGCGAAAGTATGAGTTAGATGATTGGAAATACTAGAACTAACCCAGACATAACAATCGTTATCCTCTAAAATATTAATCGGAACCAGGTATAATTGTCTGTCTCAGTGTAGTGCCACATTACTACGAGATCCGAATCAGAAAAAGACCAGGATCTGGCCAACAAGTATGCGAAAAATGCGAAAGTATGAGCTAGATGATGGCAAATAGCAGACCTAACCCAGACATAACTGGCGTTATCCTCTAAAATATTAATATGTACCAGGTTTCATTGACTGCTTCAGTGTGGTACCACATTACTACGTGATCCAAGTCAGCAAACGCCCAGGATCTGGCCAACAAGTATGCCAGAAATGCAAAAGCCAGAGGATGATGATTGCAATTATTAGACGTAACCCAGACCTAACCGGTGATATCCTCTAAAATATTAATCGGAACCAGGTTTAATTGACTGTTTCGGTGTGGTGCCACATTACTACGTGATCCAAACTAGAAAAAGCCCAGGTTCTGGCCATTCTTGTATGCGAAAAATGCGAAAGTATGATTCAGATGATTGCAAATACCAGACCTAACCCAGACATAACCGGCGTTATCCTCTAAAATATTAATCGGAACCAGGTTTAATTGACTGTTCCGGTGTGGTACCACACTACTTTCTAATCAAACCAGAAAAAACCCATGGTCCGGCCAACGGGTATGCGAAAAATGCGAATGTATGGGCCAGATGATAGCAAATACCAGAAATAACCCAGACATAACCAGCGTTATCCTCTGAAATATTAATCGGAACCAGGTTTAATTGACTGTTTCGGTGTGGCACCACATTACTATGTGATCCAAACCAGAAAAAACCCAGGATCTGGCCAAGAAGTATGCGAAAAAAGCGAAAGTATGAGTCAGATGATTGCAAATACCAGACCTAACCCAGACATAACCGGCGTTGTCCTCTAAAATATTAGTCGGAACCAGGTTTAATTGACCCCTTCAGTGTGGTACCACATTACTGCGTGATCCAAATCAGCAAAAGCCCAGGATCTGGCCAACAAGTATGCGAAAAATGTGAAAGTATGAGCTAGATGATGGCAAATAGCAGACCTAACCCAGACATAACCGGCGTTATCCTCCAAAATATTAATCGGAACCAGGATCAATTGACTGTTCCAGTGCGGTACCACATTACTACGTGATAAAGATCTGAAAAAGCCCAGGATCTGGCCAACAAGTATGCGAAAAATGCGAAAGCAAGTGGAAGATAATTGCAATTACCAGACGGAACCCAGACCTAACCGGTGTTATCCCCTAAAATGTTAATCGAATCCAGGTTGAATTGACTATTTCATTGTGGCACCACATTAGTACATGATCCTAACCGGTAGAACCCCGCGATCTGGCCAACAAGAATGCAAAAATGCGAAAGTATGAGGCAGATGATTGCAATTACCAGAACTGACACAAACCTAACTGGCGTTATCCTCTAAAATATTAATCGCAACCAGATTTAATTGACTGTTCCGGTGTGGTACCACATTACTACGTGATCCAAATCAGCAAAAGCCCAGGATCTGGCCAACAAGTATGCGAAAAATGTGAAAGTATGAGCTAGATGATGGCAAATAGCAGACCTAACCCAGACATAACCGGCGTTATCCTCCAAAATATTAGTCGGAACCAGGATCAATTGACTGTTCCAGTGCGGTACCACATTACTACGTGATAAAGATCAGAAAAAGCCCAGGATCTGGCCAACAAGTATGCGAAAAATGCGAAAGCAAGTGGAAGATAATTGCAATTACCAGACGGAACCCAGACCTAACCGGTGTTATCCCCTAAAATGTTAATCGAATCCAGGTTGAATTGACTATTTCATTGTGGCACCACATTAGTACATGATCCTAACCGGTAGAAACCCCGCGATCTGGCCAACAAGAATGCAAAAATGCGAAAGAATGAGGCAGATGATTGCAATTACCAGAACTGACACAAACCTAACCGGCGTTATCCTCTAAAATATTAATCGCAACCAGATTTAATTGACTGTTCCGGTGTGGTACCACATTACTACGTGATCCAAATCAGCAAAAGCCCAGGATCTGGCCAACAAGTATGCGAAAATTGCGAAAGTATGAACCAGATGATTGCAAATACCAGTCCTAACCCAGACATAACCGCCGTTCTCCTCTAAAATACTTATCGTAACCAAGTTTAATTGATTGCTTCGGTGTGGTACCACGTTACTACGTGATGCAAACCAGAAAAAGCCCAGGATGTGGCCAACAAGTATGCGAAGAATGCGAAAGTATGAGTCAGATGATGGCAAATACCAGACCTAAGCCAGACATAACCGGTGTTCCCCCTTAAAATATTGATCGAAACCAGCCTTAATTGACTGTTTCGGTTTGGTACCACATTACTACGAGATCCAAATCAGCGAGAGCCTAGGATCTGGCCATTCAAGTATGCGAAAAATGCGATAGTATGAGCCAGATGATTGCTAATACTAGAACTAACCCCGACATAACCGGAGTTCTCCTGTAAAATATTAATCGTAACCAAGTTTAATTGACTGCTTCGGTGTGGTACCACGTTACTGCGTGATCCAAACCAGAAAAAACCCCGGATCTGGCCAACAAGTATGCGAAGTATGCGAAAGTATGAGTTAGATGATTGGAAATACTAGAACTAACCCAGACATAACAGTCGTTATCCTCTAAAATATTAATCGGAACCAGGTATAATTGTCTGTCTCAGTGTAGTACCACATTACTACGAGATCCGAATCAGAAAAAGACCAGGATCTGGCCAACAAGTATGCGAAAAATGCGAAAGTATGAGCTAGATGATGGCAAATAGCAGACCTAACCCAGACATAACTGGCGTTATCCTCTAAAATATTAATATGTACCAGGTTTAATTGACTGCTTCAGTGTGGTACCACATTACTACGTGATCCAAGTCAGCAAACGCCCAGGATCTGGCCAACAAGTATGCCAGAAATGCAAAAGCCAGAGGATGATGATTGCAATTATTAGACGTAACCCAGACCTAACCGGTGATATCCTCTAAAATATTAATCGGAACCAGGTTTAATTGACTGTTTCGGTGTGGTGCCACATTACTACGTGATCCAAACTAGAAAAAGCCCAGGTTCTGGCCATTCTTGTATGCGAAAAATGCGAAAGTATGATTCAGATGATTGCAAATACCAGACCTAACCCAGACATAACCGGCGTTATCCTCTAAAATATTAATCGGAACCGGGGTTAGTTGACTGTTTCGGTGTGGTACCACATTACTACGTCATCCAAATCAGAAAAAACCAAGGATCCGGCCAACAAGTATGCGAGAAATGCGAAAGTATGAGCAAGATTATGGCAATTACCAGACCTAACCCAGACATAACCGGCGTTATCCTCTAAAATATTAATAGGTACCAGGTTTAATTGACTGCTTCAGTGTGGTACCACATTACTACGTGATCCAAGTCAGCAAAAGCAAAGGATCTGGCCAACTAGTATGCGAAAAATGCGAAAGTATGAGCCAGATGATTGCAAATACCAGTCCTAACCCAGACATAACCGCCGTTCTCCTCTAAAATACTTATCGTAACCAAGTTTAATTGACTGCTTCGGTGTGGTACCACGTTACTACTTGATCCAAACCAGAAAAAACCCAGGATCTGGCCAACAAGTATGCGAAGAATGTGAAAGCATGAGTCAGATGATGGCAAATACCAGACCTAACCCAGACATAACCGCCGTTATCCTCTAAAATATTAATCGGAACCAGGTATTATTGTCTGTCTCAGTGTAGTACCACATTACTACGAGATCAAAATCAGAAAAACCCAGGATCTGGCCGACAAGTATGCGAAAAATGCGAAAGTATGAGCTAGATGATGGCAAATAGCAGACCTAACCCAGACATAACTGGCGTTATCCTCTAAAATATTAATATGTACCAGGTTTAATTGACTGCTTCAGTGTGGTACCATATTACTACGTGATCCAAATCAGCAAACGCCCAGGATCTGGCCAACAAGTATGCCAGAAATGCAAAAGCAAGAGGATGATGATTGCAATTATTAGACGTAACCCAGACCTAACCGGTGATATCCTCTAAAATATTAATCGGAACCAGGTTTAATTGACTGTTTCGGTGTGGTGCAACATTACTACGTGATCCAAACTAGAAAAAGCCCAGGTTCTGGCCATTCAAGTATGCGAAAAATGCGAAAGTATGATTCAGATGATTGCAAATACCAGACCTAACCCAGACATAACCGGCGTTATCCTCTAAAATATTAATCGGAACCGGGTTTAATTGACTGTTTCGGTGTGGTACCACATTACTACGTCATCCAAATCAGAAAAAACCAAGGATCTGGCCAACAAGTATGCGAGAAATGCGAAAATATGAGCTAGATTATGGCAATTACCAGACCTAACCCAGACATAACCGGCGTTATCCTCTAAAATATTAATCGGAACCAGGTTTAATTGACTGTTCCGGTGTGGTACCACACTACTTTCTAATCAAACCAGAAAAAACCCATGGTCCGGCCAACGGGTATGCGAAAAATGCGAATGTATGGGCCAGATGATAACAAATACCAGAAATAACCCAGACATAACCAGCGTTATCCTCTGAAATATTAATCGGAACCAGGTTTAATTGACTGTTTCGGTGTGGCACCACATTACTATGTGATCCAAACCAGAAAAAACCCAGGATCTGGCCAAGAAGTATGCGAAAAAAGCGAAAGTATGAGTCAGATGATTGCAAATACCAGACCTAACCCAGACATAACCGGCGTTGTCATCTAAAATATTAGTCGGAACCAGGTTTAATTGACCCCTTCAGTGTGGTACCACATTACTGCGTGATCCAAATCAGCAAAAGCCCAGGATCTGGCCAACAAGTATGCGAAAAATGTGAAAGTATGAGCTAGATGATGGCAAATAGCAGACCTAACCCAGACATAACCGGCGTTATCCTCCAAAATATTAATCGGAACCAGGATCAATTGACTGTTCCAGTGCGGTACCACATTACTACGTGATAAAGATCAGAAAAAGCCCAGGATCTGGCCAACAAGTATGCGAAAAATGCGAAAGCAAGTGGAAGATAATTGCAATTACCAGACGGAACCCAGACCTAACCGGTGTTATCCCCTAAAATGTTAATCGAATCCAGGTTGAATTGACTATTTCATTGTGGCACCACATTAGTACATGATCCTAACCGGTAAAACCCCGCGATCTGGCCAACAAGAATGCAAAAATGCGAAAGTATGAGGCAGATGATTGCAATTACCAGAACTGACACAAACCTAACCGGCGTTATCCTCTAAAATATTAATCGCAACCAGATTTAATTGACTGTTCCGGTGTGGTACCACATTACTACGTGATCCAAATCAGCAAAAGCCCAGGATCTGGCCAACAAGTATGCGAAAAATGTGAAAGTATGAGCTAGATGATGGCAAATAGCAGACCTAACCCAGACATAACCGGCGTTATTCTCCAAAATATTAATCGGAACCAGGATCAATTGACTGTTCCAGTGCGGTACCACATTACTACGTGATAAAGATCAGAAAAAGCCCAGGATCTGGCCAACAAGTATGCGAAAAATGCGAAAGCAAGTGGAAGATAATTGCAATTACCAGACGGAACCCAGACCTAACCGGTGTTATCCCCTAAAATGTTAATCGAATCCAGGTTGAATTGACTATTTCATTGTGGCACCACATTAGTACATGATCCTAACCGGTAAAACCCCGCGATCTGGCCAACAAGAATGCAAAAATGCGAAAGTATGAGGCAGATGATTGCAATTACCAGAACTGACACAAACCTAACCGGCGTTATCCTCTAAAATATTAATCGCAACCAGATTTAATTGACTGTTCCGGTGTGGTACCACATTACTACGTGATCCAAATCAGCAAAAGCCCAGGATCTGGCCAACAAGTATGCGAAAAATGTGAAAGTATGAGCTAGATGATGGCAAATAGCAGACCTAACCCAGACATAACCGGCGTTATCCTCCAAAATATTAGTCGGAACCAGGATCAATTGACTGTTCCAGTGCGGTACCACATTACTACGTGATAAAGATCAGAAAAAGCCCAGGATCTGGCCAACAAGTATGCGAAAAATGCGAAAGCAAGTGGAAGATAATTGCAATTACCAGACGGAACCCAGACCTAACCGGTGTTATCCCCTAAAATGTTAATCGAATCCAGGTTGAATTGACTATTTCATTGTGGCACCACATTAGTACATGATCCTAACCGGTAGAAACCCCGCGATCTGGCCAACAAGAATGCAAAAATGCGAAAGAATGAGGCAGATGATTGCAATTACCAGAACTGACACAAACCTAACCGGCGTTATCCTCTAAAATATTAATCGCAACCAGATTTAATTGACTGTTCCGGTGTGGTACCACATTACTACGTGATCCAAATCAGCAAAAGCCCAGGATCTGGCCAACAAGTATGCGAAAATTGCGAAAGTATGAACCAGATGATTGCAAATACCAGTCCTAACCCAGACATAACCGCCGTTCTCCTCTAAAATACTTATCGTAACCAAGTTTAATTGATTGCTTCGGTGTGGTACCACGTTACTACGTGATGCAAACCAGAAAAAGCCCAGGATGTGGCCAACAAGTATGCGAAGAATGCGAAAGTATGAGTCAGATGATGGCAAATACCAGACCTAAGCCAGACATAACCGGTGTTCCCCCTTAAAATATTGATCGAAACCAGCCTTAATTGACTGTTTCGGTTTGGTACCACATTACTACGAGATCCAAATCAGCGAGAGCCTAGGATCTGGCCATTCAAGTATGCGAAAAATGCGATAGTATGAGCCAGATGATTGCTAATACTAGAACTAACCCCGACATAACCGGAGTTCTCCTGTAAAATATTAATCGTAACCAAGTTTAATTGACTGCTTCGGTGTGGTACCACGTTACTGCGTGATCCAAACCAGAAAAAACCCCGGATCTGGCCAACAAGTATGCGAAGTATGCGAAAGTATGAGTTAGATGATTGGAAATACTAGAACTAACCCAGACATAACAGTCGTTATCCTCTAAAATATTAATCGGAACCAGGTATAATTGTCTGTCTCAGTGTAGTACCACATTACTACGAGATCCGAATCAGAAAAAGACCAGGATCTGGCCAACAAGTATGCGAAAAATGCGAAAGTATGAGCTAGATGATGGCAAATAGCAGACCTAACCCAGACATAACTGGCGTTATCCTCTAAAATATTAATATGTACCAGGTTTAATTGACTGCTTCAGTGTGGTACCACATTACTACGTGATCCAAGTCAGCAAACGCCCAGGATCTGGCCAACAAGTATGCCAGAAATGCAAAAGCCAGAGGATGATGATTGCAATTATTAGACGTAACCCAGACCTAACCGGTGATATCCTCTAAAATATTAATCGGAACCAGGTTTAATTGACTGTTTCGGTGTGGTGCCACATTACTACGTGATCCAAACTAGAAAAAGCCCAGGTTCTGGCCATTCTTGTATGCGAAAAATGCGAAAGTATGATTCAGATGATTGCAAATACCAGACCTAACCCAGACATAACCGGCGTTATCCTCTAAAATATTAATCGGAACCGGGGTTAGTTGACTGTTTCGGTGTGGTACCACATTACTACGTCATCCAAATCAGAAAAAACCAAGGATCCGGCCAACAAGTATGCGAGAAATGCGAAAGTATGAGCAAGATTATGGCAATTACCAGACCTAACCCAGACATAACCGGCGTTATCCTCTAAAATATTAATAGGTACCAGGTTTAATTGACTGCTTCAGTGTGGTACCACATTACTACGTGATCCAAGTCAGCAAAAGCAAAGGATCTGGCCAACTAGTATGCGAAAAATGCGAAAGTATGAGCCAGATGATTGCAAATACCAGTCCTAACCCAGACATAACCGCCGTTCTCCTCTAAAATACTTATCGTAACCAAGTTTAATTGACTGCTTCGGTGTGGTACCACGTTACTACTTGATCCAAACCAGAAAAAACCCAGGATCTGGCCAACAAGTATGCGAAGAATGTGAAAGCATGAGTCAGATGATGGCAAATACCAGACCTAACCCAGACATAACCGCCGTTATCCTCTAAAATATTAATCGGAACCAGGTATTATTGTCTGTCTCAGTGTAGTACCACATTACTACGAGATCAAAATCAGAAAAACCCAGGATCTGGCCAACAAGTATGCGAAAAATGCGAAAGTATGAGCTAGATGATGGCAAATAGCAGACCTAACCCAGACATAACTGGCGTTATCCTCTAAAATATTAATATGTACCAGGTTTAATTGACTGCTTCAGTGTGGTACCATATTACTACGTGATCCAAATCAGCAAACGCCCAGGATCTGGCCAACAAGTATGCCAGAAATGCAAAAGCAAGAGGATGATGATTGCAATTATTAGACGTAACCCAGACCTAACCGGTGATATCCTCTAAAATATTAATCGGAACCAGGTTTAATTGACTGTTTCGGTGTGGTGCAACATTACTACGTGATCCAAACTAGAAAAAGCCCAGGTTCTGGCCATTCAAGTATGCGAAAAATGCGAAAGTATGATTCAGATGATTGCAAATACCAGACCTAACCCAGACATAACCGGCGTTATCCTCTAAAATATTAATCGGAACCGGGTTTAATTGACTGTTTCGGTGTGGTACCACATTACTACGTCATCCAAATCAGAAAAAACCAAGGATCTGGCCAACAAGTATGCGAGAAATGCGAAAATATGAGCTAGATTATGGCAATTACCAGACCTAACCCAGACATAACCGGCGTTATCCTCTAAAATATTAATAGGTACCAGGTTTAATTGACTGCTTCAGTGTGGTACCACATTACTACGTGATCCAAGTCAGCATAAGCAAAGGATCTGGCCAACTAGTATGCGAAAAATGCGAAAGTATGAGCTAGATGATGGCAAATAGCAGACCTAACCCAGACATAACTGGCGTTATCCCCTAAAATATTAATCGCAACCAGGTTTACTTGACTGTTTCGGTGTGGTACCACATTACCATGTGATCCATACCAGAAAAAACCCAGGATCTGGCCAAGAAGTATGCGAAAAATGCGAAAGTATGATTCAGATGATTGCAAATACCAGACCTAACCCAGACATAACCGGCGTTATCCTCTAAAATATTAATTGGAACCGGGTTTAATTGACTGTTCCGGTGTGGTACCACACTAGTTTCTAATCAAACCAGAAAAAACCCATGGTCCGGCCAACGGGTATGCGAAAAATGCGAATGTATGGGCCAGATGATAGCAAATACCAGAAATAACCCAGACATAACCAGCGTTATCCTCTGAAATATTAATCGGAACCAGGTTTAACTGACTGTTTCGGTGTGGCACCACATTACTATGTAATCCATATCAGAAAAAACCGAGGATCTGGCCAACAAGTATGCGAGAAATGCAAAAGCAAGAGGATGATGATTGCAATTATCAGACGTAACCCAGACATAACCGGCGTTATCCTCTAAAATATTAATCGTAACAAGGTTCAATTGACAGTTTCGATGTGGTGCTACATTACTACGTGATCCAAACTAGAAAAAGCCCAGGTTCTGGCCATTAAAGTATGCGAGAAATGCGAAAATATGAGCTAGATGATGGCAATTACCAGACCTAACCCAGACATAACCGGCGTTATCCTCTAAAATATTAATCGGAACCAGGTTTAATTGACTGTTCCGGTGTGGTACCACACTACTTTCTAATCAAACCAGAAAAAACCCATGGTCTGGCCAACGGGTATGCGAAAAATGCGAATGTATGGGCCAGATGATAGCAAATACCAGAAATAACCCAGACATAACCAGCGTTATCCTCTGAAATATTAATCGGAACCAGGTTTAATTGACTGTTTCGGTGTGGCACCACATTACTATGTAATCCAAATCAGAAAAAACCGAGGATCTGGCCAACAAGTATGCGAGAAATGCAAAAGCAAGAGGATGATGATTGCAATTATCAGACGTAACCCAGACCTAACCGGCGTTATCCTCTCAAATATTGATCGCAACCAGGTTTAATTGACTGTTTCGGGGTTGTGCCACATTACTACGTGATCCAAACTAGATAAAGCCCAGGTTCTGGCCATTCAGGTATGCGCAAAATGCGAAAGTATGAGCTAGATGATGGCAATTACCAGACCTAACCCAGACATAACCGGCGTTATCCTCTAAAATATTAATCTGTGCCAGGTTTAATTGACTGTTTCAGTGTGGTACCACATTACTACGTGATCCAAATCAGCAAAAGCACAGGATCTGGCCAACAAGTATGCGAAAAATGCGAAAGAATGGTCTAGATGACGGCAAATAGCAGACCTATCCCCGACATAACCGGCGTTATCCTCCAAAATATTAATCGGAACCAGGATCAATTGACTGCTCCAGTGTGGTACCACATTACTACGTGATAAAAATCAGAAAAAGCCCAGGATCTGGCCAACAAGTATGCGAAAAATGCGAAAGCAAGAGGAAGATAATTGCAATTACCAGACGGAACCCAGACCTAACCGGTGTTATCCCCTAAAATGTTAATCGAATCCAGGTTGAATTGACTATTTCATTGTGGCACCACATTAGTACGTGATCCTAACCGGTAGAAAACCCGGGATCTGGCCAATAAGAATGCAAAAATGCGAGAGTGTGAGGCAGATGATTGCAAATACCAGAACTGACACAAACCTAACCGGCGTTGTTCTCTAAAATATTAATCGGAACCAGGTTTAATTGACTGTTTCAGTGTGGTACCACATTACTACGTGATCGATACCGGAAAAACCCAGGATTTGGCCAACAAGAATGCAAAAAATGCGAAAGTATGAGGCTGATGATGGCAAATACCTGACCTAACCCAGACATAACCGGCGTTATCCTCTAAAATATTAATCGCAACCAGATTTAATTGACTGTGCCGGTGTGGTACCACATTACTACGTGATCGAACCGGAAAAACCCAGGATTTGGCCAACAAGAATGCAAAAAATGCGAAAGTATGAGGCTGATGATGGCAAATACCTGACCTAACCCAGACATAAGCGGCGTTATCCTCTAAAATATTAATCGCAACCAGATTTAATTGACTGTTCCGGTGTGGTACCACATTACTATGTAATTCAAACCTGAAAAAACCCAGGATCTCCACAATAAGTATGCGAAAATTGCGAAAGTATGAGCCAGATGATTGCAAATACCAGTCCTAACCTAGACATAACCGCCGTTCTCCTCCAAAGTACTTATCGTAACCAAGTTTAATTGATTGCTTCGGTGTGGTACCACGTTACTACGAGATCCAAATCAGCTAGAGCCTAGGATCTGGCCATTCAAGTATGCGAAAAATGCGATAGTATGAGCCAGATGATTGCAAATACTAGAACTAACCCAGACATAACCGGCGTTATCCTCTAAAATATTAATCGGAACTTGGTATAATTGTCTGTCTCAGTGTAGTACCACATTACTACGAGATCCAAATCAGAAAAAGCCCAGGATCTGGCCAACAAGTACGCGAAAAATGCGAAAGTATGAGCTAGATTATGGCAATTACCAGACCTAACCCAGACATAACCGGCGTTATCCTCTAAAATATTAATAGGTACCAGGTTTAATTGACTGCTTCAGTGTGGTGCCACATTACTACGTGATCCAAGTCAGCAATAGCCCAGGATCTGGCCAACATGTATGCGAAAGGGGCGAAACTATGAGGCAGATGATTGCAAACACCAGAGGCAACCCAGACCTAACCGCTGTCATCCTCCAAAATATTGATCGAATACAGGTTGAATTGACTATTTCAGTGTGGCACCAAATTAATACGTGATCCTAACCTGAAAAATACCCAGGATCTGGCCATTAAAGTAAGCGAAAAATGCGAATGTATGAGCTAGATGATGGCAAATAACAGACCTAACCCAGACATTACCGGCGTTATCCTCTAAAATATTAATCGGAACCACGTTTTGTTGACGATTTCAGTGTGGTACCACATCAATACGTGATCATAACCAGAAAAAAACCCACGATCTTGCCAACGAGTCTGCGAAAGATGCGAAAGTATGTGCCAGATGATGGCAAATACCATACGTAGCCCAGACATAACCGCTGTCATCCTCCAAAATATTGATCGAATACAGGTTGAATTGACTATTTCAGTGTGGCACCACATTAATACGTGATCCTAACCAGAAAAGAACCCAGGATCTGGCCATTCAAGTAAGCGAAAAATGCGAATGTATGAGCTAGATGATGGCAAATACCAGACCTAACCCAGACATAACCGGCGTACTCCTCTAAAATATTAATCGGAACCACGTTTTATTGACTATTTCAGTGTGGTTCCACATCAATACGTGATCATAACCGGAAAAAAACCCAGGATGTGGCCAACGAGTATCCGAAAGATGCGAAAGTATGAGCCAGATGATGGCAAATACCAGACGCAACACAGTCATAAACCGGAGTTATCCTCTAAAATATTGATCGAATCCAGGTGGAATTGACTATTTCTGTGTGGCACCACATCAATACGCGATCCTAACAAGAAAACAACCCAGTATCTGGCCGACAAGTGTGCGAAAAATGCGAAAGTATGAGGCAGATGATTCCAAATACCAGACGTAACCCAGACATAACCGGTGTTATCCTCTAGAATATTGATCGAATCCAGGTGGAATTGACTATTTCTGTGTGGCACCACGTTAATACGTTATCCAAATAAGAAAAAGACCAGGATCTGTCCAACATGTATGCGGATAATGCGAAAGTATGAGGAAGATGATTGCAAATACCAGACGCAACCCAGACATAACCGGTGTTAACCTCTAAAATATTGATCGAAACCACGTTGAATTGACTATCTCTGTGTGGCGCCACATTAGTACGTTATCCTAACAAGAAAACAACCCAGGATCTGTCCAACAAGTATGCGGATAATGCGATAGTAAGAGCCAGATGATTGCAAATACCAGACGTAACCCAGACATAACCGGCGTTATCCTCTAAAATATTGATGGAAGCCAGGTGGAATTGGCTATTTCTGTGTGGCACCACATTAATACGTGATCCTAACAAGAAAAAAACCCAGGATCTAGCCGACAAGAATGCGAAAAATGCGAAAGTATGAGGCAGATGATTGCAAATACCAGACGCAACCCAGACATAACCGGTGTTATCCTCTAAAATATTAATCGGAACCAGGTTTTATTGACTATTTCAGTGTGGTACCACATTACTACGTGATCCAGAACAGAAAAAGCCCAGGATCTGTCTATTCAAGTATGCGAAAAATGCGAAAGTATGAGGTAGATGATTGCAAATACCAGACGTAACCCAGTCACAAGCGGGGTTATCCTCTAAACTATTAATCGGAACCAGGTTTAATTGACTGTTGCGGTGTGGTACCACATTACTACGTAATGCAAATCAGAAAAAACCCAGGATGTGGCCAACAGGTAAGCGATAAATGCGAAAGTATGCGGCAGATGATTGCAAATACCATACGTAACACAGTCATAAACCAGTGTTATCCTCTAAAATAATGATCGAATCCAGGTGGAATTGACTATTTCTGTGTGGCACCACATCAATACGCGATCCTAACAAGAAAACAACCCAGTATCTGGCCGACAAGTATGCGAAAAATGCGAAAGTATGAGCTGGATGATGGCAAGTACCAGACCCAACTCAGACATAACCGGCGTTATCCTCTAAAATATTAATGGGAACCAGGTTTAATTGACTGCTTCATTGTGGTACCACATTACTACGTGATCCGAATCAGAAAATACCCAGGAGCTGGCCTACAGGAATGCGAAAGATGCGAAAGTATGAGGCAGATGATTCCAAATACCAGACGTAACCCAGACATTACCGGTGTTATCCTCTAAAATATTGATGGAATCCAGGTGAAATTGACTATTTCTGTGTGGCACCACGTTAATACGTTATCCAAATAAGAAAAAGACCAGGATCTGTCCAACATGTATGCGGATAATGCGAAAGTATGAGGAAGATGATTGCAAATACCAGACGCAACCCAGACATAACCGGTGTTAACCTCTAAAATATTGATCGAAACCACGTTGAATTGACTATCTCTGTGTGGCACCACATTAGTACGTTATCCTAACAAGAAAACAACCCAGGATCTATCCAACAAGTATGCGGATAATGCGAAAGTATGAGGCAGATTGTTTAAATATCGCGTTAATTGATGGATTTGAGAACCGTTTAGAGAAATATTCAAGTTAACGTGAATTATAACTGAGAACCATAAATTCCTCGTACGGTATTGTTTTTCGTGTACGCGACATTCCAGAGACTCTCTGATGCGTAGTTCGGTACACGGAACGATACAGGTTAGAAAAACCATACGCGAGTGTTGGTTGCTCTCAGTCACGTGATCGACCCAATATATTTACTTGGGATCGATCGTCGAAGATCCATAAACAGAGAGGGTAGAGGAATATTGAAATTAAGAAGAGATAGACATTGAAGAGCAGGGATAGCGCCGCGAGGTGGTGATTACCCCTCTCGTTGCCGCGACTGCGGATGTCTGTTCGCTTCTTAGCTTCAAAGACTCGATAACGAGTCCGCGCAGCGAGCAAATCGACAAACGATTCCGCTCCGCGACGAAACCAAATCTCCGAATATAGGTTCTGAGAACACTCGAACCTTTCGTTGAGAATTTTAAATTGTTGCTCAAAATTAACTAAATCGGTGAGGCGTTTTATCAGCCCCGATTATTGACTGTACAATCTCGCCGAATAGCACGTGACGCTCGAGTTACGTGGTCGTGTGAGGGAATTGAAAAACTTCGGTTCCCGCTTGGCGAGATTATTAACAATAAGACTGTGGGTTTTCGTCCAACTTTCATGTGACGTTTGTGCTACGCGGTCATGAAAGGGGAATCGAGATAAGAATCGTTTCCCGTGTGTCGAAACTCCAGTCTCAGCAAGGGCTACGGCCCGATCAGTACTGACGACTCCACGGACTGCTGCATTTGACGCGGTCGTGCGAGGCTGGCATTATCACGGACTGCTGCATTTGACGCGGTCGTGAGGCTGACTTTCCAACGTCTCGCTGCAACCAGCGGTCGTCGGAAGTGCAGTTTCGGCCAGTGGCTACGGCCAACTCAATACTGATTTCTCCACGGACTGCTGCATTTGACGCGGTCGTGTGAGGCTGATTAATCTTCACGTGACGTTTGAGTTTCGCGGTCGTGTAAGAATTTGTCGTACGGACTGCTGCATTTGACGCGGTCGTGCGACAAGTTGAATTGTCCGCACGGTTTTGTGTATCACCCCTAGGGTGGTCTCTGACCGATACCCTACGTGGGCTCACCGTTTCTCAGGTCGGGGCTAAGAAATTCCGGACTTCTTAGCTCAACCTGCTCGAGCAACGCTCCTTGACCGCCAGTGAGTACGTACCCTGTGCGTAGAGCAACGCATAATGAGCACCGTGGTGTATGCTCCTTTAAACGTAAGACGCTACGTGCGCCGTTAAGGGCTACACCACACCGCGTCTTGTACGCAGGGAACGGTGAGAAACTGCGGTTTGGCCAGCATTTGGAGCTTTACGACCTCCACCTGTTGTCCTTTCCTGCGGCATTCAACGATCGCTAAAAAGCGGAGAATTGAGAAATTAGATCTCTTCTTCCGCACAGCGATCGAACGGTTCTCGATTTGTGAGAACGTTCATATATACAGTCCACTTATACATATCTCAGTTCGTCGAGACGTGTCTGTAATCTCCGCTCTTGAGTGCGAACGGCACAGACAGGAGCGTGCGAGATAGAGCGAGACAGGCGACGCGACAAGCGTTAATAGGTATTTAAATCCAGCCTTGTCTTTCCTTGTTACAGAACAACACATCGCGAACTTGGCCAGAAGCAGCCGGCCCAGGTTTTTTCCCCAGACGTCGGACCGACGTCTAGGCGGTTTTTTTTCCTTTTTCTTTTTTTTCTTTTTTTGATTAAAAATAAACGTTAATTTCATTGAGCAAAAATCAGGTGCATCAATTTATTCAAACTTTTTCCCAGTGTCCTTTCCCTCGTAATCCGGACCACGTCAGACTAAAATAACCCCCCTTAGGGCGGTTAAGGTCTTTAAACAAAGGTCCTTCGAGCCGGATTAAAACGAGGTGAATCGGGCCAGGAAAAAGGGTGCACATTTTTTCACGTGCGAAGTTAACCACGTAAGAGGTTTTTTCGAGTTGATTGCTCCTCGAAAACGCACACTATGGCCGTAGCACAGTTATCCATAGAAATCGACCTCGACGACGAAATCGAAGACTTGGTCGATCTATGTGGTCAACTAAAACGGCTGGGCGTAAACCTTAAAAAACTAGGACGAGCGAAGTACTCAGAGCGAATGCTTGAGGAAAAACTCGAGCACGCTAAAGAAACTTGGCGCGATATACGCACCAAGTATGCTAACGTGCGGAAACAAATTCCTCCAGCGGAAAGACCGTCTCACGACATCTTTAAGCTGAATTATATGAGGAATGCCGAGGACGATTTCCAGGATTTCCAGGATCTTGTCCTTACTGAACTTGGCCGGCTGAGCGCTGAAACCAAACCAGCAACACCGGAAGTTCAAAGTAACATACCAATCGAGCTCCCGAAGCAACGATTACCCAAGTTCGGAGGGGATCCTCAGGAATGGGAACATTTCGAGGACCTGTTTACCTCCGGGGTCGTACGAAATGCAGGACTGTCAGATGTGCAAAGATTGCATTACCTGAATGCCTGCCTAGAGGGACCAGCTCTAGCGTCCATTGCTTCGATCGAGATCGTCGGCCGTAATTTTCCAGTGGCATGGTCGAAGCTGAAGAACACCTTCGGCCTCCCACGCATGGTCACGGGAAAATTGCTGGATAAGCTCCTGTTCCTAAAACCAATTGATACTGGTGATCTGGCTAGCATGCAGCAGATCACCGTGGGTTGTACACAGGCGCTCGCTGCCCTCGATAAGAAGGGCACGCCCGAACAGCAACGGGACTGGTTACTCGCGCATTTGGCGAAGCAAAAATTCTCGCCTGCGCTTGAGTTAGAGTGGCAGAAAACGCTCAACCTCTCGACAGAATATCCTACGTTTGAGGACGTACGGAGGTTCATCGAGATGCACTCCCGCGCACTGCTCTCCATGGACGAGAAGCGTCGGGAGGCTGCGCTGGAGCCTGCCACGAAACTGAGCGCACGTAGTCATAGCAGGACTCGGGAAACGAGATCTGCTTCGAGACACGTGCGCAGCCATAACGCCGTTCTGGAAACCGACTCGGCTGCACAGCCACGAGGGTCGAGAACCGACGCCGAAGGGCAGGTTGGCCCTGTGCAAAAGCAGATGTGCGGATTCTGTACCGGACCGCACAGCTTATTGCATTGCAGCTCCTTTTTGGTTTTGCCGGAAAAGACACGTAGCCAATTTGTGCAGGGTCGCCATTGGTGTGTACAATGCCTGGCCTCCACCCACACAGTGCTACGGTGCCAAAGCCCCGAAGTATGCGCGAAGTGCAGTGGCAAGCACCATTTCCTGCTGCATTACGCGCAAAACCGGGAAGAAAATAATCCAAGACCGTTTGCGAATAACTCGTACGGTCATCGTGAGGAGAGGCGTACGGACGCCCCACCACGTAGACCAGCACGGTCGAAGCCGAAAACGAAAAGTTCGGCTTCAAATATCAATACCAACACCGCCTCGACGTCGCACTGTACAGGCGCATCGAGTTCGGTGATAAGTAACAAATCGGTGTGAAATCGGTGAAACAACATCTGAGACGCATACTCGGAGACTGCACTCACACAAGCGAGGAAATGCAGAAATTGCTCTGCAAGATCGAAGCGAGTTTAAACTCGCGAACGATCGCCGCTTGAAGTGATTGTCCAGAGAATTATGCATATCACACCGGGCCACTTTTCATCGGAAGTTCAATAAATGCACTTCCGGTAAAAAATCAGTGGAGACTGAAAAGCTCACGCGACTTACGCGTTGGAGAGCGACTCAAAATTCCACGAACAGTTCTGGAGAGGTTGGACGCGAGATGACCTCACGCACCTCCAGAACTGCTACAAGTGGCGCACCACCCACATGCAGTTAAAACCAAACGATTTGGTTTTAGTGCAAAAATCCTCTTCTCCCCCCTAACCGATGGGAAGAAAAGAGGAAGTTTTCCCGGGCAAGGATACACATGTACGCGTGGTTAAAGTACGTACAATTACGTCTACGTACACACGCCTGATTGTACGCTTGTGTAAACTGCCTGTCGATGAGTAAACATCGACGCCGGCCGTCGAAGACGCCGATGGGATAGAAAAACTGTCGAGCTCCGCTGTCTAGACAAAGAGTAAGTGAGAACCACCGTTGAAGATAAAGACGGTGGTGATCCACAACTACCTTTGTCTTTGGTGCCAATTACGAGGATAGGGGAATATACTTCCTACCATCCCGTAATAATTTAAGGGAAGGAGAATCCGCGAAACGCGAGTGTTCCTCGGCATAAAAGCAGGACCCGCTGGCGAATTCCCTCAGTTGCTAGTTACATACAGCAATATGTCAAATCCCGAAAACAACGAAAAGTCAGTGAGCGAGCCGGTCCGGAACCTGGACCCGGAAATGGAGGCCCAATTCCAACGCCTCCTGCAGCTGGGGGAGGGCCTCCGACCCTCTGCAGCAGCAGCACCAACTGCAGCCGCAGCGTCAACGTCGAGAGAGCCGGCCGCCATGGAGGTTGGCGAAGCCACGGCGGCCCTTCGACAGCCACCACCAACGCCGACCTTCCGGCTGGATTTGGGGCAGGATGTCCTGGACATTCCAGTCCATGTCCCCTGGACGTCGCGACGGAGGAAAGTGGCAGTCCCAGGGGGCCACTACACCCTGAAGTGGAACAAGACGGGGCGTCTCATAGCCTGCGACTTCCACGAGGCGGAGGCGCAGGCCACGGCGAGCAGCAACCCCGTGGGCCCACAGCCCCCGACGGTCCAGGCCACCACAACAGCAGGGCCGCCTACAAGGCCGGCCAATCCAAGGAGGACCCGCCGCCGAAATAGAGCGCCGGAAACGGGTGGGAGTCGCCCTACAGGACGACCAGCTCCTCCAACGGGGCCATACGCCCGCATGGACCAGGCGACCATAAACGAGGCCGTGCTCACGACCCTGCAGTTTTTGCAGGGTCGAACGGACCTTTTCCGCCGCTTATATGTAAGTAACATAATTTTTTAGTTAAGTGAAACTGACCCACCCGCTCTGTAACTGGACATTAAGATTTTCTCCGCGAATTACCGCTCCTTCCGTTTGTTGCACGGACCGTGCAAGGGGGGCGGTATGTTCAAATATCGCGTTAATTGACGGATTTGAGAACCGTTTAGAGAAATATTCAAGTTAACGTGAATTATAACTGAGAACCATAAATTCCTCGTACGGTATTGTTTTTCGTGTACGCGACATTCCAGAGACTCTCTGATGCGTAGTTCGGTACACGGAACGATACAGGTTAGAAAAACCATACGCGAGTGTTGGTTGCTCTCAGTCACGTGATCGACCCAATATATTTACTTGGGATCGATCGTCGAAGATCCATAAACAGAGAGGGTAGAGGAATATTGAAATTAAGAAGAGATAGACATTGAAGAGCAGGGATAGCGCCGCGAGGTGGTGATTACCCCTCTCGTGGCCGCGACTGCGGATGTCTGTTCGCTTCTTAGCTTCAAAGACTCGATAGCGAGTCCGCGCAGCGAGCAAATCGACAAACGATTCCGCTCCGCGACGAAACCAAATCTCCGAATATAGGTTCTGAGAACACTCGAACCTTTCGTTGAGAATTTTAAATTGTTGCTCAAAATTAACTAAATCGGTGAGGCGTTTTATCAGCCCCGATTATTGACTGTACAATCTCGCCGAATAGCACGTGACGCTCGAGTTACGTGGTCGTGTGAGGGAATTGAAAAACTTCGGTTCCCGCTTGGCGAGATTATTAACAATAAGACTGTGGGTTTTCGTCCAACTTTCATGTGACGTTTGTGCTACGCGGTCATGAAAGGGGAATCGAGATAAGAATCGTTTCCCGTGTGTCGAAACTCCAGTCTCAGCAAGGGCTACGGCCCGATCAGTACTGACGACTCCACGGACTGCTGCATTTGACGCGGTCGTGCGAGGCTGGCATTATCACGGACTGCTGCATTTGACGCGGTCGTGAGGCTGACTTTCCAACGTCTCGCTGCAACCAGCGGTCGTCGGAAGTGCAGTTTCGGCCAGTGGCTACGGCCAACTCAATACTGATTTCTCCACGGACTGCTGCATTTGACGCGGTCGTGTGAGGCTGATTAATCTTCACGTGACGTTTGAGTTTCGCGGTCGTGTAAGAATTTGTCGTACGGACTGCTGCATTTGACGCGGTCGTGCGACAAGTTGAATTGTCCGCACGGTTTTGTGTATCACCCCTAGGGTGGTCTCTGACCGATACCCTACGTGGGCTCACCGTTTCTCAGGTCGGGGCTAAGAAATTCCGGACTTCTTAGCTCAACCTGCTCGAGCAACGCTCCTTGACCGCCAGTGAGTACGTACCCTGTGCGTAGAGCAACGCATAATGAGCACCGTGGTGTATGCTCCTTTAAACGTAAGACGCTACGTGCGCCGTTAAGGGCTACACCACACCGCGTCTTGTACGCAGGGAACGGTGAGAAACTGCGGTTTGGCCAGCATTTGGAGCTTTACGACCTCCACCTGTTGTCCTTTCCTGCGGCATTCAACGATCGCTAAAAAGCGGAGAATTGAGAAATTAGATCTCTTCTTCCGCACAGCGATCGAACGGTTCTCGATTTGTGAGAACGTTCATATATACAGTCCACTTATACATATCTCAGTTCGTCGAGACGTGTCTGTAATCTCCGCTCTTGAGTGCGAACGGCACAGACAGGAGCGTGCGAGATAGAGCGAGACAGGCGACGCGACAAGCGTTAATAGGTATTTAAATCCAGCCTTGTCTTTCCTTGTTACAGAACAACACATCGCGAACTTGGCCAGAAGCAGCCGGCCCAGGTTTTTTCCCCAGACGTCGGACCGACGTCTAGGCGGTTTTTTTTCCTTTTTCTTTTTTTTCTTTTTTTGATTAAAAATAAACGTTAATTTCATTGAGCAAAAATCAGGTGCATCAATTTATTCAAACTTTTTCCCAGTGTCCTTTCCCTCGTAATCCGGACCACGTCAGACTAAAATAACCCCCCTTAGGGCGGTTAAGGTCTTTAAACAAAGGTCCTTCGAGCCGGATTAAAACGAGGTGAATCGGGCCAGGAAAAAGGGTGCACATTTTTTCACGTGCGAAGTTAACCACGTAAGAGGTTTTTTCGAGTTGATTGCTCCTCGAAAACGCACACTATGGCCGTAGCACAGTTATCCATAGAAATCGACCTCGACGACGAAATCGAAGACTTGGTCGATCTATGTGGTCAACTAAAACGGCTGGGCGTAAACCTTAAAAAACTAGGACGAGCGAAGTACTCAGAGCGAATGCTTGAGGAAAAACTCGAGCACGCTAAAGAAACTTGGCGCGATATACGCACCAAGTATGCTAACGTGCGGAAACAAATTCCTCCAGCGGAAAGACCGTCTCACGACATCTTTAAGCTGAATTATATGAGGAATGCCGAGGACGATTTCCAGGATTTCCAGGATCTTGTCCTTACTGAACTTGGCCGGCTGAGCGCTGAAACCAAACCAGCAACACCGGAAGTTCAAAGTAACATACCAATCGAGCTCCCGAAGCAACGATTACCCAAGTTCGGAGGGGATCCTCAGGAATGGGAACATTTCGAGGACCTGTTTACCTCCGGGGTCGTACGAAATGCAGGACTGTCAGATGTGCAAAGATTGCATTACCTGAATGCCTGCCTAGAGGGACCAGCTCTAGCGTCCATTGCTTCGATCGAGATCGTCGGCCGTAATTTTCCAGTGGCATGGTCGAAGCTGAAGAACACCTTCGGCCTCCCACGCATGGTCACGGGAAAATTGCTGGATAAGCTCCTGTTCCTAAAACCAATTGATACTGGTGATCTGGCTAGCATGCAGCAGATCACCGTGGGTTGTACACAGGCGCTCGCTGCCCTCGATAAGAAGGGCACGCCCGAACAGCAACGGGACTGGTTACTCGCGCATTTGGCGAAGCAAAAATTCTCGCCTGCGCTTGAGTTAGAGTGGCAGAAAACGCTCAACCTCTCGACAGAATATCCTACGTTTGAGGACGTACGGAGGTTCATCGAGATGCACTCCCGCGCACTGCTCTCCATGGACGAGAAGCGTCGGGAGGCTGCGCTGGAGCCTGCCACGAAACTGAGCGCACGTAGTCATAGCAGGACTCGGGAAACGAGATCTGCTTCGAGACACGTGCGCAGCCATAACGCCGTTCTGGAAACCGACTCGGCTGCACAGCCACGAGGGTCGAGAACCGACGCCGAAGGGCAGGTTGGCCCTGTGCAAAAGCAGATGTGCGGATTCTGTACCGGACCGCACAGCTTATTGCATTGCAGCTCCTTTTTGGTTTTGCCGGAAAAGACACGTAGCCAATTTGTGCAGGGTCGCCATTGGTGTGTACAATGCCTGGCCTCCACCCACACAGTGCTACGGTGCCAAAGCCCCGAAGTATGCGCGAAGTGCAGTGGCAAGCACCATTTCCTGCTGCATTACGCGCAAAACCGGGAAGAAAATAATCCAAGACCGTTTGCGAATAACTCGTACGGTCATCGTGAGGAGAGGCGTACGGACGCCCCACCACGTAGACCAGCACGGTCGAAGCCGAAAACGAAAAGTTCGGCTTCAAATATCAATACCAACACCGCCTCGACGTCGCACTGTACAGGCGCATCGAGTTCGGTGATAAGTAACAAATCGGTGTGAAATCGGTGAAACAACATCTGAGACGCATACTCGGAGACTGCACTCACACAAGCGAGGAAATGCAGAAATTGCTCTGCAAGATCGAAGCGAGTTTAAACTCGCGAACGATCGCCGCTTGAAGTGATTGTCCAGAGAATTATGCATATCACACCGGGCCACTTTTCATCGGAAGTTCAATAAATGCACTTCCGGTAAAAAATCAGTGGAGACTGAAAAGCTCACGCGACTTACGCGTTGGAGAGCGACTCAAAATTCCACGAACAGTTCTGGAGAGGTTGGACGCGAGATGACCTCACGCACCTCCAGAACTGCTACAAGTGGCGCACCACCCACATGCAGTTAAAACCAAACGATTTGGTTTTAGTGCAAAAATCCTCTTCTCCCCCCTAACCGATGGGAAGAAAAGAGGAAGTTTTCCCGGGCAAGGATACACATGTACGCGTGGTTAAAGTACGTACAATTACGTCTACGTACACACGCCTGATTGTACGCTTGTGTAAACTGCCTGTCGATGAGTAAACATCGACGCCGGCCGTCGAAGACGCCGATGGGATAGAAAAACTGTCGAGCTCCGCTGTCTAGACAAAGAGTAAGTGAGAACCACCGTTGAAGATAAAGACGGTGGTGATCCACAACTACCTTTGTCTTTGGTGCCAATTACGAGGATAGGGGAATATACTTCCTACCATCCCGTAATAATTTAAGGGAAGGAGAATCCGCGAAACGCGAGTGTTCCTCGGCATAAAAGCAGGACCCGCTGGCGAATTCCCTCAGTTGCTAGTTACATACAGCAATATGTCAAATCCCGAAAACAACGAAAAGTCAGTGAGCGAGCCGGTCCGGAACCTGGACCCGGAAATGGAGGCCCAATTCCAACGCCTCCTGCAGCTGGGGGAGGGCCTCCGACCCTCTGCAGCAGCAGCACCAACTGCAGCCGCAGCGTCAACGTCGAGAGAGCCGGCCGCCATGGAGGTTGGCGAAGCCACGGCGGCCCTTCGACAGCCACCACCAACGCCGACCTTCCGGCTGGATTTGGGGCAGGATGTCCTGGACATTCCAGTCCATGTCCCCTGGACGTCGCGACGGAGGAAAGTGGCAGTCCCAGGGGGCCACTACACCCTGAAGTGGAACAAGACGGGGCGCCTCATAGCCTGCGACTTCCACGAGGCGGAGGCGCAGGCCACGGCGAGCAGCAACCCCGTGGGCCCACAGCCCCCGACGGTCCAGGCCACCACAACAGCAGGGCCGCCTACAAGGCCGGCCAATCCAAGGAGGACCCGCCGCCGAAATAGAGCGCCGGAAACGGGTGGGAGTCGCCCTACAGGACGACCAGCTCCTCCAACGGGGCCATACGCCCGCATGGACCAGGCGACCATAAACGAGGCCGTGCTCACGACCCTGCAGTTTTTGCAGGGTCGAACGGACCTTTTCCGCCGCTTATATGTAAGTAACATAATTTTTTAGTTAAGTGAAACTGACCCACCCGCTCTGTAACTGGACATTAAGATTTTCTCCGCGAATTACCGCTCCTTCCGTTTGTTGCACGGACCGTGCAAGGGGGGCGGTATGTTCAAATATCGCGTTAATTGACGGATTTGAGAACCGTTTAGAGAAATATTCAAGTTAACGTGAATTATAACTGAGAACCATAAATTCCTCGTACGGTATTGTTTTTCGTGTACGCGACATTCCAGAGACTCTCTGATGCGTAGTTCGGTACACGGAACGATACAGGTTAGAAAAACCATACGCGAGTGTTGGTTGCTCTCAGTCACGTGATCGACCCAATATATTTACTTGGGATCGATCGTCGAAGATCCATAAACAGAGAGGGTAGAGGAATATTGAAATTAAGAAGAGATAGACATTGAAGAGCAGGGATAGCGCCGCGAGGTGGTGATTACCCCTCTCGTGGCCGCGACTGCGGATGTCTGTTCGCTTCTTAGCTTCAAAGACTCGATAGCGAGTCCGCGCAGCGAGCAAATCGACAAACGATTCCGCTCCGCGACGAAACCAAATCTCCGAATATAGGTTCTGAGAACACTCGAACCTTTCGTTGAGAATTTTAAATTGTTGCTCAAAATTAACTAAATCGGTGAGGCGTTTTATCAGCCCCGATTATTGACTGTACAATCTCGCCGAATAGCACGTGACGCTCGAGTTACGTGGTCGTGTGAGGGAATTGAAAAACTTCGGTTCCCGCTTGGCGAGATTATTAACAATAAGACTGTGGGTTTTCGTCCAACTTTCATGTGACGTTTGTGCTACGCGGTCATGAAAGGGGAATCGAGATAAGAATCGTTTCCCGTGTGTCGAAACTCCAGTCTCAGCAAGGGCTACGGCCCGATCAGTACTGACGACTCCACGGACTGCTGCATTTGACGCGGTCGTGCGAGGCTGGCATTATCACGGACTGCTGCATTTGACGCGGTCGTGAGGCTGACTTTCCAACGTCTCGCTGCAACCAGCGGTCGTCGGAAGTGCAGTTTCGGCCAGTGGCTACGGCCAACTCAATACTGATTTCTCCACGGACTGCTGCATTTGACGCGGTCGTGTGAGGCTGATTAATCTTCACGTGACGTTTGAGTTTCGCGGTCGTGTAAGAATTTGTCGTACGGACTGCTGCATTTGACGCGGTCGTGCGACAAGTTGAATTGTCCGCACGGTTTTGTATATCACCCCTAGGGTGGTCTCTGACCGATACCCTACGTGGGCTCACCGTTTCTCAGGTCGGGGCTAAGAAATTCCGGACTTCTTAGCTCAACCTGCTCGAGCAACGCTCCTTGACCGCCAGTGAGTACGTACCCTGTGCGTAGAGCAACGCATAATGAGCACCGTGGTGTATGCTCCTTTAAACGTAAGACGCTACGTGCGCCGTTAAGGGCTACACCACACCGCGTCTTGTACGCAGGGAACGGTGAGAAACTGCGGTTTGGCCAGCATTTGGAGCTTTACGACCTCCACCTGTTGTCCTTTCCTGCGGCATTCAACGATCGCTAAAAAGCGGAGAATTGAGAAATTAGATCTCTTCTTCCGCACAGCGATCGAACGGTTCTCGATTTGTGAGAACGTTCATATATACAGTCCACTTATACATATCTCAGTTCGTCGAGACGTGTCTGTAATCTCCGCTCTTGAGTGCGAACGGCACAGACAGGAGCGTGCGAGATAGAGCGAGACAGGCGACGCGACAAGCGTCAATAGGTATTTAAATCCAGCCTTGTCTTTCCTTGTTACAGAACAACACATCGCGAACTTGGCCAGAAGCAGCCGGCCCAGGTCTTTTTTCCCCAGACGTCGGACCGACGTCTAGGCGGCTTTTTTTCCTTTTTCTTTTTTTTCTTTTTTTGATTAAAAATAAACGATAATTTCATTGAGCAAAAATCAGGTGCATCAATTTATTCAAACTTTTTCCCAGTGTCCTTTCCCTCGTAATCCGGACCACGTCAGACTAAAATAACCCCCCTTAGGGCGGCTAACGTCTTTAAACACAGATGATTGCAAATACCAGACCTAACCCAGACATAACCGGCGTTATCCTCTAAAATATTAATCGGAGCCAGGTTTTATTTACTATTTCGGTGTGGTACCATATTACTACGTGATCCAAAACAGAAGAGACTCAGGAACTGGTCAACAAGTATACGAAAAATGCGAAAGTATGAGCCTGATGATTGCAAATACCAGAACTAACCCAGACATAACCGGCGTTATCCTCTAAACTATTAATCGGAACCAGGTTTAGTTGACTGTTGCGGTGTGGTACCACATTACTACGTGATCCAAACCAGAAAAAACCCAGGATCTGGCCACCAGGTAAGCGAAAAATGCGAAAGTATGAGGCAGATGATTGCAAGTACCATACATAACACAGTCATAAACCGGTGTTATCCTCTAAAATATTCATCGAATCCAGGTGGAATTGACTATTTCTGTGTGGCACCACATCAATTCGCGATCCTAACAAGAAAACAACCCAGTATCTGGCCGACAAGTATGCGAAAAATGCGATAGTATGAGCTGGATGATCACAAGTACCAGAACTAACTCAGACATAACCGGCGTTATCCTCTAAAATATTAATCGGAACCAGGTTTAATTGACTGCTTCATTGTGGTACCACAATACTACGTGATCCGAATCAGAAATGACCCAGGAGCTGGCCTACAGGAATGCGAAAGATGCGAAAGTATGAGGCAGATGATTCCAAATACCAGACGTAACCCAGTCATAACCGGTGTTATCCTCTAAAATATTGATCGAATCCAGGTGGAATTGACTATTTCTGTGTGGCACCATGTTAATACGTTATCCAAATAAGAAAAAGACCAGGATCTGTCCAACATGTATGCGGATAATGCGAAACTATGAGGAAGATGATTGCAAATACCAGACACAACCCAGACATAACCGGTGTTAACCTCTAAAATATTGATCGAAACCACGTTGAATTGACTATCTCTGTGTGGCACCACATTAGTACGTTATCCTAACAAGAAAACAACCCAGGATCTGTCCAACAAGTATGCGGATAATGCGAAAGTATGAGGCAGATGATTGCAAATACCAGACCTAACCCAGACATAACCGGCGTTATCCTCTAATATATTAATCGGAACCAGGTTTAGTTGACTGTTGCGGTGTGGTTCCACATCAATACGTGATCATAACCGGAAAAAAACCCAGGATGTGGCCAACGAGTATCCGAAAGATGCGAAAGTATGAGGCAGATGATTGCAAATACCATACGTAACACAGTCATAAACCGGTGTTATCCTCTAAAATATTGATCGAATCCAGGTGGAATTGACTATTTCTGTGTGGCACCACATCAATACACGATCCTAACAAGAAAACAACCCAGTATCTGGCCGACAAGTATGCGAACAACGCGAAAGTATGAGTCAGATGATTGCAAATACCAGACGTAACCCAGACATAACCGGCGTGATCCTCTAAAATATTGATCGAATCCAGGTGGAATTGGCTATTTCTGTGTGGCACCACGTTAATACGTGATCCTAACCAGAAAAAAGCCCAGAATCTGGCCATTCAAGTATGCGGAAAATGCGAAAGTAAGTGCTAGATGATGCCAAATACCAGACCTAACCCAGACATAACCGGCGTTATCCTCTAAAATATTAATCGGAACCAGGTTTTATTTACTATTTCGGTGTGGTACCACATTACTACGTGATCCAAATCAGCAAGAGCCCAGGGTCTGGCCAACAAATATGCGAGAAATGCGAAAGTATGAGCTAGATGATTGCAAATACGAGAACTAACCCAGAGATAACCGGCGTTATCGACTTAAATATTAATCGGAACCAGGTTTAATTGACAGTTTCGGTGTGGTACCACATTACTATGTAGTCAAACCAGAAAATACCCAGGGTCTGACCAACGGGTATGCGAAAAATGCGAATGTATGAGTCAGATGATTGCAAATACGAGAACTAACCCAGAGATAACCGGCATTATCGACTAAAATATTAATCGGAACCAGGTTTAATTGACAGTCTCGGTGTGGTACCACCATACTACGTAATCCAAACCGGAAAAGACCCAGGATCTGGCCAACAAGTATGCGAACATCGCGAAAGTATGTGCCAGATGATTGCAAATACTAGAACTAAACCAGACACAACCGGTGTTTCACCCTATAATATGGATCGAATCCAGCTTTAATTGACTGTTTCGGTGTGGTACCACATTACTACGTGATCCAAATCAGCAAGAGCCCAGGGTCTGGCCAACAAATATGCGAAAAATGCGAAAGTATGAGCTAGATGATTGCAAATACGAGAACTAACCCAGAGATAACCGGCATTATCGACTAAAATATTAATCGGAACCAGGTTTAATTGACAGTCTCGGTGTGGTACCACCATACTACGTAATCCAAACCGGAAAAGACCCAGGATCTGGCCAACAAGTATGCGAACAACGCGAAAGTATGAGTCAGATGATGGCAAATACCAGACCTAACCCAGACATAAGCGGCGTTATCCTCTAAAATAGTAATCGCACCCAGGTGTAATTGACTGTTCCGGTGTGGTACCACATTACTATGTAATCAACCCACAAAAGACCCAGGGTCAGACCAACAGGTATGCGAAAAATGCGAACGAATGAGCTAGATGATGGCAAATACCAGGCCTAACCCAGACACAACCGGTGTTTCCCCCTATAATATTGATCGAAACCAGCTTTAATTGACTGTTTCGGTGTGGTACCTCATTACTACGTGATCCAAATCAGCAAGAGCCCAGGATCTCGCCAACAAGTATGCGAAAAATGCGAGAGTATGAGCTAGATGATTGCGAATACGAGAAATAACCCAGACATAACCGGCGTTGTCCTCTAAAATATTAATCGCAACCAGGTTTAATTGACAGTTTCGGTGTGGTACCACATTACTATGTAATCCAAACCAGAAAAAGACCCAGTATCTGTCCAACAAGTATGCAAAGAATGCGAAAGTATGAGCCAGATGATGGCAAATATCAGAACTAACCCAGACATAACCGGCGTTGTCCTCTAAAATAGTAATCGGAACCAGGTTTAGTTGACTGTTCCAGTGTGGTACCACATTACTGCGTGATCCAAATCAGAAAAAGTCCAGGATCTGGCCAACAAGTACGTGAAAAATGCGATAGTATGAGCCAGATGATTGCAAATACTAGAACTAACCCAGCCATAACCAGCGTTATCCTCTAAAATATTAATCGGAGCCAGGTTTAATTGTCTGTTTCGGTGTGGTACCACATTACTGCGTAATCCAAATCAGAAAAAGCCCAGGATCTCGCCATTCAAGTATGCGCAAAATGCAAAAGTATGAGCCAGATGATTGCAAATACCAGACCTAACCCAGACATAACCGCCGTTATCCTCTAAAATATTAATCGTAACCAAGTTTAATTGATTGCTTCGGTGTGGTACCACGTTACTACGTTATCCAAACCAGAAAAAACCCAGGATCTGGCCAACAAGTATGTGAAGAATGCGAAAGTATCAGTCAGATGATGGCAAATACCGGACCTAACCCAGACATAACCGGCGTTATCCTCTAAAATATTAATCGGAACCAGGTTTAATTGACCCCTTCAGCGTGATACTACATTACTACGTGATCCAAATCAGCAAAAGCATAGGATCTGGCCAACAAGTATGCGAAAAATGCGAAAGTATGAGCTAGATGATTGCGAATACGAGAAATAACCCAGACATAACCGCGGTTATCCTCTAAAATAGTAATCGGAACCAGGTTTAATTGACTGTTCCAGTGTGGTACCACATTACTACGTGATCCAAATCAGAAAAAGTCCAGGATCTGGCCAACAAGTACGTGAAAAATGCGGAAGTATGAGCCAGATGATTGCAAATACTAGAACTAACCCAGTCATAACCGGCGTTATCCTCTAAAATATTAATCGGAACCAGGTTTAATTGACCCCTTCAGTGTGATACTACATTACTACGTGACCCAAATCAGCAAAAGCACAGGATCTGGCCAACAAGTATGCGAAAAATGCGAAAGTATGAGCTAGATGATGGCAAATAGCACAACTAACACAGACATAACCGGCGCTATCCTCTAAAATATTAATCGCACCCAGGTTTAGTTGACTGTTCCGGTGTGGTACCACATTACTGCGTAATCCAAATCAGAAAAAGCCCAGGATCTCGCCATTCAAGTATGCGCAAAATGCAAAAGTATGAGCCAGATGATTGCAAATACCAGACCTAACCCAGACATAACCGCCGTTATCCTCTAAAATATTAATCGTAACCTAGTTTAATTGATTGCTTCGGTGTGGTACCACATTACTATGTGATCCAAACCAGAAAAAACCCAGGATCTGGCCAACAAGAATGCATAAAATGCGAAAGTATGAGGCAGATGATTGCAAATACCAGACCTAACTCAGACATAACCGGCGTTATCCTCTAAAATATTAATCGGAACCAGGTTTAATTGACCCCTTCAGCGTGATACTACATTACTACGTGATCCAAATCAGCAAAAGCATAGGATCTGGCCAACAAGTATGCGAAAAATGCGAAAGTATGAGCTAGATGATGGCAAATAGCACAACTAACACAGACATAAGCGGCGTTATCCTCTAAAATATAAATCGCAACCAGGTTTACTTGATTGTTTCGGTGTGGTACCACATTACAATGTGATCCAAACCAGAAAAATCCCAGGATCTGGCCAACAAGAATGCAAAAAATGCGAAAGTATGAGGCAGATGATTGCAAATACCAGACCTAACACAAACCGAACCGGCGTTGTTCTCTAAAATATTAATCGGAACCAGGTTTAATTGACTGTTTCAGTGTGGTACCACATTACTACGTGATCCAAATCAGCAAGAGCCCAGGGTCTGGCCAACAAATATGCGAAAAATGCGAAAGTATGAGTCAGATGATGGCAAATACCAGACCTAACCCAGACATAACCGGCGTTATCCGCTAAAATATTAATCGCACCCAGGTTTACTTGACTGTTCCAGTGTGGTACCACATTACAATGTAGATCCAAACCAGAAAAATCCCAGGATCTGGCCAACAAGAATGCAAAAAATGCGAATGTATGAGCCAGATGATTGCTGATCCTATAACTAACCCAGACATAACCGGCGTTGTCCTCTAGAATGTTAATCGCAACCAGGTTTAATTGGCAGTTTCGGTGTGGTACCACATTACTACGTGATACAAATCAGCAAGAGCCCGGGGTCTGGCCAACAAATATGCGAAAAATGCGAAAGTATGAGCTAGATGATTGCAAATACGAGAACTAACCCAGAGATAACCGGCATTATCGACTAAAATAGTAATCGGAACCAGGTTTAATTGACTGTCTCAGTGTGGTACCACATTACTACGTGATCCAAATCAGAAAAAGTCCAGGATCTGGCCAACAAGTATGCGAAAAATGCGAAAGTATGAGCTAGATGATGGCAAATAGCACAACTAACACAGACATAACCGGCGTTATCCTCTAAAATATTAATCGCACCCAGGTTTAGTTGACTGTTCCGGTGTGGTACCACATTACTATGTAATCAAACCAGAAAATACCCATCGTCTGAACAACAGGTATGCGAAAAATGCGAATGAATGTGCCAGATGATTGCAAATACCAGAAATAACCCAGACATAACCGGCGTTGTCCTCTAAAATATTAATCGCAACCAGGTTTAATTGGCAGTTTCGGTGTGGTACCACATTACTACGTGATACAAATCAGCAAGAGCCCAGGGTCAGGCCAACAAATATGCGAAAAATGCGAAAGTATGAGCTAGATGATTGCAAATACGAGAACTAACCCAGAGATAACCGGCATTATCGACTAAAATATTAATCGGAACCAGGTTTAATTGACAGTTTCGGTGTGGTACCACCATACTACGTAATCCACACCGGAAAAGACCAAGGATCTGGCCAACAAGTATGCGTACAACGCGAAAGTATGAGCCAGATGATGGCAAATATCAGAACTAACCCAGACATAACCGGCGTTGTCCTCTAAAATAGTAATCGGAACCAGGTTTAGTTGACTGTTCCAGTGTGGTACCACATTACTGCGTGATCCAAATCAGAAAAAGTCCAGGATCTGGCCAACAAGTACGTGAAAAATGCGAAAGTATGAGCCAGATGATTACAAATACTAGAACTAACCCAGTCATAACCAGCGTTATTCTCTAAAATATTAATCGGAACCAGGTTTAATTGTCTGTTTCGGTGTGGTACCACATTACTGCGTAATCCAAATCAGAAAAAGCCCAGGATCTCGCCATTCAAGTATGCGCAAAATGCAAAAGTATGAGCCAGATGATTGCAAATACCAGACCTAACCCAGACATAACCGCCGTTATCCTCTAAAATATTAATCGTAACCAATTTTAATTGATTGCTTCGGTGTGGTACCACGTTACTACGTTATCCAAACCAGAAAAAACCCAGGATCTGGCCAACAAGTATGTGAAGAATGCAAAAGTATCAGTCAGATGATGGCAAATACCAGACCTAACCCAGACATAACCGGCGTTATCCTCTAAAATATTAATCGGAACCAGGTTTAATTGACCCCTTCAGCGTGATACTACATTACTACGTGATCCAAATCAGCAAAAGCATAGGATCTGGCCAACAAGTATGCGAAAAATGCGAAAGTATGAGCTAGATGATGGCAAATAGCACAACTAACACAGACATAAGCGGCGTTATCCTCTAAAATATAAATCGCAACCAGGTTTAATTGACTGTTTCGGTGTGGTACCACATTACAATGTGATCCAAACCAGAAAAATCCCAGGATCTGGCCAACAAGAATGCAAAAAATGCGAAAGTATGAGGCAGATGATTGCAAATACCAGACCTAACACAAACCGAACCGGCGTTGTTCTCTAAAATATTAATCGGAACCAGGTTTAATTGACTGTTTCAGTGTGGTACCACATTACTACGTGATCCAAATCAGCAAGAGCCCAGGGTCTGGCCAACAAATATGCGAAAAATGGGAAAGTATGAGTCAGATGATGGCAAATACCAGACCTAACCCAGACATAACCGGCGTTATCCGCTAAAATATTAATCGCACCCAGGTTTAATTGACTGTTCCAGTGTGGTACCACATTACAATGTGATCCAAACCAGAAAAATCCCAGGATCTGGGCAACAAGAATGCAAAAAATGCGAATGTATGAGCCAGATGATTGCTGATCCTATAACTAACCCAGACATAACCGGCGTTGTCCTCTAAAATGTTAATCGCAACCAGGTTTAATTGGCAGTTTCGGTGTGGTACCACATTACTACGTGATACAAATCAGCGAGAGCCCAGGGTCTGGCCAACAAATATGCGAAAAATGCGAAAGTATGAGCTAGATGATTGCAAATACGAGAACTAACCCAGAGATAACCGGCATTATCGACTAAAATATTAATCGGAACCAGGTTTAATTGACAGTTTCGGTGTGGTACCACCATACTACGTAATCCAAACCGGAAAAGACCAAGGATCTGGCCAACAAGTATGCGAACAACGCGAAAGTATGAGTCAGATGATGGCACATACAAGACCTAACCCAGACATAAGCGGCGTTATCCTCCAAAATAGTAATCGCATCCAGGTTTAATTGACTGTTCCGGTGTGGTACCACATTACTATGTAATCAAACCACAAAAGACCCAGGGTCTGACCAACAGGTATGCGAAAAATGCGAACGAATGAGCTAGATGATGGCAAATACCAGGCCTAACCCAGACACAACCGGTGTTTCCCCCTATAATATTGATCGAAACCAGCTTTAATTGACTGTTTCGGTGTGGTACCTCATTACTACGTGATCCAAATCAGCAAGAGCCCAGGATCTCGCCAACAAGTATGCGAAAAATGCGAGAGTATGAGCTAGATGATTGCGAATACGAGAACTAACCCAGACATAACCGCGGTTATCCTCTAAAATAGTAATCGGAACCAGGTTTAGTTGACTGTTCCAGTGTGGTACCACATTACTGCGTGATCCAAATCAGAAAAAGTCCAGGATCTGGCCAACAAGTATGTAAAAAATGCGACAGTATGAGCCAGATGATTGCAAATACTAGAACTAACCCAGTCATAACCAGCGTTCTCCTCTAAAATATTAATCGGAACCAGGTTTAATTGTCTGTTTCGGTGTGGTACCACATTACTGCGTAATCCAAATCAGAAAAAACCCAGGATCTGGCCATTCAAGTATGCAAAAAAAGCGAAAGTATGAGCTAGATGATTGCAAATACGAGAACTAACCCAGACATAACCGGCGTTGTCCTCTAAAATATTAATCGGTACCAGTTTTAATTGACTGTTTCGGCGTGGTGCCACATTACTGCCAAATCAGCAAGAGCCCAGAATCTGGCCAACAGGTATGCGAAAAGTGCGAAAGTGTGAACTAGATGATTGCAAATACGAGAACTAACCCAGACACAACCGGTGTTTCCCCCTATAATATTGATCGAAACCAGCTTTAATTGACTGTTTCGGTGTGGTACCTCATTACTACGTGATCCAAATCACCAAAAGCCCAGGATCTGGCCAACAAGTATGCGAAAAATGCGAAAGTATGAGCTAGATGATGGCAAATAGCAGACCTAACCTAGACATAACCGGTGTTTCCCCCTAAAATATTGATCGAAACCAGCTTTAATTGACTGTTTCGGCTTGGTACCACATTACCACGTGATCCAAATCAGCAAGAGCCCAGAATCTGGCAAACAGGTATGCGAAAAATGCGAAAGTGTGCACTAGATGATTGCAAATACGAGAACTAACCCAGACATAACCAGCGTTATCCTCTAAAATACTAATCGGAACCAGGTTTAATAAACTTTTTCAGTGTGGTACCACATTGCTACGTGATCCAAACCGAAAAAACCCAGGATCTGGCCAACAAGTATGCGAAAATTGCGAAAGTATGAGCCAGATGATTGCAAATACCAGAACTAACCCAGACATAACCGGCGTTGTCCTCTAAAATATTAATCGCAACCAGGTTTAATTGACAGTTTCGGTGTGGAACCACATTACTACGTAATCCAAACCGGAAAAAACCCAGGATCTTGCCATCAAGTATGCGAAGAATGCGAAAGTATGAGCCAGATGATTGCAAATACAAGAACTAACCCAGACATAACCAGCGTTATCCTCTAAAATACTAATCGGAACCAGGTTTAATAAACTTTTTCAGTGTGGTGCCACAATACTACGTGATCCAAACCAGAAAAAACCCATGATCTGGCCAACAAGTATGCGAAAAATGCGAAAGTATGAGCTAGATGATGGCAAATACCAGAACTAACCCAGACATAACCGGCGTTATCCTCTAAAATATTAATCGGCACCAGGTTTAATTGACAGTTTCGGTGTGGTACCACATTACTACGTGATCCAAAAAAGCAAAATCCCAGGATCTGGTCAACAAGTATGCGAAAAATGCGAAAGTATGAGCTAGATGATGGCAAATACCAGGCCCAACCCAGACACAACCGGTGTTTCCCCCTATAATATGGATCGAAGCCAGCTTTAATTGACTGTTTCGGTGTGGTGCCACATTACTACGTGATACAAATCTGCAAGAGCCCTGGGTCTGGCCAACAAATATGCGAAAAATGCGAAAGTATGAGCTAGATGATTGCAAATACGAGAACTAACCCTGAGATAACCGGCGTTATCGACTAAAATATTAATCGGAACCAGGTTTAATTGACAGTTCCGGTGTGGTACCACATTACTACGTAATCCAAACCGGAAAATACCCAGGATCTGGCCAACAAGTATGCGAAGAACGCGAAAGTATGAGCTAGATGATTGCAAATACGAGAACTAACCCAGACATAACCGGGTTTATCCTCTAAAGTAGTAATCGGAACCAGGTTTAATTGACTGTTCCAGTGTGGTACCACATTACTACGTGATCCAAATCAGAAAAAGCCCAGGATCTGGCCAACAAGTATGTGAAAAATTTGAAAGTATGAGCCAGATGATTGCAAATACTAGAACTAAACCAGTCATAACCGGCGCTATCCTCTAAAATATTAATCGGAACCAGGTTTAATTGTCTGTTTCGGTGTGGTACCACATTACTGCGTAATCCAAACCAGGAAAAACCCATGATCTGGCCAACACGTATGCGAAAAATGCGAAAGTATGAGCTAGATGATGGCAAATACCAGACCTAACCCAGACATAACCGGCGTTATCCTCTAAAATATTAATCGGAACCAGGTTTAATTGACAGTTTCAGTGTAGTACCACATTACTACGTGATCCAAATCAGAAAAAGCCCAGGATCTGGCCAACAAGTATGCGAAGAATGGGAAAGTATGAGTCAGATGATGGCAAATACCAGACCTAACCCAGACATAACCGGCGTTATCCTCTAAAATATTAGTCGCAACCAGGTTTAATTGTCTATTTCGGTGTGGTACCACATTACTACGTAATCCAAACCGAAAAAATCCCAGGATCTGGGCAAGAAGTAAGCGAAAAATGCGAAAGTATGAGCTAGGTGATTGCAAATACTGGAACTAACCCAGACATAACTGGCGTTATCCTCTAAAATATTAATCGCAACCAGGTTTAATTGACTGTTTCGGTGTGGTACCACATTACTATGTAATCCAAACCAGAAAAGACCCAGGATCTAGACAACAAGTATGTGACGAATGCGAAAGTATGAGTCAGATGATGGCAAATACCAGACCTAGCCCAGACATTACCGGTGTTTCCCCTTCAAATATTGATCGAAACCAGCTTTAATTGACTGTTTCGGTGTGGTAACACATTTCTACGAGATCCAAATCAGCAAAAGCCATGGATCTGGCCAACAAGTATGCGAAAAATGCGAAAGCAAGAGGAAGATAGTTGCAATTACCAGACGGAGCCCAGACCTAACCGATGATATCCCCTAAAATGTTGATCGAATACAGGTTGAATTGACTATTTCATTGTGGCACCACATTAGTACGTGATCCTAAGCAGTAAAAAACACAGGATCTGGGCAACAAGAATGCAAAAAATGCGAAAGTATGAGGCAGATGATTGCAGATACCAGACCTAACACAAACCTAACCGGCGTTGTTCTCTAAAATATTAATCGGAACCAGGATTAAATGACAGTTTCGGTGCGGTACCACATTACTATGTGATCCGAACCAGAAAAGACCCAGGATCTAGACAACAAGTATGCGAAGAATGCGAAAGTATGAGTCAGATGATGGCAAATACCAGACCTAACCCAGACATAACCGGTGTTTCCCCTTAAAATATTGATCGAAACCAGCTTTAATTGACTGTTTCGGTGTGGTAACACATTTCTACGTGATCCAAATTAGAAAAAGCCCAGGATCTGGCCAAGAAGTATGCGAAGAATGCCAAAGTATGAGTCAGATGATGGCAAATACCAGACCTAACCCAGACATAACCGGCGTTATCCTCTAAAATATTAGTCGCAACCAGGTTTAATTGACTATTTCATTGTGGCACCACATTAGTACGTGATCCTAACCAGTAAAAAACACAGGATCTTGGCAACAAGAAAGCAAAAAAGCGAAAGTATGAGGCAGATGATTGCAAATACCAGACCTAACACAAGCCTAACCGGCGTGGTTCTCTAAACTATTAATCGGAACCAGGTTTAATTGTCTGTTTCAGTGTGGTACCACTTTCCAACGTGATCCAAACCGGAAAAAACCCAGGATCTGGGCAACAAGAATGCAAAACATGCGAAAGTATGAGGCAGATGTTGGCAAATACCAGACCTAACCCAGTCATAACCGGCGTTATCCTCAAAAATATTAATCGCAACCAGGTTTAATTGATAGTTTCGGTGTGGTACCACATTACTACGTAATCCAAACCGGAAAAAACCCAGGATCTGGCCAAGAAGTTTGCGAAGAATGCGAAACTATGAGTCAGATGATGGCAAATACCAGACATAACCGGCGCTATCCTCTAAAATATTAATCGGAACCAGGTTTAATTGACTGTTCCAGTGTGGTACCACATTACTACGTGATCCAAATCAGCAAAAGCCCAGGATCTGGCCAACAGGAATGCGAAAAATGTGAAAGTATGAGCTAGATGATGGCAAATACCAGACCTAACCCAGACATAACCGGCGTTATCCTCTAAAATATTAGCCGCAACCAGGTTTAATTGACTGTTTCGGTGTGGTACCACATTACTATGTGATCCAAACCATAAAAATCCCAGGATCTGGCCAAGAAGTATGCGAAGAATGCGAAAGTATGAGTCAGATGATGGCAAATACCAGACCTAATCCAGACATAACCGGTGTTTCCCCCTAAAATATTGATCGAAACCGGCGTTAATTGACTGTTTCGGTGTGGTAACACATTTCTACGTGATCCAAATCAGCAAAAGCCCAGGATATGGCCAACAAGTATGCGAAAAATGCGAAAGTATGAGCTAGATGATGGCAAATACCAGACCTAACCCAGACATAACCGCCGTTATCCTCTAAAATATTAATCGGAACCAGGTTTAATTGACTTTTTCGGCGTAGTGCCACATTACTACGTAATCCAAACTAGAAAAAGCCCAGGTTCTGGCCATTCAGGTATGCGAAAAATGCGGAAGTTTGAGCTTGATGATGGCAAAGACCAGACCTAACCCAGACCTAACCCAGACCTAAACCAGACATAACTGGCGTTATCCTGTAAAATATTAATCGAAACCAGGTTTAATTGACAGTTTCAGTGTAGTACCACATTACTACGTGATCCAAATCAGAAAAAGCCCAGGATCTGGCCAACAAGTATGCGAAGAATGGGAAAGTATGAGTCAGATGATGGCAAATACCAGACCTAACCCAGACATAACCGGCGTTATCCTCTAAAATATTAGTCGCAACCAGGTTTAATTGACTATTTCGGTGTGGTACCACATTACTACGTAATCCAAACCGAAAAAAACCCAGGATCTGGGCAAGAAGTATGCGAAAAATGCGAAAGCATGAGCTAGGTGATTGCAAATACTGGAACTAACCCAGACATAACTGGCGTTATCCTCTAAAATATTAATCGCAACCAGGTTTAATTGACTGTTTCGGTGTGGTAACACATTACTATGTAATCCAAACCAGAAAAGACCCAGGATCTAGACAACAAGTATGTGAAGAATGCGAAAGTATGAGTCAGATGATGGCAAATACCAGACCTAACCCAGACATTACCGGTGTTTCCCCTTAAAATATTGATCGAAACCAGCTTTAATTGACTGTTTCGGTGTGGTAACACATTTCTACGAGATCCAAATCTGCAAAAGCCCAGGATCTGGCCAACAAGAATGCAAAAAATGCGAAAGTATGAGGCAGATGATTGCAAATACCATACCTAACACAAACCTAACCGGCGTTGTTCTCTAAACTATTAATCGGAACCAGGATTAATTGACTGCTTCAGTGTGGTACCACTTTCCAACGTGATCCAAACCGGAAAAAACCCAGGATCTGGCCAACAAGAATGCAAAACATGCGAAAGTATGAGGCAGATGTTGGCAAATACCAGACCTAACCCAGACATAACCGGCGTTATCCTCAAAACTATTAATCGCAACCAGGTTTAATTGACTGTTTCGGTGTGGTACCACATTACTACGTAATCCAAACCGGAAAAACCCCAGGATCTGGCCAACAAGTTTGCGAAGAATGCGAAAGTATGAGTCAGATGATGGCAAATAGCAGACCTAACCCAGACATAACCGCCCTTATCCTCTAAAATATTAATCAGAACCAGGTTTAATTGACTGTTTCGGTGTGGTGCCACATTTCTACGTGATCGAAACTAGAAAAAGCCCAGGTTCTGGCCATTCAAGTATGCGAAGAATGCGAAAGGATGTGTCAGGTGATGGCAAATACCAGACCTTACCCAGACATAACCGGCGTTATCCTCTAAAATATTAATCCAAACCAGGTTTAATTGACTGTTTCGGTGTGGTACCACATTACTATGTAATCCAAACCAGAAAAATCCCAGGATCTGGCCAAGAAGTATGCGAAGAATGCGAAGGTATGAGTCAGATGATGGCCAATACCAGACCTAACCAAGACATAACCGGCGTTATCCTCTAAAATATTAGCCTCAACCAGGTTTAATTGACTGTTTCGGTGTGGTACCACATTTCTACGTGATCCATATCAGCAAAAGCCCAGGATATGGCCAACAAGTATGCGAAAAATGCGAAAGCAAGAGGAAGATAATTGCAATTACCAGACGGAGCCCAGACCTAACCGGTGATATCCCCTAAAATGTTGATCGAATACAGGTTGAATTGACTATTTCATTGTGGCACCACATTAGTACGTGATCCTAACCAGTAAAAAACACAGGATCTGGGCAACAAGAATGCAAAAAATGCGAAAGTATGAGGCAGATGATTGCAGATACCAGACCAAACCCAGACATAACCGGCGTTATCCTCTAAAATATTAATCCCAACCAGGTTTAATTGACTGTTTCGGTGTGGTACCACATTACTATGTAATCCAAACCAGAAAAGACCCAGGATCTAGACAACAAGTATGCGAAGAATGCGAAAGTATGAGTCAGATGATGGCAAATACCAGACCTAACCCAGACATAACCGGCGTTATCCTCTAAAATATTAATCGGAACCATGATTAATTGACTGTACCAGTGTGGTACCACATTACTACGCGATACAAATCAGAAAAAGCCCAGGATCTGGCCAACAAGTATGCGAAAAATGCGAAAGCAAGAGGAAGATAATTGCAATTACCAGACGGAGCCCAGACCTAACCGGTGATATCCACTAAAATGTTGATCGAATACAGGATGAATTGACTATTTCATTGTGGCACCACATTAGAACGTGATCCTAACCAGTAAAAAACACAGGATCTGGCCAACAAGAGGGCAAAAAATGCGAAAGTATGAGGCAGATGATTGCAAATTACCAGACCTAACACAAACCTAACCGGCGTTATTCTCTAAAATATTAATGGGAACCAGGTTTAATTGTCTGTTTCAGTGTGGTACCACATTCCAACGTGATCCAAACCGGAAAAAACCCAGGACCTTGTCAACAAGAATGCAAAACATGCGAAAGTATGAGGCAGATGATGGCAAATACCAGACCTAACCCAGACATAACCGGCGTTATCCTCTAAAATATTAATCGCAACCAGGTTTAATTGACAGTTTCAGTGTAGTACCACATTACTATGTAATCCAAACCAGAAAAAGCCCAGGTTCTGGCCATTCAAGTATGCGAAGAATGCGAAAGGATGAGTCAGATGATGGCAAATACCAGACCTAATCCAGACATAACCGGTGTTTCCCCCTAAAATATTGATCGAAACCGGCTTTAATTGACTGTTTCGGTGTGGTAACACATTTCTACGTGATCCAAATCAGCAAAAGCCCAGGATATGGCCAACAAGTATGCGAAAAATGCGAAAGTATGAGCTAGATGATGGCAAATACCAGACCTAACCCAGACATAACCGGCGTTATCCTCTAAAATATTAATCGGAACCAGGTTTAATTGACAGTTTCAGTGTAGTACCACATTACTACGTGATCCAAATCAGAAAAAGCCCAGGATCTGGCCAACAAGTATGCGAAGAATGGGAAAGTATGAGTCAGATGATGGCAAACACCAGACCTAACCCAGACATAACCGGCGTTATCCTCTAAAATATTAGTCGCAGCCAGGTTTAATTGACTATTTCGGTGTGGTACCACATTACTACGTAATCCAAACCGAAAAAAACCCAGGATCTGGGCAAGAAGTATGCGAAAAATGCGAAAGTATGAGCTAGGTGATTGCAAATACTGGAACTAACCCAGACATAACTGGCGTTATCCTCTAAAATATTAATCGCAACCAGGTTTAATTGAATGTTTCGGTGTGGCACCACATTACTATGTAATCCAAACCAGAAAAGACCCAGGATCTAGACAACGAGTATGTGACGAATGCGAAAGTATGAGTCAGATGATGGCAAATACCAGACCTAACCCAGACATTACCGGTGTTTCCCCTTCAAATATTAATCGAAACCAGCTTTAATTGACTGTTTCGGTGTGGTAACACATTTCTACGAGATCCAAATCTGCAAAAGCCCAGGATCTGGCCAACAAGAATGCAAAAAATGCGAAAGTATGAGGCAGATGATTGCAAATACCAGACCTAACACAAACCTAACCGGCGTTGTTCTCTAAACTATTAATCGGAACCAGGTTTAATTGACTGCTTCAGTGTGGTACCACTTTCCAACGTGATCCAAACCGGAAAAAACCCAGGATCTGGCCAACAAGAATGCAAAACATGCGAAAGTATGAGGCAGATGTTGGCAAATACCAGACCTAACCAAGACATAACCGGCGTTATCCTCAAAAATATTAATCGCAACCAGGTTTAATTGACAGTTTCGGTGTGGTACCACATTACTATGTAAGCCAAACCAGAAAAGACCCAGGATCTAGACAACAAGTATGCGAAGAATGCGAAAGTATGAGTCAGATGATGGCAAATACCACACCTAACACAAACCTAACCGGTGTTGTTCCCTAAAATATTAATCGGAACCAGGTTCAATTGTCTGTGTCAGTGTGGTACCACATTCCAACGTGATCCAAACCGGAAATAACCCAGGATCTTGTCAACAAGAATGCAAAACATGCGAAAGTATGAGGCAGATGATGGCAAATACCAGACCTAACCCAGACATAACCGCCATTATCCTCTAAAATATAAATCGCAACCAGGTTTAATTGACTGTTTCGGTGCGGTACCACATTACTATGTGATCCAAACCAGAAAAAACCCAGGATCTGGCCAACAAGAATGCATAAAATGCGAAAGTATGAGCTAGGTGATTGCAAATACTGGAACTAACCCAGACATAACCAGCGTTATCCTCTAAAATATTAATCGCAACCAGGTTTAATAAACTTTTTCGGTGTGGTACCACAATGCTACGTGATCCAAACCAGAAAGAACCCAGGATCTGGTCAACAAGTATGCGAAAAATGCGAAAGTATGAGCTAGATGATGGCAAATAGCAGACCTAACCCAGACATAACCGGCGTTATCCTCTAAAATATTAATCGCAACCAGGTTTAATTGACTGTTTCGGTGTGGTAAAAGAATACTATGTAATCCAAACCAGAAAAGACCCAGGATCTGGCCAACAAGTAAGCGAAGAATGCGAAAGTATGAGGCAGATGATTGCAAATACCAGACCTAACACAAACCTCACCGGCGTTGTTCTCTAAAATATTAATCGCAACCAGGATTAAATGACAGTTTCGGTGCGGTACCACATTACTATGTGATCCGAACCAGAAAAGACCCAGGATCTAGACAACAAGTATGCGAAGAATGCGAAAGTATGAGTCAGATGATGGCAAATACCAGACCTAACCCAGACATAACCGGTGTTTCCCCTTAAAATATTGATCGAAACCAGCTTTAATTGACTGTTACGGTGTGGTAACACATTTCTACGTGATCCAAATTAGAAAAAGCCCAGGATCTGGCCAAGAAGTATGCGAAGAATGCCAAAGTATGAGTCAGATGATGGCAAATACCAGACCTAACCCAGACATAACCGGCGTTATCCTCTAAAATATTAGTCGCAACCAGATTTAATTGACTATTTCATTGTGGCACCACATTAGTACGTGATCCTAACCAGTAAAAAACACAGGATCTTGGCAACAAGAAAGCAAAAAAGCGAAAGTATGAGGCAGATGATTGCAAATACCAGACCTAACACAATCCTAACCGGCGTGGTTCTCTAAACTATTAATCGGAACCAGGTTTAATTGACTGTTTCAGTGTGGTACCACTTTCCAACGTGATCCAAACCGGAAAAAACCCAGGATCTGGGCAACAAGAATGCAAAACATGCGAAAGTATGAGGCAGATGTTGGCAAATACGAGACCTAACCCAGTCATAACCGGCGTTATCCTCAAAAATATTAATCGCAACCAGGTTTAATTGACAGTTTCGGTGTGGTACCACATTACTACGTAATCCAAACCGGAAAAAACCCAGGATCTGGCCAACAAGTTTGCGAAGAATGCGAAACTATGAGTCAGATGATGGCAAATACCAGACATAACCGGCGCTATCCTCTAAAATATTAATCGGAACCAGGTTTAATTGACTGTTCCAGTGTGGTACCACATTACTACGTGATCCAAATCTGCAAGAGCCCAGGATCTGGCCAACAGGTATGCGAAAAATGTGAAAGTATAAGCTAGATGATGGCAAATACCAGACCTAACCCAGACATAACTGGCGTTATCCTCTAAAATATTAATCGCAACCAGATTTAATTGACAGTCTCAGTGTAGTACCACATTACTACGTGATACAAATCAGAAAAAGCCCAGGATCTGGCCAACAAGTATGCGAAAAATGCGAAGGTATGAGCTAGATGATGGCAAATTCCTGACCTAACCCAGACATAACCGCCCTTATCCTCTAAAATATTAATCAGAACAAGGTTTAATTGACTGTTTCGGTGTGGTGCCACATTTCTAGGTGATCGAAACTAGAAAAAGCGCAGGTTCTGGCCATTCAAGTATGCGAAGAATGCAAAAGTATGAGCCAGATGATTGCAAATACCAGACCTAACCCAGACATAACCGGCGTTATCCTCTAAAATATTAATCCAAACCAGGTTTAGTTGACTGTTTCGGTGTGGTACCACATTACTATGTAATCCAAACCAGAAAAATCCCAGGATCTGGCCAAGAAGTATGCGAAGAATGCGAAGGTATGAGTCAGATGATGGCCAATACCAGACCTAACCCAGACATAACCGGCGTTATCCTCTAAAATATTAGCCGCAACCAGGTTTAATTGACTGTTTCGGTGTGGCACCACATTACTATGAGATCCAAACCATAAAAATCCCAGGATCTGGCCAAGAAGTATGCGAAGAATGCGAAAGTATGAGTCAGATGATGGCAAATACCAGACCTAATCCAGACATAACCGGTGTTTCCCCCTAAAATATTGATCGAAACCGGCGTTAATTGACTGTTTCGGTGTGGTAACACATTTCTTCGTGATCCAAATCAGCAAAAGCCCAGGATATGGCCAACAAGTATGCGAAAAATGCGAAAGTATGAGCTTGATGATGGCAAATACCAGACCTAACCCAGACATAACCGCCGTTATCCTCTAAAATATTAATCGGAACCAGGTTTAATTGACTTTTTCGGCGTGGTGCCACATTACTACGTGATCCAAACTAGAAAAAGCCCAGGTTCTGGCCATTCAAGTATGCGAAAAATGCGGAAGTATGAGCTTGATGATGGCAAAGACCAGACCTAACCCAGACCTAACCCAGACCTAAACCAGACATAACTGGCGTTATCCTCTAAAATATTAATCGAAACCAGGTTTAATTGACAGTTTCAGTGTAGTACCACATTACTACGTGATCCAAATCAGAAAAAGCCCAGGATATGGCCAACAAGTATGCGAAAAATGCGAAAGCAAGAGGAAGATAATTGCAATGACCAGACGGAGCCCAGACCTAACCGGTGATATCCACTAAAATGTTGATCGAATACAGGATGAATTGACTATTTCATTGTGGCACCACATTAGAACGTGATCCTAACCAGTAAAAAACACAGGATCTGGCCAACAAGAGGGCAAAAAATGCGAAAGTATGAGGCAGATGATTGCAAATTACCAGACCTAACACAAACCTACCCGGCGTTATTCTCTAAAATATTAATGGGAACCAGGTTTAATTGTCTGTTTCAGTGTGGTACCACATTCCAACGTGATCCAAACCGGAAAAAACCCAGGACCTTGTCAACAAGAATGCAAAACATGCGAAAGTATGAGGCAGATGATGGCAAATACCAGACCTAACCCAGACATAACCGGCGTTATCCTCTAAAATATTAATCGCAACCAGGTTTAATTGACTGTTTCGGTGTGGTACCACATTACTATGTAATCCAAACCAGAAAAAGCCCAGGTTCTGGCCATTCAAGTATGCGAAGAATGCGAAAGGATGAGTCAGATGATGGCAAATACCAGACCTTACCCAGACATAACCGGCGTTATCCTCTAAAGCAATAATCGGAACCAGGTTTAATTGACAGTTTCAGTGTAGTACCACATTACTACGTGATCCTAACCAGTAAAAAACACAGGATCTGGGCACCAAGAATGCATATAATGCGAAAGTATGAGGCAGATGATGGCAAATACCAGACCAAACCCAGACATAACCGGCGTTATCCTCTAAAATATTAATACCAACCAGGTTTAATTGACTGTTTCGGTGTGGTACCACATTACTGTGTAATCCAAACCAGGAAAGACCCAGGATCTAGACAACAAGTATGCGAGGAATGCGAAAGTATGAGTCACATGATGGCAAATACCAGACCTAATCCAGACATAACCGGTGTTTCCCCCTAAAATATTGATCGAAACCGGCTTTAATTGACTGTTTCGGTGTGGTAACACATTTCTACGTGATCCAAATCAGCAAAAGCCCAGGATATGGCCAACAAGTATGCGAAAAATGCGAAAGTATGAGCTAGATGAAGGCAAATACCAGACCTAACCCAGACATAACCGGCGTTATCCTCTAAAATATTAATCGGAACCAGGTTTAATTGACAGTTTCAGTGTAGTACCACATTACTACGTGATCCAAATCAGAAAAAGCCCAGGATCTGGCCAACAAGTATGCGAAGAATGGGAAAGTATGAGTCAGATGATGGCAAATACCAGACCTAACCCAGACATAACCGGCGTTATCCTCTAAAATATTAGTCGCAACCAGGTTTAATTGACTATTTCGGTGTGGTACCACATTACTACGTAATCCAAACCGAAAAAATCCCAGGATCTGGGCAAGAAGTAAGCGAAAAATGCGAAAGTATGAGCTAGGTGATTGCAAATACTGGAACTAACCCAGACATAACTGGCGTTATCCTCTAAAATATTAATCGCAACCAGGTTTAATTGACTGTTTCGGTGTGGTACCACATTACTATGTAATCCAAACCAGAAAAGACCCAGGATCTAGACAACAAGTATGTGACGAATGCGAAAGTATGAGTCAGATGATGGCAAATACCAGACCTAGCCCAGACATTACCGGTGTTTCCCCTTCAAATATTGATCGAAACCAGCTTTAATTGACTGTTTCGGTGTGGTAACACATTTCTACGAGATCCAAATCAGCAAAAGCCATGGATCTGGCCAACAAGTATGCGAAAAATGCGAAAGCAAGAGGAAGATAGTTGCAATTACCAGACGGAGCCCAGACCTAACCGATGATATCCCCTAAAATGTTGATCGAATACAGGTTGAATTGACTATTTCATTGTGGCACCACATTAGTACGTGATCCTAAGCAGTAAAAAACACAGGATCTGGGCAACAAGAATGCAAAAAATGCGAAAGTATGAGGCAGATGATTGCAGATACCAGACCTAACACAAACCTAACCGGCGTTGTTCTCTAAAATATTAATCGGAACCAGGATTAAATGACAGTTTCGGTGCGGTACCACATTACTATGTGATCCGAACCAGAAAAGACCCAGGATCTAGACAACAAGTATGCGAAGAATGCGAAAGTATGAGTCAGATGATGGCAAATACCAGACCTAACCCAGACATAACCGGTGTTTCCCCTTAAAATATTGATCGAAACCAGCTTTAATTGACTGTTTCGGTGTGGTAACACATTTCTACGTGATCCAAATTAGAAAAAGCCCAGGATCTGGCCAAGAAGTATGCGAAGAATGCCAAAGTATGAGTCAGATGATGGCAAATACCAGACCTAACCCAGACATAACCGGCGTTATCCTCTAAAATATTAGTTGCAACCAGGTTTAATTGACTATTTCATTGTGGCACCACATTAGTACGTGATCCTAACCAGTAAAAAACACAGGATCTTGGCAACAAGAAAGCAAAAAAGCGAAAGTATGAGGCAGATGATTGCAAATACCAGACCTAACACAAGCCTAACCGGCGTGGTTCTCTAAACTATTAATCGGAACCAGGTTTAATTGATAGTTTCGGTGTGGTACCACATTACTACGTAATCCAAACCGGAAAAAACCCAGGATCTGGCCAAGAAGTTTGCGAAGAATGTGAAACTATGAGTCAGATGATGGCAAATACCAGACATAACCGGCGCTATCCTCTAAAATATTAATCGGAACCAGGTTTAATTGACTGTTCCAGTGTGGTACCACATTACTACGTGATCCAAATCAGCAAAAGCCCAGGATCTGGCCAACAGGAATGCGAAAAATGTGAAAGTATGAGCTAGATGATGGCAAATACCAGACCTAACCCAGACATAACCGGCGTTATCCTCTAAAATATTAGCCGCAACCAGGTTTAAATGACTGTTTCGGTGTGGTACCACATTACTATGTGATCCAAACCATAAAAATCCCAGGATCTGGCCAAGAAGTATGCGAAGAATGCGAAAGTATGAGTCAGATGATGGCAAATACCAGACCTAATCCAGACATAACCGGTGTTTCCCCCTAAAATATTGATCGAAACCGGCGTTAATTGACTGCTTCGGTGTGGTAATACATTTCTACGTGATCCAAATCAGCAAAAGCCCAGGATATGGCCAACAAGTATGCGAAAAATGCGAAAGTATGAGCTAGATGATGGCAAATACCAGACCTAACCCAGACATAACCGCCGTTATCCTCTAAAATATTAATCGGAACCAGGTTTAATTGACTTTTTCGGCGTAGTGCCACATTACTACGTAATCCAAACTAGAAAAAGCCCAGGTTCTGGCCATTCAGGTATGCGAAAAATGCGGAAGTTTGAGCTTGATGATGGCAAAGACCAGACCTAACCCAGACCTAACCCAGACCTAAACCAGACATAACTGGCGTTATCCTGTAAAATATTAATCGAAACCAGGTTTAATTGACAGTTTCAGTGTAGTACCACATTACTACGTGATCCCAATCAGAAAAAGCCCAGGATCTGGCCAACAAGTATGCGAAGAATGGGAAAGTATGAGTCAGATGATGGCAAATACCAGACCTAACCCAGACATAACCGGCGTTATCCTCTAAAATATTAGTCGCAACCAGGTTTAATTGACTATTTCGGTGTGGTACCACATTACTACGTAATCCAAACCGAAAAAAACCCAGGATCTGGGCAAGAAGTATGCGAAAAATGCGAAAGTATGAGCTAGGTGATTGCAAATACTGGAACTAACCCAGACATAACTGGCGTTATCCTCTAAAATATTAATCGCAACCAGGTTTAATTGACTGTTTCGGTGTGGTACCACATTACTATGTAATCCAAACCAGAAAAGACCCAGGATCTAGACAACAAGTATGTGAAGAATGCGAAAGTATGAGTCAGATGATGGCAAATACCAGACCTAACCCAGACATTACCGGTGTTTCCCCTTAAAATATTGATCGAAACCAGCTTTAATTGACTGTTTCGGTGTGGTAACACATTTCTACGAGATCCAAATCTGCAAAAGCCCAGGATCTGGCCAACAAGAATGCAAAAAATGCGAAAGTATGAGGCAGATGATTGCAAATACCATACCTAACACAAACCTAACCGGCGTTGTTCTCTAAACTATTAATCGGAACCAGGATTAATTGACTGCTTCAGTGTGGTACCACTTTCCAACGTGATCCAAACCGGAAAAAACCCAGGATCTGGCCAACAAGAATGCAAAACATGCGAAAGTATGAGGCAGATGTTGGCAAATACCAGACCTAACCCAGACATAACCGGCGTTATCCTCAAAACTATTAATCGCAACCAGGTTTAATTGACTGTTTCGGTGTGGTACCACATTACTACGTAATCCAAACCGGAAAAACCCCAGGATCTGGCCAACAAGTTTGCGAAGAATGCGAAAGTATGAGTCAGATGATGGCAAATACCAGACCTAACCCAGACATAACCGCCCTTATCCTCTAAAATATTAATCAGAACCAGGTTTAATTGACTGTTTCGGTGTGGTGCCACATTTCTACGTGATCGAAACTAGAAAAAGCCCAGGTTCTGGCCATTCAAGTATGCGAAGAATGCGAAAGGATGTGTCAGGTGATGGCAAATACCAGACCTTACCCAGACATAACCGGCGTTATCCTCTAAAATATTAATCCAAACCAGGTTTAATTGACTGTTTCGGTGTGGTACCACATTACTATGTAATCCAAACCAGAAAAATCCCAGGATCTGGCCAAGAAGTATGCGAAGAATGCGAAGGTATGAGTCAGATGATGGCCAATACCAGACCTAGCCCAGACATTACCGGTGTTTCCCCTTCAAATATTGATCGAAACCAGCTTTAATTGACTGTTTCGGTGTGGTAACACATTTCTACGAGATCCAAATCAGCAAAAGCCATGGATCTGGCCAACAAGTATGCGAAAAATGCGAAAGCAAGAGGAAGATAGTTGCAATTACCAGACGGAGCCCAGACCTAACCGATGATATCCCCTAAAATGTTGATCGAATACAGGTTGAATTGACTATTTCATTGTGGCACCACATTAGTACGTGATCCTAAGCAGTAAAAAACACAGGATCTGGGCAACAAGAATGCAAAAAATGCGAAAGTATGAGGCAGATGATTGCAGATACCAGACCTAACACAAACCTAACCGGCGTTGTTCTCTAAAATATTAATCGGAACCAGGATTAAATGACGGTTTCGGTGCGGTACCACATTACTATGTGATCCGAACCAGAAAAGACCCAGGATCTAGACAACAAGTATGCGAAGAATGCGAAAGTATGAGTCAGATGATGGCAAATACCAGACCTAACCCAGACATAACCGGTGTTTCCCCTTAAAATATTGATCGAAACCAGCTTTAATTGACTGTTTCGGTGTGGTAACACATTTCTACGTGATCCAAATTAGAAAAAGCCCAGGATCTGGCCAAGAAGTATGCGAAGAATGCCAAAGTATGAGTCAGATGATGGCAAATACCAGACCTAACCCAGACATAACCGGCGTTATCCTCTAAAATATTAGTCGCAACCAGGTTTAATTGACTATTTCATTGTGGCACCACATTAGTACGTGATCCTAACCAGTAAAAAACACAGGATCTTGGCAACAAGAAAGCAAAAAAGCGAAAGTATGAGGCAGATGATTGCAAATACCAGACCTAACACAAGCCTAACCGGCGTGGTTCTCTAAACTATTAATCGGAACCAGGTTTAATTGTCTGTTTCAGTGTGGTACCACTTTCCAACGTGATCCAAACCGGAAAAAACCCAGGATCTGGGCAACAAGAATGCAAAACATGCGAAAGTATGAGGCAGATGTTGGCAAATACCAGACCTAACCCAGTCATAACCGGCGTTATCCTCAAAAATATTAATCGCAACCAGGTTTAATTGATAGTTTCGGTGTGGTACCACATTACTACGTAATCCAAACCGGAAAAAACCCAGGATCTGGCCAAGAAGTTTGCGAAGAATGCGAAACTATGAGTCAGATGATGGCAAATACCAGACATAACCGGCGCTATCCTCTAAAATATTAATCGGAACCAGGTTTAATTGACTGTTCCAGTGTGGTACCACATTACTACGTGATCCAAATCAGCAAAAGCCCAGGATCTGGCCAACAGGAATGCGAAAAATGTGAAAGTATGAGCTAGATGATGGCAAATACCAGACCTAACCCAGACATAACCGGCGTTATCCTCTAAAATATTAGCCGCAACCAGGTTTAATTGACTGTTTCGGTGTGGTACCACATTACTATGTGATCCAAACCATAAAAATCCCAGGATCTGGCCAAGAAGTATGCGAAGAATGCGAAAGTATGAGTCAGATGATGGCAAATACCAGACCTAATCCAGACATAACCGGTGTTTCCCCCTAAAATATTGATCGAAACCGGCGTTAATTGACTGTTTCGGTGTGGTAACACATTTCTACGTGATCCAAATCAGCAAAAGCCCAGGATATGGCCAACAAGTATGCGACAAATGCGAAAGTATGAGCTAGATGATGGCAAATACCAGACCTAACCCAGACATAACCGCCGTTATCCTCTAAAATATTAATCGGAACCAGGTTTAATTGACTTTTTCGGCGTAGTGCCACATTACTACGTAATCCAAACTAGAAAAAGCCCAGGTTCTGGCCATTCAGGTATGCGAAAAATGCGGAAGTTTGAGCTTGATGATGGCAAAGACCAGACCTAACCCAGACCTAACCCAGACCTAAACCAGACATAACTGGCGTTATCCTGTAAAATATTAATCGAAACCAGCTTTAATTGACAGTTTCAGTGTAGTACCACATTACTACGTGATCCAAATCAGAAAAAGCCCAGGATCTGGCCAACAAGTATGCGAAGAATGGGAAAGTATGAGTCAGATGATGGCAAATACCAGACCTAACCCAGACATAACCGGCGTTATCCTCTAAAATATTAGTCGCAACCAGGTTTAATTGACTATTTCGGTGTGGTACCACATTACTACGTAATCCAAACCGAAAAAAACCCAGGATCTGGGCAAGAAGTATGCGAAAAATGCGAAAGTATGAGCTAGGTGATTGCAAATACTGGAACTAACCCAGACATAACTGGCGTTATCCTCTAAAATATTAATCGCAACCAGGTTTAATTGACTGTTTCGGTGTGGTACCACATTACTATGTAATCCAAACCAGAAAAGACCCAGGATCTAGACAACAAGTATGTGAAGAATGCGAAAGTATGAGTCAGATGATGGCAAATACCAGACCTAACCCAGACATTACCGGTGTTTCCCCTTAAAATATTGATCGAAACCAGCTTTAATTGACTGTTTCGGTGTGGTAACACATTTCTACGAGATCCAAATCTGCAAAAGCCCAGGATCTGGCCAACAAGAATGCAAAAAATGCGAAAGTATGAGGCAGATGATTGCAAATACCATACCTAACACAAACCTAACCGGCGTTGTTCTCTAAACTATTAATCGGAACCAGGATTAATTGACTGCTTCAGTGTGGTACCACTTTCCAACGTGATCCAAACCGGAAAAAACCCAGGATCTGGCCAACAAGAATGCAAAACATGCGAAAGTATGAGGCAGATGTTGGCAAATACCAGACCTAACCCAGACATAACCGGCGTTATCCTCAAAACTATTAATCGCAACCAGGTTTAATTGACTGTTTCGGTGTGGTACCACATTACTGCGTAATCCAAACCGGAAAAACCCCAGGATCTGGCCAACAAGTTTGCGAAGAATGCGAAAGTATGAGTCAGATGATGGCAAATACCAGACCTAACCCAGACATAACCGCCCTTATCCTCTAAAATATTAATCAGAACCAGGTTTAATTGACTGTTTCGGTGTGGTGCCACATTTCTACGTGATCGAAACTAGAAAAAGCCCAGGTTCTGGCCATTCAAGTATGCGAAGAATGCGAAAGGATGTGTCAGGTGATGGCAAATACCAGACCTTACCCAGACATAACCGGCGTTATCCTCTAAAATATTAATCCAAACCAGGTTTAATTGACTGTTTCGGTGTGGTACCACATTACTATGTAATCCAAACCAGAAAAATCCCAGGATCTGGCCAAGAAGTATGCGAAGAATGCGAAGGTATGAGTCAGATGATGGCCAATACCAGACCTAACCAAGACATAACCGGCGTTATCCTCTAAAATATTAGCCTCAACCAGGTTTAATTGACTGTTTCGGTGTGGTACCACATTTCTACGTGATCCATATCAGCAAAAGCCCAGGATATGGCCAACAAGTATGCGAAAAATGCGAAAGCAAGAGGAAGATAATTGCAATTACCAGACGGAGCCCAGACCTAACCGGTGATATCCCCTAAAATGTTGATCGAATACAGGTTGAATTGACTATTTCATTGTGGCACCACATTAGTACGTGATCCTAACCAGTAAAAAACACAGGATCTGGGCAACAAGAATGCAAAAAATGCGAAAGTATGAGGCAGATGATTGCAGATACCAGACCAAACCCAGACATAACCGGCGTTATCCTCTAAAATATTAATCCCAACCAGGTTTAATTGACTGTTTCGGTGTGGTACCACATTACTATGTAATCCAAACCAGAAAAGACCCAGGATCTAGACAACAAGTATGCGAAGAATGCGAAAGTATGAGTCAGATGATGGCAAATACCAGACCTAACCCAGACATAACCGGCGTTATCCTCTAAAATATTAATCGGAACCATGATTAATTGACTGTACCAGTGTGGTACCACATTACTACGCGATACAAATCAGAAAAAGCCCAGGATCTGGCCAACAAGTATGCGAAAAATGCGAAAGCAAGAGGAAGATAATTGCAATTACCAGACGGAGCCCAGACCTAACCGGTGATATCCACTAAAATGTTGATCGAATACAGGATGAATTGACTATTTCATTGTGGCACCACATTAGAACGTGATCCTAACCAGTAAAAAACACAGGATCTGGCCAACAAGAGGGCAAAAAATGCGAAAGTATGAGGCAGATGATTGCAAATTACCAGACCTAACACAAACCTAACCGGCGTTATTCTCTAAAATATTAATGGGAACCAGGTTTAATTGTCTGTTTCAGTGTGGTACCACATTCCAACGTGATCCAAACCGGAAAAAACCCAGGACCTTGTCAACAAGAATGCAAAACATGCGAAAGTATGAGGCAGATGATGGCAAATACCAGACCTAACCCAGACATAACCGGCGTTATCCTCTAAAATATTAATCGCAACCAGGTTTAATTGACAGTTTCAGTGTAGTACCACATTACTATGTAATCCAAACCAGAAAAAGCCCAGGTTCTGGCCATTCAAGTATGCGAAGAATGCGAAAGGATGAGTCAGATGATGGCAAATACCAGACCTAATCCAGACATAACCGGTGTTTCCCCCTAAAATATTGATCGAAACCGGCTTTAATTGACTGTTTCGGTGTGGTAACACATTTCTACGTGATCCAAATCAGCAAAAGCCCAGGATATGGCCAACAAGTATGCGAAAAATGCGAAAGTATGAGCTAGATGATGGCAAATACCAGACCTAACCCAGACATAACCGCCGTTATCCTCTAAAATATTAATCGGAACCAGGTTTAATTGACTTTTTCGGCGTAGTGCCACATTACTACGTAATCCAAACTAGAAAAAGCCCAGGTTCTGGCCATTCAGGTATGCGAAAAATGCGGAAGTTTGAGCTTGATGATGGCAAAGACCAGACCTAACCCAGACCTAACCCAGACCTAAACCAGACATAACTGGCGTTATCCTGTAAAATATTAATCGAAACCAGGTTTAATTGACAGTTTCAGTGTAGTACCACATTACTACGTGATCCAAATCAGAAAAAGCCCAGGATCTGGCCAACAAGTATGCGAAGAATGGGAAAGTATGAGTCAGATGATGGCAAATACCAGACCTAACCCAGACATAACCGGCGTTATCCTCTAAAATATTAGTCGCAACCAGGTTTAATTGACTATTTCGGTGTGGTACCACATTACTACGTAATCCAAACCGAAAAAAACCCAGGATCTGGGCAAGAAGTATGCGAAAAATGCGAAAGTATGAGCTAGGTGATTGCAAATACTGGAACTAACCCAGACATAACTGGCGTTATCCTCTAAAATATTAATCGCAACCAGGTTTAATTGACTGTTTCGGTGTGGTACCACATTACTATGTAATCCAAACCAGAAAAGACCCAGGATCTAGACAACAAGTATGTGAAGAATGCGAAAGTATGAGTCAGATGATGGCAAATACCAGACCTAACCCAGACATTACCGGTGTTTCCCCTTAAAATATTGATCGAAACCAGCTTTAATTGACTGTTTCGGTGTGGTAACACATTTCTACGAGATCCAAATCTGCAAAAGCCCAGGATCTGGCCAACAAGAATGCAAAAAATGCGAAAGTATGAGGCAGATGATTGCAAATACCATACCTAACACAAACCTAACCGGCGTTGTTCTCTAAACTATTAATCGGAACCAGGATTAATTGACTGCTTCAGTGTGGTACCACTTTCCAACGTGATCCAAACCGGAAAAAACCCAGGATCTGGCCAACAAGAATGCAAAACATGCGAAAGTATGAGGCAGATGTTGGCAAATACCAGACCTAACCCAGACATAACCGGCGTTATCCTCAAAACTATTAATCGCAACCAGGTTTAATTGACTGTTTCGGTGTGGTACCACATTACTACGTAATCCAAACCGGAAAAACCCCAGGATCTGGCCAACAAGTTTGCGAAGAATGCGAAAGTATGAGTCAGATGATGGCAAATACCAGACCTAACCCAGACATAACCGCCCTTATCCTCTAAAATATTAATCAGAACCAGGTTTAATTGACTGTTTCGGTGTGGTGCCACATTTCTACGTGATCGAAACTAGAAAAAGCCCAGGTTCTGGCCATTCAAGTATGCGAAGAATGCGAAAGGATGTGTCAGGTGATGGCAAATACCAGACCTTACCCAGACATAACCGGCGTTATCCTCTAAAATATTAATCCAAACCAGGTTTAATTGACTGTTTCGGTGTGGTACCACATTACTATGTAATCCAAACCAGAAAAATCCCAGGATCTGGCCAAGAAGTATGCGAAGAATGCGAAGGTATGAGTCAGATGATGGCCAATACCAGACCTAACCAAGACATAACCGGCGTTATCCTCTAAAATATTAGCCTCAACCAGGTTTAATTGACTGTTTCGGTGTGGTACCACATTTCTACGTGATCCATATCAGCAAAAGCCCAGGATATGGCCAACAAGTATGCGAAAAATGCGAAAGCAAGAGGAAGATAATTGCAATTACCAGACGGAGCCCAGACCTAACCGGTGATATCCCCTAAAATGTTGATCGAATACAGGTTGAATTGACTATTTCATTGTGGCACCACATTAGTACGTGATCCTAACCAGTAATAAACACAGGATCTGGGCAACAAGAATGCAAAAAATGCGAAAGTATGAGGCAGATGATTGCAGATACCAGACCAAACCCAGACATAACCGGCGTTATCCTCTAAAATATTAATCCCAACCAGGTTTAATTGACTGTTTCGGTGTGGTACCACATTACTATGTAATCCAAACCAGAAAAGACCCAGGATCTAGACAACAAGTATGCGAAGAATGCGAAAGTATGAGTCAGATGATGGCAAATACCAGACCTAACCCAGACATAACCGGCGTTATCCTCTAAAATATTAATCGGAACCATGATTAATTGACTGTACCAGTGTGGTACCACATTACTACGCGATACAAATCAGAAAAAGCCCAGGATCTGGCCAACAAGTATGCGAAAAATGCGAAAGCAAGAGGAAGATAATTGCAATTACCAGACGGAGCCCAGACCTAACCGGTGATATCCACTAAAATGTTGATCGAATACAGGATGAATTGACTATTTCATTGTGGCACCACATTAGAACGTGATCCTAACCAGTAAAAAACACAGGATCTGGCCAACAAGAGGGCAAAAAATGCGAAAGTATGAGGCAGATGATTGCAAATTACCAGACCTAACACAAACCTAACCGGCGTTATTCTCTAAAATATTAATGGGAACCAGGTTTAATTGTCTGTTTCAGTGTGGTACCACATTCCAACGTGATCCAAACCGGAAAAAACCCAGGACCTTGTCAACAAGAATGCAAAACATGCGAAAGTATGAGGCAGATGATGGCAAATACCAGACCTAACCCAGACATAACCGGCGTTATCCTCTAAAATATTAATCGCAACCAGGTTTAATTGACAGTTTCAGTGTAGTACCACATTACTATGTAATCCAAACCAGAAAAAGCCCAGGTTCTGGCCATTCAAGTATGCGAAGAATGCGAAAGGATGAGTCAGATGATGGCAAATACCAGACCTAATCCAGACATAACCGGTGTTTCCCCCTAAAATATTGATCGAAACCGGCTTTAATTGACTGTTTCGGTGTGGTAACACATTTCTACGTGATCCAAATCAGCAAAAGCCCAGGATATGGCCAACAAGTATGCGAAAAATGCGAAAGTATGAGCTAGATGATGGCAAATACCAGACCTAACCCAGACATAACCGGCGTTATCCTCTAAAATATTAATCGGAACCAGGTTTAATTGACAGTTTCAGTGTAGTACCACATTACTACGTGATCCAAATCAGAAAAAGCCCAGGATCTGGCCAACAAGTATGCGAAGAATGGGAAAGTATGAGTCAGATGATGGCAAACACCAGACCTAACCCAGACATAACCGGCGTTATCCTCTAAAATATTAGTCGCAGCCAGGTTTAATTGACTATTTCGGTGTGGTACCACATTACTACGTAATCCAAACCGAAAAAAACCCAGGATCTGGGCAAGAAGTATGCGAAAAATGCGAAAGTATGAGCTAGGTGATTGCAAATACTGGAACTAACCCAGACATAACTGGCGTTATCCTCTAAAATATTAATCGCAACCAGGTTTAATTGAATGTTTCGGTGTGGCACCACATTACTATGTAATCCAAACCAGAAAAGACCCAGGATCTAGACAACGAGTATGTGACGAATGCGAAAGTATGAGTCAGATGATGGCAAATACCAGACCTAACCCAGACATTACCGGTGTTTCCCCTTCAAATATTAATCGAAACCAGCTTTAATTGACTGTTTCGGTGTGGTAACACATTTCTACGAGATCCAAATCTGCAAAAGCCCAGGATCTGGCCAACAAGAATGCAAAAAATGCGAAAGTATGAGGCAGATGATTGCAAATACCAGACCTAACACAAACCTAACCGGCGTTGTTCTCTAAACTATTAATCGGAACCAGGTTTAATTGACTGCTTCAGTGTGGTACCACTTTCCAACGTGATCCAAACCGGAAAAAACCCAGGATCTGGCCAACAAGAATGCAAAACATGCGAAAGTATGAGGCAGATGTTGGCAAATACCAGACCTAACCCAGACATAACCGGCGTTATCCTCAAAACTATTAATCGCAACCAGGTTTAATTGACAGTTTCGGTGTGTTACCACATTACTACGTAATCCAAACCGGAAAAACCCCAGGATCTGGCCAACAAGTTTGCGAAGAATGCGAAAGTATGAGGCAGATGTTGACAAATACCAGACCTAACCAAGACATAACCGGCGTTATCCTCAAAAATATTAATCGCAACCAGGTTTAATTGACAGTTTCGGTGTGGTACCACATTACTATGTAAGCCAAACCAGAAAAGACCCAGGATCTAGACAACAAGTATGCGAAGAATGCGAAAGTATGAGTCAGATGATGGCAAATACCACACCTAACACAAACCTAACCGGTGTTGTTCCCTAAAATATTAATCGGAACCAGGTTCAATTGTCTGTGTCAGTGTGGTACCACATTCCAACGTGATCCAAACCGGAAATAACCCAGGATCTTGTCAACAAGAATGCAAAACATGCGAAAGTATGAGGCAGATGATGGCAAATACCAGACCTAACCCAGACATAACCGCCATTATCCTCTAAAATATAAATCGCAACCAGGTTTAATTGACTGTTTCGGTGCGGTACCACATTACTATGTGATCCAAACCAGAAAAAACCCAGGATCTGGCCAACAAGAATGCATAAAATGCGAAAGTATGAGCTAGGTGATTGCAAATACTGGAACTAACCCAGACATAACTGGCGTTATCCTCTAAAATATTAATCGCAACCATGTTTAATTGACTGTTTCGGTGTGGTACCACATTACTATGTAATACAAACCAGAAAAATCCCAGGATCTGGCCAAGAAGTATGCGAAGAATGCGAAGGTATGAGTCAGATGATGGCCAATACCAGACATAACCGGCGTTATTCTCTGAAATATTAATCGGAACCAGGTTTAATTGACAGTTTCAGTGTAGTACCACATTACTACGTGATCCAAATCAGAAAAAGCCCAGGATCTGGCCAACAAGTGTGCGAAGAATGGGAAAGTATGAGTCAGATGTTGGCAAATACCATACCTAATCCAGACACAACCGGTGTTTCCCCCTAAAATATTGATCGAAACCGGCTTTAATTGACTGTTTCGGTGTGGTAACACATTTCTACGTGATCCAAATCAGCAAAAGCCCAGGATATGGCCAACAAGTATGCGAAAAATGCGAAAGTATGAGCTAGATGATGGCAAATACCAGACCTAACCCAGACATAACCGCCGTTATCCTCTAAAATATTAATCGGAACCAGGTTTAATTGACTTTTTCGGCGTAGTGCCACATTACTACGTAATCCAAACTAGAAAAAGCCCAGGTTCTGGCCATTCAGGTATGCGAAAAATGCGGAAGTTTGAGCTTGATGATGGCAAAGACCAGACCTAACCCAGACCTAACCCAGACCTAAACCAGACATAACTGGCGTTATCCTCTAAAATATTAATCGAAACCAGGTTTAATTGACAGTTTTAGTGTAGTACCACATTACTACGTGATCCAAATCAGAAAAAGCCCAGGATCTGGCCAACTAGTATGCGAAGAATGGGAAAGTATGAGTCAGATGATGGCAAATACCAGACCTAACCCAGACATAACCGGCGTTATCCTCTAAAATATTAGTCGCAAACAGGTTTAATTGACTATTTCGGTGTGGTACCACATTACTACGTAATCCAAACCGAAAAAAACCCAGGATCTGGGCAAGAAGTATGCGAAAAATGCGAAAGTATGAGCTAGGTGATTGCAAATACTGGAACTAACCCAGACATAACTGGCGTTATCCTCTAAAATATTAATCGCAACCAGGTTTAATTGACTGTTTCGGTGTGGTACCACATTACTATGTAAGCCAAACCAGAAAAGACCCAGGATCTAGACAACAAGTATGCGAAGAATGCGAAAGTATGAGTCAGATTATGGCAAATACCACACCTAACACAAACCTAACCGGTGTTGTTCCCTAAAATATTAATCGGAACCAGGTTCAATTGTCTGTGTCAGTGTGGTACCACATTCCAACGTGATCCAAACCGGAAATAACCCAGGATCTTGTCAACAAGAATGCAAAACATGCGAAAGTATGAGGCAGATGATGGCAAATACCAGACCTAACCCAGACATAACCGCCATTATCCTCTAAAATATAAATCGCAACCAGGTTTAATTGACTGTTTCGGTGCGGTACCACATTACTATGTGATCCAAACCAGAAAAAACCCAGGATCTGGCCAACAAGAATGCATAAAATGCGAAAGTATGAGCTAGGTGATTGCAAATACTGGAACTAACCCAGACATAACTGGCGTTATCCTCTAAAATATTAATCGCAACCATGTTTAATTGACTGTTTCGGTGTGGTACCACATTACTATGTAATACAAACCAGAAAAATCCCAGGATCTGGCCAAGAAGTATGCGAAGAATGCGAAGGTATGAGTCAGATGATGGCCAATACCAGACATAACCGGCGTTATCCTCTGAAATATTAATCGGAACCAGGTTTAATTGACAGTTTCAGTGTAGTACCACATTACTACGTGATCCAAATCAGAAAAAGCCCAGGATCTGGCCAACAAGTGTGCGAAGAATGGGAAAGTATGAGTCAGATGTTGGCAAATACCATACCTAATCCAGACACAACCGGTGTTTCCCCCTAAAATATTCATCGAAACGGGCTTTAATTGACTGTTTCGGTGTGGTAACACATTTCTACGTGATCCAAATCAGCAAAAGCCCAGGATATGGCCAACAAGTATGCGAAAAATGCGAAAGTATGAGCTAGATGATGGCAAATACCAGACCTAACCCAGACATAACCGCCGTTATCCTCTAAAATATTAATCGGAACCAGGTTTAATTGACTTTTTCGGCGTAGTGCCACATTACTACGTAATCCAAACTAGAAAAAGCTCAGGTTCTGGCCATTCAGGTATGCGAAAAATGCGGAAGTTTGAGCTTGATGATGGCAAAGACCAGACCTAACCCAGACCTAACCCAGACCTAAACCAGACATAACTGGCGTTATCCTCTAAAATATTAATCGAAACCAGGTTTAATTGACAGTTTCAGTGTAGTACCACATTACTACGTGATCCAAATCAGAAAAAGCCCAGGATCTGGCCAACAAGTATGCGAAGAATGGGAAAGTATGAGTCAGATGATGGCAAATACCAGACCTAACCCAGACATAACCGGCGTTATCCTCTAAAATATTAGTCGCAGCCAGGTTTAATTGACTATTTCGGTGTGGTACCACATTACTACGTAATCCAAACCGAAAAAAACCCAGGATCTGGGCAAGAACTATGCGAAAAATGCGAAAGTATGAGCTAGGTGATTGCAAATACTGGAACTAACCCAGACATAACTGGCGTTATCCTCTAAAATATTAATCGCAACCAGGTTTAATTGACTGTTTCGGTGTGGTACCACATTACTATGTAATCCAAACCAGAAAAGACCCAGGATCTAGACAACAAGTATGTGAAGAATGCGAAAGTATGAGTCAGATGATGGCAAATACCAGACCTAACCCAGACATTACCGGTGTTTCCCCTTAAAATATTGATCGAAACCAGCTTTAATTGACTGTTTCGGTGTGGTAACACATTTCTACGAGATCCAAATCTGCAAAAGCCCAGGATCTGGCCAACAAGAATGCAAAAAATGCGAAAGTATGAGGCAGATGATTGCAAATACCATACCTAACACAAACCTAACCGGCGTTGTTCTCTAAACTATTAATCGGAACCAGGATTAATTGACTGCTGCAGTGTGGTACCACTTTCCAACGTGATCCAAACCGGAAAAAACCCAGGATCTGGCCAACAAGAATGCAAAACATGCGAAAGTATGAGGCAGATGTTGGCAAATACCAGACCTAACCCAGACATAACCGGCGTTATTCTCAAAACTATTAATCGCAACCAGGTTTAATTGACTGTTTCGGTGTGGTACCACATTACTACGTAATCCAAACCGGAAAAACCCCAGGATCTGGCCAACAAGTTTGCGAAGAATGCGAAAGTATGAGTCAGATGATGGCAAATACCAGACCTAACCCAGACATAACCGCCCTTATCCTCTAAAATATTAATCAGAACCAGGTTTAATTGACTGTTTCGGTGTGGTGCCACATTTCTACGTGATCGAAACTAGAAAAAGCCCAGGTTCTGGCCATTCAAGTATGCGAAGAATGCGAAAGGTTGTGTCAGGTGATGGCAAATACCAGACCTTACCCAGACATAACCGGCGTTATCCTCTAAAATATTAATCCAAACCAGGTTTAATTGACTGTTTCGGTGTGGTACCACATTACTATGTAATCCAAACCAGAAAAATCCCAGGATCTGGCCAAGAAGTATGCGAAGAATGCGAAGGTATGAGTCAGATGATGGCCAATACCAGACCTAACCAAGACATAACCGGCGTTATCCTCTAAAATATTAGCCTCAACCAGGTTTAATTGACTGTTTCGGTGTGGTACCACATTTCTACGTGATCCATATCAGCAAAAGCCCAGGATATGGCCAACAAGTATGCGAAAAATGCGAAAGCAAGAGGAAGATAATTGCAATTACCAGACGGAGCCCAGACCTAACCGGTGATATCCCCTAAAATGTTGATCGAATACAGGTTGAATTGACTATTTCATTGTGGCACCACATTAGTACGTGATCCTAACCAGTAAAAAACACAGGATCTGGGCAACAAGAATGCAAAAAATGCGAAAGTATGAGGCAGATGATTGCAGATACCAGACCAAACCCAGACATAACCGGCGTTATCCTCTAAAATATTAATCCCAACCAGGTTTAATTGACTGTTTCGGTGTGGTACCACATTACTATGTAATCCAAACCAGAAAAGACCCAGGATCTAGACAACAAGTATGCGAAGAATGCGAAAGTATGAGTCAGATGATGGCAAATACCAGACCTAACCCAGACATAACCGGCGTTATCCTCTAAAATATTAATCGGAACCATGATTAATTGACTGTACCAGTGTGGTACCACATTACTACGCGATACAAATCAGAAAAAGCCCAGGATCTGGCCAACAAGTATGCGAAAAATGCGAAAGCAAGAGGAAGATAATTGCAATTACCAGACGGAGCCCAGACCTAACCGGTGATATCCACTAAAATGTTGATCGAATACAGGATGAATTGACTATTTCATTGTGGCACCACATTAGAACGTGATCCTAACCAGTAAAAAACACAGGATCTGGCCAACAAGAGGGCAAAAAATGCGAAAGTATGAGGCAGATGATTGCAAATTACCAGACCTAACACAAACCTAACCGGCGTTATTCTCTAAAATATTAATGGGAACCAGGTTTAATTGTCTGTTTCAGTGTGGTACCACATTCCAACGTGATCCAAACCGGAAAAAACCCAGGACCTTGTCAACAAGAATGCAAAACATGCGAAAGTATGAGGCAGATGATGGCAAATACCAGACCTAACCCAGACATAACCGGCGTTATCCTCTAAAATATTAATCGCAACCAGGTTTAATTGACAGTTTCAGTGTAGTACCACATTACTATGTAATCCAAACCAGAAAAAGCCCAGGTTCTGGCCATTCAAGTATGCGAAGAATGCGAAAGGATGAGTCAGATGATGGCAAATACCAGACCTAATCCAGACATAACCGGTGTTTCCCCCTAAAATATTGATCGAAACCGGCTTTAATTGACTGTTTCGGTGTGGTAACACATTTCTACGTGATCCAAATCAGCAAAAGCCCAGGATATGGCCAACAAGTATGCGAAAAATGCGAAAGTATGAGCTAGATGATGGCAAATACCAGACCTAACCCAGACATAACCGGCGTTATCCTCTAAAATATTAATCGGAACCAGGTTTAATTGACAGTTTCAGTGTAGTACCACATTACTACGTGATCCAAATCAGAAAAAGCCCAGGATCTGGCCAACAAGTATGCGAAGAATGGGAAAGTATGAGTCAGATGATGGCAAACACCAGACCTAACCCAGACATAACCGGCGTTATCCTCTAAAATATTAGTCGCAGCCAGGTTTAATTGACTATTTCGGTGTGGTACCACATTACTACGTAATCCAAACCGAAAAAAACCCAGGATCTGGGCAAGAAGTATGCGAAAAATGCGAAAGTATGAGCTAGGTGATTGCAAATACTGGAACTAACCCAGACATAACTGGCGTTATCCTCTAAAATATTAATCGCAACCAGGTTTAATTGAATGTTTCGGTGTGGCACCACATTACTATGTAATCCAAACCAGAAAAGACCCAGGATCTAGACAACGAGTATGTGACGAATGCGAAAGTATGAGTCAGATGATGGCAAATACCAGACCTAACCCAGACATTACCGGTGTTTCCCCTTCAAATATTAATCGAAACCAGCTTTAATTGACCGTTTCGGTGTGGTAACACATTTCTACGAGATCCAAATCTGCAAAAGCCCAGGATCTGGCCAACAAGAATGCAAAAAATGCGAAAGTATGAGGCAGATGATTGCAAATACCAGACCTAACACAAACCTAACCGGCGTTGTTCTCTAAACTATTAATCGGAACCAGGTTTAATTGACTGCTTCAGTGTGGTACCACTTTCCAACGTGATCCAAACCGGAAAAAACCCAGGATCTGGCCAACAAGAATGCAAAACATGCGAAAGTATGAGGCAGATGTTGGCAAATACCAGACCTAACCCAGACATAACCGGCGTTATCCTCAAAACTATTAATCGCAACCAGGTTTAATTGACAGTTTCGGTGTGTTGCCACATTACTACGTAATCCAAACCGGAAAAACCCCAGGATCTGGCCAACAAGTTTGCGAAGAATGCGAAAGTATGAGGCAGATGTTGACAAATACCAGACCTAACCAAGACATAACCGGCGTTATCCTCAAAAATATTAATCGCAACCAGGTTTAATTGACAGTTTCGGTGTGGTACCACATTACTATGTAAGCCAAACCAGAAAAGACCCAGGATCTAGACAACAAGTATGCGAAGAATGCGAAAGTATGAGTCAGATGATGGCAAATACCACACCTAACACAAACCTAACCGGTGTTGTTCCCTAAAATATTAATCGGAACCAGGTTCAATTGTCTGTGTCAGTGTGGTACCACATTCCAACGTGATCCAAACCGGAAATAACCCAGGATCTTGTCAACAAGAATGCAAAACATGCGAAAGTATGAGGCAGATGATGGCAAATACCAGACCTAACCCAGACATAACCGCCATTATCCTCTAAAATATAAATCGCAACCAGGTTTAATTGACTGTTTCGGTGCGGTACCACATTACTATGTGATCCAAACCAGAAAAAACCCAGGATCTGGCCAACAAGAATGCATAAAATGCGAAAGTATGAGCTAGGTGATTGCAAATACTGGAACTAACCCAGACATAACTGGCGTTATCCTCTAAAATATTAATCGCAACCATGTTTAATTGACTGTTTCGGTGTGGTACCACATTACTATGTAATACAAACCAGAAAAATCCCAGGATCTGGCCAAGAAGTATGCGAAGAATGCGAAGGTATGAGTCAGATGATGGCCAATACCAGACATAACCGGCGTTATCCTCTGAAATATTAATCGGAACCAGGTTTAATTGACAGTTTCAGTGTAGTACCACATTACTACGTGATCCAAATCAGAAAAAGCCCAGGATCTGGCCAACAAGTGTGCGAAGAATGGGAAAGTATGAGTCAGATGTTGGCAAATACCATACCTAATACAGACACAACCGGTGTTTCCCCCTAAAATATTGATCGAAACCGGCTTTAATTGACTGTTTCGGTGTGGTAACACATTTCTACGTGATCCAAATCAGCAAAAGCCCAGGATATGGCCAACAAGTATGCGAAAAATGCGAAAGTATGAGCTAGATGATGGCAAATACCAGACCTAACCCAGACATAACCGCCGTTATCCTCTAAAATATTAATCGGAACCAGGTTTGATTGACTTTTTCGGCGTAGTGCCACATTACTACGTAATCCAAACTAGAAAAAGCCCAGGTTCTGGCCATTCAGGTATGCGAAAAATGCGGAAGTTTGAGCTTGATGATGGCAAAGACCAGACCTAACCCAGACCTAACCCAGACCTAAACCAGACATAACTGGCGTTATCCTCTAAAATATTAATCGAAACCAGGTTTAATTGACAGTTTCAGTGTAGTACCACATTACTACGTGATCCAAATCAGAAAAAGCCCAGGATCTGGCCAACAAGTATGCGAAGAATGGGAAAGTATGAGTCAGATGATGGCAAATACCAGACCTAACCCAGACATAACCGGCGTTATCCTCTAAAATATTAGTCGCAACCAGGTTTAATTGACTATTTCGGTGTGGTACCACATTACTACGTAATCCAAACCGAAAAAAACCCAGGATCTGGGCAAGAAGTATGCGAAAAATGCGAAAGTATGAGCTAGGTGATTGCAAATACTGGAACTAACCCAGACATAACTGGCGTTATCCTCTAAAATATTAATCGCAACCAGGTTTAATTGACTGTTTCGGTGTGGTACCACATTACTATGTAATCCAAACCAGAAAAGACCCAGGATCTAGACAACAAGTATGTGAAGAATGCGAAAGTATGAGTCAGATGATGGCAAATACCAGACCTAACCCAGACATTACCGGTGTTTCCCCTTAAAATATTGATCGAAACCAGCTTTAATTGACTGTTTCGGTGTGGTAACACATTTCTACGAGATCCAAATCTGCAAAAGCCCAGGATCTGGCCAACAAGAATGCAAAAAATGCGAAAGTATGAGGCAGATGATTGCAAATACCATACCTAACACAAACCTAACCGGCGTTGTTCTCTAAACTATTAATCGGAACCAGGATTAATTGACTGCTGCAGTGTGGTACCACTTTCCAACGTGATCCAAACCGGAAAAAACCCAGGATCTGGCCAACAAGAATGCAAAACATGCGAAAGTATGAGGCAGATGTTGGCAAATACCAGACCTAACCCAGACATAACCGGCGTTATCCTCAAAACTATTAATCGCAACCAGGTTTAATTGACTGTTTCGGTGTGGTACCACATTACTACGTAATCCAAACCGGAAAAACCCCAGGATCTGGCCAACAAGTTTGCGAAGAATGCGAAAGTATGAGTCAGATGATGGCAAATACCAGACCTAACCCAGACATAACCGCCCTTATCCTCTAAAATATTAATCAGAACCAGGTTTAATTGACTGTTTCGGTGTGGTGCCACATTTCTACGTGATCGAAACTAGAGAAAGCCCAGGTTCTGGCCATTCAAGTATGCGAAGAATGCGAAAGGTTGTGTCAGGTGATGGCAAATACCAGACCTTACCCAGACATAACCGGCGTTATCCTCTAAAATATTAATCCAAACCAGGTTTAATTGACTGTTTCGGTGTGGTACCACATTACTATGTAATCCAAACCAGAAAAATCCCAGGATCTGGCCAAGAAGTATGCGAAGAATGCGAAGGTATGAGTCAGATGATGGCAAATACCAGACCTAACCCAGACATAACCGGCGTTATCCTCTAAAATATTAATCGGAACCAGGTTTAATTGACAGTTTCAGTGTAGTACCACATTACTACGTGATCCAAATCAGAAAAAGCCCAGGATCTGGCCAACAAGTATGCGAAGAATGGGAAAGTATGAGTCAGATGATGGCAGATACCAGACCAAACCCAGACATAACCGGCGTTATCCTCTAAAATATTAATCCCAACCAGGTTTAATTGACTGTTTCGGTGTGGTACCACATTACTATGTAATCCAAACCAGAAAAGACCCAGGATCTAGACAACAAGTATGCGAAGAATGCGAAAGTATGAGTCAGATGATGGCAAATACCAGACCTAACCCAGACATAACCGGCGTTATCCTCTAAAATATTAATCGGAACCATGATTAATTGACTGTACCAGTGTGGTACCACATTACTACGCGATACAAATCAGAAAAAGCCCAGGATCTGGCCAACAAGTATGCGAAAAATGCGAAAGCAAGAGGAAGATAATTGCAATTACCAGACGGAGCCCAGACCTAACCGGTGATATCCACTAAAATGTTGATCGAATACAGGATGAATTGACTATTTCATTGTGGCACCACATTAGAACGTGATCCTAACCAGTAAAAAACACAGGATCTGGCCAACAAGAGGGCAAAAAATGCGAAAGTATGAGGCAGATGATTGCAAATTACCAGACCTAACACAAACCTAACCGGCGTTATTCTCTAAAATATTAATGGGAACCAGGTTTAATTGTCTGTTTCAGTGTGGTACCACATTCCAACGTGATCCAAACCGGAAAAAACCCAGGACCTTGTCAACAAGAATGCAAAACATGCGAAAGTATGAGGCAGATGATGGCAAATACCAGACCTAACCCAGACATAACCGGCGTTATCCTCTAAAATATTAATCGCAACCAGGTTTAATTGACTGTTTCGGTGTGGTACCACATTACTATGTAATCCAAACCAGAAAAAGCCCAGGTTCTGGCCATTCAAGTATGCGAAGAATGCGAAAGGATGAGTCAGATGATGGCAAATACCAGACCTAATCCAGACATAACCGGTGTTTCCCCCTAAAATATTGATCGAAACCGGCTTTAATTGACTGTTTCGGTGTGGTAACACATTTCTACGTGATCCAAATCAGCAAAAGCCCAGGATATGGCCAACAAGTATGCGAAAAATGCGAAAGTATGAGCTAGATGATGGCAAATACCAGACCTAACCCAGACATAACCGGCGTTATCCTCTAAAATATTAATCGGAACCAGGTTTAATTGACAGTTTCAGTGTAGTACCACATTACTACGTGATCCAAATCAGAAAAAGTCCAGGATCTGGCCAACAAGTATGCGAAGAATGGGAAAGTATGAGTCAGATGATGGCAAACACCAGACCTAACCCAGACATAACCGGCGTTATCCTCTAAAATATTAGTCGCAGCCAGGTTTAATTGACTATTTCGGTGTGGTACCACATTACTACGTAATCCAAACCGAAAAAAACCCAGGATCTGGGCAAGAAGTATGCGAAAAATGCGAAAGTATGAGCTAGGTGATTGCAAATACTGGAACTAACCCAGACATAACTGGCGTTATCCTCTAAAATATTAATCGCAACCAGGTTTAATTGAATGTTTCGGTGTGGCACCACATTACTATGTAATCCAAACCAGAAAAGACCCAGGATCTAGACAACGAGTATGTGACGAATGCGAAAGTATGAGTCAGATGATGGCAAATACCAGACCTAACCCAGACATTACCGGTGTTTCCCCTTCAAATATTAATCGAAACCAGCTTTAATTGACTGTTTCGGTGTGGTAACACATTTCTACGAGATCCAAATCTGCAAAAGCCCAGGATCTGGCCAACAAGAATGCAAAAAATGCGAAAGTATGAGGCAGATGATTGCAAATACCAGACCTAACACAAACCTAACCGGCGTTGTTCTCTAAACTATTAATCGGAACCAGGTTTAATTGACTGCTTCAGTGTGGTACCACTTTCCAACGTGATCCAAACCGGAAAAAACCCAGGATCTGGCCAACAAGAATGCAAAACATGCGAAAGTATGAGGCAGATGTTGGCAAATACCAGACCTAACCCAGACATAACCGGCGTTATCCTCAAAACTATTAATCGCAACCAGGTTTAATTGACAGTTTCGGTGTGTTACCACATTACTACGTAATCCAAACCGGAAAAACCCCAGGATCTGGCCAACAAGTTTGCGAAGAATGCGAAAGTATGAGGCAGATGTTGACAAATACCAGACCTAACCAAGACATAACCGGCGTTATCCTCAAAAATATTAATCGCAACCAGGTTTAATTGACAGTTTCGGTGTGGTACCACATTACTATGTAAGCCAAACCAGAAAAGACCCAGGATCTAGACAACAAGTATGCGAAGAATGCGAAAGTATGAGTCAGATGATGGCAAATACCACACCTAACACAAACCTAACCGGCGTTGTTCCTTAAAATATTAATCGGAACCAGGTTCAATTGTCTGTGTCAGTGTGGTACCACATTCCAACGTGATCCAAACCGGAAATAACCCAGGATCTTGTCAACAAGAATGCCAAACATGCGAAAGTATGAGGCAGATGATGGCAAATACCAGACCTAACCCAGACATAACCGCCATTATCCTCTAAAATATAAATCGCAACCAGGTTTAATTGACTGTTTCGGTGCGGTACCACATTACTATGTGATCCAAACCAGAAAAAACCCAGGATCTGGCCAACAAGAATGCATAAAATGCGAAAGTATGAGCTAGGTGATTGCAAATACTGGAACTAACCCAGACATAACTGGCGTTATCCTCTAAAATATTAATCGCAACCATGTTTAATTGACTGTTTCGGTGTGGTACCACATTACTATGTAATACAAACCAGAAAAATCCCAGGATCTGGCCAAGAAGTATGCGAAGAATGCGAAGGTATGAGTCAGATGATGGCCAATACCAGACATAACCGGCGTTATCCTCTGAAATATTAATCGGAACCAGGTTTAATTGACAGTTTCAGTGTAGTACCACATTACTACGTGATCCAAATCAGAAAAAGCCCAGGATCTGGCCAACAAGTGTGCGAAGAATGGGAAAGTATGAGTCAGATGTTGGCAAATACCAGACCTAACCCAGACATAACCGGCGTTATCCACAAAACTATTAATCGCAACCAGGTTTAATTGACAGTTTCGGTGTGGTACCACATTACTACGTAATCCAAACCGGAAAAACTCCAGGATCTGGCCAAGAAGTATGCGAAGAATGCGAAAGTATGAGTCAGATGATGGCAAATACCAGAGCTAACCCAGACATAACCGGTGTTTCCCCTTAAAATATTGATCGAAACCAGCTTTAATTGACTGTTTCGGTGTGGTAACACATTTCTACGTGATCCAAATTAGAAAAAGCCCAGGATCTGGCCAACAAGTATGCGAAGAATGCCAAAGTATGAGTCAGATGATGGCAAATACCAGACCTAACCCAGACATAACCGGCGTTATCCTCTAAAATATTAGTCGCAACCAGGTTTTATTGACTATTTCATTGTGGCACCACATTAGTACGTGATCCTAACCAGTAAAAAACACAGGATCTTGGCAACAAGAAAGCAAAAAATGCGAAAGTATGAGGTAGATGATTGCAAATACCAGTCCTAACACAAACCTAACCCGCGTTGTTCTCTAAACTATTAATCGGAACCAGGTTTAATTGACTGTTTCAGGGTGGTACCACTTTCCAACGTGATCCAAACCGGAAAAAACCCAGGATCTGGCCATCAAGAATGCAAAACATGCGAAAGTATGAGGCAGATGTTGGCAAATACCAGACCTAACCCAGACATAACCGGCGTTATCCTCAAAAATATTAAACGCAACCTGGTTTAATTGACAGTTTCGGTGTGGTACCACATTACTACGTAATCCAAACCGGAAAAAACCCAGGATCTGGCCAATAAGTTTGCGAAGAATGCGAAAGTATGAGTCAGATGATGGCAAATACCAGACATAACCGGCGTTATCCTCTAAAATATTAATCGGAACCAGGTTTAATTGACTGTTCCAGTGTGGTACCACATTACTACGTGAACCAAATCAGCAAAAGCCCAGGATCTGGCCAACAAGTATGCGAAAAATGCGAAAGTATGAGCTAGATGATGGCAAATACCAGACCTAACCCAGACATGACCGGCGTTATCCTCTAAAATATTAATCGCAACCACGTTTAATTGACTGTCTCGGTGTGGTAGCACATTACTATGTAATCCAAACCAGAAAAAACCCAGGATCTAGACAACAAGTATGCGAAGAATGCGAAAGTATGAGTCAGATGATGGCAAATACCAGACTTAATCCAGACATAACCGGTGTTTCCCCCTAAAATATTGATCGACACCGGCCTTAATTGACTGTTTCGGTGTGGTAACACATTTCTACGTGATCCAAATCAGCAAAAGCCCAGGATATGGCCAACAAGTATGCGAAAAATGCGAAAGCAGGAGTAAGATAATTGCAATTACCAGACGGAGCCCAGACCTAACCGGTGATATCCCCTAAAATGTTGATCGAATACAGGTTGAATTGACTATTTCATTGTGGCACCACATTAGTACGTGATCCTAACCAGTAAAAAACACAGGATCTGGGCAACAAGAATGCAAAAAATGCGAAAGTATGAGGCAGATGATTGCAGATACCAGACCAAACCCAGACATAACCGGCGTTATCCTCTAAAATATTAATCCCAACCAGGTTTAATTGACTGTTTCGGTGTGGTACCACATCACTATGTAATCCAAACCAGAAAAGACCCAGGATCTAGACAACAAGTATGCGAAGAATGCGAAAGTATGAGTCAGATGATGGCAAATACCAGACCTAACCCAGACATAACCGGCGTTATCCTCTAAAATATTAATCGGAACCAGGATTAATTGACTGTACCAGTGTGGTACCACATTACTACGCGATACAAATCAGAAAAAGCCCAGGATCTGGCCAACAAGTATGCGAAAAATGCGAAAGCAAGAGGAAGATAATTGCAATTACCAGACGGAGCCCAGACCTAACCGGTGATATCCACTAAAATGTTGATCGAATACAGGATGAATTGACTACTTCATTGTGGCACCACATTAGAACGTGATCCTAACCAGTAAAAAACACAGGATCTGGCCAACAAGAGGGCAAAAAATGCGAAAGTATGAGGCAGATGATGGCAAATACCAGACCAAACCCAGACATAACCAGCGTTATCCTCTAACATATTAGCCGCAACCAGGTTTAATTGACTGTTTCGGTGTGGTACCACATTACTATGTGATCCAAACCAGAAAAATCCCAGGATCTAGCCAAGAAGTATGCGAAGAATGCGAAGGTATGAGTCAGATGATGGCAAATACCAGACCTAACCCAGACATAACTGGCGTTATCCTCTAAAATGTTAATCGAAACCAGGTTTAATTGACAGTTTCAGTGTAGTACCACATTACTACGTGATCCAAATCAGAAAAAGCCCAGGATCTGGCCAACAAGTATGCGAAGAATGGGAAAGTATGAGTCAGATGATGGCAAATACCAGACCTAACCCAGACATAACCGGCGTTATCCTCTAAAATATTAGTCGCAACCAGGTTTAATTGACTATTTCGGTGTGGTACCACATTACTACGTAATCCAAACCGAAAAAAACCCAGGATCTGGGCAAGAAGTATGCGAAAAATGCGAAAGTATGAGCTAGGTGATTGCAAATACTGGAACAAACCCAGACATAACTGGCGTTATCCTCTAAAATATTAATCGCAACCAGGTTTAATTGACTGTTTCGGTGTGGTACCACATTACTATGTAATCCAAACCAGAAAAGACCCAGGATCTAGACAACAAGTATGTGACGAATGCGAAAGTATGAGTCAGATGATGGCAAATACCAGACCTAACCCAGACATTACCGGAGTTTCCCCTTCAAATATTGATCGAAACCAGCTTTAATTGACTGTTTCGGTGTGGTAACACATTTCTACGTGATCCAAATCAGCAAAAGCCCAGGATCTGGCCAACAAGTATGCGAAAAATGCGAAAGCAGGAGGAAGATAGTTGCAATTACCAGACGGAGCCCAGACCTAACCGATGATATCCCCTAAAATGTTGATCGAATACAGGTTGAATTGACTATTTCATTGTGGCACCACATTAGTATGTGATCCTAACCAGTAAAAAACACAGGATCTGGGCAACAAGAATGCAAAAAATGCGAAAGTATGAGGCAGATGATTGCAGATACCAGACCTAACACAAACCTAACCGGCGTTGTTCTCTACAATATTAATCGGAACCAGGATTAAATGACTGTTTCGGTGCGGTACCACATTACTATGTGATCCGAACCAGAAAAAACCCAGGATCTGACCAACAAGAATGCAAAACATGCGAAAGTATGAGGCAGATGTTGACAAATACCAGACCTAACCCAGACATAACCGGCGTTATCCTCAAAACTATTAATCGCAACCAGGTTTAATTGACAGTTTCGGTGTGGTACCACATTACTATGTAATCCAAACCGGAAAAAACCCAGGATCTGGCCAACAAGAATGCAAAACATGCGAAAGTATGAGGCAGATGTTGGCAAATACCAGACCTAACCCAGACATAACCGGCGTTATCCTCAAAACTATTAATCGCAACCAGGTTTAATTGACAGTTTCGGTGTGTTACCACATTACTACGTAATCCAAACCGGAAAAACCCCAGGATCTGGCCAACAAGTTTGCGAAGAATGCGAAAGTATGAGGCAGATGTTGACAAATACCAGACCTAACCAAGACATAACCGGCGTTATCCTCAAAAATATTAATCGCAACCAGGTTTAATTGACAGTTTCGGTGTGGTACCACATTACTATGTAAGCCAAACCAGAAAAGACCCAGGATCTAGACAACAAGTATGCGAAGAATGCGAAAGTATGAGTCAGATGATGGCAAATACCACACCTAACACAAACCTAACCGGCGTTGTTCCTTAAAATATTAATCGGAACCAGGTTCAATTGTCTGTGTCAGTGTGGTACCACATTCCAACGTGATCCAAACCGGAAATAACCCAGGATCTTGTCAACAAGAATGCCAAACATGCGAAAGTATGAGGCAGATGATGGCAAATACCAGACCTAACCCAGACATAACCGCCATTATCCTCTAAAATATAAATCGCAACCAGGTTTAATTGACTGTTTCGGTGCGGTACCACATTACTATGTGATCCAAACCAGAAAAAACCCAGGATCTGGCCAACAAGAATGCATAAAATGCGAAAGTATGAGCTAGGTGATTGCAAATACTGGAACTAACCCAGACATAACTGGCGTTATCCTCTAAAATATTAATCGCAACCATGTTTAATTGACTGTTTCGGTGTGGTACCACATTACTATGTAATACAAACCAGAAAAATCCCAGGATCTGGCCAAGAAGTATGCGAAGAATGCGAAGGTATGAGTCAGATGATGGCCAATACCAGACATAACCGGCGTTATCCTCTGAAATATTAATCGGAACCAGGTTTAATTGACAGTTTCAGTGTAGTACCACATTACTACGTGATCCAAATCAGAAAAAGCCCAGGATCTGGCCAACAAGTGTGCGAAGAATGGGAAAGTATGAGTCAGATGTTGGCAAATACCAGACCTAACCCAGACATAACCGGCGTTATCCACAAAACTATTAATCGCAACCAGGTTTAATTGACAGTTTCGGTGTGGTACCACATTACTACGTAATCCAAACCGGAAAAACTCCAGGATCTGGCCAAGAAGTATGCGAAGAATGCGAAAGTATGAGTCAGATGATGGCAAATACCAGAGCTAACCCAGACATAACCGGTGTTTCCCCTTAAAATATTGATCGAAACCAGCTTTAATTGACTGTTTCGGTGTGGTAACACATTTCTACGTGATCCAAATTAGAAAAAGCCCAGGATCTGGCCAACAAGTATGCGAAGAATGCCAAAGTATGAGTCAGATGATGGCAAATACCAGACCTAACCCAGACATAACCGGCGTTATCCTCTAAAATATTAGTCGCAACCAGGTTTTATTGACTATTTCATTGTGGCACCACATTAGTACGTGATCCTAACCAGTAAAAAACACAGGATCTTGGCAACAAGAAAGCAAAAAATGCGAAAGTATGAGGTAGATGATTGCAAATACCAGTCCTAACACAAACCTAACCCGCGTTGTTCTCTAAACTATTAATCGGAACCAGGTTTAATTGACTGTTTCAGGGTGGTACCACTTTCCAACGTGATCCAAACCGGAAAAAACCCAGGATCTGGCCATCAAGAATGCAAAACATGCGAAAGTATGAGGCAGATGTTGGCAAATACCAGACCTAACCCAGACATAACCGGCGTTATCCTCAAAAATATTAAACGCAACCTGGTTTAATTGACAGTTTCGGTGTGGTACCACATTACTACGTAATCCAAACCGGAAAAAACCCAGGATCTGGCCAATAAGTTTGCGAAGAATGCGAAAGTATGAGTCAGATGATGGCAAATACCAGACATAACCGGCGTTATCCTCTAAAATATTAATCGGAACCAGGTTTAATTGACTGTTCCAGTGTGGTACCACATTACTACGTGAACCAAATCAGCAAAAGCCCAGGATCTGGCCAACAAGTATGCGAAAAATGCGAAAGTATGAGCTAGATGATGGCAAATACCAGACCTAACCCAGACATGACCGGCGTTATCCTCTAAAATATTAATCGCAACCACGTTTAATTGACTGTCTCGGTGTGGTAGCACATTACTATGTAATCCAAACCAGAAAAAACCCAGGATCTGGCCAACAAGAATGCATAAAATGCGAAAGTATGAGCTAGGTGATTGCAAATACTGGAACTAACCCAGACATAACTGGCGTTATCCTCTAAAATATTAATCGCAACCATGTTTAATTGACTGTTTCGGTGTGGTACCACATTACTATGTAATACAAACCAGAAAAATCCCAGGATCTGGCCAAGAAGTATGCGAAGAATGCGAAGGTATGAGTCAGATGATGGCCAATACCAGACATAACCGGCGTTATCCTCTGAAATATTAATCGGAACCAGGTTTAATTGACAGTTTCAGTGTAGTACCACATTACTACGTGATCCAAATCAGAAAAAGCCCAGGATCTGGCCAACAAGTGTGCGAAGAATGGGAAAGTATGAGTCAGATGTTGGCAAATACCAGACCTAACCCAGACATAACCGGCGTTATCCACAAAACTATTAATCGCAACCAGGTTTAATTGACAGTTTCGGTGTGGTACCACATTACTACGTAATCCAAACCGGAAAAACTCCAGGATCTGGCCAAGAAGTATGCGAAGAATGCGAAAGTATGAGTCAGATGATGGCAAATACCAGAGCTAACCCAGACATAACCGGTGTTTCCCCTTAAAATATTGATCGAAACCAGCTTTAATTGACTGTTTCGGTGTGGTAACACATTTCTACGTGATCCAAATTAGAAAAAGCCCAGGATCTGGCCAACAAGTATGCGAAGAATGCGAAAGTATGAGTCAGATGATGGCAAATACCAGAGCTAACCCAGACATAACCGGTGTTTCCCCTTAAAATATTGATCGAAACCAGCTTTAATTGACTGTCTCGGTGTGGTAGCACATTACTATGTAATCCAAACCAGAAAAAACCCAGGATCTAGACAACAAGTATGCGAAGAATGCGAAAGTATGAGTCAGATGATGGCAAATACCAGACTTAATCCAGACATAACCGGTGTTTCCCCCTAAAATATTGATCGACACCGGCCTTAATTGACTGTTTCGGTGTGGTAACACATTTCTACGTGATCCAAATCAGCAAAAGCCCAGGATATGGCCAACAAGTATGCGAAAAATGCGAAAGCAGGAGTAAGATAATTGCAATTACCAGACGGAGCCCAGACCTAACCGGTGATATCCCCTAAAATGTTGATCGAATACAGGTTGAATTGACTATTTCATTGTGGCACCACATTAGTACGTGATCCTAACCAGTAAAAAACACAGGATCTGGGCAACAAGAATGCAAAAAATGCGAAAGTATGAGGCAGATGATTGCAGATACCAGACCAAACCCAGACGTAACCGGCGTTATCCTCTAAAATATTAATCCCAACCAGGTTTAATTGACTGTTTCGGTGTGGTACCACATCACTATGTAATCCAAACCAGAAAAGACCCAGGATCTAGACAACAAGTATGCGAAGAATGCGAAAGTATGAGTCAGATGATGGCAAATACCAGACCTAACCCAGACATAACCGGCGTTATCCTCTAAAATATTAATCGGAACCAGGATTAATTGACTGTACCAGTGTGGTACCACATTACTACGCGATACAAATCAGAAAAAGCCCAGGATCTGGCCAACAAGTATGCGAAAAATGCGAAAGCAAGAGGAAGATAATTGCAATTACCAGACGGAGCCCAGACCTAACCGGTGATATCCACTAAAATGTTGATCGAATACAGGATGAATTGACTACTTCATTGTGGCACCACATTAGAACGTGATCCTAACCAGTAAAAAACACAGGATCTGGCCAACAAGAGGGCAAAAAATGCGAAAGTATGAGGCAGATGATGGCAAATACCAGACCAAACCCAGACATAACCAGCGTTATCCTCTAACATATTAGCCGCAACCAGGTTTAATTGACTGTTTCGGTGTGGTACCACATTACTATGTGATCCAAACCAGAAAAATCCCAGGATCTAGCCAAGAAGTATGCGAAGAATGCGAAGGTATGAGTCAGATGATGGCAAATACCAGACCTAACCCAGACATAACTGGCGTTATCCTCTAAAATGTTAATCGAAACCAGGTTTAATTGACAGTTTCAGTGTAGTACCACATTACTACGTGATCCAAATCAGAAAAAGCCCAGGATCTGGCCAACAAGTATGCGAAGAATGGGAAAGTATGAGTCAGATGATGGCAAATACCAGACCTAACCCAGACATAACCGGCGTTATCCTCTAAAATATTAGTCGCAACCAGGTTTAATTGACTATTTCGGTGTGGTACCACATTACTACGTAATCCAAACCGAAAAAAACCCAGGATCTGGGCAAGAAGTATGCGAAAAATGCGAAAGTATGAGCTAGGTGATTGCAAATACTGGAACAAACCCAGACATAACTGGCGTTATCCTCTAAAATATTAATCGCAACCAGGTTTAATTGACTGTTTCGGTGTGGTACCACATTACTATGTAATCCAAACCAGAAAAGACCCAGGATCTAGACAACAAGTATGTGACGAATGCGAAAGTATGAGTCAGATGATGGCAAATACCAGACCTAACCCAGACATTACCGGAGTTTCCCCTTCAAATATTGATCGAAACCAGCTTTAATTGACTGTTTCGGTGTGGTAACACATTTCTACGTGATCCAAATCAGCAAAAGCCCAGGATCTGGCCAACAAGTATGCGAAAAATGCGAAAGCAGGAGGAAGATAGTTGCAATTACCAGACGGAGCCCAGACCTAACCGATGATATCCCCTAAAATGTTGATCGAATACAGGTTGAATTGACTATTTCATTGTGGCACCACATTAGTATGTGATCCTAACCAGTAAAAAACACAGGATCTGGGCAACAAGAATGCAAAAAATGCGAAAGTATGAGGCAGATGATTGCAGATACCAGACCTAACACAAACCTAACCGGCGTTGTTCTCTACAATATTAATCGGAACCAGGATTAAATGACTGTTTCGGTGCGGTACCACATTACTATGTGATCCGAACCAGAAAAAACCCAGGATCTGACCAACAAGAATGCAAAACATGCGAAAGTATGAGGCAGATGTTGACAAATACCAGACCTAACCCAGACATAACCGGCGTTATCCTCAAAACTATTAATCGCAACCAGGTTTAATTGACAGTTTCGGTGTGGTACCACATTACTATGTAATCCAAACCAGAAAAGAGCCAGGATCTAGACAACAAGTATGCGAAGAATGCGAAAGTATGAGTCAGATGATGGCAAATACCACACCTAACACAAACCTAACCGGCGTTGTTCTCTAAAATATTAATCGGAACCAGGTTTAATTGTCTGTTTCAGTGTGGCACCACATTCCAACGTGATCCAAACCGGAAAAAACCCAGGATCTTGTCAACAAGAATGCAAAACATGCGAAATTATGAGGCAGACGATGGCAAATACCAGACCTAACCCAGACATAACCGGCGTTATCCTCTAAAATATTAATCGCAACCACGTTTAATTGACTGTCTCGGTGTGGTAGCCCATTACTATGTAATCCAAACCAGAAAAAACCCAGGATCTAGACAACAAGTATGCGAAGAATGCGAAAGTATGAGTCAGATGATGGCAAATACCAGACCTAACCCCGACATAACCGCCGTTATCCTCTAAAATATAAATCGCAACCAGGTTTAATTGACTGTTTCGGTGCGGTACCACATTACTATGTGATCCAAACCAGAAAAAACCCAGGATCTGGCCAACAAGAATGCATAAAATGCGAAAGTATGAGGCAGATGAAGGCAAATACCAGACCTAACCCTGACATAACCGGCGTTATCCTCTAAAATATTCAACGGTACCAGGTTTAATCGACTGTTTCGGTGTGGTACCACATTACTACGTAATCCAAACCGGAAAATACCCAGGTTCTGGCCAAGAAGTATGCGAAAAACGCGAAAGTATGAGCCAGATGATTGCAAATACTGGAACTAACCCAGACATAACCGGCGTTGTTATCTAAAATATTAATCGGAACCAGGTTTAATTGAATGTTTCAGTGTGGAACCATATTACTACGTGATCCAAACCGGAAAAAACCCAGGATCTGGCCAACAAGAATGCAAAAAATGCGAAAGTATGAGGCAGACGATGGCAAATACCAGACCTAACCCAGACATAACCGCCGTTATCCTCTAAAATATAAATCGCAACCAGGTTTAATTGACTGTTTCGGTGCGGTACCACATTACTATGTGATCCAAACCAGAAAAAACCCAGGATCTGGCCAACAAGAATGCAGAAAATGCGAAAGTATGAGGCAGATGATGGCAAATACCAGACCTAACCCAGACGTAACCGGCGTTATCCTCTAAATTATTAATCGCAACCACGTTTAATTGACTGTCTCGGTGTGGTACCACATTACTATGTAATCCAAACCAGAAAAAACCCAGGATCTAGACAACAAGTATGCGAAGAATGCGAAAGTATGAGTCAGATGATGGCAAATACCAGACCTAACCCCGACATAACCGGTGTTTCCCCCTAAAATATTGATCGAAACCAGCTTTAATAGACTGTTCCAGTGTGGTACCACATTACTACGTGATACAAATCAGAAAAAGCACAGGATCTGGCCAACAAGTATGCGAAAAATGCGAAAGCAAGAGGAAGATGATTGCATTTACCAGACCTAACTCAGACATAACCGGTGTTTCCCCCTAAAATATTGATCGAAACCAGCATTAATTGACTGTTTCGGTTTGGTAGCACATTACTACGTGATCCAAATCAGCAAGAGCCCAGGGTCTGGCCAACAAGTACGCGAAAAATGCGAAAGTATGAACTAGATGATTGCAAATACCAGACCTAACCCAGGCATAACCGGCGTTATCCTCTAAAGTATTAACCGCAACCAGGTTTAATCGACTGTTTCGGTGTGGTACCACATTACTATGTAATCCAAACCAGAAAAGACCCAGGATCTAGAAAACAAGTATGCGAAGAATGCGAAAGTATGAGACAGATTAGTGCTATTACCAGACCTCACCCAGCCATAACCGGTGCTTCCCCCTAAAATATTGATCGAAACCAGCTTTAATTGACTGTTTCGGTTTAGTACCACATTACTACGTGATCCAAATCAGCAAGAGCCCAGGGTCTGTCCAACAAGTACGCGAAAAATGCGAAAGTATGAACTAGATGATTGCAAATACCAGACCTAACACAGGCATAACCGGCGTTATCCTCTAAAGTATTAATCGCAACCAGGTTTAATCGACTGTTTCGGTGTGGTACCACATTACCATGTGATCCAAACCAGAAATAACCCATGATCTGGCCAACAAGAATGCATAAAATGCAAAAGTATGAGGCAGATGATGGCAAATACCAGACCTAACCCAGACATAACCGGCGTTATCCTCTAAATTATTAATCGCAACCACGTTTAATTGACTGTTTCGGTGTGGTACCACATTACCATGTGATCCAAACCAGAAATAACCCAGGATCTGGCCAACAAGAATGCATAAAATGCGAAAGTATGAGGCAGATGATGGCAAATACCAGACCTAACCCAGACGTAACCGCCGTTATCCTCTAAATTATTAATCGCAACCACGTTTAATTGACTGTCTCGGTGTGGTACCACATTACTATGTAATCCAAACCAGAAAAAACCCAGGATCTAGACAACAAGTATGCGAAGAATGCGAAAGTATGAGTCAGATGATGGCAAATACCAGACCTAACCCCGACATAACCGGTGTTTCCCCCTAAAATATTGATCGAAACCAGCTTTAATAGACTGTTCCAGTGTGGTACCACATTACTACGTGATACAAATCAGAAAAAGCTCAGTATCCGGCCAACAAGTATGCGAAAAATGCGAAAGCAAGAGGAAGATGATTGCATTTACCAGACCTAACTCAGACATAACCGGTGTTTCCCCCTAAAATATTGATCGAAACCAGCATTAATTGACTGTTTCGGTTTGGTAGCACATTACTACGTGATCCAAATCAGCAAGAGCCCAGGATCTGGCCATTCAAATATGCGAAAGATGCGAAAGTATGAGCCAGATGAACGCAAATACCAGAACTAACCCCGACATAACCACCGTTATCCTCTAAAATATAAATCGCAACCAGGTTTAAATGACTGTTTCGGTGCGGTAGCACATTACTATGTGATCCAAACCGGAAAAAACCCAGGATCTAGACAACAAGTATGCGAAGAATGCGATAGTATGAGTCAGATGATGGCAAATACCAGACCTAACCCAGTCATAACCGGTGCTTCCCCCTAAAATATTGATCGAAACCAGCTTTAATTGACTGTTTCGGTTTAGTACCACATTACTACGTGATCCAAATCAGCAAGAGCCCAGGGTCTGGCCAACAAGTACGCGAAAAATGCGAAAGTATGAACTAGATGATTGCAAATACCAGACCTAACCCAGGCATAACCGGCGTTATCCTCTAAAGTATTAATCGCAACCAGGTTTAATCGACTGTTTCGGTGTGGTACCACATTACCATGTGATCCAAACCAGAAATAACCCATGATCTGGCCAACAAGAATGCATAAAATGCAAAAGTATGAGGCAGATGATGGCAAATACCAGACCTAACCCAGACATAACCGGCGTTATCCTCTAAATTATTAATCGCAACCACGTTTAATTGACTGTCTCGGTGTGGTACCACATTACCATGTGATCCAAACCAGAAATAACCCAGGATCTGGCCAACAAGAATGCAAAAAATGCGAAAGTATGAGGCAGACGATGGCAAATACCAGACCTAACCCAGACATAACCGCCGTTATCCTCTAAAATATAAATCGCAACCAGGTTTAATTGACTGTTTCGGTGCGGTACCACATTACTATGTGATCCAAACCAGAAAAAACCCAGGATCTGGCCAACAAGAATGCATAAAATGCGAAAGTATGAGGCAGCTGATGGCAAATACCAGACCTAACCCAGACGTAACCGGCGTTATCCTCTAAATTATTAATCGCAACCACGTTTAATTGACTGTCTCGGTGTGGTACCACATTACCATGTGATCCAAACCAGAAATAACCCATGATCTGGCCAACAAGAATGCATAAAATGCAATTGTATGAGGCAGATGATGGCAAATACCAGACCTAACCCAGACATAACCGCCGTTATCCTCTAAAATATTAAACGATACCAGGTTTAATTGACTGTTTCGGTGTGGTACCACATTACTACGTAATCCAAACCGGAAAATACCCAGGATCTGGCCAAGAAGTATGCGAAAAATGCGTAAGTATGAGCCAGATGATTCCAAATACTGGAGCTAACCCAGACATAACCGGCGTTGTTCTCTAAAATAAAAACCGCAACCAGGTTTAATTGACTGTTTCGGTGCGGTACCACATTACTATGTGATCCAAACCAGAAAAAACCCAGGATCTGGCCAACAAGAATGCATAAAATGCGAAAGTATGAGGCAGATGATGGCAAATACCAGACCTAACTCAGACATAACCGGCGTTATCCTCTAAAATATTAATCGGAACCAGGTTTAATTGACCCAGTCTGTGTGGTACCACATTACTACGTGATACAAATCAGAAAAAGCCCAGGATCTGGCCACCAAGTATGCGAAGAATGCGAAAGCAAGAAGAAGATAATTGCAATTACCAGACGGAGCCCAGACCTAACCGGTGTTATCCCCTAAAATGTTGATCGAATACAGGCTGAATTGACTATTTCATTGTGGCACCACATTACTACGTGATCCAAACCGGAAAAAAAACCGGGATCTGCCCAACAAGTATGTGAAGAATGCGAAAGTATGAACTAGATGATTGCAAATACCAGACCTAACCCAGTCATAACCGCTGCTTCCCCCTAAAATATTCATCGAAACCAGCTTTAATTGACTGTTTCGGTTTAGTACCACATTACTACGTGATCCAAATCTGCAAGAGCCCAGGGTCTGGCCAACAAGTACGCGAAAAATGCGAAAGTATGAGCTAGATGATTGCAAATACTAGAACTAACCCTGACATAACCGGCGTTATCCTCTAAAATATTAAACGGTACCAGGTTTAATCGACTGTTTCGGTGTGGTACCACATTACTGCGTAATCCAAACCGGAAAATACCCAGGTTCTGGCCAAGAAGTATGCGAAAAATGCGAAAGTATGAGCCAGATGATTGCAAATACTGGAACTAACCCAGACATAACCGGCGTTGTTATCTAAAATATTAATCGGAACCAGGTGTAATTGAATGTTTCAGTGTGGAACCACATTACTACGTGATCCAAACCGGAAAAAACCCAGGATCTGGCCAACAAGTATGCGAAGAATGCGAAAGTATGAGTCAGATGATGGCAAATACCAGACCTACCCCGACATAACCGCCGTTATCCTTTAAAATATAAATCGCAACCAGGTTTAATTGACTGTTTCGGTGCGGTACCACATTACTATGTGATCCAAACCAGAAAAAACCCAGGATCTGGCCAACAAGAATGCATAAAATGCGAAAGTATGAGGCAGATGATGGCAAATACCAGACCTAACCCTGACATAACCGGCGTTATCCTCTAAAGTATTAATCGCAACCAGGTTTAATCGACTGTTTCGGTGTGGTACCACATTACTATGTAATCCAAACCAGAAAAGACCCAGGATCTAGAAAACAAGTATGCGAAGAATGCGAAAGTATGAGACAGATTAGTGCTAATACCAGACCTCACCCAGACATAACCGCCGTTATCCTCTAAAATCTAAACCGCAACCAGGTTTAAATGACTGTTTCGGTGCGGTACCACATTACCATGTGATCCAAACCAGAAATAACCCATGATCTGGCCAACAAGAATGCATAAAATGCAAAAGTATGAGGCAGATGATGGCAAATACCAGACCTAACCCAGACATAACCGCCGTTATCCTCTAAAATATTAAACGATACCAGGTTTAATTGACTGTTTCGGTGTGGTACCACATTACTACGTAATCCAAACCGGAAAATACCCAGGATCTGGCCAAGAAGTATGCGAAAAATGCGAAAGTATGAGCCAGATGATTCCAAATACTGGAGCTAACCCAGACATAACCGGCGTTGTTCTCTAAAATAAAAACCGCAACCAGGTTTAATTGACTGTTTCGGTGCGGTACTACATTACTATGTGATCCAAACCAGAAAAAACCCAGGATCTGGCCAACAAGAATGCATAAAATGCGAAAGTATGAGGCAGATGATGGCAAATACCAGACCTAACCCAGACGTAACCGGCGTTATCCTCTAAATTATTAATCGCAACCACGTTTAATTGACTGTCTCGGTGTGGTACCACATTACTATGTAATCCAAACCAGAAAAAACCCAGGATCTAGACAACAAGTATGCGAAGAATGCGAAAGTATGAATCAGATGATGGCAAATACCAGACCTAACCCCGACATAACCGGTGTTTCCCCCTAAAATATTGATCGAAACCAGCTTTAATAGACTGTTCCAGTGTGGTACCACATTACTACGTGATACAAATCAGAAAAAGCTCAGGATCTGGCCAACAAGTATGCGAAAAATGCGAAAGCAAGAGGAAGATGATTGCATTTACCAGACCTAACTCAGACATAACCGGTGTTTCCCCCTAAAATATTGATCGAAACCAGCATTAATTGACTGTTTCGGTTTGGTAGCACATTACTACGTGATCCAAATCAGCAAGAGCCCAGGGTCTGGCCAACAAGTACGCGAAAAATGCGAAAGTATGAACTAGATGATTGCAAATACCAGACCTAACCCAGGCATAACCGGCGTTATCCTCTAAAGTATTAATCGCAACCAGGTTTAATCGACTGTTTCGGTGTGGTACCACATTACTATGTAATCCAAACCAGAAAAGACCCAGGATCTAGAAAACAAGTATGCGAAGAATGCGAAAGTATGAGACAGATTAGTGCTAATACCAGACCTCACCCAGACATAACCGGTGCTTCCCCCTAAAATATTGATCGAAACCAGCTTTAATTGACTGTTTCGGTTTAGTACCACATTACTACGTGATCCAAATCAGCAAGAGCCCAGGGTCTGGCCAACAAGTACGCGAAAAATGCGAAAGTATGAACTAGATGATTGCAAATACCAGACCTAACCCAGGCATAACCGGCGTTATCCTCTAAAGTATTAATCGCAACCAGGTGTAATCGACTGTTTCGGTGTGGTACCACATTACCATGTGATCCAAACCAGAAATAACCCATGAACTGGCCAAGAAGAATGCATAAAATGCAAAAGTATGAGGCAGACGATGGCAAATACCAGACCTAACCCAGACATAACCGCCGTTATCCTCTAAAATATAAATCGCAACCAGGTTTAATTGACTGTTTCGGTGCGGTACCACATTACTATGTGATCCAAACCAGAAAAAACCCAGGATCTGGCCAACAAGAATGCATAAAATGCGAAAGTATGAGGCAGATGATGGCAAATACCAGACCTAACCCAGACGTAACCGGCGTTATCCTCTAAATTATTAATCGCAACCACGTTTAATTGACTGTCTCGGTGTGGTACCACATTACCATGTGATCCAAACCAGAAATAACCCATGATCTGGCCAACAAGAATGCATAAAATGCAAAAGTATCAGGCAGATGATGGCAAATACCAGACCTAACCCAGACATAACCGCCGTTTTCCTCTAAAATATTAAACGATACCAGGTTTAATTGACTGTTTCGGTGTGGTACCAGATTACTACGTAATCCAATCCGGAAAATACCCAGGATCTGGCCAAGAAGTATGCGAAAAATGCGAAAGTATGAGCCAGATGATTCCAAATACTGGAGCTGACCCAGACATAACCGGCGTTGTTCTCTAAAATAAAAACCGCAACCAGGTTTAATTGACTGTTTCGGTGCGGTACCACATTACTATGTGATCCAAACCAGAAAAAACCCAGGATCTGGCCAACAAGAATGCATAAAATGCGAAAGTATGAGGCAGATGATTGCAAATACCAGACCTAACTCAGACATAACCGGCGTTATCCTCTAAAATATTAATCGGAACCAGGTTTAACCGACTGTTTCGGTGTGGTACCACATTACTACGTAATCCAAACCGGAAAATACCCAGGTTCTGGCCAAGAAGTATGCGAAAAATGCGAAAGTATGAGCCAGATGATTGCAAATACTGGAACTAACCCAGACATAACCGGCGTTGTTATCTAAAATATTAATCGGAACCAGGTTTAATTGAATGTTTCAGTGTGGAACCACATTACTACGTGATCCAAACCGGAAAAAACCCAAAATCTGGCCAACAAGAATGCAAAAAATGCGAAAGTATGAGGCAGACGATGGCAAATACCAGACCTAACCCAGACATAACCGCCGTTATCCTCTAAAATATAAATCGCAACCAGGTTTAATTGACTGTTTCGGTGCGGTACCACATTACTATGTGATCCAAACCAGAAAAAACCCAGGATCTGGCCAACAAGAATGCATAAAATGCGAAAGTATGAGGCAGATGATGGCAAATACCAGACCTAACTCAGACATAACCGGCGTTATCCTCTAAAATATTAATCGGAACCAGGTTTAACCGACTGTTTCGGTGTGGTACCACATTACTACGTAATCCAAACCGGAAAATACCCAGGTTCTGGCCAAGAAGTATGCGAAAAATGCGAAAGTATGAGCCAGATGATTGCAAATACTGGAACTAACCCAGACATAACCGGCGTTGTTATCTAAAATATTAATCGGAACCAGGTTTAATTGAATGTTTCAGTGTGGAACCACATTACTACGTGATCCAAACCGGAAAAAACCCAGGATCTGGCCAACAAGAATGCAAAAAATGCGAAAGTATGAGGCAGACGATGGCAAATACCAGACCTAACCCAGACATAACCGCCGTTATCCTCTAAAATATAAATCGCAACCAGGTTTAATTGACTGTTTCGGTGCGGTACCACATTACTATGTGATCCAAACCAGAAAAAACCCAGGATCTGGCCAACAAGAATGTATAAAATGCGAAAGTATGAGGCAGATGATGGCAAATACCAGACCTAACCCAGACGTAACCGGCGTTATCCTCTAAATTATTAATCGCAACCACGTTTAATTGACTGTCTCGGTGTGGTACCACATTACTATGTAATCCAAACCAGAAAAAACCCAGGATCTAGACAACAAGTATGCGAAGAATGCGAAAGTATGAGTCAGATGATGGCAAATACCAGACCTAACCCCGACATAACCGGTGTTTCCCCCTAAAATATTGATCGAAACCAGCTTTAATAGACTGTTCCAGTGTGGTACCACATTACTACGTGATACAAATCAGAAAAAGCTCAGGATCTGGCCAACAAGTATGCGAAAAATGCGAAAGCAAGAGGAAGATGATTGCATTTACCAGACCTAACTCAGACACAACCGGTGTTTCCCCCTAAAATATTGATCGAAACCAGCATTAATTGACTGTTTCGGTTTGGTAGCACATTACTACGTGATCCAAATCAGCAAGAGCCCAGGATCTGGCCATTCAAATATGCGAAAGTTGCGAAAGTATGAGCCAGATGATCGCAAATACCAGAACTAACCCCGACATAACCACCGTTATCCTCTAAAATATAAATCGCAACCAGGTTTAAATGACTGTTTCGGTGCGGTAGCACATTACTATGTGATCCAAACCGGAAAAAACCAAGGATCTAGACAACAAGTATGCGAAGAATGCGATAGTATGAGTCAGATGATGGCAAATGCCAGACCTAACCCAGTCATAACCGGCGCTTCCCCCTAAAATATTGATCGAAACCAGCTTTAATTGACTGTTTCGGTTTAGTACCACATTACTACGTGATCCAAATCAGCAAGAGCCCAGGGTCTGGCCAACAAGTACGCGAAAAATGCGAAAGTATGAACTAGATGATTGCAAATACCAGACCTAACCCAGGCATAACCGGCGTTATCCTCTAAAGTATTAATCGCAACCAGGTTTAATCGACTGTTTCGGTGTGGTACCACATTACTCTGTAATCCAAACCAGTAAAGACCCAGGATCTAGAAAACAAGTATGCGAAGAATGCGAAAGTATGAGACAGATTAGTGCTAATACCAGACCTCACCCAGACATAACCGCCGTTATCCTCTAAAATATAAACCGCAACCAGGTTTAAATGACTGCTTCGGTGCGGTACCACATTACCATGTGATCCAAACCAGAAATAACCCATGATCTGGCCAACAAGAATGCATAAAATGCAAAAGTATGAGGCAGATGATGGCAAATACCAGACCTAACCCAGACATAACCGCCGTTATCCTCTAAAATATTAAACGATACCAGGTTTAATTGACTGTTTCGGTGTGGTACCACATTACTACGTAATCCAAACCGGAAAATACCCAGGATCTGGCGAAGAAGTATGCGAAAAATGCGAAAGTATGAGCCAGATGATTCCAAATACTGGAGCTAACCCAGACATAACCGGCGTTGTTCTCTAAAATAAAAACCGCAACCAGGTTTAATTGACTGTTTCGGTGCGGTACCACATTACTATGTGATCCAAACCAGAAAAAACCCAGGATCTGGCCAACAGGAATGCATAAAATGCGAAAGTATGAGGCAGATGATGGCAAATACCAGACCTAACTCAGACATAACCGGCGTTATCCTCTAAAATATTAATCGGAACCAGGTTTAATTGACTGTCTCGGTGTGGTACCACATTACTACGTGATACAAATCAGAAAAGACCCAGGATCTAGAAAACAAGTATGCGAAGAATGCGAAAGTATGAGACAGATTAGTGCTAATACCAGACCTCACCCAGACATAACCGCCGTTATCCTCTAAAATATAAACCGCAACCAGGTTTAAATGACTGTTTCGGTGTGGTACCACATTACTGCGTAATCCTAACCGGAAAATACCCAGGTTCTGGCCAAGAAGTATGCGAAAAATGCGAAAGTATGAGCCAGATGATTGCAAATACTGGAACTAACCCAGACATAACCGGCGTTGTTATCTAAAATATTAATCGGAACCAGGTGTAATTGAATGTTTCAGTGTGGAACCACATTACTACGTGATCCAAACCGGAAAAAACCCAGGATCTGGCCAACAAGAATGCAAAAAATGCGAAAGTATGAGGCAGATGATGGCAAATACCAGACCTAACCCAGACATAACTGGCGTTATCCACTAATATATTAATCGGAACCAGGTTTACTGGACAGTTTTGAGTGTAGTATCACATTACTACGTGATCCAAATCAGAAAAATCCCAGGATCTTGCCAACAAGTATGCGAAAGATGCGAAAGTCTGAGCTAGATGATGGCAAATACCAGACCTAACCCAGACATAACCGCCGTTATCGTCTAAAATATTAATCGCAACCAGGTTTAATTGACAATTTCGGTGTGGTAACACATTACTACGTAATCCATACCGGAAAATACCCAGGATCTGGCCAAGAAGTATGCGAAAAATGCGAAAGCACGAGCCAGATGAGGGCAAATACCAGACCTAACCCAGAAATAACCTGCGTTATCCTCTAAAATATTAATCGAAACAAGGTTTAATTGAATGCTTCAGTGTGGTACCATATTACGACGGGATCCAAACCACAAAAAACCCGAGTTCTGGCCAAAAAGTATGCGGAAATTGCGAAAGTACGAGCCAGATGATTGCAAATCCCAGAACAAACCGAGACGTAACCGGCGTTATCCACTAAAATATTAATCGCAACCAGGTTTGATTGACTGTTTCGGTGCGGTACCGCATTACTACGTGGTCCAAGCCAGAAAAAGGCCAGTATCTGAAAAACAAGCATGCGAAAAATGCGAAAGTACGAGCCAGATGATTGCTAATACCAGAACTAACCCAAACGTAACCAGCGCTAACCTCCAAACTATTAATCGGAACCAGCTTTTATTGACTGTTTCAGTGTGGTACCACATTACTACGTGGTCCAAGCCGGAAAAAGGCCAGGATTTGGCCAACAAGTATGCGAAAACGCGAAATTATGAGACAGATGAGGGCAAATGCCAGATCTAACCCAGACATAACCGGCGTTATCCTGTAAAATATTAATCGCAACCAGGTTTAGCTGACTGTTTCGGTATGGTACCGCGTTACTACGTGATCCAAACCAGAAAAAGGCCAGGGTCTGGCCAACAAGTATGCGAAAAACGCGAAAGTACGAGCCAGATGAGGGCAAATACCAGACCTTACCCAGACATAACCGGCGTTATCCTCTATAATATTAATCGCAACCAGGTTTAATTGACTGTTTCGGTGTGGAACCGCGTTACTACGTGATCCAAACCAGAAAAAACCCAGGATCTGGCCAACAAGTATGCGAAAAATGCGAAAGTATGAGCCAGATGATTGCAAATACCAGAACTAACCCAGACATAACCAGCGTTACCCTCTAAAATACTAATCGGAACCAGCTTTTATTGACAGTGTGGTACCACATTACTTCGTGATCCAAACCAGAAAAAGCCCAGGATCTGGCCAACAAGTATGCGAAAAGTGCGAAAGTACGAGCCAGATGAGGGCAAATCCCAGACATAACCGAGACATAACCGGCGTTATCCTCTAAAATATTAATCGCAACCAGGTTTAGCTGACTGTTTCGGTATGGTACCACATTACTACGTGGTCCAAGCCGGAAAAAGTCCAGGATCTGGCCAACAAGTATGCGAAAAATGCGTAAGTACGTGCCAGATGAGGGCAAATACCAGACCTAACCCAGACATAACCAACGTTATCCTCTAAAATATTATTCGCAACCGGGTTTAATTGACTGTTCCGGCGTGGTACCGCGTTACCACGTGATCCAAATCAGAAAAAGGCCAGGATCTGGCCAAGAAGTATGCGAAAAATGCGAAAGTACGTGCCAGATGTGGGCAAATGCCAGTCCTAACCTAGACATAACCGGCGTTATCCTCTGAAATATTAATCGCAACCAGGTTTAGCTGACTGTTTCGGTATGGTACCACATTACTACGTGGTCCAAGCCGGAAAAAGGCCAGGATCTGGCCAACAAGTAAGCGAAAAATGCGTAAGTACGTGCCAGATGAGGGCAAATACCAGACCTAACCCAGGCATAGCCTGCGTTATCCTCTAAAATATTAATCGAAACAAGGTTTAATTGACTGCTTCAGTGTGGTACCATATTACGACGGGAACCAAACCACAAAAAACCCGAGTTCTGGCCAAAAAGTATGCGAAAATTACGAAAGTACGAGCCAGATGATTGCAAATCCCAGAACAAACCGAGACGTAACCGGCGTTATTCTCTAAAATATTAATCGCAACCAGGTTTGATTGACTGTTTCAGTGCGGTACCGCATTACTACGTGGTCCAAACCAGAAAAAGGCCAGGATCTGCAAAACAAGTATGCGAAAAATGCGAAAGTACGAGCCAGATGATTGCTAATACCAGAACTAACCCAAACGTAACCAGCGCTAACCTCCAAACTATTAATCGGAACCAGCTTTTATTGACTGTTTCAGTGTGGTACCACATTACTACGTGGTCCAAGCCGGAAAAAGGCCAGTATCTGAAAAACAAGCATGCGAAAAATGCGAAAGTACGAGCCAGATGATTGCTAATACCAGAACTAACCCAGACATAACCAGCGTTATCCTCTAAAATACTAATCGGAACCAGCTTTTATTGACAGTGTGGTACCACATTACTACGTGATCCAAACCAGAAAAAGCCCAGGATCTGGCCAACAAGTATGCGAAAAGTGCGAAAGTACGTGCCAGATGAGGGCAAATCCCAGACCTAACCCAGACATAACCGCCGTTATCGTCTAAAATATTAATCGCAACCAGGTTTAATTGACAATTTCGGTGTGGTAACACATTACTACGTAATCCATACCGGAAAATACCCAGGATCTGGCCAAGAAGTATGCGAAAAATGCGAAAGCACGAGCCAGATGAGGGCAAATACCAGACCTAACCCAGAAATAACCTGCGTTATCCTCTAAAATATTAATCGAAACAAGGTTTAATTGAATGCTTCAGTGTGGTACCATATTACGACGGGATCCAAACCACAAAAAACCCGAGTTCTGGCCAAAAAGTATGCGGAAATTGCGAAAGTACGAGCCAGATGATTGCAAATCCCAGAACAAACCGAGACGTAACCGGCGTTATCCACTAAAATATTAATCGCAACCAGGTTTGATTGACTGTTTCGGTGCGGTACCGCATTACTACGTGGTCCAAGCCAGAAAAAGGCCAGTATCTGAAAAACAAGCATGCGAAAAATGCGAAAGTACGAGCCAGATGATTGCTAATACCAGAACTAACCCAAACGTAACCAGCGCTAACCTCCAAACTATTAATCGGAACCAGCTTTTATTGACTGTTTCAGTGTGGTACCACATTACTACGTGGTCCAAGCCGGAAAAAGGCCAGGATTAGGCCAACAAGTATGCGAAAACGCGAAATTATGAGACAGATGAGGGCAAATGCCAGATCTAACCCAGACATAACCGGCGTTATCCTGTAAAATATTAATCGCAACCAGGTTTAGCTGACTGTTTCGGTATGGTACCGCGTTACTACGTGATCCAAACCAGAAAAAGGCCAGGGTCTGGCCAACAAGTATGCGAAAAATGCGTAAGTACGTGCCAGATGAGGGCAAATACCAGACCTTACCCAGACATAACCGGCGTTATCCTCTATAATATTAATCGCAACCAGGTTTAATTGACTGTTTCGGTGTGGAACCGCGTTACTACGTGATCCAAACCAGAAAAAACCCAGGATCTGGCCAACAAGTATGCGAAAAATGCGAAAGTATGAGCCAGATGATTGCAAATACCAGAACTAACCCAGACATAACCAGCGTTACCCTCTAAAATACTAATCGGAACCAGCTTTTATTGACAGTGTGGTACCACATTACTTCGTGATCCAAACCAGAAAAAGCCCAGGATCTGGCCAACAAGTATGCGAAAAGTGCGAAAGTACGAGCCAGATGAGGGCAAATCCCAGACATAACCGAGACATAACCGGCGTTATCCTCTAAAATATTAATCGCAACCAGGTTTAGCTGACTGTTTCGGTATGGTACCACATTACTACGTGGTCCAAGCCGGAAAAAGTCCAGGATCTGGCCAACAAGTATGCGAAAAATGCGTAAGTACGTGCCAGATGAGGGCAAATACCAGACCTAACCCAGACATAACCAACGTTATCCTCTAAAATATTATTCGCAACCGGGTTTAATTGACTGTTCCGGCGTGGTACCGCGTTACCACGTGATCCAAATCAGAAAAAGGCCAGGATCTGGCCAAGAAGTATGCGAAAAATGCGAAAGTACGTGCCAGATGAGGGCAAATACCAGACCTAACCTAGACATAACCGGCGTTATCCTCTGAAATATTAATCGCAACCAGGTTTAGCTGACTGTTTCGGTATGGTACCACATTACTACGTGGTCCAAGCCGGAAAAAGGCCAGGATCTGGCCAACAAGTAAGCGAAAAATGCGTAAGTACGTGCCAGATGAGGGCAAATACCAGACCTAACCCAGGCATAGCCTGCGTTATCCTCTAAAATATTAATCGAAACAAGGTTTAATTGACTGCTTCAGTGTGGTACCATATTACGACGGGAACCAAACCACAAAAAACCCGAGTTCTGGCCAAAAAGTATACGAAAATTACGAAAGTACGAGCCAGATGATTGCAAATCCCAGAACAAACCGAGACGTAACCGGCGTTATTCTCTAAAATATTAATCGGAACCAGCTTTTATTGACTGTTTCAGTGTGGTACCACGTTACTACGTGGTCCAAGCCGGAAAAAGGCCAGGATCTGGCCAACAAGTATGCAAAAAGTGCGAAGGTACGAGCCAGATGAGGGCATATCCCAGACCTAACCGAGACATAACCGGCGTTAACCTCTAAAATATTAATCGCAACCAGGATTAATTGACTGCTTCGGTGTGGTACCGCGTTAGTACGTGATCCAAACCAGAAAAAGGCCAGGGTCTGGCCAACAAGTATGCGAAAAATGCGAAAGTATGAGCCAGATGATTGCAAATACCAGAACTAACCCAGACATAACCAGCGTTATCCTCTAAAATACTAATCGGAACCAGCTTTTATTGACAGTGTGGTACCACATTACTACGTGATCCAAACCAGAAAAAGCCCAGGATCTGGCCAACAAGTATGCGAAAAGTGCGAAATTACGTGCCAGATGAGGGCAAATCCCAGACCTAACAGAGACATAACCGGCGTTATCCTCTAAAATACTAATCGCATCCAGCTTTAATTGACTGTTTCGGTGTGGTACCGCATTACTACGTGATCCAAACCAGAAAAGGGCCAGGATCTGGCCAACAAGTATGCGAAAAATGCGAAAGCACGAGCCAGATGAGGGCAAATACCAGACCTATCCGAGACATAACCTGCGCTATCCTCTAAAATATTAATCGCAACCAGGATTAATTGACTGCTTCGGTGTGGTACCGCGTTACTACGTGATGCAAACCAGAAAAAACCCAGGATCTGCCCAACAAGTATGCGAAAAACGCGAAAGTGTGAGCCAGATAATTGCAAATACCAGAACTAACCCAGACATAACCAGCGTTATCCTCTAAAATACTAATCGGAACCAGCTTTTATTGACTGTTACAGTGTGGTACCACATTACTACGTGATCCAAACCAGAAAAAGCCCAGGATCTGGCCAACTATTATGCGAGAAATGCGAAAGTACGAGCCTGATGAGGGCAAATCCCAGACCTAACCGAGACATAACCGGCGTTATCCTCTAAAATAACAATCGCATCCAGCTTTGATTGATTGTTTCGGTGTGGTACCGCATTACTACGTGCTCCAAACCAGAAAAAGGCAACGATCCGGCCAACAAGTATGCGAAAAACGCGAAAGTATGTGCCAGATAATTGCAAGTACAAGAACTAACCCAAACGTAACCAGCGTTATCCTCCAAACTAATAATCGGAGCTTCTATTGACTGTTTCAGTGTGGTACCACATTACTACGTGATCCAAACCAGAAAAAACCCAGATGATTGCAAATACCAGAACTATCCCAGACATAACCGGCGTTATCCTCTATAATATTAGTCGCAACCAGGATTAATTGACTGTTTCGGTGTGGTACCGCGTTACTACGTGATCCAAACCAGAAAAAGCCCCGGATCTGGCCAACTAGTATGCGAGAAACGTGAAAGTACGAGCTAGATGAGGGCAAATACCAGACCTAACCCAGACATAACCTGCGTTATCCTCTAAAATATTCATCGCAACCGGGATTAATTTACTGTTTCGGTGTGGTACCGCGTTACTACGTGGTCCAAACCAGAAAAAGGCCAGGATCTAGCCAACAAGTATGCGAGAAACGCGAAAGTATGAGCCAGATGATTGCAAATACCAGAACTAACCCAGACATAACCAGCGTTATCCTCTAAAATACTAATTGGCACCTGCTTTTATTGACAGTGTGGTACCACATTACTACGTGATCCAAGCCAGAAAAATCCCAGGATCTGCCCAACAAGAATGCGAAAAACGCGAAAGTATGAGCCAGATGATTTCAAATACCAGACCTAACCAAGACGTAACCGGCGTTATCCTCTAAAATATTAATCGCAACCAGGTATGATTGACTGCTTCGGTGTGGTACCGCATTACTACGTGGTCCAAGCCAGAAAAAACCCGAGATCTGACCAACAAGTAAGTGAAAAATGCGAAAGTACGAGCCCGATGAGGTCAAATACCAGACCTAACCCAGTCATAACCGGCGTTATCCTCTAAAATACTAATCGGAACCTGCCTTTATTGACTGTTTCAGTGTGGTACCGCATTACTGCGTTGCCAAAGCCAGAAAAAGGCCAGGATCTGGCCAACAAGTATGCGAAAAATGCGAACGTATGTGCCTGATGATTGCAAATACCAGAACTAACCCAAACATAACCAGCGTTGTCCTCCAAAATATTAATCGCAAACAGGGTTAATTGACTGTTTCGGGGTGGAACCACATTACGACGGGATCCAAACCACAAAAAACCCGAGATGTGGCCAACAAGTAAGTGAAAAATGCGAAAGTACGAGCCAGATGAGGGCAAATACCAGAACAAATCTAGACACAACCTACGTTATCCTCTAAAATACTATTCGGAACCAGCTTCTATTGACTGTTCCAGTGTGGTACCACATTAGTACGTGATCCAAACTAGAATAAGCCTAGGATCTTGCCAACAAGTATGCGAAAAATTGCGAAAGTACAAGCCAGATGATTGCGAATACCAGAACTAACCCAAACGAAACCAGCGTTATCCTCTAAAATATTAATCGCAACCAGGTTTAGTTGACTGTTTCGGTGTGGTACCACATTACTACGTTATCCAAACCAGAAAATGCCCAGGATCTGCCCAACAAGTATGCGAGAAATACGAAAGTATGAGACAGTTGACGGCAAATACTAGAACTAACCAAGACTTAAACGGCGTTATCCTGTAAAATATTAATCGCAACCAGGTTTAATTGACTGCTTCGGTGTGGAACCACATTACGACGGTATCCAAACCACAAAAAACCCAGGATCTGCCCGGCAAGTAAGCGAAAAATGCGAAAGTACGAGCCAGATGAGGGCAAATACTAGAGCTAACCAAGACTTAACCGGCGTTATCCTCTAAAATATTAATCGCAAACAGGTTTAGTTGACTGTTGCGGTGTGGTACCGCATTAGTACGCGATCCAAACCAGAAAAAGCCCTGGATCTGGCCAACAAGTATGCGAAAAATGCGAAAGTATGAGACAGATGACGGCAAATACTAGAACTAACCAAGACTTAACCGGCGTTATACTGTAAAATATTAATCGCAACCAGGTTTAATTGACTGTTTCGGTGTGGAACCACATTACGACGGTATCCAATCCACAAATAAACCAGGATCTGCCCGGCAAGTAAGCGAAAAATGCGAAAGTATGAGCCGGATGGTTGGAAATACCAGAACTAACCCAGACATAACCGGCGTTATCCTCAAAAATATTAATCGCAACCAGGTTTAATTGACTGTTTCAGTGTGGTACCACATTAATACGTGATCCAAACCAGAAAAAGGCCACGATCTGGCCAACAAGTATGCGAAAAATGCGAAAGTATGAGACCGATGAAGGCAAATGCCAGAACTAACCCAGACATAACCAGCGTTATCCTCTAAAATACTAATCGGAACCAGCTTTTATTGACAGTGTGGTACCACATTACTACGTGATCCAAGCCAGAAAAAGCCCGCGATCTGGCCACCAAGTATGCGAACAATGCGAAAGTACGAGCCAGATGAGGGCATATCCCAGACCTAACCGAGGCATAACCGGCGTTATCCTGTAAAATCTTAATCGCAACCAGGTTTAGTTGACTGTTCCGGTGTGGTACCACATTACTACGTTATCCAAACCAGAGAAAACCCAGGATCTGCCCTACAAGTATGCGAGAAATACGGTGTGGTACCGTATTACTACGTGATCGAAACCAGAAAAAAGCCAGGATCTGGCCAACAAGTATTCGAAAAATGCGAGAGTACGAGCCAGATGAGGGCAAATACCAGACCTAACCAAGACGTAACCGGCGTTATCCTCTAAAATAATAATCGCAACCAAGTTTGACTTACTGTTACGGTGTGGTACCGCATTACTACGTGGTCCAAGCCAGAAAAAGGCCAGGATCTGCCCAACAAGTGTGCGAAAAATGCGTAAGTATGTGCCAGATGAGGGCAAATACCAGACCTAACCCACACATAACCTGCGTTATCCTCTAAAATATTAATCGGAACCAGGTTTAATAGACTGTTTCAGTGTGGTACCACATTTCGACGGGATCCAAACCACAAAAAACCCGAAATCTGGCCAACAAGTATGCGAACGAAGCGAAAGTATGAGCCAGATGGTTGGAAATATCAGAACTAACCCAGACATAACCGGCGTTATCCTCTAAAATATTAATCGGAACCAGGTTTAATTGACTGTTTCAGTGTGGTACCACATTACTACGTGGTCCAAGCCAGAAAAAGGCCAGGATCTGGCCAGCAAGTATGCGAAAAATGCGAAAGTACGAGCAAGATGAGGGCAAATCCCAGACCTAACCCAGACATAACCTGCGTTATCCTCTAAAATATTAATCGCAACCAGGTTTAATTGACTGTTTCGGTGTGGTACCGCATTACTACGTGATCCAAGCCAGAAAAAGGCCAGGATCTGCTCAACAAGTATGCGAAAAATGCGAAAGTACGAGCCAGATGAGGACAAATCCCAGACCTAACAGAGACATAACCGGCGTTATCCTATAAAATGTTAATCGAAACCAGGTTTAATTGACTGTTCCGGTGTGGAACATCATTATTGCGGGATCCAAACCAGAAAAAACCCAGCATCTGTCCAACAAGTATGCGAACGAAGCGAAAGTATGAGCCAGATGGTTGGAAATATCAGAACTAACCCAGACATAACCGGCGTTATCCTCAAAAATATTAACCGCAACCAGGTTTAATTGACTGTTTCAGTATGGTACCGCATTACTACGTGATCCAAACCAGAAAAGGGCCAGGATCTGGCCAATAAGTATGCGAAAAATGCGAAAGGATGAGATACCAGACCTAACCTAGACGTAACCGGCGTTATCCTCTAAAATATTAATCTCAATCAGGATTAATTGACTGTTTCGGTGTGGTACCACATTACGACGGTATCCAAACCACAAAAAAACCAGGATCTGCCCGGCAAGTAAGCGAAAAATGCGAAAGTACGAGCCAGATGATTGCAAATACCAGAACTAACCCAGACATAACCAGCGTTATCCTCTAAAATACTAATCGGATCCAGGTTTAATTGACTGTTTCAGTGTGGTACCACATTACTACGTTGTCAAAGCCAGGAAAAGGCCAGGATCTGGCCAACAAGTATGCGAAAAATGCGAAAGTACAAGCCAGATGAGGGCAAATACCAGACCTAACCTAGACATAACCGGCGTTATCCTCTAAAATATTAATCACAACCAGGTTCAGTTGACTGTTTCGGTGTGGTACCACATTACTACGTGATCCAAACCAGAAAAAGCCCAGGATCTGGCCAACAAGTATGCGAAAAGTGCGAAAGTACGTGCCAGATGAGGGCAAATCCCAGACCTAACAGAGACATAACCGCCGTTATCCTCTAAAATATTAATCGCAACCGGGATTAATTTTCTGTTTCGGTGTGGTACCGCGTTACTACGTGGTCCAAGCCAGAAAAAGGCCAGGTTCTAGCCAACAAGTATGCGAAAAACGCGAAAGTACGAGCCAGATGAGGGCAAATACCAGACCTAACCGAGACATAACCTGCGCTATCCTCTAAAATATTAATCGCAACCAGGATTAATTGACTGCTTCGGTGTGGTACCGCGTTACTACGTGATGCAAACCAGAAAAAACCCAGGATCTGCCCAACAAGTATGCGAAAAACGCGAAAGTGTGGGCCAGATAATTGCAAATACCAGAACTAACCCAGACATAACCAGCGTTATCCTCTAAAATACTAATCGGAACCAGCTTTTATTGACTGTTACAGTGTGGTACCACATTACTACGTGATCCAAACCAGAAAAAGCCCAGGATCTGGCCAACTATTATGCGAGAAATGCGAAAGTACGAGCCTGATGAGGGCAAATCCCAGACCTAACCGAGACATAACCGGCGTTATCCTCTAAAATAACAATCGCATCCAGCTTTGATTGATTGTTTCGGTGTGGTACCGCATTACTACGTGCTCCAAACCAGAAAAAGGCACCGATCCGGCCAACAAGTATGCGAAAAACGCGAAAGTATGTGCCAGATAATTGCAAGTACAAGAACTAACCCAAACGTAACCAGCGTTATCCTCCAAACTAATAATCGGAGCTTCTATTGACTGTTTCAGTGTGGTACCACATTACTACGTGATCCAAACCAGAAAAAACCCAGATGATTGCAAATACCAGAACTAACCCAGACATAACCGGCGTTATCCTCTATAATATTAATCGCAACCAGGATTAATTGACTGTTTCGGTGTGGTACCGCGTTACTACGTGATCCAAACCAGAAAAAGCCCCGGATCTGGCCAACTAGTATGCGAGAAACGTGAAAGTACGAGCTAGATGAGGGCAAATACCAGACCTAACCCAGACATAACCTGCGTTATCCTCTAAAATATTCATCGCAACCGGGATTAATTTACTGTTTCGGTGTGGTACCGCGTTACTACGTGGTCCAAGCCAGAAAAAGGCCAGGATCTAGCCAACAAGTATGCGAGAAACGCGAAAGTATGAGCCAGATGATTGCAAATACCAGAACTAACCCAGACATAACCAGCGTTATCCTCTAAAATACTAATTGGAACCTGCTTTTATTGACAGTGTGGTACCACATTACTACGTGATCCAAGCCAGAAAAATCCCAGGATCTGCCCAACAAGAATGCGAAAAACGCGAAAGTATGAGCCAGATGATTGCAAATACCAGACCTAACCAAGACGTAACCGGCGTTATCCTCTAAAATATTAATCACAACCAGGTTTAGTTGACTGTTTCGGTGTGGTACCACATTACTACGTGATCCAAACCAGAAAAAGCCCAGGATCTGGCCAACAAGTATGCGAAAAGTGCGAAAGTACGTGCCAGATGAGGGCAAATCCCAGACCTAACAGAGACATAACCGCCGTTATCCTCTAAAATATTAATCGCAACCGGGATTAATTTTCTGTTTCGGTGTGGTACCGCGTTACTACGTGGTCCAAGCCAGAAAAAGGCCAGGTTCTAGCCAACAAGTATGCGAAAAACGCGAAAGTACGAGCCAGATGAGGGCAAATACCAGACCTAACCGAGACATAACCTGCGCTATCCTCTAAAATATTAATCGCAACCAGGATTAATTGACTGCTTCGGTGTGGTACCGCGTTACTACGTGATGCAAACCAGAAAAAACCCAGGATCTGCCCAACAAGTATGCGAAAAACGCGAAAGTGTGAGCCAGATAATTGCAAATACCAGAACTAACCCAGACATAACCAGCGTTATCCTCTAAAATACTAATCGGAACCAGCTTTTATTGACTGTTACAGTGTGGTACCACATTACTACGTGATCCAAACCAGAAAAAGCCCAGGATCTGGCCAACTATTATGCGAGAAATGCGAAAGTACGAGCCTGATGAGGGCAAATCCCAGACCTAACCGAGACATAACCGGCGTTATCCTCTAAAATAACAATCGCATCCAGCTTTGATTGATTGTTTCGGTGTGGTACCGCATTACTACGTGCTCCAAACCAGAAAAAGGCACCGATCCGGCCAACAAGTATGCGAAAAACGCGAAAGTATGTGCCAGATAATTGCAAGTACAAGAACTAACCCAAACGTAACCAGCGTTATCCTCCAAACTAATAATCGGAGCTTCTATTGACTGTTTCAGTGTGGTACCACATTACTACGTGATCCAAACCAGAAAAAACCCAGATGATTGCAAATACCAGAACTAACCCAGACATAACCGGCGTTATCCTCTATAATATTAATCGCAACCAGGATTAATTGACTGTTTCGGTGTGGTACCGCGTTACTACGTGATCCAAACCAGAAAAAGCCCCGGATCTGGCCAACTAGTATGCGAGAAACGTGAAAGTACGAGCTAGATGAGGGCAAATACCAGACCTAACCCAGACATAACCTGCGTTATCCTCTAAAATATTCATCGCAACCGGGAGTAATTTACTGTTTCGGTGTGGTACCGCGTTACTACGTGGTCCAAGCCAGAAAAAGGCCAGGATCTAGCCAACAAGTATGCGAGAAACGCGAAAGTATGAGCCAGATGATTGCAAATACCAGAACTAACCCAGACATAACCAGCGTTATCCTCTAAAATACTAATTGGAACCTGCTTTTATTGACAGTGTGGTACCACATTACTACGTGATCCAAGCCAGAAAAATCCCAGGATCTGCCCAACAAGAATGCGAAAAACGCGAAAGTATGAGCCAGATGATTGCAAATACCAGACCTAACCAAGACGTAACCGGCGTTATCCTCTAAAATATTAATCGCAACCAGGTATGATTGACTGTTTCTGTGTGGTACCGCATTACTACGTGGTCCAAGCCAGAAAAAGGCCAGGATCTGCCCAACAAGTATGCGAAAAATGCGAAAGTATGTGCCCGATGATTGCAAATACCAGAACTAACCCAAACATAACCAGCGTTATCCTCCAAAATATTAATCGCAACCAGGTTTAATTGACAGTTTCGGTGTGGAACCACATTACGACGGGATCCAAACCACAAAAAACCCGAGGTCTGACCAACAAGTAAGTGAAAAATGCGAAAGTACGAGCCAGATAAGTTCAAATACCAGACCTAACCCAGTCATAACCGGCGTTATCCTCTAAAATACTAATCGGAACCTGCCTTTATTGACTGTTTCAGTGTGGTACCACATTACTGCGTTGCCAAAGCCAGAAAAAGGCCAGGATCTGGCCAACAAGTATGCGAAAAATGCGAAAGTACGAGCCAGATGAGGGCAAATACCAGACCTAACCAAGACGTAACCGGCGTTATCCTCTAAAATATTAATCGCAACCAGGCATGATTGACTGTTTCGGTGTGGTACCGCATTACTACGTGGTCCAAGCCAGAAAAAGGCCAGGATCTGCCCAACAAGTATGCGAGAAATGCGAACGTATGTGCCTGATGATTGCAAATACCAGAACTAACCCAAACATAACCAGCGTTGTCCTCCAAAATATTAATCGCAACCAGGGTTAATTGACTGTTTCGGGGTGGAACCACATTACGACGGGATCCAAACCACAAAAAACCCGAGATGTGGCCAACAAGTAAGTGAAAAATGCGAAAGTACGAGCCAGATGAGGGCAAATACCAGAACAAATCTAGACACAACCTACGTTATCCTCTAAAATACTATTCGGAACCAGCTTCTATTGACTGTTCCAGTGTGGTACCACATTAGTACGTGATCCAAACTCGAATAAGCCTAGGATCTTGCCAACAAGTATGCGAAAAATTGCGAAAGTACAAGCCAGATGATTGCTAATACCAGAGCTAACCCAAACGAAACCAGCGTTATCCTCTAAAATATTAATCGCAACCAGGTTTAGTTGACTGTTTCGGTGTGGTACCACATTACTACGTTATCCAAACCAGAAAAAGCCCAGTATCTGCCCAACAAGTATGCGAGAAATACGAAAGTATGAGACAGTTGACGGCAAATACTAGAACTAACCAGGACTTAAACGGCGTTATCCTGTAAAATATTAATCGCAACCAGGTTTAATTGACTGCTTCGGTGTGGAACCACATTACGACGGTATCCAAACCACAAAAAACCCAGGATCTGCCCGGCAAGTAAGCGAAAAATGCGAAAGTACGAGCCAGATGAGGGCAAATACTAGAGCTAACCAAGACTTAACCGGCGTTATCCTCTAAAATATTAATCGCAACCAGGTTTAGTTGACTGTTGCGGTGTGGTACCGCATTAGTACGCGATCCAAACCAGAAAAAGCCCTGGATCTGGCCAACAAGTATGCGAAAAATGCGAAAGTATGAGACAGATGACGGCAAATACTAGAACTAACCAAGTCTTAACCGGCGTTATCCTGTAAAGTATTAATCGCAACCAGGTTTAATTGACTGTTTCGGTGTGGAACCACATTACGACGGTATCCAATCCACAAAAAAACCAGGATCAGCCCGGCAAGTAAGCGCAAAATGCGAAAGTATGAGCCGGATGGTTGGAAATACCAGAACTAACCCAGACATAACCGGCGCTATCCTCAAAAATATTAATCGCAACCAGGTTTAATTGACTGTTTCAGTGTGGTACCACATTAATACGTGATCCAAACCAGAAAAAGGCCACGATCTGGCCAACAAGTATGCGAAAAATGCGAAAGTATGAGACCGATGAAGGCAAATGCCAGAACTAACCCAGACATAACCAGCGTTATCCTCTAAAATACTAATCGGAACCAGCTTTTATTGACAGTGTGGTACCACATTACTACGTGATCCAAGCCAGAAAAAGCCCGCGATCTGGCCACCAAGTATGCGAACAATGCGAAAGTACGAGCCAGATGAGGGCATATCCCAGACCTAACCGAGACATAACTGGCGTTATCCTCTAAAATATTAATCGCAACCAGGTTTAGTTGACTGTTCCGGTGTGGTACCACATTACTACGTTATCCAAACCAGAGAAAACCCAGGATCTGCCCTACAAGTATGCGAGAAATACGGTGTGGTACCGTATTACTAGGTGATCCAAACCAGAAAAAAGCCAGGATCTGGCCAACAAGTATTCGAAAAATGCGAGAGTACGAGCCAGATGAGGGCAAATACCAGACCTAACCAAGACGTAACCGGCGTTATCCTCTAAAATAATAATCGCAACCAAGTTTGACTTACTGTTTCGGTGTGGTACCGCATTACTACGTGGTCCAAGCCAGAAAAAGGCCAGGATCTGCCCAACAAGTGTGCGAAAAATGCGTAAGTATGTGCCAGATGAGGGCAAATACCAGACCTAACCCAGACATAACCTGCGTTATCCTCTAAAATATTAATCGGAACCAGGTTTAATAGACTGTTTCAGTGTGGTACCACATTTCGACGGGATCCAAACCACAAAAAACCCGAAATCTGGCCAACAAGTATGCGAACGAAGCGAAAGTATGAGCCAGATGGTTGGAAATATCAGAACTAACCCAGACATAACCGGCGTTATCCTCTAAAATATTAATCGGAACCAGGTTTAATTGACTGTTTCAGTGTGGTACCACATTACTACGTGGTCCAAGCCAGAAAAAGGCCAGGATCTGGCCAGCAAGTATGCGAAAAATGCGAAAGTACGAGCAAGATGAGGGCAAATCCCAGACCTAACCCAGACATAACCTGCGTTATCCTCTAAAATATTAATCGCAACCAGGTTTAATTGACTGTTTCGGTGTGGTACCGCATTACTACGTGATCCAAGCCAGAAAAAGGCCAGGATCTGCCCAACAAGTATGCGAAAAATGCGAAAGTACGAGCCAGATGAGGACAAATCCCAGACCTAACAGAGACATAACCGGCGTTATCCTATAAAATGTTAATCGAAACCAGGTTTAATTGACTGTTCCGGTGTGGAACATCATTATTGCGGGATCCAAACCAGAAAAAACCCAGCATCTGTCCAACAAGTATGCGAACGAAGCGAAAGTATGAGCCAGATGGTTGGAAATATCAGAACTAACCCAGACATAACCGGCGTTATCCTCAAAAATATTAACCGCAACCAGGTTTAATTGACTGTTTCAGTATGGTACCGCATTACTACGTGATCCAAACCAGAAAAGGGCCAGGATCTGGCCAATAAGTATGCGAAAAATGCGAAAGGATGAGATACCAGACCTAACCTAGACGTAACCGGCGTTATCCTCTAAAATATTAATCTCAATCAGGATTAATTGACTGTTTCGGTGTGGTACCACATTACGACGGTATCCAAACCACAAAAAAACCAGGATCTGCCCGGCAAGTAAGCGAAAAATGCGAAAGTACGAGCCAGATGATTGCAAATACCAGAACTAACCCAGACATAACCAGCGTTATCCTCTAAAATACTAATCGGATCCAGGTTTAATTGACTGTTTCAGTGTGGTACCACATTACTACGTTGTCAAAGCCAGGAAAAGGCCAGGACCTGGCCAACAAGTATGCGAAAAATGCGAAAGTACAAGCCAGATGAGGGCAAATACCAGACCTAACCTAGACATAACCGGCGTTATCCTCTAAAATATTAATCACAACCAGGTTTAGTTGACTGCTTCGGTGTGGTACCACATTACTACGTGATCCAAACCAGAAAAAGCCCAGGATCTGGCCAACAAGTATGCGAAAAGTGCGAAAGTACGTGCCAGATGAGGGCAAATCCCAGACCTAACAGAGACATAACCGCCGTTATCCTCTAAAATATTAATCGCAACCGGGATTAATTTTCTGTTTCGGTGTGGTACCGCGTTACTACGTGGTCCAAGCCAGAAAAAGGCCAGGTTCTAGCCATCAAGTATGCGAAAAACGCGAAAGTACGAGCCAGATGAGGGCAAATACCAGACCTAACCGAGACATAACCTGCGCTATCCTCTAAAATATTAATCGCAACCAGGATTAATTGACTGCTTCGGTGTGGTACCGCGTTACTACGTGATGCAAACCAGAAAAAACCCAGGATCTGCCCAACAAGTATGCGAAAAACGCGAAAGTGTGAGCCAGATAATTGCAAATACCAGAACTAACCCAGACATAACCAGCGTTATCCTCTAAAATACTAATCGGAACCAGCTTTTATTGACTGTTACAGTGTGGTACCACATTACTACGTGATCCAAACCAGAAAAAGCCCAGGATCTGGCCAACTATTATGCGAGAAATGCGAAAGTACGAGCCTGATGAGGGCAAATCCCAGACCTAACCGAGACATAACCGGCGTTATCCTCTAAAATAACAATCGCATCCAGCTTTGATTGATTGTTTCGGTGTGGTACCGCATTACTACGTGCTCCAAACCAGAAAAAGGCACCGATCCGGCCAACAAGTATGCGAAAAACGCGAAAGTATGTGCCAGATAATTGCAAGTACAAGAACTAACCCAAACGTAACCAGCGTTATCCTCCAAACTAATAATCGGAGCTTCTATTGACTGTTTCAGTGTGGTACCACATTACTACGTGATCCAAACCAGAAAAAACCCAGATGATTGCAAATACCAGAACTAACCCAGACATAACCGGCGTTATCCTCTATAATATTAATCGCAACCAGGATTAATTGACTGTTTCGGTGTGGTACCGCGTTACTACGTGATCCAAACCAGAAAAAGCCCCGGATCTGGCCAACTAGTATGCGAGAAACGTGAAAGTACGAGCTAGATGAGGGCAAATACCAGACCTAACCCAGACATAACCTGCGTTATCCTCTAAAATATTCATCGCAACCGGGATTAATTTACTGTTTCGGTGTGGTACCGCGTTACTACGTGGTCCAAGCCAGAAAAAGGCCAGGATCTAGCCAACAAGTATGCGAGAAACGCGAAAGTATGAGCCAGATGATTGCAAATACCAGAACTAACCCAGACATAACCAGCGTTATCCTCTAAAATACTAATTGGAACCTGCTTTTATTGACAGTGTGGTACCACATTACTACGTGATCCAAGCCAGAAAAATCCCAGGATCTGCCCAACAAGAATGCGAAAAACGCGAAAGTATGAGCCAGATGATTGCAAATACCAGACCTAACCAAGACGTAACCGGCGTTATCCTCTAAAATATTAATCGCAACCAGGTATGATTGACTGTTTCTGTGTGGTACCGCATTACTACGTGGTCCAAGCCAGAAAAAGGCCAGGATCTGCCCAACAAGTATGCGAAAAATGCGAAAGTATGTGCCCGATGATTGCAAATACCAGAACTAACCCAAACATAACCAGCGTTATCCTCCAAAATATTAATCGCAACCAGGTTTAATTGACAGTTTCGGTGTGGAACCACATTACGACGGGATCCAAACCACAAAAAACCCGAGGTCTGACCAACAAGTAAGTGAAAAATGCGAAAGTACGAGCCAGATAAGTTCAAATACCAGACCTAACCCAGTCATAACCGGCGTTATCCTCTAAAATACTAATCGGAACCTGCCTTTATTGACTGTTTCAGTGTGGTACCACATTACTGCGTTGCCAAAGCCAGAAAAAGGCCAGGATCTGGCCAACAAGTATGCGAAAAATGCGAAAGTACGAGCCAGATGAGGGCAAATACCAGACCTAACCAAGACGTAACCGGCGTTATCCTCTAAAATATTAATCGCAACCAGGCATGATTGACTGTTTCGGTGTGGAACCGCATTACTACGTGGTCCAAGCCAGAAAAAGGCCAGGATCTGCCCAACAAGTATGCGAGAAATGCGAACGTATGTGCCTGATGATTGCAAATACCAGAACTAACCCAAACATAACCAGCGTTGTCCTCCAAAATATTAATCGCAACCAGGGTTAATTGACTGTTTCGGGGTGGAACCACATTACGACGGGATCCAAACCACAAAAAACCCGAGATGTGGCCAACAAGTAAGTGAAAAATGCGAAAGTACGAGCCAGATGAGGGCAAATACCAGAACAAATCTAGACACAACCTACGTTATCCTCTAAAATACTATTCGGAACCAGCTTCTATTGACTGTTCCAGTGTGGTACCACATTAGTACGTGATCCAAACTCGAATAAGCCTAGGATCTTGCCAACAAGTATGCGAAAAATTGCGAAAGTACAAGCCAGATGATTGCTAATACCAGAACTAACCCAAACGAAACCAGCGTTATCCTCTAAAATATTAATCGCAACCAGGTTTAGTTGACTGTTTCGGTGTGGTACCACATTACTACGTTATCCAAACCAGAAAAAGGCCACGATCTGGCCAACAAGTATGCGAAAAATGCGAAAGTATGAGACCGATGAAGGCAAATGCCAGAACTAACCCAGACATAACCAGCGTTATCCTCTAAAATACTAATCGGAACCAGCTTTTATTGACAGTGTGGTACCACATTACTACGTGATCCAAGCCAGAAAAAGCCCGCGATCTGGCCACCAAGTATGCGAACAATGCGAAAGTACGAGCCAGATGAGGGCATATCCCAGACCTAACCGAGACATAACTGGCGTTATCCTCTAAAATATTAATCGCAACCAGGTTTAATTGACAGTTTCGGTGTGGAACCACATTACGACGGTATCCAAACCACAAAAAACCCAGGATCTGCCCGGCAAGTAAGCGAAAAATGCGAAAGTACGAGCCAGATGAGGGCAAATACTAGAGCTAACCAAGACTTAACCGGCGTTATCCTCTAAAATATTAATCGCAACCAGGTTTAGTTGACTGTTGCGGTGTGGTACCGCATTAGTACGCGATCCAAACCAGAAAAAGCCCTGGATCTGGCCAACAAGTATGCGAAAAATGCGAAAGTATGAGACAGATGACGGCAAATACTAGAACTAACCAAGTCTTAACCGGCGTTATCCTGTAAAGTATTAATCGCAACCAGGTTTAATTGACTGTTTCGGTGTGGAACCACATTACGACGGTATCCAATCCACAAAAAAACCAGGATCAGCCCGGCAAGTAAGCGCAAAATGCGAAAGTATGAGCCGGATGGTTGGAAATACCAGAACTAACCCAGACATAACCGGCGCTATCCTCAAAAATATTAATCGCAACCAGGTTTAATTGACTGTTTCAGTGTGGTACCACATTAATACGTGATCCAAACCAGAAAAAGGCCACGATCTGGCCAACAAGTATGCGAAAAATGCGAAAGTATGAGACCGATGAAGGCAAATGCCAGAACTAACCCAGACATAACCAGCGTTATCCTCTAAAATACTAATCGGAACCAGCTTTTATTGACAGTGTGGTACCACATTACTACGTGATCCAAGCCAGAAAAAGCCCGCGATCTGGCCACCAAGTATGCGAACAATGCGAAAGTACGAGCCAGATGAGGGCATATCCCAGACCTAACCGAGACATAACTGGCGTTATCCTCTAAAATATTAATCGCAACCAGGTTTAGTTGACTGTTCCGGTGTGGTACCACATTACTACGTTATCCAAACCAGAGAAAACCCAGGATCTGCCCTACAAGTATGCGAGAAATACGGTGTGGTACCGTATTACTACGTGATGCAAACCAGAAAAAAGCCAGGATCTGGCCAACAAGTATGCGAAAAATGCGAGAGTACGAGCCAGATGAGGGCAAATACCAGGCCTAACCAAGACGTAACCGGCGTTATCCTCTAAAATAATAATCGCAACCAAGTTTGATTTACTGTTTCGGTGTGGTACCGCATTACTACGTGGTCCAAGCCAGAAAAAGGCCAGGATCTGCCCAACAAGTGTGCGAAAAATGCGTAAGTATGTGCCAGATGAGGGCAAATACCAGACCTAACCCAGACATAACCTGCGTTATCCTCTAAAATATTAATCGGAACCAGGTTTAATAGACTGTTTCAGTGTGGTACAAATCGACGGGATCCAAACCACAAAAAACCCGAGATCTGGCCAACAAGTATGCGAACGAAGCGAAAGTATGAGCCAGATGGTTGGAAATATCAGAACTAACCCAGACATAACCGGCGTTATCCTCAAAAATATTAACCGCAACCAGGTTTAATTGACTGTTTCAGTGTGGTACCGCATTACTACGTGATCCAAACCAGAAAAGGGCCAGGATCTGGCCAATAAGTATGCGAAAAATGCGAATGGACGAGATACCAGACCTAACCTAGACGTAACCGGCGTTATCCTCTAAAATATTAATCGCAACCAGGATTAATTGACTGTTTCGATGTGGTACCACATTACGACGATATCCAAACCACAAAAAAACCAGGATCTGCCCGGCAAGTAAGCGAAAAATGCGAAAGTACGAGCCAGATGATTGCAAATACCAGAACTAACCCAGACATAACCAGCGTTATCCTCTAAAATACTAATCGGAACCAGCTTTTATTGACAGTGTGGTACCACATTACTACGTGATCCAAGCCAGAAAAAGCCCACGATCTGGCCAACAAGTATGCGAACAATGCGAAAGTACGAGCCAGATGAGGGCAAATACCAGACCTAACCTAGACATAACCGGCGTTATCCTCTAAAATATTAAGCGCAACCTGGTTTAATTGACTGTTTCAGTGTGGTACCACATTACTACGTGATCCAAACCAGAAGAAGCCCAGGATCTGGCCAACAAGTATGCGAAAAATGCGAAAGTACGAGCCAGATGAGGGCAAATCCCAGCCCTAACCCAGACATAACCGGCGTTATCCTCTAAAATATTAATCGGATCCAGGTTTAATTGACTGTTTGAGTGTGGTACCACATTACTACGTTGTCAAAGCCAGGAAAAGGCCAGGATCTGGCCAACAAGTATGCGAAAAATGCGAAAGTACAAGCCAGATGAGGGCAAATACCAGACCTAACCTAGACATAACCGGCGTTATCCTCTAAAATATTTATCGCAACCAGGTTTAGTTGACTGTTTCGGTGTGGTACCGCATTACTACGTGTTCCAAACCAGAAAAAGGGCAGGATCTGGCCAACAAGTATGCGAAAAATGTGAAAGTACGAGCCAGATGAGGGCAAATCCCAGACCTAACCCAGACATAACCGGCGTTATCCTCTAAAATATTAATCGGATCCAGGTTTAATTGACTGTTTCGGTGTGGTACCGCATTAGTACGTGATCCAAACCAGAACAAGCCCTGGATCTGGCCAACAAGTATGCGTAAAATGCGAAAGTATGAGACAGATGAGGGCAAATGCCAGAACTAACCCAAACGAAACCAGCGTTATCCTCTAAAATATTAATCGGATCCAGGTTTAATTGACTGTTTCAGTGTGGTACCACATTACTACGTTGTCAAAGCCAGGAAAAGGCCAGGATCTGGCCAACAAGTATGCGAAAAATGCGAAAGTACGTGCCAGATGAGGGCAAATACAAGACCTAACCCAGACATAACCTGCGTTATCCTCTAAAATATTAATCGGAACCAGGTTTAATAGACTGTTCCAGTGTGGTACCACATTTCGACGGGATCCAAACCACAAAAAACCCGAGTTCTGGCCAAAAAGTATGCGAAAATTGCGAAAGTACGAGCCAGATGATTGCAAATCCCAGGCCAAACCGAGACGTAACCGGCGATATCCTCTAAAATATTAATCACAACCAGGTTTAATTGACTGTTTCGGTGTGGTACCACATTACTGCGTTGTCAAAGCCAGAAAAAGGCCAGGATCTGGCCAACAAGTATGCGAAAAATGCGAAAGTATGAGCCAGATGATTGCAAATACCAGAACTAACCCAAACGTAACCAGCGTTATCCTCTAAAATATTAATCGCAACCAGTATTAATTGACTGTTTCGGTGTGGTACCGCGCTACTACGTGATTCAAACCAGAAAAAACCCAGGATCTGGCCAACAAGTATGCGAAAAATGCGAAAGTACGAGCCAGATGAGGGCAAGTTCCAGACCTAACCGAGATATAACCGGCGTTATCCTCTAAAATATTAATCGCAACCGGGATTAATTGACTGTTTCAGTGTGGTACCACATTACTACGTGATCCAAACCAGAAAAAACCCAGGACCTGGCCAACAAGTATGCGAAAAATGCGAAAGTACGAGCCAGATGATTGCTAATACCAGAACTAACCCAGACGTAACCAGCGTTATCCTCTAAAATATTAGTCGCAATCAGGTTTAGTTGACTGTTTCAGTGTGGTACCACATTACTACGTGGTGAAAGCCAGAAAAAGGCCAGGATCTGGCCAACAAGTATGCGAAAAACGCGAAAGTATGAGACCGATCAAGGCAAATGCCAGAACTAACCCAGACATAACCGGCGTTTTCCTCTAAAATATTAATCGGAACCAGGTATAACTGACTGTTTCGGTGTGCTACTACATTACTACGTGGTCCTAGCCGGGAAAAGGCCAGGACCAGGCCAACAAGTATGCCAAAAATGCGAAAGTACGAGCCAGATGATTGCTAATACCAGAACTAACCCAAACGTATCCAGCGTTATCCTCCAGACTATTAATCGGAAGCAGCTCATATTGACTGATTCAGTGTGGTACCACATTACTACATGATCCAAACCAGAAAAAACGCAGGATCTGCCCAACAAGTATGCGAAAAACGCGAAAGTATGAGCCAGATGATTGTAAATACCTGAACTAACCCAGACATAACCAGCGTTATCCTCTAAAATACTAATCGGAACCAGCTTTTATTGATAGTGTGGTACCACATTACTACGTTATCCAAACCAGAAAAAGCCCAGGATCTGCCCGGCAAGTAAGCGAAAAATGCGAAAGTACGAGCCAGATGAGGGCAAATACTAGAGCTAACCAAGACTTAACCGGCGTTATCCTCTAAAATATTAATCGCAACCAGGTTTAGTTGACTGTTGCGGTGTGGTACCGCATTAGTACGCGATCCAAACCAGAAAAAGCCCTGGATCTGGCCAACAAGTATGCGAAAAATGCGAAAGTATGAGACAGATGACGGCAAATACTAGAACTAACCAAGTCTTAACCGGCGTTATCCTGTAAAGTATTAATCGCAACCAGGTTTAATTGACTGTTTCGGTGTGGAACCACATTACGACGGTATCCAATCCACAAAAAAACCAGGATCAGCCCGGCAAGTAAGCGCAAAATGCGAAAGTATGAGCCGGATGGTTGGAAATACCAGAACTAACCCAGACATAACCGGCGCTATCCTCAAAAATATTAATCGCAACCAGGTTTAATTGACTGTTTCAGTGTGGTACCACATTAATACGTGATCCAAACCAGAAAAAGGCCACGATCTGGCCAACAAGTATGCGAAAAATGCGAAAGTATGAGACCGATGAAGGCAAATGCCAGAACTAACCCAGACATAACCAGCGTTATCCTCTAAAATACTAATCGGAACCAGCTTTTATTGACAGTGTGGTACCACATTACTACGTGATCCAAGCCAGAAAAAGCCCGCGATCTGGCCACCAAGTATGCGAACAATGCGAAAGTACGAGCCAGATGAGGGCATATCCCAGACCTAACCGAGACATAACTGGCGTTATCCTCTAAAATATTAATCGCAACCAGGTTTAGTTGACTGTTCCGGTGTGGTACCACATTACTACGTTATCCAAACCAGAGAAAACCCAGGATCTGCCCTACAAGTATGCGAGAAATACGGTGTGGTACCGTATTACTACGTGATCCAAACCAGAAAAAAGCCAGGATCTGGCCAACAAGTATGCGAAAAATGCGAGAGTACGAGCCAGATGAGGGCGAATACCAGGCCTAACCAAGACGTAACCGGCGTTATCCTCTAAAATAATAATCGCAACCAAGTTTCATTTACTGTTTCGGTGTGGTACCGCATTACTACGTGGTCCAAGCCAGAAAAAGGCCAGGATCTGCCCAACAAGTGTGCGAAAAATGCGTAAGTATGTGCCAGATGAGGGCAAATACCAGACCTAACCCAGACATAACCTGCGTTATCCTCTAAAATATTAATCGGAACCAGGTTTAATAGACTGTTTCAGTGTGGTACCACATTTCGACGGGATCCAAACCACAAAAAACCCGAGATCTGGCCAACAAGTATGCGAACGAAGCGAAAGTATGAGCCAGATGGTTGGAAATATCAGAACTAACCCAGACATAACCGGCGTTATCCTCAAAAATATTAACCGCAACCAGGTTTAATTGACTGTTTCAGTTTGGTACCGCATTACTACGTGATCCAAACCAGAAAAGGGCCAGGATCTGGCCAATAAGTATGCGAAAAATGCGAATGGACGAGATACCAGACCTAACCTAGACGTAACCGGCGTTATCCTCTAAAATATTAATCGCAACCAGGATTAATTGACTGTTTCGATGTGGTACCACATTACGACGATATCCAAACCACAAAAAAACCAGGATCTGCCCGGCAAGTAAGCGAAAAATGCGAAAGTACGAGCCAGATGATTGCAAATACCAGAACTAACCCAGACATAACCAGCGTTATCCTCTAAAATACTAATCGGAACCAGCTTTTATTGACAGTGTGGTACCACATTACTACGTGATCCAAGCCAGAAAAAGCCCACGATCTGGCCAACAAGTATGCGAACAATGCGAAAGTACGAGCCAGATGAGGGCATATCCCAGACCTAACCGAGACATAACCGGCGTTATCCTCTAAAATATTAGCCGCAACCAGGTTTAGTTGACTGTTTCGGTGTGGTACCGCATTACTACGTGTTCCAAACCACAAAAAGTGCAGGATCTGGGCAACAAGTATTGCGAAAAGTGCGATAGTACGAGCCAGATGAGGGCAAATACCAGAGCTAACCTAGACATAACCGGCGTTATCCTCTAAAATATTAATCGGAACCAGGTTTAATTGACTGTTTCAGTGTGGTACCACATTACTACGTTGTCAAAGCCAGGAAAAGGCCAGGATCTGGCCAACAAGTATGCGAAAAATGCGAAAGTACAAGCCAGATGAGGGCAAATACCAGACCTAACCTAGACATAACCGGCGTTATCCTCTAAAATATTTATCGCAACCAGGTTTAGTTGACTGGTTCGGTGTGGTACCGCATTACTACGTGTTCCAAACCAGAAAAAGGGCAGGATCTGGCCAACAAGTATGCGAAAAATGTGAAAGTACGAGCCAGATGAGGGCAAATCCCAGACCTAACCCAGACATAACCGGCGTTATCCTCTAAAATATTAATCGGATCCAGGTTTAATTGACTGTTTCGGTGTGGTACCGCATTAGTACGTGATCCAAACCAGAACAAGCCCTGGATCTGGCCAACAAGTATGCGTAAAATGCGAAAGTATGAGACAGATGAGGGCAAATGCCAGAACTAACCCAAACGAAACCAGCGTTATCCTCTAAAATATTAATCGGATCCAGGTTTAATTGACTGTTTCAGTGTGGTACCACATTACTACGTTGTCAAAGCCAGGAAAAGGCCAGGATCTGGCCAACAAGTATGCGAAAAATGCGAAAGTACGTGCCAGATGAGGGCAAATACCAGACCTAACCCAGACATAACCTGCGTTATCCTCTAAAATATTAATCGGAACCAGGTTTAATAGACTGTTCCAGTGTGGTACCACATTTCGACGGGATCCAAACCACAAAAAACCCGAGTTCTGGCCAAAAAGTATGCGAAAATTGCGAAAGTACGAGCCAGATGATTGCAAATCCCAGGCCAAACCGAGACGTAACCGGCGATATCCTCTAAAATATTAATCACAACCAGGTTTAATTGACTGTTTCGGTGTGGTACCACATTACTGCGTTGTCAAAGCCAGAAAAAGGCCAGGATCTGGCCAACAAGTATGCGAAAAATGCGAAAGTATGAGCCAGATGATTGCAAATACCAGAACTAACCCAAACGTAACCAGCGTTATCCTCTAAAATATTAATCGCAACCAGTATTAATTGACTGTTTCGGTGTGGTACCGCGTTACTACGTGATTCAAACCAGAAAAAACCCAGGATCTGGCCAACAAGTATGCGAAAAATGCGAAAGTACTAGCCAGATGAGGGCAAGTTCCAGACCTAACCGAGATATAACCGGCGTTATCCTCTAAAATATTAATCGCAACCGGGATTAATTGACTGTTTCAGTGTGGTACCACATTACTACGTGATCCAAACCAGAAAAAACCCAGGACCTGGCCAACAAGTATGCGAAAAATGCGAAAGTACGAGCCAGATGATTGCTAATACCAGAACTAACCCAGACGTAACCAGCGTTATCCTCTAAAATATTAGTCGCAATCAGGTTTAGTTGACTGTTTCAGTGTGGTACCACATTACTACGTGGTGAAAGCCAGAAAAAGGCCAGGATCTGGCCAACAAGTATGCGAAAAACGCGAAAGTATGAGACCGATCAAGGCAAATGCCAGAACTAACCCAGACATAACCGGCGTTTTCCTCTAAAATATTAATCGGAACCAGGTATAACTGACTGTTTCGGTGTGCTACTACATTACTACGTGGTCCTAGCCGGGAAAAGGCCAGGACCAGGCCAACAAGTATGCCAAAAATGCGAAAGTACGAGCCAGATGATTGCTAATACCAGAACTAACCCAAACGTAACCACCGTTATCCTCCAGACTATTAATCGGAAGCAGCTCATATTGACTGATTCAGTGTGGTACCACATTACTACATGATCCAAACCAGAAAAAACGCAGGATCTGCCCAACAAGTATGCGAAAAACGCGAAAGTATGAGCCAGATGATTGTAAATACCTGAACTAACCCAGACATAACCAGCGTTATCCTCTAAAATACTAATCGGAACCAGCTTTTATTGATAGTGTGGTACCACATTACTACGTGATCCAAGCCAGAAAAAGCCCGCGATCTGGCCACCAAGTATGCGAACAATGCGAAAGTACGAGCCAGATGAGGGCATATCCCAGACCTAACCGAGACATAACCGGCGTTATCCTCTAAAATATTAATCGGAACCAGGTTTAATTGACTGTTTCAGTGTGGTACCACATTACTACGTTGTCAAAGCCAGGAAAAGGCCAGGATCTGGCCAACAAGTATGCGAAAAATGCGAAAGTACAAGCCAGATGAGGGCAAATACCAGACCTAACCTAGACATAACCGGCGTTATCCTCTAAAATATTTATCGCAACCAGGTTTAGTTGACTGGTTCGGTGTGGTACCGCATTACTACGTGTTCCAAACCAGAAAAAGGGCAGGATCTGGCCAACAAGTATGCGAAAAATGTGAAAGTACGAGCCAGATGAGGGCAAATCCCAGACCTAACCCAGACATAACCGGCGTTATCCTCTAAAATATTAATCGGATCCAGGTTTAATTGACTGTTTCGGTGTGGTACCGCATTAGTACGTGATCCAAACCAGAACAAGCCCTGGATCTGGCCAACAAGTATGCGTAAAATGCGAAAGTATGAGACAGATGAGGGCAAATGCCAGAACTAACCCAAACGAAACCAGCGTTATCCTCTAAAATATTAATCGGATCCAGGTTTAATTGACTGTTTCAGTGTGGTACCACATTACTACGTTGTCAAAGCCAGGAAAAGGCCAGGATCTGGCCAACAAGTATGCGAAAAATGCGAAAGTACGTGCCAGATGAGGGCAAATACCAGACCTAACCCAGACATAACCTGCGTTATCCTCTAAAATATTAATCGGAACCAGGTTTAATAGACTGTTCCAGTGTGGTACCACATTTCGACGGGATCCAAACCACAAAAAACCCGAGTTCTGGCCAAAAAGTATGCGAAAATTGCGAAAGTACGAGCCAGATGATTGCAAATCCCAGGCCAAACCGAGACGTAACCGGCGATATCCTCTAAAATATTAATCACAACCAGGTTTAATTGACTGTTTCGGTGTGGTACCACATTACTGCGTTGTCAAAGCCAGAAAAAGGCCAGGATCTGGCCAACAAGTATGCGAAAAATGCGAAAGTATGAGCCAGATGATTGCAAATACCAGAACTAACCCAAACGTAACCAGCGTTATCCTCTAAAATATTAATCGCAACCAGTATTAATTGACTGTTTCGGTGTGGTACCGCGTTACTACGTGATTCAAACCAGAAAAAACCCAGGATCTGGCCAACAAGTATGCGAAAAATGCGAAAGTACTAGCCAGATGAGGGCAAGTTCCAGACCTAACCGAGATATAACCGGCGTTATCCTCTAAAATATTAATCGCAACCGGGATTAATTGACTGTTTCAGTGTGGTACCACATTACTACGTGATCCAAACCAGAAAAAACCCAGGACCTGGCCAACAAGTATGCGAAAAATGCGAAAGTACGAGCCAGATGATTGCTAATACCAGAACTAACCCAGACGTAACCAGCGTTATCCTCTAAAATATTAGTCGCAATCAGGTTTAGTTGACTGTTTCAGTGTGGTACCACATTACTACGTGGTGAAAGCCAGAAAAAGGCCAGGATCTGGCCAACAAGTATGCGAAAAACGCGAAAGTATGAGACCGATCAAGGCAAATGCCAGAACTAACCCAGACATAACCGGCGTTTTCCTCTAAAATATTAATCGGAACCAGGTATAACTGACTGTTTCGGTGTGCTACTACATTACTACGTGGTCCTAGCCGGGAAAAGGCCAGGACCAGGCCAACAAGTATGCCAAAAATGCGAAAGTACGAGCCAGATGATTGCTAATACCAGAACTAACCCAAACGTAACCACCGTTATCCTCCAGACTATTAATCGGAAGCAGCTCATATTGACTGATTCAGTGTGGTACCACATTACTACATGATCCAAACCAGAAAAAACGCAGGATCTGCCCAACAAGTATGCGAAAAACGCGAAAGTATGAGCCAGATGATTGTAAATACCTGAACTAACCCAGACATAACCAGCGTTATCCTCTAAAATACTAATCGGAACCAGCTTTTATTGATAGTGTGGTACCACATTACTACGTGATCCAAGCCAGAAAAAGCCCGCGATCTGGCCACCAAGTATGCGAACAATGCGAAAGTACGAGCCAGATGAGGGCATATCCCAGACCTAACCGAGACATAACCGGCGTTATCCTCTAAAATATTAATCGCAACCAGGTTTAGTTGACTGTTTCGGTGTGGTACCACATTACTACGTTATCCAAACCAGAAAAAACCCAGGATCTGCCCAACAAGTATGCGAGAAATACGGTGTGGTACCGTATTATTACGTGATCCAAACCAGAAAAAAGCCAGGATCTGGCCAACAAGTATGCGAAAAATTCGAAAGTACGAGCCAGATGAGGGCAAATACCAGACCTAACCAAGACGTAACCGGCGTTATCCTCTAAAATATTAATCGCAACCAGGTTTGATTTACTGTTTCGGTGTGGTACCGCATTACTACGTGGTCCAAGCCAGAAAAAGGCCAGGATCTGCCCAACAAGTATGCGAAAAATGCGAAAGTACGAGCCAGATGAGGACAAATCCCAGACCTAACAGAGACATAGCCAGCGTTATCCTCTAAAATGTTAATCGAAACCAGGTTTAATTGACTGTTCCGGTGTGGAACATCATTATTGCGGGATCCAAACCAGAAAAAACCCAGCATTTGGCCAACAAGTATACGAGCGAAGCGAAGGTATGAGCCAGATGGTTGGAAATGTCAGAACTAACCCAGACATAACCGGCGTTATCCTCAAAAATATTAACCGCAACCAGGTTAGTTGACTGTATCAGTGTGGTACCGCATTACTACGTGATCCAAACCAGAAAAGGGCCAGGATCTGGCCAATAAGTATGCGAAAAATGCGAAAGGACGAGATACCAGACCTAACCTAGGCGTAACCGGCGTTATCCTCTAAAATATTAATCGCAACCAGGGATTACTGACTGTTGCGTTGTGGTACCACATTACTACGTGGTCCAAGCCGGAAAATGCCAGCACCAGGCCAACAAGTATGCCAAAGATGCGAAAGTACGAGCCAGATGATTGCTAATAAGAGAACTAACACAAACATAACCAGCGTTGTCCTCCAAAATATTAATCGCAACCAGGTTTAATTGACTGTTTCGGTGTGGAACCACATTACGACGGTATCCAAACCACAAAAAAACCAGGATCTGCCCGGCAAGTATGCGAAAAACGCGAAAATATGAGACAGATGAGGGCAAATGCCAGAACTAACCCAGACATAACCAGCGTTATCCTCTAAAATACTAATCGGAACCAGCTTTTATTGACAGTGTGGGACCACATTACTACGTGATCCAAGCCAGAAAAAGCCCACGATCTGGCCAACAAGTATGCGAACAATGCGAAAGTACGAGCCAGATGAGGGCATATCCCGGACCTTACCGAGACATAACCGGCGTTATCCTCTAAAATATTAGCCGCAACCAGGTTTAGTTGACTGTTTCGGTGTGGTACCGCATTACTACGTGTTCCAAACCAGAAAAAGTGCAGGATCTGGGCAACAAGTATTGCGAAAAGTGCGATAGTACGAGCCAGATGAGGGCAAATGCCAGACCTAACCCAGACATAACCGGCGTTATCCTCTAAAATACTATTCGGAACCAGCTTCTATTGACTGTTCCAGTGCGGCACCACATTAGTACGTGATCCAAACCACAAAAAGCCTAGGATCTGGCAAACAAGTATGCGAAAAATACGAAAGTATGAGACAGATGACGGCAAATACTAGAACTAACCCAAAGGTAACCAGCGTTATCCTCTAAAATATTATTCGCAACCGGGTTTAATTGACTGTTTCGGTGTGGTACCGCGTTACTACGTGATCCAAATCAGAAAAAGGCCAGGATCTGGCCAAGAAGTATGCGAAAAATGCGAAAGTACGTGCCAGATGAGGGCAAATACCAGACCTAACCTAGACATAACCGGCGTTATCATCCAAAATATTAATCGCAACCAGGTTTAACTGACTGTTTCGGTGTGGTGCCGCACTAGTACGTGATCCAAACCAGAAAAAGCCCTGGATCTGTCCAACAAGTATGCGAAAAATGCGAAAGTATGAGACAGATGACGGCAAATACTAGAACTAACCCAAAGGTAACCAGCGTTATCCTCCAAAATATTATTCGCAACCGGGTTTAATTGACTGTTTCGGTGTGGTACGGCGTTACTGCGTGGTCCAAATCAGAAAAAGGCCAGGATCTGGCCAAGAAGTATGCGAAAAATGCGAAAGTACGAGCCAGATGTTTGCTAATAAGAGAACTAACACAAACGTAACCAGCGTTATCCTCCAAACTATTAATCGGAACCAGCTTTTATTGACTGTTTCAGTGTGGTACCACATTACTACGTTATTCAAACCAGAAAAAACCCAGGATCTGACCAACAAGTATGCGAAAAACGCGTAAGTATGAGCCAGATGATGGCAAATACCAGAACTAACCCAGACATAACCAGCGTTATCCTCTAAAATATTATTCGCAACCGGGTTTAATTGACTGTTTCGGTGTGGTACCGCGTTACTACGTGATCCAAATCAGAAAAAGGCCAGGATCTGGCCAAGAAGTATGCCAAAAATGCGAAAGTACGAGCCAGATGATTGCAAATACCAGAACTAACCCAGACATAAACAGCGTTATCCTCTAAAATACTAATCGGAACCAGCTTTTATTGACAGTGTGGTACCACATTACTACGTGATCCAAGTCAGAAAAAGCCCACGATCTGGCCAACCAGTATGCGAACAATGCGAAAGTACGAGCCAGATGAGGGCATATCCCAGACCTAACCGAGACATAACCGGCGTTATCCTCTAGAATAATAGTCGCAACCAGCTTCTATTGACAGTTCCAGTGTGGTACCACATTAGTACGTGATCCAAACCAGAAAAAGCCTAGGATCTGGCCAACAAGTATGCAAAAAATACGAAAGCACGAGCCAGATGAGGGCAAATTCCAGACCTAACCGAGACATAACCGGCGTTATCCTCTAAAATATTAATCGCAACCAGGTATTACTGACTGTTGCGTTGTGGTACCACATTACTACGTGGTCCAAGCCGGAAAAAGGCCAGCACCTGGCCAACAAGTATGCCAAAGATGCGAAAGTACGAGCCAGATGATTGCTAATAAGAGAACTAACACAAACGTAACCAGCGTTATCCTCCAAACTATTAATCGGAACCAGCTATTATTGACTGTTTCAGTGTGGTACCACATTACTACGTTATTCAAACCAGAAAAAACCCAGGATCTGACCAACAAGTATGCGAAAAACGCGTAAGTATGAGCCAGATGATGGCAAATACCAGAACTAACCCAGACATAACCAGCGTTATCCTCTAAAATATTATTCGCAACCGGGTTTAATTGACTGTTTCGGTGTGGTACCGCGTCTCTACGTGATTCAAATCAGAAAAAGGCCAGGATCTGGCCAAGAAGTATGCGAAAAATGCGAAAGTACGTGCCAGATGAGGGCAAATACCAGACCTAACCTAGACATAACCGGCGTTATCATCTAAAATATTAATCGCAACCAGGTTTAACTGACTGTTTCGGTGTGGTACCACATTACTACGTGGTCCAAGCCGGAAAAAGGACAGGATCTGGCCAACAAGTATGCGAAAAATGCGTAAGTACGTGCCAGATGAGGGCAAATAGCAGACCTAACCCAGACATAACCTGCGTTATCCTCTAAAATATTAATCGGAACCAGGTTTAATAGACTGTTTCAGTGTGGTACCACATTTCGACGGGATCCAAACCACAAAAAACCCGAGATCTGGCCAACAAGTAAGCGAAAAATGAGAAAGCACAAGCCAGATGAGAGCAAATAGCAGACCTAACCCAGAAATAACCTGCGTTATGCTCTAAAATACTAATCGAAACAAGGTTTAGTTGACTGTTTCAGTGTGGTACCACATTACGACGGGATCCAAACCACAAAAAACCCGTGTTCTCGCCAAAAAGTATGCGGAAATTTCGAAAGTACGAGCCAGATGATTGCAAATCCCAGGCCAAACCGAGACGTAACCGGCGATATCCTCTAAAATATTAATCGCAACCAGGTTTGATTGACTGTTTCGGTGCGGTACTGCATTACTACGTGGTCCAAGCCAGAAAAAGGCCAGGATCTGAAAAACAAGTATGCGAGAAATGCGAAAGTACGAGCCAGATGATTGCTAATACCAGAACTAACCCAAACGTAACCAGCGTTAACCTCCAAACTATTAATCGGAACCAGCTTTTATTGACTGTTTCAGTGTGGTACCACATTACTACGTGGTCCAAGCCGGAAAATGGCCAGGATCTGGCTAACAAGTATGCGAAAAACGCGAAAGTACGAGCCAGATGATAGCAAATACCAGACCTTAACCAGACATAACCGGCGTTATCCTCTATAATATTAATCGCAACCAGGATTAATAGACTGTTTCGGTGTGGAACCGCGTTACTACGTAATCCAAACCAGAAAAAACCCAGGATCTGGCCAACAAGTATGCGAAAAGTGCGAAAGTACGAGCCAGATGAGGGCAAATCCCAGACCTAACCGAGACATAATCGGCGTTATCCTCTAAAATACTAATCGCATCCAGCTTTAATTGACTGTTTCGGTGTGGTACCGCATTACTACGTGATCCAAACCAGAAAAGGGCCAGGATCTGGCCAACAAGTATGCGAAAAATGCGAAAGGACGAGCCAGAGAAGAGCAAATACCAGACCTAACCTAGACATAACCGGCGTTATCCTCTAAAATATTAATCGCAACCAGGATTAATTGACTGTTTCGGTGTGGTACCACATTACTGCGTTGTCAAAGCCAGAAAAAGGCCAGGGTCTGGCCAACAAGTATGCGAAAAAAGCGAAATTACGAGCCAGATGAGGGCAAATACCAGAACTAACCCAGACATAACCGGCGTTTTCCTCTAAAATATTAATCACAACCAGGTTTAATTGACTGTTTCGGTGTGGTACCTCGTTACTACGTGGACCAAGCCAGAAAAAGTCCGGGATCTGGCCATCATGTATGCGAAAAATGCGAAAGTACGACCCAGATGAGGGCAAATACCAGACCTAACCCAGACATAACCGGCGTTATCCTCCAATATATTAAACGCAATCAGGTTTAATTGATTGTTTCGGTGTGGTACCGCATTACTATGTGATCCAAACCAGAAAATGGCCAGGATCCGGCCAACAAGTATGCGAAAAATGCGAAAGTATGAGCCAGATGATTGCAAATACCAGAACTAACCCAAACGTAACCAGCGTTATCCTCTAAAATATTAATCGCAACCAGTATTAAATGACTGTTTCGGTGTGGTACCGCGTTACTACGTGATTCAAACCAGAAAAAATCCAGGATCTGGCCAACAAGTATGCGAAAAATGCGAAAGCACGAGCCAGATGAGGGCAAGTTCCAGACCTAACCGAGATATAACCGGCGTTATTCTCTAAAATATTAATCGCAACCGGGTTTAATTGACTGTTTCGGTGTGGTACCGCGTCTCTACGTGATTCAAATCAGAAAAAGGCCAGGATCTGGCCAAGAAGTATGCGAAAAATGCGTAAGTACGTGCCTGATGAGGGCAAATACCAGACCTAACCCAGACATAACCTGCGTTATCCTCTAAAATATTAATCGGAACCAGGTTTAATAGACTGTTTCAGTGTGGTACCACATTTCGACGGGATCCAAACCACAAAAAACCCGAGATCTGGCCAACAAGTAAGCGAAAAATGAGAAAGCACAAGCCAGATGAGAGCAAATAGCAGACCTAACCCAGAAATAACCTGCGTTATGCTCTAAAATACTAATCGAAACAAGGTTTAGTTGACTGTTTCAGTGTGGTACCACATTACGACGGGATCCAAACCACAAAAAACCCGTGTTCTCGCCAAAAAGTATGCGGAAATTTCGAAAGTACGAGCCAGATGATTGCAAATCCCAGGCCAAACCGAGACGTAACCGGCGATATCCTCTAAAATATTAATCGCAACCAGGTTTGATTGACTGTTTCGGTGCGGTACTGCATTACTACGTGGTCCAAGCCAGAAAAAGGCCAGGATCTGAAAAACATGTATGCGAGAAATGCGAAAGTACGAGCCAGATGATTGCTAATACCAGAACTAACCCAAACGTAACCAGCGTTAACCTCCAAACTATTAATCGGAACCAGCTTTTATTGACTGTTTCAGTGTGGTACCACATTACTACGTGGTCCAAGCCGGAAAATGGCCAGGATCTGGCTAACAAGTATGCGAAAAACGCGAAAGTACGAGCCAGATGATAGCAAATACCAGACCTTAACCAGACATAACCGGCGTTATCCTCTATAATATTAATCGCAACCAGGATTAATAGACTGTTTCGGTGTGGAACCGCGTTACTACGTAATCCAAACCAGAAAAAACCCAGGATCAGGCCAACAAGTATGCGAAAAATGCGAAAGTATGAGCCAGATGATTGCAAATACGAGAACTAACCCAGACATAACCAGCGATATCCTCTTAAATACTAATCGGAACCAGCTTTTATTGACAGTGTGGTACCACATTACTACGTGATCCAAACCAGAAAAGGCCCAGGATCTGGCCAACAAGTATGCGAAAAGTGCGAAAGTACGAGCCAGATGAGGGCAAATCCCAGACCTAACCGAGACATAATCGGCGTTATCCTCTAAAATACTAATCGCATCCAGCTTTAATTGACTGTTTCGGTGTGGTACCGCATTACTACGTGATCCAAACCAGAAAAGGGCCAGGATCTGGCCAACAAGTATGCGAAAAATGCGAAAGGACGAGCCAGAGAAGAGCAAATACCAAACCTAACCTAGACATAACCGGCGTTATCCTCTAAAATATTAATCGCAACCAGGATTAATTGACTGTTTCGGTGTGGTACCACATTACTGCGTTGTCAAAGCCAGAAAAAGGCCAGAATCAGGCCAACAAGTATGCGAAAAATGCGAAAGTATGAGCCAGATGATTGCAAATACCAGAACTAACCCAGACATAACCAGCGTTATCCTCTTAAATACTAATCGGAACCAGCTTTTATTGACAGTGTGGTACCACATTACTACGTGATCCAAACCAGAAAAGGCCCAGGATCTGGCCAACAAGTATGCGAAAAATGCGAAAGTACGAGCCAGATGGGGGCAAATACCAGACATAACCCAGACATAACCGGCGTTATCCTCCAATATATTAATCGCAACCAGGTTTAATTGATTGTTTCGGTGTGGTACCGCATTACTACGTGATCCAAACCAGAAAATGGCCAGGATCCGGCCAACAAGTATGCGAAAAATGCGAAAGTATGAGCCAGATGATTGCAAATACCAGAACTAACCCAAACGTAACCAGCGTTATCCTCCAAACTAATAATCGGAGCTTCTATTGACTGTTTCAGTGTGGTACCGCGTTACTACGTGATCCAAATCAGAAAAAGGCCAGGATCTGGCCAAGAAGAATGCGAAAAATGCGAAAGTACGAGCCAGATGGGGGCAAATACCAGACATAACCCAGACATAACCGGCGTTATCCTCCAATATATTAATCGCAACCAGGTTTAATTGATTGTTTCGGTGTGGTACCGCATTACTACGTGATCCAAACCAGAAAATGGCCAGGATCCGGCCAACAAGTATGCGAAAAATGCGAAAGTATGAGCCAGATGATTGCAAATACCAGAACTAACCCAAACGTAACCAGCGTTATCCTCCAAACTAATAATCGGAGCTTCTATTGACTGTTTCGGTGTGGTACCACATGACTACGTGGTCCTAGCCGGGAAAAGGCCAGGACCAGGCCAACAAGTATGCCAAAAATGCGAAAGTACGAGCCAGATGATTGCAAATACCAGAACTAACCCAGACATAACCAGCGTTATCCTCTAAAATACTAATCGGAACCAGCTTTTATTGACAGTGTGGTACCACATTACTACGTGATCCAAACCAGAAAAAGCCTAGGATCTGGCCAACAAGTATGCAAAAAATACGAAAGCACGAGCCAGATCAGGGCAAATTCCAGACCTAACCGAGACATAACCGGCGTTATCCTCTAAAATATTAATCGCAAACAGGTATTACTGACTGTTGCGTTGTGGTACCACATTACTACGTGGTCCAAGCCGGAAAAAGGCCAGCACCTGGCCAACAAGTATGCCAAAGATGCGAAAGTACGAGCCAGATGATTGCTAATAAGAGAACTAACACAAACGTAACCAGCGTTATCCTCCAAACTATTAATCGGAACCAGCTATTATTGACTGTTTCAGTGTGGTACCACATTACTACGTTATTCAAACCAGAAAAAACCCAGGATCTGACCAACAAGTATGCGAAAAACGCGTAAGTATGAGCCAGATGATGGCAAATACCAGAACTAACCCAGACATAACCAGCGTTATCCTCTAAAATATTATGCGCAACCGGGTTTAATTGACTGTTTCGGTGTGGTACCGCGTCTCTACGTGATTCAAATCAGAAAAAGGCCAGGATCTGGCCAAGAAGTATGCGAAAAATGCGTAAGTACGTGCCTGATGAGGGCAAATACCAGACCTAACCCAGACATAACCTGCGTTATCCTCTAAAATATTAATCGGAACCAGGTTTAATAGACTGTTTCAGTGTGGTACCACATTTCGACGGGATCCAAACCACAAAAAACCCGAGATCTGGCCAACAAGTAAGCGAAAAATGAGAAAGCACAAGCCAGATGAGAGCAAATAGCAGACCTAACCCAGAAATAACCTGCGTTATGCTCTAAAATACTAATCGAAACAAGGTTTAGTTGACTGTTTCAGTGTGGTACCACATTACGACGGGATCCAAACCACAAAAAACCCGTGTTCTCGCCAAAAAGTATGCGGAAATTTCGAAAGTACGAGCCAGATGATTGCAAATCCCAGGCCAAACCGAGACGTAACCGGCGATATCCTCTAAAATATTAATCGCAACCAGGTTTGATTGACTGTTTCGGTGCGGTACTGCATTACTACGTGGTCCAAGCCAGAAAAAGGCCAGGATCTGAAAAACAAGTATGCGAGAAATGCGAAAGTACGAGCCAGATGATTGCTAATACCAGAACTAACCCAAACGTAACCAGCGTTAACCTCCAAACTATTAATCGGAACCAGCTTTTATTGACTGTTTCAGTGTGGTACCACATTACTACGTGGTCCAAGCCGGAAAATGGCCAGGATCTGGCTAACAAGTATGCGAAAAACGCGAAAGTACGAGCCAGATGATAGCAAATACCAGACCTTAACCAGACATAACCGGCGTTATCCTCTATAATATTAATCGCAACCAGGATTAATAGACTGTTTCGGTGTGGAACCGCGTTACTACGTAATCCAAACCAGAAAAAACCCAGGATCTGGCCAACAAGTATGCGAAAAGTGCGAAAGTACGAGCCAGATGAGGGCAAATCCCAGACCTAACCGAGACATAATCGGCGTTATCCTCTAAAATACTAATCGCATCCAGCTTTAATTGACTGTTTCGGTGTGGTACCGCATTACTACGTGATCCAAACCAGAAAAGGGCCAGGATCTGGCCAACAAGTATGCGAAAAATGCGAAAGGACGAGCCAGAGAAGAGCAAATACCAGACCTAACCTAGACATAACCGGCGTTATCCTCTAAAATATTAATCGCAACCAGGATTAATTGACTGTTTCGGTGTGGTACCACATTACTGCGTTGTCAAAGCCAGAAAAAGGCCAGGGTCTGGCCAACAAGTATGCGAAAAAAGCGAAATTACGAGCCAGATGAGGGCAAATACCAGAACTAACCCAGACATAACCGGCGTTTTCCTCTAAAATATTAATCACAACCAGGTTTAATTGACTGTTTCGGTGTGGTACCTCGTTACTACGTGGACCAAGCCAGAAAAAGTCCGGGATCTGGCCATCATGTATGCGAAAAATGCGAAAGTACGACCCAGATGAGGGCAAATACCAGACCTAACCCAGACATAACCGGCGTTATCCTCCAATATATTAACCGCAATCAGGTTTAATTGATTGTTTCGGTGTGGTACCGCATTACTATGTGATCCAAACCAGAAAATGGCCAGGATCCGGCCAACAAGTATGCGAAAAATGCGAAAGTATGAGCCAGATGATTGCAAATACCAGAACTAACCCAAACGTAACCAGCGTTATCCTCTAAAATATTAATCGCAACCAGTATTAAATGACTGTTTCGGTGTGGTACCGCGTTACTACGTGATTCAAACCAGAAAAAATCCAGGATCTGGCCAACAAGTATGCGAAAAATGCGAAAGCACGAGCCAGATGAGGGCAAGTTCCAGACCTAACCGAGATATAACAGGCGTCATTCTCTAAAATATTAATCGCAACCGGGATTAATTGACTGTTTCAGTGTGGTACCTCATTACTACGTGATCCAAGCCAGAAAAAGGCCAGGATCTGGCCAACAAGTGTTCGAAAAACGCGAAAGTATGAGCCAGATGATTGCAAATACCAGAACTAACCCAAACGTAACCAGCGTTATCCTCCAAACTAATAATCGGAGCTTCTATTGACTGTTTCAGTGTGGTGCCCCGTTACTACGTGATCCAAATCAGAAAAAGGCCAGGATCTGGCCAAGAAGAATGCGAAAAATGCGAAAGTACGTGCCAGATGAGGGCAAATACCAGACCTAACCTAGACATAACCGGCGTTATCATCTAAAATATTAATCGCAACCAGGTTTAACTGACAGTTTCGGTGTGGTACCACATGACTACGTGGTCCTAGCCGGGAAAAGGCCAGGACCAGGCCAACAAGTATGCCAAAAATGCGAAAGTACGAGCCAGATGATTGCAAATACCAGAACTAACCCAGACATAACCAGCGTTATCCTCTAAAATACTAATCGGAACCAGCTTTTATTGACAGTGTGGTACCACATTACTACGTGATCCAAGTCAGAAAAAGCCCACGATCTGGCCAACCAGTATGCGAACAATGCGAAAGTACGAGCCAGATGAGGGCATATCCCAGACCTAACCGAGACATAACCGGCGTTATCCTCTAGAATATTAGTCGCAACCAGGTTTAGTTGACTGTTTCGGTGTGGTACCGCATTACTACGTGTTCCAAACCAGAAAAAGTGCAGCATCTGGGCAACAAGTATTGCGAAAAGTGCGATAGTACGAGCCAGATGAGGGCAAATCCCAGACCTAACCCAGACATAACCAGCGTTATCCTCTAAAATACTATTCGGAACCAGCTTCTATTGACTGTTCCAGTGTGGTACCACATTAGTACGTGATCCAAACCAGAAAAAGCCTAGGATCTGGCCAACAAGTATGCAAAAAATACGAAAGCACGAGCCAGATGAGGGCAAATTCCAGACCTAACCGAGACATAACCGGCGTTATCCTCTAAAATATTAATCGCAACCAGGTATTACTGACTGTTGCGTTGTGGTACCACATTACTACGTGGTCCAAGCCGGAAAAAGGCCAGCACCTGGCCAACAAGTATGCCAAAGATGCGAAAGTACGAGCCAGATGATTGCTAATAAGAGAACTAACACAAACGTAACCAGCGTTATCCTCCAAACTATTAATCGGAACCAGCTTTTATTGACTGTTTCAGTGTGGTACCACATTACTACGGTATTCAAACTAGAAAAAACCCAGGATCTGACCAACAAGTATGCGAAAAACGCGTAAGTATGAGCCAGATGATGGCAAATACCAGAACTAACCCAGACATAACCAGCGTTATCCTCTAAAATATTATTCGCAACCGGGTTTAATTGACTGTTTCGGTGTGGTACCGCGTCTCTACGTGATTCAAATCAGAAAAAGGCCAGGATCTGGCCAAGAAGTATGCGAAAAATGCGAAAGTACGTGCCAGATGAGGGCAAATACCAGACCTAACCTAGACATAACCGGCGTTATCATCTAAAATATTAATCGCAACCAGGTTTAACTGACTGTTTCGGTGTGGTACCACATTACTACGTGGTCCAAGCCGGAAAAAGGACAGGATCTGGCCAACAAGTATGCGAAAAATGCGTAAGTACGTGCCAGATGAGGGCAAATACCAGACCTAACCCAGACATAACCTGCGTTATCCTCTAAAATATTAATCGGAACCAGGTTTAATAGACTGTTTCAGTGTGGTACCACATTTCGACGGGATCCAAACCACAAAAAACCCGAGATCTGGCCAACAAGTAAGCGAAAAATGAGAAAGCACAAGCCAGATGAGAGCAAATAGCAGACCTAACCTAGAAATAACCTGCGTTATGCTCTAAAATACTAATCGAAACAAGGTTTAGTTGACTGTTTCAGTGTGGTACCACATTACGACGGGATCCAAACCACAAAAAACCCGTGTTCTCGCCAAAAAGTATGCGAAAATTGCGAAAGTACGAGCCAGATGATTGCTAATACCAGAACTAACCCAAACGTAACCAGCGTTAACCTCCAAACTATTAATCGGAACCAGCTTTTATTGACTGTTTCAGTGTGGTACCACATTACTACGTGGTCCAAGCCGGAAAAAGGCCAGGATCTGGCCAACAAGTATGCGAAAAACGCGAAAGTACGAGCCAGATGATAGCAAATACCAGACCTTAACCAGACATAACCGGCGTTATCCTCTATAATATTAACCGCAACCAGGATTAATAGACTGTTTCGGTGTGGTACCGCGTTACTACGTGGTCCGAGCCAGAAAAAACCCAGGATCTGGCCAACAAGTATGCGAAAAATGCGAAAGGACGAGCCAGAGAAGAGCAAATACCAGACCTAACCTAGACATAACCGGCGTTATCCTCTAAAATATTAATCGCAACCAGGATTAATTGACTGTTTCGGTGTGGTACCACATTACTGCGTAATCCAAACCAGAAAAAACCCAGGATCTGGCCAACAAGTATGCGAAAAATGCGAAAGTATAAGCCAGATGATTGCAAATACCAGAACTAACCCAGACATAACCAGCGTTATCCTCTAAAATACTAATCGGAACCAGCTTTTGTTGACAGTGTGGTACCACATTACTACGTGATCCATACCAGAAAAGGCCCAGGATCTGGCCAACAAGTATGCGAAAAGTGCGAAAGTACGAGCCAGATGAGGGCAAATCCCAGACCTAACCGAGACATAACCGGCGTTATCCTCTAAAATATTAATCGCAACCAGGATTAATTGACTGTTTCCGTGTGGTACCACATTACTGCGTTGTCAAAGCCAGAAAACGGCCAGGGTCTGGCCAACAAGTATGCGAAAAATGCGAAATTACGAGCCAGATGAGGGCAAATACCAGAACTAACCCAGACATAACCGGCGTTTTCCTCTAAAATATTAATCACAACCAGGTTTAATTGACTGTTTCGGTGTGGTACCGCGTTACTACGTGGTCCGAGCCAGAAAAAACCCAGGATCTGGCCAACAAGTATGCGAAAAATGCGAAAGGACGAGCCAGAGAAGAGCAAATACCAGACCTAACATAGACATAACCGGCGTTATCCTCTAAAATATTAATCGCAACCAGGATTAATTGACTGTTTCGGTGTGGTACCACATTACTGCGTTGTCAAAGCCAGAAAAAGGCCAGGGTCTGGCCAACAAGTATGCGAAAAATGCGAAATTACGAGCCAGATGAGGGCAAATACCAGAACTAACCCAGACATAACCGGCGTTTTCCTCTAAAATATTAATCACAACCAGGTTTAATTGACTGTTTCGGTGTGGTACCTCGTTACTACGTGGACCAAGCCAGAAAAAGTCCAGGATCTGGCCATCATGTATGCGAAAAATGCGAAAGTACGACCCAGATGAGGGCAAATACCAGACCTAACCCAGACATAACCGGCGTTATCCTCCAATACATTAACCGCAATCAGGTTTAATTGATTGTTTCGGTGTGGTACCGCGTTACTACGTGATTCAAACCAGAAAAAATCCAGGATCTGGCCAACAAGTATGCGAAAAATGCGAAAGCACGAGCCAGATGAGGGCAAGTTCCAGACCTAACCGAGATATAACCGGCGTTATTCTCTAAAATATTAATCGCAACCAGTATTAAATGACTGTTTCAGTCTGGTACCACATTACTACGTGGTCCAAGCCAGAAAAAGGCCAGGATCTGGCCAACAAGTGTTCGAAAAACGCGAAAGTATGAGCCAGATGATTGCAAATACCAGAACTAACCCAAACGTAACCAGCGTTATCCTCCAAACTAATAATCGGAGCTTCTATTGACTGTTTCAGTGTGGTACCCCGTTACTACGTGATCCAAATCAGAAAAAGGCCAGGATCTGGCCAAGAAGAATGCGAAAAATGCGAAAGTACGTGCCAGATGAGGGCAAATACCAGACCTAACCTAGACATAACCGGCGTTATCATCTAAAATATTAATCGCAACCAGGTTTAACTGACTGTTTCGGTGTGGTACCACATGACTACGTGGTCCTAGCCGGGAAAAGGCCAGGACCAGGCCAACAAGTATGCCAAAAATGCGAAAGTACGAGCCAGATGATTGCAAATACCAGAACTAACCCAGACATAACCAGCGTTATCCTCTAAAATACTAATCGCAACCAGCTTTTAGTGACAGTGTGGTACCACATTACTACGTGATCCAAGTCAGAAAAAGCCCACGATCTGGCCAACCAGTATGCGAACAATGCGAAAGTACGAGCCAGATGAGGGCATATCCCAGACCTAACCGAGACATAACCGGCGTTATCCTCTAGAATATTAGTCGCAACCAGGTTTAGTTGACTGTTTCGGTGTGGTACCGCATTACTACGTGTTCCAAACCAGAAAAAGTGCAGCATCTGGGCAACAAGTATTGCGAAAAGTGCGATAGTACGAGCCAGATGAGGGCAAATCCCAGACCTAACCCAGACATAACCAGCGTTATCCTCTAAAATACTATTCGGAACCAGCTTCTATTGACTGTTCCAGTGTGGTACCACATTAGTACGTGATCCAAACCAGAAAAAGCCTAGGATCTGGCCAACAAGTATGCAAAAAATACGAAAGCACGAGCCAGATGAGGGCAAATTCCAGACCTAACCGAGACATAACCGGCGTTATCCTCTAAAATATTAATCGCAACCAGGTATTACTGACTGTTGCGTTGCGGTACCACATTACTACGTGGTCCAAGCCGGAAAAAGGCCAGCACCTGGCCAACAAGTATGCCAAAGATGCGAAAGTACGAGCCAGATGATTGCTAATAAGAGAACTAACACAAACGTAACCAGCGTTATCCTCCAAACTATTAATCGGAACCAGCTTTTATTGACTGTTTCAGTGTGGTACCACATTACTACGTTATTCAAACCAGAAAAAACCCAGGATCTGACCAACAAGTATGCGAAAAACGCGTAAGTATGAGCCAGATGATGGCAAATACCAGAACTAACCCAGACATAACCAGCGTTATCCTCTAAAATATTATTCGCAACCGGGTTTAATTGACTGTTTCGGTGTGGTACCGCGTCTCTACGTGATTCAAATCAGGAAAAGGCCAGGATCTGGCCAAGAAGTATGCGAAAAATGCGAAAGTACGTGCCAGATGAGGGCAAATACCAGACCTAACCTAGACATAACCGGCGTTATCATCTAAAATATTAATCGCAACCAGGTTTAACTGACTGTTTCGGTGTGGTACCACATTACTACGTGGTCCAAGCTGGAAAAAGGACAGGATCTGGCCAACAAGTATGCGAAAAATGCGTAAGTACGTGCCAGATGAGGGCAAATACCAGACCTAACCCAGACATAACCTGCGTTATCCTCTAAAATATTAATCGGAACCAGGTTTAATAGACTGTTTCAGTGTGGTACCACATTTCGACGGGATCCAAACCACAAAAAACCCGAGATCTGGCCAACAAGTAAGCGAAAAATGAGAAAGCACAAGCCAGATGAGAGCAAATAGCAGACCTAACCCAGAAATAACCTGCGTTATGCTCTAAAATACTAATCGAAACAAGGTTTAGTTGACTGTTTCAGTGTGGTACCACATTACGACGGGATCCAAACCACAAAAAACCCGTGTTCTCGCCAAAAAGTATGCGAAAATTGCGAAAGTACGAGCCAGATGATTGCAAATCCCAGGCCAAACCGAGACGTAACCGGCGATATCCTCTAAAATATTAATCGCAACCAGGTTTGATTGACTGTTTCGGTGCGGTACTGCATTACTACGTGGTCCAACCCAGAAAAAGGCCAGGATCTGAAAAACAAGTATGCGAGAAATGCGAAAGTACGAGCCAGATGATAGCAAATACCAGACCTTAACCAGACATAACCGGCGTTATCCTCTATAATATTAACCGCAACCAGGATTAATAGACTGTTTCGGTGTGGAACCGCGTTACTACGTAATCCAAATCAGAAAAAACCCAGGATCTGGCCAACAAGTATGCGAAAAATGCGTAAGTACGTGCCAGATGAGGGCAAATACCAGACCTAACCCAGACATAACCTGCGTTATCCTCTAAAATATTAATCGGAACCAGGTTTAATAGACTGTTTCAGTGAGGTACCACATTTCGACGGGATCCGAACCACAAAAAACCCGAGATCTGGCCAACAAGTATGAGAAAAACGTGTAAGTATGAGCCAGATGATGGCAAATACCAGAACTAACCCAGACATAACCAGCGTTATCCTCTAAAATATTATTCGCAACCGGGTTTAATTGACTGTTTCGGTGTGGTACCGCGTTACTACGTGATCCAAATCAGAAAAAGGCCAGGATCTGGCCAAAAAGTATGCGAAAAATGCGAAAGTACGTGCCAGATGAGGGCAAATACCAGACCTAACCTAGACATAACCGGCGTTATCATCTAAAATATTAATCGCAACCAGGTTTAACTGACTGTTTCGGTGTGGTACCACATTTCGACGGGATCCAAACCACAAAAAACCCGAGATCTGGCCAACAAGTAAGCGAAAAATAAGAAAGCACGAGCCAGATGAGGGCAAATAGCAAACCTAACCCAGAAATAACCTGCGTTATCCTCTAAAATACTAATCCAAACAAGGTTTAATTGACTGTTTCAGTGTGGTACCACATTACGACGGGATCCAAACCACAAAAGACCCGAGTTCTGGCCAAAAAGTATGTGAAAATTGCGAAAGTACGAGCCAGATGAGGGCATATCCCAGACCTAACCCAGACATAACCAGCGTTATCCTCTAAAATACTATTCGGAACCAGCTTCTATTGACTGTTCCAGTGTGGTACCACATTAGTACGTGATCCACACCAGAAAAAGCCTAGGATCTGGCCAACAAGTATGCAAAAAATACGAAAGCACGAGCCAGATGAGGGCAAATTCCAGACCTAACCGAGACATAACCGGCGTTATCCTCTAAAATATTAATCGCAACCAGGTATTACTGACTGTTGCGTTGTGGTACCACATTACTACGTGATCCAAACCAGAAAATGGCCAGGATCCGGCCAACAAGTATGCGAAAAATGCGAAAGTATGAGCCAGATGATGGCAAATACCAGAACTAACCCAGCCATAACCAGCGTTATCCTCTAAAATATTATTCGCAACCGGGTTTAATTGACTGTTTCGGTGTGGTACCGCGTTACTACGTGATCCAAATCAGAAAAAGGCCAGGATCTGGCCAAGAAGTATGCGAAAAATGCGAAAGTACGTGCCAGATGAGAGCAAATACCAGACCTAACCTAGACATAACCGGCGTTATCATCTAAAATATTAATCGCAACCAGGTTTAACTGACTGTTTCGGTGTGGTACCACATTACTACGTGGTCCAAGCCGGAAAAAGGCCAGGATCTGGCCAACAAGTATGCGAGAAATGCGTAAGTACGTGCCAGATGAGGGCAAATACCAGACCTAACCCAGACATAACCTGCGTTATCCTCTAAAATATTAATCGGAACCAGGTTTAATAGACTGTTTCAGTGTGGTACCACATTTCGACGGGATCCAAACCACAAAAAACCCGAGATCTGGCCAACAAGTAAGCGAAAAATAAGAAAGCACGAGCCAGATGAGGGCAAATAGCAAACCTAACCCAGAAATAACCTGCGTTATCCTCTAAAATACTAATCCAAACAAGGTTTAATTGACTGTTTCAGTGTGGTACCACATTACGACGGGATCCAAAACACAAAAAACCCGAGTTCTGGCCAAAAAGTATGCGAAAATTGCGAAAGTACGAGCCAGATGATTGCAAATCCCAGGCCAAACCGAGACGTAACCGGCGATATCCTCTAAAATCGTAATCGCAACCAGGTTTGTTTGGCGGTTTCGGTGCGGTACTGCATTACTACGTGGTCCAAGCCTGAAAAAGGCCAGGATCTGAAAAACAAGTATGCGAATGACGCGAAAGTATGAGACAGATGAGGGCAAATGCCAGAACTAACCCAGACATAACCGGCGTTATCCTCTAAAATACTATTCGGAACCAGGTTTAATAGACTGTTTCAGTGTGGTACCACATTTCGACGGGATCCAAACCACAAAAAACCCGAGATCTGGCCAACAAGTAAGCGAAAAATAAGAAAGCACGAGCCAGATGAGGGCAAATAGCAAACCTACCCCAGAAATAACCTGCGTTATCCTCTAAAATACTAATCCAAACAAGGTTTAATTGACTGTTTCAGTGTGGTACCACATTACGACGGGATCCAAACCACAAAAGACCCGAGTTCTGGCCAAAAAGTATGTGAAAATTGCGAAAGTACGAGCCAGATGAGGGCATATCCCAGACCTAACCCAGACATAACCAGCGTTATCCTCTAAAATACTATTCGGAACCAGCTTCTATTGACTGTTCCAGTGTGGTACCACATTAGTACGTGATCCACACCAGAAAAAGCCTAGGATCTGGCCAACAAGTATGCAAAAAATACGAAAGCACGAGCCAGATGAGGGCAAATTCCAGACCTAACCGAGACATAACCGGCGTTATCCTCTAAAATATTAATCGCAACCAGGTATTACTGACTGTTGCGTTGTGGTACCACATTATTACGTGATCCAAACCAGAAAATGGCCAGGATCCGGCCAACAAGTATGCGAAAAATGCGAAAGTATGAGCCAGATGATGGCAAATACCAGAACTAACCCAGCCATAACCAGCGTTATCCTCTAAAATATTATTCGCAACCGGGTTTAATTGACTGTTTCGGTGTGGTACCGCGTTACTACGTGATCCAAATCAGAAAAAGGCCAGGATCTGGCCAAGAAGTATGCGAAAAATGCGAAAGTACGTGCCAGATGAGAGCAAATACCAGACCTAACCTAGACATAACCGGCGTTATCATCTAAAATATTAATCGCAACCAGGTTTAACTGACTGTTTCGGTGTGGTACCACATTACTACGTGGTCCAAGCCGGAAAAAGGCCAGGATCTGGCCAACAAGTATGCGAAAAATGCTAAGTACGTGCCAGATGAGGGCAAATACCAGACCTAACCCAGACATAACCTGCGTTATCCTCTAAAATATTAATCGGAACCAGGTTTAATAGACTGTTTCAGTGTGGTACCACATTTCGACGGGATCCAAACCACAAAAAACCCGAGATCTGGCCAACAAGTAAGCGAAAAATAAGAAAGCACGAGCCAGATGAGGGCAAATAGCAAACCTAACCCAGAAATAACCTGCGTTATTCTCTAAAATACTAATCCAAACAAGGTTTAATTGACTGTTTCAGTGTGGTACCACATTACGACGGGATCCAAACCACAAAAAACCCGAGTTCTGGGCAAAAAGTATGCGAAAATTGAGAAAGTACGAGCCAGATGATTGCAAATCCCAGGCCAAACTGAGAGGTAACCGGCGATATCCTCTAAAATAGTAATCGCAACCAGGTTTGATTGGCGGTTTCGGTGCGGTACTGCATTACTACGTGGTCCAAGCCAGAAAAAGGCCAGGATCTGAAAAACAAGTATGCGAGAAATGCGAAAGTACGAGCCAGATGATTGCTAATACCAGAACTAACCCAAACGTAACCAGCGTTAACCTCCAAACTATTAATCGGAACCAGCTTTTATTGACTGTTTCAGTGTGGTACCACATTACTACGTGGTCCAAGCAGGAAAAAGGCCAGGATCTGGCCAATAAGTATGCGAAAAACGCGAAAGTACGAGCCAGATGATGGCAAATACCAGACCTTAACCAGACATAACTGGTGTTATCCTCTATAATATTAATCGCAACCAGGATTAATAGACTGTTTCGGTGTGGAACCGCGTTACTACGTAATCCAAACCAGAAAAAACCCAGGATCTGGCCAACAAGTATGCGAAAAATGCGAAAGTATGAGCCAGATGATTGCAAATACCAGAACTAACCCAGACATAACAAGCGTTATCCTCTAAAATACTAATCGGAACCAGCTTTTGTTGGCAGTGTGGTACCACATTACTACGTGATCCAAACCAGAAAAGGCCCAGGATCTGGCCAACAAGTATGCGAAAAATGCGAAAGTACGAGCCAGATGAGGGCAAATCCCAGACCTAACCGAGATATAACCGGCGTTATCCTCTAAAATATTAATCGCAACCAGGTTTAACTGACTGTTTCGGTGTGGTACCACATTACTACGTGGTCCAAGCCGGAAAAAGGCCAGGATCTGGCCAACAAGTATGCGAAAAATGCGTAAATACGTGCCAGATAAGGGCAAATACCAGACCTAACCCAGACATAGCCTGCGTTATCCTCTAGAATATTAATCGGAACCAGGTTTAATAGACTGTTTCAGTGTGGTACCACATTTCGACGGGATCCAAACCACAAAAAACCCGAGATCTGGCCAACAAGTACGCGAAAAACGCGTAAGTATGAGCCAGATGATGGCAAATACCAGAACTAACCCAGACATAACCAGCGTTATCCTCTAAAATATTATTCGCAACCGGGTTTAATTGACTGTTTCGGTGTGGTTCCGCGTTACTTCGTGATCCAAATCAGAAAAAGGCCAGGTTCTGGTCAAGAAGTATGCGAAAAATGCGAAAGTACGTGCCAGATGAGGGCAAATACCAGACCTAACCTAGACATAACCGGCGTTATCATCTAAAATATTAATCGCAACCAGGTTTAACTGACTGTTTCGGTGTGGTACCACATTACTACGTGGTCCAAGCCGGAAAAAGGCCAGGATCTGGCCAACAAGTACGCGAAAAACGCGTAAGTATGAGCCAGATGATGGCAAATACCAGAACTAACCCAGACATAACCAGCGTTATCCTCTAAAATATTATTCGCAACCGGGTTTAATTGACTGTTTCGGTGTGGTTCCGCGTTACTTCGTGATCCAAATCAGAAAAAGGCCAGGATCTGGCCAACAAGTATGCGAAAAATGCGTAAATACGTGCCAGATAAGGGCAAATACCAGACCTAACCCAGACATAGCCTGCGTTATCCTCTAGAATATTAATCGGAACCAGGTTTAATAGACTGTTTCAGTGTGGTACCACATTTCGACGGGATCCAAACCACAAAAAACCCGAGATCTGGCCAACAAGTACGCGAAAAACGCGTAAGTATGAGCCAGATGATGGCAAATACCAGAACTAACCCAGACATAACCAGCGTTATCCTCTAAAATATTATTCGCAACCGGGTTTAATTGACTGTTTCGGTGTGGTTCCGCGTTACTTCGTGATCCAAATCAGAAAAAGGCCAGGTTCTGGTCAAGAAGTATGCGAAAAATGCGAAAGTACGTGCCAGATGAGGGCAAATACCAGACCTAACCCAGACATAACCTGCGTTATCCTCTAAAATATTAATCGGAACCAGGTTTAATAGACTGTTTCAGTGTGGTACCACATTTCGACGGGATCCAAACCACAAAAAACCCGAGATCTGGCCAACAAGTAAGCGAAAAATGAGAAAGCACGAGCCAGATGAGGGCAAATAGCAAACATAACCCAGAAATAACCTGCGTTATCCGCTAAAATACTAATCGAAACAAGGTTTACTTGACTGTTTCAGTGTGGTACCACATTACGACGGGATCCAAACCACAAAAAACCCGAGTTCTGGCCAAAAAGTATGCGAAAATTGCGAAAGTACGAGCCAGATGATTGCAAATACCAGAACTAACCCAGACATAACCAGTGTTATCCTCTAAAATACTAATCGGAACCAGCTTTTATTGACAGTGTGGTACCACATTACTACGTGATCCAAACCAGAAAAGGCCCAGGATCTGGCCAACAAGTATGCGAAAAATGCGTAAGTACGTGCCAGATGAGGGCAAATACCAGACCTAACCCAGACATAACCTGCGTTATCCTCTAAAATATTAATCGGAACCAGGTTTAATAGACTGTTTCAGTGAGGTACCACATTTCGACGGGATCCAAACCACAAAAAACCCGAGATCTGGCCAACAAGTAAGCGAAAAATGAGAAAGCACGAGCCAGATGAGGGCAAATAGCAAACCTAACCCAGAAATAACCTGCGTTATCCGCTAAAATACTAATCGAAACAAGGTTTACTTGACTGTTTCAGTGTGGTACCACATTACGACGGGATCCAAACCACAAAAAACCTGAGTTCTGGCCAAAAAATTTGCGAAAATTGCGAAAGTACGAGCCAGATGATTGCAAATACCAGAACTAACCCAGACATAACCAGCGTTATCCTCTAAAATACTAATCGGAACCAGCTTTTATTGGCAGTGTGGTACCACATTACTACGTGATCCAAACCAGAAAAGGCCCAGGATCTGGCCAACAAGTATGCGAAGAGTGCGAAAGTACGAGCCGGATGAGGGCAAATCCCAGACCTAACCGAGACATAACCGGCGTTATCCTCTAAAATACTAATCGCATCCAGCTTTAATTGACTGTTTCGGTGTGGTACCGCATTACTACGTGATCCAAACCAGAAAAGGGCCAGGATCAGGCCAACAAGTATGCGAAAAATGCGAAAGGACGAGCCAGAGAAGAGCAAATACCAGACCTAACCTAGAAATAACCGGCGTTATCCTCCAAAATATTAATCGCAACCAGGATTAATTGACTGTTTCGGTGTGCTACCACATTACTGCGTTGTCAAAGCCAGAAAAAGGCCAGGATCTGGCCAACAAGTATGCGAAAGATGCGAAATTACGAGCCAGATGAGGGCAAATACCAGAACTAACCCAGACATAACCGGCGTTTTCCTCTAAAATATCAATCACAACCAGGTTTAATTGACTGTTTCGGTGTGGTACCGCGTTACCACGTGGTCCAAGCCAGAAAAAGGCCAGGATCTGGCCATCATGTATGCGAAAAATGCGAAAGTACGACCCAGATGAGGGCAAATACCACACCTAACCCAGACATAACCGGCGTTATCCTCCAATATATTAATCGCAACCAGGTTTAATTGATTGTTTCGGTGTGGTACCGCATTACTACGTGATCCAAACCAGAAAATGGCCAGGATCCGGCCAACAAGTATGCGAAAAATGCGAAAGTATGAGCCAGATGATTGCAAATACCAGAACTAACCCAAACGTAACCAGCGTTATCCTCTAAAATATTTGTCGCAACCAGTATTAATTGACTGTTTCGGTGTGGTACCGCGTTACTACGTGATCGAAACCAGAAAATACCCAGGATCTGGCCAACAAGTATGCGAAAAATGCGAAAGTACGAGCCAGATGAGGGCAAATCCCAGACCTAACCGAGATATAACCGGCGTTATCCTCTAAAATATTAATCGCAACCATGTTTAACTGACTGTTTCGGTGTGGTACCACATTACTACGTGGTCCAAGCCGGAAAAAGGCCAGGATCTGGCCAACAAGTATGCGAAAAATGCGTAAATACGTGCCAGATGAGGGCAAATACCAGACCTAACCTAGACATAACCGGCGTTATCATCTAAAATATTAATCGCAACCAGGTTTAACTGACTGTTTCGGTGTGGTACCACATTACTACGTGGTCCAAGCCGGAAAAAGGCCAGGATCTGGCCAACAAGTATGCGAAAAATGCGTAAGTACGTGCCAGATGAGGGCAAATACCAGACCTAACCCAGACATAACCTGCGTTATCCTCTAAAATATTAATCGGAACCAGGTTTAATAGACTGTTTCAGTGTGGTACCACATTTCGACGGGATCCAAACCACAAAAAACCAGAGATCTGGCCAACAAGTAAGCGAAAAATGAGAAAGCACGAGCCAGATGAGGGCAAATAGCAAACCTAACCCAGAAATAACCTGCGTTATCCGCTAAAATACTAATCGAAACAAGGTTTACTTGACTGTTTCAGTGTGGTACCACATTACGACGGGTTCCAAACCACAAAAAACCCGAGTTCTGGCCAAAAAGTATGCGAAAATTGCGAAAGTACGAGCCAGATGATTGCAAATACCAGAACTAACCCAGACATAACCAGTGTTATCCTCTAAAATACTAATCGGAACCAGCTTTTATTGACAGTGTGGTACCACATTACTACGTGATCCAAACCAGAAAAGGCCCAGGATCTGGCCAACAAGTATGCGAAATATGCGTAAGTACGTGCCAGATGAGGGCAAATACCAGACCTAACCCAGACATAACCTGCGTTATCCTCTAAAATATTAATCGGAACCAGGTTTAATAGACTGTTTCAGTGTGGTACCACATTTCAACGGGATCCAAACCACAAAAAACCCGAGATCTGGCCAACAAGTAAGCGAAAAATGAGAAAGCACGAGCCAGATGAGGGCAAATAGCAAACCTAACCCAGAAATAACCTGCGTTATCCGCTAAAATACTAATCGAAACAAGGTTTACTTGACTGTTTCAGTGTGGTACCACATTACGACGGGATCCAAACCACAAAAAACCTGAGTTCTGGCCAAAAAGTATGCGAAAATTGCGAAAGTACGAGCCAGATGATTGCAAATACCAGAACTAACCCAGACATAACCAGCGTTATCCTCTAAAATACTAATCGGAACCAGCTTTTATTGGCAGTGTGGTACCACATTACTACGTGATCCAAACCAGAAAAGGCCCAGGATCTGGCCAACAAGTATGCGAAAAGTGCGAAAGTACGAGCCAGATGAGGGCAAATCCCAGACCTAACCGAGACATAACCGGCGTTATCCTCTAAAATACTAATCGCATCCAGCTTTAATTGACTGTTTCGGTGTGGTACCGCATTACTACGTGATCCAAACCAGAAAAGGGCCAGGATCAGGCCAACAAGTATGCGAAAAATGCGAAAGGACGAGCCAGAGAAGAGCAAATACCAGACCTAACCTAGACATAACCGGCGTTATCCTCTAAAATATTAATCGCAACCAGGATTAATTGACTGTTTCGGTGAGCTACCACATTACTGCGTTGTCAAAGCCAGAAAAAGGCCAGGATCTGGCCAACAAGTATGCGAAAAATGCGTAAATACGTGCCAGATAAGGGCAAATACCAGACCTAACCCAGACATAACCTGCGTTATCCTCTAAAATATTAATCGGAACCAGGTTTAATAGACTGTTTCAGTGTGGTACCACATTTCGACGGGATCCAAACCACAAAAAACCCGAGATCTGGCCAAACAAGTACGCGAAAAACGCGTAAGTATGAGCCAGATGATGGCAAATACCAGAATTAACCCAGACATAACCAACGTTATCCTCTAAAATATTATTCGCAACCGGGTTTAATTGACTGTTTCGGTGTGGTTCCGCGTTACTACGTGATCCAAATCAGAAAAAGGCCAGGATCTGGTCAAGAAGTATGCGAAAAATGCGAAAGTACGTGCCAGATGAGGGCAAATACCAGACCTAACCTAGACATAACCGGCGTTATCATCTAAAATATTAATCGCAACCAGGTTTAACTGACTGTTTCGGTGTGGTACCACATTACTACGTGGTCCAAGCCGGAAAAAGGCCAGGATCTGGCCAACAAGTATGCGAAAAATGCGTAAGTACGTGCCAGATGAGGGCAAATACCAGACCTAAACCAGACATAACCTGCGTTATCCTCTAAAATATTAATCGGAACCAGGTTTAATAGACTGTTTCAGTGTGGTACCACATTTCGACGGGATCCAAACCACAAAAAACCCGAGATCTGGCCAACAAGTAAGCGAAAAATGAGAAAGCACGAGCCAGATGAGGGCAAATACCAGAACTAACCCAGACATAACCGGCGTTTTCCTCTAAAATATCAACCACAACCAGGTTTAATTGACTGTTTCGGTGTGGTACCGCGTTACCACGTGGTCCAAGCCAGAAAAAGGCCAGGATCTGGCCATCATGTATGCGAAAAATGCGAAAGTACGACCCAGATGAGGGCAAATACCACACCTAACCCAGACATAACCGGCGTTATCCTCCAATATATTAATCGCAACCAGCTTTTATTGGCAGTGTGGTACCACATTACTACGTGATCCAAACCAGAAAAGGCCCAGGATCTGGCCAACAAGTATGCGAAGAGTGCGAAAGTACGAGCCGGATGAGGGCAAATCCCAGACCTAACCGAGACATAACCGGCGTTATCCTCTAAAATACTAATCGCATCCAGCTTTAATTGACTGTTTCGGTGTGGTACCGAATTACTACGTGATCCAAACCAGAAAAGGGCCAGGATCAGGCCAACAAGTATGCGAAAAATGCGAAAGGACGAGCCAGAGAAGAGCAAATACCAGACCTAACCTAGACATAACCGGCGTTATCCTCCAAAATATTAATCGCAACCAGGATTAATTGACTGTTTCGGTGTGCTACCACATTACTGCGTTGTCAAAGCCAGAAAAAGGCCAGGATCTGGCCAACAAGTATGCGAAAGATGCGAAATTACGAGCCAGATGAGGGCAAATACCAGAACTAACCCAGACATAACCGGCGTTTTCCTCTAAAATATCAATCACAACCAGGTTTAATTGACTGTTTCGGTGTGGTACCGCGTTATCACGTGGGCCAAGCCAGAAAAAGGCCAGGATCTGGCCATCATGTTTGCGAAAAATGCGAAAGTACGACCCAGATGAGGGCAAATACCACACCTAACCCAGACATAACCGGCGTTATCCTCCAATATATTAATCGCAACCAGCTTTTATTGGCAGTGTGGTACCACATTACTACGTGATCCAAACCAGAAAAGGCCCAGGATCTGGCCAACAAGTATGCGAAGAGTGCGAAAGTACGAGCCGGATGAGGGCAAATCCCAGACCTAACCGAGACATAACCGGCGTTATCCTCTAAAATACTAATCGCATCCAGCTTTAATTGACTGTTTCGGTGTGGTACCGCATTACTACGTGATCCAAACCAGAAAAGGGCCAGGATCAGGCCAACAAGTATGCGAAAAATGCGAAAGGACGAGCCAGAGAAGAGCAAATACCAGACCTAACCTAGAAATAACCGGCGTTATCCTCCAAAATATTAATCGCAACCAGGATTAATTGACTGTTTCGGTGTGCTACCACATTACTGCGTTGTCAAAGCCAGAAAAAGGCCAGGATCTGGCCAACAAGTATGCGAAAGATGCGAAATTACGAGCCAGATGAGGGCAAATACCAGAACTAACCCAGACATAACCGGCGTTTTCCTCTAAAATATCAATCACAACCAGGTTTAATTGACTGTTTCGGTGTGGTACCGCGTTACCACGTGGTCCAAGCCAGAAAAAGGCCAGGATCTGGCCATCATGTATGCGAAAAATGCGAAAGTACGACCCAGATGAGGGCAAATACCACACCTAACCCAGACATAACCGGCGTTATCCTCCAATATATTAATCGCAACCAGGTTTAATTGATTGTTTCGGTGTGGTACCGCATTACTACGTGATCCAAACCAGAAAATGGCCAGGATCCGGCCAACAAGTATGCGAAAAATGCGAAAGTATGAGCCAGATGATTGCAAATACCAGAACTAACCCAAACGTAACCAGCGTTATCCTCTAAAATATTTATCGCAACCAGTATTAATTGACTGTTTCGGTGTGGTACCGCGTTACTACGTGATCGAAACCAGAAAAAACCCAGGATCTGGCCAACAAGTATGCGAAAAATGCGAAAGTACGAGCCAGATGAGGGCAAATCCCAGACCTAACCGAGATATAACCGGCGTTATCCTCTAAAATATTAATCGCAACCATGTTTAACTGACTGTTTCGGTGTGGTACCACATTACTACGTGGTCCAAGCCGGAAAAAGGCCAGGATCTGGCCAACAAGTATGCGAAAAATGCGTAAATACGTGCCAGATAAGGGCAAATACCAGACCTAACCCAGACATAACCTGCGTTATCCTCTAAAATATTAATCGGAACCAGGTTTAATAGACTGTTTCAGTGTGGTACCACATTTCGACGGGATCCAAACCACAAAAAACCCGAGATCTGGCCAACAAGTACGCGAAAAACGCGTAAGTATGAGCCAGATGATGGCAAATACCAGAACTAACCCAGACATAACCAGCGTTATCCTCTAAAATATTATTCGCAACCGGGTTTAATTGACTGTTTCGGTGTGGTTCCGCGTTACTACGTGATCCAAATCAGAAAAAGGCCAGGATCTGGTCAAGAAGTATGCGAAAAATGCGAAAGTACGTGCCAGATGAGGGCAAATACCAGACCTAACCTAGACATAACCGGCGTTATCATCTAAAATATTAATCGCAACCATGTTTAACTGACTGTTTCGGTGTGGTACCACATTACTACGTGGTCCAAGCCGGAAAAAGGCCCAGGATCTGGCCAACAAGTATGCGAAAAATGCGTAAGTACGTGCCAGATGAGGGCAAATACCAGACCTAACCCAGACATAACCTGCGTTATCCTCTAAAATATTAATCGGAACCAGGTTTAATAGACTGTTTCAGTGTGGTACCACATTTCGACGGGATCCAAACCACAAAAAACCCGAGATCTGGCCAACAAGTAAGCGAAAAATGAGAAAGCACGAGCCAGATGAGGGCAAATAGCAAACCTAACCCAGAAATAACCTGCGTTATCCGCTAAAATACTAATCGAAACAAGGTTTACTTGACTGTTTCAGTGTGGTACCACATTACGACGGGATCCAAACCACAAAAAACCCGAGTTCTGGCCAAAAAGTATGCGAAAATTGCGAAAGTACGAGCCAGATGATTGCAAATACCAGAACTAACCCAGACATAACCAGTGTTATCCTCTAAAATACTAATCGGAACCAGCTTTTATTGACAGTGTGGTACCACATTACTACGTGATCCAAACCAGAAAAGGCCCAGGATCTGGCCAACAAGTATGCGAAAAATGCGTAAGTACGTGCCAGATGAGGGCAAATACCAGACCTAACCCAGACATAACCTGCGTTATCCTCTAAAATATTAATCGGAACCAGGTTTAATAGACTGTTTCAGTGTGGTACCACATTTCGACGGGATCCAAACCACAAAAAACCCGAGATCTGGCCAACAAGTAAGCGAAAAATGAGAAAGCACGAGCCAGATGAGGGCAAATAGCAAACCTAACCCAGAAATAACCTGCGTTATCCGCTAAAATACTAATCGAAACAAGGTTTACTTGACTGTTTCAGTGTGGTACCACATTACGACGGGATCCAAACCACAAAAAACCCGAGTTCTGGCCAAAAAGTATGCGAAAATTGCGAAAGTACGAGCCAGATGATTGCAAATACCAGAACTAACCCAGACATAACCAGTGTTATCCTCTAAAATACTAATCGGAACCAGCTTTTATTGACAGTGTGGTACCACATTACTACGTGATCCAAACCAGAAAAGGCCCAGGATCTGGCCAACAAGTATGCGAAAAATGCGTAAGTACGTGCCAGATGAGGGCAAATACCAGACCTAACCCAGACATAACCTGCGTTATCCTCTAAAATATTAATCGGAACCAGGTTTAATAGACTGTTTCAGTGTGGTACCACATTTCAACGGGATCCAAACCACAAAAAACCCGAGATCTGGCCAACAAGTAAGCGAAAAATGAGAAAGCACGAGCCAGATGAGGGCAAATAGCAAACCTAACCCAGAAATAACCTGCGTTATCCGCTAAAATACTAATCGAAACAAGGTTTACTTGACTGTTTCAGTGTGGTACCACATTACGACGGGATCCATACCACAAAAAACCTGAGTTCTGGCCAAAAAGTATGCGAAAATTGCGAAAGTACGAGCCAGATGATTGCAAATACCAGCACTAACCCAGACATAACCAGCGTTATCCTCTAAAATACTAATCCGAACCAGCTTTTATTGGCAGTGTGGTACCACATTACTACGTGATCCAAACCAGAAAAGGCCCAGGATCTGGCCAACAAGTATGCGAAAAGTGCGAAAGTACGAGCCAGATGAGGGCAAATCCCAGACCTAACCGAGACATAACCGGCGTTATCCTCTAAAATACTAATCGCATCCAGCTTTAATTGACTGTTTCGGTGTGGTACCGCATTACTACGTGATCCAAACCAGAAAAGGGCCAGGATCAGGCCAACAAGTATGCGAAAAATGCGAAAGGACGAGCCAGAGAAGAGCAAATACCAGACCTAACCTAGACATAACCGGCGTTATCCTCTAAAATATTAATCGCAACCAGGATTAATTGACTGTTTCGGTGTGGTACCACATTACTGCGTTGTCAAAGCCAGAAAAGGGCCAGGATCTGGCCAACAAGTATGCGAAAGATGCGAAATTTCGAGCCAGATGAGGGCAAATACCAGAACTAACCCAGACATAACCGGCGTTTTCCTCTAAAATATCAATCACAACCAGGTTTAATTGACTGTTTCGGTGTGGTACCGCGTTACTACGTGATCCAAATCAGAAAAAACCCGAGATCTGGCCAACAAGTAAGCGAAAAATGAGAAAGCACGAGCCAGATGAGGGCAAATACCAGAACTAACCCAGACATAACCGGCGTTTTCCTCTAAAATATCAATCACAACCAGGTTTAATTGACTGTTTCGGTGTGGTACCGCGTTACCACGTGGTCCAAGCCAGAAAAAGGCCAGGATCTGGCCATCATGTATGCGAAAAATGCGAAAGTACGACCCAGATGAGGGCAAATACCACACCTAACCCAGACATAACCGGCGTTATCCTCCAATATATTAATCGCAACCAGCTTTTATTGGCAGTGTGGTACCACATTACTACGTGATCCAAACCAGAAAAGGCCCAGGATCTGGCCAACAAGTATGCGAAGAGTGCGAAAGTACGAGCCGGATGAGGGCAAATCCCAGACCTAACCGAGACATAACCGGCGTTATCCTCTAAAATACTAATCGCATCCAGCTTTAATTGACTGTTTCGGTGTGGTACCGCATTACTACGTGATCCAAACCAGAAAAGGGCCAGGATCAGGCCAACAAGTATGCGAAAAATGCGAAAGGACGAGCCAGAGAAGAGCAAATACCAGACCTAACCTAGACATAACCGGCGTTATCCTCCAAAATATTAATCGCAACCAGGATTAATTGACTGTTTCGGTGTGCTACCACATTACTGCGTTGTCAAAGCCAGAAAAAGGCCAGGATCTGGCCAACAAGTATGCGAAAGATGCGAAATTACGAGCCAGATGAGGGCAAATACCAGAACTAACCCAGACATAACCGGCGTTTTCCTCTAAAATATCAATCACAACCAGGTTTAATTGACTGTTTCGGTGTGGTACCGCGTTATCACGTGGGCCAAGCCAGAAAAAGGCCAGGATCTGGCCATCATGTTTGCGAAAAATGCGAAAGTACGACCCAGATGAGGGCAAATACCACACCTAACCCAGACATAACCGGCGTTATCCTCCAATATATTAATCGCAACCAGCTTTTATTGGCAGTGTGGTACCACATTACTACGTGATCCAAACCAGAAAAGGCCCAGGATCTGGCCAACAAGTATGCGAAGAGTGCGAAAGTACGAGCCGGATGAGGGCAAATCCCAGACCTAACCGAGACATAACCGGCGTTATCCTCTAAAATACTAATCGCATCCAGCTTTAATTGACTGTTTCGGTGTGGTACCGCATTACTACGTGATCCAAACCAGAAAAGGGCCAGGATCAGGCCAACAAGTATGCGAAAAATGCGAAAGGACGAGCCAGAGAAGAGCAAATACCAGACCTAACCTAGAAATAACCGGCGTTATCCTCCAAAATATTAATCGCAACCAGGATTAATTGACTGTTTCGGTGTGCTACCACATTACTGCGTTGTCAAAGCCAGAAAAAGGCCAGGATCTGGCCAACAAGTATGCGAAAGATGCGAAATTACGAGCCAGATGAGGGCAAATACCAGAACTAACCCAGACATAACCGGCGTTTTCCTCTAAAATATCAATCACAACCAGGTTTAATTGACTGTTTCGGTGTGGTACCGCGTTACCACGTGGTCCAAGCCAGAAAAAGGCCAGGATCTGGCCATCATGTATGCGAAAAATGCGAAAGTACGACCCAGATGAGGGCAAATACCACACCTAACCCAGACATAACCGGCGTTATCCTCCAATATATTAATCGCAACCAGGTTTAATTGATTGTTTCGGTGTGGTACCGCATTACTACGTGATCCAAACCAGAAAATGGCCAGGATCCGGCCAACAAGTATGCGAAAAATGCGAAAGTATGAGCCAGATGATTGCAAATACCAGAACTAACCCAAACGTAACCAGCGTTATCCTCTAAAATATTTATCGCAACCAGTATTAATTGACTGTTTCGGTGTGGTACCGCGTTACTACGTGATCGAAACCAGAAAAAACCCAGGATCTGGCCAACAAGTATGCGAAAAATGCGAAAGTACGAGCCAGATGAGGGCAAATCCCAGACCTAACCGAGATATAACCGGCGTTATCCTCTAAAATATTAATCGCAACCATGTTTAACTGACTGTTTCGGTGTGGTACCACATTACTACGTGGTCCAAGCCGGAAAAAGGCCAGGATCTGGCCAACAAGTATGCGAAAAATGCGTAAATACGTGCCAGATAAGGGCAAATACCAGACCTAACCCAGACATAACCTGCGTTATCCTCTAAAATATTAATCGGAACCAGGTTTAATAGACTGTTTCAGTGTGGTACCACATTTCGACGGGATCCAAACCACAAAAAACCCGAGATCTGGCCAACAAGTACGCGAAAAACGCGTAAGTATGAGCCAGATGATGGCAAATACCAGAACTAACCCAGACATAACCAGCGTTATCCTCTAAAATATTATTCGCAACCGGGTTTAATTGACTGTTTCGGTGTGGTTCCGCGTTACTACGTGATCCAAATCAGAAAAAGGCCAGGATCTGGTCAAGAAGTATGCGAAAAATGCGAAAGTACGTGCCAGATGAGGGCAAATACCAGACCTAACCTAGACATAACCGGCGTTATCATCTAAAATATTAATCGCAACCAGGTTTAACTGACTGTTTCGGTGTGGTACCACATTACTACGTGGTCCAAGCCGGAAAAAGGCCAGGATCTGGCCAACAAGTATGCGAAAAATGCGTAAGTACGTGCCAGATGAGGGCAAATACCAGACCTAACCCAGACATAACCTGCGTTATCCTCTAAAATATTAATCGGAACCAGGTTTAATAGACTGTTTCAGTGTGGTACCACATTTCGACGGGATCCAAACCACAAAAAACCCGAGATCTGGCCAACAAGTAAGCGAAAAATGAGAAAGCACGAGCCAGATGAGGGCAAATAGCAAACCTAACCCAGAAATAACCTGCGTTATCCGCTAAAATACTAATCGAAACAAGGTTTACTTGACTGTTTCAGTGTGGTACCACATTACGACGGGATCCAAACCACAAAAAACCCGAGTTCTGGCCAAAAAGTATGCGAAAAATGCGAAAGTACGAGCCAGATGATTGCAAATACCAGAACTAACCCAGACATAACCAGTGTTATCCTCTAAAATACTAATCGGAACCAGCTTTTATTGACAGTGTGGTACCACATTACTACGTGATCCAAACCAGAAAAGGCCCAGGATCTGGCCAACAAGTATGCGAAAAATGCGTAAGTACGTGCCAGATGAGGGCAAATACCAGACCTAACCCAGACATAACCTGCGTTATCCTCTAAAATATTAATCGGAACCAGGTTTAATAGACTGTTTCAGTGTGGTACCACATTTCAACGGGATCCAAACCACAAAAAACCCGAGATCTGGCCAACAAGTAAGCGAAAAATGAGAAAGCACGAGCCAGATGAGGGCAAATAGCAAACCTAACCCAGAAATAACCTGCGTTATCCGCTAAAATACTAATCGAAACAAGGTTTACTTGACTGTTTCAGTGTGGTACCACATTACGACGGGATCCATACCACAAAAAACCTGAGTTCTGGCCAAAAAGTATGCGAAAATTGCGAAAGTACGAGCCAGATGATTGCAAATACCAGCACTAACCCAGACATAACCAGCGTTATCCTCTAAAATACTAATCCGAACCAGCTTTTATTGGCAGTGTGGTACCACATTACTACGTGATCCAAACCAGAAAAGGCCCAGGATCTGGCCAACAAGTATGCGAAAAGTGCGAAAGTACGAGCCAGATGAGGGCAAATCCCAGACCTAACCGAGACATAACCGGCGTTATCCTCTAAAATACTAATCGCATCCAGCTTTAATTGACTGTTTCGGTGTGGTACCGCATTACTACGTGATCCAAACCAGAAAAGGGCCAGGATCAGGCCAACAAGTATGCGAAAAATGCGAAAGGACGAGCCAGAGAAGAGCAAATACCAGACCTAACCTAGACATAACCGGCGTTATCCTCTAAAATATTAATCGCAACCAGGATTAATTGACTGTTTCGGTGTGGTACCACATTACTGCGTTGTCAAAGCCAGAAAAGGGCCAGGATCTGGCCAACAAGTATGCGAAAGATGCGAAATTTCGAGCCAGATGAGGGCAAATACCAGAACTAACCCAGACATAACCGGCGTTTTCCTCTAAAATATCAATCACAACCAGGTTTAATTGACTGTTTCGGTGTGGTACCGCGTTACCACGTGGTCCAAGCCAGAAAAAGGCCAGGATCTGGTCAAGAAGTATGCGAAAAATGCGAAAGTACGTGCCAGATGAGGGCAAATACCAGACCTAACCTAGACATAACCGGCGTTATCATCTAAAATATTAATCGCAACCAGGTTTAACTGACTGTTTCGGTGTGGTACCGCGTTACTACGTGATCGAAACCAGAAAAAACCCAGGATCTGGCCAACAAGTATGCGAAAAATGCGAAAGTACGAGCCAGATGAGGGCAAATCCCAGACCTAACCGAGATATAACCGGCGTTATCCTCTAAAATATTAATCGCAACCATGTTTAACTGACTGTTTCGGTGTGGTACCACATTACTACGTGGTCCAAGCCGGAAAAAGGCCAGGATCTGGCCAACAAGTATGCGAAAAATGCGTAAATACGTGCCAGATAAGGGCAAATACCAGACCTAACCCAGACATAACCTGCGTTATCCTCTAAAATATTAATCGGAACCAGGTTTAATAGACTGTTTCAGTGTGGTACCACATTTCGACGGGATCCAAACCACAAAAAACCCGAGATCTGGCCAACAAGTACGCGAAAAACGCGTAAGTATGAGCCAGATGATGGCAAATACCAGAACTAACCCAGACATAACCAGCGTTATCCTCTAAAATATTATTCGCAACCGGGTTTAATTGACTGTTTCGGTGTGGTTCCGCGTTACTACGTGATCCAAATCAGAAAAAGGCCAGGATCTGGTCAAGAAGTATGCGAAAAATGCGAAAGTACGTGCCAGATGAGGGCAAATACCAGACCTAACCTAGACATAACCGGCGTTATCATCTAAAATATTAATCGCAACCAGGTTTAACTGACTGTTTCGGTGTGGTACCACATTACTACGTGGTCCAAGCCGGAAAAAGGCCAGGATCTGGCCAACAAGTATGCGAAAAATGCGTAAGTACGTGCCAGATGAGGGCAAATACCAGACCTAACCCAGACATAACCTGCGTTATCCTCTAAAATATTAATCGGAACCAGGTTTAATAGACTGTTTCAGTGTGGTACCACATTTCGACGGGATCCAAACCACAAAAAACCCGAGATCAGGCCAACAAGTAAGCGAAAAATGAGAAAGCACGAGCCAGATGAGGGCAAATAGCAAACCTAACCCAGAAGTAACCTGCGTTATCCGCCAAAATACTAATCGAAACAAGGTTTACTTGACTGTTTCAGTGTGGTACCACATTACGATGGGATCCAAACCACAAAAAACCCGAGTTCTGGCCAAAAAGTATGCGAAAATTGCGAAAGTACGAGCCAGATGATTGCAAATACCAGAACTAACCCAAACGTAACCAGCGTTATCCTCTAAAATATTTATCGCAACCAGTATTAATTGACTGTTTCGGTGTGGTACCGCGTTACTACGTGATCGAAACCAGAAAAAACCCAGGATCTGGCCAACAAGTATGCGAAAAATGCGAAAGTACGAGCCAGATGAGGGCAAATCCCAGACCTAACCGAGATATAACCGGCGTTATCCTCTAAAATATTAATCGCAACCATGTTTAACTGACTGTTTCGGTGTGGTACCACATTACTACGTGGTCCAAGCCGGAAAAAGGCCAGGATCTGGCCAACAAGTATGCGAAAAATGCGTAAATACGTGCCAGATAAGGGCAAATACCAGACCTAACCCAGACATAACCTGCGTTATCCTCTAAAATATTAATCGGAACCAGGTTTAATAGACTGTTTCAGTGTGGTACCACATTTCGACGGGATCCAAACCACAAAAAACCCGAGATCTGGCCAAACAAGTACGCGAAAAACGCGTAAGTATGAGCCAGATGATGGCAAATACCAGACCTAACCTAGACATAACCGGCGTTATCATCTAAAATATTAATCGCAACCAGGTTTAACTGACTGTTTCGGTGTGGTACCACATTACTACGTGGTCCAAGCCGGAAAAAGGCCAGGATCTGGCCAACAAGTATGCGAAAAATGCGTAAGTACGTGCCAGATGAGGGCAAATACCAGACCTAAACCAGACATAACCTGCGTTATCCTCTAAAATATTAATCGGAACCAGGTTTAATAGACTGTTTCAGTGTGGTACCACATTTCGACGGGATCCAAACCACAAAAAACCCGAGATTTGGCCAACAAGTAAGCGAAAAATGAGAAAGCACGAGCCAGATGAGGGCAAATACCAGAACTAACCCTGACATAACCGGCGTTTTCCTCTAAAATATCAATCACAACCAGGTTTAATTGACTGTTTCGGTGTGGTACCGCGTTACCACGTGGTCCAAGCCAGAAAAAGGCCAGGATCTGGCCATCATGTATGCGAAAAATGCGAAAGTACGACCCAGATGAGGGCAAATACCACACCTAACCCAGACATAACCGGCGTTATCCTCCAATATATTAATCGCAACCAGCTTTTATTGGCAGTGTGGTACCACATTACTACGTGATCCAAACCAGAAAAGGCCCAGGATCTGGCCAACAAGTATGCGAAGAGTGCGAAAGTACGAGCCGGATGAGGGCAAATCCCAGACCTAACCGAGACATAACCGGCGTTATCCTCTAAAATACTAATCGCATCCAGCTTTAATTGACTGTTTCGGTGTGGTACCGCATTACTACGTGATCCAAACCAGAAAAGGGCCAGGATCAGGCCAACAAGTATGCGAAAAATGCGAAAGGACGAGCCAGAGAAGAGCAAATACCAGACCTAACCTAGACATAACCGGCGTTATCCTCCAAAATATTAATCGCAACCAGGATTAATTGACTGTTTCGGTGTGCTACCACATTACTGCGTTGTCAAAGCCAGAAAAAGGCCAGGATCTGGCCAACAAGTATGCGAAAGATGCGAAATTACGAGCCAGATGAGGGCAAATACCAGAACTAACCCAGACATAACCGGCGTTTTCCTCTAAAATATCAATCACAACCAGGTTTAATTGACTGTTTCGGTGTGGTACCGCGTTATCACGTGGTCCAAGCCAGAAAAAGGCCAGGATCTGGCCATCATGTTTGCGAAAAATGCGAAAGTACGACCCAGATGAGGGCAAATACCACACCTAACCCAGACATAACCGGCGTTATCCTCCAATATATTAATCGCAACCAGCTTTTATTGGCAGTGTGGTACCACATTACTACGTGATCCAAACCAGAAAAGGCCCAGGATCTGGCCAACAAGTATGCGAAGAGTGCGAAAGTACGAGCCGGATGAGGGCAAATCCCAGACCTAACCGAGACATAACCGGCGTTATCCTCTAAAATACTAATCGCATCCAGCTTTAATTGACTGTTTCGGTGTGGTACCGCATTACTACGTGATCCAAACCAGAAAAGGGCCAGGATCAGGCCAACAAGTATGCGAAAAATGCGAAAGGACGAGCCAGAGAAGAGCAAATACCAGACCTAACCTAGACATAACCGGCGTTATCCTCCAAAATATTAATCGCAACCAGGATTAATTGACTGTTTCGGTGTGCTACCACATTACTGCGTTGTCAAAGCCAGAAAAAGGCCAGGATCTGGCCAACAAGTATGCGAAAGATGCGAAATTACGAGCCAGATGAGGGCAAATACCAGAACTAACCCAGACATAACCGGCGTTTTCCTCTAAAATATCAATCACAACCAGGTTTAATTGACTGTTTCGGTGTGGTACCGCGTTACCACGTGGTCCAAGCCAGAAAAAGGCCAGGATCTGGCCATCATGTATGCGAAAAATGCGAAAGTATGAGCCAGATGAGGGCAAATACCAGAACTAACCCAAACGTAACCAGCGTTATCCTCTAAAATATTTATCGCAACCAGTATTAATTGACTGTTTCGGTGTGGTACCGCGTTACTACGTGATCGAAACCAGAAAAAGGCCAGGATCTGGCCAACAAGTATGCGAAAGATGCGAAATTACGAGCCAGATGAGGGCAAATACCAGAACTAACCCAGACATAACCGGCGTTTTCCTCTAAAATATCAATCACAACCAGGTTTAATTGACTGTTTCGGTGTGGTACCGCGTTACCACGTGGTCCAAGCCAGAAAAAGGCCAGGATCTGGCCATCATGTATGCGAAAAATGCGAAAGTATGAGCCAGATGAGGGCAAATACCAGAACTAACCCAAACGTAACCAGCGTTATCCTCTAAAATATTTATCGCAACCAGTATTAATTGACTGTTTCGGTGTGGTACCGCGTTACTACGTGATCGAAACCAGAAAAAACCCAGGATCTGGCCAACAAGTATGCGAAAAATGCGAAAGTACGAGCCAGATGAGGGCAAATCCCAGACCTAACCGAGATATAACCGGCGTTATCCTCTAAAATATTAATCGCAACCATGTTTAACTGACTGTTTCGGTGTGGTACCACATTACTACGTGGTCCAAGCCGGAAAAAGGCCAGGATCTGGCCAACAAGTATGCGAAAAATGCGTAAATACGTGCCAGATAAGGGCAAATACCAGACCTAACCCAGACATAACCTGCGTTATCCTCTAAAATATTAATCGGAACCAGGTTTAATAGACTGTTTCAGTGTGGTACCACATTTCGACGGGATCCAAACCACAAAAAACCCGAGATCTGGCCAACAAGTACGCGAAAAACGCGTAAGTATGAGCCAGATGATGGCAAATACCAGAACTAACCCAGACATAACCAGCGTTATCCTCTAAAATATTATTCGCAACCGGGTTTAATTGACTGTTTCGGTGTGGTTCCGCGTTACTACGTGATCCAAATCAGAAAAAGGCCAGGATCTGGTCAAGAAGTATGCGAAAAATGCGAAAGTACGTGCCAGATGAGGGCAAATACCAGACCTAACCTAGACATAACCGGCGTTATCATCTAAAATATTAATCGCAACCAGGTTTAACTGACTGTTTCGGTGTGGTACCACATTACTACGTGGTCCAAGCCGGAAAAAGGCCAGGATCTGGCCAACAAGTATGCGAAAAATGCGTAAGTACGTGCCAGATGAGGGCAAATACCAGACCTAACCCAGACATAACCTGCGTTATCCTCTAAAATATTAATCGGAACCAGGTTTAATAGACTGTTTCAGTGTGGTACCACATTTCGACGGGATCCAAACCACAAAAAACCCGAGATCTGGCCAACAAGTAAGCGAAAAATGAGAAAGCACGAGCCAGATGAGGGCAAATAGCAAACCTAACCCAGAAATAACCTGCGTTATCCGCTAAAATACTAATCGAAACAAGGTTTACTTGACTGTTTCAGTGTGGTACCACATTACGACGGGATCCAAACCACAAAAAACCCGAGTTCTGGCCAAAAAGTATGCGAAAATTGCGAAAGTACGAGCCAGATGATTGCAAATACCAGAACTAACCCAGACATAACCAGTGTTATCCTCTAAAATACTAATCGGAACCAGCTTTTATTGACAGTGTGGTACCACATTACTACGTGATCCAAACCAGAAAAGGCCCAGGATCTGGCCAACAAGTATGCGAAAAATGCGTAAGTACGTGCCAGATGAGGGCAAATACCAGACCTAACCCAGACATAACCTGCGTTATCCTCTAAAATATTAATCGGAACCAGGTTTAATAGACTGTTTCAGTGTGGTACCACATTTCAACGGGATCCAAACCACAAAAAACCCGAGATCTGGCCAACAAGTAAGCGAAAAATGAGAAAGCACGAGCCAGATGAGGGCAAATAGCAAACCTAACCCAGAAATAACCTGCGTTATCCGCTAAAATACTAATCGAAACAAGGTTTACTTGACTGTTTCAGTGTGGTACCACATTACGACGGGATCCAAACCACAAAAAACCTGAGTTCTGGCCAAAAAGTATGCGAAAATTGCGAAAGTACGAGCCAGATGATTGCAAATACCAGAACTAACCCAGACATAACCAGCGTTATCCTCTAAAATACTAATCCGAACCAGCTTTTATTGGCAGTGTGGTACCACATTACTACGTGATCCAAACCAGAAAAGGCCCAGGATCTGGCCAACAAGTATGCGAAAAGTGCGAAAGTACGAGCCAGATGAGGGCAAATCCCAGACCTAACCGAGACATAACCGGCGTTATCCTCTAAAATACTAATCGCATCCAGCTTTAATTGACTGTTTCGGTGTGGTACCGCATTACTACGTGATCCAAACCAGAAAAGGGCCAGGATCAGGCCAACAAGTATGCGAAAAATGCGAAAGGACGAGCCAGAGAAGAGCAAATACCAGACCTAACCTAGACATAACCGGCGTTATCCTCTAAAATATTAATCGCAACCAGGATTAATTGACTGTTTCGGTGTGGTACCACATTACTGCGTTGTCAAAGCCAGAAAAAGGCCAGGATCTGGCCAACAAGTATGCGAAAGATGCGAAATTACGAGCCAGATGAGGGCAAATACCAGAACTAACCCAGACATAACCGGCGTTTTCCTCTAAAATATCAATCACAACCAGGTTTAATTGACTGTTTCGGTGTGGTACCGCGTTACCACGTGGTCCAAGCCAGAAAAAGGCCAGGATCTGGTCAAGAAGTATGCGAAAAATGCGAAAGTACGTGCCAGATGAGGGCAAATACCAGACCTAACCTAGACATAACCGGCGTTATCATCTAAAATATTAATCGCAACCAGGTTTAACTGACTGTTTCGGTGTGGTACCGCGTTACTACGTGATCGAAACCAGAAAAAACCCAGGATCTGGCCAACAAGTATGCGAAAAATGCGAAAGTACGAGCCAGATGAGGGCAAATCCCAGACCTAACCGAGATATAACCGGCGTTATCCTCTAAAATATTAATCGCAACCATGTTTAACTGACTGTTTCGGTGTGGTACCACATTACTACGTGGTCCAAGCCGGAAAAAGGCCAGGATCTGGCCAACAAGTATGCGAAAAATGCGTAAATACGTGCCAGATAAGGGCAAATACCAGACCTAACCCAGACATAACCTGCGTTATCCTCTAAAATATTAATCGGAACCAGGTTTAATAGACTGTTTCAGTGTGGTACCACATTTCGACGGGATCCAAACCACAAAAAACCCGAGATCTGGCCAACAAGTACGCGAAAAACGCGTAAGTATGAGCCAGATGATGGCAAATACCAGAACTAACCCAGACATAACCAGCGTTATCCTCTAAAATATTATTCGCAACCGGGTTTAATTGACTGTTTCGGTGTGGTTCCGCGTTACTACGTGATCCAAATCAGAAAAAGGCCAGGATCTGGTCAAGAAGTATGCGAAAAATGCGAAAGTACGTGCCAGATGAGGGCAAATACCAGACCTAACCTAGACATAACCGGCGTTATCATCTAAAATATTAATCGCAACCAGGTTTAACTGACTGTTTCGGTGTGGTACCACATTACTACGTGGTCCAAGCCGGAAAAAGGCCAGGATCTGGCCAACAAGTATGCGAAAAATGCGTAAGTACGTGCCAGATGAGGGCAAATACCAGACCTAACCCAGACATAACCTGCGTTATCCTCTAAAATATTAATCGGAACCAGGTTTAATAGACTGTTTCAGTGTGGTACCACATTTCGACGGGATCCAAACCACAAAAAACCCGAGATCTGGCCAACAAGTAAGCGAAAAATGAGAAAGCACGAGCCAGATGAGGGCAAATAGCAAACCTAACCCAGAAGTAACCTGCGTTATCCGCCAAAATACTAATCGAAACAAGGTTTACTTGACTGTTTCAGTGTGGTACCACATTACGATGGGATCCAAACCACAAAAAACCCGAGTTCTGGCCAAAAAGTATGCGAAAATTGCGAAAGTACGAGCCAGATGATTGCAAATACCAGAACTAACCCAAACGTAACCAGCGTTATCCTCTAAAATATTTATCGCAACCAGTATTAATTGACTGTTTCGGTGTGGTACCGCGTTACTACGTGATCGAAACCAGAAAAAACCCAGGATCTGGCCAACAAGTATGCGAAAAATGCGAAAGTACGAGCCAGATGAGGGCAAATCCCAGACCTAACCGAGACATAACCGGCGTTATCCTCCAATATATTAATCGCAACCAGTTTTAATTGACTGTTTCGGTGTGGTACCGCATTACTACGTGATCCAAACCAGAAAATGGCCAGGATCCGGCCAACAAGTATGCGAAAAATGCGAAAGTATGAGCCAGATGATTGCAAATACCAGAACTAACCCAAACGTAACCAGCGTTATCCTCTAAAATATTTATCGCAACCAGTATTAATTGACTGTTTCGGTGTGCTACCGCGTTACTACGTGATCGAAACCAGAAAAAACCCAGGATCTGGCCAACAAGTATGCGAAAAATGCGAAAGTACGAGCCAGATGAGGGCAAATCCCAGACCTAACCGAGATATAACCGGCGTTATCCTCTAAAATATTAATCGCAACCATGTTTAACTGACTGTTTCGGTGTGGTACCACATTACTACGTGGTCCAAGCCGGAAAAAGGCCAGGATCTGGCCAACAAGTATGCGAAAAATGCGTAAATACGTGCCAGATAAGGGCAAATACCAGACCTAACCCAGACATAACCTGCGTTATCCTCTAAAATATTAATCGGAACCAGGTTTAATAGACTGTTTCAGTGTGGTACCACATTTCGACGGGATCCAAACCACAAAAAACCCGAGATCTGGCCAAACAAGTACGCGAAAAACGCGTAAGTATGAGCCAGATGATGGCAAATACCAGAATTAACCCAGACATAACCAGCGTTATCCTCTAAAATATTATTCGCAACCGGGTTTAATTGACTGTTTCGGTGTGGTTCCGCGTTACTACGTGATCCAAATCTGAAAAAGGCCAGGATCTGGTCAAGAAGTATGCGAAAAATGCGAAAGTACGTGCCAGATGAGGGCAAATACCAGACCTAACCTAGACATAACCGGCGTTATCATCTAAAATATTAATCGCAACCAGGTTTAACTGACTGTTTCGGTGTGGTACCACATTACTACGTGGTCCAAGCCGGAAAAAGGCCAGGATCTGGCCAACAAGTATGCGAAAAATGCGTAAGTACGTGCCAGATGAGGGCAAATACCAGACCTAAACCAGACATAACCTGCGTTATCCTCTAAAATATTAATCGGAACCAGGTTTAATAAACTGTTTCAGTGTGGTACCACATTTCGACGGGATCCAAACCACAAAAGACCCGAGATCTGGCCAACAAGTAAGCGAAAAATGAGAAAGCACGAGCCAGATGAGGGCAAATAGCAAACCTAACCCAGAAATAACCTGCGTTATCCGCTAAAATACTAATCGAAACAAGTTCTACTTGACTGTTTCAGTGTGGTACCACATTACGACGGGATCAAAACCACAAAAAACCCGAGCTCTGGCCAAAATGTATGCGAAAATTGCGAAAGTACGAGCCAGATGATTGCAAATACCAGAACTAACCGAGATATAACCGAGGTTATAACCGGCGTTATCCTCTAAAATATTTATCGCTACCGGGATTAATTGACTGTTTCGGTGTGGTACCGCATTACTACGTGATCCAAACCAGAAAAAACCCAGGATCTGGCCAACAAGTATGCGAAAAACACGAAAGTATGAGCCAGATGATAGCAAATACCAGAACTAACCCAGACATAACCAGCGTTATCCTCTAAAATATTAATCGCAACCAGTATTAATTGACTGTTTCTGTGTGGTACCGCGTTACTACGTGATCCAAATCAGAAAAAACCCAGGATCTGGCTAACAAGTATGCGAAAAATGCGAAAGTACGAGCCAGATGAGGGCAAACCCCAGACCTAACCGAGATATAACCGACGTTATCCTCTAAAATATTCATCGCAACCGGGATTAATTGACTGTTTCAGTGTCGTACCACATTACTACGTGATCCAAACCAGAAAAGGGCTAGGATCTGGCCAACAAGTATGCGAAAAACGCGAAAGTATGAGACAGATGAGGGCAAATGCCAGAACTAACCCAGACATAACCGGCGTTTTCCTCTAAAATATTAATCCGAACCAGGTATAACTGTCTGTTTCGGTGTGGTACCACATGACTACGTGGTCCTAGCCGGGAAAAGGCCAGGACCAGGCCAACAAGTATGCCAAAAATGCGAATGTACGAGCCAGATGATTGCAAATACCAGTACTAACCCAGACATAACCAGCGTTATCCTCTAAAATACTAATCGGAACCAGCTTTTAGTGACAGTGTGGTACCACATTACTACGTGATCCAAGCCAGAAAAAGCTCACGATCTGGCCAACAAGTGTGCGAACAATGCGAAAGTACGAGCCAGATGAGGGCATATCCCAGACCTAACCGAGCCATAACCGGCGTTATCCTCTAAAATATTAGTCGCAACCAGGTTTAGTTGACTGTTTCGGTGTGGTACCGCATTACTACGTGTTCCAAACCAGAAAAAGTGCAGCATCTGGGCATCAAGGATTGCGAAAAGAGCGATAGTACGAGCCAGATGAGGGCAAATACCAGACCTAACCCAGACATTACCGGCGTTATCCTCTAAAATACTATTCGGAACCAGCTTCTATTGACTGTTCCAGTGTGGTACTACATTAGTACGTGATCCAAACCAGAAAAAGCCTAGGATCTGGCCAAAACTAGTATGCGAAAAATACGAAAGCACGAGCCAGATGATGGCAAATCCCAGACCTAACCGAGACGTAACCGGCGTTATCCTCTAAAATATTAATCGCAACCAGGTTTAGTTGACTGTTTCGGTGTGGAACCGCATTACTACGTGTTCCAAACCAGAAAAAGGGCAGGATCTGGGCAACAAGTATGCGAAAAGTGCGATAGTACGAGCCAGATGAGGGCAAATACCAGACATAACCTAGACATAACCGGCGTTATCCTCTAAAATATTAATCGGAACCAGGTTTAATTGACTTTTTCAGTGTGGAACCACATTACGACGGTATCCAAACCACAGAAAACCCAGGATCTGCCCGACAAGTAAGCGAAACATGCGAAAGTATGAGCCAGATGGTTGGAAATACCAGAACTAACCTAGATATAACCGGCGTTATCCTCAAAAATATTAATCGCAACCAGGTTTAATTGACTGTTTCAGTGTGGTACCACATTACTACGTGATCCAAACCAGAAAAAGGCCAGGATCTGGCCTACAAGTATGCGAAAAACGCGAAGGTATGAGACAGATGAGGGCAAATGCCAGAACTAACCCAGACATAACCGGCGTTTTCCTCTATAATATTAATCACAACCAGGTTTAATTGACTGTTTCGGTGTGGTACCGCGTTACTACGTGGTCCAAGCCAGAAAAAGGCCAGGATCTGGCCATCATGTATGCGAAAAATGCGAAAGTACGAGCCAGATGAGGGCAAATACCAGACCTAACCCAGACACAACCGGCGTTATCCTCCAATATATTAATCGCAACCAGGGTTAATTGATTGTTTCGGTGTGGTACCGCATTACTACGTGATCCAAACCAGAAAATGGCCAGGATCCGGCCAACAAGTATGCGAAAAATGCGAAAGTATGAGCCAGATGATTGCATATACCAGAACTAACCCAAACGTCACCAGCGTTATCCTCTAAAATATCAATCGCAACCAGTATTAATTGACTGTTTCGGTGTGGTACCGCGTTACTACATGATTCAAACCAGAAAAAACCCAGGGTCTGGCCAACAAGTGTTCGAAAAACGCGAAAGTATGAGCCAGATGATTGCAAATACCAGAACTAACACAAATGTAACCAGCGTTATCCTCCAAACTAATAATCGGAGCTTCTATTGACTGTTTCAGTGTGGTACCACATTACTACGTGATCCAAACCAGAAAAAAACCCAGGATCTGGCCAACAAGTATGCGAAAAACGCGAAAGTATGAGCCAGATGATAGCAAATACCAGACCTAAACCAGACATAACCTGCGTTATCCTCTAAAATATTAATCGGAACCAGGTTTAATTGACTTTTTCAGTGTGGAACCACATTACGACGGTATCCAAACCACAGAAAACCCAGGATCTGCCCGACAAGTAAGCGAAACATGCGAAAGTATGAGCCAGATGGTTGGAAATACCAGAACTAACCTAGATATAACCGGCGTAATCCTCAAAAATATTAATCGCAACCAGGTTTAATTGACTGTTTCAGTGTGGTACCACATTACTACGTGATCCAAACCAGAAAAAGGCCAGGATCTGGCCTACAAGTATGCGAAAAACGCGAAGGTATGAGACAGATGAGGGCAAATGCCAGAACTAACCCAGACATAACCGGCGTTTTCCTCTATAATATTAATCACAACCAGGTTTAATTGACTGTTTCGGTGTGGTACCACATTACTACGTGATCCAAACCAGAAAAGGCCCAGGATCTGGCCAACAAGTATGCGAAAAGTGCGAAAGTACGAGCCAGATGAGGGCAAATCCCAGACCTAACCGAGACATAACCGGCGTTATCCTCTAAAATACTAATCGCATCCAGCTTTAATTGACTGTTTCGGTGTGGTACCGCATTACTACGTGATCCAAACCAGAAAAGGGCCAGGATCAGGCCAACAAGTATGCGAAAAATGCGAAAGGACGAGCCAGAGAAGAGCAAATACCAGACCTAACCTAGACATAACCGGCGTTATCCTCTAAAATATTAATCGCAACCAGGATTAATTGACTGTTTCGGTGTGGTACCACATTACTGCGTTGTCAAAGCCAGAAAAAGGCCAGGATCTGGCCATCAAGTATGCGAAAGATGCGAAATTACGAGCCAGATGAGGGCAAATACCAGAACTAACCCAGACATAACCGGCGTTTTCCTCTAAAATATCAATCACAACCAGGTTTAATTGACTGTTTCGGTGTGGTACCGCGTTACCACGTGGTCCAAGCCAGAAAAAGGCCAGGATCTGGCCATCATGTATGCGAAAAATGCGAAAGTACGACCCAGATGAGGGCAAATACCAGACCTAACCCAGACATAACCGGCGTTATCCTCCAATATATTAATCGCAACCAGTTTTAATTGACTGTTTCGGTGTGGTACCGCATTACTACGTGATCCAAACCAGAAAATGGCCAGGATCCGGCCAACAAGTATGCGAAAAATGCGAAAGTATGAGCCAGATGATTGCAAATACCAGAACTAACCCAAACGTAACCAGCGTTATCCTCTAAAATATTTATCGCAACCAGTATTAATTGACTGTTTCGGTGTGGTACCGCGTTACTACGTGATCGAAACCAGAAAAAACCCATGATCTGGCCAACAAGTATGCGAAAAATGCGAAAGTACGAGCCAGATGAGGGCAAATCCGAGACCTAACCGAGATATAACCGGCGTTATCCTCTAAAATATTAATCGCAACCATGTTTAACTGACTGTTTCGGTGTGGTACCACATTACTACGTGGTCCAAGCCGGAAAAAGGCCAGGATCTGGCCAACAAGTATGCGAAAAATGCGTAAATACGTGCCAGATAAGGGCAAATACCAGACCTAACCCAGACATAACCTGCGTTATCCTCTAAAATATTAATCGGAACCAGGTTTAATAGACTGTTTCAGTGTGGTACCACATTTCGACGGGATCCAAACCACAAAAAACCCGAGATCTGGCCAAACAAGTACGCGAAAAACGCGTAAGTATGAGCCAGATGATGGCAAATACCAGAATTAACCCAGACATAACCAGCGTTATCCTCTAAAATATTATTCGCAACCGGGTTTAATTGACTGTTTCGGTGTGGTTCCGCGTTACTACGTGATCCAAATCAGAAAAAGGCCAGGATCTGGTCAAGAAGTATGCGAAAAATGCGAAAGTACGTGCCAGATGAGGGCAAATACCAGACCTAACCTAGACATAACCGGCGTTATCATCTAAAATATTAATCGGAACCAGGTTTAATAGACTGTTTCAGTGTGGTACCACATTTCGACGGGATCCAAACCACAAAAAACCCGAGATCTGGCCAACAAGTAAGCGAAAAATGAGAAAGCACGAGCCAGATGAGGGCAAATACCAGAACTAACCCAGACATAACCGGCGTTTTCCTCTAAAATATCAATCACAACCAGGTTTAATTGACTGTTTCGGTGTGGTACCGCGTTACCACGTGGTCCAAGCCAGAAAAGGGCCAGGATCTGGCCATCATGTATGCGAAAAATGCGAAAGTACGACCCAGATGAGGGCAAATACCACACCTAACCCAGACATAACCGGCGTTATCCTCCAATATATTAATCGCAACCAGGTTTAATTGATTGTTTCGGTGTGGTACCGCATTACTACGTGATCCAAACCAGAAAATGGCCAGGATCCGGCCAACAAGTATGCGAAAAATGCGAAAGTATGAGCCAGATGATTGCAAATACCAGAACTAACCCAAACGTAACCAGCGTCATCCTCTAAAATATTTATCGCAACCAGTATTAATTGACTGTTTCGGTGTGGTACCGCGTTACTACGTGATCGAAACCAGAAAAAACCCAGGATCTGGCCAACAAGTATGCGAAAAATGCGAAAGTACGAGCCAGATGAGGGCAAATCCCAGACCTAACCGAGATATAACCGGCGTTATCCTCTAAAATATTAATCGCAACCATGTTTAACTGACTGTTTCGGTGTGGTACCACATTACTACGTGGTCCAAGCCGGAAAAAGGCCAGGATCTGGCCAACAAGTATGCGAAAAATGCGAAAGTACGTGCCAGATGAGGGCAAATACCAGACCTAACCTAGACATAACCTGCGTTATCCTCTAAAATATTAATCGGAACCAGGTTTAATAGACTGTTTCAGTGTGGTACCACATTTCGACGGGATCCAAACCACAAAAAACCCGAGATCTGGCCAACAAGTAAGCGAAAAATGAGAAAGCACGAGCCAGATGAGGGCAAATAGCAAACCTAACCCAGAAGTAACCTGCGTTATCCGCCAAAATACTAATCGAAACAAGGTTTACTTGACTGTTTCAGTGTGGTACCATATTACGATGGGATCCAAACCACAAAAAACCCGAGTTCTGGCCAAAAAGTATGCGAAAATTGCGAAAGTACGAGCCAGATGATTGCAAATACCAGAACTAACCCAGACATAACCAGTGTTATCCTCTAAAATACTAATCGGAACCAGCTTTTATTGACAGTGTGGTACCACATTACTACGTGATCCAAACCAGAAAAGGCCCAGGATCTGGCCAACAAGTATGCGAAAAATGCGTAAGTACGTGCCAGATGAGGGCAAATACCAGACCTAACCCAGACATAACCTGCGTTATCCTCTAAAATATTAATCGGAACCAGGTTTAATAGACTGTTTCAGTGTGGTACCACATTTCGACGGGATCCAAACCACAAAAAACCCGAGATCTGGCCAACAAGTAAGCGAAAAATGAGAAAGCACGAGCCAGATGAGGGCAAATAGCAAACCTAACCCAGAAATAACCTGCGTTATCCGCTAAAATACTAATCGAAACAAGGTTTACTTGACTGTTTCAGTGTGGTACCACATTACGACGGGATCCAAACCACAAAAAACCTGAGTTCTGGCCAAAAAGTATGCGAAAATTGCGAAAGTACGAGCCAGATGATTGCAAATACCAGAACTAACCCAGACATAACCAGCGTTATCCTCTAAAAGACTAATCGGAACCAGCTTTTATTGGCAGTGTGGTACCACATTACTACGTGATCCAAACCAGAAAAGGCCCAGGATCTGGCCAACAAGTATGCGAAAAGTGCGGAAGTACGAGCCAGATGAGGGCAAATCCCAGACCTAACCGAGACATAACCGGCGTTATCCTCTAAAATACTAATCGCATCCAGCTTTAATTGACTGTTTCGGTGTGGTACCGCATTACTACGTGATCCAAACCAGAAAAGGGCCAGGATCAGGCCAACAAGTATGCGAAAAATGCGAAAGGACGAGCCAGAGAAGAGCAAATACCAGACCTAACCTAGACATAACCGGCGTTATCCTCTAAAATATTAATCGCAACCAGGTTTAATTGACTGTTTCGGTGTGGTACCGCGTTACCACGTGGTCCAAGCCAGAAAAAGGCCAGGATCTGGCCATCATGTATGCGAAAAATGCGAAAGTACGACCCAGATGAGGGCAAATACCAGACCTAACCCAGACATAACCGGCGTTATCCTCCAATATATTAATCGCAACCAGTTTTAATTGACTGTTTCGGTGTGGTACCGCATTACTACGTGATCCAAACCAGAAAATGGCCAGGATCCGGCCAACAAGTACGCGAAAAATGCGAAAGTATGAGCCAGATGATTGCAAATACCAGAACTAACCCAAACGTAACCAGCGTTATCCTCTAAAATATTTATCGCAACCAGTATTAATTGACTGTTTCGGTGTGGTACCGCGTTACTACGTGATCGAAACCAGAAAAAACCCAGGATCTGGCCAACAAGTATGCGAAAAATGCGAAAGTACGAGCCAGATGAGGGCAAATCCCAGACCTAACCGAGATATAACCGGCGTTATCCTCTAAAATATTAATCGCAACCATGTTTAACTGACTGTTTCGGTGTGGTACCACATTACTACGTGGTCCAAGCCGGAAAAAGGCCAGGATCTGGCCAACAAGTATGCGAAAAATGCGTAAATACGTGCCAGATAAGGGCAAATACCAGACCTAACCCAGACATAACCTGCGTTATCCTCTAAAATATTAATCGGAACCAGGTTTAATAGACTGTTTCAGTGTGGTACCACATTTCGACGGGATCCAAACCACAAAAAACCCGAGATCTGGCCAAACAAGTACGCGAAAAACGCGTAAGTATGAGCCAGATGATGGCAAATACCAGAATTAACCCAGACATAACCAGCGTTATCCTCAAAAATATTATTCGCAACCGGGTTTAATTGACTGTTTCGGTGTGGTTCCGCGTTACTACGTGATCCAAATCTGAAAAAGGCCAGGATCTGGTCAAGAAGTATGCGAAAAATGCGAAAGTACGTGCCAGATGAGGGCAAATACCAGACCTAACCTAGACATAACCGGCGTTATCATCTAAAATATTAATCGCAACCAGGTTTAACTGACTGTTTCGGTGTGGTACCGCATTACTACGTGATCCAAACCAGAAAAGGGCCAGGATCAGGCCAACAAGTATGCGAAAAATGCGAAAGGACGAGCCAGAGAAGAGCAAATACCAGACCTAACCTAGACATAACCGGCGTTATCCTCTAAAATATTAATCGCAACCAGGTTTAATTGACTGTTTCGGTGTGGTACCGCGTTACCACGTGGTCCAAGCCAGAAAAAGGCCAGGATCTGGCCATCATGTATGCGAAAAATGCGAAAGTACGACCCAGATGAGGGCAAATACCAGACCTAACCCAGACATAACCGGCGTTATCCTCCAATATATTAATCGCAACCAGTTTTAATTGACTGTTTCGGTGTGGTACCGCATTACTACGTGATCCAAACCAGAAAATGGCCAGGATCCGGCCAACAAGTACGCGAAAAATGCGAAAGTATGAGCCAGATGATTGCAAATACCAGAACTAACCCAAACGTAACCAGCGTTATCCTCTAAAATATTTATCGCAACCAGTATTAATTGACTGTTTCGGTGTGGTACCGCGTTACTACGTGATCGAAACCAGAAAAAACCCAGGATCTGGCCAACAAGTATGCGAAAAATGCGAAAGTACGAGCCAGATGAGGGCAAATCCCAGACCTAACCGAGATATAACCGGCGTTATCCTCTAAAATATTAATCGCAACCATGTTTAACTGACTGTTTCGGTGTGGTACCACATTACTACGTGGTCCAAGCCGGAAAAAGGCCAGGATCTGGCCAACAAGTATGCGAAAAATGCGTAAATACGTGCCAGATAAGGGCAAATACCAGACCTAACCCAGACATAACCTGCGTTATCCTCTAAAATATTAATCGGAACCAGGTTTAATAGACTGTTTCAGTGTGGTACCACATTTCGACGGGATCCAAACCACAAAAAACCCGAGATCTGGCCAAACAAGTACGCGAAAAACGCGTAAGTATGAGCCAGATGATGGCAAATACCAGAATTAACCCAGACATAACCAGCGTTATCCTCTAAAATATTATTCGCAACCGGGTTTAATTGACTGTTTCGGTGTGGTTCCGCGTTACTACGTGATCCAAATCTGAAAAAGGCCAGGATCTGGTCAAGAAGTATGCGAAAAATGCGAAAGTACGTGCCAGATGAGGGCAAATACCAGACCTAACCTAGACATAACCGGCGTTATCATCTAAAATATTAATCGCAACCAGGTTTAACTGACTGTTTCGGTGTGGTACCACATTACTACGTGGTCCAAGCCAGAAAAAGGCCAGGATCTGGCCAACAAGTATGCGAAAAACACGAAAGTATGAGCCAGATGATAGCAAATATCGGAACTAACCCAGACATAACCAGCGTTATCATCTAAAATATTAATCGGAACCAGGTTTAATTGACTGTTTCAGTGTGGAACCACATTACGACGGTATCCAAACCACAGAAAACCCAGGATCTGCCCGACAAGTAAGCGAAACATGCGAAAGTATGAGCCAGATGGTTGGAAATACCAGAACTAACCTAGATATAACCGGCGTTATCCTCTAAAATATTCATCGCAACCGGGATTAATTGACTGTTTCAGTGTCGTACCACATTACTACGTGATCCAAACCAGAAAAGGGCTAGGATCTGGCCAACAAGTATGCGAAAAACGCGAAAGTATAAGACAGATGAGGGCAAATGCCAGAACTAACCCAGACATAACCGGCGTTTTCCTCTAAAATATTAATCCGAACCAGGTATAACTGTCTGTTTCGGTGTGGTACCACATGACTACGTGGTCCTAGCCGGGAAAAGGCCAGGACCAGGCCAACAAGTATGCCAAAAATGCGAATGTACGAGCCAGATGATTGCAAATACCAGTACTAACCCAGACATAACCAGCGTTATCCTCTAAAATACTAATCGGAACCAGCTTTTAGTGACAGTGTGGTACCACATTACTACGTGATCCAAGCCAGAAAAAGCTCACGATCTGGCCAACAAGTATGCGAACAATGCGAAAGTACGAGCCAGATGAGGGCATATCCCAGACCTAACCGAGCCATAACCGGCGTTATCCTCTAAAATATTAGTCGCAACCAGGTTTAGTTGACTGTTTCGGTGTGGTACCGCATTACTACGTGTTCCAAACCAGAAAAAGTGCAGCATCTGGGCAACAAGGATTGCGAAAAGAGCGATAGTACGAGCCAGATGAGGGCAAATACCAGACCTAACCCAGACATTACCGGCGTTATCCTCTAAAATACTATTCGGAACCAGCTTCTATTGACTGTTCCAGTGTGGTACTACATTAGTACGTGATCCAAACCAGAAAAAGCCTAGGATCTGGCCAAAACTAGTATGCGAAAAATACGAAAGCACGAGCCAGATGATGGCAAATCCCAGACCTAACCGAGACGTAACCGGCGTTATCCTCTAAAATATTAATCGCAACCAGGTTTAGTTGACTGTTTCGGTGTGGAACCGCATTACTACGTGTTCCAAACCAGAAAAAGGGCAGGATCTGGGCAACAAGTATGCGAAAAGTGCGATAGTACGAGCCAGATGAGGGCAAATACCAGACATAACCTAGACATAACCGGCGTTATCCTCTAAAATATTAATCGGAACCAGGTTTAATTGACTGTTTCAGTGTGGAACCACATTACGACGGTATCCAAACCACAGAAAACCCAGGATCTGCCCGACAAGTAAGCGAAACATGCGAAAGTATGAGCCAGATGGTTGGAAATACCAGAACTAACCTAGATATAACCGGCGTTATCCTCAAAAATATTAATCGCAACCAGGTTTAATTGACTGTTTCAGTGTGGTACCACATTACTACGTGATCCAAACCAGAAAAAGGCCAGGATCTGGCCTACAAGTATGCGAAAAACGCGAAGGTATGAGACAGATGAGGGCAAATGCCAGAACTAACCCAGACATAACCGGCGTTTTCCTCTATAATATTAATCACAACCAGGTTTAATTGACTGTTTCGGTGTGGTACCGCGTTACTACGTGGTCCAAGCCAGAAAAAGGCCAGGATCTGGCCATCATGTATGCGAAAAATGCGAAAGTACGAGCCAGATGAGGGCAAATACCAGACCTAACCCAGACACAACCGGCGTTATCCTCCAATATATTAATCACAACCAGGTTTAATTGACTGTTTCGGTGTGGTACCGCGTTACTACGTGGTCCAAGCCAGAAAAAGGCCAGGATCCGGCCAACAAGTATGCGAAAAATGCGAAAGTATGAGCCAGATGATTGCAAATACCAGAACTAACCCAAACGTCACCAGCGTTATCCTCTAAAATATCAATCGCAACCAGTATTAATTGACTGTTTCGGTGTGGTACCGCGTTACTACATGATTCAAACCAGAAAAAACCCAGGATCTGGCCAACAAGTGTTCGAAAAACGCGAAAGTATGAGCCAGATGATTGCATATACCAGAACTAACACAAATGTAACCAGCGTTATCCTCCAAACTAATAATCGGAGCTTCTATTGACTGTTTCAGTGTGGTACCACATTACTACGTGATCCAAACCAGACAAAAACCCAGGATCTGGCCAACAAGTATGCGAAAAACGCGAAAGTATGAGCCAGATGATAGCAAATACCAGAACTAACCCAGACATAACCAGCGTTATCCTCTAAAATATTAATCGCAACCAGGTTTAGTTGACTGTCTCTGTGTGGTACCGCATTACTACGTGTTCCAAACCAGAAAAAGTGCAGGATCTGGGCAACAAGTATTGCGAAAAGTGCGATAGTACGAGCCAGATGAGGGCAAATACCAGACCTAACCTAGACATAACCGGCGTTATCCTTTAAAATATTAATCGGAACCAGGTTTAATTGACTGTTTCAGTGTGGTACCACATTACTACCTGATCCAAACCAGAAAAGGGCCAGGATCTGGCCAACAAGTATGCGAAAAACGCGAAAGTATGAGACAGATGAGGGCAAATGCCAGAACTAACCCAGACATAACCGGCGTTTTCCTCTAAAATATTAATCGGAACCAGGTATAACAGTCTGTTTCGGTGTGGTACCACATTACTACGTGGTCCTAGCCGGGAAAAGGCCAGGACCAGGCCAACAAGTATGCCAAAATTGCGAAAGTACGAGCCAGATGATTGCAAATACCAGAACTAACCCAGAGATAACCAGCGTTATCCTCTAAAATACTAATCGGAACCAGCTTTTAGTGACAGTGTGGTACCACATTACTACGTGATCCAAGCCAGAAAAAGCCCACGATCTGGCCAACAAGTATGCGAACAATGCGAAAGTACGAGCCAGATGAGGGCATATCCCAGGCCTAGCCGAGATATAACCGGCGCTATCCTCTAAAATATTAGTCGCAACCAGGTTTAGTTGACTGTTTCGGTGTGGTACCGCATTACTACGTGTTCCAAACCAGAAAAAGTGCAGGATCTGGGCAACAAGTATTGCGAAAAGTGCGATAGTACGAGCCAGATGAGGGCAAATACCAGACCTAACCTAGACATAACCGGCGTTATCCTCTAAAATATTAATCGGAACCAGGTTTAATTGACTGTTTCAGTGTGGAACCACATTACTACGTGGTCCTAGCCGGGAAAAGGCCAGGATCTGGCCTACAAGTATGCGAAAAACGCGAAAGTATGAGACAGATGAGGGCAAATGCCAGAACTAACCCAGACATAACCGGCGTTTTCCTCTAAGATATTAATCGGAACCAGGTATAACTGACTGTTTCGGTGTGGTACCACATTACTACGTGGTCCTAGCCGGGAAAAGGCCAGGACCAGGCCAACAAGTATGCCAAAAATGCGAAAGTACGAGCCAGATGATTGCTAATACCAGAACTAACCCAGACATAACCAGCGTTATCCTGTAAAATACTAATCGGAACCAGCTTTTATTGACAGTGTGGTACCACATTACTACGTGATCCAAGCCAGAAAAAGCCCAGGATCTGGCCAACAAGTATGCGAACAATGCGAAAGTACGAGCCAGATAAGGGCAAATCCCAGGCCTAACCCAGACATAACCGGCGCTTTCCTCTAAAATATTAATCACAACCAGGTTTAATTGACTGTTTCGGTGTGGTACCGCGTTACTACGTGATCCAAACCAGAAAAAGCCCAGGATCTGGCCAACAAGTATGCGAAAAATGCGAAAGTACGAGCCAGATGAGGGCTAATCCCAGACCTAACCCAAACATAACCGGCGTTTTCCTCTAAAATATTAATCACAACCAGGTTTAATTGACTGTTTCGTTGCGGTACCGCATTACTGCGTGGTCCAAGCCAGAAAAAGGCCAGGATCTGAAAAACAAGTATGCGAGAAATGCAAAAGTACGAGCCAGATGATTGCTAATACCAGAACTGACACAAACGTAACCAGCGTTAACCTCCAAACTATTAATCGGAACCAGCTTTTATTGACTGTTTCAGTGTGATACCACATTACTACGTGGTCCAAGCCGGAAAAAGGCCAGGATCTGGCCAACAAGTATGCAAAAAGTGCGAAGGTGCGAGCCAGATGAGGGCATATCCCAGACCTAACCGAGACACAACCGGCGTTAACCTCTAAGATATTAATCGCAACCAGGATTAATTGACTGCTTCGGTGTGGTACCGCGTTACTACGTGATCCAAACCAGAAAAAACACAGGATCTGCCCAACAAGTATGCGAAAAACGCGAAAGTGTGTGCCAGATAATTGCATATACCGGAACTAACGGAGACATAACCGGCGTTATCCTCCAAAATACTAATCGCAACCAGGTTTAATTTACTGTTTCGGTGTGGTACCGTATTACTACGTGATCCAAACCAGAAAAAGACCAGGGTCTGGCCAACAAGTATGCGAAAAATGCGAAAGTATGAGCCAGATGATTGCAAATACCAGAACTAACCCAGACATAACCAGCGTTATCCTCTAAAATACTGATCGGAACCAGCTTTTATTGACAGTGTGGTACCACGTTACTACGTGATCCAAACCAGAAAAGGGACAGGATCTGGCCTACAAGTATGCGAAAAGTGCGAAAGTACGAGCCAGATGCGGGCAAATCCCAGACCTAACCGAGACATAACCGGCGTTATCCTCTAAAATACTAATCGCATCCAGCTTTAATTGACTGTTTCGGTGTGGTACCGCATTACTACGGGATCCAAACCAGAAAAGGGCCAGGATCTGGCCAACAAGTATGCGAAAAATGCGAAAGGACGAGCCAGAGGAGAGCAAATACCAGACCTAACCTAGACATAACCGGCGTTATCCTCTAAAATATTAATCGCAACAAGGATTAATTGACTGTTTCGGTGTGGTACCACATTACTGCGTTGTCAAAGCCAGAAAAAGGCCAGGATCTGGCCAACAAGTATGCGAAAAATGCGAAATTACGAGCTAGATGAGGGCAAATACCAGAACTAAGCCAGACATAACCGGCGTTATCCTCCAATATATTAATCGCAACCAGGTTTAATTGATTGTTTCGGTGTGGTACCGCATTACTACGTGATCCAAACCAGAAAATGGCCAGGATCCGGCCAACAAGTATGCGAAAAATGCGAAAGTATGAGCCAGATGATTGCAAATACCAGAACTAACCCAAACGTAACCAGCGTTATCCTCCAAACTAATAATCGGAGCTTCTATTGACTGTTTCAGTGTGGTACCACATTACTACGTGATCCAAACCAGAAAAAACCCAGGATCTGGCCAACAAGAATGCGAAAAACGCGAAAGTATGAGCCAGACGAGGGCAAATACCAGAACTAAACCAGACATAACCGGCGTTTTCCTCTAAAATATTAATCGCAACCAGTATTAATTGACTGTCTCGGTGTGGTACCGCGTTACTACGTGATTCAAACCAGAAAAAACCCAGGATCTGGCCAACAAGTGTGCGAAAAATGCGAAAGTACGAGCCAGATGGGGGCAAGTTCCAGACCTAACCGAGATATAACCGGCGATATCCTCTAAAATATTAATCGCAACCGGGATTAATTGACTGTTTCGGTGTGGTACCACATTACTACGCGGTCCAAGCCAGAAGAAGGCCAGGATCTGGCCATCATGTATGCGAAAAATGCGAAAGTACGAGCCAGATGAGGGCAAATACCAGAACTAACCGAGACGTAACCGGCGTTATCCTCCAATATATTAATCGCAACCAGGATTAATTGACTGTTTCGGTGTGGTACCACATTACTGCGTTGTCAAAGCCAGAAAAAGGCCAGGATCTGGCCAACAAGTATGCGAAAAATGCGAAATTACGAGCCAGATGAGGGCAAATACCAGAACTAACCCAGACATAACCAGCGTTATCCTCTAAAATACTGATCGGAACCAGCTTTTATTGACAGTGTGGTACCACGTTACTACGTGATCCAAACCAGAAAAGGGACAGGATCTGGCCAACAAGTATGCGAAAAGTGCGAAAGTACGAGCCAGATGCGGGCAAATCCCAGACCTAACCGAGACATAACCGGCGTTATCCTCTAAAATACTAATCGCATCCAGCTTTAATTGACTGTTTCGGTGTGGTACCGCATTACTACGGGATCCAAACCAGAAAAGGGCCAGGATCTGGCCAACAAGTATGCGAAAAATGCGAAAGGACGAGCCAGAGGAGAGCAAATACCAGACCTAACCTAGACATAACCGGCGTTATCCTCTAAAATATTAATCGCAACCAGGATTAATTGACTGTTTCGGTGTGGTACCACATTACTGCGTTGTCAAAGCCAGAAAAAGGCCAGGATCTGGCCAACAAGTATGCGAAAAATGCAAAAGTACGAGCCAGATGAGGGCAAATCCCAGACCTAACCTAGACATAACCGGCGTTATCCTCTAAAATATTAATCACAACCAGGTTTAATTGACTGTTTCGTTGCGGTACCGCATTACTACGTGGTCCAAGCCAGAAAAAGGCCAGGATCTGAAAAACAAGTATGCGAGAAATGCAAAAGTACGAGCCAGATGATTGCTAATACCAGAACTGACCCAAACGTAACCAGCGTTAACCTCCAAACTATTAATCGGAACCAGCTTTTATTGACTGTTTCAGTGTGATACCACATTACTACGTGGTCCAAGCCGGAAAAAGGCCAGGATCTGGCCAACAAGTATGCAAAAAGTGCGAAGGTGCGAGCCAGATGAGGGCATATCCCAGACCTAACCGAGACACAACCGGCGTTAACCTCTAAGATATTAATCGCAACCAGGATTAATTGACTGCTTCGGTGTGGTACCGCGTTACTACGTGATCCAAACCAGAAAAAACACAGGATCTGCCCAACAAGTATGCGAAAAACGCGAAAGTGTGTGCCAGATAATTGCATATACCGGAACTAACGGAGACATAACCGGCGTTATCCTCCAAAATACTAATCGCAACCAGGTTTAATTTACTGTTTCGGTGTGGTACCGTATTACTACGTGATCCAAACCAGAAAAAGACCAGGGTCTGGCCAACAAGTATGCGAAAAATGCGAAAGTATGAGCCAGATGATTGCAAATACCAGAACTAACCCAGACATAACCAGCGTTATCCTCTAAAATACTGATCGGAACCAGCTTTTATTGACAGTGTGGTACCACGTTACTACGTGATCCAAACCAGAAAAGGGACAGCATCTGGCCAACAAGTATGCGAGAAATGCGAAAGTACGAGGCAGATGAGGGCAAATCCTAGACCTAACCCAGACCTAACATGCGTTATGCTCTAAAATATTGATCGAGACCAGGTAAAATTGACTGTTTCAGTGTGGTACCACATTACTGCGTTGTCAAAGCCAGAAAAAGGCCAGGATCTGGCCAACAAGTATGCGAAAAATGCAAAAGTACGAGCCAGATGAGGGCAAATCCCAGACCTAACCGAGACATAACCGGCGTTATCCTCAAAAATATTAACCGCAACCAGGTTTCATTGAATGTTTCAGTGTGGTGCCACATTACTACGTGATCCAATCTATAAATAGCCCAGGATCTAGCCATGAAGTATGAGAAATATGCGAAGGTATGGGTCTTATGGGGGCAAATCCCAGGCATAACCTAGACCTAGCATGCGATATCCTCTAAAATATTTATCAAGACCAGGTTTAATTGAATGTGTCAGTGTGGTACCACATTACTACGTGAACCAAACCAGTAAAAACACAGGATCCGTTCAACAAGTATGTGAAGAATTCGAAAGTATGAGTCTGATGAGTGAAAGTCCCAGGACTAACCTAGACCTAACATGCGTTATCCTCAATAATATTGATCGAAACAAGGTTTAATCGACTGTGTCAGTGTGGCACCGCATTACTAAGTAATCCAAACCAGAAAAAAAACCAGGATCTGTTCAGCGAGTATGTGAAGTGTACGAAACTATGAGTCTGATGAGGGCAAATCCCAGAACTATCCCATACCTAACATGCGTTATCCTCTAAAATAGTGATCGAAACCAGGGTTAATTGACTGTTTCAGTGTGGTTCTACAATACTACGTGACCCAATCCAGAAAAAGCCCAGGATCTAGCCATCAATTATGAGAAATATGCGAAAGAATGAGCCTGATGAGAGCAAATCCCAGACCTAACCTCGACCTAACGTGTTATCCTCAAAAATATTTATCGAAACCAGGTTTAATGGACTGTTTCAGTGTGGTACTACATTAGTACGTGATGCAATCCAGAAATAGCCCAGGATCTAGCCATGAATTATGAGAAATATGCGAAAGTATGAGCCTGATGAGGGCAAATCCAAGACCTAACCCAGACCTAACATGAGTTATCCTCAAAAATATTGATCGAAACCAGGTTTAATGGACTGTTTCAGTGTGGTACCACATTACTACGTGATCCAAACTAGAAAAAACCCAGGATCTGTTCAACAAGTATGTGATGAATGCGAAAGTATGAGTCTGATGAGTGAAAATCCCAGGCCTAACCTAGACCTAACATGCGTTATGCTCAAAAATATTTATCGAAACCAGGTTTAATGGACTGTTTCAGTGTGGTACCACATTACTACGTGATCCAAACTAGAAAAAGCCCAGAATCTGCCCATCAAGTATGAGAAATATGCGAAAGTACGAGCCTGATGAGAGCAAATCCCAGACCTAACCCAGACCTGGCATGCGTTATGCTCAAAAATATTGATCGAAACCAGGTTTAATCGACTGTTTCAGTGTGCTACTAAATTACTACGTGATCCAATCCACAAAAAGCCCAGAATCTGCCCATCAAGTATGAGAAATATGCGAAAGTACGAGCCTGATGAGGGCAAATCCCAGACCTAACCTAGACCTAGCATGCGTTATGCTCAAAAATATTGATCGAAACCAGGTTTAATGGACTGTTTCAGTGTGGTACTACATTACTACGTGATCCAAACTAGAAAAAGCCCAGAATCTGCCCATCAAGTATGAGAAATATGCGAAAGTACGAGCCTGATGAGGGCAATTCCTAGACCTAACCCAGACCTAACATGCGTTATCCTCAAAAATATTGATCGAAACCAGGTTTAATGGACTGTTTCAGTGTGGTACCACATTACTACGTGATCCAAACTAGAAAAAACCCAGGATCTGTCAACAAGTATGTGATGAATGCGAAAGTATGAGTCTGATGAGTGAAAATCCCAGGCCTAACCTAGACCTAACATGCGTTATGCTCAAAAATATTTATCGAAACCAGGTTTAGTCGACTGTTTCAGTGTGGTACCACATTAATACGTGATCCAAACCAGAAAAAAACCTAGGATCTGTTCAACAAGTATGTGAAGTATGCGAAAGTATGAGTCTGATGAGGGCTAATCCCAGGCCTAACCTAGACATAACATGCGTTATCCTGTAAAATATTGATCGAAACCAGGTTGAGTGGACTGTTTCAGTGTGGTACCACACTACTGCGTGATCCAAACCAGAAAAAACCCAGGATCTGTTCAACAAGTATGTGAAAAATGCGAAAGTATGATCCTGACGAGGGCAAATCCCAGACCTATCCCAGACCTAACTTGTGTTGTCCTCTAAAATATTGCTGGAAACCAGGTTTAATTGACTGTTTCAGTGTGGTACTACATTACTATGTGATGCAATCCAGAAATAGCCCAGGATCTAGCCATGAATTATGAGAAATATGCGAAAGTATGACCCTGATGAGGGCAATTCCTAGACCTAACCCAGACCTAACATGCGTTATCCTCAAAAATATTGATCGAAACCAGGTTTAATGGACTGTTTCAGTGTGGTACCACATTACTACGTGATCCAAACTAGAAAAAACCCAGGATCTGTTCAACGAGCATGTGAAGAAAGCGAAAGTATGAGCCTGATTTGGGCTAATCCCAGACCTATCCCAGACCTAACTTGCGTTATCCTCTAAAATATTGATCGAAACCAGGTTGAATTGACTGTTTTAGTGTGGTACCACATTACTACGTGATCCAAAGCAGAAAAAACCCTGGATTAGGTCAACATGTATGTTAAAACTGCGAAAGTATGACCCTGATGAGGCCAAATCCCAGACCTATCCCAGACCTAACTTGCGTTATCCTCTAAAATATTTATCCAGACCAGTTTTCATTGAATGTTTCAGTGTGGTACCACATTACTACGTGATCCAAAGCAGAAAAAACCCTGGATTAGGTCAACAAGTATGTGAAGAATGCGAAAGTATGAGTCTGATGAGTGAAAATCCCAGGCCTAACCTAGACCTAACATGCGTTATACTCTAAAATATTGATCGAAACCTGGTTTAATCGACTGTTTCAGTGTGGTACCACATTACTATGTGATCCAAACCAGAAAATAACCCAGGATCTGTTCAACGAGTATGTGAAGTGTGCGAAAGTATGAGTCTGATGAGGTCAAATCCCAGACCAATCCCAGACCTAACTTGCGTTATCCTCAAAAATATTGATCGAAACCAGGTTTAGTTGACTGTTTCAGCGTGCTACCACATTACGACGTGATACGAATCCAGAAATAGCCCAGGATCTAGTCATGATGTATGAGAAAGATGCGAAAGTATGAGCATGATGAGGGCAAATTCTAGAACTGACCCAGACCTAACATGCGTTATCCTCTAAAATATTGATCGAAACCAGGTTGAATTGACTGTTTTAGTGTGGTACCACATTACTACGTGATCCAAAACAGAAAAAACCCTGGATTAGGTCAACATGTATGTTAAAACTGCGAAAGTATGACCCTGATGAGGCCAAATCCCAGAACTATCCCAGACCTAACTTGCGTTATCCTCCAAAATATTTATCCAGACCAGTTTCCATTGAATGTTTCAGTGTGGTACCACATTACTACGTGATCCAATCCAGAAAAAACCCAGGATCCGTTCAACAAGTATGTGAAGAATGCGAAAGTATGAGTCTGATGAGTGAAAATCCCAGACCTAACCTAGACCTAACATGCGTTATCCTCAAAAATATTGATCGAAACCTGGTTTAATCGACTGTTTCAGTGTGGTACCACATTACTATGTGATCCAAACCAGAAAATAACACAGGATCTGTTCAACGAGTATGTGAAGAAAGCGAAAGTATGAGCCTGATGTGGGCTAATCCCAGACCTATCCCAGACCTAACTTGCGTTATCCTCTAAAATATTGATCGAAACCAGGTTCAATTGACTGTTTTAGTGTGGTACCACATTACTACGTGATCCAAAGCAGAAAAAACCCTGGATTAGGTCAACATGTATGTTAAAACTGCGAAAGTATGACCCTGATGAGGCCAAATCCCAGACCTATCCCAGACCTAACTTGCGTTATCCTCTAAAATATTTATCCAGACCAGTTTTCATTGAATGTTTCAGTGTGGTACCACATTACTACGTGATCCAAAGCAGAAAAAACCCTGGATTAGGTCAACAAGTATATGAAGAATGCGAAAGTATGAGTCTGATGATTGAAAATCCCAGGCCTAACCTAGACCTAACATGCGTTATACTCTAAAATATTGATCGAAACCTGGTTTAATCGACTGTTTCAGTGTGGTACCACATTACTATGTGATCCAAACCAGAAAGTAACCCAGGATATGTTCAACGAGTATGTGAAGTGTGCGAAAGTATGAGTCTGATGAGGTCAAATGCCAGACCAATCCCAGACTTAACTTGCGTTATCCTCTAAAATATTGATCGAAACCAGGTTTAATTGACTGCTTCAGCGTGGTACCACATTACTACGTGATACAATCCAAAAACAGCCCAGGATCTAGCCATGAAGTATGAGAAATATGCGAAAGTATGAGCCTGATGAGGGCAAATCCTAGACCTAACCCAAACCTAACATGCGTTATCCTCTAAAATATTTATCAAGGCCAGGTTTAATTGAATGTTTCAGTGTGGCACCACTTTACTACGTGATCCAAAGCAGAAAAAACCCTCGATCAGGTCAACATGTATGTTAAAACTGCGAAAGTATGACCCTGATGAGGGCAAATCCCAGGCCTAACCTAGACCTAACTTGCGTTATCCTCTAAAATATTGATCGAAACCAGGTTTAATTCGCTGTTTCAGCGTGGTACCACATTACTACGTGAACCAAACCAGAAAAAACCCAGGATCCTTTCAACAAGTATGTGAAGAATGCGGAAGTATGAGTCTGATGAGCGCTAATCCCAGACCTATCCCAGACCTAACCTGCGTTATCCTCTAAAATATTTATCCAGACCAGGTTTCATTGAATGTTTCAGTGTGGTACCACATTACTACGTGATCCAATCCAGAAAAAACCCAGGATCCGTTCAACAAGTATGTGAAGAATGCGAAAGTATGGGTCTGATGAGTGAAAATCCCAGACCTAGCCTAGACCTAACATGAATTATTCTCTAAAATATTGGTCGAAACCAGGGTTAATTGACTGTTTCAGTGTGGTCCCACATTACTACGTGACCCAAACCAGAAAAAACCCAGGATCCGTTCAACAAGTATGTGAAAAACGCGAAAGTATGAGCCTGATGAGGGCAAATCCCAGACCTATCCCAGACCTAACATGCGTTATTCTCTAAAATATTTATCAAGACCAGGTTTAACTGAATGTTTCAGTGTGGTACCACATTTCTACATGTTCCAAACCAGAAAAAACCCAGGATCCGTTCAACAAGTATGTGAAGAATGCGAAAGTATGAGTCTGATGAGTGAAAATCCCAGGCCTAACCTAGACCTAACATGCGTTATCCTCAAAAATATTGATCGAAACCTGGTTTAATCGACTGTTTCAGTGTGGTACCACATTACTACGTGATACAATCCAGAAACAGCCCAGGATCTAGCCATGAAGTATGAGAGATATGCGAAAGTATGAGCCTGTTGAGGGCAAATCCTAGACCTAACCCAAACCTAACATGCGTTATCCTCTAAAATATTTATCAAGACCAGGTTTAATTGATTGTTTCAGTGTAGACCCACATTACTACGTGATCCAAACCAGAAAAAACCCAGGATCCGTTCAACAAGTATGTGAAGAATGCGAAAGTATGAGTCTGATGAGTGAAAATCCCAGGCCTAACCTAGACCTAACATGCGTTATCCTCAAAAATATTGATCGAAACCTGGTTTAATCGACTGTTTCAGTGTGGTACCACATTACTATGTGATCCAAACCAGAATGTAACCCAGGATCTGTTCAACGAGTATGTGAAGTGTGCGAAAGTATGAGTCTGATGAGGTCAAATCCCAGAACAATCCCAGACTTAACTTGCGTTATCCTCTAAAATATTGATCGAAACCAGGTTTAATCGACTGTTTCAGTGTGGTACCACAATACTGCGTGATACAAACCAGAAAAAACCCAGGATCTGTTCAACAAGTATGTGAAAAACGCGAAAGTATGAGCCTGATGAGGGCGAATCCCAGACCTATGCCAGACCTAACTTGTGTTATCCTCTAAAATATTGAGCGAAACCAGGTTTAATGGACTGTTTCAGTGTGGTACCACACTACTACGTGATCCAAACCAGAAAAAACCCAGGATCCGTTCAACAAGTATGTGAAGTGTGCGAAAGTATGAGCCTGATGAGAGCAAATCCCAGACCTAACCTAGACCTAACATGAATTATTCTCTAAAATATTGGTCGAAACCAGGTTTAATTGACTGTTTCAGTGTGGTCCCGCATTACTACGTGACCCAAACCAGAAAAAACACAGGATCCGTTCAACAAGTATGTGAAAAACGCGAAAGTATGAGCCTGATGAGAGCAAATCCCAGACCTAACCTAGACCTAACATGAATTATTCTCTAAAATATTGATCGAAACCAGGTTTAATCGACTGTTTCAGTGTGGTACCACATTACGACGTGATCCAAACCAGAAAAAACCCAGGATCAGTTCAACAAGTATGAGAAGAATGCGAAAGTATGAGTCTGATGAGTGAAAATCCCAGGGCTAACCTAGACCTAACATGCGTTATCCTCTAAAATATTGATCCAAACCAGGTTTAATGGACTGTTTCAGTGTGGTACCACATTACTGCGTGATCCAAACCAGAAAAAACCCAGGATCAGTTCAACAAGTATGAGAAGAATGCGAAAGTATCAGTCTGATGAGTGAAAATCCCAGGGCTAACCTAGACCTAACATGCGTTATCCTCTAAACAATTGATCCATACCAGGTATAATGGACTGTTTCAGTGTGGTACCACACTACTACGTGATACAAACCAGAAAAAACCCAGGATCTGTTCAACAAGTATGTGAAAAACGCGAAAGTATGAGCCTGATGAGGGAGAATCCCAGACCTATGCCAGACCTAACTTGCGTTATCCTCTAAAATATTGATCGAAACCAAGTTTAATTGACTGTTTCAGCGTGGTACCACATTACTACGTGATACAGTCCAGAAACAGCCCGGGATCTAGCCATGAAGTAGGAGAAATATGCGGAAGTATGAGCCTGATGAGGGCAAATCCTAGACCTAACCCAAACCTAACATGCGTTATCATCTAAAATATTTATCAAGACCAGGTTTAATTGAATGTTTCAGTGTGGTACCACTTTACTACGTGATCCAAAGCAGAAAAAACCCTCGATCAGGTCAACATGTATGTTAAAACTACGAAAGTGCGACCCTGATGAGGTCAAATCCCAGACCTATCCCAAACCTAACTATGCGTTATCCTCTAAAATATTGATCAAAACCAGGTTTAATCGACTGTTTCAGTGTGGTACCACATTACTACGTGATCCAAACCAGAAAAAACCCAGGATCCGTTCAACAAGTATGTGAAGAATGCGAATGTATGAGTCTGAAGAGTGAAAATCCCAGACCTAACCTAGACCTAACATGCGTTATCCTCTAAGATATTGATCCAAACCATGTTTAATGGACTGTTTCAGTGTGGTACCACACTACTACGTGATCCAAACCAGAGAAAACCCAGGATCTGTTCAGCAAGTATGTGAAAAACGCGAAAGTATGAGCCTGATGAGTGAAAATCCCAGGGCTAACCTAGACCTAACATGCGTTATCCTCTAAACAATTGATCCAAACCAGGTTTAATGGACTGTTTCAGTGTGGTACGACACTACTACGTGATACAAGCCAGAAAAAACCCAGGATCTGTTCAACAAGTATGTGAAAAACGCGAAAGTATGAGCCTGATGAGGGCAAATCCCAGACCTATCCCAGACCTAACTTGCGTTGTCCTCTAAGATATTGATGGAAACCAGGTTTAATTGACCGTTTCAGTGTTGTACTTCATTACTACGTGATGCAATCCAGAAAAAGCCCAGGATCTAGCCATGAATTATGAGAAATATGCGAAAGAACGAGCCTGATGAGAGCAAATCCCAGACCCAACCTAGACCTAACATGAATTATTCTCTAAAATATTGATCGAAACCAGGTTTAATCGACTGTTTCAGTGTGGTACTACATTACTATGTGATCCAAAGCAGAAAATAACCCAGGATCTGTTCAACGAGTATGTGAAGTGTGCGAAAGTATCAGTCTGATGAGGTCATATTCCAGACCTATCCCAAACCTAACTATGCGTTATCCTCTAAAATATTGATCAAAACCAGGTTTAATCGACTGTTTCAGTGTGGTACCACATTACTACGTGATCCAAACCAGAAAAAACCCAGGATCCGTTCAACAAGTATGAGAAATATGCGAAAGAATGAGCCTGATGAGAGCAAATCCCAGACCTAACCTAGACCTAACATGAAGTATTCTCTAAAATATTGGTCGAAACCAGGTTTAATTGACTGTTTCAGTGTGGAACCACATTACTACGTGATCCAAACCAGAAAAAACCCAGGATCAGTTCAACAAGTATGTGAAGAATGCGAGAGTATGAGTCTGATGAGTGAAAATCCCAGGGCTAACCTAGACCTAACATGCGTTATCCTCTAAACAATTGATCCAAACCAGGTTTAATGGACTGTTTCAGTGTGGTACCACACTACTACGTGATACAAGCCAGAAAAAACCCAGGATCTGTTCAACAAGTATGTGAAAAACGCGAAAGTATGAGCCGGATGAGGGCAAATCCCAGACCTGTCCCAGACCTAACTTGCGTTGTCCTCTAAGATATTGATGGAAACCAGGTTTAATTGACTGTTTCAGTGTTGTACTTCATTACTACGTGATGCAATCCAGAAAAAGCCCAGGATCTAGCCATGAAGTATGAGAAATATGCGAAAGAACGAGCCTGATGAGAGCAAATCCCAGACCTAACCTAGACCTAACATGAATTATTCTCTAAAATATTGATCGAAACCAGGTTTAGTCGACTGTTTCAGTGTGGTACCACATTACTATGTGATCCAAAGCAGAAAATAACCCAGGATCTGTTCAACGAGTATGTGAAGTGTGCGAAAGTATTAGTCTGATGAGGTCATATCCCAGACCTATCCCAAACCTAGCTATGCGTTATCCTCTAAATTATTGATCAAAACCAGGTTTAATCGACTGTTTCAGTGTGGTACCACATTACGTCGTGATCCAAACCAGAAAAAACCCAGGATCCGTTCAACAAGTATGTGAAGAATGCGAAAGTATGAGTCTGATGAGTGAAAAAACCAGGCCTGACCTACACCTAACATGCGTTATCCTCAAAAATATTGATCGAAATCTGGTTTAATCGACTGTTTCAGTGTGGTACCACACTACTACGTGATACAAACCAGAAAAAACCCAGGATCTGTTCAACAAGTATGTGAAAAACGCGAAAGTATGAGCCTGATGAGGGCAAATCCCAGACCAATCCCAGACCTCACTTGCGTTGTCCTCTAAGATATTGATGGAAACCAGGTTTAATTGACTGTTTCAGTGTTGTACTTCATTACTACGTGATGCAATCCAGAAAAAGCCCAGGATCTAGCCATCAAGTATGAGAAATATGCGAAAGAACGAGCCTGATGAGAGCAAATCCTAGACCTAACCCAAACCTAACATGCGTTATCCTCTAAAATATTTATCAAGACCAGGTTTAATTGAATGTTTCAGTGTGGTACCACATTAGTACCTGAACCAAACCAGAAAAAACCCAGGATCTGTTCAACAAGTATGTGAAGTGTGCGAAAGTATGAGTCTCATGAGCGAAAATCCCAGGGTTAACCTAGACCTAAACATGCGTTATACTCTAAAATATTGATCCAAACCAGGTTTAATGGACTGTTTCAGTGTGGTACCACACTACTACGTGATACAAGCCAGAAAAAACCCAGGATCTGTTCAACAAGAATGTGAAAAACGCGAAAGTATGAGCCTGATGAGGGCGAATCCCAGACCTATGCCAGACCTAACTTACGTTGTTCTCTAAGATATTGATGGAAACCAGGTTTAGTTGACTGTTTCAGTGTTGTACTTCATTACTACGTGATACAAACCAGAAAAAACCCAGGAGCTGTTCAACAAATATGTGAAAAACGCGAAAGTATGAGCCTGATGATGGCGAATCCCAGACCTATGCCAGACCTAACTTGCGTTGTCCTCTAAGATATTGATGGAAACCAGGTTTAATTGACTGTTTCAGTGTTGTACTTCATTACTACGTGATGCAATCCAGAAAAAGCCCAGGATCTAGCCATCAAGTATGAGAAATATGCGAAAGAATGAGCCTGATGAGAGCAAATCCCAGACCTAACCTAGACCTAACGTGCGTTATCCTCTAAAATATCTATCAAGACCAGGTTTAATTGAATGTTTCAGTGTGGTACCACTTTACTACGTGATCCAAAGCAGAACAAACCCTCGATCAGGTCAACATGTATGTTAAAACTGCGAAAGTATGACCCTGATGAGGGCAAATCCCAGGCCTAACCTAGACCTAACTTGCGTTATCCTCTAACATATTGATCGAAACCAGGTTTAATTGACTGTTTCAGTGTGGTACCACATTACTACGTCATACAATCCAGAAACAGCCCAGGATCTAGCCATCAAGTATGAGAAATATGCGAAAGAATGTGCCTGATGAGAGCAAATCTCAGACCTAACCTAGACCTAACATGCGTTATCCTCTAAAATATTGATCCAAACCAGGTTTAATGGACTGTTTCAGTGTGGTACCACGTTACTATGTGATCCAAACCAGAAAATAACCCAGGATCTGTTCAACGAGTATGTGAAGTGTGCGAAAGTATGAGTCTGATGAGAGCAAATCCCAGACCTATCCCAGGCCTAACATGCGTTATCCTCTAAAATATTGATCGAAACCTGGTTTAATCGACTGTTTCAGTGTGGTACCACATTACTACGTGATACAATCCAGAAACAGCCCAGGATCTAGCCATGAAGTATGAGAGATATGCGAAAGTATGAGCCTGTTGAGGGCAAATCCTAGACCTAACCCAAACCTAACATGCGTTATCCTCTAAAATATTTATCAAGACCAGGTTTAATTGACTGTTTCAGTGTGGAACCATATTACTACGTGATCCAAACCAGAAAAAACCCAGGATCAGTTCAACAAGTATGTGAAGAATGCGAAAGTATGAGTCTGATGAGTGAAAAAACCAGGCCTGACCTAGACCTAACATGCGTTATCCTCTAAAATATTGAGCGAAACCAGGGTTAATGGACTGTTACAGTGTGGTACCACACTACTACGGGATCCAAACCAGAAAAAACCCAGGATCTGTTGAACAAGTATGTGAAAAACGCGACAGTATGAGCCTGATGTGGGCAAATCCCAGACCTATCCCAGACCTAACTTGCGTTGTCCTCTAAAATATTAATGGAAACCAGGTTTAATTGACTGTTTCAGTGTGGTACCACATTACTACGTGATCCAAACCAGAAAAAACCCAGGATCTGTTCAACAAGTATGTGAAAAACGCGAAACTGTGAGGCTGATGAGGGCAAATCTTAGACCTAACCCAGACCTAAGATGCGTTATCCTCTAAAATATTGATCGAAACCATGTTTAATTGACTGTTTCAGCGTGGTACCACATTACTACGTGATCCAAACCAGAAAGGACCCAGGATCCGTTCAACAAGTATGTGAAGAATGCGAATGTATGAGTCTGATCAGTGAAAATCTCAGGCCTTACCTAGACCTAACTTGCGTTGTCCTCTAAAATATTGATGGAAACCAGGTTTCATTGACTGTTTCAGTGTGGTACTACGTTACTACGTGATGCAATCCAGAAAAAGCCCAGGATCTAGCCATCAAGTATGAGACATATGCGAAAGAATGAGCCTGATGAGAGCAAATCCCAGACCTAACCTAGACCTAACATGTGTTATCCTCTAAAATATTGAGCGAAACCAGGTTTAATGGACGGTTTCAGTGTGGTACCACACTACTTCGTGATCCAAACCAGAAAAAACCCAGGATCTGTTCAACAAGTATGTGAAAAACGCGAAACTGTGAGCCTGATGAGGGCAAATCTTAGACCTATCCCAGACCTAAGATGCGCTGTCCTCTAAAATATATATCCAGACCAGGTTTCATTGAATGTTTCAGTGTGGTACCACTTTACTACGTGATCCAATCCAGAAATAGCCCAGGATCTAGCCATGAAGTATGAGAAATATGCGAAAGTATGAGCCTGATGAGGGCAAATCCTAGACCTAACCCAGACCTAACATGCGTTATCCTCTGAAATATTTATCAAGACCAGGTTTAATTGAATGTTTCAGTGTGGTACCACATTACTATGTGATCCAAACCAGAAAATAACGCAGGATCTGTTCTACGAGTATGTGAAGTGCGCGAAAGTATGAGCCTGATGAGGGCAAATCCCAGACCTATCCCAGACCTAACATGCGTTATCCTCTAAAATATTTATCAAGACCAGGTTTAATTGATTGTTTCAGTGTGGACCCACATTACTACGTGATCCAAACCAGAAAAAACCCAGGGTCCGTTCTACAAGTATGTGAAGAATGCGAAAGTATGAGTCTGATGAGTGAAAATCCCAGGCCTGACCAAGACCTAACGTGCGTTATCCTCTAAAATATTGAGCGAAACCAGGTTTAATGGACTGTTTCAGTGTGGTACCACACTACTACGTGATTCAAACCAGAAAAAACCCAGGATCCGTTCAACAAGTATGTGACGTGTGCGAAAGTATGAGCCTGATGAGAGCAAATCCCAGACCTAACCTACACCTAACATGAATTATTCTCTAAAATATTGGTCGAAACCAGGTTTAATTGACTGTTTCAGTGTGGTCCCACATTACTACGTGACCCAAACCAGAAAAAATCCAGGATCCGTTCAACAAGTATGTGAAGAATGCGAAAGTATGAGTCTGATGAGTGAAAAAACCAGGCCTGACCTACACCTAACATGCGTTATCCACTAAAATATTGAGCGAAACCAGGTTTAATGGACTGTTTCAGTGTGGTACCACACTACTACGGGATCCAAACCAGAAAAAACCCAGGATCTGTTCTACAAATATGTGGAAAACGCGAAAGTATGAGCCTGATGAGAGCAAATCCCAGACCTATCCCAGACCTAACTTGCGTTGTCCTCTAAAATATTGATGGAAACCAGGTTTAATTGACTGTTTCAGTGTTGTACTTCATTACTACGTGATGCAATCCAGAAAAAGCCCAGGATCTAGCCATCAAGTATGAGAAATATGCGAAAGAATGAGCCTGATGAGAGCAAATCCCAGACCTAACCTAGACCTAACATGAATTATTCTCTAAAATATTGGTCGAAACCAGGTTTAATTGACTGTTTCAGTGTGGAACCACATTACTACGTGATCCAAACCAGAAAAAACCCAGGATCAGTTCAACAAGTATGTGAAGAATGCGAAAGTATGAGTCTGATGAGTGAATATCCCAGGCCTAACCTAGACCTAACATGCGTTGTCCTCAAAAATATTGATCGAAACCTGGTTTAATCGACTGTTTCAGTGTGGTACCACATTACTATGTGATCCAAACCAGAAAATAACCCAGGATCTGATCAACGAGTATGTGAAGTGTGCGAAAGTATGAGTCTGATGAGGGCAAATCCCAGACCTATCCCAGACCTAACATGCGTTATCCTCTAAAATATTTATCAAGACCTGGTTTAATTGATTGTTTCAGTGTGGACCCACATTACTACGTGATCCAAACCAGAAAAAACCCAGGATCCGTCAACAAGTATGTGAAGAATGCGAAAGTATGAGTCTGATGAGTGAAAATCCCAGGCCTAACCTAGACCTAACATGCGTTATCCTCTAAAATATTTATCAAGACCAGGTTTAATTGACTGTTTCAGTGTGGAACCATATTACTACGTGATCCAAACCAGAAAAAACCCAGGATCAGTTCAACAAGTATGTGAAGAATGCGAAAGTATGAGTCTGATGAGCGAAAAAACCAGGCCTGACCTAGACCTAACATGCGTTATCCTCTAAAATATTGAGCGAAACCAGGGATAATGGACTGTTACAGTGTGGTACCACACTACTACGGATCCAAACCAGAAAAAACCCAGGATCTGTTGAACAAGTATGTGAAAAACGCGACAGTATGAGCCGGATGTGGGCAAATCCCAGACCTATCCCAGACCTAACTTGCGTTGTCCTCTAAAATATTAATGGAAACCAGGTTTAATTGACTGTTTCAGTGTTGTACTTCATTACTACGTGATGCAATCCAGAAAAAGCTCAGGATCTAGCCATCAAGTATGAGAAATATGCGAAAGAATGAGTCTGATGAGGGCAAATCCTAGACCTAACCCAGACCTAACATGCGTTATCCTCTAAAATGTTTATCAAGACCAGGTTTAACTGAATGTTTCAGTGTAGTATCACACCACTACGTGACCCAAACCACAAAAAACCCAGGATCTGTTCAACAAGTATGTGAAAAACGCGAAAGTATGAGCCTGATGAGGGCAAATCCCGGACCTATCCCAGACCTAACTTGTGTTATCCTCTAAAATATTGATCGAAACCAGGTTTAATTGAATGTTTCAGTGTGGTACCATATTACTACGTGATCCAAACCAGTAAAAACCCAGGATCCGTTCTACAAGTATGTGAAGAATGCGAAAGTATGAGTCTGATGAGGGCAAATCCCAGGCCTATCCCAGACCTAACATGCGTTATCCTCTAAAATATTTATCAAGACCAGGTTTAATTGATTGTTTCAGTGTGGACCCACATAACTACGTGATCCAAACCAGAAAAAACCCAGGATCCGTTCAACAAGTATGTGAAGAATGCGAAAGTATGAGTCTGATGAGTGAAAAAACCAGGCCTGACCTAGACCTAACATGCGTTATCCTCTAAAATATTGATGGAAACCAGGTTTCATTGACTGTTTCAGTGTGGTACTACGTTACTACGTGATGCAATCCAGAAAAAGCCCAGGATCTGTTGAACAAGTATGTGAAAAACGCGACAGTATGAGCCTGATGTGGGCAAATCCCAGACCTATCCCAGACCTATCTTGCGTTCTCCTCTAAAACATTGATGGAAACCAGGTTTAATTGACTGTTCCAGTGTTGTACTTCATTACTACGTGATGCAATCCTGAAAAAGCTCAGGATCAAGCCATCAAGTATGAGAAATATGCGAAAGAATGAGCCTGATGAGAGCAAATCCCAGGCCTATCCCAGACCTAACTTGCGTTATCCTCCAAAATATTGATCGAAACCAGGTTTAATTGGCTGTTTTAGTGTGGTACCACACTACTACGTGATCCAAACCAGAAAAAACCCAGGATCTGTTCAACAAGTATGTGAAAAACGCGAAACTGTGAGGCTGATGAGGGCAAATCTTAGACCTAACCCAGACCTATGATGCGTTATCCTCTAAAATATTGATCGAAACCATGTTTAATTGACTGTTTCAGCGTGGTACCACATTACTACGTGATCCAAACCAGAAAGGACCCAGGATCCGTTCAACAAGTATGTGAAGAATGCGAATGTATGAGTCTGATCAGTGAAAATCTCAGGCCTTACCTAGACCTAACTTGCGTTGTCCTCTAAAATATTGATGGAAACCAGGTTTCATTGACTGTTTCAGTGTGGTACTACGTTACTACGTGATGCAATCCAGAAAAAGCCCAGGATCTGTTGAACAAGTATGTGAAAACGCGACAGTATGAGCCTGATGTGGGCAAATCCCAGACCTATCCCAGACCTAACTTGCGTTCTCCTCTAAAACATTGATGGAAACCAGGTTTAATTGACTGTTCCAGTGTTGTACTTCATTACTACGTGATGCAATCCAGAAAGAGCTCAGGATCAAGCCATCAAGTATGAGAAATATGCGAAAGAATGAGCCTGATGAGAGCAAATCCCAGGCCTATCCCAGACCTAACTTGCGTTATCCTCCAAAATATTGATCGAAACCAGGTTTAATTGGCTGTTTTAGTGTGGTACCACATTACTACGTGATCCAAACCAGAAAAAACCCAGGATCTGTTCAACAAGTATGTGAAAAACGCGACACTGTGAGGCTGATGAGGGCAAATCTTAGACCTAACCCAGACCTAAGATGCGTTATCCTCTAAAATATTGATCGAAACCATGTTTAATTGACTGTTTCAGCGTGGTACCACATTACTACGTGATCCAAACCAGAAAGGACCCAGGATCCGTTCAACAAGTATGTGAAGAATGCGAATGTATGAGTCTGATCTGTGAAAATCTCAGGCCTTACCTAGACCTAACTTGCGTTGTCCTCTAAAATATTGATGGAAACCAGGTTTCATTGACTGTTTCAGTGTGTTACTACGTTACTACGTGATGCAATCCAGAAAAAGCCCAGGATCTAGCCATCAAGTATGAGACATATGCGAAAGAATGAGCCTGATGAGAGCAAATCCCAGACCTAACCTAGACCTAACATGTGTTATCCTCTAAAATATTGAGCGAAACGAGGTTTAATGGACGGTTTCAGTGTGGTACCACACTACTTCGTGATCCAAACAGGAAAAAACCCAGGATCTGTTCAACAAGTATGTGAAAAACGCGAAACTGTGAGCCTGATGAGGGCAAATCTTAGACCTATCCCAGACCTAAGATGCGTTGTCCTCTAAAATATATATCCAGACCAGGTTTCATTGAATGTTTCAGTGTGGTACCACTTTACTACGTGATCCAATCCAGAAATAGCCCAGGATCTAGCCACGAAGTATGAGAAATATGCGAAAGTATGAGCCTGATGAGGGCAAATCCTAGACCTAACCCAGACCTAACATGCGTTATCCTCTGAAATATTTATCAAGACCAGGTTTAATTGAATGTTTCAGTGTGGTACCACATTACTATGTGATCCAAACCAGAAAATAACGCAGGATCTGTTCTACGAGTATGTGAAGTGCGCGAAAGTATGAGCCTGATGAGGGCAAATCCCAGACCTATCCCAGACCTAACTTGCGTTGTCCTCTAAAATATTGATGGAAACCAGGTTTAATTGACTGTTTCAGTGTTGTACTTCATTACTACGTGATGCAATCCAGAAAAAGCCCAGGATCTAGCCATCAAGTATGAGAAATATGCGAAAGAATGAGCCTGATGAGAGCAAATCCCAGACCTAACCTAGACCTAACATGAATTATTCTCTAAAATATTGGTCGAAACCAGGTTTAATTGACTGTTTCAGTGTGGAACCACATTACTACGTGATCCAAACCAGAAAAAACCCAGGATCAGTTCAACAAGTATGTGAAGAATGCGAAAGTATGAGTCTGATGAGTGAATATCCCAGGCCTAACCTAGACCTAACATGCGTTGTCCTCAAAAATATTGATCGAAACCTGGTTTAATCGACTGTTTCAGTGTGGTACCACATTACTATGTGATCCAAACCAGAAAATAACCCAGGATCTGATCAACGAGTATGTGAAGTGTGCGAAAGTATGAGTCTGATGAGGGCAAATCCCAGACCTATCCCAGACCTAACATGCGTTATCCTCTAAAATATTTATCAAGACCTGGTTTAATTGATTGTTTCAGTGTGGACCCACATTACTACGTGATCCAAACCAGAAAAAACCCAGGATCCGTCAACAAGTATGTGAAGAATGCGAAAGTATGAGTCTGATGAGTGAAAATCCCAGGCCTAACCTAGACCTAACATGCGTTATCCTCTAAAATATTTATCAAGACCAGGTTTAATTGACTGTTTCAGTGTGGAACCATATTACTACGTGATCCAAACCAGAAAAAACCCAGGATCAGTTCAACAAGTATGTGAAGAATGCGAAAGTATGAGTCTGATGAGCGAAAAAACCAGGCCTGACCTAGACCTAACATGCGTTATCCTCTAAAATATTGAGCGAAACCAGGGATAATGGACTGTTACAGTGTGGTACCACACTACTACGGATCCAAACCAGAAAAAACCCAGGATCTGTTGAACAAGTATGTGAAAAACGCGACAGTATGAGCCGGATGTGGGCAAATCCCAGACCTATCCCAGACCTAACTTGCGTTGTCCTCTAAAATATTAATGGAAACCAGGTTTAATTGACTGTTTCAGTGTTGTACTTCATTACTACGTGATGCAATCCAGAAAAAGCTCAGGATCTAGCCATCAAGTATGAGAAATATGCGAAAGAATGAGTCTGATGAGGGCAAATCCTAGACCTAACCCAGACCTAACATGCGTTATCCTCTAAAATGTTTATCAAGACCAGGTTTAACTGAATGTTTCAGTGTAGTATCACACCACTACGTGACCCAAACCACAAAAAACCCAGGATCTGTTCAACAAGTATGTGAAAAACGCGAAAGTATGAGCCTGATGAGGGCAAATCCCGGACCTATCCCAGACCTAACTTGTGTTATCCTCTAAAATATTGATCGAAACCAGGTTTAATTGAATGTTTCAGTGTGGTACCATATTACTACGTGATCCAAACCAGTAAAAACCCAGGATCCGTTCTACAAGTATGTGAAGAATGCGAAAGTATGAGTCTGATGAGGGCAAATCCCAGGCCTATCCCAGACCTAACATGCGTTATCCTCTAAAATATTTATCAAGACCAGGTTTAATTGATTGTTTCAGTGTGGACCCACATAACTACGTGATCCAAACCAGAAAAAACCCAGGATCCGTTCAACAAGTATGTGAAGAATGCGAAAGTATGAGTCTGATGAGTGAAAAAACCAGGCCTGACCTAGACCTAACATGCGTTATCCTCTAAAATATTGATGGAAACCAGGTTTCATTGACTGTTTCAGTGTGGTACTACGTTACTACGTGATGCAATCCAGAAAAAGCCCAGGATCTGTTGAACAAGTATGTGAAAAACGCGACAGTATGAGCCTGATGTGGGCAAATCCCAGACCTATCCCAGACCTATCTTGCGTTCTCCTCTAAAACATTGATGGAAACCAGGTTTAATTGACTGTTCCAGTGTTGTACTTCATTACTACGTGATGCAATCCTGAAAAAGCTCAGGATCAAGCCATCAAGTATGAGAAATATGCGAAAGAATGAGCCTGATGAGAGCAAATCCCAGGCCTATCCCAGACCTAACTTGCGTTATCCTCCAAAATATTGATCGAAACCAGGTTTAATTGGCTGTTTTAGTGTGGTACCACACTACTACGTGATCCAAACCAGAAAAAACCCAGGATCTGTTCAACAAGTATGTGAAAAACGCGAAACTGTGAGGCTGATGAGGGCAAATCTTAGACCTAACCCAGACCTATGATGCGTTATCCTCTAAAATATTGATCGAAACCATGTTTAATTGACTGTTTCAGCGTGGTACCACATTACTACGTGATCCAAACCAGAAAGGACCCAGGATCCGTTCAACAAGTATGTGAAGAATGCGAATGTATGAGTCTGATCAGTGAAAATCTCAGGCCTTACCTAGACCTAACTTGCGTTGTCCTCTAAAATATTGATGGAAACCAGGTTTCATTGACTGTTTCAGTGTGGTACTACGTTACTACGTGATGCAATCCAGAAAAAGCCCAGGATCTGTTGAACAAGTATGTGAAAACGCGACAGTATGAGCCTGATGTGGGCAAATCCCAGACCTATCCCAGACCTAACTTGCGTTCTCCTCTAAAACATTGATGGAAACCAGGTTTAATTGACTGTTCCAGTGTTGTACTTCATTACTACGTGATGCAATCCAGAAAGAGCTCAGGATCAAGCCATCAAGTATGAGAAATATGCGAAAGAATGAGCCTGATGAGAGCAAATCCCAGGCCTATCCCAGACCTAACTTGCGTTATCCTCCAAAATATTGATCGAAACCAGGTTTAATTGGCTGTTTTAGTGTGGTACCACATTACTACGTGATCCAAACCAGAAAAAACCCAGGATCTGTTCAACAAGTATGTGAAAAACGCGACACTGTGAGGCTGATGAGGGCAAATCTTAGACCTAACCCAGACCTAAGATGCGTTATCCTCTAAAATATTGATCGAAACCATGTTTAATTGACTGTTTCAGCGTGGTACCACATTACTACGTGATCCAAACCAGAAAGGACCCAGGATCCGTTCAACAAGTATGTGAAGAATGCGAATGTATGAGTCTGATCTGTGAAAATCTCAGGCCTTACCTAGACCTAACTTGCGTTGTCCTCTAAAATATTGATGGAAACCAGGTTTCATTGACTGTTTCAGTGTGTTACTACGTTACTACGTGATGCAATCCAGAAAAAGCCCAGGATCTAGCCATCAAGTATGAGACATATGCGAAAGAATGAGCCTGATGAGAGCAAATCCCAGACCTAACCTAGACCTAACATGTGTTATCCTCTAAAATATTGAGCGAAACGAGGTTTAATGGACGGTTTCAGTGTGGTACCACACTACTTCGTGATCCAAACAGGAAAAAACCCAGGATCTGTTCAACAAGTATGTGAAAAACGCGAAACTGTGAGCCTGATGAGGGCAAATCTTAGACCTATCCCAGACCTAAGATGCGTTGTCCTCTAAAATATATATCCAGACCAGGTTTCATTGAATGTTTCAGTGTGGTACCACTTTACTACGTGATCCAATCCAGAAATAGCCCAGGATCTAGCCACGAAGTATGAGAAATATGCGAAAGTATGAGCCTGATGAGGGCAAATCCTAGACCTAACCCAGACCTAACATGCGTTATCCTCTGAAATATTTATCAAGACCAGGTTTAATTGAATGTTTCAGTGTGGTACCACATTACTATGTGATCCAAACCAGAAAATAACGCAGGATCTGTTCTACGAGTATGTGAAGTGCGCGAAAGTATGAGCCTGATGAGGGCAAATCCCAGACCTATCCCAGACCTAACATGCGTTATCCTCTAAAATATTTATCAAGACCAGGTTTAATTGATTGTTTCAGTGTGGACCCACATTACTACGTGATCCAAACCAGAAAAAACCCAGGATCCGTTCAACAAGTATGTGAAGAATGCGAAAGTATGAGTCTGATGAGTGAAAATCCCAGGCCTGACCTAGACCTAACGTGCGTTATCCTCTAAAATATTGAGCGAAACCAGGTTTAATGGACTGTTTCAGTGTGGTACCACACTACTACGTGATTCAAACCAGAAAAAACCCAGGATCCGTTCAACAAGTATGTGAAGTGTGCGAAAGTATGAGCCTGATGAGAGCAAATCCCAGACCTAACCTAGACCTAACATGAATTATTCTCTAAAATATTGGTCGAAACCAGGTTTAATTGACTGTTTCAGTGTGGTCCCACACTACTACGTGACCCAAACCAGAAAAAACCCAGGATCCGTTCAACAAGTATGTGAAGAATGCGAAAGTATGAGTCTGATGAGTGAAAATCCCAGGCCTGACCTAGACCTAACGTGCGTTATCCTCTAAAATATTGAGCGAAACCAGGTTTAATGGACTCTTTCAGTGTGGTACCACACTACTACGGGATCCAAACCAGAAAAAACCCAGGATCTGTTGAACAAGTATGTGAAAAACGCGACATTATGAGCCTGATGTGGGCAAATCCCAGACCTATCCCAGACCTAACTTGCGTTGTCCTCTAAAATATTGATGGAAACCAGGTTTAATTGACTGTTTCAGTGTTGTACTTCATTACTACGTGATGCAATCCAGAAAAAGCCCAGGATCTAGCCATCAAGTATGAGAAATATGCGAAAGAATGAGCCTGATGAGAGCAAATCCCAGACCTAACCTAGACCTAACATGAATTATTCTCTAAAATATTGGTCGAAACCAGGTTTAATTGACTGTTTCAGTGTGGTCCCACACTACTACGTGACCCAAACCAGAAAAAACCCAGGATCCGTTCAACAAGTATGTGAAGAATGCGAAAGTATGAGTCTGATGAGTGAAAAACCCAGGCCTGACCTAGTCCTAACGTGCGTTATCCTCTAAAATATTGAGCGAAACCAGGTTTAATGGACTGTTTTAGTATGGTACCACATTACTACGTGATCCAAACCAGAAAAAACCCAGGATCTGTTCAACAAGTATGTGAAAAACGCGACACTGTGAGGCTGATGAGGGCAAATCTTAGACCTAACCCAGACCTATGATGCGTTATCCTCTAAAATATTGATCGAAACCATGTTTAATTGCCTGTTTCAGCGTGGTACCACATTACTACGTGATCCAAACCAGAAAGGACCCAGGATCCGTTCAACAAGTATGTGAAGAATGCGAATGTATGAGTCTGATCAGTGAAAATCTCAGGCCTTACCTAGACCTAACTTGCGTTGTCCTCTAAAATATTGATGGAAACCAGGTTTCATTGACTGTTTCAGTGTGGTACTACGTTACTACGTGATGCAATCCAGAAAAAGCCCAGGATCTAGCCATCAAGTATGAGACATATGCGAAAGAATGAGCCTGATGAGAGCAAATCCCAGACCTAACCTAGACCTAACTTGCGTTATCCTCCAAAATATTGATCGAAACCAGGTTTAATTGGCTGTTTTAGTGTGGTACCACATTACTACGTGATCCAAACCAGAAAAAACCCAGGATCTGTTCAACAAGTATGTGAAAAACGCGAAACTGTGAGCCTGATGAGGGCAAATCTTAGACCTAACCCAGACCTAAGATTCGTTATCCTCTAGAATATTGATCGAAACCAGGTTTAATTGAATGTTTCAGTGTGGTACCATATTACTACGTGATCCAAACCAGTAAAAACCCAGGATCCGTTCTACAAGTATGTGAAGAATGCGAAAGTATGAGTCTGATGAGGGCAAATCCCAGACCTATCCCAGACCTAACATGCGTTATCCTCTAAAATATTTATCAAGACCAGGTTTAATTGATTGTTTCAGTGTGGACCCACATAACTACGTGATCCAAACCAGACAAAACCCAGGATCCGTTCAACAAGTATGTGAAGAATGCGAAAGTATGAGTCTGATGAGTGAAAAAACCAGGCCTGACCTAGACCTAACATGCGTTATCCTCTAAAATATTGAGCGAAACCTGGTTTAATGGACTGTTTCAGTGTGGTACCACACTACTACGGGATCCAAACCAGAAAAAACCCAGGAACTGTTGAACAAGTATGTGAAAAACGCGACAGTATGAGCCTGATGTGGGCAAATCCCAGACCTATCCCAGACCTAACTTGCGCTCTCCTCTAAAACATTGATGGAAACCAGGTTTAATTGACTGTTCCAGTGTTGTACTTCATTACTACGTGATGCAATCCAGAAAAAGCTCAGGATCTAGCCATCAAGTATGAGAAATATGCGAAAGAATGAGCCTGATGAGAGCAAATCCCAGGCCTATCCCAGACCTAACTTGCGTTATCCTCCAAAATATTGATCGAAACCAGGTTTAATTGGCTGTTTTAGTGTGGTACGACATTACTACGTGATCCAAACCAGAAAAAACCCAGGATCTGTTCAACAAGTATGTGAAAAACGCGAAACTGTGAGGCTGATGAGGGCAAATCTTAGACCTAACCCAGACCTAAGATGCGTTATCCTGTAAAATATTGATCGAAACCATGTTTAATTGACTGTTTCAGCGTGGTACCACATTACTACGTGATCCAAGCCAGAAAGGACCCAGGATCCGTTCAACAAGTATGTGAAGAATGCGAATGTATGAGTCTGATCAGTGAAAATCTCAGGCCTTACCTGGACCTAACTTGCGTTGTCCTCTAAAATATTGATGGAAACCAGGTTTCATTGACTGTTTCAGTGTGGTACTACGTTACTACGTGATGCAATCCAGAAAAAGCCCAGGATCTGTTGAACAAGTATGTGAAAAACGCGACAGTATGAGCCTGATGTGGGCAAATCCCAGACCTATCCCAGACCTAACTTGCGTTCTCCTCTAAAACATTGATGAAACCAGGTTTAATTGACTGTTCCAGTGTTGTACTTCATTACTACGTGATGCAATCCAGAAAAAGCCCAGGATCTAGCCATCAAGTATGAGACATATGCGAAAGAATGAGCCTGATGAGAGCAAATCCCAGACCTAACCTAGACCTAACATGTGTTATCCTCTAAAATATTGAGCGAAACCAGGTTTAATGGACGGTTTCAGTGTGGTACCACACTACTTCGTGATCCAAACCAGAAAAAACCCAGGATCTGTTCAACAAGTATGTGAAAAACGTGAAACTGTGAGCCTCATGAGGGCAAATCTTAGACCTATCCCAGAACTAAGATGCGTTGTCCTCTAAAATATATATCCAGACCAGGTTTCATTGAATGTTTCAGTGTGGTACCACTTTACTACGTGATCCAATCCAGAAATAGCCCAGGATCTAGCCATGAAGTATGAGAAATATGCGAAAGTATGAGCCTGATGAGGGCAAATCCTAGACCTAACCCAGACCTAACATGCGTTATCCTCTGAAATATTTATCAAGACCAGGTTTAATTGAATGTTTCAGTGTGGTACCACATTACTATGTGATCCAAACCAGAAAATAACGCAGGATCTGTTCTACGAGTATGTGAAGTGCGCGAAAGTATGAGCCTGATGAGGGCAAATCCCAGACCTATCCCAGACCTAACATGCGTTATCCTCTAAAATATTTATCAAGACCAGGTTTAATTGATTGTTTCAGTGTGGACCCACATTACTACGTGATCCAAACCAGAAAAAACCCAGGATCCGTTCAACAAGTATGTGAAGAATGCGAAAGTATGAGTCTGATGAGTGAAAATCCCAGGCCTGACCTAGACCTAACGTGCGTTATCCTCTAAAATATTGAGCGAAACCAGGTTTAATGGACTGTTTCAGTGTGGTACCACACTACTACGTGATTCAAACCAGAAAAAACCCAGGATCCGTTCAACAAGTATGTGAAGTGTGCGAAAGTATGAGCATGATGAGAGCAAATCCCAGACCTAACCTAGACCTAACATGAATTATTCTCTAAAATATTGGTCGAAACCAGGTTTAATTGACTGTTTCAGTGTGGTCCCACATTACTACGTGACCCAAACCAGAAAAAACCCAGGATCCGTTCAACAAATATGTGAAAAACGCGAAAGTATGAGCCTGATGAGAGCAAATCCCAGACCTATCCCAGACCTAACTTGCGTTGTCCTCTAAAATATTGATGGAAACCAGGTTTAATTGACTCTTTCAGTGTTGTACTTCATTACTACGTGATGCAATCCAGAAAAAGCCCAGGATCTAGCCATCAAGTATGAGAAATATGCGAAAGAATGAGCCTGATGAGAGCAAATCCCAGACCTAACCTAGACCTAACATGAATTATTCTCTAAAATATTGGTCGAAACCAGGTTTAATTGACTGTTTCAGTGTGGAACCACATTACTACGTGATCCAAACCAGAAAAAACCCAGGATCAGTTCAACAAGTATGTGAAGAATGCGAAAGTATGAGTCTGATGAGTGAATATCCCAGGCCTAACCTAGACCTAACATGCGTTGTCCTCAAAAATATTGATCGAAACCTGGTTTAATCGACAGTTTCAGTGTGGTACCACATTACTATGTGATCCAATCCAGAAAATAACCCAGGATCTGTTCAACGAGTATGTGAAGTGTGCGAAAGTATGAGTCTGATGAGGGCAAATCCCAGACCTATCCCAGACCTAACATGCGTTATCCTCTAAAATATTTATCAAGACCAGGATTAATTGATTGTATCAGTGTGGACCCACATTACTACGTGATCCAAACCAGAAAAAACACAGGATCCGTTCAACAAGTATGTGAAGAATGCGAAAGTATGAGTCTGATGAGTGAAAATCCCAGGCCTAACCTAGACCTAACATGCGTTATCCTCAAAAATATTGATCGAAACCTGCTTTAATCGACTGTTTCAGTGTGGTACCACATTACTATGTGATCCAAACCAGAAAATAACCCAGGATCTGTTCAACGAGTATGTGATGTGTGCGAAAGTATGAGTCTGATGAGGGCAAATCCCAGACCTATCCCAGACCTAACATGCGTCATCCTCTAAAATTTTTGTCAAGACCAGGTTTAGTTGATCGTTCCAGTGTGGACCCACACAACTACGTGATCCAAACCAGAAAAAACCCAGGATCCGTTCAACAAGTATGTGAAGAATGCGAAAGTATGAGTCTGATGAGTGAAAAAACCAGGCCTGACCTAGACCTAACATGCGTTATCCTCTAAAATATTGAGCGAAACCAGGTTTAATGGACTCTTTCAGTGTGGTACCACACTACTACGGGATCCAAACCAGAAAAAACCCAGGATCTGTTGAACAAGTATGTGAAAAACGCGACATTATGAGCCTGATGTGGGCAAATCCCAGACCTATCCCAGACCTAACTTGCGTTGTCCTCTAAAATATTGATGGAAACCAGGTTTAATTGACTGTTTCAGTGTTGTACTTCATTACTACGTGATGCAATCCAGAAAAAGCTCAGGATCTAGCCATCAAGTATGAGAAATATGCGAAAGAATGAGCCTGATGAGAGCAAATCCCAGACTTATCCCAGACCTAACTTGCGTTATCCTCCAAAATATTGATCGAAACCAGGTTTAATTGGCTGTTTTAGTGTGGTACCACATTACAACGTGATCCAAACCAGAAAAAACCCAGGATCTGTTCAACAAGTATGTGAAAAACGCGAAACTGTGAGCCTGATGAGGGCAAATCCCAGACGTAACCCAGACCTAACATGCGTTATCCTCTAAAATATTTATCAAGACCAGGTTAGTTGTATGTTTCAGTGCGGTACCACATTACTACGTGATCCAAACCAGAAAGGACCCAGGATCCGTTCAACAAGTATGTGAAGAATGCGAATGTATGAGTCTGATCAGTGAAAATCACAGGCCTTACCTAGACCTAACTTGCGTTGTCCTCTAAAATATTGATGGAAACCAGGTTTCATTGACTGTTTCAGTGTGGTACTACGTTACTACGTGATGCAATCCAGAAAAAGCCCAGGATCTAGCCATCAAGTATGAGTCATATGCGAAAGAATGAGCCTGATGAGAGCAAATCCCAGACCTAACCTAGACCTAACATGTGTTATCCTCTAAAATATTGAGCGAAACCAGGTTTAGTGGACTGTTTCAGTGTGGTACCACACTACTACGGGATCCAAACCAGAAAAAAACCAGGATCTGTTCAACTAGTATGTGAAAAACGCGAAAGTATGAGCCTGATGAGGGCAAATCCCAGACCTATCCCAGACCTAACTTGCGTTATCCTCTAAAATATTGATCGAAACCAGGTTTAATTGAATGTTTCAGTGTGGTACCACATTACTATGTGATCCAAACCAGAAAATAACCCAGGATCTGTACAACGAGTATGTGAAGTGTGCGAAAGTATGAGTCTGATGAGGTCAAATCCCAGACCAATCCCAGACTTAACTTGCGTTATCCTCTAAAATATTAATCGAAACCAGGTTTAATCGACTGTTTCAGTGTGGAACCACATTACTACGTGATCAAAACCAGATAAAAACCCAGGATCTTGTCAACGAGTATGTGAAGTGTGCGAAAGTATGAGTCTGATGAGGGCTAATCCCAGGCCTATCCCAGACCTAGCTTGCGTTACCCTCTACAATATTGATCGAAACCAGGTTTAATTGACTGTTTTAGTGTGGTACCACATTACTACGTGATCCAAACCAGAAAGAACCCAGGATCTGTTCAACAAGTATGTGAAAAACGCGAAACTGTGAGCCTGATGAGGGCAAATCTTAGACCTAACCCAGACCTAAGATGCGTTATCCTCTAAAATATTTATCCAGACCTGGTTTCATTGAATGTTTCAGTGTGGTACCACTTTACTACGTGATCCAATCCAGAAATAGCCCAGGATCTAGCCCTGAAGTATGAGAAATATGCGAAAGTATGAGCCTGATGAGGGCAAATCCTAGACCTAACCCAGACCTAACATGCGTTATTCTCTAAAATATTTATCAAGACCAGGTTTAATGGACTGTTTCAGTGTGGTACCACACTACTACGTGATTCAAACCAGAAGAAACCCAGGATCCGTTCAACAAGTATGTAAAGTGTGCGAAAGTATGAGCCTGATGAGAGCAAATCCCAGACCTAACCTAGACCTAACATGAATTATTCTCTAAAATATTGGTCGAAACCAGGTTTAATTGACTGTTTCAGTGTGGTCCCACATTACTACGTGACCCAATCCAGAAAAAACCCAGGATCCGTTCAACAAGTATGTGAAGAATGCGAAAGTATGAGTCTGATGAGTGAAAAAACCAGGCCTGACCTAGACCCAACATGCGCTATCCTCTAAAATATTGAGCGAAACCAGGTTTAGTGGACTGTTTCAGTGTGGTACCACACTACTACGGGATCCAAACCAGAAAAAAACCAGGATCTGTTCAACTAGTATGTGAAAAACGCGAAAGTATGAGCCTGATGAGGGCAAATCCCAGACCTATCCCAGACCTAACTTGCGTTATCCTCTAAAATATTGATCGAAACCAGGTTTAATTGAATGTTTCAGTGTGGTACCACATTACTATGTGATCCAAACCAGAAAATAACCCAGGATCTGTACAACGAGTATGTGAAGTGTGCGAAAGTATGAGTCTGATGAGGTCAAATCCCAGACCAATCCCAGACTTAACTTGCGTTATCCTCTAAAATATTAATCGAAACCAGGTTTAATCGACTGTTTCAGTGTGGAACCACATTACTACGTGATCAAAACCAGATAAAAACCCAGGATCTTGTCAACGAGTATGTGAAGTGTGCGAAAGTATGAGTCTGATGAGGGCTAATCCCAGACCTATCCCAGACCTAGCATGCGTTACCCTCTACAATATTGATCGAAACCAGGTTTAATTGACTGTTTTAGTGTGGTACCACATTACTACGTGATCCAAACCAGAAAGAACCCAGGATCTGTTCAACAAGTATGTGAAAAACGCGAAACTGTGAGCCTGATGAGGGCAAATCTTAGACCTAACCCAGACCTAAGATGCGTTATCCTCTAAAATATTTATCCAGACCAGGTTTCATTGAATGTTTCAGTGTGGTACCACTTTACTACGTGATCCAATCCAGAAATAGCCCAGGATCTAGCCATGAAGTATGAGAAATATGCGATAGTAAGAGCCTGATGAGGGCAAATCCTAGATCTATCCCAGACCTAACATGCGTTATCCTCTAAAATATTTATCAAGACCAGGTTTAATTGAATGTTTCAGTGTGGTACCACATTACTATGTGATCCAAACCAGAAAATAACGCAGGATCTGTTCAACAAGTATGTGAAGTGTGCGAAAGTATGAGCCTGATCAGGGCAAATCCCAGACCTATCCCAGACCTAACATGCGTTACCCTCTAAAATATTGAGCGAAACCAGGTTTAATGGTCTGTTTCAGTGTGGTACCACACTACCACGTGACTCAAACCAGAAAAAACCCAGGATACGTTCAACAAGTATGTGAAGTGTGCGAAAGTATGAGCCTGATGAGAGCAAATCCCAGACCAATCCCAGACTTAACTTGCGTTATCCTCTAAAATATTAATCGAAACCAGGTTTAATCGACTGTTTCAGTGTGGAACCACATTACTACGTGATCAAAACCAGATAAAAACCCAGGATCTTGTCAACGAGTATGTGAAGTGTGCGAAAGTATGAGTCTGATGAGTGAAAAAACCAGGCCTGACCTAGACCCAACATGCGTTATCCTCTAAAATATTGAGCGAAACCAGGTTTAATGGACTGTTTCAGTGTGGTACCACACTACTACGGGATCCAAACCAGAAAAAAACCAGGATCTGTTCAACTAGTATGTGAAAAACGCGAAAGTATGAGCCTGATGAGGGCAAATCCCAGACCTATACCAGACTTAACTTGCGTTATCCTCTAAAATATTAATCGAAACCAGGTTTAATCGACTGTTTCAGTGTGGAACCACATTACTACGTGATCAAAACCAGATAAAAACCCAGGATCTTGTCAACGAGTATGTGAAGTGTGCGAAAGTATGAGTCTGATGAGGGCTAATCCCAGACCTAACCCAGACCTAGCTTGCGTTATCCTCTAAAATATTGATCGAAACCAGGTTCAATTGACTGTTTTAGTGTGGTACCACATTACTACGTGATCCAAACCAGAAAAAACCCAGGATCTGTTCAACAAGTATGTGAAAAACGCGAAACTGTGAGCCTGATGAGGGCAAATCTTAGACCTAACCCAGACCTAAGATGCGTTATCCTCTAAAATATTTATCCAGACCAGGTTTCATTGAATGTTTCAGTGTGGTACCACTTTACTACGTGATCCAATCCAGAAATAGCCCAGGATCTAGCCATGAAGTATGAGAAATATGCGATAGTAAGAGCCTGATGAGGGCAAATCCTAGACCTATCCCAGACCTTACTTGCGTTATCCTCTAAAATATTGGTCGAAACCAGGTTTAATTGACTGTTTCAGCGTGTTACCACATTACTACGTGATACAATGCAGAAACAGCCCAGGATCTAGCCATGAAGTATGAGAAATATGCGAAAGTATGAGCCTGACCAGGGCAAATCCTAGACCTAACCCAGACCTAACATGCGTTATCCTCTAAAATATTTATCAAGACCAGGTTTAATTGATTGTTTCAGTGTGGTCCCACATTACTACGTGATCCAAACCAGAAAAAACCCAGGATCCGTTCAACAAGTATGTGAAGAATGCGAAAGTACGAGTCTGATGAGTGAAAATCCCAGGCCTGACCTAGACCTAACATGCGTTATCCTCTAAAATAATAAGCGAAACCAGGTTTAATGGACTGTTTCAGTGTGGTACCACACTACTACGGGATCCAAACCAGAAAAAACCCAGGATCTGTTCAACAAGTATGTGAAAAACCCGAAAGTACGAGCCTGATGAGGGCAAATCCCAGACCTATGCCAGACCTACCTTGCGTTGTCCTCTAAAATATTGATGGAAACCAGGTTTAATTGACTGTTTCAGTGTTGTACTTCATTACTACGTGATGCAATCCAGAAAAAGCCCAGCATCTAGCCATCAAGTATGAGAAATATGCGAAAGAATTAGTCTGATGAGTGAAAATCCCAGGCCTGACCTAGACCTAACATGCGTTATCCTCTAAAATAATAAGCGAAACCAGGTTTAATGGACTGTTTCAGTGTGGTACCACACTACTACGGGATCCAAACCAGAAAAAACCCAGGATCTGTTCAACAAGTATGTGAAAAACGCGAAACTGTGAGCCTGATGAGGGCAAATCTTAGACCTAACCCAGACCTAAGTTGCGTTATCCTCTAAAATATTTATCCAGACCAGGTTTCATTGAATGTTTCAGTGTGGTACCACTTTACTACGTGATCCAATCCAGAAATAGCCCAGGATCTAGCCATGAAGTATGAGAAATATGCGAAAGTATGAGCCTGATGAGTGAAAATCCCAGGGCTAACCTAGACCTAACATGCGTTATCCTCTAAAATATTGATCCAAACCAGGTTTAATGGACTGTTTCAGTGTGGTACCACTTTACTACGTGATCCAAAGCAGAAAAAACCCTCGATCAGGTCAACATGTATGTTAAAACTGCGAAAGTATGACCCTGATGAGGGCAAATCCCAGGCCTAACCTAGACCTAACTTGCGTTACCCTCTAAAATATTGATCGAAACCAGGTTTAATTGACTGTTTCACTGTGGTACCACATTACTACGTCATACAATCCAGAAACAGCCCAATATCTAGCCATCAAGTATGAGAAATATGCGAAAGAATGTGCCTGATGAGAGCAAATCCCAGACCTAACCTAGACCTAACATGAATTACTCTCTAAAATGTTTATCAAGACCAGGTTTAACTGAATGCTTCAGTGTAGTATCACACTACTACGTGACCCAAACCAGAAAAAACCCAGGATCTGTTCAACAAGTATGTGAAAAACGCGAAAGTATGAGCCTGATGAGGGCATATCCCGGACCTATCCCAGACCTAACTTGCGTAATCCTCTAAAATATTGATCGAAACCAGGTTTAATTGAATGTTTCAGTGTGGTACCATATTACTACGTGATCCAAACCAGTAAAAACCCAGGATCCGTTCTACAAGTATGTGAAGAATGCGAAAGTGTGAGTCTGATGAGTGAAAATCCCAGGCCTAACCTAGACCTAACATGCGTTGTCCTCCAAAATATTGATGGAAACCAGGTTTAATTGACTGTTTCAGTGTTGTACTTCATTACTACGTGATGCAATCCAGAAAAAGCCCAGGATCTAGCCATCAAGTATGAGAAATATGCGAAAGAATGAGCCTGATGGGAGCAAATCCCAGACCTAACCCAGACCTAACTTGCGTTGTCCTCTAAAATATTGATGGAAACCGGGTTTAATTGACTGTTTCAGTGTTGTACTTCATTACTACGTGATGCAATCCAGAAAAAGCCCAGGATCTAGCCATCAAGTATGAGAAATATGCGAAAGAATGAGCCTGATGGGAGCAAATCCCAGACCTAACCTAGACCTAACATGAATTATTCTCTAAAATATTGGTCGAAACCAGGTTTAATTGACTGTTTCAGTGTGGTACCATATTACTACGTGATCCAAACCAGTAAAAACCCAGGATCCGTTCTACAAGTATGTGAAGAATGCGAAAGTGTGAGTCTGATGAGTGAAAATCCCAGGCCTGATCTAGACCTAAAATGCGATATCCTCTAAAATATTGAGCGAAACCAGGTTTAATGGACTGTTTCAGTGTGGCACCACACTACTACGGGATCCAAACCAGAAAATAACCCAGGATCTGTTCAACGAGTATGTGAAGTGTGCGAAAGTATGAGTCTGATGAGTGAAAATCCCAGGCCTAACCTAGACCTAACATGCGTTGTCCTCAAAAATATTAATCGAAACCTGGTTTAATCGACTGTTTCAGTGTGGTACCACATTACTATGTGATCCAAACCAGAAAATAACCCAGGATCTGTTCAACGAGTATGTGAAGTGTGCGAAAGTATGAGTCTGATGAGGGCAAATCCCAGACCTATCCCAGACCTAACATGCGTTATCCTCTAAAATATTTATCAAGACCAGGTTTAATTGATTGTTTCAGTGTGGACCCACATAACTACGTGATCCAAAGCAGAAAAAACCCAGGATCCGTTCGACAAGTATGTGAAGAATGCGAAAGTATGAGTCTGATGAGTGAAAAAACCAGGCCTGACCTAGACCTAACATGCGTTCTCCTCTAAAATATTGAGCGAAACCAGGTTTAATGGACTGTTTCAGTGTGGTACCACACTACTACGGGATCCAAACCAGAAAAAACCCAGGATCTGTTCAACAAGTATGTGAAAAACGCGACAGTATGAGCCTGATGTGGGCAAATCCCAGACCTATCCCAGACCTAACTTGCGTTGTCCTCTAAAATATTGATGGAAACCAGGTTTAATTGACTGTTTCAGTGTTGTACTTCATTACTACGTGATGCAATCCAGAAAAAGCTCAGGATCTAGCCATCAAGTATGAGAAATATGCGAAAGAATGAGCCTGATGGGAGCAAATCCCAGACTTATCCCGGACCTAACTTGCGATATCCTCCAAAATATTGATCGAAGCCAGGTTTAATTGACTGTTTTAGTGTGGTACCACATTACTACGTGATCGAAACCAGGAAAAACCCAGGATCTGTTCAACAAGTATGTGAAAAACGCGAAACTGTGAGTCTGATGAGGGCAAATCTTAGACCTAACCCAGACCTAAGATGCGTTATCCTCTAAAATATTTATCCAGACCAGGTTTCATTGAATGTTTCAGTGTGGTACCACTTTACTACGTGATCCAATCCTGAAATAGCCCAGGATCTAGCCATGAAGTGTGAGAAATATACGATAGTAAGAGCCTGATGAGGGCAAAGCCTAGACCTATCCCAGACCTAACTTGCGTTATCCTCTAAAATATTGATCGAAACCAGGTTTAATTGAATGTTTCAGTGTGGTACCACATTACTATGTGATCCAAACCAGAAAATAACCCAGGATCTGTACAACGAGTATGTGAAGTGTGCGAAAGTATGAGTCTGATGAGGTCAAATCCCAGACCAATCCCAGACTTAACTTGCGTTATCCTCTAAAATATTAATCGAAACCAGGTTTAATCGACTGTTTCAGTGTGGAACCACATTACTACGTGATCAAAACCAGATAAAAACCCAGGATCTTGTCAACGAGTATGTGAAGTGTGCGAAAGTATGAGTCTGATGAGGGCTAATCCCAGGCCTATCCCAGACCTAGCTTGCGTTACCCTCTACAATATTGATCGAAACCAGGTTTAATTGACTGTTTTAGTGTGGTACCACATTACTACGTGATCCAAACCAGAAAGAACCCAGGATCTGTTCAACAAGTATGTGAAAAACGCGAAACTGTGAGCCTGATGAGGGCAAATCTTAGACCTAACCCAGACCTAAGATGCGTTATCCTCTAAAATATTTATCCAGACCTGGTTTCATTGAATGTTTCAGTGTGGTACCACTTTACTACGTGATCCAATCCAGAAATAGCCCAGGATCTAGCCCTGAAGTATGAGAAATATGCGAAAGTATGAGCCTGATGAGGGCAAATCCTAGACCTAACCCAGACCTAACATGCGTTATTCTCTAAAATATTTATCAAGACCAGGTTTAATGGACTGTTTCAGTGTGGTACCACACTACTACGTGATTCAAACCAGAAGAAACCCAGGATCCGTTCAACAAGTATGTAAAGTGTGCGAAAGTATGAGCCTGATGAGAGCAAATCCCAGACCTAACCTAGACCTAACATGAATTATTCTCTAAAATATTGGTCGAAACCAGGTTTAATTGACTGTTTCAGTGTGGTCCCACATTACTACGTGACCCAATCCAGAAAAAACCCAGGATCCGTTCAACAAGTATGTGAAGAATGCGAAAGTATGAGTCTGATGAGTGAAAAAACCAGGCCTGACCTAGACCCAACATGCGCTATCCTCTAAAATATTGAGCGAAACCAGGTTTAGTGGACTGTTTCAGTGTGGTACCACACTACTACGGGATCCAAACCAGAAAAAAACCAGGATCTGTTCAACTAGTATGTGAAAAACGCGAAAGTATGAGCCTGATGAGGGCAAATCCCAGACCTATCCCAGACCTAACTTGCGTTATCCTCTAAAATATTGATCGAAACCAGGTTTAATTGAATGTTTCAGTGTGGTACCACATTACTATGTGATCCAAACCAGAAAATAACCCAGGATCTGTACAACGAGTATGTGAAGTGTGCGAAAGTATGAGTCTGATGAGGTCAAATCCCAGACCAATCCCAGACTTAACTTGCGTTATCCTCTAAAATATTAATCGAAACCAGGTTTAATCGACTGTTTCAGTGTGGAACCACATTACTACGTGATCAAAACCAGATAAAAACCCAGGATCTTGTCAACGAGTATGTGAAGTGTGCGAAAGTATGAGTCTGATGAGGGCTAATCCCAGACCTATCCCAGACCTAGCTTGCGTTACCCTCTACAATATTGATCGAAACCAGGTTTAATTGACTGTTTTAGTGTGGTACCACATTACTACGTGATCCAAACCAGAAAGAACCCAGGATCTGTTCAACAAGTATGTGAAAAACGCGAAACTGTGAGCCTGATGAGGGCAAATCTTAGACCTAACCCAGACCTAAGATGCGTTATCCTCTAAAATATTTATCCAGACCAGGTTTCATTGAATGTTTCAGTGTGGTACCACTTTACTACGTGATCCAATCCAGAAATAGCCCAGGATCTAGCCATGAAGTATGAGAAATATGCGATAGTAAGAGCCTGATGAGGGCAAATCCTAGATCTATCCCAGACCTAACATGCGTTATCCTCTAAAATATTTATCAAGACCAGGTTTAATTGAATGTTTCAGTGTGGTACCACATTACTATGTGATCCAAACCAGAAAATAACGCAGGATCTGTTCAACAAGTATGTGAAGTGTGCGAAAGTATGAGCCTGATCAGGGCAAATCCCAGACCTATCCCAGACCTAACATGCGTTACCCTCTAAAATATTGAGCGAAACCAGGTTTAATGGTCTGTTTCAGTGTGGTACCACACTACCACGTGACTCAAACCAGAAAAAACCCAGGATACGTTCAACAAGTATGTGAAGTGTGCGAAAGTATGAGCCTGATGAGAGCAAATCCCAGACCAATCCCAGACTTAACTTGCGTTATCCTCTAAAATATTAATCGAAACCAGGTTTAATCGACTGTTTCAGTGTGGAACCACATTACTACGTGATCAAAACCAGATAAAAACCCAGGATCTTGTCAACGAGTATGTGAAGTGTGCGAAAGTATGAGTCTGATGAGTGAAAAAACCAGGCCTGACCTAGACCCAACATGCGTTATCCTCTAAAATATTGAGCGAAACCAGGTTTAATGGACTGTTTCAGTGTGGTACCACACTACTACGGGATCCAAACCAGAAAAAAACCAGGATCTGTTCAACTAGTATGTGAAAAACGCGAAAGTATGAGCCTGATGAGGGCAAATCCCAGACCTATACCAGACTTAACTTGCGTTATCCTCTAAAATATTAATCGAAACCAGGTTTAATCGACTGTTTCAGTGTGGAACCACATTACTACGTGATCAAAACCAGATAAAAACCCAGGATCTTGTCAACGAGTATGTGAAGTGTGCGAAAGTATGAGTCTGATGAGGGCTAATCCCAGACCTAACCCAGACCTAGCTTGCGTTATCCTCTAAAATATTGATCGAAACCAGGTTCAATTGACTGTTTTAGTGTGGTACCACATTACTACGTGATCCAAACCAGAAAAAACCCAGGATCTGTTCAACAAGTATGTGAAAAACGCGAAACTGTGAGCCTGATGAGGGCAAATCTTAGACCTAACCCAGACCTAAGATGCGTTATCCTCTAAAATATTTATCCAGACCAGGTTTCATTGAATGTTTCAGTGTGGTACCACTTTACTACGTGATCCAATCCAGAAATAGCCCAGGATCTAGCCATGAAGTATGAGAAATATGCGATAGTAAGAGCCTGATGAGGGCAAATCCTAGACCTATCCCAGACCTTACTTGCGTTATCCTCTAAAATATTGGTCGAAACCAGGTTTAATTGACTGTTTCAGCGTGTTACCACATTACTACGTGATACAATGCAGAAACAGCCCAGGATCTAGCCATGAAGTATGAGAAATATGCGAAAGTATGAGCCTGACCAGGGCAAATCCTAGACCTAACCCAGACCTAACATGCGTTATCCTCTAAAATATTTATCAAGACCAGGTTTAATTGATTGTTTCAGTGTGGTCCCACATTACTACGTGATCCAAACCAGAAAAAACCCAGGATCCGTTCAACAAGTATGTGAAGAATGCGAAAGTACGAGTCTCATGAGTGAAAATCCCAGGCCTGACCTAGACCTAACATGCGTTATCCTCTAAAATAATAAGCGAAACCAGGTTTAATGGACTGTTTCAGTGTGGTACCACACTACTACGGGATCCAAACCAGAAAAAACCCAGGATCTGTTCAACAAGTATGTGAAAAACCCGAAAGTACGAGCCTGATGAGGGCAAATCCCAGACCTATGCCAGACCTACCTTGCGTTGTCCTCTAAAATATTGATGGAAACCAGGTTTAATTGACTGTTTCAGTGTTGTACTTCATTACTACGTGATGCAATCCAGAAAAAGCCCAGCATCTAGCCATCAAGTATGAGAAATATGCGAAAGAATTAGTCTGATGAGTGAAAATCCCAGGCCTGACCTAGACCTAACATGCGTTATCCTCTAAAATAATAAGCGAAACCAGGTTTAATGGACTGTTTCAGTGTGGTACCACACTACTACGGGATCCAAACCAGAAAAAACCCAGGATCTGTTCAACAAGTATGTGAAAAACGCGAAACTGTGAGCCTGATGAGGGCAAATCTTAGACCTAACCCAGACCTAAGTTGCGTTATCCTCTAAAATATTTATCCAGACCAGGTTTCATTGAATGTTTCAGTGTGGTACCACTTTACTACGTGATCCAATCCAGAAATAGCCCAGGATCTAGCCATGAAGTATGAGAAATATGCGAAAGTATGAGCCTGATGAGTGAAAATCCCAGGGCTAACCTAGACCTAACATGCGTTATCCTCTAAAATATTGATCCAAACCAGGTTTAATGGACTGTTTCAGTGTGGTACCACTTTACTACGTGATCCAAAGCAGAAAAAACCCTCGATCAGGTCAACATGTATGTTAAAACTGCGAAAGTATGACCCTGATGAGGGCAAATCCCAGGCCTAACCTAGACCTAACTTGCGTTACCCTCTAAAATATTGATCGAAACCAGGTTTAATTGACTGTTTCACTGTGGTACCACATTACTACGTCATACAATCCAGAAACAGCCCAATATCTAGCCATCAAGTATGAGAAATATGCGAAAGAATGTGCCTGATGAGAGCAAATCCCAGACCTAACCTAGACCTAACATGAATTACTCTCTAAAATGTTTATCAAGACCAGGTTTAACTGAATGCTTCAGTGTAGTATCACACTACTACGTGACCCAAACCAGAAAAAACCCAGGATCTGTTCAACAAGTATGTGAAAAACGCGAAAGTATGAGCCTGATGAGGGCATATCCCGGACCTATCCCAGACCTAACTTGCGTAATCCTCTAAAATATTGATCGAAACCAGGTTTAATTGAATGTTTCAGTGTGGTACCATATTACTACGTGATCCAAACCAGTAAAAACCCAGGATCCGTTCTACAAGTATGTGAAGAATGCGAAAGTGTGAGTCTGATGAGTGAAAATCCCAGGCCTAACCTAGACCTAACATGCGTTGTCCTCCAAAATATTGATGGAAACCAGGTTTAATTGACTGTTTCAGTGTTGTACTTCATTACTACGTGATGCAATCCAGAAAAAGCCCAGGATCTAGCCATCAAGTATGAGAAATATGCGAAAGAATGAGCCTGATGGGAGCAAATCCCAGACCTAACCCAGACCTAACTTGCGTTGTCCTCTAAAATATTGATGGAAACCGGGTTTAATTGACTGTTTCAGTGTTGTACTTCATTACTACGTGATGCAATCCAGAAAAAGCCCAGGATCTAGCCATCAAGTATGAGAAATATGCGAAAGAATGAGCCTGATGGGAGCAAATCCCAGACCTAACCTAGACCTAACATGAATTATTCTCTAAAATATTGGTCGAAACCAGGTTTAATTGACTGTTTCAGTGTGGTACCATATTACTACGTGATCCAAACCAGTAAAAACCCAGGATCCGTTCTACAAGTATGTGAAGAATGCGAAAGTGTGAGTCTGATGAGTGAAAATCCCAGGCCTGATCTAGACCTAAAATGCGATATCCTCTAAAATATTGAGCGAAACCAGGTTTAATGGACTGTTTCAGTGTGGCACCACACTACTACGGGATCCAAACCAGAAAATAACCCAGGATCTGTTCAACGAGTATGTGAAGTGTGCGAAAGTATGAGTCTGATGAGTGAAAATCCCAGGCCTAACCTAGACCTAACATGCGTTGTCCTCAAAAATATTAATCGAAACCTGGTTTAATCGACTGTTTCAGTGTGGTACCACATTACTATGTGATCCAAACCAGAAAATAACCCAGGATCTGTTCAACGAGTATGTGAAGTGTGCGAAAGTATGAGTCTGATGAGGGCAAATCCCAGACCTATCCCAGACCTAACATGCGTTATCCTCTAAAATATTTATCAAGACCAGGTTTAATTGATTGTTTCAGTGTGGACCCACATAACTACGTGATCCAAAGCAGAAAAAACCCAGGATCCGTTCGACAAGTATGTGAAGAATGCGAAAGTATGAGTCTGATGAGTGAAAAAACCAGGCCTGACCTAGACCTAACATGCGTTCTCCTCTAAAATATTGAGCGAAACCAGGTTTAATGGACTGTTTCAGTGTGGTACCACACTACTACGGGATCCAAACCAGAAAAAACCCAGGATCTGTTCAACAAGTATGTGAAAAACGCGACAGTATGAGCCTGATGTGGGCAAATCCCAGACCTATCCCAGACCTAACTTGCGTTGTCCTCTAAAATATTGATGGAAACCAGGTTTAATTGACTGTTTCAGTGTTGTACTTCATTACTACGTGATGCAATCCAGAAAAAGCTCAGGATCTAGCCATCAAGTATGAGAAATATGCGAAAGAATGAGCCTGATGGGAGCAAATCCCAGACTTATCCCGGACCTAACTTGCGATATCCTCCAAAATATTGATCGAAGCCAGGTTTAATTGACTGTTTTAGTGTGGTACCACATTACTACGTGATCGAAACCAGGAAAAACCCAGGATCTGTTCAACAAGTATGTGAAAAACGCGAAACTGTGAGTCTGATGAGGGCAAATCTTAGACCTAACCCAGACCTAAGATGCGTTATCCTCTAAAATATTTATCCAGACCAGGTTTCATTGAATGTTTCAGTGTGGTACCACTTTACTACGTGATCCAATCCTGAAATAGCCCAGGATCTAGCCATGAAGTGTGAGAAATATACGATAGTAAGAGCCTGATGAGGGCAAAGCCTAGACCTATCCCAGACCTAACTTGCGTTATCCTCTAAAATATTGATCGAAACCATGTTTAATTGACTGTTTCAGCGTGGTACCACATTACTACGTGGTACAATGCAGAAACAGCCCAGGATCTAGCCATGAAGTATGAGAAATATGCGAAAATATGAGCCTGATGTGGGCAAATCCTAGACGTAACCCAGACCTAACATGCGTTATCCTCTAAAATATTTATCAAGACCAGGTTAGTTGAATGTTTCAGTGTGGTACCACATTACTACGTGATCCAAACCAGAAAAAACCCAGGATCCGTTCAACAAGTATGTGAAGAATGCGAATGTATGAGTCTGATCAGTGAAAATCTCAGGCCTTACCTAGACCTAACTTGCGTTGTCCTCTAAAATATTGATGGAAACCAGGTTTCATTGACTGTTTCAGTGTGGTACTACGTTACTACATGATGCAATCCAGAAAAAGCCCAGGATCTAGCCATCAAGTATGAGACATATGCGAAAGAATGAGCCTGATGAGGGCAAATCCTAGACCTAACCCAGACCTAACATGCGTTATCCTCTAATATATTTATCAAGACCAGGTTTAATTGATTGTTTCAGTATGGACCCACATTACTACGTGATCCAAACCAGAAAAAACCCAGGATCCGTTCAACAAGTATGTGAAGAATGCGAAAGTATGAGTCTGATGAGTGAAAATCCCAGGCCTGACCTAGACCTAACATGCGTTATCCTCTAAAATATTGAGCGAAACCAGGTTTAATGGACTGTTTCAGTGTGGTACCACACTACTACGTGATCCAAACATGAAAAAACCCAGGATCCGTTCAACAAGTATGTGAAGTGTGCGAAAGTATGAGCCTGATGAGAGCAAATCCCAGACCTAACCTAGACCTAACATGAATTATTCTCTAAAATATTGGTCGAAACCAGGTTTAATTGACTGTTTCAGTGTGGTCCCACATTACTACGTGACCCAAACCAGAAAAAACCCAGGATCCGTTCAACAAGTATGTGAAGAATGCGAAAGTATGAGTCTGATGAGTGAAAAAACCAGGCCTGACCTAGACCTAACATGCGTTATCCTCTAAAATATTAATCGAAACAAGGTTTAATCTACTGTTTCAGTGTGGAACCACATTACTACGTGATCAAAACCAGAAAAAAACCCAGGATCTTGTCAACGAGTATGTGAAGTGTGCGAAAGTATGAGTCTGATGAGGGCTAATCCCAGACCTATCCCAGACCTAGCTTGCGTTATCCTCTAAAGTATTGATCGAAACCAGGTTTAATTGACTGTTTTAGTGTAGTACCACATTACTACGTGATCCAAACCAGAAAAAACCCAGGATCTGTTTAACAAGTATGTGAAAAACGCGAAACTGTGAGCCTGATGAGGGCAAATCTTAGACGTAACCCAGACCTAAGATGCGTTATCCTCTAAAATATTTATCCAGAACAGGATTCATTGAATGTTTCAGTGTGGTACCAGTTTACTACGTGATCCAATCCAGAAATAGCCCAGGATCTAGCCATGAAGTATGAGAAATATGCGATAGTAAGAGCCTGATGAGGGCAAATCCTAGAACTATCCCAGACCTAACTTTTTTTTTTTTTTTTTTTTTTTTTTTGTCGTGGGGAAAATCTTCGAGAGACTCCCTCCTACCTCCTTGGGGAGAGGTGGGAGGGGTGTGTGGGATTCCCCGCGCCCGTACAACGACAGGCGCGGGACCTACCCACTAAAAACCCCACGGTGACCCTTCGGCACGCTTTGGGAGGATACCGGGAATCGCTCGAAGCATTCTTCCGGTATCCTCCCCGTGCCCGCGCTTTCGCGCCCATCCCCCGGGGGGACAATCGGTCCTCCCAGTAGACACACTGCCTCATAGCGGCGGGACGGGGCCACTCCATCCCGCCGCTATCCGTCCCGGGGCCGCGTTTAGTGGCGGCTGCGAGCCCCAACTCGCAACCGCCCGCGACCCCGTTTCCACCCCTCGGCGGCCGGGCGTTCATGACCGCACCAGACCGCCGATCCCAGACCTAACATTTTTTTTTCTTTTTTTTTTTTTTTGTCGTGGGGAAAATCTTCGAAAGACTCCCTCCCACCTCCTTGGGGAGAGGTGGGAGGGGTGTGTGGGATTCCCCGCGCCCGTACAACGACAGGCGCGGGACCTACCCACTAAAAACCCCACGGTGACCCTTCGGCACGCTTTGGGAGGATACCGGGAATCGCTCGAAGCATTCTTCCGGTATCCTCCCCGTGCCCGCGCTTTCGCGCCCATCCCCCGGGGGGGACAATCGGTCCCCCCAGTAGACACACTGCCTCATAGCGGCGGGACGGGGCCACTCCATCCCGCCGCTATCCGTCCCGGGGCCGCGTTTAGTGGCGGCTGCGAGCCCCAACTCGCAACCGCCCGCGACCCCGTTTCCACCCCTCGGCGGCCGGGCGTTCATGGCCGCACCAGACCGCCGAGGGTGCCTCCCCTTGCGTCGGACCGGAAGGGGGAGGCACTTCTACCCCCAACCGGTCCGACCCGGCGCCGCCTGGCGGGAGGAGGGTCCCCTCAGGACCCCACTCCCAGCCTAGGTCATCCGCCACGCCGAGGCGGCCGCCCGCGACGCCTCGCGACCGGGCGACGACCTCGGGCCTCCGCACGAGCGCGAGCTTCAGTGCGCCGCTGAAACTCGCGCTCCCTCCCCGCGGCCTCCTTCTGCAACATTACGTTCTCGCAGAAGGCCACGGCCCTCCACTTCTCCTCGCTGCCGAGCATGGCGCGCACCACGCCCGGCAGCGAGACATCCCGCCCGACGACGCCGACCAGGACACGGCGCTCCCCCTCCCACGCGGGGCATACCTCCAGGGTATGATCCGCCGTGTCCTGCTCAGCGTCGCAGTGGCAGCAACGCGCCGTCGGCTCCTTCCCTATCCGGCACAGGTATCTTCCGAAGCTGCCATGCCCGGAAAATACCTGTGCCATCCGGTAGGTGAGGCTGCCATGGCCTCTGTCCAGCCACTCCTTCAGGAGTGGCCCAACCGCCCCGACAGTCCGGTGCCCCGCGGTTGGCAGAGCCAGCCGCTCCTGCCACGCGAGCAACACGGACTGCCGGGCCTGGCGCTTCAAATCGCCCCAAGCAGGTTCCTGCCCGCCCGGGACCGCCCCCACCCCCGCGCGACGGTCGACGCGGTGCCGGTACATCACCGCGTGCGACCGCGCGAGCAGGTCCATGGGCGGCATCCCCGCTAGAACCGTCGCCGCCTCATGTGACATGGTCCAATACCCGCGGACGACCCTGAGCGCCATGCGCCTCTGCACCCGACGCAGCATAGTCATGCTGCGCCGGGAGGCAGCCAGGTCGTCCGCCCAGACGGGGGCCCCGTATAGGGCCACCGACTGGACCATTGCCACATAGAGGCGACGAACTCGGCCCGCCGGGCCCCCCAGGTTGGGCAGGATCCGGCCCAGAGCCGCAACCATCCTTTCCAACCGGGGGACCAGACAGCGGAAATGCTCCTCGAAACGCCAGTGGCTATCGAGGATCAGCCCTAGATACCTGATCTGGGGCTTCACCTCGATGTCAGCCCCACCCACCCGGATCAGAGGGGGTGGCGGATCCTGCCGAGGTGAATGAAACGCAATCACCTCGGTCTTATGGACCGCCACCGTCATCCCCATCCCCCTGATCCGGTCGACGACGCGTTGCGACCCCTCCTCCGCGCGACGCATGGCCCTCCCCCAGTGCGCCCCGACGGCCAGCACCAGTGTGTCATCCGCATAACACACCGTGCTGACGCCGTCGGGGAGGCCGGTCCGCAACACCGAGTCGTACGCGATGTTCCACAGGAGTGGCCCGAGGACCGACCCCTGCGGAACACCGCAGTACACCTCCCTCCGCATATCACTATCCCGGCCCGGATACTCGATCCACCTGCCGCGGAGATAATCCCCGACGACCGCCCTGAGACAAGGGGGGACCCGATGATATTCGAGTCCCCTCCTTATCTCTTCCCAGGGGAGGGTGTTAAAGGCATTGGCAATATCCAAGGATATTGCCAATGCCACCCCTCCCCGGGAGACGGCCGCCCCCGAGAGGGCCCTCACACGACCTATCGCGTCGATAGTCGATCGGCCCCCCCGGAAACCGAACTGGCAGTCGGCCAGACCGGGATCACCCCGCGACAGGTGCTCGACGAGGCGGGCAGCAATCACCCGCTCGAAGAGCTTGCCCACCTCATCGAGGAGACAAATGGGCCGGTATGCGGAGGGAGACTCCGCGGGCCGACCCTCCTTCCGGAGGAGGACCATCCTCGCCACCTTCCAACTGGGGGGGAATCGCCCGTCCCTCAGGCAGCGGTCGAACAACCGCCTGAGGTCGGCCCCTAGGACGCCCTGGGTCAAGACCCAAACCCGGCCGGGCACACCATCCGGACCCGGGGCCGTGTTACGAACCCCGAGCCGTCTGATGGCCGCTGCCAGCTCCTCCTGCGTGACCCCCAGCTCGGCCGTCCACTCCACTGGGACAGCCGCCGCCGCCGGAGGACGCGGTCCCCTCTCCCCAATTGGGAAGAGTGTATTGACCACGCCCTCCAGCAGCCGGGGGTCAAGACCCTCGGTGACGGGGGGCGCCCACGGGCGGAGCTTATTCAGCACCACCTTATATGGGCGCCCCCATGGATCGTCATCAAGGGTCTGGAGGAGCTCCTTCCATGCCCGGGTCTTGGCCCGTTTGATGGCGACCTGCAGAGCAACCCGCGCCACGCGGTATGCTCCATACAGGTCATCAGCTGCCCTCGCTCGCGCCACGCCGTCGCCTGTACGTTGACGACGGCGCGCGCGGGTGTACTGGCGTCGGGCGCGGACAGTCGCGACTCGCAACTCCGCGATCGCGTCCGACCACCAGTACACCGCCCGGCGAGGAGAAGCCCGCCCGACCCGAGGCATCGCCGCGTCGCAAATACCCGCGACCAATGCTCCGAGCCGGGCGACCTCCTCCTCTATGCTCGGCAACTCGGCCGCGCCCTGCGGCCAAGTTGCAGCGAGGGCAGCTGCCATCAGGGCGTCCTTGTCTAGGCGCCGAAGCGCCCAGCGGCGTGGTGGGGTGCCACGCAGGCGGCCGTGTCGGGATGCACTCGCGGCGGCAGAGACCTCCATCCGGATGTACCGGTGATCGGAGAGTGTCTCTGCCCCCGCGACCACGTGCCAACCCGACACCATGCGCACGGCGTTGGGGGTCGCGAATCCAACATCCACGATGGACCCCCCATATCGCCGCACGCATGTGTGCTCCGACCCCCGGTTCAATACCCGGAGGTCGAGCCCCGCCGCCCAATCGCCCAGGATCCCGCCGCGAACGGAGGTCCTGGGGGATCCCCAAGCCACCGACTTGGCATTAAAATCCCCCAGGACCAGCACCGGCCGGGCCGCGTAGCGCTGCACGCATGCCGCGACCTCGGCCAAGTACAGCTCGAACGCAGCGTGACCGCTACGGGGCGAAATGTAGCACCCCACCACAGCGACTCCCCCCCAGTCCACGGCGACGAATCCCCGACCGCGCTCCAACAAGGAGAACGGTGGGGACCCGTCGCCCCCTCCCCATACCGTCGCCACCAAGCCGTCCGCGTCGCCCACCCAATGAGGGTGATCAGGGATGCGGTACGGCTCGGCGGCGACCGCCAGGCCAACCCCCCACTCCGCGAGGACTTGGGACATCAAGTCCTGTGCCGCGCGGCAGTGGTTGAGGTTGGCCTGGAGGAGGAGGCGGGGCGGCATTAATTAATGGCCGCGCCAGCCTCCTCCCGGCCGTCCGTCCCCGTAGCACCGTCCACCTCCATGGAGGACGATGCCACCGCCCTCGGCACCGGAGCCGGTGCAGCCCGCCTCTTCCTCTCCTTCCGGGAGGGGGGGGATCACTTCTTGCTCCCCACCCTGTGATCGGCTGGCCTCCCCATGTCCGCACACAGCGGGCAGTGGGGGGCCGCCGAGCACTGGCTCGCACGGTGCTCTTTGGCACCGCAGCGGTAACACTGACCGCTGCGGTCCACCGGCGAGGTGCACCACTGCCTCACGTGCCCCAATTGGAGGCAGCGGTGACACTGGAGCGGGCGCGGCGCGAGGATTTCCACTCGCGCCGAAACCCACCCCACCAACACCCTCCCGGATTCCGCCACCTTACGGGCGGCGGAGAGGGGGCACCGGGCCCACACCGACCCGAGGCCGGAGGGCGACCTGCGGATCTCTCCGATCCGCAGGTCCTCCACAGGACAGTCCCCCGCCCTCGCAAGGGCACGGGACACATCCTGTGGGCTGACCGAGTCGTCCAGCCCACAAACGTGCATCTCCGTGCGCTTCGTGGGCCGGGCGACCCGGACACCTCGCTCGCCCAGCTGCTCCCGGAGCCTCTGGGCGAGACGATCCGCCTTCGCGCCGCCTTCTGCACCGGGGATCTCCAGCAAGAGACCCCCGGTCACGGCCCTCTTCGCCCTCACGGAGGCGATGCCCAGCTCTTCCAGGGAGATATTCTCCCTGGCGAGCCGCATCGCCTCCGCGAGGGTCAGGTCGCCCCTCTGCGCAACGGTCAGCGTCACCGCTGCCGTTTTTGGGGGACGACCTGGTCGTGCCTCCCCGACCTTCGCGGCCTTTACCTTGGCCGCCGGCGGCGGAGGCGGAGGCTGCGGTTGCGAGGCCTTCCTCGCCGCCCGCTTCGCCTTCCGCCCCACCACCTCACTCCACGCCACCCCCCCTTGGAAGGGTGCTGCGGAGGACGCGACCACCGCGACCACGGGTACACCACCCCCCTTGGGGGTCGCGACCCGGGGCCCTGGTGCCGCAACGCTGGGCGGAGCCTTCACTCCGCCCTTCTTTGCCTTCCCCGACTGTACCGGAACAGGTCGGGGAGGCACCGCCTTCCTGCTGACCGCTCTTCCGGCGAGGAGCTCCTCCCGGAAGGCGGCCAGCTTGCCATCAATCATGTCCCCAATCCTCCTCAGAAGATCGTCCTCTGAGGAGGACGGGGACTTCTTCACGGGCGGAGTGCGGGTGCAGGGGCCCGCGGTGCCCCGCACCACTGCCGCCGCACTCCGCTTATTTACCTCCGCCGAGGGACGCGGCGGCGGAGGAGGAGGGAGGATGGGAGGGAGGGCCGCGCTGTTCCACAGCGCCTCTGCCCTCCTCCTCTCCTGTCGCTCCTCCTCCAACAGGAGCTGCAGACGGGCGTTCCGCCCTCTGAGCTCCCGCGCCGCCTCCCTCATTTCCTCCGCCGCGGCCTTCAGGGCCTCCGCGCCACCGCTTTTCTGCCCCTTAAAGGCGCAGGCAGCGGCGACTTTCTCCACCCGCCTCAGGGACGAGGAGATCCTCTCCGATATCTCCTCGGTCACCTCGTCCCTGAGGCAACTCAGCCTCACCGACGGGCTCATCGCCCCGCCCACCTCGACGACGGCCTGCCCCGCCCTCTTCCTCTTAGAGCCTATGAGGCTCCTGGTGGAGGAGAAGGACGAGACTGACGCAGTCTCGTCGTCCTCCTCCACCTTCCACGAAGCCGGGCCAGGCGCTGAAGGCGGCGCGAGCGCCGTCACTCCAGTCCCAACACCGCCTTCGTCCTCCCCCTCTGACTTACCCCGTCCCATCCCCGTTTTAATATTGAACTCCATAATATTCCCACGAGCAGGTCGGAAGAAAAGGTCCGGCCGGGCAGAGCCGCCTTACCCGGGTAAGCCTATATACTCCGGGGGTTCGGCAGGTTCCCCGGAGGTGGTCGCTTGGGATTGGGCCTTCTCCCCCAACCATGCATCCCATCGCCGCGCACCATAGCTTAGGATTGGAGGGCGATTTTATAGAGTCGCCATACTCGTGGCCCAGGCGGTTAAGCCAAGACCCCCGTTCCTCCTGCCGTCACGTACCATTCACAAAACCAATAGGGAATTGTGAATGGGTCGTTGTGACGACCAACAGGAGGCTTACGGTGTGTGTATGACTCGGGTACCCCGGGTTCGTTAAGCCCGTACTGCAGCTGAAAGGCTGGCAGCCCCTGAGGGGATCCCAGACCTAACTTGCGTTATCCTCTAAAATATTGATCGAAACCAGGTTTAATTGACTGTTTCAGCGTGGTACCACATTACTACGTGATACAATGCAGAAACAGCCCAGGATCTAGCCATGAAGTATGAGAAATATGCGAAAGTATGAGCCTGATGAGGGCAAATCCTAGACCTAACCCAGACCTAACATGCGCTATCCTCTAAAATATTTATCAAGACCAGGTTTAATTGAATGTTTCAGTGTGGTCCCACATTACTACGTGATCCAAACCAGAAAAAACCCAGGATCCGTTCAACAAGTATGTGAAGAAAGCGAAAGTACGAGTCTGATGAGTGAAAATCCCAGGCCTGACCTAGACCTAACATGCGTTATCCTCTAAAATAATGAGCGAAACCAGGTTTAATGGACTGTTTCAGTGTGGTACCACACTACTACGGGATCCAAACCAGAAAAAACTCAGGATCCGTTCAACAAGTATGTGAAGTGTGCGAAAGTATGAGCCTGATGAGAGCAAATCCCAGACCTAACCTAGACCTAACATGAATTATTCTCTAAAATACTGGTCGAAACCAGGTTTAATTGACTGTTTCAGTGTGGTCCCACATTACTACGTGACCCAAACCAGAAAAAACCCAGGATCCGTTCAACAAGTATGTGAAGAATGCGAAAGTATGAGTCTGATGTGTGAAAAAACCAGGCCCGACCTAGACCTAACATGCGTTATCCTCTAAAATATTAATCGAAACAAGGTTTAATCGACTGTTTCAGTGTGGAACCACATTACTACGTGATCAAAACCAGAAAAAAACCCAGGATCTTGTCAACGAGTATGTGAAGTGTGCGAAAGCATGAGTCTGATGAGGGCTAATCCCAGACCTATCCCAGACCTAGCTTGCGTTATCCTCTAAAATATTGATCGAAACCAGGTTTAATTGACTGTTTTAGTGTGGTACCACATTACTACGTGATCCAAACCAGAAAAAACCCAGGATCTGTTTAACAAGTATGTGAAAAACGCGAAACTGTGAGCCTGATGAGGGCAAATCTTAGACGTAACCCAGACCTAAGATGCGTTATCCTCTAAAATATTTATCCAGAACAGGTTTCATTGAATGTTTCAGTGTGGTACCACTTTACTACGTGATCCAATCCAGAAATAGCCCAGGATCTAGCCATGAAGTATGAGAAATATGCGATAGTAAGAGCCTGATGAGGGCAAATCCTAGACCTATCCCAGACCTAACATGAATTATTCTCTAAAATATTGGTCGAAACCAGGTTTAATTGACTGTTTCAGTGTGGTCCCACATTACTACGTGACCCAAACCAGAAAAAACCCAGGATCCGTTCAACAAGTATGTGAAGAATGCGAAAGTATGAGTCTGATGAGTGAAAAAACCAGGCCTGACCTAGACCTAACATGCGTTATCCTCTAAAATATTAATCGAAACAAGTTTTAATCGACTGTTTCAGTGTGGAACCACATTACTACGTGATCAAGACCAGAAAAAAACCCTGGATCTTGTCAACGAGTATGTGAAGTGTGCGAAAGCATGAGTCTGATGAGGGCTAATCCCAGACCTATGCCAGACCTAACTTGCGTTGTCCTCTAAAGTATTGATGGAAACCAGGTTTAATTGACTGTTTCAGTGTTGTACTTCATTACTACGTGATGCAATCCAGAAAAAGCCCAGGATCTAGCCATGAAGTATGAGAAATATGCGATAGTAAGAGCCTGATGAGGGCAAATCCTAGACCTATCCCAGACCTAACATGAATTATTCTCTAAAATATTGGTCGAAACCAGGTTTAATTGACTGTTTCAGTGTGGTCCCACATTACTACGTGATCCAAACCAGAAAAAACCCAGGATCAGTTCAGCAAGTATGAGAAGAATGCGAAAGTATGAGTCTGATGAGTGAAAATCCCAGGGCTAACCTAGACCTAACATGCGTTATCCTCTAAAATAATAAGCGAAACCAGGTTTAATGGACTGTTTCAGTGTGGTACCACACTACTACGGGATCCAAACCAGAAAAAACCCAGGATCTGTTCAACAAGTATGTGAAAAACCCAAAAGTACGAGCCTGATGAGGGCAAATCCCAGACCTATGCCAGACCTACCTTGCGTTGTCCTCTAAAATATTGATGGAAACCAGGTTTAATTGACTGTTTCAGTGTTGTACTTCATTACTACGTGATGCAATCCAGAAAAAGCCCAGCATCTAGCCATCAAGTATGAGAAATATGCGAAAGAATGAGTCTGATGAGTGAAAATCCCAGGCCTGACCTAGACCTAACATGCGTTATCCTCTAAAATAATAAGCGAAACCAGGTTTAATGGACTGTTTCAGTGTGGTACCACACTACTACGGGATCCAAACCAGAAAAAACCCAGGATCTGTTCAACAAGTATGTGAAAAACGCGAAACTGTGAGCCTGATGAGGGCAAATCTTAGACCTAACCCAGACCTAAGTTGCGTTATCCTCTAAAATATTTATCCAGACCAGGTTTCATTGAATGTTTCAGTGTGGTACCACTTTACTACGTGATCCAATCCAGAAATAGCCCAGGATCTAGCCATGAAGTATGAGAAATATGCGAAAGTATGAGCCTGATGAGTGAAAATCCCAGGGCTAACCTAGACCTAACATGCGTTATCCTCTAAAATATTGATCCAAACCAGGTTTAATGGACTGTTTCAGTGTGGTACCACTTTACTACGTGATCCAAAGCAGAAAAAACCCTCGATCAGGTCAACATGTATGTTAAAACTGCGAAAGTATGACCCTGATGAGGGCAAATCCCAGGCCTAACCTAGACCTAACTTGCGTTACCCTCTAAAATATTGATCGAAACCAGGTTTAATTGACTGTTTCACTGTGGTACCACACTACTGCGTGATCCAAACCAGAAATAACCCAGGACCTGTTCAACAAGTATGTGAAAAATGCGAAAGTATGATCCTGACGAGGGCAAATCCCAGACCTATCCCAGACCTAACATGCGTTACCCTCAAAAATATTGATCGAAACCAGGTTTAATCGCGTGTTTCAGTGTGGTACCACATTACTACGTGATCCAAACCAGAAAAAAACCCTGGAGCTGTTCAACAAGTACGTGAAGAATGCGAAAGTATGTGTCTGATGAGGGCAAATCCTAGACCTTACCCTGACCTAACATGCGTTATCCACTAAAATATTTATCATGACCAGGTTTAATTGAATGTTTCAGTGTGGTACCACACTACTACGTGATCCAAACCAGAAATAGCCCAGGATCTATCCATGAAGTATGAAAAATATGCGAAAGTATGAGCCTGATGAGGGCAAATCCTAGACATAACCCAGACCTAACATGCGTTATCCTCTAAAATATTTATCAAGACCAGGTTTAATTGATTGTTTCAGTGTGGTACCACATTACTACGTGATCCACACCAGAAAAAACCCGTGATCCGTTCAAGAAGTATGTGAAAAATGCGAAAGTATGTGTCTGATGAGTGAAAATCTCAGGGCTAACATAGACCTGACATGCGTTATCCTCAAAATATTGATCGAAACCAGGTTTAATTGACCGTTTTAGTGTGGTACCACATTACTACGTGATCCAAAGCAGAAAAGCCCTCGATCAGGTCAACATGCATGTCAAAACTGCGAAAGTATGACCCTGATGAGGGCAAATCCCAGACCTATCCGAGACCTAACATGCGTTATCCTCAAAAATATTGAGCGAAACCAGGTTTAATGGACTGTTTCAGTGTGGTACCACACTACTACGTGATCCAAACCAGAAAAAACTCAGGATCCGTTCAACAAGTATGTGAAGTGTGCGAAAGTATGAGCCTGATGAGAGCAAATCCCAGACCTAACCTAGACCTAACATGAATTATTCTCTAAAATATTGGTCGAAACCAGGTTTAATTGACTGTTTCAGTGTGGTCCCACATTACAACGTGACCCAAACCAGAAAAAACCCGTGATCCGTTCAAGAAGTATGTGAAAAATGCGAAAGTATGTGTCTGATGAGTGAAAATCTCAGGGCTAACATAGACCTGACATGCGTTATCCTGAAATATATTGATCGAAACCTGGTTTAATCGACTGTTTCAGTGTGGTACCACATTACTATGTGATCCAAACCAGAAAATAACCCCGGATCTGTTCAACGAGTATGTGAAGTGTGCGAAAGTATGAGTCTGATGAGGGCAAATCCCAGACCTATCCCAGACCTAACATGCGTTATCCTCTAAAATATTTATCAAGACCAGGTTTAATCGATTGTTTCAGTGTGGACCCACATTACTACATGATCCAAACCAGAAAAAACCCAGGATCCGTTCAACAAGTATGTGAAGAATGCGAAAGTATGAGTCTGATGAGTGAAAATCCCAGGCCTGACCTAGACCTAACATGCGTTATCCTCTAAAATATTGAGCGAAACCAGGTTTAATGGACTGTTTCAGTGTGGTACCACACTACTACGTGATCCAAACCAGAAAAAACTCAGGATCCGTTCAACAAGTATGTGAAGTGTGCGAAAGTATGAGCCTGATGAGAGCAAATCCCAGACCTAACCTAGACCTAACATGAATTATTCTCTAAAATACTGGTCGAAACCAGGTTTAATTGACTGTTTCAGTGTGGTCCCACATTACTACGTGACCCAAACCAGAAAAAACCCAGGATCCGTTCAACAAGTATGTGAAGAATGCGAAAGTATGAGTCTGATGTGTGAAAAAACCAGGCCCGACCTAGACCTAACATGCGTTATCCTCTAAAATATTAATCGAAACAAGGTTTAATCGACTGTTTCAGTGTGGAACCACATTACTACGTGATCAAAACCAGAAAAAAACCCAGGATCTTGTCAACGAGTATGTGAAGTGTGCGAAAGCATGAGTCTGATGAGGGCTAATCCCAGACCTATCCCAGACCTAGCTTGCGTTATCCTCTAAAATATTGATCGAAACCAGGTTTAATTGACTGTTTTAGTGTGGTACCACATTACTACGTGATCCAAACCAGAAAAAACCCAGGATCTGTTTAACAAGTATGTGAAAAACGCGAAACTGTGAGCCTGATGAGGGCAATGCTTAGACGTAACCCAGACCTAAGATGCGTTATCCTCTAAAATATTTATCCAGAACAGGTTTCATTGAATGTTTCAGTGTGGTACCACTTTACTACGTGATCCAATCCAGAAATAGCCCAGGATCTAGCCATGAAGTATGAGAAATATGCGATAGTAAGAGCCTGATGAGGGCAAATCCTAGACCTATCCCAGACCTAACATGAATTATTCTCTAAAATATTGGTCGAAACCAGGTTTAATTGACTGTTTCAGTGTGGTCCCACATTACTACGTGACCCAAACCAGAAAAAACCCAGGATCCGTTCAACAAGTATGTGAAGAATGCGAAAGTATGAGTCTGATGAGTGAAAAAACCAGGCCTGACCTAGACCTAACATGCGTTATCCTCTAAAATATTAATCGAAACAAGTTTTAATCGACTGTTTCAGTGTGGAACCACATTACTACGTGATCAAGACCAGAAAAAAACCCTGGATCTTGTCAACGAGTATGTGAAGTGTGCGAAAGCATGAGTCTGATGAGGGCTAATCCCAGACCTATGCCAGACCTAACTTGCGTTGTCCTCTAAAGTATTGATGGAAACCAGGTTTAATTGACTGTTTCAGTGTTGTACTTCATTACTACGTGATGCAATCCAGAAAAAGCCCAGGATCTAGCCATGAAGTATGAGAAATATGCGATAGTAAGAGCCTGATGAGGGCAAATCCTAGACCTATCCCAGACCTAACATGAATTATTCTCTAAAATATTGGTCGAAACCAGGTTTAATTGACTGTTTCAGTGTGGTCCCACATTACTACGTGATCCAAACCAGAAAAAACCCAGGATCAGTTCAGCAAGTATGAGAAGAATGCGAAAGTATGAGTCTGATGAGTGAAAATCCCAGGCCTAACCTAGACCTAACATGCGTTATCCTCAAAAATATTGATCGAAACCTGGTTTAATCGACTGTTTCAGTGTGGTACCACATTACTGTGTGATCCAAACCAGAAAGTAACCCAGGATATGTTCAACGAGTATGTGAAGTGTGCGAAAGTATGAGTCTGATGAGGTCAAATGCCAGGCCAATCCCAGACTTAACTTGCGTTATCCTCTAAAATATTGATCGAAACCAGGTTTAGTCGACTGTTTCAGTGTGGTACCACATTACTACGTGATCCAAACCAGAAAAAACCCAGGATCAGTTCAACAAGTATGAGAAGAATGCGAAAGTATGAGTCCGATGAGTGAAAATCCCAGGGCTAACCTAGACCTAACATGCGTTATCCTCTAAAATATTGATCCAAACCAGGTTTAATGGACTGTTTCAGTGTGGTACCACACTACTACGTGATGCAAACCAGAAAAAACCCAGGATCTGTTCAACAAGTATGTGAAAGACGCGAAAGTATGAGCCTGATGAGGGCGAATCCCAGACCGATGCCAGACCAAACTTGCGTTATCCTCTAAAATATTGATCGAAACCAGGTTTAATTGACTGCTTCAGCGTGGTACCACATTACTACGTGATACAATCCAAAAACAGCCCAGGATCTAGCCATGAAGTATGAGAAATATGCGAAAGTATGAGCCTGATGAGGGCAAATCCTAGACCCAACCCAAACCTAACATGCGTTATCCTCTAAAATATTTATCAAGACCAGGTTTAATTGAATGTTTCAGTGTGGTACCACTTTACTACGTGATCCAAAGCAGAAAAAACCCTCGATCAGGTCAACATGTATGTTAAAACTGCGAAAGTATGACCCTGATGAGGGCAAATCCCAGGCCTAACCTAGACCTAACCTGCGTTATCCTCTAAAATATTGATCGAAACCAGGTTTAATTCGCTGTTTCAGCGTGGTACCACATTACTACGTGAACCAAACCAGAAAAAACCCAGGATCCGTTCAACAAGTATGTGAAGAATGCGAAAGTATGAGTCTGATGAGAGCTAATCCCAGACCTATCCCAGACCTAACATGCGTTATCCTCAAAAATATTGATCGAAACCAGGTTTAATCGACTGTTTCAGTGTGGTACCACATTACTACGTGATCCAAACTAGAAAAAAGTCCAGGATCTCGTCAACGAGTATGTGAAGTGTGCGAAAGTATGAGTCTGATGAGGGCTAATCCCAGACCTATCCCAGACCTAACATGCGTTATTCTCTAAAATATTTATCAAGACCAGGTTTCATCGGCGGGGCTCGACCTCCGGGTATTGAACCGGGGGTCGGAGCACACATGCGTGCGGCGATATGGGGGGTCCATCGTGGATGTTGGATTCGCGACCCCCAACGCCGTACGCATGGTGTCGGGTTGGCACGTGGTCGCGGGGGCAGAGACACTCTCCGATCACCGGTACATCCGGATGGAGGTCTCTGCCGCCGCGAGTGCATCCCGACACGGCCGCCTGCGTGGCACCCCACCACGCCGCTGGGCGCTTCGGCGCCTGGACAAGGACGCCCTGATGGCAGCTGCCCTCGCTGCAACTTGGCCGCAGGGAGCGGCCGAGTTGCCGAGCATAGAGGAGGAGGTCGCCCGGCTCGGAGCATTGGTCACGGGTATTTGCGACGTGGGGATGCCTCGGGTCGGGCGGGCTTCTCCTCGCCGGGCGGTGTACTGGTGGTCGGACGCGATCGCGGAGTTGCGAGTCGCGACTGTCCGCGCCCGACGCCAGTACACCCGCGCGCGCCGTCGTCAACGTACAGGCGACGGCGTGGCGCGAGCGAGGGCAGCTGATGACCTGTATGGAGCATACAGCGTGGCGCGGGTTGCTCTGCAGGTCGCCATCAAACGGGCCAAGACCCAGGCATGGAAGGAGCTCCTCCAGACCCTTGATGACGATCCATGGGGGCGCCCATATAAGGTGGTGCTGAATAAGCTCCGCCCGTGGGCGCCCCCCGTCACCGAGGGTCTTGACCCCCGGCTGCTGGAGGACGTGGTCAATACACTCTTCCCAATTGGGGAGAGGGGACCGCGTCCTCCGGCGGTGGCGGCTGTCCCAGTGGAGTGGACGGCCGAGCTGGGGGTCACGCAGGAAGAGCTGGCAGCGGCCATCAGACGGCTCGGGGTTCGTAACACGGCCCCGGGTCCGGATGGTGTGCCCGGCCGGGTTTGGGTCTTGACCCAGGGCGTCCTTGGGGCCGACCTCAGGCGGTTGTTCGACCGCTGCCTGAGGGACGGGCGATTCCCCCCCAGTTGGAAGGTGGCGAGGATGGTCCTCCTCCGGAAGGAGGGTCGGCCCGCGGAGTCTCCCTCCGCATACCGGCCCATTTGTCTCCTCGACGAGGTGGGCAAGCTCTTCGAGCGTGTGATTGCTGCCCGCCTCGTCGAGCACCTGTCGCGGGGTGATCCCGGTCTGGCCGACTGCCAGTTCGGTTTCCGGGGGGGCCGATCGACAATCGACGCGATAGGTCGTGTGAGGGCCCTCTCGGAGGCGGCCGTCTCCCGGGGAGGGGTGGCTTTGGCAATATCCTTGGATATTGCCAATGCCTTTAACACCCTCCCCTGGGAAGAGATAAGGAGGGGGCTCGAATATCATCGAGTCCCCCCTTGTCTCAGGGCGGTCGTCGGGGATTATCTCCGCGGCAGGTGGATCGAGTATCCGGGCCGGGATGGTGATATGCGGAGGGAGGTGTACTGCGGTGTTCCGCAGGGGTCGGTCCTCGGGCCACTCCTGTGGAACATCGCGTACGACTCGGTGTTGCGGGCCGGCCTCCCCGACGGCGTCAGCACGGTGTGTTATGCGGATGACACACTGGTGCTGGCCGTCGGGGCGCACTGGGGGATGGCCATGCGTCGCGCGGTGGAGGGGTCGCAACGCGTCGTCGACCGGATCAGGGGGATGGGGATGACGGTGGCGGTCCATAAGACCGAGGTGATTGCGTTTCATTCACCTCGGCAGGATCCGCCACCCCCTCTGATCCGGGTGGGTGGGGCTGACATCGAGGTGAAGCCCCACATCAGGTATCTAGGGCTGATCCTCGATAGCCACTGGCGTTTCGAGCAGCATTTCCGCTGCCTGGTCCCCCGGTTGGAAAGGATAGTTGCGGCTCTGGGCCGGATCCTGCCCAACCTGGGGGGCCCGGCGGGCCGAGTTCGTCGCCTCTATGTGGCAATGGTCCAGTCGGTGGCCCTATACGGGGCCCCCGTCTGGGCGGACGACCTGGCTGCCTCCCGGCGCAGCATGACTATGCTGCGTCGGGTGCAGAGGCGCATGGCGCTCAGGGTCGTCCGCGGGTATCGGACCATGTCACATGAGGCGGCGACGGTTCTAGCGGGGATGCCGCCCATGGACCTGCTCGCGCGGTCGCACGCGGTGATGTACCGGCACCGCGTCGACCGTCGCGCGGGGGTGGGGGCGGTCCCGGGCGGGCAGGAACCTGCTTGGGGCGATTTGAAGCGTCAGGCCCGACAGTCCGTGTTGCTCGCGTGGCAGGTGAGGCTGGCTCTGCCAACCGCGGGGCACCGGACTGTCGGGGCTGTTCGGCCACTCCTGAAGGAGTGGCTGGACAGAGGCCATGGCAGCCTCACCTACCGGCTGGCACAGGTATTTTCCGGGCATGGCAGCTTCGGAAGATACCTGTGCCGGATAGGGAAGGAGCCGACGGCGCGTTGCTGCCACTGCGACGCTGAGCAGGACACGGCGGATCATACCCTGGAGGTATGCCCCGCGTGGGAGGGGGAGCGCCGTGTCCTGGTCGGCGTCGTCGGGCGGGATGTCTCGCTGCCGGGCGTGGTGCGCGCCATGCTCGGCAGCGAGGAGAAGTGGAGGGCCGTGGCCTCCTTCTGCGAGAACGTAATGTTGCAGAAGGAGGCCGCGGGGAGGGAGCGCGAGCTTCAGCGGCGCGCTGAAGCTCGCGCTCGTGCGGTGGCCCGAGGTCGTCGCCCGGTCGCGAGGCGTCGCGGGCGGCCGCCTCGGCGTGGCGGATGACCTAGGCTGGGAGGGGGGTCCTGAGGGGATCCTCCTCCCGCCAGGCGGCGCCGGGTCGGACCGGTTGGGGGTAGGAGTGCCTCCCCCTACCGGTCCGACGCAAGGGGAGGCACCCTCGGCGGTCTGGTGCGGCCATGAACGCCCGGCCGCCGAGGGGTGGAAACGGGGTCGCGGGCGGTTCCGAGTTGGGGCTCGCAGCCGCCACTAAACGCGGCCCCGGGACGGATAGCGGCGGGATGGAGTGGCCCCGTCCCGCCGCTATGAGGCAGTGTGTCTACTGGGGGGACCGATTGTCCCCCCGGGGGATGGGCGCGAAAGCGCGGGCACGGGGAGGATACCGGAAGAATGCTTCGAGCGATTCCCGGTATCCTCCCAAAGCGTGCCGAAGGGTCACCGTGGGGTTTTTAGTGGGTAGGTCCCGCGCCTGTCGTTGTACGGGCGCGGGGAATCCCACACACCCCTCCCACCTCTCCCCAAGGAGGTGGGAGGGAGTCTTTCGAAGATTTTCCCCACGACAAAAAAAAAAAAAAAAAAAAAAAAAAAAAGACCAGGTTTCATTGAATGTTTCAGTGTGGTACCACTTTACTACGTGATCCAATCCAGAAGTAGCCCAGGATCTAGCCATGAAGTATGAGAAATATGCGAAAGTATGAGCCTGATGAGGGCAAATCCTAGACCTAACCCAGACCTAACATGCATTATTCTCTAAAATATTTATCAAGACCAGGTTTAATTGATTGTTTCAGTGTAGACCCACATTACTACGTGATCCAAACCAGAAAAAACCCAGGATCCGTTCAACAAGTATGTGAAGAATGCGAAAGTATGAGTCTGATGAGTGAAAATCCCAGGCCTGACCTAGACCTAACATGCGTTATCCTCAAAAATATTGAGCGAAACCAGGTTTGATGGACTGTTTCAGTGTGGTACCACACTTCTGCGGGATCGAAACCAGAAAAAACCCAGGATCCGTTCGACAAGTATGTGAAGTGTGCGAAAGTATCAGTCTGATGAGTGAAAATCCCAGGGCTAACCTAGACCTAACATGCGTTATCCTCTAAAATATTGATCCAAACCAGGTTTAATGGACTGTTTCAGTGTGGTACCACACTACTACGTGATACAAACCAGAAAAAACCCAGGATCTGTTCAACAAGTATGTGAAAAACGCGAAAGTATGAGCCTGATGAGGGCGAATTCCAGACCTATGCCAGACCTAACTTGCGTTATCCTCTAAAATATTGATCGAAACCAGGTTTAATTGACTGTTTCAGCGTGGTACCACATTACTACGTGATACAATCCAGAAACAGCCCAGGATCTAGCCATGAAGTAAGAGAAATATGCGAAAGAATGAGCCTGATGAGAGTAAATCCCAGACCTAACCTAGACCTAACATGAATTATTCTCTAAAATATTGATCGAAACCAGGTTTAATCGACTGTTTCAGTGTGGTACCACATTACTATGTGATCCAAACCAGAAAAAACCCAGGATCTGTTCAACAAGTATGTGAAAAACGCGAAAGTATGAGCCTGATGAGGGCGAATCCCAGACCTATGCCAGACCAAACTTGCGTTATCCTCTAAAATATTGATCGAAACCAGGTTTAATTGACTGCTTCAGCGTGGTACCACATTACTACGTGATACAATCCAAAAACAGCCCAGGATCTAGCCATGAAGTATGAGAAATATGCGAAAGTATGAGCCTGATGAGGGCAAATCCTAGACCTAACCCAAACCTAACATGCGTTATCCTCTAAAATATTTATCAAGACCAGGTTTAATTGATTGTTTCAGTGTAGACCCACATTACTACGTGATCCAAACCAGAAAAAAACCAGGATCCGTTTAACAAGTATGTGAAGAATGCGAAAGTATGAGTCTGATGAGGGCTAATCCCAGACCTATCCCAGACCTAACCTGCGTTATCCTCTAAAATATTTATCAAGACCAGGTTTAATTGAATGTTTCAGTGTGGTACCACTTTACTACGTGATCCAGAGCAGAAAAAACCCTCGATCAGGTCAACATGTATGTTAAAACTGCGAAAGTATGACCCTGATGAGGGCAAATCCCAGGCCTAACCTAGACCTAACTTGCGTTATCCTCTAAAATATTGATCGAAACCAGGTTTAATTCGCTGTTTCAGCGTGGTACCACATTACTACGTGAACCAAACCAGAAAAAACCCAGGATCCGTTCAACAAGTATGTGAAGAATGCGGAAGTATGAGTCTGATGAGGGCTAATCCCAGACCTATCCCAGACCTAACCTGCGTTATCCTCTAAAATATTTATCCAGACCAGGTTTCATTGAATGTTTCAGTGTGGTACCACATTACTACGTGATCCAATCCAGAAAAAACCCAGGATCCGTTCAACAAGTATGTGAAAAACGCGAAAGTATGAGCCTGATGAGGGCAAATCCCAGACCTATCCCAGACCTAACTTGCGTTGTCCTCTAAAATATTGATGGAAACCAGGTTTAATTGACTGTTTCAGTGTTGTACTTCATTACTACGTGATGCAATCCAGAAAAAGCTCAGGATCTAGCCATCAAGTATGAGAAATATGCGAAAGAATGAGCCTGATGAGAGCAAATCCCAGACCTATCCCAGACCTAACTTGCGTTATCCTCCAAAATATTGATCGAAACCAGGTTTAATTGACTGTTTTAGTGTGGTACCACATTACTACGTGATCCACACCAGAAAAAACCCAGGATCTGTTCAACAAGTATGTGAAAAACGCGAAAATGTGAGCCTGATGAGGGCAAATCTTAGACCTACCCCAGACCTAAGATGCGTTATCCTCTAAAATATTTATCCAGACCAGGTTTCATTGAGTGTTTCAGTGTGGTACCACTTTACTACGTGATCCAATCCAGAAATAGCCCAGGATCTAGCCATGAAGTATGAGAAATTTGCGATAGTAAGAGCCTGATGAGGGCAAGTCCTAGACCTATCCCAGACCTAACTTGCGTTATCCTCCAAAATATTGATCGAAACCAGGTTTAATTGACTGTTATAGTGTGGTACCACATTCCTACGTGATCCACACCAGAAAAAACCCAGGATCTGTTCAACAAGTATGTGAAAAACGCGAAACTGTGAGCCTGATGAGGGCAAATCTTAGACCTACCCCAGACCTAACATGCGTTATCCTCAAAAATATTGATCGAAACCAGGTTTAATCGACTGTTTCAGTGTGGTACCACATTACTACGTGATCCAAACTAGAAAAAAGTCCAGGATCTCGTCAACGAGTATGTGAAGTGTGCGAGAGTATGAGTCTGATGAGGGCAAATCCCAGACCTATCCCAGACCTAACATGCGTTATCCTCTAAAATATTTATCAAGACCAGGTTTAATTGAATGTTTCAGTGTGGTACCACATTACTACGTGACCCAAATCAGAAAAAACCCAGGATCTGTTCGACAAGTATGTGAAAAACGCGAAACAGTGAGCCTGATGAGGGCAAATCTTAGACCTAACCTTGACCTAACATGCGTTATCCTCTAAAATATTGATCGAAACCAGGTTTAATCGACTGTTTCAGTGTGGTACCACATTACTACGTGATCCAAACTAGAAAAAAACCCAGGATCTCGTCAACGAGTATGTGAAGTGTGCGAAAGTATGATTCTGATGAGGGCTAATCCCAGACCTATCCCAGACCTAACATGCGTTATCCTCTAAAATATTTATCAAGACCAGGTTTCATTGATTGTTTCAGTGTGGTACCACTTTACTACGTGATCCAATCCACAAATAGCCCAGGATCTAGCCATGAAGTATGAGAAATATGCGAAAGTATGAGCCTGATGAGGGCAAATCCTAGACCTAACCCAGACCTAACATGCGTTATTCTCTAAAATATTTATCAAGACCAGGTTTAATTGAATGTTTCAGTGTGGTACCACATTTCTACATGTTCCAAACCAGAAAAAACCCAGGATCCGTTCAACAAGTATGTGAAAAACGCGAAAGTATGAGCCTGATGAGGGCGAATCCCAGACCTATGCCAGACCTAACTTGCGTTATCCTCTAAAATGTTGATCGAAACCAGGTTTAATTGATTGTTTCAGTGTAGACCCACATTACTACGTGATCCAAACCAGAAAAAACCCAGGATCCGTTCAACAAGTATGTGAAGAATGCGAAAGTATGAGTCTGATGAGTGAAAATCCCAGGGCTAACCTAGACCTTACATGCGTTATCCTCTAAAATATTGAGCGAAACCAGGTTTAATGGACTGTTTCAGTGTGGTACCACACTACTACGTGATCCAAACTAGAAAAAACCCAGGATCCGTTCAACAAGTATGTGAAGTGTGCGAAAGTATGAGTCTGATGAGGTCAAATCCCAGACCAATCCCAGACTTAACTTGCGTTATCCTCTAAAATATTGATCGAAACCAGGTTTAATCGACTGTTTCAGTGTGCTACCACATTACTACGTGATCCAAACCAGAAAAAACCCAGGATCCGTTCAACAAGTATGTGAAGAATGCGAAAGTATGAGTCTGATGAGTGAAAATCCCAGGGCTAACCTAGACCTTACATGCGTTATCCTCTAAAATATTGAGCGAAACCAGGTTTAATGGACTGTTTCAGTGTGGTACCACACTACTACGTGATCCAAACTAGAAAAAACCCAGGATCCGTTCAACAAGTATGTGAAGTGTGCGAAAGTATGAGCCTGATGAGAGCAAATCCCAGACCTAACCTAGACCTAACATGAATTATTCTCTAAAATATTGGTCGGAACCAGGTTTAATTGACTGTTTCAGTGTGGTCCCGCATTACTACGTGACCCAAACCAGAAAAAACCCAGGATCCGTTCAACAAGTATGTGAAAAACGCGAAAGTATGAGCCTGATGAGGGCAAATCCCAGACCTATCCCAGACCTAACTTGCGATATCCTCTAAAATATTGATCGAAACCAAGTTTAATCGACTGTTTCAGTGTGGAACCACATTACTACGTGTTCCAAACCAGAAAAAACCCAGGATCCGTTCAACAAGTATGTGAAGAAGGCGAAAGTATGAGTCTGATGAGTGAAAATCCCAGGCCTAACCTAGACATAACATGCGTTATCCTCAAAAATATTGATCGAAACCTGATTTAATCGACTGTTTCAGTGCGGTACCACATTACTATGTGATCCAAACCAGAAGGCAACCCAGGATCTGTTCAACGAGTATGTGAAGTGTGCGAAAGTATGAGTCTGATGAGGTCAAACCCCAGAACAATCCCAGGCTTAACTTGCGTTATCCTCTAAAATATTGATCGAAACCAGGTTTAATTGACTGTTTCAGCGTGGTACCACATTACTACGTGATACAATCCAGAAACAGCCCAGGATCTAGCCATGAAGTATGAGAGATATGCGAAAGTATGAGCCTGCTGAGGGCAAATCCTAGACCTAACCCAAACCTAACATGCGTTATCCTCTAAAATATTTATCAAGACCAGGTTTAATCGACCGTTTCAGTGTGCTACCACATTACTACGTGATCCAAACCAGAAAAAACCCAGGATCCGTTCCACAAGTATGTGAAGAATGCGAAAGTATGAGTCTGATGAGTGAAAATCCCAGGCCTAACCTAGACCTAACATGCGTTATCCTCAAAAATATTGATCGAAACCTGATTTAATCGACTGTTTCAGTGTGGTACCACATTACTATGTGATCCAAACCAGAAAGCATCCCAGGATCTGTTCAACGAGTATGTGATGTGTGCGAAAGTATGAGTCTGATGAGGTCGAATCCCAGAACAATCCCAGACTTAACTTGCGTTATCCTCTAAAATATTGATCGAAACCAGGTTTAATCGACTGTTTCAGTGTGGTACCACATTACGACGTGATCCAAACCAGAAAAAACCCATGATCAGTTCAACAAGTATGAGAAGAATGCGAAAGTATGAGTCTGATGAGTGAAAATCCCAGGGCTAACCTAGACCTAACATGCGTTATCCTCTAAAATATTGATCCAAACCAGGTTTAATGGACTGTTTCAGTGTGGTACCACACTACTCCGTGATACAAACCAGAAAAAACCCAGGATCTGTTCAAGAAGTATGTGAAAAACGCGAAAGTATGAGCCTGATGAGGGCGAATTCCAGACCTATGCCAGACCTAACTTGCGTTATCCTCTAAAATATTGACCGAAACCAGGTCTAATTGACTGTTTCAGCGTGGTACCACATTACTACGTGATACAATCCAGAAACAGCCCAGGATCTAGCCATGAAGTATGAGAAATATGCGAAAGTATGAGCCTGATGAGAGCAAATCCCAGACCTAACCTAGACCTAACATGAATTATTCTCTAAAATATTGGTCGAAACCAGGTTTAATTGACTGTTTCAGTGTGGTCCCACATTACTACGTGACCCAAACCAGAAAAAACCCAGGATCCGTTCAACAAGTATGTGAAAAACGCGAAAGTATGAGCCTGATGAGGGCAAATCCCAGACCTATGCCAGACCTAACTTGTGTTACCCTCTAAAATATTGATCGAAACCAGGTTTAATTGACTGTTTCAGCGTGGTACCACATTACTACGTGATACAATCCAGAAACAGCCCAGGATCTAGCCATGAAGTATGAGAGATATGCGAAAGTATGAGCCTGCTGAGGGCAAATCCCAGACCAATCCCAGACTTAGCTTTCGTTATCCTCTAAGATATTGATCGAAACCAGGTTTAATCGTCTGTTTCAGTGTGGTACCACATTACTACGTGATCCAAACCAGAAAAAACCCAGGATCAGTTCAAGAAGTATGAGAAGAATGCGAAAGTATGAGTCTGATGAGTGAAAATCCCAGGGCTAACCTAGACCTTACATGCGTTATCGTCTAAAATATTCATCCAAACCAGGTTTAATGGACTGATTCAGTGTGGTACCACACTACTGCGTGATACAAACCAGAAAAAACCCAGGATCTGTTCAACAAGTATGTGAAAAACGCGAAAGTATGAGCCTGATGAGGGCGAATCCCAGACCTATGCCAGACCTAACTTGTGTTATCCTCTAAAATATTGATCGAAACCAGGTTTAATTGACTGTTTCAGCGTGGTACCACATTACTACGTGATACAATCCAGAAACAGCCCAGGATCTAGCCATGAAGTATGAGAGATATGCGAAAGTATGAGCCTGCTGAGGGCAAATCCTGGACCTAACCCAAACCCAACATGCGTTATCCTCTAAAATATTTATCAAGACCAGGTTTAATCGCCTGTTTCAGTGTGGTACCACATTACTATGTCATCCAAACCAGAAAGTAACCCAGGATCTGTTCAACGAGTATGTGAAGCGTGCGAAAGTATGAGTCTGATGAGGTCAAATCCCAGACCTATCCCAAACCTAACTATGCGTTATCCTCTAAAATATTGATCAAATCCAGGTTTAATCGACTGTTTCAGTGTGGTACCACATTACTACGTGATCCAAACCAGAAAAAACCCAGGATCCGTTCAACAAGTATGTGAAGAATGCGAAAGTATGAGTCTGAAGAGTGAAAATCCCAGACCTAACCTAGACCTAACATGCGTTATCCTCTAAAATATTGATCCAAACCATGTTTAATGGACTGTTTCAGTGTGGTACCACACTACTACGTGATCCAAACCAGAGAAAACCCAGGATCTGTTCAACAAGTATGTGAAAAACGCGAAAGTATGAGCCTGATGAGGTCAAATCCCAGACCAATCCCAGACTTAGCTTTCGTTATCCTCAAGAATATTGATCGAAACCTGGTTTAATCGACTGTTTCAGTGTGGTACCACATTACTATGTGATCCAAACCAGAAAATAACCCAGGATCTGTTCAACGAGTATGTGAAGTGTGCGAAAGTATGAGTCTGATGAGGTCAAATCCCAGACCTATCCCAAACCTAACTATGCGTTATCCTCTAAAATATTGATCAAAACCAGGTTTAATCGACTGTTTCAGTGTGGTACCACATTACTACGTGATCCAAACCAGAAAAAACCCAGGATCCGTTCAACAAGTATGTGAAGAATGCGAAAGTATGAGTCTGAAGAGTGAAAATCCCAGACCTATGCCAGACCTAACTTGTGTTATCCTCTAAAATATTGATCGAAACCAGGTTTAATTGACTGTTTCAGCGTGGTACCACATTACTACGTGATACAATCCAGAAACAGCCCAGGATCTAGCCATGAAGTATGAGAGATATGCGAAAGTATGAGCCTCCTGAGGGCAAATCCTAGACCTAACCCAAACCTAACATGCGTTATCCTCTAAAATATTTATCAAGACCAGGTTTAATTGATTGTTTCAGTGTGGTCCCACACTACAACGTGATCCAAACCAGAAAAAACCCAGGATCCGTTCAACAAGTATGTGAAGAATGCGAAAGTATGAGTCTGATGAGTGAAAATCCCAGGCCTAACCTAGACCTAACATGCGTTATCCTCTAAACAATTGATCCAAACCTAAGCCAATCCCAGACTTAGCTTTCGTTATCCTCAAGAATATTGATCGAAACCTGGTTTAATCGACTGTTTCAGTGTGGTACCACATTACTATGTGATCCAAACCTGAAAATAACCCAGGATCCGTTCAACGAGTATGTGAAGTGTACGAAAGTATGAGTCTGATGAGGGCAAATCCCATACCTATCCCCGACCTAACATGCGTTATCCTCTAAAATATTTATCAAGACCAGGTTTAATTGATTGTTTCAGTGTGGACCCACATAACTACGTGATCCAAACCAGAAAAAACCCAGGATCCGTTCTACAAGTATGTGAAGAATGCGAAAGTATGAGTCTGATGAGTGAAAATCCTAGGCCTAACCTAGACCTAACATGCGTTATCCTCATAAATATTTATCGAAACCTGGTTTAATCGACTGTTGCAGTGTGGTACCACATTACTATGTGATCCAAACCAGAAAGTAACCCAGGATCTGTTCAACGAGTATGAGAAGAATGCGAAAGTATGAGTCTGATGAGTGAAAATCCCAGGGCTAACCTAGACCTAACATGCGTTATCCTCTAAAATATTGATCGAAACCAGGTTTAATTGACTGTTTCAGCGTGGTACCACATTACTACGTGATACAGTCCAGAAACAGCCCAGGATCTAGCCATGAAGTATGAGAAATATACGAAAGTATGAGCCTGATGAGGGCAAATCTTAGACCTAACCCAGACCTAACTTGCGTTGTCCTCTAAGATATTGATGGAAACCAGGTTTAATTAACTGTTTCAGTGTTGTACTTCATTACTACGTGATGCAATCCAGAAAAAGCCCAGGATCTAGCCATCAAGTATGAGAGATATGCGAAAGAACGAGCCTGATGAGAGCAAATCCCAGACCTATCCCAAACCTAACTATGCGTTATCCTCTAAAATATTGATCGAAACCAGGTTTAATTGACTGTTTCAGCGTGGTACCACATTACTACGTGATACAATCCAGAAACAGCCCAGGATCTAGCCATGAAGTATGAGAGATATGCGAAAGTATGAGCCTGCTGAGGGCAAATCCTAAACCTAACCCAAACCTAACATGCGTTATCCTCTAAAATATTTATCAAGACCAGGTTTAATTGATTGTTTCAGTGTGGTCCCACACTACAACGTGATCCAAACCAGAAAAAACCCAGGATCCGTTCAACAAATATGTGAAGAATGCGAAAGTATGAGTCTGATGAGTGAAAATCCCAGGCCTAACCTAGACCTAACATGCGTTATCATCAAAAATGTTGATCGAAACCTGGTTTAATCGACTGTTTCAGTGCGGTATCACATTACTATGTGATCCAAACCAGAAAATAACCCAGGATCTGTTCAACGAGTATGTGAAGTGTGCGAAAGTATGAGTCTGATGAGGTCGAATCCCAGAACAATCCCAGACTTAACTTGCGTTATCCTCTAAAATATTGATCGAAACCAGGTTTAATCGACTGTTTCAGTGTGGTACCACATTACGACGTGATCCAAACCAGAAAAAACCCAGGATCAGTTCAACAAGTATGAGAAGAATGCGAAAGTATGAGTCTGATGAGTGAAAATCCCAGGGCTAACCTAGACCTAACATGCGTTATCCTCTAAAATATTGATCCAAACCAGGATTAATGGACTGTTTCAGTGTGGTACCACTTTACTACGTGATCCAAAGCAGAAAAAACCCTCGATCAGGTCAACATGTATGTTAAAACTGCGAAAGTACGACCCTGATGAGGGCAAATCCCAGGCCTATCCTAGACCTAACTTGCGTTATCCTCTAAAATATTGATCGAAACCAGGTTTAATTCGCTGTTTCAGCGTGGTACCACATTACTATGTGATCCAAACCAGAAAATAACCCAGGATCTGTTCAACGAGTATGTGAAGTGTGCGAAAGTATGAGTCTGATGAGGTCAAATCCCAGACCTATCCCAAACCTAACTATGCGTTATCCTCTAAAATATTGATCAAAACCAGGTTTAATCGACTGTTTCAGTGTGGTACCACATTACTACGTGATCCAAACCAGAAAAAACCCAGGATCCGTTCAACAAGTATGTGAAGAATGCGAAAGTATGAGTCTGAAGAGTGAAAATCCCAGACCTAACCTAGACCTAACATGCGTTATCCTCAAGTATATTGATCGAAACCTGGTTTAATCGACTGTTTCAGTGTGGTACCACATTACTATGTGATCCAAACCAGAAAATAACCCAGGATCTGTTCAACGAGTATGTGAAGTGTGCGAAAGTATGAGTCTGATGAGGTCAAATCCCGGACCAATCCCAGACTTAACTTGCGTTATCCCCTAAGATATTGATCGAAACCAGGTTTAATCGACTGTTTCAGTGTGGTACCACATTACTACGTGATCCAAACCAGAAAAAACCCAGGATCAGTTCAACAAGTATGTGAAGAATGCGAAAGTATGAGTCTGAAGAGTGAAAATCCCAGACCTAACCTAGACCTAAGATGCGTTATCCTCAAGTATATTGATCGAAACCTGGTTTAATCGACTGTTTCAGTGTGGTACCACATTACTATGTGATCCAAACCAGAAAATAACCCAGGATCTGTTCAACGAGTATGTGAAGTGTGCGAAAGTATGAGTCTGATGAGGTCAAATCCCGGACCAATCCCAGACTTAACTTGCGTTATCCCCTAAGATATTGATCGAAACCAGGTTTAATCGACTGTTTCAGTGTGGTACCACATTACTACGTGATCCAAACCAGAAAAAACCCAGGATCAGTTCAACAAGTATGAGAAGAATGCGAAAGTATGAGTCTGATGAGTGAAAATCCCAGGGCTAACCTAGACCTAACATGCGTTATCCTCTAAACAATTGATCCAAACCAGGTTTAATGGACTGTTTCAGTGTGGAACCACACTACTACGTGATACAAACCAGAAAAAACCCAGGATCTGTTCAACAAGTACGTGAAAAACGCGAAAGTATGAGCCTGATGAGGGCGAATCCCAGACCTATGCCAGACCTAACTTGTGTTATCCTCTAAAATATTGATCGAAACCAGGTTTAATTGACTGTTTCAGCGTGGTACCACATTACTACGTGATACAATCCAGAAACAGCCCAGGATCTAGCCATGAAGTATGAGAGATATGCGAAAGTATGAGCCTGCTGAGGGCAAATCCTAGACCTAACCCAAACCTAACATGCGTTATCCTCTAAAATATTTATCAAGACCAGGTTTAATTGATTGTTTCAGTGTGGTCCCACACTACAACGTGATCCAAACCAGAAAAAACCCAGGATCCATTCAACAAGTATGTGAAGAATGCGAAAGTATGAGTCTGATGAGTGAAAATCCCAGGCCTAACCTAGACCTAACATGCGTTATCCTCATAAATATTTATCGAAACCTGGTTTAATCGACTGTTGCAGTGTGGTACCACATTACTATGTGATCCAAACCAGAAAGTAACCCAGGATCTGTTCAACGAGTATGTGAAGTGTGCGAAAGTATGAGTCTGATGAGGTCAAACCCCAGACCTATCCCAGACTTAACTTGCGTTATCCTCTAAAATATTGATCGAAACCAGGTTTAATCGACTGTTTCAGTGTGGTACCACCTTACTACGTGATCCAAACCAGAAAAAACCCAGGATCAGTTCAACAAGTATGAGAAGAATGCGAAAGTATGAGTCTGATGAGGTCAAATCCCAGACCTATCCCAAACCTAACTATGCGTTATCCTCTAAAATATTGATTAAAACCAGGTTTAATCGACTGTTTCAGTGTGGTACCACATTACTACGTGATCCAAACCAGAAAAAACCCAGGATCCGTTCAACAAGTATGTGAAGAATGCGAAAGTATGAGTCTGAAGAGTGAAAATCCCAGACCTAACCTAGACCTAACATGCGTTATCCTCTAAAATATTGATCCAAACCATGTTTAATGGACTGTTTCAGTGTGGTACCACACTACTACGTGATCCAAACCAGAGAAAACCCAGGATCTGTTCAACAAGTATGTGAAAAACGCGAAAGTATGAGCCTGATGCGGGCAAATCCCAGAACTATCCCAGACCTAACTTGCGTTGTCCTCTAAGATATTGATGGAAACCAGGTTTAATTAACTGTTTCAGTGTTGTACTTCATTACTACGTGATGCAATCCAGAAAAAGCCCAGGATCTAGCCATCAAGTATGAGAGATATGCGAAAGAACGAGCCTGATGAGAGCAAATCCCAGACCTAACCTAGACCTAACATGAATTATTCTCTAAAATATTGATCGAAACCAGGTTCAATCGACTGTTTCAGTGTGGTACCACATTACTATGTGATCCAAACCAGAAAATAACCCAGGATCTGTTCAACGAGTATGTGAAGTGTGCGAAAGTATGAGTCTGGTGTGGTCAAATCCCAGACCTATCCCAAACCTAACTATGCGTTATCCTCTAAAATATTGATCAAATCCAGGTTTAATCGACTGTTTCAGTGTGGTACCACATTACTACGTGATCCAAACCAGAAAAAACCCAGGATCCGTTCAACAAGTATGTGAAGAATGCGAAAGTATGAGGCTGATGAGTGAAAATCCCAGGCCTAACCTAGACCTAAGATGCGTTATCCTCAAGTATATTGATCGAAACCTGGTTTAATCGACTGTTTCAGTGTGGTACCACATTACTATGTGATCCAAACCAGAAAATAACCCAGGATCTGTTCAACGAGTATGTGAAGTGTGCGAAAGTATGAGTCTGATGAGGTCAAATCCCGGACCAATCCCAGACTTAACTTGCGTTATCCCCTAAGATATTGATCGAAACCAGGTTTAATCGACTGTTTCAGTGTGGTACCACATTACTACGTGATCCAAACCAGAAAAAACCCAGGATCAGTTCAACAAGTATGAGAAGAATGCGAAAGTATGAGTCTGATGAGTGAAAATCCCAGGGCTAACCTAGACCTAACATGCGTTATCCTCTAAACAATTGATCCAAACCAGGTTTAATGGACTGTTTCAGTGTGGTACCACACTACTACGTGATACAAACCAGAAAAAACCCAGGATCTGTTCAACAAGTACGTGAAAAACGCGAAAGTATGAGCCTGATGAGGGCGAATCCCAGACCTATGCCAGACCTAACTTGTGTTATCCTCTAAAATATTGATCGAAACCAGGTTTAATTGACTGTTTCAGCGTGGTACCACATTACTACGTGATACAATCCAGAAACAGCCCAGGATCTAGCCATGAAGTATGAGAGATATGCGAAAGTATGAGCCTGCTGAGGGCAAATCCTAGACCTAACCCAAACCTAACATGCGTTATCCTCTAAAATATTTATCAAGACCAGGTTTAATTGAATGTTTCAGTGTGGTACCACATTACTACCTGAACCAAACCAGAAAATAACCCAGGATCCATTCAACAAGTATGTGAAGAATGCGAAAGTATGAGTCTGATGAGTGAAAATCCCAGGCCTAACCTAGACCTAACATGCGTTATCCTCATAAATATTTATCGAAACCTGGTTTAATCGACTGTTTCAGTGTGGTACCACATTACTATGTGATCCAAACCAGAAAGTAACCCAGGATCTGTTCAACGAGTATGTGAAGTGTGCGAAAGTATGAGTCTGATGAGGTCAAACCCCAGACCTATCCCAGACTTAACTTGCGTTATCCTCTAAAATATTGATCGAAACCAGGTTTAATCGACTGTTTCAGTGTGGTACCACCTTACTACGTGATCCAAACCAGAAAAAACCCAGGATCAGTTCAACAAGTATGAGAAGAATGCGAAAGTATGAGTCTGATGAGTGAAAATCCCAGGGCTAACCTAGACCTAACATGCGTTATCCTCTAAAATATTGATCCAAACCAGGATTAATGGACTGTTTCAGTGTGGTACCACACTACTACGTGATACAAACCAGAAAAAACCCAGGATCTGTTCAACAAGTATGTGAAAAACGCGAAAGTATGAGCCTGATGAGGGCAAATCCTAGACCTAACCCAGACCTAACTTGCGTTGTCCTCTAAGATATTGATGGAAACCAGGTTTAATTAACTGTTTCAGTGTTGTACTTCATTACTACGTGATGCAATCCAGAAAAAGCCCAGGATCTAGCCATCAAGTATGAGAGATATGCGAAAGAACGAGCCTGATGACAGCAAATCCCAGACCTAACCTAGACCTAACATGAATTATTCTCTAAAATATTGATCGAAACCAGGTTTAATCGACTGTTTCCGTGTGGTACCAGATTACTGCGTGATCCAAACCAGAAAAAACCCAGGATCAGTTCAACAAGTATGAGAAGAATGCGAAAGTATGAGGCTGATGAGTGAAAATCCCAGGCCTAACCTAGACCTAAGATGCGTTATCCTCAAGAATATTGATCGAAACCTGGTTTAATCGACTGTTTCTGTGTGGTACCACATTACTATGTGATCCAAACCAGAAAATAACCCAGGATCTGTTCAACGAGTATGTGAAGTGTGCGAAAGTATGAGTCTGATGAGGTCAAATCCCAGACCTATCCCAAACCTAACTATGCGTTATCCTCTAAAATATTGATTAAAACCAGGTTTAATCGACTGTTTCAGTGTGGTACCACATTACTACGTGATCCAAACCAGAAAAAACCCAGGATCCGTTCAACAAGTATGTGAAGAATGCGAAAGTATGAGTCTGAAGAGTGATAATCCCAGACCTAACCTAGACCTAACATGCGTTATCCTCTAAAATATTGATCCAAACCATGTTTAATGGACTGTTTCAGTGTGGTACCACACTACTACGTGATCCAATCCAGAGAAAACCCAGGATCTGTTCAACAAGTATGTGAAAAACGCGAAAGTATGAGCCTGATGCGGGCAAATCCCAGAACTATCCCAGACCTAACTTGCGTTGTCCTCTAAGATATTGATGGAAACCAGGTTTAATTAACTGTTTCAGTGTTGTACTTCATTACTACGTGATGCAATCCAGAAAAAGCCCAGGATCTAGCCATCAAGTATGAGAGATATGCGAAAGAACGAGCCTGATGAGAGCAAATCCCAGACCTAACCTAGACCTAACATGAATTATTCTCTAAAATATTGATCGAAACCAGGTTCAATCGACTGTTTCAGTGTGGTACCACATTACTATGTGATCCAAACCAGAAAATAACCCAGGATCTGTTCAACGAGTATGTGAAGTGTGCGAAAGTATGAGTCTGGTGTGGTCAAATCCCAGACCTATCCCAAACCTAACTATGCGTTATCCTCTAAAATATTGATCAAATCCAGGTTTAATCGACTGTTTCAGTGTGGTACCACATTACTACGTGATCCAAACCAGAAAAAACCCAGGATCCGTTCAACAAGTATGTGAAGAATGCGAAAGTATGAGGCTGATGAGTGAAAATCCCAGGCCTAACCTAGACCTAAGATGCGTTATCCTCAAGTATATTGATCGAAACCTGGTTTAATCGACTGTTTCAGTGTGGTACCACATTACTATGTGATCCAAACCAGAAAATAACCCAGGATCTGTTCAACGAGTATGTGAAGTGTGCGAAAGTATGAGTCTGATGAGGTCAAATCCCGGACCAATCCCAGACTTAACTTGCGTTATCCCCTAAGATATTGATCGAAACCAGGTTTAATCGACTGTTTCAGTGTGGTACCACATTACTACGTGATCCAAACCAGAAAAAACCCAGGATCAGTTCAACAAGTATGAGAAGAATGCGAAAGTATGAGTCTGATGAGTGAAAATCCCAGGGCTAACCTAGACCTAACATGCGTTATCCTCTAAACAATTGATCCAAACCAGGTTTAATGGACTGTTTCAGTGTGGTACCACACTACTACGTGATACAAACCAGAAAAAACCCAGGATCTGTTCAACAAGTACGTGAAAAACGCGAAAGTATGAGCCTGATGAGGGCGAATCCCAGACCTATGCCAGACCTAACTTGTGTTATCCTCTAAAATATTGATCGAAACCAGGTTTAATTGACTGTTTCAGCGTGGTACCACATTACTACGTGATACAATCCAGAAACAGCCCAGGATCTAGCCATGAAGTATGAGAGATATGCGAAAGTATGAGCCTGCTGAGGGCAAATCCTAGACCTAACCCAAACATAACATGCGTTATCCTCTAAAATATTTATCAAGACCAGGATTAATTGAATGTTTCAGTGTGGTACCACATTACTACCTGAACCAAACCAGAAAATAACCCAGGATCTGTTCAACGAGTATGTGAAGTGTGCGAAAGTATGAGTCTGATGAGGTCAAATCCGAGACCTATCCCAAACCTAACTATGCGTTATCCTCTAAAATATTGATCAAAACCAGGTTTAATCGACTGTTTCATTGTGGTACCACATTACTACGTGATCCAAACCAGAAAAAACCCAGGATCCGTTCAACAAGTATGTGAAGAATGCGAAAGTATGTGTCTGAAGAGTGAAAATCCCAGACCTAACCTAGACCTAACATGCGTTATCCTCTAAGATATTGATCCAAACCATGTTTAATGGACTGTTTCAGTGTGGTACCACACTACTACGTGATCCAAACCAGAGAAAACCCAGGATCTGTTCAACAAGTATGTGAAAAACGCGAAAGTATGAGCCTCATGAGGGCAAATCCCAGACCTATCCCAGACCTAACTTGCGTTGTCCTCTAAGATATTGATGGAAACCAGGTTTAATTAACTGTTTCAGTGTTGTACTTCATTACTACGTGATGCAATCCAGAAAAAGCCCAGGATCTAGCCATCAAGTGTGAGAAATATGCGAAAGAATGTGCCTGATGAGAGCAAATCCCAGACCTAACCTAGACCTAACATGAATTATTCTCTAAAATATTGATCGAAACCAGGTTTAATCGACTGTTTCAGTGTGGTACCACATTACTATGTGATCCAAACCAGAAAATAACCCAGGATCTGTTCAACGAGTATGTGAAGTGTGCGAAAGTATGAGTCTGAAGAGGTCAAATCCCAGACCTATCCCAAACCTAACTAAGCGTTATCCTCTAAAATATTGATCGAAACCAGGTTTAATCGACTGTTTCAGTGTGGTACCACATTACTACGTGATCCAAACCAGAAAAAACCCAGGATCAGTTCAACAAGTATGAGAAGAATGCGAAAGTATGAGTCTGATGAGTGAAAATCCCAGGGCTAACCTAGACCTAACATGCGTTATCCTCTAAAATATTGATCCAAACCAGGATTAATGGACTGTTTCAGTGTGGTACCACACTACTACGTGATCCAAACCAGAGAAAACCCAGGATCTGTTCAACAAGTATGTGAAAAACGCGAAAGTATGAGCCTCATGAGGGCAAATCCCAGACCTATTCCAGACATAACTTGCGTTGTCCTCTAAGATATTGATGGAAACCAGGTTTAATTAACTGTTTCAGTGTTGTACTTCATTACTACGTGATGCAATCCAGAAAAAGCCCAGGATCTAGCCATCAAGTGTGAGAAATATGCGAAAGAATGTGCCTGATGAGAGCAAATCCCAGACCTAACCTAGACCTAACATGAATTATTCTCTAAAATATTGATCGAAACCAGGTTTAATCGACTGTTTCAGTGTGGTACCACATTACTATGTGATCCAAACCAGAAAATAACCCAGGATCTGTTCAACGAGTATGTGAAGTGTGCGAAAGTATGAGTCTGAAGAGGTCAAATCCCAGACCTATCCCAAACCTAACTAAGCGTTATCCTCTAAAATATTGATCGAAACCAGGTTTAATCGACTGTTTCAGTGTGGTACCACATTACTACGTGATCCAAACCAGAAAAAACCCAGGATCAGTTCAACAAGTATGAGAAGAATGCGAAAGTATGAGTCTGATGAGTGAAAATCCCAGGGCTAACCTAGACCTAACATGCGTTATCCTCTAAAATATTGATCCAAACCAGGATTAATGGACTGTTTCAGTGTGGTACCACACTACTACGTGATCCAAACCAGAGAAAACCCAGGATCTGTTCAACAAGTATGTGAAAAACGCGAAAGTATGAGCCTCATGAGGGCAAATCCCAGACCTATTCCAGACCTAACTTGCGTTGTCCTCTAAGATATTGATGGAAACCAGGTTTAATTAACTGTTTCAGTGTTGTACTTCATTACTACGTGATGCAATCCAGAAAAAGCCCAGGATCTAGCCATCAAGTGTGAGAAATATGCGAAAGAATGTGCCTGATGAGAGCAAATCCCAGACCTAACCTAGACCTAACATGAATTATTCTCTAAAATATTGATCGAAACCAGGTTTAATCGACTGTTTCAGTGTGGTACCACATTACTATGTGATCCAAACCAGAAAATAACCCAGGATCTGTTCAACGAGTATGTGAAGTGTGCGAAAGTATGAGTCTGAAGAGGTCAAATCCCAGACCAATCCCAAACCTAACTAAGCGTTATCCTCTAAAATATTGATCGAAACCAGGTTTAATCGACTGTTTCAGTGTGGTACCACATTACTACGTGATCCAAACCAGAAAAAACCCAGGATCAGTTCAACAAGTATGAGAAGAATGCGAAAGTATGAGTCTGATGAGTGAAAATCCCAGGGCTAACCTAGACCTAACATGCGTTATCCTCTAAAATATTGATCCAAACCAGGATTAATGGACTGTTTCAGTGTGGTACCACACTACTACGTGATACAAACCAGAAAAAACCCAGGATCTGTTCAACAAGTATGTGAAAAACGCGAAAGTATGAGCCTGATGAGGGCAAATCCTAGACCTAACCCAGACCTAACTTGCGTTGTCCTCTAAGATATTGATGGAAACCAGGTTTAATTAACTGTTTCAGTGTTGTACTTCATTACTACGTGATGCAATCCAGAAAAAGCCCAGGATCTAGCCATCAAGTATGAGAGATATGCGAAAGAACGAGCCTGATGAGAGCAAATCCCAGACCTAACCTAGACCTAACATGAATTATTCTCTAAAATATTGATCGAAACCAGGTTTAATCGACTGTTTCAGTGTGGTACCAGATTACTGCGTGATCCAAACCAGAAAAAACCCAGGATCAGTTCAACAAGTATGAGAAGAATGCGAAAGTATGAGGCTGATGAGTGAAAATCCCAGGCCTAACCTAGACCTAAGATGCGTTATCCTCAAGAATATTGATCGAAACCTGGTTTAATCGACTGTTTCTGTGTGGTACCACATTACTATGTGATCCAAACCAGAAAATAACCCAGGATCTGTTCAACGAGTATGTGAAGTGTGCGAAAGTATGAGTCTGATGAGGTCAAATCCGAGACCTATCCCAAACCTAACTATGCGTTATCCTCTAAAATATTGATCAAAACCAGGTTTAATCGACTGTTTCATTGTGGTACCACATTACTACGTGATCCAAACCAGAAAAAACCCAGGATCCGTTCAACAAGTATGTGAAGAATGCGAAAGTATGTGTCTGAAGAGTGAAAATCCCAGACCTAACCTAGACCTAACATGCGTTATCCTCTAAGATATTGATCCAAACCATGTTTAATGGACTGTTTCAGTGTGGTACCACACTACTACGTGATCCAAACCAGAGAAAACCCAGGATCTGTTCAACAAGTATGTGAAAAACGCGAAAGTATGAGCCTCATGAGGGCAAATCCCAGACCTATCCCAGACCTAACTTGCGTTGTCCTCTAAGATATTGATGGAAACCAGGTTTAATTAACTGTTTCAGTGTTGTACTTCATTACTACGTGATGCAATCCAGAAAAAGCCCAGGATCTAGCCATCAAGTGTGAGAAATATGCGAAAGAATGTGCCTGATGAGAGCAAATCCCAGACCTAACCTAGACCTAACATGAATTATTCTCTAAAATATTGATCGAAACCAGGTTTAATCGACTGTTTCAGTGTGGTACCACATTACTATGTGATCCAAACCAGAAAATAACCCAGGATCTGTTCAACGAGTATGTGAAGTGTGCGAAAGTATGAGTCTGAAGAGGTCAAATCCCAGACCTATCCCAAACCTAACTAAGCGTTATCCTCTAAAATATTGATCGAAACCAGGTTTAATCGACTGTTTCAGTGTGGTACCACATTACTACGTGATCCAAACCAGAAAAAACCCAGGATCAGTTCAACAAGTATGAGAAGAATGCGAAAGTATGAGTCTGATGAGTGAAAATCCCAGGGCTAACCTAGACCTAACATGCGTTATCCTCTAAAATATTGATCCAAACCAGGATTAATGGACTGTTTCAGTGTGGTACCACACTACTACGTGATCCAAACCAGAGAAAACCCAGGATCTGTTCAACAAGTATGTGAAAAACGCGAAAGTATGAGCCTCATGAGGGCAAATCCCAGACCTATTCCAGACATAACTTGCGTTGTCCTCTAAGATATTGATGGAAACCAGGTTTAATTAACTGTTTCAGTGTTGTACTTCATTACTACGTGATGCAATCCAGAAAAAGCCCAGGATCTAGCCATCAAGTGTGAGAAATATGCGAAAGAATGTGCCTGATGAGAGCAAATCCCAGACCTAACCTAGACCTAACATGAATTATTCTCTAAAATATTGATCGAAACCAGGTTTAATCGACTGTTTCAGTGTGGTACCACATTACTATGTGATCCAAACCAGAAAATAACCCAGGATCTGTTCAACGAGTATGTGAAGTGTGCGAAAGTATGAGTCTGAAGAGGTCAAATCCCAGACCTATCCCAAACCTAACTAAGCGTTATCCTCTAAAATATTGATCGAAACCAGGTTTAATCGACTGTTTCAGTGTGGTACCACATTACTACGTGATCCAAACCAGAAAAAACCCAGGATCAGTTCAACAAGTATGAGAAGAATGCGAAAGTATGAGTCTGATGAGTGAAAATCCCAGGGCTAACCTAGACCTAACATGCGTTATCCTCTAAAATATTGATCCAAACCAGGATTAATGGACTGTTTCAGTGTGGTACCACACTACTACGTGATCCAAACCAGAGAAAACCCAGGATCTGTTCAACAAGTATGTGAAAAACGCGAAAGTATGAGCCTCATGAGGGCAAATCCCAGACCTATTCCAGACCTAACTTGCGTTGTCCTCTAAGATATTGATGGAAACCAGGTTTAATTAACTGTTTCAGTGTTGTACTTCATTACTACGTGATGCAATCCAGAAAAAGCCCAGGATCTAGCCATCAAGTGTGAGAAATATGCGAAAGAATGTGCCTGATGAGAGCAAATCCCAGACCTAACCTAGACCTAACATGAATTATTCTCTAAAATATTGATCGAAACCAGGTTTAATCGACTGTTTCAGTGTGGTACCACATTACTATGTGATCCAAACCAGAAAATAACCCAGGATCTGTTCAACGAGTATGTGAAGTGTGCGAAAGTATGAGTCTGAAGAGGTCAAATCCCAGACCTATCCCAAACCTAACTAAGCGTTATCCTCTAAAATATTGATCGAAACCAGGTTTAATCGACTGTTTCAGTGTGGTACCACATTACTACGTGATCCAAACCAGAAAAAACCCAGGATCAGTTCAACAAGTATGAGAAGAATGCGAAAGTATGAGTCTGATGAGTGAAAATCCCAGGGCTAACCTAGACCTAACATGCGTTATCCTCTAAAATATTGATCCAAACCAGGATTAATGGACTGTTTCAGTGTGGTACCACACTACTACGTGATACAAACCAGAAAAAACCCAGGATCTGTTCAACAAGTATGTGAAAAACGCGAAAGTATGAGCCTGATGAGGGCAAATCCTAGACCTAACCCAGACCTAACTTGCGTTGTCCTCTAAGATATTGATGGAAACCAGGTTTAATTAACTGTTTCAGTGTTGTACTTCATTACTACGTGATGCAATCCAGAAAAAGCCCAGGATCTAGCCATCAAGTATGAGAGATATGCGAAAGAACGAGCCTGATGAGAGCAAATCCCAGACCTAACCTAGACCTAACATGAATTATTCTCTAAAATATTGATCGAAACCAGGTTTAATCGACTGTTTCAGTGTGGTACCAGATTACTGCGTGATCCAAACCAGAAAAAACCCAGGATCAGTTCAACAAGTATGAGAAGAATGCGAAAGTATGAGGCTGATGAGTGAAAATCCCAGGCCTAACCTAGACCTAAGATGCGTTATCCTCAAGAATATTGATCGAAACCTGGTTTAATCGACTGTTTCTGTGTGGTACCACATTACTATGTGATCCAAACCAGAAAATAACCCAGGATCTGTTCAACGAGTATGTGAAGTGTGCGAAAGTATGAGTCTGATGAGGTCAAATCCCAGACCTATCCCAAACCTAACTATGCGTTATCCTCTAAAATATTGATTAAAACCAGGTTTAATCGACTGTTTCAGTGTGGTACCACATTACTACGTGATCCAAACCAGAAAAAACCCAGGATCCGTTCAACAAGTATGTGAAGAATGCGAAAGTATGAGTCTGAAGAGTGAAAATCCCAGGGCTAACCTAGACCTAACATGCGTTATCCTCTAAAATATTGATCCAAACCAGGTTTAATGGACTGTTTCCGTGTGGTACCACACTACTACGTGATACAAACCAGAAAAAACCCAGGATCTGTTCAACAAGTATGTGAAAAACGCGAAAGAATGAGCCTGATGAGGGCGAATCCCAGACCTATGCCAGACCTAACTTGCGTTGTCCTCTAAGATATTGATGGAAACCAGGTTTAATTAACTGTTTCAGTGTTGTACTTCATTACTACGTGATGCAATCCAGAAAAAGCCCAGGATCTAGCCATCAAGTATGAGAGATATGCGAAAGAACGAGCCTGATGAGAGCAAATCCCAGACCTAACCTAGACCTAACATGAATTATTCTCTAAAATATTGATCGAAACCAGGTTCAATCGACTGTTTCAGTGTGGTACCACATTACTATGTGATCCAAACCAGAAAATAACCCAGGATCTGTTCAACGAGTATGTGAAGTGTGCGAAGGTATGAGTCTGGTGTGGTCAAATCCCAGACCTATCCCAAACCTAACTATGCGTTATCCTCTAAAATATTGATCAAATCCAGGTTTAATCGACTGTTTCAGTGTGGTACCACATTACTACGTGATCCAAACCAGAAAAAACCCAGGATCCGTTCAACAAGTATGTGAAGAATGCGAAAGTATGAGGCTGATGAGTGAAAATCCCAGGCCTAACCTAGACCTAAGATGCGTTATCCTCAAGTATATTGATCGAAACCTGGTTTAATCGACTGTTTCAGTGTGGTACCACATTACTATGTGATCCAAACCAGAAAATAACCCAGGATCTGGTCAACGAGTATGTGAAGTGTGCGAAAGTATGAGTCTGATGAGGTCAAATCCCGGACCAATCCCAGACTTAACTTGCGTTATCCCCTAAGATATTGATCGAAACCAGGTTTAATCGACTGTTTCAGTGTGGTACCACATTACTACGTGATCCAAACCAGAAAAAACCCAGGATCAGTTCAACAAGTATGAGAAGAATGCGAAAGTATGAGTCTGATGAGTGAAAATCCCAGGGCTAACCTAGACCTAACATGCGTTATCCTCTAAAATATTGATCCAAACCAGGATTAATGGACTGTTTCAGTGTGGTACCACACTACTACGTGATACAAACCAGAAAAAACCCAGGATCTGTTCAACAAGTATGTGAAAAACGCGAAAGTATGAGCCTGATGAGGGCAAATCCTAGACCTAACCCAGACCTAACTTGCGTTGTCCTCTAAGATATTGATGGAAACCAGGTTTAATTAACTGTTTCAGTGTTGTACTTCATTACTACGTGATGCAATCCAGAAAAAGCCCAGGATCTAGCCATCAAGTATGAGAGATATGCGAAAGAACGAGCCTGATGAGAGCAAATCCCAGACCTAACCTAGACCTAACATGAATTATTCTCTAAAATATTGATCGAAACCAGGTTTAATCGACTGTTTCAGTGTGGTACCAGATTACTGCGTGATCCAAACCAGAAAAAACCCAGGATCAGTTCAACAAGTATGTGAAGAATGCGAAAGTATGAGTCTGAAGAGTGAAAATCCCAGGGCTAACCTAGACCTAACATGCGTTATCCTCAAGAATATTGATCGAAACCTGGTTTAATCGACTGTTTCTGTGTGGTACCACATTACTATGTGATCCAAACCAGAAAATAACCCAGGATCTGTTCAACGAGTATGTGAAGTGTGCGAAAGTATGAGTCTGATGAGGTCAAATCCCAGACCTATCCCAAACCTAACTATGCGTTATCCTCTAAAATATTGATTAAAACCAGGTTTAATCGACTGTTTCAGTGTGGTACCACATTACTACGTGATCCAAACCAGAAAAAACCCAGGATCCGTTCAACAAGTATGTGAAGAATGCGAAAGTATGAGTCTGAAGAGTGAAAATCCCAGGGCTAACCTAGACCTAACATGCGTTATCCTCTAAAATATTGATCCAAACCAGGTTTAATGGACTGTTTCCGTGTGGTACCACACTACTACGTGATACAAACCAGAAAAAACCCAGGATCTGTTCAACAAGTATGTGAAAAACGCGAAAGAATGAGCCTGATGAGGGCGAATCCCAGACCTATGCCAGACCTAACATGCGTTGTCCTCTAAGATATTGATGGAAACCAGGTTTAATTAACTGTTTCAGTGTTGTACTTCATTACTACGTGATGCAATCCAGAAAAAGCCCAGGATCTAGCCATCAAGTATGAGAGATATGCGAAAGAACGAGCCTGATGAGAGCAAATCCCAGACCTAACCTAGACCTAACATGAATTATTCTCTAAAATATTGATCGAAACCAGGTTTAATCGACTGTTTCAGTGTGGTACCACATTACTATGTGATCCAAACCTGAAAATAACCCAGGATCTGTTCAACGAGTATGTGAAGTGTGCGAAAGTATGAGTCTGATGAGGTCAAATCCCAGACCTATCCCAAACCTAGCTATGCGTTATCCTCTAAATTATTGATCAAAACCAGGTTTAATCGACTGTTTCAGTGTGGTACCACATTACTACGTGATCCAAACCAGAAAAAACCCAGGATCCGTTCAACAAGTATGTGAAGAATGCGAAAGTATGAGGCTGATGAGTGAAAATCCCAGGCCTAACCTAGACCTAACATGCGTTATCCTCAAAAATATTGATCGAAATCTGGTTTAATCGACTGTTTCAGTGTGGTACCACATTACTATGTGATCCAAACCAGAAAATAACCCAGGATCTGGTCAACGAGTATGTGAAGTGTGCGAAAGTATGAGTCTGATGAGGTCAAATCCCAGACCAATCCCAGACTTAACTTGCGTTGTCCCCTAAGGTATTGATCGAAACCAGGTTTAATCGACTGTTTCAGTGTGGTACCACATTACTACGTGATCCAAACCAGAAAAACCCCAGGATCCGTTCAACAAGTATGAGAAGAAAGCGAAAGTATGAGTCTGATGAGTGAAAATCCCAGGGCTAACCTAGACCTAACATGCGTTATCCTCTAAACAATTGATCCAAACCAGGTTTAATGGACTGTTTCAGTGTGGTACCACACTACTACGTGATACAAACCAGAAAAAACCCAGGATCTGTTCAACAAGTATGTGAAAAACGCGAAAGTATGAGCCTGATGAGGGCGAATCCCAGACTTATGCCAGACCTAACTTGCGTTATCCTCTAAAATATTGATCGAAACCAGGTTTAATTGACTGTTTCAGCGTGGTACCACATTACTACGTGATACAAACCAGAAACAGCCCAGGATCTAGCCATGAAGTATGAGAAATATGCGAAAGTATGAGCCTGCTGAAGGCAAATCCTAGACCTAACCCAAACCTAACATGCGTTATCCTCTAAAAAATTTATCAAGACCAGGTTTAATTGAATGTTTCAGTGTGGTACCACATTATTACCTGAACCAAACCAGAAAAACCCCAGGATCCGTTCAACAACTATGTGAAGTATGCGAAAGTATGAGTCTCATGAGCGAAAATCCCAGACCTAACCTAGACCTAACATGCGTTATCCTCTAAAATATTGATCCAAACCAGGTTTAATGGACTGTTTCAGTGTGGTACCACACTACTACGTGATCCAAACCAGAAAAAACCCAGGATCTGTTCAACAAGTATGTGAAAAACGCGAAAGTATGAGCCTGATGAGGGCGAATCCCAGACCTATGCCAGACCTAACTTGCGTTATCCTCTAAAATATTGATCGAAACCAGGTTTAATTGACTGTTTCAGCGTGGTACCACATTACTACGTGATACAAACCAGAAACTGCCCAGGATCTAGCCATGAAGTATGAGAGATATGCGAAAGTATGAGCCTGCTGAGGGCAAATCCTAGACCTAACCCAAACCTAACATGCGTTATCCTCTAAAATATTTATCAAGACCAGGTTTAATTGAATGTTTCAGTGTGGTACCACATTACTACCTGAACCAAACCAGAAAATAACCCAGGATCTGTTCAACGAGTATGTGAAGTGTGCGAAAGTATGAGTCTGATGAGGTCAAATCCCAGACCTATCCCAAACCTAACTATGCGTTATCCTCTAAAATATTGATCAAAACCAGGTTTAATCGACTGTTTCATTGTGGTACCACATTACTACGTGATCCAAACCAGAAAAAACCCAGGATCCGTTCAACAAGTATGTGAAGAATGCGAAAGTATGAGTCTGAAGAGTGAAAATCCCAGACCTAACCTAGACCTAACATGCGTTATCCTCTAAGATATTGATCCAAACCATGTTTAATGGACTGTTTCAGTGTGGTACCACACTACTACGTGATCCAAACCAGAGAAAACCCAGGATCTGTTCAACAAGTATGTGAAAAACGCGAAAGTATGAGCCTGATGAGGGCAAATCCCAGACCTATCCCAGACCTAACTTGCGTTGTCCTCTAAGATATTGATGGAAACCAGGTTTAATTAACTGTTTCAGTGTTGTACTTCATTACTACGTGATGCAATCCAGAAAAAGCCCAGGATCTAGCCATCAAGTGTGAGAAATATGCGAAAGAATGTGCCTGATGAGAGCAAATCCCAGACCTAACCTAGACCTAACATGAATTATTCTCTAAAATATTGATCGAAACCAGGTTTAATCGACTGTTTCAGTGTGGTACCACATTACTATGTGATCCAATCCAGAAAATAACCCAGGATCTGTTCAACGAGTATGTGAAGTGTGCGAAAGTATGAGTCTGATGAGGTCAAATCCCAGACCTATCCCAAACCTAACTAAGCGTTATCCTCTAAAATATTGATCGAAACCAGGTTTAATCGACTGTTTCAGTGTGGTACCAGATTACTGCGTGATCCAAACCAGAAAAAACCCAGGATCAGTTCAACAAGTGTGAGAAGAATGCGAAAGTATCAGTCTGATGAGTGAAAATCCCAGGGCTAACCTAGACCTAACATGCGTTATCCTCTAAACAATTGATCCAAACCAGGTTTAATGGACTGTTTCAGTGTGGTATCACACTACTACGTGATACAAACCACAAAAAACCCAGGATCTGTTCAACAAGTATGTGAAAAACCCGAAAGTATGAGCCTGATGAGGGCGAATCCCAGACCTATGCCAGACCTAACTTGCGTTGTCCTCTAAGATATTGATGGAAACCAGGTTTAATTGACTGTTTCAGTGTTGTACTTCATTACTACGTGATGCAATCCAGAAAAAGCCCAGGATCTAGCCATCAAGTGTGAGAAATATGCGAAAGAATGTGCCTGATGAGAGCAAATCCCAGACCTAACCTAGACCTAACATGAATTATTCTCTAAAATATTGATCGAAACCAGGTTTAATTGACTGTTTCAGTGTTGTACTTCATTGCTACGTGATACAATCCAGAAAAAGCCCAGGATCTAGCCATCAAATATGAGAAATATGCGAAAGAATGTGCCTGATGAGAGCAAATCCCAGACCTAACCTAGACCTAACATGAATTATTCTCTAAAATATTGATCGAAACCAGGTTTAACTGAATGTTTCAGTGTAGTATCACACTACTACGTGACCCAAACCAGAAGAAACCCGGGATCAGTCCAACAAGTATGTGAAGAATGCGAGAGTATGAGTCTGATGAGTGAAAATCCCAGGGCTAACCTAGACCTAACATGCGTTATCCTCTAAACAATTGATCCAAACCAGGTTTAATGGACTGTTTCAGTGTGGTACCACACTACTACGTGATACAAGCCAGAAAAAACCCAGGATCTGTTCAACAAGTATGTGAAAAACGCGAAAGTATGAGCCTGATGAGGGCAAATTCCAGACCTATCGCAGACCTAACTTGCGTTGTCCTCTAAGATATTGATGGAAACCAGGTTTAATTGACTGTTTCAGTGTTGTACTTCATTACTACGTGATGCAATCCAGAAAAAGCCCAGGATCTAGCCATGAAGTATGAGAAATATGCGAAAGAACGAGCCTGATGAGAGCAAATCCCAGACCTAACCTAGACCTAACATGAATTATTCTCTAAAATATTGATCGAAACCAGGTTTAATCGACTGTTTCAGTGTGGTACCACATTACTATGTGATCCAAAGCAGAAAATAACCCAGGATCTGTTCAACGAGTATGTGAAGTGTGCGAAAGTATGAGTCTGATGAGGTCAAATCCCAGACCTATCCCAAACCTAGCTATGCGTTATCCTCTAAATTATTGATCAAAACCAGGTTTAATCGACTGTTTCAGTGTGGTACCACATTACTACGTGATCCAAACCAGAAAAAACCCAGGATCCGTTCAACAAGTATGTGAAGAATGCGAAAGTATGAGGCTGATGAGTGAAAATCCCAGGCCTAACCTAGACCTAACATGCGTTATCCTCAAAAATATTGATCGAAATCTGGTTTAATCGACTGTTTCAGTGTGGTACCACATTACTATGTGATCCCAACCAGAAAATAACCCAGGATCTGTTCAACGAGTATGTGAAGTGTGCGAAAGTATGAGTCTGATGAGGTCAAATCCCAGACCAATCCCAGACTTAACTTGCGTTATCCCCTAAGGTATTGATCGAAACCAGGTTTAATCGACTGTTTCAGTGTGGTACCACATTACTACGTGATCCAAACCAGAAAAACCCCAGGATCCGTTCAACAAGTATGAGAAGAATGCGAAAGTATGAGTCTGATGAGTGAAAATCCCAGGGCTAACCTAGACCTAACATGCGTTATCCTCTAAACAATTGATCCAAACCAGGTTTAATGGACTGTTTCAGTGTGGTACCACACTACTACGTGATACAAACCAAAAAAACCCAGGATCTGTTCAACAAGTATGTGAAAAACGCGAAAGTATGAGCCTGATGAGGGCGAATCCCAGACTTATGCCAGACCTAACTTGCGTTATCCTCTAAAATATTGATCGAAACCAGGTTTAATTGACTGTTTCAGCGTGGTACCACATTACTACGTGATACAAACCAGAAACAGCCCAGGATCTAGCCATGAAGTATGAGAAATATGCGAAAGTATGAGCCTGCTGAAGGCAAATCCTAGACCTAACCCAAACCTAACATGCGTTATCCTCTAAAATATTTATCAAGACCAGGTTTAATTGAATGTTTCAGTGTGGTACCACATTACTACCTGAACCAAACCAGAAAAAACCCAGGATCCGTTCAACAACTATGTGAAGTATGCGAAAGTATGAGTCTCATGAGCGAAAATCCCAGACCTAACCTAGACCTAACATGCGTTATCCTCTAAAATATTGATCCAAACCAGGTTTAATGGACTGTTTCAGTGTGGTACCACACTACTACGTGATCCAAACCAGAAAAAACCCAGGATCTGTTCAACAAGTATGTGAAAAACGCGAAAGTATGAGCCTGATGAGGGCGAATCCCAGACCTATGCCAGACCTAACTTGCGTTATCATCTAAAATATTGATCGAAACCAGGTTTAATTGACTGTTTCAGCGTGGTACCACATTACTACGTGATACAAACCAGAAACTGCCCAGGATCTAGCCATGAAGTATGAGAAATATGCGAAAGTATGAGCCTGCTGAGGTCAAATCCCAGACCAATCCCAGACTTAACTTGCGTTATCCCCTAAGGTATTGATCCAAACCAGGTTTAATTGAATGTTTCAGTGTGGTACCACATTACTACCTGATCCAAACCAGAAAAAACCCAGGATCCGTTCAACAAGTATGTGAAGTGTGCGAAAGTATGAGTCTGATGAGCGAAAATCCCAGACCTAACCTAGACCTAACATGCGTTATCCTCTAAATTATTGATCCAAACCAGGTTTAATGGACTGTTTCAGTGTGGTACCACATTACTATGTGATCCAAACCAGAAAATAACCCAGGATCCGTTCAACAAGTATGTGAAGAATGCGAAAGTATGAGTCTGATGAGTGAAAAAACCAGGCCTGACCTAGACCCAACATGCGTTATCCCCTAAAATATTGAGCGAAACCAGGTTTAATGGACTGTTTCAGTGTGGTACCACACTACTACGGGATCCAAACCAGAAAAAAACCAGGATCTGTTCAACTAGTATGTGAAAAACGCGAAAGTATGAGCCTGATGAGGGCAAATCCCAGACCTATCCCAGACCTAACTTGCGTTATCCTCTAAAATATTGATCGAAACCAGGTTTAATTGAATGTTTCAGTGTGGTACCACATTACTATGTGATCCAAACCAGAAAATAACCCAGGATCTGTACAACGAGTATGTGAAGTGTGCGAAAGTATGAGTCTGATGAGATCAAATCCCAGACCAATCCCAGACTTAACTTGCGTTATCCTCTAAAATATTCATCGAAACCAGGTTTAATCGACTGTTTCAGTGTGGAACCACATTACTACGTGATCAAAACGTAAAAAAATCCCAGGATCTTGTCAACGAGTATGTGAAGTGTGCGAAAGTATGAGTCTGATGAGGGCTAATCCCAGACCTATCCCAGACCTAACTTGCGTTGTCCTCTAAAATATTGATGGAAACCAGGTTTAATTGACTGTTTCAGTGTTGTACTTCATTACTACGTGATGCAATCCAGAAAAAGCCCAGGATCTAGCCATCAGGTATGAGAAATATGCGAAAGAATGAGCCTGATGGGAGCAAATCCCAGACCTAACCCAGACCTAACTTGCGTTGTCCTCTAAAATATTGATGGAAACCAGGTTTAATTGACTGTTTCAGTGTTGTACTTCATTACTACGTCATGCAATCCAGAAAAAGCCCAGGATCTAGCCATCAAGTATGAGAAATATGCGAAAGAATGAGCCTGATGAGGGCAAATCCCAGACCTATCCCAGACCTAACTTGCGTTATCCTCTAAAATATTGATCGAAACCAGGTTTAATTGAATGTTTCAGTGTGGTACCACATTACTATGTGATCCAAACCAGAAAATAACCCAGGATCTGTACAACGAGTATGTGAAGTGTGCGAAAGTATGAGTCTGATGAGATCAAATCCCAGACCAATCCCAGACTTAACTTGCGTTATCCTCTAAAATATTCATCGAAACCAGGTTTAATCGACTGTTTCAGTGTGGAACCACATTACTACGTGATCAAAACGTAAAAAAATCCCAGGATCTTGTCAACGAGTATGTGAAGTGTGCGAAAGTATGAGTCTGATGAGGGCTAATCCCAGACCTATCCCAGACCTAGCTTGCGTTATCCTCTAAAATATTGATCGAAACCAGGTTTAATTGACTGTTTTAGTGTGGTACCACATTACTACGTGATCCAAACCAGAAAAAACCCAGGATCTGTTCAACAAGTATGTGAAAAACGCGAAACTGTGAGCCTGATGAGGGCAAATCATAGACCTAACCCAGATCTAAGATGCGTTATCCTCTAAAATATTTGTCCAGACCAGGTTTCATTGAATGTTTCAGTGTGGTACCACTTTACTACGTGATCCAATCCAGAAATAGCCCAGGATCTAGCCATGAAGTATGAGAAATATGCGAAAGTATGAGCCTGATGAGGGCAAATCCTAGACGTAACCCAGACCTAACATGCGTTATCCTCTAAAATATTGATCGCAACCAGGTTTAATGGACTGTTTCTGTGTGGTACCACACAACTACGTGATCCAAACCAGAACAAACCCAGGATCTGTTCAACAAGTATGTGAAAAACGCGAAAGTATGAGCCTGATGAGGGCAAATCCCAGACCTATCCCAGACCTAACTTGCGTTATCCTCTAAAATATTGATCGAATCCTCTAAAATATTGGTACCACATTACTACGTGATCCAATCCAGAAATAGCCCAGGATCTAGCCATGAAGTATAAGAAATATGCGAAAGTATGAGTCTGATGAGGGCAAATCCCAGACCTATCCCAGACCTAACATGCGTTATCCTCTAAAATATTTATCAAGACCAGGTTTAATTGATTGTTTCAGTGTGGTCCCACATTACTACGTGATCCAGACCAGAAAAAACCCAGGATCCGTTCAACAAGTATGTGAAGAATGCGAAAGTATGGGTCTGATGAGTGAAAATCCCAGACCAAACCTAGACCTAACATGCGTTATCCTCTAAAATATTGATCCAAACCAGGTTTAATTGACAGTTTCAGTGTGGTACCACATTACTACGTGATCCAATCCAGAAATAGCCCAGGATCTAGCCATGAAGTATGAGAAATATGCGAAAGTATGAGCCTGACCAGGGCAAATCCTAGACCTAACCCAGACCTAACATGCGTTATCCTCTAAAATATTTATCAAGACCAGGTTTAATTGATTGTTTCAGTGTGGTCCCACATTACTACGTGATCCAAACCAGAAAAAACCCAGGATCCGTTCAACAAGTATGTGAAGAATGCGAAAGTACGAGTCTGATGAGTGAAAATCCCAGGCCTGACCTAGACCTAACATGCGTTATCCTCTAAAATAATGAGCGAAACCAGGTTTAATGGACTGTTTCAGTGTGGTACCACACTACTACGGGATCCAAACCAGCAAAAACCCAGGATCTGTTCAACAAGTATGTGAAAAACCCGAAAGTACGAGCCTGATGAGGGCAAATCCCAGACCTGTTCCAGACCTACCTTGCGTTGTCCTCTAAAATATTGGTCGAAACCAGGTATAATTGACTGTTTCAGTGTGGTCCCACATTACTACGTGATCCAAACCAGAAAAAACCCAGGATCCGTTCAACAAGTATGTGAAAAACGCGAAACTGTGAGCCTGATGAAGGCAAATCTTAGACCGAACCCAGACCTAAGATGCGTTATCCTCTAAAATATTTATCCAGACCAGGTTTCATTGAATGTTTCAGTGTGGTACCACTTTACTACGTGATCCAATCCAGAAATAGCCCAGGATCTAGCCATGAAGTATGAGAAATATGCGAAAGTATGAGCCTGATGAGTGAAAATACCAGGGCTAACCTAGACCTAACATGCGTTATCCTCTAAAATATTGATCCAAACCAGGTTTAATGGACTGTTTCAGTGTGGTACCACACTACTACGTGATACAAACCAGAAAAAACCCAGGATCTGTTCAACAAGTATGTGAAAAACGCGAAAGTATGAGCCTGATGAGGGCGAATCCCAGACCTATGCCAGACCTAACTTGCGTTGTCCTCTAAGATACTGATGGAAACCAGGTTTAATTGAATGTTTCAGTGTGGTACCACTTTACTACGTGATCCAAAGCAGAAAAAACCCTCGATCAGGTCAACATGTATGTTAAAACTGCGAAAGTATGACCCTGATGAGGGCAAATCCTGGACCTAACCCAGACCTAACATGCGTTATCCTCTAAAATATTTATCAAGACCAGGTTTAATTGATTGTTTCAGTGTGGTCCCACATTACTACGTGATCCAAACCAGTAAAAACCCAGGATCCGTTCTACAAGTATGTGAAGAATGCGAAAGTGTGAGTCTGATGAGTGAAAATCCCAGGCCTAACCTAGACCTAACATGCGTTGTCCTCTAAAATATTGATGGAAACCAGGTTTAATTGACTGTTTCAGTGTTGTACTTCATTACTACGTGATGCAATCCAGAAAAAGCCCAGGATCTAGCCATCAGGTATGAGAAATATGCGAAAGAATGAGCCTGATGGGAGCAAATCCCAGACCTAACCCAGACCTAACTTGCGTTGTCCTCTAAAATATTGATGGAAACCAGGTTTAATTGACTGTTTCAGTGTTGTACTTCATTACTACGTCATGCAATCCAGAAAAAGCCCAGGATCTAGCCATCAAGTATGAGAAATATGCGAAAGAATGAGCCTGATGGGAGCAAATCCCAGACCTAACCTAGACCTAACATGATTTATTCTCTAAAATATTGGTCGAAACCAGGTTTAATTGACTGTTTCAGTGTGGAACCACATTACTACGTGATCCAAACCAGAAAAAACCCAGGATCAGTTCAACAAGTATGTGAAGAATGCGAAAGTATGATTCTGATGAGTGAAAATCCCAGGCCTAACCTAGACCTAATAAACGTTGTCCTCAAAAATATTGATCGAAACCTGGTTTAATCGACTGTTTCAGTGTGGTACCACATTACTGTGTGATCCAAACCAGAAAATAACCCAGGATCTGTTCAACGAGTATGTGAAGTGTGCGAAAGTATGAGTCTGATGAGGGCAAATCCCAGACCTATCCCAGACCTAACATGCGTTATCCTCTAAAGTATTTATCAAGACCAGGTTTAATTGATTGTTTCAGTGTGGACCCACATTACTACGTGATCCAAACCAGAAAAAACCCAGGATCCGTTCAACAAGTATGTGAAGAATGCGAAAGTATGAGTCTGATGAGTGAAAATCCCAGGCCTAACCTAGACCTAACAATCGTTGTCCTCAAAAATATTGATCGAAACCTGGTTTAATCGACTGTTTCAGTGTGGTACCACACTACTACGGGATCCAAACCAGAAAAAACCCAGGATCTGTTCAACAAGTATGTGAAAAACGCGACAGTATGAGCCTGATGTGGGCAAATCCCAGACCTATCCCAGACCTAACTTGCGTTGTCCTCTAAAATATTGATGGAAACCAGGTTTAATTGACTGTTTCAGTGATGTACTTCATTACTACGTGATGCAATCCAGAAAAAGCTCAGGATCTAGCCATCAAGTATGAGAAATATGCGAAAGAATGAGCCTGATGGGAGTTAATCCCAGACCTATCCCGGACCTAACTTTCGATATCCTCCAAAATATTGATCGAAACCAGGTTTAATTGACTGTTTTAGTGTGGTACCACATTACTACGTGATCGAAACCAGGAAAAGCCCAGGATCTGTTCAACAAGTATGTGAAAAACGCGAAACTGTGAGCCTGATGAGGGCAAATCTTAGACCTAACCCAGACCTAAGATGCGTTATCCTCTAAAATATTTATCCAGACCAGGTTTCATTGAATGTTTCAGTGTGGTACCACTTTACTACGTGATCCAATCCAGAAATAGCCCTGGATCTAGCCATGAAGTGTGAGAAATATGCGATAGTAAGAGCCTGATGAGGGCAAAGCCTAGACCTATCCCAGGCCTAACTTGCGTTATCCTCTAAAATATTGATCGAAACCATGTTTAATTGACTGTTTCAGCGTGGTACCACATTACTACGTGGTACAACGCAGAAACAGCCCAGGATCTAGCCATGAAGTATGAGAAATATGCGAAAATATGAGCCTGATGAGGGCAAATCCTAGACGTAACCCAGATCTAACATGCGTTATCCTCTAAAATATTTATCAAGACCAGGTTAGTTGAATGTTTCTGTGTGGTACCACATTACTACGTGATCCAAACCCGGAAAAACCCATGATCCGTTCAACAAGTATGTGAAGAATGCGAATGTATGAGTCTGATCAGTGAAAATCTCAGGCCTTACCTAGACCTAACTTGCGTTGTCCTCTAAAATATTGATGCAAACCAGGTTTCATTGACTGTTTCAGTGTGGTACTACGTTACTACGTGATGCAATCCAGAAAAAGCCCAGGATCTAGCCATCAAGTATGAGACATATGCGAAAGAATGAGCCTGATGAGAGCAAATCCCAGACCTAACCTAGACCTAACATGTGTTATCCTCTAAAATATTGAGCGAAACCAGGTTTAATGGACGGTTTAAGTGTGGTACCACACTACTTCGTGGTCCAAACCAGAAAAAACCCAGGATCTGTTCAACAAGTATGTGAAAAACGCGAAACTGTGAGCCTGATGAGGGCAAATCTTAGACCTATCCCAGACCTAAGATGCGTTGTCCTCTAAAATATTTATCCAGACCAGGTTTCATTGAATGTTTCAGTGTGGTACCACTTTACTACGTGATCCAATCCAGGAATAGCCCAGGATCTAGCCATGAAGTATGAGAAATATGCGAAAGTATGAGCCTGATGAGGGCAAATCCTAGACCTAACCCAGACCTAACATGCGTTATCCTCTAAAATATTTATCAAGACCAGGTTTAATTGATTGTTTCAGTGTGGACCCACATTACTACGTGATCCAAACCAGAAAAAACCCAGGATCCGTTCAACAAGTATGTGAAGAATGCGAAAGTATGAGTCTGATGAGTGAAAATCCCAGGCCTAACCTAGACCTAACAAGCGTTATCCTCAAAAATATTGATCGAAACCTGGTTTAATCGACTGTTTCAGTGTGGTACCACACTACTACGGGATCCAAACCAGAAAAAACCCAGGATCTGTTCAACAAGTATGTGAAAAACGCGACAGTATGAGCCTGATGTGGGCAAATCCCAGACCTATCCCAGACCTAACTTGCGTTGTCCTCTAAAATATTGATGGAAACCAGGTTTAATTGACTGTTTCAGTGATGTACTTCATTACTACGTGATGCAATCCAGAAAAAGCTCAGGATCTAGCCATCAAGTATGAGAAATATGCGAAAGAATGAGTCTGATGTGGGCTAATCCCAGACCTGTCCCAGACCTACCTTGCGTTATCATCTAAAATATTGATCGAAACCAGGTTTAATTGACTGTTTTAGTGTGGTACCACATTACTACGTGATCCAAACCAGAAAAAACCCAGGATCTGTTTAACAAGTATGTGAAAAACGCGAAACTGTGAGCCTGATGAGGGCAAATCTTAGACGTAACCCAGACCTAAGATGCGTTATCCTCTATAATATTTATCCAGAACAGGTTTCATTGAATGTTTCAGTGTGGTACCACTTTACTACGTGATCCAATCCAGAAATAGCCCAGGATCTAGCCATGAAGTATGAGAAATATTCGATAGTAAGAGCCTGATGAGGGCAAATCCTAGACCTATCCCAGACCTACCTTGCGTTGTCCTCTAAAATATTGATGGAAACCTGGTTTAATTGACTGTTTCAGTGTTGTACTTCATTACTACGTGATGCAATCCAGAAAAAGCCCAGGATCTAGCCATCAAGTATGAGAAATATGCGAAACAATGAGCCTGATGAGAGCAAATCCCAGGGCTAACCTAGACCTAACATGCGTTATCCTCTAAAATATTGATCCAAACCAGGTTTAATGGACTGTTTCAGTGTGGTACCACACTACTACGTGATACAAACCAGAAAAAACCCAGGATCTGTTCAACAAGTATGTGAAAAACGCGAAAGAATGAGCCTGATGAGGGCGAATCCCAGACCTATGCCAGACCTAACTTGCGTACTCCTCTAAGATACTGATGGAAACCAGGTTTAATTGAATGTTTCAGTGTGGTACCACTTTACTACGTGATCCAAAGCAGAAAAAACCCTCGATCAGGTCAACACGTATGTTAAAACTGCGAAAGTATGACCCTGATGAGGGCAAATCCAAGGCCTAACCTAGACCTAACTTGCGTTATCCTCTAAAATATTGATCGAAACCAGGTTTAATTGACTGTTTCAGTGTGGTACCACATTACTACGTCATACAATCCAGAAACAGCACAGGATCTAGCCATCAAGTATGAGAAATATGCGAAAGAATGTGCCTCATGAGAGCAAATCCCAGACCTCACCTAGACCTGACATGAATTATTCTCGAAAATATTGATCGAAACCAGGTTTAATTGACTGTTTCAGTGTTGTACTTCATTACTACGTGATGCAATCCTGAAAAAACCCAGGATCTAGCCATCAAGTATGAGAAATATGCGAAAGAATGAGCCTGATGTGGGCAAATCCTGGACCTAACCCAGACCTAACATGCGTTATCCTCTAAAATGTTTATCAAGACCAGGTTTAACTGAATGTTTCAGTGTAGTATCACACTATTACATGACCCAAACCAGAAAAAACCCAGGATCTGTTCAACAAGTATGTGAAAAACGCAAAAGTATGAGCCTGATGAGGGCAAATCCCGGACCTATCCCAGACCTAACTTGCGTAATCCTCTAAAATATTGATCGAAACCAGGTTTAATTGAATGTTTCAGTGTGGTACCATATTACTACGTGATCCAAACCAGTAAAAACCCAGGATCCGTTCTACAAGTATGTGAAGAATGCGAAAGTGTGAGTCTGATGAGTGAAAATCCCAGGCCTAACCTAGACCTAACATGCGTTATCCTGAAAAATATTGATCGAAACCTGGTTTAATCGACTGTTTCAGTGTGGTACCACATTACTATGTGATTCAAAGCAGAAAATAACCCCGGATCTGTTCAACGAGTATGTGAAGTGTGCGAAAGTATGAGTCTGATGAGGGCAAATCCCAGACCTATCCCAGACCTAACATGCGTTATCCTCTAAAATATTTATCAAGACCAGGTTTAATCGATTGTTTCAGTGTGGACCCACATTACTACGTGATCCAAACCAGAAAAAACCCAGGATCCGTTCAACAAGTATGTGAAGAATGCGAAAGTATGAGTCTGATGAGTGAAAATCCCAGGCCTGACCTAGACCTAACATGCGTTATCCTCTAAAATATTGAGCGAAACCAGGTTTAATTGACTGTTTCAGTGTGGTCCCACATTACTACGTGGCCCAAACCAGAAAAAACCCAGGAACCGTTCAACAAGTATGTGAAGAATGCGAAAGTATGAGTCTGATGAGTGAAAAAACCAGGCCTGACCTAGTCCTAACATGCGTTATCCTCTAAAATATTAATCGAAACAAGGTTTAATCGACTGTTTCAGTGTGGAACCACATTACTACGTGATCAAAGCCAGAAAAAACCCAGGATCTGTTTAACAAGTATGTGAAAAACGCGAAACTGTGAGCCTGATGAGGGCAAATCTTAGACGTAACCCAGACCTAAGATGCGTTATCCTCTATAATATTTATCCAGAACAGGTTTCATTGAATGTTTCAGTGTGGTCCCACATTACTACGTGGCCCAAACCAGAAAAAACCCAGGAACCGTTCAACAAGTATGTGAAGAATGCGAAAGTATGAGTCTGATGAGGGCGAATCCCAGACCTATGCCAGACCTAACTTGCGTACTCCTCTAAGATACTGATGGAAACCAGGTTTAATTGAATGTTTCAGTGTGGTACCACTTTACTACGTGATCCAAAGCAGAAAAAACCCTCGATCAGGTCAACACGTATGTTAAAACTGCGAAAGTATGACCCTGATGAGGGCAAATCCAAGGCCTAACCTAGACCTAACTTGCGTTATCCTCTAAAATATTGATCGAAACCAGGTTTAATTGACTGTTTCAGTGTGGTACCACATTACTACGTCATACAATCCAGAAACAGCACAGGATCTAGCCATCAAGTATGAGAAATATGCGAAAGAATGTGCCTCATGAGAGCAAATCCCAGACCTCACCTAGACCTGACATGAATTATTCTCGAAAATATTGATCGAAACCAGGTTTAATTGACTGTTTCAGTGTTGTACTTCATTACTACGTGATGCAATCCTGAAAAAACCCAGGATCTAGCCATCAAGTATGAGAAATATGCGAAAGAATGAGCCTGATGTGGGCAAATCCTGGACCTAACCCAGACCTAACATGCGTTATCCTCTAAAATGTTTATCAAGACCAGGTTTAACTGAATGTTTCAGTGTAGTATCACACTATTACATGACCCAAACCAGAAAAAACCCAGGATCTGTTCAACAAGTATGTGAAAAACGCAAAAGTATGAGCCTGATGAGGGCAAATCCCGGACCTATCCCAGACCTAACTTGCGTAATCCTCTAAAATATTGATCGAAACCAGGTTTAATTGAATGTTTCAGTGTGGTACCATATTACTACGTGATCCAAACCAGTAAAAACCCAGGATCCGTTCTACAAGTATGTGAAGAATGCGAAAGTGTGAGTCTGATGAGTGAAAATCCCAGGCCTAACCTAGACCTAACATGCGTTATCCTGAAAAATATTGATCGAAACCTGGTTTAATCGACTGTTTCAGTGTGGTACCACATTACTATGTGATTCAAAGCAGAAAATAACCCCGGATCTGTTCAACGAGTATGTGAAGTGTGCGAAAGTATGAGTCTGATGAGGGCAAATCCCAGACCTATCCCAGACCTAACATGCGTTATCCTCTAAAATATTTATCAAGACCAGGTTTAATCGATTGTTTCAGTGTGGACCCACATTACTACGTGATCCAAACCAGAAAAAACCCAGGATCCGTTCAACAAGTATGTGAAGAATGCGAAAGTATGAGTCTGATGAGTGAAAATCCCAGGCCTGACCTAGACCTAACATGCGTTATCCTCTAAAATATTGAGCGAAACCAGGTTTAATTGACTGTTTCAGTGTGGTCCCACATTACTACGTGGCCCAAACCAGAAAAAACCCAGGAACCGTTCAACAAGTATGTGAAGAATGCGAAAGTATGAGTCTGATGAGTGAAAAAACCAGGCCTGACCTAGTCCTAACATGCGTTATCCTCTAAAATATTAATCGAAACAAGGTTTAATCGACTGTTTTAGTGTGGAACCACATTACTACGTGATCAAAGCCAGAAAAAACCCAGGATCTGTTTAACAAGTATGTGAAAAACGCGAAACTGTGAGCCTGATGAGGGCAAATCTTAGACGTAACCCAGACCTAAGATGCGTTATCCTCTATAATATTTATCCAGAACAGGTTTCATTGAATGTTTCAGTGTGGTCCCACATTACTACGTGGCCCAAACCAGAAAAAACCCAGGAACCGTTCAACAAGTATGTGAAGAATGCGAAAGTATGAGTCTGATGAGTGAAAAAACCAGGCCTGACCTAGTCCTAACATGCGTTATCCTCTAAAATATTAATCGAAACAAGGTTTAATCGACTGTTTCAGTGTGGAACCACATTACTACGTGTTCAAAACCAGAAAAAAAGCCAGGATCTTGTCAACGAGTATGTGAAGTGTGCGAAAGCATGAGTCTGATGAGGGCTAATCCCAGACCTATCCCAGACCTAGCTTGCGTTATCCTCTAAAATATTGATCGAAACCAGGTTTAATTGACTGTTTTAGTGTGGTACCACATTACTACGTGATCCAAACCAGGAAAAACCCAGGATCTGTTTAACAAGTATGTGAAAAACGCGAAACTGTGAGCCTGATGAGGGCAAATCTTAGACGTAACCCAGACCTAAGATGCGTTATCCTCTAAAATATTTATCCAGAACAGGTTTCATTGAATGTTTCAGTGTGGTACCACTTTACTACGTGATGCAATCCAGAAATAGCCCAGGATCTAGCCATGAAGTATGAGAAATATGCGATAGTAAGAGCCTGATGAGGGCAAATCCTAGACCTATCCCAGACCTAACATTTTTTTTTTTTTTTTTTTTTTTGTCGTGGGGAAAATCTTCGAAACCCTCCCTCCCACCTCCTTGGGGAGAGGTGGGAGGGGTGTGTGGGATTCCCCGCGCCCGTACAACGACAGGCGCGGGACCTACCCACTAAAAACCCCACGGTGACCCTTCGGCACGCTTTGGGAGGATACCGGGAATCGCTCGAAGCATTCTTCCGGTATCCTCCCCGTGCCCGCGCTTTCGCGCCCATCCCCCGGGGGGACAATCGGTCCCCCCAGTAGACACACTGCCTCATAGCGGCGGGACGGGGCCACTCCATCCCGCCGCTATCCGTCCCGGGGCCGCGTTTAGTGGCGGCTGCGAGCCCCAACTCGCAACCGCCCGCGACCCCGTTTCCACCCCACGGCGGCCGGGCGTTCATGGCCGCACCAGACCGCCGATCCCAGACCTAACTTGCGTTATCCTCTAAAATATTGATCGAAACCAGGTTTAATTGACTGTTTCAGCGTGGTACCACATTACTACGTGATACAATGCAGAAACAGCCCAGGATCTAGCCATGAAGTATGAGAAATATGCGAAAGTATGAGCCTGATGAGGGCAAATCCTAGACGTAACCCAGACCAAACATGCGTTATCCTCTAAAATATTTATCAAGACCAGGTTTAATTGAATGTTTCAGTGTGGTACCACATTACTACGTGATCCAAACCAGAAAAAACACAGGATCCGTTCAACAAGAATGTGAAGAATGCGAATGTATGAGTCTGATCAGTGAAAATCTCAGGCCTTACCTAGACCAAAACTTGCGTTGTCCTCTAAAATATTGATGGAAACCAGGTTTCATTGACTGTTTCAGTGTGGTACTACATTACTACGTGATGCAATCCAGAAAAAGCCCAGGATCTAGCCATCAAGTATGAGAAATATGCGAAAGAATGAGCCTGATGAGGGCAAATCCCAGACCTATCCCAGACCTAACATGCGTTATCCTCTAATATATTTATCAAGACCAGGTTTAATTGACAGTTTTAGTGTGGTACCACATTACTACGTGATCCAAACCAGAAAAAACCCCGGATCCGTTCAAAAAGTATGTGAAGAATGCGCAAGTATGAGTGTGATGAGTGAAAATCCCAGGCCTGACCTAGACCTAACATGCGTTATCCTCTAAAATATTGAGCGAAACCAGGTTTAATGGACTGTTTCGGTGTGGTACAACACTACTACGGGATCCAAACCAGAAAATAACCCAGGATCTGTTCAACGAGTATGTGAAGTGTGCGAAAGTATGACCCTGATGAGGGCAAATCCCAGACCTATACCAGACCTAACTTGCGTTGTCCTCTAAAATATTGATGGAAACCAGGTTTAATGGACTGTTTCAGTGTGGTACCACATTACTACGTGATCCAAACCAGAATAATACCCAGGATCTGTTCAACAAGTATGTGAAGAACGCGGAAATATGACCCTGATGAAGGCAAATCCCGGGCCTAACCTAGACCTAACATGAGTTATCCTAAAAAATATTGATCGAAACCAGGTTTAATCCACTGTTCCAGTGTGGTACCACATTACTACCTGATCCAAACCAGAAAAATACCCAGGGTCTGTTCAACAAGTATGTGAAGAACGCGAAAATATGACCCTGATGAGGGCAAATCCCAGACCTATACCAGACCTAACTTGCGTTGTCCTCTAAAATATTGATGGAAACCAGGTTTAATTGACTGTTTCAGTGTGGTACCACATTACTACGTGATCCAATCCAGAAAAAGCCCTGGATCTAGCCATCAAGTATGAGAAATATGCGAAAGTACGAGCCGGATGAGAGCAAATCCCAGACCTAACCATGACCTAACATGCGTTATTCTCTAAAATATTGATCGAAACCAGGCTTAATGGACTGTTTCAGTGTGGTACCACATTACTACGTGATCCAAACCAGAAGAAACCCAGGATCTTTTCAACAAGTATGTGAAAAACGCGAAACTATGAACCTGATGAGGGCAAATCCCAGACCTATCCCAGACCCAACATGCGTTATCCTCTAAAACATTTATCAAGACCAGGTTTAATTGAATGTTTCAGTGTGGTACCACATTAATACGTGATCCAAACAGGAAAGAACCCAGGATCTGTTCAACATGTATGTGGAAAATACGAAAGTATGTGTCTGATGAGGGCAAATCCCAGACCTATCCCAGACATAGCTTGCGTTATCCTCTAAAATATTGATCGAAACCAGGTTTAATCGAATATTTCGGTGTGGTACCACATTACTACGTGATCCGAACCAGAAAAATACCCAGGATCTGTTCAACAAGTATGTGAAGAACGCGGAAATATGACCCTGATGAGGGCATATCCCGGGCCTAACCTAGACCTAACATGAGTTATCCTAAAAAATATTGACCGAAACAAGGTTTAATCGACTGTTTCAGTGTGGTACCACATTACTACCTGATCCAGACCAGAAAAATACCCAGGGTCTGTTCAACAAGTATGTGAAGAACGCGAAAATATGACCCTGATGAGGGCAAATCCCAGACCTATACCAGACCTAACTTGCGTTGTCCTCTAAAATATTGATGGAAACCAGGTTTAATTGACTGTTTCAGTGTGGTACCACATTACTACGTGATCCAATCCAGAAAAAGCCCTGGATCTAGCCATCAAGTATGAGAAATATGCGAAAGTACGAGCCGGATGAGAGCAAATCCCAGACCTAACCATGACCTAACATGCGTTATTCTCTAAAATATTGATCGAAACCAGGCTTAATGGACTGTTTCAGTGTGGTACCACATTACTACGTGATCCAAACCAGAAGAAACCCAGGATCTTTTCAACAAGTATGTGAAAAACGCGAAACTATGAACCTGATGAGGGCAAATCCCAGACCTATCCCAGACCCAACATGCGTTATCCTCTAAAACATTTATCAAGACCAGGTTTAATTGAATGTTTCAGTGTGGTACCACATTAATACGTGATCCAAACAGGAAAGAACCCAGGATCTGTTCAACATGTATGTGGAAAATACGAAAGTATGTGTCTGATAAGGGCAAATCCCAGACCTATCCCAGACATAGCTTGCGTTATCCTCTAAAATATTGATCGAAACCAGGTTTAATCGAATATTTCGGTGTGGTACCACATTACTACGTGATCCGAACCAGAAAAATACCCAGGATCTGTTCAACAAGTATGTGAAGAACGCGGAAATATGACCCTGATGAGGGCATATCCCGGGCCTAACCTAGACCTAACATGAGTTATCCTAAAAAATATTGACCGAAACAAGGTTTAATCGACTGTTTCAGTGTGGTACCACATTACTACCTGATCCAGACCAGAAAAATTCCCAGGATCTGTACAACAAGTATGTGAAGAACGCGAAAATATGACCCTGATGAGGGCAAATCCCAGACCTATACCAGACCTAACAAGAGTTATCCCAAAAAATATTGATCGAAACCAGGTTTAATGGACTCTTTCAGTGTGGTACCACATTACTACGTGATCCAAACTAGAAAAAACACGGGATCTGATCAACAAGTATGTGAAGAACGCGAAAGTATGACCCTGATGAGGGCAAATCCCGGGCCTAACCTAGACCTAACATGCATTATCCTCTAAAATATTGATCGAAACCAGGTTTAATGTACTGTTTCAGTGTGGTACCACATTACTATGTGATCGATACCAGAAAAAACCCAGGATCTGTTCAAGGAGTATGTGAAAAACGCGAAAATATGACCCTGATGAGGGCATATCCCGGGCCTAACCTAGACCTAACATGAGTTATCCTAAAAAATATTGACCGAAACAAGGTTTAATCGACTGTTTCAGTGTGGTACCACATTACTACCAGATCCAAACCACAAAAATACCCAGGATCTGTTCAACAAGTATGTGAAGAACGCGAAAATATGACCCTGATGAGGGCAAATCCCAGACCTATACCAGACCTAACAAGCGTTATCCCCAAAAATATTGATCGAAACCAGGTTTAATGGACTGTTTCAGTGTGGTACCACATTACTACGTGATCCAAACTAGAAAAAACCCAGGATCTGTTCAACAAGTATGTGAAAAACGCGAAAGTATGACCCTGATGAGGGCAAATCCCGGGCCTAACATAGACCTAACATGCATTATCCTCTAAAATATTGATCGAAACCAGGTTTAATGTACTGTTTCAGTGTGGCACCACATTACTATGTGATCCAAAACAGAAAAAACCCAAGATCTGTTCAAGAAGTATGTGAAAAACGCGAAAGTATGAGCCTGATGAGGGCGAATCCCAGACCTATCCCAGACCTAACTTGCGTTGTCCTCTAAAATATTGATCGAAACCAGGTTTAATCGACTGTTTCAGTGTGGTACCACATTACTATGTGATCCATACCAGAAAAAACCCGGAATCCGTTCAATAAGTATGTGAAGAATGCGAAAGTATGTGTCTGATGAGGGCAAATCCCAGGCCTATACTAGTCAGAACATGCGTTATCCTCTAAAATATTGATCGAAACCAGGTTTAATGGACTGTTTCAGTTTGGTACCACAACACTACGTGATCCAAACCTGAAAAAACCCAGGATCTGTTCACAAGTATGCGAAGAACGCGAAAATATGACCCTGATGAGGGCAAATCCCAGACCTATACCAGACCTAACTTGCGTTGTCCTCTAAAATATTGATTGAAACAAGGTTTAATCGACTATTTCAGTGTGGTACCACATTACTACGAGACCCAAACCAGAAAAATACCCAGGATCTGTTCAACAAGTATGTGAAGAACGCGGAAATATGACCCTGATGAGGGCAAATCCCGGGCCTAACCTAGACCTAACATGAGTTATCCTCAAAAATATTGATCGAGACCAGGTTTTATCGACTGTTTCAGTGTGGTACCACATTACTACCTGATCCAAACCAGAAAAATACCCAGGATCTGTTCAACAAGTATGTGAAGAACGAGAAAATATGACCCTGATGAGGGCAAATCCCAGACCTATACCAGACCTAACAAGCGTTATCCCCAAAAATATTGATCGAAACCAGGTTTAATGTACAGTTTCAGTGTGGTACCACATTACTATGTGATCCAAACCAGAAAAAACCCAGGATCTGTTGAAGAAGTATGTGAAAAACGCGAAAGTATGAGCCTGATGAGGGCGAATCCCAGACCTATCCCAGACCTAACTTGCGTTGTCCTCTAAAATATTGATCGAAACCAGGTTTAATCGACTGTTTCAGTGTGGTACCACATTACTATGTGATCCAAACCAGAAAAAAACCCAGGATCTGTACAACAAGTATGTGAAGAACGCGGAAATATGACCCTGATGAGGGCAACTCCCGGGCCTAACCTAGACCTAACATGAGTTATCCTCAAAAATATTGACCGAAACCAGGTTTAATCGACTGTTTCAGAGTGGTACCACATTACTACCTGATCCAAACCAGAAAAATACCCAGGATCTGTTCAACAAGTATGTGAAGAACGCGAAAATATGACCCTGATGAGGGTAAATCCCAGACCTATACCAGACCTAACTTGCGTTGTCCTCTAAAATATTGATGAAAACCAGGTTTAATTGAATGTTTCAGTGTGGTACCACATTACTACGTGATCCAAACCACAAAAAACCCAGGATCCGTTCAACAAGTATGTGACGAATGCGAAAGTATGTGTATGATGAGGGCAAATCCCAGGCCTAACCTAGACATAACATGCGTTGTCCTCTAAAATATTTATCAAGACCAGGTTTAATTGAATGTTTCAGTGTGGTACCACATTACTACGGGATCCAAACCTGAAAAAACCCAGGATCTGTTCAACAAGTATGTGGAGAATGCGAGAGTATGTGTCTGATGAGGGCAAATCCCAGGCCTAACCTAGACATAACATGCGTTGTCCTCTAAAATATTGATCGAAACCAGGTTTAATGGACTGTTTCAGTTTGGTACCACAACACTACGTGATCCAAACCTGAAAAAACCCAGGATCTGTTCACAAGTATGCGAAGAACGCGAAAATATGACCCTGATGAGGGCAAATCCCAGACCTATACCAGACCTAACTTGCGTTGTCCTCTAAAATATTGATTGAAACAAGGTTTAATCGACTATTTCAGTGTGGTACCACATTACTACGAGACCCAAACCAGAAAAATACCCAGGATCTGTTCAACAAGTATGTGAAGAACGCGGAAATATGACCCTGATGAGGGCAAATCCCAGACCTATCCCAGACCTAACTTGCGCTGTCCTCTAAAAAATTGATGGAAACCAGGTTTAATTGACTGTTTCAGTGTGGTACCACATTACTACGTGATCCAATCCAGAAAAAGCCCTGGATCTAGCCATCAAGTATGAGTAACATGCGAAAGTATGAGCCTGATGAGGGCAAATCATAGACCTAACCCAGACCTAACATGCGTTATCCTCTAAAATATTTATCAAGACCAGGTTTAATTGAATATTTCAGTGTGGTACCACATTACTACGTGATCCAAACCTGAAAAAACCCAGGATCTGTTCAACAAGTATGTGGAGAATGCGAGAGTATGTGTCTGATGAGGGCAAATCCCAGGCCTAACCTAGACATAACATGCGTTATCCTCTAAAATATTGATCGAAACCAGGTTAAATGGACTGTCTCAGTGTGGTACCACATTACTACAGGATCCAAACTAGAAAAAGCCCAGAATCTGGCCATCAAGTATGAGAAATATGCGAAATTACGAGCCTCATGAGAGCAAATCCCAGACCTAACCATGACCTAACATGCGTTATTCTCTGAAATATTGATCGAAACCAGGTTTAATTGAATGTTTCAGTGTGCTACCACATTACTACGTGATCCAAAGCAGAAAAAACCAAGGATCCGTTCAACAAGTATGTGAAGAATGCGAAAGTATGTGTCTGATGAGGGAAAATCCCAGGCCTAACCTAGACATAACATGCGTTGTCCTCTAAAATATTGATCGAAACCAGGTTTAATGGACTGTTTCAGTGTGGTACCACAATACTACGGGATCCAAACCAGAGAAAGCCCAGAATCTGGTCCCAAGTATGAGAAATATGCTAAAGTACGAGACTGATCAGGGCAAATCCCAGACCTATCCCAGACCTAACTTGCGTTGTCCTCTAAAATATTGATCGAAACCAGGTTTAATCGACTGTTTCAGTGTGGTACCACATTACTATGTGATCCAAACCAGAAAAAAACCCAGGATCTGTGCAACAAGTATGTGAAGAATGCGGAAGTATGAGCCTGACGAGGGCAAATCCCGGACCTATCCCAGACATAACTTGCGTTATCCTCTAAAATATTGATCGAAACCAGGTTTAATCGAATATTTCAGTGTGGTACCACATTACTACGTGATCCAAACCAGAAAAATACCCAGGATCTGTTCAACAAGTATGTGAAGAACGCGAAAATATGACCCTGATGAGGGCAAATCCCAGACCTATACCAGACGTAACTTGCGTTGTCCTCTAAAATATTGATTGAAACAAGGTTTAATCGACTATTTCAGTGTGGTACCACATTACTACGTGACCCAAACCAGAAAAATACCCAGGATCTGTTCAACAAGTATGTGAAGAACGCGGAAATATGACCCCGATGAGGGCAAATCCCAGACCTATACCAGACCTAACAAGCGTTATCCCCAAAAATATTGATCGAAACCAGGTTTAATGGACTGTTTCAGTGTGGTACCACATTACTACGTGATCCAAAGTAGAAAAAACCCAGGATCTGTTCAAGAAGTATGTGAAAAACGCGAAAGTATGACCCTGATGAGGGCAAATCCCGGGCCTAACCTAGACCTAACATGCATTATCCTCTAAAATATTGATCGAAACCAGGTTTAATCGACTGTTTCAGTGTGGTACCACATTACTATGTGATCCAAACCAGAAAAAAACCCAGGATCTGTACAACAAGTATGTGAAGAACGCGGAAATATGACCCTGATGAGGGCAAATCCCGGGCCTAACCTAGACCTAACATGAGTTATCCTCAAAAATATTGACCGAAACCAGGTTTAATCGACTGTTTCAGAGTGGTACCACATTACTACCTGACCCAAACCAGAAAAATACCCAGGATCTGTTCAACAAGTATGTGAAGAACGCGAAAATATGACCCTGATGAGGGCAAATCCCAGACCTATACCAGACCTAACTTGCGTTGTCCTCTAAAATATTGATGAAAACCAGGTTTAATTGACTGGTTCAGTGTGGTACCACATTACTACGTGATCCAATCCAGAAAAAGCCCTGGATCTAGCCATCAAGTATGAGTAACATGCGAAAGTATGAGCCTGATGAGGGCAAATCATAGACCTAACCCAGACCTAACATGCGTTATCCTCTAAAATATTTATCAAGACCAGGTTTAATTGAATGTTTCAGTGTGGTACCACATTACTACGTGATCCAAACCTGAAAAAACCCAGGATCTGTTCAACAAGTATGTGGAGAATGCGAGAGTATGTGTCTGATGAGGGAAAATCCCAGGCCTAACCTAGACATAACATGCGTTATCCTCTAAAATATTGATCGAAACCAGGTTTAATGGACTGTCTCAGTGTGGTACCATATTACTACAGGATCCAAACTAGAAAAAGCCCAGAATCTGGCCATCAAGTATGAGAAATATGCGAAAGTACGTGCCTGATGAGAGCAAATCCCAGACCTAACCATGACCTAACATGCGTTATTCTCTAAAATATTGATCGAAACCAGGTTTAATGGACTGTTTCAGTGTGCTACCACATTTCTACGTGATCCAAAGCAGAAAAAACCAAGGATCCGTTCAACAAGTATGTGAAGAATGCGAAAGTATGTGTCTGATGAGGGAAAATCCCAGGCCTAACCTAGATCTAACATGCGTTATCCTCAAAATATTGATCGAAACCAGGTTTAATGGAATGTTTCAGTGTGGTACCATATTACTACAGGATCCAAACTAGAAAAAGCCAAGAATCTGGCCATCAAGTATGAGAAATATGTGAAAGTACGAGCCTGATGAGAGCAAATCCCAGACCTAACCATGACCTAACATGCGTTATTCTCTAAAATATTGATCGAAACCAGGTTTAATGGACTGTTTCAGTGTGCTACCACATTACTACGTGATCCAAAGCAGAAAAAACCAGGGATCCGTTCAACAAGTATGTGAAGAATGCGAAAGTATGTGTCTGATGAGGGAAAATACCAGGCCAAACCTAGATCTAACATGCGTTATCCTAAAAAATATTGATCGAAACCAGGTTTAATGGAATGATTCAGTGTGCTACCACATTACTACGTGATCCAAAGCAGAGAAAACCAAGAATCCGTTCAACAAGTATGTGGAGAATGCGCAAGTATGTGTATGATGAGGGCAAATCCCAGGCCTAACCTAGATCTAACATGCGTTATCCTCAAGAATATTGATCGAAACCAGGTTTAATGACTGTTTCAGTGTGCTACCACATTACTACGTGATCCAAAGCAGAAAAAACCAAGGATCCGTTCAACAAGTATGTGAAGAATGCGAAAGTATGTGTCTGATGAGGGAAAATCCCAGGCCTAACCTAGACCTAACATGCGTTATCCTCTAAAATATTGATCGAAACCAGGTTTAATGGACTGTTTCAGTGTGGTACCAGAACACTACGTGATCCAAACCTGAAAAAACCCAGGATCCGTTCAACAAGTATGTGAAGAATGCGGAAGTATGTGTCTGATGAGGGCAAATCCCAGGCCTAACCTAGACAGAACATGCGTTATCCTCTAAAATATTGATCGAAACCAGGTTGAATGGACTGTTTCAGTGTGCTACCACATTACTACGTGATCCAAACCAGAAAAAACCCAGGATCCGTTCTACAAGTATGTGAAGAATGCGAAAGTATGTGCCTGATGAGGGCAAATCCTAGACCTAACCCAGACCTAACATGCGTTATCCTCTAAAATATTTATCAAGACCAGGTTTAATTGAATGTTTCAGTGTGGTACCACATTACTACGTAATCCAAACCTGAAAAAACCCAGGATCCGTTCAACAAGTATGTGAAGAATGCGAAAGTATGAGCCTGACGAGGCTAAATCCCGGACCTATCCCAGGCATAACTTGCGTTATCCTCTAAAATATTGATCGAAACCAGGTTTAATCGAATATTTCAGTGTGGTACCACATTACTACGTGATCCAAACCAGAAAAATACCCAGGATCTGTTCAACAAGTATGTGAAAAACGCGAAAGTATGAGCCTGATGAGGGCGAATCCCAGACCTATCCCAGACCTAACTTGCGTTGTCCTCTAAAATATTGATCGAAACCAGGTTTAATCGACTGTTTCAGTGTGGTACCACATTACTATGTGATCCAAACCAGAAAAAAACCCAGGATCTGTACAACAAGTATGTGAAGAACGCGGAAATATGACCCTGATGAGGGCAACTCCCGGGCCTAACCTAGACCTAACATGAGTTATCCTCAAAAATATTGACCGAAACCAGGTTTAATCGACTGTTTCAGAGTGGTACCACATTACTACCTGATCCAAACCAGAAAAATACCCAGGATCTGTTCAACAAGTATGTGAAGAACGCGAAAATATGACCCTGATGAGGGTAAATCCCAGACCTATACCAGACCTAACTTGCGTTGTCCTCTAAAATATTGATGAAAACCAGGTTTAATTGAATGTTTCAGTGTGGTACCACATTACTACGTGATCCAAACCACAAAAAACCCAGGATCCGTTCAACAAGTATGTGACGAATGCGAAAGTATGTGTATGATGAGGGCAAATCCCATGCCTAACCTAGACATAACATGCGTTGTCCTCTAAAATATTTATCAAGACCAGGTTTAATTGAATGTTTCAGTGTGGTACCACATTACTACGGGATCCAAACCTGAAAAAACCCAGGATCTGTTCAACAAGTATGTGGAGAATGCGAGAGTATGTGTCTGATGAGGGCAAATCCCAGGCCTAACCTAGACATAACATGCGTTGTCCTCTAAAATATTGATCGAAACCAGGTTTAATGGACTGTTTCAGTTTGGTACCACAACACTACGTGATCCAAACCTGAAAAAACCCAGGATCTGTTCACAAGTATGCGAAGAACGCGAAAATATGACCCTGATGAGGGCAAATCCCAGACCTATACCAGACCTAACTTGCGTTGTCCTCTAAAATATTGATTGAAACAAGGTTTAATCGACTATTTCAGTGTGGTACCACATTACTACGAGACCCAAACCAGAAAAATACCCAGGATCTGTTCAACAAGTATGTGAAGAACGCGGAAATATGACCCTGATGAGGGCAAATCCCAGACCTATCCCAGACCTAACTTGCGCTGTCCTCTAAAAAATTGATGGAAACCAGGTTTAATTGACTGTTTCAGTGTGGTACCACATTACTACGTGATCCAATCCAGAAAAAGCCCTGGATCTAGCCATCAAGTATGAGTAACATGCGAAAGTATGAGCCTGATGAGGGCAAATCATAGACCTAACCCAGACCTAACATGCGTTATCCTCTAAAATATTTATCAAGACCAGGTTTAATTGAATATTTCAGTGTGGTACCACATTACTACGTGATCCAAACCTGAAAAAACCCAGGATCTGTTCAACAAGTATGTGGAGAATGCGAGAGTATGTGTCTGATGAGGGCAAATCCCAGGCCTAACCTAGACATAACATGCGTTATCCTCTAAAATATTGATCGAAACCAGGTTAAATGGACTGTCTCAGTGTGGTACCACATTACTACAGGATCCAAACTAGAAAAAGCCCAGAATCTGGCCATCAAGTATGAGAAATATGCGAAATTACGAGCCTCATGAGAGCAAATCCCAGACCTAACCATGACCTAACATGCGTTATTCTCTGAAATATTGATCGAAACCAGGTTTAATTGAATGTTTCAGTGTGCTACCACATTACTACGTGATCCAAAGCAGAAAAAACCAAGGATCCGTTCAACAAGTATGTGAAGAATGCGAAAGTATGTGTCTGATGAGGGAAAATCCCAGGCCTAACCTAGACATAACATGCGTTGTCCTCTAAAATATTGATCGAAACCAGGTTTAATGGACTGTTTCAGTGTGGTACCACAATACTACGGGATCCAAACCAGAGAAAGCCCAGAATCTGGTCCCAAGTATGAGAAATATGCTAAAGTACGAGACTGATCAGGGCAAATCCCAGACCTATCCCAGACCTAACTTGCGTTGTCCTCTAAAATATTGATCGAAACCAGGTTTAATCGACTGTTTCAGTGTGGTACCACATTACTATGTGATCCAAACCAGAAAAAAACCCAGGATCTGTGCAACAAGTATGTGAAGAATGCGGAAGTATGAGCCTGACGAGGGCAAATCCCGGACCTATCCCAGACATAACTTGCGTTATCCTCTAAAATATTGATCGAAACCAGGTTTAATCGAATATTTCAGTGTGGTACCACATTACTACGTGATCCAAACCAGAAAAATACCCAGGATCTGTTCAACAAGTATGTGAAGAACGCGAAAATATGACCCTGATGAGGGCAAATCCCAGACCTATACCAGACGTAACTTGCGTTGTCCTCTAAAATATTGATTGAAACAAGGTTTAATCGACTATTTCAGTGTGGTACCACATTACTACGTGACCCAAACCAGAAAAATACCCAGGATCTGTTCAACAAGTATGTGAAGAACGCGGAAATATGACCCCGATGAGGGCAAATCCCAGACCTATACCAGACCTAACAAGCGTTATCCCCAAAAATATTGATCGAAACCAGGTTTAATGGACTGTTTCAGTGTGGTACCACATTACTACGTGATCCAAAGTAGAAAAAACCCAGGATCTGTTCAAGAAGTATGTGAAAAACGCGAAAGTATGACCCTGATGAGGGCAAATCCCGGGCCTAACCTAGACCTAACATGCATTATCCTCTAAAATATTGATCGAAACCAGGTTTAATCGACTGTTTCAGTGTGGTACCACATTACTATGTGATCCAAACCAGAAAAAAACCCAGGATCTGTACAACAAGTATGTGAAGAACGCGGAAATATGACCCTGATGAGGGCAAATCCCGGGCCTAACCTAGACCTAACATGAGTTATCCTCAAAAATATTGACCGAAACCAGGTTTAATCGACTGTTTCAGAGTGGTACCACATTACTACCTGACCCAAACCAGAAAAATACCCAGGATCTGTTCAACAAGTATGTGAAGAACGCGAAAATATGACCCTGATGAGGGCAAATCCCAGACCTATACCAGACCTAACTTGCGTTGTCCTCTAAAATATTGATGAAAACCAGGTTTAATTGACTGGTTCAGTGTGGTACCACATTACTACGTGATCCAATCCAGAAAAAGCCCTGGATCTAGCCATCAAGTATGAGTAACATGCGAAAGTATGAGCCTGATGAGGGCAAATCATAGACCTAACCCAGACCTAACATGCGTTATCCTCTAAAATATTTATCAAGACCAGGTTTAATTGAATGTTTCAGTGTGGTACCACATTACTACGTGATCCAAACCTGAAAAAACCCAGGATCTGTTCAACAAGTATGTGGAGAATGCGAGAGTATGTGTCTGATGAGGGAAAATCCCAGGCCTAACCTAGACATAACATGCGTTATCCTCTAAAATATTGATCGAAACCAGGTTTAATGGACTGTCTCAGTGTGGTACCATATTACTACAGGATCCAAACTAGAAAAAGCCCAGAATCTGGCCATCAAGTATGAGAAATATGCGAAAGTACGTGCCTGATGAGAGCAAATCCCAGACCTAACCATGACCTAACATGCGTTATTCTCTAAAATATTGATCGAAACCAGGTTTAATGGACTGTTTCAGTGTGCTACCACATTTCTACGTGATCCAAAGCAGAAAAAACCAAGGATCCGTTCAACAAGTATGTGAAGAATGCGAAAGTATGTGTCTGATGAGGGAAAATCCCAGGCCTAACCTAGATCTAACATGCGTTATCCTCAAAATATTGATCGAAACCAGGTTTAATGGAATGTTTCAGTGTGGTACCATATTACTACAGGATCCAAACTAGAAAAAGCCAAGAATCTGGCCATCAAGTATGAGAAATATGTGAAAGTACGAGCCTGATGAGAGCAAATCCCAGACCTAACCATGACCTAACATGCGTTATTCTCTAAAATATTGATCGAAACCAGGTTTAATGGACTGTTTCAGTGTGCTACCACATTACTACGTGATCCAAAGCAGAAAAAACCAGGGATCCGTTCAACAAGTATGTGAAGAATGCGAAAGTATGTGTCTGATGAGGGAAAATACCAGGCCAAACCTAGATCTAACATGCGTTATCCTAAAAAATATTGATCGAAACCAGGTTTAATGGAATGATTCAGTGTGCTACCACATTACTACGTGATCCAAAGCAGAGAAAACCAAGAATCCGTTCAACAAGTATGTGGAGAATGCGCAAGTATGTGTATGATGAGGGCAAATCCCAGGCCTAACCTAGATCTAACATGCGTTATCCTCAAGAATATTGATCGAAACCAGGTTTAATGACTGTTTCAGTGTGCTACCACATTACTACGTGATCCAAAGCAGAAAAAACCAAGGATCCGTTCAACAAGTATGTGAAGAATGCGAAAGTATGTGTCTGATGAGGGAAAATCCCAGGCCTAACCTAGACCTAACATGCGTTATCCTCTAAAATATTGATCGAAACCAGGTTTAATGGACTGTTTCAGTGTGGTACCAGAACACTACGTGATCCAAACCTGAAAAAACCCAGGATCCGTTCAACAAGTATGTGAAGAATGCGGAAGTATGTGTCTGATGAGGGCAAATCCCAGGCCTAACCTAGACAGAACATGCGTTATCCTCTAAAATATTGATCGAAACCAGGTTGAATGGACTGTTTCAGTGTGCTACCACATTACTACGTGATCCAAACCAGAAAAAACCCAGGATCCGTTCTACAAGTATGTGAAGAATGCGAAAGTATGTGCCTGATGAGGGCAAATCCTAGACCTAACCCAGACCTAACATGCGTTATCCTCTAAAATATTTATCAAGACCAGGTTTAATTGAATGTTTCAGTGTGGTACCACATTACTACGTAATCCAAACCTGAAAAAACCCAGGATCCGTTCAACAAGTATGTGAAGAATGCGAAAGTATGAGCCTGACGAGGCTAAATCCCGGACCTATCCCAGGCATAACTTGCGTTATCCTCTAAAATATTGATCGAAACCAGGTTTAATCGAATATTTCAGTGTGGTACCACATTACTACGTGATCCAAACCAGAAAAATACCCAGGATCTGTTCAACAAGTATGTGAAGAACGCGAAAATATGACCCTGATGAGGGCAAATCCCAGACCTATACCAGACCTAACTTGCGTTGTCCTCTAAAATATTGATTGAAACAAGGTTTAATCGACTATTTCAGTGTGGTACCACATTACTACGTGACCCAAACCAGAAAAATACCCAGGATCTGTTCAACAAGTATGTGAAGAACGCGGAAATATGACCCTGATGAGGGCAAATCCCAGACCTATACCAGACCTAACAAGCGTTATCCCCAAAAATATTGATCGAAACCAGGTTTAATGGACTGTTTCAGTGTGGTACCACATTACTACGTGATCCAAACTAGAAAAAACCCAGGATCTGTTGAACAAGTATGCGAAAAACGCGAAAGTATGACCCTGATGAGGGCAAATCCCGGGCCTAACCTTTACCTAACGTGCATTATCCTCTAAAATATTGATCGAAACCAGGTTTAATCGACTGTTTCAGTGTGGTACCACATTACTATGTGATCCAAACCAGAAAAAAACCCAGGATCTGTACAACAAGTATGTGAAGAACGCGGAAATATGACCCTGATGAGGGCAAATCCCGGGCCTAACCTAGACCTAACATGAGTTATCCTCAAAAATATTGACCGAAACCAGGTTTAATCGACTGTTTCAGAGTGGTACCACATTACTACCTGACCCAAACAAGAAAAATACCCAGGATCTGTTCAACAAGTATGTGAAGAACGCGAAAATATGACCCTGATGAGGGCAAATCCCAGACCTATACCAGACCTAACTTGCGTTGTCCTCTAAAATATTGATGAAAACCAGGTTTAATTGACTGGTTCAGTGTGGTACCACATTACTACGTGATCCAATCCAGAAAAAGCCCTGGATCTAGCCATCAAGTATGAGTAACATGCGAAAGTATGAGCCTGATGAGGGCAAATCATAGACCTAACCCAGACCTAACATGTGTTATCCTCTAAAATATTTATCAAGACCAGGTTTAATTGAATGTTTCAGTGTGGTACCACATTACTACGTGATCCAAACCTGAAAAAACCCAGGATCTGTTCAACAAGTATGTGGAGAATGCGAGAGTATGTGTCTGATGAGGGCAAATCCCAGGCCTAACCTAGACATAACATGCGTTATCCTCTAAAATATTGATCGAAACCAGGTTTAATGGACTGTCTCAGTGTGGTACCATATTACTACAGGATCCAAACTAGAAAAAGCCCAGAATCTGGCCATCAAGTATGTGAAATATGCGAAAGTACGTGCCTGATGAGAGCAAATTCCAGACCTAACCATGACCTAACATGCGTTATTCTCTAAAATATTGATCGAAACCAGGTTTAATGGACTGTTTCAGTGTGCTACCACATTACTACGTGATCCAAAGCAGAAAAAACCAAGGATCCGTTCAACAAGTATGTGAAGAATGCGAAAGTATGTGTCTGATGAGGGAAAATCCCAGGCCTAGCCTAGACAGAACATGCGTTATCCTCTAAAATATTGATCGAAACCAGGTTTAATCGACTTTTTCAGTGTGGTACCACATTACTACCAGATCCAAACCAGAAAAATACCCAGGATCTGTTCAACAAGTATGTGAAGAACGCGAAAATATGACCCTGATGAGGGCAAATCCCAGACCTATACCAGACCTAACTTGCGTTGTCCTCTGAAATATTGATGGAAACCAGGTTTAATTGACTGTTTCAGTGTGGTACCACATTACTACGTGATCCAAACCTGAAAAAACCCAGGATCTGTTCAACAAGTATGTGGAGAATGCGAAAGTATGTGTCTGATGAGGGCAAATCCCAGGCCTAACCTCGATTTAACATGCGTTATCCTCAAAAATATTGACCGAAACCAGGTTTAATGGACTGTTTCAGAGTGGTACCACATCACTACGTGATCCAAACCAGAAAAAAACCCAGGATCTGTACAACAAGTATGTGAAGAATGCGAAAGTATGAGCCTGACGAGGGCAAATCCCAGACCTATCCCAGACCTAACTTGCGTTGTCCTCTAAAATATTGATGGAAACCAGGTTTAATTGACTGTTTCAGTGTGGTACCGCATTACTACGTGATCCAATCCAGAAAAAACCCAGGATCCGTTCAACAAGTATGTGAAGAATGCGGAAGTATGTGTCTGATGAAGGCAAATCCCAGGCCTAACCTAGACAGAACATGCGTTATCCTCTAAAATATTGATCGAAACCAGGTTTAATGGACTGTTTCAGTGTGCTACCACATTACTACGTGATCCAAAGCAGAAAAAACCAAGGATCCGTTCAACAAGAATGTGAAGAATGCAAAAGTATGTGTCTGATGAGGGAAAATACCAGGCCAAACCTAGATCTAACATGCGTTATCCTCAAAAATATTGATCGAAACCAGGTTTAATGGAATGATTCAGTGTGCTACCACATTACTACGTGATCCAAAGCAGAGAAAACCAAGGATCCGTTCAACAAGTATGTGAAGAATGCGAAAGTATGTGTCTGATGAGGGAAAATCCCAGGCCTAACCTACACCTAACATGCGTTACCCTCAAAAATATTTATCAAGACCAGGTTTAATTGAATGTTTCAGTGTGGTACCACATTACTACGTGATCCAAACCACAAAAAACCCAGGATCTGTTCAACATGTGTGTGGAAAATGCGAAAGGATGTGTCTGATGAGGGAAAATCCCAGGCCTAACCTAGACAGAACATGCGTTATCCTCTAAGATATTGATCGGAACCAGGTTTAATCGACTGTTTCAGTGTGGTACCATATTACTACAGGCTCCAAACTAGAAAAAGCCCAGAATCTGGCCATCAAGTATGAGAAATATGCGAAAGTACGAGCCTGATGAGTGCAAATCCCAGACCTAACCATGACCTAACATGCGTTATTCTCTAAAATATTTATCGAAACCAGGTTTAATGGACTGTTTCAGTATGCTACCACATTACTACGTGATCCAAAGCAGAAAAAACCAAGGATCCGTTCAACAAGTATGTGAAGAATGCGAAAGTATGTGTCTGATGAGGGAAAATCCCAGGCCTAGCCTAGACAGAACATGCGTTATCCTCTAAAATATTGATCGAAACCAGGTTTAATCGACTTTTCAGTGTGGTACCACATTACTACCTGATCCAAACCAGAAAAATACCCAGGATCTGTTCAACAAGTATGTGAAGAACGCGAAAATATGACCCTGATGAGGGCAAATCCCAGGCCTATCCCAGACCTAACTTGCGTTGTCCTCTGAAATATTGATGGAAACCAGGTTTAATTGACTGTTTCAGTGTGGTACCACATTACTACGTGATCCAAACCAGAAAAAAACCCAGGATCTGTACAACAAGTATGTGAAGAACGCGGAAATATGACCCTGATGAGGGCAAATCCCGGGCCTAACCTAGACCTAACATGCGTTATCCTCAAAAACATTGATCGAAACCAGGCTTAATCGACTGCTTCAGTGTGGTACCACATTACTACCTGATCCAAACCAGAAAAATACCCAGGATCTGTTCAACAAGTATGTGAAGAGCGCGGAAATATGACCCTGATGAGGGCAAATCCCAGACCTATCCCAGACCTAACTTGCGCTGTCCTCTAAAAAATTGATGGAAACCAGGTTTAATTGACTGTTTCAGTGTGGTACCACATTACTACGTGATCCAATCCAGAAAAAGCCCTGGATCTAGCCATCAAGTATGAGTAACATGCGAAAGTATGAGCCTGATGAGGGCAAATCATAGACCTAACCCAGACCTAACATGCGTTATCCTCTAAAATATTTATCAAGACCAGGTTTAATTGAATATTTCAGTGTGGTACCACATTACTACGTGATCCAAACCTGAAAAAACCCAGGATCTGTTCAACAAGTATGTGGAGAATGCGAGAGTATGTGTCTGATGAGGGCAAATCCCAGGCCTAACCTAGACATAACATGCGTTATCCTCTAAAATATTGATCGAAACCAGGTTAAATGGACTGTCTCAGTGTGGTACCACATTACTACAGGATCCAAACTAGAAAAAGCCCAGAATCTGGCCATCAAGTATGAGAAATATGCGAAATTACGAGCCTCATGAGAGCAAATCCCAGACCTAACCATGACCTAACATGCGTTATTCTCTGAAATATTGATCGAAACCAGGTTTAATTGAATGTTTCAGTGTGCTACCACATTACTACGTGATCCAAAGCAGAAAAAACCAAGGATCCGTTCAACAAGTATGTGAAGAATGCGAAAGTATGTGTCTGATGAGGGAAAATCCCAGGCCTAACCTAGACATAACATGCGTTGTCCTCTAAAATATTGATCGAAACCAGGTTTAATGGACTGTTTCAGTGTGGTACCACAATACTACGGGATCCAAACCAGAGAAAGCCCAGAATCTGGTCCCAAGTATGAGAAATATGCTAAAGTACGAGACTGATCAGGGCAAATCCCAGACCTATCCCAGACCTAACTTGCGTTGTCCTCTAAAATATTGATCGAAACCAGGTTTAATCGACTGTTTCAGTGTGGTACCACATTACTATGTGATCCAAACCAGAAAAAAACCCAGGATCTGTGCAACAAGTATGTGAAGAATGCGAAAGTATGAGCCTGACGAGGGCAAATCCCGGACCTATCCCAGACATAACTTGCGTTATCCTCTAAAATATTGATCGAAACCAGGTTTAATCGAATATTTCAGTGTGGTACCACATTACTACGTGATCCAAACCAGAAAAATACCCAGGATCTGTTCAACAAGTATGTGAAGAACGCGAAAATATGACCCTGATGAGGGCAAATCCCAGACCTATACCAGACGTAACTTGCGTTGTCCTCTAAAATATTAATTGAAACAAGGTTTAATCGACTATTTCAGTGTGGTACCACATTACTACGTGACCCAAACCAGAAAAATACCCAGGATCTGTACAACAAGTATGTGAAGAACGCGGAAATATGACCCTGATGAGGGCAAATCCCGGGCCTAACCTAGACCTAACATGAGTTATCCTCAAAAATATTGACCGAAACCAGGTTTAATCGACTGTTTCAGAGTGGTACCACATTACTACCTGACCCAAACCAGAAAAATACCCAGGATCTGTTCAACAAGTATGTGAAGAACGCGAAAATATGACCCTGATGAGGGCAAATCCCAGACCTATACCAGACCTAACTTGCGTTGTCCTCTAAAATATTGATGAAAACCAGGTTTAATTGACTGGTTCAGTGTGGTACCACATTACTACGTGATCCAATCCAGAAAAAGCCCTGGATCTAGCCATCAAGTATGAGTAACATGCGAAAGTATGAGCCTGATGAGGGCAAATCATAGACCTAACCCAGACCTAACATGCGTTATCCTCTAAAATATTTATCAAGACCAGGTTTAATTGAATGTTTCAGTGTGGTACCACATTACTACGTGATCCAAACCTGAAAAAACCCAGGATCTGTTCAACAAGTATGTGGAGAATGCGAGAGTATGTGTCTGATGAGGGAAAATCCCAGGCCTAACCTAGACATAACATGCGTTATCCTCTAAAATATTGATCGAAACCAGGTTTAATGGACTGTCTCAGTGTGGTACCATATTACTACAGGATCCAAACTAGAAAAAGCCCAGAATCTGGCCATCAAGTATGAGAAATATGCGAAAGTACGTGCCTGATGAGAGCAAATCCCAGACCTAACCATGACCTAACATGCGTTATTCTCTAAAATATTGATCGAAACCAGGTTTAATGGACTGTTTCAGTGTGCTACCACATTTCTACGTGATCCAAAGCAGAAAAAACCAAGGATCCGTTCAACAAGTATGTGAAGAATGCGAAAGTATGTGTCTGATGAGGGAAAATCCCAGGCCTAACCTAGATCTAACATGCGTTATCCTCAAAATATTGATCGAAACCAGGTTTAATGGAATGTTTCAGTGTGGTACCATATTACTACAGGATCCAAACTAGAAAAAGCCAAGAATCTGGCCATCAAGTATGAGAAATATGTGAAAGTACGAGCCTGATGAGAGCAAATCCCAGACCTAACCATGACCTAACATGCGTTATTCTCTAAAATATTGATCGAAACCAGGTTTAATGGACTGTTTCAGTGTGCTACCACATTACTACGTGATCCAAAGCAGAAAAAACCAGGGATCCGTTCAACAAGTATGTGAAGAATGCGAAAGTATGTGTCTGATGAGGGAAAATACCAGGCCAAACCTAGATCTAACATGCGTTATCCTAAAAAATATTGATCGAAACCAGGTTTAATGGAATGATTCAGTGTGCTACCACATTACTACGTGATCCAAAGCAGAGAAAACCAAGAATCCGTTCAACAATTATGTGGAGAATGCGCAAGTATGTGTATGATGAGGGCAAATCCCAGGCCTAACCTAGATCTAACATGCGTTATCCTCAAGAATATTGATCGAAACCAGGTTTAATGACTGTTTCAGTGTGCTACCACATTACTACGTGATCCAAAGCAGAAAAAACCAAGGATCCGTTCAACAAGTATGTGAAGAATGCGAAAGTATGTGTCTGATGAGGGAAAATCCCAGGCCTAACCTAGACCTAACATGCGTTATCCTCTAAAATATTGATCGAAACCAGGTTTAATGGACTGTTTCAGTGTGGTACCAGAACACTACGTGATCCAAACCTGAAAAAACCCAGGATCCGTTCAACAAGTATGTGAAGAATGCGGAAGTATGTGTCTGATGAGGGCAAATCCCAGGCCTAACCTAGACAGAACATGCGTTATCCTCTAAAATATTGATCGAAACCAGGTTGAATGGACTGTTTCAGTGTGCTACCACATTACTACGTGATCCAAACCAGAAAAAACCCAGGATCCGTTCTACAAGTATGTGAAGAATGCGAAAGTATGTGCCTGATGAGGGCAAATCCTAGACCTAACCCAGACCTAACATGCGTTATCCTCTAAAATATTTATCAAGACCAGGTTTAATTGAATGTTTCAGTGTGGTACCACATTACTACGTAATCCAAATCTGAAAAAACCCAGGATCCGTTCAACAAGTATGTGAAGAATGCGAAAGTATGAGCCTGACGAGGCTAAATCCCGGACCTATCCCAGGCATAACTTGCGTTATCCTCTAAAATATTGATCGAAACCAGGTTTAATCGAATATTTCAGTGTGGTACCACATTACTACGTGATCCAAACCAGAAAAATACCCAGGATCTGTTCAACAAGTATGTGAAGAACGCGAAAATATGACCCTGATGAGGGCAAATCCCAGACCTATACCAGACCTAACTTGCGTTGTCCTCTAAAATATTGATTGAAACAAGGTTTAATCGACTATTTCAGTGTGGTACCACATTACTACGTGACCCAAACCAGAAAAATACCCAGGATCTGTTCAACAAGTATGTGAAGAACGCGGAAATATGACCCTGATGAGGGCAAATCCCAGACCTATACCAGACCTAACAAGCGTTATCCCCAAAAATATTGATCGAAACCAGGTTTAATGGACTGTTTCAGTGTGGTACCACATTACTACGTGATCCAAACTAGAAAAAACCCAGGATCTGTTGAACAAGTATGCGAAAAACGCGAAAGTATGACCCTGATGAGGGCAAATCCCGGGCCTAACCTTTACCTAACGTGCATTATCCTCTAAAATATTGATCGAAACCAGGTTTAATCGACTGTTTCAGTGTGGTACCACATTACTATGTGATCCAAACCAGAAAAAAACCCAGGATCTGTACAACAAGTATGTGAAGAACGCGGAAATATGACCCTGATGAGGGCAAATCCCGGGCCTAACCTAGACCTAACATGAGTTATCCTCAAAAATATTGACCGAAACCAGGTTTAATCGACTGTTTCAGAGTGGTACCACATTACTACCTGACCCAAACAAGAAAAATACCCAGGATCTGTTCAACAAGTATGTGAAGAACGCGAAAATATGACCCTGATGAGGGCAAATCCCAGACCTATACCAGACCTAACTTGCGTTGTCCTCTAAAATATTGATGAAAACCAGGTTTAATTGACTGGTTCAGTGTGGTACCACATTACTACGTGATCCAATCCAGAAAAAGCCCTGGATCTAGCCATCAAGTATGAGTAACATGCGAAAGTATGAGCCTGATGAGGGCAAATCATAGACCTAACCCAGACCTAACATGTGTTATCCTCTAAAATATTTATCAAGACCAGGTTTAATTGAATGTTTCAGTGTGGTACCACATTACTACGTGATCCAAACCTGAAAAAACCCAGGATCTGTTCAACAAGTATGTGGAGAATGCGAGAGTATGTGTCTGATGAGGGCAAATCCCAGGCCTAACCTAGACATAACATGCGTTATCCTCTAAAATATTGATCGAAACCAGGTTTAATGGACTGTCTCAGTGTGGTACCATATTACTACAGGATCCAAACTAGAAAAAGCCCAGAATCTGGCCATCAAGTATGTGAAATATGCGAAAGTACGTGCCTGATGAGAGCAAATCCCAGACCTAACCATGACCTAACATGCGTTATTCTCTAAAATATTGATCGAAACCAGGTTTAATGGACTGTTTCAGTGTGCTACCACATTACTACGTGATCCAAAGCAGAAAAAACCAAGGATCCGTTCAACAAGTATGTGAAGAATGCGAAAGTATGTGTCTGATGAGGGAAAATCCCAGGCCTAGCCTAGACAGAACATGCGTTATCCTCTAAAATATTGATCGAAACCAGGTTTAATCGACTTTTTCAGTGTGGTACCACATTACTACCAGATCCAAACCAGAAAAATACCCAGGATCTGTTCAACAAGTATGTGAAGAACGCGAAAATATGACCCTGATGAGGGCAAATCCCAGACCTATACCAGACCTAACTTGCGTTGTCCTCTGAAATATTGATGGAAACCAGGTTTAATTGACTGTTTCAGTGTGGTACCACATTACTACGTGATCCAAACCTGAAAAAACCCAGGATCTGTTCAACAAGTATGTGGAGAATGCGAAAGTATGTGTCTGATGAGGGCAAATCCCAGGCCTAACCTCGATTTAACATGCGTTATCCTCAAAAATATTGACCGAAACCAGGTTTAATGGACTGTTTCAGAGTGGTACCACATCACTACGTGATCCAAACCAGAAAAAAACCCAGGATCTGTACAACAAGTATGTGAAGAATGCGAAAGTATGAGCCTGACGAGGGCAAATCCCAGACCTATCCCAGACCTAACTTGCGTTGTCCTCTAAAATATTGATGGAAACCAGGTTTAATTGACTGTTTCAGTGTGGTACCGCATTACTACGTGATCCAATCCAGAAAAAACCCAGGATCCGTTCAACAAGTATGTGAAGAATGCGGAAGTATGTGTCTGATGAAGGCAAATCCCAGGCCTAACCTAGACAGAACATGCGTTATCCTCTAAAATATTGATCGAAACCAGGTTTAATGGAATGATTCAGTGTGCTACCACATTACTACGTGATCCAAAGCAGAGAAAACCAAGGATCCGTTCAACAAGTATGTGAAGAATGCGAAAGTATGTGTCTGATGAGGGAAAATCCCAGGCCTAACCTACACCTAACATGCGTTACCCTCAAAAATATTTATCAAGACCAGGTTTAATTGAATGTTTCAGTGTGGTACCACATTACTACGTGATCCAAACCACAAAAAACCCAGGATCTGTTCAACATGTGTGTGGAAAATGCGAAAGGATGTGTCTGATGAGGGAAAATCCCAGGCCTAACCTAGACAGAACATGCGTTATCCTCTAAGATATTGATCGGAACCAGGTTTAATCGACTGTTTCAGTGTGGTACCATATTACTACAGGCTCCAAACTAGAAAAAGCCCAGAATCTGGCCATCAAGTATGAGAAATATGCGAAAGTACGAGCCTGATGAGTGCAAATCCCAGACCTAACCATGACCTAACATGCGTTATTCTCTAAAATATTTATCGAAACCAGGTTTAATGGACTGTTTCAGTATGCTACCACATTACTACGTGATCCAAAGCAGAAAAAACCAAGGATCCGTTCAACAAGTATGTGAAGAATGCGAAAGTATGTGTCTGATGAGGGAAAATCCCAGGCCTAGCCTAGACAGAACATGCGTTATCCTCTAAAATATTGATCGAAACCAGGTTTAATCGACTTTTCAGTGTGGTACCACATTACTACCTGATCCAAACCAGAAAAATACCCAGGATCTGTTCAACAAGTATGTGAAGAACGCGAAAATATGACCCTGATGAGGGCAAATCCCAGGCCTATCCCAGACCTAACTTGCGTTGTCCTCTGAAATATTGATGGAAACCAGGTTTAATTGACTGTTTCAGTGTGGTACCATATTACTACAGGATCCAAACTAGAAAAAGCCCTGGATCTAGCCATCAAGTATGAGCAACATGCGAAAGTATGAGCCTGATGAGGGCAAATCATAGACCTAACCCAGACCTAACATGCGTTATCCTCTAAAATATTGATCGAAACCAGGTTTAATGGACTGTTTCAGTGTGCTACCACATTACTACGTGATCCAAAGCAGAAAAAACCAGGGATCCGTTCAACAAGTATGTGAAGAATGCGAAAGTATGTGTCTGATGAGGGAAAATACCAGGCCAAACCTAGATCTAACATGCGTTATCCTAAAAAATATTGATCGAAACCAGGTTTAATGGAATGATTCAGTGTGCTACCACATTACTACGTGATCCAAAGCAGAGAAAACCAAGAATCCGTTCAACAAGTATGTGGAGAATGCGCAAGTATGTGTATGATGAGGGCAAATCCCAGGCCTAACCTAGATCTAACATGCGTTATCCTCAAGAATATTGATCGAAACCAGGTTTAATGACTGTTTCAGTGTGCTACCACATTACTACGTGATCCAAAGCAGAAAAAACCAAGGATCCGTTCAACAAGTATGTGAAGAATGCGAAAGTATGTGTCTGATGAGGGAAAATCCCAGGCCTAACCTAGACCTAACATGCGTTATCCTCTAAAATATTGATCGAAACCAGGTTTAATGGACTGTTTCAGTGTGGTACCAGAACACTACGTGATCCAAACCTGAAAAAACCCAGGATCCGTTCAACAAGTATGTGAAGAATGCGGAAGTATGTGTCTGATGAGGGCAAATCCCAGGCCTAACCTAGACAGAACATGCGTTATCCTCTAAAATATTGATCGAAACCAGGTTGAATGGACTGTTTCAGTGTGCTACCACATTACTACGTGATCCAAACCAGAAAAAACCCAGGATCCGTTCTACAAGTATGTGAAGAATGCGAAAGTATGTGCCTGATGAGGGCAAATCCTAGACCTAACCCAGACCTAACATGCGTTATCCTCTAAAATATTTATCAAGACCAGGTTTAATTGAATGTTTCAGTGTGGTACCACATTACTACGTAATCCAAATCTGAAAAAACCCAGGATCCGTTCAACAAGTATGTGAAGAATGCGAAAGTATGAGCCTGACGAGGCTAAATCCCGGACCTATCCCAGGCATAACTTGCGTTATCCTCTAAAATATTGATCGAAACCAGGTTTAATCGAATATTTCAGTGTGGTACCACATTACTACGTGATCCAAACCAGAAAAATACCCAGGATCTGTTCAACAAGTATGTGAAGAACGCGAAAATATGACCCTGATGAGGGCAAATCCCAGACCTATACCAGACCTAACTTGCGTTGTCCTCTAAAATATTGATTGAAACAAGGTTTAATCGACTATTTCAGTGTGGTACCACATTACTACGTGACCCAAACCAGAAAAATACCCAGGATCTGTTCAACAAGTATGTGAAGAACGCGGAAATATGACCCTGATGAGGGCAAATCCCAGACCTATACCAGACCTAACAAGCGTTATCCCCAAAAATATTGATCGAAACCAGGTTTAATGGACTGTTTCAGTGTGGTACCACATTACTACGTGATCCAAACTAGAAAAAACCCAGGATCTGTTGAACAAGTATGCGAAAAACGCGAAAGTATGACCCTGATGAGGGCAAATCCCGGGCCTAACCTTTACCTAACGTGCATTATCCTCTAAAATATTGATCGAAACCAGGTTTAATCGACTGTTTCAGTGTGGTACCACATTACTATGTGATCCAAACCAGAAAAAAACCCAGGATCTGTACAACAAGTATGTGAAGAACGCGGAAATATGACCCTGATGAGGGCAAATCCCGGGCCTAACCTAGACCTAACATGAGTTATCCTCAAAAATATTGACCGAAACCAGGTTTAATCGACTGTTTCAGAGTGGTACCACATTACTACCTGACCCAAACAAGAAAAATACCCAGGATCTGTTCAACAAGTATGTGAAGAACGCGAAAATATGACCCTGATGAGGGCAAATCCCAGACCTATACCAGACCTAACTTGCGTTGTCCTCTAAAATATTGATGAAAACCAGGTTTAATTGACTGGTTCAGTGTGGTACCACATTACTACGTGATCCAATCCAGAAAAAGCCCTGGATCTAGCCATCAAGTATGAGTAACATGCGAAAGTATGAGCCTGATGAGGGCAAATCATAGACCTAACCCAGACCTAACATGTGTTATCCTCTAAAATATTTATCAAGACCAGGTTTAATTGAATGTTTCAGTGTGGTACCACATTACTACGTGATCCAAACCTGAAAAAACCCAGGATCTGTTCAACAAGTATGTGGAGAATGCGAGAGTATGTGTCTGATGAGGGCAAATCCCAGGCCTAACCTAGACATAACATGCGTTATCCTCTAAAATATTGATCGAAACCAGGTTTAATGGACTGTCTCAGTGTGGTACCATATTACTACAGGATCCAAACTAGAAAAAGCCCAGAATCTGGCCATCAAGTATGTGAAATATGCGAAAGTACGTGCCTGATGAGAGCAAATCCCAGACCTAACCATGACCTAACATGCGTTATTCTCTAAAATATTGATCGAAACCAGGTTTAATGGACTGTTTCAGTGTGCTACCACATTACTACGTGATCCAAAGCAGAAAAAACCAAGGATCCGTTCAACAAGTATGTGAAGAATGCGAAAGTATGTGTCTGATGAGGGAAAATCCCAGGCCTAGCCTAGACAGAACATGCGTTATCCTCTAAAATATTGATCGAAACCAGGTTTAATCGACTTTTTCAGTGTGGTACCACATTACTACCAGATCCAAACCAGAAAAATACCCAGGATCTGTTCAACAAGTATGTGAAGAACGCGAAAATATGACCCTGATGAGGGCAAATCCCAGACCTATACCAGACCTAACTTGCGTTGTCCTCTGAAATATTGATGGAAACCAGGTTTAATTGACTGTTTCAGTGTGGTACCACATTACTACGTGATCCAAACCTGAAAAAACCCAGGATCTGTTCAACAAGTATGTGGAGAATGCGAAAGTATGTGTCTGATGAGGGCAAATCCCAGGCCTAACCTCGATTTAACATGCGTTATCCTCAAAAATATTGACCGAAACCAGGTTTAATGGACTGTTTCAGAGTGGTACCACATCACTACGTGATCCAAACCAGAAAAAAACCCAGGATCTGTACAACAAGTATGTGAAGAATGCGAAAGTATGAGCCTGACGAGGGCAAATCCCAGACCTATCCCAGACCTAACTTGCGTTGTCCTCTAAAATATTGATGGAAACCAGGTTTAATTGACTGTTTCAGTGTGGTACCGCATTACTACGTGATCCAATCCAGAAAAAACCCAGGATCCGTTCAACAAGTATGTGAAGAATGCGGAAGTATGTGTCTGATGAAGGCAAATCCCAGGCCTAACCTAGACAGAACATGCGTTATCCTCTAAAATATTGATCGAAACCAGGTTTAATGGACTGTTTCAGTGTGCTACCACATTACTACGTGATCCAAAGCAGAAAAAACCAAGGATCCGTTCAACAAGAATGTGAAGAATGCAAAAGTATGTGTCTGATGAGGGAAAATACCAGGCCAAACCTAGATCTAACATGCGTTATCCTCAAAAATATTGATCGAAACCAGGTTTAATGGAATGATTCAGTGTGCTACCACATTACTACGTGATCCAAAGCAGAGAAAACCAAGGATCCGTTCAACAAGTATGTGAAGAATGCGAAAGTATGTGTCTGATGAGGGAAAATCCCAGGCCTAACCTACACCTAACATGCGTTACCCTCAAAAATATTTATCAAGACCAGGTTTAATTGAATGTTTCAGTGTGGTACCACATTACTACGTGATCCAAACCACAAAAAACCCAGGATCTGTTCAACATGTGTGTGGAAAATGCGAAAGGATGTGTCTGATGAGGGAAAATCCCAGGCCTAACCTAGACAGAACATGCGTTATCCTCTAAGATATTGATCGGAACCAGGTTTAATCGACTGTTTCAGTGTGGTACCATATTACTACAGGCTCCAAACTAGAAAAAGCCCAGAATCTGGCCATCAAGTATGAGAAATATGCGAAAGTACGAGCCTGATGAGTGCAAATCCCAGACCTAACCATGACCTAACATGCGTTATTCTCTAAAATATTTATCGAAACCAGGTTTAATGGACTGTTTCAGTATGCTACCACATTACTACGTGATCCAAAGCAGAAAAAACCAAGGATCCGTTCAACAAGTATGTGAAGAATGCGAAAGTATGTGTCTGATGAGGGAAAATCCCAGGCCTAGCCTAGACAGAACATGCGTTATCCTCTAAAATATTGATCGAAACCAGGTTTAATCGACTTTTCAGTGTGGTACCACATTACTACCTGATCCAAACCAGAAAAATACCCAGGATCTGTTCAACAAGTATGTGAAGAACGCGAAAATATGACCCTGATGAGGGCAAATCCCAGGCCTATCCCAGACCTAACTTGCGTTGTCCTCTGAAATATTGATGGAAACCAGGTTTAATTGACTGTTTCAGTGTGGTACCACATTACTACGTGATCCAAACCAGAAAAAAACCCAGGATCTGTACAACAAGTATGTGAAGAACGCGGAAATATGACCCTGATGAGGGCAAATCCCGGGCCTAACCTAGACCTAACATGCGTTATCCTCAAAAACATTGATCGAAACCAGGCTTAATCGACTGCTTCAGTGTGGTACCACATTACTACCTGATCCAAACCAGAAAAATACCCAGGATCTGTTCAAGAGGTATGTGAAGACCGCGAAAATATGAACCTGATGAAGGCAAATCCTAGACCTATACCAGACCTAACTTGCGTTGTCCTCTAAAATATTGATGAAAACCAGGTTTAATTGACTGGTTCAGTGTGGTACCACATTACTACGTGATCTAATCCAGAAAAAGCCCTGGATCTAGCCATCAAGTATGAGTAACATGCGAAAGTATGAGCCTGATGAGGGCAAATCATAGACCTAACCCAGACCTAACATGCGTTATCCTCTAAAATATTTATCAAGACCAGGTTTAATTGAATGTTTCAGTGTGGTACCACATTACTACGTGATCCAAACCTGAAAAAACCCAGGATCTGTTCAACAAGTATGTGGAGAATGCGAGAGTATGTGTCTGATGAGGGAAAATCCCAGGCCTAACCTAGACATAACATGCGTTATCCTCTAAAATATTGATCGAAACCAGGTTTAATGGACTGTCTCAGTGTGGTACCATATTACTACAGGATCCAAACTAGAAAAAGCCCAGAATCTGGCCATCAAGTATGAGAAATATGCGAAAGTACGTGCCTGATGAGAGCAAATCCCAGACCTAACCATGACCTAACATGCGTTATTCTCTAAAATATTGATCGAAACCAGGTTTAATGGACTGTTTCAGTGTGCTACCACATTTCTACGTGATCCAAAGCAGAAAAAACCAAGGATCCGTTCAACAAGTATGTGAAGAATGCGAAAGTATGTGTCTGATGAGGGAAAATCCCAGGCCTAACCTAGATCTAACATGCGTTATCCTCAAAATATTGATCGAAACCAGGTTTAATGGAATGTTTCAGTGTGGTACCATATTACTACAGGATCCAAACTAGAAAAAGCCAAGAATCTGGCCATCAAGTATGAGAAATATGTGAAAGTACGAGCCTGATGAGAGCAAATCCCAGACCTAACCATGACCTAACATGCGTTATCCTAAAAAATATTGATCGAAACCAGGTTTAATGGAATGATTCAGTGTGCTACCACATTACTACGTGATCCAAAGCAGAGAAAACCAAGGATCCGTTCAACAAGTATGTGGAGAATGCGCAAGTATGTGTATGATGAGGGCAAATCCCAGGCCTAACCTAGATCTAACATGCGTTATCCTCAAGAATATTGATCGAAACCAGGTTTAATGACTGTTTCAGTGTGCTACCACATTACTACGTGATCCAAAGCAGAAAAAACCAAGGATCCGTTCAACAAGTATGTGAAGAATGCGAAAGTATGTGTCTGATGAGGGAAAATCCCAGGCCTAACCTAGACCTAACATGCGTTATCCTCTAAAATATTGATCGAAACCAGGTTTAATGGACTGTTTCAGTGTGGTACCAGAACACTACGTGATCCAAACCTGAAAAAACCCAGGATCCGTTCAACAAGTATGTGAAGAATGCGGAAGTATGTGTCTGATGAGGGCAAATCCCAGGCCTAACCTAGACAGAACATGCGTTATCCTCTAAAATATTGATCGAAACCAGGTTGAATGGACTGTTTCAGTGTGCTACCACATTACTACGTGATCCAAACCAGAAAAAACCCAGGATCCGTTCTACAAGTATGTGAAGAATGCGAAAGTATGTGCCTGATGAGGGCAAATCCTAGACCTAACCCAGACCTAACATGCGTTATCCTCTAAAATATTTATCAAGACCAGGTTTAATTGAATGTTTCAGTGTGGTACCACATTACTACGTAATCCAAACCTGAAAAAACCCAGGATCCGTTCAACAAGTATGTGAAGAATGCGAAAGTATGAGCCTGACGAGGCTAAATCCCGGACCTATCCCAGGCATAACTTGCGTTATCCTCTAAAATATTGATCGAAACCAGGTTTAATCGAATATTTCAGTGTGGTACCACATTACTACGTGATCCAAACCAGAAAAATACCCAGGATCTGTTCAACAAGTATGTGAAGAACGCGAAAATATGACCCTGATGAGGGCAAATCCCAGACCTATACCAGACCTAACTTGCGTTGTCCTCTAAAATATTGATTGAAACAAGGTTTAATCGACTATTTCAGTGTGGTACCACATTACTACGTGACCCAAACCAGAAAAATACCCAGGATCTGTTCAACAAGTATGTGAAGAACGCGGAAATATGACCCTGATGAGGGCAAATCCCAGACCTATACCAGACCTAACAAGCGTTATCCCCAAAAATATTGATCGAAACCAGGTTTAATGGACTGTTTCAGTGTGGTACCACATTACTACGTGATCCAAACTAGAAAAAACCCAGGATCTGTTGAACAAGTATGCGAAAAACGCGAAAGTATGACCCTGATGAGGGCAAATCCCGGGCCTAACCTTTACCTAACGTGCATTATCCTCTAAAATATTGATCGAAACCAGGTTTAATCGACTGTTTCAGTGTGGTACCACATTACTATGTGATCCAAACCAGAAAAAAACCCAGGATCTGTACAACAAGTATGTGAAGAACGCGGAAATATGACCCTGATGAGGGCAAATCCCGGGCCTAACCTAGACCTAACATGAGTTATCCTCAAAAATATTGACCGAAACCAGGTTTAATCGACTGTTTCAGAGTGGTACCACATTACTACCTGACCCAAACAAGAAAAATACCCAGGATCTGTTCAACAAGTATGTGAAGAACGCGAAAATATGACCCTGATGAGGGCAAATCCCAGACCTATACCAGACCTAACTTGCGTTGTCCTCTAAAATATTGATGAAAACCAGGTTTAATTGACTGGTTCAGTGTGGTACCACATTACTACGTGATCCAATCCAGAAAAAGCCCTGGATCTAGCCATCAAGTATGAGTAACATGCGAAAGTATGAGCCTGATGAGGGCAAATCATAGACCTAACCCAGACCTAACATGTGTTATCCTCTAAAATATTTATCAAGACCAGGTTTAATTGAATGTTTCAGTGTGGTACCACATTACTACGTGATCCAAACCTGAAAAAACCCAGGATCTGTTCAACAAGTATGTGGAGAATGCGAGAGTATGTGTCTGATGAGGGCAAATACCAGGCCTAACCTAGACATAACATGCGTTATCCTCTAAAATATTGATCGAAACCAGGTTTAATGGACTGTCTCAGTGTGGTACCATATTACTACAGGATCCAAACTAGAAAAAGCCCAGAATCTGGCCATCAAGTATGTGAAATATGCGAAAGTACGTGCCTGATGAGAGCAAATCCCAGACCTAACCATGACCTAACATGCGTTATTCTCTAAAATATTGATCGAAACCAGGTTTAATGGACTGTTTCAGTGTGCTACCACATTACTACGTGATCCAAAGCAGAAAAAACCAAGGATCCGTTCAACAAGTATGTGAAGAATGCGAAAGTATGTGTCTGATGAGGGAAAATCCCAGGCCTAGCCTAGACAGAACATGCGTTATCCTCTAAAATATTGATCGAAACCAGGTTTAATCGACTTTTTCAGTGTGGTACCACATTACTACCAGATCCAAACCAGAAAAATACCCAGGATCTGTTCAACAAGTATGTGAAGAACGCGAAAATATGACCCTGATGAGGGCAAATCCCAGACCTATACCAGACCTAACTTGCGTTGTCCTCTGAAATATTGATGGAAACCAGGTTTAATTGACTGTTTCAGTGTGGTACCACATTACTACGTGATCCAAACCTGAAAAAACCCAGGATCTGTTCAACAAGTATGTGGAGAATGCGAAAGTATGTGTCTGATGAGGGCAAATCCCAGGCCTAACCTCGATTTAACATGCGTTATCCTCAAAAATATTGACCGAAACCAGGTTTAATGGACTGTTTCAGAGTGGTACCACATCACTACGTGATCCAAACCAGAAAAAAACCCAGGATCTGTACAACAAGTATGTGAAGAATGCGAAAGTATGAGCCTGACGAGGGCAAATCCCAGACCTATCCCAGACCTAACTTGCGTTGTCCTCTAAAATATTGATGGAAACCAGGTTTAATTGACTGTTTCAGTGTGGTACCGCATTACTACGTGATCCAATCCAGAAAAAACCCAGGATCCGTTCAACAAGTATGTGAAGAATGCGGAAGTATGTGTCTGATGAAGGCAAATCCCAGGCCTAACCTAGACAGAACATGCGTTATCCTCTAAAATATTGATCGAAACCAGGTTTAATGGACTGTTTCAGTGTGCTACCACATTACTACGTGATCCAAAGCAGAAAAAACCAAGGATCCGTTCAACAAGTATGTGAAGAATGCGAAAGTATGTGTCTGATGGGGGAAAATCCCAGGCCTAACCTAGATCTAACATGCGTTATCCTCAAAATATTGATCGAAACCAGGTTTAATGGAATGTTTCAGTGTGGTACCATATTACTACAGGATCCAAACTAGAAAAAGCCAAGGATCTGGCCATCAAGTATGAGAAACATGTGAAAGTACGAGCCTGATGAGAGCAAATCCCAGACCTAACCATGACCTAACATGCGTTATTCTCTAAAATATTGATCGAAACCAGGTTTAATGGACTGTTTCAGTGTGCTACCACATTACTACGTGATCCAAAGCAGAAAAAACCAAGGATCCGTTCAACAAGAATGTGAAGAATGCAAAAGTATGTGTCTGATGAGGGAAAATACCAGGCCAAACCTAGATCTAACATGCGTTATCCTCAAAAATATTGATCGAAACCAGGTTTAATGGAATGATTCAGTGTGCTACCACATTACTACGTGATCCAAAGCAGAGAAAACCAAGGATCCGTTCAACAAGTATGTGAAGAATGCGAAAGTATGTGTCTGATGAGGGAAAATCCCAGGCCTAACCTACACCTAACATGCGTTACCCTCAAAAATATTTATCAAGACCAGGTTTAATTGAATGTTTCAGTGTGGTACCACATTACTACGTGATCCAAACCACAAAAAACCCAGGATCTGTTCAACATGTGTGTGGAAAATGCGAAAGGATGTGTCTGATGAGGGAAAATCCCAGGCCTAACCTAGACAGAACATGCGTTATCCTCTAAGATATTGATCGGAACCAGGTTTAATCGACTGTTTCAGTGTGGTACCATATTACTACAGGCTCCAAACTAGAAAAAGCCCAGAATCTGGCCATCAAGTATGAGAAATATGCGAAAGTACGAGCCTGATGAGTGCAAATCCCAGACCTAACCATGACCTAACATGCGTTATTCTCTAAAATATTTATCGAAACCAGGTTTAATGGACTGTTTCAGTATGCTACCACATTACTACGTGATCCAAAGCAGAAAAAACCAAGGATCCGTTCAACAAGTATGTGAAGAATGCGAAAGTATGTGTCTGATGAGGGAAAATCCCAGGCCTAGCCTAGACAGAACATGCGTTATCCTCTAAAATATTGATCGAAACCAGGTTTAATCGACTTTTCAGTGTGGTACCACATTACTACCTGATCCAAACCAGAAAAATACCCAGGATCTGTTCAACAAGTATGTGAAGAACGCGAAAATATGACCCTGATGAGGGCAAATCCCAGGCCTATCCCAGACCTAACTTGCGTTGTCCTCTGAAATATTGATGGAAACCAGGTTTAATTGACTGTTTCAGTGTGGTACCACATTACTACGTGATCCAAACCAGAAAAAAACCCAGGATCTGTACAACAAGTATGTGAAGAACGCGGAAATATGACCCTGATGAGGGCAAATCCCGGGCCTAACCTAGACCTAACATGCGTTATCCTCAAAAACATTGATCGAAACCAGGCTTAATCGACTGCTTCAGTGTGGTACCACATTACTACCTGATCCAAACCAGAAAAATACCCAGGATCTGTTCAAGAGGTATGTGAAGACCGCGAAAATATGAACCTGATGAAGGCAAATCCTAGACCTATACCAGACCTAACTTGCGTTGTCCTCTAAAATATTGATGGAAACCAGGTTTAATTGACTGTTTCAGTGTGGTACCACTTTACTACGTGATCCAATCTAGAAAAAGCCCTGGATCTAGCCATCAAGTATGAGAAATATGCGAAAGTATGAGCCTGATGAGGGCAAATCCTAGACCTAACCCAGACCTAACATGCGTTATCCTCTAAAATATTTATCAAGACCAGGTTTAATTGAATGTTTCAGTGTGGTACCACATTACTACGTGATCCAAACCTGAAAAAACCCACGATCTGTTCAACAAGTATGTGGAGAATGCGAAAGTATGTGTCTGATGAGGGCAAATACCAGGCCTAACCTCGTTCTAACATGCGTTATCCTCAAAAATATTGACCGAAACCAGGTTTAATGGACTGTTTCAGTGTGCTACCACATTACTACGTGATCCAAACCAGAAAAAACCCAGGATCCGTTCTACAAGTATGTGAAGAATGCGAAAGTATGTGCCTGATGAGGGCAAATCCTAGACCTAACCCAGACCTAACATGCGTTATCCTCTAAAATATTTATCAAGACCAGGTTTAATTGAATGTTTCAGTGTGGTACCACATTACTACGTAATCCAAACCTGAAAAAACCCAGGATCCGTTCAACAAGTATGTGAAGAATGCGAAAGTATGAGCCTGACGAGGGTAAATCCCGGACCTATCCCAGGCATAACTTGCGTTATCCTCTAAAATATTGATCGAAACCAGGTTTAATCGAATATTTCAGTGTGGTACCACATTACTACGTGATCCAAACTAGAAAAATACCCAGGATCTGTTCAACAAGTATGTGAAGAACGCGAAAATATGACCCTGATGAGGGCAAATCCCGGGCCTAACCTTTACCTAACGTGCATTATCCTCTAAAATATTGATCGAAACCAGGTTTAATCGACTGTTTCAGTGTGGTACCACATTACTATGTGATCCAAACCAGAAAAAAACCCAGGATCTGTACAACAAGTATGTGAAGAACGCGGAAATATGACCCTGATGAGGGCAAATCCCGGTTCTAACCTAGACCTAATATGAGTTATCCTCAAAAATATTGACCGAAACCAGGTTTAATCGACTGTTTCAGAGTGGTACCACATTACTACCTGACCCAAACCAGAACAATACCCAGGATCTGTTCAACAAGTATGTGAAGAACGCGAAAATATGACCCTGATGAGGGCAAATCCCAGACCTATACCAGACCTAACTTGCGTTGTCCTCTAAAATATTGATGAAAACCAGGTTTAATTGACTGGTTCAGTGTGGTACCACATTACTACGTGATCCAATCCAGAAAAAGCCCTGGATCTAGCCATCAAGTATGAGTAACATGCGAAAGTATGAGCCTGATGAGGGCAAATCATAGACCTAACCCAGACATAACATGTGTTATCCTCTAAAGTATTTATCAAGACCAGGTTTTATTGAATGTTTCAGTGTGGTACCACATAACTACGTGATCCAAACCTGAAAAAACCCAGGATCTGTTCAACAAGTATGTGAAGAACGCGAAAATATGACCCTGATGAGGGCAAATCCCAGACCTATACCAGACCTAACTTGCGTTGTCCTCTAAAATATTGATTGAAACAAGGTTTAATCGACTATTTCAGTGTGGTACCACATTACTACGTGACCCAAACCAGAAAAATACCCAGGATCTGTTCAACAAGTATGTGAAGAACGCGAAAATATGACCCTGATGAGGGCAAATCCCAGACCTATACCAGACCTAACTTGCGTTGTCCTCTAAAATATTGATGAAAACCAGGTTTAATTGACTGGTTCAGTGTGGTACCACATTACTACGTGATCCAATCCAGAAAAAGCCCAGGATCTGTTCAACAAGTATGTGAAGAACGCGGAAATATGACCCTGATGAGGGCAAATCCCAGACCTATCCCAGACCTAACTTGCGCTGTCCTCTAAAAAATTGATGGAAACCAGGTTTAATCGACTATTTCAGTGTGGTACCACATTACTACGTGACCCAAACCAGAAAAATACCCAGGATCTGTTCAACAAGTATGTGAAGAACGCGAAAATATGACCCTGATGAGAGCAAATCCCAGACCTAACCATGACCTAACATGCGTTATTCTCTGAAATATTGATCGAAACCAGGTTTAATGGACTGTTTCAGTGTGGTACCACATTACTACGTGATCCAAACCAGAAAAAACCCAGGATCTGTTCAACAAGTATGTGAAAAACGCGAAACTATGAGCCTGATGAGGGCAAATCCCAGACCTATCCCAGACCTAACATGCGTTATCCTCTAAAATATTTATCAAGACCAGGTTTAATTGAATGTTTCAGTGTGGTACCACATTACTACGTGATCCAAACCACAAAAAACCCAGGATCCGTTCAACAAGTATGTGACGAATGCGAAAGTATGTGTATGATGAGGGCAAATCCCAGGCCTAAACTAGATCTAACATGCGTTATCCTCAAGAATATTGATCGAAACCAGGTTTAATGACTGTTTCAGTGTGCTACCACATTACTACGTGATCCAAAGCAGAAAAAACCAAGGATCCGTTCAACAAGTATGTGAAGAATGCGAAAGTATGTGTCTGATGAGGGAAAATCCCAGGCCTAACCTAGACCTAACATGCGTTATCCTCTAAAATATTGATCGAAACCAGGTTTAATGGACTGTTTCAGTGTGGAACCACAACACTACGTGATCCAAACCTGAAAAAACCCAGGATCTGTTCAACAAGTATGTGGAGAATGCGAAAGTATGTGTCTGATGAGGGCAAATCCCAGGCCTAACCTAGACATAACATGCGTTGTCCTCTAAAATATTGATCGAAACCAGGTTTAATGGACTGTTTCAGTGTGGTACCACAATACTACGCGATCCAAACCAGAGAAAGCCCAGAATCTGGTCCCAAGTATGAGAAATATGCTAAAGCACGAGACTGATCAGGGCAAATCCCAGACCTATCCCAGACCTAACTTGCGTTGTCCTCTAAAATATTGATCGAAACCAGGTTTAATCGACTGTTTCAGTGTGGTACCACATTACTATGTGATCCAAACCAGAAAAAAACCCAGGATCTGTGCAACAAGTATGTGAAGAATGTGAAAGTATGAGCCTGACGAGGGCAAATCCCGGACCTATCCCAGACATAACTTGCGTTATCCTCTAAAATATTGATCGAAACCAGGTTTAATCGAATATTTCAGTGTGGTACCACATTACTACGTGATCCAAACTAGAAAAAACCCAGGATCTGTTCAAGAAGTATGTGAAAAACGCGAAAGTATGACCCTGATGAGGGCAAATCCCGGGCCTAACCTAGACCTAACATGCATTATCCTCTAAAATATTGATCGAAACCGGGTTTAATCGACTGTTTCAGTGTGGTACCACATTACTATGTGATCCAAACCAGAAAAAAACCCAGGATCTGTACAACAAGTATGTGAAGAACGCGGAAATATGACCCTGATGAGGGCAAATCCTGGGCCTAACCTAGACCTAACATGAGTTATCCTCAAAAATATTGACCGAAACCAGGTTTAATCGACTGTTTCAGAGTGGTACCACATTACTACCTGACCCAAACCAGAACAATACCCAGGATCTGTTCAACAAGTATGTGAAGAACGCGAAAATATGACCCTGATGAGGGCAAATCCCAGACCTATACCAGACCTAACTTGCGTTGTCCTCTAAAATATTGATGAAAACCAGGTTTAATTGACTGGTTCAGTGTGGTACCACATTACTACGTGATCCAATCCAGAAAAAGCCCTGGATCTAGCCATCAAGTATGAGCAACATGCGAAAGTATGAGCCTGATGAGGGCAAATCATAGACCTAACCCAGACCTAACATGCGTTATCCTCTAAAATATTTATCAAGACCAGGTTTAATTGAATGTTTCAGTGTGGTACCACATTACTACGTGATCCAAACCTGAAAAAACCCAGGATCTGTTCAACAAGTATGTGGAGAATGCGAGAGTATGTGTCTGATGAGGGAAAATCCCAGGCCTAACCTAGACATAACATGCGTTACCCTCTAAAATATTGATCGAAACCAGGTTTAATGGACTGTCTCAGTGTGGTACCATATTACTACAGGATCCAAACTAGAAAAAGCCCAGAATCTGGCCATCAAGTATGAGAAATATGCGAAAGTACGTGCCTGATGAGAGCAAATCCCAGACCTAACCATGACCTAACATGCGTTATTCTCTAAAATATTGATCGAAACCAGGTTTAATGGACTGTTTCAGTGTGCTACCACATTTCTACGTGATCCAAAGCAGAAAAAACCAAGGATCCGTTCAACAAGTATGTGAAGAATGCGAAAGTATGTGTCTGATGAGGGAAAATCCCAGGCCTAACCTAGATCTAACATGCGTTATCCTCAAAATATTGATCGAAACCAGGTTTAATGGAATGTTTCAGTGTGGTACCATATTACTACAGGATCCAAACTAGAAAAAGCCGAGAATCTGGCCATCAAGTATGAGAAATATGTGAAAGTACGAGCCTGATGAGAGCAAATCCCAGACCTAACCATGACCTAACATGCGTTATTCTCTAAAATATTGATCGAAACCAGGTTTAATGGACTGTTTCAGTGTGCTACCACATTTCTACGTGATCCAAAGCAGAAAAAACCAAGGATCCGTTCAACAAGTATGTGAAGAATGCGAAAGTATGTGTCTGATGAGGGAAAATACCAGGCCAAACCTAGATCTAACATGCGTTATCCTCAAAAATATTGACCGAAACCAGGTTTAATCGACTGTTTCAGAGTGGTACCACATTACTACCTGACCCAAACCAGAACAATACCCAGGATCTGTTCAACAAGTATGTGAAGAACGCGAAAATATGACCCTGATGAGGGCAAATCCCAGACCTATACCAGACCTAACTTGCGTTGTCCTCTAAAATATTGATGAAAACCAGGTTTAATTGACTGGTTCAGTGTGGTACCACATTACTACGTGATCCAATCCAGAAAAAGCCCTGGATCTAGCCATCAAGTATGAGCAACATGCGAAAGTATGAGCCTGATGAGGGCAAATCATAGACCTAACCCAGACCTAACATGCGTTATCCTCTAAAATATTTATCAAGACCAGGTTTAATTGAATGTTTCAGTGTGGTACCACATTACTACGTGATCCAAACCTGAAAAAACCCAGGATCTGTTCAACAAGTATGTGGAGAATGCGAGAGTATGTGTCTGATGAGGGAAAATCCCAGGCCTAACCTAGACATAACATGCGTTACCCTCTAAAATATTGATCGAAACCAGGTTTAATGGACTGTCTCAGTGTGGTACCATATTACTACAGGATCCAAACTAGAAAAAGCCCAGAATCTGGCCATCAAGTATGAGAAATATGCGAAAGTACGTGCCTGATGAGAGCAAATCCCAGACCTAACCATGACCTAACATGCGTTATTCCCTAAAATATTGATCGAAACCAGGTTTAATGGACTGTTTCAGTGTGCTACCACATTTCTACGTGATCCAAAGCAGAAAAAACCAAGGATCCGTTCAACAAGTATGTGAAGAATGCGAAAGTATGTGTCTGATGAGGGAAAATCCCAGGCCTAACCTAGATCTAACATGCGTTATCCTCAAAATATTGATCGAAACCAGGTTTAATGGAATGTTTCAGTGTGGTACCATATTACTACAGGATCCAAACTAGAAAAAGCCAAGAATCTGGCCATCAAGTATGAGAAATATGTGAAAGTACGAGCCTGATGAGAGCAAATCCCAGACCTAACCATGACGTAACATGCGTTATTCTCTAAAATATTGATCGAAACCAGGTTTAATGGACTGTTTCAGTGTGCTACCACATTACTACGTGATCCAAAGCAGAAAAAACCAAGGATCCGTTCAACAAGTATGTGAAGAATGCGAAAGTATGTGTCTGATGCGGGAAAATACCAGGCCAAACCTAGATCTAACATGCGTTATCCTAAAAAATATTAATCGAAACCAGGTTTAATGGAATGATTCAGTGTGCTACCACATTACTACGTGATCCAAAGCAGAGAAAACCTAGGATCCGTTCAACAAGTATGTGGAGAATGCGAAAGTATGTGTATGATGAGGGCAAATCCCAGGCCTAACCTAGATCTAACATGCGTTATCCTCAAGAATATTGATCGAAACCAGGTTTAATGACTGTTTCAGTGTGCTACCACATTACTACGTGATCCAAAGCAGAAAAAACCAAGGATCCGTTCAACAAGTATGTGAAGAATGCGAAAGTATGTGTCTGATGAGGGAAAATCCCAGGCCTAACCTAGACCTAACATGCGTTATCCTCTAAAATATTGATCGAAACCAGGTTTAATGGACTGTTTCAGTGTGGTACCAGAACACTACGTGATCCAAACCTGAAAAAACCCAGGATCCGTTCAACAAGTATGTGAAGAATGCGGAAGTATGTGTCTGATGAGGGCAAATCCCAGGCCTAACCTAGACAGAACATGCGTTATCCTCTAAAATATTGATCGAAACCAGGTTTAATGGACTGTTTCAGTGTGCTACCACATTACTACGTGATCCAAACCAGAAAAAACCCAGGATCCGTTCTACAAGTATGTGAAGAATGCGAAAGTATGTGCCTGATGAGGGCAAATCCTAGACCTAACCCAGACCTAACATGCGTTATCCTCTAAAATATTTATCAAGACCAGGTTTAATTGAATGTTTCAGTGTGGTACCACATTACTGCGTAATCCAAACCTGAAAAAACCCAGGATCCGTTCAACAAGTATGTGAAGAATGCGAAAGTATGAGCCTGACGAGGGTAAATCCCGGACCTATCCCAGGCATAACTTGCGTTATCCTCTAAAATATTGATCGAAACCAGGTTTAATCGAATATTTCAGTGTGGTACCACATTACTACGTGATCCAAACCAGAAAAATACCCAGGATCTGTTCAACAAGTATGTGAAGAACGCGAAAATATGACCCTGATGAGGGCAAATCCCAGACCTATACCAGACCTAACTTGCGTTGTCCTCTAAAATATTGATTGAAACAAGGTTTAATCGACTATTTCAGTGTGGTACCACATTACTACGTGACCCAAACCAGAAAAATACCCAGGATCTGTTCAACAAGTATGTGAAGAACGCGGAAATATGACCCTGATGAGGGCAAATCCCAGACCTATACCAGACCTAACTTGCGTTGTCCTCTAAAATATTGATGAAAACCAGGTTTAATTGACTGGTTCAGTGTGGTACCACATTACTACGTGATCCAATCCAGAAAAAGCCCTGGATCTAGCCATCAAGTATGAGTAACATGCGAAAGTATGAGCCTGATGAGGGCAAATCATAGACCTAACCCAGACCTAACATGTGTTATCCTCTAAAATATTTATCAAGACCAGGTTTAATTGAATGTTTCAGTGTGGTACCACATTACTACGTGATCCAAACCTGAAAAAACCCAGGATCTGTTCAACAAGTATGTGGAGAATGCGAGAGTATGTGTCTGATGAGGGCAAATCCCAGGCCTAACCTAGACATAACATGCGTTATCCTCTAAAATATTGATCGAAACCAGGTTTAATGGACTGTCTCAGTGTGGTACCATATTACTACAGGATCCAAACTAGAAAAAGCCCAGAATCTGGCCATCAAGTATGTGAAATATGCGAAAGTACGTGCCTGATGAGAGCAAATCCCAGACCTAACCATGACCTAACATGCGTTATTCTCTAAAATATTGATCGAAACCAGGTTTAATGGACTGTTTCAGTGTGCTACCACATTACTACGTGATCCAAAGCAGAAAAAACCAAGGATCCGTTCAACAAGTATGTGAAGAATGCGAAAGTATGTGTCTGATGAGGGAAAATCCCAGGCCTAGCCTAGACAGAACATGCGTTATCCTCTAAAATATTGATCGAAACCAGGTTTAATCGACTTTTTCAGTGTGGTACCACATTACTACCAGATCCAAACCAGAAAAATACCCAGGATCTGTTCAACAAGTATGTGAAGAACGCGAAAATATGACCCTGATGAGGGCAAATCCCAGACCTATACCAGACCTAACTTGCGTTGTCCTCTGAAATATTGATGGAAACCAGGTTTAATTGACTGTTTCAGTGTGGTACCACATTACTACGTGATCCAAACCTGAAAAAACCCAGGATCTGTTCAACAAGTATGTGGAGAATGCGAAAGTATGTGTCTGATGAGGGCAAATCCCAGGCCTAACCTCGATCTAACATGCGTTATCCTCAAAAATATTGACCGAAACCAGGTTTAATGGACTGTTTCAGAGTGGTACCACATCACTACGTGATCCAAACCAGAAAAAAACCCAGGATCTGTACAACAAGTATGTGAAGAATGCGAAAGTATGAGCCTGACGAGGGCAAATCCCAGACCTATCCCAGACCTAACTTGCGTTGTCCTCTAAAATATTGATGGAAACCAGGTTTAATTGACTGTTTCAGTGTGGTACCGCATTACTACGTGATCCAATCCAGAAAAAACCCAGGATCCGTTCAACAAGTATGTGAAGAATGCGGAAGTATGTGTCTGATGAAGGCAAATCCCAGGCCTAACCTAGACAGAACATGCGTTATCCTCTAAAATATTGATCGAAACCAGGTTTAATGGACTGTTTCAGTGTGCTACCACATTACTACGTGATCCAAAGCAGAAAAAACCAAGGATCCGTTCAACAAGTATGTGAAGAATGCGAAAGTATGTGTCTGATGGGGGAAAATCCCAGGCCTAACCTAGATCTAACATGCGTTATCCTCAAAATATTGATCGAAACCAGGTTTAATGGAATGTTTCAGTGTGGTACCATATTACTACAGGATCCAAACTAGAAAAAGCCAAGGATCTGGCCATCAAGTATGAGAAATATGTGAAAGTACGAGCCTGATGAGAGCAAATCCCAGACCTAACCATGACCTAACATGCGTTATTCTCTAAAATATTGATCGAAACCAGGTTTAATGGACTGTTTCAGTGTGCTACCACATTACTACCTGATCCAAAGCAGAAAAAACCAAGGATCCGTTCAACAAGAATGTGAAGAATGCGAAAGTATGTGTCTGATGAGGGAAAATACCAGGCCAAACCTAGATCTAACATGCGTTATCCTCAAAAATATTGATCGAAACCAGGTTTAATGGAATGATTCAGTGTGCTACCACATTACTACGTGATCCAAACCACAAAAAACCCTGGATCTGTTCAACATGTATGTGGAAAATGCGAAAGGATGTGTCTGATGAGGGAAAATCCCAGGCTTAACCTAGACAGAACATGCGTTATCCTCTAAGATATTGATCGAAACCAGGTTTAATCGACTGTTTCAGTGTGGTACCATATTACTACAGGCTCCAAACTAGAAAAAGCCCAGAATCTGGCCATCAAGTATGAGAAATATGGGAAAGTACGAGCCTGATGAGTGCAAATCCCAGACCTAACCATGACCTAACATGCGTTATTCTCTAAAATATTGATCGAAACCAGGTTTAATGGACTGTTTCAGTATGCTACCACATTACTACGTGATCCAAAGCAGAAAAAACCAAGGATCCGTTCAACAAGTATGTGAAGAATGCGAAAGTATGTGTCTGATGAGGGAAAATCCCAGGCCTAGCCTAGACAGAACATGCGTTATCCTCTAAAATATTGATGGAAACCTGGTTTAATCGACTTTTTCAGTGTGGTACCACATTACTACCTGATCCAAACCAGAAAAATACCCAGGATCTGTTCAACAAGTATGTGAAGAACGCGAAAATATGACCCTGATGAGGGCAAATCCCAGGCCTATCCCAGACCTAACTTGCGTTGTCCTCTGAAATATTGATGGAAACCAGGTTTAATTGACTGTTTCAGTGTGGTACCACATTACTACGTGATCCAAACCAGAAAAAAACCCAGGATCTGTACAACAAGTATGTGAAGAACGCGGAAATATGACCCTGATGAGGGCAAATCCCGGGCCTAACCTAGACCTAACATGCGTTATCCTCAAAAACATTGATCGAAACCAGGCTTAATCGACTGCTTCAGTGTGGTACCACATTACTACCTGATCCAAACCAGAAAAATACCCAGGATCTGTTCAACAGGTATGTGAAGACCGCGAAAATATGACCCTGATGAAGGCAAATCCTAGACCTATACCAGACCTAACTTGCGTTGTCCTCTAAAATATTGATGGAAACCAGGTTTAATTGACTGTTTCAGTGTGGTACCACTTTACTACGTGATCCAATCTAGAAAAAGCCCTGGATCTAGCCATCAAGTATGAGAAATATGCGAAAGTATGAGCCTGATGAGGGCAAATCCCAGACCTAACCCAGACCTTACATGCGTTATCCTCTAAAATATTTATCAAGACCAGGTTTAATTGAATGTTTCAGTGTGGTACCACATTACTACGTGATCCAAACCAGAAAAAACCCAGGATCCGTTCTACAAGTATGTGAAGAATGCGAAAGTATGTGCCTGATGAGGGCAAATCCTAGACCTAACCCAGACCTAACATGCGTTATCCTCTAAAATATTTATCAAGACCAGGTTTAATTGAATGTTTCAGTGTGGTACCACATTACTACGTAATCCAAACCTGAAAAAACCAAGGATCTGTACAACAAGTATGTGAAGAATGCGAAAGTATGAGCCTGACGAGGGCAAATCCCAGACCTATCCCAGACCTAACTTGCGTTGTCCTCTAAAATATTGATGGAAACCTGGTTTAATTGACTGTTTCAGTGTGGTACCGCATTACTACGTGATCCAATCCAGAAAAAACCCTGGATCCGTTCAACAAGTATGTGAAGAATGCGGAAGTATGTGTCTGATGAGGGCAAATCCCAGGCCTAACCTAGACAGAACATGCGTTATCCTCTAAAATATTGATCGAAACCAGGTTTAATGGACTGTTTCAGTGTGCTACCACATTACTACGTGATCCAAACCAGAAAAAACCCAGGATCCGTTCTACAAGTATGTGAAGAATGCGAAAGTATGTGCCTGATGAGGGTAAATCCTAGACCTAACCCAGACCTAACATGCGTTATCCTCTAAAATATTTATCAAGACCAGGTTTAATTGAATGTTTCAGTGTGGTACCACATTACTACGTAATCCAAACCTGAAAAAACCCAGGATCCGTTCAACAAGTATGTGAAGAATGCGAAAGTATGAGCCTGACGAGGGTAAATCCCGGACCTATCCCAGGCATAACTTGCGTTATCCTCTAAAATATTGATCGAAACCAGGTTTAATCGAATATTTCAGTGTGGTACCACATTACTACGTGATCCAAACTAGAAAAATACCCAGGATCTGTTCAACAAGTATGTGAAGAACGCGAAAATATGACCCTGATGAGGGCAAATCCCGGGCCTAACCTTTACCTAACGTGCATTATCCTCTAAAATATTGATCGAAACCAGGTTTAATCGACTGTTTCAGTGTGGTACCACATTACTATGTGATCCAAACCAGAAAAAAACCCAGGATCTGTACAACAAGTATGTGAAGAACGCGGAAATGTGACCCTGATGAGGGCAAATCCCGGGCCTAACCTAGACCTAACATGAGTTATCCTCAAAAATATTGACCGAAACCAGGTTTAATCGACTGTTTCAGAGTGGTACCACATTACTACCTGACCCAAACCAGAAAAATACCCAGGATCTGTTCAACAAGTATGTGAAGAACGCGAAAATATGATCCTGATGAGGGCAAATCCCAGACCTATACCAGACCTAACTTGCGCTGTCCTCTAAAATATTGATGAAAACCAGGTTTAATTGACTGGTTCAGTGTGGTACCACATTACTACGTGATCCAATCCAGAAAAAGCCCTGGATCTAGCCATCAAGTATGAGTAACATGCGAAAGTATGAGCCTGATGAGGGCAAATCATAGACCTAACCCAGACCTAACATGTGTTATCCTCTAAAATATTTATCAAGACCAGGTTTAATTGAATGTTTCAGTGTGGTACCACATAACTACGTGATCCAAACCTGAAAAAACCCAGGATCTGTTCAACAAGTATGTGGAGAATGCGAGAGTATGTGTCTGATGAGGGCAAATCCCAGGCCTAACCTAGACATAACATGCGTTATCCTCTAAAATATTGATCGAAACCAGGTTTAATGGACTGTCTCAGTGTGGTACCATATTACTACAGGATCCAAACTAGAAAAAGCCCAGAATCTGGCCATCAAGTATGTGAAATATGCGAAAGTACGTGCCTGATGAGAGCAAATCCCAGACCTAACCATGACCTAACATGCGTTATTCTCTAAAATATTGATCGAAACCAGGTTTAATGGACTGTTTCAGTGTGCTACCACATTACTACGTGATCCAAAGCAGAAAAAACCAAGGATCCGTTCAACAAGTATGTGAAGAATGCGAAAGTATGTGTCTGATGAGGGAAAATCCCAGGCCTAGCCTAGACAGAACATGCGTTATCCTCTAAAATATTGATCGAAACCAGGTTTAATCGACTTTTTCAGTGTGGTACCACATTACTACCAGATCCAAACCAGAAAAATACCCAGGATCTGTTCAACAAGTATGTGGAGAATGCGAAAGTATGTGTCTGATGAGGGCAAATCCCAGGCCTAACCTCGATCTAACATGCGTTATCCTCAAAAATATTGACCGAAACCAGGTTTAATGGACTGTTTCAGAGTGGTACCACATCACTACGTGATCCAAACCAGAAAAAAACCCAGGATCTGTACAACAAGTATGTGAAGAATGCGGAAGTATGTGTCTGATGAAGGCAAATCCCAGGCCTAACCTAGACAGAACATGCGTTATCCTCTAAAATATTGATCGAAACCAGGTTTAATGGACTGTTTCAGTGTGGTACCGCATTACTACGTGATCCAATCCAGAAAAAACCCAGGATCCGTTCAACAAGTATGTGAAGAATGCGGAAGTATGTGTCTGATGAAGGCAAATCCCAGGCCTAACCTAGACAGAACATGCGTTATCCTCTAAAATATTGATCGAAACCAGGTTTAATGGACTGTTTCAGTGTGCTACCACATTACTACGTGATCCAAAGCAGAAAAAACCAAGGATCCGTTCAACAAGTATGTGAAGAATGCGAAAGTATGTGTCTGATGAGGGAAAATCCCAGGCCTAACCTAGATCTAACATGCGTTATCCTCAAAATATTGATCGAAACCAGGATTAATGGAATGTTTCAGTGTGGTACCATATTACTACAGGATCCAAACTAGAAAAAGCCAAGGATCTGGCCATCAAGTATGAGAAATATGTGAAAGTACGAGCCTGATGAGAGCAAATCCCAGACCTAACCATGACCTAACATGCGTTATTCTCTAAAATATTGATCGAAACCAGGTTTAATGGACTGTTTCAGTGTGCTACCACATTACTACGTGATCCAAAGCAGAAAAAACCAAGGATCCGTTCAACAAGAATGTGAAGAATGCGAAAGTATGTGTCTGATGAGGGAAAATACCAGGCCAAACCTAGATCTAACATGCGTTATCCTCAAAAATATTGATCGAAACCAGGTTTAATGGAATGATTCAGTGTGCTACCACATTACTACGTGATCCAAAGCAGAGAAAACCAAGGATCCGTTCAACAAGTATGTGAAGAATGCGAAAGTATGTGTCTGATGAGGGAAAATCCCAGGCCTAACCTACACCTAACATGCGTTACCCTCAAAAATATTTATCAAGACCAGGTTTAATTGAATGTTTCAGTGTGGTACCACATTACTACGTGATCCAAACCACAAAAAACCCTGGATCTGTTCAACATGTATGTGGAAAATGCGAAAGGATGTGTCTGATGAGGGAAAATCCCAGGCTTAACCTAGACAGAACATGCGTTATCCTCTAAGATATTGATCGAAACCAGGTTTAATCGACTGTTTCAGTGTGGTACCATATTACTACAGGCTCCAAACTAGAAAAAGCCCAGAATCTGGCCATCAAGTATGAGAAATATGGGAAAGTACGAGCCTGATGAGTGCAAATCCCAGACCTAACCATGACCTAACATGCGTTATTCTCTAAAATATTGATCGAAACCAGGTTTAATGGACTGTTTCAGTATGCTACCACATTACTACGTGATCCAAAGCAGAAAAAACCAAGGATCCGTTCAACAAGTATGTAAAGAATGCGAAAGTATGTGTCTGATGAGGGAAAATCCCAGGCCTAGCCTAGACAGAACATGCGTTATCCTCTAAAATATTGATGGAAACCAGGTTTAATCGACTTTTTCAGTGTGGTACCACATTACTACCTGATCCAAACCAGAAAAATACCCAGGATCTGTTCAACAAGTATGTGAAGAACGCGAAAATATGACCCTGATGAGGGCAAATCCCAGGCCTATCCCAGACCTAACTTGCGTTGTCCTCTGAAATATTGATGGAAACCAGGTTTAATTGACTGTTTCAGTGTGGTACCACATTACTACGTGATCCAAACCAGAAAAAAACCCAGGATCTGTACAACAAGTATGTGAAGAACGCGGAAATATGACCCTGATGAGGGCAAATCCCGGGCCTAACCTAGACCTAACATGCGTTATCCTCAAAAACATTGATCGAAACCAGGCTTAATCGACTGCTTCAGTGTGGTACCACATTACTACCTGATCCAAACCAGAAAAATACCCAGGATCTGTTCAACAGGTATGTGAAGACCGCGAAAATATGACCCTGATGAAGGCAAATCCTAGACCTATACCAGACCTAACTTGCGTTGTCCTCTAAAATATTGATGGAAACCAGGTTTAATTGACTGTTTCAGTGTGGTACCACTTTACTACGTGATCCAATCTAGAAAAAGCCCTGGATCTAGCCATCAAGTATGAGAAATATGCGAACGTATGAGCCTGATGAGGGCAAATCCCAGACCTAACCCAGACCTTACATGCGTTATCCTCTAAAATATTTATCAAGACCAGGTTTAATTGAATGTTTCAGTGTGGTACCACATTACTACGTGATCCAAACCAGAAAAAACCCAGGATCCGTTCTACAAGTATGTGAAGAATGCGAAAGTATGTGCCTGATGAGGGCAAATCCTAGACCTAACCCAGACCTAACATGCGTTATCCTCTAAAATATTTATCAAGACCAGGTTTAATTGAATGTTTCAGTGTGGTACCACATTACTACGTAATCCAAACCTGAAAAAACCAAGGATCCGTTCAACAAGTATGTGAAGAATGCGAAAGTATGAGCCTGACGAGGGTAAATCCCGGACCTATCCCAGACATAACTTGCGTTATCCTCTAAAATATTGATCGAAAACAGGTTTAATTGAATGTTTCAGTGTGGTACCACATTGCTACGTGATCCAAACCTGAAAAAACCCAGAACCTGTTCAACAAGTATGTGGAGAATGCGAAAGTATGTGTCTGATGAGGGCAAATCACAGGCCTAACCTAGACATAACATTCGTTATCCTCTAACATATTGATCGAAACCAGGCTTAATCGACTGCTTCAGTGTGGTACCACATTACTACCTGATCCAAACCAGAAAAATACCCAGGATCTGTTCAACAAGTATGTGAAGAACGCGAAAATATGACCCTGATGAGGGCAAATCCCAGACCTATACCAGACCTAACATGCGTTATCCTCTAAAATATTTATCAAGACCAGGTTTAATTGAATGTTTCAGTGTGGTACCACATTACTACGTAATCCAAACCTGAAAAAACCAAGGATCTGTACAACAAGTATGTGAAGAATGCGAAAGTATGAGCCTGACGAGGGCAAATCCCAGACCTATCCCAGACCTAACTTGCGTTGTCCTCTAAAATATTGATGGAAACCTGGTTTAATTGACTGTTTCAGTGTGGTACCGCATTACTACGTGATCCAATCCAGAAAAAACCCTGGATCCGTTCAACAAGTATGTGAAGAATGCGGAAGTATGTGTCTGATGAGGGCAAATCCCAGGCCTAACCTAGACAGAACATGCGTTATCCTCTAAAATATTGATCGAAACCAGGTTTAATGGACTGTTTCAGTGCGCTACCACATTACTACGTGATCCAAACCAGAAAAAACCCAGGATCCGTTCTACAAGTATGTGAAGAATGCGAAAGTATGTGCCTGATGAGGGTAAATCCTAGACCTAACCCAGACCTAACATGCGTTATCCTCTAAAATATTTATCAAGACCAGGTTTAATTGAATGTTTCAGTGTGGTACCACATTACTACGTAATCCAAACCTGAAAAAACCCAGGATCCGTTCAACAAGTATGTGAAGAATGCGAAAGTATGAGCCTGACGAGGGTAAATCCCGGACCTATCCCAGGCATAACTTGCGTTATCCTCTAAAATATTGATCGAAACCAGGTTTAATCGAATATTTCAGTGTGGTACCACATTACTACGTGATCCAAACTAGAAAAATACCCAGGATCTGTTCAACAAGTATGTGAAGAACGCGAAAATATGACCCTGATGAGGGCAAATCCCGGGCCTAACCTTTACCTAACGTGCATTATCCTCTAAAATATTGATCGAAACCAGGTTTAATCGACTGTTTCAGTGTGGTACCACATTACTATGTGATCCAAACCAGAAAAAAACCCAGGATCTGTACAACAAGTATGTGAAGAACGCGGAAATGTGACCCTGATGAGGGCAAATCCCGGGCCTAACCTAGACCTAACATGAGTTATCCTCAAAAATATTGACCGAAACCAGGTTTAATCGACTGTTTCAGAGTGGTACCACATTACTACCTGACCCAAACCAGAAAAATACCCAGGATCTGTTCAACAAGTATGTGAAGAACGCGAAAATATGATCCTGATGAGGGCAAATCCCAGACCTATACCAGACCTAACTTGCGCTGTCCTCTAAAATATTGATGAAAACCAGGTTTAATTGACTGGTTCAGTGTGGTACCACATTACTACGTGATCCAATCCAGAAAAAGCCCTGGATCTAGCCATCAAGTATGAGTAACATGCGAAAGTATGAGCCTGATGAGGGCAAATCATAGACCTAACCCAGACCTAACATGTGTTATCCTCTAAAATATTTATCAAGACCAGGTTTAATTGAATGTTTCAGTGTGGTACCACATAACTACGTGATCCAAACCTGAAAAAACCCAGGATCTGTTCAACAAGTATGTGGAGAATGCGAGAGTATGTGTCTGATGAGGGCAAATCCCAGGCCTAACCTAGACATAACATGCGTTATCCTCTAAAATATTGATCGAAACCAGGTTTAATGGACTGTCTCAGTGTGGTACCATATTACTACAGGATCCAAACTAGAAAAAGCCCAGAATCTGGCCATCAAGTATGTGAAATATGCGAAAGTACGTGCCTGATGAGAGCAAATCCCAGACCTAACCATGACCTAACATGCGTTATTCTCTAAAATATTGATCGAAACCAGGTTTAATGGACTGTTTCAGTGTGCTACCACATTACTACGTGATCCAAAGCAGAAAAAACCAAGGATCCGTTCAACAAGTATGTGAAGAATGCGAAAGTATGTGTCTGATGAGGGAAAATCCCAGGCCTAGCCTAGACAGAACATGCGTTATCCTCTAAAATATTGATCGAAACCAGGTTTAATCGACTTTTTCAGTGTGGTACCACATTACTACCAGATCCAAACCAGAAAAATACCCAGGATCTGTTCAACAAGTATGTGGAGAATGCGAAAGTATGTGTCTGATGAGGGCAAATCCCAGGCCTAACCTCGATCTAACATGCGTTATCCTCAAAAATATTGACCGAAACCAGGTTTAATGGACTGTTTCAGAGTGGTACCACATCACTACGTGATCCAAACCAGAAAAAAACCCAGGATCTGTACAACAAGTATGTGAAGAATGCGGAAGTATGTGTCTGATGAAGGCAAATCCCAGGCCTAACCTAGACAGAACATGCGTTATCCTCTAAAATATTGATCGAAACCAGGTTTAATGGACTGTTTCAGTGTGGTACCGCATTACTACGTGATCCAATCCAGAAAAAACCCAGGATCCGTTCAACAAGTATGTGAAGAATGCGGAAGTATGTGTCTGATGAAGGCAAATCCCAGGCCTAACCTAGACAGAACATGCGTTATCCTCTAAAATATTGATCGAAACCAGGTTTAATGGACTGTTTCAGTGTGCTACCACATTACTACGTGATCCAAAGCAGAAAAAACCAAGGATCCGTTCAACAAGTATGTGAAGAATGCGAAAGTATGTGTCTGATGAGGGAAAATCCCAGGCCTAACCTAGATCTAACATGCGTTATCCTCAAAATATTGATCGAAACCAGGATTAATGGAATGTTTCAGTGTGGTACCATATTACTACAGGATCCAAACTAGAAAAAGCCAAGGATCTGGCCATCAAGTATGAGAAATATGTGAAAGTACGAGCCTGATGAGAGCAAATCCCAGACCTAACCATGACCTAACATGCGTTATTCTCTAAAATATTGATCGAAACCAGGTTTAATGGACTGTTTCAGTGTGCTACCACATTACTACGTGATCCAAAGCAGAAAAAACCAAGGATCCGTTCAACAAGAATGTGAAGAATGCGAAAGTATGTGTCTGATGAGGGAAAATACCAGGCCAAACCTAGATCTAACATGCGTTATCCTCAAAAATATTGATCGAAACCAGGTTTAATGGAATGATTCAGTGTGCTACCACATTACTACGTGATCCAAAGCAGAGAAAACCAAGGATCCGTTCAACAAGTATGTGAAGAATGCGAAAGTATGTGTCTGATGAGGGAAAATCCCAGGCCTAACCTACACCTAACATGCGTTACCCTCAAAAATATTTATCAAGACCAGGTTTAATTGAATGTTTCAGTGTGGTACCACATTACTACGTGATCCAAACCACAAAAAACCCTGGATCTGTTCAACATGTATGTGGAAAATGCGAAAGGATGTGTCTGATGAGGGAAAATCCCAGGCTTAACCTAGACAGAACATGCGTTATCCTCTAAGATATTGATCGAAACCAGGTTTAATCGACTGTTTCAGTGTGGTACCATATTACTACAGGCTCCAAACTAGAAAAAGCCCAGAATCTGGCCATCAAGTATGAGAAATATGGGAAAGTACGAGCCTGATGAGTGCAAATCCCAGACCTAACCATGACCTAACATGCGTTATTCTCTAAAATATTGATCGAAACCAGGTTTAATGGACTGTTTCAGTATGCTACCACATTACTACGTGATCCAAAGCAGAAAAAACCAAGGATCCGTTCAACAAGTATGTAAAGAATGCGAAAGTATGTGTCTGATGAGGGAAAATCCCAGGCCTAGCCTAGACAGAACATGCGTTATCCTCTAAAATATTGATGGAAACCAGGTTTAATCGACTTTTTCAGTGTGGTACCACATTACTACCTGATCCAAACCAGAAAAATACCCAGCATCTGTTCAACAAGTATGTGAAGAACGCGAAAATATGACCCTGATGAGGGCAAATCCCAGGCCTATCCCAGACCTAACTTGCGTTGTCCTCTGAAATATTGATGGAAACCAGGTTTAATTGACTGTTTCAGTGTGGTACCACATTACTACGTGATCCAAACCAGAAAAAAACCCAGGATCTGTACAACAAGTATGTGAAGAACGCGGAAATATGACCCTGATGAGGGCAAATCCCGGGCCTAACCTAGACCTAACATGCGTTATCCTCAAAAACATTGATCGAAACCAGGCTTAATCGACTGCTTCAGTGTGGTACCACATTACTACCTGATCCAAACCAGAAAAATACCCAGGATCTGTTCAACAGGTATGTGAAGACCGCGAAAATATGACCCTGATGAAGGCAAATCCTAGACCTATACCAGACCTAACTTGCGTTGTCCTCTAAAATATTGATGGAAACCAGGTTTAATTGACTGTTTCAGTGTGGTACCACTTTACTACGTGATCCAATCTAGAAAAAGCCCTGGATCTAGCCATCAAGTATGAGAAATATGCGAACGTATGAGCCTGATGAGGGCAAATCCCAGACCTAACCCAGACCTTACATGCGTTATCCTCTAAAATATTTATCAAGACCAGGTTTAATTGAATGTTTCAGTGTGGTACCACATTACTACGTGATCCAAACCAGAAAAAACCCAGGATCCGTTCTACAAGTATGTGAAGAATGCGAAAGTATGTGCCTGATGAGGGCAAATCCTAGACCTAACCCAGACCTAACATGCGTTATCCTCTAAAATATTTATCAAGACCAGGTTTAATTGAATGTTTCAGTGTGGTACCACATTACTACGTAATCCAAACCTGAAAAAACCAAGGATCCGTTCAACAAGTATGTGAAGAATGCGAAAGTATGAGCCTGACGAGGGTAAATCCCGGACCTATCCCAGACATAACTTGCGTTATCCTCTAAAATATTGATCGAAAACAGGTTTAATTGAATGTTTCAGTGTGGTACCACATTGCTACGTGATCCAAACCTGAAAAAACCCAGAACCTGTTCAACAAGTATGTGGAGAATGCGAAAGTATGTGTCTGATGAGGGCAAATCACAGGCCTAACCTAGACATAACATTCGTTATCCTCTAACATATTGATCGAAACCAGGCTTAATCGACTGCTTCAGTGTGGTACCACATTACTACCTGATCCAAACCAGAAAAATACCCAGGATCTGTTCAACAAGTATGTGAAGAACGCGAAAATATGACCCTGATGAGGGCAAATCCCAGACCTATACCAGACCTAACTTGCGTTGTCCTCTAAAATATTGATGAAAACCAGGTTTAATTGACTGGTTCAGTGTGGTACCACATTACTACGTGATCCAAACCTGAAAAAACCCAGGATCTGTTCAACAAGTATGTGGTGAAAGCGAAAGTATGTGTCTGATGAGGGCAAATCCCAGGCCTAACCTCGATTTCACATGCGTTATCCTCAAAAATATTGACCGAAACCAGGTTTAATGGACTGTTTCAGAGTGGTACCACATCACTACGTGATCCAAACCAGAAAAAAACCCAGGATCTGTACAACAAGTATGTGAAGGATGCGAAAGTATGAGCCTGACGAGGGCAAATCCCAGACCTATCCCAGACCTAACTTGCGTTGTCCTCTAAAATATTGATGGAAACCAGGTTTAATTGACTGTTTCAGTGTGGTACCGCATTACTACGTGATCCAATCCAGAAAAAAACCAGGATCCGTTCAACAAGTATGTGAAGAATGCGGAAGTATGTGTCTGATGAGGGCAAATCCCAGGCCTAACCTAGACAGAACATGCGTTATCCTCTAAAATATTGTTCGAAACCAGGTTTAATGGACTGTTTCAGTGTGGTACCACATTACTACAGGATCCAAACTAGAAAAAGTCCAGAACCTGGCCATCAAGTATGAGAAATATGCGAAAGCACGAGCCTGATGAGAGCAAATCACAGACCTAACCATGACCTATCATGCGTTATTCTCTAAAATATTGATCGAAACCAGGTTTAATGGACTGTTTCAGTGTGGTACCACATTATTACGTGATCCAAAACAGAAAAAACCCAGGATCTGTTCAACAAGTATGTGAAAACGCGAAACTATGAGCCTGATGTGGGCAAATCCCAGACCTATCCCAGACCCAACATGCGTTATCCTCCAAAACATTTATCAAGACCAGGTTTAATTGAATGTTTCAGTGTGGTACCGCATTACTACGTGATCCAAACCACAAACAACCCAGGATCCGTTCAACAAATATGTCACGAATGCGAAAGTATGTGTCTGATGAGGGCAAATCACAGACCTAACCATGACCTATCATGCGTTATTCTCTAAAATATTGATCGAAACCAGGTTTAATGGACTGTTTCAGTGTGGTACCACATCACTACGTGATCCAAACCAGAAAAATACCGAGGATCCGTTCAACAAGTATGTGAAGAATGCGAAAGTATGTGCCTGATGAGGGAAAATCCCAGGCCTAACCTAGACCTAACATGCGTTATCCTCTAAAATATTGATCGAAACCAGGTTTAATGGACTGTTTCAGTGTGCTACCACATTACTACGTGATCCCAACCAGAAAAAACCCAGGATCCGTTCAACAAGTATGTGAAGAATGCGGAAGTATGTGACTGATAAGGGCAAATCCCAGGCCTAACCTAGACAGAACATGCGTTATCCTCTAAAATATTGATCGAGACCAGGTTTAAGGACTGTTTCAGTGTGCTACCACATTACTACGTGGTCCAAACCAGAAAAAACCCTGGATCCGTTCAACAAGTATGTGAAGAATGCGAAAGTATGTGCCTGATGAGGGCAAATCCTAGACCTAACCCAGACCTAACATGCGTTATCCTCTAAAATATTTATCAAGACCAGCTTTAATTGAATGTTTCAGTGTGGTACCACATTACTACGTGATCCAAACCTGAAAAAACCCAGGATCCGTTCAAGAAGTATGTGAAGAATGCGAAAGTATGTGTCTGATGAGGGCAAATCACAGACCTAACCATGACCTATCATGCGTTATTCTCTGAAATATTGATCGTAACCAGGTTTAATGGACTGTTTCAGTGTGGTACCACATTACTACGTGATCCAAAACAGAAAAAACCCAGGATCCGTTCAACAAGTATGTGAAGAATGCGAAAGTATGTGCCTGATGAGGGCAAATCCTAGACCTAACCCAGACCTAACATGCGTTATCCTCTAAAATATTTATCAAGACCAGGTTTAACTGAATGTTTCAGTGTGGTACCACATTACTACAGGATCCAAACTAGAAAAAGTCCAGAATCTGGCCATCAAGTATGAGAAATATGCGAAAGCACGAGCCTGATGAGAGCAAATCACAGACCTTACCATGACCTATCATGCGTTATTCTCTAAAATATTGATCGAAACCAGGTTTAATGGACTGTTTCAGTGTGGTACCACATTACTACGTGATCCAAACCAGAAAAAATCCAGGATCCGTTCAACAAGTATGTGAAGAATGCGAAAGTATGTGTCTGATGAGGGCAAATCACATGCCTAACCCAGTCCTAACATGCGTTGTCCTCTAAAATAATGATCGAAACCAGGTTTAATGGACTGTTTCAGTGTGGTACCACAATACTACGGGATCCAAACCAGAAAAAGCCCAAAATCTGGCCACCGAGTATGTGAAGAACGCGGAAATATGACCCTGATGAGGGCAAATCCCGGGCCTAACCTAGACCTAACATGCGTTATCCTCAAAAATATTGATCGAAACCAGGCTTAATCAACTGCTTCAGTGTGGTACCACATTACTACCAGATCCAAACCAGAAAAATACCCAGGATCTGTTCAACAAGTATGTGAAGAACGCGAAAATATGACCCTGATGAGGGCAAATCCCAGACCTATGCCAGACCTAACTTACGTTGTCCTCTAAAATATTGATCGAAACCAGGTTTAATGGACTGTTTCGGTGTGGTACCACTTTACTACGTGATCCAATCCACAAAAAACCCAGGATTCGTTCAACAAGTATGTGAAGAATGCGAAAGTATGTGTCTGATGAGGGCAAATCACAGGCCTAACCTAGACATAACATGCGTTATCCTCTAAAATATTGATCGAAACCAGGTTAAATGGACTGTTTCAGTGTGGTACCACATTCCTACAGTATCCAAACTAGAAAAAGCCCAGAATCTGGCCACCGAGTATGTGAAGAACGCGGAAATATGACCCTGATGAGGGCAAATCCCGGGCCTAACCTAGACCTAACATGCGTTATCCTCAAAAATATTGATCGAAACCAGGCTTAATCAACTGCTTCAGTGTGGTACCACATTACTACCAGATCCAAACCAGAAAAATACCCAGGATCTGTTCAACAAGTATGTGAAGAACGCGAAAACATGACCCTGATGAGGGCAAATCCCAGACCTATGCCAGACCTAACTTACGTTGTCCTCTAAAATATTGATGGAAACCAGGTTTAATTTACTGTTTCAGTGTGGTACCACTTTACTACGTGATCCAATCCAGAAAAAGCCCTGGTTCTAGCCATCAAGTATGAGAAATATGCGAAAGTATGAGCCTGATGAGGGCAAATCCTAGACCTAACCCAGACCTAACATGCGTTATCTTCTAAAATATTTATCAAGACCAGGTTTAATTGAATGTTTCAGTGTGGTACCACATTACTACGTGATCCAAACCTGAAAAAACCCAGGATCTGTTCAACAAGTATGTGGAGAATGCGAAAGTATGTGTCTGATGAGGGCAAATCACAGGCCTAACCTAGACATAACATGCGTTATCCTCTAAAATATTGATCGAAACCAGGTTTAATGGACTGTTTCGGTGTGGTACCGCATTACTACGTGATCCAAACCACAAAAAACCCAGGATCCGTTCAACAAGTATGTGACGAATGCGAAAGTATGTGTGTGATGAGGGCAAGTCCCAGGCCTAACCTAGACATAACATGCGTTATCCTCTAAAATATTGTTCGAAACCAGGTTAAATGGACTGTTTCAGTGTGGTACCACATTACTACAGGATCCAAACTAGAAAAAGTCCAGAATCTGGCCATCAAGTATGAGAAATATGCGAAAGCACGAGCCTGATGAGAGCAAATCACAGACCTAACCATGACCTATCATGCGTTATTCTCTAAAATATTGATCGAAACCAGGTTTAATGGACTGTTTCAGTGTGGTACCACATTATTACGTGATCCAAAACAGAAAAAACCCAGGATCTGTTCAACAAGTATGTGAAAAACGCGAAACTATGAGCCTGATGTGGGCAAATCCCAGACCTATCCCAGACCCAACATGCGTTATCCTCCAAAACATTTATCAAGACCAGGTTTAATTGAATGTTTCAGTGTGGTACCGCATTACTACGTGATCCAAACCACAAAAAACCCAGGATCCGTTCAACAAGTATGTGACGAATGCGAAAGTATGTGTCTGATGAGGGCAAATCCCAGGCCTAACCTAGATCTAACATGCGTTATCCTCAAAAATATTGACCGAAACCAGGTTTAATGGACTGTTTCAGTGTGGTACCACATCACTACGTGATCCAAACCAGAAAAATACCCAGGATCCGTTCAACAAGTATGTGAAGAATGCGAAAGTATGTGCCTGATGAGGGAAAATCCCAGGCCTAACCTAGACCTAACATGCGTTATCCTCTAAAATATTGATCGAAACCAGGTTTAATGGACTGTTTCAGTGTGCTACCACATTACTACGTGATCCAAACCAGAAAAAACCCAGGATCCGTTCAACAAGTATGTGAAGAATGCGGAAGTATGTGACTGATGAGGGCAAATCCCAGGCCTAACCTAGACAGAACATGCGTTATCCTCTAAAATATTGATCGGGACCAGGTTTAAGGACTGTTTCAGTGTGCTACCACATTACTACGTGATCCAAACCAGAAAAAACCCAGGATCCGTTCAACAAGTATGTGAAGAATGCGAGAGTATGTGTCTGATGAGGGCAAATCACAGGCCTAACCTAGACATAACATGCGTTATCCTCTAAAATATTGATCGAAACCAGGTTTAATTGAATGTTTCAGTGTGGTACCACATTACTACGTGATCCAAACCTGAAAAAACCCAGGATCTGTTCAACAAGTATGTGGAGAATGCGAAAGCACGAGCCTGATGAGAGCAAATCACAGACCTAACCATGACCTATCATGCGTTATTCTCTAAAATATTGATCGAAACCAGGTTTAATGGACTGTTTCAGTGTGGTACCACATTACTACGTGATCCAAAACAGAAAAAACCCAGGATCCGTTCAACAAGTATGTGACGAATGCGAAAGTATGTGTGTGATGAGGGCAAATCCCAGGCCTAACCTAGACATAACATGCGTTATCCTCTAAAATATTGATCGAAACCAGGTTAAATGGACTGTTTCAGTGCGGTACCACATTACTACAGGATCCAAACTAGAAAAAGTCCAGAATCTGGCCATCAAGTATGAGAAATATGCGAAAGCACGAGCCTGATGAGAGCAAATCACAGACCTAACCATGACCTATCATGCGTTATTCTCTAAAATATTGATCGAAACCAGGTTTAATGGACTGTTTCAGTGTGGTACCACATTACTACGTGATCCAAACCAGAAAAAATCCAGGATCCGTTCAACAAGTATGTGAAGAATGCGAAAGTATGTGCCTGATGAGGGCAAATCCTAGACCTAACCCAGACCTAACATGCGTTATCCTCTAAAATATTTATCAAGACCAGGTTTAATTGAATGTTTCAGTGTGGTACCACATTACTACAGGATCCAAACTAGAAAAAGTCCAGAATCTGGCCATCAAGTATGAGAAATATGCGAAAGCACGAGCCTGATGAGAGCAAATCACACACCTAACCATGACCTATCATGCGTTATTCTCTAAAATATTGATCGAAACCAGGTTTAATGGACTGTTTCAGTGTGGTACCACATTACTACGTGATCCAAAACAGAAAAAACCCAGGATCTGTTCAACAAGTATGTGAAAAACGCGAAACTATGAGCCTGATGTGGGCAAATCCTAGACCTATCCCAGACCCAACATGCGTTATCCTCTAAAACATTTATCAAGACCAGGTTTAATTGAATGTTTCAGTGTGGTACCGCATTACTACGTGATCGAAACCACAAAAAACCCAGGATCCGTTCAACAAGTATGTGACGAATGCGAAAGTATGTGTCTGATGAGGGCAAATCCCAGGCCTAACCTAGACAGAACATGCGTTATCCTCTAAAATATTGATCGAAACCAGGTTTAATGGACTGTTTCAGTGTGCTACCACATTACTACGTGATCCAAACCAGAAAAAACCCAGGATCCGTTCTACAAGTATGTGAAGAATGCGAAAGTATGTGCCTGATGAGGGCAAATCCTAGACCTAACCCAGACCTAACATGCGTTATCCTCTAAAATATTTATCAAGACCAGGTTTAATTGAATGTTTCAGTGTGGTACCACATTACTACAGGATCCAAACTAGAAAAAGTCCAGGATCCGATCAACAAGTATGTGAAAAACGCGAAAGTATGAGACTGATGAGGGCAAATCCCAGGCCTAACCTAGACCTAACATGCGTTATCCTCTAAGATATTGATCGAAACCAGGTTTAATGGACTGTTTCAGTGTGGTACCACTTTGCTACGTGATCCAAAGGAGAAAAAACCCTCGATCAGGTCAACATGTATGTTAAAACTGCGAATGTATGACCCTGATGAGGGCAAATCCCAGGCCTAACCTAGACCTAACATGCGTTATCCTCTAAGATATTGATCGAAACCAGGTTTAATGGACTGTTTCAGTGTGGTACCACTTTGCTACGTGATCCAAAGGAGAAAAAACCCTCGATCCGGTCAACATGTATGTTCAAACTGCGAAAGTATGACCCTGATTAGGGCAAATCCCAGGCCTAACCTAGACCTAACATGCGTTATCTTTTAAAATCTTGATCGAAACCAGGTTTAATGGACTGTTTCAGTGTGGTACCACATTACTACGTGATCCAAATCAGAAAAAACCCAGGATCCGATCAACAAGTATGTGAAAAACGCGAAAGTATGAGACTGATGAGGGCAAATCCCAGGCCTAACCTAGACCTAACATGTGTTATCCTCTAAAATAATAATCAAAACCAGGTTTAATGGTCTGCTTCAGTGTGGTACCACTTTGCTACCTGATCCATAGCTGGAAAAACCATCGATCAGGTTAACATGTATGTTAAAACTGCGAAAATATGACCCTGATGAGGGCAAATCCCAGACCTATCCCAGACCTAACTTGCGTTGTCCTCTAAAATATTGATGGAAACCAGGTTTAATTGACTGTTTCAGTGGGGTACCACATTACTACGTGATCGAAACCAGAAAAAACCCAGGATCTGTTCAAGAAGTATGTGAAGAATGCGAAAGTATGAGACTGGTGAGGGCAAATCCCAGACCTATCCCAGACCTAACATGCGTTATCCTCTAAAATATTGATCGAAACCAGGTTTAATCGACCGTTTCAGTGTGGTAGCACATTACTACGTTATCCGAACCAGAAAAAGCCTGAGATCTGTTCAACAAGATTGTGAAAAACGCGAAAATATGACTCTGATCATGGCAAATCCCAGACCTATCCCAGACCTAACTTGCGTTATCCTATATAATATTGATCGAAACCAGGTATAGTTGACTGTTTCAGTGTGGTACCACTTTGCTACGTGATCCAAAGCAGAAAAATCTATCGATCAGGTCAACAAGTATGTGAAAAACGCGAAAGTATGAGCCTGATGAGGGCAAATCCCAGAGCTATCCCAGACAAAGCGTGCGTTATCCTCTACAATATTGATCGAAACCAGGTTTAATCGACTGTTTCAGTGTGGTACCACATCACTACGTGATCCAAACCAGATGAAGCCCAGGATCTGGCCAACAAGAATCAGAAATATGCGAAAGTACGGGCCTGACGAGAGCAAATCCCAGACCTAACCTAGACCTAACATGTGTTATCCTCAAAAATATTGACCGAAACCAGGTTTAGTGGACTGTTTCAGTGTGGTACCACATTACTGCGTGATCCAAACCAGAAAAAACCCAGGATATGTTCAACAAGTATGTGGAACATGCGAAAGTATGACCCTGATGGGGGCAAATCCCAGGCCTAACCTAGACCTAACATGTGTTATCCTCTAAAATAATAATCAAAACCAGGTTTAATGGTCTGCATCAGTGTGGTACCACTTTACTACGTGATCCAAAGCAGAAAAAACCCTCGATCAGGTCATCATGTATGTTAAAACTGCGAATGTATGACCCTGATGAGGGCAAATCCCAGGCCTAACCTAGACCTAACATGCGTCATCCTCTAAAATATTTATCAAGACCAGGTTTACTTGAATGTTTCAGTGTGGTACCACATTACTACGTGATCCCAACCAGAAAAAACCCAGGATCCGTTCAACAAGTATGTGAAGAATGCGAAAGTATGAGTCTGGTGAGTGAAAATCCCAGGACTAACCTAGACCTAACATGCGTTATCCTCAAAAATATTGATCGAAACAAAGGTTTAATCGACAGTTTCAGTGTGGTAGCACATTACTACGTGATCCGAACCAGAAAAGAACCCAGGATCTGTTCAACAAGCATGTGAAAAATGCGAATGTATGACCCTGATGAGGGCAAATCCCAGACCTATCCCAGACCTAATATGTGTTATCCTCTAAAATAATAATCAAGACCAGGTTTTATGGTCTGCTTCAGTGTGGTACCACATTACTACGTGATCGAAACAAGAAAAAACCCTCGATCAGGTCAACATGTATGTTAAAACTGCGAATGTATGACCCTGATGAGGGCAAATCCCAGGCCAAACCTAGACCTAACATGCGTTATCCTCTAAAATATTGATCGAAACCAGGTTTAATGGACTGTTTCAGTGTGGCACCACATTAGTACGTGATCCAAACCAGAAAAAGCCAGGGATCTGGTCAACACGTATGTGAAAAACGCGAAAATATGACCCAGATGAGGGCAAATCCACGACTTATCCCAGACCTAACTTGCGTTATCGTATAAAAAATTGATCGAAACCAGGTTTAATTGACTGTTTCAGTGTGGTACCACATTGCTACCTGATCCAAAGCTGGAAAAACCATCGATCAGGTTAACATGTATGTTAAAACTGCGAAAGTATGACCCTGATGAGGGCAAATCCCTGACCTAACCTAGTCCTAACATGAGTTATCCACTAAAATAATAATCGAAACCAGGTTTAGTGGACTGTTTCAGTGTGGTGCCACATTACAGCCTGATCCAAACCAGAAAAAACCGAGGATCTGTTCAACAAGTATGTGAAAAACGCGAAAGTATGAGCCGGATGAGGGCAAATCCCCGACCAATCGCAGACATAACTTACGTTATCCACTAAAATATTGATCGAAACCGGGTTTAATTGCCTGGTTCAGTGTGTTACCACTTTACGACGTGATCCAAAGTAGAAAAAGCCCACGATCAGGTCAACATGTATGTTCAAACTGCGAAAGTATGACCCTGATTAGGGCAAATCCCAGGCCAAACCTAGACCTAACATGCGTTATCTTTTAAAATCTTGATCGAAACCAGGTTTAATGGACTGTTTCAGTGTGGTACCACATTACTACGTGATCCAAATCAGAAAAAACCCAGGATCCGATCAACAAGTATGTGAAAAACGCGAAAGTATGAGACTGATGAGGGCAAATCCCAGGCCTAACCTAGACCTAACATGTGTTATCTTCTAAAATAATAATCAAAACCAGGTTTAATGGTCTGCTTCGGTGTGGTACCACTTTACTACATGATCCAAAGCAGAAAAAACCCTCGATCAGGTCAACATGTATGTTAAAACTGCGAATGTATGACCCTGATGAGGGCAAATCCCAGGCGTAACCTAGACCTCACATGCGTTATCCTCTAAGATATTGATCGAAACCAGGTTTAATGGACTGTTTCAGTGTGGTACCACTTTGCTACGTGATCCAAAGTAGAAAAAACCCTCGATCAGGTCAACATGTATGTTCAAACTGCGAAAGTATGACCCTGATTAGGGCAAATCCCAGGGCTAACCTTGACCTAACATGCGTTATCCTCAAAAATATTGACCGAAACCAGGTTTAGTGGACTGTTTCAGTGTGGTACCACATTACTGCGTGACCCAGACCAGAAAAAAACCAGGATCAGGCCAACAAGAATGTGAAAAACGCGAAAGAATGAGACTGATGAGTGCAAATCCCAGATCTATCCCAGTCATAACATGCGTTATCCTCTAAAATATTGATCAAAAGCAGGTTTAATTGACTGTTTTAGTGTGGTACCACTTTACTACGTGATCCAAGGCAGAAAAAACACTCGATCAGGTCAACATGTATGTTAAAACTGCGAATGTATGACCCTGATGAGGGCAAATCCCAGGCCTTACCTAGACCTAACATGCGTTATCCTCTAAAATATTGATCGAAACCAGGTTTAATGGACTGCTTCAGTGTGGTACCACTTTGCTACGTGATCCAAAGCAGACAAAACCATCGATCAGGTCAACATGAATGTTAAAACTGCGAAAGTATGATCCTGATGAAGGCAAATCCCAGACCTAACCTAGACCTAACATGTGTTATCCTCTAAAATAATAATCAAAACCAGGTTTAATGGTCTGCTTCAGTGTGGTACCACATTACTGCGTGATCGAAACCAGAAAAAACCCAGGATCTGTTCAAGAAGTATGTGAAGAATGCGAAAGTATGGGACTGATGAGGGCAAATCCTAGACCTAACCTAGACCTAACTTGCGTTGTCCTCTAAAATATTGATGGAAACCAGGTTTAAATGACTGTTTCAGTGTGGTACCACATTACTACGTGATCCAAACCAGAAAAAACCCAGGATCTGTTCAACAAGTATGTGAAAAACGCGAATGTATGAGCCTGATGAGGGGAAATACCAGACCCAACCTTGACCTAACATGCGTTATCCTCTAAAATATTGATCGAAACCGGGTTTAATTGACTGTTTCAGTGTGGTACCACTTTGCTACGTGATCCAAAGCAGACAAAACCATCGATCAGGTCAACATGTATGTTAAAACTGCGAAAGTATGATCCTGATGAGGGCAAATCCCAGGCCTATCCCAGACATAACTTGCGTTATCCTCTAAAATATTGATCAAAACCTGGTTTAATGGACTGTTTCAGTGTGGTACCACTTTGCTACGTGATCCAAAGCAGAAAAAACCATCGATCAGGTCAACATGAATGTTAAAACTGCGAAAGTATGATCCTGATGAGGGCAAATCCCAGACCTAACCTAGACCTAACATGTGTTATCCTCTAAAATAATAATCAAAACCAGGTTTAATGGTCTGCTTCAGTGTGATACCACATTACTACGTGATCGAAACCAGAAAAAACCCAGGATCTGTTCAAGAACTATGTGATGAATGCGAAAGTATGAGTCTGGTGAGTGAAAATCCCAGGACTAACTTTGACCTAACATGCGTTATCCTCAAAAATATTGATCGAAACCAGGTTTAATCGACTGTTTCAGTGTGGTACCGCATTACTACGTGATCCAAACCATTGGAAGCCCAGGATCAGGCCAACAAGAATGAGAAATATGCGAAAGTATGAGCCTGATGAGGGCAAATCCCAGACCTATCCCAGACCTAACTTGCGTTATCCTCTAGAATATTGATCGAAACCAAGTTTAATTGACTGTTTAAGCGTGGTGCCACTTTACTACCTGATCCAAAGCAGAAAAAAACCCAGGATCTGTTCAACAAGTATGTGAAGTATGCGAAAGTATGAGTCTGATGAGGGCAAGACCCAGTCCTATCCCAGTCATAACATGCGTTATCCTCTAAAATATTTATCAAGACCAGGTTTAATTGAAAGTTTCAGTGTGGTACCACATTACTACGTAATCCAAACCAGAAAAAACCCAGGATCCGTTCAAGAAGTTTGTGAAGAATGCGGAAGTATGAGTCTGGTGAGTGAAAATCCCAGACCTATCCCAGACATAACATGCGTTATCCTCTAAAATATTTATCAAGACCAGGTTTAATTGAAAGTTTCAGTGTGGTACCACATTACTACGTAATCCAAACCAAAAAAAACCCAGGATCCGTTCAAGAAGTTTGTGAAGAATGCGAAAGTATGAGTCTGGTGAGTGAAAATCCCAGGCCTAACCTAAACCTAACATGCGTTATCCTCAAAAATATTGTTCGAAACCAGGTTTAATCGACAGTTTCAGTGTGGTACCACATTACTACGTGATCCAAACCAGCAAAAACGCAGGATCTGTTCAACAAGTATGTGAAAAACGCGAAAGTATGAGCCTGATGAGGGCTAATCCCAGACCTATCCCACACCTAACTTGCGTTAACCTCCAAAATATTGATCGAAACCAAGTTTAATTGACTGTTTAAGCGTGGTGCCACTTTACTACGTGATTCGAAACAGAAAAAACCCCAGGATCTGTTCAACAAGTATGTGAAGTATGCGAAAGTATGAGTCTGATGAGGGCATATCTCAGGCCTAACCTAGACATAACATGCGTTATCCTCTAGAATATTGATCGAAACCAGGTTTAGTGGACTGTTTCAGTGTGGTACCACATTACTACGTGATCCAAACCAGAAAAAACCCAGGATATGTTCAACAAGTATGTGAAAAACGCGAAAGTATGAGCCTGATGAGGGCAAATCCCAGGCCTATCCCAGACATAACTTGCGTTATCCTCTAAAATCTTGATCAAAACCTGGTTTAATGGACTGTCTCAGTGTGGTACCACTTTGCTACGTGATCCAAAGCAGAAAAAACCATCGTTCAGGTCATCATGTATGTTAAAACTGCGAAAGAATGACCCTGATGAGGGCAAATCCCAGACCTAACCTAGACCTAACATGTGTTATCCTCTAAAATATTGATCGAAACCAGGTTTAACCGACTGTTTCAGTGTGGTACCACATTACTACGTGATCCAAACCAGAAAAAACCCAGGATGTGTTCAACAAGTATGTGAAAAACGCGAAACACTGAGCCTGATGAGGGCAAATCCCAGAACTAACCCAGACATAACTTGCGTTATCCTCTAAAACATTTATCAAGACCAGGATTAATTGACTGTTTCAGTGTGGCATCACATTACTACGTGATCCAAACCATTGGAAGCCCAGGATCAGGCCTACAAGAATGAGAAATATGCGAAAGTATGAGCCTGACAAGAGCAAATCCCAGACCTAACCTAGACCTAACATGCGTTATCCTCTAGAATATTGATCGAAACCAGGTTTAGTGGACTGTTTCAGTGTGGTACCACATTACTACGTGATCCAAATCAGAAGAAACCCAGGATATGTTCAACAAGTATGTGAAAAACGCGAAAGTATGAGCCTGATGAGGGCAAATCCCAGGCCTATCCCAGACATAACTTGCGTTATCGTCTAAAATATTGATCAAAACCAGGTTTAATGGACTGTTTTAGTGTGGTACCACTTTGCTACGTGATCCAAAGCAGAAAAAACCATCGATCAGGTCATCATGTATGTTAAAACTGCGAAAGAATGACCCTGATGAGGGCAAATCCCAGACCTAACCTAGACCTAACATGTGTTATCCTCTAAAATATTGATCGAAACCAGGTTTAACCGACTGTTTCAGTGTGGTACCACATTACTACGTGATCCAAACCAGAAAAAACCCAGGATCTGTTCAACAAGTATGTGAAAAACGTGAAATACTGAGCCTGATGAGGGCAAATCCCAGAACTAACCCAGACATAACTTGCGTTATCCTCTAAAACATTTATCAAGACCAGGATTAATTGACTGTTTCAGTGTGGCATCACATTACTACGTGATCCAATCCATTGGAAGCCCAGGATCAGGCCAACAAGAATGAGAAATATGCGTAAGTATGAGCCTGACAAGAGCAAATCCCAGACCTAACCTAGACCTAACATGCGTTATCCTCAAAAATATTGACCGAAACCAGGTTCAGTGGACTGTTCCAGTGTGGTACCACATTACTGCGTGATCCCGACCAGAAAAAAACCAGGATCTGTTCAACAAGTATGTGAAAAATGCGAAAGTATGGCCCTGATGAGGGCAAATCCCAGACCTATCCCAGACCTAACTTGCGCTAACCTCTAAAATATTGATCGAAACCAAGTTTAGTTGGCTGTTAAAGTGTGGTACCACTTTACTACGTGATCCAAAGCAGAAAAAAACCCAGGATCTTTTCAACAAGTATGTGAAGTATGCGAAATTATGAGTCTGATGAGGGCAAATCACAGGCCTAACCTAGACATAACATGCGTTATCCTCTAAAATATTGATCGAAACCAGGTTTAGTGGACTGTTTCAGTGTGGTACGACATTACTACGTGATCCAAACCAGCAAAAACCCAGGATCTGTTCAACAAGTATGTGAAAAACGCGAAAGTATGAGCCTGATGAGGGCTAGTCCCAGACCTATCCCACACCTAACTTGCGTTAACCTCTATAATATTGATCGAAACCAAGTTTAATTGACTGTTTAAGTGTGGTACCACTTTACCACGTGATCCAAAGCAGAAATAAACCCACGATCTGTTCAACAAGTATGTGAAGTATACGAAAGTATGATTCTGATGAGGGCAAATCCCAGACCTATCCCAGACATAACATGCGTTATCCTCTAAAATATTTATCAAGACCAGGTATAATTAAAAGTTTCAGTGTGGTACCACATTACTACGTAATCCAAACCAGAAAAAACCCAGGATCCGTTCATGAAGTTTGTGAAGAATGTGAAAGTATGAGTCTGGTGAGTGAAAATCCCAGACCTATCCCAGACATAACTTGCGTTATCCTCTAAAATATTTATCAAGTCCAGGTTTAATTGAAAGTTTCAGTGTGGTACCACATTACTACGTAATCCAAACCAGAAAAAACCCAGGATCCGTTCATGAAGTTTGTGAAGAATGTGAAAGTATGAGTCTGGTGGGTGAAAATCCCAGACCTATCCCAGACATAACATGCGTTATCCTCTAAAATATTTATCAAGACCAGGTTTAATTGAAAGTTTCAGTGTGGTACCACATTACTACGTAATCCAAACCAGAAAAAACCCAGGATCCGTCCAAGAAGTTTGTGAAGAATGCGAAAGTATGAGTCTGGTGAGTGAAAATCCCAGGCCTAACCTAAACCTAACATGCGTTATCCTCAAAAATATTGTTCGAAACCAGGTTTAATCGACAGTTTCAGTGTGGTAGCACATTAGTACGTGATTCGAACCCGAAAAAAACCCGGGATCTGTTCAACAAGTATGTGAAGTATGCGAAAGTATGAGTCTGATGAGGGCATATCTCAGGCCTAACCTAGACATAACATGCGTTATCCTCTAGAATATTGATCGAAACCAGGTTTAGTGGACTGTTTCAGTGTGGTACCACATTACTACGTGATCCAAACCAGAAAAAACCCAGGACCTGTTCAACAAGTATGTGAAAAACGCGAAAGTATTAGCCTGATGAGGGCCAATCCCAGACCTATCCCACACCTAACTTGCGTGAACCTCTAAAATATTGATCGAAACCAAGTTTAATTGACCGTTTAAGTGTGGTACCACTTTACTACGTGATTCAGAGCAGAAAAAAACCCAGGATCTGTTCACCAAGTATGTGAAGTATGCGAAAGTATGAGTCTGATGAGGGCAAATCCCAGACCTATCCCAGACATAACATGCGTTATCCTCTAAAATATTTATCAAGACCAGGTTTAATTGAAAGTTTCAGTGTGGTACCACATTACTACGTAATCCAAACCAGAAAAAACCCAGGATCCGTTCACGAAGTTTGTGAAGAATGCGAAAGTATGAGTCTGGTGAGTGAAAATCCCAGGCCTAACCTAAACCTAACATGCGTTATCCTCAAAAATATTGTTCGAAACCAGGTTTAGTGGACTGTTTCAGTGTGGTACCACATTACTACGTGATCCAAACCAGAAAAAACCCAGGATCTGTTCAACAAGTATGTGAAAAACGCGAAAGTATGAGCCTGATGAGGGCCAATCCCAGACCTATCCCACACCTAACTTGCGTTATCCTCTAAAATATTGACGGAAACCAGGTTTAATTGAATGTTTCAGTGTGGTACCACATTACTACGTGATCCATACCGGAAAAAACCTAGGATCTGTTCAACAAGTATGTGAGGTATGCGAAAGTATGAGTCTGATGAGGGCAAATCCCAGGCCTAACCTAGACATAACGTGCGTTATCCTCTAAAATATTGATCGAAACCGGGTTTAATCGACTGTTTTAGTGTGGTACCACATTAATACGTGATCCAAAGCAGAAAAAACCCTGGAACAGGTCAACATGTATGTTAAAACTGCGAAAGTATGACCCTGATGAGGGCAAATCTCCGACCTAACCTTGGCCTAACATGTGTTATCCTCAAAAATATTGATCGAAACCAGGTTTAATCGACTGCCTCAGTGTGGTACCACATTACTACGTGATCCAACCAGAAAAAAACCCAGGATCTGTTCAACAAGTATGTGAAGTATGCGAAAGTATGAGTCTGATGAGGGCAAATCCAAGGCCTAACCAAGACCCAACATGCGTTATCCTCTAAAATATTCATCGAAACCAGGTTTAATTGACTGTTTCATTGTGGTACCACTTTACTACGTGATCGAAAGCAGAAAAAAACCCTCGATCAGCTCACCATGTATGTTAAAACTGCGAATGTATGGCCCTGATGAGAGCAAACCCAGACCTACCCTAGATCTCACATGCGTTATCCTCTAAAATATTGATCGAAACCAGGTTTAGTGGACTGTTTCAGTGTGGTACCACATTACTACGTGATCCAAACCAGCAAAAACCCAGGATCTGTTCAACAAGTATGTGAAAAACGCGAAAGTATGAGGCTGATGAGGGCTAATCCCTGACCTATCCCACACCTAACTTGCGTTAACCTCCAAAATATTGATCGAAACCAAGTTTAATTGACTGTTTAAGCGTGGTGCCACTTTACTACGTGATCCAAAGCAGAAAAAAACCCAGGATCTGTTCAAAAAGTATGTGAAGTATGCGAAAGTATGAGTCTGATAAGGGCAAGTCCCAGACCTATCCCAGTCATAACATGCGTTATCCTCTATAATATTTATCAAGACCAGGTTTAATTGAAAGTTTCAGTGTGGTACCACATTACTACGTAATCCAAACCAGAAAAAACCCAGGATCCGTTCAAGAAGTTTGTGAAGAATGCGGAAGTATGAGTCTGGTGAGTGAAAATCCCAGACCTATCCCAGACATAACATGCGTTATCCTCTAAAATATTTATCAAGGCCAGGTTTAATTGAAAGTTTCAGTGTGGTACCACATTACTACGTAATCCAAACCAAAAAAAACCCAGGATCCGTTCAAGAAGTTTGTGAAGAATGCGAAAGTATGAGTCTGGTGAGTGAAAATCCCAGGCCTAACCTAAACCTAACATGCGTTATCCTCAAAAATATTGTTCGAAACCAGGTTTAATCGACAGTTTCAGCGTGGTATCACATTACTACGTGATCCAAACCATTGGAAGCCCAGGATCAGGCCAACAAGAATGAGAAATATGCGAAAGTATGAGCCTGACAAGAGCAAATCCCAGACCTAGCCTAGACCTAACATGCGTTATCCTCTAGAATATTGATCGAAACCAGGTTTAGTGGACTGTTTCAGTGTGGTACCACATTACTACGTGATCGAATCCAGAAAATACCCGGGATCTTTTCAACAAATATGTGAAGTATGCGAAATTATGAGTCTGATGAGGGCAAATCACAGGCCTAACCTAGACATAACATGCGTTATCCTCTAAAATATTGATCGAAACCAGGTTTAGTGGACTGTTTCAGTGTGGTACGACATTACTACGTGATCCATACCAGCAAAAACCCAGGATCTGTTCAACAAGTATGTGAAAAACGCAAAAGTATGAGCCTGATGAGGGCTAGTCCCAGACCTATCCCACACCTAACTTGCGTTAACCTCAAAAATATTGATCGAAACCAAGTTTAATTGACTGTTTAAGTGTGGTACCACTTTACTACGTGATCCAAAGCAGAAATAAACCCAGGATCCGTTCAACAAGTATGTGAAGTATACGAAAGTATGAGTCTGATGAGGGCAAATCCCAGACATATCCCAGACATAACATGCGTTATCCTCTAAAATATTTATCAAGACCAGGTTTAATTGAAAGTTTCAGTGTGGTACCACATTACTACGTAATCCAAACCAAAAAAAACCCAGGATCCGTTCAAGAAGTTTGTGAAGAATGCGAAAGTATGAAATAACATGCGTTATCCTCAAAAATATTGTTCGAAACCAGGTTTAATCGACAGTTTCAGTGTGGTACCACATTACTACGTGATCCAAACCAGCAAAAACCCAGGATCTGTTCAACAAGTATGTGAAAAACGCAAAAGTATGAGCCTGATGAGGGCTAGTCCCAGACCTATCCCACACCTAACTTGCGTTAACCTCAAAAATATTGATCGAAACCAAGTTTAATTGACTGTTTAAGTGTGGTACCACTTTACTACGTGATCCAAAGCAGAAATAAACCCAGGATCCGTTCAACAAGTATGTGAAGTATACGAAAGTATGAGTCTGATGAGGGCAAATCCCAGACATATCCCAGACATAACATGCGTTATCCTCTAAAATATTTATCAACACCAGGTTTAATTGAAAGTTTCTGTGTGGTACCACATTACTACGTAATCCAAACCAGAAAAAACCCAGGATCCGTTCATGAAGTTTGTGAAGAATGTGAAAGTATGAGTCTGGTGAGTGAAAATCCCAGACCTATCCCAGACATAACATGCGTTATCCTCTAAAATATTTATCAAGACCAGGTTTAATTGAAAGTTTCAGTGTGGTACCACATTACTACGTAATCCAAAACAGAACAAACCCAGGATCCGTTCATGAAGTTTGTGAAGAATGTGAAAGTATGAGTCTGGTGAGTGAAAATCCCAGACCTATCCCAGACATAACATCCGTTATCCTCTAAAATATTTATCAAGACCAGGTTTAATTGAAAGTTTCAGTGTGGTACCACATTACTACGTAATCCAAACCAGAAAAAACCCAGGATCCGTCCAAGAAGTTTGTGAAGAATGCGAAAGTATGAGTCTGGTGAGTGAAAATCCCAGGCCTAACCTAAACCTAACATGCGTTATCCTCAAAAATATTGTTCGAAACCAGGTTTAATCGACAGTTTCAGTGTGGTAGCACATTAGTACGTGATTCGAACCAGAAAAAAACCCGGGATCTGTTCAACAAGTATGTGAAGTATGCGAAAGTATGAGTCTGATGAGGGCATATCTCAGGCCTAACCTAGACATAACATGCGTTATCCTCTAGAATATTGATCGAAACCAGGTTTAGTGGACTGTTTCAGTGTGGTACCACATTACGACGTGATCCAAACCAGAAAAAACCCAGGATCTGTTCAACAAGTATGTGAAAAACGCGAAAGTATGAGCCTGATGAGGGCCAATCCCAGACCTATCCCTCACCTAACTTGCGTTAACCTCTAAAATATTAATCGAAACCAAGTTTAATAGACTGTTTAAGTGTGGTACCACTTTACTACGTGATCCAGAGCAGAAAAAAACCCAGGATCTGTTCAACAAGTATGTGAAGTATGCGAAAGTATGAGTCTGATGAGGGCAAATCCCAGACATATCCCAGACATAACATTCGTTATCCTCTAAAATATTTATCAAGACCAGGTTTAATTGAAAGTTTCAGTGTGGTACCTCATTACTACGTAATCCAAACCAGAAAAAACCCAGGATCCGTTCACGAAGTTTGTGAAGAATGCGAAAGTATGAGTCTGGTGAGTGAAAATCCCAGGCCTAACCTAAACCTAACATTCGTTATCCTCAAAAATATTGTTCGAAACCAGGTTTAGTGGACTGTTTCAGTGTGGTACCACATTACTACGTGATCGAAACCAGAAAATACCCGGGATCTGTTCAAGAAGTATGTGAAGAATGCGCAAGTATGAGACTGATGATGGCAAATCCTAGACCTAACATAGACATAACTTGCGTTATCCTCTAAAATATTGATCGAATCCAGGTTTAATCGACTGTTTCAGTGTGGCATCACATTACTACGTGATCCAAACCAGTGGAAGCCCAGGATCTGGCCAACAAGAATGAGAAGTATGCGAAAGTGTGAGCATGATGAGGGCAAATCCTAGACATAACCGAGACCTACCATGCGTTATCCTCTAAAATATTTATCAAGACCAAGTTTAATTGAATGTTTCTGTGTGGTACCACATTAATACGAGATCCAAACCAGAAAAAACCCAGGATCTGTTCAACAAGTATGTGAAGAATGCGAAGGTATGTGTCTGATGAGGGAAAATCCCAGGCCCAACCTAGGCCTAACATGTGTTATCCTCTAAAATATTAATCGAAACCAGGTTTAGTGGACTGTTTCAGTGTGGTACCACATTACTACGTGATCCAAAGCAGAAAAAAACCCAGGATCTGTTCAACAAGTATGTGAAGTATGCGAAAGTATGAGTCTGATGAGGGCAAGTCCCAGACCTATCCCAGTCATAACATGCGTTATCCTCTAAAATATTTATCAAGACCAGGTTTAATTGAAAGTTTCAGTGTGGTACCACAGTACTACGTAATCCAAACCAGAAAAAACCCAGGATCCGTTCAAGAAGTTTGTGAAGAATGCGGAAGTATGAGTCTGGTGAGTGAAAATCCCAGACCTATCCCAGACATAACATGCGTTATCCTCTAAAATATTTATCAAGACCAGGTTTAATTGAAAGTTTCAGTGTGGTACCACATTACTACGTAATCCAAACCAAAAAAAACCCAGGATCCGTTCAAGAAGTTTGTGAAGAATGCGAAAGTATGAAATAACATGCGTTATCCTCAAAAATATTGTTCGAAACCAGGTTTAATCGACAGTTTCAGTGTGGTACCACATTACTACGTGATCCAAACCAGCAAAAACCCAGGATCTGTTCAACAAGTATGTGAAAAACGCGAAAGTATGAGCCTGATGAGGGCTAATCCCAGACCTATCCCACACCTAACTTGCGTTAACCTCCAAAATATTGATCGAAACCAAGTTTAATTGACTGCTTAAGCGTGGTGCCACTTTACTACGTGATTCGAACCAGAAAAAACCCCAGGATCTGTTCAACAAGTATGTGAAGTATGCGAAAGTATGAGTCTGATGAGGGCATATCTCAGGCCTAACCTAGACATAACATGCGTTATCCTCTAGAATATTGATCGAAACCAGGTTTAGTGGACTGTTTCAGTGTGGTTCCACATTACTACGTGATCCAAACCAGAAAAAACCCAGGATATGTTCAACAAGTATGTGAAAAACGCGAAAGTATGAGCATGATGAGGGCAAATCCCAGGCCTATCCCAGACATAACTTGCGTTATCCTCTAAAATATTGATCAAAACCTGGTTTAATGGACTGTTTCAGTGTGGTACCACTTTGCTACGTGATCCAAAGCAGAAAAAACCATCGTTCAGGTCATCATGTATGTTAAAACTGCGAAAGAATGACCCTGATGAGGGCAAATCCCAGACCTAACCTAGACCTAACATGCGTTATCCTCAAAAATATTGACCGAAACCAGGTTCAGTGGACTTTTCCAGTGTGGTACCACTTTACTACGTGATCCAAAGCAGAAAAAAACCCAGGATCTTTTCAACAAGAATGTGAAGTATGCGAAATTATGAGTCTGATGAGGGCAAATCACAGGCCTAACCTAGACATAACATGCGTTATCCTCTAAAATATTGATCAAAACCAGGTTTAGTGGACTGTTTCAGTGTGGTACCACATTACTACGTGATCCAAACCAGAAGAAACCCAGGATATGTTCAACAAGTATGTGAAAAACGCGAAAGTATGAGCCTGATGAGGGCAAATCCCAAGCCTATCCCAGACATAACTTGCGTTATCGTCTAAAATATTGATCAAAACCAGGTTTAATGGACTGTTTCAGTGTGGTACCACTTTGCTACGTGATCCAAAGCAGAAAAAACCATCGATCAGATCATCATGTATGTTAAAACTGCGAAAGAATGACCCTGATGAGGGCAAATCCCAGACCTAACCTAGACCTAACATGTGTTATCCTCTAAAATATTGATCGAAACCAGGTTTAACCGACTGTTTCAGTGTGGTACCACATTACTACGTGATCCAAACCAGAAAAAACCCAGGATCTGTTCAACAAGTATGTGAAAAACGCGAAACACTGAGCCTGATGAGGGCAAATCCCAGAACTAACCCAGACATAACTTGCGTTATCCTCTAAAACATTTATCAAGACCAGGATTAATTGACTGTGTCAGTGTGGCATCACATTACTACGTGATCCAATCCATTGGAAGCCCAGGATCAGGCCAACAAGAATGTGAAATATGCGGAAGTATGAGCCTGACAAGAGCAAATCCCAGACCTAACCTGGACCTAACATGCGTTATCCTCAAAAATATTGACCGAAACCAGGTTCAGTGGACTGTTCCAGTGTGGTACCACTTTACTACGTGATCCAAAGCAGAAAAAAACCCAGGATCTTTTCAACAAGAATGTGAAGTATGCGAAATTATGAGTCTGATGAGGGCAAATCACAGGCCTAACCTAGACATAACATGCGTTATCCTCTAAAATATTGATCGAAACTAGGTTTAGTGGACTGTTTCAGTGTGGTACGACATTACTACGTGATCCAAACCAGCAAAAACCGAGGATCTGTTCAACAAGTATGTGAAAAACGCGAAAGTATGAGTCTGATGAGGGCAAGTCCCAGACCTATCCCAGTCATAACATGCGTTATCCTCTAAAATATTTATCAAGACCAGGTTTAATTGAAAGTTTCAGTGTGGTACCACAGTACTACGTAATCCAAACCAGAAAAAACCCAGGATCCGTTCAAGAAGTTTGTGAAGAATGCGGAAGTATGAGTCTGGTGAGTGAAAATCCCAGACCTATCCCAGACATAACATGCGTTATCCTCTAAAAAATTTATCAAGTCCAGGTTTAATTGAAAGTTTCAGTGTGGTACCACATTACTACGTAATCCAAACCAAAAAAAACCCAGGATCCGTTCAAGAAGTTTGTGAAGAATGCGAAAGTATGAGTCTGGTGAGTGAAAATCCCAGGCCTAACCTAAACCTAACATGCGTTATCCTCAAAAATATTGTTCGAAACAAGGTTTAATCGACAGTTTCAGTGTGGTACCACATTACTACGTGATCCAAACCAGCAAAAACCCAGGATCTGTTCAACAAGTATGTGAAAAACGCGAAAGTATGAGCCTGATGAGGGCTAATCCCAGACCTATCCCACACCTAACTTGCGTTAACCTCCAAAATATTGATCGAAACCAAGTTTAATTGACTGCTTAAGCGTGGTGCCACTTTACTACGTGATTCGAACCAGAAAAAACCCCAGGATCTGTTCAACAAGTATGTGAAGTATGCGAAAGTATGAGTCTGATGAGGGCATATCTCAGGCCTAACCTAGACATAACATGCGTTATCCTCTAGAATATTGATCGAAACCAGGTTTAGTGGACTGTTTCAGTGTGGTACCACATTACTACGTGATCCAAACCAGAAAAAACACAGGATATGTTCAACAAGTATGTGAAAAACGCGAAAGTATGAGCCTGATGAGGGCAAATCCCAGGCCTATCCCAGACATAACTTGCGTTATCCTCTAAAATATTGATCAAAACCTGGCTTAATGGACTGTTTCAGTGTGGTACCACTTTGCTACGTGATCCAAAGCAGAAAAAAACATCGTTCAGGTCATCATGTATGTTAAAACTGCAAAAGAATGACCCTGATGAGGGCAAATCCCAGACCTAACCTAGACCTAACATGTGTTATCCTCTAAAATATTGATCGAAACCAGGTTTAACCGACTGTTTCAGTGTGGTACCACATTACTACGTGATCCAAACCAGAAAAAACCCAGGATCTGTTCAACAAGTATGTGAAAAACGCGAAACACTGAGCCCGATGAGGGCAAATCCCAGACCTATCCCAGACATAACATGCGGTATCCTCTAAAATATTTATCAAGACCAGGTTTAATTGAAAGTTTCTGTGTGGTACCACATTACTACGTAATCCAAACCAGAAAAAACCCAGGATCCGTTCATGAAGTTTGTGAAGAATGCGAAAGTATGAGTCTGGTGAGTGAAAATCCCAGGCCTAACCTAAACCTAACATGCGTTATCCTCAAAAATATTGTTCGAAACTAGGTTTAATCGACAGTTTCAGTGTGGTACCACATTACTACGTGATCCAAACCAGCAAAAACCCAGGATCTGTTCAACAAGTATGTGAAAAACGCGAAAGTATGAGCCTGATGAGGGCTAATCCCAGACCTATCCCACACCTAACTTGCGTTAACCTCCAAAATATTGATCGAAACCAAGTTTAATTGACTGCTTAAGCGTGGTGCCACTTTACTACGTGATTCGAACCAGAAAAAACCCCAGGATCTGTTCAACAAGTATGTGAAGTATGCGAAAGTATGAGTCTGATGAGGGCATATCTCAGGCCTAACCTAGACATAACATGCGTTATCCTCTAGAATATTGATCGAAACCAGGTTTAGTGGACTGTTTCAGTGTGGTACCACATTACTACGTGATCCAAACCAGAAAAAACACAGGATATGTTCAACAAGTATGTGAAAAACGCGAAAGTATGAGCCTGATGAGGGCAAATCCCAGGCCTATCCCAGACATAACTTGCGTTATCCTCTAAAATATTGATCAAAACCTGGTTTAACGGACTGTTTCAGTGTGGTACCACTTTGCTACGTGATCCAAAGCAGGAAAAAACATCGTTCAGGTCATCATGTATGTTAAAACTGCGAAAGAATGACCCTGATGAGGGCAAATCCCAGACCTAACCTAGACCTAACATGTGTTATCCTCTAAAATATTGATCGAAACCAGGTTTCACCGACTGTTTCAGTGTGGTACCACATTACTACGTGATCCAAACCAGAAAAAACCCAGGATCTGTTCAACAAGTATGTGAAAAACGCGAAACACTGAGCCTGATGAGGGCAAATCCCAGACCTATCCCAGACATAACATGCGGTATCCTCTAAAATATTTATCAAGACCAGGTTTAATTGAAAGTTTCTGTGTGGTACCACATTACTACGTAATCCAAACCAGAAAAAACCCAGGATCCGTTCATGAAGTTTGTGAAGAATGTGAAAGTATGAGTCTGGTGAGTGAAAATCCCAGACCTATCCCAGACATAACATGCGTTATCCTCTAAAATATTTATCAAGACCAGGTTTAATTGAAAGTTTCAGTGTGGTACCACATTACTACGTAATCCAAAACAGAACAAACCCAGGATCCGTTCATGAAGTTTGTGAAGAATGTGAAAGTATGAGTCTGGTGAGTGAAAATCCCAGACCTATCCCAGACATAACATGCGTTATCCTCTAAAATATTTATCAAGACCAGGTTTAATTGAATGTTTCAGTGTGGTACCACATTACTACGTAATCCAAACCAGAAAAAACCCAGGATCCGTCCAAGAAGTTTGTGAAGAATGCGAAAGTATGAGTCTGGTGAGTGAAAATCCCAGGCCTAACCTAAACCTAACATGCGTTATCCTCAAAAATATTGTTCGAAACCAGGTTTAATCGACAGTTTCAGTGTGGTAGCACATTAGTACGTGATTCGAACCAGAAAAAAACCCGGGATCTGTTCAACAAGTATGTGAAGTATGCGAAAGTATGAGTCTGATGAGGGCATATCTCAGGCCTAACCTAGACATAACATGCGTTATCCTCTAGAATATTGATCGAAACCAGGTTTAGTGGACTGTTTCAGTGTGGTACCACATTACGACGTGATCCAAACCAGAAAAAACCCAGGATCTGTTCAACAAGTATGTGAAAAACGCGAAAGTATGAGCCTGATGAGGGCCAATCCCAGACCTATCCCACACCTAACTTGCGTTAACCTCCAAATTATTGATCGAAACCAAGTTTAATTGACTGTTTAAGCGTGGTGCCACTTTACTACGTGATCCAAAGCAGAAAAAAACCCAGGATCTGTTCAACAAATATGTGAGGTATGCGAAAGTATGAGTCTGGTGAGTGAAAATCCCAGGCCTATCCCAGACATAACATGCGTTATCCTCTAAAATATTTATCAAGACCAGGTTTAATTGAAAGTTTCAGTGTGGTACCACATTACTACGTAATCCAAACCAAAAAAAACCCAGGATCCGTTCAAGAAGTTTGTGAAGAATGCGAAAGTATGAGTCTGGTGAGTGAAAATCCCAGGCCTAACCTAAACCTAACATGCGTTATCCTCAAAAATATTGTTCGAAACCAGGTTTAATCGACAGTTTCAGTGTGGTACCACATTACTACGTGATCCAAACCAGCAAAAACCCAGGATCTGTTCAACAAGTATGTGAAGTATGCGAAAGTATGAGTCTGATGAGGGCATATCTCAGGCCTAACCTAGACATAACATGCGTTATCCTCTAGAATATTGATCGAAACCAAGTTTAATTGACTGCTTAAGCGTGGTGCCACTTTACCACGTGATTCGAACCAGAAAAAACCCCAGGATCTGTTCGACAAGTATGTGAAGTATGCGAAAGTATGAGTCTGATGAGGGCATATCTCAGGCCTAACCTAGACATAACATGCGTTATCCTCTAGAATATTGATCGAAACCAGGTTTAGTGGACTGTTTCCGTGTGGTTCCACATTACTACGTGATCCAAACCAGAAAAAACCCAGGATATGTTCAACAAGTATGTGAAAAACGCGAAAGTATGAGCCTGATGATGGCAAATCCCAGGCCTATCCCAGACATAACTTACGTTATCCTCTAAAATATTGATCAAAACCTGGTTTAATGGACTGTTTCAGTGTGGTACCACTTTGCTACGTGATCCAAAGCAGAAAAAACCATCGTTCAGGTCATCATGTATGTTAAAACTGCGAAAGAATGACCCTGATGAGGGCAAATCCCAGACCTAACCTAGACCTAACACGCGTTATCCTCAAAAATATTTACCGAAACCAGGTTCAGTGGACTGTTCCAGTGTGGTAGCACTTTACTACGTGATCCAAAGCAGAAAAAAACCCAGGATCTTTTCAACAAGTATGTGAAGTATGCGAAATTATGAGTCTGATGAGGGCAAATCACAGGCCTAACCTAGACATAACTTGCGTTATCCTCTAAAATATTGATCAAGACCTGGTTTAATGGACTGTTTCAGTGTGGTACCACTTTGCTACGTGATCCAAAGCAGAAAAAACTATCGATCAGGTCATCATGTATGTTAAAACTGCGAAAGAATGACCCTGATGAGGGCATATCTCAGGCCTAACCTAGACATAACATGCGTTATCCTCTGGAATATTGATCGAAACTAGGTTTAGTGGACTGTTTCAGTGTGGTACGACATTACTACGTGATCCAAACCAGCAAAAACCCAGGATCTGTTCAACAAGTATGTGAAAAACGCGAAAGTATGAGCCTGATGAGGGCAAGTCCCAGACCTATCCCAGTCATAACATGCGTTATCCTCTAAAATATTTATCAAGACCAGGTTTAATTGAAAGTTTCAGTGTGGTACCACATTACTACGTAATCCAAACCAGAAAAAACCCAGGATCCGTTCAAGAAGTTTGTGAAGAATGCGGAAGTATGAGTCTGGTGAGTGAAAATCCCAGACCTATCCCAGACATAACATGCGTTATCCTCTAAAATATTTATCAAGACCAGGTTTAATTGAAAGTTTCAGTGTGGTACCACATTACTACGTAATCCAAACCAAAAAAAACCCAGGATCCGTTCAAGAAGTTTGTGAAGAATGCGAAAGTATGAGTCTGGTGAGTGAAAATCCCAGGCCTAACCTAAACCTAACATGCGTTATCCTCAAAAATATTGTTCGAAACCAGGTTTAATCGACAGTTTCAGTGTGGTACCACATTACTACGTGATCCAAACCAGCAAAAACCCAGGATCTGTTCAACAAGTATGTGAAAAACGCGAAAGTATGAGCCTGATGAGGGCTAATCCCAGACCTATCCCACACCTAACTTGCGTTAACCTCCAAAATATTGATCGAAACCAAGTTTAATTGACTGCTTAAGCGTGGTGCCACTTTACTACGTGATTCGAAACAGAAAAAACGCCAGGATCTGTTCAACAAGTATGTGAAGTATGCGAAAGTATGAGTCTGATGAGGGCATATCTCAGGCCTAACCTAGACATAACATGCGTTATCCTCTAGAATATTGATCGAAACCAGGTTTAGTGGACTGTTTCAGTGTGGTACCACATTACTACGTGATCCAAACCAGAAAAAACACAGGATATGTTCAACAAGTATGTGGAAAACGCGAAAGTATGAGCCTGATGAGGGCAAATCCCAGGCCTATCCCAGACATAACTTGCGTTATCCTCTAAAATATTGATCAAGACCTGGTTTAATGGACTGTTTCAGTGTGGTACCACTTTGCTACGTGATCCAAAGCAGAAAAAACTATCGATCAGGTCATCATGTATGTTAAAACTGCGAAAGAATGACCCTGATGAGGGCAAATCCCAGACCTAACCTAGACCTAACGTGTGTTATCCTCTAAAATATTGATCGAAACCAGGTTTAACCGACTGTTCCAGTGTGGTACCAAATTACTACGTGATCCAAACCAGAAAAAACCCAGGATCTGTTCAACAAGTATGTGAAAAACGCGAAATACTGAGCCTGATGAGGGCAAATCCCAGAACTAACCCAGACATAACTTGCGTTATCCTCTAAAACATTTATCAAGACCAGGATTAATTGACTGTTTCAGTGTGGCATCACATTACTTCGTGATCCAATCCATTGGAAGCCCAGGATCAGGCCAACAAGAATGAGAAATATGCGGAAGTATGAGCCTGACAAGAGCAAATCCCAGACCTAACCTAGACCTAACATGCGTTATCCTCTAGAATATTGATCGAAACCAGGTTTAGTGGACTGTTTCAGTGTGGTACCACATTACTACGTGATCCAAACCAGAAGAAACCCAGGATATGTTCAACAAGTATGTGAAAAACGCGAAAGTATGAGCCTGATGAGGGCAAATCCCAGGCCTATCCCAGACATAACTTGCGTTATCGTCTAAAATATTGATCAAAACCAGGTTTAATGGACTGTTTCAGTGTGGTACCACTTTGCTACGTGATCCAAAGCAGAAAAAACTATCGATCAGGTCATCATGTATGTTAAAACTGCGAAAGAATGACCCTGATGAGGGCAAATCCCAGACCTAACCTAGACCTAACGTGTGTTATCCTCTAAAATATTGATCGAAACCAGGTTTAACCGACTGTTTCAGTGTGGTACCAAATTACTACGTGATCCAAACCAGAAAAAACCCAGGATCTGTTCAACAAGTATGTGAAAAACGCGAAACACTGAGCCTGATGAGGGCAAATCCCAGAACTAACCCAGACATAACTTGCGTTATCCTCTAAAACATTTATCAAGACCAGGATTAATTGACTGTTTCAGTGTGGCATCACATTACTACGTGATCCAAACCATTGGAAGCCCAGGATCAGGCCAACAAGAATGAGAAATATGCGAAAGTATGAGCCTGACAAGAGCAAATCCCAGACCTAACCTAGACCTAACATGCGTTATCCTCTAGAATATTGATCGAAACCAGGTTTAGTGGACTGTTTCAGTGTGGTACCACATTACTACGTGATCCAAACCAGAAGAAACCCAGGATATGTTCAACAAGTATGTGAAAAACGCGAAAGTATGAGCCTGATGAGGGCAAATCCCAGGCCTATCCCAGACATAACTTGCGTTATCGTCTAAAATATTGATCAAAACCAGGTTTAATGGACTGTTTCAGTGTGGTACCACTTTGCTACGTGATCCAAAGCAGAAAAAACTATCGATCAGGTCATCATGTATGTTAAAACTGCGAAAGAATGACCCTGATGAGGGCAAATCCCAGACCTAACCTAGACCTAACGTGTGTTATCCTCTAAAATATTGATCGAAACCAGGTTTAACCGACTGTTTCAGTGTGGTACCAAATTACTACGTGATCCAAACCAGAAAAAACCCAGGATCTGTTCAACAAGTATGTGAAAAACGCGAAATACTGAGCCTGATGAGGGCAAATCCCAGAACTAACCCAGACATAACTTGCGTTATCCTCTAAAACATTTATCAAGACCAGGATTAATTGACTGTTTCAGTGTGGCATCACATTACTTCGTGATCCAATCCATTGGAAGCCCAGGATCAGGCCAACAAGAATGAGAAATATGCGGAAGTATGAGCCTGACAAGAGCAAATCCCAGACCTAACCTAGACCTAACATGCGTTATCCTCAGAAATATTGACCGAAACCAGGTTCAGTGGACTATTCCAGTGTGGTACCACATTACTGCGTGATCCCGACCAGAAAAAAACCCGGATCTGTTCAACAAGTATGTGAAACATGCGAAAGTATGGCCCTGATGAGGGCATATCCCAGACCTATCCCAGACCTAACTTGCGTTAACCTCTAAAATATTGATCGAAACCAAGTTTAATTGGCTGTTAAAGTGTGGTACCACTTTACTACGTGATCCAAAGCAGAAAAAAACCCAGGATCTTTTCAACAAGTATGTGAAGTATGCGAAATTATGAGTCTGACGAGGGCAAATCACAGGCCTAACCTAGACATAACATGCGTTATCCTCTAAAATATTGATCGAAACCAGGTTTAGTGGACTGTTTCAGTGTGGTACGACATTACTACGTGATCCAAACCAGCAAAAACCCAGGATCTGTTCAACAAGTATGTGAAAAACGCGAAAGTATGAGCCTGATGAGGGCAAATCCTAGACCTAACCCAGACCTAACATGCGTTATCCTCTAAAATATTTATCAAGACCAGGTTTAATTGAATGTTTCCGTGTGGTACCACATTACTACGTGGTCCAAACCAAAAAAAACCCAGGATCTGTTCAACAAGTATGTGAAAAACGCGAAAGTATGAGCCTGATGAGGGCAAATCCTAGACCTATCCCAGACATAACATGCGTTATCCTCTAAAATATTTATCAAGACCAGGTTTAATTGAAAGTTTCAGTCTGGTACCACATTACTACGTAATCTAAACCAGAAAAAACCCAGGATCCGTTCACGAAGTTTGTGAAGAATGCGAAAGTATGAGTCTGGTGAGTGAAAATCCCAGCCCTAACCTAAACCTAACATGCGTTATCCTCAAAAATATTGTTCGAAACCAGGTTTAATCGACAGTTTCAGTGTGGTAGCACATTACTACGTGATTCGAACCAGAAAAAAATCCAGGATCTGTTCAACAAGTATGTGAAGTATGCGAAAGTATGAGTCTGATGAGGGCATATCTCAGGCCTAACCTAGACATAACATGCGTTATCCTCTAGAATATTGATCGAAACCAGGTTTAGTGGACTGTTTCAGTGTGGTACCACATTACTACGTGATCCAAACCAGAAAAAACCCAGGATCTGTTCAACAAGTATGTGAAAAACGCGAAAGTATGAGCCTGATGAGGGCAAATCCCAGGCCTATCCCAGACATAACTTGCGTTATCCTCTAAAATATTGATCGAAACCAGATACAATGGACTGTTTCAGTGTGGTACCACATTACTACGTGATCCAAACCAGAAAAAACCCACGATCTGTTCAACAAGTATGTGATGCATGCGAATGTATGAGTCTGATGAGCGGAAATCCCAGGCCTAACCTAGACATAACATGCGTTATCCTCTAAAATATTGACCGAAACCAGGTTTAGTGGACTGTTTCAGTGTGGTACCAAATTACTGCCTCATCCAAACCAGAAAAAACCCAGGATATGTTCAACAAGTATGTGAAACATGCGAAAGTATGACCCTGATGAGGGCAAATCCCAGACCTATCCCAGACCTAACTTGCGTTGTCCTCTAAAATATTGATGGATACAAGTTTTAATTGACTGTTTCAGTGTGGTACCACAGTACCACGTGATCCAATCCAGAAGAAGCCCAGGATCTAGCCATCAAGTATGAGAAATGTGCGAAAGTACGAGCCTGATGATGGCAAATCTCAGACCTATCCTAGACCTAACATGCGTTATCCTCTGAAATATTGATCGAAACCAGGTTCAATGGACTGTTTCTGTGAGGTACCACATTACTACGTGACCCAAACCAGAAAAAACCCAGGATCTGTTCAACAAGTATGTGAAAAACGCGAAAGTATGAGCCTGATGAGGGCAAATCCTAGACCTAACCCAGACCTAACATGCGTTATCCTCTAAAATATTTATCAAGACCAGGTTTAATTGAATGTTTCCGTGTGGTACCACATTACTACGTGGTCCAAACCAAAAAAAACCCAGGATCTGTTCAACAGGTATGTGAAGAATGCGAAAGTATGAGTCTGATGTGGGAAAATCCCAGGCCTAACCTAGACCTAACATGCGTTATCCTCTGAAATATTGATCGAAACCAGGTTTAATGGACTGTTTCAGTGTGGTACCACATTAGTACGTAAACCAAACCAGAAAAAGCGAGGGATCTGTTCAAGAAGTATGTGAATAACGCGAAAATATGACCCTGATGAGGACAAATCCCCGACCTATCCCAGACCTAACTTACGTTATCCTCTAAAATATTTATGAAGCCCAGGATTAATTGACTGTTTCAGTGTGGCATCACATTACTACGTGATGCAAACCAGTGGAAGCCCAGGATGTGGCCAACAAGAATGAGGAATATGCGAAAGTACGAGCCTGATGAGAGCAAATCACAGACCTATCCCAGACATAACTTGCGTTATCCTCTAAAACATTGACCGAAACCAGGTTTAATTGACAGTTTCAGTGTGGTACCACTATACTACGTGATCGAAACCAGAAAAAACCCAGGATCTGTTCAAGAAGTATTTGAAGAATGCGAAAGTATGAGACTGATGTGGGCAAATCCCAGACCTATCCCAGACCTAACTTGCGTTATCCTAAAAAATATTGATCGAAACCAGGTTTAATGGTCTGCTTCGGTGTGGCATCACGTTACTACATGATCCAAACCAGAAATAACCCAGGATCTGTTCAACAAGTATGTGAAGAATGCGAAAGTATGAGCCAGTTGAGGGCAAATCCCAGACCTATCCCAGACACAACTTGCGTTATCCTCTTAAATATTGGTCGAGACCAGGTTTAGTCGACTGTTTCAGTGTGGTACGACATAACTACGTGATCCAAACCAGAAAAAGCCCAGGATCTGGCCAACGAGTATGCGAAAAATGCGAAAGTACGAGCCAGATGAGGGCAAATCCCGGGCTTTACCTAGACCTAGGATGAGCTGTCCTCTAAAATATTGATCGAAAACAGGTTTAATGGACTGTTTCAGTGTGGTACCACATTACTGCGAGATCCGGACCTGTGAAAGCCCAGGATCAGGCCAACAAGTATGAGAGATATGCGAATGTATGAGCCAGATGAATGCAAATCCTGGACGTACCCCAGACGTAACATGCGTTATCCTCTAAAATATTGGTCGTATCCAGGTTTAACTGACTGTTTCAGTATGGAACCACATAACTACGTTATTCAATCCAGAAAAGGCCCAGGATCTGGCCAACAAGTATGAGAAATATGCGAATGTATGAGCCAGATGAGGGCAAATCCTAGACCTAGCCCAGACCTATCATGCGTTATCATCTAAAATATTGATCGAAACCTGGTTTAATCGATTGTTTCAGTGTGGTACCACATTACTACCTGATCCAAACCAGAAATAACCCAGGATCTCTTCAACAAGTATGTGAAGAATGCGAAAGTATGAGCCAGATGCGGGCAAATCCTGGACGTAACAAGACCTAACATGCGTTATCCTCTAAAATATTGTTCGAGACCAGGTATAATTGACTGTATCAGTGTGGTACTACATTACTATGTGATCCAATCCAGAAAAAGCGACGGATGTGGCTAACAAGTATGAGAAATATGCGGAAGTATGAGCCAGATGTGTGCAAATCCTGGACCAAACCCAGACCTAATATGCGTTATCCTCTATAATATTGGTCGTATCCAGGTTTAACTGACTGTTTCAGTGTGGTAGCACATAACTACGTTATCCAATCCAGAAAAAGCCCAGGATCTGGCCAACAAGTATGAGAAATATGTGAAAGTATGAGCCAGATGAGGGCAAATCCTAGACCTAACCCAGACCTAACATGCGTTATCATCTAAAATATTGATCAAACCTGGTTTAATCGACTGTTTCAGTGTGGTACGACATTACTACCTGATCCAAACCAGAAATAACCCAGGACCTGTTCAACAAGTCTGTGAAGAATGCGAAAGTATGTGTCTGATGAGGGCAAATCCCTGGCCCAACCTTGTCCAAACATGCGTTATCCTCTAAAATATTGATCAAATCCAGGTTTAATCGACTGTTTCAGGGTGGTAGCACATTACTACGTGGTCCAAACCAGAAAAATCCCAGGATTTGGCCAACAAGTATGTGAGGAATGCGAAGGTATGGGCCTGATGAGGGCAAATCCCACGCCTATCCCAGACCTAACATGCGTTATCCAGTAAAATATTGACCGAGACTAGGTTTTATGGACTGTTTCAGTGTGGTACCACATTACCACGTGATTCAAACCAGAAAAAACCCAGGATCTGTACAACAAGTATGTGAAGAATGCGAAAGTATGGGTCTGATGGGGGCAAATCCCAGGCCTAACCTAGACCTAGGATGAGCTATCCTCTAAAATATTGATCGAATACAGGTTTAATGGACTGTTTCAGTGTGGTACCACATTACTACGAGATCCGGACCTGTGAAAGCCCAGGATCAGGCCAACAAGTATGAGAAATATGCGAATGTATGAGCCTCATGAGGGCAAATCCCAGACCTAACCCAGACCTAACATGCGATATCCTTTACAATATTGACACAGACTAGGTTTCATGGACTGTTTCAGCGCGGTACGACATTACCACGTGATTCAAACCAGAAAAAACCCAGGATCTGTACAACAGGTATGTGAAAAATGCGAAAGTATGGGTCTGATGAGGGCAAATCCTAGCCCTAACCCAGACATAACATGCGTTATCATCTAAAATATTGATCGAAACCAGGTTTAATCGACTGTTTCAGGGTGGTACCACATTACTATGTGATCCAAACCAGGAAAAGCCCAGGATCTGGCCAACAAGTATGAGAAATATGCGAAAGTATGAGCCTGATGCGGGCAAATCCTGGACCTAACCCAGACCTAACATGCGTTATCCTCTAAAATATTGACCGAGACTAGGTTTTACGGACTGTTTCAGTGTGGAACCACATTACCACGTGATTCAAACCAGAAAAAACCCAGGATCTGTACAACAAGTATGTGAAGAATGCGAAAGTATGGGTCCGATGGGGGCAAATCCCAGGCCTAACCTAGACCTAACATGCGTTATCCTATAAAATGTTGATCGAGACCAGGATTAATCGACTGTTTCAGTGTGGTACCACTTTACAACGTGATCCAAGCCAGAAAAAGCCAGGGATCTGTTCAACAAGTATGTGAAAAATGCGAAAGAATGACCCTGATGAGGGCAAATCCCAGGCGTAACCTAGACCTAACATGCGTTATCCTCTAAAATATTGGTGGAAACCGGGTCTAATGGACTGCTTCAGTGTGGTACCACATTACTACGTGATCCAAACCAGAAAAAGCCAGGGATCTGTTCAACAAGTACGTCAAAAACGCGAAAGTATGAGCCTGATGAGGACAAATCCCAGACCTATCCCAGACATAACTTGCGTTATCCTCTAAAATATTGATCGAAACCAGGATTAATCGACTGTTTCAGTGTGGTACCACATTACCACGTGATTCAAACCAGAAAAAACCCAGGTTCTGTACAACAAGTATGTGAAGAATGCGAAAGTATGGGTCTGATGGGGCAAATCCCAGGCCTAACCTAGACCTAGGATGAGCTATCCTCTAAAATATTGATCGAAACCAGGATTAATCGACTGTTTCAGAGTGGTACCACATTACTACGTGATCCAAACCAGAAAAAGCCCAGGATCTGGCCAACAAGTATGAGAAATATGCGAAAGTATGAGCCTGATGTGGGCAAATCCTGGACCTAACCCAGACCTAACATGCGTTATCCTCTAAAATATTGATCGAGACCAGGTATAATTGGCTGTTTCAGTGTGGTACTACATCAGTATGTGACCCAATCCAGTAAAAGCAACGGATCAGGCCAACAAGTATGAGAAATATGCGACAGTATGAGCCTGAGGAGGGCAAATCGCACACCTAACCGTGTCCTAACCGGCGTTATCCTATAAAATGTTGATCGAGACCAGGTTTAGTCGACTGTTTCAGTGTGGTACCACATTACCACGTGATTCAAACCAGAAAAAACCCAGGTTCTGTACAACAAGTATGTGAAGAATGCGAAAGTATGGGTCTGAAGGGGCAAATCCCAGGCCTAACCTAGACCTAGCAGGAGTTATCCTCTAAAATATTGATCGAGACCAGGTTTAGTCGACTGTTTCAGTGTGGTACCACATTACCACGTGATCCAAACCAGAAAAAGCCCAGGATCAGGCCAACAAGTATGAGAAATACGCGAAAGTATGAGCCAGATGCGGGCAAATCCTGGACCTAACCCAGACCTAACTTACGTTATCCTATAAAATATTGATCGAGACCACGTTTAGCCGACTGTTTCAGTGTGGTACCACATTACCACGTGATCCAAACCAGAAAAAGCCCAGGATCTGGCCAACGAGTATGCGAAAAATGCGAAAGTACGAGCCAGATGAAGGCAAATCCTGGACCTAACCCAGACCTAACATGCGTTATCCTTTAAAATATAGATCGAAGCCAGGTTTAATCGACTGTTTCAGTGTGGTACCACAGTACCACCTGATCCAAACCAGAAAAAACCCAGAATCTGTCCAACAAGTATGTGAAGAATGCGAAAGTATGAGTCTGATGAGGGTAAATCCCAGGCCTAACCTGGACCTAGCATGAGTTACCCTCTAAAATATTTATTGAAACCAGGTTTAATGGACTGCTTCAGTGTGATACCACATTACCACGTGATCCAAACCAGAAAAAGCCCGGGATCTGGCCAACGAGTATGCGAAACATGCGAAAGTATGAGCCAGATGAATGCAAATCCTGGACCTACCCCAGACCTAACATGAGTTATCCTCTAAAATATTCGTCGTATCCAGGTTTAACTGACTGTTTCAGTGTGGTACCACATAACTATGTTATTCAATCCAGAAAAAGCCCAGGATCTGGCCAACAAGTATGAGTAATATGCGAAAGTATGAGCCAGATGAGGGCAAATCCTAGACCTAACCAAGACCTTACATGCGTTATCATCTAAAATATTGATCGAAACCTGGTTTAATCGACTGTTTCAGTGTGGTACGACATTACTACCTGATCCAAACCAGAAAAGACCCAGAATCTGGCCAACAAGTATGAGAAATATGCGAAAGTATGAGCCAGATGAGGGCAAATCCCAGACCTATCCCAGACCCAACTTTCGGTATCCCCTAAAATATTGGTCGAGACCAGGTTTAGTCGACTGTTTCAGTGTGGTACCACATTACTACGTGATCGAAACCAGAAAAGACCCAGAATCTGTTCAAGAAGTATGTGAAGAATGCGAAAGTATGAGACTGATGAGGACAAATCCCAGACCTATCCCAGACATAACTTGCGTTATCCTCTAAAATATAGATCGAAACCAGGTTTAATCGACTGTTTCCGTGTGGCACCACATTACTACGTGATCCAAACCAGGAAAAGCGCAGGATCTGGCCAACAAGTATGAGAAATATGCGAAAGTACGTGTCTGATGAGGGCAAATCCCAAACCTAACCGAGACCTAACCGGCGTTATCCTCTAAAACGTTCATCGTGACTAGGGTTAATCGGCTGGTTCAGTGTGGTACCACATTACTACCTGATCCAAGCTAGTAGAAACGCAGGATCTCTTCACCAAGTATGTGAAGAATGCGAAAGTATGAGCCAGATGCGGGCAGATCCAAGACCTAAACCAGACCTAACATGCGTTATCCTCAAAAATATAGTTCGAAACCAGGTTTAATCGACTGTTTCCGTGTGGCACCACATTACTACGTGATCCAATCCAGAAAAAGCCCAGGATCTGGCCAACAAGTATGAGAAATATGGGAAAGTATGAGCCAGATGAGGGCAAATCCTAGACCTAACCCAGACCTAACATGCGTTATCATCTAAAATATTGATCGAAACCTGGTTTAATCTACTGTTTCAGTGTGGTACGACATTACTACCTGATCCAAACCAGAAATAACCCAGGACCTGTTCAACAAGTATGTGAAGAATGCGAAAGTATGAGTCTGATGAGGGCAAATCCCAGGCCTAACCTAGACCTAGCAGGAGTTATCCTCTAAAATATTGATCGAGACCAGGTTTAGTCGACTGTTTTAGTGTGGTACCACGTTACTACGTGATCCAAACCAGAAAAAGCCCAGGATCAGGCCAACAAGTATGAGAAATACGCGAAAGTATGAGCCAGATGCGGGCAAATCCTGGACCTAACCCAGACCTAACTTACGTTATCCTATAAAATATTGATCGAGACCACGTTTAGCCGACTGTTTCAGTGTGGTACCACATTACCACGTGATCCAAACCAGAAAAAGCCCAGGATCTGGCCAACGAGTATGCGAAAAATGCGAAAGTACGAGCCAGATGAAGGCAAATCCTGGACCTAACCCAGACCTAACATGCGTTATCCTCTAAAATATAGATCGAAACCAGGTTTAATCGACTGTTTCAGTGTGGTACCACAGTACCACCTGATCCAAACCAGAAAAAACCCAGAATCTGTCCAACAAGTATGTGAAGAATGCGAAAGTATGAGTCTGATGAGGGCAAATCCCAGGCCTAACCTAGACCTAGCATGAGTTACCCTCTAAAATATTTATTGAAACCAGGTTTAATGGACTGCTTCAGTGTGATACCACATTACCACGTGATCCAAACCAGAAAAAGCCCGGGACCTGGCCAACGAGTATGCGAAACATGCGAAAGTATGAGCCAGATGAATGCAAATCCTGGACCTACCCCAGACCTAACATGCGATATCCTCTAAAATATTCGTCGTATCCAGGTTTAACTGACTGTTTCAGTGTGGTACCACATAACTATGTTATTCAATCCAGAAAAAGCCCAGGATCTGGCCAACAAGTATGAGTAATATGCGAAAGTATGAGCCAGATGAGGGCAAATCCTAGACCTAATCCAGACCTTACATGCGTTATCATCTAAAATATTGATCGAAACCTGGTTTAATCGACTGTTTCAGTGTGGTACGACATTACTACCTGATCCAAACCAGAAATAACTCAGGACCAGTTCAACAAGTACGTGAAGAATGCGAAAGTATGAGTCTGATGAGGGCAAATCCGAGGCCTAACCTAGACCTAGCATGAGTTATCCTCTAAAATATTGCTCCGGTCCAGATTTAGTCGACTGTTTCAATGTGATACCATGTTAGTACATGATCCAAACCAGAAATAACCCAGGATCTGTTCTGCAAGTATGTGAAAAATGCAAAAGTATGAGTCTGATGAGGGCAAATCCCTGGCCTAACCTTGACCAAACATGCGTTATCCTCTAAAATATAGATCGAATCCAGGTTTAACTGACTGTTTCAGTGTGGTACCACATAACTATGTTATTCAATCCAGAAAAAGCCCAGGATCTGGCCAACAAGTATGAGTAATATGCGAAAGTATGAGCCAGATGAGGGCAAATCCTAGACCTAACCCAGACCTTACATGCGTTATCATCTAAAATATTGATCGAAACCTAGTTTAATCTACTGTTTCAGTGTGGTACGACATTACTACCTGATCCAAACCAGAAATAACCCAGGACCTGTTCAACAAGTATGTGAAGAATGCGAAAGTATGAGTCTGATGAGGGCAAATCCCAGACCTAACCTAGACCTAGCAGGAGTTATCCTCTAAAATATTGATCGAGACCAGGTTTAGTCGACTGTTTTAGTGTGGTACCACGTTACTACGTGATCCAAACCAGAAAAAGCCCAGGATCAGGCCAACAAGTATTAGAAATACGCGAAAGTATGAGCCAGATGCGGGCAAATCCTGGACCTAACCCAGACCTAACTTACGTTATCCTATAAAATATTGATCGAGACCACGTTTAGCCGACTGTTTCAGTGTGGTACCACATTACCACGTGATCCAAACCAGAAAAAGCCCAGGATCTGGCCAACGAGTATGAGAAAAATGCGAAAGTACGAGCCAGATGAAGGCAAATCCTGGACCTAACCCAGACCAAACATGCGTTATCCTCTAAAATATAGATCGAAACCAGGTTTAATCGACGGTTTCAGTGTGGTACCACAGTACCACCTGATCCAAACCAGAAAAAACCCAGAATCTGTCCAACAAGTATGTGAAGAATGCGAAAGTATGAGTCTGATGAGGGCAAATCCCAGGCCTAACCTAGACCTAGCATGAGTTACCCTCTAAAATATTTATTGAAACCACGTTTAATGGACTGCTTCAGTGTGATACCACATTACCACGTGATCCAAACCAGAAAAAGCCCGGGATCTGGCCAACGAGTATGCGAAACATGCGAAAGTATGAGCCAGATGAATGCAAATCCTGGACCTACCCCAGACCTAACATGCGTTATCCTCTAAAATATTCGTCGTATCCAGGTTTAACTGACTGTTTCAGTGTGGTACCACATAACTATGTTATTCAATCCAGAAAAAGCCCAGGATCTGGCCAACAAGTATGAGTAATATGCGAAAGTATGAGCCAGATGAGGGCAAATCCTAGACCTAACCCAGACCTTACATGCGTTATCATCTAAAATGTTGATCGAAACCTGGTTTAATCGACTGTTTCAGTGTGGTACGACATTACTACCTGATCCGAACCAGAAATAACTCAGGACCAGTTCAACAAGTATGTGAAGAATGCGAAAGTATGAGTCTGATGAGGGCAAATCCGAGGCCTAACCTAGACCTAGCATGAGTTATCCTCTAAAATATTGCTCCGGACCAGGTTTAGTCGACTGTTTCAATGTGGTACCATGTTAGTACATGATCCACACCAGAAATAACCCAGGATCTGTTCTGCAAGTATGTGAAAAATGCAAAAGTATGAGTCTGATGAGGGCAAATCCCTGGCCTAACCTTGACCAAACATGCGTTATCCTCTAAAATATAGATCGAATCCAGGTTTAACTGACTGTTTCAGTGTGGTACCACATAACTATGTTATTCAATCCAGAAAAAGCCCAGGATCTGGCCAACAAGTATGAGTAATATGCGAAAGTATGAGCCAGATGAGGGCAAATCCTAGACCTAACCCAGACCTTACATGCGTTATCATCTAAAATATTGATCGAAACCTGGTTTAATCTACTGTAACAGTGTGGTACGACATTACTACCTGATCCAAACCAGAAATAACCCAGGACCTGTTCAACAAGTATGTGAAGAATGCGAAAGTATGAGTCTGATGAGGGCAAATCCCAGACCTAACCTAGACCTAGCAGGAGTTATCCTCTAAAATATTGATCGAGACCAGGTTTAGTCGACTGTTTTAGTGTGGTACCACGTTACTACGTGATCCAAACCAGAAAAAGCCCAGGATCAGGCCAACAAGTATGAGAAATACGCGAAAGTATGAGCCAGATGCGGGCAAATCCTGGACCTAACCCAGACCTAACTTACGTTATCCTATAAAATATTGATCGAGACCACGTTTAGCCGACTGTTTCAGTGTGGTACCACATTACCACGTGATCCAAACCAGAAAAAGCCCAGGATCTGGCCAACGAGTATGCGAAAAATGCGAAAGTACGAGCCAGATGAAGGCAAATCCTGGACCTAACCCAGACCTAACATGCGTTATCCTCTAAAATATAGATCGAAACCAGGTTTAATCGACTGTTTCAGTGTGGTACCACAGTACCACCTGATCCAAACCAGAAAAAACCCAGAATCTGTCCAACAAGTATGTGAAGAATGCGAAAGTATGAGTCTGATGAGGGCAAATCCCAGGCCTAACCTAGACCTAGCATGAGTTACCCTCTAAAATATTTATTGAAACCACGTTTAATGGACTGCTTCAGTGTGATACCACATTACCACGTGATCCAAACCAGAAAAAGCCCGGGATCTGGCCAACGAGTATGCGAAACATGCGAAAGTATGAGCCAGATGAATGCAAATCCTGGACCTACCCCAGACCTAACATGCGTTATCCTCTAAAATATTCGTCGTATCCAGGTTTAACTGACTGTTTCAGTGTGGTACCACATAACTATGTTATTCAATCCAGAAAAAGCCCAGGATCTGGCCAACAAGTATGAGTAATATGCGAAAGTATGAGCCAGATGAGGGCAAATCCTAGACCTAACCCAGACCTTACATGCGTTATCATCTAAAATGTTGATCGAAACCTGGTTTAATCGACTGTTTCAGTGTGGTACGACATTACTACCTGATCCGAACCAGAAATAACTCAGGACCAGTTCAACAAGTATGTGAAGAATGCGAAAGTATGAGTCTGATGAGGGCAAATCCCTGGCCTAACCTTGACCAAACATGCGTTATCCTCTAAAATATAGATCGAATCCAGGTTTAATCGACTGCCTCAGTGTGGTACCACATTACTACGTGATCCAAACCAGTGGAAGCCCAGGATCTGGCCAACAAGAATGAGAAGTATGCGAAAGTGTGAGCATGATGAGGGCAAATCCTAGACATAACCGAGACCTACCATGCGTTATCCTCTAAAATATTTATCAAGACCAAGTTTAATTGAATGTTTCTGTGTGGTACCACATTACTACGAGATCCAAACCAGAAAAAACCCAGGATCTGTTCAACAAGTATGTGAAGAATGCGAAGGTATGTGTCTGATGAGGGAAAATCCCAGGCCCAACCTAGGCCTAACATGTGTTATCCTCTAAAATATTAATCGAAACCAGGTTTAATGGTCTGTTTCAGTGTGGTACCACATTACTACGTGATCGAAACCAGAAAATACCCGGGATCTGTTCAAGAAGTATGTGAAGAATGCGCAAGTATGAGACTGATGATGGCAAATCCTAGACCTAACATAGACCTAACATGTGTTATCCTCTAAAATATTGACGGAAACCAGGTTTAATTGAATGTTTCAGTGTGGTACCACATTACTACGTGGTCCATACCGGAAAAAACCTAGGATCTGTTCAACAAGTATGTGAGGTATGCGAAAGTATGAGTCTGATGAGGGCAAATCCCAGGCCTAACCTAGACATAACGTGCGTTATCCTCTAAAATATTGATCGAAACCGGGTTTAATCGACTGTTTTAGTGTGGTACCACATTAATACGTGATCCAAAGCAGAAAAAACCCTCGGTCAGGTCAACATGTATGTTAAAACTGCGAAAGTATGACCCTGATGAGGGCAAATCTCCGACCTAACCTTGGCCTAACATGTGTTATCCCCAAAAATATTGATCGAAACCAGGTTTAATCGACTGCCTCAGTGTGGTACCACATTACTACGTGATCCAAACCAGAAAAAATCCCAGGATCTGTTCAACAAGTATGTGAAGTATGCGAAGGTATGAGTCTGATGAGGGCAAATCCAAGGCCTAACCAAGACCCAACATGCGTTATCCTCTAAAATATTCATCGAAACCAGGTTTAGTGGACTGTTTCAGTGTGGTACCACATTACTACGTGATCCAAACCAGCAAAAACCCGGGATCTGTTCAACAAGTATGTGAAAAACGCGAAAGTATGAGCCTGATGAGGGCTAATCCCAGACCTATCCCACACCTAACTTGCGTTAACCTCCAAAATATTGATCGAAACCAAGTTTAATTGACTGTTTAAGCGTGGTGCCACTTTACTACGTGATCCAAAGCAGAAAAAAACCCAGGATCTGTTCAACAAGTATGTGAAGTATGCGAAAGTATGAGTCTGATGAGGGCAAGTCCCAGACCTATCCCAGTCATAACATGCGTTATCCTCTAAAATATTTATCAAGACCAGGTTTAATTGAAAGTTTCAGTGTGGTACCACAGTACTACGTAATCCAAGCCAGAAAAAACCCAGGATCCGTTCAAGAAGTTTGTGAAGAATGCGGAAGTATGAGTCTGGTGAGTGAAAATCCCAGACCTATCCCAGACATAACATGCGTTATCCTCTAAAATATTTATGTAGACCAGGTTTAATTGAAAGTTTCAGTGTGGTACCACATTACTACGTAATCCAAACCAAAAAAAATCCAGGATCCGTTCAAGAAGTTTGTGAAGAATGCGAAAGTATGAGTCTGGTGAGTGAAAATCCCAGGCCTAACCTAAACCTAACATGCGTTATCCTCAAAAATATTGTTCGAAACCAGGTTTAATCGACAGTTTCAGTGTGGTACCACATTACTACGTGATCCAAACCAGCAAAAACCCAGGATCTGTTCAACAAGTATGTGAAAAACGCGAAAGTATGAGCCTGATGAGGGCTAATCCCATACCTATCCCACACCTAACTTGCGTTAACCTCCAAAATATTGATCGAAACCAAGTTTAATTGACTGCTTAAGCGTGGTGCCACTTTACTACGTGATTCGAACCAGAAAAAACCCCAGGATCTGTTCAACAAGTATGTGAAGTATGCGAAAGTATGAGTCTGATGAGAGCATATCTCAGGCCTAAGCTAGACATAACATGCGTTATCCTCTAGAATATTGATCGAAACCAGGTTTAGTGGACTGTTTCAGTGTGGTTCCACATTACTACGTGATCCAAACCAGAAAAAACCCAGGATATGTTCAACAAGTATGTGAAAAACGCGAAAGTATGAGCCTGATGAGGGCAAATCCCAGGCCTATCCCAGACATAACTTGCGTTATCCTCTAAAATATTGATCAAAACCTGGTTTAATGGACTGTTTCAGTGTGGTACCACTTTGCTACGTGATCCAAAGCAGAAAAAACCATCGTTCAGGTCATCACGTATGTTAAAACTGCGAAAGAATGACCCTGATGAGGGCAAATCCCAGACCTAACCTAGACCTAACATGTGTTATCCTCTAAAATATTGATCGAAACCAGGTTTAACCGACTGTTTCAGTGTGGTACCACATTACTACGTGATCCAAACCAGAAAAAACCCAGGATCTGTTCAACAAGTATGAGAAAAACGCGAAACACTGAGCCTGATGAGGGCAAATCCCAGAACTAACCCTGACATAACTTGCGTTATCCTCTAAAACATTTATCAAGACCAGGATTAATTGACTGTTTCAGTGTGGCATCACATTACTACGTGATCCAAACCATTGGAAGCCCAGGATCAGGCCAACTAGAATGAGAAATATGCGAAAGTATGAGCCTGACGAGAGCAAATCCCAGACCTAACCTAGACCTAACATGCGTTATCCTCTAGAATATTGATCGAAACCAGGTTTAGTGGACTGTTTCAGTGTGGTACCACATTACTACGTGATCCAAACCAGAAGAAACCCAGGATATGTTCAACAAGTATGTGAAAAACGCGAAAGTATGAGCCTGATGAGGGCAAATCCCAGGCCTATCCCAGACATAACTTGCGTTATCGTCTAAAATATTGATCAAAACGAGGTTTAGTGGACTGTTTCAGTGTGGTACCACTTTGCTACGTGATCCAAAGCAGAAAAAACCATCGATCAGGTCATCATGTATGTTAAAACTGCGAAAGAATGACCCTGATGAGGGCAAATCCCAGACCTAACCTAGACCTAACATGTGTTATCCTCTAAAATATTGATCGAAACCAGGTTTAGCCGACTGTTTCAGTGTGGTACCACATTACTACGTGATCCAAACCAGAAAAAACCCAGGATCTGTTCAACAAGTATGTGAAAAACGCGAAACACTGAGCCTGATGAGGGCAAATCCCAGAACTAACCCAGACATAACTTGCGTTATCCTCTAAAACATTTATCAAGACCAGGATTAATTGACTGTTTCAGTGTGGCATCACATTACTACGTGATCCAATCCATTGGAAGCCCAGGATCAGGCCAACAAGAATGAGAAATATGCGGAAGTATGAGCCTGACAAGAGCAAATCCCAGACCTAACCTAGACCTAACATGCGTTATCCTCAAAAATATTGACCGAAACCAGGTTCAGTGGACTGTTCCAGTGTGGTACCACATTACTGCGTGATCCCGACCAGAAAAAAACCAGGATCTGTTCAACAAGAATGTGAAACATGCGAAAGTATGGCCCTGATGAGGGCAAATCCCAGACCTATCCCAGACCTAACTTGCGTTAACCTCTAAAATATTGATCGAAACCAAGTTTAATTGGCTGTTAAAGAGTGGTACCACTTTACTACGTGATCCAAAGCAGAAAAAAACCCAGGATCTTTTCAACAAGTATGTGAAGTATGCGAAATTATGAGTCTGATGAGGGCAAATCACAGGCCTAACCTAGACATAACATGCGTTATCCTCTAAAATATTGATCGAAACTAGGTTTAGTGGACTGTTTCAGTGTGGTACGACATTACTACGTGATCCAAACCAGCAAAAACCCAGGATCTGTTCAACAAGTATGTGAAAAACGCGAAAGTATGAGCCTGATGAGGGCTAGTCCCAGACCTATCCCACACCTAACTTGCGTTAACCTCTAAAATATTGATCGAAACCAAGTTTAATTGACAGTTTAAGTGTGGTACCACTTTACTACGTGATCCAAAGCAGAAATAAACCCAGGATCTGTTCAACAAGTATGTGAAGTATGCGAAAGTATGAGTCTGATGAGGGCAAATCCCAGACCTATCCCAGATCCCTCAGGGGCTGCCAGCCTTTCAGCTGCAGTACGGGCTTAACGAACCCGGGGTACCCGAGTCATACACACACCGTAAGCCTCCTGTTGGTCGTCACAACGACCCATTCACAATTCCGTATTGGTTTTGTGAATGGTACGTGACGGCAGGAGGAACGGGGGTCTTGGCTTAACCGCCTGGGCCACGAGTATGGCGACTCTATAAAATCGCCCTCCAATCTTAAGCTATGGTGCGCGGCGATGGGATGCATGGTTGGGGGAGAAGGCCCAATCCCAAGCGACCACCTCCGGGGAACCTGCCGAACCCCCGGAGTATTAGGCTTACCCGGGTAAGGCGGCTCTGCCCGGGTGGACCTTTATTTCCGACCATCTCGTGGGACTATTATGGACACAGAAAATAAAATGGGGATGGGGCGGGTTTTGTCGGTTGGGGAGGACGGAGACGGGGTTGGGGTTAGGGTGGCGGCGCTCGCGCCCCACTCAGCGCCAGGTCCGGCTTCGTGGAGGGTGGAGGAGGACGACGAGACGGCGTCGGTCTCGTCCTTCTCCTCCAGCACGAGCCACATAGGCTCTAAGAGGAAGAGGACGGGGCAGGCCGTCGTCGAGGTGGGCGGGGCGATGAGCCCGTCGGTGAGGCTGAGTTGCCTCAGGGACGAGGTGACCGAGGAGATATCGGAGAGGATCTCCTCGTCCCTGAGGCGGGTGGAGAAAGTCGCCGCTGCCTGCGCCTTTAAGGGGCAGAAAAGCGGTGGCGCGGAGGCCCTGAAGGCCGCGGCGGAGGAAATGAGGGAGGCGGCGCGGGAGCTCAGAGGGCGGAACGCCCGTCTGCAGCTCCTGTTGGAGGAGGAGCGACAGGGGAGGAGGAGGGCAGAGGCGCTGTGGAACAGCGCGGCCCTCCCTCCCATCCTCCCTCCTCCTCCACCGCCGCGTCCCTCGGCGGAGGTAAATAAGCGGAGTGCGGCGGCAGTGGTGCGGGGCACCGCGGGCCCCTCCACCCGCGCTCCGCCCGTGAAGAAGTCCCCGTCCTCCTCAGAAGACGATCTTCTGAGGAGGATTGGGGACATGATTGATGGCAAGCTGGCCGCCTTCCGGGAGGAGCTCCTCGCCGGAAGAGCGGTCAGCAGGAAGGTGGTGCCTCCCCGACCTGTTCCGGTACAGTCGGGGAAGGCAAAGAAGGGCGGAGTGAAGGCTCCGCCCAGCGTTGCGGCACCAGGGACCCGGGTCGCGACCCCCAAGGGGGGTGGTGTACCCGTGGTCGCGGTGGTCGCGTCCTCCACAGCACCCTCCCAAGGGGGGGTGGCGTGGAGTGAGGTGGTGGGGCGGAAGGCGAAGCGGGCGGCGAGGAAGGCCTCGCAACCGCAGCCTCCGCCTCCGCCGCCGGCGGCCAAGGTAAAGGCCGCGAAGGTCGGGAAGGCACGACCAGGTCGTCCCCCAAAAACGGCAGCGGTGACGCTGACCGTTGCGCAGGGGGGCGACCTGACCCTCGCGGAGGCAATGCGGCTCGCCAGGGAGAATATCTCCCTGGAAGAGCTGGGCATCGCCTCCGTGAGGGCGAAGAGGGCCGTGACCGGGGGTCTCTTGCTGGAGATCCCCGGTGCAGAAGGCGGCGCGAAGGCGGATCGTCTCGCCCAGAGGCTCCGGGAGCAGCTGGGCGAGCGAGGTGTCCGGGTCGCCCGGCCCACGAAGCGCACGGAGATGCGCATTTGTGGGCTGGACGACTCGGTCAGCGCACAGGATGTGTCCCGTGCCCTTGCGAGGGCGGGGGACTGTCCTGTGGAGGACCTGCGGATCGGAGAGATCCGCAGGTCGCCCTCCGGCCTCGGGTCGGTGTGGGCCCGGTGCCCCCTCTCCGCCGCCCGTAAGGTGGCGGAATCCGGGAGGGTGTTGGTGGGGTGGGTTTCGGCGCGAGTGGAAATCCTCGCGCCGCGCCCGCTCCAGTGTCACCGCTGCCTCGAATTGGGGCACGTGAGGCAGTGGTGCACCTCGCCGGTGGACCGCAGCGGTCAGTGTTACCGCTGCGGTGCCAAAGAGCACCGTGCGAGCCAGTGCTCGGCGGCCCCCCACTGCCCGCTGTGTGCGGACATGGGGAGGCCAGCCGATCACAGGGTGGGGAGCAAGAAGTGCTCCCCCCCCTCCCGGAAGGAGAGGAAGAGGCGGGCTGCACCGGCTCCGGTGCCGAGGGCGGTGGCATCGTCCTCCATGGAGGTGGACGGTGCTACGGGGACGGACGGCCGGGAGGAGGCTGGCGCGGCCATTAATTAATGCCGCCCCGCCTCCTCCTCCAGGCCAACCTCAACCACTGCCGCGCGGCACAGGACTTGATGTCCCAAGTCCTCGCGGAGTGGGGGGTTGGCCTGGCGGTCGCCGCCGAGCCGTACCGCGTCCCTGATCACCCTCATTGGGTGGGCGACGCGGACGGCTTGGTGGCGACGGTATGGGGAGGGGGCGACGGGTCCCCACCGTTCTCCTTGTTGGAGCGCGGTCGGGGATTCGTCGCCGTGGACTGGGGGGGAGTCGCTGTGGTGGGGTGCTACATTTCGCCCCGTAGCGGTCACGCTGCGTTCGAGCTGTACTTGGCCGAGGTCGCGGCATGCGTGCAGCGCTACGCGGCCCGGCCGGTGCTGGTCCTGGGGGATTTTAATGCCAAGTCGGTGGCTTGGGGATCCCCCAGGACCTCCGTTCGCGGCGGGATCCTGGGCGATTGGGCGGCGGGGCTCGACCTCCGGGTATTGAACCGGGGGTCGGAGAACACATGCGTGCGGCGATATGGGGGGTCCATCGTGGATGTTGGATTCGCGACCCCCAACGCCGTGCGCATGGTGTCGGGTTGGCACGTGGTCGCGGGGGCAGAGACACTCTCCGATCACCGGTACATCCGGATGGAGGTCTCTGCCGCCGCGAGTGCATCCCGACACGGCCGCCTGCGTGGCACCCCACCACGCCGCTGGGCGCTTCGGCGCCTGGACAAGGACGCCCTGATGGCAGCTGCCCTCGCTGCAACTTGGCCGCAGGGAGCGGCCGAGTTGCCGAGCATAGAGGGGGAGGTCGCCCGGCTCGGAGCATTGGTCGCGGGTATTTGCGACGCGGCGATGCCTCGGGTCGGGCGGGCTTCTCCTCGCCGAGCGGTGTACTGGTGGTCGGACGCGATCGCGGAGTTGCGAGTCGCGACTGTCCGCGCCCGACGCCAGTACACCCGCGCGCGCCGTCGTCAACGTACAGACGACGGCGTGGCGCGAGCGAGGGCAGCTGATGACCTGTATGGAGCATACCGCGTGGCGCGGGTTGCTCTGCAGGTCGCCATCAAACGGGCCAAGACCCAGGCATGGAAGGAGCTCCTCCAGACCCTTGATGACGATCCATGGGGGCGCCCATATAAGGTGGTGCTGAATAAGCTCCGCCCGTGGGCGCCCCCCGTCACCGAGGGTCTTGACCCCCGGCTGCTGGAGGACGTGGTCAATACACTCTTCCCAATTGGGGAGAGGGGACCGCGTCCTCCGGCGGCGGCGGCTGTCCCAGTGGAGTGGACGGCCGAGCTGGGGGTCACGCAGGAGGAGCTGGCAGCGGCCATCAGACGGCTCGGGGTTCGTAACACGGCCCCGGGTCCGGATGGTGTGCCCGGCCGGGTTTGGGTCTTGACCCAGGGCGTCTTTGGGGCCGACCTCAGGCGGTTGTTCGACCGCTGCCTGAGGGACGGGCGATTCCCCCCCAGTTGGAAGGTGGCGAGGATGGTCCTCCTCCGGAAGGAGGGTCGGCCCGCGGAGTCTCCCTCCGCATACCGGCCCATTTGTCTCCTCGACGAGGTGGGCAAGCTCTTCGAGCGTGTGATTGCTGCCCGCCTCGTAGAGCACCTGTCGCGGGGTGATCCCGGTCTGGCCGACTGCCAGTTCGGTTTCCGGGGGGGCCGATCGACTATCGACGCGATAGGTCGTGTGAGGGCCCTCTCGGAGGCGGCCGTCTCCCGGGGAGGGGTGGCATTGGCAATATCCTTGGATATTGCCAATGCCTTTAACACCCTCCCCTGGGAAGAGATAAGGAGGGGACTCGAATATCATCGAGTCCCCCCTTGTCTCAGGGCGGTCGTCGGGGATTATCTCCGCGGCAGGTGGATCGAGTATCCGGGCCGGGATGGTGATATGCGGAGGGAGGTGTACTGCGGTGTTCCGCAGGGGTCGGTCCTCGGGCCACTCCTGTGGAACATCGCGTACGACTCGGTGTTGCGGGCCGGCCTCCCCGACGGCGTCAGCACGGTGTGTTATGCGGATGACACACTGGTGCTGGCCGTCGGGGCGCACTGGGGGAGGGCCATGCGTCGCGCGGAGGAGGGGTCGCAACGCGTCGTCGACCGGATCAGGGGGATGGGGATGACGGTGGCGGTCCATAAGACCGAGGTGATTGCGTTTCATTCACCTCGGCAGGATCCGCCACCCCCTCTGATTCGGGTGGGTGGGGCTGACATCGAGGTGAAGCCCCAGATCAGGTATCTAGGGCTGATCCTCGATAGCCACTGGCGTTTCGAGAAGCATTTCCGCTGCCTGGTCCCCCGGTTGGAAAGGATGGTTGCGGCTCTGGGCCGGATCCTGCCCAACCTGGGGGGCCCGGCGGGCCGAGTTCGTCGCCTCTATGTGGCAATGGTCCAGTCGGTGGCCCTATACGGGGCCCCCGTCTGGGCGGACGACCTGGCTGCCTCCCGGCGCAGCATGACTATGCTGCGTCGGGTGCAGAGGCGCATGGCGCTCAGGGTCGTCCGCGGGTATCGGACCATGTCACATGAGGCGGCGACGGTTCTAGCGGGGATGCCGCCCATGGACCTGCTCGCGCGGTCGCACGCGGTGATGTACCGGCACCGCGTCGACCGTCGCGCGGGGGTGGGGGCGGTCCCGGGCGGGCAGGAACCTGCTTGGGGCGATTTGAAGCGCCAGGCCCGGCAGTCCGTGTTGCTCGCGTGGCAGGAGCGGCTGGCTCTGCCAACCGCGGGGCACCGGACTGTCGGGGCTGTTCGGCCACTCCTGAAGGAGTGGCTGGACAGAGGCCATGGCAGCCTCACCTACCGGATGGCACAGGTATTTTCCGGGCATGGCAGCTTCGGAAGATACCTGTGCCGGATAGGGAAGGAGCCGACGGCGCGTTGCTGCCACTGCGACGCTGAGCAGGACACGGCGGATCATACCCTGGAGGTATGCCCCGCGTGGGAGGGGGAGCGCCGTGTCCTGGTCGGCGTCGTCGGGCGGGATGTCTCGCTGCCGGGCGTGGTGCACGCCATGCTCGGCAGCGAGGAGAAGTGGAGGGCCGTGGCCTCCTTCTGCGAGAACGTAATGTTGCAGAAGGAGGCCGCGGGGAGGGAGCGCGAGCTTCAGCGGCGTGCTGAAGCGCGCACTCGTGCGGTGGCCCGAGGTCGTCGCCCGGTCGCGAGGCGTCGCGGGCGGCCGCCTCGGCGTGGCGGATGACCTAGGCTGGGAGGGGGGTCCTGAGGGGACCCTCCTCCCGCCAGGCGGCGCCGGGTCGGACCGGTTGGGGGTAGGAGTGCCTTCCCCTACCGGTCCGACGCAAGGGGCGGCACCCTCGGCGGTCTGGTGCCGAGGGATGGAAACGGGGTCGCGGGCGGTTGCGAGTTGGGGCTCGCAGCCGCCACTAAACGCGGCCCCGGGACGGATAGCGGCGGGATGGAGTGGCCCCGTCCCGCCGCTATGAGGCAGTGTGTCTACTGGGGGGACCGATTGTCCCCCCGGGGGATGGGCGCGAAAGCGCGGGCACGGGGAGGATACCGGAAGAATGCTTCGAGCGATTCCCGGTATCCTCCCAAAGCGTGCCGAAGGGTCACCGTGGGGTTTTTAGTGGGTAGGTCCCGCGCCTGTCGTTGTACGGGCGCGGGGAATCCCACACACGCCTCCCACCTCTCCCCAAGGAGGTGGGAGGGAGTCTTTCGAAGATTTTCCCCACGACAAAAAAAAAAAAAAAAAAAAAAAAAAAAAAAGACCTATCCCAGACATAACATGCGTTATCCTCTAAAATATTTATCAAGACCAGGTTTAATTGAAAGTTTCTGTGTGGTACCACATTACTACGTAATCCAAACCAGAAAAAACCCAGGATCCGTTCATGAAGTTTGTGAAGAATGTGAAAGTATGAGTCTGGTGAGTGAAAATCCCAGACCTATCCCAGACATAACATGCGTTATCCTCTAAAATATTTATCCAGACCAGGTTTAATTGAAAGTTTCAGTGTGGTACCACATTACTACGTAATCCAAACCAGAAAAAACCCAGGATCCGTTCACGAAGTTTGTGAAGAATGCGAAAGTATGAGTCTGGTGAGTGAAAATCCCAGGCCTAACCTAAACCTAACATGCGTTATCCTCAAAAATATTGTTCGAAACCAGGTTTAATCGACAGTTTCAGTGTGGTAGCACATTACTACGTGATTCGAACCAGAAAAAAACCCAGGATCTGTTCAACAAGTATGTGAAGTATGCGAAAGTATGAGTCTGATGAGGGCATATCTCAGGCCTAACCTAGACGTAACATGCGTTATCCTCTAGAATATTATTCGAAACCAGGTTTAGTGGACTGTTTCAGTGTGGTACCACATTACTACGTGATCCAAACCAGAAAAAACCCAGGATCTGTTCAACAAGTATGTGAAGTATGCGAAAGTATGAGCCTGATGAGGGCAAATCCCAGGCATATCCCAGACATTACTTACGTTATCCTCTAAAATATTGATCGAATCCAGGTTTAATCGACTGTTTCAGTGTGGCATCACATTACTACGTGATCCAAACCAGTGGAAGCCCAGGATCTGTTCAACAAGTATGTGAAGAATGCGAAGGTATGTGTCTGATGAGGGAAAATCCCAGGCCCAACCTAGGCCTAACATGTGTTATCCTCTAAAATATTAATCGAAACCAGGTTTAATGGTCTGTTTCAGTGTGGTACCACATTACTACGTGATCGAAACCAGAAAATACCCGGGATCTGTTCAAGAAGTATGTGAAGAATGCGCAAGTATGAGACTGATGATGGCAAATCCTAGACCTAACATAGACCTAACATGTGTTATCCTCTAAAATATTGACGGAAACCAGGTTTAATTGAATGTTTCAGTGTGGTACCACATCACTACGTGATCCATACCGGAAAAAACCTAGGATCTGTTCAACAAGTATGTGAGGTATGCGAAAGTATGAGTCTGATGAGGGCAAATCCCAGTCCTAACCTAGACATAACGTGCGTTATCCTCTAAAATATTGATCGAAACCGAGTTTAATCGACTGTTTTAGTGTGGTACCACATTAATACGTGATCCAAAGCAGAAAAAACCCTCGATCAGGTCAACATGTATGTGAAAAACGCGAAAGTATGAGCCTGATGAGGGCTAATCCCAGACCTATCCCACACATAACTTGCGTTAACCTCCAAAATATTGATCGAAACCAAGTTTAATTGACTGTTTAAGCGTGGTGCCACTTTACTACGTGATCCAAAGCAGAAAAAAACCCAGGATCTGTTCAACAAGTATGTGAAGTATGCGAAAGTATGAGTCTGATGAGGGCAAGTCCCAGACCTATCCCAGTCATAACATGCGTTATCCTCTAAAATATTTATCAAGACCAGGCTTAATTGAATGTTTCAGTGTGGTACCACATTACTACGTAATCCAAACCAGAAAAAACCCAGGATCCGTTCAAGAAGTTTGTGAAGAATGCGGAAGTATGAGTCTGGTGAGTGAAAATCCCAGACCTATCCCAGACATAACATGCGTTATCCTCTAAAATATTTATCCAGACCAGGTTTAATTGAAAGTTTCAGTGTGGTACCACATTACTACGTAATCCAAACCAGAAAAAACCCAGGATCCGTTCACGAAGTTTGTGAAGAATGCGAAAGTATGAGTCTGGTGAGTGAAAATCCCAGGCCTAACCTAAACCTAACATGCGTTATCCTCAAAAATATTGTTCGAAACCAGGTTTAATCGACAGTTTCAGTGTGGTAGCACATTACTACGTGATTCGAACCAGAAAAAAACCCAGGATCTGTTCAACAAGTATGTGAAGTATGCGAAAGTATGAGCCTGATGAGGGCAAATCCCAGGCATATCCCAGACATTACTTGCGTTATCCTCTAAAATATTGATCGAATCCAGGTTTAATCGACTGTTTCAGTGTGGCATCACATTACTACGTGATCCAAACCAGTGGAAGCCCAGGATCTGTTCAACAAGTATGTGAAGAATGCGAAGGTATGTGTCTGATGAGGGAAAATCCCAGGCCCAACCTAGGCCTAACATGTGTTATCCTCTAAAATATTAATCGAAACCAGGTTTAATGGTCTGTTTCAGTGTGGTACCACATTACTACGTGATCGAAACCAGAAAATACCCGGGATCTGTTCAAGAAGTATGTGAAGAATGCGCAAGTATGAGACTGATGAGGGCAAATCCCAGACCTATCCCAGACATAACATGCGTTATGCTCTAAAATATTAATCGAAACCAGGTTTAATGGTCTGTTTCAGTGTGGTACCACATTACTACGTAATCCAAACCAGAAAAAACCCAGGATCCGTTCACGAAGTTTGTGAAGAATGCGAAAGTATGAGTCTGGTGAGTGAAAATCCCAGGCCTAACCTAAACCTAACATGCGTTATCCTCAAAAATATTGTTCGAAACCAGGTTTAATCGACAGTTTCAGTGTGGTAGCACATTACTACGTGATTCGAACCAGAAAAAAATCCAGGATCTGTTCAACAAGTATGTGAAGTATGCGAAAGTATGAGTCTGATGAGGGCATATCTCAGGCCTAACCTAGACATAACATGCGTTATCCTCTAGAATATTGATCGAAACCAGGTTTAGTGGACTGTTTCAGTGTGGTACCACATTACTACGTGATCCAAACCAGAAAAAACCCAGGATCTGTTCAACAAGTATGTGAAAAACGCGAAAGTATGAGCCTGATGAGGGCAAATCCCAGGCCTATCCCAGACATAACTTGCGTTATCCTCTAAAATATTGATCGAAACCAGGTACAATGGACTGTTTCAGTGTGGTACCACATTACTACGTGCTCCAAACCAGAAAAAACCCAGGATCTGTTCAACAAGTATGTGATGCATGCGAATGTATGAGTCTGATGAGGGGAAATCCCAGGCCTAACCTAGACATAACATGCGTTATCCTCTAAAATATTGACCGAAACCAGGTTTAGTGGACTGTATCAGTGTGGTACTAAATTACTGCCTCATCCAAACCAGAAAAAGCGAGGGATCTGTTCAACAAGTATGTGAAAAACGCGAAAGTATGACCCTGATGAGGGCAAATCTCAGACCTATCCCAGACCTAACTTACGATATCCTGTAAAATATTTATCAAGACCAGGATTAATTGACTGTTTCAGTGTGGCATCACATTACTACGTGATCCAAACCAGTGGAAGCCCAGGATGTGGCCAACAAGAATGAGAAATATGCGAAAGTACGAGCCTGATGAGAGCAAACCCCAGACCTAACCAAGACCTAACATGCGTTATCCTCAAAAATATTGATCGGAACCAGGTTTAATTGAAAGTTCCAGTGTGGTACCGCATTACTACGTTATCCAAACCAGAAAAAGCCCAGAATCTGGCCATCAAGTATGAGAAATACGCGAAAGTACGTGCCTGATGAGAGCAAATCCCAGACCTATCCCAGACATAACTTGCGTTATCCTCTAAAACATTGACCGAAACCAGGTTTCGTGGACTGTTTCAGTGTGGTACCACATTACTGCGAGATCCAATCCAGGGAAAAACTAGGATCTGTTCAACAAGTTGTGAAAAATGCGAAAGTATGACCCTGATGAGGGCAAATCCCAGACCTATCCCAGACCTAACTTGCGTCATCCTAAAAAATATTGATCGAAACCAGGTTTAGTGGTCTGCTTCAGTGTGGTACCACTTCACTACGTGATCCAAAGCAGAAAAAACCCTCGATCAGGTCAACACGTATGTTAAAACTGCGGAAGAATGACCCTGATGAGGGCAAATCTCAGACCTATTCCAGACCTAACTTACGTTATCCTCTAAAATATTTATGAAGCCCAGGATTAATTGACTGTTTCAGTGTGGCATCACATTACTACGTGATGCAAACCAGTGGATGCCCAGGATGTGGCCAACAAGAATGAGAAATATGCGAAAGTACGAGCCTGACGAGAGCAAACCCCAGACCTAACCAAGACCTAACATGCGTTATCCTCAAAAATATTGATCGAAACCAGGTTTAATCGACTGTTTCAGTATGGTACCACATTACTACGTTATCCAAACCAGAAAAAGCCCAGAATCTGGCCATCAAGTATGAGAAATATGCGAAAGTACGTGCCTGATGAGAGCAAATCACAGACCTATCCCAGACATAACTTGCGTTATCCTCTAAAACATTGACCGAAACCAGGTTTAATTGACAGTTTCAGTGTGGTACCACTATACTACGTGATCGAAACCAGAAAAAACCCAGGATCTGTTCAAGAAGTATTTGAAGAATGCGAAAGTATGAGACTGATGTGGGAAAATCCTAGACCTAACCTAGACATAACATGCGTTATCCTCTAAAATATTAATCGAAACCAAGTTTAATGGACTGTTTCAGTGTGGTACCACATTACTACGCGATCCAAACCAGAAAAAACCCAGGATCCGTTCAACAAGTATGTGAAGAATGCGAAAGTATGAGCCTTGTGAGTGAAAATCCCAGGCCAACCTAGACCTAACATGCGGTACCCTCAAAAATATTAATCGAATCCAGGTTTTATCGACAGTTTCAGTGTGGTAGCACATTACTACGTGATCCAAACCAGAAAAAATCACAGGATCTGTTCAACAAGTATGTGAAGTATGCGAAAGTATGAGTCTGATGAGGGCAAAGCCCAGGCCCAACCAAGACATAACATGCGTTATCCTCTAAAATATTGATGGAAACCAGGTTTAAATGACCGTTTCAGTGTGGTACCACATTAGTACGTGATCCAATCCAGAAAAAGTCCAGGATCTAGCCATCAAGTATGAGAAATATGCGAAAGTATGACCCTGATGATGGCAAATCCTAGGCCTAACCCAGACCTAACATGCGTTATCATCTAAAATATTGACCGAAACCAGGTTTCGTGGACTGTTTCAGTGTGGTACCACATTACTGCGAGATCCAATCCAGAAAAAAACTAGGATCTGTTCAACAAGTGTGTGAAAAATGCGAAAGTATGACCCTGATGAGGGCAAATCCCAGACCTATCCCAGACCTAACTTGCGTTATCCTAAAAAATATTGATCGAAACCAGGTTTAATGGTCTGCTTCGGTGTGGCATCACGTTACTACATGATCCAAACCAGAAATAACCCAGGATCTGTTCAACAAGTATGTGAAGAATGCGAAAGTATGAGCCAGATGAGGGCAAATCCCAGACCTATCCCAGACACAACTTGCGTTATCCTCTTAAATATTGGTCGAGACCAGGTTTAGTCGACTGTTTCAGTGTGGTACGACATAACTACGTGATCCAAACCAGAAAAAGCCCAGGATCTAGCCATCAAGTATGAGAAATATGCGAAAGTATGACCCTGATGATGGCAAATCCTGGACATACCCCAGACGTAACATGCGTTATCCTCTAAAATATTGGTCGTATCCAGGTTTAACTGACTGTTTCAGTATGGAACCACATAACTACGTTATTCAATCCAGAAAAGGCCCAGGATCTGGCCAACAAGTATGAGAAATATGCGAATGTATGAGCCAGATGAGGGCAAATCCTAGACCTAGCCCAGACCTATCATGCGTTATCATCTAAAATATTGATCGAAACCTGGTTTAATCGACTGTTTCAGTGTGGTACCACATTACTACCTGATCCAAACCAGAAATAACCCAGGAACTCTTCAACAAGTATGTGAAGAATGCGAAAGTATGAGCCAGATGCGGGCAAATCCTGGACGTAACACAGACCTAACATGCGTTATCTTCTAAAATATTGATCGAGACCAGGTATAATTGACTGTATCAGTGTGGTACTACATTACTATGTGATCCAATCCAGAAAAAGCGACGGATGTGGCTAACAAGTATGAGAAATATGCGGAAGTATGAGCCAGATGTGTGCAAATCCTGGACCAAACCCAGACCTAATATGCGTTATCCTCTATAATATTGGTCGTATCCAGGTTTAACTGACTGTTTTAGTGTGGTAGCACATAACTACGTTATCCAATCCAGAAAAAGCCCAGGATCTGGCCAACAAGTATGAGAAATATGTGAAAGTATGAGCCAGATGAGGGCAAATCCTAGACCTAACCCAGACCTAACATGCGTTATCATCTAAAATATTGATCAAACCTGGTTTAATCGACTGTTTCAGTGTGGTACGACATTACTACCTGATCCAAACCAGAAATAACCCAGGACCTGTTCAACAAGTCTGTGAAGAATGCGAAAGTATGTGTCTGATGAGGGCAAATCCCTGGCCCAACCTTGTCCAAACATGCGTTATCCTCTAAAATATTGATCAAATCCAGGTTTAATCGACTGTTTCAGAGTGGTAGCACATTACTACGTGGTCCAAACCAGAAAAATCCCAGGATTTGGCCAACAAGTATGTGAGAAATGCGAAGGTATGGGCCTGATGAGGGCAAATCCCACACCTATCCCAGACCTAACATGCGTTATCCACTAAAATATTGACCGAGACTAGGTTTTATGGACTGTTTCAGTGTGGTACCACATTACCACGTGATTCAAACCAGAAAAAACCCAGGATCTGTACAACAAGTATGTGAAGAATGCGAAAGTATGGGTCTGATGGGGGCAAATCCCAGGCCTAACCTAGACCTAGGATGAGCTATCCTCTAAAATATTGATCGAATACAGGTTTAATGGACTGTTTCAGTGTGGTACCACATTACTACGAGATCCGGACCTGTGAAAGCCCAGGATCAGGCCGACAAGTATGAGAAATATGCGAATGTATGAGCTTCATGAGAGCAAATCCCAGACCTAACCCAGACCAAACATGCGATATCCTTTACAATATTGACACAGACTAGGTTTCATGGACTGTTTCAGCGCGGTACCACATTACCACGTGATTCAAACCAGAAAAAACCCAGGATCTGTACAACAGGTATGTGAAAAATGCGAAAGTATGGGTCTGATGAGGGCAAATCCTAGCCCTAACCCAGACATAACATGCGTTATCATCTAAAATATTGATCGAAACCAGGTTTAATTGAAAGTTTCAGTGTGGTACCACTTTACTACGTGATCCAGAGCAGAAAAAACCCAGGATCTGTTCACCAAGTATGTGAAGTATGCGAAAGTATGAGTCTGATGAGGGCAAATCCCAGACCTATCCCAGACATAACATGCGTTATCCTCTAAAATATTTATCAAGACCAGGTTTAATTGAAAGTTTCAGTCTGGTACCACATTACTACGTAATCCAAACCAGAAAAAACCCAGGATCCGTTCACGAAGTTTGTGAAGAATGCGAAAGTATGAGTCTGGTGAGTGAAAATCCCAGGCCTAACCTAAACCTAACATGCGTTATCCTCAAAAATATTGTTCGAAACCAGGTTTAATCGACAGTTTCAGTGTGGTAGCACATTACTACGTGATTCGAACCAGAAAAAAATCCAGGATCTGTTCAACAAGTATGTGAAGTATGCGAAAGTATGAGTCTGATGAGGGCATATCTCAGGCCTAACCTAGACATTACATGCGTTATCCTCTAGAATATTGATCGAAACCAGGTTTAGTGGACTGTTTCAGTGTGGTACCACATTACTACGTGATCCAAACCAGAAAAAACCCAGGATCTGTTCAACAAGTATGTGAAAAACGCGAAAGTATGAGCCTGATGAGGGCAAATCCCAGGCCTATCCCAGACATAACTTGCGTTATCCTCTAAAATATTGATCGAAACCAGGTACAATGGACTGTTTCAGTGTGGTACCACATTACTACGTGATCCAAACCAGAAAAAACCCAGGATCTGTTCAACAAGTATGTGATGCATGCGAATGTATGAGTCTGATGAGGGGAAATCCCAGGCCTAACCTAGACATAACATGCGTTATCCTCTAAAATATTGACCGAAACCAGGTTTAGTGGACTGTATCAGTGTGGTACCAAATTACTGCCTCATCCAAACCAGAAAAAGCGAGGGATCTGTTCAACAAGTATGTGAAAAACGCGAAAGTATGACCCTGATGATGGCAAATCTCAGACCTATCCCAGACCTAACTTACGATATCCTGTAAAACATTGACCGAAACCAGGTTTAATTGACAGTTTCAGTGTGGTACCACTATACTACGTGATCGAAACCAGAAAAAACCCAGGATCTGTTCAAGAAGTATTTGAAGAATGCGAAAGTATGAGACTGATGTGGGAAAATCCTAGACCTAACCTAGACATAACATGCGTTATCCTCTAAAATATTAATCGAAACCAAGTTTAATGGACTGTTTCAGTGTGGTACCACATTACTACGTGATCCAAACCAGAAAAAATCACAGGATCTGTTCAACAAGTATGTGAAGTATGCGAAAGTATGAGTCTGATGAGGGCAAAGCCCAGGCCCAACCAAGACATAACATGCGTTATCCTCTAAAATATTGATGGAAACCAGGTTTAAATGACCGTTTCAGTGTGGTACCACATTAGTACGTGATCCAATCCAGAAAAAGTCCAGGATCTAGCCATCAAGTATGAGAAATATGCGAAAGTATGACCCTGATGATGGCAAATCCTAGGCCTAACCCAGACTTAACACGCGTTATCCTCTAAAATATTTATCAATACCAGGATTAATTGACTGTTTCAGTGTGGCATCACATTACTACGTGATCCAAACCAGTGGAAGCCCAGGATCTGGCCAACAAGAATGAGAAATATGCGAAAGTACGTGCCTGATGAGAGCAAATCCCAGACCTATCCCAGACATAACTTGCGTTATCCTCTAAAACATTGACCGAAACCAGGTTTCGTGGACTGTTTCAGTGTGGTACCACATTACTGCGAGATCCAATCCAGAAAAAAACTAGGATCTGTTCAACAAGTGTGTGAAAAATGCGAAAGTATGACCCTGATGAGGGCAAATCCCAGACCTATCCCAGACCTAACTTGCGTTATCCTAAAAAATATTGATCGAAACCAGGTTTAATAGGCTGCTTCGGTGTGGCATCACGTTACTACATGATCCAAACCAGAAATAACCCAGGATCTGTTCAACAAGTATGTGAAGAATGCGAAAGTATGAGCCAGATGAGGGCAAATCCCAGACCTATCCCAGACACAACTTGCGTTATCCTCTTAAATATTGGTCGAGACCAGGTTTAGTCGACTGTTTCAGTGTGGTACGACATAACTACGTGATCCAAACCAGAAAAAGCCCAGGATCTAGCCATCAAGTATGAGAAATATGCGAATGTATGAGCCAGATGAGGGCAAATCCTAGACCTAGCCCAGACCTATCATGCGTTATCATCTAAAATATTGATCGAAACCTGGTTTAATCGACTGTTTCAGTGTGGTACCACATTACTACCTGATCCAAACCAGAAATAACCCAGGATCTCTTCAACAAGTATGTGAAGAATGCGAAAGTATGAGCCAGATGCGGGCAAATCCTGGACGTAACACAGACCTAACATGCGTTATCCTCTAAAATATTGATCGAGACCAGGTATAATTGACTGTATCAGTGTGGTACTACATTACTATGTGTTCCAATCCAGAAAAAGCGACGGATGTGGCTAACAAGTATGAGAAATATGCGGAAGTATGAGCCAGATGTGTGCAAATCCTGGACCAAACCCAGACCTAATATGCGTTATCCTCTATAATATTGGTCGTATCCAGGTTTAACTGACTGTTTCAGTGTGGTAGCACATAACTACGTTATCCAATCCAGAAAAAGCCCAGGATCTGGCCAACAAGTATGAGAAATATGTGAAAGTATGAGCCAGATGAGGGCAAATCCTAGACCTAACCCAGACCTAACATGCGTTATCATCTAAAATATTGATCAAACCTGGTTTAATCGACTGTTTCAGTGTGGTACGACATTACTACCTGATCCAAACCAGAAATAACCCAGGACCTGTTCAACAAGTCTGTGAAGAATGCGAAAGTATGTGTCTGATGAGGGCAAATCCCTGGCCCAACCTTGTCCAAACATGCGTTATCCTCTAAAATATTGATCAAATCCAGGTTTAATCGACTGTTTCAGAGTGGTAGCACATTACTACGTGGTCCAAACCAGAAAAATCCCAGGATTTAGCCAACAAGTATGTGAGAAATGCGAAGGTATGGGCCTGATGAGGGCAAATCCCACACCTATCCCAGACCTAACATGCGTTATCCACTAAAATATTGACCGAGACTAGGTTTTATGGACTGTTTCAGTGTGGTACCACATTACCACGTGATTCAAACCAGAAAAAACCCAGGATCTGTACAACAAGTATGTGAAGAATGCGAAAGTATGGGTCTGATGGGGCAAATCCCAGGCCTAACCTAGACCTAGGATGAGCTATCCTCTAAAATATTGATCGAATACAGGTTTAATGGACTGTTTCAGTGTGGTACCACATTACTACGAGATCCGGACCTGTGAAAGCCCAGGATCAGGCCGACAAGTATGAGAAATATGCGAATGTATGAGCTTCATGAGGGCAAATCCCAGACCTAACCCAGACCAAACATGCGATATCCTTTACAATATTGACACAGACTAGGTTTCATGGACTGTTTCAGCGCGGTACCACATTACCACGTGATTCAAACCAGAAAAAACCCAGGATCTGTACAACAGGTATGTGAAAAATGCGAAAGTATGGGTCTGATGAGGGCAAATCCTAGCCCTAACCCAGACATAACATGCGTTATCATCTAAAATATTGATCGAAACCAGGTTTAATCGACTGTTTCAGGGTGGTACCACATTACTATGTGATCCAAACCAGGAAAAGCCCAGGATCTGGCCAACAAGTATGAGAAATATGCGAAAGTATGAGCCTGATGCGGGCAAATCCTGGACCTAACCCAGACCTAACATGCGTTATCCTCTAATATATTGACCGAGACTAGGTTTTATGGACTGTTTCAGTGTGGAACCACATTACCACGTGATTCAAACCAGAAAAAACCCAGGATCTGTACAACAAGTATGTGAAGTTGTGAAAGTATGGGTCTGATGGGGCAAATCCCAGGCCTAACCTAGACCTAGGATGAGCTATCCTCTAAAATATTGATCGAAACCAGGATTAATCGACTGTTTCAGAGTGGTACCACATTACTACGTGATCCAAACCAGAAAAAGCCCAGGATCTGGCCAACAAGTATGAGAAATATGCGAAAGTATGAGCCTGATGTGGGCAAATCCTGGACCTAACCCAGACCTAACATGCGTTATCCTCTAAAATATTGATCGAGACCAGGTATAATTGGCTGTTTCAGTGTGGTACTACATCAGTATGTGATCCAATCCAGTAAAAGCAACGGATCAGGCCAACAAGTATGAGAAATATGCGACAGTATGAGCCTGTCGAGGGCAAATCGCACACCTAACCGTGTCCTAACCGGCGTTATCCTATAAAATGTTGATCGAGACCAGGTTTAGTCGACTGTTTCAGTGTGGTACCACATTACTACGTGATCGAAACCAGAAAAGACCCAGAATCTGGCCAACAAGTATGAGAAATATGCGAAAGTATAAGCCAGATGAGGGCAAATCCTGGACCTAACCCAGACCTAACATGCGTTATCCTCTAAAATATTGACCGAGACTAGGTTTTATGGACTGTTTCAGTGTGGAACCACATTACCACGTGATTCAAACCAGAAAAAACCCAGAATCTGTCCAACAAGTATGTGAAGAATGCGAAAGTATGAGTCTGATGAGGGTAAATCCCAGGCCTAACCTAGACCTAGCATGAGTTACCCTCTAAAATATTTATTGAAACCAGGTTTAATGGACTGCTTCAGTGTGATACCACATTACCACGTGATCCAAACCAGAAAAAGCCCGGGATCTGGCCAACGAGTATGCGAAACATGCGAAAGTATGAGCCAGATGAATGCAAATCCTGGACCTACCCCAGACCTAACATGCGTTATCCTCTAAAATATTCGTCGTATCCAGGTTTAACTGACTATTTCAGTGTGGTACCACATAACTATGTTATTCAATCCAGAAAAAGCCCAGGATCTGGCCAACAAGTATGAGTAATATGCGAAAGTATGAGCCAGATGAGGGCAAATCCTAGACCTAACCCAGACCTTACATGCGTTATCATCTAAAATATTGATCGAAACTTGGTTTAATCGACTGTTTCAGTGTGGTACGACATTACTACCTGATCCAAACCAGAAAAAACCCAGAATCGGGCCAACAAGTATGAGAAATATGCGAAAGTATGAGCCAGATGAGGGCAAATCCCAGACCTATCCCAGACCCAACTTTCGGTATCCTCTAAAATATAGATCGAAACCAGGTTTAATCGACTGTTTCCGTGTGGCACCACATTACTACGTGATCCAAACCAGGAAAAGTGCAGGATCTGGCCAACAAGTATGAGAAATATGCGAAAGTACGTGTCTGATGAGGGCAAATCCCACACCTAACCGAGACCTAACCGGCGTTATCCTCTAAAACGTTCATCGTGACTAGGGTTAATCGGCTGGTTCAGTGTGGTACCACATTACAACCTGATCCAAGCTAGTAGAAACCCAGGATCTCTTCACCAAGTATGTGAAGAATGCGAAAGTATGAGCCAGATGCGGGCAAATCCAAGACCTAAACCAGACCTAACATGCGTTATCCTCAAAAATATAGTTCGAAACCAGGTTTAATCGACTGTTTCCGTGTGGCACCACATTACTACGTGATCCAATCCAGAAAAAGCCCAGGATCTGGCCAACAAGTATGAGAAATATGGGAAAGTATGAGCCAGATGAGGGCAAATTCTAGACCTAACCCAGACCTAACATGCGTTATCATCTAAAATATTGATCGAAACCTGGTTTAATCTACTGTTTCAGTGTGGTACGACATTACTACCTGATCCAAACCAGAAATAACCCAGGACCTGTTCAACAAGTATGTGAAGAATGCGAAAGTATGAGTCTGATGAGGGCAAATCCCAGGCCTAACCTAGACCTAGCAGGAGTTATCCTCTAAAATATTGATCGAGACCAGGTTTAGTCGACTGTTTTAGTGTGGTACCACGTTACTACGTGATCCAAACCAGAAAAAGCCCAGGATCAGGCCAACAAGTATGAGTAATATGCGAAAGTATGAGCCAGATGCGGGCAAATCCTGGACCTAACCCAGACCTAACTTACGTTATCCTATAAAATATTGATCGAGACCACGTTTAGCCGACTGTTTCAGTGTGGTACCACATTACCACGTGATCCAAACCAGAAAAAGCCCAGGATCTGGCCAACGAGTATGAGTAATATGCGAAAGTATGAGCCAGATGAGGGCAAATCCTAGACCTAACCCAGACCTTACATGCGTTATCCTCAAAAATATAGTTCGAAACCAGGTTTAATCGACTGTTTCCGTGTGGCACCACATTACTACGTGATCCAATCCAGAAAAAGCCCAGGATCTGGCCAACAAGTATGAGAAATATGGGAAAGTATGAGCCAGATGAGGGCAAATCCTAGACCTAACCCAGACCTAACATGCGTTATCATCTAAAATATTGATCGAAACCTGGTTTAATCTACTGTTTCAGTGTGGTACGACATTACTACCTGATCCAAACCAGAAATAACCCAGGACCTGTTCAACAAGTATGTGAAGAATGCGAAAGTATGAGCCAGATGCGGGCAAATCCAAGACCTAAACCAGACCTAACATGCGTTATCCTCAAAAATATAGTTCGAAACCAGGTTTAATCGACTGTTTCCGTGTGGCACCACATTACTACGTGATCCAATCCAGAAAAAGCCCAGGATCTGGCCAACAAGTATGAGAAATATGGGAAAGTATGAGCCAGATGAGGGCAAATCCTAGACCTAACCCAGACCTAACATGCGTTATCATCTAAAATATTGATCGAAACCTGGTTTAATCTACTGTTTCAGTGTGGTACGACATTACTACCTGATCCAAACCAGAAATAACCCAGGACCTGTTCAACAAGTATGTGAAGAATGCGAAAGTATGAGTCTGATGAGGGCAAATCCCAGGCCTAACCTAGACCTAGCAGGAGTTATCCTCTAAAATATTGATCGAGACCAGGTTTAGTCGACTGTTTTAGTGTGGTACCACGTTACTACGTGATCCAAACCAGAAAAAGCCCAGGATCAGGCCAACAAGTATGAGTAATATGCGAAAGTATGAGCCAGATGAGGGCAAATCCTAGACCTAACCCAGACCTTACATGCGTTATCATCTAAAATATTGATCCAAACCTGGTTTAATCGACTGTTTCAGTGTGGTACGACATTACTACCTGATCCAAACCAGAAATTCTCCAGGACCTGTTCAACAAGTATGTGAAGAATGCGAAAGTATGAGTCTGATGAGGGCAAATCCCAGGCCTAACCTAGACCTAGCAGGAGTTATCCTCTAAAATATTGATCGAGACCAGGTTTAGTCGACTGTTTTAGTGTGGTACCACGTTACTACGTGATCCAAACCAGAAAAAGCCCAGGATCAGGCCAACAAGTATGAGTAATATGCGAAAGTATGAGCCAGATGCGGGCAAATCCTGGACCTAACCCAGACCTAACTTACGTTATCCTATAAAATATTGATCGAGACCAGGTTTAATCGACTGTTTCAGTGTGGTACCACAGTACCACCTGATCCAATCCAGAAAAAACCCAGAATCTGTCCAACAAGTATGTGAAGAATGCGAAAGTATGAGTCTGATGAGGGCAAATCCCAGGCCTAACCTAGACCTAGCATGAGTTACCCTCTAAAATATTTATTGAAACCAGGTTTAATGGACTGCTTCAGTGTGATACCACATTACCACGTGATCCAAACCAGAAAAAGCCCGGGACCTGGCCAACGAGTATGTGAAGAATGCGAAAGTATGAGTCTGATGAGGTCAAATCCCAGACCTATCCCTGACTTAACTTGCGTTATCCTCTAAAATATTGATCGAAACCAGGTTTAATCGACTGTTTCAGCGTGGTACCACATTACTACGTGATACAATCCAGAAACAGCCCAGGATCTAGCCATGAAGTATGAGAAATATGCGAAAGTATGAGCCTGATGAGGGCAAATCCTAGACCTAACCCAGACCTTACATGCGTTATCCTATAAAATATTGATCGAGACCACGTTTAGCCGACTGTTTCAGTGTGGTACCACATTACCACGTGATCCAAACCAGAAAAAGCCCAGGATCTGGCCAACGAGTATGCGAAAAATGCGAAAGTATGAGCCAGATGAATGCAAATCCTGGACCTACCCCAGACCTAACATGCGTTATCCTCTAAAATATTCGTCGTATCCAGGTTTAACTGACTGTTTCAGTGTGGTACCACATAACTATGTTATTCAATCCAGAAAAAGCCCAGGATCTGGCCAACAAGTATGAGTAATATGCGAAAGTATGAGCCAGATGAGGGCAAATCCTAGACCTAACCCAGACCTTACATGCGTTATCATCTAAAATATTGATCGAAACCTGGTTTAATCGACTGTTTCAGTGTGGTACGAAATTACTACCTGATCCAAAGCAGAAATAACTCAGGACCAGTTCAACAAGTATGTGAAGAATGCGAAAGTATGAGTCTGATGAGGGCAAATCCGAGGCCTAACCTAGACCTAGCAAGAGTTATCCTCTAAAATATTGCTCCGGACCAGGTTTAGTCGACTGTTTCAATGTGATACCATGTTAGTACATGATCCAAACCAGAAATAACCCAGGATCTGTTCTGCAAGTATGTGAAAAATGCAAAAGTATGAGTCTGATGAGGGCAAATCCCTGGCCTAACCTTGACCAAACATGCGTTATCCTCTAAAATATAGATCGAATCCAGGTTTAACTGACTGTTTCAGTGTGGTACCACATAACTATGTTATTCAATCCAGAAAAAGCCCAGGATCTGGCCAACAAGTATGAGTAATATGCGAATGTATGAGCCAGATGAGGGCAAATCCTAGACCTAACCCAGACCTTACATGCGTTATCATCTAAAATATTGATCGAAACCTGGTTTAATCTACTGTTTCAGTGTGGTACGACATTACTACCTGATCCAAACCAGAAATAACCCAGGACCTGTTCAACAAGTATGTGAAGAATGCGAAAGTATGAGTCTGATGAGGGCAAATCCCAGGCCTAACCTAGACCTAGCAGGAGTTATCCTCTAAAATATTGATCGAGACCAGGTTTAGTCGACTGTTTTAGTGTGGTACCACGTTACTACGTGATCCAAACCAGAAAAAGCCCAGGATCAGGCCAACAAGTATGAGAAATACGCGAAAGTATGAGCCAGATGCGGGCAAATCCTGGACCTAACCCAGACCTAACTTACGTTATCCTATAAAATATTGATCGAGACCACGTTTAGCCGACTGTTTCAGTGTGGTACCACATTACCACGTGATCCAAACCAGAAAAAGCCCAGGATCTGGCCAACGAGTATGCGAAAAATGCGAAAGTACGAGCCAGATGAAGGCAAATCCTGGACCTAACCCAGACCTAACATGCGTTATCCTCTAAAATATAGATCGAAACCAGGTTTAATCGACTGTTTCAGTGTGGTACCACAGTACCACCTGATCCAAACCAGAAAAAACCCAGAATCTGTCCAACAAGTATGTGAAGAATGCGAAAGTATGAGTCTGATGAGGGCAAATCCCAGGCCTAACCTAGACCTAGCATGAGTTACCCTCTAAAATATTTATTGAAACCAGGTTTAATGGACTGCTTCAGTGTGATACCACATTACCACGTGATCCAAACCAGAAAAAGCCCGGGATCTGGCCAACGAGTATGCGAAACATGCGAAAGTATCAGCCAGATGAATGCAAATCCAGGACCTACCCCAGACCTAACATGCGTTATCCTCTAAAATATTCGTCGTATCCAGGTTTAACTGACTGTTTCAGTGTGGTACCACATAACTATGTTATTCAATCCAGAAAAAGCCCAGGATCTGGCCAACAAGTATGAGTAATATGCGAAAGTATGAGCCAGATGAGGGCAAATCCTAGACCTAACCCAGACCTTACATGCGTTATCATCTAAAATGTTGATCGAAACCTGGTTTAATCGACTGTTTCAGTGTGGTACGACATTACTACCTGATCCGAACCAGAAGTAACTCAGGACCAGTTCAACAAGTATGTGAAGAATGCGAAAGTATGAGTCTGATGAGGGCAAATCCCTGGCCTAACCTTGACCAAACATGCGTTATCCTCTAAAATATAGATCGAATCCAGGTTTCATGGACTGTTTCAGAGTGATACCACATTACTACGTGATCCAAACCAGAAAAAGCCCAGGATCTGGCCAACAAGTATGAGAAATATGCGAAAGTATGAGCCTGATGTGGGCAAATCCTGGACCTAACCCAGACCTAACATGCGTTATCCTCTAAAATATTGATCGAGACCAGGTATAATTGGCTGCTTCAGTGTGGTACTACATCAGTATGTGATCCAATCCAGTAAAAGCAACGGATCAGGCCAACAAGTATGAGATATATGCGACAGTATGAACCTGAGGAGGGCAAATCGCACACCTAACCGTGTCCTAAACGGCGTTATCCTATAAAATGTTGATCGAGACCAGGATTAATCGACTGTTTCAGTGTGGTACCACATTACTACGTGATACAAATTAGAATAAACCCAGGATCTGTTCAACAAGTATGTGGAGAATGCGAAAGTATGAGTCTGATGAGGGCAAATCCCAGGCCTAACCTAGACCTAACATGAGTAATCGTCGAAAATATTGATCGAAACCAGGTTTAATGGACTGTTTCAGCGTGGTACCACATTACTACGTGATCCAGACCAGTGAAAGCCCAGAATCTGGCCAACAAGTTTGAGAAATATGCGAAAGTATGACCCAGATGAGGGCAAGTCCTAGACCTAACGGAGACCTAACATGCGTTATCCTATAAAATGTTGATCGAGACCAGGATTAATCGACTGTTTCATTGCGGTACCACTTTGCAACGTGATCCAAACCAGGAAAAGCCAGGGATCTGTTCAACAAGTATGTGAAAAATGCAAAAGAATGACCCTGACGAGGGCAAATCCCAGGCGTAACCTAGACCTAACTTGCGTTATCCGCTAAAATATTGATCGAAACCAGGTTTCATGGACTCTTTCAGTGTGGTAACACATTACCACGTGATCCAAACCAGAAAAAGACCGGGATTTGGCCAACAAGTATGCGAAAAATGTGGAAGTATGACCCTGATGGGGGCATATCCCAGGCCTAAACCAGACCTAACATGCGTTATCCTCAAAAATATAGTTCGAAACCAGGTTTAATCGTCTGTTTCCGTGTGGCACCACTTACTACGTGATCCAATCCAGAAAAAGCCCAGGATCTGGCCAACGAGTATGCGAAAAATGCGAAAGTACGAGCCAGATGAAGGCAAATCCTGGACCTAACCCAGACCTAACATGCGTTATCCTCTAAAATATAGATCGAAACCAGGTTTAATCGACTGTTTCAGTGTGGTACGACATTACTACCTGATCGAAACCAGAAATAACCCAGGACCTCTTCAACAAGTATGTGAAGAATGCGAAAGTATGAGTCTGATGAGGGCAAATCCCAGGCCTAACCTAGACCTAGCAGGAGTTATCCTCTAAAATATTGATCGAGACCAGGTTTAGTCGACTGTTTTAGTGTGGTACCACGTTACTACGTGATCCAAACCAGAATAAGCCCAGGATCAGGGCAACAAGTATGAGAAATATGCGAAAGTATGAGCCAGATGCGGGCAAATCCTGGACCTAACCCAGACCTAACTTACGTTATCCTATAAAATATTGATCGAGACCACGTTTAGCCGACTGTTTCAGTGTGGTACCACATTACCACGTGATCCAAACCAGAAAAAGCCCAGGATCTGGCCAACGAGTATGCGAAAAATGCGAAAGTACGAGCCAGATGAAGGCAAATCCTGGACCTAACCCAGACCTAACATGCGTTATCCTCTAAAATATAGATCGAAACCAGGTTTAATCGACTGTTTCAGTGTGGTACCACAGTACCACCTGATCCAAACCAGAAAAAACCCAGGATCTGTCCAACAAGTATGTGAAGAATGCGAAAGTATGAGTCTCATGAGGGCAAATACTAGGCCTAACCTAGACCTAGCATGAGTTACCCTCTAAAATATTTTTTCGAAACCAGGTTTAATGGACTGCTTCAGTGTGATACCACATTACCACGTGATCCAAACCAGAAAAAGCCCGGGATCTGGCCAACGAGTATGCGAAACATGCGAAAGTATGAGCCAGATGCGGGCAAATCCTGGACCTAACCCAGACCTAACTTACGTTATCCTATAAAATATTGATCGAGACCACGTTTAGCCGACTGTTTCAGTGTGGTACCACATTACCACGAGATCCAAACCAGAAAAAGCCCAGGATCAGGCCAACAAGTATGAGAAATATGCGAAAGTATGAGCCAGATGCGGGCAAAACCTGGACCTACCCCAGACCTAACATGCGTTGTCCTCTAAAATATTCGTCGTATCCAGGTTTAACTGACTGTTTCAGTGTGTTACCACATAACTACGTCATTCAATCCAGAAAAAGCCCAGGATCTGGCCAACAAGTATGAGAAATATGCGAATGTATGAGCCAGATGATGGCAAATCCTAGCCCTAACCCAGACCTATCATGCGTTATCATCTAAAATATTGATCGAAACCTGGTTTAATCGACTGTTTCAGTGTGGTACCACATTACTACCTGATCCAAACCAGAAATAACCCAGGATCTCTTCTACAAGTATGTGAAAAATGCAAAAGTATGAGTCTGATGGGGTCAAATCCCAGGCCTAACCTAGACCTAGCATGAGTTATCCTCTAAAATATTGATCGAAACCAGGTTTAATGGTCTGTTTCAGTGTGATACCACATTACTACGAGATCCGGACCTGTGAAAGCACAGGATCTGGCCAACAAGTATGTGACAAATGCGAAGGTATGGGCCTGACGAGGGCAGATCCCACAACTATCCCAGACCTAACATGCGTTATCCTCTAAAATATAGATCGAAACCAGGTTTAATCGACTGTTTCAGTGTGGTACGACATTACTACCTGATCGAAACCAGAAATAACCCAGGACCTCTTCAACAAGTATGTGAAGAATGCGAAAGTATGGGTCAGATGAGGGCAAATTTTTAACCCAAACCCAGACCTAACATGCGTTATCCTTTAAAATATTTATCGAAACCAGGTTTAATGGACTGTATCAGTGTGGTACCACATTACTACATGATCCAAACCAGAAATAACCCAGGATCTGTTCAACAAGTATGTGAAGAATGCGAAAGTATGAGCCAGATGAGGGCAAATCCCAGACCTATCCCAGACACAACTTGCGTTATCCTCTTAAATATTGGTCGAGACAAGGTTTAGTCGACTGTTTCAGTGTGGTACGACATAACTACGTGATCCAAACCAGAAAAAGCCCAGGATCTGGCCAACAAGTATGAGAAATATGTGACAGTATGAGCCTGATGAGGGCAAATCCCACACCAAACCGTGTCCTAACCGGCGTTATCCTATAAAATGTTGAACGAGACCAGGATTAATGGACTGTTTCTGTGTGGTACCACTTTACTACGTGATCCAAACCAGAAAAAGCCCCAGAATCGGGCCATCAAGTATGAGAAATATGCGAACATTCGAGCCTGATGAGAGCAAATCCCAGACCTAACCAAGACCTAACATGCGTTATTCACTAGAATATTGATCGATACCAGGTTTAATCGACTGTTTCAGTGTGGTACCATATTACTGCGTGATCCAAACCAGAAAAAAACCAAGGATCTGTACAACAAGTATGTGAAGAATGCGAAAGTACGCGCCTGACGAGGGCAAATCCCAAACCTATCCCAGACATAACTTGCGTTATCGTCTAAAATATTGATCGATACCAGGTTTAGTCGAACGTTTCAGTGCGGTACCACATTACTACGTGATCCAAACCAGAAAAAAACCCAGAATCTGGCCATCAACTATGAGAAATATGCGAAAGTATGAACCTGCTGAGGGCAAATCCCAGGCCTAACCTAGACCTAACATGCGTTATCATCTAATATATTGATCGAAACCAGGTTTAATGGACTGTTTCAGTGTGGTACCACATTACTACGTGATCCAGACCAGAAAAAGCCCCGGATCTGGCCAACAAGTATGAGCAATATGCGAAAGTATGAGCCTGATGCGGGCAAATCCTGGACCTAACCCAGACCTAACATGCGTTATCCTCTAAAATATTGATCCAGACCAGGTATTATTGACTGCTTCAGTGTGGTACTACATCAGTATGTGATCCAATCCAGAAAAAAAACCCAGGATCCGTTCAACAAGTATGTGAAGAATGCGAAAATATGAGTCTGATGAAGGAAAATCCCAGGCCGAACATAGACCTAACATGCATTATCGTCTAAAATATTGATCGAAAACAGGTTTAATCGACTGTTTCAGTGTGGTACCACATTCCTACGTGAACCAAACCAGAAAAAGCCCCGAATCTGGCCATCAAGTATGAGAAATATGCGAATGTACGAGCCTGATGAGAGCAAATCCCAGACATAACCCAGACCTAACATGCGTTATCCTCTAAAATATTTATCAAGACCAGGTTTAATCGACTATTTCAGTGTGGTACCACATTACTACGTGATCCAAACCAGAAAAAACTCAGGATCTGTTCAACAAGTATGTGGAGAATGCGAAAGTACGAGCCTGATCAGGGCAAATCCCAGACCTATCCCAGACCTAACATGAGTTATTCTCTAAAATATTGATCGAAACCAGGTTTAATGGACTGTTTCAGTGTGCTACCACATTACTACGTGATCCAAACGAGAAAAAACCCAGGATCCGTTCAACATGTATGTGAAGAATGCGAAAGTATGTGTCTGATCAGGGAAAATCCCAGGCCTAACCTAGACCTAACATGCTTTACCCTCAAAAATACTGATCGAAACCAGGTTTAATCGACTGTTTCAGTGTGGTACCACATTACTACGTGATCCAAACCAGAAAAAAACCAAGGATCTGTTCAACAGGTATGTGGAGAATGCGAAAGTACGAGCCTGATCAGGGAAAATCCCAGGCCTAACCTAGACCTAACATGCATTACCCTCAAAAATACTGATCGAAACCAGGTTTAGTCGACTGTTTCAGTGTGGTACCACATTACTACGTGATCCAGACCAGAAAAAAACCCAGGATCTGTTCAACAAGTATGTGGAGAATGCGAAAGTACGAGCCTGATCAGGCAAAATCCCAGGCCTAACCTAGACCTAACATGCGTTACCCTCAAAAATACTGATCGAAACCAGGTTTAATGGACTGTTTCAGTGAGGTACCACATTACTACCTGATCCAAACCAGAAAAAGCAATGGATCTGGCTAACAAGTATGAGAAATATGCGACAGTATGAGCCTGATGAGGGCAAATCCCACACCTAACCGTGTCCTAACCGGCGTTATCCTATAAAATGTTGATCAAGACCAGGATTAACCGACTGTTTCAGTGTGGTACCTCTTTACAACATGATCCAAACCAGAAAAAGCCAGGGATCTGTTCGAAAAGTATGTGAAATATGCGAAAATATGACCCTGATGAGGGCAAATCCCAGGCGTAACCTAGACCTATCATGCGTTATCCTCTAAAATATTTATCAAGACCAGGTTTAATTGACTGTTTCAGTGTGGTACTTTATAACTACGTGATCCAGACCAGAAAAAAAGCCAGGATCTGGCCAACAACTATGAGAAATATGCGAAAGTATGAGTCTGATGAGGGCAAATCCTGGACCTTACCCAGGCCTAACATGCGTTATCCTCTAAAATATTTATCAAGACTAGGTTTTATTGAATGTTTCAGTGTGGTACCACATTATTACGTGATCCAAATCAGGGAAAAACACAGGATCCGTTCAACGAGTATGTGAAGAATGCGAAAGTATGGGTCAAATGAGGGCAAATCCCAGACCTATCCCAGACCCAACTTGCGTTATCCTCTTAAATATTGGTCGAGACCAGGTTTAGTCGACTGTTTCAGTGTGGCACCACATAACTACGTGATCCAAACCAGTGAAGGCACAGCATCTGGCCAACAAGTTTGAGAAATATGCGAAACTATGAGCCTGATGACAAATCCCAGACCTATCCCAGACCTAACTTGCGTTATCCTCTAAAATATTTGCCAAGACTAGGTTTTATTGAATGTTTCAGTGTGGTACCACATTACTACGTGATCCAAATCAGGGAAAGACACAGGATCCGTTCAACAAGTATGTGAAGAATGCGAAAGTATGGGTCAAATGAGGGCAAATCCCAGACCTATCCCAGACCCAACTTGCGTTATCCTCTTAAATATTGGCCGAGACCAGGTTTACTGGACTGTTTCATTGTGGTACCACATTACTACGAGATCCGGACCTGTGAAAGCACAGGATCTGGCCAACAAATATGTGAGAAATGCGAAGGTATGACCCTGATGAGGGCAAATCCCACACCTAACCAAGACCTAACATTCGTTGTTCTCTAAAATATTGATCGAAACCAGGTTTAAGGGACAGCTTCAGTGTGGTACCACATTACTACCTGATCCAAACCAGAAAAAACCCAGGATCTCTTCAACAAGCATGTGAAGAATGCGAAGGTATGAGTCTGATGAGGGCAGATCCCAGACCTATCCCAGACCTAACCGTGTCCTAACCGGCGTTATCCTATAAAATGTTGAACGAGACCAGGATTAATCGACTGTTTCAGTGTGGTACCACATTACTACGTGATCCAAACCAGAAAAACCAGGATCTGTTCAACAAGCATGTGAAGAATGCGAAGGTATGAGTCTGATGAGGGCAGATCCCAGACCTATCCCAGACCTAACATGCGTTATCATCTAAAATGTTGATCAAAACCAGGTTTAATGGACTGTTTCAGTGTGGTACCACCTTACTACGTGATCCAAACCAGAAAAAGCCAGGGATCTGTTCAACAAGTATTTGAAATATGCGAAAGTATGAGTCTGATGAGGGCAAATCCCAGGCCTAACCTAGACCTATCATGCGTTATCCTCTAAAATATTGATCGAAACCAGGTTTCATGGACTGTTTCAGTGTGATACCACATTACCAGGAGATCCAAACCTGAAAAAGCAATGGATCTGGCTAACAAGTATGAGAAATATGCGACAGTATGAGCCTGATGAGGGCAAATCCCACACCTAACCGTGTCCTAACCGGCGTTATCCTTTAAAATATTGATCGATACCAGGTTTAACGGACTGTTTCAGTGTGGTACCACATTAGTACGTGATCCAAACCAGAAAAAACCCAGGATCTGTTCAACAAGAATGTGAAAAACGCGAATGTATGACCCTGATGAGAGCAAATCCCAGACCTAACCAAGACCTAACATTCGTTGTTCTCTAAAATATTGATCGAAACCAGGTTTAAGGGACTGCTTCAGTGTGGTACCACATTACTACCTGATCCAAACCAGAAAAAACCCAGGATCTCTTCAACAAGCATGTGAAGAATGCGAAGGTATGAGTCTGATGTGGGCAGATCCCAGACCTATCCCAGACCTAACATGCGTTATCATCTAAAATGTTGATCAAAACCAGGTTTAATGGACTGTTTCAGTGTGGTACCACATTACTACGTGATCCAGACCAGAAGAAGCCCTGGATCTGGCCAACAAGTATGAGAAATATGTGAAAGTATGAGCCTGATGCGGGCAAATCCTGGACCTAACCCAGACCTAACATGCGTTATCCTCTAAAATATTGATCCAGACCAGGTATAATTGACTGCTTCAGTGTGGTACCACATTACTACGTGATCCAAACCAGAAAAACTCAGGATCTGTTCAACAAGTATGTGGAGAATGCGAAAGTACGAGCCTGATCAGGGCAACTCCCAGACCTATCCCAGACCTAACTTGCGTTGTCCTCTAAAATAATGGAGGAAACCAGGTTTTATTGACTGTTTCAGTGTGGTACCATATTACTACGTGATCCAAACGAGAAGAAGCCCCGAATCTGGTCATCAAGTATGAGAAATATGCGAAAGTACGAGCCTGATGAGAGTAAATCCCAGACCTAACCTAGACCTAACATGAGTTATTCTCTAAAATACTGATCGAAACCAGGTTTAATGGACTGTTTCAGTGAGGTACCACATTACTACCTGATCCAATCGAGAAAAAACCCAGGATCTGTTCAACAAGTATGTGAAGAATGCGAAAGTATGTGTCTGATGAGGGAAAATCCCAGGCCTAACCTAGACCTAACATGCGTTACCCTCAAAAATACTGATCGAAACCAGGTTTAATCGACTGTTTCAGTGTGGTACCACATTACTATGTGATCCAAACCAGAAAAAAACCCAGGATCTGTACAACAAGTATGTGGAGAATGCGAAAGTACGAGCCTGATCAGGGCAAATCCCAGACCTATCCCAGACCTAACTTGCGTTGTCCTCTAAAATAATGGAGGAAACCAGGTTTTATTGACTGTTTCAGTGTGGTACCATGTTACTACGTGATCCAAACGAGAAGAAGCCCCGAATCTGGTCATCAAGTATGAGAAATATGCGAAAGTACGAGCCTGATGAGAGCAAATCCCAGACCTAACCTAGACCTAACATGAGTTATCCTCTAAAATATTGATCGAAACCAGGGCTAATCGATTATTTCAGTGTGGTACCACATTACTATGTGATCCAAACCACAAAAAACCCAGGATCCGTTCAACAAGTATGTGACGAATGCGAAATTATGTGTCTGATGAGGGCAAATCCCAGGCCTAACCTAGATCTAACATGCGTTATCCTCTAAAATATTGATCGAGAACAGGTTTAACCGACTATTTCAGTGTGGTACCACATTACTGCGTGATCCAAACCAGAAAAATACCCAGGATCTGTTCAACAAGTATGTGAAGAACGCGAAAATATGACCCTGATGAGGGCAAATCCCAGGCCCAACCTAGACATAACATGCGTTATCCTCTAAAATATTGATCGAAACCAGGTTTAATGGACTGTTTCAGTGTGATACCACATTACTGCGTCATCCAATCCAGAAAGCGCCCAGGATCTGGTAATCAAGTATGAGAAATATGCCAAAATATGACCCTGATGAGGGCAAATCCCAGGCCCAACCTAGACATAACATGCGTTATCCTCTAAAATATTGATCGAAACCAGGTTTAATCGACTGCTTCAGTGTGATACCACATTACTGCGTGATCCAATCCAGAAAGCGCCCAGGATCTAGCCATCAAGTATGAGAAATATGCGAAATTATGAGCCTGATTAGGGCAAATCCTAGACCTAACCCAGACCTAACATGCCTTATCCTCCAAAATATTTATCAAGACCAGCTTTAGTTGAACGTTTCAGTGTGGTACCACATTACTACGTGATCCAAACCAGAAAAAACCCAGGATCCGTTCAACAAGTATGTGAAGAATGCGAAAGTATGAGTCTGATGAAGGAAAATCCCAGGCCTAACCTAGACCTAACATGAGTTATCCTCAAAGATATTGATCGAAACCAGGTTTAATCGACTGCTTCAGTGTGGTACCACCTTACTACGTGATCCAAACCAGAAAAAGCCAGGGATCTGTTCAACAAGTATTTGAAATATGCGAAAGTATGAGTCTGATGAGGGCAAATCCCAGGCCTAACCTAGACCTATCATGCGTTATCCTCTAAAATATTGATCGAAACCAGGTTTCATGGACTGTTTCAGTGTGATACCACATTACCAGGAGATCCAAACCTGAAAAAGCAATGGATCTGGCTAACAAGTATGAGAAATATGCGACAGTATGAGCCTGATGAGGGCAAATCCCACACCTAACCGTGTCCTAACCGGCGTTATCCTTTAAAATATTGATCGATACCAGGTTTAACGGACTGTTTCAGTGTGGTACCACATTAGTACGTGATCCAAACCAGAAAAAACCCAGGATCTGTTCAACAAGAATGTGAAAAACGCGAATGTATGACCCTGATGAGAACAAATCCCAGACCTAACCAAGACCTAACATTCGTTGTTCTCTAAAATATTGATCGAAACCAGGTTTAAGGGACTGCTTCAGTGTGGTACCACATTACTACCTGATCCAAACCAGAAAAAACCCAGGATCTCTTCAACAAGCATGTGAAGAATGCGAAGGTATGAGCCTGATGAGGGCAGATCCCAGACCTATCCCAGCCCTAACCGTGTCCTAACCGGCGTTATCCTATAAAATGTTGAACGAGACCAGGATTAATCGACTGTTTCAGTGTGGTACCACATTACTACGTGATCCAAACCAGAAAAACCAGGATCTGTTCAACAAGCATGTGAAGAATGCGAAGGTATGAGTCTGATGAGGGCAGATCCCAGACCTATCCCAGACATAACATGCGTTATCATCTAAAATGTTGATCAAAACCAGGTTTAATGGACTGTTTCAGTGTGGTACCACATTACTACGTGATCCAGACCAGAAGAAGCCCTGGATCTGGCCAACAAGTATGAGAAATATGCGAAAGTATGAGCCTGATGCGGGCAAATCCTGGACCTAACCCAGACCTAACATGCGTTATCCTCTAAAATATTGATCCAGACCAGGTATAATTGACTGCTTCAGTGTGGTACTACATCAGTATGTGATCCAATCCAGAAAAAAAACCCAGGATCCGTTCAACAAGTATGTGAAGAATGCGAAAATATGAGTCTGATGAAGGAAAATCCCAGGCCGAACCTAGACCTGACATGCATTATCGTCTAAAATATTGATCGAAAACAGGTTTAATCGACTGTTTCAGTGTGGTACCACATTCCTACGTGATCCAAACCAGAAAAAGCCCCGAATCTGGCCATCAGGTATGAGAAATATGCGAATGTACGAGCCTGATGAGAGCAAATCCCAGACATAACCCAGACCTAACATGCGTTATCCTCTAAAATATTTATCAAGACCAGGTTTAATCGACTGTTTCAGTGTGGTACCACATTACTACGTGATCCAAACCAGAAAAACTCAGGATCTGTTCAACAAGTATGTGGAGAATGCGAAAGTACGAGCCTGATCAGGGAAAATCCCAGGCCTAACCTAGACCTAACATGCGTTACCCTCAAAAATACTGATCGAAACCAGGTTTAGTCGACTGTTTCAGTGTGGTACCACATTACTACGTGATCCAGACCAGAAAAAAACCCAGGATCTGTTCAACAAGTATGTGGAGAATGCGAAAGTACGAGCCTGATCAGGGAAAATCCCAGGCCTAACCTAGACCTAACATGCGTTACCCTCAAAAATACTGATCGAAACCAGGTTTAATGGACTGTTTCAGTGAGGTACCACATTACTACCTGATCCAAACGAGAAAAAACCCAGGATCTGTTCAACAAGTATGTGAAGAATGCGAAAGTATGTGTCTGATGAGGGAAAATCCCAGGCCTAACCTAGACCTAACATGCGTTACCCTCAAAAATACTGATCGAAACCAGGTTTAATCGACTGTTTCAGTGTGGTACCACATTACTATGTGATCCAAACCAGAAAAAAACCCAGGATCTGTACAACAAGTATGTGGAGAATGCGAAAGTACGAGCCTGATCAGGGCAAATCCCAGACCTATCCCAGACCTAACTTGCGTTGTCCTCTAAAATAATGGAGGAAACCAGGTTTTATTGACTGTTTCAGTGTGGTACCATGTTACTACGTGATCCAAACGAGAAGAAGCCCCGAATCTGGTCATCAAGTATGAGAAATATGCGAAAGTACGAGCCTGATGAGAGCAAATCCCAGACCTAACCTAGACCTAACATGAGTTATCCTCTAAAATATTGATCGAAACCAGGGCTAATCGATTATTTCAGTGTGGTACCACATTACTATGTGATCCAAACCACAAAAAACCCAGGATCCGTTCAACAAGTATGTGACGAATGCGAAATTATGTGTCTGATGAGGGCAAATCCCAGGCCCAACCTAGACATAACATGCGTTACCCTCTAAAATATTGATCGAAACCAGGTTTAGTGGACTGTTTCAGTGTGATACCACATTACTGCGTCATCCAATCCAGAAAGCGCCCAGGATCTGGTAATCAAGTATGAGAAATATGCCAAAATATGACCCTGATGAGGGCAAATCCCAGGCCCAACCTAGACATAACATGCGTTATCCTCTAAAATATTGATCGAAACCAGGTTTAATCGACTGCTTCAGTGTGATACCACATTACTGCGTGATCCAATCCAGAAAGCGCCCAGGATCTAGCCATCAAGTATGAGAAATATGCGAAATTATGAGCCTGATTAGGGCAAATCCTAGACCTAACCCAGACCTAACATGCCTTATCCTCCAAAATATTTATCAAGACCAGCTTTAGTTGAACGTTTCAGTGTGGTACCACATTACTACGTGATCCAAACCAGAAAAAACCCAGGATCCGTTCAACAAGTATGTGAAGAATGCGAAAGTATGAGTCCGATGAAGGAAAATCCCAGGCCTAACCTAGACCTAACATGAGTTATCCTCTAAAATATTGACCGAAACCAGGGTTAATCGACTATTTCAGTGTGGTACCACATTACTATGTGATCCAAACCACAAAAAACCCAGGATCCGTTCAACAAGTATGTGACGAATGCGAAATTATGTGTCTGATGAGGGCAAATCCCAGGCCTAACCTAGATCTAACATGCGTTATCCTCTAAAATATTTATCGAGAACAGGTTTAACTGACTTTTTCAGTGTGGTACCACATTACTGCGTGATCCAAACCAGAAAAATACCCAGGATCTGTTCAACAAGTATGTGAAGAACGCGAAAATATGACCCTGATGAGGGCAAATCCCGGGCCTAACCTAGACCTAACATGCGTTATCCTCAAAGATATTGATCGAAACCAGGTTTAATCGACTGCTTCAGTGTGGTACCACATTACTACCTGATCCAAACCAGAAAAATACCCAGGATCTGTTCAACAAGTATGTGAAGAACGCGAAAATATGACCCTGATGAGGGCAAATCCCAGGCCCAACCTAGACATAACATGCGTTATCCTCTAAAATATTGATCGAAACCAGGTTTAATGGACTGTTTCAGTGTGATACCACATTACTGCGTGATCCAATCCAGAAAGCGCCCAGGATCTAGCCATCAAGTATGAGAAATATGCGAAATTATGAGCCTGATTAGGGCAAATCCTAGACCTAACCCAGACCTAACATGCGTTATCCTCCAAAATATTTATCAAGACCAGATTTAGTTGAACGTTTCAGTGTGGTACCACATTACTACGTGATCCAAACCAGAAAAAACCCAGGATCCGTTCAACAAGTATGTGAAGAATGCGAAAGTATGAGTCTGATGAAGGAAAATCCCAGGCCTAACCTAGACCTAACATGCGTTGTCCTCAAAAATATTGATCGAAACCAGGTTTAATCGACTGCTTCAGTGTGGTACCACATTACTACCTGATCCAAACCAGAAAAATACCCAGGATCTGTTCAACAAGTATGTGAAGAACGCGAAAATATGATCCTGATGAGGGCAAATCCCAGGCCCAACCTAGACATAACATGCGTTATCCTCTAAAATATTGATCGAAACCAGGTTTAATGGACAGTTTCAGTGTGATACCACATTACTGCGTGATCCAATCCAGAAAGCGCCCAGGATCTAGCCATCAAGTATGAGAAATATGCGAAATTATGAGCCTGATTAGGGCAAATCCTAGACCTAACCCAGACCTAACATGCGTTATCCTCCAAAATATTTATCAAGACCAGATTTAGTTGAACGTTTCAGTGTGGTACCACATTACTACGTGATCCAAACCAGAAAAAACCCAGGATCCGTTCAACAAGTATGTGAAGAATGCGAAAGTATGAGTCTGATGAAGGAAAATCCCAGGCCTAACCTAGACCTAACATGCGTTGTCCTCAAAAATATTGATCGAAACCAGGTTTAATCGACTGTTTCAGTGTGGTCCCACATTACTACCAGATCCAAACCAGAAAAATACCCAGGATCTGTTCAACAAGTATGTGAATAACGCGATAATATGACCCTGATGAGGGCAAATCCCAGGCCAAACCTAGACATTACATGCGTTATCCTCTAAAATATTGGTCAAAACCAGGTTTAATCGACTGTTTCAGTGTGGTACCACATTACTACGTGATCCAAACCAGAGAAAACCCAGGATCTGTTCAAGAAGTATGTGGAGAATGCGAAAGTATGTGTCTGATTAGGGCAAATCCCAGGCCTAACCCAGGCATAACATGCGTTATCCTCTAAAATATTGATCGAAACCAGGTTTAATGGTCTGTTGCAGTGTGATACCACAATACTGCGTGATCCAATCCAGAAAGAGCCCAGGATCTAGCCATCAAGTATGAGAAATATGCGAAAATACGAGCCTGATGAGAGCAAATCCCAGACCTTACCTAGACCTAACATGAGTTATTCTGTAAGATATTGATCGAAACCATGTTTAATGGGGTGTTTCAGTGTGGTACCACATTACTACCTGATCCAAACCAGAAAAATACCCAGGATCTGTTCAACAAGTATGTGAAGAACGCGAAAATATGACCCTGATGAGGGCAAATCCCAGACCAAACCTAGACATAACATGCGTTATCCTCTAAAATATTGATCTAAACCAGGTTTAATCGACTGTTTCAGTGTGGTACCACATTACTATGTGATCCAAACCAGAAAAAAGCCCAGGAACTGTACAACAAGTATGTGAAGAATGCGAAAGTATGTGTCTGATGACGAAAAATCCCAGGCCTAACGTAGACCTAACACGCGTTACCCTCAAAAATATTTATCAAGACCAGGTTTAATCGACTGTTTCAGTGTGGTACCACATTACTACGTGATCCAAACCAGAAAAAAAACCCAGGATCCGTTCAACAATCATGTGAAGAATGCGAAGGTATGAGTCTGATGAGGGCAGATCCCAGACCTCTCCCAGACCTAACATGCGTTATCCTCTAAAATATTGATGAAACCAGGTTTCGTGGACTGTTTCAGTGTGATACCACATTACCACGTGATCCAAACCAGAAAAAGCAATGGATCTGGCTAACAAGTATGAGAAATATGCGACAGTATGAGCCTGATGAGGGCAAATCCCACACCTAACCGTGTCCTAACCGGCGTTATCCTATAAAATGTTGATCAAGACCAGGATTAACCGACTGTTTCAGTGTGGTACCTCTTTACAACATGATCCAAACCAGAAAAAGCCAGGGATCTGTTCGAAAAGTATGTGAAATATGCGAAAATATGACCCTGATGAGGGCAAATCCCAGGCGTAACCTAGACCTATCATGCGTTATCCTCTAAAATATTTATCAAGACCAGGTTTAATTGACTGTTTCAGTGTGGTACTTTATAACTACGTGATCCAGACCAGAAAAAAAGCCAGGATCTGGCCAACAACTATGAGAAATATGCGAAAGTATGAGTCTGATGAGGGCAAATCCTGGACCTTACCCAGGCCTAACATGCGTTATCCTCTAAAATATTTATCAAGACTAGGTTTTATTGAATGTTTCAGTGTGGTACCACATTATTACGTGATCCAAATCAGGGAAAAACACAGGATCCGTTCAACGAGTATGTGAAGAATGCGAAAGTATGGGTCAAATGAGGGCAAATCCCAGACCTATCCCAGACCCAACTTGCGTTATCCTCTTAAATATTGGTCGAGACCAGGTTTAGTCGACTGTTTCAGTGTGGCACCACATAACTACGTGATCCAAACCAGTGAAGGCACAGCATCTGGCCAACAAGTTTGAGAAATATGCGAAACTATGAGCCTGATGATGACAAATCCCAGACCTATCCCAGACCTAACTTGCGTTATCCTCTAAAATATTTGCCAAGACTAGGTTTTATTGAATGTTTCAGTGTGGTACCACATTACTACGTGATCCAAATCAGGGAAAGACACAGGATCCGTTCAACAAGTATGTGAAGAATGCGAAAGTATGGGTCAAATGAGGGCAAATCCCAGACCTATCCCAGACCCAACTTGCGTTATCCTCTTAAATATTGGCCGAGACCAGGTTTACTGGACTGTTTCATTGTGGTACCACATTACTACGAGATCCGGACCTGTGAAAGCACAGGATCTGGCCAACAAATATGTGAGAAATGCGAAGGTATGACCCTGATGAGGGCAAATCCCACACCCAACCGAGTCCTAACCGGCGTTATCCTCTAAAATGTTGATCGTGACCAGGTTTAATCGACTGTTTCAGTGTGGTACCACATTACTACCTGATCCAAACCAGAAATAACCCAGGATCTGTTCGACAAGCATGTGAAGAATGCGAAGGTATGAGTCTGATGAGGGCAGATCCTAGACCTAACCGAGACCTAACATGCGTTATCCTCTAAAATATTGGTCGAAACCAGGTTTAATGGACTGTTACAGTGATGTACTACATTACTACGTGATCCAAACCAGAAAAAGCCCCGAATCTGGCCATCAAGTATGAGAAATATGTGAATGTACAAGCCTGATGAGAGCAAATCCCAGACCTAACCTAGACCTAACATGAGTTATTCTCTAAAATATTGATCGATACCAGGTTTAACGGACTGTTTCAGTGGGGTACCACATTAGTACGTGATCCAAACCAGAAAAAACCCAGGATCTGTTCAACAAGAATGTGAAAAACGCGAATGTATGACCCTGATGAGAGCAAATCCCAGACCTAACGCAAGACCTAACATTCGTTGTTCTCTAAAATATTGATCGAAACCAGGTTTAAGGGACAGCTTCAGTGTGGTACCACATTACTACCTGATCCAAACCAGAAAAAACCCAGGATCTCCTCAACAAGCATGTGAAGAATGCGAAGGTATGAGTCTGATGAGGGCAGATCCCAGACCTATCCCAGACCTAACCGTGTCCTAACCGGCGTTATCCTATAAAATGTTGAACGAGACCAGGATTAATCGACTGTTTCAGTGTGGTACCACATTACTACGTGATCCAAACCAGAAAAACCAGGATCTGTTCAACAAGCATGTGAAGAATGCGAAGGTATGAGTCTGATGAGGGCAGATCCCAGACCTATCCCAGACCTAACATGCGTTATCATCTAAAATGTTGATCAAAACCAGGTTTAATGGACTGTTTCAGTGTGGTACCACCTTACTACGTGATCCAAACCAGAAAAAGCCAGGGATCTGTTCAACAAGTATTTGAAATATGCGAAAGTATGAGTCTGATGAGGGCAAATCCCAGGCCTAACCTAGACCTATCATGCGTTATCCTCTAAAATATTGATCGAAACCAGGTTTCATGGACTGTTTCAGTGTGATACCACATTACCAGGAGATCCAAACCTGAAAAAGCAATGGATCTGGCTAACAAGTATGAGAAATATGCGACAGTATGAGCCTGATGAGGGCAAATCCCACACCTAACCGTGTCCTAACCGGCGTTATCCTTTAAAATATTGATCGATACCAGGTTTAACGGACTGTTTCATTGTGGTACCACATTACTACGAGATCCGGACCTGTGAAAGCACAGGATCTGGCCAACAAATATGTGAGAAATGCGAAGGTATGACCCTGATGAGGGCAAATCCCACACCCAACCGAGTCCTAACCGGCGTTATCCTCTAAAATGTTGATCGTGACCAGGTTTAATCGACTGTTTCAGTGTGGTACCACATTACTACCTGATCCAAACCAGAAATAACCCAGGATCTGTTCGACAAGCATGTGAAGAATGCGAAGGTATGAGTCTGATGAGGGCAGATCCTAGACCTAACCGAGACCTATCATGCGTTACCCTCAAAAATACTGATCGAAACCAGGTTTAATCGACTGTTTCAGTGTGGTACCACATTACTATGTGATCCAAACCAGAAAAAAACCCAGGATCTGTACAACAAGTATGTGGAGAATGCGAAAGTACGAGCCTGATCAGGGCAACTCCCAGACCTATCCCAGACCTAACTTGCGTTGTCCTCTAAAATAATGGAGGAAACCAGGTTTTATTGACTGTTTCAGTGTGGTACCATGTTACTACGTGATCCAAACGAGAAGAAGCCCCGAATCTGGCCATCAAGTATGAGAAATATGCGAAAGTACGAGCCTGATGAGAGCAAATCCCAGACCTAACCTAGACCTAACATGAGTTATCCTCTAAAATATTGATCGAAACCAGGGCTAATCGATTATTTCAGTGTGGTACCACATTACTATGTGATCCAAACCACAAAAAACCCAGGATCCGTTCAACAAGTATGTGACGAATGCGAAATTATGTGTCTGATGAGGGCAAATCCCAGGCCTAACCTAGATCTAACATGCGTTATCCTCTAAAATATTGATCGAGAACAGGTTTAACCGACTATTTCAGTGTGGTACCACATTACTGCGTGATCCAAACCAGAAAAATACCCAGGATCTGTTCAACAAGTATGTGAAGAACGCGAAAATATGACCCTGATGAGGGCAAATCCCAGGCCCAACCTAGACATAACATGCGTTATCCTCTAAAATATTGATCGAAACCAGGTTTAATGGACTGTTTCAGTGTGATACCACATTACTGCGTCATCCAATCCAGAAAGCGCCCAGGATCTGGTAATCAAGTATGAGAAATATGCCAAAATATGACCCTGATGAGGGCAAATCCCAGGCCCAACCTAGACATAACATGCGTTATCCTCTAAAATATTGATCGAAACCAGGTTTAATCGACTGCTTCAGTGTGATACCACATTACTGCGTGATCCAATCCAGAAAGCGCCCAGGATCTAGCCATCAAGTATGAGAAATATGCGAAATTATGAGCCTGATTAGGGCAAATCCTAGACCTAACCCAGACCTAACATGCCTTATCCTCCAAAATATTTATCAAGACCAGATTTAGTTGAACGTTTCAGTGTGGTACCACATTACTACGTGATCCAAACCAGAAAAAACCCAGGATCCGTTCAACAAGTATGTGAAGAATGCGAAAGTATGAGTCTGATGAAGGAAAATCCCAGGCCTAACCTAGACCTAACATGAGTTATCCTCAAAGATATTGATCGAAACCAGGTTTAATCGACTGCTTCAGTGTGGTACCACCTTACTACGTGATCCAAACCAGAAAAAGCCAGGGATCTGTTCAACAAGTATTTGAAATATGCGAAAGTATGAGTCTGATGAGGGCAAATCCCAGGCCTAACCTAGACCTATCATGCGTTATCCTCTAAAATATTGATCGAAACCAGGTTTCATGGACTGTTTCAGTGTGATACCACATTACCAGGAGATCCAAACCTGAAAAAGCAATGGATCTGGCTAACAAGTATGAGAAATATGCGACAGTATGAGCCTGATGAGGGCAAATCCCACACCTAACCGTGTCCTAACCGGCGTTATCCTTTAAAATATTGATCGATACCAGGTTTAACGGACTGTTTCAGTGTGGTACCACATTAGTACGTGATCCAAACCAGAAAAAACCCAGGATCTGTTCAACAAGAATGTGAAAAACGCGAATGTATGACCCTGATGAGAGCAAATCCCAGACCTAACCAAGACCTAACATTCGTTGTTCTCTAAAATATTGATCGAAACCAGGTTTAAGGGACTGCTTCAGTGTGGTACCACATTACTACCTGATCCAAACCAGAAAAAACCCAGGGTCTCTTCAACAAGCATGTGAAGAATGCGAAGGTATGAGTCTGATGAGGGCAGATCCCAGACCTATCCCAGCCCTAACCGTGTCCTAACCGGCGTTATCCTATAAAATGTTGAACGAGACCAGGATTAATCGACTGTTTCAGTGTGGTACCACATTACTACGTGATCCAAACCAGAAAAACCAGGATCTGTTCAACAAGCATGTGAAGAATGCGAAGGTATGAGTCTGATGAGGGCAGATCCCAGACCTATCCCAGACATAACATGCGTTATCATCTAAAATGTTGATCAAAACCAGGTTTAATGGACTGTTTCAGTGTGGTACCACATTACTACGTGATCCAGACCAGAAGAAGCCCTGGATCTGGCCAACAAGTATGAGAAATATGCGAAAGTATGAGCCTGATGCGGGCAAATCCTGGACCTAACCCAGACCTAACATGCGTTATCCTCTAAAATATTGATCCAGACCAGGTATAATTGACTGCTTCAGTGTGGTACTACATCAGTATGTGATCCAATCCAGAAAAAAAACCCAGGATCCGTTCAACAAGTATGTGAAGAATGCGAAAATATGAGTCTGATGAAGGAAAATCCCAGGCCGAACCTAGACCTGACATGCATTATCGTCTAAAATATTGATCGAAAACAGGTTTAATCGACTGTTTCAGTGTGGTACCACATTCCTACGTGATCCAAACCAGAAAAAGCCCCGAATCTGGCCATCAGGTATGAGAAATATGCGAATGTACGAGCCTGATGAGAGCAAATCCCAGACATAACCCAGACCTAACATGCGTTATCCTCTAAAATATTTATCAAGACCAGGTTTAATCGACTGTTTCAGTGTGGTACCACATTACTACGTGATCCAAACCAGAAAAACTCAGGATCTGTTCAACAAGTATGTGGAGAATGCGAAAGTACGAGCCTGATCAGGGAAAATCCCAGGCCTAACCTAGACCTAACATGCGTTACCCTCAAAAATACTGATCGAAACCAGGTTTAGTCGACTGTTTCAGTGTGGTACCACATTACTACGTGATCCAGACCAGAAAAAAACCCAGGATCTGTTCAACAAGTATGTGGAGAATGCGAAAGTACGAGCCTGATCAGGGAAAATCCCAGGCCTAACCTAGACCTAACATGCGTTACCCTCAAAAATACTGATCGAAACCAGGTTTAATGGACTGTTTCAGTGAGGTACCACATTACTACCTGATCCAAACGAGAAAAAACCCAGGATCTGTTCAACAAGTATGTGAAGAATGCGAAAGTATGTGTCTGATGAGGGAAAATCCCAGGCCTAACCTAGACCTAACATGCGTTACCCTCAAAAATACTGATCGAAACCAGGTTTAATCGACTGTTTCAGTGTGGTACCACATTACTATGTGATCCAAACCAGAAAAAAACCCAGGATCTGTACATCAAGTATGTGGAGAATGCGAAAGTACGAGCCTGATCAGGGCAAATCCCAGACCTATCCCAGACCTAACTTGCGTTGTCCTCTAAAATAATGGAGGAAACCAGGTTTTATTGACTGTTTCAGTGTGGTACCATGTTACTACGTGATCCAAACGAGAAGAAGCCCCGAATCTGGTCATCAAGTATGAGAAATATGCGAAAGTACGAGCCTGATGAGAGCAAATCCCAGACCTAACCTAGACCTAACATGAGTTATCCTCTAAAATATTGATCGAAACCAGGGCTAATCGATTATTTCAGTGTGGTACCACATTACTATGTGATCCAAACCACAAAAAACCCAGGATCCGTTCAACAAGTATGTGATGAATGCGAAATTATGTATCTGATGAGGGCAAATCCCAGGCCCAACCTAGACATAACATGCGTTATCCTCTAAAATATTGATCGAAACCAGGTTTAATGGACTGTTTCAGTGTGATACCACATTACTGCGTCATCCAATCCAGAAAGCGCCCAGGATCTGGTAATCAAGTATGAGAAATATGCCAAAATATGACCCTGATGAGGGCAAATCCCAGGCCCAACCTAGACATAACATGCGTTATCCTCTAAAATATTGATCGAAACCAGGTTTAATCGACTGCTTCAGTGTGATACCACATTACTGCGTGATCCAATCCAGAAAGCGCCCAGGATCTAGCCATCAAGTATGAGAAATATGCGAAATTATGAGCCTGATTAGGGCAAATCCTAGACCTAACCCAGACCTAACATGCCTTATCCTCCAAAATATTTATCAAGACCAGCTTTAGTTGAACGTTTCAGTGTGGTACCACATTACTACGTGATCCAAACCAGAAAAAACCCAGGATCCGTTCAACAAGTATGTGAAGAATGCGAAAGTATGAGTCTGATGAAGGAAAATCCCAGGCCTAACCTAGACCTAACATGAGTTATCCTCTAAAATATTGACCGAAACCAGGGTTAATCGACTATTTCAGTGTGGTACCACATTACTATGTGATCCAAACCACAAAAAACCCAGGATCCGTTCAACAAGTATGTGACGAATGCGAAATTATGTGTCTGATGAGGGCAAATCCCAGGCCTAACCTAGATCTAACATGAGTTATCCTCTAAAATATTTATCGAGAACAGGTTTAACTGACTTTTTCAGTGTGGTACCACATTACTGCGTGATCCAAACCAGAAAAATACCCAGGATCTGTTCAACAAGTATGTGAAGAACGCGAAAATATGACCCTGATGAGGGCAAATCCCGGGCCTAACCTAGACCTAACATGCGTTATCCTCAAAGATATTGATCGAAACCAGGTTTAATCGACTGCTTCAGTGTGGTACCACATTACTACCTGATCCAAACCAGAAAAATACCCAGGATCTGTTCAACAAGTATGTGAAGAACGCGAAAATATGACCCTGATGAGGGCAAATCCCAGGCCCAACCTAGACATAACATGCGTTATCCTCTAAAATATTGATCGAAACCAGGTTTAATGGACTGTTTCAGTGTGATACCACATTACTGCGTGATCCAATCCAGAAAGCGCCCAGGATCTAGCCATCAAGTATGAGAAATATGCGAAATTATGAGCCTGATTAGGGCAAATCCTAGACCTAACCCAGACCTAACATGCGTTATCCTCCAAAATATTTATCAAGACCAGATTTAGTTGAACGTTTCAGCGTGGTACCACATTACTACGTGATCCAAACCAGAAAAAACCCAGGATCCGTTCAACAAGTATGTGAAGAATGCGAAAGTATGAGTCTGATGAAGGAAAATCCCAGGCCTAACCTAGACCTAACATGCGTTGTCCTCAAAAATATTGATCGAAACCAGGTTTAATCGACTGCTTCAGTGTGGTACCACATTACTACCTGATCCAAACCAGAAAAATACCCAGGATCTGTTCAACAAGTATGTGAAGAACGCGAAAATATGACCCTGATGAGGGCAAATCCCAGGCCCAACCTAGACATAACATGCGTTATCCTCTAAAATATTGATCGAAACCAGGTTTAATGGACAGTTTCAGTGTGATACCACATTACTGCGTGATCCAATCCAGAAAGCGCCCAGGATCTAGCCATCAAGTATGAGAAATATGCGAAATTATGAGCCTGATTAGGGCAAATCCTAGACCTAACCCAGACCTAACATGCGTTATCCTCCAAAATATTTATCAAGACCAGATTTAGTTGAACGTTTCAGTGTGGTACCACATTACTACGTGATCCAAACCAGAAAAAACCCAGGATCCGTTCAACAAGTATGTGAAGAATGCGAAAGTATGAGTCTGATGAAGGAAAATCCCAGGCCTAACCTAGACCTAACATGCGTTGTCCTCAAAAATATTGATCGAAACCAGGTTTAATCGACTGTTTCAGTGTGGTCCCACATTACTACCAGATCCAAACCAGAAAAATACCCAGGATCTGTTCAACAAGTATGTGAATAACGCGATAATATGACCCTGATGAGGGCAAATCCCAGGCCAAACCTAGACATTACATGCGTTATCCTCTAAAATATTGGTCAAAACCAGGTTTAATCGACTGTTTCAGTGTGGTACCACATTACTACGTGATCCAAACCAGAGAAAACCCAGGATCTGTTCAAGAAGTATGTGGAGAATGCGAAAGTATGTGTCTGATTAGGGCAAATCCCAGGCCTAACCCAGGCATAACATGCGTTATCCTCTAAAATATTGATCGAAACCAGGTTTAATGGTCTGTTGCAGTGTGATACCACAATACTGCGTGATCCAATCCAGAAAGAGCCCAGGATCTAGCCATCAAGTATGAGAAATATGCGAAAATACGAGCCTGATGAGAGCAAATCCCAGACCTTACCTAGACCTAACATGAGTTATTCTGTAAGATATTGATCGAAACCATGTTTAATGGGGTGTTTCAGTGTGGTACCACATTACTATGTGATCCAAACCAGAAAAAACCCAGGATCCGTTCAACAAGTATGTGAAGATTGCGAAAGTATGTGTCTGATGACGGAAAATCCCAGGCCTAACGTAGACCTAACATGCGTTACCCTCAAAAATATTTATCAAGACCAGGTTTAATCGACTGTTTCAGTGTGGTACCACATTACTATGTGATCCAAACCAGAAAAAAGCCCAGGAACTGTACAACAAGTATGTGAAGAATGCGAAAGTATGTGTCTGATGACGAAAAATCCCAGGCCTAACGTAGACCTAACACGCGTTACCCTCAAAAATATTTATCAAGACCAGGTTGTATCGACTGTTTCAGTGTGGTACCACATTACTATGTGATCCAAACCAGAAAAAAACCCAGGAACTGTACAACAAGTATGTGAAGAATGCGAAAGTATGAGCCTGGCGGGGGCAAATCCCGGAACTATCCCAGACATAACTTGCGTTATCCTCTAAAATATTGATCGAAACCAGGGTTAGTCGACTATTTCAGTGTGGTACCACATTACTATGTGATCCAAACCACAAAAAACCCAGGATCTGTTCAACAAGTATGTGACGAATGCAAAAGTATGTGTCTGATGAGGGCAAATCCCAGGCCTAACCTAGATCTAACATGCGTTATCCTCTAAAATATTGATCGAGAACAGGTTTAACCGACTATTTCAGTGTGGTACCACATTACTGCGTGTTCCAAACCAGAAAAATACCCAGGATCTGTTCAACAAGTATGTGAAGAACGCGGAAATATGACCCTGATGAGGGCAAATCCCAGACCTATCCCAGACCTAACTTGCGTTGTCCTCTAAAATATTGATCGAAACCAGGTTTAATGGAATGTTTCAGTGTGGTACCACATTCCTACGTGATCCAAACCAGAAAAAGCCCCGAATCTGGCCATCAAGTATGAGAAATATGCGAATGTACGAGCCTGATGAGAGCAAATCCCAGACATAACCTAGACCTAACATGAGTTATTCTCTAAAATATTTATCAAGACCAGGTTTAATTGACTGTTTCAGTGTTGTACCACATTACTACGTGATCCAATCCAGAAAAAGCCCTGGATCTAGCCATCAAGTATGAGAAATATGCGAAAGTATGAGCCTGATGAGAGCAAATCCCGGACCTAACCTAGACCTAACATGAGTTATTCTCTAAAATATTGATCGAAACCAGTTTTAATGGACTGTTTCAGTGTGCTACCACATTACTACCTAATCCAAACCAGAAAAAACCCAGGATCTGTACAACAAGTATGTGAAGAATGCGAAAGTATGAGCCTGGCGGGGGCAAATCCCGGAACTATCCCAGACATAACTTGCGTTATCCTCTAAAATATTGATCGAAACCAGGGTTAGTCGACTATTTCAGTGTGGTACCACATTACTATGTGATCCAAACCACAAAAAACCCAGGATCTGTTCAACAAGTATGTGACGAATGCAAAAGTATGTGTCTGATGAGGGCAAATCCCAGGCCTAACCTAGATCTAACATGCGTTATCCTCTAAAATATTGATCGAGAACAGGTTTAACCGACTATTTCAGTGTGGTACCACATTACTGCGTGTTCCAAACCAGAAAAATACCCAGGATCTGTTCAACAAGTATGTGAAGAACGCGGAAATATGACCCTGATGAGGGCAAATCCCAGACCTATCCCAGACCTAACTTGCGTTGTCCTCTAAAATATTGATCGAAACCAGGTTTAATGGAATGTTTCAGTGTGGTACCACAATACTACGGGATCCAAACCTGAAAAAACCCAGAATCTGGCCATCAAGTATGAGAAATATGCGAAAGTACGAGCCTGATCAGGGCAAATCCCAGACCTATACCAGACCTAAGTTGTGTTGTCCTCTAAAATATTGATGGAAACCAGGTTTAATTGACTGTTTCAGTGTTGTACCACATTACTACGTGATCCAATCCAGAAAAAGCCCTGGATCTAGCCATCAAGTATGAGAAATATGCGAAAGTATGAGCCTGATGAGGGCAAATCCTAGGCCTAACCTGGACAGAACATGCGTTATCCTCAAAAATATTGATCGAAACCAGGTTTAATGGACTGTTTCAGTGTGGTACCACATCACTACGTGATCCAACCCAGAAAAATACCCAGGATCCGTTCAACAAGTATGTGAAGAATGCGAAAGTATATGTCTGATGAGGGCAAATCCCAGGCCTAACCTAGACAGAACATGCGTTATCCTCTAAAATATTGATCGAAACCAGGTTTAATGGACTATTTCAGTGTGCTACCACATTACTACGTGATCCAAACCAGAAAAAACCCAGGATCCGTTCAACAAGTATGTGAAGAATGCGAAAGTATGTGTCTGATGAGGGCAAATCCTATTCCTAACCTAGACAGAACATGCGTTATCCTCTAAAATATTGATCGAAACCAGGTTTAATGGACTGTTTCATTGTGCTACCACATTACTACGTTATCCAAACCAGATAAAACCCAGGATCCGTTCAACAAGTATGCGAAGAATGCGAAAGTATGTATCTGATGAGGGCAAATCCCAGGCCTAACCTAGACCTAACATGCGTTACTCTCAAAAATATTGATCGAAACCAAGTTTAATCGACTATTTCAGTGTGGTACCACATTACTACGTGATCCAAACAGGAAAAACCCAGGATCTGTTCAACAAGTATGTGAAAAACGCGAAACTATGAGCCTGATGAAGGCAAATCCCAGACCTGTCCCAGACCTAACATGCGTTATCCTCTAAAACATTTATCATGACCAGGTTTAATTGAGTGTTTCAGTGTGGTACCACATTACTACGTGATCCAAACCACAAAAAACCCAGGATCCATTCAACAAGTATGTGACGAATGCGAAAGTATGTGTCTGATGAGGGCAAATCCCAGGCCTAACCTAGATCCAACATGCGTTATCCTCAAAAATATTGATCGAAACCAGGTTTAATGGACTGTTTCAGTGTGCTACCACATTACTACGTGATCCAAATCAGATAAAACCCAGGATCCGTTCAACAAGTATGTGAAGAATGCGAAAGTATGTGTCTGATGAGGGCAAATCCTAGGCCTAACCTAGACAGAACATGCGTTATCCTCAAAAATATTGATCGAAACCAGGTTTAATGGACTGTTTCAGTGTGGTACCACATTACTACGTGATCCAATCCAGAAAAAGCCCTGGATCTAGCCATCAAGTATGAGTAACATGCGGAAGTATGAGCCCGATGAGGGCAAATCCTAGACCTAACCCAGACCTAACATGCGTTATCCTCTAAAATATTTATCAAGACCAGGTTTAATTGAATGTTTCAGTGTGGTTCCACATTACTACGTGATCCAAACCAGAAAAAACCCAGGATCCGTTCAACAAGTATGTGACGAATGCGAAAGTATGTGTCTGGTGAGGGCAAATCCCAGGCCTAACCTAGACATAACATGCGTTGTCCTCTAAAATATTGATCGAAACCAGGTTTAATGGACCGTTTCAGTGTGGTACCACAATACTACAGGATCCAAACCAGAAAAAGCCCTGAATCTGGCCACCAAGTATGAGAAATATGCGAAAGTACGAGCCTGATCAGGGCAAATCCCAGACCTAACTTGCGTTGTCCTCTAAAATATTGATCGAAACCAGGTTTAATCGACTGTTTCAGTTTGGTACCACATTACTACCTGATCCAAACCAGAAAAATACCCAGGATCTGTTCAACAAGTATGTGAAGAACGCGAAAATATGACCCTGATGAGGGCAAATCCCAGACCTATACCAGACCTAACTTGCGTTGTCCTCTAAAATATTGATGGAAACCAGGTTTAATGGACTGTTTCAGTGTGGTACCACATTAGTACGTGATCCAATCCAGAAAAAAACCCAGGATCTGTGCAACAAGTATGTGAAGAACGCGAAAATATGACCCTGATGAGGACAAATCCCAGACCTATACCAGACCTAACTTGCGTTGTCCTCTAAAATATTGATGGAAATCAGGTTTAATTGACTGTTGCAGTGTGGTACCACATTACTTCGTGATGCAATCCAGAAAAAGCCCTGGATCTAGACATCAAGTATGAGTAATATGCGAAAGTATGAGCCTGATCAGGGCAAATCCTAGACCTAACCCAGACCTAACATGCGTTATCCTCTAAAATATTTATCAAGACCAGGTTTAGTTGAATGCTTCAGTGTGGTCCCACATTACTACGTGATCCAAACTAGAAAATGTCCAGAATCTGGACATCAAGTATGAGAAATATGCGAAAGTACGAGCCGGATGAGAGCAAATCCCAGACCTAACCATGACCTAACATGCGTTATTCTCTAAAATATTGATCGAAACCACGTTTAATGGACTGTTTCAGTGTGCTACCACATTACTACGTGATCCAAACCTGAAAAAACCCGGAATCCGTTCAACAAGTATGTGAAGAATGCGAAAGTATGTGTCTGATGAGGGCAAATCCCAGGCCTAACCTTGACAGAACATGCGTTATCCTCTAAAATATTGATCGAAACCAGGTTTAATGGACTGTTTCAGTGTGCTACCACATTACTACGTGATCCAAACTAGAAAAAACCCAGGATCTGCTCAACAAGTATGTGGAGAATGCGAAAGTATGTGTCTGATGAGGGCAAATCCCAGGCCTAACCTAGACCTAACATGCGTTACTCTCAAAAATACTGATCGAAACCAGGTTTAATCGACTGTTTCAGTGTGGTACCACATTACTATGTGATCCAACCCAGAAAAAAACCCAGGATCTGTACAACAAGTATGTGGAGAATGCGATAGTATGTGTCTGATGAGGGCAAATCCCAGACCTATCCCAGACCCAACATGCGTTATCCTCTAAAACATTTATCAAGACCAGGTTTAATTGAATGATTCAGTGTGGTACCACATTACTACGTCATCCAAACTACAAAAAACCCAGGATCCGTTCAACAAGTATGTGACGAATGCGAAAGTATGTGTCTGATGAGGGCAAATCCCCGGCCTAACCTAGATCTAACATGCGTTATCCTCAAAAATATTGATCGAAACCAGGTCTAATGGACTGTTTCAGTGTGGTACCACATTACTACGTGATCCAATCCAGAAAAAGCCCTGGATCTAGCCGTCAAGTATGAGTAATATGCGAGAGTATGAGCCAGATGAGGGCAAATGCTAGACCTAACCCAGACCTAACATGCGTTATCCTCTAAAATATTTATCAAGACCAGGTTTAATTGAATGTTTCAGTGTGGTACCACATTACTACGTGATCCAAACCTGAAAAAACCCAGGACCTGTTCAACAAGTATGTGGAGAATGCGAAAGTATGTGTCTGATGAGGGCAAATCCCAGGACTAACCTAGACATAACATGCATTATCCTCTAAAATATTGATCGAAACCAGGTTAAATGGACTGTTTCAGTGTGGTACTACATTACTACGTGATCCAAACAGGAAAAAACCCAGGATCTGTTCAACAAGTATGTGAAAAACGCGAAACTATGAGCCTGATGAAGGCAAATCCCAGACCTATCCCAGACCTAACATGCGTTATCCTCTAGAACATTTATCAAGACCAGGTTTATTTGAATGTTTCAGTGTGGTACAAAACTACTACTTGATCCAAACCACAAAAAACCCAGGATCCGTTCAACAAGTATGTGACGAATGCGAAAGTATGTGTCTGATGAGGGCAAATCCCAGGCCTAACCTAGATCTAACATGCGTTATCCTCAAAAATATTGATCGAAACCAGGATTAATGGACTTTTTCAGTGTGGTACCACATCACTACGTGATCCAAACCAGAAAAAACCCAGGATCCGTTCAACAAGTATGTGAAGAATGCGAAAGTATGTGTCTGATGAGGGCAAATCCCAGGCCTAACCTAGACAGAACATGCGTTATCCTCTAAAATATTGATCGAAACAAGGTTTAATGGACTGTTTCAGTGTGGTACCACATTACTACCTGATCCAATCCAGAAAAAGCCCTGGATCTAGCCATCAAGTATGAGTAATATGCGAAAGTATGAGCCAGATGAGGGCAAATGCTAGACCTAACCCAGACCTAACATGCGTTATCCTCTAAAATATTTATCAAGACCAGGTTTAATTGAATGTTTCAGTGTGGTACCACATTACTACGTGATCCAAACCTGAAAAAACCCAGGACCTGTTCAACCAGTATGTGGAGAATGCGAAAGTGTGTGTCTGATGAGGACAAATCCCCGGACTAACCTAGACATAACATGCATTATCCTCTAAAATATTGATCGAAACCAGGTTAAATGGACTGTTTCAGTGTGGTACTACATTACTACGTGATCGAAACAGGAAAAAACCCAGGATCTGTTCAACAAGTATGTGAAAAACGCGAAACTATGAGCCTGATGAAGGCAAATCCCAGACCTATCCCAGACCTAACATGCGTTATCCTCTAAAACATTTATCAAGACCAGGTTTAATTGAGTGTTTCAGTGTGGTACCACATTACTACGTGATCCAAACCACAAAAAGCCCCGGATCCATTCAACAAGTATGTGACGAATGCGAAAGTATGTGTCTGATGAGGGCAAATCCCAGGCCTAACCTAGATCTAACATGCGTTATCCTCAAAAATATTGATCGAAACCTGGTTTAATGGACTGTTTCAGTGTGCTACCACATTACTACGGGATCCAAATCAGATAAAACCCAGGATCCGTTCAACAAGTATGTGATGAATGCGAAAGTATGTGTCTGATGAGGGCAAATCCTAGGCCTAACCTAGACAGAACATGCGTTATCCTCAAAAATATTGATCGAAACCGTGTTTAATGGACTGTTTCAGTGTGGTACTACATTACTACGTGATCCAATCCAGAAAAAGCCCTGGATCTAGCCATCAAGTATGAGTAACATGCGAAAGTATGAGCCTGATGAGGGCAAATCCTAGACCTAACCCAGATCTAACATGCGTTATCCTCTAAAATATTTATCAAGACCAGGTTTAATTGAATGTTTCAGTGTGGTTCCACATTACTACGTGATCCAAACCTGAAAAAACCCAGGATCTGTTCAACAAGTATGTGGAGAATGCAAAAGTATGTGTCTGATGAGGGCAAATCCCAGGCCTAACCTAGACATAACATGCGTTGTCCTCTAAAATATTGATCGAAACCAGGTTTAATGGACTGTTTCAGTGTGGTACCACAATACTACGGGATCCAAACCAGAAAAAGCCCAGAATCTGGCCACCAAGTATGAGAAATATGCGAAAGTACGAGCCTGATCAGGGCTAATCCCAGACCTAACTTGCGTTGTCCTCTAGAATATTGATCGAAACCAGGTTTAATCGACTGTTTCAGTATGGTACCACATTACTATGTGATCCAAACCAGAAAAATAGCAAGGATCTGTTCAACAAGTATGTGAAGAACGCGGAAATATGACCCTGATGAGGGCAAATCCCGGGCCTAACCTAGACCTAACATGAGTTATCCTCAAAAATATTTATCAAGACCAGGTTTAATTGAATGTTTCAGTGTGGTTCCACGTTACTACGTGATCCAAACCAGAAAAAACCCAGGATCCGTTCAACAAGTATGTGACGAATGCGAAAGTATGTGTCTGGTGAGGGCAAATCCCAGGCCTAACCTAGACCTAACTTGCGTTGTCCTCTAAAATATTGATCGAAACCAGGTTTAATCGACTGTTTCAGTGTGGTACCACATTACTACCTGATCCAAACCAGAAAAATACCCAGGATCTGTTCAACAAGTATGTGAAGAACGCGAAAATATGACCCTGATGAGGGCAAATCCCAGACCTATACCAGACCTAACTTGCGTTGTCCTCTAAAATATTGATGGAAACCAGGTTTAATGGACTGTTTCAGTGTGGTACCACATTACTACGTGATCCAATCCTGAAAAAAACCCAGGATCTGTACAACAAGTATGTGAAGAACGCGAAAATATGACCCTGATGAGGGCAAATCCAAGACCTATACCAGACCTAACTTGCGTTGTCCTCTAAAATATTGATGGAAATCAGGTTTAATTGACTGTTTCAGTGTGGTACCACATTACTTCGTGATGCAATCCAGAAAAAGCCCTGGATCTAGCCATCAAGTATGAGTAATATGCGAAAGTATGAGCCTGATCTGGGCAAATCCTAGACCTAACCCAGACCTAACATGCGTTATCCTCTAAAATATTTATCAAGACCAGGTTTAATTGAATGTTTCAGTGTGGTACCACATTACTACGTGATCCAAACCTGAAAAAACCCAGGACCTGTTCAACAAGTATGTGGAGCATGCGAAAGTATATGTCTGATGAGGGCAAATCCCAGGCCTAACCTAGACAAAACATGCGTTGTCCTCTTAAATATTGATCGAAACCAGGTTTAATGGACTGTTTCAGTGTGGTACCACAATACTACGGGATCCAAACCAGAAAAAGCCCAGAATCTGGCCACCAAGTATGAGAAATATGCGAAAGTACGAACCTGATCAGAGCTAATCCCAGACCTAACTTGCGTTGTCCTCTAAAATATTGATCGAAACCAGGTTTAATCGACTGTTTCAGTGTGGTACCACATTACTACGTGATCCAATCCAGAAAAAGCCCTGGATCTAGCCATCAAGTATGAGTAACATGCGAAAGTATGAGCCTGATGAGGGCAAATCCTAGACCTAACCCAGACCTAACATGCGTTATCCTCTAAAATATTTATCAAGACCAGGTTTAGTTGAATGCTTCAGTGTGGTACCACATTACTACGTGATCCAAACTAGAAAATGTCCAGAATCTGGCCATCAAGTATGAGAAATATGCGAAAGTACGAGCCGGATGAGAGCAAATCCCAGACCTAACCATGACCTAACATGCGTGATTCTCTAAAATATTGATCGAAACCAGGTTTAATAGACTGTTTCAGTGTGCTACCACATTACTACGTGATCCAAACCAGAAAAAACCCGGAATCCGTTCAACAAGTATGTGAAGAATGCGAAAGTATGTGTTTGACGAGGGCAAATCCCAGGCCTAACCTCGACAGAACATGCGTTATCCTCTAAAATATTGATCGAAACCAGGTTTAATGGACTGTTTCAGTGTGCCACCACATTACTATGTGATCCAAACTAGAAAAAACCCAGGATCCGTTCAACAAGTATGTGAAGAATGCGAAAGTATATGTCTGATGAGGGCAAATCCCAGGCCTAACCTAGACCTAACATGCGTTACTCTCAAAAATACTGATCGAAACCAGGTTTAATCGACTGTTTCAGTGTGCCACCACATTACTATGTGATCCAAACCAGAAAAAAACCCAGGATCTGTACAACAAGTATGTGAAGAATGCGAAAGTATGAGCCTGACGAGGGCAAATCCCGGACCTATCCCAGACATAACTTGCGTTATCCTCTAAAATATTGGTCGAAACCAGGTTTCATCGACTATTTCAGTGTGGTACCACATTACTACGTGATCCAAACCAGATAAATACCCAGGATCTGTTCAACAAGTATGTGGAGAATGCGAAAGTATGTGTCTGATGAGGGCAAATTCCAGACCTATCCCAGACCCAGCATGCGTTATCCTCTAAAACATTTATCAAGACCAGGTTTAATTGAATGTTTCAGTGTGGTACCAAACTACTACGTGATCCAAACCACAAAAAACCCAGGATCCGTTCAACAAGTATGTGACGAATGCGAAAGTATGTGTCTGATGTGGGCAAATCCCAGGCCTAACCTAGATCTAACATGCGTTATCCTCAAAAATATTGATCGAAACCAGGTTTAATGGACTGTTTCAGTGTGGTACCACATTACTACGTGATCCAATCCAGAAAAAGCCCTGGATCTAGCCATCAAGTATGAGTAATATGCGAAAGTATGAGCCAGATGAGGGCAAATGCTAGACCTAACCCAGACCTAACATGCGTTATCCTCTAAAATATTTATCAAGACCAGGTTTAATTGAATGTTTCAGTGTGGTACCACATTACTACGTGATCCAAACCTGATAAAACCCAGGACCTGTTCAACAAGTATGTGGAGAATGCGAAAGTATGTGTCTGATGAGGGCAAATCCCAGGACTAACCTAGACATAACATGCATTATCATCTAAAATATTGATCGAAACCAGGTTAAATGGACTGTTTCAGTGTGGTACTACATTACTACGTGATCCAAATAGGAAAAAACCCAGGATCTGTTCAACAAGTATGTGAAAAACGCGAAACTATGAGCCTGATGAAGGCAAATCCCAGACCTATCCCAGACCTAACATGCGTTATCCTCTAAAACATTTATCAAGACCAGGTTTAATTGAGTGTTTCAGTGTGGTACCACATTACTACGTGATCCAAACCACAAAAAACCCAGGATTCATTCAACAAGTATGTGAGGAATGCGAAAGTATGTGTCTGATGAGGGCAAATCGCAGGCCTAACCTAGATCTAACATGCGTTATCCTCAAAAATATTGATCGAAACCAGGTTTAATGGACTGTTTCAGTGTGCTACCACATTACTACGTGATCCAAATCAGATAAAACCCAGGATCCGTTCAACAAGTATGTGAAGAACGCGAAAGTATGTGTCTGATGAGGGCAAATCCTAGGCCTAACCTAGACAGAACATGCGTTATCCTCAAAAATATTGATCGAAACCAGGTTTAATGGACTGTTTCAGTGTGGTACCACATTACTACGTGATCCAATCCAGAAAAAGCCCTGGATCCAGCCATCAAGTATGAGTAACATGCGAAAGTATGAGCCTGATGAGGGCAAATCCTAGACCTAACCCAGACCTAACATGCGTTATCCTCTAAAATATTTATCAAGACCAGGTTTAATTGAATGTTTCAGTGTGGTACCACATTACTACGTGATCCAAACCTGAAATAACCCAGGATCTGTTCAACAAGTATGTGGAGAATGCAAAAGTATGTGTCTGATGAGGGCAAATCCCAGGCCTAACCTAGACATAACATGCGTTGTCCTCTAAAATATTGATCGAAACCAGGTTTAATGGACTGTTTCAGTGTGGTACCACAATACTACGGGATCCAAACCAGAAAAAGCCCAGAATCTGGCCACCAAGTATGAGAAATATGCGAAAGTACGAGCCTGATCAGGGCAAATCCCAGACCTAACTTGCGTTGTCCTCTAAAATATTGATCGAAACCAGGTTTAATCGACTGTTTCAGTGTGGTACCACATTACTATGTGATCCAAACCAGAAAAATACCAAGGATCTGTTCAACAAGTATGTGAAGAACGCGGAAATATCACCCTGATGAGGGCAAATCCCGGGCCTAACCTAGACCTAACATGAGCTATCCTCAAAAATATTTATCAAGACCAGGTTTAATTGAATGTTTCAGTGTGGTTCCACATTACTACGTGATCCAAACCAGAAAAAACCCAGGATCCGTTCAACAAGTATGTGACGAATGCGAAAGTATGTGTCTGGTGAGGGCAAATCCCAGGCCTAACCTAGACATAGCATGCGTTGTCCTCTAAAATATTGATCGAAACCAGGTTTAATGGACCGTTTCAGTGTGGTACCACAATACTACGGGATCCAAACCAGAAAAAGCCCAGAATCTGGCCACCAAGTATGAGAAATATGCGAAAGTATGAGCCTGATCAGGGCAAATCCCAGACCTAACTTGCGTTGTCCTCTAAAATATTGATCGAAACCAGGTTTAATCGACTGTTTCAGTGTGGTACTACATTACTACCTGATCCAAACCAGATAAATTCCCAGGATCTGTTCAACAAGTATGTGAAGAACGCGAAAATATGACCCTGATGAGGGCAAATCCCAGACCTATTCCAGACCTAACTTGCGTTGTCCTCTAAAATATTGATGGAAATCAGGTTTAATTGACTGTTTCAGTGTGGTACCACATTACTTCGTGATGCAATCCAGAAAAAGCCCTGGATCTAGCCATCAAGTATGAGTAATATGCGAAGGTATGAGCCTGATCAGGGCAAATCCTAGACCTAACCCAGACCTAACATGCGTTATCCTCTAAAATATTTATCAAGACCAGGTTTAGTTGAATGCTTCAGTGTGGTACCACATTACTACGTGATCCAAACTAGAAAATGTCCAGAATCTGGCCATCAAGTATGAGAAATATGCGAAAGTACGAGCCGGATGAGAGCAAATCCCAGACCTAACCATGACCTAACATGCGTTATTCTCTAAAATATTGATCGAAACCAGGTTTAATGGACTGTTTCAGTGTGCTACCACATTACTACGTGATCCAAACCAGAAAAATACCCAGGATCTGTTCAACAAGTATGTGAAGAACGCGGAAATATGACCCTGATGAGGGAAAACCCCGGGCCTAACCTAGACCTAACATGAGTTATCCTCAAAAATATTGACCGAAACCAGGTTTAATCGACTATTTCAGTGTGGTACCACATTACTACGTGATCCAAACCAGAAAAATACCCAGGATCTGCTCAACAAGTATGTGGAGAATGCGAAAGTATGTGTCTGATGAGGGCAAATCCCAGGCCTAACCTAGATCTAACATGCGTTATCCTCAAAAATATTGATCGAAACCAGGTTTAATGGACTGTTTCAGTGTGCTACCACATTACTACGTGATCCAAATCAGATAAAACCCAGGATCCGTTCAACAAGTATGTGAAGAACGCGAAAGTATGTGTCTGATGAGGGCAAATCCTAGGCCTAACCTAGACAGAACATGCGTTATCCTCAAAAATATTGATCGAAACCAGGTTTAATGGACTGTTTCAGTGTGGTACCACATTACTACGTGATCCAATCCAGAAAAAGCCCTGGATCCAGCCATCAAGTATGAGTAACATGCGAAAGTATGAGCCTGTTGAGGGCAAATCCTAGACCTAACCCAGACCTAACATGCGTTATCCTCTAAAATATTTATCAAGACCAGGTTTAATTGAATGTTTCAGTGTGGTACCACATTACTACGTGATCCAAACCTGAAATAACCCAGGATCTGTTCAACAAGTATGTGGAGAATGCAAAAGTATGTGTCTGATGAGGGCAAATCCCAGGCCTAACCTAGACATAACATGCGTTGTCCTCTAAAATATTGATCGAAACCAGGTTTAATGGACTGTTTCAGTGTGGTACCACAATACTACGGGATCCAAACCAGAAAAAGCCCAGAATCTGGCCACCAAGTATGAGAAATATGCGAAAGTACGAGCCTGATCAGGGCAAATCCCAGACCTAACTTGCGTTGTCCTCTAAAATATTGATCGAAACCAGGTTTAATCGACTGTTTCAGTGTGGTACCACATTACTATGTGATCCAAACCAGAAAAATACCAAGGATCTGTTCAACAAGTATGTGAAGAACGCGGAAATATCACCCTGATGAGGGCAAATCCCGGGCCTAACCTAGACCTAACATGAGCTATCCTCAAAAATATTTATCAAGACCAGGTTTAATTGAATGTTTCAGTGTGGTTCCACATTACTACGTGATCCAAACCAGAAAAAACCCAGGATCCGTTCAACAAGTATGTGACGAATGCGAAAGTATGTGTCTGGTGAGGGCAAATCCCAGGCCTAACCTAGACATAGCATGCGTTGTCCTCTAAAATATTGATCGAAACCAGGTTTAATGGACCGTTTCAGTGTGGTACCACAATACTACGGGATCCAAACCAGAAAAAGCCCAGAATCTGGCCACCAAGTATGAGAAATATGCGAAAGTATGAGCCTGATCAGGGCAAATCCCAGACCTAACTTGCGTTGTCCTCTAAAATATTGATCGAAACCAGGTTTAATCGACTGTTTCAGTGTGGTACTACATTACTACCTGATCCAAACCAGATAAATTCCCAGGATCTGTTCAACAAGTATGTGAAGAACGCGAAAATATGACCCTGATGAGGGCAAATCCCAGACCTATTCCAGACCTAACTTGCGTTGTCCTCTAAAATATTGATGGAAATCAGGTTTAATTGACTGTTTCAGTGTGGTACCACATTACTTCGTGATGCAATCCAGAAAAAGCCCTGGATCTAGCCATCAAGTATGAGTAATATGCGAAGGTATGAGCCTGATCAGGGCAAATCCTAGACCTAACCCAGACCTAACATGCGTTATCCTCTAAAATATTTATCAAGACCAGGTTTAGTTGAATGCTTCAGTGTGGTACCACATTACTACGTGATCCAAACCAGAAAAATACCCAAGATCTGTTCAACAAGTATGTGAAGAACGCGGAAATATGACCCTGATGAGGGAAAACCCCGGGCCTAACCTAGACCTAACATGAGTTATCCTCAAAAATATTGACCGAAACCAGGTTTAATCGACTATTTCAGTGTGGTACCACATTACTACGTGATCCAAACCAGAAAAATACCCAGGATCTGCTCAACAAGTATGTGGAGAATGCGAAAGTATGTGTCTGATGAGGGCAAATCCCAGGCCTAACCTAGATCTAACATGCGTTATCCTCAAAAATATTGATCGAAACCAGGTTTAATGTACTGTTTCAGTGTGCTACCACATTACTACGTGATCCAAATCAGATAAAACCCAGGATCCGTTCAACAAGTATGTGAAGAACGCGAAAGTATGTGTCTGATGAGGGCAAATCCTAGGCCTAACCTAGACAGAACATGCGTTATCCTCAAAAATATTGATCGAAACCAGGTTTAATGGACTGTTTCAGTGTGGTACCACATTACTACGTGATCCAATCCAGAAAAAGCCCTGGATCCAGCCATCAAGTATGAGTAACATGCGAAAGTATGAGCCTGATGAGGGCAAATCCTAGACCTAACCCAGACCTAACATGCGTTATCCTCTAAAATATTTATCAAGACCAGGTTTAATTGAATGTTTCAGTGTGGTACCACATTACTACGTGATCCAAACCTGAAATAACCCAGGATCTGTTCAACAAGTATGTGGAGAATGCAAAAGTATGTGTCTGATGAGGGCAAATCCCAGGCCTAACCTAGACATAACATGCGTTGTCCTCTAAAATATTGATCGAAACCAGGTTTAATGGACTGTTTCAGTGTGGTACCACAATACTACGGGATCCAAACCAGAAAAAGCCCAGAATCTGGCCACCAAGTATGAGAAATATGCGAAAGTACGAGCCTGATCAGGGCAAATCCCAGACCTAACTTGCGTTGTCCTCTAAAATATTGATCGAAACCAGGTTTAATCGACTGTTTCAGTGTGGTACCACATTACTATGTGATCCAAACCAGAAAAATACCAAGGATCTGTTCAACAAGTATGTGAAGAACGCGGAAATATCACCCTGATGAGGGCAAATCCCGGGCCTAACCTAGACCTAACATGAGCTATCCTCAAAAATATTTATCAAGACCAGGTTTAATTGAATGTTTCAGTGTGGTTCCACATTACTACGTGATCCAAACCAGAAAAAACCCAGGATCCGTTCAACAAGTATGTGACGAATGCGAAAGTATGTGTCTGGTGAGGGCAAATCCCAGGCCTAACCTAGACATAGCATGCGTTGTCCTCTAAAATATTGATCGAAACCAGGTTTAATGGACCGTTTCAGTGTGGTACCACAATACTACGGGATCCAAACCAGAAAAAGCCCAGAATCTGGCCACCAAGTATGAGAAATATGCGAAAGTATGAGCCTGATCAGGGCAAATCCCAGACCTAACTTGCGTTGTCCTCTAAAATATTGATCGAAACCAGGTTTAATCGACTGTTTCAGTGTGGTACTACATTACTACCTGATCCAAACCAGATAAATTCCCAGGATCTGTTCAACAAGTATGTGAAGAACGCGAAAATATGACCCTGATGAGGGCAAATCCCAGACCTATTCCAGACCTAACTTGCGTTGTCCTCTAAAATATTGATGGAAATCAGGTTTAATTGACTGTTTCAGTGTGGTACCACATTACTTCGTGATGCAATCCAGAAAAAGCCCTGGATCTAGCCATCAAGTATGAGTAATATGCGAAAGTATGAGCCTGATCAGGGCAAATCCTAGACCTAACCCAGACCTAACATGCGTTATCCTCTAAAATATTTATCAAGACCAGGTTTAGTTGAATGCTTCAGTGTGGTACCACATTACTACGTGATCCAAACTAGAAAATGTCCAGAATCTGGCCATCAAGTATGAGAAATATGCGAAAGTACGAGCCGGATGAGAGCAAATCCCAGACCTAACCATGACCTAACATGCGTTATTCTCTAAAATATTGATCGAAACCAGGTTTAATGGACTGTTTCAGTGTGCTACCACATTACTACGTGATCCAAACCAGAAAAATACCCAGGATCTGTTCAACAAGTATGTGAAGAACGCGGAAATATGACCCTGATGAGGGAAAACCCCGGGCCTAACCTAGACCTAACATGAGTTATCCTCAAAAATATTGACCGAAACCAGGTTTAATCGACTATTTCAGTGTGGTACCACATTACTACGTGATCCAAACCAGAAAAATACCCAGGATCTGCTCAACAAGTATGTGGAGAATGCGAAAGTATGTGTCTGATGAGGGCAAATCCCAGGCCTAACCTAGATCTAACATGCGTTATCCTCAAAAATATTGATCGAAACCAGGTTTAATGGACTGTTTCAGTGTGCTACCACATTACTACGTGATCCAAATCAGATAAAACCCAGGATCCGTTCAACAAGTATGTGAAGAACGCGAAAGTATGTGTCTGATGAGGGCAAATCCTAGGCCTAACCTAGACAGAACATGCGTTATCCTCAAAAATATTGATCGAAACCAGGTTTAATGGACTGTTTCAGTGTGGTACCACATTACTACGTGATCCAATCCAGAAAAAGCCCTGGATCCAGCCATCAAGTATGAGAAATATGCGAAAGTACGAACCTGATCAGAGCTAATCCCAGACCTAACTTGCGTTGTCCTCTAAAATATTGATCGAAACCAGGTTTAATCGACTGTTTCAGTGTGGTACCACATTACTACGTGATCCAATCCAGAAAAAGCCCTGGATCTAGCCATCAAGTATGAGTAACATGCGAAAGTATGAGCCTGATGAGGGCAAATCCTAGACCTAACCCAGACCTAACATGCGTTATCCTCTAAAATATTTATCAAGACCAGGTTTAGTTGAATGCTTCAGTGTGGTACCACATTACTACGTGATCCAAACTAGAAAATGTCCAGAATCTGGCCATCAAGTATGAGAAATATGCGAAAGTACGAGCCGGATGAGAGCAAATCCCAGACCTAACCATGACCTAACATGCGTGATTCTCTAAAATATTGATCGAAACCAGGTTTAATAGACTGTTTCAGTGTGCTACCACATTACTACGTGATCCAAACCAGAAAAAACCCGGAATCCGTTCAACAAGTATGTGAAGAATGCGAAAGTATGTGTTTGACGAGGGCAAATCCCAGGCCTAACCTCGACAGAACATGCGTTATCCTCTAAAATATTGATCGAAACCAGGTTTAATGGACTGTTTCAGTGTGCCACCACATTACTATGTGATCCAAACTAGAAAAAACCCAGGATCCGTTCAACAAGTATGTGAAGAATGCGAAAGTATATGTCTGATGAGGGCAATTCCCAGGCCTAACCTAGACCTAACATGCGTTACTCTCAAAAATACTGATCGAAACCAGGTTTAATCGACTGTTTCAGTGTGCCACCACATTACTATGTGATCCAAACCAGAAAAAAACCCAGGATCTGTACAACAAGTATGTGAAGAATGCGAAAGTATGAGCCTGACGAGGGCAAATCCCGGACCTATCCCAGACATAACTTGCGTTATCCTCTAAAATATTGGTCGAAACCAGGTTTCATCGACTATTTCAGTGTGGTATCACATTACTACGTGATCCAAACCAGATAAATACCCAGGATCTGTTCAACAAGTATGTGGAGAATGCGAAAGTATGTGTCTGATGAGGGCAAATTCCAGACCTATCCCAGACCCAGCATGCGTTATCCTCTAAAACATTTATCAAGACCAGGTTTAATTGAATGTTTCAGTGTGGTACCAAACTACTACGTGATCCAAACCACAAAAAACCCAGGATCCGTTCAACAAGTATGTGACGAATGCGAAAGTATGTGTCTGATGTGGGCAAATCCCAGGCCTAACCTAGATCTAACATGCGTTATCCTCAAAAATATTGATCGAAACCAGGTTTAATGGACTGTTTCAGTGTGGTACCACATTACTACGTGATCCAATCCAGAAAAAGCCCTGGATCTAGCCATCAAGTATGAGTAATATGCGAAAGTATGAGCCAGATGAGGGCAAATGCTAGACCTAACCCAGACCTAACATGCGTTATCCTCTAAAATATTTATCAAGACCAGGTTTAATTGAATGTTTCAGTGTGGTACCACATTACTACGTGATCCAAACCTGATAAAACCCAGGACCTGTTCAACAAGTATGTGGAGAATGCGAAAGTATGTGTCTGATGAGGGCAAATCCCAGGACTAACCTAGACATAACATGCATTATCATCTAAAATATTGATCGAAACCAGGTTAAATGGACTGTTTCAGTGTGGTACTACATTACTACGTGATCCAAATAGGAAAAAACCCAGGATCTGTTCAACAAGTATGTGAAAAACGCGAAACTATGAGCCTGATGAAGGCAAATCCCAGACCTATCCCAGACCTAACATGCGTTATCCTCTAAAACATTTATCAAGACCAGGTTTAATTGAGTGTTTCAGTGTGGTACCACATTACTACGTGATCCAAACCACAAAAAACCCAGGATTCATTCAACAAGTATGTGACGAATGCGAAAGTATGTGTCTGATGAGGGCAAATCGCAGGCCTAACCTAGATCTAACATGCGTTATCCTCAAAAATATTGATCGAAACCAGGTTTAATGGACTGTTTCAGTGTGCTACCACATTACTACGTGATCCAAATCAGATAAAACCCAGGATCCGTTCAACAAGTATGTGAAGAACGCGAAAGTATGTGTCTGATGAGGGCAAATCCTAGGCCTAACCTAGACAGAACATGCGTTATCCTCAAAAATATTGATCGAAACCAGGTTTAATGGACTGTTTCAGTGTGGTACCACATTACTACGTGATCCAATCCAGAAAAAGCCCTGGATCCAGCCATCAAGTATGAGTAACATGCGAAAGTATGAGCCTGATGAGGGCAAATCCTAGACCTAACCCAGACCTAACATGCGTTATCCTCTAAAATATTTATCAAGACCAGGTTTAATTGAATGTTTCAGTGTGGTACCACATTACTACGTGATCCAAACCTGAAATAACCCAGGATCTGTTCAACAAGTATGTGGAGAATGCAAAAGTATGTGTCTGATGAGGGCAAATCCCAGGCCTAACCTAGACATAACATGCGTTGTCCTCTAAAATATTGATCGAAACCAGGTTTAATGGACTGTTTCAGTGTGGTACCACAATACTACGGGATCCAAACCAGAAAAAGCCCAGAATCTGGCCACCAAGTATGAGAAATATGCGAAAGTACGAGCCTGATCAGGGCAAATCCCAGACCTAACTTGCGTTGTCCTCTAAAATATTGATCGAAACCAGGTTTAATCGACTGTTTCAGTGTGGTACCACATTACTATGTGATCCAAACCAGAAAAATACCAAGGATCTGTTCAACAAGTATGTGAAGAACGCGGAAATATCACCCTGATGAGGGCAAATCCCGGGCCTAACCTAGACCTAACATGAGCTATCCTCAAAAATATTTATCAAGACCAGGTTTAATTGAATGTTTCAGTGTGGTTCCACATTACTACGTGATCCAAACCAGAAAAAACCCAGGATCCGTTCAACAAGTATGTGACGAATGCGAAAGTATGTGTCTGGTGAGGGCAAATCCCAGGCCTAACCTAGACATAGCATGCGTTGTCCTCTAAAATATTGATCGAAACCAGGTTTAATGGACCGTTTCAGTGTGGTACCACAATACTACGGGATCCAAACCAGAAAAAGCCCAGAATCTGGCCACCAAGTATGAGAAATATGCGAAAGTATGAGCCTGATCAGGGCAAATCCCAGACCTAACTTGCGTTGTCCTCTAAAATATTGATCGAAACCAGGTTTAATCGACTGTTTCAGTGTGGTACTACATTACTACCTGATCCAAACCAGATAAATTCCCAGGATCTGTTCAACAAGTATGTGAAGAACGCGAAAATATGACCCTGATGAGGGCAAATCCCAGACCTATTCCAGACCTAACTTGCGTTGTCCTCTAAAATATTGATGGAAATCAGGTTTAATTGACTGTTTCAGTGTGGTACCACATTACTTCGTGATGCAATCCAGAAAAAGCCCTGGATCTAGCCATCAAGTATGAGTAATATGCGAAGGTATGAGCCTGATCAGGGCAAATCCTAGACCTAACCCAGACCTAACATGCGTTATCCTCTAAAATATTTATCAAGACCAGGTTTAGTTGAATGCTTCAGTGTGGTACCACATTACTACGTGATCCAAACTAGAAAATGTCCAGAATCTGGCCATCAAGTATGAGAAATATGCGAAAGTACGAGCCGGATGAGAGCAAATCCCAGACCTAACCATGACCTAACATGCGTTATTCTCTAAAATATTGATCGAAACCAGGTTTAATGGACTGTTTCAGTGTGCTACCACATTACTACGTGATCCAAACCAGAAAAATACCCAGGATCTGTTCAACAAGTATGTGAAGAACGCGGAAATATGACCCTGATGAGGGAAAACCCCGGGCCTAACCTAGACCTAACATGAGTTATCCTCAAAAATATTGACCGAAACCAGGTTTAATCGACTATTTCAGTGTGGTACCACATTACTACGTGATCCAAACCAGAAAAATACCCAGGATCTGCTCAACAAGTATGTGGAGAATGCGAAAGTATGTGTCTGATGAGGGCAAATCCCAGGCCTAACCTAGATCTAACATGCGTTATCCTCAAAAATATTGATCGAAACCAGGTTTAATGGACTGTTTCAGTGTGCTACCACATTACTACGTGATCCAAATCAGATAAAACCCAGGATCCGTTCAACAAGTATGTGAAGAACGCGAAAGTATGTGTCTGATGAGGGCAAATCCTAGGCCTAACCTAGACAGAACATGCGTTATCCTCAAAAATATTGATCGAAACCAGGTTTAATGGACTGTTTCAGTGTGGTACCACATTACTACGTGATCCAATCCAGAAAAAGCCCTGGATCCAGCCATCAAGTATGAGAAATATGCGAAAGTACGAACCTGATCAGAGCTAATCCCAGACCTAACTTGCGTTGTCCTCTAAAATATTGATCGAAACCAGGTTTAATCGACTGTTTCAGTGTGGTACCACATTACTACGTGATCCAATCCAGAAAAAGCCCTGGATCTAGCCATCAAGTATGAGTAACATGCGAAAGTATGAGCCTGATGAGGGCAAATCCTAGACCTAACCCAGACCTAACATGCGTTATCCTCTAAAATATTTATCAAGACCAGGTTTAGTTGAATGCTTCAGTGTGGTACCACATTACTACGTGATCCAAACTAGAAAATGTCCAGAATCTGGCCATCAAGTATGAGAAATATGCGAAAGTACGAGCCGGATGAGAGCAAATCCCAGACCTAACCATGACCTAACATGCGTGATTCTCTAAAATATTGATCGAAACCAGGTTTAATAGACTGTTTCAGTGTGCTGCCACATTACTACGTGATCCAAACCAGAAAAAACCCGGAATCCGTTCAACAAGTATGTGAAGAATGCGAAAGTATGTGTTTGACGAGGGCAAATCCCAGGCCTAACCTCGACAGAACATGCGTTATCCTCTAAAATATTGATCGAAACCAGGTTTAATGGACTGTTTCAGTGTGCCACCACATTACTATGTGATCCAAACTAGAAAAAACCCAGGATCCGTTCAACAAGTATGTGAAGAATGCGAAAGTATATGTCTGATGAGGGCAATTCCCAGGCCTAACCTAGACCTAACATGCGTTACTCTCAAAAATACTGATCGAAACCAGGTTTAATCGACTGTTTCAGTGTGCCACCACATTACTATGTGATCCAAACCAGAAAAAAACCCAGGATCTGTACAACAAGTATGTGAAGAATGCGAAAGTATGAGCCTGACGAGGGCAAATCCCGGACCTATCCCAGACATAACTTGCGTTATCCTCTAAAATATTGGTCGAAACCAGGTTTCATCGACTATTTCAGTGTGGTACCACATTACTACGTGATCCAAACCAGATAAATACCCAGGATCTGTTCAACAAGTATGTGGAGAATGCGAAAGTATGTGTCTGATGAGGGCAAATTCCAGACCTATCCCAGACCCAGCATGCGTTATCCTCTAAAACATTTATCAAGACCAGGTTTAATTGAATGTTTCAGTGTGGTACCAAACTACTACGTGATCCAAACCACAAAAAACCCAGGATCCGTTCAACAAGTATGTGACGAATGCGAAAGTATGTGTCTGATGTGGGCAAATCCCAGGCCTAACCTAGATCTAACATGCGTTATCCTCAAAAATATTGATCGAAACCAGGTTTAATGGACTGTTTCAGTGTGGTACCACATTACTACGTGATCCAATCCAGAAAAAGCCCTGGATCTAGCCATCAAGTATGAGTAATATGCGAAAGTATGAGCCAGATGAGGGCAAATGCTAGACCTAACCCAGACCTAACATGCGTTATCCTCTAAAATATTTATCAAGACCAGGTTTAATTGAATGTTTCAGTGTGGTACCACATTACTACGTGATCCAAACCTGATAAAACCCAGGACCTGTTCAACAAGTATGTGGAGAATGCGAAAGTATGTGTCTGATGAGGGCAAATCCCAGGACTAACCTAGACATAACATGCATTATCATCTAAAATATTGATCGAAACCAGGTTAAATGGACTGTTTCAGTGTGGTACTACATTACTACGTGATCCAAATAGGAAAAAACCCAGGATCTGTTCAACAAGTATGTGAAAAACGCGAAACTATGAGCCTGATGAAGGCAAATCCCAGACCTATCCCAGACCTAACATGCGTTATCCTCTAAAACATTTATCAAGACCAGGTTTAATTGAGTGTTTCAGTGTGGTACCACATTACTACGTGATCCAAACCACAAAAAACCCAGGATTCATTCAACAAGTATGTGACGAATGCGAAAGTATGTGTCTGATGAGGGCAAATCGCAGGCCTAACCTAGATCTAACATGCGTTATCCTCAAAAATATTGATCGAAACCAGGTTTAATGGACTGTTTCAGTGTGCTACCACATTACTACGTGATCCAAATCAGATAAAACCCAGGATCCGTTCAACAAGTATGTGAAGAACGCGAAAGTATGTGTCTGATGAGGGCAAATCCTAGGCCTAACCTAGACAGAACATGCGTTATCCTCAAAAATATTGATCGAAACCAGGTTTAATGGACTGTTTCAGTGTGGTACCACATTACTACGTGATCCAATCCAGAAAAAGCCCTGGATCCAGCCATCAAGTATGAGTAACATGCGAAAGTATGAGCCTGATGAGGGCAAATCCTAGACCTAACCCAGACCTAACATGCGTTATCCTCTAAAATATTTATCAAGACCAGGTTTAATTGAATGTTTCAGTGTGGTACCACATTACTACGTGATCCAAACCTGAAATAACCCAGGATCTGTTCAACAAGTATGTGGAGAATGCAAAAGTATGTGTCTGATGAGGGCAAATCCCAGGCCTAACCTAGACATAACATGCGTTGTCCTCTAAAATATTGATCGAAACCAGGTTTAATGGACTGTTTCAGTGTGGTACCACAATACTACGGGATCCAAACCAGAAAAAGCCCAGAATCTGGCCACCAAGTATGAGAAATATGCGAAAGTACGAGCCTGATCAGGGCAAATCCCAGACCTAACTTGCGTTGTCCTCTAAAATATTGATCGAAACCAGGTTTAATCGACTGTTTCAGTGTGGTACCACATTACTATGTGATCCAAACCAGAAAAATACCAAGGATCTGTTCAACAAGTATGTGAAGAACGCGGAAATATCACCCTGATGAGGGCAAATCCCGGGCCTAACCTAGACCTAACATGAGCTATCCTCAAAAATATTTATCAAGACCAGGTTTAATTGAATGTTTCAGTGTGGTTCCACATTACTACGTGATCCAAACCAGAAAAAACCCAGGATCCGTTCAACAAGTATGTGACGAATGCGAAAGTATGTGTCTGGTGAGGGCAAATCCCAGGCCTAACCTAGACATAGCATGCGTTGTCCTCTAAAATATTGATCGAAACCAGGTTTAATGGACCGTTTCAGTGTGGTACCACAATACTACGGGATCCAAACCAGAAAAAGCCCAGAATCTGGCCACCAAGTATGAGAAATATGCGAAAGTATGAGCCTGATCAGGGCAAATCCCAGACCTAACTTGCGTTGTCCTCTAAAATATTGATCGAAACCAGGTTTAATCGACTGTTTCAGTGTGGTACTACATTACTACCTGATCCAAACCAGATAAATTCCCAGGATCTGTTCAACAAGTATGTGAAGAACGCGAAAATATGACCCTGATGAGGGCAAATCCCAGACCTATTCCAGACCTAACTTGCGTTGTCCTCTAAAATATTGATGGAAATCAGGTTTAATTGACTGTTTCAGTGTGGTACCACATTACTTCGTGATGCAATCCAGAAAAAGCCCTGGATCTAGCCATCAAGTATGAGTAATATGCGAAGGTATGAGCCTGATCAGGGCAAATCCTAGACCTAACCCAGACCTAACATGCGTTATCCTCTAAAATATTTATCAAGACCAGGTTTAGTTGAATGCTTCAGTGTGGTACCACATTACTACGTGATCCAAACTAGAAAATGTCCAGAATCTGGCCATCAAGTATGAGAAATATGCGAAAGTACGAGCCGGATGAGAGCAAATCCCAGACCTAACCATGACCTAACATGCGTTATTCTCTAAAATATTGATCGAAACCAGGTTTAATGGACTGTTTCAGTGTGCTACCACATTACTACGTGATCCAAACCAGAAAAATACCCAGGATCTGTTCAACAAGTATGTGAAGAACGCGGAAATATGACCCTGATGAGGGAAAACCCCGGGCCTAACCTAGACCTAACATGAGTTATCCTCAAAAATATTGACCGAAACCAGGTTTAATCGACTATTTCAGTGTGGTACCACATTACTACGTGATCCAAACCAGAAAAATACCCAGGATCTGCTCAACAAGTATGTGGAGAATGCGAAAGTATGTGTCTGATGAGGGCAAATCCCAGGCCTAACCTAGATCTAACATGCGTTATCCTCAAAAATATTGATCGAAACCAGGTTTAATGGACTGTTTCAGTGTGCTACCACATTACTACGTGATCCAAATCAGATAAAACCCAGGATCCGTTCAACAAGTATGTGAAGAACGCGAAAGTATGTGTCTGATGAGGGCAAATCCTAGGCCTAACCTAGACAGAACATGCGTTATCCTCAAAAATATTGATCGAAACCAGGTTTAATGGACTGTTTCAGTGTGGCACCACATTACTACGTGATCCAATCCAGAAAAAGCCCTGGATCCAGCCATCAAGTATGAGTAACATGCGAAAGTATGAGCCTGATGAGGGCAAATCCTAGACCTAACCCAGACCTAACATGCGTTATCCTCTAAAATATTTATCAAGACCAGGTTTAATTGAATGTTTCAGTGTGGTACCACATTACTACGTGATCCAAACCTGATAAAACCCAGGATCTGTTCAACAAGTATGTGGAGAATGCAAAAGTATGTGTCTGATGAGGGCAAATCCCAGGCCTAACCTAGACATAACATGCGTTGTCCTCTAAAATATTGATCGAAACCAGGTTTAATGGACTGTTTCAGTGTGGTACCACAATACTACGGGATCCAAACCAGAAAAAGCCCAGAATCTGGCCACCAAGTATGAGAAATATGCGAAAGTACGAGCCTGATCAGGGCAAATCCCAGACCTAACTTGCGTTGTCCTCTAAAATATTGATCGAAACCAGGTTTAATCGACTGTTTCAGTGTGGTACCACATTACTATGTGATCCAAACCAGAAAAATACCAAGGATCTGTTCAACAAGTATGTGAAGAACGCGGAAATATCACCCTGATGAGGGCAAATCCCGGGCCTAACCTAGACCTAACATGAGCTATCCTCAAAAATATTTATCAAGACCAGGTTTAATTGAATGTTTCAGTGTGGTTCCACATTACTACGTGATCCAAACCAGAAAAAACCCAGGATCCGTTCAACAAGTATGTGACGAATGCGAAAGTATGTGTCTGGTGAGGGCAAATCCCAGGCCTAACCTAGACATAGCATGCGTTGTCCTCTAAAATATTGATCGAAACCAGGTTTAATGGACCGTTTCAGTGTGGTACCACAATACTACGGGATCCAAACCAGAAAAAGCCCAGAATCTGGCCACCAAGTATGAGAAATATGCGAAAGTATGAGCCTGATCAGGGCAAATCCCAGACTTAACTTGCGTTGTCCTCTAAAATATTGATCGAAACCAGGTTTAATCGACTGTTTCAGTGTGGTACTACATTACTACCTGATCCAAACCAGATAAATTCCCAGGATCTGTTCAACAAGTATGTGAAGAACGCGAAAATATGACCCTGATGAGGGCAAATCCCAGACCTATTCCAGACCTAACTTGCGTTGTCCTCTAAAATATTGATGGAAATCAGGTTTAATTGACTGTTTCAGTGTGGTACCACATTACTTCGTGATGCAATCCAGAAAAAGCCCTGGATCTAGCCATCAAGTATGAGTAATATGCGAAAGTATGAGCCTGATCAGGGCAAATCCTAGACCTAACCCAGACCTAACATGCGTTATCCTCTAAAATATTTATCAAGACCAGGTTTAGTTGAATGCTTCAGTGTGGTACCACATTACTACGTGATCCAAACTAGAAAATGTCCAGAATCTGGCCATCAAGTATGAGAAATATGCGAAAGTACGAGCCGGATGAGAGCAAATCCCAGACCTAACCATGACCTAACATGCGTTATTCTCTAAAATATTGATCGAAACCAGGTTTAATGGACTGTTTCAGTGTGCTACCACATTACTACGTGATCCAAACCAGAAAAATACCCAGGATCTGTTCAACAAGTATGTGAAGAACGCGGAAATATGACCCTGATGAGGGAAAACCCCGGGCCTAACCTAGACCTAACATGAGTTATCCTCAAAAATATTGACCGAAACCAGGTTTAATCGACTATTTCAGTGTGGTACCACATTACTACGTGATCCAAACCAGAAAAATACCCAGGATCTGCTCAACAAGTATGTGGAGAATGCGAAAGTATGTGTCTGATGAGGGCAAATCCCAGGCCTAACCTAGATCTAACATGCGTTATCCTCAAAAATATTGATCGAAACCAGGTTTAATGGACTGTTTCAGTGTGCTACCACATTACTACGTGATCCAAATCAGATAAAACCCAGGATCCGTTCAACAAGTATGTGAAGAACGCGAAAGTATGTGTCTGATGAGGGCAAATCCTAGGCCTAACCTAGACAGAACATGCGTTATCCTCAAAAATATTGATCGAAACCAGGTTTAATGGACTGTTTCAGTGTGGTACCACATTACTACGTGATCCAATCCAGAAAAAGCCCTGGATCCAGCCATCAAGTATGAGTAACATGCGAAAGTATGAGCCTGATGAGGGCAAATCCTAGACCTAACCCAGACCTAACATGCGTTATCCTCTAAAATATTTATCAAGACCAGGTTTAATTGAATGTTTCAGTGTGGTACCACATTACTACGTGATCCAAACCTGAAAAAACCCAGGATCTGTTCAACAAGTATGTGGAGCATGCAAAAGTATGTGTCTGATGAGGGCAAATCCCAGGCCTAACCTAGACATAACATGCGTTGTCCTCTAAAATATTGATCGAAACCAGGTTTAATGGACTGTTTCAGTGTGGTACCACAATACTACGGGATCCAAACCAGAAAAAGCCCAGAATCTGGCCACCAAGTATGAGAAATATGCGAAAGTACGAGCCTGATCAGGGCAAATCCCAGACCTAACTTGCGTTGTCCTCTAAAATATTGATCGAAACCAGGTTTAATCGACTGTTTCAGTGTGGTACCACATTACTATGTGATCCAAACCAGAAAAATACCAAGGATCTGTTCAACAAGTATGTGAAGAACGCGGAAATATCACCCTGATGAGGGCAAATCCCGGGCCTAACCTAGACCTAACATGAGCTATCCTCAAAAATATTTATCAAGACCAGGTTTAATTGAATGTTTCAGTGTGGTTCCACATTACTACGTGATCCAAACCAGAAAAAACCCAGGATCCGTTCAACAAGTATGTGACGAATGCGAAAGTATGTGTCTGGTGAGGGCAAATCCCAGGCCTAACCTAGACATAGCATGCGTTGTCCTCTAAAATATTGATCGAAACCAGGTTTAATGGACCGTTTCAGTGTGGTACCACAATACTACGGGATCCAAACCAGAAAAAGCCCAGAATCTGGCCACCAAGTATGAGAAATATGCGAAAGTATGAGCCTGATCAGGGCAAATCCCAGACCTAACTTGCGTTGTCCTCTAAAATATTGATCGAAACCAGGTTTAATCGACTGTTTCAGTGTGGTACTACATTACTACCTGATCCAAACCTGATAAATTCCCAGGATCTGTTCAACAAGTATGTGAAGAACGCGAAAATATGACCCTGATGAGGGCAAATCCCAGACCTATTCCAGACCTAACTTGCGTTGTCCTCTAAAATATTGATGGAAATCAGGTTTAATTGACTGTTTCAGTGTGGTACCACATTACTTCGTGATGCAATCCAGAAAAAGCCCTGGATCTAGCCATCAAGTATGAGTAATATGCGAAAGTATGAGCCTGATCAGGGCAAATCCTAGACCTAACCCAGACCTAACATGCGTTATCCTCTAAAATATTTATCAAGACCAGGTTTAGTTGAATGCTTCAGTGTGGTACCACATTACTACGTGATCCAAACTAGAAAATGTCCAGAATCTGGCCATCAAGTATGAGAAATATGCGAAAGTACGAGCCGTATGAGAGCAAATCCCAGACCTAAGCATGACCTAACATGCGTTATTCTCTAAAATATTGATCGAAACCAGGTTTAATGGACTGTTTCAGTGTGCTACCACATTACTACGTGATCCAAACCAGAAAAATACCCAGGATCTGTTCAACAAGTATGTGAAGAACGCGGAAATATGACCCTGATGAGGGAAAACCCCGGGCCTAACCTAGACCTAACATGAGTTATCCTCAAAAATATTGACCGAAACCAGGTTTAATCGACTATTTCAGTGTGGTACCACATTACTACGTGATCCAAACCAGAAAAATACCCAGGATCTGCTCAACAAGTATGTGGAGAATGCGAAAGTATGTGTCTGATGAGGGCAAATCCCAGGCCTAACCTAGACATAACATGCGTTATCCTGTAAAATATTGATCGAAACCAGGTTTAATCGACTGTTTCAGTGTGGTACCACATTACTACGTGATCCAAACCAGAAAAAACCCAGGATCCGTTCAACAAGTATGTGAAGAATGCGAAAGTATGTGTCTGATGAGGGCAAATCCCAGGCCTAACCTAGACAGAACATGCGTTATCCTCTAAAATATTGATCGAAACCAGGTTTAATGGACTGTTTCAGTGTGGCACCACATTACTACGTGATCCAATCCAGAAAAAGCCCTGGATCTAGCCATCAAGTATGAGTAATATGCGAAAGTATGAGCCAGATGAGGGCAAATCCTAGACCTAACCCAGACCTAACATGCGTTATCCTCTAAAATATTTATCAAGACCAGGTTTAGTTGAATGCTTCAGTGTGGTACCACATTACTACGTGATCCAAACTAGAAAATGTCCAGAATCTGGCCATCAAGTATGAGAAATATGCGAAAGTACGAGCCGGATGAGAGCAAATCCCAGACCTAACCATGACCTAACATGCGTTATTCTCTAAAATATTGATCGAAACCAGGTTTAATGGACTGTTTCAGTGTGCTACCACATTACTACGTGATCCAAACCAGAAAAAACCCGGAATCCGTGCAACAAGTATGTGAAGAATGCGAAAGTATGTGTCTGATGAGGGCAAATCCCAGGCCTAACCTTGACAGAACATGCGTTATCCTCTAAAATATTGATCGTAACCAGGTTTAATGGACTGTTTCAGTGTGCTACCACATTACTACGTGATCCAAACCAGAAAAATACCCAGGATCTGTTCAACAAGTATGTGGAGAATGCGAAAGTATGTGTCTGATGAGGGCAAATCCCAGGCCTAACCTAGTCATAACATGCGTTATCCTGTAAAATATTGATCGAAACCAAGTTTAATGGACTGTTTCAGTGTGCTACCACATTACTATGTGATCCAAACCAGAAAAAAACCCAGGATCTGTACAACAAGTATGTGAAGAATGCGAAAGTATGAGCCTGACGTGGGCAAATCCCGGACCTATCCCAGACATAACTTGCGTTATCCTCTAAAATATTGGTCGAAACAAGGTTTCATCGACTATTTCAGTGTGGTACCACATTACTAAGTGATCCAAACCAGAAAAATACCCAGGATCTGTTCAACAAGTATGTGAAGAACGCGGAAATATGACCTTGATGAGGGAAAACCCCGGGCCTAACCTAGACCTAACATGAGTTATCCTCAAAAATATTGACCGAAACCAGGTTTAATCGACTATTTCAGTGTGGTACCACATTACTACGTGATCCAAACCAGAAAAATACCCAGGATCTGCTCAACAAGTATGTGGAGAATGCGAAAGTATGTGTCTGATGAGGGCAAATCCCAGGCCTAACCTAGACATAACATGCGTTATCCTGTAAAATATTGATCGAAACCAGGTTTAATCGACTGTTTCAGTGTGGTACCACATTACTACGTGAACCAAACCAGAAAAAACACCAGGATCCGTTCAACAAGTATGTGAAGAATGCGAAAGTATGTGTCTGATGAGGGCAAATCCCAGGCCTAACCTAGACAGAACATGCGTTATCCTCTAAAATATTGATCGAAACCAGGTTTAATGGACTGTTTCAGTGTGGTACCACATTACTACGTGATCCAATCCAGAAAAAGCCCTGGATCTAGCCATCAAGTATGAGTAATATGCGAAAGTATGAGCCAGATGAGGGCAAATCCTTGACCTAACCCAGACCTAACATGCGTTATCCTCTAAAATATTTATCAAGACCAGGTTTAATTGAATGTTTCAGTGTGGTACCACATTACTACGTGATCGAAACCTGAAAAAACCCAGGACCTGTTCAACAAGTATGTGGAGAATGCGAAAGTATGTGTCTGATGAGGGCAAATCCCAGGACTAACCTAGACATAACATGCATTATCCTCTAAAATATTGATCGAAACCAGGTTAAATGGACTGTTTCAGTGTGGTACTACATTACTACGTGATCCAAACAGGAAAAAACCCAGGATCTGTTCAACAAGTATGTGAAACATGCGAAACTATGAGCCTGATGAGGGCAAATCCCAGACCTATCCCAGACCTAACATGCGTTATCCTCTAAAACATTTATCAAGACCAGGTTTAATTGAGTGTTTCAGTGTGGTACCACATTACTACGTGATCCAAACCACAAAAAACCCAGGATCCATTCAACAAGTATGTGACGAATGCGAAAGTATGTGTCTGATGAGGGCAAATCCCAGGCCTAACCTAGACCTAACATGCGTTATCCTCAAAAATATTGATCGAAACCAGGTTTAATGGACTGTTTCAGTGTGCTACCACATTACTACGTGATCCAAATCAGATAAAACCCAGGATCCTTTCAACAAGTATGTGAAGAATGCGAAAGAATGTGTCTGATGAGGGCAAATCCCTGGCCTAACCTAGACAGAACATGCGTTATCCTCTAAAATATTGATCGAAACCAGGTTTAATTGAATGTTTCAGTGTGGTACCACATTACTACGTGATCCAAACCTGAAAAAACCCAGGACCTGTTCAAGAAGTATGTGGAGAATGCGAAAGTATGTGTCTGATGAGGGCAAATCCCAGGACTAACCTAGACATAACATGCATTATCCTCTAAAATATTGATCGAAACCTGGTTACATGCACTGTTTCAGTGTGGTACTACATTACTACGTGATCCAAACAGGAAAAAACCCAGGATCTGTTCAACAAGTATGTGAAAAACGCGAAACTATGAGCCTGATGAGGGCAAATCCCAGACCTATCCCAGACCTAACATGCGTTATCCTCTAAAACATTTATCAAGACCAGGTTTAATTGAGTGTTTCAGTGTGGTACCACATTACTACGTGATCCAAACCACAAAAAACCCAGGATCCATTCAACAAGTATGTGACGAATGCGAAAGTATGTGTCTGATGAGGGCAAATCCCAGGCCTAACCTAGATCTAACATGCGTTATCCTCAAAAATATTGATCGAAACCAGGTTTAATGGACTGTTTCAGTGTGGTACCACATTACTACGTGATCCAATCCAGAAAAAGCCCTGGATCTATCCATCAAGTATGAGTAACATGCGAAAGTATGAGCCTGATGAGGGCAAATCCTAGACCTAACCCAGACCTAACATGCGTTATCCTCTAAAATATTTATCAAGACCAGGTTTAATTGAATGTTTCAGTGTGGTACCACATTACTACGTGATCCAAACCTGAGAAAACCCAGGATCTGTTCAACAAGTATGGGGAGAATGCAAAAGTATGTGTCTGATGAGGGCAAATCCCAGGCCTAACCTAGACATAACATGCGTTGTCCTCTAAAATATTGATCGAAACCAGGTTTAATGGACTGTTTCAGTGTGGTACCACAATACTACGGGATCCAAACCAGAAAAAGCCCAGAATCTGGCCACCAAGTATGAGAAATATGCGAAAGTACGAGCCTGATCAGGGCAAATCCCAGACCTATCCCAGACCTAACTTGCGTTGTCCTCTAAAATATTGATCGAAACCAGGTTTAATCGACTGTTTCAGTGTGGTACCACATTACTATGTGATCCAAACCAGAAAAATACCAAGGATCTGTTCAACAAGTATGTGACGAATGCGAAAGTATGTGTCTGGTGAGGGCAAATCCCAGGCCTAACCTAGACATAACATGCGTTGTCCTCTAAAATATTGATCGAAACCAGGTTTAATGGACTGTTTCAGTGTGGTACCACAATACTACGGGATCCAAACCAGAAAAAGCCCAGAATCTGGCCACCAAGTATGAGAAATATGCGAAAGTACGAGCCTGATCAGGGCAAATCCCAGACCTAACTTGCGTTGTCCTCTAAAATATTGATCGAAACCAGGTTTAATCGACTGTTTCAGTGTGGTACCACATTACTACGTGATCCAAACCACAAAAAACCCAGGATCCGTTCAACAAGTATGTGACGAATGCGAAAGTATGTGTCTGATGAGGGCAAATCCCAGGCCTAACCTAGATCTAACATGCGTTACCCTCAAAAATATTGATCGAAACCAGGTTTAATGGACTGTTTCAGTGTGCTACCACATTACTACGTGATCCAAAGCAGAAAAAACCAAGGATCCGTACAACAAGTATGTGAAGAATGCGAAAGTATGTGTCTGATGAGGGAAAATCCCAGGCCTAACCTAGACCTAACATGCGTTACCCTCAAAAATATTTATCAAGACCAGGTTTAATTGAATGTTTCAGTGTGGTTCCACATTACTACGTGATCCAATCCAGAAAAACCCAGGATCTGTTCAACATGTATGTGGAAAATGCGAAAGTATGTGTCTGATGAGGGCAAATCCCAGGCCTAACCTAGACACAACATGCGTTGTCCTCTAAAATATTGATCGAAACCAGGTTTAATGGACTGTTTCAGTGTGCTACCACATTACTACGTGATCCAAACCAGAAAAAACCCAGGATCCGTTCAACAAGTATGAGAAGAATGCGAAAGAATGAGCCTGACGAGGGCAAATCCCGGACCTATACCAGACATAACTTGCGTTATCCTCTAAAATATTGGTCGAAATCAGGTTTAATCGACTGTTTCAGTGTGGTACCACATTACTACCTGATCCAAACCAGAAAAACACCCAGGATCTGTTCAACAAGTTTGTGAAGAACGCGAAAATATGGCCCTGATGAGGGCAAATCCCAGACCTATCCCAGACCTAACTTGCGTTGTCCTCTAAAATACTGATCGAAACCTGGTTTAATGGACTGTTTCAGTGTGGTACCACAATACTACGGGATCCAAACCAGAAAAAGCACAGAATCTGGCCACCAAGTATGAGAAATATGCGAAAGTACGAGCCTGATCAGGGCAAATCCCAGACCTATCCCAGACCTAACTTGCGCTGTAATCTATAATATTGATCGAAACCAGGTTTAATCGACTGTTTCAGTGTGGTACCACATTACTATGTGATCCAAACCAGAGAAAAAGACAGGATCTGTACAACAAGTATGTGAAGAATGCGAAAGTATGTGTCTGATGAGGGCAAATCCCGGGCCAAACCTAGACCTAACATGAGTTATCCTCAAAAATATTGACCGAAACCAGGTTTAATCGACTGTTTCAGTGTGGTACCACATTACTACCTGATCCAAACCAGAAAAATACCCAGGATCTGTTCAACAAGTATGTGAAGTACGCGAAAATATGACCCTGATGAGGGCAAATCCCAGACCTATACCAGACCTAACTTGCGTTGTCCTCTAAAATACTGATGGAAACCAGGTTTAATGGACTGTTTCAGTGTGGTACCACATTACTACGTGATCCAATCCAGAAAAAAACCCAGGATCTGTACAACAAGTGTGTGAAGAATGCGAAAGTATGAGCCTGACGAGGGCAAATCCCGGACCTATCCCAGACATAACTTGCGTTACCCTCTAAAATATTGATCGAAACCAGGTTTAATCGACTATTTCAGTGTGGTACCACATTACTACGTGATCCAAACCTGAAGAATACCCAGGATCTGTTCAACAAGTATGTGAAGAACGCGGAAATATGACCCTGATGAGGGCAAATCCCGGGCCTAACCTAGACCTAACATGAGTTGTCGTCAAAAATACTGATCGAAACCAGGTTTAATCGACTGTTTCAGTGTGGTACCACATTACTACCTGATCCAAACCAGAAAAATACCCAGGATCTGTTCAACAAGTATGTGAAGAACGCGAAAATATGACCCTCATGAGGGCAAATCCCAGACCTATACCAGACCTAACTTGCGTTGTCCTCTAAAATATTGATGGAAACCAGGTTTAATGGACTGTTTCAGTGTGGTACCACATTACTACGTGATGCAAACCAGAAAAAACCCAGGATCTGTTCAACAAGTATGTGAAGAACGCGAAAATATGAACCTGATGAGGGGAAATCCCAGACCTAACCTAGACCTAACATGAGTTATTCTCTAAAATGATGATCGAAACCAGGTTTAATGGACTGTTTCAGTGTGCTACCACATTACTACGTCATCCAAACCAGAAAAAACCCAGGGTCCGTTCAACAAGTATGTGAAGAATGCGAAAGTATGTGTCTGATGAGGGAAAATCCCAGGCCCAACCTAGACCTAACATGCGTTACCCTCAAAAATATTTATCAGTACCAGGTTTAATTGAATGTTTCAGTGTGGTACCACATTTCTACGTGATCCAAACCAGAAAATGCCAGGGATGTGTTCAACAAGTATGTGAAAAATGCGAAAATATGACCCTGATGAGGGCAAATCTCAGACCTATACCAGACCTAACTTGCGTTTTGCTCTAAAATATTGATCGAAACTAGGTTTAATTTACTGTTTCAGAGTGGTACCACATTACTACGTGATCCAATCCAGAAAAAGGCCAGAAACTGGCCACCAAGTACGAGAAATATGCGAAAGTACGAGCCTGATCAGGGCAAATCCCAGACCTATCCCGGACCTAACTAGCGTTGTCCTCTAAAATATTGATCGAAACCAGGTTTAGTCGACTGGATCAGTGTGGTACCACATCACTACGTGATCCAAACCAGAAAAATACCCAGGATCCTTTCAACAAGTATGTGAAGAACGCGAAAATATGACCTTGATGAGGGCAAATCCCAGACCTATCCCAGACCTAACTTGCGCTGTCCTCTAAAAGATTGATGGAAACCAGGTTTAATTGACTGTTTCAGTGTGGTACCACATTACTACGTGATCCAATCCAGAAAAAGCCCTGGATCTAGCCATCAAGTATGAGTAACATGCGAAAGTGTGAGCCTGATAAGGGCAAATCATAGACCTAACCCAGACCTAACATGCGTCATCCTCTAAAATATTTATCAAGACCAGGTTTAATTGAATATTTCAGTGTGGTACCACATTACTACGTGATCCAAACCTGAAAAAACCCAGGATCTGTTCAACAAGTATGTGGAGAATGCGAGAGGATGTGTCTGATGAGGGCAAATCCCAGACCTATCCCAGACCTAACATGCGTTATCCTCTAAAATATTTATCAAGACCAGGTTTAATTGATTGTTTCAGTGTGGTCCCACATTACTACGTGATCCAAACCAGAAAAAACCCAGGATCTGTTCAACATGTATGAGAAATATGCGAAAGAATGAGCCTGATGAGAGCAAATCCCAGACCTAACCTAGACCTAACATGAGTTATCCTCAAAAATATTGAACAAACCAGGTTTAATCGACTGTTTCAGTGTGGTACCACATTACTATGTGATCCAAACCAGAAAAAACCCGGAATCCGTTCAACAAGCATGTGAAGAATGCGAAAGTATCTGATGAGGGCAAATCCCAGGCCTATCCTAGACAGAACATGCGTTATCCCCAAAAATATTGATCGAAGCCAGGTTTAATGGACTGTTTCAGTGTGGTACCACATTACTACGTGATCCAAACTAGAAAAAACCCAGGATCTGTTCAACAAGTATGTGAAAATCGCGAAAGTATGACCCTGATGAGGGCAAATCCCGGGCCTAACCTAGACCTAACATAAATTGTTCTCTAAAATATTGATCGAAACCAGGTTTAATCGACTGTTTCAGTGTGGTACCACATTACTATGTGATCCAAACCAGAAAATAACCCAGGATCTGTTCGAGGAGTATGTGAAGTGTGCGAAATTATGAGTCTGATGAGGTCAAATCCCTGACCCATCCCAGACCTAACTTGCGTTATCCTCTAAAATAATGATCGAAACCAGGTTTAATCGACTGTTTCAGTGTGGTACCACATTACTACGTGATCCAAACCAGAAAAACCCCAGGATCCGTTCAACAAGTATGTGAAGAATGCGAAAGTATGAGTCTGATGAGTGAAAATCCCAGGCCTAACCTAGACCTAACATGCGTTATCCTCAAAAATATTGATCGAAACCTGGTTTAATCGACTGTTCCAGTGTGGTACCACATTGCTATGTGATCCAAACCAGAAACAGCCCAGGATCTAGCCATGAAGTATGAGAAATATGCGAAAGTAAGAGCCTGATGAGGGCAAATCCTAGACCTAACCCAGACCTAACATGCGTTATCCTCTAAAATATTTATCAAGACCAGGTTTAATTGACTGTTTCAGTGTGGTCCCACATTACTACGTTATCCAAACCAGAAAAAACCCAGGATCTGTTCAACATGTATGAGAAATATGCGAAAGAATGAGCCTGATGAGAGCAAATCCCAGACCTAACCTAGACCTAACATGAATTATTCTCTAAAATATTGAACAAACCAGGTTTAATCGACTGTTTCAGTGTGGTACCACATTACTATGTGATCCAAACCAGAAAAAACCCGGAATCCGTTCAACAAGCATGTGAAGAATGCGAAAGTATGTGTCTGATGAGGGCAAATCCCAGGCCTATCCTAGACAGAACATGCGTTATCCCCAAAAATATTGATCGAAGCCAGGTTTAATGGACTGTTTCAGTGTGGTACCACATTACTACGTGATCCAAACTAGAAAAAACCCAGGATCTGTTCAACAAGTATGTGAAAATCGCGAAAGTATGACCCTGATGAGGGCAAATCCCGGGCCTAACCTAGACCTAACATAAATTGTTCTCTAAAATATTGATCGAAACCAGGTTTAATCGACTGTTTCAGTGTGGTACCACATTACTATGTGATCCAAACCAGAAAATAACCCAGGATCTGTTCGAGGAGTATGTGAAGTGTGCGAAATTATGAGTCTGATGAGGTCAAATCCCTGACCCATCCCAGACCTAACTTGCGTTATCCTCTAAAATAATGATCGAAACCAGGTTTAATCGACTGTTTCAGTGTGGTACCACATTACTACGTGATCCAAACCAGAAAAACCCCAGGATCCGTTCACCAAGTATGTGAAGAATGCGAAAGTATGAGTCTGATGAGTGAAAATCCCAGGCCTAACCTAGACCTAACATGCGTTATCCTCAAAAATATTGATCGAAACCTGGTTTAATCGACTGTTCCAGTGTGGTACCACATTGCTATGTGATCCAAACCAGAAACAGCCCAGGATCTAGCCATGAAGTATGAGAAATATGCGAAAGTAAGAGCCTGATGAGGGCAAATCCTAGACCTAACCCAGACCTAACATGCGTTATCCTCTAAAATATTTATCAAGACCAGGTTTAATTGACTGTTTCAGTGTGGTCCCACATTACTACGTGATCCAAACCAGAAAAAACCCAGGATCTGTTCAACATGTATGAGAAATATGCGAAAGAATGAGCCTGATGAGAGCAAATCCCAGACCTAACCTAGACCTAACATGAATTATTCTCTAAAATATTGATCGATACCTGGTTTAATCGACTGTTTCAGTGTGGTACCACATTACTGTGTGATCCAAACCAGAAAATAACCCAGGATCTGTTCAACGAGTATGTGAAGTGTGCGAAAGTATGAGTCTGATGAGGTCAAATCCCAGACCTATCCCAGACCTAACTTGCGTTATCCTCTAAAATATCGATCGAAACCAGGTTTAATCGACTGTTTCAGTGTGGTACCACATTACTACGTGATCCAAACCAGAAATAGCCCAGGATCTAGCCATGAAGTATGAGAAATATGCGAAAGTATGAGCCTGACGAGGGCTAATCCTAGACCTAACCCAGACCTAACATGCGTTATCCTCTAAAATATTTATCAAGACCAGGTTTAATTGAATGTTTCAGTGTGGTTCCACATTACTACGTGATCCAAACCAGAAAAAACCCAGGATCTGTTCAACGAGTATGTGAAGTGTGCGAAAGTATGAGTCTGATGCGGGCAAATCCTCCGACCTATCCCAGACCTAACATGCGTTATCCTCTAAAATATTTATCAAGACCAGGTTTAATTGATTGTTTCAGTGTGGTCCCACATTACTACGTGATCCAAACCAGAAAAAACCCATGATCCGTTCAACAAGTATGTGAAGATTGCGAAAGTATGAGTCTGATGAGTGAAAATCCCAGGCCTAACCTAGAGCTAACATGCGTTATCCTGAAAAATATTAATCGAAACTTGGTTTAATCGACTGTTTCAGTGTGGCACCACAATTACTATGCGATCCAAACCAGAAAATAATCCAGGATCTGTCAAACGAGTATGTGAAGTGTGCGAAAGTATGAGCCTGATGTGAGCAAATCCCAGACCTAACCTAGGCCTAACATGCGTTATCCTCTAAAATATTGATTGAAACCAGGTTTAATTGACAGTTTCAGCGTGGTACCACATTACTACGTGATACAATCCAGAAACAGCCCAGGAGCTAGCCATCAAGTATGAGAAATATGCGAAAGTATGAGCCTGATGACGGCAAATCCTAGACCTAACCCAGACCTAACATGCGTTAACCTCTAAAATATTTATCAAGACCAGGTTTAATTGATTGTTTCAGTGTGGTACCACATTACTATGTGATCCAAACCAGAAAATAACCCAGGATCTGTTCAACGAGTATGTGACGTGTGCGAAAGTATGAGTCTGATGAGGTCAAATCCCAGACCTATCCCAGACCTAACTTGCGTTATCCTCTAAAATATTGATCGAAACCAGGTTTAATCGACTGTTTCAGTGTGGTACCACATTACTACGTGATCCAAACCAGAAAAAACCCAGGATCCGTTCAACAAGTATGTGAAGAATGCGAAAGTATGAGCCTGATGGGTGAAAATCCCAGGCCTAACCTAGAGCTAACATGCGTTATCCTGAAAAATATTGATCGAAACTTGGTTTAATCGACTGTTTCAGTATGGTCCCACATTACAACATGATCCAAACAAGAAAAAACCCAGGATCCGTTCAACAAGTATGTGAAGAACGCGAAAGTATGAGCCTGATGAGTGAAAATCCCAGGCCTAACCTAGACCTAACATGCGTTATCCTCAAAAATATTGATCGAAACCTGGTGTAATCGACTGTTTCAGTGTGGTACCACATTACTATGTGTTCCAAACCAGAAAATAACCCAGGATCTGTTCAACGAGTATGTGAAGTGTGCGAAAGTATGAGTCTGATGAGGTCAAATCTCAGACCAATCCCAGACTTAACTTGCGTTATCCTCTAAAATATTGATCGAAACCAGGTTTAGTCGACTGTTTCAGTGTGGTACCACAACACTACGTGATCCAATCCAGAAAAAGCCCTGCGTCTAGCCATCAAGTATGAGAAATATGCGAAAGTATGAGCCTGATGTGGGCAAATCCTAGACCTAACCCAGACCTAACATGCGTTATCCTCTAAAATATTTATCAAGACCAGGTTTAATTGAATGTTTCAGTGTGGTACCACATTACTACGTGATCCTAACCTGAAGAAACACAGGATCTGTTCAACAAGTATGTGGAGAATGTGAAAGTATGTGTCTGATGAGGGCAAATCACAGGCCTAACCTAGACATAACGTGCGTTATCCTCTAAAATATTGATCGAAACCAGGTTTAATCGACTGTTTCAGTGTGGTACCACATTACTACGTGATCCAATCCAGAAAAAGCCCTGGGTCTAGCCATCAAGTATGAGAGATATGCGAAAGTATGAGCCTGATGTGGGCAAATCCTAGACCTAACCCAGACCTAACATGCGTTATCCTCTAAAATATTTATCAAGACCAGGTTTAATTGAATGTTTCAGTGTGGTACCACATTACTACGTGATCCAAACCTGAAAAAACCCAGGATCTGTTCAACAAGTATGTGGAGAATGCGAAAGTATGTGTCTGATGAGGGCAAATCACAGGCCTAACCTAGACATAACATGCGTTATCCTCAAAAATATTGATCGAAACCTGGTTTAATCGACTGTTCCAGTGTGGTACCACATTGCTATGTGATCCAAACCAGAAACAGCCCAGGATCTAGCCATGAAGTATGAGAAATATGCGAAAGTAAGAGCCTGATGAGGGCAAATCCTAGACCTAACCCAGACCTAACATGCGTTATCCTCTAAAATATTTATCAAGACCAGGTTTAATTGAATGTTTCAGTGTGGTTCCACATTACTACGTGATCCAAACCAGAAAAAACCCAGGATCTGTTCAACGAGTATGTGAAGTGTGCGAAAGTATGAGTCTGATGCGGGCAAATCCCCGACCTATCCCAGACCTAACATGCGTTATCCTCTAAAATATTTATCAAGACCAGGTTTAATTGATTGTTTCAGTGTGGTCCCACATTACTACGTGATCCAAACCAGAAAAAACCCATGATCCGCTCAACAAGTACGTGAAGATTGCGAAAGTATGAGTCTGATGAGTGAAAATCCCAGGCCTAACCTAGAGCTAACATGCGTTATCCTGAAAAATATTAATCGAAACTTGGTTTAATCGACTGTTTCAGTGTGGCACCACAATTACTATGCGATCCAAACCAGAATATAATCCAGGATCTGTCAAACGAGTATGCGAAGTGTGCGAAAGTATGAGCCTGATGTGAGCAAATCCCAGACCTAACCTAGGCCTAACATGCGTTATCCTCTAAAATATTGATTGAAACCAGGTTTAATTGACAGTTTCAGCGTGGTACCACATTACTACGTGATACAATCCAGAAACAGCCCAGGAGCTAGCCATGAAGTATGAGAAATATGCGAAAGTATGAGCCTGATGACGGCAAATCCTAGACCTAACCCAGACCTAACATGCGTTATCCTCTAAAATATTTATCAAGACCAGGTTTAATTGATTGTTTCAGTGTGGTACCACATTACTATGTGATCCAAACCAGAAAATAACCCAGGATCTGTTCAACGAGTATGTGACGTGTGCGAAAGTATGAGTCTGATGAGGTCAAATCCCAGACCTATCCCAGACCTAACTTGCGTTATCCTCTAAAATATTGATCGAAACCAGGTTTAATCGACTGTTTCAGTGTGGTACCACATTACTACGTGATCCAAACCAGAAAAAACCCAGGATCCGTTCAACAAGTATGTGAAGAATGCGAAAGTATGAGCCTGATGGGTGAAAATCCCAGGCCTAACCTAGAGCTAGCATGCGTTATCCTGAAAAATATTAATCGAAACTTGGTTTAATCGACTGTTTCAGTATGGTCCCACATTACAACATGATCCAAACAAGAAAAAACCCAGGATCCGTTCAACAAGTATGTGAAGAACGCGAAAGTATGAGCCTGATGAGTGAAAATCCCAGGCCTAACCTAGACCTAACATGCGTTATCCTCAAAAATATTGATCGAAACCTGGTGTAATCGACTGTTTCAGTGTGGTACCACATTACTATGTGTTCCAAACCAGAAAATAACCCAGGATCTGTTCAACGAGTATGTGAAGTGTGCGAAAGTATGAGTCTGATGAGGTCAAATCTCAGACCAATCCCAGACTTAACTTGCGTTATCCTCTAAAATATTGATCGAAACCAGGTTTAGTCGACTGTTTCAGTGTGGTACCACAACACTACGTGATCCAATCCAGAAAAAGCCCTGCGTCTAGCCATCAAGTATGAGAAATATGCGAAAGTATGAGCCTGATGTGGGCAAATCCTAGACCTAACCCAGACCTAACATGCGTTATCCTCTAAAATATTTATCAAGACCAGGTTTAATTGAATGTTTCAGTGTGGTACCACATTACTACGTGATCCTAACCTGAAGAAACACAGGATCTGTTCAACAAGTATGTGGAGAATGCGAAAGTAAGTGTCTGATGAGGGCAAATCACAGGCCTAACCTAGACATAACGTGCGTTATCCTCTAAAATATTGATCGAAACCAGGTTTCATCGACTGTTTCAGTGTGGTACCACATTACTACATGATCCAATCCAGAAAAAGCCCTGGGTCTAGCCATCAAGTATGAGAGATATGCGAAAGTATCAGCCTGATGTGGGCAAATCCTAGACCTAACCCAGACCTAACATGCGTTATCCTCTAAAATATTTATCAAGACCAGGTTTAATTGAATGTTTCAGTGTGGTACCACATTACTACGTGATCCAAACCAGAAAAAACCCAGGATCCGTTCAACAAGTATGTGAAGAATGCGAAAGTATGAGCCTGATGGGTGAAAATCCCAGGCCTAACCTAGAGCTAACATGCGTTATCCTGAAAAATATTGATCGAAACTTGGTTTAATCGACTGTTTCAGTATGGTCCCACATTACAACATGATCCAAACAAGAAAAAACCCAGGATCCGTTCAACAAGTATGTGAAGAACGCGAAAGTATGAGCCTGATGAGTGAAAATCCCAGGCCTAACCTAGACCTAACATGCGTTATCCTCAAAAATATTGATCGAAACCTGGTGTAATCGACTGTTTCAGTGTGGTACCACATTACTATGTGTTCCAAACCAGAAAATAACCCAGGATCTGTTCAACGAGTATGTGAAGTGTGCGAAAGTATGAGTCTGATGAGGTCAAATCTCAGACCAATCCCAGACTTAACTTGCGTTATCCTCTAAAATATTGATCGAAACCAGGTTTAGTCGACTGTTTCAGTGTGGTACCACAACACTACGTGATCCAATCCAGAAAAAGCCCTGCGTCTAGCCATCAAGTATGAGAAATATGCGAAAGTATGAGCCTGATGTGGGCAAATCCTAGACCTAACCCAGACCTAACATGCGTTATCCTCTAAAATATTTATCAAGACCAGGTTTAATTGAATGTTTCAGTGTGGTACCACATTACTACGTGATCCTAACCTGAAGAAACACAGGATCTGTTCAACAAGTATGTGGAGAATGCGAAAGTATGTGTCTGATGAGGGCAAATCACAGGCCTAACCTAGACATAACGTGCGTTATCCTCTAAAATATTGATCGAAACCAGGTTTAATCGACTGTTTCAGTGTGGTACCACATTACTACGTGATCCAATCCAGAAAAAGCCCTGGGTCTAGCCATCAAGTATGAGAGATATGCGAAAGTATGAGCCTGATGTGGGCAAATCCTAGACCTAACCCAGACCTAACATGCGTTATCCTCTAAAATATTTATCAAGACCAGGTTTAATTGAATGTTTCAGTGTGGTACCACATTACTACGTGATCCAAACCTGAAAAAACCCAGGATCTGTTCAACAAGTATGTGGAGAATGCGAAAGTATGTGTCTGATGAGGGCAAATCACAGGCCTAACCTAGACATAACATGCGTTATCCTCTAAAATATTGATCGAAACCAGGTTTAATGGACTGTTTCAGTGTGGTACCACATCACTACGTGATCCAAACCAGAAAAATACCCAGGATCCGTTCAACAAGTATGTGAAGAATGCGAACGTATGTGTCTGATGAGGGCAAATCACAGGCTTAACCTAGACATAACTTGCGTTATCCTCAAAAATATTGATCGAAACCAGGTTTAATGGACAGTTTCAGTGTGGTACCACATTACTACGGGATCCAAACCAGAAAAAGCACAGAATCAGTCCATCAAGTATGAGAAATTTGCGAATGTACGAGCCTGATGAGAGCAAATCCCAGACCTAACCTAGACCTAACATGAGTAATTCTCAAAAATATTGATCGAAACCAGGTTTAATCGACTGTTTCAGTGTGGTACCACATTACTACGTGATCCAAACCAGAAAAAACCCAGGATACGTTCAACAAGTATGTGAAGAATGCGAAAGTATATGTCTGATGAGGGCAAATCCCAGGCCTAACTTAGACCTAACATGCGTTATCCTCTAAAATAGCGATCGCAACTGCGTTTCATTTACTGTTCCAGTGTGGTACCACATTACCACGTGATCCAATCCAGAAAAAGCCCTGGATCTAGCCATCAAGTATGAGAAATATGCGAAAGTATGAGCCTGATGAGGGCAAATCCTAGACCTAACCCAGACCTAACATGCGTTATCCTCTAAAATATTTATGAAGACCAGGTTTCATTGAATGTTTCAGTGTGGTACCACATTACTACGTGATCCAAACCTGGAAAAACCCAGGATCTGTTCAACAAGTATGTGGAGAATGCGAAAGTATGTGTCTGATGAGGGCAAATCACAGGCCTAACCTAGACATAACATGCGTTATCCTCTAAAATATTGATCGAAACCAGGTTTAATTGACTGTTTCAGCGTGGTACCACATTACTACGTGATACAATCCAGAAACAACCCAGGATCTAGCCATGAAGTATGAGAAATATGCGAAAGTATGAGCCTGATGAGGGCAAATCCTAGACCTAACCCAGACCTAACATGCGTTATCCTCGTAAATATTTATCAACACCAGGTTTAATTGATTGTTTCAGTGTGGTCCCACATTACTACGGGTTCCAAACCAGAAAGAACCCAGGATCTGTTCAACATGTATGAGAAATATGCGAAAGAATGAGCCTGATGAGAGCAAATCCCAGACCTAACCTAGACCAAACATGCGTTATCCTCAAAAATATTGATCGAAACCAGGTTTAATCGACTGCTTCAGTGTGGTACCACATTACTACCTGATCCAATCCAGAAAAAGCCCTGGGTCTAGCCATCAAGTATGAGAAATATGCGAAGGTATGAGCCTGATGTGGGCAAATCCCGGGCCTAACCCAGACCTAAGATGCGTTATCCTCTAAAATATTTATCCAGACCAGGTTTCATTGAATGTTTCAGTGTGGTACCACTTTACTACGTGATCCAATCCAGAAATAGCCCAGGATGTGTTCAACAAGTATGTGAAGAATGCGAAAGTATGAGTCTGATGAGTGAAAATCGCAGGCCTAACCTAGACCTAACATGCGTTATCCTCTAAAATATTGATCGAAACCTGGTTTAATCGACTGTTTCAGTGTGGTACCACATTACTATGTGATCCAAACCAGAAAATAACCCAGGATCTGTTCAAGGAGTATGTGAAGTGTGCGAAATTATGAGTCTGATGAGGTCAATTGCCTGACCCATCCCAGACCTAACTTGCGTTATCCTCTAAAATATTGATCGAAACCAGGTTTAATCGACTGTTTCAGTGTGGTACCACATTACTACGTGATCCAAACCAGAAAAAACCCAGGATCCGTTCAACAAGTATGTGAAAAACGCGAAAGTATGACCCTGATGAGGGCAAATCCCAGACATATCCCAGACCTAACTTGCGTTGTCCTCTAAGATATTGATGGAAACCAGGTTTAATTGACTGTTTCAGTGTTGTACTTCATTACTACGTGATGCAATCCAGAAAAAGCCCAGGATCTAGCCATCTAGTATGAGAAATATGCGAAAGAATGAGCCTGATGAGAGCAAATCCCAGACCTAACCCAGACCTAACATGCGTTATCCTCTAAAATATTTGTCAAGACCAGGTTTAATTGATTGTTTCAGTGTGGTCCCACATTACTACGTGATCCAAACCAGAAAAAACCCAGGATCTGTTCAACATGTATGAGAAATATGCGAAAGAATGAGCCTGATGAGAGCAAATCCCAGACCTAACCTAGACCTAACATGAATTATTCTCTAAAATATTGATCGAAACCTGGTTTAATCGACTGTTTCAGTGTGGTACCACATTACTATGTGATCCAAACCAGAAAAAACCCAGGATCCGTTCAACAAGTATGTGAAGAATGCGAAAGTATGAGTCTGATGAGTGAAAATACCAGACCTAACCTAGACCTAACATGCGTTATCCTCTAAAATATTGATCCAAACCAGGTTTAATGGACTGTTTCAGTGTGGTCCCACATTACTACGTGATCCAAACCAGAAAAAACCCAGGATCCGTTCAACAAGTATGTGAAGAATGCGAAAGTATGAGTCTGATGAGTGAAAAGCCCAGGCCTAACCTAGACCTAACATGCGTTATCCTCAAAAATATTGATCGAAACCTGGTATAATCGACTGTTTCAGTGTGGTACCACATTACTATGTGATCCAAACCAGAAAATAACCCAGGATCTGTCAAACGAGTATGTGAAGTGTGCGAAAGTATGAGCCTGATGAGAGCAAATCCCAGACCTAACCTAGGCCTAACATGCGTTATCCTCTAAAATATTGATTGAAACCAGGTTTAATTGACTGTTTCAGCGTGGTACCACATTACTACGTGATACAATCCAGAAACAGCCCAGGATCTAGCCATGAAGTATGAGAAATATGCGAAAGTATGAGCCTGATGACGGCAAATCTTAGACATAACCCAGACCTAACATGCGTTATCCTCTAAAATATTTATCAAGACCAGGTTTAATTGATTGTTTCAGTGTGGTACCACATTACTACGTGATCCAAACCAGAAAATAACCCAGGATCTGTTCAACGAGTATGTGAAGTGTGCGAAAGTATGAGTCTGATGAGGTCAAATCCCAGACCTATCCCAGACCTAACTTGCGTTATGCTCTAAAATATTGATCGAAACCAGGTTTAATGGACTGTTTCAGTGTGGTACCACATTACTACGTGATCCAAACCAGAAAAAACCCAGGATCCGTTCAACAAGTATGTGAAGAATGCGAAAGTATGAGTCTGATGAGTGAAAATCCCAGACCTAACCTAGACCTAACATGCGTTATCCTCTAAAATATTGATCCAAACCAGGTTTAATGGACTGTTTCAGTGTGGTCCCACATTACTACGTGATCCAATCCAGAAAAAACCCAGGATCCATTCAACAAGTATGTGAAGAATGCGAACGTATGAGTCTGATGAGTGAAAAGCCCAGGCCTAACCTAGACCTAACATGCGTTATCATCAAAAATATTGATCGAAACCTGGTATAATCGACTGTTTCAGTGTGGTACCACATTACTATGTGATCCAAACCAGAAAATAACCCAGGATCTGTTCAACGAGTATGTGAAGTGTGCGAAAGTATGAGTCGGATGAGGTCAAATCCCAGACCAATCGTAGACTTAACTTGCGTTATCCTCTAAAATATTGATCGAAACCAGGTTTAATCGACTGTTTCAGTGTGGTATCACATTACTACGTGATCCAATCCAGAAATAGCCCAGGATCCAGCCATGAAGTATGAGAAATATGCGAAAGTATGAGCCTGATGAGGGCAAATCCTAGACCTAACCCAGACCTAACATGCGTTATCCTCTAAAATATTGATCGCAACCAAGTTTAATGGACTGTTTCAGTGTGGTACCACACTACTACGTGATCCAAACCAGAAAAAACCCCGGATCTGTTCAACAAGTATGAGAATAACGCGAAAGTATGAGTCTGATGAGGTGAAATCCCAGACCTATCCCAGACTTAACTTGCGTTATCCTCTAAAATATTGATCGAAACCAGGTTTAATCGACTGTTTCAGCGTGGTACCACATTACTATGTGGTACAATCCAGAAACAGCCCAGGATCTAGCCATGAAGTATGAGAAATATGCGAAAGTATGAGCCTGCTGAGTGAAAATCCTCGGCCTAACCTAGACCTAACATGCGTTATCCTCTAAAATATTTATCAAGATCAGGTTTAATCGACTGTTTCAGTGTGGTACCACATTACTATGTGATCCAAACCAGAAAATAACCCAGGATCTGTTCAACGAGTATGTGAAGTGTGCGAAAGTATGAGTCGGATGAGGTCAAATCCCAGACGTATCCCAGACTTAACTTGCGTTATCCTCTAAAATATTGATCGAAACCAGGTTTAATCGTCTGTTTCAGCGTGGTACCACATTACTATGTGGTACAATTCAGAAACAGCCCAGGATCTAGCCATGAAGTATGAGAAATATGCGAAAGTATGAGCCTGATGAGTGAAAATCCTCGGCCTAACCTAGACCTAACATGCGTTATCCTCAAAAATATTGATCCAAACCAGGTTTAATGGACTGTTTCAGTGTGGTACCACCTTACTACGTGATCCAAAGCAGAAAAAACCCTCGATCAGGTCAACATGTATGTTAAAACAGCGAAAGTATGACCCTGATGAGAGCAAATCCCAGGCCTAACCTAGACCTAACATGCGTTGTCCTCTAAAATATTGATGGAAACCAGGTTTAATTGACTGTTTCAGTGTTGTACTTCATTACTACGTGATGCAATCCAGAGAAAGCCCAGGATCTAGCCGTCAAGTATGAGAAATATGCGAAAGAATGAGCCTGATGAGAGCAAATCCCAGACCTAACCTAGACCTAACATGAAGTATTCTCTAAAATATTGATCGAAACCAGGTTTAATTGACTGTTTCAGTGTTGTACTTCATTACTACGTGATGCAATCCAGAAAAAGCCCAGGATCTAGCCGTCAAGTATGAGAAATCTGCGAAAGAATGAGCCTGATGAGAGCAAATCCCAGACCTAACCTAGACCTAACATGCGTTGTCCTCTAAAATATTTATCAAGATCAGGTTTAATCGACTGTTTCAGTGTGGTACCACATTACTATGTGATCCAAACCAGAAAATAACCCAGGATCTGTTCAACAAGTATGTGAAAAACACGGAAAGTATGAGCCTGATGAGGGCAAATCTCAGACCTATCCCAGACCTAACTTGCGTTGTCCTCTAAGATAATGATGGAAACCAGGTTTAGTTGACTGTTTCAGTGTTGTACTTCATTACTACGTGATGCAATCCAGAAAAAGCCCAGCATCTAGCCATCAAGTATGAGAAATATGCGAAAGAATGAGCCTGATGAGAGCAAATCCCAGACCTAACCTAGACATAACATGAATTATTCTCTAGAATATTGATCGAAACCAGGTTTAATTGACTGTTTCAGTGTGGTCCCACATTACTGCGTGATCCAAACCAGAAAATAACCCAGGATCTGTCAAACGATTATGTGAAGTGTGCGAAAGTATGAGCCTGATGAGAGCAAATCCCAGACCTAACCTAGACCTAACATGAATTATTCTCTAAAATATTGATCGAAACCTGGTGTAATCGACTGTTTCAGTGTGGTACCACATTACTATGTGTTCCAAACCAGAAAATAACCCAGGATCTGTTCAACGAGTATGTGAAGTGTGCGAAACTATGAGTCTGATGAGGTCAAATCTCAGACCAATCCCAGACTTAACTTGCGTTATCCTCTAAAATATTGATCGAAACCAGGTTTAGTCGACTGTTTCAGTGTGGTACCACAACACTACGTGATCCAATCCAGAAAAAGCCCTGCGTCTAGCCGTCAAGTATGAGAAATATGCGAAAGTATGAGCCTGATGTGGGCAAATCCTAGACCTAACCCAGACCTAACATGCGTTATCCTCTAAAATATTTATCAAGACCAGGTTTAATTGAATGTTTCAGTGTGGTACCACATTACTACGTGATCCTAACCTGAAGAAACACAGGATCTGTTCAACAAGTATGTGGAGAATGCGAAAGTATGTGTCTGATGAGGGCAAATCACAGGCCTAACCTAGACATAACGTGCGTTATCCTCTAAAATATTGATCGAAACCAGGTTTAATCGACTGTTTCAGTGTGGTACCACATTACTACGTGATCCAATCCAGAAAAAGCCCTGGGTCTAGCCATCAAGTATGAGAGATATGCGAAAGTATGAGCCTGATGTGGGCAAATCCTAGACCTAACCCAGACCTAACATGCGTTATCCTCTAAAATATTTATCAAGACCAGGTTTAATTGAATGTTTCAGTGTGGTACCACATTACTACGTGATCCAAACCTGAAAAAACCCAGGATCTGTTCAACAAGTATGTGGAGAATGCGAAAGTATGTGTCTGATGAGGGCAAATCACAGGCTTAACCTAGACATAACTTGCGTTATCCTCAAAAATATTGATCGAAACCAGGTTTAATGGACAGTTTCAGTGTGGTACCACATTACTACGGGATCCAAACCAGAAAAAGCACAGAATCAGTCCATCAAGTATGAGAAATTTGCGAATGTACGAGCCTGATGAGAGCAAATCCCAGACCTAACCTAGACCTAACATGAGTAATTCTCAAAAATATTGATCGAAACCAGGTTTAATCGACTGTTTCAGTGTGGTACCACATTACTACGTGATCCAAACCAGAAAAAACCCAGGATACGTTCAACAAGTATGTGAAGAATGCGAAAGTATATGTCTGATGAGGGCAAATCCCAGGCCTAACTTAGACCTAACATGCGTTATCCTCTAAAATAGCGATCGCAACTGCGTTTCATTTACTGTTCCAGTGTGGTACCACATTACCACGTGATCCAATCCAGAAAAAGCCCTGGATCTAGCCATCAAGTATGAGAAATATGCGAAAGTATGAGCCTGATGAGGGCAAATCCTAGACCTAACCCAGACCTAACATGCGTTATCCTCTAAAATATTTATGAAGACCAGGTTTAATTGAATGTTTCAGTGTGGTACCACATTACTACGTGATCCAAACCTGGAAAAACCCAGGATCTGTTCAACAAGTATGTGGAGAATGCGAAAGTATGTGTCTGATGAGGGCAAATCACAGGCCTAACCTAGACATAACATGCGTTATCCTCTAAAATATTGATCGAAACCAGGTTTAATTGACTGTTTCAGCGTGGTACCACATTACTACGTGATACAATCCAGAAACAACCCAGGATCTAGCCATGAAGTATGAGAAATATGCGAAAGTATGAGCCTGATGAGGGCAAATCCTAGACCTAACCCAGACCTAACATGCGTTATCCTCGTAAATATTTATCAACACCAGGTTTAATTGATTGTTTCAGTGTGGTCCCACATTACTACGGGTTCCAAACCAGAAAGAACCCAGGATCTGTTCAACATGTATGAGAAATATGCGAAAGAATGAGCCTGATGAGAGCAAATCCCAGACCTAACCTAGACCAAACATGCGTTATCCTCAAAAATATTGATCGAAACCAGGTTTAATCGACTGCTTCAGTGTGGTACCACATTACTACCTGATCCAATCCAGAAAAAGCCCTGGGTCTAGCCATCAAGTATGAGAAATATGCGAAGGTATGAGCCTGATGTGGGCAAATCCCGGGCCTAACCCAGACCTAAGATGCGTTATCCTCTAAAATATTTATCCAGACCAGGTTTCATTGAATGTTTCAGTGTGGTACCACTTTACTACGTGATCCAATCCAGAAATAGCCCAGGATGTGTTCAACAAGTATGTGAAGAATGCGAAAGTATGAGTCTGATGAGTGAAAATCGCAGGCCTAACCTAGACCTAACATGCGTTATCCTCTAAAATATTGATCGAAACCTGGTTTAATCGACTGTTTCAGTGTGGTACCACATTACTATGTGATCCAAACCAGAAAATAACCCAGGATCTGTTCAAGGAGTATGTGAAGTGTGCGAAATTATGAGTCTGATGAGGTCAATTGCCTGACCCATCCCAGACCTAACTTGCGTTATCCTCTAAAATATTGATCGAAACCAGGTTTAATCGACTGTTTCAGTGTGGTACCACATTACTACGTGATCCAAACCAGAAAAAACCCAGGATCCGTTCAACAAGTATGTGAAAAACGCGAAAGTATGACCCTGATGAGGGCAAATCCCAGACATATCCCAGACCTAACTTGCGTTGTCCTCTAAGATATTGATGGAAACCAGGTTTAATTGACTGTTTCAGTGTTGTACTTCATTACTACGTGATGCAATCCAGAAAAAGCCCAGGATCTAGCCATCTAGTATGAGAAATATGCGAAAGAATGAGCCTGATGAGAGCAAATCCCAGACCTAACCCAGACCTAACATGCGTTATCCTCTAAAATATTTGTCAAGACCAGGTTTAATTGATTGTTTCAGTGTGGTCCCACATTACTACGTGATCCAAACCAGAAAAAACCCAGGATCTGTTCAACATGTATGAGAAATATGCGAAAGAATGAGCCTGATGAGAGCAAATCCCAGACCTAACCTAGACCTAACATGAATTATTCTCTAAAATATTGATCGAAACCTGGTTTAATCGACTGTTTCAGTGTGGTACCACATTACTATGTGATCCAAACCAGAAAAAACCCAGGATCCGTTCAACAAGTATGTGAAGAATGCGAAAGTATGAGTCTGATGAGTGAAAATACCAGACCTAACCTAGACCTAACATGCGTTATCCTCTAAAATATTGATCCAAACCAGGTTTAATGGACTGTTTCAGTGTGGTCCCACATTACTACGTGATCCAAACCAGAAAAAACCCAGGATCCGTTCAACAAGTATGTGAAGAATGCGAAAGTATGAGTCTGATGAGTGAAAAGCCCAGGCCTAACCTAGACCTAACATGCGTTATCCTCAAAAATATTGATCGAAACCTGGTATAATCGACTGTTTCAGTGTGGTACCACATTACTATGTGATCCAAACCAGAAAATAACCCAGGATCTGTCAAACGAGTATGTGAAGTGTGCGAAAGTATGAGCCTGATGAGAGCAAATCCCAGACCTAACCTAGGCCTAACATGCGTTATCCTCTAAAATATTGATTGAAACCAGGTTTAATTGACTGTTTCAGCGTGGTACCACATTACTACGTGATACAATCCAGAAATAGCCCAGGATCCAGCCATGAAGTATGAGAAATATGCGAAAGTATGAGCCTGATGAGGGCAAATCCTAGACCTAACCCAGACCTAACATGCGTTATCCTCTAAAATATTGATCGCAACCAAGTTTAATGGACTGTTTCAGTGTGGTACCACATTACTACGTGATCCAAACCAGAAAATAACCCAGGATCTGTTCAACGAGTATGTGAAGTGTGCGAAAGTATGAGTCTGATGAGGTCAAATCCCAGACCTATCCCAGACCTAACTTGCGTTATCCTCTAAAATATTGATCGAAACCAGGTTTAATGGACTGTTTCAGTGTGGTACCACATTACTACGTGATCCAAACCAGAAAAAACCCAGGATCCGTTCAACAAGTATGTGAAGAATGCGAAAGTATGAGTCTGATGAGTGAAAATCCCAGACCTAACCTAGACCTAACATGCGTTATCCTCTAAAATATTGATCCAAACCAGGTTTAATGGACTGTTTCAGTGTGGTCCCACATTACTACGTGATCCAATCCAGAAAAAACCCAGGATCCATTCAACAAGTATGTGAAGAATGCGAAAGTATGAGTCTGATGAGTGAAAAGCCCAGGCCTAACCTAGACCTAACATGCGTTATCATCAAAAATATTGATCGAAACCTGGTATAATCGACTGTTTCAGTGTGGTACCACATTACTATGTGATCCAAACCAGAAAATAACCCAGGATCTGTTCAACGAGTATGTGAAGTGTGCGAAAGTATGAGTCGGATGAGGTCAAATCCCAGACCAATCGTAGACTTAACTTGCGTTATCCTCTAAAATATTGATCGAAACCAGGTTTAATCGACTGTTTCAGTGTGGTATCACATTACTACGTGATCCAATCCAGAAATAGCCCAGGATCCAGCCATGAAGTATGAGAAATATGCGAAAGTATGAGCCTGATGAGGGCAAATCCTAGACCTAACCCAGACCTAACATGCGTTATCCTCTAAAATATTGATCGCAACCAAGTTTAATGGACTGTTTCAGTGTGGTACCACACTACTACGTGATCCAAACCAGAAAAAACCCCGGATCTGTTCAACAAGTATGAGAATAACGCGAAAGTATGAGTCTGATGAGGTGAAATCCCAGACCTATCCCAGACTTAACTTGCGTTATCCTCTAAAATATTGATCGAAACCAGGTTTAATCGACTGTTTCAGCGTGGTACCACATTACTATGTGGTACAATCCAGAAACAGCCCAGGATCTAGCCATGAAGTATGAGAAATATGCGAAAGTATGAGCCTGCTGAGTGAAAATCCTCGGCCTAACCTAGACCTAACATGCGTTATCCTCTAAAATATTTATCAAGATCAGGTTTAATCGACTGTTTCAGTGTGGTACCACATTACTATGTGATCCAAACCAGAAAATAACCCAGGATCTGTTCAACGAGTATGTGAAGTGTGCGAAAGTATGAGTCGGATGAGGTCAAATCCCAGACGTATCCCAGACTTAACTTGCGTTATCCTCTAAAATATTGATCGAAACCAGGTTTAATCGTCTGTTTCAGCGTGGTACCACATTACTATGTGGTACAATTCAGAAACAGCCCAGGATCTAGCCATGAAGTATGAGAAATATGCGAAAGTATGAGCCTGATGAGTGAAAATCCTCGGCCTAACCTAGACCTAACATGCGTTATCCTCAAAAATATTGATCCAAACCAGGTTTAATGGACTGTTTCAGTGTGGTACCACCTTACTACGTGATCCAAAGCAGAAAAAACCCTCGATCAGGTCAACATGTATGTTAAAACAGCGAAAGTATGACCCTGATGAGAGCAAATCCCAGGCCTAACCTAGACCTAACATGCGTTGTCCTCTAAAATATTGATGGAAACCAGGTTTAATTGACTGTTTCAGTGTTGTACTTCATTACTACGTGATGCAATCCAGAGAAAGCCCAGGATCTAGCCGTCAAGTATGAGAAATATGCGAAAGAATGAGCCTGATGAGAGCAAATCCCAGACCTAACCTAGACCTAACATGAAGTATTCTCTAAAATATTGATCGAAACCAGGTTTAATTGACTGTTTCAGTGTTGTACTTCATTACTACGTGATGCAATCCAGAAAAAGCCCAGGATCTAGCCGTCAAGTATGAGAAATCTGCGAAAGAATGAGCCTGATGAGAGCAAATCCCAGACCTAACCTAGACCTAACATGCGTTATCCTCTAAAATATTTATCAAGATCAGGTTTAATCGACTGTTTCAGTGTGGTACCACATTACTATGTGATCCAAACCAGAAAATAACCCAGGATCTGTTCAACAAGTATGTGAAAAACACGGAAAGTATGAGCCTGATGAGGGCAAATCTCAGACCTATCCCAGACCTAACTTGCGTTGTCCTCTAAGATAATGATGGAAACCAGGTTTAGTTGACTGTTTCAGTGTTGTACTTCATTACTACGTGATGCAATCCAGAAAAAGCCCAGCATCTAGCCATCAAGTATGAGAAATATGCGAAAGAATGAGCCTGATGAGAGCAAATCCCAGACCTAACCTAGACATAACATGAATTATTCTCTAGAATATTGATCGAAACCAGGTTTAATTGACTGTTTCAGTGTGGTCCCACATTACTGCGTGATCCAAACCAGAAAATAACCCAGGATCTGTCAAACGATTATGTGAAGTGTGCGAAAGTATGAGCCTGATGAGAGCAAATCCCAGACCTAACCTAGACCTAACATGAATTATTCTCTAAAATATTGATCGAAACCAGGTTTAATTGACTCTTTCAGTGTGGTCCCACATTACTACATGGTCCAAACCAGAAAAAACCCAGGATCCGTTCAACAAGTATGTGAAGAATGCGAAAGTATGAGTCTGATGAGTGAAAATCCCAGGCCTAACCTAGACCTAACATGCGTTATCCTCAAAAATATTGATCGAAACCTGGTTTAATCGACTGTTTCAGTGTGGTACCACATTACTATGTGATCCAAACCAGAAAATAACCCAGGATCTGTTCAACGAGTATGTGAAGTGTGCGAAAGTATGAGTCTGATGAGGTCAAATCCCAGACCAATCCCAGACTTAACTTGTGTTATCCTCTAAAATATTGATCGAAACCAGGTTCAATCGACTGTTTCAGTGTGGTACCACATTACTACGTGATCCAAACCAGAAAAAACCCAGGATCAGTTCAACAAGTATGTGAAGAATGCGAAAGTATGAGTCTGATGAGTGAAAATCCCAGGGCTAACCTAGACCTCACATGCGTTATCCTCTAAAATATTGATCGAAACCAGGTTTAATCGACTGTTTCAGTGTGGTATCACACTACTACGTGACCCAAACCAGAAAAAACCCATGATCTGTTCAACAAGTATGTGAAAAACGCGAAAGTATGAGCCTGATGAGGGCAAATCCCAGACCTATCCCAGACCTAACTTGCGTTATCCTCTAAAATATTGATCGAAACCAGGTTTAATTGACCGTTTCAGTGTGGTACCACATTACTACGTGATCCAAACCAGAAAAAACCAAGGATCCGTTCAAGAAGTATGTGAAGAATGCGAAAGTATGAGTCTGATGAGGGCAAATCCCAGACCTATCCCAGACCTAACATGCGTTATCCTCTAAAATATTTATCAAGATCAGGTTTAATTGATTGTTTCAGTGTGGTCCCACACTACTACGTGATCCAAACCAGAAAAAACCCAGGATCAGTTCAACAAGTATATGAAAAACGCGGAAAGTATGAGCCTGATGAGGGCAAATCGCAGACCTATCCCAGACCTAACTTGCGTTGTCCTCTAAGATAATGATGGAAGCCAGGTTTAATTGACTGTTTCAGTGTTGTACTTCATTACTACGTGATGCAATCCAGAAAAAGCCCAGCATCTAGCCATCAAGTCTGAGAAATATGCGAAAGAATGAGCCTGATGAGAGTAATTCCCAGACCTAACCTAGACCTAATATGCGTTATCCTCTAAAATATTTATCAAGACCAGGTTTAATTGATTGTTTCAGTGTGGACACACATTACTACGTGATCCAAACCAGAAAAAACCCAGGATCTGTTCAACAAGTATGTGAAAAACGCGAAAGTATGAGCCTGATGAGGGCAAGTCCAAGACCTATCCCAGACCTAACTTGCGTTGTCCTCTAAGATAATGATGGAAGCCAGGTTTAATTGACTGTTTCAGTGTTGTACTTCATTACTACGTGATGCAATCCAGAAAAAGCCCAGCATCTAGCCATCAAGTCTGAGAAATATGCGAAAGAATGAGCCTGATGAGAGCAAATCCCAGACCTAACCTAGACCTAACATGAATTATTCTCTAAAATATTGATCGAAACCAGGTTTAATTGACTCTTTCAGTGTGGTCCCACATTACTACATGATCCAAACCAGAAAAAACCCAGGATCCGTTCAACAAGTATGTGAAGAATGCGAAAGTATGAGTCTGATGAGTGAAAATCCCAGACCTAACCTAGACATAGCATGAATTATTCTCTAAAATATTGATCGAAACCAGGTTTAATTGACTGTTTCAGTGTGGTCCCACATTACTGCGTGATCCAAACCAGAAAATAACCCAGGATCTGTCAAACGAGTATGTGAAGTGTGCGAAAGTATGAGTCTGATGAGAGCAAATCCCAGGCCTATCCCAGACCTAACTTGCGTTATCCTCAAAAATATTGATCGAAACCAGGTTTAATTGACCGTTTCATTGTGGTACCACATTACTACGTGATCCAAACCAGAAAAAACCCAGGATCCGTTCAACAAGTATGTGAAGAATGCGAAAGTATGAGTCTGATCAGTGAAAATCTCAGGCCTTACTTAGACCTAACTTGCGTTGTCCTCTAAAATATTGATGAAAACCAGGTTTCATTGACTGTTTCTGTGTGGTACTACATTACTACGTGATGCAATCCAGAAAAAGCCCAGGATCTAGCCATCAAGTATGAGAAATATGCGAAAGAATGAGCCTGATGAGAGTAATTCCCAGACCTAACCTAGACCTAATATGCGTTATCCTCTAAAATATTGAGCGAAACCTGGTTTAATGGACTGTTTCAGTGTGGCCCCACATTACTACGTGATCCAAACCAGAAAAAACCCAGGATCCGTTAACAAGTATGTGAAGAATGCGAAAGTATGAGTCTGATCAGTGAAAATCCCAGACCTAACCTAGGCCTAACATGCGTTATCCTCTAAAATATTGATTGAAACCAGGTTTAATTGACTGTTTCAGCGTGGTACCCCATTACTACGTGGTACAATCCAGAAACAGCCCAGGATCTAGCCATGGAGTATGAGAAATATGCGAATGTATGAGCCTGATGAGGGCAAATCCTAGACCTAACCCAGACCTAACATGCGTTATCCTCTAAAATATTTATCAAGACCAGGTTTAATTGATTGTTTCAGTGTGGTCCCTCATTACTACGTGATCCAAACCAGAAAAAACCCAGGATCTGTTCAACATGTATGAGAAATATGCGAAAGAATGAGCCTGATGAGAGCAAATCCCAGACCTAACCTAGACATCACATGAATTATTCTCTAAAAGATTGATCGAAACCTGGTTTAATCGACTGTTTCAGTGTGGTACCACATTACTATGTGATCCAAACCAGAAAATAACCCAGGATCTGTTCAACGAGTATGTGAAGTGTGCGAAAGTGTGAGTCTGATGAGGTCAAATCCCAGACCTATCCCAGACCTAACTTGCGTTATCCTCTAAAATATTGATCGAAACCAGGTTTAATCGACTGTTTCAGTGTGGTACCACATTACTACGTGATCCAAACCAGAAAAAACCCAGGATCAGTTCAACAAGTATGTGAAGAATGCGAAAGTATGAGTCTGATGAGTGAAAATCCCAGAGCTAACCTAGACCTAACATGCGTTATCCTCTAAAATATTGATCCAAACCAGGTTTAATGGACTGTTTCAGTGTGGTACCACACTACTACGTGATCCAAACCAGAAAAAACCCAGGATCTGTTCAACGAGTATGTGAAGTGTGCGAATGTATGAGTCTGATGAGGGCAAATCCCAGACCTATCCCAGACCTAAAATGCGTTATCCTCTAAAATATTTATCAAGACCAGGTTTAATTGATTGTTTCAGAGTGGACACACATTACTACGTGATCCAAACCAGAAAAAACCCAGGATCTGTTCAACAAGTATGTGAAAAACGCGAAAGTATGAGCCTGATGAGGGCAAGTCCAAGACCTATCCCAGACCTAACTTGCGTTGTCCTCTAAGAGATTGATGGAAACCAGGTTTAATTGACTGATTCTGTGTTGTAATTCATTACTACGTGATGCAATCCAGAAAAAGCCCAGGATCTAGCCATGAAGTATGAGAAATATGCGAAAGTATGAGCCTGATGAGGGCAAATCCTAGACCTAACCCAGACCTAACATGCGTTATCCTCTAAAATATTTATCAAGACCAGGTTTAATTGATTGTTTCAGTGTGGTACCACATTACTACGTGATCCAAACCAGAAAAAACCCAGGATCTGTTCAACATGTATGAGAAATATGCGAAAGAATGAGCCTGATGAGGGCAAATCCTAGACCTAACCCAGACCTAACATGCGTTATCCTCTAAAATATTTATCAAGACCAGGTTTAATTAATTGTTTCAGTGTGGTCCCACACTACTACGTGATCCATACCAGAAAAAACCCAGAATCTGTTCAACAAGTATGTGAAAAACGCGGAAAGTATGAGCCTGATGAGGGCAAATCCCAGACCTATCCCAGACCTAAAATGCGTTATCCTCTAAAATATTTATCAAGACCAGGTTTAATTGATTGTTTCAGTGTGGAAACACATTACTACGTGATCCAAACCAGAAAAAACCCAGGATCTGTTCAACAAGTATGTGAAAAACGCGAAAGTATGAGCCTGATGAGGGCAAGTCCAAGACCTATCCCAGACCTAACTTGCGTTGTCCCCTAAGAGATTGATGGAAACCAGGTTTAATTGACTGATTCAGTGTTGTAATTCATTACTACGTGATGCAATCCAGAAAAAGCCCATGATCTAGCCATGAAGTATGAGAAATATGCGAAAGTATGAGCCTGATGAGGGCAAATCCTAGACCTAACCCAGACCTAACATGCGTTATCCTCTAAAATATTTATCAAGACCAGGTTTAATTGATTGTTTCAGTGTGGTACCACATTACTACGTGATCCAAACCAGAAAAAACCCAGGATCTGTTCAACATGTATGAGAAATATGCGAAAGAATGAGCCTGATGAGGGCAAATCCTAGACCTAACCCAGACCTAACATGCGTTATACTCTAAAATATTTATCAAGACCAGGTTTAATTGATTGTTTCAGTGTGGTCCCACACTACTACGTGATCCAAACCAGAAAAAACCCAGGATCTGTTCAACAAGTATGTGAAAAACGCGGAAAGTATGAGCCTGATGAGGGCAAATCCCAGACCTATCCCAGACTTAACTTGCGTTATCCTCTAAAATATTGATCGCAAGCAGGTTTAATGGACTGTTTCAGTGTGGTACCGCACTACTACGTGATCCAAACCAGAAAAAACCCAGGATCTGTTCAGCAAGTATGTGAAAAACGCGGAAATATGACCCTGATGAGGGCAAATCCCGGGCCTAACCTAGACCTAACATAAATTGTTCTCTAAAATATTGATCGAAACCAGGTTTAATCGACTGTTTCAGTGTGGTATCACGCTACTACGTGACCCAAACCAGAAAAAACCCAGGATCTGTTCAACAAGTATGTGAAAAACGCGGAAAGTATGAGCCTGATGAGGGCAAATCCCAGACCTATCCCAGACTTAACTTGCGTTGTCCTCTAAAATATTGATCGCAAGCAGGTTTAATGGACTGTTTCAGTGTGGTACCACATTACTACGTGATCCAAACCAGAAAAAACCCAGGATCTGTTCAACATGTATGAGAAATATGCGAAAGAATGAGCCTGATGAGGGCAAATCCTAGACCTAACCCAGACCTAACATGCGTCATCCTCTAAAATATTTATCAAGACCAGGTTTAATTGAATATTTCAGTGTGGTCCCACATTACTACGTGATCCAAACCTGAAAAAACCCAGGATCTGTTCAACAAGTATGTGGAGAATGCGAGAGGATGTGTCTGATGAGGGCAAATCCCAGACCTATCCCAGACCTAACATGCGTTATCCTCTAAAATATTTATCAAGACCAGGTTTAATTGAATGTTTCAGTGTGGTACCACATTACTACGTGATCCAAAGCAGAAAAAACCAAGGATCCGTTCAACAAGTATGTGAAGAATGCGAAAGTATGTGTCTGATGAGGGAAAATCCCAGGCCTAACCTAGACCTAACATGCGTTACCCTCAAAAATATTTATCAAGACCAGGTTTAATGGACTGTTTCAGTGTGGTACCACATTACTACGTGATCCAAACCAGAAAAATACCCAGGATCTGTTCAACAAGTATGTGAAGAACGCGGAAATATGACCCTGATGAGGGCAAATCCCGGGCCTAACCTAGACCTAACATGAGTTATCCTCAAAAATATTGAACAAACCAGGTTTAATCGACTGTTTCAGTGTGGTACCACATTACTATGTGATCCAAACCAGAAAAAACCCGGAATCCGTTCAACAAGCATGTGAAGAATGCGAAAGTATGTGTCTGATGAGGGCAAATCCCAGGCCTATCCTAGACAGAACATGCGTTATCCCCAAAAATATTGATCGAAGCCAGGTTTAATGGACTGTTTCAGTGTGGTACCACATTACTACGTGATCCAAACTAGAAAAAACCCAGGATCTGTTCAACAAGTATGTGAAAATCGCGAAAGTATGACCCTGATGAGGGCAAATCCCGGGCCTAACCTAGACCTAACATAAATTGTTCTCTAAAATATTGATCGAAACCAGGTTTAATCGACTGTTTCAGTGTGGTACCACATTACTATGTGATCCAAACCAGAAAATAACCCAGGATCTGTTCGAGGAGTATGTGAAGTGTGCGAAATTATGAGTCTGATGAGGTCAAATCCCTGACCCATCCCAGACCTAACTTGCGTTATCCTCTAAAATAATGATCGAAACCAGGTTTAATCGACTGTTTCAGTGTGGTACCACATTACTACGTGATCCAAACCAGAAAAACCCCAGGATCCGTTCAACAAGTATGTGAAGAATGCGAAAGTATGAGTCTGATGAGTGAAAATCCCAGGCCTAACCTAGACCTAACATGCGTTATCCTCAAAAATATTGATCGAAACCTGGTTTAATCGACTGTTCCAGTGTGGTACCACATTGCTATGTGATCCAAACCAGAAACAGCCCAGGATCTAGCCATGAAGTATGAGAAATATGCGAAAGTAAGAGCCTGATGAGGGCAAATCCTAGACCTAACCCAGACCTAACATGCGTTATCCTCTAAAATATTTATCAAGACCAGGTTTAATTGACTGTTTCAGTGTGGTCCCACATTACTACGTGATCCAAACCAGAAAAAACACAGGATCTGTTCAACATGTATGAGAAATATGCGAAAGAATGAGCCTGATGAGAGCAAATCCCAGACCTAACCTAGACCTAACATGAATTATTCTCTAAAATATTGATCGATACCTGGTTTAATCGACTGTTTCAGTGTGGTACCACATTACTGTGTGATCCAAACCAGAAAATAACCCAGGATCTGTTCAACGAGTATGTGAAGTGTGCGAAAGTATGAGTCTGATGAGGTCAAATCCCAGACCTATCCCAGACCTAACTTGCGTTATCCTCTAAAATATCGATCGAAACCAGGTTTAATCGACTGTTTCAGTGTGGTACCACATTACTACGTGATCCAAACCAGAAATAGCCCAGGATCTAGCCATGAAGTATGAGAAATATGCGAAAGTATGAGCCTGACGAGGGCTAATCCTAGACCTAACCCAGACCTAACATGCGTTATCCTCTAAAATATTTATCAAGACCAGGTTTAATTGAATGTTTCAGTGTGGTTCCACATTACTACGTGATCCAAACCAGAAAAAACCCAGGATCTGTTCAACGAGTATGTGAAGTGTGCGAAAGTATGAGTCTGATGCGGGCAAATCCTCCGACCTATCCCAGACCTAACATGCGTTATCCTCTAAAATATTTATCAAGACCAGGTTTAATTGATTGTTTCAGTGTGGTCCCACATTACTACGTGATCCAAACCAGAAAAAACCCATGATCCGTTCAACAAGTATGTGAAGATTGCGAAAGTATGAGTCTGATGAGTGAAAATCCCAGGCCTAACCTAGAGCTAACATGCGTTATCCTGAAAAATATTAATCGAAACTTGGTTTAATCGACTGTTTCAGTGTGGCACCACAATTACTATGCGATCCAAACCAGAAAATAATCCAGGATCTGTCAAACGAGTATGTGAAGTGTGCGAAAGTATGAGCCTGATGTGAGCAAATCCCAGACCTAACCTAGGCCTAACATGCGTTATCCTCTAAAATATTGATTGAAACCAGGTTTAATTGACAGTTTCAGCGTGGTACCACATTACTACGTGATACAATCCAGAAACAGCCCAGGAGCTAGCCATCAAGTATGAGAAATATGCGAAAGTATGAGCCTGATGACGGCAAATCCTAGACCTAACCCAGACCTAACATGCGTTAACCTCTAAAATATTTATCAAGACCAGGTTTAATTGATTGTTTCAGTGTGGTACCACATTACTATGTGATCCAAACCAGAAAATAACCCAGGATCTGTTCAACGAGTATGTGACGTGTGCGAAAGTATGAGTCTGATGAGGTCAAATCCCAGACCTATCCCAGACCTAACTTGCGTTATCCTCTAAAATATTGATCGAAACCAGGTTTAATCGACTGTTTCAGTGTGGTACCACATTACTACGTGATCCAAACCAGAAAAAACCCAGGATCCGTTCAACAAGTATGTGAAGAATGCGAAAGTATGAGCCTGATGGGTGAAAATCCCAGGCCTAACCTAGAGCTAACATGCGTTATCCTGAAAAATATTGATCGAAACTTGGTTTAATCGACTGTTTCAGTATGGTCCCACATTACAACATGATCCAAACAAGAAAAAACCCAGGATCCGTTCAACAAGTATGTGAAGAACGCGAAAGTATGAGCCTGATGAGTGAAAATCCCAGGCCTAACCCAGACCTAACATGCGTTATCCTCTAAAATATTGATCCAAACCAGGTTTAATGGACTGTTTCATTGTGGTATCACACTACTACGTGATCCAAACCAGAAAAAACCCAGGATCCGTACAACAAGTATGTGAAGAATGCGAAAGTATGAGTCTGATGAGTGAAAATCCCAGGCCTAACCTAGACCTAGCATGTGTTATCCTCAAAAATATTGATCGAAACCTGGTTTAATCGACCGTTTCAGTGTGGTACCACATTACTATGTGATCCAAACCAGAAAATAACCCAGGATCTTTTCAACGAGTATGTGAAGTGTGCGAAAGTATGAGTCTGATGAGGGCAAATCCCAGACCTATCCCAGACCTAACTTGCGTTGTCCTCTAAGGTATTGATGGAAACCAGGTTTAATTGACTGTTTCAGTGTTGTACTTCATTACTACGTGATGCAATCCAGAAAAAGCCCAGGATCTAGCCATCAAGTATGAGAAATATGCGAATGAATGAGCCTGATGAGAGCAAATCCCAGACCTAACCTAGACCTAACATGAATTATTTTCTAAAATATTGATCGAAACCAGGTTTAATTGACTGTTTCAGTGTGGTCCCACATTACTACGTGATCCAAACCAGAAAAAACCCAGGATCCGTTCAACAAGTATGTGAAGAATGCGAAAGTATGAGTCTGATGAGTGAAAATCCCAGACCTATCCTAGACCTAACATGCGTTATCCTCTAAGATATTGATGGAAACCAGGTTTAATTGACTGTTTCAGTGTTGTACTTCATTACTACGTGATGCAATCCAGAAAAAGCCCAGGATCTAGCCATGAAGTATGAGAAATATGCGAAAGTATGAGCCTGATGAGGGCAAATCCAAGACTTAACCCAAACCTAACATGCGTTATCCTCTCAAATATTTATCAAGATCAGGTTTAATTGAATGTTTCAGTGTGGTACCACATTACTACGCGAACGAAACCAGAAAAAACCCAGGATCCGTTCAACAAGTATGTGAAGAATGCGAAAGTATGAGTCTGATGAGTGAAAATCCCAGGGCTAACCTAGACCTAACATGCGTTATCCTCTAAAATATTGATCGAAACCCGGTTTAATCGACTGTTTCAGTGTGGTACCACATTACTACGTGATCCAAACCAGAAATAACCCAGGATCAGTTCAACACGTATGTGAAGAATGCGAAAGTATGAGTCTGATGAGTGAAAATCCCAGGGCTAACCTAGACCTCACATGCGTTATCCTCTAAAATATTGATCGAAACCAGGTTTAATCGACTGTTTCAGTGTGGTATCACGCTACTACGTGACCCAAACCAGAAAAAACCCATGATCTGTTCAACAAGTATGTGAAAAACGCGAAAGTATGAGCCTGATGAGGGCAAATCCCAGACCTATCCCAGACCTAACTTGCGTTATCCTCTAAAATATTGATCGAAACCAGGTTTAATTGACCGTTTCAGGGTGGCACCACATTACTACGTGATCCAAACCAGAAAAAACCCAGGATCCGTTCAACAAGTATGTGAAGAATGCGAAAGTATGAGTCTGATGAGTGAAAATCCCAGACCTAACCTAGGCCTAACATGCGTTATCCTCTATAATATTGATTGAAACCAGGTTTAATTGACTGTTTCAGCGTGGTACCCCATTACTACGAGGTACAATCCAGAAACAGCCCAGGATCTAGCCATGAAGTATGAGAAATATGCGAAAGTATGAGCCTGATGAGGGCAAATCCTAGACCTAACCCAGACCTAACATGCGTTATCCTCTAAAATATTTATCAAGACCAGGTTTAATTGATTGTTTCAGTGTGGTCCCACATTACTACGTGATCCAAACCAGAAAAAACCCAGGATCTGTTCAACATGTATGAGAAATATGCGAAAGAATGAGCCTGATGAGAGCAAATCCCAGACCTAACCTAGACATCACATGAATTATTCTCTAAAATATTGATCGAAACCTGGTTTAATCGACTGTTTCAGTGTGGTACCACATTACTATGTGATCCAAACCAGAAAATAACCCAGGATCTGTTCAACGAGTATGTGAAGTGTGCGAAAGTATGAGTCTGATGAGTGAAAATCCCAGGGCTAACCTAGACCTAACATGCGTTATCCTCTAAAATATTGATCCAAACCAGGTTTAATGGACTGTTTCAGTGTGGTACCACACTACTACGTGATACAAACCAGAAAAAACCCAGGATCTGTTCAACGAGTATGTGAAGTGTGCGAAAGTATGAGTCTGATGAGGGCAAATCCCAGACCTATCCCAGACCTAAAACGCGTTATCCTCTAAAATATTTATCAAGACCAGGTTTAATTGATTGTTTCAGTGTGGACACACATTACTACGTGATACAAACCAGAAAAAACCCAGGATCTGTTCAACGAGTATGTGAAGTGTGCGAAAGTATGAGTCTGATGAGGGCAAGTCCAAGACCTATCCCAGACCTAACTTGCGTTGTCCTCTCAAATATTTATCAAGATCAGGTTTAATTGAATGTTTCAGTATGGTACCACATTACTACGCGAACGAAACCAGAAAAAACCCAGGATCCGTTCAACAAGTATGTGAAGAATGCGAAAGTATGAGTCTGATGAGTGAAAATCCCAGGGCTAACCTAGACCTAACATGCGTTATCCTCTAAAATATTGATCGAAACCCGGCTTAATCGACTGTTTCAGTGTGGTACCACATTACTACGTGATCCAAACCAGAAATAACCCAGGATCAGTTCAACACGTATGTGAAGAATGCGAAAGTATGAGTCTGATGAGTGAAAATCCCAGGGCTAACCTAGACCTCACATGCGTTATCCTCTAAAATATTGATCGAAACCAGGTTTAATCGACTGTTTCAGTGTGGTATCACGCTACTACGTGACCCAAACCAGAAAAAACCCATGATCTGTTCAACAAGTATGTGAAAAACGCGAAAGTATGAGCCTGATGAGGGCAAATCCCAGACCTATCCCAGACCTAACTTGCGTTATCCTCTAAAATATTGATCGAAACCAGGTTTAATTGACCGTTTCAGGGTGGCACCACATTACTACGTGATCCAAACCAGAAAAAACCCAGGATCCGTTCAACAAGTATGTGAAGAATGCGAAAGTATGAGTCTGATGAGTGAAAATCCCAGACCTAACCTAGGCCTAACATGCGTTATCCTCTATAATATTGATTGAAACCAGGTTTAATTGACTGTTTCAGCGTGGTACCCCATTACTACGTGGTACAATCCAGAAACAGCCCAGGATCTAGCCATGAAGTATGAGAAATATGCGAAAGTATGAGCCTGATGAGGGCAAATCCTAGACCTAACCCAGACCTAACATGCGTTATCCTCTAAAATATTTATCAAGACCAGGTTTAATTGATTGTTTCAGTGTGGTACCACACTACTACGCGATCCAAACCAGAAAAAACCCAGGATCTGTCCAACAAGTATGTGAAAAACGTGAAAGTATGAGTCTGATGAGGTCAAATCCCAGACCTATCCCAGACTTAACTTGCGTTATCCTCTAAAATACTGATCGAAACCACGTTTAATCGACTGTTTCAGTGTGGTACCACATTACTACGTGATCCAAACCAGAAAAAACCCAGGATCCGTTCAACAAGTATGTGAAGAATGCGAAAGTATGAGTCTGATGAGTGAAAATCCCAGGGCTAACCTAGACCTAACATGCGTTATCCTCTAAAATATTGATCCAAACCAGGTTTGATGGACTGTTTCATTGTGGTATCACACTACTACGTGATCCAAACCAGAAAAAACCCAGGATCCGTACAACAAGTATGTGAAGAATGCGAAAGTATGAGTCTGATGAGTGAAAATCCCAGGCCTAACCTAGACCTAACATGCGTTATCCTCAGAAATATTGATCGAAACCTGGTTTAATCGACAGTTTCAGTGTGGTACCACATTACTATGTGATCCAAACCAGAAAATAACCCAGGATCTGTTCAACGAGTATGTGAAGTGTGCGAAAGTGTGAGTCTGATGAGGTCAAATCCCAGACCAATCCCAGACTTAACTTGCGTTATCCTCTAAAATATTGATCGAAACCAGGTTTAATCGACTGTTTCAGTGTGGTACCACATTACTACGTGATCCAAACCAGGAAAAACCCAGGATCCGTTCAACAAGTATGTGAAGAATGCGAAAGTATGAGCCTGATGAGGGCAAATCCCAGACCTATCCCAGACCTAACTTGCGTTGTCCTCTAAGATGTTGATGGAAACCAGGTTTAATTGACTGTTTCAGTGTTGTACTTCATTACTACGTGATGCAATCCAGAAAAAGCCCAGGATCTAGCCATCAAGTATGAGAAATTTGCGAATGAATGAGCCTGATGAGAGCAAATCCCAGACCTAACCTAGACCTAACATGAATTATTCTATAAAATATTGATCGAAACCAGGTTTAATTGACTGTTTCAGTGTGGTCCCACATTACTACGTGATCCAAACCAGAAAAAACCCAGGATCCGTTCAACAAGTATGTGAAGAATGCGAAAGTATGAGTCTGATGAGGGCAAATCCCCGACCTATCCCAGACCTAACATGCGTTATCCTCTAAAATATTTATCAAGACCAGGTTTAATTGACTGTGTCAGTGTGGTCCCACATTACTACGTGATCCAAACCAAAAAAAAACCAGGATCTGTTCAACGAGTATGTGAAGTGTGCGAAAGTATGACTCTGATGAGGGCAAATCCCCGACCTATCCCAGACGTAACATGCGTTATCCTCTAAAATATTTATCAAGACCAGGTTTAATTGATTGTTTCAGTGTGGTCCCACATTACTACGTGATACAAACCAGAAAAAACCCAGGATCTGTTCAACAAGTATGTGAAAAACGCGAAAGTATGAGCCTGATGAGGGCAAATCCCAGACTTATCCCAGACCTAACTTGCGTTGTCCTCTAAAATATTGATCGAAACCAGGTTTAATCGACTGTTTCAGTGTGGTATCACGCTACTACGTGACCCAAACCAGAAAAAACCCATGATCTGTTCAACAAGTATGTGAAAAACGCGAAAGTATGAGCCTGATGAGGGCAAATCCCAGACCTATCCCAGACCTAACTTGCGTTATCCTCTAAAATATTGATCGAAACCAGGTTTAATTGACCGTTTCAGGGTGGCACCACATTACTACGTGATCCAAACCAGAAAAAACCCAGGATCCGTTCAACAAGTATGTGAAGAATGCGAAAGTATGAGTCTGATGAGTGAAAATCCCAGACCTAACCTAGGCCTAACATGCGTTATCCTCTATAATATTGATTGAAACCAGGTTTAATTGACTGTTTCAGCGTGGTACCCCATTACTACGTGGTACAATCCAGAAACAGCCCAGGATCTAGCCATGAAGTATGAGAAATATGCGAAAGTATGAGCCTGATGAGGGCAAATCCTAGACCTAACCCAGACCTAACATGCGTTGTCCTCTCAAATATTTATCAAGATCAGGTTTAATTGAATGTTTCAGTATGGTACCACATTACTACGCGAACGAAACCAGAAAAAACCCAGGATCCGTTCAACAAGTATGTGAAGAATGCGAAAGTATGAGTCTGATGAGTGAAAATCCCAGGGCTAACCTAGACCTAACATGCGTTATCCTCTAAAATATTGATCGAAACCCGGTTTAATCGACTGTTTCAGTGTGGTACCACATTACTACGTGATCCAAACCAGAAATAACCCAGGATCAGTTCAACAAGTATGTGAAAAACGCGAAAGTATGAGCCTGATGAGGGCAAATCCCAGACCTATCCCAGACCTAACTTGCGTTATCCTCTAAAATATTGATCGAAACCAGGTTTAATTGACCGTTTCAGGGTGGCACCACATTACTACGTGATCCAAACCAGAAAAAACCCAGGATCCGTTCAACAAGTATGTGAAGAATGCGAAAGTATGAGTCTGATGAGTGAAAATCCCAGACCTAACCTAGGCCTAACATGCGTTATCCTCTATAATATTGATTGAAACCAGGTTTAATTGACTGTTTCAGCGTGGTACCCCATTACTACGTGGTACAATCCAGAAACAGCCCAGGATCTAGCCATGAAGTATGAGAAATATGCGAAAGTATGAGCCTGATGAGGGCAAATCCTAGACCTAACCCAGACCTAACATGCGTTATCCTCTAAAATATTTATCAAGACCAGGTTTAATTGATTGTTTCAGTGTGGTACCACACTACTACGCGATCCAAACCAGAAAAAACCCAGGATCTGTCCAACAAGTATGTGAAAAACGTGAAAGTATGAGTCTGATGAGGTCAAATCCCAGACCTATCCCAGACTTAACTTGCGTTATCCTCTAAAATACTGATCGAAACCACGTTTAATCGACTGTTTCAGTGTGGTACCACATTACTACGTGATCCAAACCAGAAAAAACCCAGGATCCGTTCAACAAGTATGTGAAGAATGCGAAAGTATGAGTCTGATGAGTGAAAATCCCAGGGCTAACCTAGACCTAACATGCGTTATCCTCTAAAATATTGATCCAAACCAGGTTTGATGGACTGTTTCATTGTGGTATCACACTACTACGTGATCCAAACCAGAAAAAACCCAGGATCCGTACAACAAGTATGTGAAGAATGCGAAAGTATGAGTCTGATGAGTGAAAATCCCAGGCCTAACCTAGACCTAACATGCGTTATCCTCAAAAATATTGATCGAAACCTGGTTTAATCGACAGTTTCAGTGTGGTACCACATTACTATGTGATCCAAACCAGAAAATAACCCAGGATCTGTTCAACGAGTATGTGAAGTGTGCGAAAGTGTGAGTCTGATGAGGTCAAATCCCAGACCAATCCCAGACTTAACTTGCGTTATCCTCTAAAATATTGATCGAAACCAGGTTTAATCGACTGTTTCAGTGTGGTACCACATTACTACGTGATCCAAACCAGGAAAAACCCAGGATCCGTTCAACAAGTATGTGAAGAATGCGAAAGTATGAGCCTGATGAGGGCAAATCCCAGACCTATCCCAGACCTAACTTGCGTTGTCCTCTAAGATGTTGATGGAAACCAGGTTTAATTGACTGTTTCAGTGTTGTACTTCATTACTACGTGATGCAATCCAGAAAAAGCCCAGGATCTAGCCATCAAGTATGAGAAATTTGCGAATGAATGAGCCTGATGAGAGCAAATCCCAGACCTAACCTAGACCTAACATGAATTATTCTATAAAATATTGATCGAAACCAGGTTTAATTGACTGTTTCAGTGTGGTCCCACATTACTACGTGATCCAAACCAGAAAAAACCCAGGATCCGTTCAACAAGTATGTGAAGAATGCGAAAGTATGAGTCTGATGAGGGCAAATCCCCGACCTATCCCAGACCTAACATGCGTTATCCTCTAAAATATTTATCAAGACCAGGTTTAATTGACTGTGTCAGTGTGGTCCCACATTACTACGTGATCCAAACCAAAAAAAAACCAGGATCTGTTCAACGAGTATGTGAAGTGTGCGAAAGTATGACTCTGATGAGGGCAAATCCCCGACCTATCCCAGACGTAACATGCGTTATCCTCTAAAATATTTATCAAGACCAGGTTTAATTGATTGTTTCAGTGTGGTCCCACATTACTACGTGATACAAACCAGAAAAAACCCAGGATCTGTTCAACAAGTATGTGAAAAACGCGAAAGTATGAGCCTGATGAGGGCAAATCCCAGACTTATCCCAGACCTAACTTGCGTTATCCTCTAAAATATTGATCGAAACCAGGTTTAATCGACTGTTTCAGTGTGGTATCACGCTACTACGTGACCCAAACCAGAAAAAACCCATGATCTGTTCAACAAGTATGTGAAAAACGCGAAAGTATGAGCCTGATGAGGGCAAATCCCAGACCTATCCCAGACCTAACTTGCGTTATCCTCTAAAATATTGATCGAAACCAGGTTTAATTGACCGTTTCAGGGTGGCACCACATTACTACGTGATCCAAACCAGAAAAAACCCAGGATCCGTTCAACAAGTATGTGAAGAATGCGAAAGTATGAGTCTGATGAGTGAAAATCCCAGACCTAACCTAGGCCTAACATGCGTTATCCTCTATAATATTGATTGAAACCAGGTTTAATTGACTGTTTCAGCGTGGTACCCCATTACTACGTGGTACAATCCAGAAACAGCCCAGGATCTAGCCATGAAGTATGAGAAATATGCGAAAGTGTGAGCCTGATGAGGGCAAATCCTAGACCTAACCCAGACCTAACATGCGTTATCCTCTAAAATATTTATCAAGACCAGGTTTAATTGATTGTTTCAGTGTGGTACCACACTACTACGCGATCCAAACCAGAAAAAACCCAGGATCTGTCCAACAAGTATGTGAAAAACGTGAAAGTATGAGTCTGATGAGGTCAAATCCCAGACCTATCCCAGACTTAACTTGCGTTATCCTCTAAAATACTGATCGAAACCACGTTTAATCGACTGTTTCAGTGTGGTACCACATTACTACGTGATCCAAACCAGAAAAAACCCAGGATCCGTTCAACAAGTATGTGAAGAATGCGAAAGTATGAGTCTGATGAGTGAAAATCCCAGGGCTAACCTAGACCTAACATGCGTTATCCTCTAAAATATTGATCCAAACCAGGTTTGATGGACTGTTTCATTGTGGTATCACACTACTACGTGATCCAAACCAGAAAAAACCCAGGATCCGTACAACAAGTATGTGAAGAATGCGAAAGTATGAGTCTGATGAGTGAAAATCCCAGGCCTAACCTAGACCTAACATGCGTTATCCTCAAAAATATTGATCGAAACCTGGTTTAATCGACAGTTTCAGTGTGGTACCACATTACTATGTGATCCAAACCAGAAAATAACCCAGGATCTGTTCAACGAGTATGTGAAGTGTGCGAAAGTGTGAGTCTGATGAGGTCAAATCCCAGACCAATCCCAGACTTAACTTGCGTTATCCTCTAAAATATTGATCGAAACCAGGTTTAATCGACTGTTTCAGTGTGGTACCACATTACTACGTGATCCAAACCAGGAAAAACCCAGGATCCGTTCAACAAGTATGTGAAGAATGCGAAAGTATGAGCCTGATGAGGGCAAATCCCAGACCTATCCCAGACCTAACTTGCGTTGTCCTCTAAGATGTTGATGGAAACCAGGTTTAATTGACTGTTTCAGTGTTGTACTTCATTACTACGTGATGCAATCCAGAAAAAGCCCAGGATCTAGCCATCAAGTATGAGAAATTTGCGAATGAATGAGCCTGATGAGAGCAAATCCCAGACCTAACCTAGACCTAACATGAATTATTCTATAAAATATTGATCGAAACCAGGTTTAATTGACTGTTTCAGTGTGGTCCCACATTACTACGTGATCCAAACCAGAAAAAACCCAGGATCCGTTCAACAAGTATGTGAAGAATGCGAAAGTATGAGTCTGATGAGGGCAAATCCCCGACCTATCCCAGACCTAACATGCGTTATCCTCTAAAATATTTATCAAGACCAGGTTTAATTGACTGTGTCAGTGTGGTCCCACATTACTACGTGATCCAAACCAAAAAAAAACCAGGATCTGTTCAACGAGTATGTGAAGTGTGCGAAAGTATGACTCTGATGAGGGCAAATCCCCGACCTATCCCAGACGTAACATGCGTTATCCTCTAAAATATTTATCAAGACCAGGTTTAATTGATTGTTTCAGTGTGGTCCCACATTACTACGTGATACAAACCAGAAAAAACCCAGGATCTGTTCAACGAGTATGTGAAGTGTGCGAAAGTATGAGCCTGATGAGGGCAAATCCCAGACTTATCCCAGACCTAACTTGCGTTGTCCTCTAAGATGTTGATGGAAACCAGGTTTAATTGACTGTTTCAGTGTTGTACTTCATTACTGCGTGATGCAATCCAGAAAAAGCCCAGGATCTAGCCATCAAGTATGAGAAATTTGCGAATGAATGAGCCTGATGAGAGCAAATCCCAGACCTAACCTAGACCTAACATGAATTATTCTCTAAAATATTCATCAAAACCAGGTTTAATTGACTGTTTCAGTGTGGTACCACATTACTACGTGATCCAATCCAGAAATAGCCCAGGATCCAGCCATGAAGTATGAGAAATATGCGAAAGTATGAGCCGGATGAGGGCAAATCCTAGACCTAACCGAGACCTTACATGCGTTATCCTCTAAAATATTGATCGCAACCAAGTTTAATGGACTGTTTCAGTGTGGTACCACACTACTACGTGATCCAAACCAGAAAAAACCCCGGATCTGTTCAACAAGTATGAGAATAACGCGAAAGTATGAGTCTGATGAGGTCAAATCCCAGACCTATCCCAGACTTAACTTGCGTTATCCTCTAAAATATTGATCGAAACCAGGTTTAATCGTCTGTTTCAGCATGGTACCACATTACTATGTGGTACAATCCAGAAACAGCCCAGGATCTAGCCATGAAGTATGAGAAATATGCGAAAGTATGAGCCTGATGAGTGAAAATCCTCGGCCTAACCTAGACCTAACATGCGTTATCCTCAAAAATATTGATCCAAACCAGGTTTAATGGACTGTTTCAGTGTGGTACCACCTTACTACGTGATCCAAAGCAGAAAAAACCCTCGATCAGGTCAACATGTATGTTAAAACTGCGAAAGTATGACCCTGATGAGAGCAAATCCCAGGCCTAACCTAGACCTAACATGCGTTATCCTCTAAGATATTGATCCAAACCAGGTTTAATGGACTGTTTCAGTGTGGTACCATACTACTACGTGATCCAAACCAGAAAAAACCCAGGATCTGTTCAAAAAGTATGTGAAAAACGCGAAAGTATGAGCCTGATGAGGGCAAATCCAAGACCTATCCCAGACCTAACTTGGGTTGTCCTTTAAGATATTGATGGAAACCAGGTTTAATTGACTGTTTCAGTGTGGTACCACATTACTACGTGATCTAATCCAGAAATAGCCCAGGATCTAGCCATGAAGTATGAGAAATATGCGAAAGTATGAGCCTGACGAGGGCAAATCCTAGACCTTACCCAGACCTAACATGCGTTATCCTCTAAAATATTTATCAAGACCAAGTTTAATTGATTGTTTCAGTGTGGTTCCACATTACTACGTGATCCAAACCAGAAAAAACCCAGGATCTGTTCAACGAGTATGTGAAGTGTGCGAAAGTATGAGTCTGATGAGGGCAAATCTCCGACCTGTCCCAGACCTAAAACGCGTTATCCTCTAAAATATTTATCAAGACCAGGTTTAATTGATTGTTTCAGTGTGGTCCCACATTACTACGTGATACAAACCAGAAAAAACCCAGGATCTGTTCAACAAGTATGTGAAAAACGCGAAAGTATGAGCCTTATGAGGGCATATCCCAGACCTATCCCAGACCTAACTTGCGTTGTCCTCTAAAATATTTATCAAGACCAGGTTTAATTGATTGTTTCAGTGTGGACACACATTACTACGTGATCCAAACCCGAAAAAACCCAGGATCCGTTCAACAAGTATGTGAAGAATGTGAAAGTATGAGTCTGATGAGTGAAAATCCCAGACCTAACCTAGACCTAACATGCGTTATCCTCTAAAATATTGATCCAAATCAGGTTTAATGGACTGTTCCAGTGTGGTACCACACTACTACGTGATCCAAACCAGAAAATAACCCAGGATTTGTTCAACGAGTATGTGAAGTGTGCGAAAGTATGAGTCTGATGAGGGCAAATCCCAGACCTATCCCAGACCTAACATGCGTTATCCTCTAAAATATTTATCAAGACCAGGTTTAATTGATTGTTTCAGTGTGGTCCCACACTACTACGTGATCCAAACCAGAAAAAACCCAGGATCTGTTCAACAAGTATGTGAAAAACGCGGAAAGTATGAGCCTGATGAGGGCAAATCCCAGACCTATGCCAGACCTAACTTGCGTTATCCTGTAAAATATTGATCGAAACCAGGTTTAATTGACTGTTTCAGCGTGGTACCAAATTACTACATGATACAATCCTGAAACAGCCCAGGATCTAGCCACGAAGTATGAGAAATATGCGAAAGTATGAGCCTGATGAGTGCAAATCCTAGACTTAACCCAAACCTAACATGCGTTATCCTCTCAAATATTTATCAAGATCAGGTATAATTGAATGTTTCAGTGTGGTACCACATTACTACGTGAACGAAACCAGAAAAAACCCAGGATCCGTTCAACAAGTATGTGAAGAATGCCAAAGTATGAGTCTGATGAGTGAAAATCCCAGGGCTAACCTAGACCTAACATGCGTTATCCTCTAAAATATTGATCCAAATCAGGTTTAATGGACTGTTTCAGTGTGGTACCACACTACTACGTGATACAAACCAGAAAAAGCCCAGGATCTGTTCAACAAGTATGTGAAAATCGCGAAAGTATGAGCCTGATGAGGGCAAATCCCAGACCTAACCTAGACCTAACATGCGTTATCCTCTAAAATATTGATTCAAACCAGGTTTAATGGACTGTTTCAGTGTGGTACCATACTACTACTAGATCCAAACCAGAAAAAACCCAGGATCTGTTCAAAAAGTATGTGAAAAACGCGAAAGTATGAGCCTGATGAGGGCAAATCCAAGACCTATCCCAGACCTAACTTGGGTTGTCCTTTAAGATATTGATGGAAACCAGGTTTAATTGACTGTTTCAGTGTGGTACCACATTACTACGTGATCTAATCCAGAAATAGCCCAGGATCTAGCCATGAAGTATGAGAAATATGCGAAAGTATGAGCCTGACGAGGGCAAATCCTAGACCTTACCCAGACCTAACATGCGTTATCCTCTAAAATATTTATCAAGACCAGGTTTAATTGATTGTTTCAGTGTGGTTCCACGTTACTACATGATCCAAACCAGAAAAAACCCAGGATCTGTTCAACGAGTATGTGAAGTGTGCGAAAGTATGAGTCTGATGAGGGCAAATCTTCGACCTATCCCAGACCTAACATGCGTTATCCTCTAAAATATTTATCAAGACCAGGTTTAATTGATTGTTTCAGTGTGGACACACATTACTGCGTGATCCAAACCAGAAAAAACCCAGGATCTGTTCAAAAAGTATGTGAAGTGTGCGAAAGTATGAGTCTGATGAGGGCAAATCCCAGACCTATCCCAGACCTAACATGCGTTATCCTCTAAAATATTGATCCAAACCAGGTTTAATGGACTGTTTCAGTGTGGTACCACATTACTACGTGATCCAAACCAGAAAAAACCCAGGATCCGTTCAACAAGTATGTAAAGAATGCGAAAGTATGAGTCTGATGAGTGAAAATCCCAGACCTAACCTAGACCTAACATGCGTTATCCTCTAAAATATTGATCCAAACCAGGTTTAATGGACTGTTTCAGTGTGGTACCATACTACTACTAGATCCAAACCAGAAAAAACCCAGGATCTGTTCAAAAAGTATGTGAAAAACGCGAAAGTATGAGCCTGATGAGGGCAAATCCAAGACCTATCCCAGACCTAACTTGGGTTGTCCTTTAAGATATTGATGGAAACCAGGTTTAATTGACTGTTTCAGTGTGGTACCACATTACTACGTGATCTAATCCAGAAATAGCCCAGGATCTAGCCATGAAGTATGAGAAATATGCGAAAGTATGAGCCTGACGAGGGCAAATCCTAGACCTTACCCAGACCTAACATGCGTTATCCTCTAAAATATTTATCAAGACCAGGTTTAATTGATTGTTTCAGTGTGGTTCCACGTTACTACATGATCCAAACCAGAAAAAACCCAGGATCCGTTCAACAAGTATGTAAAGAATGCGAAAGTATGAGTCTGATGAGTGAAAATCCCAGACCTAACCTAGACCTAACATGCGTTATCCTCTAAAATATTGATCCAAACCAGGTTTAATGGACTGTTTCAGTGTGGTACCATACTACTACGTGATCCAAACCAGAAAAAACCCAGGATCTGTTCAAAAAGTATGTGAAAGACGCGAAAGTATGAGCCTGATGAGGGCAAATCCAAGACCTATCCCAGACCTAACTTGGGTTGTCCTTTAAGATATTGATGGAAACCAGGTTTAATTGACTGTTTCAGTGTGGTACCACATTACTACGTGATCTCATCCAGAAATAGCCCAGGATCTAGCCATGAAGTATGAGAAATATGCGAAAGTATGAGCCTGACGAGGGCAAATCCTAGACCTTACCCAGACCTAACATGCGTTATCCTCTAAAATATTTATCAAGACCAGGTTTAATTGATTGTTTCAGTGTGGTTCCACGTTACTACGTGATCCAAACCAGAAAAAACCCAGGATCTGTTCAACGAGTATGTGAAGTGTGCGAAAGTATGAGTCTGATGAGGGCAAATCTCCGACCTATCCCAGACCTAACATGCGTTATCCTCTAAAATATTTATCAAGACCAGGTTTAATTGATTGTTTCAGTGTGGTCCCACATTACTACGTGATACAAACCAGAAAAAACCCAGGATCTGTTCAACAAGTACGTGAAAAACGCGAAAGTATGAGCCTGATGAGGGCAAATCCCAGAACTATCCCAGACCTAACTTGCGTTGTCCTCTAAGATATTGATGGAAACCAGGTTTAATTGACTGTTTCAGTGTTGTACTTCATTACTACGTGATGCAATCCAGAAAAAGCCCAGGATCTATCCATCAAGTATGAGAAATATGCGGATGAATGAGCCTGATGAGAGCAAATCCCAGACCTAACCTAGACCTAACATGAATTATTCTCTAAAATATTGATCGAAACCAGGTTTAATTGACTGTTTCAGTGTGGTCCCACATTACTACGTGATCCAAACCAGAAAAAACCCAGGATCCGTTCAACGACTATGTGAAGAATGCGAAAGTATGAGTCTGATGAGTGAAAATCCCAGACCTAACCTAGACCTAACATGCGTTATCCCCTAAGATATTGATGGAAACCAGGTTTAATGGACTGTTTCAGTGTGGTACCACACTACTACGTGATCCAAACCAGAAAAAACCCAGGATCTGTTCAACAAGTATGTGAAAAACGCGGAAAGTATGAGCCTGATGAGGGCAAATCCCAGACCTATGCCAGACCTAACTTGCGTTATCCTGTAAAATATTGATCGAAACCAGGTTTAATTGACTGTTTCAGCGTGGTACCAAATTACTACATGATACAATCCAGAAACAGCCCAGGATCTAGCCACGAAGTATGAGAAATATGCGAAAGTATGAGCCTGATGAGTGCAAATCCTAGACTTAACCCAAACCTAACATGCGTTATCCTCTCAAATATTTATCAAGATCAGGTATAATTGAATGTTTCAGTGTGGTACCACATTACTACGTGAACGAATCCAGAAAAAAACCAGGATCCGTTCAACAAGTATGTGAAGAATGCGAAAGTATGAGTCTGATGAGTGAAAATCCCAGGGCTAACCTAGACCTAACATGCGTTATCCTCTAAAATATTGATCGAAACCTGGTTTAATCGACCGTTTCAGTGTGGTACCACACTACTACGTGATACAAACCAGAAAAAACCCAGGATCTGTTCAACGAGTATGTGAAGTGTGCGAAAGTATGAGTCTGATGAGGGCAAATCCCAGACCTATCCCAGACCTAAAATGCGTTATCCTCTAAAATATTTATCAAGACCAGGTTTAATGGACTGTTTCAGTGTGGTACCATACTACTACGTGACCCAAACCAGAAAAAACCCAGGATCTGTTCAAAAAGTATGTGAAAAACGCGAAAGTATGAGCCTGATGAGGGCAAATCCAAGACCTATCCCAGACCTAAAATGCGTTATCCTCTAAAATATTTATCAAGACCAGGTTTAATTGATTGTTTCAGTGTGGACACACATTACTACGTGATCCAAACCAGAAAAAACACAGGATCCGTTCAACAAGTATGTGAAGAATGCGAAAGTATGAGTCTGATGAGTGAAAATCCCAGACCTAACCTAGACCTAACATGCGTTATCCTCTAAAATATTGATCCAAACCAGGTTTAATGGACTGTTTCAGTGTGGTACCACACTACTACGTGATCCAAACCAGAAAAAACCCAGGATCTGTTCAACGAGTATGTGAAGTGTGCGAAAGTATGAGTCTGATGAGGGCAAATCCCAGACCTATCCCAGACCTAAAATGCGTTATCCTCTAAAATATTTATCAAGACCAGGTTTAATTGATTGTTTCAGTGTGGACACACATTACTACGTGATCCAAACCAGAAAAAACCCAGGATCTGTTCAACAAGTATGTGAAAAACGCGAAAGTATGAGCCTGATCAGTGAAAATCCCAGACCTAACCTAGACCTAACATGCGTTATCCTCTAAAATATTGATCCAAACCAGGTTTAATGGACTGTTTCAGTGTGGTACCATACTACTACGTGACCCAAACCAGAAAAAACCCAGGATCTGTTCAACAAGTATGTGAAAAACGCGAAAGTATGAGCCTGATGAGGGCAAATCCCAGAACTATCCCAGACCTAACTTGCGTTGTCCTCTAAGATATTGATCGAAACCAGGTTTAATTGACTGTTTCAGTGTTGTACTTCATTACTACGTGATGCAATCCAGAAAAAGCCCAGGATCTATCCATCAAGTATGAGAAATATGCGAAAGTATGAGCCTGATGAGTGCAAATCCTAGACTTAACCCAAACCTAACATGCGTTATCCTCTCAAATATTTATCAAGACCAGGTATAATTGAATGTTTCAGTGTGGTACCACATTACTACGTGAACGAAACCAGAAAAAACCCAGGATCCGTTCAACAAGTATGTGAAGAATGCGAAAGTATGAGCCTGATGAGTGAAAATCCCAGGGCTAACCTAGACCTAACATGCATTATCCTCTAAAATATTGATCCAAATCAGGTTTAATGGACTGTTTCAGTGTGGTACCACACTACTACGTGATACAAACCAGAAAAAGCCCAGGATCTGTTCAACAAGTATGTGAAAAACGCGAAAGTATGAGCCTGATGAGGGCAAATCCCAGACCTATCACAGACCTAACTTGCGTTGTCCTCTAAGATATTGATGGAAACCAGGTTTAATTGACTGTTTCAGTGTTGTACTTCATTACTACGTGATGCAATCGAGAAAAAGCCCAGGATCTAGCCGTCAAGTATGAGAAATATGCGAAAGAATGAGCCTGATGAGAGCAAATCCCAGACCTAACCTAGACCTAACATGAATTATTCTTTAAAATATTCATCAAAACCAGGTTTAATTGACTGTTTCAGTGTGGTACCACATTACTACGTGATCCAATCCAGAAATAGCCCAGGATCCAGCCATGAAGTATGAGAAATATGCGAAAGTATGAGCCTGATGAGGGCAAATCCTAGACCTAACCCAGACCTAACATGCGTTATCCTCTAAAATATTGATCGCAACCAAGTTTAATGGACTGTTTCAGTGTGGTACCACCTTACTACGTGATCCAAAGCAGAAAAAACCCTCGATCAGGTCAACATGTATGTTAAAACTGCGAAAGTATGACCCTGATGAGAGCAAATCCCAGGCCTAACCTAGACCTAACATGCGTTGTCCTCTAAAATATTGATGGAAACCAGGTTTAATTGACTGTTTCAGTGTTGTACTTCATTACTACGTGATGCAATCCAGAGAAAGCCCAGGATCTAGCCGTCAAGTATGACAAATATGCGAAAGAGTGAGCCTGATGAGAGCAAATCCCAGACCTAACCTAGACATAACATGAACTATTCTCTAAAATATTGATCGAAACCAGGTTTAATTGACCGTTTCAGTGTGGTACCACATTACTCCGTGATCCAAACCAGAAAAAACCCAGGATCCGTTCAACAAGTATGTGAAGAATGCGAAAGTATGAGTCTGATCAGTGAAAATCTCAGGCCTTACCTAGACCTAACTTGCGTTGTCCTCTAAAATATTGATTGAAACCAGGTTTAATTGACTGTTTCAGCGTGGTACCCTATTACTACGTGGTACAATCCAGAAACAGCCCAGGATCTAGCCATGAAGTATGAGAAATATGCGAAAGTATGAGCCTGATGAGGGCAAATCCTAGACCTAACCCAGACCTAACATGCGTTATCCTCTAAAATATTTATCAAGACCAGGTTTAATTGATTGTTTCAGTGTGGTCTCACATTACTACGTGATCCAAACCAGAAAAAACCCAGGATCGGTTCAACATGTATGAGTAATATGCGAAAGAATGAGCCTGATGAGAGCAAATCCCAGACCTAACCTAGACATCACATGAATTATTCTCTAAAATATTGTTCGAAACCTGGTTCAATCGACTGTTTCAGTGTGGTACCACATTACTATGTGATCCAAACCAGAAAATAACCCAGGATCTGTTCAACGAGTATGTGAAGTGTGCGAAAGTATGAGTCTGATGAGGTCAAATCTCAGACCTATCCCAGACCTAACTTGCGTTATCCTCTAAAATATTGATCGAAACCAGGTTTAATCGACTGTTTCAGTGTGGTACCACATTACTACGTGATCCAAACCAGAAAAAACCCAGGATCAGTTCAACAAGTATGTGAAGAATGCGAATGTATGAGTCTGATGAGTGAAAATCCCAGGGCTAACCTAGACCTAACATGCGTTATCCTCTAAAATATTGATCCAAACCAGGTTTAATGGACTGTTTCAGTGTGGTACCACACTACTACGTGATACAAACCAGAAAAAACCCAGGATCTGTTCAACGAGTATGTGAAGTGTGCGAAAGTATGAGTCTGATGAGGGCAAATCGCAGACCTATCCCAGACCTAAAATGCGTTATCCTCTAAAATATTTATCAAGACCAGGTTTAATTGATTGTTTCAGTGTGGACACACATTACTACGTGATCCAAACCAGAAAAAACACAGGATCCGTTTTACAAGTCTGTGAAGAATGCGAAAGTATGAGTCTGATGAGTGAAAATCCCAGACCTAACCTAGACCTAACATGCGTTATCCTCTAAAATATTGATCCAAACCAGGTTTAATGGACTGTTTCAGTGTGGTACCACATTACTACGTGATCCAAACCAGAAAAAACCCAGGATCTGTTCAACGAGTATGTGAAGTGTGCGAAAGTATGAGTCTGATGAGGGCAAATCCCAGACCTATCCCAGACCTAAAATGCGTTATCCTCTAAAATATTTATCAAGACCAGGTTTAATTGATTGTTTCAGTGTGGACACACATTACTATGTGATCCAAACCAGAAAAAACCCAGGATATGTTCAACAAGTATGTGAAAAACGCGAAAGTATGAGCCTGATGAGGGCAAGTCCAAGACCTATCCCAGACCTAACTTGCGTTGTCCTCTAAGTTATTGATGGAAACCAGGTTTAATTACCTGATTCAGTGTTGTAATTCATTACTACGTGATGCAATCCAGAAAAAGCCCAGGATCTAGCCATCAAGTTTGAGAAATATGCGAAAGAATGAGCCTGATGAGGGCAAATCCTAGACCTAACCCAGACCTAACATGCGTTATCCTCTAAAATATTTATCAAGACCAGGTTTAATTGATTGTTTCAGTGTGGTCCCACACTACTACGTGATCCAAACCAGAAAAAACCCAGGATCTGTTCAACAAGTATGTGAAAAACGCGGGAAGTATGAGCCCGATCAGGGCAAATCCCAGACCTATCCCAGACTTAACTTGCGTTATCCTCTAAAATATTGATCGCAAGCAGGTTTAATGGACTGCTTCAGTGTGGTACCACACTACTACGTGGTCCAAACCAGAAAAAACCCAGGATCTGTTCAACAAGTATGTGAAAAACGCGAAAGAATGAGTCTGATGAGGTCAAATCCCAGACCTATCCCAGACTTAACTTGCGTTATCCTCTAAAATACTGATCGAAACCAGGTTTAATCGACTGTTTCAGTGTGGTACCACATTACTACGCGAACGAAACCAGAAAAAACCCAGGATCCGTTCAACAAGTATGTGAAGAATGCGAAAGTATGAGTCTGATCAGTGAAAATCTCAGGCCTTACCTAGACCTAACTTGCGTTGTCCTCTAAAATATTGATGGAAACCAGGTTTAATTGACTGTTTCAGTGTTGTACTTCATTACTACGTGATGCAATCCAGAAAAAGCCCAGGATCTAGCCATGAAGTATGAGAAATATGCGAAAGTATGAGCCTGATGAGGGCAAATCCAAGACTTAACCCAAACCTAACATGCGTTATCCTCTCAAATATTTATCAAGATCAGGTTTAATTGAATGTTTCAGTGTGGTACCACATTACTACGCGAACGAAACCAGAAAAAACCCAGGATCCGTTCAACAAGTATGTGAAGAATGCGAAAGTATGAGTCTGATCAGTGAAAATCTCAGGCCTTACCTAGACCTAACTTGCGTTGTCCTCTAAAATATTGATGAAAACCAGGTTTCATTGACTGTTTCAGTGTGGTACTACATTACTACGTGATGCAATCCAGAAAAAGCCCAGGATCTAGCCATCAAGTATGAGAAATATGCGAAAGAATGAGCCTGATGAGAGCAAATCCCAGACCTAACCTAGACCTAATATGCGTTATCCTCTAAAATATAGAGCGAAACCAGGTTTAATGGACTGTTTCAGTGTGGTCCCACATTACTACGTGATCCAAACCAGAAAAAACCCAGGATCCGTTCAACAAGTATGTGAAGAATGCGAATGTATGAGTCTGATGAGTGAAAATCCCAGACCTAACCTAGGCCTAACATGCGTTATCCTCTAAAATATTGATTGAAACCAGGTTTAATTGACTGTTTCAGCGTGGTACCCCATTACTACGTGGTACAATCCAGAAACAGCCCAGGATCTAGCCATGAAGTATGAGAAATATGCGAAAGTATGAGCCTGATGAGGGCAAATCCTAGACCTAACCCAGACCTAACATGCGTTATCCTCTAAAATATTTATCAAGACCAGGTTTAATTGATTGTTTCAGTGTGGTCTCACATTACTACGTGATCCAAACCAGAAAATAACCCAGGATCTGTTCAACGAGTATGTGAAGTGTGCGAAAGTATGAGTCTGATGAGGTCAAATCCCAGACCTATCCCAGACCTAACTTGCGTTATCCTCTAAAATATTGATCGAAACCAGGTTTAATCGACTGTTTCAGTGTGGTACCACATTACTACGTGATCCAAACCAGAAAAAACCCAGGATCAGTTCAACAAGTGTGTGAAGAATGCGAATGTATGAGTCTGATGAGTGAAAATCCCAGGGCTAACCTAGACCTAACATGCGTTATCCTCTAAAATATTGATCCAAACCAGGTTTAATGGACTGTTTCAGTGTGGTACCACACTACTACGTGATACAAACCAGAAAAAACCCAGGATCTGTTCAACGAGTATGTGAAGTGTGCGAAAGTATGAGTCTGATGAGGACAAATCGCAGACCTATCCCAGACCTAAAATGCGTTATCCTCTAAAATATTTATCAAGACCAGGTTTAATTGATTGTTTCAGTGTGGACACACATTACTACGTGATCCAAACCAGAAAAAACACAGGATCCGTTCAACAAGTATGTGAAGAATGCGAAAGTATGAGTCTGATGAGTGAAAATCCCAGACCTAACCTAGACCTAACATGCGTTATCCCCTAAAATATTGATCAAAACCAGGTTTAATGGACTGTTTCAGTGTGGTACCACACTACTACGTGATCCAAACCAGAAAAAACCCAGGATCTGTTCAACGAGTATGTGAAGTGTGCGAAAGTATGAGTCTGATGAGGGCAAATCCCAGACCTATCCCAGACCTAAAATGCGTTATCCTCTAAAATATTTATCAAGACCAGGTTTCATTGATTGTTTCAGTGTGGACACACATTACTACGTGATGCAATCCAGAAAAAGCCCAGGATCTAGCCATCAAGTTTGAGAAATATGCGAAAGAATGAGCCTGATGAGGGCAAATCCTAGACCTAACACAGACCTAACATGCGCTATCCTCTAAAATATTTATCAAGACCAGGTTTAATTGATTGTTTCAGTGTGGTCCCACACTACTACCTGATCCAAACCAGAAAAAACCCAGGATCTGTTCAACAAGTATGTGAAAAACGCGGAAAGTATGAGCCCGATCAGGGCAAATCCCAGACCTATCCCAGACTTAACTTGCGTTATCCTCTAAAATATTGATCGCAAGCAGGTTTAATGGACTGCTTCAGTGTGGTACCACACTACTACGTGGTCCAAACCAGAAAAAACCCAGGATCTGTTCAACAAGTATGTGAAAAACGCGAAAGTATGAGTCTGATGAGGTCAAATCCCAGACCTATCCCAGACTTAACTTGCGTTATCCTCTAAAATACTGATCGAAACCAGGTTTAATCGACTGTTTCAGTGTGGTACCACATTACTACGTGATCCAAACCAGAAAAAACCCAGGATCCGTTCAACAAGTATGTGAAGAATGCGAAAGTATGAGTCTGATGAGTGAAAATCCCCGACCTAACCTAGACCTAACATGCGTTATCCTCTAAAATATTGATCCAAACCAGGTTTAATGGACTGTTTCATTGTGGTACCATACGGCTACGTGATCCAAACCAGAAAAAACCCAGGATCTGTTCAAGAAGTATGTGAAGAATGCGAAAGTATGAGTCTGATGAGGGCAAATCCCCGACCTATCCCAGACCTAACATGCGTTATCCTCTCAAATATTTATCAAGATCAGGTTTAATTGAATGTTTCAGTGTGGTACCACATTACTACGCGAACGAAACCAGAAAAAACCCTGGATCCGTTCAACAAGTATGTGAAGAATGCGAAAGTATGAGTCTGATGAGTGAAAATCCCAGGGCTAACCTAGACCTAACATGCGTTATCCTCTAAAATATTGATCGAAACCAGGTTTAATCGACTGTGTCAGTGTGGTACCACATTACTACGTGATCCAAACCAGAAAAAACCCAGGATCAGTTCAACAAGTATGTGAAGAATGCGAAAGTATGAGTCTGATGAGTGAAAATCCCAGGGCTAACCTAGACCTAACTTGCGTTGTCCTCTAAAATATTGATGAAAACCAGGTTTAATTGACCGTTTCAGTGTGGTACCACATTACTACGTGATCCAAACCAGAAAAAACCCAGGATCCGTTCAACAAGTATGTGAAGAATGCGAAAGTATGAGTCTGATCAGTGAAAATCTCAGGCCTTACCTAGACCTAACTTGCGTTGTCCTCTAAAATATTGATGAAAACCAGGTTTCATTGACTGTTTCAGTGTGGTACTACATTACTACGTGATGCAATCCAGAAAAAGCCCAGGATCTAGCCATCAAGTATGAGATATATGCGAAAGAATGAGCCTGATGAGAGCAAATCCCAGACCTAACCTAGACCTAATATGCGTTATCCTCTAAAATATAGAGCGAAACCAGGTTTAATGGACTGTTTCAGTGTGGTCCCACATTACTACGTGATCCAAACCAGAAAAAACCCAGGATCCGTTCAACAAGTATGTGAAGAATGCGAAAGTATGAGTCTGATGAGTGAAAATCCCAGACCTAACCTAGGCCTAACATGCGTTATCCTCTAAAATATTGATTGAAACCAGGTTTAATTGACTGTTTCAGCGTGGTACCCCATTACTACGTGGTACAATCCAGAAACAGCCCAGGATCTAGCCATGAAGTATGAGAAATATGCGAAAGTATGAGCCTGATGAGGGCAAATCCTAGACCTAACCCAGACCTAACATGCGTTATCCTCTAAAATATTTATCAAGACCAGGTTTAATTGATTGTTTCAGTGTGGTCTCACATTACTACGTGATCCAAACCAGAAAAAACCCAGGATCTGTTCAACATGTATGAGAAATATGCGAAAGAATGAGCCTGATGAGAGCAAATCCCAGACCTAACCTAGACATCACATGAATTATTCTCTAAAATATTGATCGAAACCTGGTTCAATCGACTGTTTCAGTGTGGTACCACATTACTACGTGATCCAAACCAGAAAAAACCCAGGATCAGTTCAACAAGTATGTGAAGAATGCGAATGTATGAGTCTGATGAGTGAGAATCCCAGGGCTAACCTAGACCTAACATGCGTTATCCTCTAAAATATTGATCCAAACCAGGTTTAATGGACTGTTTCAGTGTGGTACCACACTACTACGTGATACAAACCAGAAAAAACCCAGGATCTGTTCAACGAGTATGTGAAGTGTGCGAAAGTATGAGTCTGATGAGGGCAAATCGCAGACCTATCCCAGACCTAAAATGCGTTATCCTCTAAAATATTTATCAAGACCAGGTTTAATTGATTGTTTCAGTGTGGACACACATTACTACGTGATCCAAACCAGAAAAAACACAGGATCCGTTCAACAAGTATGTGAAGAATGCGAAAGTATGAGTCTGATGAGTGAAAATCCCAGACCTAACCTAGACCTAACATGCGTTATCCTCTAAAATATTGATCCAAACCAGGTTTAATGGACTGTTTCAGTGTGGTACCACACTACTACGTGATCCAAACCAGAAAAAACCCAGGATCTGTTCAACGAGTATGTGAAGTGTGCGAAAGTATGAGTCTGATGAGGGCAAATCCCAGACCTATCCCAGACCTAAAATGCGTTATCCTCTAAAATATTTATCAAGACCAGGTTTAATTGATTGTTTCAGTGTGGTCCCACACTACTACGTGATCCAAACCAGAAAAAACCCAGGATCTGTTCAACAAGTATGTGAAAAACGCGGAAAGTATGAGCCCGATCAGGGCAAATCCCAGACCTATCCCAGACATAACTTGCGTTATCCTCTAAAATATTGATCGCAAGTAGGTTTAATGGACTGCTTCAGTGTGGTACCACACTACTACGTGGTCCAAATCAGAAAAAACCCAGGATCTGTTCAACAAGTATGTGAAAAACGCGAAAGTATGAGTCTGATGAGGTCAAATCCCAGACCTATACCAGACTTAACTTGCGATATCCTCTAAAATACTGATCGAAACCAGGTTTAATCGACTGTTTCAGTGTGGTACCACATTACTACGTGATCCAAACCAGAAAAAACCCAGGATCCATCCAACAAGTATGTGAAGAATGCGAAAGTATGAGTCTGATGAGTGAAAATCCCCGACCTAACCTAGACCAAACATGCGTTATCCTCTAAAATATTGATCCAAACCAGGTTTAATGGACTGTTTCATTGTGGTACCACACTACTACGTGATCCAAACCAGAAAAAACCCAGGATCCGTACAACAAGTATGTGAAGAATGCGAAAGTATGAGTCTGATGAGTGAAAATCCCAGGCCTAACCTAGACCTAACATGCGTAATCCTCAAAAATATTGATTGAAACCTGGTTTATTCGACCGTTTCAGTGTGGTACCACATTACTATGTGAGCCAAACCAGAAAATAACCCAGGATCTGTTCAACGAGTATGTGAAGTGTGCGAAAGTGTGAGTCTGATGAGGTCAAATCCCAGACCAATCCCAGACTTAACAAGCGTTATCCTCTAAAATATTGATCGAAACCAGGTTTAATCGACTGTTTCAGTGTGGTACCACACTACTACGTGATCCAAACCAGAAAAAACCCAGGATCTGTTCAACGAGTATGTGAAGTGTGCGAAAGTATGAGTCTGATGAGGGCAAATCCCAGACCTATCCCAGACCTAAAATGCGTTATCCTCTAAAATATTTATCAAGACCAGGTTTAATTGATTGTTTCAGTGTGGTCCCACACTACTACGTGATCCAAACCAGAAAAAACCCAGGATCTGTTCAACAAGTATGTGAAAAACGCGGAAAGTATGAGCCCGATCAGGGCAAATCCCAGACCTATCCCAGACATAACTTGCGTTATCCTCTAAAATATTGTTCGCAAGTAGGTTTAATGGACTGCTTCAGTGTGGTACCACACTACTACGTGGTCCAAATCAGAAAAAACCCAGGATCTGTTCAACAAGTATGTGAAAAACGCGAAAGTATGAGTCTGATGAGGTCAAATCCCAGACCTATCCCAGACTTAACTTGCGATATCCTCTAAGATACTGATCGAAACCAGGTTTAATCGACTGTTTCAGTGTGGTACCACATTACTACGTGATCCAAACCAGAAAAAACCCAGGATCCGTTCAACAAGTATGTGAAGAATGCGAAAGTATGAGTCTGATGAGTGAAAATCCCCGACCTAACCTAGACCAAACATGCGTTATCCTCTAAAATATTGATCCAAACCTGGTTTATTCGACCGTTTCAGTGTGGTACCACACTACTACGTGATACAAACCAGAAAAACCCCAGGATCTGTTCAACGAGTATGTGAAGTGTGCGAAAGTATGAGTCTGATGAGGGCAAATCCCAGACCTATCCCAGACCTAAAATGCGTTATCCTCTAAAATATTTATCAAGACCAGGTTTAATTGATTGCTTCAGTGTGGACACACATTACTACGTGATCCAAACCAGAAAAAACACAGGATCCGTTCAACAAGTATGTGAAGAATGCGAAAGTATGAGTCTGATGAGGGCAAATCCCTGACCTATCCCAGACCTAAAATGCGTTATCCTCTAAAATATTTATCAAGACCAGGTTTAATTGATTGTTTCAGTGTGGACACACATTACTACGTGATCCAAACCAGAAAAAACCCAGGATCTGTTCAACAAGTATCTGAAAAACGCGAAAGTATGAGCCTGATGAGGGCAAGTCCAAGACCTATCCCAGACCTAACTTGCGCTGTCCTCTAAGATATTGATGGAAACCAGGTTTAATTGACTGATTCAGTGTTGTAATTCATTACTACGTGATGCAATCCAGAAAAAGCCCAGGATCTAGCCATCAAGTTAGAGAAATATGCGAAAGAATGAGCCTGATGAGGGCAAATCCTAGACCTAACCCAGACCTAACATGCGTTATCCTCTAAAATATTTATCAAGACCAGGTTTAATTGATTGTTTCAGTGTGGTCCCACACTACTACGTGATCCAAACCAGAAAAAACCCAGGATCTGTTCAACAAGTATGTGAAAAACGCGGAAAGTATGAGCCCGATGAGGGCAAATCCCATACCTATCCCAGACTTAACTTGCGTTATCCTCTAAAATATTGATCGCAAGCAGGTTTAATGGACTGCTTCAGTGTGGTACCACACTACTACGTGATCCAAACCAGAAAAAACCCAGGACCTGTTCAACAAGTATGTGAAAAACGCGAAAGTATGAGTCTGATGAGGTCAAATCCCAGACCTATCCCAGACTTAACTTGCGTTATCCTCTAAAATACTGATCGAAACCAGGTTTAATCGACTGTTTCAGTGTGGTACCACATTACTACGTGATCCAAACCAGAAAAAACCCAGGATCCGTACAACAAGTATGTGAAGAATGCGAAAGTATGTGTCTGATGAGTGAAAATCCCAGACCTATCCCAGACTTAACTTGCGTTATCCTCTAAAATATTAACCGAAACCATGTTTAATCGACTGTTTCAGCGTGGTACCACATTACTATGTGATACAATCCAGAAACAGCCCAGGATCTAGCCATGAAGTATGAGAAATATGCGAAAGAATGAGCCTGATGAGAGCAAATCCCTGACCTAACCTAGACCTAACATGAATTATTCTCTAAAATATTCATCAAAACCAGGTTTAATTGACTGTTTCAGTGTGGTCCCACATTACTACGTGATACAAACCAGAAAAAACCCAGGATCTGTTCAACAAGTATGTGAAAAACGCGAAAGTATGAGCCTGATGAGGGCAAATCCCAGACCTATCCCAGACCTAACTTGCGTTGTCCTCTAAGATATTGATGGAAACCAGGTTTAATTGACTGTTTCAGTGTTGTACTTCATTACTACGTGATGCAATCCAGAAAAAGCCCAGGATCTAGCCATCAAGTATGAGAAATATGCTAATGAATGAGCCTGATGAGAACAAATACCAGACCTAACCTAGACCTAACATGAATTATTCTCTAAAATATTGATCGAAACCAGGTTTAATTGACTGTTTCAGTGTGGTCCCACATTACTACGTGATCCAAACCAGAAAAAACCCAGGATCCGTTCAACAAGTATGTGAAGAATGCGAAAGTATGAGCCTGATGAGTGAAAATCCCAGGCCTAACCTAGACCTAACATGCGTTATCCTCAAAAATATTGATCGAAACCTGATTTAATCGACTGTTTCAGTGTGGTACCACATTACTACGTGATCCAAACCAGAAAAAACCCAGGATCTGTTCAACAAGTATGTGAAAAACGCGGAAAGTATGAGCCTGATGAGGGCAAATCCCAGACCTATCCCAGACCTAACTTGCGTTGTCCTCTAAGATATTTATCAAGACCAGGTTTAATTGATTGTTTCAGTGTGGACACACATTACTACGTGATCCAAACCAGAAAAAACCCAGGATCCGTTCAACAAGTATGTGAAGAATGCGAAAGTATGAGTCTGATGAGTGAAAGTCCCAGACCTAACCTAGACCTAACATGCGTTATCCTCTAAAATATTGATCCAAACCAGGTTTAATGGACTGTTTCAGTGTGGTACCACACTACTACGTGATCCAAACCAGAAAATAACCCAGGATATATTCAACGAGTATGTGAAGTGTGCGAAAGTTTGAGTCTGATGAGTGAAAATCCCAGGGCTAACCTAGACCTAACATGCGTTATCCTCTAAAATATTGATCCAAACCTGGTTTAATGGACTGTTTCAGTGTGGTACCACTTTACTACGTGATCCAAAACAGAAAAAACCTAGGATCCGTTCAACAAGTATGAGAAGAATGCGAAAGTATGAGTCTGATGAGTGAAAATCCCAGGCCTAACCTAGACCTAACATGCGTTATCCTCTAAAATATTGATCGAAACCTGGTTTAATCGACTGTTTCAGTGTGGTACCATATTACTATACGATCCAAACCAGAAAATAACCCAGGATCTATCAAACCAGTATGTGAAGTGTGCGAAAGTATGAGCCTGATGAGAGCAAATCCCAGACCTAACCTAGACCTAACATGAATTATTCTCTAAAATATTGATCGAAACCAGGTTTAATTGACTGTTTCAGTGTGGTACCACATTACTACGTGATCCACACCAGAAAAAGCCCAGGATCAGTTCAACAAGTATGTGAAAAACGCGAAAGTATGAGTCTGATGAGGGCAAATCCCAGACCTAACCCAGACCTAAAATGCGTTATCCTCTAAAATATTTATCAAGACCAGGTTTAATCGACTGTTTCAGTGTGGTACCACATTACTACGTGATACAAACCAGAAAGAACCCAGGATCCGTTCAACAAGTATGTGAAGAATGCGAAAGTATGAGTCTGATGAGTGAAAATCCCAGACCTAACATAGACCTAACATGCGTTATCCTCTAAAATATTGATCCAAACCAGGTTTAATGGACTGTTTCAGTGTGGTACCATACTACTACGTGATCCAAACCAGAAAAAACCCAGGATCTGTTCAAAAAGTATGTGAAGAATGCGAAAGTATGAGCCTGATGAGCGCAAATCCTAGACCTAACCCAGACCTAACATGCGTTATCCTCTAAAATATTTATCAAGACCAGGTTTAATTGATTGTTTCAGTGTGGTACCACATTACTACGTGATCCACACCAGAAAAAACCCAAGATCCGTTCAACAAATATGTGAAGAATGCGAAAGTATGAGTCTGATGAGTGAAAATCCCAGGCCTAACCTAGACCTAACATTCGTTATCCTCTAAAATATTGATCCTAACCAGGTTTAATTGAGTGTTTCAGTGTTGTACTTCATTACTACGTGATGCAATCCAGAAAAAGCCCAGGATCTAGCCATCTAGTATGAGAAATATGCGAAAGAATGAGCCTGATGAGAGCAAATCCCTGACCGAACCTAGACCTAACATGAATTATTCTCTAAAATATTCATCAAAACCAGGTTTAATTGACTGTCTCAGTGTGGTACCACATTACTACGTGATCCAATCCAGAAATAGCCCAGGATCCAGCCATGAAGTATGAGAAATATGCGAAAGTATGAGCCTGATGAGGGCAAATCCTAGACCTAACCCAGACCTAACATGCGTTATCCTCTAAAATATTTATCAAGATCAAGTTTAATTGATTGTTTCAGTGTGGTACCACATTACTACGTGATCCACACCAGAAAAAACCCAAGATCCGTTCAACAAATATGTGAAGAATGCGAAAGTATGAGTCTGATGAGTGAAAATCCCAGGCCTAACCTAGACCTAACATTCGTTATCCTCTAAAATATTGATCCTAACCAGGTTTAATTGAGTGTTTCAGTGTTGTACTTCATTACTACGTGATGCAATCCAGAAAAAGCCCAGGATCTAGCCATCTAGTATGAGAAATATGCGAAAGAATGAGCCTGATGAGAGCAAATCCCTGACCGAACCTAGACCTAACATGAATTATTCTCTAAAATATTCATCAAAACCAGGTTTAATTGACTGTCTCAGTGTGGTACCACATTACTACGTGATCCAATCCAGAAATAGCCAGGGATCCAGCCATGAAGTATGAGAAATATGCGAAAGTATGAGCCTGATGAGGGCAAATCCTAGACCTAACCCAGACCTAACATGCGTTATCCTCTAAAATATTTATCAAGATCAAGTTTAATTGATTGTTTCAGTGTGGTACCACATTACTACGTGATCCACACCAGAAAAAACCCAAGATCCGTTCAACAAATATGTGAAGAATGCGAAAGTATGAGTCTGATGAGTGAAAATCCCAGGCCTAACCTAGACCTAACATTCGTTATCCTCTGAAATATTGATCCTAACCAGGTTTAATTGAGTGTTTCAGTGTTGTACTTCATTACTACGTGATGCAATCCAGAAAAAGCCCAGGATCTAGCCATCTAGTATGAGAAATATGCGAAAGAATGAGCCTGATGAGAGCAAATCCCTGACCGAACCTAGACCTAACATGAATTATTCTCTAAAATATTCATCAAAACCAGGTTTAATTGACTGTCTCAGTGAGGTACCACATTACTACGTGATCCAATCCAGAAATAGCCCAGGATCCAGCCATGAAGTATGAGAAATATGCGAAAGTATGAGCCTGATGAGGGCAAATCCTAGACCTAACCCAGACCTAACATGCGTTATCCTCTAAAATATTTATCAAGACCAGGTTTAATTGAATGTTTCAGTGTGGTACCACATTACTACGTGATCCAAACAGGTAAAAACCCAGGATCCGCTCAACAAGTATTTGAAGAATGCGAAAGTATGAGTCTGATGAGTGAAAATCCCAGACCTATCCCAGACTTAACTTGCGTTATCCTCTAAAATATTAACCGAAACCATGTTTAATCGACTGTTTCAGCGTGGTACCACATTACTATGTGATACAATCCAGAAACAGCCCAGGATCTAGCCATGAAGTATGAGAAATATGCGAAAGAATGAGCCTGATGAGAGCAAATCCCTGACCTAACCTAGACCTAACATGAATTATTCTCTAAAATATTCATCAAAACCAGGTTTAATTGACTGTTTCAGTGTGGTCCCACATTACTACGTGATACAAACCAGAAAAAACCCAGGATCTGTTCAACAAGTATGTGAAAAACGCGAAAGTATGAGCCTGATGAGGGCAAATCCCAGAACTATCCCAGACCTAACTTGCGTTGTCCTCTAAGATATTGATGGAAACCAGGTTTAATTGACTGTTTCAGTGTTGTACTTCATTACTACGTGATGCAATCCAGAAAAAGCCCAGGATCTAGCCATCAAGTATGAGAAATATGCTAATGAATGAGCCTGATGAGAGCAAATACCAGACCTAACCTAGACCTAACATGAATTATTCTCTAAAATATTGATCGAAACCAGGTCTAATTGACTGTTTCAGTGTGGTCCCACATTACTACGTGATCCAAACCAGAAAAAACCCAGGATCCGTTCAACAAGTATGTGAAGAATGCGAAAGTATGAGCCTGATGAGTGAAAATCCCAGGCCTAACCTAGACCTAACATGCGTTATCCTCAAAAGTATTGATCGAAACCTGGTTTAATCGACTGTTTCAGTGTGGTACCACATTACTACGTGATCCAAACCAGAAAAAACCCAGGATCTGTTCAACAAGTATGTGAAAAACGCGGAAAGTATGAGCCTGATGAGGGCAAATCCCAGACCTATCCCAGACCTAACTTGCGTTGTCCTCTAAGATATTTATCAAGACCAGGTTTAATTGATTGTTTCAGTGTGGACACACATTACTACGTGATCCAAACCAGAAAAAACCCAGGATCCGTTCAACAAGTATGTGAAGAATGCGAAAGTATGAGTCTGATGAGTGAAAGTCCCAGACCTAACCTAGACCTAACATGCGTTATCCTCTAAAATATTGATCCAAACCAGGTTTAATGGACTGTTTCAGTGTGGTACCACACTACTACGTGATCCAAACCAGAAAATAACCCAGGATCTATTCAACGAGTATGTGAAGTGTGCGAAAGTTTGAGTCTGATGAGTGAAAATCCCAGGGCTAACCTAGACCTAACATGCGTTATCCTCTAAAATATTGATCCAAACCTGGTTTAATGGACTGTTTCAGTGTGGACACACATTACTACGTGATCCAAACCAGAAAAAACCCAGGATCCGTTCAACAAGTATGTGAAGAATGCGAAAGTATGAGTCTGATGAGTGAAAGTCCCAGACCTAACCTAGACCTAACATGCGTTATCCTCTAAAATATTGATCGAAACCTGGTTTAATCGACTGTTTCAGTGTGGTACCATATTACTATACGATCCAAACCAGAAAATAACCCAGGATCTGTCAAACCAGTATGTGAAGTGTGCGAAAGTATGAGCCTGATGAGAGCAAATCCCAGACCTAACCTAGACCTAACATGAATTATTCTCTAAAATATTGATCGAAACCAGGTTTAATTGACTGTTTCAGTGTGGTACCACATTACTACGTGATCCACACCAGAAAAAGCCCAGGATCTGGCCAACAAGTTTGCGAAAAATGCGAAAGTATGAGCCAGATGATTGCAAATACCAGAACTAACCCAGACATAACCAGCGTTATCCTCCAAAATATTAATCGCAACCAGGTTTAACTGACTGTTTCGGTGTGGTACTGCATTTCTACGTGATCCAGACCAGAAAAAGGCCAGGATCTGGCCAACAAGTATGCGAAAAATGCGAAAGTACGAGCCAGATGAGGGCAAATACCAGAACTAACCCAGACATAGCCAGTGTTATCCTCCAAAATATTAATCTCAACCAGGTTTAATTGACTGTATCGTTGTGGTAACACATTACTACGAGATCCAAACCAGAAAAATCCCAGGATCGGGCCAACAAGAATGCGAGAAACGCGAAAGTACGAGCCACATGAGGGAAAATCCCAGACCTAACCCAGACATAACCGGCGCTATCCTCTAAAATATTAATCGCAACCAGGTTTAATTGACTGTTTCAGTGTGGTACCACATTACTACGTGATCCAAACCAGAAAAAGCCCAGGATCTGGCCAACAAGTTTGCGAAAAATGCGAAAGTATGAGCCAGATGATTGCAAATACCAGAACTAACCCAGACATAACCAGCGTTATCCTCCAAAATATTAATCGCAACCAGGTTTAACTGACTGTTTCGGTGTGGTACTGCATTTCTACGTGATGAATTATTCTCTAAAATATTGATCGAAACCAGGTTTAATTGACTGTTTCAGTGTGGTCCCACATTACTACGTGATCCAAACCAGAAAAAACCCAGGATCCGTTCAACAAGTATGTGAAGAATGCGAAAGTATGAGCCTGATGAGTGAAAATCCCAGGCCTAACCTAGACCTAACATGCGTTATCCTCAAAAATATTGATCGAAACCTGGTTTAATCGACTGTTTCAGTGTGGTACCACATTACTACGTGATCCAAACCAGAAAAAACCCAGGATCTGTTCAACAAGTATGTGAAAAACGCGGAAAGTATGAGCCTGATGAGGGCAAATCCCAGACCTATCCCAGACCTAACTTGCGTTGTCCTCTAAGATATTTATCAAGACCAGGTTTAATTGACTGTTTCAGTGTGGACACACATTACTACGTGATCCAAACCAGAAAAAACCCAGGATCCGTTCAACAAGTATGTGAAGAATGCGAAAGTATGAGTCTGATGAGTGAAAGTCCCAGACCTAACCTAGACCTAACATGCGTTATCCTCTAAAATATTGATCCAAACCAGGTTTAATGGACTGTTTCAGTGTGGTACCACACTACTACGTGATCCAAACCAGAAAATAACCCAGGATCTATTCAACGAGTATGTGAAGTGTGCGAAAGTTTGAGTCTGATGAGTGAAAATCCCAGGGCTAACCTAGACCTAACATGCGTTATCCTCTAAAATATTGATCCAAACCTGGTTTAATGGACTGTTTCAGTGTGGTACCACTTTACTACGTGATCCAAAACAGAAAAAACCTAGGATCCGTTCAACAAGTATGAGAAGAATGCGAAAGTATGAGTCTGATGAGTGAAAATCCCAGGCCTAACCTAGACCTAACATGCGTTATCCTCAAAAATATTGATCGAAACCTGGTTTAATCGACTGTTTCAGTGTGGTACCATATTACTATACGATCCAAACCAGAAAATAACCCAGGATCTGTCAAACCAGTATGTGAAGTGTGCGAAAGTATGAGCCTGATGAGAGCAAATCCCAGACCTAACCTAGACCTAACATGAATTATTCTCTAAAATATTGATCGAAACCAGGTTTAATTGACTGTTTCAGTGTGGTACCACATTACTACGTGATCCACACCAGAAAAAGCCCAGGATCAGTTCAACAAGTATGTGAAAAACGCGAAAGTATGAGTCTGATGAGGGCGAATCCCAGACCTATGCCAGACCTAACTTGCGTTATCCTGTAAAAAATTGATCGAAACCAGGTTTAATTGACTGTTTCAGTGTGGTACCAAATTACTACGTGATACAATCCAGAAACAGCCCAGGATCTAGCCATGAAGTATGAGAAATATGCGAAAGTATGAGCCTGATGTGGGCAAATCCTAGACTTAACCCAAACCTAACATGCGTTATCCTCTCAAATATTTATCAGGATCAGGTTTAATTGAATGTTACAGTGTGGTACCACATTACTACGCGAACGAAACCAGAAAAAACCCAGGATCCGTTCAACAAGTATGTGAAGAATGCGAAAGTATGAGTCTGATGAGTGAAAATCCCAGGGCTAACCTAAACCTAACATGCGTTATCCTCTAAAATATTGATCCAAACCAGGTTTAATGGACTGTTTCAGTGTGGTACCACACTACTACGTGATCCAAACCAGAAAAAACCCAGGATCTGTTCAACAAGTATGTGAAAAACGCGAAAGTATGAGCCTGATGTGGGCAAATCCCAGACCTATCCCAGACCTAACTTGCGTTGTCCTCTAAGATATTGATGGAAACCAGGTTTAATTGACTGTTTCAGTGTTGTACTTCATTACTACGTGATGCAATCCAGAAAAAGCCCAGGATCTAGCCATCAAGTATGAGAAATATGCGAAAGAATGAGCCTGATGAGAGCAAATCGCAGACCTAACCTAGACCTAACATGAATTATTCTGTATAATATTGATCAAAACCAGGTTTAATTGACTGTTTCAGTGTGGTACCACACTACTACGTGATCCAAACCAGAAAAAACCCAGGATCTGTTCAACAAGTATGTGAAAAATGCGAAAGTATGAGTCTGATGAGGTCAAATCCCAGACCTATACCAGACTTAACTTGCGTTATCCTCTAAAATATTGATCGAAACCAGGTTTAATCGACTGTTTCAGCGTGGTACCACATTACTATGTGATACAATCCAGAAACAGCCCAGGATCTAGCCATGAAGTATGAGAGATATGCGAAAGTATGAGTCTGATGAGGGCAAATCCTAGACCTAACCCAAACCTAACATGCGTTATCCTCTAAAATATTTATCAAGACCAGGTTTAATTGAATGTTTCAGTGTGATACCACATTACTACGTGAACCAAACCAGAAAAAACCCAGGATCCGTTCAACAAGTAAGTTAAAACTGCGACAGTATGACCCTTATGAGAGCAAATCCCAGACCTAACCTAGACCTGACATGCGTTGTCCTCTAAAATATTGATGGAAACCAGGTTTAATTGACTGTTTCAGTGTTGTACTTCATTACTACGTGATGCAATTCAGAAAATGCCCAGGATCTATCCATCAAGTATGAGAAATATGCGAAAGAATGAGCCTGATGAGAGCAAATCCCTGACCTAACCTAGACCTAACATGAATTATTCTCTAAAATATTGATCAAAACCAGCTTTAATTGACTGTTTCAGTGTGGTACCACATTACTATGTGATCCAATCCAGAAATAGCCCAGGATCCAGCCATGAAGTATGAGAAATATGCGAAAGGAGGAGCCTGATGAGGGCTAATCCTAGACCTAACCCAGACCTAACATGCGTTATCCTCTAAAATATTTATCAAGACCAGGTTTAATTGAATGTTTCAGTGTGGTACCACATTACTACGTGATCCAAACCAGTAAAAACCCAGGATCCGTTCAACAAGTATGTGAAGAATGCGAAAGTATGAGTCTTATGAGTGAAAATCGCCGGCCTAACCTAGACCTAACATGCGTTATCCTCAAAAATATTGATCAAAACCAGCTTTAATTGACTGTTTCAGTGTGGTACCACATTACTATGTGATCCAATCCAGAAATAGCCCAGGATCCAGCCATGAAGTATGAGAAATATGCGAAAGGAGGAGCCTGATGAGGGCTAATCCTAGACCTAACCCAGACCTAACATGCGTTATCCCCTAAAATATTAATCGCAACCAGGTTTAATTGACTGTTTCGGTGTGGTACCGCATTACTACGTGATCCAAACCAGAGAAAGGCCAGGATCTGGCCAACAAGGATGAGAAAAATGCGAATATATGATCCAGATGATTGCAAATACCAGAACTAACCCTGACATAACCAGCGTTATCCTGTAAAATATTAATCGCAACCAGGTATAATTGACTGGCTCGGTGTGGTACCGCATTGCTACGATGATCCAAACCAGAAAAAGGCCATGATCTGGCCAACAAGTATGCGAAAAATGCGAAAGTATGAGCCAGATGATTGCAAATACCAGAACTAACCCGGACATACCCGGCGTAATCCCCTAAAATATTAATCGCAACCAGGTTTAATTGACTGTTTCGGTGTGGTACCGCATTACTACGTGATCCAAACCAGAGAAAGGCCAGGATCTGGCCAACAAGGATGAGAAAAATGCGAATATATGATCCAGATGATTGCAAATACCAGAACTAACCCTGACATAACCAGCGTTATCCTCTAAAATACGAATCGCAACATGCTTTTAATGACTGTTTCAGTGTGGTAACACATTACTACGAGATCCAAACCAGAAAAATCCCAGGATCGGGCCAACAAGAATGCGAGAAACGCGAAAGTACGAGCCACATGAGGGAAAATCCCAGACCTAACCCAGACATAACCGGCGCTATCCTCTAAAATATTAATCGCAACCAGGTTTAATTGACTGTTTCAGTGTGGTACCAAATTACTACGTGATACAATCCAGAAACAGCCCAGGATCTAGCCATGAAGTATGAGAAATATGCGAAAGTATGAGCCTGATGTGGGCAAATCCTAGACTTAACCCAAACCTAACATGCGTTATCCTCTCAAATATTTATCAGGATCAGGTTTAATTGAATGTTACAGTGTGGTACCACATTACTACGCGAACGAAACCAGAAAAAACCCAGGATCCGTTCAACAAGTATGTGAAGAATGCGAAAGTATGAGTCTGATGAGTGAAAATCCCAGGGCTAACCTAAACCTAACATGCGTTATCCTCTAAAATATTGATCCAAACCAGGTTTAATGGACTGTTTCAGTGTGGTACCACACTACTACGTGATCCAAACCAGAAAAAACCCAGGATCTGTTCAACAAGTATGTGAAAAACGCGAAAGTATGAGCCTGATGTGGGCAAATCCCAGACCTATCCCAGACCTAACTTGCGTTGTCCTCTAAGATATTGATGGAAACCAGGTTTAATTGACTGTTTCAGTGTTGTACTTCATTACTACGTGATGCAATCCAGAAAAAGCCCAGGATCTAGCCATCAAGTATGAGAAATATGCGAAAGAATGAGCCTGATGAGAGCAAATCGCAGACCTAACCTAGACCTAACATGAATTATTCTGTATAATATTGATCAAAACCAGGTTTAATTGACTGTTTCAGTGTGGTACCACACTACTACGTGATCCAAACCAGAAAAAACCCAGGATCTGTTCAACAAGTATGTGAAAAATGCGAAAGTATGAGTCTGATGAGGTCAAATCCCAGACCTATACCAGACTTAACTTGCGTTATCCTCTAAAATATTGATCGAAACCAGGTTTAATCGACTGTTTCAGCGTGGTACCACATTACTATGTGATACAATCCAGAGAAAGCCCAAGATCTAGCCATCAAGTATGAGAAATATGCGAAAGAATGAGCCCGATGAGAGCAAATCCCAGACCTACCCGAGACATAACCGGCGTTATCCTCTAAAATATTTATCAAGACCAGGTTTAATTGAATGTTTCAGTGTGATACCACATTACTACGTGAACCAAACCAGAAAAAACCCAGGATCCGTTCAACAAGTAAGTTAAAACTGCGACAGTATGACCCTTATGAGAGCAAATCCCAGACCTAACCTAGACCTGACATGCGTTGTCCTCTAAAATATTGATGGAAACCAGGTTTAATTGACTGTTTCAGTGTTGTACTTCATTACTACGTGATGCAATTCAGAAAATGCCCAGGATCTATCCATCAAGTATGAGAAATATGCGAAAGAATGAGCCTGATGAGAGCAAATCCCTGACCTAACCTAGACCTAACATGAATTATTCTCTAAAATATTGATCAAAACCAGCTTTAATTGACTGTTTCAGTGTGGTACCACATTACTATGTGATCCAATCCAGAAATAGCCCAGGATCCAGCCATGAAGTATGAGAAATATGCGAAAGGAGGAGCCTGATGAGGGCTAATCCTAGACCTAACCCAGACCTAACATGCGTTATCCTCTAAAATATTTATCAAGACCAGGTTTAATTGAATGTTTCAGTGTGGTACCACATTACTACGTGATCCAAACCAGTAAAAACCCAGGATCCGTTCAACAAGTATGTGAAGAATGCGAAAGTATGAGTCTTATGAGTGAAAATCGCCGGCCTAACCTAGACCTAACATGCGTTATCCTCAAAAATATTGATCCAAACCAGGTTTAATGGACTGTTTCAGTGTGGTACCACATTACTACGTGATCCAAAGCAGAAAAAACCCTCGATCAGGTCAACATGTATGTTAAAACTGCGAAAGTATGACCCTGATGAGAGCAAATCCCAGGCCTAACCTAGACCTAACATGCGTTGTCCTCTAAAATATTGTTGGAAACCAGGTTTAATTGAGTGTTTCAGTGTTGTACTTCATTACTACGTGATGCAATCCAGAGAAAGCCCAAGATCTAGCCATCAAGTATGAGAAATATGCGAAAGAATGAGCCCGATGAGAGCAAATCCCAGACCTACCCGAGACATAACCGGCGTTATCCTCTAAAATATTAATCTCAACCAGGTTTAATTGACTGTATCGTTGTGGAACCACATTACTACGGGATCCAAACCAGAAAAAACCCAGGATCTGGCTAACAAGTATGCGAAAAATGCGAAAGTATGAGCCACATGATTGCAAATACCAGAACTGACCCAGACATAACCGGCGTTATCCCCTAAAATATTAATCGCAACCAGGTTTAATTGACTGTTTCGGTGTGGTACCGCATTACTACGTGATCCAAACCAGAGAAAGGCCAGGATCGGGCCAACAAGAATGCGAGAAACGCGAAAGTACGAGCCACATGAGGGAAAATCCCAGACCTAACCCAGACATAACCGGCGCTATCCTCTAAAATATTAATCGCAACCAGGTTTAATTGACTGTTTCAGTGTGGTACCAAATTACTACGTGATACAATCCAGAAACAGCCCAGGATCTAGCCATGAAGTATGAGAAATATGCGAAAGTATGAGCCTGATGTGGGCAAATCCTAGACTTAACCCAAACCTAACATGCGTTATCCTCTCAAATATTTATCAGGATCAGGTTTAATTGAATGTTACAGTGTGGTACCACATTACTACGCGAACGAAACCAGAAAAAACCCAGGATCCGTTCAACAAGTATGTGAAGAATGCGAAAGTATGTGTCTGATGAGTGAAAATCCCAGGGCTAACCTAAACCTAACATGCGTTATCCTCTAAAATATTGATCCAAACCAGGTTTAATGGACTGTTTCAGTGTGGTACCACACTACTACGTGATCCAAACCAGAAAAAACCCAGGATCTGTTCAACAAGTATGTGAAAAACGCGAAAGTATGAGCCTGATGTGGGCAAATCCCAGACCTATCCCAGACCTAACTTGCGTTGTCCTCTAAGATATTGATGGAAACCAGGTTTAATTGACTGTTTCAGTGTTGTACTTCATTACTACGTGATGCAATCCAGAAAAAGCCCAGGATCTAGCCATCAAGTATGAGAAATATGCGAAAGAATGAGCCTGATGAGAGCAAATCGCAGACCTAACCTAGACCTAACATGAATTATTCTGTATAATATTGATCAAAACCAGGTTTAATTGACTGTTTCAGTGTGGTACCACACTACTACGTGATCCAAACCAGAAAAAACCCAGGATCTGTTCAACAAGTATGTGAAAAATGCGAAAGTATGAGTCTGATGAGGTCAAATCCCAGACCTATACCAGACTTAACTTGCGTTATCCTCTAAAATATTGATCGAAACCAGGTTTAATCGACTGTTTCAGCGTGGTACCACATTACTATGTGATACAATCCAGAAACAGCCCAGGATCTAGCCATGAAGTATGAGAGATATGCGAAAGTATGAGTCTGATGAGGGCAAATCCTAGACCTAACCCAAACCTAACATGCGTTATCCCCTAAAATATTAATCGCAACCAGGTTTAATTGACTGTTTCGGTGTGGTACCGCATTACTACCTGATCCAAACCAGAGAAAGGCCAGGATGTGGCCTACAACGATGAGAAAAATGCGAATATATGATCCAGATGATTGCAAATACCAGAACTAACCGAGACATAACCAGCGTTATCCTCTAAAATATTAATCGCAACCAGGTTTAATTGACTGTTTCGGTGTGGAACCACATTACTACGGGATCCAAACCTGAGAAAACCCAGGATCAGGCCAACAGGTATGCGAAAAATGCGAAAGTATGAGCCAGATGATTGCAAATACTAGGACTAACCCAGACATAACCAGCGTTATCCTCTAAAATATTAATCGCAACCAGGTTTAATTGACTGTTTCGGTGTGGAACCACATTACTACGGGATCCAAACCAGAAAAAACCCAGGATCTGGCCAACAAGTATGCGAAAAATGCGAAAGTACGATCCAGATGAGGGCAAATCCCAGACCTAACCGTGACATAACCGGCGCTATCCTCTAAAATATTAATCGCAACCAGGTATAATTGACTGTTTCGGTGTGGTACCGCATTGCTACGATGATCCAAACCAGAAAGAGGCCAGGATCTGGCTAACAAGTATGCGAAAAATGCGAAAGTACGAGCCAGATGAGGGCAAATCCCAGACCAAACCGAGACATAACCGGCGTTATCCTGTAAAATATTAATCGCAACCAGGTTTAATTGACTGTTTCGGTGTGGAACCACATTTTTACGGGATCCAAACCTGAGAAAACCCAGGATCTGGCCAACAGGTATGCGAAAAATGCGAAAGTATGAGCCAGATGATTGCAAATACTAGGACTAACCCAGACATAACCAGCGTTATCCTCTAAAATATTAATCGCAACCAGGTTTAATTGACTGTTTCGGTGTGGAACCACATTACTACGGGATCCAAACCAGAAAAAACCCAGGATCTGGCCAACAACTATGAGAAAAACGCGAAAGTATGAGCCAGATGAATGCAAATACCAGACCTAACCGAGACATAACCAGCGTTATCCTCTAAAATATTATTCGCAACCAGGTTTAATTGACTGTTTCGGTGTGGTACCACATTACTACGTGGTCCAAGCCAGAAAAAGGCCAGGATCTGGCCAACAACTATGCGAAAAGTGCGAATATACGAGCCAGATGAGGGCAAATCCCAGACCTAACCGAGACATAACCAGCGTTATCCTCTAAAATATTAATCGCAACCAGGTTTAATTGACTGCTTCGGTGTGGTACCGCATTACTACGTGATCCAAACCATAAAAAGGCAAGGATCAGGCCAACAAGTAAGCGAAAAATGCGAAAGTACGAGCCAGATGAGGGCAAATACCAGACCTAACCAAGACATAACCGGCGTTATCCTCTAAAATATTAATCGCAACCAGGTTTAATTAACTGTTTCGGTGCGGAACCACACTACGACGGGATCCAATCGACAAAAAACCCAGAATCTGGCCAACAAGTATGCTAAAAATGCGAAAGTACGAGCCAGATGAGGGCAAATACCAGACCTAACCCAGACATCACCGGCGTTATCCTATAAAATATTAATCGCAGGCGGGTTTAATTGACCGTTTCGGTGTGGAACCACGTTACTACGGGATCAAAACCTGAAAAATCACAGGATCTGGCCAACAAGTATGCGAAAAGTGCGAAAGTACGAGTCAGATGAGGGCAAATCCCAGACCTAACCGAGACATTACCGGCGATATCCCCAAAAATATTAATCGCAAACAGGTTTAATTGACTGCTTCGGTGTGGAACCACATTACTGCGGGATCCAAACCAGATAAAACGCAGGATATGGCCAACATGTATGCGAAAAACGCGAAAGTACGAGTCAGATGAAGGCAAATCCCAGACCTAACCAAGACATAACCGGCGTTATCCTCTAAAATATTAATCGCAACAAGGTTTAATTGACTGTTTCGGTGTGGTACCACATTACTACGTGATCCAAACCAGAAAAAGCCCAGGATCTGGCCAACAAGTATGCGAAAAGTGCGAAAGTACGAGGCAGATGAGGGCAAAGCCCAGACCTAACCGTGACATAACCGGCGTTATCCTCTAAAATATTAATCGCAACCAGGTTTAATTGACCGTTTCGGTGTGGAAACACATTACTACGGGATCAAAACCTGAAAAATCCCAGGATTTGGCCAACAAGTATGCGAAAAACGCGAATGTAGGAGCCAGATGATTGCAAATACCAGACCTAACCCAGCCATAACCCGCGTTATCCTCTAAAATATTAATCGGACCCAGGTTTAATTGACAGTTTCGGTGTGGTACCACATTACTACGTGTTCCATGCCAGAAAAAGGCCAGGATCTGGCCAACAAGTATGCGAAAAATGCGAAAGTACGAGCCAGATGTGGGCAAATACCAGACCTAACCGAGACATAACCGGCGTTATCCTCTAAAATATTAATCGCAACCAGGTTTAATTGACTGTTTCGGTGTGGAACCACATTACTGCGGGATCCAAACCAGATAAAACGCAGGATCTGGCCAACAAGTATGCGAAAAACGCGAAAGTATGAGCCAAATGATTGCAAATACCAGAACTAACCCAGACATAACTAGCGTTATCCTCTAAAATACTAATCGGAACCAGCTTCTATTGACTGTTTCAGTGTGGTACCACATTACTACGTGATCCAAACCAGAAAAAGGCCAGGAACTGGCCGACAGGTATGCGAAAAACGCGAAAGTACGAGCCAGATGAGGACAAATCCCAGACCTACCGGAGACATGACCGGCGTTATCCTCTAAAATATTAATCGCAACCAGTTCAATTGTCTGTTTCGGTGTGGAACCTGATTACTACGGCATCCAAACTAGAAAAAACCCAGGATCTGGCCAACAAGTATGCGAAAAACGCGAAAGTATGAGCAAGATGATTGCAAATACCAGAACTAACACAGGCATAACCAGCGTTACCCTCTCAAATACTAAACGGAACCAGCTTTTATTGACGTTGTGGTACCACATTACTACGTGATCCAAACCAGAGAAAGCCCAGGATCTGGCCAACAAGTATGCGAAAAGTGCGAAAGTACGAGTCAGATGAGGGCAAATCCCAGACCTAACCGAGACATAACCGGCGCTATCCTCTAAAATATTAATCGCAACCAGGTATAATTGACTGTTTCGGTGTGGTACCGCATTGCTACGATGATCCAAACCAGAAAGAGGCCAGGATCTGTATAACAAGTATGTGAAAAATGCGAAAGTACGAGCCAGATGAGGCAAATCCCAGACCTAACCGAGACATAACCGGCAATATCCCTTAAAATATTAATCGCAAACAGGTTTAATTGACTGCATCGGTGTGGAACCACATTACTACGGGATCCAAACCTGAGAAAACCCAGGATCTGGCCAACAAGTATGCGAAAAATGCGAAAGTACGATCCAGATGAGGGCAAATCCCAGACCTAACCGAGACATAACCGGCGCTATCCTCTAAAATATTAATCGCAACCAGGTATAATTGACTGTTTCGGTGTGGTACCGCATTGCTACGATGATCCAAACCAGAAAGAGGCCAGGATCTGTATAACAAGTATGTGAAAAATGCGAAAGTACGAGCCAGATGAGGCAAATCCCAGACCAAACCGAGACATAACCGGCGTTATCCTGTAAAATATTAATCGCAACCAGGTTTAATTGACTGTTTCGGTGTGAAACCACATTACTACGGGATCCAAACCTGAGAAAACCCAGGATCTGGCCAACGGGTATGCGAAAAATGCGAAAGTATGAGCCAGATGATTGCAAATACTAGGACTAACCCAGACATAACCAGCGTTATCCTCTAAAATATTAATCGCAACCAGGTTTAATTGACTGTATCGGTGTGGAACCACATTACTACGGGATCCAAACCAGAAAAAACCCAGGATCTGGCCAACAACTATGAGAAAAACGCGAAAGTATGAGCCAGATGAATGCAAATCCCAGACCTAACCGAGACATAACCGGCAATATCCCTTAAAATATTAATCGCAAACAGGTTTAATTGACTGCATCGGTGTGGAACCACATTACTACGGGATCCAAACCAGATAAAACGCAGGATCTGGCCAACATGTATGCGAAAAACGCGAAAGTACGAGACGGATGACGGCAATTCCTAGACCTAACCGAGACATTACCCGCGTTATCCTCTAAAATACTAATCGCAACCAGGTTTAATTGACTGTTTCGGTGTGGTACCGCATTACTACGTGATCCAAACCAGAGAAAGGCCAGGATCTGGCCAACAAGGATGAGAAAAATGCGAAAGTATGAGCAAGATGATTGCAAATACCAGCACTAACCCTGACATAACCAGCGTTATCCTCTAAAATACGTATCGGAACATGCTTTTAATGACTGTTTCAGTGTGGTAACACATTACTACGCGATCCAAACCAGAAACATCCCAGGATCGGGCCAACAAGAATGCGAAAAATGCGAAAGTACGAATCAGATGAGGGAAAATCCCAGACCTAACCGAGACATAACCGGCGCTATCCTCTAAAATATTAATCGCAACCAGATTTAATTATCTGTTTCGGTGTGGAACCACATTACTACGGGATCCAAACCAGAAAAAACCCAGGATCTGGCCAACAAGTATGCGAAAAATGCGAAAGTATGAGCCAGATGATTGCAAGTACCAGAACTGACCCAGACATAACCGGCGAGATCCCCTAAAATATTAATCGCAACCAGGTTTAATTGACTGTTTCGGTGTGGTACCGCATTACTACGGGATCCAAACCAGAAAAAACCCAGGATCTGTTCAACAACTATGAGAAAAATGCGAAAGTACGAGCCAGATGGGGGCAAATCCCAGACGTCACCGAGACATAACCAGCGTTATCCTCCAAAATATTAATCGCAACCAGGTTTAATTGACTGTTTCAGTGTGGTGCCGCATTACTACGTGATCCAAACCAGAAAGAGGCCAGGATCTGGCCAACAAGTATGCGAAAAACGTGAAACTACGAGCCAGATGAGGACAAATCCCAGACCTACCCGAGACATAACCGGCGTTATCCTCTAAGATATTAATCTCAACCAGGTTTAATTGACTGTTTCTTTGTGGAACCACATTACTACGGGATCCAAACCAGAAAAAACCCAGGATCTGGCCAACAAGTATGCGAAAAATGCGAAAGTATGAGCCAGATGATTGCAAGTACCAGAACTAACCCAGACATAACCGGCGAGATCCCCTAAAATATTAATCGCAACCAGGTTTAATTGACTGTTTCGGTGTGGTACCGCATTACTACGTGATCCAAACCAGAGAAAGGCCAGGATCTGGCCAACAAGGATGAGAAAAATGCGAATATATGATCCAGATGATTGCAAATACCAGACCAAACCGAGACATACCGGCGTTATCCTCTAAAATATTAATCGCAACCAGGTTTAATTGACTGTTTCGATGTGGAACCACATTACTACGGGATCCAAACCAGAAAGAACCCAGGATCTGGCCAACAAGTATGCGAAAAATGCGAAAGAACGATCCAGATGAGGGCAAATCCCAGACCTAGCCGATACATAACCGGCGTTATCCTCTAAAATATTAATCGCAACCAGGTTTATTTGACTGTTTCGGTGTGGTAACGCATTACTACGTGATCGAAACCAGATACAGCCCAGGATCTGGCCAACAAGTATGAGGAAAATGCGAAAGTTCGAGCCAGATGAGGGCAAATAACAGACCTAACCCAGACAAAACCGGCGTTATCCCCTAAAATATTAACCGCAACCAGGTTTAATTGACTGTTTCGGTGTGGTACCACATTACTACGTGGTCCAAGCCAGAAAAAGGCCAGGATCTGGCCAACAAGTATGCGAAAAATGCGTTAGTACGAGTCAGATGAGGGCAAATACCAGACCAAACCGAGACATTACCGGCTTTATCCTCTAAAATATTTATCGCAACCAGATTTAATTGACTGTTTCGGTGTTGTACCGCATTACTACGTGATCCAAACCAGAAAGAGGCCAGGATCTGGCCAACAAGAATGCGAAAAATGCGAAAGTACAAGCCAGATGTGGGCAAATCCCAGACCTACCCGAGACATAACCGGCGTTATCCTCTATGATATTAATCGCAACCAGGTTTAATTGACTGTTTCAGTGTGGTGCCACATTACTACGTGATCCAAACCAGAAAAAGCCCAGGATCTGGCCAACAAGTATGCGAAAAACGCGAAAGTATATGCCAGATGATAGCATATACCAGAACTAATCCAGACATAACCAGCGTTATCCTCTAAAATACTAATCGGAACCAGCTTCTATTGACCGTTTCAGTGTGGTACCACATTACTACGTGATCCGAACCAGAAAAATGCTAGGTTCAGGCCATCAAGTAAGCGAAAAACGCGAAAGTATGAGCCAGATGATTGCAAATACCAGAACTAACACAGACATAACCAGCGTTATCCTCTAAAATATTAATCGCAACCAGGTTTACTTGACAGTTTCAGTGTAGTACCACATTACTACGTGATCCAAACCAGAAAAAGCCGAGGATCTGGCCAACAAGTATGCGAAAAACGCGAAAGTATGTGCCAGATGATAGCATATACGAGAACTAACCCAGACGTAACCAGCGTTATCCTCTAAGATACTTATCGGAACCAGCTTCTATTGACTGTTTCAGTGTGGTACCACATTACTACGTGATCCAAACCAGAAAATGGCCAGGGTCTGGCCAACAAGTGTGCGAGAAACGCGAAAGTATGAGCCAGATGATGGCAAATACCAGAACTAACACAGACATAACCGGCGTTATCCTCTAAAATACTAATCGGAACCAGCTTTTATTGACTGTTTCAGTGTGGTACCACATTACTACGTGATCCAAACCAGAAAAAGCCCAGGATCTGGCCAACAAGTATGCGAAAAACGCGAATATATGAGCCAGATGATTGCAAATACCAGAACTAACCCTGACATAACCAGCGTTATCCACTAAAATACGCATCGGAACATGGTTTTAATGACTGTTTCAGTGTGGTACCACATTACTACGTGATCCAAACCAGAAAAAGCCCAGGATCGGGCCAACAAGAATGCGAAAAATGCGAAAGTACGAGCCTGATGAGGGAAAATCCCAGACCTAACCGAGACGTAACCGGCGTTATCCTCTAAAATATTTATCGCAACCAGGTTTAATTGGCTGTTTCGGTGTGGTACCGCATTACTACGTGATCCAAACCGTAAAAAGGCTAGGATCAGGCCAACAAGTAAGCGAAAAATGCGAAAATACGAGCGAGATGGGGGCAAATACCAGACCTAACCTAGACATAACCGGCGTTATCTTCCAAAATATTAATCGCAACCAGGTTTAATTGACTGTTTCGGTGTGGAACCTCATTGCGATGGGATCCAAACCAGAAAAAACAGAGGATCTGGCCAAGAAGTATGCGTAAAACGCGAAAGTATGAGCCAGATGAGGACGAATGCCAGACCTAACCGAGACATAACCGGCGTTATCCTCTAAGATAATAATCGCAACCAGGTTTAATTGACTGTTTCGGTGTGGAACCACATTACTACGGGATCCAAACCAGAAAAAACCCAGGATCTGGCCAACAACTATGCGAAAAACGCGAAAGTATGAACCAGGTGATTGGAAATACCAGAACTATCCCGGACATAACCATTGTTATCCTCTAAAATATTTATCGCAACCAGGTTTAATTGGCTGTTTCGGTGTGGTACCGCATTACTACGATGATCCAAACCAGAAAGAGGCCAGGATCTGGCTAACAAGTATGCGAAAAATGCGAAAGTACGAGCCAGATGAGGGCAAATCCCAGACCAAACCGAGACATAACCGGCGTTATCCTGTAAAATATTAATCGCAACCAGGTTTAATTGACTGTTTCGGTGTGGAACCACCTTTTTACGGGATCCAAACCTGAGAAAACCCAGGATCTGGCCAACAGGTATGCGAAAAATGCGAAAGTATGAGCCAGATGATTGCAAATACTAGGACTAACCCAGACATAACCAGCGTTATCCTCTAAAATATTAATCGCAACCAGGTTTAATTGACTGTTTCGGTGTGGAACCACATTACTACGGGATCCAAACCAGAAAAAACCCAGGATCTGGCCAACAACTATGAGAAAAACGCGAAAGTATGAGCCAGATGAATGCAAATACCAGACCTAACCGAGACATAACCAGCGTTATCCTCTAAAATATTATTCGCAACCAGGTTTAATTGACTGTTTCGGTGTGGTACCACATTACTACGTGGTCCAAGCCAGAAAAAGGCTAGGATCTGGCCAACAAGTTTGCGAAAAATGCGAAAGTACGAGCCAGATGAGGGCAAATACCAGACCTAACCGAGACATAACCGGCGATATCCTCTAAAATATTAATCGCAAAACAGGTTTAATTGACTGCTTCGATGTGGAACCACATTACTACGGGATCCAAACCAGAAAAAACCCAGGATCTGGCCAACAACTATGCGAAAAACGCGAAAGTATGAACCAGGTGAGGGCAAATACCAGACCTAACCCAGAGATAACCCGCGTTATCCTCTAAAATATTAATCGGACCCAGGTTTAATTGACAGTTTCGGTGTGGTACCACATTACTACGTGTTCCATGCCAGAAAAAGGCCAGGATCTGGCCAACAAGTATGCGAAAAATGCGAAAGTACGAGCCAGATGAGGGCAAATACCAGACCTAACCGAGACATAACCGGCGTTATCCTCTAAAATATTAATCGCAACCAGGTTTAATTGACTGTTTCGGTGTGGAACCACATTACTACGGGATCCAAACCAGAAAAAACCCAGGATCTGGCCAACAACTATGCGAAAAACGCGAAAGTGTGAACCAGGTGATTGGAAATACCAGAACTATCCCGGACATAACCAGTGTTATCCTCTAAAATATTATTCGCAACCAGGTTTAATCGACTGTTTCGGTGTGGTACCACATTACTACGGGATCCAAACCAGAAAAAACCCAGGATGTGGCCAACAAGTATGCGAAAAACGCGAAAGTATGAGCCAGATGATTGCAAATACCAGAACTAACACAGGCATAACCAGCGTTATCCTCTCAAATACTAAGCGGAACCAGCTTTTATTGACAGTGTGGTACCACATTACTACGTGATCCAAACCAGAGAGAGCCCAGGATCTGGCCAACAAGTATGCGAAAAGTGCGAAAGTACGAGTCAGATGAGGGCAAATCCCAGACCTAACCGAGACATAACCGGCGATATCCCCTAAAATATTAATCGCAAACAGTTTTAATTGACTGCTTCGGTGTGGAACCACGTTACTACGGGATCCGAACCAGATAAAACGCAGGATCTGGCCAACATGTATGCGAAAAACGCGAAAGTACGAGACGGATGACGGCAATTCCTAGACCTAACCGTGACATAACCCGCGTTATCCTCTAAAATATTAATCGCAACCTGGTGTAATTGACTGTTTCGATGTGGTACCGCGTTACTACGTGATCCAAACCAGAAAAAGGCCTGGATCTGGCCAACAAGTATGCGAAAAATGCGAAAGTACGAGTCAGATGACGGCAAATCCCAGACCTAAGCGAGACATAACCGGCGTTATCCTCTAATATATTAATCGCAACAAGGTTTAATTGACTGTTTCGGTGTGGTACCGCATTACTACGTGATCCAAACCATAAAAAGTCTAGGATCTGGCCAACAAGTATGCGAAAAATGCGAAAGTACGAGCCAGATGAGGGCAAATACCAGACCTAACCCAGACATAACCGGCGTTATCCTCTAAAATATTAATCGGAACCAGGTTTAATTGGCTGTTTCAGTGTGGCACCACATTACTGCGTGGTCCAAGCCAGCAAAAACTCAGGATCTGGCCAACAACTATGCGAAAAGTGCGAATGTACGAGCCAGATGAGGGCAAATCCCAGACCTAACCGAGACATAACCGGCGTTATCCTCTAAAATATTAATCGCAACCAGGTTTAATTGACTGCTTCGGTGTGGCACCGCATTACTACGTGATCCAAACCATAAAAAGGCAAGGATCAGGCCAACAAGTTAACGAAAAATGCGAAAGTACGAGTCAGATGAGGGCAAATCCCAGACCTAACCGAGACATAACCGGCGTTATCCTCTAAAATATTAATCGCAACAGGGTTTAATTGACTGTTTCGGTGTGGTACCGCATTACTACGTGATCCAAACCATAAAAAGTCTAGGATCTGGCCAACAAGCTTGCGAAAAATGCGGAAGTACGAGCCAGATGAGGGCAATTACCAGACCTAACCCAGACATAACCGGCGTTAACCTCTAAAATATTAATCGGACACAGGTTTAGTTGACTGTTTCTGTGTGGTATCACTTTACTTCGTGGTCCAAGCCAGAAAAAGAACGGGATCGGGCCAACAAGTATGCGAAAAATGTGAAAGAACGAGCCAGATGAGGGCAAATACCAGACGAAACGAGACATTACCGGCGTTCTCCTCTAAAATACTAATCGGAACCAGGTTTAATTGGCTGTTTCAGTGTGACACCACATTACTGCGTGGTCCAAGCCAGAAAAAGGCCAGGATCTGGCCAACAAGTTTGCGAAAAATGCGAAAGTACGAGCCAGATGAGGGCAAATACCAGACCTAACCCAGACATAACCGGCGATATCCTCTAAAATATTAATCGCAAACAGGTTTAATTGACTGCTTCGGTGTGGAACCACGTTACTACGGGATCCAAACCAGATAAAACGCAGGATCTGGCCAACATGTATGCGAAAAACGCGAAAGTACGAGACGGATGACGGCAATTCCTAGACCTAACCGAGACATAACCCGCGTTATCCTCTAAAATATTAATCGCAACCAGGTTTAATTAACTGTTTCGGCGTGGTACCGCATTACTACGTGATCCAAACCATAAAAAGTCTAGGATCTGGCCAACAAGCTTGCGAAAAATGCGGAAGTACGAGCCAGATGAGGGCAATTACCAGACCTAACCCAGACATAACCGGCGTTATCCTCTAAAATATTAATCGGACACAGGTTTAGTTGACTGTTTCTGTGTGGTATCACTTTACTTCGTGGTCCAAGCCAGAAAAAGAACGGGATCGGGCCAACAAGTATGCGAAAAATGTGAAAGAACGAGCCAGATGAGGGCAAATACCAGACGAAACGAGACATTACCGGCGTTCTCCTCTAAAATACTAATCGGAACCAGGTTTAATTGGCTGTTTCAGTGTGACACCACATTACTGCTTGGTCCAAGCCAGAAAAAGGCCAGGATCTGGCCAACAAGTTTGCGAAAAGTGCGAATGTACGAGTCAGATGAGGGCAAATCCCAGACCTAACCGGGACATAACCGGCGTTATCCTCTAAAATATTAATCGCAACCAGGTTTAATTGACTGCTTCGGTGTGGCACCGCATTACTACGTGATGCAAACCATAAAAAGGCAAGGATCAGGCCAACAAGTTAGCGAAAAATGCGAAAGTACGAGCCAGATGAGGGCAAATACCAGACCTAACCAAGACATAACCGGCGTTATCCTCTAAAATATTAATCGCAACCAGGTTTAATTAACTGTTTCGGTGTGGAACAACACTGCGACGGGATCCAATCCACAAGAAACCCAGGATCTGGCCAACAAGTATGCGAAAAATGCGAAAGTACGAGCCAGATGAAGGCAAATACCAGACCTAACCCAGGCATCACCGGCGTTATCCTATAAAATATTAATCGCAGCCGGGTTTAATTGACCGTTTCGATGTGGAACCACATTACTACGGGATCAAAACCTGAAAAATCACAGGATCTGGCCAACAAGTATGCGAAGAGTGCGAAAGTACGAGTCAGATGAGGGCAAATACCAGACCTAACCCAGACATAACCGGCGTTATCCTCTAAAATATTAATCGGAACCAGGTTTAATTGGGTGTTTCAGTGTGGCACCACATTACAGCGTGGTCCAAGCCAGCAAAAACCCAGGATCTGGCCAACAACTATGCGAAAAGTGCGAATGTTCGAGCCAGATGAGGGCAAATCCCAGACCTAACCGAGACATTACCGGCGTTATCCTCTAAAATATTAATCGCAACAAGGTTTAATTGACTGTTTCGGTATGGTTCCGCATTACTACGTGATCCAAACCATAAAAAGACAAGGATCAGGCCAACAAGTAAGCGAAAAATGCGAAAGTACGAGCCAGATGAGGGCAAATACCAGACCTAACCCAGACATCGCCGGCGTTATCCTATAAAATATTAATCGCAGCCGGGTTTAATTGACCGTTTCGGTGTGGAACCACATTACTACGGGATCAAAATTTGAAAAATCCCAGGATTTGGCCAACAAGTATCCGAAAAACGCGAAAGTTGGAGCCAGATGATTGCAAATACCAGAACTAACCCAGATATAACCAGCGTTATCCACTATAATACTAATCGGAACCAGCTTCTATTGACTGTTTCAGTGTGGTGCCACATTACTACGTGAACCAAACCAGAAAAAGGCCAGCATCTGGCCAACAAGTATGCGAAAAACGCGAAAGTACAAGCCAGATGAGGAAAAATACCAGCCCTAACCGAGACATAACCGGCGTTATCCTCTAAAATATTAATCGCAACCACGTTTAATTGACAGTTTCGGTGTGGAACCGCATTTCTACGTGATCCAAACCAGAAAAAACCCAGGATCTGGCCAACAAGTATGTGAAAAATGCGAAAGTACGAGCCAGATGAGGCAAATCCCAGACCAAACCGAGACATAACCGGCGTTATCCTGTAAAATATTAATCGCAACCAGGTTTAATTGACTGTTTCGGTGTGAAACCACATTACTACGGGATCCAAACCTGAGAAAACCCAGGATCTGGCCAACGGGTATGCGAAAAATGCGAAAGTATGAGCCAGATGATTGCAAATACTAGGACTAACCCAGACATAACCAGCGTTATCCTCTAAAATATTAATCGCAACCAGGTTTAATTGACTGTATCGGTGTGGAACCACATTACTACGGGATCCAAACCAGAAAAAACCCAGGATCTGGCCAACAACTATGAGAAAAACGCGAAAGTATGAGCCAGATGAATGCAAATCCCAGACCTAACCGAGACATAACCGGCAATATCCCTTAAAATATTAATCGCAAACAGGTTTAATTGACTGCATCGGTGTGGAACCACATTACTACGGGATCCAAACCAGATAAAACGCAGGATCTGGCCAACATGTATGCGAAAAACGCGAAAGTACGAGACGGATGACGGCAATTCCTAGACCTAACCGAGACATTACCCGCGTTATCCTCTAAAATACTAATCGCAACCAGGTTTAATTGACTGTTTCGGTGTGGTACCGCATTACTACGTGATCCAAACCAGAAAAAGGCCAGGATCTGGCCAACAAGGATGAGAAAAATGCGAAAGTATGAGCAAGATGATTGCAAATACCAGCACTAACCCTGACATAACCAGCGTTATCCTCTAAAATACGTATCGGAACATGCTTTTAATGACTGTTTCAGTGTGGTAACACATTACTACGCGATCCAAACCAGAAACATCCCAGGATCGGGCCAACAAGAATGCGAAAAATGCGAAAGTACGAATCAGATGAGGGAAAATCCCAGACCTAACCGAGACGTAACCGGCGTTATCCCCTAAAATATTAATCGCAACCAGGTTTAATTGACTGTTTCGGTGTGGAACCACATTACAACGGGATCCAAACCAGAAAAAACCCAGGATCTGGCCAACAAGTATGGGAAAAATGCGAAAGTACGATCCAGATGAGGGCAAATCCCAGACCTAACCGAGACATAACCGGCGCTATCCTCTAAAATATTAATCGCAACCAGATTTAATTATCTGTTTCGGTGTGGAACCACATTACTACGGGATCCAAACCAGAAAAAACCCAGGATCTGGCCAACAAGTATGCGAAAAATGCGAAAGTATGAGCCAGATGATTGCAAGTACCAGAACTGACCCAGACATAACCGGCGAGATCCCCTAAAATATTAATCGCAACCAGGTTTAATTGACTGTTTCGGTGTGGTACCGCATTACTACGGGATCCAAACCAGAAAAAACCCAGGATCTGTTCAACAACTATGAGAAAAATGCGAAAGTACGAGCCAGATGGGGGCAAATCCCAGACGTCACCGAGACATAACCAGCGTTATCCTCCAAAATATTAATCGCAACCAGGTTTAATTGACTGTTTCAGTGTGGTGCCGCATTACTACGTGATCCAAACCAGAAAGAGGCCAGGATCTGGCCAACAAGTATGCGAAAAACGTGAAACTACGAGCCAGATGAGGACAAATCCCAGACCTACCCGAGACATAACCGGCGTTATCCTCTAAAATATTAATCTCAACCAGGTTTAATTGACTGTTTCTTTGTGGAACCACATTACTACGGGATCCAAACCAGAAAAAACCCAGGATCTGGCCAACAAGTATGCGAAAAATGCGAAAGTATGAGCCAGATGATTGCAAGTACCAGAACTAACCCAGACATAACCGGCGAGATCCCCTAAAATATTAATCGCAACCAGGTTTAATTGACTGTTTCGGTGTGGTACCGCATTACTACGTGATCCAAACCAGAGAAAGGCCAGGATCTGGCCAACAAGGATGAGAAAAATGCGAATATATGATCCAGATGATTGCAAATACCAGACCAAACCGAGACATACCGGCGTTATCCTCTAAAATATTAATCGCAACCAGGTTTAATTGACTGTTTCGATGTGGAACCACATTACTACGGGATCCAAACCAGAAAGAACCCAGGATCTGGCCAACAAGTATGCGAAAAATGCGAAAGAACGATCCAGATGAGGGCAAATCCCAGACCTAGCCGATACATAACCGGCGTTATCCTCTAAAATATTAATCGCAACCAGGTTTATTTGACTGTTTCGGTGTGGTAACGCATTACTACGTGATCGAAACCAGATACAGCCCAGGATCTGGCCAACAAGTATGAGGAAAATGCGAAAGTTCGAGCCAGATGAGGGCAAATAACAGACCTAACCCAGACAAAACCGGCGTTATCCCCTAAAATATTAACCGCAACCAGGTTTAATTGACTGTTTCGGTGTGGTACCACATTACTACGTGGTCCAAGCCAGAAAAAGGCCAGGATCTGGCCAACAAGTATGCGAAAAATGCGTTAGTACGAGTCAGATGAGGGCAAATACCAGACCAAACCGAGACATTACCGGCTTTATCCTCTAAAATATTTATCGCAACCAGATTTAATTGACTGTTTCGGTGTTGTACCGCATTACTACGTGATCCAAACCAGAAAGAGGCCAGGATCTGGCCAACAAGAATGCGAAAAATGCGAAAGTACAAGCCAGATGTGGGCAAATCCCAGACCTACCCGAGACATAACCGGCGTTATCCTCTATGATATTAATCGCAACCAGGTTTAATTGACTGTTTCAGTGTGGTGCCACATTACTACGTGATCCAAACCAGAAAAAGCCCAGGATCTGGCCAACAAGTATGCGAAAAACGCGAAAGTATATGCCAGATGATAGCATATACCAGAACTAATCCAGACATAACCAGCGTTATCCTCTAAAATACTAATCGGAACCAGCTTCTATTGACCGTTTCAGTGTGGTACCACATTACTACGTGATCCGAACCAGAAAAATGCTAGGTTCAGGCCATCAAGTAAGCGAAAAACGCGAAAGTATGAGCCAGATGATTGCAAATACCAGAACTAACACAGACATAACCAGCGTTATCCTCTAAAATATTAATCGCAACCAGGTTTACTTGACAGTTTCAGTGTAGTACCACATTACTACGTGATCCAAACCAGAAAAAGCCGAGGATCTGGCCAACAAGTATGCGAAAAACGCGAAAGTATGTGCCAGATGATAGCATATACGAGAACTAACCCAGACGTAACCAGCGTTATCCTCTAAGATACTTATCGGAACCAGCTTCTATTGACTGTTTCAGTGTGGTACCACATTACTACGTGATCCAAACCAGAAAATGGCCAGGGTCTGGCCAACAAGTGTGCGAAAAACGCGAAAGTATGAGCCAGATGATGGCAAATACCAGAACTAACACAGACATAACCGGCGTTATCCTCTAAAATACTAATCGGAACCAGCTTTTATTGACTGTTTCAGTGTGGTACCACATTACTACGTGATCCAAACCAGAAAAAGCCCAGGATCTGGCCAACAAGTATGCGAAAAACGCGAATATATGAGCCAGATGATTGCAAATACCAGAACTAACCCTGACATAACCAGCGTTATCCACTAAAATACGCATCGGAACATGGTTTTAATGACTGTTTCAGTGTGGTACCACATTACTACGTGATCCAAACCAGAAAAAGCCCAGGATCGGGCCAACAAGAATGCGAAAAATGCGAAAGTACGAGCCTGATGAGGGAAAATCCCAGACCTAACCGAGACGTAACCGGCGTTATCCTCTAAAATATTTATCGCAACCAGGTTTAATTGGCTGTTTCGGTGTGGTACCGCATTACTACGTGATCCAAACCGTAAAAAGGCTAGGATCAGGCCAACAAGTAAGCGAAAAATGCGAAAGTACGAGCGAGATGGGGGCAAATACCAGACCTAACCTAGACATAACCGGCGTTATCTTCCAAAATATTAATCGCAACCAGGTTTAATTGACTGTTTCGGTGTGGAACCTCATTGCGATGGGATCCAAACCAGAAAAAACAGAGGATCTGGCCAAGAAGTATGCGTAAAACGCGAAAGTATGAGCCAGATGAGGACGAATGCCAGACCTAACCGAGACATAACCGGCGTTATCCTCTAAGATAATAATCGCAACCAGGTTTAATTGACTGTTTCGGTGTGGAACCACATTACTACGGGATCCAAACCAGAAAAAACCCAGGATCTGGCCAACAACTATGCGAAAAACGCGAAAGTATGAACCAGGTGATTGGAAATACCAGAACTATCCCGGACATAACCATTGTTATCCTCTAAAATATTTATCGCAACCAGGTTTAATTGGCTGTTTCGGTGTGGTACCGCATTACTACGATGATCCAAACCAGAAAGAGGCCAGGATCTGGCTAACAAGTATGCGAAAAATGCGAAAGTACGAGCCAGATGAGGGCAAATCCCAGACCAAACCGAGACATAACCGGTGTTATCCTGTAAAATATTAATCGCAACCAGGTTTAATTGACTGTTTCGGTGTGGTACCACATTGCTATGTAATCCAAACCAGAAAAAACCCAGGATCTAGACAACAAATATGCGAAAAACGCGAAAGTGTGAACCAGATGAATGCAAATACCAGACCTAACCGAGACATAACCAGCGTTATCCTCTAAAATATTATTCGCAACCAGGTTTAATTGACAGTTTCGGTGTGGTACCACATTGCTATGTAATCCAAACCAGAAAAAACCCAGGATCTAGACAACAAATATGCGAAAAACGCGAAAGTATGAGCCAGATGAATGCAAATACCAGACCTAACCGAGACATAACCAGCGTTATCCTCTAAAATATTATTCGCAACCAGGTTTAATTGACTGTTTCGGTGTGGTACCACATTACTACGTGGTCCAAGCCAGAAAAAGGCCAGGATCTGGCCAACAAGTTTGCGAAAAATGCGAAAGTACGAGCCAGATGAGGGCAAATACCAGCCCTAACCGAGACATAACCGGCGATATCCTCTAAAATATTAATCGCAAAACAGGTTTAATTGACTGCTTCGATGTGGAACCACATTACTACGGGATCCAAACCAGAAAAAACCCAGGATCTGGCCAACAACTATGCGAAAAACGCGAAAGTATGAACCAGGTGAGGGCAAATACCAGACCTAACCCAGAGATAACCCGCGTTATCCTCTAAAATATTAATCGGACCCAGGTTTAATTGACAGTTTCGGTGTGGTACCACATTACTACGTGTTCCATGCCAGAAAAAGGCCAGGATCTGGCCAACAAGTATGCGAAAAATGCGAAAGTACGAGCCAGATGAGGGCAAATACCAGACCTAACCGAGACATAACCGGCGTTATCCTCTAAAATATTAATCGCAACCAGGTTTAATTGACTGTTTCGGTGTGGAACCACATTACTACGGGATCCAAACCAGAAAAAACCCAGGATCTGGCCAACAACTATGCGAAAAACGCGAAAGTGTGAACCAGGTGATTGGAAATACCAGAACTATCCCGGACATAACCAGTGTTATCCTCTAAAATATTATTCGCAACCAGGTTTAATCGACTGTTTCGGTGTGGTACCACATTACTACGGGATCCAAACCAGAAAAAACCCAGGATGTGGCCAACAAGTATGCGAAAAACGCGAAAGTATGAGCCAGATGATTGCAAATACCAGAACTAACACAGGCATAACCAGCGTTATCCTCTCAAATACTAAGCGGAACCAGCTTTTATTGACAGTGTGGTACCACATTACTACGTGATCCAAACCAGAGAGAGCCCAGGATCTGGCCAACAAGTATGCGAAAAGTGCGAAAGTACGAGTCAGATGAGGGCAAATCCCAGACCTAACCGAGACATAACCGGCGATATCCCCTAAAATATTAATCGCAAACAGTTTTAATTGACTGCTTCGGTGTGGAACCACGTTACTACGGGATCCGAACCAGATAAAACGCAGGATCTGGCCAACATGTATGCGAAAAACGCGAAAGTACGAGACGGATGACGGCAATTCCTAGACCTAACCGTGACATAACCCGCGTTATCCTCTAAAATATTAATCGCAACCTGGTGTAATTGACTGTTTCGATGTGGTACCGCGTTACTACGTGATCCAAACCAGAAAAAGGCCTGGATCTGGCCAACAAGTATGCGAAAAATGCGAAAGTACGAGTCAGATGACGGCAAATCCCAGACCTAAGCGAGACATAACCGGCGTTATCCTCTAATATATTAATCGCAACAAGGTTTAATTGACTGTTTCGGTGTGGTACCGCATTACTACGTGATCCAAACCATAAAAAGTCTAGGATCTGGCCAACAAGTATGCGAAAAATGCGAAAGTACGAGCCAGATGAGGGCAAATACCAGACCTAACCCAGACATAACCGGCGTTATCCTCTAAAATATTAATCGGAACCAGGTTTAATTGGCTGTTTCAGTGTGGCACCACATTACTGCGTGGTCCAAGCCAGCAAAAACTCAGGATCTGGCCAACAACTATGCGAAAAGTGCGAATGTACGAGCCAGATGAGGGCAAATCCCAGACCTAACCGAGACATAACCGGCGTTATCCTCTAAAATATTAATCGCAACCAGGTTTAATTGACTGCTTCGGTGTGGCACCGCATTACTACGTGATCCAAACCATAAAAAGGCAAGGATCAGGCCAACAAGTTAACGAAAAATGCGAAAGTACGAGTCAGATGAGGGCAAATCCCAGACCTAACCGAGACATAACCGGCGTTATCCTCTAAAATATTAATCGCAACAGGGTTTAATTGACTGTTTCGGTGTGGTACCGCATTACTACGTGATCCAAACCATAAAAAGTCTAGGATCTGGCCAACAAGCTTGCGAAAAATGCGGAAGTACGAGCCAGATGAGGGCAATTACCAGACCTAACCCAGACATAACCGGCGTTAACCTCTAAAATATTAATCGGACACAGGTTTAGTTGACTGTTTCTGTGTGGTATCACTTTACTTCGTGGTCCAAGCCAGAAAAAGAACGGGATCGGGCCAACAAGTATGCGAAAAATGTGAAAGAACGAGCCAGATGAGGGCAAATACCAGACGAAACGAGACATTACCGGCGTTCTCCTCTAAAATACTAATCGGAACCAGGTTTAATTGGCTGTTTCAGTGTGACACCACATTACTGCGTGGTCCAAGCCAGAAAAAGGCCAGGATCTGGCCAACAAGTTTGCGAAAAATGCGAAAGTACGAGCCAGATGAGGGCAAATACCAGACCTAACCCAGACATAACCGGCGATATCCTCTAAAATATTAATCGCAAACAGGTTTAATTGACTGCTTCGGTGTGGAACCACGTTACTACGGGATCCAAACCAGATAAAACGCAGGATCTGGCCAACATGTATGCGAAAAACGCGAAAGTACGAGACGGATGACGGCAATTCCTAGACCTAACCGAGACATAACCCGCGTTATCCTCTAAAATATTAATCGCAACCAGGTTTAATTAACTGTTTCGGCGTGGTACCGCATTACTACGTGATCCAAACCATAAAAAGTCTAGGATCTGGCCAACAAGCTTGCGAAAAATGCGGAAGTACGAGCCAGATGAGGGCAATTACCAGACCTAACCCAGACATAACCGGCGTTATCCTCTAAAATATTAATCGGACACAGGTTTAGTTGACTGTTTCTGTGTGGTATCACTTTACTTCGTGGTCCAAGCCAGAAAAAGAACGGGATCGGGCCAACAAGTATGCGAAAAATGTGAAAGAACGAGCCAGATGAGGGCAAATACCAGACGAAACGAGACATTACCGGCGTTCTCCTCTAAAATACTAATCGGAACCAGGTTTAATTGGCTGTTTCAGTGTGACACCACATTACTGCTTGGTCCAAGCCAGAAAAAGGCCAGGATCTGGCCAACAAGTTTGCGAAAAGTGCGAATGTACGAGTCAGATGAGGGCAAATCCCAGACCTAACCGGGACATAACCGGCGTTATCCTCTAAAATATTAATCGCAACCAGGTTTAATTGACTGCTTCGGTGTGGCACCGCATTACTACGTGATGCAAACCATAAAAAGGCAAGGATCAGGCCAACAAGTTAGCGAAAAATGCGAAAGTACGAGCCAGATGAGGGCAAATACCAGACCTAACCAAGACATAACCGGCGTTATCCTCTAAAATATTAATCGCAACCAGGTTTAATTAACTGTTTCGGTGTGGAACAACACTGCGACGGGATCCAATCCACAAGAAACCCAGGATCTGGCCAACAAGTATGCGAAAAATGCGAAAGTACGAGCCAGATGAAGGCAAATACCAGACCTAACCCAGGCATCACCGGCGTTATCCTATAAAATATTAATCGCAGCCGGGTTTAATTGACCCTTTCGATGTGGAACCACATTACTACGGGATCAAAACCTGAAAAATCACAGGATCTGGCCAACAAGTATGCGAAGAGTGCGAAAGTACGAGTCAGATGAGGGCAAATACCAGACCTAACCCAGACATAACCGGCGTTATCCTCTAAAATATTAATCGGAACCAGGTTTAATTGGGTGTTTCAGTGTGGCACCACATTACTGCGTGGTCCAAGCCAGCAAAAACCCAGGATCTGGCCAACAACTATGCGAAAAGTGCGAATGTTCGAGCCAGATGAGGGCAAATCCCAGACCTAACCGAGACATTACCGGCGTTATCCTCTAAAATATTAATCGCAACAAGGTTTAATTGACTGTTTCGGTGTGAAACCACATTACTACGGGATCCAAACCTGAGAAAACCCAGGATCTGGCCAACAGGTATGCGAAAAATGCGAAAGTATGAGCCAGATGATTGGAAATACTAGGACTAACCCAGACATAACCAGCGTTATCCTCTAAAATATTAATCGCAACCAGGTTTAATTGACTGTATCGGTGTGGAACCACATTACTACGGGATCCAAACCAGAAAAAAACCCAGGATCTGGCGAACAACTATGAGAATAGCGAAAGTATGAGCCAGATGATTGCAAATACCAGAACTATTACAGACATAACCAGCATTATCCTCTAAAATATTATTCGCAACCAGGTTTAATTGACTGTTTCGGTGTGGAACCACATTACTACGGGATCCACACCAGAAAAAACCCAGGATCTGTTCAACAACTATGAGAAAAACGCGAAAGTACGAGCCAGATGGGGCAAATCCCAGACCTAACCGAGACATAACCAGCGTTATCCTCTAAAATATTAATCGCAACCAGGTTTAATTGACTGTTTCGGTGTGGTACCGCATTACTACGTGATCCAAATCAGAAAGAGGCCAGGATCTGGCCAACAAGTATGCGAAAAACGTGAAACTACGAGCCAGATGAGGACAAGTCCCAGACCTACCTGAGACATAACCGGCGTTATCCTCTAAAATATTAATCTCAACCAGGTATAATTGACTGTTTCGTTGTGGAACCACATTACTACGGGATCCAATCCAGAAAAAACCCAGGATCTGGCCAACAAGTATGCGAAAAATGCGAAAGTATGAGCCAGATGAGGACAAGTCCCAGACCTACCCGAGACATAACCGGCGTTATCCTCTAAAATATTAATCTCAACCAGGTATAATTGACTGTTTCGTTGTGGAACCACATTACTACGGGATCCAAACCAGAAAAAACCCAGGATCTGGCCAACAAGTATGCGAAAAACGCGAAAGTACGAGCCAGATGAGGACAAATCCCAGACCTACCGGAGACATAACCGGCGATATCCCCTAAAATATTAATCGCAACCGGGTTTAATTGACAGCTTCGGTGTGGTACCACACTACGACGGGATTAAATCCACAAAAAACTCAACATCTGGCCAAGAAGTATGCGAGAAATGCGAAAGTACGAGCCAGATGAGGGCAAATACCAGACCTAACCCAGACCTCACCGGCGTTATCCTATAAAATATTAATCGCAGCCGGGTTTAATTGACCGTTTCGGTGTGGAACCACATTACTACGGGATCAAAATCTGAAAAATCCCAGGATTTGGCCAACAAGTATCCGAAAAACGCGAAAGTTGGAGCCAGATGATTGCAAATACCAGAACTAACCCAGATATAACCAGCGTTATCCACTATAATACTAATCGGAACCAGCTTCTATTGACTGTTTCAGTGTAGTGCCACATTACTACGTGATCCAAACCAGAAAAAGCCCAGGATCTGGCCAACAAGTATGCGAAAATCGCGAAAGTATATGCCAGATGATAGCATATACCAGAACTAACCCAGACATAACCAGCGTTATCCTCTAAAATACTAGTCGGTACCAGCTTCTATTGACCGTTTCAGTGTGGTACCACATTACTACGTGATCCGAACCAGAAAAAGGCTAGGATGAGGCCATCAAGTAAGCGAATAACGCGAAAGTATGTGCCAGATGATTGCAAATACCAGAACTAACACAGACATAACCAGCGTTATCCTCTAAAATATTAATCGCAACCAGGTTTACTTGACAGTTTCAGTGTAGTACCACAAAACTACGTGATCCAAACCAGAAAAAGCTGAGGATCTGGCCAACAAGTATGCGAAAAACGCGAAAGTATGTGCCAGATGATAGCAAATACGAGAACTAACCCAGACGTAACCAGCGTTATCCTCTAAGATACTTATCGGAACCAGCTTCTATTGACTGTTTCAGTGTGGTACCACATTAGTACGTGATCCAAAACAGAAAATGGCCAGGGTCTGGCCAAGAAGTATGCGAAAATCGCGAAAGTATGAGCCAGATGAGGACGAATCCCAGACCTAACCGAGACGTAACCGGCGTTGTCCTCTAAAATATTTATCGCAACCAGGTTTAATTGGATGTTTCGGTGTGGTGCCGCATTACTACGTGATCCAAACCGTAAAAAGGCTAGGATCAGGCCAACAAGTATGCGAAAAATGCGATAGTACGAGCCAGATGAGGGCAAATGCTCAGACCAAACCGAGACATTACCGGCTTTATCCTCTAAAATATTTATCGCAACCAGATTTAATTGACTGTTTCGGTGTTGTACCGCATTACTACGTGATCAAAACCAGAAAGAGGCCAGGATCTGGCCAACAAGAATGCGAAAAATGCGAAAGTACGAGCCAGATGTGGGCAAATCCCAGACCTACCCGAGACATAACCGGCGTTATCCTCTATGATATTAATCGCAACCAGGTTTAATTGACTGTTTCAGTGTGGTGCCACATTACTACGTGATCCAAACCAGAAAAAGCCCAGGATCTGGCCAACAAGTATGCGAAAAACGCGAAAGTATATGCCAGATGATAGCATATACCAGAACTAACCCAGACATAACCAGCGTTATCCTCTAAAATACTAATCGGAACCAGCTTCTATTGACCGTTTCAGTGTGGTACCACATTACTACGTGATCCGAACCAGAAAAAGGCTAGGATCAGGCCATCAAGTAAGCGAAAAACGCGAAAGTATGAGCCAGATGATTGCAAATACCAGAACTAACACAGACATAACCAGCGTTATCCTCTAAAATACTAATCGGAACCAGCTTCTATTGACCGTTTCAGTGTGGTACCACATTACTACGTGATCCGAACCAGAAAAAGGCTAGGATCAGGCCATCAAGTAAGCGAAAAACGCGAAAGTATGAGCCAGATGATTGCAAATACCAGAACTAACACAGACATAACCAGCGTTATCCTCTAAAATATTAATCGCAACCAGGTTTACTTGACAATTTCAGTGTAGTACCACATTACTACGTGATCCAAACCAGAAAAAGCCGAGGATCTGGCCAACAAGTATGCGAGAAATGCGAAAGTACGAGCCAGATGAGGGCAAATACCAGACCTAACCCAGACATCACCGGCGTTATCCTATAAAATATTAATCGCAGCCGGGTTTCCCTCAGGGGCTGCCAGCCTTTCAGCTGCAGTACGGGCTTAACGAACCCGGGGTACCCGAGTCATACACACACCGTAAGCCTCCTGTTGGTCGTCACAACGACCCATTCACAATTCCCTATTGGTTTTGTGAATGGTACGTGACGGCAGGAGGAACGGGGGTCTTGGCTTAACCGCCTGGGCCACGAGTATGGCGACTCTATAAAATCGCCCTCCAATCCTAAGCTATGGTGCGCGGCGATGGGATGCATGGTTGGGGGAGAAGGCCCAATCCCAAGCGACCACCTCCGGGGAACCTGCCGAACCCCCGGAGTATATAGGCTTACCCGGGTAAGGCGGCTCTGCCCGGGCGGACCTTTTCTTCCGACCTGCTCGTGGGAATATTATGGAGTTCAATATTAAAACGGGGATGGGACGGGGTAAGTCAGAGGGGGAGGACGAAGGCGGTGTTGGGACTGGAGTGACGGCGCTCGCGCCGCCTCCAGCGCCTGGCCCGGCTTCGTGGATGGTGGAAGAGGACGACGAGACTGCGTCAGTCTCGTCCTTCTCCTCCACCAGGAGCCTCATAGGCTCTAAGAGGAAGAGGACGGGGCAGGCCGTCGTCGAGGTGGGCGGGGCGATGAGCCCGTCGGTGAGGCTGAGTTGCCTCAGGGACGAGGTGACCGAGGAGATATCGGAGAGGATCTCCTCGTCCCTGAGGCGGGTGGAGAAAGTGGCCGCTGCCTGCTCCTTTAAGGGGCAGAAGAGCGGCGGGGCAGAGGCTCTGAAGGCCGCGGCGGAGGAAATGAGGGAGGCGGCGCGGGAGCTCAGAGGGCGGAACGCCCGTCTGCAGCTCCTGTTGGAGGAGGAGCGACAGGGGAGGAGGAGGGCAGAGGTGCTGTGGAACAGCGCGGCCCTCCCTCCCATCCTCCCTCCTCCTCCACCGCCGCGTCCCTCGGCGGAGGTAAATAAGCGGAGTGCGGCGGCAGTGGTGCGGGGCACCGCGGGCCCCACCACCCGCACTCCGCCCGTGAAGAAGTCCCCGTCCTCCTCAGAAGACGATCTTCTGAGGAGGATTGGGGACATGATTGATGGCAAGCTGGCCGCCTTCCGGGAGGAGCTCCTCGCCGGAAGAGCGGTCAGCAGGAAGGCGGTGCCTCCCCGACCTGTGCCGGTACAGTCGGGGAAGGCAAAGAAGGGCGGAGTGAAGGCTCCGCCCAGCGTTGCGGCACCAGGGCCCCGGTTCGCGACCCCCAAGGGGGGTGGTGTACCCGTGGTCGCGGTGGTCGCGTCCCCCACAGCACCCTCCCAAGGGGGGGTGGCGTGGAGTGAGGTGGTGGGGCGGAAGGCGAAGCGGGCGGCGAGGAAGGCCTCGCAACCGCAGCCTCCGCCTCCGCCGCCGGCGGCCAAGGTAAAGGCCGCGAAGGTCGGGAAGGCACGACCAGGTCGTCCCCCAAAAACGGCAGCGGTGACGCTGACCGTTGCGCAGGGGGGCGACCTGACCCTCGCGGAGGCGATGCGGCTCGCCAGGGAGAATATCTCCCTGGAAGAGCTGGGCATCGCCTCCGTGAGGGCGAAGAGGGCCGTGACCGGGGGTCTCTTGCTGGAGATCCCCGGTGCAGAAGGCGGCGCGAAGGCGGATCGTCTCGCCCAGAGGCTCCGGGAGCAGCTGGGCGAGCGAGGTGTCCGGGTCGCCCGGCCCACGAAGCGCACGGAGATGCGCGTTTGTGGGCTGGACGACTCGGTCAGCGCACAGGATGTGTCCCGTGCCCTTGCGAGGGCGGGGGACTGTCCTGTGGAGGACCTGCGGATCGGAGAGATCCGCAGGTCGCCCTCCGGCCTCGGGTCGGTGTGGGCCCGGTGCCCCCTCTCCGCCGCCCGTAAGGTGGCGGAATCCGGGAGGGTGTTGGTGGGGTGGGTTTCGGCGCGAGTGGAAATCCTCGCGCCGCGCCCGCTCCAGTGTCACCGCTGCCTCGAATTGGGGCACGTGAGGCAGTGGTGCACCTCGCCGGTGGACCGCAGCGGTCAGTGTTACCGCTGCGGTGCCAAAGAGCACCGTGCGAGCCAGTGCTCGGCGGCCCCCCACTGCCCGCTGTGTGCGGACATGGGGAGGCCAGCCGATCACAGGGTGGGGAGCAAGAAGTGCTCCCCCCCCTCCCGGAAGGAGAGGAAGAGGCGGGCTGCACCGGCTCCGGTGCCGAGGGCGGTGGCATCGTCCTCCATGGAGGTGGACGGTGCTACGGGGACGGACGGCCGGGAGGAGGCTGGCGCGGCCATTAATTAATGCCGCCCCGCCTCCTCCTCCAGGCCAACCTCAACCACTGCCGCGCGGCACAGGACTTGATGTCCCAAGTCCTCGCGGAGTGGGGGGTTGGCCTGGCGGTCGCCGCCGAGCCGTACCGCGTCCCTGATCATCCTCATTGGGTGGGCGACGCGGACGGCTTGGTGGCGACGGTATGGGGAGGGGGCGATGGGTCCCCACCGTTCTCCTTGTTGGAGCGCGGTCGGGGATTCGTCGCCGTGGACTGGGGGGGAGTCGCTGTGGTGGGGTGCTACATTTCGCCCCGTAGCGGTCACGCTGCGTTCGAGCTGTACTTGGCCGAGGTCGCGGCATGCGTGCAGCGCTACGCGGCCCGGCCGGTGCTGGTCCTGGGGGATTTTAATGCCAAGTCGGTGGCTTGGGGATCCCCCAGGACCTCCGTTCGCGGCGGGATCCTGGGCGATTGGGCGGCGGGGCTCGACCTCCGGGTATTGAACCGGGGGTCGGAGCACACATGCGTGCGGCGATATGGGGGGTCCATCGTGGATGTTGGATTCGCGACCCCCAACGCCGTGCGCATGGTGTCGGGTTGGCACGTGGTCGCGGGGGCAGAGACACTCTCCGATCACCGGTACATCCGGATGGAGGTCTCTGCCGCCGCGAGTGCATCCCGACACGGCCGCCTGCGTGGCACCCCACCACGCCGCTGGGCGCTTCGGCGCCTGGACAAGGACGCCCTGATGGCAGCTGCCCTCGCTGCAACTTGGCCGCAGGGTGCGGCCGAGTTGCCGAGCATAGAGGAGGAGGTCGCCCGGCTCGGAGCATTGGTCGCGGGTATTTGCGACGCGGCGATGCCTCGGGTCGGGCGGGCTTCTCCTCGCCGGGCGGTGTACTGGTGGTCGGACGCGATCGCGGAGTTGCGAGTCGCGACTGTCCGCGCCCGACGCCAGTACACCCGCGCGCGCCGTCGTCAACGTACAGGCGACGGCGTGGCGCGAGCGAGGGCAGCTGATGACCTGTATGGAGCATACCGCGTGGCGCGGGTTGCTCTGCAGGTCGCCATCAAACGGGCCAAGACCCAGGCATGGAAGGAGCTCCTCCAGACCCTTGATGACGATCCATGGGGGCGCCCATATAAGGTGGTGCTGAATAAGCTCCGCCCGTGGGCGCCCCCCGTCACCGAGGGTCTTGACCCCCGGCTGCTGGAGGACGTGGTCAATACACTCTTCCCAATTGGGGAGAGGGGACCGCGTCCTCCGGCGGCGGCGGCTGTCCCAGTGGAATGGACGGCCGAGCTGGGGGTCACGCAGGAGGAGCTGGCAGCGGCCATCAGACGGCTCGGGGTTCGTAACACGGCCCCGGGTCCGGATGGTGTGCCCGGCCGGGTTTGGGTCTTGACCCAGGGCGTCCTTGGGGCCGACCTCAGGCGGTTGTTCGACCGCTGCCTGAGGGACGGGCGATTCCCCCCCAGTTGGAAGGTGGCGAGGATGGTCCTCCTCCGGAAGGAGGGTCGGCCCGCGGAGTCTCCCTCCGCATACCGGCCCATTTGTCTCCTCGACGAGGTGGGCAAGCTCTTCGAGCGGGTGATTGCTGCCCGCCTCGTCGAGCACCTGTCGCGGGGTGATCCCGGTCTGGCCGACTGCCAGTTCGGTTTCCGGGGGGGCCGATCGACTATCGACGCGATAGGTCGTGTGAGGTCCCTCTCGGAGGCGGCCGTCTCCCGGGGAGGGGTGGCATTGGCAATATCCTTGGATATTGCCAATGCCTTTAACACCCTCCCCTGGGAAGAGATAAGGAGGGGGCTCGAATATCATCGAGTCCCCCCTTGTCTCAGGGCGGTTGTCGGGGATTATCTCCGCGGCAGGTGGATCGAGTATCCGGGCCGGGATGGTGATATGCGGAGGGAGGTGTACTGCGGTGTTCCGCAGGGGTCGGTCCTCGGGCCACTCCTGTGGAACATCGCGTACGACTCGGTGTTGCGGGCCGGCCTCCCCGACGGCGTCAGCACGGTGTGTTATGCGGATGACACACTGGTGCTGGCCGTCGGGGCGCACTGGGCGAGGGCCATGCGTCGCGCGGAGGAGGGGTCGCAACGCGTCGTCGACCGGATCAGGGGGATGGGGATGACGGTGGCGGTCCATAAGACCGAGGTGATTGCGTTTCATTCACCTCGGCAGGATCCGCCACCCCCTCTGATTCGGGTGGGTGGGGCTGACATCGAGGTGAAGCCCCAGATCAGGTATCTAGGGCTGATCCTCGATAGCCACTGGCGTTTCGAGAAGCATTTCCGCTGCCTGGTCCCCCGGTTGGAAAGGATGGTTGCGGCTCTGGGCCGGATCCTGCCCAACCTGGGGGGCCCGGCGGGCCGAGTTCGTCGCCTCTATGTGGCAATGGTCCAGTCGGTGGCCCTATACGGGGCCCCCATCTGGGCGGACGACCTGGCTGCCTCCCGGCGCAGCATGACTATGCTGCGTCGGGTGCAGAGGCGCGTGGCGCTCAGGGTCGTCCGCGGGTATCGGACCATGTCACATGAGGCGGCGACGGTTCTAGCGGGGATGCCGCCCATGGACCTGCTCGCGCGGTCGCACGCGGTGATGTACCGGCACCGCGTCGACCGACGCGCGGGGGTGGGGGCGGTCCCGGGCGGGCAGGAACCTGCTTGGGGCGATTTGAAGCGCCAGGCCCGGCAGTCCGTGTTGCTCGCGTGGCAGGAGCGGCTGGCTCTGCCAACCGCGGGGCACCGGACTGTCGGGGCTGTTCGGCCACTCCTGAAGGAGTGGCTGGACAGAGGCCATGGCAGCCTCACCTACCGGCTGGCACAGGTGTTTTCCGGGCATGGCAGCTTCGGAAGATACCTGTGCCGGATAGGGAAGGAGCCGACGGCGCGTTGCTGCCATTGCGACGCTGAGCAGGACACGGCGGATCATACCCTGGAGGTATGCCCCGCGTGGGAGGGGGAGCGCCGTGTCCTGGTCGGCGTCGTCGGGCGGGATGTCTCGCTGCCGGGCGTGGTGCGCGCCATGCTCGGCAGCGAGGAGAAGTGGAGGGCCGTGGCCTCCTTCTGCGAGAACGTAATGTTGCAGAAGGAGGCCGCGGGGAGGGAGCGCGAGCTTCAGCGGCGCACTGAAGCTCGCGCTCGTGCGGTGGCCGGAGGTCGTCGCCTGGTCGCGAGGCGTCGCGGGCGGCCGCCTCGGCGTGGCGGATGACCTAGGCTGGGAGGGGGGTCCTGAGGGGACCCTCCTCCCGCCAGGCGGCGCCGGGTCGGACCGGTTGGTGGTAGGAGTGCCTCCCCCCACCGGTCCGACGCAAGGGGAGGCACCCTCGGCGGTCTGGTGCGGCCATGAACGCCCGGCCGCCGAGGGGTGGAAACGGGGTCGCGGGCGGTTGCGAGTTGGGGCTCGCAGCCGCCACTAAACGCGGCCCCGGGACGGATAGCGGCGGGATGGAGTGGCCCCGTCCCGCCGCTATGAGGCAGAGTGTCTACTGGGGGGACCGATTGTCCCCCCGGGGGATGGGCGCGAAAGCGCGGGCACGGGGAGGATACCGGAAGAATGCTTCGAGCGATTCCCGGTGTCCTCCCAAAGCGTGCCGAAGGGTCACCGTGGGGTTTTTAGTGGGTAGGTCCCGCGCCTGTCGTTGTACGGGCGCGGGGAATCCCACACACCCCTCCCACCTCTCCCCAAGGAGGTGGGAGGGAGTCTTTCGAAGATTTTCCCCACGACAAAAAAAAAAAAAAAAAAAAAAAAAAAAAAAAAAAAAGTATGAGTCTGATGATGGCAAATCCCAGACCTATCCCAGACCTAACATGCGTTATCCTCAAAAATATTGATCAAGACCTGGTTTAATCGACTGTCTCAGAGTGGTACCACATTACTAGTGATCCCAACTAGAAAATAACCCAGGATCTGTTCAACGAGTATGTGAAGTGTGCGAAAGTATGAGTCTGATGATGGCAAATCCCAGACCTATCCCAGACCTAAGTTACGTTATCCTCTAAAATATTGATCGAAACAAGGTTTAACCGACTGTTACAGTGTGGAACCACATTACTACGTGATCCAAAACAGAAAAAACCCAGGATCAGTTCAACGAGTATGTGAAGAATGCGAAAGTATGAGTCTGATGAGTGAAAATCCCAGGCCTGACCTAGACCTAACATGCGTTATCCTCTAAAATAATGAGCGAAACCAGGTTTAATGGACTGTTTCAGTGTGGTACCACACTACTACGGGATCCAAACCAGAAAAAACCCAGGATCTGTTCAACAAGTATGTGAAAAACGCGAAACTGTGAGCCTGATGAGGGCAAATCTTAGACCTAACCCAGACCTAAGAAGCGTTATCCTCTAAAATATTTATCCAGACCAGGTTTCATTGAATGTTTCAGTGTGGTACCACTTTACTACCAGATCCAATCCAGAAATAGCCCAGGATCTAGCCATGAAGTATGAGAAATATGCGAAAGTGTGAGCCTGATGTGGGCAAATCCTAGACCTAACCCAGACCTAACATGCGTTATCCTCTCAAATATTTATCAAGACCAGGTTTAATTGAATGTTTCAGTGTGGTACCACGTTACTACCTGAACCAAACCACAAAAACCCCAGGATCCGTTCAACAAGTATGTGAAGAATGCGAAAGTATGAGTCTGATGAGTGAAAATCCCAAGCCTAACCTAGACCTAACATGCGTTATCCTCAAAAATATTGATCAAAACCTGGTTTAATCGACTGTCTCAGAGTGGTACCATATTACTAGTGATCCCAACTAGAAAATAACCCAGGATCTGTTCAACGAGTATGTGAAGTGTGCGAAAGTATGAGTCTGATGATGGCAAATCCCAGACCTATCCCAGACCTAACATGCGTTATCCTCTAAAATATTTATCAAGACCAGCTTTAATTGATTGTTTCAGTGTGGACCCACATTACGACGTGTTCCAAACCAGAAAAAACCCAGGATCCGTTCAACAAGTATGTGAAGAATGCGAAAGTATGAGTCTGATGAGTGAAAATCCCATGCCTAACCTAGACCTAACATGCGTTATCCTCAAAAATATTGATCGAAACCTGGTTTAATCGACAGTTTCAGTGTGGTACCACATTACTATGTGATCCAAACCAGAAAATAACCCAGGATCTGTTCAACGAGTATGTGAAGTGTGCGAAAGTATGAGTCTGATGAGGGCTAATCCCAGACCTATCCCAGACCTAACTTGCGTTATCCTCTAAAATATTGATCGAAACCTGGTTTAATCGACAGTTTCAGTGTGGTACCACATTACTATGTGATCCACACCAGAAAATAACCCAGGATCTGTTCAACAAGTATGTGAAAAACGCGAAAGTCTGAGCCTGAATAGGGCAAATCCTAGACCTATCCCAGACCTAACATGCGTTATCGTCTAAAATATTAATCGAAACCAGGTTTAATTGACTGTTTCAGCGTGTTACCACATTACTACGTGATACAATGCAGAAACAGCCCAGGATCTAGCCATGAAGTATGAGAAATATGCGAAAGTATGAGCCTGATGGGGGCAAATCCTAGACGTAACCCAGACCTAACATGCGTTATCCTCTAAAATATTGATCGCAACCAGGTTTAATGGACAGTTTCTGTGTGGTACCACACAACTACATGATCCAAACCAGAAAAAACCCAGGATCTGTTCAACAAGTATGTGAAAAACGCGAAAGTCTGAGCCTGAATAGGGCAAATCCCAGACCTATCCCAGACCTAACTTGCGTTATCCTCTAAAATATTGATCGAAACCAGGTTTAATTGACTGTTTCAGTGTGGTACCACATTACTACGTGATCCAATCCAGAAATAGCCCAGGATCTAGCCATGAAGTATGAGAATTATGCGAAAGTATGAGTCTGATGAGGGCAAATCCCAGACCTATCCCAGACCTAACATGCGTTATCCTCTAAAATATTTATCAAGACCAGGTTTAATTGATTGTTTCAGTGTGGTCCCACTTTACTACGTGATCCAAACCAGAAAAAACCCAGGATCCGTTCAACAAGTATGTGAAGAATGCGAAAGTATGGGTCTGATGAGTGAAAATCCCAGACCTAACCTAGACCTAACATGCGTTATCCTCTAAAATATTGATCGAAACCAGGTTTAATGGACTGTTTCAGTGTGGAACCACACTACTATGTGATCCAAGCCAGAAAAAACCCAGGATCTGTTCAACAAGTATGTGAAAAACGCGAAAGTATGAGCCTGATGAGGGCAAATCCCAGACCTATCCCAGACCTAACTTGCGTTATCCTCTAAAATATTGATCGAAACCAGGTTTAATTGACTGTTTCAGTGTGATACCACATTACTACGTGATCCAATCCTGAAATAGCCCAGGATCTAGCCATGAAGTATGAGAAATATGCGAAAGTATGAGTCTGATGAGGGCAAATCCCAGACCTATCCCAGACCTAACATGCGTTATCCTCTAAAATAGTTATCAAGACCAGGTTTAATGGACGGTCTCAGTGTGGTACCACATTACTACGTGACCCAAACCAGAAAAAACCCAAAATCCGTTCAACAAGTATGTGAAGAATGCGAAAGTATGAGTCTGATGAGTGAAAAAACCAGGCCTGACCTAGACCTAACATGCGTTATCCTCTAAAATATTGAGCGAAACCAGGTTTAATGGACTGTTTCAGTGCGGTACCACACTACTACGGGATCCAAACCAGAAAAAACCCAGGATCTGTTCAACTAGTATGTGAAAAACGCGAAAGTATGAGCCTGATGAGGGCAAACCCCAGACCTATCCCAGACCTAACTTGCGTTATCCTCTAAAATATTGATCGAAACCTTATTTAATTGGTTGTTTTAGTGTGGTACCACATTACTACGTGGTCCAAGCCAGAAAAAACCCAGGATCTGTTTAGCAAGTATGTGAAAAACGCGAAACTGTGAGCCTGATGAGGGCAAATCTTAGACCTAACCCAGACCTAAGATGCGTTATCCTCTAAAATATTTATCCAGAGCAGGTTTCATTGAATGTTTCAGTGTGGTACCACTATACTACGTGATCCAATCCACGAATAGCCCAGGATCTAGACATGAAGTATGAGAAATATGCGATAGTAAGAGCCTGATGAGGGCAAATCCTAGACCTATCCCAGACCTAACTTGCGTTATCCTCTAAAATATTGATCGCAACCAGGTTTAATGGACAGTTTCTGTGTGGTACCACACAACTAGATGATCCAAACCAGAAAAAACCCAGGATCTGTTCAACAAGTATGTGAAAAACGCGAAAGTCTGAGCCTGAATAGGGCAATTCCCAGACCTATCCCAGACCTAACTTGCGTTATCCTCTAAAATATTGATCCAAACCAGGTTCAATTGACTGTTTCAGTGTGGTACCACATTACTACGTGATCCAATCCAGAAATAGCCCAGGATCTAGCCATGAAGTATGAGAAATATGCGAAAGTATGAGTCTGATGAGGGCAAATCCCAGACCTATCCCAGACCTAACATGCGTTATCCTCTAAAATATTTATCAAGACCAGGTTTAATTGATTGTTTCAGTGTGGTCCCACATTACTACGTGATCCAAACCAGAAAAAACCCAGGATCCGTTCAACAAGTATGTGAAGAATGCGAAAGTATGGGTCTGATGAGTGAAAATCCCAGACCTAACCTAGACCTAACATGCGTTATCCTCTAAAATATTGATCGAAACCAGGTTTAATGGACTGTTTCAGTGTGGAACCACACTACTATGTGATCCAAGCCAGAAAAAACCCAGGATCTGTTCAACAAGTATGTGAAAAACGTGAAAGTATGAGCCTGATGAGGGCAAATCCCAGACCTATCCCAGACCTAACTTGCGTTATCCTCTAAAATATTGATCGAAACCAGGTTTAATTGACTGTTTCAGTGTGATACCACATTACTACGTGATCCAATCCAGAAATAGCCCAGGATCTAGCCATGAAGTATGAGAAATATGCGAAAGTATGAGTCTGATGAGGGCAAATCCCAGACCTATCCCAGACCTAACATGCGTTATCCTCTAAAATAGTTATCAAGACCAGGTTTAATGGACGGTTTCAGTGTGGTACCACATTACTACGTGACCCAAACCAGAAAAAACCCAAAATCCGTTCAACAAGTATGTGAAGCATGCGAAAGTATGAGTCTGATGAGTGAAAAAACCAGGCCTGACCTAGACCTAACATGCGTTATCCTCTAAAATATTGAGCGAAACCAGGTTTAATGGACTGTTTCAGTGCGGTACCACACTACTACGGGATCCAAACCAGAAAAAACCCAGGATCTGTTCAACTAGTATGTGAAAAACGCGAAAGTATGAGCCTGATGAGGGCAAACCCCAGACCTATCCCAGACCTAACTTGCGTTATCCTCTAAAATATTGATCGAAACCAGGTTTAATCGACTGTTTCAGTGTGGAACCACATTACTACGTGATCCAAACCAGAAAAAAACCCAGGATCTTGTCAACGAGTATGTGAAGTGTGCGAAAGTATGAGTCTCTTGAGGGCTAATCCCAGACCTATCCCAGACCTAGCTTGCGTTATCCTCTAAAATATTGATCGAAACCTGATTTAATTGGTTGTTTTAGTGTGGTACCACATTACTACGTGGTCCAAACCAGAAAAAACCCAGGATCTGTTTAGCAAGTATGTGAAAAACGCGAAACTGTGAGCCTGATGAGGGCAAATCTTAGACCTAACCCAGACCTAAGATGCGTTATCCTCTAAAATATTTATCCAGAACAGGTTTCATTGAATGTTTCAGTGTGGTACCACTTTACTACGTGATACAATCCAGGAATAGCCCAGGATCTAGACAAGAAGTATGAGAAATATGCGATAGTAAGAGCCTGATGAGGGCAACTCCTAGACCTATCCCAGACCTAACTTGCGTTATCCTCTAAAATATTGATCGAAACCAGGTTTAATTGACTGTTTCAGCGTGTTACCACATTACTACGTGATACAATGGAGAAACAGCCCAGGATCTAGCCATGAAGTATGAGAAATATGCGAAAGAATGAGCCTGATGAGAGCAAATCCCAGACCTAACCTAGACCTAACATGTGTTATCCTCTAAAATATTGAGCGAAACCAGGTTTAATGGACGGTTTCAGTGTGGTACCACATTACTACGTGATACAAACCAGAAAAAACCCAGGATCCGTTCAACAAGTATGTGAAGAATGCGAAAGTATGAGTCTGATGAGTGAAAATCCCAGGCCTAACCTAGACCTAACATGCGTTATCCTCAAAAATATTGATCGAAACCTGGTTTAATCGACTGTTTCAGAGTGGTACCACATTACTAGTGATCCAAACCAGAAAATAACCCAGGATCTGTTCAACGAGTATGTGAAGTGTGCGAAAGTATGAGTCTGATGAGGGCAAATCCCAGACCTATCCCAGACCTAACATGCGTTATCCTCTAAAATATTTATCAAGACCAGGTTTAATTGATTGTTTCAGTGTGGACCCACATTACGGCGTGTTCCAAACCAGAAAAAACCCAGGATCCGTTCAACAAGTATGTGAAGAATGCGAAAGTATGAGTCTGATGAGTGAAAATCCCATGCCTAACCTAGACCTAACATGCGTTATCCTCAAAAATATTGATCGAAACCTGGTTTAATCGACTGTTTCAGTGTGGTACCACATTACTATGTGATCCAAACCAGAAAATAACCCAGGATCTGTTCAACGAGTATGTGAAGTGTGCGAAAGTATGAGTCTGATGAGGGCAAATCCCAGACCTATCCCAGACCTAACTTGCGTTATCCTCTAAAATATTGATCGAAACCAGGTTTAATCGACTGTTTCAGTGTGGAACCACATTACTACGTGATCCAAACCAGAAAAAAACCCAGGATCTTGTCAACGAGTATGTGAAGTGTGCGAAAGTATGAGTCTCTTGAGGGCTAATCCCAGACCTATCCCAGACCTAGCTTGCGTTATCCTCTAAAATATTGATCGAAACCTGATTTAATTGGTTGTTTTAGTGTGGTACCACATTACTACGTGGTCCAAACCAGAAAAAACCCAGGATCTGTTTAGCAAGTATGTGAAAAACGCGAAACTGTGAGCCTGATGAGGGCAAATCTTAGACCTAACCCAGACCTAACTTGCGTTATCCTCTAAAATATTGATCGAAACCAGGTTTAATTGACTGTTTCAGCGTGTTACCACATTACTACGTGATACAATGGAGAAACAGCCCAGGATCTAGCCATGAAGTATGAGAAATATGCGAAAGAATGAGCCTGATGAGAGCAAATCCCAGACCTAACCTAGACCTAACATGTGTTATCCTCTAAAATATTGAGCGAAACCAGGTTTAATGGACGGTTTCAGTGTGGTACCACATTACTACGTGATACAAACCAGAAAAAACCCAGGATCCGTTCAACAAGTATGTGAAGAATGCGAAAGTATGAGTCTGATGAGTGAAAATCCCAGGCCTAACCTAGACCTAACATGCGTTATCCTCAAAAATATTGATCGAAACCTGGTTTAATCGACTGTTTCAGTTTGGTACCACATAACTATGTGATCCAAACCAGAAAATAACCCAGGATCTGTTCAACGAGTATGTGAAGTGTGCGTAAGTATGAGTCTGATGAGGGCAAATCCCAGACCTATCCCAGACCTAACTTGCGTTATCCTCTAAAATATTGATCGAAACTAGGTTTAACCGACTGTTTCAGTGTGGAACCACATTACTACGTGATCCAAACCAGAAAAAACCCAGGATCAGTTCAACAAGTATGCGAAGAATGCGAAAGTATGAGTCTGATGAGTGAAAATCCCAAGCCTAACCTAGACCTAACATGCGTTATCCTCAAAAATATTGATCAAAACCTGGTTTAATCGACTGTTTCAGAGTGGTACCACATTACTAGTGATCCAAACCAGAAAATAACCCAGGATCTGTTCAACGAGTATGTGAAGTGTGCGAAAGTATGAGTCTGATGAGGGCAAATCCCAGACCTATCCCAGACCTAACATGCGTTATCCTCTAAAATATTTATCAAGACCAGGTTTAATTGATTGTTTCAGTGTGGACCCACATTACGGCGTGTTCCAAACCAGAAAAAACCCAGGATCCGTTCAACAAGTATGTGAAGAATGCGAAAGTATGAGTCTGATGAGTGAAAATCCCATGCCTAACCTAGACCTAACATGCGTTATCCTCAAAAATATTGATCGAAACCTGGTTTAATCGACTGTTTCAGTGTGGTACCACATTACTATGTGATCCAAACCAGAAAATAACCCAGGATCTGTTCAACGAGTATGTGAAGTGTGCGAAAGTATGAGTCTGATGAGGGCAAATCCCAGACCTATCCCAGACCTAACTTGCGTTATCCTCTAAAATATTGATCGAAACCAGGTTTAATCGACTGTTTCAGTGTGGAACCACATTACTACGTGATCCAAACCAGAAAAAAACCCAGGATCTTGTCAACGAGTATGTGAAGTGTGCGAAAGTATGAGTCTCTTGAGGGCTAATCCCAGACCTATCCCAGACCTAGCTTGCGTTATCCTCTAAAATATTGATCGAAACCTGATTTAATTGGTTGTTTTAGTGTGGTACCACATTACTACGTGGTCCAAACCAGAAAAAACCCAGGATCTGTTTAGCAAGTATGTGAAAAACGCGAAACTGTGAGCCTGATGAGGGCAAATCTTAGACCTAACCCAGACCTAAGATGCGTTATCCTCTAAAATATTTATCCAGAACAGGTTTCATTGAATGTTTCAGTGTGGTACCACTTTACTACGTGATACAATCCAGGAATAGCCCAGGATCTAGACAAGAAGTATGAGAAATATGCGATAGTAAGAGCCTGATGAGGGCAACTCCTAGACCTATCCCAGACCTAACTTGCGTTATCCTCTAAAATATTGATCGAAACCAGGTTTAATTGACTGTTTCAGCGTGTTACCACATTACTACGTGATACAATGGAGAAACAGCCCAGGATCTAGCCATGAAGTATGAGAAATATGCGAAAGAATGAGCCTGATGAGAGCAAATCCCAGACCTAGCCTAGACCTAACATGTGTTATCCTCTAAAATATTGAGCGAAACCAGGTTTAATGGACGGTTTCAGTGTGGTACCACATTACTACGTGATACAAACCAGAAAAAACCCAGGATCCGTTCAACAAGTATGTGAAGAATGCGAAAGTATGAGTCTGATGAGTGAAAATCCCAGGCCTAACCTAGACCTAACATGCGTTATCCTCAAAAATATTGATCGAAACCTGGTTTAATCGACTGTTTCAGTTTGGTACCACATAACTATGTGATCCAAACCAGAAAATAACCCAGGATCTGTTCAACGAGTATGTGAAGTGTGCGTAAGTATGAGTCTGATGAGGGCAAATCCCAGACCTATCCCAGACCTAACTTGCGTTATCCTCTAAAATATTGATCGAAACTAGGTTTAACCGACTGTTTCAGTGTGGAACCACATTACTACGTGATCCAAACCAGAAAAAACCCAGGATCAGTTCAACAAGTATGCGAAGAATGCGAAAGTATGAGTCTGATGAGTGAAAATCCCAAGCCTAACCTAGACCTAACATGCGTTATCCTCAAAAATATTGATCAAAACCTGGTTTAATCGACTGTTTCAGAGTGGTACCACATTACTAGTGATCCAAACCAGAAAATAACCCAGGATCTGTTCAACGAGTATGTGAAGTGTGCGAAAGTATGAGTCTGATGAGGGCAAATCCCAGACCTATCCCAGACCTAACATGCGTTATCCTCTAAAATATTTATCAAGACCAGGTTTAATTGATTGTTTCAGTGTGGACCCACATTACGGCGTGTTCCAAACCAGAAAAAACCCAGGATCCGTTCAACAAGTATGTGAAGAATGCGAAAGTATGAGTCTGATGAGTGAAAATCCCATGCCTAACCTAGACCTAACATGCGTTATCCTCAAAAATATTGATCGAAACCAGGTTTAATCGACTGTTTCTGTGTGGAAACACATTACTACGTGATCCAAACCAGAAAAAAACCCAGGATCTTGTCATCGAGTATGTGAAGTGTGCGAAAGTATGAGTCTGATGAGGGCTAATCCCAGACCTATCCCAGACCTAACTTGCGTTATCCTCTAAAATATTGATCGAAACCAGGTTTAATTGACTGTTTTAGTGTGGTACCTCATTACTACGTTATCCAAACCAGAAAAAACCCAGGATCTGTTCAACAAGTATGTGAAAAACGCGAAACTGTGAGCCTGATGAGGGCAAATCTTAGACCTAACCCAGACCTAAGATGCGTTATCCTCTAAAATATTTATCCAGACCAGGTTTCATTGAATGTTTCAGTGTGACACCACTTTACTACGTGATCCAATCCAGAAATAGCCCAGGATCTAGCCATGAAGTATGAGAAATATGCGATAGTAAGAGCCTGATGAGGGCAAATCCTAGACCTATCCCAGACCTAACTTCCGCTACCGTCTAAAATATTGATCGAAACCAGGTTTAATTGACTGTTTCAGCGTGTTACCACATTACTACGTGATACAATGCAGAAACAGCCCAGGATCTAGCCATGAAGTATGAGAAATATGCGAAAGTATGAGCCTGATGGGGGCAAATCCTAGACGTAACCCAGACCTAACATGCGTTATCCTCTAAAATATTGATCGCAACCAGGTTTAATGGACTGTTTCTGTGTGGTATCGCACAACTACGTGATCCAAACCAGAAAAAACCCAGGATCTGTTCAACAAGTATGTGAAAAACGCGAAAGTATGAGCCTGATGAGGGCAAATCCCAGACCTATCCCAGACCTAACTTGCGTTATCCTCTAAAATATTGACCGAAACCAGGTTTAATTGACTGTTTCAGTGTGGTACCACATTACTACGTGATCCAATCCAGAAATAGCGCAGGATCTAGCCATGAAGTATGAGAAATATGCGAAAGCATGAGTCTGATGAGAGCAAATCCCAGACCTATCCCAGACCTAACATGCGTTATCCTCTAAAATATTGATCGAAACCAGGTTTAGTTGACAGTTTCAGTGTGGTACCACATTACTACGTGATCCAATCCAGGAATAGCCCAGGATCTAGCCATGAAGTATGAGAAATATGCGAAAGTATGAGCCTGACGAGGGCAAATCCTAGACCTAACCCAGGCCTAACATGCGTTATCCTCTAAAATATTTATCAAGACCAGGTTTAATTGATTGTTCCAGTGTGGTCCCACATTACTACCTGATCCAAACCAGAAAAACCCCACGATCCGTTCAACAAGTATGTGAAGAATGCGAAAGTATGAGTCTGATGAGTGAAAATCCCAGGCCTGACCTAGACCTAACAAGCGTTATCCTCTAAAATAATGAGCGAAACCAGGTTTAATGGACTGTTTCAGTGTGGTACCACACTACTACGGGATCCAAACCAGAAAAAACCCAGGATCTGTTCAACAAGTATGTGAAAAACGCGAAACTGTGAGCCTGATGAGGGCAAATCTTAGACCTAACCCAGACCTAATATGCGTTATCCTCTAAAATATTTATCCAGACCAGGTTTCATTGAATGTTTCAGTGTGATACCACTTTACTACGTGATCCAATCCAGAAATAGCCCAGGATCTAGCCACGAAGTATGAGAAATATGCGAAAGTATGAGCCTGATGAGGGCAAATCCTAGACCTAACCTAGACCTAACATGAATTATTCTCTAAGATATTGGTCGAAACCAGGTTTAATTGACTGTTTCAGTGTGGTCCCACATTACTACGTGATCCAAACCAGAAAAAACGCAGGATCCGTTCAACAAGTATGTGAAGAATGCGAAAGTATGAGTCTGATGAGCGCAAATCCCAGACCTATCCCGGACCTAACTTGCGTTATCCTCTAAAATATTGATCGAAACCAAGTTTAATGGACTGTTTCAGTGTGGTACCACACTACTACGTGATCCAAACCAGAAAAACCCCTGGATCCGTTCAACAAGTATGTGAAGAATGTGAAAGTATGAGTCTGATGAGTGAAAATCCCAGGCCTGACCTAGACCTAACATGCGTTATCCTCTAAAATAATGAGCGAAAACAGGTTTAATGGACTGTTTCAGTGTGGTACCACACTACTACGGGATCCAAACCAGAAAAAACCCAGGATCTGTTCAACAAGTATGTGAAAAACGCGAAAGTATGAGCCTGATGAGGGCAAATCCCAGACCTATCCCAGACCTAACTTGCGTTGTCCTCTAAAGTATTGATGGAAACCAGGTTTAATTGACTGTTTCAGTGTTGTACTTCATTACTACGTGATGCAATCCAGAAAAAGCCCAGGATCTAGCCATCAAGTATGTGAAAAACGCGAAAGTATGAGCCTGATGAGGGCAAATCCCAGACCTATCCCAGACCTAACTTGCGTTATCCTCTAAAATATTGATCGAAACCAGGTTTAATTGACAGTTTCAGTGTGGTACCACATTACTACGTGATCCAATCCAGGAATAGCCCAGGATCTAGCCATGAAGTATGAGAAATATGCGAAAGTATGAGCCTGACGAGGGCAAATCCTAGACCTAACCCAGACCTAACATGCGTTATCCTCTAAAATATTTATCAAGACCAGGTTGAATTGATTGTTTCAGTGTGGTCCCACATTACTACCTGATCCAGACCAGAAAAACCCCACGATCCGTTCAACAAGTATGTGAAGAATGCGAAAGTATGTGTCTGATGAGTGAAAATCCCAGGCCTCACGTAGACCTAACAAGCGTTATCCTCTAAAATAATGAGCGAAACCGGGTTTAATGGACTGTTTCAGTGTCGTACCACACTACTACGGGATCCAAACCAGAAAAAACCCAGGATCTGTTCAACAGGTATGTGAAAAACCCGAAAGTATGAGCCTGATGAGGGCAAATCCCAGACCTATCCCAGACCAAACTTGCGTTGTCCTCTAAAATATTGATGGAAACCAGGTTTAATTGACTGTTTCAGTGTTGTACTTCATTACTACGTGATGCAATCCAGAAAAAGCCCAGGATCTAGCCATCAAGTATGAGAAATATGCGAAAGAATGAGCCTGATGAGAGCAAATCCCAGACCTAACCTAGACCTAACATGAATTATTCTCTAAAATATTGGTCGAAACCAGGTTTAATTGACTGTTTCAGTGTGGTCCCACATTACTACGTGATCCAAACCAGAAAAAACCCAGGATCCGTTCAACAAGTATGTGAAAAACGCGAAACTGTGAGCCTGATGAGGGCAAATCCTAGACCTAACCCAGACCTAACATGCGTTATCCTCTAAAATATTTATCAAGACGAGGTTTAATTGAATGTTTCAGTGTGGTACCACGTTACTACGTGAACGAAACCAGAAAAACCCCAGGATCCGTTCAACAAGTATGTGAAGAATGCGAAAGTATGAGTCTGATGAGTGAAAATCCCAGGCCTGACCTAGACCTAACATGCGTTATCCTCTAAAATAATGAGCGAAACGAGGTTTAATGGACTGTTTCAGTGTGGTACAACACTACTACGGGATCGAAACCAGAAAAAACCCAGGATCTGTTCAACAAGTATGTGAAAAACGCGAAAGTATGAGCCTGATGAGGGCAAATCCCAGACCTATCCCAGACCTAACTTGCGTTGTCCTCTAAAGTATTGATGGAAACAAGGTTTAATTGACTGTTTCAGTGTTGTACTTCATTACTACGTGATGCAATCCAGAAAAACCCCAGGATCCGTTCAACAAGTATGTGAAGAATGCGAAAGAATGAGCCTGATGAGAGCAAATCCCAGACCTAACCTAGACCTAACATGAATTATTCTCTAAGATATTGGTCGAAACCAGGTTTAATTGACTGTTTCAGTGTGGTCCCACATTACTACGTTATCCAAACCAGAAAAAACGCAGGATCCGTTCAACAAGTATGTGAAGAATGCGAAAGTATGAGTCTGATGAGTGAAAATCCCAGGCCTGACCTAGACCTAACATGCGTTATCCTCTAAAATAATGAGCGAAACGAGGTTTAATGGACTGTTTCAGTGTGGTACAACACTACTACGGGATCGAAACCAGAAAAAACCCAGGATCTGTTCAACAAGTATGTGAAAAACGCGAAAGTATGAGCCTGATGAGGGCAAATCCCAGACCTATCCCAGACCTAACTTGCGTTGTCCTCTAAAGTATTGATGGAAACAAGGTTTAATTGACTGTTTCAGTGTTGTACTTCATTACTACGTGATGCAATCCAGAAAAACCCCAGGATCTGTTCAACAAGTATGTGAAAAACGCGAAAGTATGAGCCTGATGAGGGCAAATCCCAGACTTATCCCAGACCTAACATGCGTTATCCTCTAAAATATTTATCAAGACCAGGTTTAATTGAATGTTTCAGTGTGGTACCACATTACTACGTGATGCAATGCAGAAACAGCCCAGGATCTAGCCATGAAGTATGAGAAATATGCGAAAGTATGAGCCTGATGAGGGCAAATCCTAGACGTAACCCAGACCTAACATGCGTTATCCTCTAAAATATTGACGGAAACCTGGTTTAATTGACTGTTTCAGTGTGGTACCACATTACTACGTGATGCAATGCAGAAACAGCCCAGGATCTAGCCATCAAGTATGAGAAATATGCGAAAGTATGAGCCTGATGAGGGCAAATCTTAGACCTAACCTTGACCTAACATGCGTTATCCTCTAAAATATTTATCCAGACCTGGTTTAATGGACTGTTTCTGTGTGGTACCACACAACTACGTGATCCAATCCAGAAATAGCCCTGGATCTAGCCATGAAGTATGAGAAATAAGCGAAATTATGAGCCTGACGAGGGCAAATCCTAGACCTAACCCAGACCTATCATGCGTTATTCTCTAAAATATTGGTCGAAACCAGGTTTAATTGACTGTTTCAGTGTGGTCCCACATTACTACGTGATCCAAACCAGAAAAAACCCAGGATCCGTTCAACAAGCATGTGAAAAACGCGAAACTGTGAGCCTGACGAGGGCAAATCCCTGACCTAACCTAGACCTAACATGCGTTATCCTCTAAAATATTGATGGAAACCTGGTATAATTGACTGTTTCAGTGTTGTACTTCATTACTACGTGATGCGATCCAGAAAAAGCCCAGGATCTAGCCATCAAGTATGAGAAATATGCGAAAGAATGAGTCTGATGAGTGAAAATCCCAGGCCTAACCTAGACCTAACATGAATTATTCTCTAAAGTATTGATCGAAACCAGGTTTAATTGACTGTTTCAGTGTGGTCCCACATTACTACGTGATCCAAACCAGAAAAAACCCAGGGTCCGTTCAACAAGTATGTGTAGAATGCGAAAGTATGAGTCTGATGAGTGAAAATCCCAAGCCTAACCTAGACCTAACATGCGTTATCCTGAAAAATATTGATCGAAACCTGGTTTAATCGACTGTTTCAGTGTGGTACCATATTAATATGTGATCCAAGCCAGAAAATAACCCAGGATCTGTTCAACGAGTATGTGAAGGGTGCGAAAGTATGAGTCTGACGAGGTCAAATCCCAGACCTATCCCAGACCTAACTTGCGTTATCCTCTAAAATATTGATCGAAACCAGGTTTAATTGACTGTTTCAGTGTGGTCCCACATTACTGCGTGATCCAAACCAGAAAATAACCCAGGATCAGTTCAACGAGTATGTGAAGTGTGCGAAAGTATGAGTCTGATTAGGGCAAATCCCAGACCTACCCCAGACCTAACATGCGCTATCCTCTAAAATATTTATCAAGACCCGGTGTAATTGATTGTTTCAGTGTGGTCCCACATTACTACGGGATCCTATCCAGAAAAAACCCAGGATCAGTTCAACAAGTATGTGAAAAACGCGAAAGTATGAGCCTGATTAGGGCGAATCCCAGGCCTATCCCAGACCTAACTTGCGTTATCCTCAAAAATATTGATCGAAACCTGGTCTAATCGACTGTTTCAGTGTGGTACCACATTACTATGTGATCCAAACCAGAAAATAACCCAGGATCAGTTCAACGAGTATGTGAAGTGTGCGAAAGTATGAGTCTGATTAGGGCAAATCCCAGACCTACCCCAGACCTAACATGCGCTATCCTCTAAAATATTTATCAAGACCCGGTGTAATTGATTGTTTCAGTGTGGTCCCACATTACTACGTGATCCTATCCAGAAAAAGCCCACGATCTAGCCATCAAGTATGAGTAATATGCGAAAGAATGAGCCTGATGAGAGTAAAGCCCAGACCTAACCTAGACCTAACATTAATCATACTCTAAAATATTGATCGAAACCAGGTTTAATTGACTGTTTCAGTGTGGTCCCACATTACTACGTGATCCAAACCAGAAAAAACCCAGGATCCGTTCAACAAGTATGTGAAGAATGCGAAAGTATGAGTCTGATGAGGGCAAATCTTAGACCTAACCTTGACCTAACATGCGTTATCCCCTAAATTATTTATCCAGACCAGGTTTCATTGAATGTTTCAGTGTGGTACCACTTTACTATGTGATCCAATCCAGAAATAGCCCATCATCTAGCCATGAAGTATGACAAATATGCGAAAGTAAGAGCCTGATGAGGGCAAATCCTAGACCTATCCCAGACCTAACTTGCGTTATCCTCTAAAGTATTGATCGAAACCTGGTTTAATTGACTGTTTCAGCGTGGTACCACATTACTACGTGATACAATCCAGAAACAGCCCAGGATCTAGCCATGAAGGATGAGAAATATGGGAAAGTATGAGCCTGATGAGGGCAAATCCTAGTCCTAACCCAGACCTAACTTGCGTTATCCTCTAAAATATTGATCGAAACCAGGTTTAGTCGACTGTTTCAGTGTGGTACCACATTACTACGTGATCCAAACCAGAAAAAACCCACGATTCGTTCAACAAGTATGTGAAGAATGCGAAAATATGTGTTGTTGAGTGAAAATCCCAGACCTAACCTAGACCTAACATGCGTTATCCTCTAAAATATTGATCCAAACCAGGTTTAATGGACTCTTTCAGTGTGGTACCACACTACTACGTGATCCAAACCAGAAAAAACCCAGGATCTGTTCAACAAGTATGTGAAAAACGCGAAAGTATGAGCCTGATGAGGGCAAATCCCAGACCTATCCCAGACGTAACTTGCGTTATCCTCTAAAATATTGATCGAAACCAGGTTTAATTGACTGTTTCAGCGTGGTACCACATTACAACGTGATACAATCCAGAAACAGCCCAGGATCTAGCCATGAAGTATGAGCAATATGCGAAAGTATGAGTCTGATTAGGGCAAATCCCAGACCTACCCCAGACCTAACATGCGCTATCCTCTAAAATATTTATCAAGACCCGGTGTAATTGATTGTTTCAGTGTGGTCCCACATTACTACGGGATCCTATCCAGAAAAAACCCAGGATCAGTTCAACAAGTATGGGAAAAACGCGAAAGTATGAGCCTGATTAGGGCGAATCCCAGGCCTATCCCAGACCTAACTTGCGTTATCCTCAAAAATATTGATCGAAACCTGGTCTAATCGACTGTTTCAGTGTGGTACCACATTACTATGTGATCCAAACCAGAAAATAACCCAGGATCAGTTCAACGAGTATGTGAAGTGTGCGAAAGTATGAGTCTGATTAGGGCAAATCCCAGACCTACCCCAGACCTAACATGCGCTATCCTCTAAAATATTTATCAAGACCCGGTGTAATTGATTGTTTCAGTGTGGTCCCACATTACTACGTGATCCTATCCAGAAAAAGCCCAGGATCTAGCCATCAAGTATGAGTAATATGCGAAAGAATGAGCCTGATGAGAGTAAAGCCCAGACCTAACCTAGACCTAACATTAATCATACTCTAAAATATTGATCGAAACCAGGTTTAATTGACTGTTTCAGTGTGGTCCCACATTACTACGTGATCCAAACCAGAAAAAACCCAGGATCCGTTCAACAAGTATGTGAAGAATGCGAAAGTATGAGTCTGATGAGGGCAAATCTTAGACCTAACCTTGACCTAACATGCGTTATCCCCTAAATTATTTATCCAGACCAGGTTTCATTGATTGTTTCAGTGTGGTACCACTTTACTATGTGATCCAATCCAGAAATAGCCCATCATCTAGCCATGAAGTATGACAAATATGCGAAAGTAAGAGCCTGATGAGGGCAAATCCTAGACCTATCCCAGACCTAACTTGCGTTATCCTCTAAAGTATTGATCGAAACCTGGTTTAATTGACTGTTTCAGTGTGGTACCACATTACTACGTGATACAATCCAGAAACAGCCCAGGATCTAGCCATGAAGTATGAGAAATATGCGAAAGTATGAGCCTGATGAGGGCAAATCATAGACCTAACCCAGACCTAACATGAATTATTCTCTAAAATATTGATCGAAACCTTGTTTAATCGACTGTTTCAGTGTGGTACCATATTAATATGTGATCCAAACCAGAAAATAACCCAGGATCTGTTCAACGAGTATGTGAAGGGTGCGAAAGTATGAGTCTGACGAGGTCAAATCCCAGACCTATCCCAGACCTAACTTGCGTTATCCTCTAAAATATTGATCGAAACCAGGTTTAATCGACTGTTTCCGTGTGGAAACACATTACTATGTGATCCAAACCAGAAAATAACCCAGGATCAGTTCAACGAGTATGTGAAGTGTGCGAAAGTATGAGTCTAATTAGGGCAAATCCCAGACCTACCCCAGACCTAACATGCGCTATCCTCTAAAATATTTATCAAGACCCGGTGTAATTGATTGTTTCAGTGTGGTCCCACATTACTACGGGATCCTATCCAGAAAAAACCCAGGATCAGTTCAACAAGTATGTGAAAAACCCGAAAGTATGAGCCTGATTAGGGCGAATCCCAGGCCTATCCCAGACCTAACTTGCGTTATCCTCAAAAATATTGATCGAAACCTGGTCTAATCGACTGTTTCAGTGTGGTACCACATTACTATGTGATCCAAACCAGAAAATAACCCAGGATCAGTTCAACGAGTATGTGAAGTGTGCGAAAGTATGAGTCTGATTAGGGCAAATCCCAGACCTACCCCAGACCTAACATGCGCTATCCTCTAAAATATTTATCAAGACCCGGTGTAATTGATTGTTTCAGTGTGGTCCCACATTACTAAGTGATCCTATCCAGAAAAAGCCCAGGAGCTAGCCATCAAGTATGAGTAATATGCGAAAGAATGAGCCTGATGAGAGTGAAGCCCAGACCTAACCTAGACCTAACATTAATCATACTCTAAAATATTGATCGAAACCAGGTTTAATTGACTGTTTCAGTGTGGTCCCACATTACTACGTGATCCAAACCAGAAAAAACCCAGGATCCGTTCAACAAGTATGTGAAGAATGCGAAAGTATGTGTTGTTGAGTGAAAATCCCAGACCTAACCTGGACCTAACATGCGTTATCCTCTAAAATATTGATCGAAACCAGGTTTAGTCGACTGTTTCAGTGTGGTACCACATTACTACGTGATCCAAACCAGAAAAAACCCAGGATTCGTTCAGCAAGTATGTGAAGAATGCGAAAGTATGTGTTGTTGAGTGAAAATCCCAGACCTAACCTGGACCTAACATGCGTTATCCTCTAAAATATTGATCCAAACCAGGTTTAATGGACTCTTTCAGTGTGGTACCACACTACTACGTGATCCAAACCAGAACAAACCCAGGATCTGTTCAACAGGTATGTGAAAAACGCGAAAGTATGAGCCTGATGAGGGCAAATCCCAGACCTATCCCAGACGTAACTTGCGTTATCCTCTAAAATATTGATCGAAACCAGGTTTAATTGACTGTTTCAGCGTGGTACCACATTACAACGTGATACAATCCAGAAACAGCCCAGGATCTAGCCATGAAGTATGAGCAATATGCGAAAGTATGAGCCTGATGAGGGCAAATCCTAGACCTAACCCAGACCTAACATGCGTTATCCTCTAAAATATTTATCAAGACCAGGTTTAATTGATTGTTTCAGTGTGGTCCCACATTACTACGTGATACAATCCAGAAACAGCCCAGGATCTAGCCATGAAGTATGAGAAATATGCGAAAGTATGAGCCTGATGAGGGCAAATCCTAGACCTAACCCAGACCTAACATGAATTATTCTCTAAAATATTGATCGAAACCAGGTTTAATTGACTGTTTCAGTGTGGTCCCACATTACTACGTGATCCAAACCGGAAAAACCCCAGGATCCGTTCAACAAGTATGTGAAGAATGCGAAAGTATGAGTCTGATGAGTGAAAATCCCAGGCCTAACCTAGACCTAACATGAACTATTCTCTAAAATATTGATCAAAACCAGATTTAATTGACTGTTTCAGTGTGGTCCCACATTACTACGTGATCCAAACCAGAAAAAACCCAGGGTCCGTTCAACAAGTATGTGAAGAATGCGAAAGTATGAGTCTGATGAGTGAAAATCCTCGGCCTAACCTAGACCTAACATGCGTTATCCTCAAAAATATTGATCGAAACCTGGTTTAATCGACTGTTTCAGTGTGGTACCATATTACTATGTGATCCAAACCAGAAAATAACCCAGGATCTGTTCAACGAGTATGTGAAGGGTGCGAAAGTATGAGTCTGACGAGGTCAAATCCCAGACCTATCCCAGACCTAACTTGCGTTATCCTCTAAAATATTGATCGAAACCAGGTTTAATCGACTGTTTCAGTGTGGTACCACATTACTACGTGATCCAAACCAGAAAAAACCCAGGATCAGTTCAACAAGTATGTGAAAAACGCGGAAGTATGAGCCTGATTAGGGCGATTCCCAGACCTATCCCAGACCTAACTTGCGTTGTCCTCTAAAATATTGATCCAAAGCAGGTTTAATGGACTGTTTCAGTGTGGCACCACTTTACTACGTGATCCAAAGCAGAAAAAACCCTCGATCAGGTCAACATGTATGTTAAAACTGCGAAAGTATGACCCTGATGAGGGCAAATCCCAGGCCTAACCCAGACCTAACATGCGTTATCCTCTAAAATATTTATCAAGACCAGGTTTAATTGAATGTTTCAGTGTGGTACCACATTACTACGTGATGCAATCCAGAAAAGGCGCAGGATCTAGCCATCAAGTTTGAGAAATATGCGAAAGAATGAGCCTGATGAGAGCAAATCCTAGACCCTACCCAGACCTAACATGCGTTATCCTCTAGAATATTGATCGCAACCAAGTTTAATGGACTGTTTCAGTGTGGTACCACACTACTACGTGATCCAAACCAGAAAAAACCCAGGATCTGTTCAACAAGTATGTGAAAAACGCGAAAGTATGAGTCTGATGAGGTCAAATCCCAGACCTATCCCAGACTTAACTTGCGTTATCCTCTAAGATATTGATCGAAACCAGGTTTAATCGACTGTTTCAGCGTGGTATCACATTACTACGTGATACAATCCAGAAACAGCCCAGGATCTAGCCATGAAGTATGAGAAATATGCGAAAGTATGAGCCTGATGAGGGCAAATCCTAGACCTAACCCAATCCTAACATGCGTTATCCTCTAGAATATTTATCAAGACCAGGTTTAATTGAATGTTTCAGTGTGGTACCTCATTACTACGTGATCCAAACCAGAAAAAAACCAGGATCTGTTCAACAAGTATGTGAAAAACGCGAAAGTATGAGACTGATGAGGTCAAATCCCAGACCTATCCCAGACTTAACTTGCGTTATCCTCTAAAATATTGATCGAAACCAGGTTTAATCGACTGTTTCAGTGTGGTACCACATTACTACGTGATACAATCCAGAAACAGCCCAGGATCTAGCCATGAAGTATGAGAAATATGCGAAAGTATGAGCCTGATGAGGGCAAATCCTAGACCTAACCCAATCCTAACATGCGTTATCCTCTAGAATATTTATCAAGACCAGGTTTATTTGAATGTTTCAGTGTGGTACCACATTACTACGTGAACCAAACCAGAAAAAACCCAGGATCCGTTCAACAAGTATGTTAAAACTGCGACAGTATGACCGTGATGAGGGCAAATCCCAGGCCTAACCTAGACCTAACATGCGTTGTCCTCTAAAATATTGATGGAAACCAGGTTTAATGGACTGTTTCAGTGTGGCACCACATTACTATGTGATCCAAGCCAGAGAATAACCCAGGATCTGTTCAACCAGTATGTGAAGGGTGCGAAAGTATGAGTCTGATGAGGTCAAATCCCAGACCTGTCCCAGATCTAACTTGCGTTATCCTCTAAAATATTGATCGAAACCAGGTTTAATCGACTGTTTCAGTGTGGTACCACATTACTACGTGATCCAAACCAGAAAAGACCCAGGATCAGTTCATCAGGTATGTGAGAAACGCGAAAGTATGAGCCTGATTAGGGCGAATCCCAGACCTATCCCAGACCTAATTTGCGTTATCCTCTAAAATATTGATCGAAACCAGGTTTAATTGACTGTTTCAGCGTGGTACCACATTACTACGTGAACCAAACCAGAAAAAACCCAGGATCCGTTCAACAAGTATGTTAAAACTGCGACAGTATGACCCTGATGAGGGCAAATCCCAGGCCTAACCTAGACCTAACATGCGTTGTCCTCTAAAATATTGATGGAAACCAGGTTTAATGGACTGTTTCAGTGTGGTACCACACTACTACGTGATCCAAACCAGAAAAAACCCAGGATCTGTTCAACAGGTATGTGAAAAACGCGAAAGTATGAGCCTGATGAGGGCAAATCCCAGACCTATCCCAGACGTAACTTGCGTTATCCTCTAAAATATTGATCGAAACCAGGTTTAATTGACTGTTTCAGCGTGGTTCCACATTACTACGTGATACAATCCAGAAACAGCCCAGGATCCAGCCATGAAGTATGAGAAATATGCGAAAGTATGAGCCTGATGGGGGCAAATCCTAGACCTAACCCAGACCTAACATGCGTTATCCTCTAAAATATTGATCGAAACCTGGTTTAATGCACTGTTTCAGTGTGGTACCACACTACTACGTGATCCAAACCAGAAAAAACCCAGGATCTGTTCAACAAGTATGCGAAAAACGCGAAAGTATGAGTCTGATGAGGTCATATCCCAGACCTATCCCAGACCTAACTTGTGTTATCCTCTAAAATATTGATCGAAACCAGGTTTAGTCGACTGTTTCAGTGTGGTACCACATTACTACGTGAACCAAACCAGAAAAAACCCAGGATCCGTTCAACAAGTATGTTAAAACTGCGACAGTATGACCCTGATGAGGGCAAATCCCAGGCCTAACCTAGACCTAACATGCGTTGTCCTCTAAAATATTGATGGAAACCAGGTTTAATGGACTGTTTCAGTGTGGCACCACATTACTATGTGATCCAAACCAGAGAATAACCCAGGATCTGTTCAACGAGTATGTGAAGGGTGCGAAAGTATGAGTCTGATGAGGTCAAATCCCAGACCTGTCCCAGATCTAACTTGCGTTATCCTCTAAAATATTGATCGAAACCAGGTTTAATCGACTGTTTCAGTGTGGTACCACATTACTACGTGATCCAAACCAGAAAAGACCCAGGATCAGTTCATCAGGTACGTGAAAAACGCGAAAGTATGAGCCTGATTAGGGCGAATCCCAGACCTATCCCAGACCTAATTTGCGTTATCCTCTAAAATATTGATCGAAACCAGGTTTAATTGACTGTTTCAGCGTGGTACCACATTACTACGTGATACAATCCAGAAACAGCCCAGGATCTAGCCATGAAGTATGAGAAATATGCGAAAGTATGAGCCTGATGAGGGCAAATCCTAGACCTAACCCAAACCTAACATGCGTTATCCTCTAAAATATTTATCAAGACCAGGTTTTATTGAATGTTTCAGTGTGGTACCACATTACTACGTGATCCAATCCAGAAATAGCCGAGGATCTAGCCATCAAGTATGAGTAATATGCGAAAGAATGAGCCTGATGAGAGTAAATCCCAGACCTAACCTAGACCTAACATGAATTATTCTCTAAAATATTGATCGAAACCAGGTTTAATTGACTGTTTCAGCGTGGTTCCACATTACTACGTGATACAATCCAGAAACAGCCCAGGATCCAGCCATGAAGTATGAGAAATATGCGAAAGTATGAGCCTGATGAGGGCAAATCCTAGACCTAACCCAGACCTAACATGCGTTATCCTCTAAAATATTGATCGAAACCTGGTTTAATGCACTGTTTCAGTGTGGTACCACACTACTACGTGATCCAAACCAGAAAAAACCCAGGATCTGTTCAACAAGTATGCGAAAAACGCGAAAGTATGAGTCTGATGAGGTCAAATCCCAGACCTATCCCAGGCCTAACTTGTGTTATCCTCTAAAATATTGATCGAAACCAGGTTTAGTCGACTGTTTCAGTGTGGTACCGCATTACTACGTGATCCAAACCAGAATAAACCCAGGATCCGTTCAACAAGTATGTGAAGAATGCGAAAGAATGAGCCCGATGAGAGCAAATCCCAGACCTAGCCCAGACGTAACATGCTTTATCCACAAAAATATTGATTGAAACCTGGTTTAATCTACTGTTTCAGTGTGGTACCACATTACTATGTGATCCAAACCAGAGAATAACCCAGGATCAGTTCAACAAGTATGCGAAAAACGCGAAAGTATGAGTCTGATTAGGGCAAATCCCAGACCTATCCCAGACCTAACATGCGCTATCCTCTAAAATATTTATCAAGACCAGGTTTAATTGATTGTTTCAGTGTGGTCCCACATTACTACGTGATCCAATCCAGAAAAAGCCCAGGATCTAGCCATCAAGTATGAGTAATATGCGAAAGAATGAGCCTGATGAGAGTAAATCCCAGACCTAACCTAGACCTAACATGAATTATTCTCTAAGATATTGATCAAAACCTGGTTTAATCGACTGTCTCAGAGTGGTACCACATTACTATGTGATCCAAACCAGAAAATATCCCAGGATCTGTTCAACAAGTATGTGAAGAATGCGAAAGTATGAGTCTGATGAGTGAAAATCCCAGACCTAACCCAGACCTAACATGCGTTATCCTCTAAAATATTTATCCAGACCAGGTTTCATTGAATGTTTCAGTGTGGTACCACTTTACTATGTGATCCAATCCAGAAATAGCCCAGCGTCTAGCCATGAAGTATGAGAAATATGCGAAAGTAAGAGCCTGATGAGGGCAAATCCTAGACCTATCCCAGACCTAACTTGCGTTATCCTCTAAAGTATTGATCGAAACCAGGTTTAATTGACTGTTTCAGCGTGGTACCACATTACTACGTGAACCAAACCAGAAAAAACCCAGGATCCGTTCAACGAGTATGTGAAGGGTGCGAAAGTATGAGTCTGATGAGGACAAATCCCAGACCTATCCCAGATCTAACTTGCGTAATCCTCTAAGATGTTGATGGAAACCAGGCTTAATGGACTGTTTCAGTGTGGTACCACACTACTACGTGATCCAAACCAGAAAAAACCCAGGATCTGTTCAACAAGTATGTGAAAAACGCGAAAGTATGAGCCTGATGAGGGCAAATCCCAGACCTATCCCAGACCTAACTTGCGTTGTCCTCGAAGATATTGATGGAAACCAGGTTTAATTGACTGTCTCAGTGTTGTACTTCATTGCTACGTGATGCAATCCATAAAAAGCCCAGGATCTAGCCATCAAGTATGAGAAATATGCGAAAGTATGAGCCTGATGAGGGCAAATCCTAGACCTAACCCAGACCTAACATGCGTTATCCTCTAAAATATTTATCAAGACCAGGTTTAATTGAATGTTTCAGTGTGGTACCACATTACTACGTGACCCAAACCAGAAAAAACCCAGGATCTGTTCAACAAGTATGTGAAAAACGCGAAAGTATGAGCCTGATGAGGGCAAATCCCAGACCTATCCCAGACGTAACTTGCGTTATCCTCTAAAATATTGATCGAAACCAGGTTTAATGGACTGTTTCAGTGTGGTACCACACTACTACGTGATCCAAACCAGAAAAAACCCAGGATCTGTTCTACATGTATGAGAAATATGCGAAAGAATGAGCCTGATGAGAGCAAATCCCAGACCTAACCTAGACCTAACTTGCGTTATCCTCTAAAATATTGATCGAAACCAGATTTAATCGACTGTTTCAGTGTGGTACCACATTACTACGTGATCCAAACCAGAAAAAACCCAGGATCAGTTCAACAAGTATGTGAAAAACGCGAAAGTATGAGCCTGATTAGGGCGATTCCCAGACCTATCCCAGACCTAACTTGCGTTGTCCTCTAAAATATTGATCCAAAGCAGGTTTAATGGACTGTTTCAGTGTGGCACCACTTTACTACGTGATCCAAAGCAGAAAAAACCCTCGATCAGGTCAACATGTATGTTAAAACTGCGAAAGTATGACCCTGATGAGGGCAAATCCCAGGCCTAACCCAGACCTAACATGCGTTATCCTCTAAAATATTTATCAAGACCAGGTTTAATTGAATGTTTCAGTGTGGTACCACATTACTACGTGATGCAATCCAGAAAAAGCGCAGGATCTAGCCATCAAGTTTGAGAAATATGCGAAAGAATGAGCCTGATGAGAGCAAATCCTAGACCTAACCCAGACCTAACATGCGCTATCCTCTAGAATATTGATCGCAACCAAGTTTAATGGACTGTTTCAGTGTGGTACCACACTACTACGTGATCCAAACCAGAAAAAACCCAGGATCTGTTCAACAAGTATGTGAAAAACGCGAAAGTATGAGTCTGATGAGGTCAAATCCCAGACCTATCCCAGACTTAACTTGCGTTATCCTCTAAAATATTGATCGAAACCAGGTTTAATCGACTGTTTCAGCGTGGTATCACATTACTACGTGATACAATCCAGAAACAGCCCAGGATCTAGCCATGAAGTATGAGAAATATGCGAAAGTATGAGCCTGATGAGGGCAAATCCTAGACCTAACCCAACCCTAACATGCGTTATCCTCTAGAATATTTATCAAGACCAGGTTTAATTGAATGTTTCAGTGTGGTACCACATTACTACGTGAACCAAACCAGAAAAAACCCAGGATCCGTTCAACAAGTATGTTAAAACTGCGACAGTATGACCCTGATAAGGGCAAATCCCAGGCCTAACCTAGACCTAACATGCGTTGTCCTCTAAAATATTGATGGAAACCAGGTTTAATGGACTGTTTCAGTGTGGCACCACATAACTATGTGATCCAAACCAGAGAATAACCCAGGATCTGTTCAACGAGTATGTGAAGGGTGCGAAAGTATGAGTCTGATGAGGTCAAATCCCAGACCTGTCCCAGATCTAACTTGCGTTATCCTCTAAAATATTGATCGAAACCAGGTTTAATCTACTGTTTCAGTGTGGTACCACATTACTACGTGATCCAAACCAGAAAAGACCCAGGATCAGTTCATCAAGTACGTGAAAATCGCCAAAGTATGAGCCTGATTAGGGCGAATCCCAGACCTATCCCAGACCTAATTTGCGTTATCCTCTAAAATATTGATCGAAACCTGGTTTAATCGACTGTTTCAGTGTGGTACCACATTACTATGTGATCCAAACCAGAAAATAACCCAGGATCTGTTCAACAAGTATGTGAAGAATGCGAAAGAATGAGCCCGATGAGAGCAAATCCCAGACCTAGCCCAGACCTAACATGCTTTATCCTCAAAAATATTGATTGAAACCTGGTTTAATCGACTGTTTCAGTGTGGTACCACATTACTATGTGATCCAAACCAGAAAATAACCCAGGATCAGTTCAACGAGTATGTGAAGTGTGCGAAAGTATGAGTCTGATTAGGGCAAATCCCAGACCTAACCCAGACCTAACATGCGCTATCCTCTAAAATATTTATCAAGACCAGGTTTAATTGATTGTTTCAGTGTGGTCCCACATTACTACGTGATCCGATCCAGAAGAAGCCCAGGATCTAGCCATCAAGTATGAGTAATATGCGAAAGAATGAGCCTGATGAGAGTAAATCCCAGACCTAACCTAGACCTAACATGAATTATTCTCTAAGGTATTGATCGAATCCTGGTTTAATCGACTGTCTCAGAGTGGTAACACATTACTATGTGATCCAATCCAGAAATAGCCCAGCGTCTAGCCATGAAGTATGAGAAATATGCGAAAGTAAGAGCCTGATGAGGGCAAATCCTAGACCTATCCCAGACCTAACTTGCGTTATCCTCTAAAGTATTGATCGAAACCAGGTTTAATTGACTGTCTCAGCGTGGTACCACATTACTACGTGAACCAAACCAGAAAAAACCCAGGGTCCGTTCAACAAGTATGTGAAGAATGCGAAAGTATGAGTCTGATGAGTGAAAGTCCCAGGCTAACCTAGACCTAACATGCGTTATCCTCAAAAATATTGATCGAAACCAGGTTTAAAAGACTGTTTCAGTGTGGTCCCACATTACTACGTGATCCAAACCAGAAAAAACCCAGGGTCCGTTCAACAAGTATGTGAAGAATGCGAAAGTATGAGTCTGATGAGTGAAAGTCCCAGGCCTAACCTAGACCTAACATGCGTTATCCTCAAAAATATTGATCGAAACCTGGTTTAATCGACTGTTTCAGTGTGGTACCATATTACTACGTGATCCAAACCAGAAAAAACCCAGGATCAGTTCAACAAGTATGTGAAAAACGCGAATGTATGAGCCTGATTAGGGCGAATCCCAGAGCTATCCCAGACCTAACTTGCGTTATCCTCTAAAATATTGATCGAAACCAGGTTTAATTGACTGTTTCAGCGTGGTACCACATTACTACCTGATACAATCCAGAAACAGCCCAGGATCTAGCCATGAAGTATGAGAAATATGCGAAAGTATGAGCCTGATGAGGGCAAATCCTAGACCTAACCCAAACCTAACATGCGTTATCCTCTAAAATATTTATCAAGACCAGGTTTAATTGAATGTTTCAGTGTGGTACCACATTACTACGTGATCCAAACCAGAAGAAACCCAGGATCCGTTCAACAAGTATGTGAAGAATGCGAAAGTATGAGTCTGATGAGTGAAAATCCCAGACCTATCCTAGACCTAACATGCGTTATCCTCTAAGATATTGATGGAAACCTGGTTTAATTGACTGTTTCAGTGTTGTACATCATTACTACGTGATGCGATCCAGAAAAAGCCCAGGATCTAGCCATCAAGTATGAGAAATATGCGAAAGAATGAGCCTGGTGGTAGCAAATCCCAGACCTAACCCAGACCTAACATCCGTTATCCTCAAAAATATTGATCGAAACCTGGTTTAATCGAATGTTTCAGTGTGGTACCACATTACTATGTGATCCAAACCAGAAAATAACCCAGGATCAGTTCAACGAGTATGTGGAGTGTGCGAAAGTATGAGTCTGATTAGGGCAAATCCCAGACCTATCCCAGACCTAGCATGCGCTATCCTCTAAAATATTTATCAAGACCAGGTTTAATTGATTGTTTCAGTGTGGTCCCACATTACTACGTGATCCAATCCAGAAAAAGGCCAGGATCTAACCATCAAGTATGAGTAATATGCGAAAGAATGAGCCTGATGAGAGTAAATCCCAGACCTAACCTAGACCTAACATGAATTATTCTCTAAAATATTGATCGAAACCAGGTTTAATTGACTGTGTCAGTGTGGTCCCACATTACTACGTGATCCAAACCAGAAAAAACCCAGGATCCGTTCAACAAGTATGTGAAGAACGCGAAAGTATGAGTCTGATGAGGGCAAATCTTAGACCTAACCTTGACCTAACATGCGTTATCCTCTAAAATATTTATCCAGACCAGGTTTTATTGAATGTTTCAGTGTGGTACCACTTTACTATGTGATCCAATCCAGAAATAGCCCAGCATCTAGCCATGAAGTATGACAAATATGCGAAAGTAAGAGCCTGAAGAGGGCAAATCCTAGACCTATCCCAGACCTAACTTGCGTTATCCTCTAAAGTATTGATCGAAACCAGGTTTAATTGACTGTTTCAGCGTGGTACCACATTACTACGTGATACAATCCAGAAACAGCCCAGGATCTAGCCATGAAGTATGAGTAATATGGGAAAGTATGAGCCTGATGAGGGCAAATCTTAGACCTAACCCAGACCTAACATGCGTTATCCTCTAAGATATTGATCGAAACCTGGTTTAATCGACTGGCTCGGAGTGGTACCACATTACTATGTGATCCAAACCAGAAAATATACCAGGATCTGTTCAACGAGTATGTGAAGTGTGCGAAAGTATGAGTCTGATGAGGTCAAATCCCAGACCTATCCCAGACCTAACTTGCGTTATCCTCTAAAATATTGATCGAAACCAGGTTTAGTCGACTGTTTCAGTGTGGTACCACATTACTACGTGATCCAAACCAGAAAAAACCCAGGATCTGTTCAACAAGTATGTGAAAAACGCGAAATGATGAGCCTGATGAGGGCAAATCCTAGACCTATCCCAGACCTAACTTGCGTTGTCCTCTAAGATATTGATGGAAACCAGGTTTAATTGACTGTTACAGTGTTGTACTTCAATACTACGTGATGCGATCCAGAAAAAGCCCAAGATCTACCCATCAAGTATGAGAAATATGCGAAAGAATGAGCCTGATGAGAGCAAATCCCAGACATATCCCAGACTTAACTTGTGTTATCCTCTAAAATATTGATCGAAACCAGGTTTAATCGACTGTTTCATCGTGGTACCACATTACTACGTGATACAATCCAGAAAGAGCCCAGGATCTAGCCATCAAGTATGTGAAATATGCGAAAGTATGAGCCTGATGAGGGCAAATCCCAGACCTAACCTAGACCTAACATGAATTATTCTCTAAAATATTGATCAAAACCAGGTTTATTTGACTGTTTCAGTGTGGTACCACATTACTACGTGATCCAATCCAGAAATAGCCCAGGATCTAGCCATGAAGTATGAGAAATATGCGAAAGTATGAGCCTGATGAGGGCAAATCCTAGACCTAACCCAGACCTAACATGCGTTATTCTCTAAAATATTTATCAAGACCAGGTTTAATTGAATGTTTCAGTGTGGTACCACAATACTACGTGATCCAAACCAGAAAAAACCCAGGATCCGTTCAACAAGTATGTGAAGAATGCGAAAGTATGAGTCTGATCAGTGAAAATCTCAGGCCTTACCTAGACCTAACTTGCGTTGTCCTCTAAAATATTGTTGGAGACCAGGTTTCTTTGACTGTTTCAGTGTGGTACTACATTACTACGTGATGCAATCCAGAAAAAGCCCAGGATCTAGCCATCAAGTATGAGAAATATGCGAAAGAATGAGCCTGATGAGAGCAAATCCCAGAACTAACCTAGACCTAACATGCGTTATCCTCTAAAATATTGAGCGAAACCAGGTTTAATGGACTGTTTCAGTGTGGTACCACACTACTTCGTGATCCAAACCAGAGAAAGCCCAGGATCTGTTCAAGAAGTATGTGAAAAACGCTAAACTGTGAGCCTGATGAGGGCAAATCTTAGACCTAACCCAGACCTAAGATGCGTTATCCTCTAAAATATTTATCCAGACCAGGTTTCATTGAATGTTTCAGTGTGGTACCACTTTACTACCTGATACAATCCAGAAACAGCCCAGGATCTAGCCATGAAGTATGAGAAATATGCGAAAGTATGAGCCTGATGAGGGCCAAACCTCAGACCTAACCCAAACCTAACATGCGTTATCCTCTAAAATATTTATCAAGAAAAGGTTTAATTGAATGTTTCAGTGTGTTACCACATTACTACGTGAACGAAACCAGTAAAAACCCAGGATCCGTTCAACAAGTATGTTGAAACTGCGACAGTATGACTCTGATGAGGGCAAATCCCAGGCCTAACCTAGACCTAACATGCGTTGTCCTCTAGAATATTGATGGAAACCAGGTTTAATTGACTGTTTCAGTGTTGTACTTCATTACTACGTGATGCAATCCAGAAAAAGCCCAGGATCTAGCCATCAAGTATGAGAAATATGCGAAAGAATGAGCCTGATGAGAGCAAATCCCAGACCTAACCTAGACCTAACATGAATTATCCTCTAAAATATTGATCGAAACCAGGTTTAATTGGCTGTTTCAGCGTGGTACCACACTACTACGTGATACAATCCAGAAACAGCCCAGGATCTAGCCATGAAGTATGAGAAATATGCGAAAGTGTGAGCCTGTTGAGAGCAAATCCTAGACCTAACCCAGACCTAACATGCGTTATCCTCTAAAATATTTATCAAGATCAGGTTTAATTGATTGTTTCAGTGTGGTCCCTCATTACTACGTGATGCAATCCAGAAAAAGCCAAGGATCTAGCCATCAAGTATGAGAAATATGCGAAGGAATGAGCCTGATGAGAGCAAATCCCAGACCTAACCTAGACCTAACATGAATTATTCTCTAAAATATTGATCGAAACCAGGTTTAATTGACTGTTTCAGTGTGGTACCACTTTAGTACGTGATCCAAACCATAAAAAACCCAGGATCCGTTCAACACGTATGTGAAGAATGCGAAAGTATGTGTCTGATCAGTGAAAATCCCAGGCCTAACCTAGACCTAACATGCGTTATCATCAAAAATATTGACCGAAACCTGGTTTAATCGACTGTTTCAGTGTGGTACCACATTACTATGTGATCCAAGCCAGAAAATAACCCAGGATCTGTTCAATAAGTATGTGAAAAACGCGAAAGTAGGAGTCTGATGAGCTCAAATCCCAGACCTATCCCAGACTTAACTTGTGTTATCCTCTAAAATATTGATCGAAACCAGGTTTAATCGACTGTTTCAGCGTGGTACCACATTACTACGTGATACAATCCAGAAACAGCCCAGGATCTAGCCATGAAGTATGTGAAATATGCGAAAGTATGAGCCTGATGAGGGCAAATCCCAGACCTATCCCAGACGTAACTTGCGTTATCCTCTAAAATATTGATCGAAACCAGGTTTACTTGACTGTTTTAGTGTGGTCCCACAGTACTACGTGATCCGAACCAGAAAAAACCCAGGATCTGTTCAACAAGTATGTGAAAAACGCGAAAGTATGAGTCTGATGAGGTCAAATCCCAGACCTATCCTAGACTTAACTTGCGTTATCCTCTAGAATATTGATGGAAACCAGGTTTAATTGACTGTTTCAGTGTTGTACTTCATTACTACGTGATGCAATCCAGAAAAAGCCCAGGATCTAGCCATCAAGTATCAGAAATATGCGAAAGAATGAGCCTGATGGGAGCAAATCCCAGACCTAACCTAGACCTAACATGAAATATTCTCTAAAATATTGATCAAAACCAGGTTTACTTGACTGTTTCAGTGTGGTACCACATTACTACGTGATCCAATCCAGAAATAGCCCAGGATCTAGCCATGAAGTATGAGAAATATGCGAAAGTATGAGCCTGATGAGGGCAAATCCTAGACCTAACCCAGACCTAACATGCGTTATTCTCTAAAATATTTATCAAGACCAGGTTTAATTGAATGTTTCATTGTGGTACCACAATACTACGTGATCCAAACCAGAAAAAACCCAGGATCCGTTCAACAAGTATGTGAAGAATGCGAAAGTATGAGTCTGATCAGTGAAAATCTCAGGCCTTACCTAGACCTAACTTGCGTTGTCCTCTAAAATATTGTTGGAAACCAGGTTTCATTGACTGTTTCAGTGTGGTACTACATTACTACGTGATGCAATCCAGAAAAAGCCCAGGATCTAGCCATCAAGTATGAGAAATATGCGAAAGAATGAGCCTGATGAGAGCAAATCCCAGACCTGTCCCAGATCTAACTTGCGTTATCCTCTAAAATATTGATCGAAACCAGGTTTAATCTACTGTTTCAGTGTGGTACCACATTACTACGTGATCCAAACCAGAAAAGACCCAGGATCAGTTCATCAAGTACGTGAAAATCGCCAAAGTATGAGCCTGATTAGGGCGAATCCCAGACCTATCCCAGACCTAATTTGCGTTATCCTCTAAAATATTGATCGAAACCAGGTTTAATTGACTATTTCAGCGTGGTACCACATTACTACGTGATACAATCCAGAAACAGCCCAGGATCTAGCCATGAAGTATGAGAAATATGCGAAAGTATGAGCCTGATGAGGGCAAATCCTAGACCTAACCCAAACCTAACATGCGTTATCCTCTAAAATATTTATCAAGACCAGGTTTAATTGAATGTTTCAGTGTGGTACCACATTACTACGTGATCCAATCCAGAAATAGCTGAGGATCTAGCCATCAAGTATGAGTAATATGCGAAAGAATGAGCCTGATGAGAGTAAATCCCAGACCTAACCTAGACCTAACATGAATTATTCTCTAAAATATCGATCGAAACCAGGTTTAATTGACTGTCTCAGCGTGGTACCACATTACTACGTGAACCAAACCAGAAAAAACCCAGGGTCCGTTCAACAAGTATGTGAAGAATGCGAAAGTATGAGTCTGATGAGTGAAAGTCCCAGGCTAACCTAGACCTAACATGCGTTATCCTCAAAAATATTGATCGAAACCAGGTTTAAAAGACTGTTTCAGTGTGGTCCCACATTACTACGTGATCCAAACCAGAAAAAACCCAGGGTCCGTTCAACAAGTATGTGAAGAATGCGAAAGTATGAGTCTGATGAGTGAAAGTCCCAGGCCTAACCTAGACCTAACATGCGTTATCCTCAAAAATATTGATCGAAACCTGGTTTAATCGACTGTTTCAGTGTGGTACCATATTACTACGTGATCCAAACCAGAAAAAACCCAGGATCAGTTCAACAAGTATGTGAAAAACGCGAATGTATGAGCCTGATTAGGGCGAATCCCAGAGCTATCCCAGACCTAACTTGCGTTATCCTCTAAAATATTGATCGAAACCAGGTTTAATTGACTGTTTCAGCGTGGTACCACATTACTACCTGATACAATCCAGAAACAGCCCAGGATCTAGCCATGAAGTATGAGAAATATGCGAAAGTATGAGCCTGATGAGGGCAAATCCTAGACCTAACCCAAACCTAACATGCGTTATCCTCTAAAATATTTATCAAGACCAGGTTTAATTGAATGTTTCAGTGTGGTACCACATTACTACGTGATCCAAACCAGAAGAAACCCAGGATCCGTTCAACAAGTATGTGAAGAATGCGAAAGTATGAGTCTGATGAGTGAAAATCCCAGACCTATCCTAGACCTAACATGCGTTATCCTCTAAGATATTGATGGAAACCTGGTTTAATTGACTGTTTCAGTGTTGTACATCATTACTACGTGATGCGATCCAGAAAAAGCCCAGGATCTAGCCATCAAGTATGAGAAATATGCGAAAGAATGAGCCTGGTGGTAGCAAATCCCAGACCTAACCCAGACCTAACATCCGTTATCCTCAAAAATATTGATCGAAACCTGGTTTAATCGAATGTTTCAGTGTGGTACCACATTACTATGTGATCCAAACCAGAAAATAACCCAGGATCAGTTCAACGAGTATGTGGAGTGTGCGAAAGTATGAGTCTGATTAGGGCAAATCCCAGACCTATCCCAGACCTAGCATGCGCTATCCTCTAAAATATTTATCAAGACCAGGTTTAATTGATTGTTTCAGTGTGGTCCCACATTACTACGTGATCCAATCCAGAAAAAGGCCAGGATCTAACCATCAAGTATGAGTAATATGCGAAAGAATGAGCCTGATGAGAGTAAATCCCAGACCTAACCTAGACCTAACATGAATTATTCTCTAAAATATTGATCGAAACCAGGTTTAATTGACTGTGTCAGTGTGGTCCCACATTACTACGTGATCCAAACCAGAAAAAACCCAGGATCCGTTCAACAAGTATGTGAAGAACGCGAAAGTATGAGTCTGATGAGGGCAAATCTTAGACCTAACCTTGACCTAACATGCGTTATCCTCTAAAATATTTATCCAGACCAGGTTTTATTGAATGTTTCAGTGTGGTACCACTTTACTATGTGATCCAATCCAGAAATAGCCCAGCATCTAGCCATGAAGTATGACAAATATGCGAAAGTAAGAGCCTGAAGAGGGCAAATCCTAGACCTATCCCAGACCTAACTTGCGTTATCCTCTAAAGTATTGATCGAAACCAGGTTTAATTGACTGTTTCAGCGTGGTACCACATTACTACGTGATACAATCCAGAAACAGCCCAGGATCTAGCCATGAAGTATGAGTAATATGGGAAAGTATGAGCCTGATGAGGGCAAATCTTAGACCTAACCCAGACCTAACATGCGTTATCCTCTAAGATATTGATCGAAACCTGGTTTAATCGACTGGCTCGGAGTGGTACCACATTACTATGTGATCCAAACCAGAAAATATACCAGGATCTGTTCAACGAGTATGTGAAGTGTGCGAAAGTATGAGTCTGATGAGGTCAAATCCCAGACCTATCCCAGACCTAACTTGCGTTATCCTCTAAAATATTGATCGAAACCAGGTTTAGTCGACTGTTTCAGTGTGGTACCACATTACTACGTGATCCAAACCAGAAAAAACCCAGGATCTGTTCAACAAGTATGTGAAAAACGCGAAATGATGAGCCTGATGAGGGCAAATCCTAGACCTATCCCAGACCTAACTTGCGTTGTCCTCTAAGATATTGATGGAAACCAGGTTTAATTGACTGTTACAGTGTTGTACTTCAATACTACGTGATGCGATCCAGAAAAAGCCCAAGATCTACCCATCAAGTATGAGAAATATGCGAAAGAATGAGCCTGATGAGAGCAAATCCCAGACATATCCCAGACTTAACTTGTGTTATCCTCTAAAATATTGATCGAAACCAGGTTTAATCGACTGTTTCATCGTGGTACCACATTACTACGTGATACAATCCAGAAAGAGCCCAGGATCTAGCCATCAAGTATGTGAAATATGCGAAAGTATGAGCCTGATGAGGGCAAATCCCAGACCTAACCTAGACCTAACATGAATTATTCTCTAAAATATTGATCAAAACCAGGTTTATTTGACTGTTTCAGTGTGGTACCACATTACTACGTGATCCAATCCAGAAATAGCCCAGGATCTAGCCATGAAGTATGAGAAATATGCGAAAGTATGAGCCTGATGAGGGCAAATCCTAGACCTAACCCAGACCTAACATGCGTTATTCTCTAAAATATTTATCAAGACCAGGTTTAATTGAATGTTTCAGTGTGGTACCACAATACTACGTGATCCAAACCAGAAAAAACCCAGGATCCGTTCAACAAGTATGTGAAGAATGCGAAAGTATGAGTCTGATCAGTGAAAATCTCAGGCCTTACCTAGACCTAACTTGCGTTGTCCTCTAAAATATTGTTGGAGACCAGGTTTCTTTGACTGTTTCAGTGTGGTACTACATTACTACGTGATGCAATCCAGAAAAAGCCCAGGATCTAGCCATCAAGTATGAGAAATATGCGAAAGAATGAGCCTGATGAGAGCAAATCCCAGAACTAACCTAGACCTAACATGCGTTATCCTCTAAAATATTGAGCGAAACCAGGTTTAATGGACTGTTTCAGTGTGGTACCACACTACTTCGTGATCCAAACCAGAGAAAGCCCAGGATCTGTTCAAGAAGTATGTGAAAAACGCTAAACTGTGAGCCTGATGAGGGCAAATCTTAGACCTAACCCAGACCTAAGATGCGTTATCCTCTAAAATATTTATCCAGACCAGGTTTCATTGAATGTTTCAGTGTGGTACCACTTTACTACCTGATACAATCCAGAAACAGCCCAGGATCTAGCCATGAAGTATGAGAAATATGCGAAAGTATGAGCCTGATGAGGGCCAAACCTCAGACCTAACCCAAACCTAACATGCGTTATCCTCTAAAATATTTATCAAGAAAAGGTTTAATTGAATGTTTCAGTGTGTTACCACATTACTACGTGAACGAAACCAGTAAAAACCCAGGATCCGTTCAACAAGTATGTTGAAACTGCGACAGTATGACTCTGATGAGGGCAAATCCCAGGCCTAACCTAGACCTAACATGCGTTGTCCTCTAGAATATTGATGGAAACCAGGTTTAATTGACTGTTTCAGTGTTGTACTTCATTACTACGTGATGCAATCCAGAAAAAGCCCAGGATCTAGCCATCAAGTATGAGAAATATGCGAAAGAATGAGCCTGATGAGAGCAAATCCCAGACCTAACCTAGACCTAACATGAATTATCCTCTAAAATATTGATCGAAACCAGGTTTAATTGGCTGTTTCAGCGTGGTACCACACTACTACGTGATACAATCCAGAAACAGCCCAGGATCTAGCCATGAAGTATGAGAAATATGCGAAAGTGTGAGCCTGTTGAGAGCAAATCCTAGACCTAACCCAGACCTAACATGCGTTATCCTCTAAAATATTTATCAAGATCAGGTTTAATTGATTGTTTCAGTGTGGTCCCTCATTACTACGTGATGCAATCCAGAAAAAGCCAAGGATCTAGCCATCAAGTATGAGAAATATGCGAAGGAATGAGCCTGATGAGAGCAAATCCCAGACCTAACCTAGACCTAACATGAATTATTCTCTAAAATATTGATCGAAACCAGGTTTAATTGACTGTTTCAGTGTGGTACCACTTTAGTACGTGATCCAAACCATAAAAAACCCAGGATCCGTTCAACACGTATGTGAAGAATGCGAAAGTATGTGTCTGATCAGTGAAAATCCCAGGCCTAACCTAGACCTAACATGCGTTATCATCAAAAATATTGACCGAAACCTGGTTTAATCGACTGTTTCAGTGTGGTACCACATTACTATGTGATCCAAGCCAGAAAATAACCCAGGATCTGTTCAATAAGTATGTGAAAAACGCGAAAGTAGGAGTCTGATGAGCTCAAATCCCAGACCTATCCCAGACTTAACTTGTGTTATCCTCTAAAATATTGATCGAAACCAGGTTTAATCGACTGTTTCAGCGTGGTACCACATTACTACGTGATACAATCCAGAAACAGCCCAGGATCTAGCCATGAAGTATGTGAAATATGCGAAAGTATGAGCCTGATGAGGGCAAATCCCAGACCTATCCCAGACGTAACTTGCGTTATCCTCTAAAATATTGATCGAAACCAGGTTTACTTGACTGTTTTAGTGTGGTCACACAGTACTACGTGATCCGAACCAGAAAAAACCCAGGATCTGTTCAACAAGTATGTGAAAAACGCGAAAGTATGAGTCTGATGAGGTCAAATCCCAGACCTATCCTAGACTTAACTTGCGTTATCCTCTAGAATATTGATGGAAACCAGGTTTAATTGACTGTTTCAGTGTTGTACTTCATTACTACGTGATGCAATCCAGAAAAAGCCCAGGATCTAGCCATCAAGTATCAGAAATATGCGAAAGAATGAGCCTGATGGGAGCAAATCCCAGACCTAACCTAGACCTAACATGAAATATTCTCTAAAATATTGATCAAAACCAGGTTTACTTGACTGTTTCAGTGTGGTACCACATTACTACGTGATCCAATCCAGAAATAGCCCAGGATCTAGCCATGAAGTATGAGAAATATGCGAAAGTATGAGCCTGATGAGGGCAAATCCTAGACCTAACCCAGACCTAACATGCGTTATTCTCTAAAATATTTATCAAGACCAGGTTTAATTGAATGTTTCATTGTGGTACCACAATACTACGTGATCCAAACCAGAAAAAACCCAGGATCCGTTCAACAAGTATGTGAAGAATGCGAAAGTATGAGTCTGATCAGTGAAAATCTCAGGCCTTACCTAGACCTAACTTGCGTTGTCCTCTAAAATATTGTTGGAAACCAGGTTTCATTGACTGTTTCAGTGTGGTACTACATTACTACGTGATGCAATCCAGAAAAAGCCCAGGATCTAGCCATCAAGTATGAGAAATATGCGAAAGAATGAGCCTGATGAGAGCAAATCCCAGACCTGTCCCAGATCTAACTTGCGTTATCCTCTAAAATATTGATCGAAACCAGGTTTAATCTACTGTTTCAGTGTGGTACCACATTACTACGTGATCCAAACCAGAAAAGACCCAGGATCAGTTCATCAAGTACGTGAAAATCGCCAAAGTATGAGCCTGATTAGGGCGAATCCCAGACCTATCCCAGACCTAATTTGCGTTATCCTCTAAAATATTGATCGAAACCAGGTTTAATTGACTATTTCAGCGTGGTACCACATTACTACGTGATACAATCCAGAAACAGCCCAGGATCTAGCCATGAAGTATGAGAAATATGCGAAAGTATGAGCCTGATGAGGGCAAATCCTAGACCTAACCCAAACCTAACATGCGTTATCCTCTAAAATATTTATCAAGACCAGGTTTAATTGAATGTTTCAGTGTGGTACCACATTACTACGTGATCCAATCCAGAAATAGCTGAGGATCTAGCCATCAAGTATGAGTAATATGCGAAAGAATGAGCCTGATGAGAGTAAATCCCAGACCTAACCTAGACCTAACATGAATTATTCTCTAAAATATCGATCGAAACCAGGTTTAATTGACTGTCTCAGCGTGGTACCACATTACTACGTGAACCAAACCAGAAAAAACCCAGGGTCCGTTCAACAAGTATGTGAAGAATGCGAAAGTATGAGTCTGATGAGTGAAAGTCCCAGGCTAACCTAGACCTAACATGCGTTATCCTCAAAAATATTGATCGAAACCAGGTTTAAAAGACTGTTTCAGTGTGGTCCCACATTACTACGTGATCCAAACCAGAAAAAACCCAGGGTCCGTTCAACAAGTATGTGAAGAATGCGAAAGTATGAGTCTGATGAGTGAAAGTCCCAGGCCTAACCTAGACCTAACATGCGTTATCCTCAAAAATATTGATCGAAACCTGGTTTAATCGACTGTTTCAGTGTGGTACCATATTACTACGTGATCCAAACCAGAAAAAACCCAGGATCAGTTCAACAAGTATGTGAAAAACGCGAATGTATGAGCCTGATTAGGGCGAATCCCAGAGCTATCCCAGACCTAACTTGCGTTATCCTCTAAAATATTGATCGAAACCAGGTTTAATTGACTGTTTCAGCGTGGTACCACATTACTACCTGATACAATCCAGAAACAGCCCAGGATCTAGCCATGAAGTATGAGAAATGTGCGAAAGTATGAGCCTGATGAGGGCAAATCCTAGACCTAACCCAAACCTAACATGCGTTATCCTCTAAAATATTTATCAAGACCAGGTTTAATTGAATGTTTCAGTGTGGTACCACATTACTACGTGATCCAAACCAGAAGAAACCCAGGATCCGTTCAACAAGTATGTGAAGAATGCGAAAGTATGAGTCTGATGAGTGAAAATCCCAGACCTATCCTAGACCTAACATGCGTTATCCTCTAAGATATTGATGGAAACCTGGTTTAATTGACTGTTTCAGTGTTGTACATCATTACTACGTGATGCGATCCAGAAAAAGCCCAGGATCTAGCCATCAAGTATGAGAAATATGCGAAAGAATGAGCCTGGTGGTAGCAAATCCCAGACCTAACCCAGACCTAACATCCGTTATCCTCAAAAATATTGATCGAAACCTGGTTTAATCGAATGTTTCAGTGTGGTACCACATTACTATGTGATCCAAACCAGAAAATAACCCAGGATCAGTTCAACGAGTATGTGGAGTGTGCGAAAGTATGAGTCTGATTAGGGCAAATCCCAGACCTATCCCAGACCTAGCATGCGCTATCCTCTAAAATATTTATCAAGACCAGGTTTAATTGATTGTTTCAGTGTGGTCCCACATTACTACGTGATCCAATCCAGAAAAAGGCCAGGATCTAACCATCAAGTATGAGTAATATGCGAAAGAATGAGCCTGATGAGAGTAAATCCCAGACCTAACCTAGACCTAACATGAATTATTCTCTAAAATATTGATCGAAACCAGGTTTAATTGACTGTGTCAGTGTGGTCCCACATTACTACGTGATCCAAACCAGAAAAAACCCAGGATCCGTTCAACAAGTATGTGAAGAACGCGAAAGTATGAGTCTGATGAGGGCAAATCTTAGACCTAACCTTGACCTAACATGCGTTATCCTCTAAAATATTTATCCAGGCCAGGTTTTATTGAATGTTTCAGTGTGGTACCACTTTACTATGTGATCCAATCCAGAAATAGCCCAGCATCTAGCCATGAAGTATGACAAATATGCGAAAGTAAGAGCCTGAAGAGGGCAAATCCTAGACCTATCCCAGACCTAACTTGCGTTATCCTCTAAAGTATTGATCGAAACCAGGTTTAATTGACTGTTTCAGCGTGGTACCACATTACTACGTGATACAATCCAGAAACAGCCCAGGATCTAGCCATGAAGTATGAGTAATATGGGAAAGTATGAGCCTGATGAGGGCAAATCTTAGACCTAACCCAGACCTAACATGCGTTATCCTCTAAGATATTGATCGAAACCTGGTTTAATCGACTGGCTCGGAGTGGTACCACATTACTATGTGATCCAAACCAGAAAATATACCAGGATCTGTTCAACGAGTATGTGAAGTGTGCGAAAGTATGAGTCTGATGAGGTCAAATCCCAGACCTATCCCAGACCTAACTTGCGTTATCCTCTAAAATATTGATCGAAACCAGGTTTAGTCGACTGTTTCAGTGTGGTACCACATTACTACGTGATCCAAACCAGAAAAAACCCAGGATCTGTTCAACAAGTATGTGAAAAACGCGAAATGATGAGCCTGATGAGGGCAAATCCTAGACCTATCCCAGACCTAACTTGCGTTGTCCTCTAAGATATTGATGGAAACCAGGTTTAATTGACTGTTACAGTGTTGTACTTCAATACTACGTGATGCGATCCAGAAAAAGCCCAAGATCTACCCATCAAGTATGAGAAATATGCGAAAGAATGAGCCTGATGAGAGCAAATCCCAGACATATCCCAGACTTAACTTGTGTTATCCTCTAAAATATTGATCGAAACCAGGTTTAATCGACTGTTTCATCGTGGTACCACATTACTACGTGATACAATCCAGAAAGAGCCCAGGATCTAGCCATCAAGTATGTGAAATATGCGAAAGTATGAGCCTGATGAGGGCAAATCCCAGACCTAACCTAGACCTAACATGAATTATTCTCTAAAATATTGATCAAAACCAGGTTTATTTGACTGTTTCAGTGTGGTACCACATTACTACGTGATCCAATCCAGAAATAGCCCAGGATCTAGCCATGAAGTATGAGAAATATGCGAAAGTATGAGCCTGATGAGGGCAAATCCTAGACCTAACCCAGACCTAACATGCGTTATTCTCTAAAATATTTATCAAGACCAGGTTTAATTGAATGTTTCAGTGTGGTACCACAATACTACGTGATCCAAACCAGAAAAAACCCAGGATCCGTTCAACAAGTATGTGAAGAATGCGAAAGTATGAGTCTGATCAGTGAAAATCTCAGGCCTTACCTAGACCTAACTTGCGTTGTCCTCTAAAATATTGTTGGAGACCAGGTTTCTTTGACTGTTTCAGTGTGGTACTACATTACTACGTGATGCAATCCAGAAAAAGCCCAGGATCTAGCCATCAAGTATGAGAAATATGCGAAAGAATGAGCCTGATGAGAGCAAATCCCAGAACTAACCTAGACCTAACATGCGTTATCCTCTAAAATATTGAGCGAAACCAGGTTTAATGGACTGTTTCAGTGTGGTACCACACTACTTCGTGATCCAAACCAGAGAAAGCCCAGGATCTGTTCAAGAAGTATGTGAAAAACGCTAAACTGTGAGCCTGATGAGGGCAAATCTTAGACCTAACCCAGACCTAAGATGCGTTATCCTCTAAAATATTTATCCAGACCAGGTTTCATTGAATGTTTCAGTGTGGTACCACTTTACTACCTGATACAATCCAGAAACAGCCCAGGATCTAGCCATGAAGTATGAGAAATATGCGAAAGTATGAGCCTGATGAGGGCCAAACCTCAGACCTAACCCAAACCTAACATGCGTTATCCTCTAAAATATTTATCAAGAAAAGGTTTAATTGAATGTTTCAGTGTGTTACCACATTACTACGTGAACGAAACCAGAAAAAACCCAGGATCCGTTCAACAAGTATGTTGAAACTGCGACAGTATGACTCTGATGAGGGCAAATCCCAGGCCTAACCTAGACCTAACATGCGTTGTCCTCTAGAATATTGATGGAAACCAGGTTTAATTGACTGTTTCAGTGTTGTACTTCATTACTACGTGATGCAATCCAGAAAAAGCCCAGGATCTAGCCATCAAGTATGAGAAATATGCGAAAGAATGAGCCTGATGAGAGCAAATCCCAGACCTAACCTAGACCTAACATGAATTATCCTCTAAAATATTGATCGAAACCAGGTTTAATTGGCTGTTTCAGCGTGGTACCACACTACTACGTGATACAATCCAGAAACAGCCCAGGATCTAGCCATGAAGTATGAGAAATATGCGAAAGTGTGAGCCTGTTGAGAGCAAATCCTAGACCTAACCCAGACCTAACATGCGTTATCCTCTAAAATATTTATCAAGATCAGGTTTAATTGATTGTTTCAGTGTGGTCCCTCATTACTACGTGATGCAATCCAGAAAAAGCCCAGGATCTAGCCATCAAGTATGAGAAATATGCGAAGGAATGAGCCTGATGAGAGCAAATCCCAGACCTAACCTAGACCTAACATGAATTATTCTCTAAAATATTGATCGAAACCAGGTTTAATTGACTGTTTCAGTGTGGTACCACTTTAGTACGTGATCCAAACCATAAAAAACCCAGGATCCGTTCAACACGTATGTGAAGAATGCGAAAGTATGTGTCTGATCAGTGAAAATCCCAGGCCTAACCTAGACCTAACATGCGTTATCATCAAAAATATTGACCGAAACCTGGTTTAATCGACTGTTTCAGTGTGGTACCACATTACTATGTGATCCAAGCCAGAAAATAACCCAGGATCTGTTCAATAAGTATGTGAAAAACGCGAAAGTAGGAGTCTGATGAGCTCAAATCCCAGACCTATCCCAGACTTAACTTGTGTTATCCTCTAAAATATTGATCGAAACCAGGTTTAATCGACTGTTTCAGCGTGGTACCACATTACTACGTGATACAATCCAGAAACAGCCCAGGATCTAGCCATGAAGTATGTGAAATATGCGAAAGTATGAGCCTGATGAGGGCAAATCCCAGACCTATCCCAGACGTAACTTGCGTTATCCTCTAAAATATTGATCGAAACCAGGTTTACTTGACTGTTTTAGTGTGGTCCCACAGTACTACGTGATCCGAACCAGAAAAAACCCAGGATCTGTTCAACAAGTATGTGAAAAACGCGAAAGTATGAGTCTGATGAGGTCAAATCCCAGACCTATCCTAGACTTAACTTGCGTTATCCTCTAGAATATTGATGGAAACCAGGTTTAATTGACTGTTTCAGTGTTGTACTTCATTACTACGTGATGCAATCCAGAAAAAGCCCAGGATCTAGCCATCAAGTATGAGAAATATGCGAAAGAATGAGCCTGATGGGAGCAAATCCCAGACCTAACCTAGACCTAACATGAAATATTCTCTAAAATATTGATCAAAACCAGGTTTACTTGACTGTTTCAGTGTGGTACCACATTACTACGTGATCCAATCCAGAAATAGCCCAGGATCTAGCCATGAAGTATGAGAAATATGCGAAAGTATGAGCCTGATGAGGGCAAATCCTAGACCTAACCCAGACCTAACATGCGTTATTCTCTAAAATATTTATCAAGACCAGGTTTAATTGAATGTTTCATTGTGGTACCACAATACTACGTGATCCAAACCAGAAAAAACCCAGGATCCGTTCAACAAGTATGTGAAGAATGCGAAAGTATGAGTCTGATCAGTGAAAATCTCAGGCCTTACCTAGACCTAACTTGCGTTGTCCTCTAAAATATTGTTGGAAACCAGGTTTCATTGACTGTTTCAGTGTGGTACTACATTACTACGTGATGCAATCCAGAAAAAGCCCAGGATCTAGCCATCAAGTATGAGAAATATGCGAAAGAATGAGCCTGATGAGAGCATATCCCAGACCTAACCTAGACCTAACATGCGTTATCCTCTAAAATATTGATCCAAACCAGGTTTAATGGACTGTATCAGCGTGGTACCACACTACTACGTGATCCAAACCAGAAAAAACCCAGGATCTGTTCAACAAGTATGTGAAAAACGCGAAAGTATGAGCCTGATGAGGGCAAATCCCAGACATATCCCAGACCTAACTTGCGTTGTCCTCTAAGATATTGATGGAAACCAGGTTTAGTTGACAGTTTCAGTGTTGTACTTCATTACTACGTGATGCAATCCAGAAAAAGCCCAGGATCTAGCCATCAAGTATGAGAAATATGCGAAAGAATGAGCCTGATGAGAGCAAATCCCAGACCTAACCTAGACCTAACATGAATTATTCTCTAAAATATTGATCGAAACCAGGTTTAATTGACTGTTTCAGTGTGGTCCCACATTACTACCTAATCCAAACCAGAAAAAACCCAGGATCCGTTCAACAAGAATGTGAAGAATGCGAAGTTATGAGTCCGATGAGTGATAATCCCAGGCCTAAACTTGACCTAACATGCGTTACCCTCAAAAATATTGATCGAAACCTGGTTAAATCGACTGTTTCAGTGTGGTACCACATTACTATGTGATCCAAACCAGAAAATAACCCAGGATCTGTTCAACAAGTATGTGAAAAACGCGAAAGTATGAGCCTGATGAGGGCAAATCCCAGACATATCCCAGACCTAACTTGCGTTGTCCTCTAAGATATTGATGGAAACCAGGTTTAATTGACTGTTTCAGTGTTGTACTTCATTACTACGTGATGCAATCCAGAAAAAGCCCAGGATCTAGCCATGAAGTATGTGAAATATGCGATAGTATGAGCCTGATGAGGGCAAATCCTAGACCTAACCCAAACCTAACATGCGTTATCCTCTAAAATATTTATCAAGACCAGGTTTAATTGAATGTTTCAGTGTGGTACCACATTACTACGAGAACCAAACCAGAAAAAAACCCAGGATCCGTTCAACAAGTATGTGAAGAATGCGAAAGTATGAGTCTGATCAGTGAAAATCTCAGGCCTTACCTAGACCTAACTTGCGTTGTCCTCTAAAATACTGATGGAAACCAGGTTTCATTGACTGTTTCAGTGTGGTACTACATTACTACGTGATGCAATCCAGAAAAAGCCCAGGATCTAGCCATCAAGTATGAGAAATATGCGAAAGAATGAGCCTGATGAGAGCAAATCCCAGACCAAACCTAGACCTAACATGCGTTATCCTCTAAAATATTGATCGAAACCAGGCTTACTTGACTGTTTCAGTGTGGTCCCACATTACTACGTGATCCAAACCAGAAAAAACCCAGGATCTGTTCAACAAGTATGTGAAAAACGCGAAAGTATGAGTCTGATGAGGTCAAATCCCAGACCTATCCCAGACTTAACTTGCGTTATCCTATAAAATATTGATCGAAACCAGGTTTAATCGACTGTTTCAGCGTGGTACCACATTACTACGTGATACAATCCAGAAACAGCCCAGGATCTAGCTATGAAGTATGAGAAATATGCGAAAGTATGAGCCTGATGAGGGCAAATCCTAGACCTAACCCAAACCTAACATGCGTTATCCTATAAAATATTTATCAAGACCAGGTTCAATTGAATGTTTCAGTGTGGTAACACATTACTACGTGAACCAAACCAGAAAAAACCCAGGACCCGTTCAACAAGTATGTTAAAACTGCGACAGTATGACCCTGATGAGGGCAAATCCCAGGCCTAACCTAGACCTAACATGCGTTGTCCTCTAGAATATTGATGGAAACCAGGTTTAATTGACTGTTTCAGTGTTGTACTTCATTACTACGTGATGCAATCCAGAAAAAGCCCAGGATCTAGCCATCAAGTATGAGAAATATGCGAAAGAATGAGCCTGATGGGAGCAAATCCCAGACCTAACCTAGAGCTAACATGAATTATTCTCTAAAATATTGATCAAAACCAGGTTTATTTGACTGTTTCAGTGTGGTACCACATTACTACGTGATCCAATCCAGAAATAGCCCAGGATCTAGCCATGAAGTATGAGAAATATGCGAAAGTATGAGCCTGATGAGGGCAAATCCTAGACCTAACCCAGACCTAACATGCGTTATTCTCTAAAATATTTATCAAGACCAGGTTTAATGGACTGTTTCAGTGTGGTACCACAATACTACGTGATCCAAACCAGAAAAAACCCAGGATCCGTTCAACAAGTATGTGAAGAATGCGAAAGTATGAGTCTGATCAGTGAAAATCTCAGGCCTTACCTAGACCTAACTTGCGTTGTCCTCTAAAATATTGTTGGAGACCAGGTTTCATTGACTGTTTCAGTGTGGTACTACATTACTACGTGATGCAATCCAGAAAAAGCCCAGGATCTAGCCATCAAGTATGAGAAATATGCGAAAGAATGAGCCTGATGAGAGCAAATCCCAGACCTAACCTAGACCTAACATGCGTTATCCTCTAAAATATTGAGCGAAACCATGTTTAATGGACTGTTTCAGTGTGGTACCACACTACTTCGTGATCCAAACCAGAAAAAGCCCAGGATCTGTTCTAGAAGTATGTGAAAAACGCTAAACTGTGAGCCTGATGAGGGCAAATCTTAGACCTAACCCAGACCTAAGATGCGTTATCCTCTAAAATATTTATCCAGACCAGGTTTCATTGAATGTTTCAGTGTGGTACCACTTTACTACCTGATACAATCCAGAAACAGCCCAGGATCTAGCCATGAAGTGTGAGAAATATGCGAAAGTATGAGCCTGATGAGGGCAAATCCTAGACCTAACCCAGACCTAACATGCGTTATCCTCTAAAATATTGATCGAAACCAGGCTTACTTGACTGTTTCAGTGTGGTCCCACATTACTACGTGATCCAAACCAGAAAAAACCCAGGATCTGTTCAACAAGTATGTGAAAAACGCGAAAGTATGAGTCTGATGAGGTCAAATCCCAGACCTATCCCAGACTTAACTTGCGTTATCCTATAAAATATTGATCGAAACCAGGTTTAATCGACTGTTTCAGCGTGGTACCACATTACTACGTGATACAATCCAGAAACAGCCCAGGATCTAGCTATGAAGTATGAGAAATATGCGAAAGTATGAGCCTGATGAGGGCAAATCCTAGACCTAACCCAAACCTAACATGCGTTATCCTATAAAATATTTATCAAGACCAGGTTCAATTGAATGTTTCAGTGTGGTAACACATTACTACGTGAACCAAACCAGAAAAAACCCAGGATCCGTTCAACAAGTATGTTAAAACTGCGACAGTATGACCCTGATGAGGGCAAATCTCAGGCCTAACCTAGACCTAACATGCGTTGTCCTCTAGAATATTGATGGAAACCAGGTTTAATTGACTGTTTCTGTGTTGTACTTCATTACTACGTGATGCAATCCAGAAAAAGCCCAGGATCTAGTCATCAAGTATGAGAAATATGCGAAAGTATGAGCCTGATGAGAGCAAATCCCAGACCTAACCTAGACCTAACATGAATTATTCTCTAAAATATTGATCGAAACCTGGTTTAATTGACTGTTTCAGTGTGGTCCCACATTACTACGTGACCCAAACCAGAAATAACCCAGGATCCGTTCAACAAGTATGCGAAGAATGCGAACGTATGAGTCTGATGAGTGAAAATCCCAGGCCTAACCTAGACCTAACATGCGTTATCCTCTAAAATATTGATCCAAACCAGGTTTAATGGACTGTATCAGCGTGGTACCACACTACTACGTGATCCAAACCAGAAAAAACCCAGGATCTGTTCAACAAGTATGTGAAAAACGCGAAAGTATGAGCCTGATGAGGGCAAATCCCAGACATATCCCAGACCTAACTTGCGTTGTCCTCTAAGATATTGATGGAAACCAGGTTTAGTTGACAGTTTCAGTGTTGTACTTCATTACTACGTGATGCAATCCAGAAAAAGCCCAGGATCTAGCCATCAAGTATGAGAAATATGCGAAAGAATGAGCCTGATGAGAGCAAATCCCAGACCTAACCTAGACCTAACATGAATTATTCTCTAAAATATTGATCGAAACCAGGTTTAATTGACTGTTTCAGTGTGGTCCCACATTACTACCTAATCCAAACCAGAAAAAACCCAGGATCCGTTCAACAAGAATGTGAAGCATGCGAAGTTATGAGTCCGATGAGTGATAATCCCAGGCCTAAACTAGACCTAACATGCGTTACCCTCAAAAATATTGATCGAAACCTGGTTTAATCGACTGTTTCAGTGTGGTACCACATTACTATGTGATCCAAACCAGAAAATAACCCAGGATCTGTTCAACAAGTATGTGAAAAACGCGAAAGTATGAGCCTGATGAGGGCAAATCCCAGACATATCCCAGACCTAACTTGCGTTGTCCTCTAAGATATTGATGGAAACCAGGTTTAATTGACTGTTTCAGTGTTGTACTTCATTACTACGTGATGCAATCCAGAAAAAGCCCAGGATCTAGCCATGAAGTATGTGAAATATGCGAAAGTATGAGCCTGATGAGGGCAAATCCTAGACCTAACCCAAACCTAACATGCGTTATCCTCTAAAATATTTATCAAGACCAGGTTTAATTGAATGTTTCAGTGTGGTACCACATTACTACGAGAACCAAACCAGAAAAAAACCCAGGATCCGTTCAACAAGTATGTGAAGAATGCGAAAGTATGAGTCTGATCAGTGAAAATCTCAGGCCTTACCTAGACCTAACTTGCGTTGTCCTCTAAAATACTGATGGAAACCAGGTTTCATTGACTGTTTCAGTGTGGTACTACATTACTACGTGATGCAATCCAGAAAAAGCCCAGGATCTAGCCATCAAGTATGAGAAATATGCGAAAGAATGAGCCTGATGAGAGCAAATCCCAGACCAAACCTAGACCTAACATGCGTTATCCTCTAAAATATTGATCGAAACCAGGCTTACTTGACTGTTTCAGTGTGGTCCCACATTACTACGTGATCCAAACCAGAAAAAACCCAGGATCTGTTCAACAAGTATGTGAAAAACGCGAAAGTATGAGTCTGATGAGGTCAAATCCCAGTCCTATCCCAGACTTAACTTGCGTTATCCTATAAAATATTGATCGAAACCAGGTTTAATCGACTGTTTCAGCGTGGTACCACATTACTACGTGATACAATCCAGAAACAGCCCAGGATCTAGCTATGAAGTATGAGAAATATGCGAAAGTATGAGCCTGATGAGGGCAAATCCTAGACCTAACCCAAACCTAACATGCGTTATCCTATAAAATATTTGTCAAGACCAGGTTCAATTGAATGTTTCAGTGTGGTAACACATTACTACGTGAACCAAACCAGAAAAAACCCAGGACCCGTTCAACAAGTATGTTAAAACTGCGACAGTATGACCCTGATGAGGGCAAATCCCAGGCCTAACCTAGACCTAACATGCGTTGTCCTCTAGAATATTGATGGAAACCAGGTTTAATTGACTGTTTCAGTGTTGTACTTCATTACTACGTGATGCAATCCAGAAAAAGCCCAGGATCTAGCCATCAAGTATGAGAAATATGCGAAAGAATGAGCCTGATGGGAGCAAATCCCAGACCTAACCTAGAGCTAACATGAATTATTCTCTAAAATATTGATCAAAACCAGGTTTATTTGACTGTTTCAGTGTGGTACCACATGACTACGTGATCCAATCCAGAAATAGCCCAGGATCTAGCCATGAAGTATGAGAAATATGCGAAAGTATGAGCCTGATGAGGGCAAATCCTAGACCTAACCCAGACCTAACATGCGTTATTCTCTAAAATATTTATCAAGACCAGGTTTAATGGACTGTTTCAGTGTGGTACCACAATACTACGTGATCCAAACCAGAAAAAACCCAGGATCCGTTCAACAAGTATGTGAAGAATGCGAAAGTATGAGTCTGATCAGTGAAAATCTCAGGCCTTACCTAGACCTAACTTGCGTTGTCCTCTAAAATATTGTTGGAGACCAGGTTTCATTGACTGTTTCAGTGTGGTACTACATTACTACGTGATGCAATCCAGAAAAAGCCCAGGATCTAGCCATCAAGTATGAGAAATATGCGAAAGAATGAGCCTGATGAGAGCAAATCCCAGACCTAACCTAGACCTAACATGCGTTATCCTCTAAAATATTGAGCGAAACCATGTTTAATGGACTGTTTCAGTGTGGTACCACACTACTTCGTGATCCAAACCAGAGAAAGCCCAGGATCTGTTTTAGAAGTATGTGAAAAACGCTAAACTGTGAGCCTGACGAGGGCAAATCTTAGACCTAACCCAGACCTAAGAAGCGTTATCCTCTAAAATATTTATCCAGACCAGGTTTCATTGAATGTTTCAGTGTGGTACCACTTTACTACCTGATACAATCCAGAAATAGCCCAGGATCTAGCCATGAAGTATGAGAAATATGCGAAAGTAAGAGCCTGATGAGAGCAAATCCTAGACCTAACCCAGAGCTAACATGCGTTAACCTCTAAAATATTTATCAAGAACAGGTTTAATTGATTGTTTCAGTGTGGTCCCACATTACTACGTGATACAGTCCAGAAACAGCCCAGGATCTAGCCATGAAGTATGAGAAATATGCGAAAGTATGAGCCTGATGAGGGCAAATCCTAGACCTAACCCAAACCTAACATGCGTTATCCTCTAAAATATTTATCAAGACCAGGTTTAATTGAATGTTTCGGTGTGGTACCACATTACTACGTGAACCAATCCAGAAAAAACCCAGTATCTGTTCAACATGTATGAGAAATATGCGAAAGAATGAGCCTGATGAGAGCAAATCCCATACCTATCCTAGACCTAACATGAATTATTCTCTAAAATATTGATCGAAAACAGGTTTACTTGACTGTTTCAGTGTGGTCCCACATTACTACGTGATCCAAACCAGACAAAACCCAGGATCCGTTCAACAAGTATGTGAAGAATGCGAAAGTATGAGTCTGATGGGTGAAAATCCCAGGCCTAACCTAGACCTAACATGCGTTATCCTCTAAAATATAGATCGAAACCTGGTTTAATCGACTGTTTCAGTGTGGTACCACATTACTATGTGATCCAAACCAGAGAATAACCCAGGATCTGTTCAAGGAGTATGTGAAGTGTGCGAAAGTATGAGTCTGATGAGAGCAAATCCCAGACCTGACCTAGACCTAACATGAATTATTCTCTAAAATATTGATCGAAACCATGTTTACTTGACTGCTTCTGTGTGGTCCCACAATACTACGTGATCCAAACCAGAAAAAACCCAGGATCCGTTCAACAAGTATGTGAAGAATGCGAAAGTATGAGTCTGATGAGGGAAAATCCCAGGCCTAACCTAGACCTAACATGCGTTATCCTCTAAAATATTGATCGAAACTAGGTTTAGTCGACTGTTTCAGTGTGGTCCCACATTACTACGTGATCCAAACCAGAAAAAACCCAGGATCCGTTCAACAAGTATGTGAAGAATGCGAAAGTATGAGTCTGATGAGGTCAAATCCCAGACCTATCCCAGACTTAACTTGCGTTATCCTCTAAAATATTGATCGAAACCAGGTTTAATCGACTGTTTCAGCGTGGTACCACATTACTACGTGATACAGTCCAGAAACAGCCCAGGATCTAGCCATGAAGTATGAGAAATATGCGAAAGTATGAGCCTGATGAGGGCAAATCCTAGACCTAACCCAAACCTAACATGCGTTATCCTCTAAAATATTTATCAAGACCAGGTTTAATTGAATGTTTCAGTGTGGTACCACATTACTACGTGAACCAAACCAGAAAAAACCCAGTATCCGTTCAACAAGTATGTTAAAACTGCGACAGTATGAGCCTGATGAGGGCAAATCCCAGGCCTAACCTAGACCTAACATGCGTTGTCCTCTAAAATATTGATGGAAACCAGGTTTAATTGACTGTTTCAGTGCTGTACTTCATTACTACGTGATGCAATCCAGAAAAAGCCCAGGATCTAGCCATCAAGTATGAGAAATATGCGAAAGAATGAGCCTGATGAGAGCAAATCCCAGACATAACCTAGACCTAACATGAATTATTCTCTAAAATATTGATCGAAACCAGGTTTAATTGACTGTTTCAGTGTTGTACTTCATTACTACGTGATGCAATCCAGAAAACCCTAGGATCTAGCCATCAAGTATGAGAAATATGCGAAAGAATGAGCCTGATGGGAGCAAATCCCTGACCTAACCTAGACCTGACATGAATTATTCTCTAAAATATTGATCAAAACCAGGTTTAATTGACTGTTTCAATGTAGTACCACATTACTACGTGATCCAATCCAGAAGTAGCCCAGGATCTAGCCGTGAAGTATGAGAAATATGCGAAAGAATGAGCCTGATGAGAGCAAATCCCTGACCTAACCTAGACCTAACATGAATTATTCTCTAAAATATTGATCAAAACCAGGTTTAATTGACTGTTTCAGTGTGGTACCACATTACTACCTGATCCAATCCAGAAATAGCCCAGGATCTAGCCATGAAGTATGAGAAATATGCGAAAGTATGAGCCTGATGAGGGCAAATCCCAGACCTATCCCAGACCTAACTTGCGTTGTCCTCTAAGATATTGATCGAAACCTGGTTTAATGGACTGTCTCAGTGTGGTACCACACTACTTCGTGATCCAAACCAGAGAAAGCCAAGGATCTGTTCAAGAAGTATGTGAAAAACGCTAAACTGTGAGCCTGATGAGGGCAAATCATAGACCTAACCCAGACCTAAGATGCGTTATCCTCTAAAATATTTATCCAGACCAGGTTTCATTGAATGTTTCAGTGTGGTACCACTTTGCTACCTGATACAATCCAGAAACAGCACAGGATCTAGCCATGAAGTATGAGAAATATGCGAAAGTAAGAGCCTGATGAGGGCCAAACCTCAGACTTAACCCAAACCTAACATGCGTTATCCTCTAAAATATTTGTCAAGAAAAGGTTTAATTGAATGTTTCAGTGTGGTACCACAGTACTACGTGAACCAAACCAGAGAAAACCCAGGATCCGTTCAACAAGTATGTTAAAACTGCGACAGTATGACTCTGATGAGGGCAAATCCCAGGCCTAACCTAGACCTAACATGCGTTGTCCTCTAGAATATTGATGGAAACCAGGTTTAATTGACTGTTTCAGTGTTGTACTTCATTACTACGTGATGCAATCCAGAAAAAGCCCAGGACCTAGCCATCAAGTATGAGAAATATGCGAAAGAATGAGCCTGATGAGAGCAAATCCCAGACCTAACCTAGACCTAACATGAATTATTCTCTAAAATATTGATCGAAACCAGGTTTAATTGACTGTTTCAGTGTTGTACTTCATTACTACGTGATGCAATCCAGAAAAAGCCCAGGATCTAGCCGTCAAGTATGAGAAATATGCGAAAGAATGAGCCTGATGGGAGCAAATCCCTGACCTAACCTTGACCTAACATGAATTATTCTCTAAAATATTGATCAAAACCAGGTTTAATTGACTGTTTCAGTGTAGTACCACATTACTACGTGATCCAATCCAGAAATAGCCCAGGATCTAGCCATGAAGTACGAGAAATATGCGAAAGTATGAGCCTGATGAGGGCAAATCCTAGACCTAACCCAGACCTAACATGCGTTATTCTCTAAAATATTTATCAAGACCAGGTTTAATTGAATGTTTCAGTGTGGTACTACATAACTACGTCATTAAAACCAGAATAAACCCAGGATCCGTTCAACAAGTATGTGAAGAATGCGAAAGTATGAGTCTGATCAGTGAAAATCTCAGGCCTTACCTAGACCTAACTTGCGTTGTCCTCTAAAATATTGATGGAAACCAGCTTTCATTGACTGTTTCAGTGTGGTACTACATTACTACGTGATGCAATCCAGAAAAAGCCCAGGATCTAGCCATCAAGTATGAGAAATATGCGAAAGAATGAGCCTGATGAGAGCAAATCCCAGACCTAACCTAGACCTAACATGCGTTATCCTCTAAAATATTTATCAAGACCAGGTTTAATTGAATGTTTCAGTGTGGTACCACATTACTACGTGAACCAAACCAGAAAAAACCCAGTATCCGTTCAACAAGTATGTGAAAAACGCGAAAGTATGAGTATGATGAGCTCAAATCCCAGACCTATCCCAGACTTAACTTGTGTTATCCTCTAAAATATTGATCGAAACCAGGTTTAATCGACTGTTTCAGCGTGGTACCGCATTACTACGTGATACAATCCAGAAACAGCCCAGGATCTAGCCATCAAGTATGAGAAATATGCGAAAGAATGAGCCTGATGAGAGCAAATCCCAGACCTAACCTAGACCTAACATGCGTTATCCTCTAAAATATTGATCGAAACCAGGCTTACTTGACTGTTTCAGTGTGGTCCCACATTACTACGTGATCCAAACCAGAAAAAACCCAGGATCTGTTCAACAAGTATGTGAAAAACGCGAAAGTATGAGTCTGATGAGGTCAAATCCCAGACCTATCCCAGACTTAACTTGCGTTATCCTATAAAATATTGATCGAAACCAGGTTTAATCGACTGTTTCAGCGTGGTACCACATTACTACGTGATACAATCCAGAAACAGCCCAGGATCTAGCTATGAAGTATGAGAAATATGCGAAAGTATGAGCCTGATGAGGGCAAATCCTAGACCTAACCCAAACCTAACATGCGTTATCCTATAAAATATTTATCAAGACCAGGTTCAATTGAATGTTTCAGTGTGGTAACACATTACTACGTGAACCAAACCAGAAAAAACCCAGGACCCGTTCAACAAGTATGTTAAAACTGCGACAGTATGACCCTGATGAGGGCAAATCCCAGGCCTAACCTAGACCTAACATGCGTTGTCCTCTAGAATATTGATGGAAACCAGGTTTAATTGACTGTTTCAGTGTTGTACTTCATTACTACGTGACGCAATCCAGAAAAAGCCCAGGATCTAGCCATCAAGTATGAGAAATATGCGAAAGAATGAGCCTGATGGGAGCAAATCCCAGACCTAACCTAGAGCTAACATGAATTATTCTCTAAAATATTGATCAAAACCAGGTTTATTTGACTGTTTCAGTGTGGTACCACATGACTACGTGATCCAATCCAGAAATAGCCCAGGATCTAGCCATGAAGTATGAGAAATATGCGAAAGTATGAGCCTGATGAGGGCAAATCCTAGACCTAACCCAGACCTAACATGCGTTATTCTCTAAAATATTTATCAAGACCAGGTTTAATGGACTGTTTCAGTGTGGTACCACAATACTACGTGATCCAAACCAGAAAAAACCCAGGATCCGTTCAACAAGTATGTGAAGAATGCGAAAGTATGAGTCTGATCAGTGAAAATCTCAGGCCTTACCTAGACCTAACTTGCGTTGTCCTCTAAAATATTGTTGGAGACCAGGTTTCATTGACTGTTTCAGTGTGGTACTACATTACTACGTGATGCAATCCAGAAAAAGCCCAGGATCTAGCCATCAAGTATGAGAAATATGCGAAAGAATGAGCCTGATGAGAGCAAATCCCAGACCTAACCTAGACCTAACATGCGTTATCCTCTAAAATATTGAGCGAAACCATGTTTAATGGACTGTTTCAGTGTGGTACCACACTACTTCGTGATCCAAACCAGAGAAAGCCCAGGATCTGTTTTAGAAGTATGTGAAAAACGCTAAACTGTGAGCCTGACGAGGGCAAATCTTAGACCTAACCCAGACCTAAGAAGCGTTATCCTCTAAAATATTTATCCAGACCAGGTTTCATTGAATGTTTCAGTGTGGTACCACTTTACTACCTGATACAATCCAGAAATAGCCCAGAATCTAGCCATGAAGTATGAGAAATATGCGAAAGTAAGAGCCTGATGAGAGCAAATCCTAGACCTAACCCAGAGCTAACATGCGTTAACCTCTAAAATATTTATCAAGAACAGGTTTAATTGATTGTTTCAGTGTGGTCCCACATTACTACGTGATACAGTCCAGAAACAGCCCAGGATCTAGCCATGAAGTATGAGAAATATGCGAAAGTATGAGCCTGATGAGGGCAAATCCTAGACCTAACCCAAACCTAACATGCGTTATCCTCTAAAATATTTATCAAGACCAGGTTTAATTGAATGTTTCGGTGTGGTACCACATTACTACGTGAACCAAACCAGAAAAAACCCAGTATCTGTTCAACATGTATGAGAAATATGCGAAAGAATGAGCCTGATGAGAGCAAATCCCATACCTATCCTAGACCTAACATGAATTATTCTCTAAAATATTGATCGAAAACAGGTTTACTTGACTGTTTCAGTGTGGTCCCACATTACTACGTGATCCAAACCAGACAAAACCCAGGATCCGTTCAACAAGTATGTGAAGAATGCGAAAGTATGAGTCTGATGGGTGAAAATCCCAGGCCTAACCTAGACCTAACATGCGTTATCCTCTAAAATATAGATCGAAACCTGGTTTAATCGACTGTTTCAGTGTGGTACCACATTACTATGTGATCCAAACCAGAGAATAACCGAGGATCTGTTCAAGGAGTATGTGAAGTGTGCGAAAGTATGAGTCTGATGAGAGCAAATCCCAGACCTAACCTAGACCTAACATGAATTATTCTCTAAAATATTGATCGAAACCAGGTTTACTTGACTGCTTCTGTGTGGTCCCACAATACTACGTGATCCAAACCAGAAAAAACCCAGGATCCGTTCAACAAGTATGTGAAGAATGCGAAAGTATGAGTCTGATGAGGGAAAATCCCAGGCCTAACCTAGACCTAACATGAATTATTCTCTAAAATATTGATCAAAACCAGGTTTAATTGACTGTTTCAGTGTAGTACCACATTACTACGTGATCCAATCCAGAAATAGCCCAGGATCTAGCCATGAAGTATGAGAAATATGCGAAAGTATGAGCCTGATGAGGGCAAATCCTAGACCTAACCCAGAGCTAACATGCGTTAACCTCTAAAATATTTATCAAGAACAGGTTTAATTGATTGTTTCAGTGTGGTACCACATTACTACGTGATACAATCCAGAAACAGCCCAGGATCTAGCCATCAAGTATGAGAAATATGCGAAAGAATGAGCCTGATGAGAGCAAATCCCAGACCTAACCTAGACCTAACATGCGTTATCCTCTAAAATATTTATCAAGACCAGGTTTAATTGAATGTTTCAGTGTGGTACCACATTACTACGTGAACCAAACCAGACAAAACCCAGGATCCGTTCAACAAGTATGTGAAGAATGCGAAAGTATGAGTCTGATGGGTGAAAATCCCAGGCCTAACCTAGACCTAACATGCGTTATCCTCTAAAATATAGATCGAAACCTGGTTTAATCGACTGTTTCAGTGTGGTACCACATTACTATGTGATCCAAACCAGAAAATAACCCAGGATCTGTTCAAGGAGTATGTGAAGTGTGCGAAAGTATGAGTCTGATGAGAGCAAATCCCAGGCCTAACCTAGACCTAACATGCGTTATCCTCTAAAATATTGATCGAAACTAGGTTTAGTCGACTGTTTCAGTGTGGTCCCACATTACTACGTGATCCAAACCAGAAAAAACCCAGGATCCGTTCAACAAGTATGTGAAGAATGCGAAAGTATGAGTCTGATGAGGTCAAATCCCAGAACTATCCCAGACTTAACTTGCGTTATCCTCTAAAATATTGATCGAAACCAGGTTTAATCGACTGTTTCAGCGTGGTACCACATTACTACGTGATACAGTCCAGAAACAGCCCAGGATCTAGCCATGAAGTATGAGAAATATGCGAAAGTATGAGCCTGATGAGGGCAAATCCTAGACCTAACCCAAACCTAACATGCGTTATCCTCTAAAATATTTATCAAGACCATGTTTAATTGAATGTTTCAGTGTGGTACCACATTACTACGTGAACCAAACCAGAAAAAACCCAGTATCCGTTCAACAAGTATGTTAAAACTGCGACAGTATGAGCCTGATGAGGGTAAATCCCAGGCCTAACCTAGACCTAACATGCGTTGTCCTCTAAAATATTGATGGAAACCAGGTTTAATTGACTGTTTCAGTGTTGTACTTCATTACTACGTGATGCAATCCAGAAAAAGCCCAGGATCTAGCCATCAAGTATGAGAAATATGCGAAAGAATGAGCCTGATGAGAGCAAATCTCAGACATAACCTAGACCTAACATGAATTATTCTCTAAAATATTGATCGAAACCAGGTTTAATTGACTGTTTCAGTGTTGTACTTCATTACTACGTGATGCAATCCAGAAAACCCTAGGATCTAGCCATCAAGTATGAGAAATATGCGAAAGAATGAGCCTGATGGGAGCAAATCCCTGACCTAACCTAGACCTGACATGAATTATTCTCTAAAATATTGATCAAAACCAGGTTTAATTGACTGTTTCAATGTAGTACCACATTACTACGTGATCCAATCCAGAAGTAGCCCAGGATCTAGCCGTGAAGTATGAGAAATATGCGAAAGAATGAGCCTGATGAGAGCAAATCCCTGACCTAACCTAGACCTAACATGAATTATTCTCTAAAATATTGATCAAAACCAGGTTTAATTGACTGTTTCAGTGTGGTACCACATTACTACCTGATCCAATCCAGAAATAGCCCAGGATCTAGCCATGAAGTATGAGAAATATGCGAAAGTATGAGCCTGATGAGGGCAAATCCCAGACCTATCCCAGACCTAACTTGCGTTGTCCTCTAAGATATTGATCGAAACCTGGTTTAATGGACTGTTTCAGTGTGGTACCACACTACTTCGTGATCCAAACCAGAGAAAGCCAAGGATCTGTTCAAGAAGTATGTGAAAAACGCTAAACTGTGAGCCTGATGAGGGCAAATCATAGACTTAACCCAAACCTAACATGCGTTATCCTCTAAAATATTTATCAAGAAAAGGTTTAATTGAATGTTTCAGTGTGGTACCACAGTACTACGTGAACCAAACCAGAAAAAACCCAGGATCCGTTCAACAAGTATGCTAAAACTGCGTCAGTATGACTCTGATGAGAGCAAATCCCAGGCCTAACCTAGACCTAACATGCGTTGTCCTCTAGAATATTGATGGAAACCAGGTTTAATTGACTGTTTCAGTGTTGTACTTCATTACTACGTGATGCAATCCAGAAAAAGCCCAGGATCTAGCCATCAAGTATGAGAAATATGCGAAAGAATGAGCCTGATGAGAGCAAATCCCAGACCTAACCTAGACCTAACATGAATTATTCTCTAAAATATTGATCGAAACCAGGTTTAATTGACTGTTTCAGTGTTGTACTTCATTACTACGTGATGCAATCCAGAAAAAGCCCAGGATCTAGCCATCAAGTATGAGAAATATGCGAAAGAATGAGCCTGATGGGAGCAAATCCCTGACCTAACCTTGACCTAACATGAATTATTCTCTAAAATATTGATCAAAACCAGGTTTAATTGACTGTTACAGTGTAGTACCACATTACTACGTGATCCAATCCCGAAATAGCCCAGGATCTAGCCATGAAGTATGAGAAATATGCGAAAGTATGAGCCTGATGAGGGCAAATCCTAGACCTAACCCAGACCTAACATGCGTTATTCTCTAAAATATTTATCAAGACCAGGTTTAATTGAATGTTTCAGTGTGGTACTACATAACTACGTGATTAAAACCAGAATAAACCCAGGATCCGTTCAACAAGTATGTGAAGAATGCGAAAGTATGAGTCTGATCAGTGAAAGTCTCAGGCCTTACCTAGACCTAACTTGCGTTGTCCTCTAAAATATTGATGGAAACCAGCTTTCATTGACTGTTTCAGTGTGGTACTACATTACTACGTGATGCAATCCAGAAAAAGCCCAGGATCTAGCCATCAAGTATGAGAAATATGCGAAAGAATAAGCCTGATGAGAGCAAATCCCAGACCTAACCTAGACCTAACATGCGTTATCCTCTAAAATATTTATCAAGACCAGGTTTAATTGAATGTTTCAGTGTGGTACCACATTACTACGTGAACCAAACCAGAAAAAACCCAGTATCCGTTCAACAAGTATGTTAAAACTGCGACAGTATGAGCCTGCTGAGGGCAAATCCCAGGCCTAACCTAGACCTAACATGCGTTATCCTCAAAAATATTGATCGAAACCTGGTTTAATCGACTGTTTCAGTGTGGTACCACATTACTATGTGATCCAAGCCAGAAAATAACCCAGGATCTGTTCAACAAGTATGTGAAAATCGCGAAAGTATGAGTATGATGAGCTCAAATCCCAGACCTATCCCAGACTTAACTTGTGTTATCCTCTAAAATATTGATCGAAACCAGGTTTAATCGACTGTTTCAGCGTGGTACCACATTACTACGTGATACAATCCAGAAACAGCCCAGGATCTAGCCATGAAGTATGTGAAATATGCGAAAGTATGAGTCAGATGAGGGCAAATCCTAGACCTTACCCAAACCTAACATGCGTTAAACCTCTAAAATATTTATCAAGACCAGGTTTAATTGAATGTTTCAGTGTGGTACTACATAACTACGTGATTAAAACCAGAATAAACCCAGGATCCGTTCAACAAGTATGTGAAAAATGCGAAAGAATGAGTCTGATCAGTGAAAATCTCAGGCCTTACCTAGACATAACTTGCGTTGTCCTCTAAAATATTGATGGAAACCAGCTTTCATTGACTGTTTCAGTGGTGTACTACATTACTACGTGATGCAATTCAGAAAAAGCCCAGAATCTAGCCATCAAGTATGAGAAATATGCGAAAGAATGAGCCTGATGAGAGCAAATCCCAGACCTAACCTAGACCTATCATGCGTTATCCTCTAAAATATTGAGCGAAACCAAGTTTAATGGGCTGTTTCAGTGTGGTACCACACAACTTCGTGATCCAAACCAGAGAAAGCCCAGGATCTGTTTTAGAAGTATGTGAAAAACGCTAAACTGTGAGCCTGACGAGGGCAAATCTTAGACCTAACCCAGACCTAAGAAGCGTTATCCTCTAAAATATTTATCCAGACCAGGTTTCATTGAATGTTTCAGTGTGGTACCACTTTACTACGTGATCCAATCCAGAAATAGCCCAGGATCTAGCCATGAAGTATGAGAAATATGCGAAAGTAAGAGCCTGATGAGAGCAAATCCTAGACCTAACCCAGAGCTAACATGCGTTATCCTCTAAAATATTTATCAAGATCAGGTTTAATTGATTGTTTCAGTGTGGTCCCACATTACTACGTGATACAGTCCAGAAACAGCCCAGCATCTAGCCATCAAGTATGAGAAATATGCGAAAGAATGAGCCTGATGGGAGCAAATCCCTGACCTAACCTTGACCTAACATGAATTATTCTCTAAAATATTGATCAAAACCAGGTTTAATTGACTGTTTCAGTGTAGTACCACATTACTACGTGATCCAATCCAGAAATAGCCCAGGATCTAGCCATGAAGTATGAGAAATATGCGAAAGTATGAGCCTGATGAGGGCAAATCCTAGACCTAACCCAGACCTAACATGCGTTATTCTCTAAAATATTTATCAAGACCAGGTTTAATTGAATGTTTCAGTGTGGTACTACATAACTACGTGATTAAAACCAGAATAAACCCAGGATCCGTTCAACAAGTATGTGAAGAATGCGAAAGTATGAGTCAAATCAGTCAAAATCTCAGGCCTTACCTAGACCTAACATGCGTTATCCTCTAAAATATAGATCGAAACCTGGTTTAATCGACTGTTTCAGTGTGGTACCACATTACTATGTGATCCAAACCAGAAAATAACCCAGGATCTGTTCAAGGAGTATGTGAAGTGTGCGAAAGTATGAGCCTGATGAGAGCAAATCCCAGACCTAACCTAGACCTAACATGAATTATTCTCTAAAATATTGATCGAAACCAGGTTTACTTGACTGCTTCAGTGTGGTCCCACAATACTACGTGATCCAAACCAGAAAAAACCCAGGATCCGTTCAACAAGTATGTGAAGAATGCGAAAGTATGAGTCTGATGAGGGAAAATCCCAGGCCTAACCTAGATCTAACATGCGTTATCCTCTAAAATATTGATCGAAACTAGGTTTAGTCGACTGTTTCAGTGTGGTCCCACATTACTACCTGATCCAAACCAGAAAAAACCCAGGATCCGTTCAACAAGTATGTGAAGAATGCGAAAGTATGAGTCTGATGAGGGCAAATCCCAGGCCTAACCTAGACCTAACATGCGTTGTCCTCTAAAATATTGATGGAAACCAGGTTTAATTGACTGTTTCAGTGTTGTACTTCATTACTACGTGATGCAATCCAGAAAAAGCCCAGGATCTAGCCATCAAGTATGAGAAATATGCGAAAGAATGAGCCTGATGAGAGCATATCCCAGACCTAACCTAGACCTAACATGAATTATTCTCTAAAATATTGATCGAAACCAGGTTTAATTGACTGTTTCAGTGTTGTACTTCATTACTACGTGATGCAATCCAGAAAAAGCCCAGGATCTAGCCATCAAGTATGAGAAATATGCGAAAGAATGAGCCTGATGAGAGCAAATCCCTGACCTAACCTAGACCTAACATGAATTATTCTCTAAGATATTGATCAAAACCAGGTTTAATTGACTGTTTCAGTGTTGTACTTCATTACTACGTGATGCAATCCAGAAAAAGCCCAGGATCTAGCCATCAAGTATGAGAAATATGCGAAAGAATGAGCCTGATGAGAGCAAATCCCAGAGCTAACCTAGACCTAACATGCGTTATCCTCTAAAATATTGAGCGAGACCAGGTTTAATGGACTGTTTCAGTGTGGTACCACACTACTTCGTGATCCAAACCAGAAAAAACCCAGGATCTGTTCAACAAGTATGTGAAAAACGCTAAACTGTGAGCCTGATGAGGGCAAATCTTAGACCTAACCCAGACATAAGATGCGTTATCCTCTAAAATATTTATCCAGACCAGGTTTCATTGAATATTTCAGTGTGGTACCACTTTACTACCTGATCCAATCCAGAAATAGCCCAGGATCTAGCCATGAAGTATGAGAAATATGCGAAAGTAAGAGCCTGATGAGGGCAAATCCTAGACCTACCCCAGACCTAACTTGCGTTATCCTCTAAAATATTGATCGAAAACAGGTTTAATTGACTGTTTCAGCGTGGTACCACATTACTACGTGATCCAATACAGAAACAGCCCAGGATCTAGCCATGAAGTATGAGAAATATGCGAAAGTATGAGCCTGATGAGGGCAAATCCTAGACCTAACCCAGACCTAACATGCGTTATCCTCTAAAATATTTATCAAGATCAGGTTTAATTGATTGTTTCAGTGTGGTCCCACATTACTACGTGATCCAAACCAGAAAAAACCCAGGATCTGTTCAACATGTATGAGAAATATGCGAAAGAATGGGCCTGATGAGAGCAAATCCCAGACCTAACCTAGACCTAACATGAATTATTCTCTAAAATATTGATCGAAACCAGGTTTACTTGACTGTTTCAGTGTGGTCCCACATTACTACGTGATCCAAACCAGAAAAAACCCAGGATCTGTTGAACAAGTATGTGAAAAACGCTAAACTGTGAGCCTGATGAGGGCAAATCTTAGACCTAACCCAGACCTAAGATGCGTTATCCTCTAAAATATTTATCCAGACCAGGTTTCATTGAATGTTTCAGTGTGGTACCACTTTACTACCTGATACAATCCAGTAACAGCCCAGGATCTAGCCATGAAGTATGAGAAATATGCGAAAGTATGAGCCTGATGAGGGCAAATCCTAGACCTAACCCAAACCTAACATGCGTTATCCTCTAAAATATTTATCAAGACCAGGTTTAATTGAATGTTTCAGTGTGGTACCACATTACTACGTGATCAAAACCAGAAAAAACCCAGGATCCGTTCAACAAGTATGTTAAAACTGCGACAGTATGACCCTGATGAGGGCAAATCCCAGGCCTAACCTAGACCTAACATGCGTTGTCCTCTAGAATATTGATGGAAACCAGGTTTAATTGACTGTTTCAGTGTTGTACTTCATTACTACGTGATGCAATCCAGAAAAAGCCCAGGATCTAGCCATCAAGTATGAGAAATATGCGAAAGAATGAACCTGATGAGAGCAAATCCCAGACCTAACCTAGACCTAACATGAATTATTCTCTAAAATATTGATCGAAACCAGGTTTAATTGACTGTTTCAGTGTTGTACTTCATTACTACGTGATGCAATCCAGAAAAAGCCCAGGATCTAGCCATCAAGTATGAGAAATATGCGAAAGAATGAGCCTGATGAGAGCAAATCCCTGACCTAACCTAGACCTTACATGAATTATTCTCTAAAATATTGATCAAAACCAGGTTTAATTGACAGTTTCAGTGTGGTACCACATTACTTCGTGATCCAAACCAGAAAAAACCCAGGATCTGTTCAACAAGTATGTGAAAAACGCTAAACTGTGAGCCTGATGAGTGAAAATCCCAGGCCTAACCTAGACCTAACATGCGTTATCCTCTAAAATATTGATCGAAACCAGGTTTCATTGCATGTTTCAGTGTGGTACCACTTTACAACGTGACGCAATCCAGAAAAAGACCAGGATCTAGCCATGAAGTATGAGAAATATGCGAAAGTATGAGCCTGACGAGGGCAAATCCTCGACCTAACCCAGACCTAACATGCGTTAGCCTCTAAAATATTTATCAAGACCTGGTTTAATTGAAAGTTTCAGTGTGGTACCACATTACTACGTGATGCAATCCAGATAATGCCCAGGATCTAGCCATGAAGTTTGAGAAATATGTGAAAGAATGTGCCTGATGTGAGCAAATCCCAGACCTAACCTAGACCTAACATGAATTATTCTCTAAAATATTGATCGAAACCAGGTTTAATCGACCGTTTCAGTGTGGTACCACATTACTACGTGATCCAAACCAGAAAAAACCCAGGATCTAGCCATCAAGTATGAGAAATAATGCGAAAGAATGAGCCTGATGAGAGCAAATCCCAGACCTAACCTAGACCTTACATGCGTTACCCTCTATAATATTGAGCGAAACCAGGTTTAATGGACTGTTTCAGTGTGGTACCACACTACTTCGTGATCCAAACCAGAAAAAACCCAGGATCTGTTCAACAAGTATGTGAAAAACTCTAAACTGTGAGCCTGATGAGGGCAAATCTTAGACCTAACCCAGACTTAAGATGCGTTATCCTCTAAAATATTTATCCAGACCAGGTTTCATTGAATATTTCAGTGTGGTACCACTTTACTACGTGATCCAATCCAGAAATAGCCCAGGATCTAGCCATGAAGTATGAGAAATATGCGAAAGTAAGAGCCTGATGAGGGCAAATCCTAGACCTATCCCAGACCTAACTTGCGTTATCCTCTAAAATATTGAACGAAAACAGGTTTAATTGACTGTTTCAGCGTGGTACCACATTACTACGTGATCCAATACAGAAACAGCCCAGGATCTAGCCATGAAGTATGAGAAATATGCGAAAGTATGAGCCTGATGTGGGCAAATCCTAGACCTAACCCAGACCTAACATGCGTTATCCTCTAAAATATTTATCAAGATCAGGTTTAATTGATTGTTTCAGTGTGGTCCCACATTACTACGTGATCAAAACCAGAAAAAACCCAGGATCTGTTCAACATGTATGAGAAATATGCGAAAGAATGGGCCTGATGAGAGCAAATCCCAGACCTAACCTAGACCTAACATGAATTATTCTCTAAAATATTGATCGAAACCAGGTTTACTTGACTGTTTCAGTGTGGTCCCACATTACTACGTGATACAATCCAGAAACAGCCCAGGATCTAGCCATGAAGTATGAGAAATATGCGAAAGTATGAGACTGATGAGGGCAAATCCTAGACCTAACCCAAGCCTAACATGCGTTATCCTCTAAAATATTTATCAAGACCAGGTTTAATTGAATGTTTCAGTGTGGTACCACATTACTACGTGAACCAAACCAGAAAAAACCCAGGATCCGTTCAACAAGTATGTGAAAAACGCTAAACTGTGAGCCTGAAGAGGGCAAATCTTAGACCTAACCCAGACCTAAGATGCGTTATCCTCTAAAATATTTATCCAGACCAGGATTAATGGACTGTTTCAGTATGGTGCCACACTACTTCGTGATCCAAACCAGAGAAAGCCCAGGATCTGTTCAAGAAGTATGTGAAAAACGCTAAACTGTGAGCCTGATGAGGGCAAATCTTAGACCTAACCCAGACCTAAGATGCGTTATCCTCTAAAATATTTATCCAGACCAGGTTTCATTGAATGTTTCAGTGTGGTACCACTTTACTACCTGATACAATCCAGAAACAGCCCAGGATCCAGCCATGAAGTATGAGAAATATGCGAAAGTATGAGCCTGATGAGGGCAAATCCTAGACCTAACCCAAACCTAACATGCGTTAACCTCTAAAATATTTATCAAGAAAAGGTTTAATTGAATGTTTCAGTGTGGTACCACATTACTACGTGAACCAAACCAGAAAAAACCCAGGATCCGTTCAACAAGTATGTTAAAACTGCGACCGTATGACCCTGATGAGGGCAAATCCTAGGCCTAACCTAGACCTAACATGCGTTGTCCTCTAGAATATTGATGGAAACCAGGTTTAATTGACTGTTTCAGTGTTGTACTTCATTACTGCGTGATGCAATCCAGAAAAAGCCCAGGATCTAGCCATCAAGTATGAGAAATATGCGAAACAATGAGCCTGATGAGAGCAAATCCCAGACCTAACCTAGACCTAACATGAATTATTCTCTAAAATATTGATCGAAACCAGGTTTAATTGACTGTTTCAGTGTTGTACTTCATTACTACGTGATGCAATCCAGAAAAAGCCCAGGATCTAGCCATCAAGTATGAGAAATATGCGAAAGAATGAGCCTGATGGGAGTAAATCCCAGACCTAACCTAGACCTAACATGAATTATTCTCTAAAATATTGATCAAAACCAGGTCTAATTGACTGTTTCAGTGTAGTACCACATTACTACGTGATCGAATCCAGAAATAGCCCAGGATCTAGCCATGAAGTATGAGAAATATGCGAAAGTATGAGCCTGATGAGGACAAATCCTGGACCTAAACCAGACCTAACATGCGTTATTCTCTAAAATATTTATCAAGACCAGGTTTAATTGAATGTTTCAGTGTGGTACCACATTACTACGTGATCAAAACCAGAAAAAACCCAGGATCCGTTCCACATGTATGTGAAGAATGCGAAAGTATGAGTCTGATCAGTGAAAATCTCAGGCCTCACCTAGACCTAACTTGCGTTGTCCTCTAAAATATTGATGGAAACCAGGTTTCATTGACTGTTTCAGTGTGGTACTACATTACTACGTGATGCAATCCAGAAAAAGCCCAGGATCTAGCCATCAAGTGTGAGAAATATGCGAAAGAATGAGTCTGATGAGAGCAAATCCCAGACCTAACCTAGACCTAACATGCGTTATCCTCTAAAATATTGAGCGAAACCAGGTTTAATGGACTGTTTCAGTGAGGTACCACACTACTTCGTGATCCAAACCAGAGAAAGCCCAGGATCTGTTCAAGAAGTATGTGAAAAACGCTAAATTGTAAGCCTGATGAGGGCAAATCTTAGACCTAACCCAGACCTAAGATGCGTTATCCTCTAAAATATTTATCCAGACCAGGTTTCATTGAATGTTTCAGTGTGTTATCACTTTACTACGTGATCCAATCCAGAAATAGCCCAGGATCTAGCCATGAAGTATGAGAAATATGCGAAAGTAAGAGCCTGATGAGGGCATATCCTAGACCTATCCCAGACCTAACTTGCGTTATCCTCTAAAATATTGATCGAAACCAGGTTTAATTGACTGTTTCAGCGTGGTACCCCATTACTACGTGATACAATCCAGAAACAGCCCAGGGTCTAGCCATGAAGTATGAGAAATATGCGAAAGTATGAGCCTGATGAGAGCAAATCCTAGACTTAACCCAGACCTAACATGCGTTATCCTCTAAAATATTTATCAAGACCAGGTTTAATTGAATGTTTCATTGTGGTACAACATTACTACGTGAACCAAACCAGAAAAAACCCAGGATCCGCTCAACAAGTATGTTAAAACTGCGACAGTATGACCCTGATGAGGGCAAATCCCAGGCCTAACCTAGACCTAACATGCGTTGTCCTCTAAAATATTGATGGAAACCAGGTTTAATTGACTGTTTCAGTGTTGTACTTCTTTACTACGTGATGCAATCCAGATAAAGCCCAGGATCTAGCCATCAAGTATGAGAAATATGCGAAAGAATGAGCCTGATGAGAGGAAATCCCAGACCTAACCTAGACCTAACATGAATTATTCTCTAAAATATTGATCGAAACCAGGTTTAATTGACTGTTTCAGTGTTGTACTTCATTACTACGTGATGCAATCCAGAAAAAGCCCAGGATCTAGCCATCAAGTAAGAGAAATATGCGAAAGAATGAGCCTGACGAGAGCAAATCCCTGACCTAACCTAGACCTAACATGAATTATTCTCTAAAATATTGATCAAAACCAGGTTTAATTGACAGTTTCAGTGTGGTACAACATTACTACGTGGTCCAATCCAGAAATAGCCCAGGATCTAGCCATGAAGTATGAGAAATATGCGAAAGTATGAGCCTGATGAGGGCAAATCCCAGACCTATCCCAGACCTAACTTGCGTTGTCCTCTAAGATATTGCTGGAAACCAGGTTTAATTGACTGTTTCAGTGTTGTACTTCATTACTACGTGATCCAAACCCGAAAAAACCTAGGATCTGTTCAACATGTATGAGAAATATGCGAAAGAATGAGCCTGATGAGAGCAAATCCCAGACCTATCCTAGACCTAACATGAATTATTCTCTAAAATATTGATCGAAAACAGGTTTACTTGACTGTTTCAGTATGGTCCCACATTACTACGTGATCCAAACCAGAAAAAACCCAGGACCCGTTCAACAAGTATGTGAAGAATGCGAAAGTATGAGTCTGATGGGTGAAAATCCCAGGCCTAACCTAGACCTAACATGCGTTATCCTCTAAAATATAGATCGAAACCTGGTTTAGTCGACTGTTTCAGTGTGGTACCACATTACTATGTGATCCAAACGAGAAAATAACCCAGGATCTGTTCAAGGAGTATGTGAAGTGTGCGAAAGAATGAATCTGATGAGGTCAAATCCCAGACCTATCCCAGACCTAACTTGCGTTATCCTCTAAAATATTGATCGAAACCAGGTTTAATCGACTGTTTCAGTGTGGTACCACATTACTACGTGATCCAAACCAGAAAATAACCCAGGATCTGTTCAACGAGTATGTGAAGTGTGCGAAAGTATGAGTCTGATGAGGTCAAATCCCAGACCTATCCCAGACTTAACTTCCGTTATCCTCTAAAATATAGATCGAAACCTGGTTTAATCGACTGTTTCAGTGTGGTACCACATTACTACGTGATCCAAACCAGAAGAAACCCAGGATCTAGCCATCAAGTATGAGAAATAATGCGAAAGAATGAGCCTGATGAGTGCAAATCCCAGACCTAACCTAGACCTTACATGCGTTATCCTCTATAATATTGAGCGAAACCAGGTTTAATGGACTGTTTCAGTGTGGTACCACACTACTTCGTGATCCAAACCAGAAAAAACCCAGGATCTGTTCAACAAGTATGTGAAAAACGCTAAACTGTGAGCCTGATGAGGGCAAATCTTAGACCTAACCCAGACATAAGATGCGTTATCCTCTAAAATATTTATCCAGACCAGGTTTCATTGAATATTTCAGTGTGGTACCACTTTACTACGTGATCCAATCCAGAAATAGCCCAGGATCTAGCCATGAAGTATGAGAAATATGCGAAAGTAAGAGCCTGATGAGGGCAAATCCTAGACCTATCCCAGACCTAACTTGCGTTATCCTCTAAAATATTGATCGAAAACAGGTTTAATTGACTGTTTCAGCGTGGTACCACATTACTACGTGATCCAATACAGAAACAGCCCAGGATCTAGCCATGAAGTATGAGAAATATGCGAAAGTATGAGCCTGATGAGGGCAAATCCTAGACCTAACCCAGACCTAACATGCGTTATCCTCTAAAATATTTATCAAGATCAGGCTTAATTGATTGTTTCAGTGTGGTCCCACATTACTACGTGATCCAAACCAGAAAAAACCCAGGATCTGTTCAACAAGTATGTGAAAAACGCGAAAGTATGAGTCTGATGAGGTCAAATCCCAGACCTATCCCAGACTTAGCTTGCGTTATCCTCTAAAATATTGATCGAAACCAGGTTTAATCGACTGTTTCAGCGTGGTGCCACATTACTACGTGACACAATCCAGAAACAGCCCAGGATCTAGCCATGAAGTATGAGAAATATGCGAAAGTATGAGCCTGATGAGGGCAAATCCTAGACCTAACCCAAACCTAACATGCGTTATCCTCTAAAATATTTATCAAGACCAGGTTTAATTGAATGTTTCAGTGTGGTACCACATTACTACGTGAACCAAACCAGAAAAAACCCAGGATCCGTTCAACAAGTATGTTAAAACTGCGACAGTATGACCCTGATGAGGGCAAATCCCAGGCCTAACCTAGACCTAACATGCGTTGTCCTCTAGAATATTGATGGAAACCAGGTTTACTTGACTGTTTCAGTGTTGTACTTCATTACTACGTGATGCAATCCAGAAAAAGCCCACGATCTAGCCATCAAGTATGAGAAATATGCGAAAGAATGAACCTGATGAGAGCAAATCCCAGACCTAACCTAGACCTAACATGAATTGTTCTCTAAAATATTGATCGAAACCAGGTTTAATTGACTGTTTCAGTGTTGTACTACATTACTACGTGATGCAATCCAGAAAATGCCCAGGATCTAGCCATCAAGTATGAGAAATATGCGAAAGAATGAGCCTGATGGGAGCAAATCCCTGACCTAACCTAGACCTAACATGCGTTATTCTCTAAAATATTTAACAAGAACAGGTTTAATTGAATGTTTCAGTGTGGTGCCACATTACTACGTGATCAAAACCAGAAAAAACCCAGGATCCGTTCAACAAGTATGTGAAAAACGCTAAACTGTGAGCCTGATGAGGGCAAATCTTAGACCTAACCCAGACCTAAGATGCGTTATCCTCTAAAATATTTATCCAGACCAGGTTTAATGGACTGTTTCAGTATGGTACCACACTACTTCGTGATCCAAACCAGAGAAAGCCCAGGATCTGTTCAAGAAGTATGTGAAAAACGCTAAACTGTGAGCCTGATGAGGGCAAATCTTAGACCTAACCCAGACCTAAGATGCGTTATCCTCTAAAATATTTATCCAGACCAGGTTTCATTGAATGTTTCAGTGTGGTACCACTTTACTACCTGATACAATCCAGAAACAGCCCAGGATCTAGCCATGAAGTATGAGAAATATGCGAAAGTATGAGCCTGATGAGGGCAAATCCCAGACCTAACCTAGACCTAACATGAATTATTCTCTAAAATATTGCTCGAAACCGGGTTTAATTGACTGTTTCAGTGTTGTACTTCATTACTACGTGATCGAATCCAGAAATAGCCCAGGATCTAGCCATGAAGTATGAGAAATATGCGAAAGAATGAACCTGATGAGAGCAAATCCCAGACCTAACCTAGACCTAACATGAATTATTCTCTAAAATATTGATCGAAACCAGGTTTCATTGAATGTTTCAGTGTGTTATCACTTTACTACGTGATCCAATCCAGAAATAGCCCAGGATCTAGCCATGAAGTATGAGAAATATGCGAAAGTAAGAGCCTGATGAGGGCATATCCTAGACCTATCCCAGACCTAACATGCGTTATCCTCTAAAATATTTATCAAGATCAGGTTTAATTGACTGTTTCAGTATGGTCCCACATTACTACGTGATCCAAACCAGAAAAAACCCAGGATCCGTTCAACAAGTATGTGAAGAATGCGAAAGTATGAGTCTGATGGGTGAAAATCCCAGGCCTAACCTAGACCTAACATGCGTTATCCTCTAAAATATAGATCGAAACCTGGTTTAATCGACTGTTTCAGTGTGGTACCACATTACTATGTGATCCAAACCAGAAAATAACCCAGGATCTGTTCAAGGAGTATGTGAAGTGTGCGAAAGAATGAATCTGATGAGGTCAAATCCCAGACCTATCCCAGACCTAACTTGCGTTATCCTCTAAAATATTGATCGAAACCAGGTTTAATCGACTGTTTCAGTGTGGTACCACATTACTACGTGATCCAAACCAGAAAAAACCCAGGATCCGTTCAACAAGTATGTGAAGAATGCGAAAGTATGAGTCTGATGAGGTCAAATCCCAGGCCTAACCTAGACCTAACATGCGTTATCCTCAAAAATATTGATCGGAACCTGGTTTAATCGACTGTTTCAGTGTGGTACCACATTACTACGTGATCCAAACCAGAAAAAACCCAGGATCCGTTCAACAAGTATGTGAAGAATGCGAAAGTATGAGTCTGATGAGGTCAAATCCCAGACCATTCCCAGACTTAACTTGCGTTATCCTCTAAAATATTGATCGAAACCAGGTTTAATCGACTGTTTCAGTGTTGTACTTCATTACTACGTGACGCAAACCCGAAAAAACCCAGGATCTGTTCAACATGTATGAGAAATATGCGAAAGAATGAGCCTGATGAGAGCAAATCCCAGACCTATCCTAGACCTAACATGAATTATTCTCTAAAATATTGATCGAAAACAGGTTTACTTGACTGTTTCAGTGTGGTCCCACATTACTACGTGATCCAATCCAGAAATAGCCCAGGATCTAGCCATGAAGTATGAGAAATATGCGAAAGTAAGAGCCTGATGAGGGCAAATCCTAGACCTATCCCAGACCTAACTTGCGTTGTCCTCTAAGATATTGATGGAAACCAGGTTTAATTGACTGTTTCAGTGTTGTACTTCATTACTACGTGATGCAAACCCGAAAAAACCCAGGATCAGTTCAACATGTATGAGAAATATGCGAAAGAATGAGCCTGATGAGAGCAAATCCCAGACCTATCCTAGACCTAACATGAATTATTCTCTAAAATATTGATCGAAAACAGGTTTACTTGACTGTTTCAGTGTGGTCCCACATTACTACGTGATCCAAACCAGAAAAAACCCAGGATCCGTTCAACAAGTATGTGAAGAATGCGAAAGTATGAGTCTGATGGGTGAAAATCCCAGGCCTAACCTAGACCTAACATGCGTTATCCTCTAAAATATTGATCGAAACCTGGTTTAATCGACTGTTTCACTGTGGTCCCACATTACTATGTGATCCAAACCAGAAAATAACCCAGGATCAGTACAAGGAGTATGTGAAGTGTGCGAAAGTATGAGTCTGATGAGGTCAAATCCCAGACCTCTCCCAGACCTAACTTGCGTTATCCTCTAAAATATTGATCGAAACCAGGTTTAATCGACTGTTTCAGTGTGGTACCACATTACTACGTAATCCAAACCAGAAAAAACCCAGGATCCGTTCAACAAGTATGTGAAGAATGCGATAGTATGAGTCTGATGAGTGAAAATCCCAGACCTAACCTAGACCTAACATGCGTTATCCTCTAAAATATTGATCCAAACCAGGTTTAATGGACTGTTTCAGCGTGGTACCACACTACTACGTGATCCAAACCAGAAAAAACCCAGGATCTGTTCAACAAGTGTGTGAAAAACGCGAAAGTATGAGCCTGATGAGGGCAATTCCCAGACATATCCCAGACCTAACTTGCGTTATCCTCTAAAATATTGATCGAAACCAGGTTTAATTGACAGTTTCAGTGTGGTACCACATTACTACGTGATCCAATCCAGAAATAGCCCAGGATCTAGCCATGAAGTATGAGAAATATGCGAAAGTATGAGCCTGACGAGGGCAAATCCCAGGCCTAACCTAGACCTAACATGAATTATTCTCTAAAATATTGATCGAAACCAGGTTTAATTGACTGTTTCAGTGTGGTCCCACATTACTACGTGATCCAAACCAGAAAAAACCCAGGATCCGTTCAACAAGTATGTGAAGAATGCGAAAGTATGAGTCTGATGAGGACAAATCCCAGGCCTAACCTAGGTCTAACATGCGTTATCCTCAAAAATACTGATCGAAACCTGGTTTAATCGACTGTTTCAGTGTGGTACCACATTACTATGTGATCCAAACCAGAAAATAACCCAGGATCCGTTCAACGAGTATGTGAAGTGTGCGAATGTATGAGCCTGATGAGGGCAAATCCCAGACATATCCCAGACCTAACTTGCGTTGTCCTCTAAGATATTGATGGAAACCAGGTTTAATTGACTGTTTCAGTGTTGTACTTCGTTACTACGTGATGCAATCCAGAAAAAGCCCAGGATCTAGCCATCAAGTATGAGAAATATGCGAAAGAATGAGCCTGATGAGAGCAAATCCCAGACCTGACCTAGACCTTACATGAATTATTCTCTAAAATATTGATCGAAACCAGGTTTAATTGACCGTTTCAGTGTGGTACCACATTACTACGTGATCCAAACCAGAGAAAACCCAGGATCCGTTCAACAAGTATGTGAAAAATGCGAAGGTATGAGCCTGATGAGGGCAAATCCTAGACCTATCCCAGACCTAACATGCGTTAGCCTCTAAAACATTTGTCAAGGCCAGGTTTAATTGAATGTTTCAGTGTGGTACCACATTACTACGTGATGCAATCCAGAAAAAGCCCAGGATCTGGCCATCAAGTTTGAGAAATATGCGAAAGAATGAGCCTGATGAGGGCAAATCCCAGGCCTAACCTTGACCTAACATGAATTATTCTCTAAAATATTGATCGAAACCAGGTTTAATTGACCGTTTCCGTGTGGTACCACATTACTACGTGATCCAAACCAGAAAAAACCCAGGATCCGTTCAACAAGTATGTGAAAAATGCGAAAGTATGATTCCGATCAGTGAAAATCTCAGGCCTTACCTAGACCTAACATGCGTTGTCCTCTAAAATATTGATGGAAACCAGGTTTCATTGTCTGTTTCAGTGTGGTACTACATTACTACGTGATGCAATCCAGAAAATCCCAGGATCTAGCCATCAAGTATGAGAAATATGCGAAAGAATGAGCCTGATGAGAGCAAATCCCAGACCTAACCTAGACCTAACATGCGTTATCCTCTAAAATATTGATGGAAACCAGGTTTCATTGACTGTTTCAGTGTGGTACCACCCTACTTCGTGATCCAAACCAGAAAAAACCCAGGATCTGTTCAACAAGTATGTGAAAACCGCGAAACTGTGAGCCTGATGAGGGCAAATCTTAGACCTAACCCAGACCTAAGATGCGTTACCCTCTAAAATATTTATCCAGACCATGTTTCATTGAATGTTTCAGTGTGGTACCACTTTACTACGTGATCCAATCCAGAAATAGCCCAGGATCTAGCCATGAAGTATGAGAAATATGCGAAAGTAAGAGCCTGATGAGGGCAAATCGTAGACCTACTCCAGACCTAACTTGCGTTGTCCTCTAAGATATTGATGGAAACCAGGTTTAATTGACCGTTTCAGTGTGGTACCACATTACTACGTGATCCAAACCAGAAAAAACCCAGGATCAGTTCAACAAGTATGTGAAGAATGCGAAAGTATGAGCCTGATGGGGGCAAATCCCAGACCTTTCCCAGGCCTGACTTGCGTTATCCTCTAAAATATTGATCGAAACCAGGTTTAATTGACCGTTTCAGTGTGGTACCACATTACCACGTGATCCAAACCAGAAAAATCCCAGGATCCGTTCAACAAGTATGTGAAGAATGCGATAGTATGATTCTGATGAGTGAAAATCCCAGACCTAACCTAGACCTAACATGCGTTATCCTCTAAAATATTGATCCAAACCAGGTTTAATGGACTGTTTCAGCGTGGTACCACACTACTACGTGATCCAAACCAGAAAAAACCCAGGATCTGTTCAACAAGTGTGTGAAAAATGCGAAGGTATGAGCCTGATGAGGGCAAATCCTAGACCTATCCCAGACCTAACATGCGTTAGCCTCTAAAACATTTGTCAAGGCCAGGTTTAATTGAATGTTTCAGTGTGGTACCACATTACTACGTGATGCAATCCAGAAAAAGCCCAGGATCTAGCCATCAAGTTTGAGAAATATGCGAAAGAATGAGCCTGATGAGGGCAAATCCCAGGCCTAACCTTGACCTAACATGAATTATTCTCTAAAATATTGATCGAAACCAGGTTTAATTGACCGTTTCCGTGTGGTACCACATTACTACGTGATCCAAACCAGAAAAAACCCAGGATCCGTTCAACAAGTATGTGAAAAATGCGAAAGTATGAGTCCGATCAGTGAAAATCTCAGGCCTTACCTAGACCTAACATGCGTTGTCCTCTAAAATATTGATGGAAACCAGGTTTCATTGTCTGTTTCAGTGTGGTACTGCATTACTACGTGATGCAATCCAGAAAAAGCCCAGGATCTAGCCATCAAGTATGAGAAATATGCGAAAGAATGAGCCTGATGAGAGCAAATCCCAGACCTAACCTAGACCTAACGTGCGTTATCCTCTAAATTATTGATGGAAACCAGGTTTCATTGACTGTTTCAGTGTGGTACCACCCTACTTCGTGATCCAAACCAGAAAAAACCCAGGATCTGTTCAACAAGTATGTGAAAAACGCGAAACTGTGAGCCTGATGAGGGCAAATCTTAGACCTAACCCAGATCTAAGATGCGTTACCCTCTAAAATATTTATCCAGACCAGGTTTCATTGAATGTTTCAGTGTGGTACCACTTTACTACGTGATCCAATCCAGAAATAGCCCAGGATCTAGCCATGAAGTATGAGAAATATGCGAATGTAAGAGCCTGATGAGGGCAAATCCTAGACCTATCCCAGACCTAACTTGCGTTGTCCTCTAAGATATTGATGGAAACCAGGTTTAATTGACCGTTTTAGTGTGGTACCACATTACTACGTGATCCAAACCAGAAAAAACCCAGGATCAGTTCAGCAAGTATGTGAAGAATGCGAAAGTATGAGCCTGATGGGGGCAAATCCCAGACCTATCCCAGGCCTAACTTGCGTTATCCTCTAAAATATTGATCGAAACCAGGTTTAATTGACCGTTTCAGTGTGGTACCACATTACTACGTGATCCAAACCAGAAAAATCCCAGGATCCGTTCAACAAGTATGTGAAGAATGCGAAACTATGAGTCTGATGAGTGAAAATCCCAGGTCTAACCTAGACCTAACATGCGTTATCCTCTAAAATATTGATCGAAACCTGGTTTAATCGACTGTTTCAGTGTGGTGCCACATTACTATGTGATCCAAACCAGAAAATAACCCAGGATCTGTTCAAGGAGTATGTGAAGTGTTGCGAAAGTATGAGTCTGATGAGGTCAAATCCCAGACCATTCCCAGACCTAACTTGCGTTATCCTCTAAAATATTGATCGAAACCAGGTTTAATCGACTGTTTCAGTGTGGTACCACATTACTACGTGATCCAAACCAGAAAATAACCCAGGATCCGTTCAACGAGTATGTGAAGTGTGCGAAAGTAAGAGTCTGATGAGGTCAAATCCCAGACCATTCCCTGACTTAACTTGCGTTATCCTCTAAAATATTGATCGAAACCAGGTTTAATCGACTGTTTCAGTGTGGTACCACATTACTACGTGATCCAAACCAGAAAAAACCCAGGATCTAGCCATCAAGTATGTGAAGAATGCGAAAGTATGAGTCTGATGAGTGAAAATCCCAGGCCTAACCTAGACCTAACATGCGTTATCCTCTAAAATATTGATCCAAACCAGGTTTAATGGACTGTTTCAGCGTGGTACCACACTACTACGTGATCCAAACCAGAAAAAACCCAGGATCTGTTCAACAAGTATGTGAAAAACGCGAAAGTATGAGCCTGATGAGGGCAAATCCCAGACATATCCCAGACCTAACTTGCGTTGTCCTCTAAGATATTGATGGAAACCAGGTTTAATTGACTGTTTCAGTGTGGTACCACATTACTATGTGATCCAAACCAGAAAATAACCCAGGATCTGTTCAACGAGTATGTGAAGTGTGCGAAAGTATGAGTCTGATCCCGGCCGCCGAGGGGTGGAAACGGGGTCGCGGGCGGTTGCGAGTTGGGGCTCGCAGCCGCCACTAAACGCGGCCCCGGGACGGATAGCGGCGGGATGGAGTGGCCCCGTCCCGCCGCTATGAGGCAGTGTGTCTACTGGGGGGACCGATTGTCCCCCCGGGGGATGGGCGCGAAAGCGCGGGCACGGGGAGGATACCGGAAGAATGCTTCGAGCGATTCCCGGTATCCTCCCAAAGCGTGCCGAAGGGTCACCGTGGGGTTTTTAGTGGGTAGGTCCCGCGCCTGTCGTTGTACGGGCGCGGGGAATCCCACACACCCCTCCCACCTCTCCCCAAGGAGGTGGGAGGGAGTCTTTCGAAGATTTTCCCCACGACAAAAAAAAAAAAAAAAAAAAAAAAAAAAAAGTATGAGTCTGATGAGGTCAAATCCCAGACCAATCCCAGACTTAACTTGCGTTATCCTCTAAAATATTGATCGAAACCAGTTTTAATCGACTGTTTCAGTGTGGTACCACATTACTACGTGATCCAAACCAGAAAAAACCCAGGATCCGTTCAACAGGTATGTGAAGACTGCGAAAGTATGAGTCTGATGAGTGAAAATCCCAGACCTAACCTAGACCTAACATGCGTTATCCTCTAAAATATTGATCGAAACCAGGTTTAATCGACTGTTTCAGTGTGGTACCACATTACTACGTGATCCAAACCAGAAAAAACCCAGGATCTTGCCATCAAGTATGTGAAGAATGCGAAAGTATGAGTCTGATGAGTGAAAATCCCAGGCCTAACTTAGACCTAACATGCGTTATCCTCTAAAATATTGATCCAAACCAGGTTTAATGGACTGTTTCAGCGTGGTACCACACTACTACGTGATCCAAACCAGAAAAAACCCAGGATCTGTTCAACAAGTATGTGAAAAACGCGAATGTATGAGCCTGATGAGGGCAAATCCCAGACATATCCCAGACCTAACTTGCGTTGTCCTCTAAGATAGTGATGGAAACCAGGTTTAATTGACTGTTTCAGTGTTGTACTTCGTTACTACGTGATGCAATCCAGAAAAAGCCCAGGATCTAGCCATCAAGTATGAGAAATATGCGAAAGAATGAGCCTCATGAGAGCAAATCCCAGACCTGACCTAGACCTAACATGAATTATTCTCTAAAATATTGATCGAAACCAGGTTTAATTGACCGTTTCAGTGTGGTACCACATTACTACGTGATCCAAACCAGAAAAAACCCAGGATCCGTTCAACAAGTATGTGATAAATGCGAAAGTATGAGCCTGATGAGGGCAAATCCTAGACCTAACCCAGACCTAACATGCGTTAGCCTCTAAAACATTTGTCAAGGCCAGGTTTAATTGAATGTTTCAGTGTGGTACCACATTACTACGTGATGCAATCCAGAAAAAGCCCAGGATCTAGCCATCAAGTTTGAGAAATATGCGAAAGAATGAGCCTGATGAGGGCAAATCCCAGACCTAACCTTGACCTAACATGAATTATTCTCTAAAATATTGATCGAAACCAGGTTTAATTGACCGTTTCAGTGTGGTACCACATTACTACGTGATCCAAACCAGAAAAAACCCAGGATCCGTTCAACAAGTATGTGAAAAATGCGAAAGTATGAGTCCGATCAGTGAAAATCTCAGGCCTTACCTAGACCTAACATGCGTTGTCCTCTAAAATATTGATGGAAACCAGGTTTCATTGTCTGTTTCAGTGTGGTACTGCATTACTACGTGATGCAATCCAGAAAAAGCCCAGGATCTAGCCATCAAGTATGAGAAATATGCGAAAGAATGAGCCTGATGAGAGCAAATCCCAGACCTAACCTAGACCTAACGTGCGTTATCCTCTAAAATATTGATGGAAACCAGGTTTCATTGACTGTTTCAGTGTGGTACCACCCTACTTCGTGATCCAAACTAGAAAAAACCCAGGATCTGTTCAACAAGTATGTGAAAAACGCGAAACTGTGAGCCTGATGAGGGCAAATCTTAGACCTAACCCAGACCTAAGATGCGTTACCCTCTAAAATATTTATCCAGACCAGGTTTCATTGAATGTTTCAGTGTGGTACCACTTTACTACGTGATCCAATCCAGAAATAGCCCAGGATCTAGCCATGAAGTATGAGAAATATGCGAAAGTAAGAGCCTGATGAGGGCAAATCCTAGACCTATCCCAGACCTAACTTGCGTTGTCCTCTAAGATACTGATGGAAACCAGGTTTAATTGACCGTTTTAGTGTGGTACCACATTACTACGTGATCCAAACCAGAAAATAACCCAGGATCTGTTCAAGGAGTATGTGAAGTGTTGCGAAAGTATGAGTCTGATGAGGTCAAATCCCAGACCATTCCCAGACCTAACTTGCGTTATCCTCTAAAATATTGATCGAAACCAGGTTTAATCGACTGTTTCAGTGTGGTACCACATTACTACGTGATCCAAACCAGAAAAAACCCAGGATCCGTTCAACAAGTATGTGAAGAATGCGATAGTATGATTCTGATGAGTGAAAATCCCAGACCTAACCTAGACCTAACATGCGTTATCCTCTAAAATATTGATCCAAACCAGGTTTAATGGACTGTTTCAGCGTGGTACCACACTACTACGTGATCCAAACCAGAAAAAACCCAGGATCTGTTCAACAAGTGTGTGAAAAACGCGAAAGTATGAGCCTGATGAGGGCAAATCCCAGACATATCCCAGACCTAACTTGCGTTATCCTCTAAAATATTGATCGAAACCAGGTTTAATTGACAGTTTCAGTGTGGTACCACATTACTACGTGATCCAATCCAGAAATAGCCCAGGATCTAGCCATGAAGTATGAGAAATATGCGAAAGTATGAGCCTGACGAGGGCAAATCCCAGGCCTAACCTAGACCTAACATGAATTATTCTCTAAAATATTGATCGAAACCAGGTTTAATTGACTGTTTCAGTGTGGTCCCACATTACTACCTGATCCAAACCAGAAAAAACCCAGGATCCGTTCAACAAGTACGTGAAGAATGCGAAAGTATGAGTCTGATGAGTGAAAAACCCAGGCCTAACCTAGACCTAACATGCGTTATCCTCAAAAATATTGATCGAAACCTGGTTTAATCGACTATTTCAGTGTGGTACCACATTACTATGTGATCCAAACCAGAAAATAACCCAGGATCCGTTCAACGAGTATGTGAAGTGTGCGAAAGTAAGAGTCTGATGAGGTCAAATCCCAGACCATTCCCTGACTTAACTTGCGTTATCCTCTAAAATATTGATCGAAACCAGGTTTAATCGACTGTTTCAGTGTGGTACCACATTTCTACGTGATCCAAACCAGAAAAAACCCAGGATCTAGCCATCAAGTATGTGAAGAATGCGAAAGTATGAGTCTGATGAGTGAAAATCCCAGGCCTAACCTAGACCTAACATGCGTTATCCTCTAAAATATTGATCCAAACCAGGTTTAATGGACTGTTTCAGCGTGGTACCACACTACTACGTGATCCAAACCAGAAAAAACCCAGGATCTGTTCAACAAGTATGTGAAAAACGCGAAAGTATGAGCCTGATGAGGGCAAATCCCAGACATATCCCAGACCTAACTTGCGTTGTCCTTTAAGATATTGATGGAAACCAGGTTTAATTGACTGTTTCAGTGTTGTACCTCATTACTACGTGATGCATTCCAGAAAAAGCCGAGGATCTAGCCATGAAGTATGAGAAATATGCGAAAGTATGAGCCTGATGAGGGCAAATCCTAGACCTAACCCAGATCTAACATGCGTTAGCCTCTAAAATATTTGTCAAGACCAGGATTAATTGAATGTTTCAGTGTGGTACCACATTACTACGTGATGCAATCCAGAAAAAGCCCAGGATCTAGCCATCAAGTTTGAGAAATATGCGAAAGAATGAGCCTGATGAGGGCAAATCCCAGACCTGGCCTGGACCTAACATGAAATATTCTCTAAAATATTGATCGAAACCAGGTTTAATTGACTGTTTCAGTGTGGTCCCACATTACTACGTGATCCAAACCAGAAAAAACCCAGGATCCTTTCAACAAGTATGTGAAGAATGCGAAAGTATGAGTCTGATGAGTGAAAATCCCAGGCCTAACCTAGACCTAACATGCGTTATCCTCAAAAATATTGATCGAAACCTGGTTTAATCGTCTGTTTCAGTGTGGTACCACATTACTATGTGATCCAAACCAGAAAATAACCCAGGATCTGTTCAACGAGTATGTGAACTGTGCGAAAGTATGAGTCTGATGAGGTCAAATCCCAGACCAATCCCAGACTTAACTTGCGTTATCCTCTAAAATATTGATCGAAACCAGTTTTAATCGACTGTTTCAGTGTGGTACCACATTACTACGTGATCCAAACCAGAAGAAACCCAGGATCCGTTCAACAGGTATGTGAAGACTGCGAAAGTATGAGTCTGATGAGTGAAAATCCCAGACCTAACTTAGACCTAACATGCGTTATCCTCTAAAATATTGATCCAAACCAGGTATAATGGACTCTTTCAGTGTGGTACCACACTACTACGTAATCCAAACCAGAAAAAACCCAGGATCTGTTCAACAAGTGTGTGAAAAACGCGAAAGTATGAGCCTGATGAGGGCAAATCCAAGACCTATCCCAGACCTAACTTGCGTTGTCCTCTAAGATATTGATGTAAACCAGGTTTAATTGACTGTTTCAGTGTTGTACCTCATTACTACGTGATGCATTCCAGAAAAAGCCGAGGATCTAGCCATGAAGTATGAGAAATATGCGAAAGTATGAGCCTGATGAGGGCAAATCCTAGACCTAACCCAGATCTAACATGCGTTAGCCTCTAAAATATTTGTCAAGACCAGGATTAATTGAATGTTTCAGTGTGGTACCACATTACTACGTGATGCAATCCAGAAAAAGCCCAGGATCTAGCCATCAAGTTTGAGAAATATGCGAAAGAATGAGCCTGATGAGGGCAAATCCCAGACCTAACCTTGACCTAACATGAATTATTCTCTAAAATATTGATCGAAACCAGGTTTAATTGACCGTTTCAGTGTGGTACCACATTACTACGTGATCCAAACCAGAAAAAACCCAGGATCTAGCCATCAAGTATGTGAAGAATGCGAAAGTATGAGTCTGATGAGTGAAAATCCCAGGCCTAACCTAGACCTAACATGCGTTATCCTCTAAAATATTGATCGAATCCAGGTTTAATTGAGTGTTTCAGCGTGGTACCACCCTGCTTCGTGATCCAAACCAGAAAAAACCCAGGATCTGTTCAACAAGTATGTGAAAAACGCGAAACTGTGAGCCTGATGAGGGCAAATCTTAGACCTAACCGTGACCTAAGATGCGTTACCCTCTAAAATATTTATCCAGACCAGGTTTCATTGAATGTTTCAGTGTGGTACCACTTTACTACGTGATCCAATCCAGAAATAGCCCAGGATCTAGCCATGAAGTATGAGAAATATGCGAAAGTAAGAGCCTGATGAGGGCAAATCCTAGACCTTTCCCAGACCTAACTTGCGTTGTCCTCTAAGATATTGATGGAAACCAGGTTTAATTGACCGTTTTAGTGTGGTACCACATTACTACGTGATCCAAACCAGAAAATAACCCAGGATCTGTTCAAGGAGTATGTGAAGTGTTGCGAAAGTATGAGTCTGATGAGGTCAAATCCCAGACCATTCCCAGACCTAACTTGCGTTATCCTTTAAAATATTGATCGAAACCAGGTTTAATCGTCTGTTTCAGTGTGGTACCACATTACTACGTGATCCAAACCAGAAAAAACCCAGGATCCGTTCAACAAGTATGTGAAGAATGCGATAGTATGATTCTGATGAGTGAAAATCCCAGACCTAACCTAGACCTAACATGCGTTATCCTCTAAAATATTGATCCAAACCAGGTTTAATGGACTGTTTCAGCGTGGTACCACACTACTACGTGATCCAAACCAGAAAAAACCCAGGATCTGTTCAACAAGTTTGTGAAAAACGCGAAAGTATGAGCCTGATGAGGGCAAATCCCAGACATATCCCAGACCTAACTTGCGTTATCCTCTAAAATATTGATCGAAACCAGGTTTAATTGACAGTTTCAGTGTGGTACCACATTACTACGTGATCCAATCCAGAAATAGCCCAGGATCTAGCCATCAAGTATGAGAAATATGCGAAAGAATGAGCCTGATGAGAGCAAATCCCAGACCTGGCCTGGACCTAACATGAATTATTCTCTAAAATATTGAACGAAACCAGGTTTAATTGACTGTTTCAGTGTGGTCCCACATTACTACGTGATCCAAACCAGAAAAAACCCAGGATCCTTTCAACAGGTATGTGAAGACTGCGAAAGTATGAGTCTGATGAGTGAAAATCCCAGACCAAACCTAGACCTAACATGCGTTATCCTCTAAAATATTGATCGAAACCTGGTTTAATCGACTGTTTCAGTGTGGTACCACATTACTATGTGATCCAAAGCAGAAAATAACCCAGGATCCGTTCAACGAGTATGTGAAGTGTGCGAAAGTAAGAGTCTGATGAGGTCAAATTCCAGACCATTCCCTGACTTAACTTGCGTTATCCTCTAAAATATTGATCGAAACCAGGTTTAATCGACTGTTTCAGTGTGGTACCACATTTCTACGTGATCCAAACCAGAAAAAACCCAGGATCTAGCCATCAAGTATGTGAAGAATGCGAAAGTATGAGTCTGATGAGTGAAAATCCCAGGCCTAACCTAGACCTAACATGCGTTATCCTGTAAAATATTGATCCAAACCAGGTTTAATGGACTGTTTCAGCGTGGTACCACACTACTACGTGATCCAAACCAGAAAAAACCCAGGATCTGTTCAACAAGTATGTGAAAAACGCGAAAGTATGAGCCTGATGAGGGCAAATCCCAGACATATCCCAGACCTAACTTGCGTTGTCCTCTAAGATATTGATGGAAACCAGGTTTAATTGACTGTTTCAGTGTTGTACTTCGTTACTACGTGATGCAATCCACAAAAAGCCCAGGATCTAGCCATCAAGTATGAGAAATATGCGAAAGAATGAGCCTGATGAGAGCAAGTCCCAGACCTGGCCTGGACCTAACATGAATTATTCTCTAAAATATTGAACGAAACCAGGTTTAATTGACTGTTTCAGTGTGGTCCCACATTACTACGTGATCCAAACCAGAAAAAACCCACGATCCTTTCAACAGGTATGTGAAGACTGCGAAAGTATGAGTCTGATGAGTGAAAATCCCAGACCAAACCTAGACCTAACATGCGTTATCCTCTAAAATATTGATCCAAACCAGGTATAATGGACTCTTTCAGTGTGGTACCCCACTACTACGTGATCCAAACCAGAAAAGACCCAGGATCTGTTCAAGAAGTATGTGAAAAACGCGAAAGTATGAGCCTGATGAGGGCAAATCCAAGACCTATCCCAGACCTAACTTGCGTTGTCCTCTAAGATATTGATGTAAACCAGGTTTAATTGACTGTTTCAGTGTTGTACTTCATTACTACGTGATGCATTCCAGAAAAAGCCCAGGATCTAGCCATGAAGTATGAGAAATATGCGAAAGTATGAGCCTGATGAGGGCAAATCCTAGACCTAACCCAGATCTAACATGCGTTAGCCTCTAAAATATTTGTCAAGACCAGGTTTAATTGAATGTTTCAGTGTGGTACCACATTACTACGTGATGCAATCCAGAAAAAGCCCAGGATCTAGCCATCAAGTTTGAGAAATATGCGAAAGAATGAGCCTGATGAGGACAAATCCCAGACCTAACCATGGCCTAACTTGAAATATTCTCTAAAATATTGATCGAAACCAGGTTTAATGGACTGTTTCAGTGTGGTACCACACTACTACGTGATCCAAACCAGAAAAAACCCAGGATCTGTTCAACAAGTATGTGAAAAACGCGAAACTGTGAGCCTGATGAGGGCAAATCTTAGACCTAACCCAGACCTAAGATACGTTATCCTCTAAAATATTGATCGAATCCAGGTTTAATTGACTGTTTCAGCGTGGTACCGCATTACTACGTGACGCAATCCAGAAACAGCCCAGCATCTAGCCATGAAGTATGAGAAATATGCGAAAGAATGAGCCTGATGAGTGCAAATACCAGACCTAACCATGGCCTAACTTGAATTATTCTCTAAAATATTGATCGAAACCAGGTTTAATGGACTGTTTCAGTGTGGTACCACACTACTACGTGATCCAAACCAGAAAAAACCCAGGATCTGTTCAACAAGTATGTGAAAAACGCGAAACTGTGAGCCTGATGAGGGCAAATCTTAGACCTAACCCAGACCTAAGATGCGTTACCCTCTAAAATATTTATCCAGACCAGGTTTCATTGAATGTTTCAGTGTGGTACCACTTTACTACGTGAACCAATCCAGAAATAGCCCAGGATCTAGCCATGAAGTATGAGAAATATGCGAAAGTAAGAGCCTGATGAGGGCAAATCCTAGACCTATCCCAGACCTAACTTGCGTTATCCTCTAAAATATAGATCGAATCCAGGTTTAATTGACTGTTTCAGCGTGGTACCTCATTACTACGTGACACAATCCAGAAACAGCCCAGCATCTAGCCCTGAAGTATGAGAAATATGCGAAAGAATGAGCCTGATGAGTGCAAATACCAGACCTAACCTTGACCTAACATGAATTATTCTCTAAAATATTGATCGAAACCTGGTTTAATTGACTGTTTTAGTGTGGTCCCACATTACTACGTGATCCAAACCAGAAAAAACCCAGGATCCGTTCAACAAGAATGTGAAGAATGCGAAAGTATGAGACTGATGAGTGAAAATCCCAGGCCTAACCTAGACCTAACATGCGTTCTCCTCTAAAATATTGATCGAAACCTGGTTTAATCGACTGTTTCAGTGTGGTACCACATTACTATGTGATCCAAACCAGAAAATAGCCCAGGATCTGTTCAACGAGTATGTGAAGTGTGCGAAAGTATGAGTCTGATGAGGTCAAATCCCAGACCTATCCCAGACCTAACTTGCGTTATCCTCTAAAATTTTGATCGAAACCAGGTTTAATTGACCGTTTCAGTGTGGTACCACATTACTACGTGATCCAAACCAGAAAAAACCCAGGATCAGTTCAACAAGTATGTGAAGAATGCGAAAGTATGAGTCTGATGAGGTCAAATCCCAGGCCAATCCCAGACCTAACTTGCGTTATCCTCTAAAATATTTATCAAGACCAGGTTTAATTGATTGTTTCAGTGTGGTCCCACATTACTACGTGATCCAAACCAGAAAAAACCCAGGATCTGTTCAACAAGTATGTGAAAAACGCGAAAGTATGAGCCTGATGAGGGCAAATCCCAGACATATCCCAGACATAACATGAATTATTCTCTAAAATATTGATCGAAACCAGGTTTAATTGCCTGTTTCAGTATGGTCCCACATTACTACGTGATCCAAACCAGAAAAAACCCAGGATCCGTTCAACAAGTATGTGAAGAATGCAAAAGTATGAGTCTGATGAGTGAAAATCCCAGGCCTAACCTAGACCTAACATGCGTTATCCTCAAAAATATTGATCGAAACCTGGTTTAATCGACTGTTTCAGTGTGGTACCACATTACTATGTGATCCAAATCAGAAAATAACCCAGGATCTGTTCAACGAGTATGTGAAGTGTGCGAAAGTATGAGTCTGATGATATCAAATCCCAGGCCAATCCCAGACCTAACTTGCGTTATCCTCTAAAATATTTATCAAGACCAGGTTTAATTGACTGTTTCAGTGTGGTCCCACATTACTACGTGATCCAAACCAGAAAAAACCCAGGATCCGTTCAACAAGTATGTGAAAAACGCGAAAGTATGAGCCTGATGAGGGCAAATCCCAGGCATATCCCAGACCTAACTTGCGTTGTCCTCTAAGATATTGATGGAAACCAGGTTTAATTGACTGTTTCAGTGTTGTACTTCATTACTACGTGATGCAATCCAGAAGAAGCCCAGGATCTAGCCACCAAGTATGAGAAATATGCGAAAGAATGAGCCTGATGAGAGCAAATCCCAGACCTGACCTAGACCTAACATGCGTTATCCTCTAAAATATTGATCCAAACCAGGTTTAATGGACTGTTTCAGCGTGGTACCACACTACTACGTGATCCAAACCAGAAAATAACCCAGGATCTGTTCAACGAGTATGTGAAGTGTGCGAAAGTATGAGTCTGATGATGTCAAATCCCAGACCAATCCCAGACTTAACTTGCGTTATCCTCTAAAATATTGATCGAAACCAGGTTTAATCGACTGTTTCAGTGTGGTACCACATTACTACGTGATCCAAACCAGAAAAAACCCACGATCCGTTCAACAAGTATGTGAAGACTGCGAAAGTATGAGTCTGATGAGTGAAAATCCCAGACCTAACCTACACCTAACATGCGTTATCCTCTAAAATATTGACCCAAACCAGGTATAATGGACTGTTTCAGTGTGGTACCACACTACCACGTGATCCAAACCAGAAAAAACCCAGGATCTGTTCAACAAGTATGTGAAATACGCGAAAGTATGAGCCTGATGAGAGCAAATCCCAGACCTAACCTAGACCTAACATGAATTATTCTCTAAAATATTGATCGAAACCAGGTTTAATTGACTGTTTCAGTGTGGTCCCACATTACTACGTGATCCAAACCAGAAAAAACCCAGGATCCGTTCAACAAGTATGTGAAGAATGCGAAAGTATGAGTCTGATGAGTGAAAATCCCAGGCCTAACCTAGACCTAACATGCGTTATCCTCTAAAATATTAATCGAAACCAGGTTTAATCGACTGTTTCAGTGTGGTACCACATTACTACGTGATCTAAACCAGAAAAACCCAGGATCTAGCCATCAAGTATGAGAAATATGCGAAAGAATGGGCCTGATGAGAGCAAATCCCAGACCTAACCTAGACCTAACTTGCGTTATCCTCTAAAATATTGATCGAAACCAGGTTTAATTGACTGTTTCAGCGTGGTACCACATTACTACGTGATACAATCCAGAAACAGCCCAGGATCTAGCCTTGAAGTATGAGATATATGCGAAAGTATGAGCCTGATGAGGGCAAATCCTAGACCTAACCCAGACCTAACATGCGTTATCGTCTAAAATATTTATCAAGACCAGGTTTAATGGACTGTTTCAGCGTGGCACCACACTACTACGTGATCCAAACCAGAAAAAACCCAGGATCTGTTCAACAAGTATGTGAAAAACGCGAAAGTATGAGCCTGATGAGGGCAAACCCCAGACATATCCCAGACCTAACTTGCGTTGTCCTCTAAGATATTGATGGAAACCAGGTTTAATTGACTGTTTCAGTGTTGTACTTCATTACTACGTGATGCAATCCAGAAAAAGCCCAGGATCTAGCCATCAAGTATGAGAAATATGCGAAAGAATGAGCCTTATGAGAGCAAATCCCTGACCTAACCTAGAGCTAACATGAATTATTCTCTAAAATATTGATCGAAACCAGGTTTAATTGACTGTTTCAGTGTGGTACCACATTACTACGAGATCCAAACTAGAAAAAACCCAGGATCCGTTCAACAAGTATGTGAAGAATGCGAAAGTATGAGTCTGATCAGTGAAAATCTCAGGACTTACCTAGACCTAACTTGCGTTGTCCTCTAAAATATTGATGGAAACGAGGTTTCATTGACTGTTTCATTGTGGTACTACATTACTACGTGATGCAATCCAGAAAAAGCCCAGGATCTAGCCACCAAGTATGAGAAATATGCGCAAGGATGAGCCTGATGAGAGCAAATCCCAGACCTAACCTAGACCTAACATGCGTTATCCTCTAAAATATTGATCCAAACCAGGTTTAATGGACTGTTTCAGTGTGGTACCACACTACTTCGTGATCCAAACCAGAAAAAACCCAGGATCTGTTCAACAAGTATGTGAAGAATGCGAAAGTATGAGTCTGATCAGTGAAAATCCTAGACCTAACCCTGAACTAACATGCGTTATACTCTAAAATATTTATCAAGACCAGGTGTAATTGATTGTTTCGGTGGTCCCACATTACTACGTGATCCAAACCAGAAAAAACCCAGGATCTGTTCAACATGTATGAGAAATATGCGAAAGAATGAGCCTGATGAGAGCAAATCCCAGACCTAACCTAGACCTAACATGAATTATTCAAAAAAATATTGAGCGAGACCAGGTTTAATGGACTGTTTCAGTGTGGTCCCACATTACTACGTGATCCAATCCAGAAATAGCCCAGGATCTAGCCATGAAGTATGAGAAATATGCGAAAGTATGAGCCTGATGAGGGCAAATCCTAGACCTAACCCAGACCTAACATGCGTTATCCCTAAAAATATTTATCGAAACCAGCTTTAATCGACTGTTTCAGTGTGGTACCACATTACTACGTGATCCAAACCAGAAAAAACCCAGGATCCGTTCAACAAGTATGTGAAAAACGCGAAAGTATGAGCCTGATGAGGGCAAATCCCAGACATATCCCAGACCTAACTTGCGTTGTCCTCTAAGATATTGATCGAAACCAGGTTTAATCGACTGTTTTAGTCTGGCACCACATTACTACGTGATCCAAACCAGAAAAAACCCAGAATCCGTTCAACAAGTATGTAAAGACTGCGAAAGTATGAGTCTGATGAGTGAAAATCCCAGACCTAACCTAGACCTAACATGAATTATTCTCTAAAATATTGATCGAAACCAGGTTTAATTGACTGTTTCAGTGTGGTACCACACTACTTCGTGATCCAAACCAGAAAAAACCCAGGATCGGTTCAAGAAGTATGTGAAAAACTCTAAACTGTGAGCCTGATGTGGGCGAATCGTAGACCTAACCCAGACCTAAGATGCGTTATCCTCTAAAATATTTATCCAGATCAGGTTTCATTATACGTTTCAGTGTGGTATCACTTTACTACGTGATCCAATCCAGAAATAGACCAGGATCTAGCCATGAAGTATGAGAAATATGCGAAAGTATGAGCCTGATGAGGGCAAATCCTAGACCTAACCCAGAACTAACATGCGTTATCCTCTAAAATATTTATCAAGACCAGGTTTAATTGATTGTTTCAGTGTGGTCCCACATTACTACGTGATCCAAACCAGAAAAAACCCAGGATCTGTTCAACATGTATGAGAAATATTCGAAAGAATGAGCCTGATGAGAGCAAATCCCAGACCTAACCTAGAACTAACATGAACTATTCTCTAAAATATTGATCGAAACCAGGTTTAATTGACTGTTTCAGTGTGGTCCCACATTACTACGTGATCCAAACCAGAAAAAACCCAGGATCCGTTCAACAAGTATGTGAAGAATGCGAAAGTATGAGTCTGATGAGTGAAAATCCCAGGCCTAACCTCGACCTAACATGCGTTATCCCCAAAAATATTGATCGAAACCAGCTTTAATCGACTGTTTCTGTGTGGTACCACATTACTACGTGATGCAATCCAGAAGAAGCCCGGGATCTAGCCATGAAGTATGAGAAATATGCGAAAGTATGAACCTGATGAGGGCAAATCCTAGACCTAACCCAGACCTAACATGCGTCATCCTCTAAAATATTTATCAAGACCAGGTTTAATGGACTGTTTCAGTGTGGTACTTCATTACTACGTGATGCAATCCAGAAGAAGCCCAGGATCTAGCCATGAAGTATGAGAAATATGCGAAAGAATGAGCCTGATGAGAGCAAATCCCTGACCTAACCTAGACATAACATGCGTTATCCTCTAAAATATTGAGTGAAACCAGGTTTAATGGACTGTTTCAGTGTGGTACCACACTACTTCGTGATCCAATCCAGAAATAGCCCAGGATCTAGCCATGAAGTATGAGAAATATGCGAAAGTATGAGCCTGATGAGGGCAAATCCTAGACCTAACCCAGACCTAACATGCGTTATCCTCTAAAATATTTATCAAGACCAGGTTTAATGGACTGTTTCAGTGTGGTACCACATTACTACGTGATCCAAACCAGAAAAGACCCAGGATCAGTTCAACAAGTATGTGAAGAATGCGAAACTATGAGTCTGATGAGTGTAATTCCCAGGGCTAACCTAGACCTAACATGCGTTGTCCTCTAAAATATTGATCGAAACCAGGTTTAATCGACTGTTTCAGTGTGGTACCACAATACTACGTGATCCAAACTAGAAAAAACCCAGGACCAGTTCAACAAGTATGTGAAGAATGCGAAAGTATGAGTCTGATGAGTGTAATTCCCAGGGCTAACCTAGACCTAACATGCGTTGTCCTCTAAAATATTGATGCAAACCAGGTTTCATTGACTGTTTCAGTGTGGTACTACATTACTACGTGATGCAATCCAGAAAAAGCCCAGGATCTAGCCATCAAGTATAAGAAATATGCGAAAGAATGAGCCTGATGAGAGAAAATCCCAGACCTAACCTAGACCTAACATGCGTTATCCTCTAAAATATTGAGCGAAACCAGGTTTAGTTGACTGTTTCAGCGTGGTACCACATTACTACGTGATACAATCCAGAAACAGACCAGGATCTAGCCATGAAGTATGAGAAATATGCGAAAGAATGAGCCTGATGAGAGCAAATCCCAGACCTAACCTTGACCTAACATGAATTATTCTCTAAAATATTGATCGAAACCAGGTTTAATTGACCGTTTCAGTGTGGTACCACATTACTACGTGATCCAAACCAGAAAAAACCCAGGATCCGTTCAACAAGTATGTGAAAAATGCGAAAGTATGAGTCTGATCAGTGAAAATCTCAGGCCTTACCTAGACCTAACATGCGTTGTCCTCTAAAATATTGATGGAAACCAGGTTTCATTGTCTGTTTCAGTGTGGTACTACATTACTACGTGATGCAATCCAGAAAAAGCCCAGGATCTAGCCATCAAGTATGAGAAATATGCAAAGAATGAGCCTGATGAGAGCAAATCCCAGACCTAACCTTGACCTAACATGCGTTATCCTGTAAAATATTGATGGAAACCAGGTTTCATTGACTGTTTCAGTGTGTTACCACACTACTTCGTGATCCAAACCAGAAAAAACCCAGGATCTGTTCAACAAGTATGTGAAAAACGCGAAACTGTGAGCCTGATGAGGGCAAGTCTTAGACCTAACCCAGACCTAAGATGCGTTACCCTCTAAAATATTTATCCAGACCAGGTTTCATTGAATGTTTCAGAGCGGTACCACTTTACTACGTGATCCAAACCAGAAAAAACCCAGGATCCGTTCAACAAGTATGTGAAGAATGCGAAAGTATGAGTCTGATGAGTGAAAATCCCAGGCCTAACCTAGACCTAACATGCGTTATCCTCTGAAATATTGATCGAGACCAGGTTTAATCCACTGTTTCAGTGTGGCGTCACATTACTATGTGATCCAAACTAGAAAATAACCCAGGATCTAGCCATCAAGTATGAGAAATATGCGAAAGAATGAGCCTGATAAGAGCAAATCCCAGACCTAACCTAGACCTAACACGAATTATTCTCTAAAATATTGATCGAAACCAGGTTTAATTGACTGTTTCAGCGTGGTACCACATTACTACGTGATACAATCCAGAAACAGCCCAGGATCTAGCCTTGAAGTATGAGAAATATGCGAAAGTATGAGCCTGATGAGGGCAAATCCAAGACCTAACCCAGACCTAACATGCGTTATCCTCTAAAATATTTATCAAGACCAGGTTTAATGGACTGTTTCAGTGTGGTACCACATTACTACGTGATCCAAACCAGAAAAAACCCAGGATCCGTTCAACAAGTATGTGAAGAATGCGAAAGTATGAGTCTGATGAGTGAAAATCCCAGGCCTAACCTAGACCTAACATGCGCTGTCCTCTAAAATATTGATGGAAACCAGGTTTCATTGACTGTTTCAGTGTGGTACCACAATACTACGTGATCCAAACCAGAAAAAACCCAGGATCAGTTCAACAAGTATGTGAAGAATGCGAAAGTATAAGTCTGATGAGTGTAATTCCCAGGGCTAACCTAGACCCAACATGCGTTGTCCTCTAAAATATTGATGGAAACCAGGTTTCATTGACTGTTTCAGTGTGGTACTACATTACTACGTGATGCAATCCAGAAAAAGCCCAGGATCTAGCCATCAAGTATGAGAAATATGCGAAAGAATGAGCCTGATGAGAGAAAATCCCAGACCTAACCTAGACCTAACATGCGTTATCCTCTAAAATATTGAGCGAAACCAGGTTTAATTGACTGTTTCAGCGTGGTACCACATAACTACGTGATACAATCCAGAAACAGCCCAGGATCTAGCCATGAAGTATGAGAAATATGCGAAAGAATGAGCCTGATGAGAGCAAATCCCAGACCTAACCTTGACCTAACATGAATTATTCTCTAAAATATTGATTGAAACCAGGTTTAATTGACCGTTTCAGTGTGGTGCCACATTACTACGTGATCCAAACCAGAAAAAACCCAGGATCCGTTCAACAAGTATGTGAAAAATGCGAAAGTATGAGTCCGATCTGTGAAAATCTCAGGCCTTACCTAGACCTAACTTGCGTTGTCCTCTAAAATATTGATGGAAACCTGGTTTCATTGACTGTTTCAGTGTGGTACTACATTACTACGTGATGCAATCTAGACAAAGCCCAGGATCTAGCCATCAAGCATGAGAAATATGCGAAAGAATGAGCCTGATGACAGCAAATCCCAGACCTATCCTAGACCTAACATGCGTTATCCTCTAAAATATTGATCCAAACCAGGTTTAATGGACTGTTTCAGCGTGGTACCACACTACTACGTGATCCAAACCAGAAAAAACCCAGGATCTGTTCAACAAGTATGTGAAAAACGCAAAAGTATGAGCCTGATGAGGGCAAATCCCAGACATATCCCAGGCCTAACTTGCGTTGTCCTCTAAGATAATGATGTAAACCAGGTTTAATTGACTGCTTCAGTGATGTACTTCTTTACTACGTGATGCAATCGAGAAGAAGACCAGGATCTAGCCATCAAGTATGAGAAATATGCGAAAGAATGAGCCTGATGAGAGCAAATCCCAGACCTGACCTAGACCTAACATGAATTATTCCCTAAAATATTGATCGAAACCAGGTTTAATTGACTGTTTCAGTGTGGTCCCACATTACTACGTGATCCAAACCAGAAAAAACCCAGGATCCGTTCAACAAGTATGTAAAGACTGCGAAAGTATGAGTCTGATGAGTGAAAATCCCAGACCTAACCTAGACCTAACATGAATTATTCTCTATAATATTGTGTCGAAACCAGGTTTAATTGACTGTTTCAGTGTTGTACTTCATTACTACGTGATCCAAACCAGAAAAAACCCAGGATCCGTTCAACAAGTATGTAAAGACTGCGAAAGTATGAGTCTGATGAGGTCAAATCCCAGACCTATCCCAGACCTAACTTGCGTTATCCTGTAATATATTGATCGAAACCTGGTTTAATCGACTGCTTCAGTGTGGTACCACATTACTATGTGATCCAAACCAGAAAATAACCCAGGATCTGTTCAACGAGTATGTGAAGTGTGCGAAAGTATGAGTCTGATGAGTGAAAATCCCAGACCTAACCTAGACCTAACATGAATTATTCTCTAAAATATTGTGTCGAAACCAGGTTTAATTGACTGTTTCAGTGTTGTACTTCATTACTACGTGATGCAATCCAGAAAAAGCCCAGGATCTAGCCATCAAGTATGAGAAATATGCGAAAGAATGAGCCTTATGAGAGCAAATCCCTGACCTAACCTAGAGCTAACATGAATTATTCTCTAAAATATTGATCGAAACCAGGTTTAATTGACCGTTTCAGTGTGGTACCACATTACTACGAGATCCAAACTAGAAAAAACCCAGGATCCGTTCAACAAGTATGTGAAGAATGCGAAAGTATGAGTCTGATCAGTGAAAATCTCAGGACTTACCTAGACCTAACTTGCGTTGTCCTCTAAAATATTGATGGAAACGAGGTTTCATTGATTGTTTCATTGTGGTACTACATTACTACGTGATGCAATCCAGAAAAAGCCCAGGATCTAGCCATCAAGTATGAGAAATATGCGCAAGGATGAGCCTGATGCGAGCAAATCCCAGACCTAACCTAGACCTAACATGCGTTATCCTCTAAAATATTGATCCAAACCAGGTTTAATGGGCTGTTTCAGTGTGGTACCACACTACTTCGTGATCCAAACCAGAAAAAACCCAGGATCTGTTCAACAAGTATGTGAAGAATGCGAAAGTATGAGTCTGATGAGTGAAAATCCCAGGCCTAACCTAGACCTAACATGCGTTATCCTCTAAAATATTGATCCAAACCAGGTTTAATGGACTGTTTCAGCGTGGTACCACACTACTACGTGATCCAAACCAGAAAAAACCCAGGATCCGTTCAACAAGTATGTAAAGACTGCGAAAGTATGAGTCTGATGAGTGAAAATCCCAGGCCTAACCTAGACCTAACATGCGTTATCCTCTAAAATATTGATCCAAACCAGGTTTAATGGACTGTTTCAGCGTGGTACCACACTACTACGTCATCCAAACCAGAAAAAACCCAGGATCCGTTCAACAAGTATGTAAAAACTGCGATAGTATGAGTCTGATGAGTGAAAATCCCAGGCCTAACCTAGACCTAACATGCGTTATCCTCTAAGATATTGATCGAAACCAGGTTTAATCGACTGTTTTAGTCTGGCACCACATTACTACGTGATCCAAACCAGAAGAAACCCAGGATCCGTTCAACAAGTATGTAAAACTTGCGAAAGTATGAGTCTGATGAGTGAAAATCCCAGACCTAACCTAGACCTAGCATGAATTATTCTCTAAAATATTGTGTCCAAGCCAGGTTTAATTGACTGTTTCAGTGTTGTACTTCATTACTACGTGATGCAATCCAGAAAAAGCCCAGGATCTAGCCATCAAGTATGAGAAATATGCGAAAGAATGAGCCTTATGAGAGCAAATCCCTGACCTAACCTAGACCTAACATGAATTATTCTCTAAAATATTGATCGAAACCAGGTTTAATTGACTGTTTCAGTGTGGTACCACATTACTACGAGATCCAAACTAGAAAAAACCCAGGATCCGTTCAACAAGTATGTGAAGAATGCGAAAGTATGAGTCTGATCAGTGAAAATCTCAGGACTTACCTAGACCTAACTTGCGTTGTCCTCTAAAATATTGATGGAAACGAGGTTTCATTGTCTGTTTCAGTGTGGTGCTACATTACTACGTGATCCAAACCAGAAAAAACCCAGGATCCGTTCAACAAGTATGTCAAGAATGCGAAAGTATGAGTCTGATGAGTGAAAATCCCAGGCCTAACCTAGACCTAACATGCGTTATCCTCTAAAATATTGATCCAAACCAGGTTTAATGGACTGTTTCAGCGTGGTACCACACTACTACGTGATCCAAACCAGAAAAAACCCAGGATCTGTTCAACAAGTATGTGAAAAACGCGAAAGTATGAGCCTGATGAGGGCAAATCCCAGACATATCCCAGACCTAACTTGCGTTGTCCTCTAAGATATTGATCGAAACCAGGTTTAATCGACTGTTTTAGTCTGGCACCACATTACTACGTGATCCAAACCAGAAAAAACCCACGATCCGTTCAACAAGTATGTGAAGACTGCGAAAGTATGAGTCTGATGAGTGATAATCCCAGACCTAACCTAGACCTAACATGCGTTATCCTCTAAAATATTGATCCAAACCAGGTATAATGGACTGTTTCAGTGTGGTACCACACTACTACGTGATCCAAACCAGAAAAATCCCAGGATCAGTTCAACAAGTATGTGAAGAATGCGAAAGTATGAGTCTGATGAGTGTAATTCCCAGGGCTAACCTAGACCTAACATGCGTTGTCCTCTAAAATATTGATGGAAACCAGGTTTCATTGACTGTTTCAGTGTGGTACTACATTACTACGTGATGCAATCCAGAAAAAGCCCAGGATCTAGCCATCAAGTATGAGAAATATGCGAAAGAATGAGCCTGATGAGAGAAAATCCCAGACCTAACCTAGACCTAACATGCGTTATCCTCTAAAATATTGAGCGAAACCAGGTTTAATTGACTGTTTCAGCGTGGTACCACATTACTACGTGATACAATCCAGAAACAGCCCAGGATCTAGCCATGAAGTATGAGAAATATGCGAAAGAATGAGCCTGATGAGAGCAAATCCCAGACCTAACCTTGACCTAACATGAATTATTCTCTAAAATATTGATCGAAACCAGGTTTAATTGACCGTTTCAGTGTGGTACCACATTACTACGTGATCCAAACCAGAAAAAACCCAGGATCCGTTCAACAAGTATGTGAAAAATGCGAAAGTATGAGTCTGATCAGTGAAAATCTCAGGCCTTACCTAGACCTAACATGCGTTGTCCTCTAAAATATTGACGGAAACCAGGTTTCATTGTCTGTTTCAGTGTGGTACTACATTACTATGTGATCCAAACCAGAAAATAACCCAGGATCTGTTCAAGGAGTATGTGAAGTGTTGCGAAAGTATGAGTCTGATGAGGTCAAATCCCAGACCTATCCCAGGCCTAACTTGCGTTATCCTCCAAAATATTGATCGAAACCAGGTTTAATCGACTGTTTCAGTGTGGTACCACATTACTACGTGATCCAAACCAGAAAAAACCCAGGATCTAGCCATCAAGTATGAGAAATATGCGAAAGAATGAGCCTGATGAGAGCAAATCCCAGACCTAACCTAGACCTTACATGCGTTATCCTCTAAAATATTGAGCGAAACCAGGTTTAATGGACTGTTTCAGTGTGGTACCACATTACTTCGTGATCCAAACCAGAAAAAGCCCAGGATCTAGCCATCAAGTATGAGAAATATGCGAAAGAATGAGCCTGATAAGAGCAAATCCCAGACCTAACCTAGACCTAACACGAATTATTCTCTAAAATATTGATCGAAACCAGGTTTAATTGACTGTTTCAGCGTGGTACCACATAACTACGTGATACAATCCAGAAACAGCCCAGGATCTAGCCATGAAGTATGAGAAATATGCGAAAGAATGAGCCTGATGAGAGCAAATCCCAGACCTAACCTTGACCTAACATGAATTATTCTCTAAAATATTGATTGAAACCAGGTTTAATTGACCGTTTCAGTGTGGTGCCACATTACTACGTGATCCAAACCAGAAAAAACCCAGGATCCGTTCAACAAGTATGTGAAAAATGCGAAAGTATGAGTCCGATCTGTGAAAATCTCAGGCCTTACCTAGACCTAACTTGCGTTGTCCTCTAAAATATTGATGGAAACCTGGTTTCATTGACTGTTTCAGTGTGGTACTACATTACTACGTGATGCAATCTAGACAAAGCCCAGGATCTAGCCATCAAGCATGAGAAATATGCGAAAGAATGAGCCTGATGACAGCAAATCCCAGACCTATCCTAGACCTAACATGCGTTATCCTCTAAAATATTGATCCAAACCAGGTTTAATGGACTGTTTCAGCGTGGTACCACACTACTACGTGATCCAAACCAGAAAAAACCCAGGATCTGTTCAACAAGTATGTGAAAAACGCAAAAGTATGAGCCTGATAAGGGCAAATCCCAGACATATCCCAGGCCTAACTTGCGTTGTCCTCTAAGATAATGATGTAAACCAGGTTTAATTGACTGCTTCAGTGATGTACTTCTTTACTACGTGATGCAATCGAGAAGAAGACCAGGATCTAGCCATCAAGTATGAGAAATATGCGAAAGAATGAGCCTGATGAGAGCAAATCCCAGACCTGACCTAGACCTAACATGAATTATTCCCTAAAATATTGATCGAAACCAGGTTTAATTGACTGTTTCGGTGTGGTCCCACATTACTACGTGATCCAAACCAGAAAAAACCCAGGATCCGTTCAACAAGTATGTAAAGACTGCGAAAGTATGAGTCTGATGAGTGAAAATCCCAGACCTAACCTAGACCTAACATGAATTATTCTCTAAAATATTGTGTCGAAACCAGGTTTAATTGACTGTTTCTGTGTTGTACTTCATTACTACGTGATCCAAACCAGAAAAAACCCAGGATCCGTTCAACAAGTATGTAAAGACTGCGAAAGTATGAGTCTGATGAGGTCAAATCCCAGACCTATCCCAGACCTAACTTGCGTTATCCTGTAATATATTGATCGAAACCTGGTTTAATCGACTGCTTCAGTGTGGTACCACATTACTATGTGATCCAAACCAGAAAATAACCCAGGATCTGTTCAACGAGTATGTGAAGTGTGCGAAAGTATGAGTCTGATGAGTGAAAATCCCAGACCTAACCTAGACCTAACATGAATTATTCTCTAAAATATTGTGTCGAAACCAGGTTTAATTGACTGTTTCAGTGTTGTACTTCATTACTACGTGATGCAATCCAGAAAAAGCCCAGGATCTAGCCATCAAGTATGAGAAATATGCGAAAGAATGAGCCTTATGAGAGCAAATCCCTGACCTAACCTAGAGCTAACATGAATTATTCTCTAAAATATTGATCGAAACCAGGTTTAATTGACTGTTTCAGTGTGGTACCACATTACTACGAGATCCAAACTAGAAAAAACCCAGGATCCGTTCAACAAGTATGTGAAGAATGCGAAAGTATGAGTCTGATCAGTGAAAATCTCAGGACTTACCTAGACCTAACTTGCGTTGTCCTCTAAAATATTGATGGAAACGAGGTTTCATTGACTGTTTCATTGTGGTACTACATTACTACGTGATGCAATCCAGAAAAAGCCCAGGATCTAGCCATCAAGTATGAGAAATATGCGCAAGGATGAGCCTGATGAGAGCAAATCCCAGACCTAACCTAGACCTAACATGCGTTATCCTCTAAAATATTGATCCAAACCAGGTTTAATGGACTGTTTCAGTGTGGTACCACACTACTTCGTGATCCAAACCAGAAAAAACCCAGGATCTGTTCAACAAGTATGTGAAGAATGCGAAAGTATGAGTCTGATGAGTGAAAATCCCAGGCCTAACCTAGACCTAACATGCGTTATCCTCTAAAATATTGATCCAAACCAGGTTTAATGGACTGTTTCAGCGTGGTACCACACTACTACGTGATCCAAACCAGAAAAAACCCAGGATCCGTTCAACAGGTATGTAAAGACTGCGAAAGTATGAGTCTGATGAGTGAAAATCCCAGGCCTAACCTAGACCTAACATGCGTTATCCTCTAAAATATTGATCCAAACCAGGTTTAATGGACTGTTTCAGCGAGGTACCACACTACTACGTCATCCAAACCAGAAAAAACCCAGGATCCGTTCAACAAGTATGTAAAGACTGCGAAAGTATGAGTCTGATGAGTGAAAATCCCAGGCCTAACCTAGACCTAACATGCGTTATCCTCTAAGATATTGATCGAAACCAGGTTTAATCGACTGTTTTAGTCTGGCACCACATTACTACGTGATCCAAACCAGAAGAAACCCAGGATCCGTTCAACAAGTATGTAAAACTTGCGAAAGTATGAGTCTGATGAGTGAAAATCCCAGACCTAACCTAGACCTAACATGAATTATTCTCTAAAATATTGTGTCCAAACCAGGTTTAATTGACTGTTTCAGTGTTGTACTTCATTACTACGTGATGCAATCCAGAAAAAGCCCAGGATCTAGCCATCAAGTATGAGAAATATGCGAAAGAATGAGCCTTATGAGAGCAAATCCCTGACCTAACCTAGACCTAACATGATTTATTCTCTAAAATATTGATCGAAACCAGGTTTAATTGACTGTTTCAGTGTGGTACCACATTACTACGAGATCCAAACTAGAAAAAACCCAGGATCCGTTCAACAAGTATGTGAAGAATGCGAAAGTATGAGTCTGATCAGTGAAAATCTCAGGACTTACCTAGACCTAACTTGCGTTGTCCTCTAAAATATTGATGGAAACGAGGTTTCATTGTCTGTTTCAGTGTGGTACTACATTACCACGTGATCCAATCCAGAAATAGCCCAGGATCTAGCCATGAAGTATGAGAAATATGCGAAAGTAAGAGCCTGATGAGGGCAAATCCTAGACCTATCCCAGACCTAACTTGCGTTATCCTCAAAAATATTGATCGAAACCTGGTTTAATCGACTGTTTCAGTGTGGTACCACATTACTATGTGATCCAAACCAGAAAATACCCCAGGATCTGTTCAACGAGTATGTGAAGTGTGCGAAAGTATGAGCCTGATGAGGGCAAATCCTAGTCCTAACCCAGACCTAACATGCGTTAGCCTCTAAAATATTTATCAAGACCACGTTTAATTGAATGTTTCAGTGTGGTACCACATTACTACGTGATGCAATCTAGAAAAAGCCCAGGATCTAGCCATCAAGTTTGAGAAATATGCGAAAGAATGAGCCTGATGAGGGCAAATCCTAGACCTAACCCAGACCTAACATGCGTTATCCTCTAAAATATTGATCGCAACCAGGTTTAATGGACTGTTTCAGTGTGGTACCACACTACTCGTGATCCAAACCAGAAAAAACCCAGGATCCGTTCAACATGTATGTTAAAACTGCAGCAGTATGACCCTGATGAGGGCAAATCCTAGACTTATCCCAGACGTAACTTGCGTTATCCTCTAAAATATTGATCGAAACCAGGTTTAATTGACTGTTTCAGCGTGGTACCACATTACTACGTGATGCAATCCAGAAACAGCCCAGGATCTAGCCATGAAGTATGAGAAATATGCGAGTATGAGCCTGATGAGGGCAAATCCCAGGCCTATCCCAGACCTAACTTGCGTTATCCTCTAAAATATTGATCGAAACCAGGTTTAATTGATTGTTTCAGTGTGGTCCCACATTACTACGTGATCCAATCCAGAAAAAGCCAAGGATCTAGCCATCAAGTATCAGTAATATGCGAAAGAATGAGCCTGATGAGAGTAAATCCCAGACCTAACCTAGACCTAACATGAATTATTCTCTAAAATATTGATCCAAACCAGGTTTAATGGACTGTTTCAGCGTGGTACCACACTACTACGTGATCCAAACCAGAAAAAACCCAGGATCCGTTCAACAAGTATGTAAAGACTGCGAAAGTATGAGTCTGATGAGTGAAAATCCCAGGCCTAACCTAGACCTAACATGCGTTATCCTCTAAGATATTGATCGAAACCAGGTTTAATCGACTGTTTTAGTCTGGCACCACATTACTACGTGATCCAAACCAGAAGAAACCCAGGATCCGTTCAACAAGTATGTAAAACTTGCGAAAGTATGAGTCTGATGAGTGAAAATCCCAGACCTAACCTAGACCTAACATGAATTATTCTCTAAAATATTGTGTCCAAACCAGGTTTAATTGACTGTTTCAGTGTTGTACTTCATTACTACGTGATGCAATCCAGAAAAAGCCCAGGATCTAGCCATCAAGTATGAGAAATATGCGAAAGAATGAGCCTTATGAGAGCAAATCCCTGACCTAACCTAGACCTAACATGAATTATTCTCTAAAATATTGATCGAAACCAGGTTTAATTGACTGTTTCAGTGTGGTACCACATTACTACGAGATCCAAACTAGAAAAAACCCAGGATCCGTTCAACAAGTATGTGAAGAATGCGAAAGTATGAGTCTGATGAGTGAAAATCCCAGGCCTAACCTAGACCTAACATGCGTTATCCTCTAAAATATTGATCCAAACCAGGTTTAATGGACTGTTTCAGTGTGGTACCACATTACTACGAGATCCAAACTAGAAAAAACCCAGGATCCGTTCAACAAGTATGTGAAGAATGCGAAAGTATGAGTCTGATCAGTGAAAATCTCAGGACTTACGTAGACCTAACTTGCGTTGTCCTCTAAAATATTGATGGAAACGAGGTTTCATTGACTGTTTCATTGTGGTACTACATTACTACGTGATGCAATCCAGAAAAAGCCCAGGATCTAGCCATCAAGTATGAGAAATATGCGCAAGGATGAGCCTGATGAGAGCAAATCCCAGACCTAACCTAGACCTAACATGCGTTATCCTCTAAAATATTGATCCAAACCAGGTTTAATGGACTGTTTCAGTGTGGTACCACACTACTTCGTGATCCAAACCAGAAAAAACCCAGGATCTGTTCAACAAGTATGTGAAGAATGCGAAAGTATGAGTCTGATGAGTGAAAATCCCAGGCCTAACCTAGACCTAACATGCGTTATCCTCTAAAATATTGATCCAAACCAGGTTTAATGGACTGTTTCAGCGTGGTACCACACTACTACGTGATCCAAACCAGAAAAAACCCAGGATCCGTTCAACAAGTATGTAAAGACTGCGAAAGTATGAGTCTGATGAGTGAAAATCCCAGGCCTAACCTAGACCTAACATGCGTTATCCTCTAAGATATTGATCGAAACCAGGTTTAATCGACTGTTTTAGTCTGGCACCACATTACTACGTGATCCAAACCAGAAGAAACCCAGGATCCGTTCAACAAGTATGTAAAACTTGCGAAAGTATGAGTCTGATGAGTGAAAATCCCAGACCTAACCTAGACCTAACATGAATTATTCTCTAAAATATTGTGTCCAAACCAGGTTTAATTGACTGTTTCAGTGTTGTACTTCATTACTACGTGATGCAATCCAGAAAAAGCCCAGGATCTAGCCATCAAGTATGAGAAATATGCGAAAGAATGAGCCTTATGAGAGCAAATCCCTGACCTAACCTAGACCTAACATGAATTATTCTCTAAAATATTGATCGAAACCAGGTTTAATTGACTGTTTCAGTGTGGTACCACATTACTACGAGATCCAAACTAGAAAAAACCCAGGATCCGTTCAACAAGTATGTGAAGAATGCGAAAGTATGAGTCTGATCAGTGAAAATCTCAGGACTTACCTAGACCTAACTTGCGTTGTCCTCTAAAATATTGATGGGAGCGAGGTTTCATTGTCTGTTTCAGTGTGGTACTACATTACTACGTGATCCAATCCAGAAATAGCCCAGGATCTAGCCATGAAGTATGAGAAATATGCGAAAGTAAGAGCCTGATGAGGGCAAATCCTAGACCTATCCCAGACCTAACTTGCGTTATCCTCAAAAATATTGATCGAAACCTGGTTTAATCGACTGTTTCAGTGTGGTACCACATTACTATGTGATCCAAACCAGAAAATACCCCAGGATCTGTTCAACGAGTATGTGAAGTGTGCGAAAGTATGAGCCTGATGAGGGCAAATCCTAGTCCTAACCCAGACCTAACATGCGTTAGCCTCTAAAATATTTATCAAGACCACGTTTAATTGAATGTTTCAGTGTGGTACCACATTACTACGTGATGCAATCTAGAAAAAGCCCAGGATCTAGCCATCAAGTTTGAGAAATATGCGAAAGAATGAGCCTGATGAGGGCAAATCCTAGACCTAACCCAGACCTAACATGCGTTATCCTCTAAAATATTGATCGCAACCAGGTTTAATGGACTGTTTCAGTGTGGTACCACACTACTACGTGATCCAAACCAGAAAAAACCCAGGATCCGTTCAACATGTATGTTAAAACTGCTGCAGTATGACCCTAATGAGGGCAAATCCTAGACCTATCCCAGACGTAACTTGCGTTATCCTCTAAAATATTGATCGAAACCAGGTTTAATTGACTGTTTCAGCGTGGTACCACATTACTACGTGATGCAATCCAGAAACAGCCCAGGATCTAGCCATGAAGTATGAGAAATATGCGAGTATGGGCCTGATGAGGGCAAATCCCAGGCCTATCCCAGACCTAACTTGCGTTATCCTCTAAAATATTGATCGAAACCAGGTTTAATTGATTGTTTCAGTGTGGTCCCACATTACTACGTGATCCAATCCAGAAAAAGCCCAGGATCTAGCCATCAAGTATCAGTAATATGCGAAAGAATGAGCCTGATGAGAGTAAATCCCAGACCTAACCTAGACCTAACATGAATTATTCTCTAAAATATTGATCGAAACCAGGTTTAATTGACTGTTTCAGTGTGGTACCACATTACTACGAGATCCAAACTAGAAAAAACCCAGGATCCGTTCAACAAGTATGTGAAGAATGCGAAAGTAAGAGTCTGATCAGTGAAAATCTCAGGACTTACCTAGACCTAACTTGCGTTGTCCTCTAAAATATTGATGGAAACGAGGTTTCATTGACTGTTTCATTGTGGTACTACATTACTACGTGATGCAATCCAGAAAAAGCCCAGGATCTAGCCATCAAGTATGAGAAATATGCGCAAGGATGCGCCTGATGAGAGCAAATCCCAGACCTAACCTAGACCTAACATGCGTTATCCTCTAAAATATTGATCCAAACCAGGTATAATGGACTGTTTCAGTGTGGTACCACACTACTTCGTGATCCAAACCAGAAAAAACCCAGGATCTGTTCAACAAGTATGTGAAGAATGCGAAAGTATGAGTCTGATGAGTGAAAATCCCAGGCCTAACCTAGACCTAACATGCGTTATCCTCTAAAATATTGATCCAAACCAGGTTTAATGGACTGTTTCAGCGTGGTACCACACTACTACGTGATCCAAACCAGAAAAAACCCAGGATCCGTTCAACAAGTATGTAAAGACTGCGAAAGTATGAGTCTGATGAGTGAAAATCCCAGGCCTAACCTAGACCTAACATGCGTTATCCTCTAAAATATTGATCCAAACCAGGTTTAATGGACTGTTTCAGCGTGGTACCACACTACTACGTCATCCAAACCAGAAGAAACCCAGTATCCGTTCAACAAGTATGTAAAGACTGCGAAAGTATGAGTCTGATGAGAGAAAATCCCAGGCCTAACCTACACCTAACATGCGTTATCCTCTAAGATATTGATCGAAACCAGGTTTAATCGACTGTTTTAGTCTGGCACCACATTACTACGTGATCCAAACCAGAAGAAACCCAGGATCCGTTCAACAAGTATGTAAAACTTGCGAAAGTATGAGTCTGATGAGTGAAAATCCCAGACCTATCCTAGACCTAACATGAATTATTCTCTAAAATATTGTGTCCAAACCAGGTTTAATTGACTGTTTCAGTGTTGTACTTCATTACTACGTGATGCAATCCAGAAAAAGCCCAGGATCTAGCCATCAAGTATGAGAAATATGCGAAAGAATGAGCCTTATGAGAGCAAATCCCTGACCTAACCTAGACCTAACATGAATTATTCTCTAAAATATTGATCGAAACCAGGTTTAATTGACTGTTTCAGTGTGGTACCACATTACTACGAGATCCAAACTAGAAAAAACCCAGGATCCGTTCAACAAGTATGTGAAGAATGCGAAAGTATGAGTCTGATCAGTGAAAATCTCAGGACTTACCTAGACCTAACTTGCGTTGTCCTCTAAAATATTGATGGAAACGAGGTTTCATTGTCTGTTTCAGTGTGGTACTACATTACTACGTGATCCAATCCTGAAATAGCCCAGGATCTAGCCATGAAGTATGAGAAATATGCGAAAGTAAGAGCCTGATGAGGGCAAATCCTAGACCTATCCCAGACCTAACTTGCGTTATCCTCAAAAATATTGATCGAAACCTGGTTTAATCGACTGTTTCAATGTGGTACCACATTACTATGTGATCCAAACCAGAAAATACCCCAGGATCTGTTCAACGAGTATGTGAAGTGTGCGAAAGTATGAGCCTGATGAGGGCAAATCCTAGTCCTAACCCAGACCTAACATGCGTTAGCCTCTAAAATATTTATCAAGACCACGTTTAATTGAATGTTTCAGTGTGGTACCACATTACTACGTGATGCAATCTAGAAAAAGCCCAGGATCTAGCCATCAAGTTTGAGAAATATGCGAAAGAATGAGCCTGATGAGGGCAAATCCTAGACCTAACCCTGACCTAACATGCGTTATCCTCTAAAATATTGATCGCAACCAGGTTTAATGGACTGTTTCAGTGTGGTACCACACTACTACGTGATCCAAACCAGAAAAAACCCAGGATCCGTTCAACATGTATGTTAAAACTGCGACAGTATGACCCTGATGAGGGCAAATCCTAGACCTATCCCAGACGTAACTTGCGTTATCCTCTAAAATATTGATCGAAACCAGGTTTAATTGACTGTTTCAGCGTGGTACCAGATTACTACGTGATGCAATCCAGAAACAGCCCAGGATCTAGCCATGAAGTATGAGAAATATGCGAGTATGAGCCTGATGAGGGCAAATCCCAGGCCTATCCCAGACCTAACTTGCGTTATCCTCTAAAATATTGATCGAAACCAGGTTTAATTGATTGTTTCAGTGTGGTCCCACATTACTACGTGATCCAATCCAGAAAAAGCCCAGGATCTAGCCATCAAGTATCAGTAATATGCGAAAGAATGAGCCTGATGAGAGTAAATCCCAGACCTAACCTAGACCTAACATGAATTATTCTCTAAAATATTGATCGAAACCAGGTTTAATTGACTGTTTCAGTGTGGTCCCACATTACTACGTGATCCAAACCAGAAAAAACCCAGGATCCGTTCAACAAGTATGTGAAGAATGCGAAAGTATGAGTCTGATGAGGTCAAATCCCAGACCTATCCCAGACCTAACTTGCGTTATCCTGTAAAATATTGATCGAAACCTGGTTTAATCGACTGCTTCATTGTGGTACCACATTACTATGTGATCCAAACCAGAAAATAACCCAGGATCTGTTCAACGAGTATGTGAAGTGTGCGAAAGTATGAGTCTGATGAGGTCAAATCCCAGAACTATCCCAGACCTAACTTGCGTTATCCTCTAAAATATTGATCGAAACCAGGTTTAATCGACTGTTTCAGTGTTGTACTTCATTACTACGTTATACAATTCAGATAAAGCCCAGGATCTAGCCATCAAGTATGAGAAATATGCGAAAGAATGAGCCTGATAAGAGCAAATCCCAGACCTAACCTACACCTAACATGAATTATTCTCTAAAATATTGATCGAAACCAGGTTTAATCGACTGTTTCAGTGTGGTACCACATTACTATGTGATCCAAACCAGAAAATACCCCAGGATCTGTTCAACGAGTATGTGAAGTGTGCGAAAGTATGAGCCTGATGAGGGGAAATCCTAGTCCTAACCCAGACCTAACATGCGTTAGCCTCTAAAATATTTATCAAGACCACGTTTAATTGAATGTTTCAGTGTGGTACCACATTACTACGTGATGCAATCTAGAAAAAGCCCAGGATCTAGCCATCAAGTTTGAGAAATATGCGAAAGAATGAGCCTGATGAGGGCAAATCCTAGACCTAACCCTGACCTAACATGCGTTATCCTCTAAAATATTGATCGCAACCAGGTTTAATGGACTGTTTCAGTGTGGTACCACACTACTACGTGATCCAAACCAGAAAAAACCCAGGATCCGTTCAACATGTATGTTAAAACTGCGACAGTATGACCCTGATGAGGGCAAATCCTAGACCTATCCCAGACGTAACTTGCGTTATCCTCTAAAATATTGATCGAAACCAGGTTTAATTGACTGTTTCAGCGTGGTACCAGATTACTACGTGATGCAATCCAGAAACAGCCCAGGATCTAGCCATGAAGTATGAGAAATATGCGAGTATGAGCCTGATGAGGGCAAATCCCAGGCCTATCCCAGACCTAACTTGCGTTATCCTCTAAAATATTGATCGAAACCAGGTTTAATTGATTGTTTCAGTGTGGTCCCACATTACTACGTGATCCAATCCAGAAAAAGCCCAGGATCTAGCCATCAAGTATCAGTAATATGCGAAAGAATGAGCCTGATGAGAGTAAATCCCAGACCTAACCTAGACCTAACATGAATTATTCTCTAAAATATTGATCGAAACCAGGTTTAATTGACTGTTTCAGTGTGGTCCCACATTACTACGTGATCCAAACCAGAAAAAACCCAGGATCCGTTCAACAAGTATGTGAAGAATGCGAAAGTATGAGTCTGATGAGGTCAAATCCCAGACCTATCCCAGACCTAACTTGCGTTATCCTGTAAGATATTGATCGAAACCTGGTTTAATCGACTGCTTCATTGTGGTACCACATTACTATGTGATCCAAACCAGAAAATAACCCAGGATCTGTTCAACGAGTATGTGAAGTGTGCGAAAGTATGAGTCTGATGAGGTCAAATCCCAGAACTATCCCAGACCTAACTTGCGTTATCCTCTAAAATATTGATCGAAACCAGGTTTAATCGACTGTTTCAGTGTTGTACTTCATTACTACGTTATACAATCCAGATAAAGGCCAGGATCTAGCCATCAAGTATGAGAAATATGCGAAAGAATGAGCCTGATAAGAGCTAATCCCAGACCTAACCTACACCTAACATGAATTATTCTCTAAAATATTGATCGAAACCAGGTTTAATTGACTGTTTCAGTGTTGTCCCACATTACTACGTGATCCAAACCAGAAATAACCCAGGATCCGTTCTACAAGTATGTGAAGAATGCGAAAGTATGAGTCTGATGAGTGAAAATCCCAGGCCTAACCTAGACCTAACATGCGCTATCCTCAAAAATATTGATTGAAACCTGGTTTAATCGACTGTTTAAGTGTGGTACCACATTACTATGTGATCCAAACCAGAAAATAACCCAGGATCCGTTCAACGAGTATGTGAAGGGTGCGAAAGTATGAGTCTGATGAGGTCAAATCCCAGACCTATCCCAGACCTAACTTGCGTTATTCTCTAAAATATTGATCGAAACCAGGTCTAATCGACTGTTTCAGTGTGGTACCACATTACTACGTGATCCAAACCAGAAAAAACCCAGGATCAGTGCAACAAGTACGTGAAAAACGCGAAAGTATGAGCCTGATTAGGGCGAATCTCAGACCTATCCCTGACCTAACTTGCGTTATCTTCTAAAATATTGATCGAAACCAGGTTTAATTGACTGTTTCAGCGTGGTACCACATTACTACGTGATACAATCCAGAAACAGCCCAGGATCTAGCCATGAAGTATGAGAAATATGCGAAAGTATGAGCCTGATGAGGGCAAATCCTAGACCTAACCCAAACCTAACATGCGTTATCCTCTAAAATATTTATCAAGACCAGGTTTCATTGAATGTTTCAGTGTGGTACCACATTACTACGTGATCCAATCCAGAAATAGCCCAGGATCTAGCCATGAAGTATGAGAAATATGCGAAAGTATCAGCCTGACGTGAGCAAATCCTAGACCTAACCCAGACATAACATGCGTTATCCTCAAAAGTATTGATCGAAACCTGGTTTAATTGACTGTTTCAGTGTGGTACCACATTACTATGTGATACAATCCAGAAACAGCCCAGGATCTAGCCTTGAAGTATGAGAAATATGCGAAAGTATGAGCCTGATGTGGGCAAATCCTATACCTAACCCAGACCTAACATGCGTTATCCTCTAAAATATTTATCAAGACCAGGTTTAATTGATTGTTTCAGTGTGGTCCCACATTACTACGTGATCCAAACCAGAAATAGCCCAGGATCTAGCCATCAAGTATGAGTAATATGCGAAAGAATGAGCCTGATGAGAGTAAATCCCAGACCTAACCTAGACCTAACATAAATTATTCTGTAAAATATTGATCGAAACCAGGTTTAATTGACTGTTTCAGTGTGGTCCCGCATTACTACCTGATCCAAACCAGAAAAAACCCAGGATCCGTTCAACAAGTATGTGAAGAATGCGAAAGTATGAGTCTGATGAGTGAAAATCCCAGGCCTAACCTAGACCTAACATGCGTTATCCTCAATAATATTGATCGAAACCAGGTTTCATCGACTGTTTCAGTGTGGTACCACATTACTACGTGATCCAAACCAGAAAAAAACCCAGGATCTGATCAACGAGTATGTCAAGTGTGCGAAAGTATGAGTCTGATGAGGGCAAATCCCAGACCTGTCCCAGACATAACTTGCGATATCCTCTAAAATACTGATCGAAACCAGGTTTAAGTGACCGTTTTATTGTGGTACCACTTTACTACGTGCTCCAAAGCAGAAAAAACCCTCGATCAGGTCAACATGCATGTTAAAACTGGGAAAGTATGAGCCTGATGAGGGCAAATCCCAGACCTATCCCAGACCTAACATGCGTTATCCTCAAAAATATTGATCGAAACCAGGTTTAATCGACTGTTTCAGTGTGGTACCACATTACTACGTGATCCAAACCAGAAAAAAACCCAGGATCTTGTCAACGAGTATGTGAACTGTGCGAAAGTATGAGTCTGATGAGGGCTAATCCCAGACCTATCCCAGACCTAACATGCGTTATCCTCTAAAATATTGATCGAAACCAGGTTTCATTGACTGTTTTAGTGTGGTACCACTTTACTACGTGATCCAAGGCAAAGAAAACCCTCGATCAGGTCAACATGCATGTTAAAACTGCGAATGTATGACCCTGATGAGGGCAAATCACAGACGTAACCCAGACCTAACATGCGTAATCCTGTAAAATATTTATCAAGACCAGGTTTAATTGAATGTTTCAGTGTGGTACCACATTACTACGTGATCCAAGCCAGAAAATACCCAGGATCCGTTCAACAAGTATGTGAAAAACGCGAAACTGTGAGCCTGATGAGGGCAAATCTTAGACCTAACCTTGACCTAACATGCGTTATCCTCGAAAATATTTATCCAGACCAGGTTTCATTGTATGTTTCTGTGTGGTACCACTTTACTACGTGATCCAATCCAGAAATAGCCAAGAATCTAGCCATGGAGTATGAGAAATATGCGAAAGTATGAGCCTGATGAGGGCAAACCCTAGACCTAACCCAGACCTAACATGCGTTATTCTCTAAAATATTTATCAAGACCAGGTTTAATTGAATGTTTCAGTGCGGTACCACATTATTACGTGATCCAAACCAGAAAAAACCCAAGATCCGTTCAACAAGTATGTGAAGATTGCGAAAGTATGAGTCTGCTCAGTGAAAATCTCAGGCCTTACCTAGACCTAACTTGCGTTGTCCTCTAAAATATTGATGGAAACCTGGTTTCGTTGACTGTTTCAGTGTGGTACTACATTACTACGTGATGCAATCTAGACAAAGCCCAGGATCTAGCCATCAAGCATGAGAAATATGCGAAAGAATGAGCCTGATGACAGCAAATCCCAGACCTATCCTAGACCTAACATGCGTTATCCTCTAAAGTATTGATCGAAACCAGGTTTAATTGACTGTTTCAGTGTGGTCCCACATTACTACGTGATCCAAACCAGAAATAACCCAGGATCCGTTGAACAAGTATGAGAAGAATGCGAAAGTATGAGTCTGATGAGTGAAAATCCCAGACCTAACCTAGACCTAACGTGCGTTATCCTCTAAAATATTGATCCAAACCAGGTTTAATTGACTGTTTCAGTGTGGTCCCACATTACTACGTGATCCAAACCAGAAATAACCCAGGATCCGTTGAACAAGTATGAGAAGAATGCGAAAGTATGAGTCTGATGAGTGAAAATCCCAGACCTAACCTAGACCTAACATGAATTATTCTCTAAAATATTGTGTCCAAACCAGGTTTAATTGACTGTTTCAATGTTGTACTTCATTACTACGTGATGCAATCCAGAAAAAGCCCAGGATCTAGCCATCAAGTATGAGAAATAAGCGAAAGAATGAGCCTTATGAGAGCAAATCCCTGACCTAACCTAGACCTAACATGAATTATTCTCTAAAATATTGATCGAAACCAGGTTTAATTGACTGTTTCAGTGTGGTACCACATTACTACGAGATCCAAACTAGAAAAAACCCAGGATCCGTTCAACAAGTATGTGAAGAATGCGAAAGTATGAGTCTGATCAGTGAAAATCTCAGGACTTACCTAGACCTAACTTGCGTTGTCCTCTAAAATATTGATGGAAACGAGGTTTCATTGACTGTTTCATTGTGGTACTACATTACTACGTGATGCAATCCAGAAAAAGCCCAGGATCTAGCCATCAAGTATGAGAAACATGCGCAAGGATGAGCCTGATGAGAGCAAATCCCAGACATAACCTAGACCTAACATGCGTTATCCTCTAAAATATTGAGCGAAACCAGGTTTAATGGACTGTTTCAGTGTGGTACCACACTACTTCGTGATCCAAACCAGAAAAAACCCAGGATCTGTTCAACAAGTATGTGAAGAATGCGAAAGTATGAGTCTGATGAGTGAAAATCCCAGGCCTAACCTAGAGCTAACATGCGTTATCCTCTAAAATATTGATCCAAACCAGGTTTAATGGACTGTTTCAGCGTGGTAGCACATTACTACGTGATGCAATCCAGAAACAGCCCAGGATCTAGCCATGAAGTATGAGAAATATGCGAGTATGAGCCTGATGAGGGCAAATCCCAGGCCTATCCCAGACCTAACTTGCGTTATCCTCTAAAATATTGATCGAAACCAGGTTTAATTGATTGTTTCAGTGTGGTCCCACATTACTACGTGATCCAATCCAGAAAAAGCCCAGGATCTAGCCATCAAGTATCAGTAATATGCGAAAGAATGAGCCTGATGAGAGTAAATCCCAGACCTAACCTAGACCTAACATGAATTATTCTCTAAAATATTGATCGAAACCAGGTTTAATTGACTGTTTCAGTGTTGTACTTCATTACTACGTTATACAATCCAGATAAAGCCCAGGATCTAGCCATCAAGTATGAGAAATATGCGAAAGAATGAGCCTGATAAGAGCAAATCCCAGACCTAACCTACACCTAACATGAATTATTCTCTAAAATATTGATCGAAACCAGGTTTAATTGACTGTTTCAGTGTTGTCCCACATTACTACGTGATCCAAACCAGAAATAACCCAGGATCCGATCTACAAGTATGTGAAGAATGCGAAAGTATGAGTCTGATGAGTGAAAATCCCAGGCCTAACCTAGACCTAACATGCGCTATCCTCAAAAATATTGATTGAAACCTGGTTTAATCGACTGTTTCAGTGTGGTACCACATTACTACGTGATCCAAACCAGAAAAAACCCAGGATCAGTTCAACAAGTACGTGAAAAACGCGAAAGTATGAGCCTGATTAGGGCGAATCTCAGACCTATCCCTGACCTAACTTGCGTTATCCTCTAAAATATTGATCGAAACCAGGTTTAATTGACTGTTTCAGCGTGGTACCACATTACTACGTGATACAATCCAGAAACAGCCCAGGATCTAGCCATGAAGTATGAGAAATATGCGAAAGTATGAGCCTGATGAGGGCAAATCCTAGACCTAACCCAAACCTAACATGCGTTATCCTCTAAAATATTTATCAAGACCAGGTTTCATTGAATGTTTCAGTGTGGTACCACATTACTACGTGATCCAATCCAGAAATAGCCCAGGATCTAGCCATGAAGTATGAGAAATATGCGAAAGTATCAGCCTGACGAGAGCAAATCCTAGACCTAACCCAGACATAACATGCGTTATCCTCAAAAGTATTGATCGAAACCTGGTTTAATTGACTGTTTCAGTGTGGTACCACATTACTATGTGATACAATCCAGAAACAGCCCAGGATCTAGCCTTGAAGTATGAGAAATATGCGAAAGTATGAGCCTGATGTGGGCAAATCCTATACCTAACCCAGACCTAACATGCGTTATCCTCTAAAATATTTATCAAGACCAGGTTTAATTGATTGTTTCAGTGTGGTCCCACATTACTACGTGATCCAAACCAGAAATAGCCCAGGATCTAGCCATCAAGTATCAGTAATATGCGAAAGAATGAGCCTGATGAGAGCAAATCCCAGACCTAACCTAGGCCTAACATGCGTTATCCTTTAAAATATTGATCCAAACCAGGTTTAATGGACTGCTTCAGTGTGGTACCACACTACTACGTGATCCAAACCAGAAAAAACCCAGGATCTGTTCAACAGGTATGTGAAAAACGCGAAAGTATGAGCCTGATGAGGGCAAATCCCAGACCTATCCCAGACCTAACTTGCGTTATCCTATAAAATATTGATCGAAACTGGGTTTAATCGACTGTTTCAGTGTGGTACCACATTACTACGTGATGCAATCCAGAAAAAGCCCAGGATCTAGCCATCAAGTATGAGAAATATGCGAAAGAATGAGCCTGATGTGAGCAAATCCCAGACCTAACCTAGACCTAACATGAATTATTCTCTAAAATATTGATCGAGACCAGGTTTAATCGACTGTTTCAGTGTAGTACCACATTACTACGTGATCCAAACCAGAAAAAACCGAGGATCAGTTCAACAAGTATGTGAAGAATGCGAAAGTATGAGTCTGATGAGTGAAAATCCCAGGGCGAACCTAGACCTAACATGCGTTATCCTCTAAAATATTGATCGAAACCAGGTATAATCGACTGTTTCAGTGTGGTACCACATTACTACGTGATCCAAAACAGAAAAAACCCAGGATCAGTTCAACAAGTATGTGAAGAATGCGAAGGTATGAGTCTGATGAGTGAAAATCCCAGTGCTAACCTAGACCTAACATGCGTTATCCACTAAAATATTGATCGAAGCCAGGTTTAATCGACTGTTTCAGTGTGGTATCACACTACTACGTGACCCAAACCAGAAAAAACCCATGATCTGTTCAACAAGTATGTGAAAAACGCGAATCTGTGAGCCTGATGAGGGCAAATCTTAGACCTAACCCAGACCTAAGATGCGTTATCCTCTAAAATATTTATCCAGACCAGGTTTCATTGAATGTTTCAGTGTGGTACCACTTTACTACGTGATCCAATCCAGAAATAGCCCAGGATTCGTTCAACAAGTATGTGAAGAATGCGAAAGTATGAGTCTGATCAGTGAAAATCTCAGGCCTTACCTAGACCTAACTTTCGTTGTCCTCTAAAATAGTGATGGAAACCAGGTTTCATTGACTGCTTCAGTGTGGCACTACATTACTACGTGATGCAATCCAGAAAAAGGCCAGGATCTAGCCATCAAGTATGAGAAATATGCGAAAGAATGAGCCTGATGAGAGCAAACCCCAGACCTAACCTAGGCCTAACATGCGTTATCCTCTAAAATATTGAGCGAAACCAGGTTTAATAGACTGTGTCAGTGTGGTACCACACTACTTCGTGATCCAAACCAGACAAAACCCAGGATCTGTTCAACAAGAATGTGAAAAACGCGAAAATGTGAGCCTGATGAGGGCAAATCTTAGACCTAACCCAGACCTAAGATGCGTTATCCTCTAAAATATTTATCCAGACCAGGTTTCATTGAATGTTTCAGTGTAGTACCACTTTACTACGTGATCCAATCCAGAAATAGCCCAGGATCTAGCCATGAAGTATGAGAAATATGCGATAGTAAGAGCCTGATGAGGGCAAATCCTAGACCTATCCCAGACCTAACTTGCGTTATCCTCTAAAATTTTGATCGAAACCAGGTTTAATCGACTGTTTCAGTGTGGTACCACATTACTACGTGATCCAAACCAGAAAGAACCCAGGATCCGTTGAACAAGTATGTGAAGAATACGAAAGTATGAGTCTGATGAGTGATAATCCCAGGGCAAACCTAGACCTAACATGCGTTATCCTCTAAAATATTGATCCAAACCAGGTTTAATGGACTGTTTCAGTGTGGTACCACTTTACTACGTGATCCAAAGCAGAAAAAACCCTCGATCAGATCAACAAGTATGTGAAAAACGCGAAAGTATGAGTCTGATGGGGGCGAATCCCAGACCTATGCCAGACCTAACTTGCGTTATTCTCTAAAATATTGATCGAAACCAGGTTTAATTGACTGTTTCAGCGTGGTACCACATTACTACGTGATACAATCCAGAAACAGCCCAGGATCTAGCCATCAAGTATGAGAAATATGCGAAAGAATGAGCCTGATGAGGGCAAATCCTAGACTTAACCCAAACCTAACATGCGTTATCCTCTCAAATATTTTTCAAGATCAGGTCTAATTGAATGTTTCAGTGTGGTACCACATTACTACGTGAACCAAACCAGAAAAAACCCAGGATCCGTTCAACAAGTATGTGAAGAATGCGAAAGTATGAGTCTGATGAGTGATAATCCCAGGGCTAACCTACACCTAACATGCGTTATCTTCTAAGATATTGATCCAAACCGGGTTTAATGGACTGTTTCTGTGTGGTACCACTTTACTACGTGATCCAAAGCAGAAAAAACCCTCGATCAGGTCAACGTGTATGTTAAAACTGCGAAAGGATGCCCCTGATGAGGGCAAATCCCAGGCCTAACCTAGACCAAACATGCGTTGTCCTCTAAAATATTGATGGAAACCAGGTTTAATTGACTGTTTCAGTGTTGTACTTCATTACTACGTGATGCAATCCAGAGAAAGCCCAGGATCTATCCATCAAGTATGAGAAATATGCGAAAGAATGAGCCTGATGCGAGCAAATCCCACACCTAACCTAGACCTAACATGAATTATTCTCTAAAATATTTATCAAAACCAGGTTTAATTGACTGTTTCAGTGTGGTACCACATTACTACTTGATCCAATCCAGAAATAGCCCAGGACCTAGCCATGAAGTATGAGAAATATGCGAAAGTATGAGCCTGATGAGGGCAAATCCTAGACCTAACCCAGACCTAACATGCGTTATCCTCTAAAATATTGATCGCAACCAGGTTTAATGGACTGTTTCAGTGTGGTACCACACTACTACGTGATCCAAACCAGAAAAAACCGAGGATCTGTTCAACAAGTATGTGAAGAACTGCGAAAGTATGAGTCTGATGAGGTCAAATCCCAGACCTATCCCAGACTTAACTTGCGTTATCCTCTAAAATATTGATCGAAACCAGGTTTAATCGACTGTTTCAGCGTGGTACCACATTACTATGAAATACAATCCAGAAACAGCCCAGGATCTAGCCATGAAGTATGAGAAATAAGCGAAAGTATGAGCCTGATGAGTGAAAATCCCCGGCCAAACCTAGACCTAACATGCGTTATCCTCTAAAATATTGATCGAAACCAGGTTTAATGGACTGTTTCAGTGTGGTACCACACTACTACGTGATCCAAACCAGAAAAAACCGAGGATCTGTTCAACAAGTATGTGAAGAACTGCGAAAGTATGAGTCTGATGAGGTCAAATCCCAGACCTATCCCAGACTTAACTTGCGTTATCCTCTAAAATATTGATCGAAACCAGGTTTAATCGACTGTTTCAGCGTGGTACCACATTACTATGAAATACAATCCAGAAACAGCCCAGGATCTAGCCATGAAGTATGAGAAATAAGCGAAAGTATGAGCCTGATGAGTGAAAATCCCCGGCCAAACCTAGACCTAACATGCGTTATCCTCTAAAATATTGATCGAAACCAGGTTTAATTGACTGTTCCAGTGTGGTCCCACATTACTACGAATCCAAACCAGAAAAAACCCAGGATCCGTTCAACAAGTATGTGAAGAATGCGAATGTATGAGCCTGATGAGTGAAAATCCCAGGCCTAACCTAGACCTAACATGCGTTATCCTCAAAAATATTGATCGAAGCCTGGTTTAATCGACTGTTTCAGTGTGGTGCCACATTACTGTGTGATCCAAACCAGAAAATAACCCAGGATCTGTTCAACGAGTATGTGAAGTGTGCGAAAGTATGAGTCTGATGAAGTCAAATCCCAGACCAATCCCAGACTTAACTTGCGTTATCCTCTAAAATATCGATCGAAACCAGGCTTAATCGACTGTTTCAGTGTGGTACCACATTACTACGTGATCCAAACCAGAAAAAACCCAGGATCTGTTCAACGAGTATGTGAAGTGTGCGAAAGTATGAGTCTGATGAGGGCAAATCCCAGACCTATCCCAGACCTAACTTGCATTGTCCTCTAAGATATTGATGGAAACCAGGTTTAATTGACTGTTTCAGTGTTGTACTTCATTACTACGTGATGCAATCCAGAAAAAGCCCAGGATCTAGCCATCAAGTATGAGAAATATGCGAAAGAATGAGCCTGATGAGAGCAAATCCCAGACCTAACCTAGACCTAACATGAATTATTCTCTAAAATATTGATCGAAACCAGGTTTAATTGACTGTCTCAGTGTGGACCTACATTACTACGTGATCCAAACCAGAAAAAACCCAGGATCCGTTCAACAAGTATGTGAAGAATGCGAAAGTATGAGCCTGGTGAGGGCAAGTCCAAGACCTATCCCAGACCTAACTTGCGTTGTCCTCTAAGATATTGATGGAAACCAGGTTTAATTGACTGTTTCAGTGTTGTACTTCATTACTACGTGATCCAATCCAGAAAAAGCAAAGGATCTAGCCATGAAGTATGAGAAATATGCGAAAGTATGAGCCTGATGTGGGAAAATCCTAGACTTAACCCTAACCTAACATGCGTTATCCTCTCAAATATTTATCAAGATCAGGTTTAATTGAATGTTTCAGTGTGGTACCACATTTCTACGTGAACCAAACCAGAAAAAACCCAGGATCCGTTCAACAAGTATGTGAAGAATGCGAAAGTATGAGTCTGATGAGTGATAATCCCAGGGCTAACCTAGACCTAACATGCGTTATCCTCTAAAATATTGATCCAAACCAGGTTTAATGGACTGTTTCCGTGTGGTACCACTTTACTACGTGATCCAAAGCAGAAGAAACCCTCGATCAGGTCAACAAGTATGTGAAAAACGCGAAAGTATGAGTCTGATGAGGGCGAATCCCAGACCTATGCCAGACCTAACTTGCCTTATTCTCTAAAATATTGATCGAAACCAGGTTTAATTGACTGTTTCAGCGTGGTACCACATTACTACGTGATACAATCCAGAAACAACCCAGGATCTAGCCATGAAGTATGAGAAATATGCGAAAGTATGAGCCTGATGAGGGCAAATCCTAGACTTAACCCAAACCTAACATGCGTTATCCTCTCAAATATTTATCAAGATCAGGTCTAATTGAATGTTTCAGTGTGGTACCACATTACTACGTGAACCAAACCAGAAAAAACCCAGGATCCGTTCAACAAGTATGTGAAGAATGCGAAAGTATGAGTCTGATGAGTGATAATCCCAGGGCTAACCTACACCTAACATGCGTTATCTTCTAAGATATTGATCCAAACCAGGTTTAATGGACTGTTTCTGTGTGGTACCACTCTACTACGTGATCCAAAGCAGAAAAAACCCTCGATCAGGTCAACATGTATGTTAAAACTGCGAAAGGATGCCCCTGATGAGGGCAAATCCCAGGCCTAACCTAGACCAAACATGCGTTATCCTCTAAAATATTCATCGAAACCAGGTTTAATCGACTGTTTCAGTGTGGTACCACATTACTACGTGATCCAAACCAGAAAAAACCCAGGATCTGTTCAACAAGTATGTGGAGAATGCGAAAGTATGAGTCTGATGAGTGAAAATCCCAGGGCTAACCTAGACCTAACATGCGTTATCCTCTAAAATATTGATCGAAACCAGGTTTAATCGACTGTTTCAGTGTGGTACCACATTACTATGTGATCCAATCCAGAAAAAACCCAGGATCAGTTCAACAAGTATGTGAAGAATGCGAAAGTATGAGTCTGATGTGTGAAAATCCCAGGGCTAACCTAGACCTAACATGCGTTATCCACTAAAATATTGATCGAAACCAGGTTTAATTGACTGTTTCAGTGTTGTACTTCATTACTTCGTGATGCAATCCAGAAAAAGCCCAGGATCTAGCCATCAAGTATGAGAAATATGCGAAAGAATGAGCCTGATGAGAGCAAATCCCAGACCTAACCTAGAGCTAACATGCGTTATCCTCTAAAATATTGAGTGAAACCAGGTTTAATTGACTGTTTCAGTGTTGTACTTCATTACTTCGTGATGCAATCCAGAAAAAGCCCAGGATCTAGCCATCAAATATGAGAAATATGCGAAAGAATGAGCCTTATGGGAGCAAATCCCAGACCTAACATGAATTATTCTCTAAAATATTGATCGAAACCAGGTTTAATCGACTGTTTCAGTGTGGTACCACATTACTACGTGATCCAAACCAGAAAAAACCCAGGATCCGTTCAACAAGTATGTGAAGAATGCGAAAGTGTGAGTCTGATCAGTGAAAATCTCAGGCCTTACCTAGACCTAACTTGCGTTGTCCTCTAAAATAGTGATGGAAACCAGGTTTCATTGACTGTTTCAGTGTGGTACTACATTACTACGTGATGCAATCCAGAAAAAGCCCAGGATCTAGCCATCAAGTATGAGAAATATGCGAAAGAAGGAGCCTGATGAGAGCAAATCCCAGACCTAACCTAGGCCTAACATGCGTTATCCTCTAAAATATTGAGCGAAACCAGGTTCAATGGACTGTTTCAGTGTGGTACCACACTACTTCGTGATCCAAACCAGTCAGAACCCAGGATCTGTCCAACAAGAATGTGAAAAACGCGAAACTGTGAGCCTGATGAGGGCAAATCTTAGACCTAACCCAGCCCTAAGATGCGTTATCCTCTAAAATATTTATCCAGACCAGGTTTCATTGAATGTTTCAGTGTGGTACCAATTTACTACGTGATCCAATCCAGAAATAGCCCAGGATCTAGCCATGAAGTATGAGAAATATGCGAAAGTGAGAGCCTGATGAGGGCAAATCCTAGACCTATCCCAGACCTAACTTGCGTTATCCTCTAAAATATTGATCGAAACCAGGTTTAATTGACTGTTTCAGCGTGGTACCACATTACTACGTGATACAATCGAGAAACAGCCCAGGATCTGTTCAACATGTATGAGAAATATGCGAAAGAAAGAGCCTGATGAGAGCAAATCCCAGACCTAACCTAGACCTAACATGAATTATTCTCTAAAATATTGATCGAAACCAGGTTTAATTGACTGTTTCAGTGTGGTCCCACATTACTACGTGATCCAAACCAGAAAAAACCCAGGAACCGTTCAACAAGTATGTGAGGAATGCGAAAGTATGAGTCTGATGAGTGAAAATCCCAGGCCTAACCTAGACCTAACATGCGTTATCCTCAAAAATATTAATCGAAACCTGGTTTAATAGACTGTTTCAGTGTGGTACCACATTACTATGTGATCCAAACCAGAAAATAACCCAGGATCTGTTCAAGGAGTATGTGAAGTGTGCGAAAGTATGAGTCTGATGAGGTCAAATCCCAGACCTATCCCAGACCTAACTTGCGTTATCCTCTAAAATTTTGATCGAAACCAGGTTTAATCGACTGTTTCAGTGTGGTACTACATTACTACGTGATCCAAACCAGAAAAAACCCAGGATCCGTTCAACAAGTATGTGAAGAATGCGAAAGTATGGGTCTGATGAGTGAAAATCCCAGACCTAACCTAGACCTAACATGCGTTATCCTCTAAAATATTGATCCAAACCAGGTTTAATGGACTGTTTTAGTGTGGTACCACACTACTACGTGTTCCAAACCAGAAAAAACCCGGGATCTGTTCAACAAGTATGTGAAAAACGCGAAAGTATGAGCCTGATGAGGGCAAACCCCAGACATATCCCAGACCTAACTTGCGTTGTCCTCTAAGATATTGATGGAAACCAGGTTTCATTGACTGTTTCAGTGTGGTACTACATTACTACGTGATGCAATCCAGAAAAAGGCCAGGATCTAGCCATCAAGTATGAGAAATATGCGAAAGAATGAGCATGATGAGAGCAAATCCCAGACCTAACCTAGGCCTAACATGCGTTATCCTCTAAAATATTGAGCGAAACCAGGTTTAATGGACTGTTTCAGTGTGGTACCACACTACTTCGTGATCCAAACCTGTCGAAACCCAAGATCTCTCCAACAAGTATGTGAAAAGCGCGAAACTGTGAGCCTGATGAGGGCAAATCTTAGACCTAACCCAGACCTAAGATGCGTTATCCTCAAAAATATTTATCCAGACCAGGTTTCATTGAATGTTTCAGTGTGGTACCACTTTACTACGTGATCCAAGCCAGAAATAGCCAAGGATCTAGCCATGAAGTATGAGAAATATGCGAAAGTATGAGCCTGATGAGGGCAAATCCCAGACCTATCCCAGATCTAACTTGCGTTATCCTCCAAAATATTGATCGAAACCAGGTTTAATTGACCGTTTCAGTGTGGTACCTCATTACTACGTGATACAATCCAGAAACAGCCCAGGATCTGTTCAACAAGTATGCGAAGAATGCGAAAGTATGAGTCTGATCAGTGAAAATCTGAGGCCTTACCTAGACCTAACTTGCGTTGTCCTCTAAAATAGTGATGGAAACCAGGTTTCATTGACTGTTTCAGTGTGGTACTACGTTACTACGTGATGCAGTCCAGAAAAAGCCCAGGATCTAGCCTTCAAGTATGAGAAATATGCGAAAGAATGAGCCTGATGAGAGCAAATCCCAGACCTAACCTAGACCTAACATGCGTTATCCTCTAAAATATTGAGCGAAACCAGGTTTAATGGACTGTTTCAGTGTGGTACTGCACTACTTCGTGATCCAAACCAGACAAAACCCAGGATCTGTTCATCAAGAATGTGAAAAACGCGAAACTGTGAGCCTGATGAGGGCAAATCTTAGACCTAACCCAGACCTAAGATGCGTTATCCTCTAAAATAGTTATCCAGACCAGGTTTCATTGAATGTTTCAGTGTGGTACCACTTTACTACGTGATCCAAGCCAGAAATAGCCCAGGATCTACCCATGAAGTATGAGAAATATGCGAATGTGAGAGCCTGATGAGGGCAATTCCTAGACCTATCCCAGACCTTACTTGCGTTATCCTCTAAAATATTGATCGAAACAAGTTTTAATTGACTGTTTCAGCGTGGTACCACATTACTACGTGATACAATCCAGAAACAGCCCAGGATCTGTTCAACATGTATGAGAAATATGCGAAAGAAAGAGCCTGATGAGAGCAAATCCCTGACCTAACCTAGACCTAACATGCGTTATCCTCTAAAATATTGACCGAAACCAGGTTTAAACGACTGTTTCAGTGTGGTACCACATTACTACGTGACCCAAACCAGAAAAAACCCATGATCTGTTCAACAAGTATGTGAAAAACGCGAAAGTATGAGCGTGATGAGGGCAAATCCCAGACATATCCCTGATCTAACTTGCGTTATCCTCTAAAATATTGATCGAAACCAGGTTTAAACGACTGTTTCAGTGTGGTACCACAATACTATGTGATCCAAACCAGAAAATAACCCAGGATCTGTTCAAGGAGTATGTGAAGAATGCGAAAGTATGAGTCTGATGAGTGAAATCCCAGGCCTAACCTAGACCTAACATGCGTTATCCTCTAAAATATTGATCGAAACCTGGTTTAATCGACTGTTTCAGTGTGGTACCACAATACTATGTGATCCAAACCAGAAAATAACCCAGGATCTGTTCAAGGAGTATGTGAAGTGTGCGAAAGTATGAGTCTGATGAGGTCAAATCCCAGACCTATCCCAGACCTAACTTGCGTTATCCTCTAAAATTTTGATCGAAACCAGGTTTAATCGACTGTTTCAGTGTGGTACCACATTACTACGTGATCCAAACCAGAAAAAACCCAGTTTCCGTTCAACAAGTTTGTGAAGAATGCGAAAGTATGAGTCTGATGAGTGAAAATCCCTGACCTATCCCAGACCTAACTTGCGTTGTCCTCTAAAATAGTGATGGAAACCAGGTTTCACTGACTGTTTCAGTGTGGTACTACATTACTACGTGATGCAGTCCAGAAAAAGCCCAGGATCTAGCCATCAAGTATGAGAAATATGCGAAAGAATGAGCCTGATGAGAGCAAATCCCAGGCCTAACCTAGACCTAACATGCGTTATCCTCTAAAATATTGACCGAAACCAGGTTTAAACGACTGTTTCAGTGTGGTACCACATTACTACGTGACCCAAACCAGAAAAAACCCATGATCTGTTCAACAAGTATGTGAAAAACGCGAAAGTATGAGCGTGATGAGGGCAAATCCCAGACCTATCCCTGATCTAACTTGCGTTATCCTCTAAAATATGGATCGAAACCAGGTTTAAACGACTGTTTCAGTGTGGTACCACATTACTACGTGACCCAAACCAGAAAAAACCCATGATCTGTTCAACAAGTATGTGAAAAACGCGAAAGTATGAGCCTGATGAGGGCAAATCCCAGACCTATCCCAGACCTAACTTGCGTTGTCCTCTAAAATAGTGATGGAAACCAGGTTTCATTGACTGTTTCAGTGTGGTACTACATTACTACGTGATGCAGTCCAGAAAAAGCCCAGGATCTAGCCATGAAGTATGAGAAATATGCGAAAGTAAGAGCCTGATGAGGGCAAATCCTAGACCTATCCCAGACCTAACTTGCGTTATTCTCTAAAATATTGATCGAACCCAGGTTTAATTGACTGTTTCAGCGTGGTACCACATTACTACGTGATACAATCCAGAAACAGCCCAGGATCTAGCCATGAAGTATGAGAAATATGCGAAAATATGAGCCTGATGAGGGCAAATCCTAGACCTAACCCAGACCTAACATTCGTTATCCACTAAAATATTTATCAAGACCAGGTTTAATTGATTGTTTCAGTGTGGTCCCACATTACTACGGGTTCCATACCAGAAAAATCCCAGGATCTGTTCAACATGTATGAGAAATATGCGAAAGAAAGAGCCTGATGAGAGCAAATCCCAGACCTAACCTAGACCTAACATGAATTATTCTCTAAAATATTGATCGAAACCAGGTTTAATTGACCGTTTCAGTGTGGTACCTCATTACTACGTGATACAATCCAGAAACAGCCCAGGATCTGTTCAACAAGTATGTGAAGAATGCGAAAGTATGAGTCTGATCAGTGAAAATCTGAGGCCTTACCTAGACCTAACTTGCGTTGTCCTCTAAAATAGTGATGGAAACCAGGTTTCATTGACTGTTTCAGTGTGGTACCACATTACTATGTGATCCAAACCAGAAAATAACCCAGGATCTGTTCAAGGAGTATGTGAAGTGTGCGAAAGTATGAGTCTGATGAGGTCAAATCCCAGACCTATCCCAGACCTAACTTTTTTTTTTTTTTTTTTTTTTTTTTTTGTCGTGGGGAAAATCTTCGAAAGACTCCCTCCCACCTCCTTGGGGAGAGGTGGGAGGGGTGTGTGGGATTCCCCGCGCCCGTACAACGACAGGCGCGGGACCTACCCACTAAAAACCCCACGGTGACCCTTCGGCACGCTTTGGGAGGATACCGGGAATCGCTCGAAGCATTCTTCCGGTATCCTCCCCGTGCCCGCGCTTTCGCGCCCATCCCCCGGGGGGACAATCGGTCCCCCCAGTAGACACACTGCCTCATAGCGGCGGGACGGGGCCACTCCATCCCGCCGCTATCCGTCCCGGGGACGCGTTTAGTGGCGGCTGCGAGCCCCAACTCGCAACCGCCCGCGACCCCGTTTCCACCCCTCGGCGGCCGGGCGTTCATGGCTTACCAGACCGCCGAGGGTGCCTCCCCTTGCGTCGGACCGGTAGGGGGAGGCACTCCTACCCCCAACCGGTCCGACCCGGCGCCGCCTGGCGGGAGGAGGGTCCCCTCAGGACCCCCCTCCAAGCCTAGGTCATCCGCCACGCCGAGGCGGCCGCCCGCGACGCCTCGCGACCGGGCGACGACCTCGGGCCACCGCACGAGCGCGAGCTTCAGCGCGCCGCTGAAGCTCGCGCTCCCTCCCCGCGGCCTCCTTCTGCAACATTACGTTCTCGCAGAAGGAGGCCACGGCCCTCCACTTCTCCTCGCTGCCGAGCATGGCGCGCACCACGCCCGGCAGCGAGACATCCCGCCCGACGACGCCGACCAGGACACGGCGCTCCCCCTCCCACGCGGGGCATACCTCCAGGGTATGATCCGCCGTGTCCTGCTCAGCGTCGCAGTGGCAGCAACGCGCCGTCGGCTCCTTCCCTATCCGGCACAGGTATCTTCCGAAGCTGCCATGCCCGGAAAATACCTGTGCCAGCCGGTAGGTGAGGCTGCCATGGCCTCTGTCCAGCCACTCCTTCAGGAGTGGCCGAACAGCCCCGACAGTCCGGTGCCCCGCGGTTGGCAGAGCCAGCCGCTCCTGCCACGCGAGCAACACGGACTGCCGGGCCTGGCGCCTCAAATCGCCCCAAGCAGGATCCTGCCCGCCCGGGACCGCCCCCACCCCCGCGCGACGGTCGACGCGGTGCCGGTACATCACCGCGTGCGACCGCGCGAGCAGGTCCATGGGCGGCATCCCCGCTAGAACCGTCGCCGCCTCATGTGACATGGTCCGATACCCGCGGACGACCCTGAGCGCCATGCGCCTCTGCACCCGACGCAGCATAGTCATGCTGCGCCGGGAGGCAGCCAGGTCGTCCGCCCAGACGGGGGCCCCGTATAGGGCCACCGACTGGACCATTGCCACATAGAGGCGACGAACTCGGCCCGCCGGGCCCCCCAGGTTGGGCAGGATCCGGCCCAGAGCCGCAACCATCCTTTCCAACCGGGGGACCAGGCAGCGGAAATGCTTCTCGAAACGCCAGTGGCCATCGAGGATCAGCCCTAGATACCTGATCTGGGGCTTCACCTCGATGTCAGCCCCACCCACCCGAATCAGAGGGGGTGGCGGATCCTGCCGAGGTGAATGAAACGCAATCACCTCGGTCTTATGGACCGCCACCGTCATCCCCATCCCCCTGATCCGGTCGACGACGCGTTGCGACCCCTCCTCCGCGCGACGCATGGCCCTCCCCCAGTGCGCCCCGACGGCCAGCACCAGAGTGTCATCCGCATAACACACCGTGCTGACGCCGTCGGGGAGGCCGGCCCGCAACACCGAGTCGTACGCGATGTTCCACAGGAGTGGCCCGAGGACCGACCCCTGCGGAACACCGCAGTACACCTCCCTCCGCATATCACCATCCCGGCCCGGATACTCGATCCACCTGCCGCGGAGATAATCCCCGACGACCGCCCTGAGACAAGGGGGGACTCGATGATATTCGAGTCCCCTCCTTATCTCTTCCCAGGGGAGGGTGTTAAAGGCATTGGCAATATCCAAGGATATTGCCAATGCCACCCCTCCCCGGGAGACGGCCGCCTCCGAGAGGGCCCTCGCACGACCTATCGCGTCGATAGTCGATCGGCCCCCCCGGAAACCGAACTGGCAGTCGGCCAGACCGGGATCACCCAGCGACAGGTGCTCGACGAGGCGGGCAGCAATCACACGCTCGAAGAGCTTGCCCACCTCGTCGAGGAGACAAATGGGCCGGTATGCGGAGGGAGACTCCGCGGGCCGACCCTCCTTCCGGAGGAGGACCATCCTCGCCACCTTCCAACTGGGGGGGAATCGCCCGTCCCTCAGGCAGCGGTCGAACAACCGCCTGAGGTCGGCCCCAAGGACGCCCTGGGTCAAGACCCAAACCCGGCCGGGCACACCATCCGGACCCGGGGCCGTGTTACGAACCCCGAGCCGTCTGATGGCCGCTGCCAGCTCCTCCTGCGTGACCCCCAGCTCGGCCGTCCACTCCACTGGGACAGCCGCCGCCGCCGGAGGACGCGGTCCCCTCTCCCCAATTGGGAAGAGTGTATTGACCACGTCCTCCAGCAGCCGGGGTTCAAGACCCTCGGTGACGGGGGGCGCCCACGGGCGGAGCTTATTCAGCACCACCTTATATGGGCGCCCCCATGGATCGTCATCAAGGGTCTGGAGGAGCTCCTTCCATGCCTGGGTCTTGGCCCGTTTGATGGCGACCTGCAGAGCAACCCGCGCCACGCGGTATGCTCCATACAGGTCATCAGCTGCCCTCGCTCGCGCCACGCCGTCGCCTGTACGTTGACGACGGCGCGCGCGGGTGTACTGGCGTCGGGCGCGGACAGTCGCGACTCGCAACTCCGCGATCGCGTCCGACCACCAGTACACCGCCCGGCGAGGAGAAGCCCGCCCGACCCGAGGCATCGCCGCGTCGCAAATACCCGCGACCAATGCTCCGAGCCGGGCGACCTCCTCCTCGATGCTCGGCAACTCGGCCGCTCCCTGCGGCCAAGTTGCAGCGAGGGCAGCTGCCATCAGGGCGTCCTTGTCCAGGCGCCGAAGCGCCCAGCGGCGTGGTGGGGTGCCACGCAGGCGGCCGTGTCGGGATGCACTCGCGGCGGCAGAGACCTCCATCCGGATGTAGCGGTGATCGGAGAGTGTCTCTGCCCCCGCGACCACGTGCCAACCCGACACCATGCGCACGGCGTTGGGGGTCGCGAATCCAACATCCACGATGGACCCCCCATATCGCCGCACGCATGTGTGCTCCGACCCCCGGTTCAATACCCGGAGGTCGAGCCCCGCCGCCCAATCGCCCAGGATCCCGCCGCGAACGGAGGTCCTGGGGGATCCCCAAGCCACCGACTTGGCATTAAAATCCCCCAGGACCAGCACCGGCCGGGCCGCGTAGCGCTGCACGCATGCCGCGACCTCGGCCAAGTACAGCTCGAACGCAGCGTGACCGCTACGGGGCGAAATGTAGCACCCCACCACAGCGACTCCCCCCCAGTCCACGGCGACGTATCCCCGACCGCGCTCCAACAAGGAGAACGGTGGGGACCCGTCGCCCCCTCCCCATACCGTCGCCACCAAGCCGTCCGCGTCGCCCACCCAATGAGGGTGATCAGGGACGCGGTACGGCTCGGCGGCGACCGCCAGGCCAACCCCCCACTCCGCGAGGACTTGGGACATCAAGTCCTGTGCCGCGCGGCAGTGGTTGAGGTTGGCCTGGAGGAGGAGGCGGGGCGGCATTAATTAATGGCCGCGCCAGCCTCCTCCCGGCCGTCCGTCCCCGTAGCACCGTCCACCTCCATGGAGGACGATGCCACCGCCCTCGGCACCGGAGCCGGTGCAGCCCGCCTCTTCCTCTCCCTCCGGGAGGGGGGGGAGCACTTCTTGCTCCCCACCCTGTGATCGGCTGGCCTCCCCATGTCCGCACACAGCGGGCAGTGGGGGGCCGCCGAGCACTGGCTCGCACGGTGCTCTTTGGCACCGCAGCGGTAACACTGACCGCTGCGGTCCACCGGCGAGGTGCACCACTGCCTCACGTGCCCCAATTCGAGGCAGCGGTGACACTGGAGCGGGCGCGGCGCGAGGATTTCCACTCGCGCCGAAACCCACCCCACCAACACCCTCCCGGATTCCGCCACCTTACGGGCGGCGGAGAGGGGGCACCGGGCCCACACCGACCCGAGGCCGGAGGGCGACCTGCGGATCTCTCCGATCCGCAGGTCCTCCACAGGACAGTCCCCCGCCCTCGCAAGGGCACGGGACACATCCTGTGCGCTGACCGAGTCGTCCAGCCCACAAACGCGCATCTCCGTGCGCTTCGTGGGCCGGGCGACCCGGACACCTCGCTCGCCCAGCTGCTCCCGGAGCCTCTGGGCGAGACGATCCGCCTTCGCGCCGCCTTCTGCACCGGGGATCTCCAGCAAGAGACCCCCGGTCACGGCCCTCTTCGCCCTCACGGAGGCGATGCCCAGCTCTTCCAGGGAGATATTCTCCCTGGCGAGCCGCATCGCCTCCGCGAGGGTCAGGTCGCCCCCCTGCGCAACGGTCAGCGTCACCGCTGCCGTTTTTGGGGGACGACCTGGTCGTGCCTTCCCGACCTTCGCGGCCTTTACCTTGGCCGCCGGCGGCGGAGGCGGAGGCTGCGGTTGCGAGGCCTTCCTCGCCGCCCGCTTCGCCTTCCGCCCCACCACCTCACTCCACGCCACCCCCCCTTGGGAGGGTGCTGTGGAGGACGCGGCCACCGCGACCACGGGTACACCACCCCCCTTGGGGGTCACGACCCGGGGCCCTGGTGCTGCAACGCTGGGCGGAGCCTTCACTCCGCCCTTCTTTGCCTTCCCCGACTGTACCGGAACAGGTCGGGGAGGCACCGCCTTCCTGCTGACCGCTCTTCCGGCGAGGAGCTCCTCCCGGAAGGCGGCCAGCTTGCCATCAATCATGTCCCCAATCCTCCTCAGAAGATCGTCTTCTGAGGAGGACGGGGACTTCTTCACGGGCGGAGTGCGGGTGGGGGGGCCCGCGGTGCCCCGCACCACTGCCGACGCACTCCGCTTATTTACCGCCGCCGAGGGACGCGGCGGTGGAGGAGGAGGGAGGATGGGAGGGAGGGCCGCGCTGTTCCACAGCGCCTCTGCCCTCCTCCTCCCCAGTCGCTCCTCCTCCAACAGGAGCTGCAGACGGGCGTTCCGCCCTCTGAGCTCCCGCGCCGCCTCCCTCATTTCCTCCGCCGCGGCCTTCAGGGCCTCCGCGCCACCGCTTTTCTGCCCCTTAAAGGCGCAGGCAGCGGCGACTTTCTCCACCCGCCTCAGGGACGAGGAGATCCTCTCCGATATCTCCTCGGTCACCTCGTCCCTGAGGCAACTCAGCCTCACCGACGGGCTCATCGCCCCGCCCACCTCGACGACGGCCTGCCCCGTCCTCTTCCTCTTAGAGCCTATGTGGCTCGTGCTGGAGGAGAAGGACGAGACCGACGCCGTCTCGTCGTCCTCCTCCACCCTCCACGAAGCCGGACCTGGCGCTGAGTGGGGCGCGAGCGCCGCCACCCTAACCCCAACCCCGTCTCCGTCCTCCCCAACCGACAAAACCCGCCCCATCCCCATTTTATTTTCTGTCTCCATAAAAATCCCACGAGATGGTCGGAAATAAAGGTCCACCCGGGCAGAGCCGCCTTACCCGGGTAAGCCTAATACTCCGGGGGTTCGGCAGGTTCCCCGGAGGTGGTCGCTTGGGATTGGGCCTTCTCCCCCAACCATGCATCCCATCGCCGCGCACCATAGCTTAGGATTGGAGGGCGATTTTATAGAGTCGCCATACTCGTGGCCCAGGCGGTTAAGCCAAGACCCCCGTTCCTCCTGCCGTCACGTACCATTCACAAAACCAATAGGGAATTGTGAATGGGTCGTTGTGACGACCAACAGGAGGCTTACGGTGTGTGTATGACTCGGGTACCCCGGGTTCGTTAAGCCCGTACTGCAGCTGAAAGGCTGGCAGCCCCTGAGGGGATCCCAGACCTAACTTGCGTTATCCTCAAAAATATTCATCGAAACCAGGTTTAATTGTCTGTTTCAGTGTGGTCCAACATTACTTCGTGATCCAAACCAGAAAAAACCCAGGATCCGTTCAACAAGTATGTGAAGAATGCGAAAGTATGAGTCTGATGTGTGAAAATCCGAGGCCTAACCTAGACCTAACATGAATTATTCTCTAAAATATTGATCGAAACCAGGTTTAATTGACCGTTTCAGTGTGGTACCTCATTACTACGTGATACAATCCAGAAACAGCCCAGGATCTGTTCAACAAGTATGTGAAGAATGCGAAAGTATGAGTCTGATCAGTGAAAATCTGAGGCCTTACCTAGACCTAACATGCGTTATCCTCAAAAATATTGATCGAAACCTGGTTTAATCGACTGTTTCCGTGTGGTACCACATTACTATGTGATCCAAACCAGAAAATAACCCAGGATCTGTTCAAGGAGTATGTGAAGTGTGCGAAAGTATGAATCTGATGAGGTCAAATCCCAGACCTATCCCAGACCTAACTTGCGATATCCTCTAAAATATTGATCGAACCTAGGTTTAATCGACTCTTTCAGTGTGGTACCACATTACTACGTGATCCAAACCAGAAAAAACCCAGGGTCTGTTCAACAAGTATGTGGAGAATGCGAAAGTATGAGTCTGATGAGTGAAAATCCCTGGGCTAACCTAGACCTAAGATGCGTTATCCTCTAAAATATTGATCGAAACCAGGTTTAATCGACTGTTTCAGTGTCGTACCACATTACTACGTGATCCAATCCAGAAAAAACCCAGGATCAGTTCAACAAGTATGTGAAGAATGCGAAAGTATGAGTCTGATGTGTGAAAATCCCAGGGCTAACCTAGACCTAACATGCGTTATCCACTAAAATATTGATCGAAACCAGGTTTAATTGACTGTTTCAGTGTTGTACTTCATTACTTCGTGATGCAATCCAGAAAAAGCCCAGGATCTAGCCATCAAGTATGAGAAATATGCGAAAGAATGAGCCTGATGAGAGCAAATCCCAGACCTAACCTAGACCTAACATGAATTATTCTCTAAAATATTGATCGAAACCAGGTTTAATCGACTGTTTCAGTGTGGTACCACATTACTACGTGATCCAAACCAGAAAAAACCCAGGATCCGTTCAACAAGTCTGTGAAGAATGCGAAAGTATGGGTCTGATGAGTGAAAATCCCAGACCTAACCTAGACCTAACATGCGTTATCCTCTAAAATATTGAGCGAAACCAGGTTTAATGGACTGTTTCAGTGTGGTACCACACTACTTCGTGATCCAAACCAGTCGAAACCCAGGATCTCTCCAACAAGTATGTGAAAAGCGCGAAAATGTGAGCCTGATGAGGGCAAATCTTACACCTAACCCAGACCTAAGATGCGTTATCCTCTAAAATATTTATCCAGACCAGGTTTCATTGAATGTTTCAGTGTGGTACCACCTTACTACGTGATCCAATCCAGAAATAGCCCAGGATCTAGCCATGAAGTATGAGAAATATGCGAAAGTATGAGCCTGATGAGGGCAAATCCCAGACATATCCCAGACCTAACTTGCGTTATCCTCTAAAATATTGATCGAAACCAGGTTTAATTGACTGTTTCAGCGTGGTACCACATTACTACGCGATACAACCCAGAAACAGCCCAGGATCTGTTCAACATGTATGAGAAATATGCGAAAGAAAGAGCCTGATGAGAGCAAATCCCTGACCTAACCTAGACCTAACATGAATTATTCTCTAAAATATTGATCGAAACCAGGTTTAATTGAATGTTTCAGTGTGGTCCCATATTACTACGTGATCCAAACCAGAAAAAACCCAGGATCTGTTCAAGGAGTATGTGAAGTGTGCGAAAGTATGAGTCTGACGAGGTCAAATCCCAGACCTATCCCAGACCTAACTTGCGTTATCCTCTAAAATTTTGATCGAAACCAGGTTTAATCGACTGTTTCAGAGTCGTACCACATTACTACGTGATCCAAACCAGAAAAAACCCAGGATCCGTTCAACAAGTTTGTGAAGAATGCGAAAGTATGAGTCTGATGAGTGAAAATCCCAGATCTATCCCAGACCTAACTTGCGTTGTCCTCTAAAATAGTGATGGAAACCAGGTTTCATTGACTGCTTCAGTGTGGTACTACATTACTACGTGATGCAGTCCAGAAAAAGCCCAGGATCTAGCCATCAAGTATGAGAAATATGCGAAAGAATGAGCCTGATGAGAGCAAATCCCAGGCCTAACCTAGACCTAACATGCGTTATCCTCTAAAATATTGATCGAAACCAGGTTTAAACGACTGTTTCAGTGTGGTACCACATTACTACGTGACCCAAACCAGAAAAAACCCATGATCTGTTCAACAAGTATGTGAAAAACGCGAAAGTATGAGCGTGATGAGGGCAAATCCCAGACCTATCCCAGATCTAACTTGCGTTATCCTCTAAAATATTGATCGAAACCAGGTTTAAACGACTGTTTCAGTGTGGTACCACATTACTACGTGACCCAAACCAGAAAAAACCCATGATCTGTTCAACAAGTATGTGAAAAACGCGAAAGTATGAGCCTGATGAGGGCAAATCCCAGACCTATCCCTGATCTAACTGGCGTTATCCTCTAAAATATTGATCGAAACCAGGTTTAAACGACTGTTTCAGTGTGGTACCACATTACTACGTGACCCAAACCAGAAAAAACCCATGATCTGTTCAACAAGTATGTGAAAAACGCGAAAGTATGAGCCTGATGAGGGCAAATCCCAGACCTATCCCAGACCTAACTTGCGTTGTCCTCTAAAATAGTGATGGAAACCAGGTTTCATTGACTGTTTCAGTGTGGTACTACATTACTACGTGATGCAGTCCAGACAAAGCCCAGGATCTAGCCATCAAGTATGAGAAATATGCGAAAGAATGAGCCTGATGAGAGCAAATCCCAGACCTAACCTAGACCTAACATGCGTTATCCTCTAAAATATTGAGCGAAACCAGGTTTAATGGACTGTTTCAGTGTGGTACTACACTACTTCGTGATCCAAACCAGACAAAACCCAGGATCTGTTCATCAAGAATGTGAAAAACGCGAAAATGTGGGCCTGATGAGGGCAAATCTTACACCTAACCCAGACCTAAGATGCGTTCTCCTCTAAAATATTTATCCAGACCAGGTTTCATTGAATGTTTCAGTGTGGTACCACTTTACTACGTGATACAGTCCAGAAACAGCCCAGGATCTAGCCATGAAGTATGAGAAATATGCGAAAATATGAGCCTGATGAGGGCAAATCCTAGACGTAACCCAGACCTAACATTCGTTATCCACTAAAATATTTATCAAGACCAGGTTTAATTGATTGTTTCAGTGTGGTCCCACATTACTACGGGTTCCATACCAGAAAAATCCCAGGATCTGTTCAACATGTATGAGAAATATGCGAAAGAAAGAGCCTGATGAGAGCAAATCCCAGACCTAACCTAGACCTAACATGAATTATTCTCTAAAATATTGATCGAAACCAGGTTTAATCGACTGTTTCAGTGTGGTACCACATTACTACGTGATCCAAACCAGAAAAAACCCAGGATCCGTTCTACAAGTCTGTGAAGAATGCGAAAGTATGGGTCTGATGAGTGAAAATCCCAGACCTAACCTAGACCTAACATGCGTTATCCTCTAAAATATTGAGCGAAACCAGGTTTAATGGACTGTTTCAGTGTGGTACCACACTACTTCGTGATCCAAACCAGTCGAAACCCAGGATCTCTCCAACAAGTATGTGAAAAGCGCGAAAATGTGAGCCTGATGAGGGCAAATCTTACACCTAACCCAGACCTAAGATGCGTTATCCTCTAAAATATTTATCCAGACCAGGTTTCATTGAATGTTTCAGTGTGGTACCACCTTACTACGTGATCCAATCCAGAAATAGCCCAGGATCTAGCCATGAAGTATGAGAAATATGCGAAAGTATGAGCCTGATGAGGGCAAATCCCAGACATATCCCAGACCTAACTTGCGTTATCCTCTAAAATATTGATCGAAACCAGGTTTAATTGACTGTTTCAGCGTGGTACCACATTACTACGCGATACAACCCAGAAACAGCCCAGGATCTGTTCAACATGTATGAGAAATATGCGAAAGAAAGAGCCTGATGAGAGCAAATCCCTGACCTAACCTAGACCTAACATGAATTATTCTCTAAAATATTGATCGAAACCAGGTTTAATTGAATGTTTCAGTGTGGTCCCATATTACTACGTGATCCAAACCAGAAAAAACCCAGGATCTGTTCAAGGAGTATGTGAAGTGTGCGAAAGTATGAGTCTGATGAGGTCAAATCCCAGACCTATCCCAGACCTAACTTGCGTTATCCTCTAAAATTTTGATCGAAACCAGGTTTAATCGACTGTTTCAGAGTCGTACCACATTACTACGTGATCCAAACCAGAAAAAACCCAGGATCCGTTCAACAAGTTTGTGAAGAATGCGAAAGTATGAGTCTGATGAGTGAAAATCCCAGATCTATCCCAGACCTAACTTGCGTTGTCCTCTAAAATAGTGATGGAAACCAGGTTTCATTGACTGTTTCAGTGTGGTACTACATTACTACGTGATGCAGTCCAGAAAAAGCCCAGGATCTAGCCATCAAGTATGAGAAATATGCGAAAGAATGAGCCTGATGAGAGCAAATCCCAGGCCTAACCTAGACCTAACATGCGTTATCCTCTAAAATATTGATCGAAACCAGGTTTAAACGACTGTTTCAGTGTGGTACCACATTACTACGTGACCCAAACCAGAAAAAACCCATGATCTGTTCAACAAGTATGTGAAAAACGCGAAAGTATGAGCGTGATGAGGGCAAATCCCAGACCTATCCCAGATCTAACTTGCGTTATCCTCTAAAATATTGATCGAAACCAGGTTTAAACGACTGTTTCAGTGTGGTACCACATTACTACGTGACCCAAACCAGAAAAAACCCATGATCTGTTCAACAAGTATGTGAAAAACGCGAAAGTATGAGCCTGATGAGGGCAAATCCCAGACCTATCCCTGATCTAACTGGCGTTATCCTCTAAAATATTGATCGAAACCAGGTTTAAACGACTGTTTCAGTGTGGTACCACATTACTACGTGACCCAAACCAGAAAAAACCCATGATCTGTTCAACAAGTATGTGAAAAACGCGAAAGTATGAGCCTGATGAGGGCAAATCCCAGACCTATCCCAGACCTAACTTGCGTTGTCCTCTAAAATAGTGATGGAAACCAGGTTTCATTGACTGTTTCAGTGTGGTACTACATTACTACGTGATGCAGTCCAGAAAAAGCCCAGGATCTAGCCATCAAGTATGAGAAATATGCGAAAGAATGAGCCTGATGAGAGCAAATCCCAGACCTAACCTAGACCTAACATGCGTTATCCTCTAAAATATTGAGCGAAACCAGGTTTAATGGACTGTTTCAGTGTGGTACTACACTACTTCGTGATCCAAACCAGACAAAACCCAGGATCTGTTCATCAAGAATGTGAAAAACGCGAAAATGTGGGCCTGATGAGGGCAAATCTTACACCTAACCCAGACCTAAGATGCGTTCTCCTCTAAAATATTTATCCAGACCAGGTTTCATTGAATGTTTCAGTGTGGTACCACTTTACTACGTGATACAGTCCAGAAACAGCCCAGGATCTAGCCATGAAGTATGAGAAATATGCGAAAATATGAGCCTGATGAGGGCTAATCCTAGACGTAACCCAGACCTAACATTCGTTATCCACTAAAATATTTATCAAGACCAGGTTTAATTGATTGTTTCAGTGTGGTCCCACATTACTACGGGTTCCATACCAGAAAAATCCCAGGATCTGTTCAACATGTATGAGAAATATGCGAAAGAAAGAGCCTGATGAGAGCAAATCCCAGACCTAACCTAGACCTAACATGAATTATTCTCTAAAATATTGATCGAAACCAGGTTTAATCGACTGTTTCAGTGTGGTACCACATTACTACGTGATCCAAACCAGAAAAAACCCAGGATCCGTTCTACAAGTCTGTGAAGAATGCGAAAGTATGGGTCTGATGAGTGAAAATCCCAGACCTAACCTAGACCTAACATGCGTTATCCTCTAAAATATTGAGCGAAACCAGGTTTAATGGACTGTTTCAGTGTGGTACCACACTACTTCGTGATCCAAACCAGTCGAAACCCAGGATCTCTCCAACAAGTATGTGAAAAGCGCGAAAATGTGAGCCTGATGAGGGCAAATCTTACACCTAACCCAGACCTATGATGCGTTATCCTCTAAAATATTTATCCAGACCAGGTTTCATTGAATGTTTCAGTGTGGTACCACCTTACTACGTGATCCAATCCAGAAATAGCCCAGGATCTAGCCATGAAGTATGAGAAATATGCGAAAGTATGAGCCTGATGAGGGCAAATCCCAGACATATCCCAGACCTAACTTGCGTTATCCTCTAAAATATTGATCGAAACCAGGTTTAATTGACTGTTTCAGCGTGGTACCACATTACTACGCGATACAACCCAGAAACAGCCCAGGATCTGTTCAACATGTATGAGAAATATGCGAAAGAAAGAGCCTGATGAGAGCAAATCCCTGACCTAACCTAGACCTAACATGAATTATTCTCTAAAATATTGATCGAAACCAGGTTTAATTGAATGTTTCAGTGTGGTCCCATATTACTACGTGATCCAAACCAGAAAAAACCCAGGATCTGTTCAAGGAGTATGTGAAGTGTGCGAAAGTATGAGTCTGATGAGGTCAAATCCCAGACCTATCCCAGACCTAACTTGCGTTATCCTCTAAAATTTTGATCGAAACCAGGTTTAATCGACTGTTTCAGAGTCGTACCACATTACTACGTGATCCAAACCAGAAAAAACCCAGGATCCGTTCAACAAGTTTGTGAAGAATGCGAAAGTATGAGTCTGATGAGTGAAAATCCCAGATCTATCCCAGACCTAACTTGCGTTGTCCTCTAAAATAGTGATGGAAACCAGGTTTCATTGACTGTTTCAGTGTGGTACTACATTACTACGTGATGCAGTCCAGAAAAAGCCCAGGATCTAGCCATCAAGTATGAGAAATATGCGAAAGAATGAGCCTGATGAGAGCAAATCCCAGGCCTAACCTAGACCTAACATGCGTTATCCTCTAAAATATTGATCGAAACCAGGTTTAAACGACTGTTTCAGTGTGGTACCACATTACTACGTGACCCAAACCAGAAAAAACCCATGATCTGTTCAACAAGTATGTGAAAAACGCGAAAGTATGAGCGTGATGAGGGCAAATCCCAGACCTATCCCAGATCTAACTTGCGTTATCCTCTAAAATATTGATCGAAACCAGGTTTAAACGACTGTTTCAGTGTGGTACCACATTACTACGTGACCCAAACCAGAAAAAACCCATGATCTGTTCAACAAGTATGTGAAAAACGCGAAAGTATGAGCCTGATGAGGGCAAATCCCAGACCTATCCCTGATCTAACTGGCGTTATCCTCTAAAATATTGATCGAAACCAGGTTTAAACGACTGTTTCAGTGTGGTACCACATTACTACGTGACCCAAACCAGAAAAAACCCATGATCTGTTCAACAAGTATGTGAAAAACGCGAAAGTATGAGCCTGATGAGGGCAAATCCCAGACCTATCCCAGACCTAACTTGCGTTGTCCTCTAAAATAGTGATGGAAACCAGGTTTCATTGACTGTTTCAGTGTGGTACTACATTACTACGTGATGCAGTCCAGAAAAAGCCCAGGATCTAGCCATCAAGTATGAGAAATATGCGAAAGAATGAGCCTGATGAGAGCAAATCCCAGACCTAACCTAGACCTAACATGCGTTATCCTCTAAAATATTGAGCGAAACCAGGTTTAATGGACTGTTTCAGTGTGGTACTACACTACTTCGTGATCCAAACCAGACAAAACCCAGGATCTGTTCATCAAGAATGTGAAAAACGCGAAAATGTGGGCCTGATGAGGGCAAATCTTACACCTAACCCAGACCTAAGATGCGTTCTCCTCTAAAATATTTATCCAGACCAGGTTTCATTGAATGTTTCAGTGTGGTACCACTTTACTACGTGATACAGTCCAGAAACAGCCCAGGATCTAGCCATGAAGTATGAGAAATATGCGAAAATATGAGCCTGATGAGGGCAAATCCTAGACGTAACCCAGACCTAACATTCGTTATCCACTAAAATATTTATCAAGACCAGGTTTAATTGATTGTTTCAGTGTGGTCCCACATTACTACGGGTTCCATACCAGAAAAATCCCAGGATCTGTTCAACATGTATGAGAAATATGCGAAAGAAAGAGCCTGATGAGAGCAAATCCCAGACCTAACCTAGACCTAACATGAATTATTCTCTAAAATATTAATCGAAACCAGGTTTAATTGACTGTTTCAGTGTGGTCCCACATTACTACGTGATCCAAACCAGAAAAAAACCAGGATCCGTTCAACAAGTATGTGAAGAATGCGAAAGTATGAGTCTGATGAGTGAAAATCCCATGGCTAACCTACACCTAACATGCGATATCCTCTAAAATATTGATCGAAACCAGGTTTAGTCGACTGTTTCAGTGTGGTACCACAGTACTACGTGATCCAAACCAGAAAAAACCCAGGATCAGTTCAACAAGTATGTGAGGAATGCGAAAGTATGAGTCTGATGAGTGAAAATCCCAGGCCTAACCTAGACCTAACATGCGTTATCCTCTAAAATATTGATCGAAACCAGGTTTAATTGTCTGTTTCGTTGTGGATCCACATTACTACGGGATCCAAACCAGAAAAAGGCCAGGATCTGGACAACAAGTATGCGAAAAATGCGAAAGTACGAGCCAGATGATGGCAAATCCCAGACCTAACCGAGGCATAACCGGCGTTATCCTCTAAAATATTAATCGCAACCAGGTTTAATTGACTGTTTCAGTGTGGTACCACATTACTACGAGATCCAGACCAAAAAAAGCCCAGGATCTTGCCAACAAGTATGCGAAAAATGCGAAAATACGAGCCAGATAACGGCAAATCCCAGAACTACCCGAGACATAACCGGCGTTATCCTCTAAAATAATAATCGGAACCAGGTTTAATTGACTGTTTCGGTGTGGAACTTCATTACTACGTGATCCAAACCAGAAAAAGCCCAGGATCCGGCCAACAAGTATGCGAGAAATGCGAAAGTATGAGCCAGATGAGGGCAAATCCCAGACCTAACCGAGACATAACCGGCGTTATCCTCTAAAATATTAATCGCAACCAGGTTTACTTGACTGTTCCGGTGTGGTACCGCATTACTACGTGATCCAAACCAGAAAAAGGCCAGGATCTGGCCAACAAGTATGCGAAAAATGCGAAAGTACGAGCCAGATGAGGGCAAATACCAGACCTAACCCAGACATAACCGGCGTTATCCACTAAAATATTAATCGGAACCAGGTTTAATTGACTGTTTCAGTGTCGCACCAAATTACTACGTGGTCCAAGCCAGCAAAAGGCCAGGATCTGGCCAACAAGTATGCGAAAAATGCGAAAGTACGAGCCAGATGAGGGCAAATACCAGACCTAACCCAGACATAACCGGCGTTATCCTCTAAAATATTAATCGGAACTAGGTTTAATTGCCGGTTTCGGTGTGGTACCGCATTACTACGTGATCCAAACCAGAAAAAGGCCAGGATCCTGCCTACAAGTATGCGAAAAATGCGAAAGTACGAGCCAGATGAGGGCAAGTACCAGACCTAACCCAGACACAACCGGCGTTATCCTCTAAAATATTAATCGGGACCAGGTTTAATTGACTGTTTCAGTGTGGTACCTCATTACTATGTGGTCCAAGCCAGAAAAAGGCCAGGATCCTGCCTACAAGTATGCGAAAAATGCGAAAGTACGAGCCAGATGAGGGCAAGTACCAGACCTAACCCAGACATAACCGGCATTATCCTCTAAAATATTAATCGCCGCCAGGTTTAATTGACTGTTTCAGTGTGGTACCTCATTACTATGTGGTCCAAGCCAGAAAAAGGTCAGGATCTGCCCAACAAGTAAGCGAAAACTGCGAAAGTACGAGCCAGATGAGGACAAATACCAGACCTAACCCAGACATAACCGGCGTTATCCTCTAAAATATTAATCGGAACTAGGTTTAATTGCCGGTTTCGGTGTGGTACCGCATTACTACGTGATCCAAACCAGAAAAAGGCCAGGATCCTGCCTACAAGTATGCGAAAAATGCGAAAGTACGAGCCAGATGAGGGCAAGTACCAGACCTAACCCAGACATAACCGGCGTTATCCTCTAAAATATTAATCGGGACCAGGTTTAATTGACTGTTTCAGTGTGGCACCACATTACTTCGTGGTCCAAGCCAGAAAAAGGCCAGGATCTGGCCAACAAGTAAGCGAAAAATGCGAAAGTACGAGCCAGATGATGGCAAATCCCAGAACTAACCCAGACGTAACCTGCGTTATCCTCTAAAATACTATTCGGAACCAGCTTTTATTGACTGTTTCAGTGTGGTACCACATTACTACGTGATCCAAACGAAAAAAAGCCCAGGATCTGGCCAACATGTATGCGAAAAATGCGAATACGAGCCAGGTGACGGCAAATCCCAGACCCACGCGAGACATAACCGGCGTTATCCTCTAAAATAATAATCGCAACCAGGTTTAATTGACTGTTTCGGTGTGGAACTTCATTACTACGGGATCCAAACCTGAAAAAACCAAAGATCTGGTCAACAAGTATGCGAAAAACGCGAAAGTATGAGCCAGATGATTGCAAATACCAGAACTAACCCAGACGTAACCTGCGTTATCCTCTAAAATACTATTCGGAACCAGCTTTTATTGACTGTTTCAGTGTGGTACCACATTACTACGTGATCCAAACCAAAAAAAGCCCAGGATCTTGCCAACAAGTATGCGAAAAATGCGAAAGTACGAGCCAGATAATTGCAAATAACAGAACTAACCCAGACATAACCAGCGTTATCCTCTAAAATAATAATTGCAACCAGGTTTAATTGACTGCTTCGGTGTGGTACCGCATTACTACGTGATCCCAACCAGAGAAAGCCCAGGATCTTGCCAACAAGTAGGCGAAAAATGCGAATGTACGAGCCAGATGAGGGCAAATCCCAGACCTAACCGAGACATAACCGGCGTAATCCTCTAAATATTAATCGCAACCAGGTTTACTTGACTGTTTCGGTGTGGTACCGCATTACGACGTGATCCAATCCAGAAAAAGGCCAGGATCTGGCCAACAAGTTTGCGAAAAATGCGAAAGACCGAGCCAGATGAGGGCAAATACCAGACCTAACCCAGACATAACCGGCGTTATCCTCTAAAATACTAACTGAAACCAGGTTTAATTGACTGTTTCAGTGTGGTACCGCATTACTACGTGATCCAAACCAGAAAAAGGCCAGCATTTGGCCAACAAGTATGCGAAAAATGCGAAAGTACGAGCCAGATGAGGGCAAATACCAGACCTAACCCAGACATAACCGGCATTATCCTCTAAAATATTAATCGGAACCAGGTTTAATTGACCGTTTCAGTGTGGTACCACATTACTACGTGATCCAAACCAAAAAAAACCCAGGATCTTGCCAACAAGTATGCGAAAAATGCGAAAGTACGAGGCAGATGATTGCAAATACCAGAACTAACCCAGACGTAACCTGCGTTATCCTCTAAAATACTATTCGGAACCAGCTTTTATTGACTGTTTCAGTGTGGTACCACATTACTACGTGATCCAAACCAAAAAAAGCCCAGGATCTTGCCAACAAGTATGCGAAAAATGCGAAAGTACGAGCCAGATAATTGCAAATAACAGAACTAACCCAGACATAACCAGCGTTATCCTCTAAAATAATAATTGCAACCAGGTTTAATTGACTGCTTCGGTGTGGTACCGCATTACTACGTGATCCCAACCAGAGAAAGCCCAGGATCTTGCCAACAAGTAGGCGAAAAATGCGAATGTACGAGCCAGATGAGGGCAAATCCCAGACCTAACCGAGACATAACCGGCGTAATCCTCTAAATATTAATCGCAACCAGGTTTACTTGACTGTTTCGGTGTGGTACCGCATTACCACGTGATCCAATCCAGAAAAAGGCCAGGATCTGGCCAACAAGTTTGCGAAAAATGCGAAAGACCGAGCCAGATGAGGGCAAATACCAGACCTAACCCAGACATAACCGGCGTTATCCTCTAAAATACTAACTGAAACCAGGTTTAATTGACTGTTTCAGTGTGGTACCACATTACTACGTGATCCAAACCAAAAAAAGCCCAGGATCTTGCCAACAAGTATGCGAAAAATGCGAAAGTACGAGCCAGATAATTGCAAATAACAGAACTAACCCAGACATAACCAGCGTTATCCTCTAAAATAATAATTGCAACCAGGTTTAATTGACTGCTTCGGTGTGGTACCGCATTACTACGTGATCCCAACCAGAGAAAGCCCAGGATCTTGCCAACAAGTAGGCGAAAAATGCGAATGTACGAGCCAGATGAGGGCAAATCCCAGACCTAACCGAGACATAACCGGCGTAATCCTCTAAATATTAATCGCAACCAGTTTTACTTGACTGTTTCGGTGTGGTACCGCATTACCACGTGATCCAATCCAGAAAAAGGCCAGGATCTGGCCAACAAGTAAGCGAAAAATGCGAAAGTACGAGCCAGATGATGGCAAATCCCAGAACTAACCCAGACGTAACCTGCGTTATCCTCTAAAATACTATTCGGAACCAGCTTTTATTGACTGTTTCAGTGTGGTACCACATTACTACGTGATCCAAACGAAAAAAAGCCCAGGATCTGGCCAACATGTATGCGAAAAATGCGAATACGAGCCAGGTGACGGCAAATCCCAGACCCACGCGAGACATAACCGGCGTTATCCTCTAAAATAATAATCGCAACCAGGTTTAATTGACTGTTTCGGTGTGGAACTTCATTACTACGGGATCCAAACCAGAAAAAACCAAAGATCTGGTCAACAAGTATGCGAAAAACGCGAAAGTATGAGCCAGATGATTGCAAATACCAGAACTAAACCAGACGTAACCTGCGTTATCCTCTAAAATACTATTCGGAACCAGCTTTTATTGACTGTTTCAGTGTGGTACCACATTACTACGTGATCCAAACCAAAAAAAGCCCAGGATCTTGCCAACAAGTATGCGAAAAATGCGAAAGTACGAGCCAGATAATTGCAAATAACAGAACTAACCCAGACATAACCAGCGTTATCCTCTAAAATAATAATTGCAACCAGGTTTAATTGACTGCTTCGGTGTGGTACCGCATTACTACGTGATCCCAACCAGAGAAAGCCCAGGATCTTGCCAACAAGTAGGCGAAAAATGCGAATGTACGAGCCAGATGAGGGCAAATCCCAGACCTAACCGAGACATAACCGGCGTAATCCTCTAAATATTAATCGCAACCAGGTTTACTTGACTGTTTCGGTGTGGTACCGCATTACGACGTGATCCAATCCAGAAAAAGGCCAGGATCTGGCCAACAAGTTTGCGAAAAATGCGAAAGACCGAGCCAGATGAGGGCAAATACCAGACCTAACCCAGACATAACCGGCGTTATCCTCTAAAATACTAACTGAAACCAGGTTTAATTGACTGTTTCAGTGTGGTACCGCATTACTACGTGATCCAAACCAGAAAAAGGCCAGCATTTGGCCAACAAGTATGCGAAAAATGCGAAAGTACGAGCCAGATGAGGGCAAATACCAGACCTAACCCAGACATAACCGGCATTATCCTCTAAAATATTAATCGGAACCAGGTTTAATTGACCGTTTCAGTGTGGTACCACATTACTACGTGATCCAAACCAAAAAAAACCCAGGATCTTGCCAACAAGTATGCGAAAAATGCGAAAGTACGAGGCAGATGATTGCAAATACCAGAACTAACCCAGACGTTACCTGCGTTATCCTCTAAAATACTATTCGGAACCAGCTTTTATTGACTGTTTCAGTGTGGTACCACATTACTACGTGATCCAAAACAGAAAAAGCCCAGTATCTGGCCAACAAGTATGCGAAAAATGCGAAAGTACGAGCCAGATGTGGGCAAATTCCAGACTTAGCCCAGACATAACCGGCGTTATCCTCTAAAATATTAATCGCAACCAGGTTTAATTGTCTGTTTCGTTGTGGATCCACATTACTACGGGATCCAAACCAGAAAAAGGCCAGGATCTGGACAACAAGTATGCGAAAAATGCGAAAGTACGAGCCAGATGATGGCAAATCCCAGACCTAACCGAGGCATAACCGGCGTTATCCTCTAAAATATTAATCGCAACCAGGTTTAATTGACTGTTTCAGTGTGGTACCACATTACTACGAGATCCAGACCAAAAAAAGCCCAGGATCTTGCCAACAAGTATGCGAAAAATGCGAAAATACGAGCCAGATAACGGCAAATCCCAGAACTACCCGAGACATAACCGGCGTTATCCACTAAAATATTAATCGCAACCAGGTTTAATTGACTGTTTCGGTGTGGAACTTCATTACTACGGGATCCAAACCAGAAAAAGGCCTGGATCTGGCCAAGAAGTATGCGAAAAACGCGATAGTATGAGCCAGATAATTGCAAATACCAGAACTAACCCAGCCATAACCAGCGTTATCCTCTAAAATAATAATCGGAACCAGCTTTTATTGACTGATTCAGTGTGGTACCACATTACTACGTGATCCAAACCAGAAAAAGCCCAGGATCCGGCCAACAAGTATGCGAGAAATGCGAAAGTATGAGCCAGATGAGGGCAAATCCCAGACCTAACCGAGACATAACCGGCGTTATCCTCTAAAATATTAATCGCAACCAGGTTTACTTGACTGTTCCGGTGTGGTACCGCATTACTACGTGATCCAAACCAGAAAAAGGCCAGGATCTGGCCAACAAGTATGCGAAAAATGCGAAAGTACGAGCCAGATGAGGGCAAATACCAGACCTAACCCAGACATAACCGGCGTTATCCACTAAAATATTAATCGGAACCAGGTTTAATTGACTGTTTCAGTGTCGCACCAAATTACTACGTGGTCCAAGCCAGCAAAAGGCCAGGATCTGGCCAACAAGTATGCGAAAAATGCGAAAGTACGAGCCAGATGAGGGCAAATACCAGACCTAACCCAGACATAACCGGCGTTATCCTCTAAAATATTAATCGGAACTAGGTTTAATTGCCGGTTTCGGTGTGGCACCACATTACTTCGTGGTCCAAGCCAGAAAAAGGCCAGGATCTGGCCAACAAGTAAGCGAAAAATGCGAAAGTACGAGCCAGATGATGGCAAATCCCAGAACTAACCCAGACGTAACCTGCGTTATCCTCTAAAATACTATTCGGAACCAGCTTTTATTGACTGTTTCAGTGTGGTACCACATTACTACGTGATCCAAACGAAAAAAAGCCCAGGATCTGGCCAACATGTATGCGAAAAATGCGAATACGAGCCAGGTGACGGCAAATCCCAGACCCACGCGAGACATAACCGGCGTTATCCTCTAAAATAATAATCGCAACCAGGTTTAATTGACTGTTTCGGTGTGGAACTTCATTACTACGGGATCCAAACCAGAAAAAACCAAAGATCTGGTCAACAAGTATGCGAAAAACGCGAAAGTATGAGCCAGATGATTGCAAATACCAGAACTAACCCAGACGTAACCTGCGTTATCCTCTAAAATACTATTCGGAACCAGCTTTTATTGACTGTTTCAGTGTGGTACCACATTACTACGTGATCCAAACCAAAAAAAGCCCAGGATCTTGCCAACAAGTATGCGAAAAATGCGAAAGTACGAGCCAGATAATTGCAAATAACAGAACTAACCCAGACATAACCAGCGTTATCCTCTAAAATAATAATTGCAACCAGGTTTAATTGACTGCTTCGGTGTGGTACCGCATTACTACGTGATCCCAACCAGAGAAAGCCCAGGATCTTGCCAACAAGTAGGCGAAAAATGCGAATGTACGAGCCAGATGAGGGCAAATCCCAGACCTAACCGAGACATAACCGGCGTAATCCTCTAAATATTAATCGCAACCAGGTTTACTTGACTGTTTCGGTGTGGTACCGCATTACCACGTGATCCAATCCAGAAAAAGGCCAGGATCTGGCCAACAAGTTTGCGAAAAATGCGAAAGACCGAGCCAGATGAGGGCAAATACCAGACCTAACCCAGACATAACCGGCGTTATCCTCTAAAATACTAACTGAAACCAGGTTTAATTGACTGTTTCAGTGTGGTACCGCATTACTACGTGATCCAAACCAGAAAAAGGCCAGCATTTGGCCAACAAGTATGCGAAAAAAGCGAAAGTACGAGCCAGATGAGGGCAAATACCAGACCTAACCCAGACATAACCGGCATTATCCTCTAAAATATTAATCGGAACCAGGTTTAATTGACCGTTTCAGTGTGGTACCACATTACTACGTGATCCAAACCAAAAAAAACCCAGGATCTTGCCAACAAGTATGCGAAAAATGCGAAAGTACGAGGCAGATGATTGCAAATACCAGAACTAACCCAGACGTTACCTGCGTTATCCTCTAAAATACTATTCGGAACCAGCTTTTATTGACTGTTTCAGTGTGGTACCACATTACTACGTGATCCAAAACAGAAAAAGCCCAGTATCTGGCCAACAAGTATGCGAAAAATGCGAAAGTACGAGCCAGATGTGGGCAAATTCCAGACTTAGCCCAGACATAACCGGCGTTATCCTCTAAAATATTAATCGCAACCAGGTTTAATTGTCTGTTTCGTTGTGGATCCACATTACTACGGGATCCAAACCAGAAAAAGGCCAGGATCTGGACAACAAGTATGCGAAAAATGCGAAAGTACGAGCCAGATGATGGCAAATCCCAGACCTAACCGAGGCATAACCGGCGTTATCCTCTAAAATATTAATCGCAACCAGGTTTAATTGACTGTTTCAGTGTGGTACCACATTACTACGAGATCCAGACCAAAAAAAGCCGAGGATCTTGCCAACAAGTATGCGAAAAATGCGAAAATACGAGCCAGATAACGGCAAATCCTAGAACTACCCGAGACATAACCGGCGTTATCCACTAAAATATTAATCGCAACCAGGTTTAATTGACTGTTTCGGTGTGGAACTTCATTACTACGGGATCCAAACCAGAAAAAGGCCAGGATCTGGCAAACAAGTATACGAAATCGCGAAAGTATGAGCCAGATAATTGCAAATACCAGAACTAACCCAGACATAACCAGCGTCATCCTCTAAAATACTATTCGGAACCAGATTCTATTGACTGTTTCTGTGTGGTACCATATTACTACGTGATCCAAACCTGAAAAAACCCTGGATCTGGCCAAGAAGTATGCGAAAAACGCGATAGTATGAGCCAGATAATTGCAAATACCAGAACTAACCCAGCCATAACCAGCGTTATCCTCTAAAATAATAATCGGAACCAGCTTTTATTGACTGATTCAGTGTGGTACCACATTACTACGTGATCCAAACCAGAAAAAGCCCAGGATCCGGCCAACAAGTATGCGAGAAATGCGAAAGTATGAGCCAGATGAGGGCAAATCCCAGACCTAACCGAGACATAACCGGCGTTATCCTCTAAAATATTAATCGCAACCAGGTTTACTTGACTGTTCCGGTGTGGTACCGCATTACTACGTGATCCAAACCAGAAAAAGGCCAGGATCTGGCCAACAAGTATGCGAAAAATGCGAAAGTACGAGCCAGATGAGGGCAAATACCAGACCTAACCCAGACATAACCGGCGTTATCCACTAAAATATTAATCGGAACCAGGTTTAATTGACTGTTTCAGTGTCGCACCAAATTACTACGTGGTCCAAGCCAGCAAAAGGCCAGGATCTGGCCAACAAGTATGCGAAAAATGCGAAAGTACGAGCCAGATGAGGGCAAATACCAGACCTAACCCAGACATAACCGGCGTTATCCTCTAAAATATTAATCGGAACTAGGTTTAATTGCCGGTTTCGGTGTGGTACCGCATTACTACGTGATCCAAACCAGAAAAAGGCCAGGATCCTGCCTACAAGTATGCGAAAAATGCGAAAGTACGAGCCAGATGAGGGCAAGTACCAGACCTAACCCAGACATAACCGGCATTATCCTCTAAAATATTAATCGCCGCCAGGTTTAATTGACTGTTTCAGTGTGGTACCTCATTACTATGTGGTCCAAGCCAGAAAAAGGTCAGGATCTGGCCAACAAGTAAGCGAAAACTGCGAAAGTACGAGCCAGATGAGGACAGATACCAGACCTAACCCAGACATAACCGGCGTTATCCTCTAAAATATTAATCGGAACTAGGTTTAATTGCCGGTTTCGGTGTGGTACCGCATTACTACGTGATCCAAACCAGAAAAAGGCCAGGATCCTGCCTACAAGTATGCGAAAAATGCGAAAGTACGAGCCAGATGAGGGCAAGTACCAGACCTAACCCAGACATAACCGGCGTTATCCTCTAAAATATTAATCGGGACCAGGTTTAATTGACTGTTTCAGTGTGGCACCACATTACTTCGTGGTCCAAGCCAGAAAAAGGCCAGGATCTGGCCAACAAGTAAGCGAAAAATGCGAAAGTACGAGCCAGATGATGGCAAATCCCAGAACTAACCCAGACGTAACCTGCGTTATCCTCTAAAATACTATTCGGAACCAGCTTTTATTGACTGTTTCAGTGTGGTACCACATTACTACGTGATCCAAACGAAAAAAAGCCCAGGATCTGGCCAACATGTATGCGAAAAATGCGAATACGAGCCAGGTGACGGCAAATCCCAGACCCACGCGAGACATAACCGGCGTTATCCTCTAAAATAATAATCGCAACCAGGTTTAATTGACTGTTTCGGTGTGGAACTTCATTACTACGGGATCCAAACCAGAAAAAACCAAAGATCTGGTCAACAAGTATGCGAAAAACGCGAAAGTATGAGCCAGATGATTGCAAATACCAGAACTAACCCAGACGTAACCTGCGTTATCCTCCAAAATACTATTCGGAACCAGCTTTTATTGACTGTTTCAGTGTGGTACCACATTACTACGTGATCCAAACCAAAAAAAGCCCAGGATCTTGCCAACAAGTATGCGAAAAATGCGAAAGTACGAGCCAGATAATTGCAAATAACAGAACTAACCCAGCCATAACCAGCGTTATCCTCTAAAATAATAATTGCAACCAGGTTTAATTGACTGCTTCGGTGTGGTACCGCATTACTACGTGATCCCAACCAGAGAAAGCCCAGGATCTTGCCAACAAGTAGGCGAAAAATGCGAATGTACGAGCCAGATGAGGGCAAATCCCAGACCTAACCGAGACATAACCGGCGTAATCCTCTAAATATTAATCGCAACCAGGTTTACTTGACTGTTTCGGTGTGGTACCGCATTACCACGTGATCCAATCCAGAAAAAGGCCAGGATCTGGCCAACAAGTTTGCGAAAAATGCGAAAGACCGAGCCAGATGAGGGCAAATACCAGACCTAACCCAGACATAACCGGCGTTATCCTCTAAAATACTAACTGAAACCAGGTTTAATTGACTGTTTCAGTGTGGTACCGCATTACTACGTGATCCAAACCAGAAAAAGGCCAGCATTTGGCCAACAAGTATGCGAAAAATGCGAAAGTACGAGCCAGATGAGGGCAAATACCAGACCTAACCCAGACATAACCGGCATTATCCTCTAAAATATTAATGGGAACCAGGTTTAATTGACCGTTTCAGTGTGGTACCACATTACTACGTGATCCAAACCAAAAAAAACCCAGGATCTTGCCAACAAGTATGCGAAAAATGCGAAAGTACGAGGCAGATGATTGCAAATACCAGAACTAACCCAGACGTTACCTGCGTTATCCTCTAAAATACTATTCGGAACCAGCTTTTATTGACTGTTTCAGTGTGGTACCACATTACTACGTGATCCAAAACAGAAAAAGCCCAGTATCTGGCCAACAAGTATGCGAAAATGCGAAAGTACGAGCCAGATGTGGGCAAATTCCAGACTTAGCCCAGACATAACCGGCGTTATCCTCTAAAATATTAATCGCAACCAGGTTTAATTGTCTGTTTCGTTGTGGATCCACATTACTACGGGATCCAAACCAGAAAAAGGCCAGGATCAGGACAACAAGTATGCGAAAAATGCGAAAGTACGAGCCAGATGATGGCAAATCCCAGACCTAACCGAGGCATAACCGGCGTTATCCTCTAAAATATTAATCGCAACCAGGTTTAATTGACTGTTTCAGTGTGGTACCACATTACTACGAGATCCAGACCGAAAAAAGCCCAGGATCTTGCCAACAAGTATGCGAAAAATGCGAAAATACGAGCCAGATAACGGCAAATCCCAGAACTACCCGAGTCATAACCGGCGTTATCCACTAAAATATTAATCGCAACGAGGTTTAATTGACTGTTTCGGTGTGGAACTTCATTACTACGGGATCCAAACCAGAAAAAGGCCAGGATCTGGCAAACAAGTATACGAAATCGCGAAAGTATGAGCCAGAAAATTGCAAATACCAGAACTAACCCAGACATAACCAGCGTCATCCTCTAAAATACTATTCGGAACCAGATTCTATTGACTGTTTCTGTGTGGTACCATATTACTACGGGATCCTAACCTGAAAAAACCCTGGATCTGGCCAAGAAGTATGCGAAAAACGCGATAGTATGAGCCAGATGATTGCAAATACCAGAACTAGCCCAAACATAACCAGCGTTATCCTCCAAAATATTCATCGCAACCAGGTTTAATTGACTGCTTCGGTGTGGAACGACATTACGACGGGATCCAAACCACAAAAAACCCAAGATCTGGCCAACTAGTACGCGATAATTGCGAAAAAATGAACCAGATGATTACAGATAACAGAACTAACCCAGACATAACCGGCGTTATCCTCTAAAATATTAATCGGAACCAGGTTTAATTGACTGTTTCAGTGTGGTACCTCATTACTACGTGGTCCAAGCCAGAAAAAGGCCTGGATCTGGCCAACAAGCATGCGATAAATGCGAAAGTATGAGCCAGATGATTGCAAATACCAGAACTAACCCAGATATAACCAGCGTTATCTTCTAAAATATTAATCGGAACCAGGTTTAATTGACTGTTTCAGTGTGGTACCACATTACTACGTGATCCAAACCAAAAAAAGCTCAGGATCCTGCCAACAAGTATGCGAAAAATGCGAAAGTATGAGCCAGATGATTGCAAATACCAGAACTAACCCAGATATAACCAGCGTTATCTTCTTAAATATTAATCGGGACCAGGTTTAATTGACTGTTTCAGTGTGGTACCACATTACTTCGTGGTCCAAGCCAGAAAAAGGCCAGGATCTGGCCAACAAGTAAGCGAAAAATGCGAAGGTACGAGCCAGATGAAGGCAAATACCAGAACTAACCCACACGTAACCTGCGTTATCCTCTAAAATACTATTCGGAACCAGCTTTTATTGACTGTTTCAGTGTGGTACCACATTACTACGTGATCCACACCAAAAAAAGCCCAGGATCTTGCCAACAAGTATGCGAAAAATGCGAAAGTACGAGCCAGATGATTGCAAATACCAGAACTAACCCAAACATAACCAGCGTTATCCTCCAAAATATTCATCGCAACCAGGTTTAATTGACTGCTTCGGTGTGGAACTTCATTACTACGGGATCCAAACCAGAAAAAAACCCAGGATCTGGCCAACAAGTATGTGAAAAACGCGAAAGTATGAGCCAGAAGATTGCAAATACCAGAACTAACCCAGACGTAACCTGCGTTATCCTCCAAAATACTATTCGGAACTAGATTCTATTGACTGTTTCAGTGTGATACCACATTACTACGTGGTCGAAGCCAGAAAAAGGCCAGCATCTGGCCAACAAGTATGCGAAAAATGCGAAAATACGAGCTAGATGACGGCAAATCCCAGACCTACCCGAGACATAACCGGCGTTATCCTCTAAGATATTAATCGCAACCAGGTTTAATTGACTGTTTCAGTGTGATACCACGTTACTACGTGGTCCAAGCCAGGAAAAGGCCATGATCTGGCCAACAAGTATGCGAGAAATGCGAAAATACGAGCCAGATGACGGCAAATCCCAGACCTACCCGAGACATAACCGGCATTATCCTCCAAAATATAAATCGGAACCAGGTTTAATTGACTGTTTCGGTGTGGAACTTCATTACTACGGGATCCAAGCCAGAAAAAGGCCAGGATCTGGCAAACAAGTATACGAAATCGCGAAAGTATGAGCCAGATTGTTGCAAATACCAGAACTAACCCAGACATAACCAGCGTCGTCCTCTAAAATACTATTCGGAACCAGCTTCTATTGACTGTTTCAGTGTGATACCACATTACTACGTGGTCGAAGCCAGAAAAAGGCCAGCATCTGGCCAACAAGTATGCGAGAAATGCGAAAATACGAGCCAGATGACGGCAAATCCCAGACCTACCCGAGACATAACCGGCATTATCCTCCAAAATATAAATCGGAACCAGGTTTAATTGACTGTTTCGGTGTGGAACTTCATTACTACGGGATCCAAGCCAGAAAAAGGCCAGGATCTGGCAAACAAGTATACGAAATCGCGAAAGTATGAGCCAGATTGTTGCAAATACCAGAACTAACCCAAACATAACCAGCGTTATCCTCCAAAATATTCATCGCAACCAGGTTTAATTGACTGTTTCGGTTTGGAACTTCATTACTACGGGATCCAAACCAGAAAAAACCCAGGATCCGGCAAAGATGTATGCGAAAAACGCGAATGTATGAGCCAGATGATTGCAAATACCAGAACTAACCCAGACGTAACCTGCGCTATCCTCTAAAATACTATTCGGAACCAGCTTTTATTGACTGTTTCAGTGTGGTACCACATTACTACGTGATCCAAACTAAAAAAGGCCCATAATCTTGCCAACAAGTATGCGAAAAATGCAAAAGTATGAGCCAGATGATTGCAAATACCAGAACTAACCCAGACATAACCAGCGTTATCCTCTAAAATATTAATCGCCACCAGCTCTTATTCACCGTTTCAGGGTGGTACCACATTACAACGTGATCCAAACCAGAAAAAGGCCAGGATCTGGCCAACAAGTATGCGAAAAATGCGAAAATACGAGCCAGATGAGGGCAAATACCAGACCTAACCCAGACATAACCGGCGTTATCCCCTAAAATATTCATTCCAACCAGGTTTAATTGACTGTTTCGGTGTGGAACCACATCACTACGGGATCCAAACCTGAAAAAACCCTGGATCTGGCCTAGAAGCATGCGAAAAACGCGATAGTATGAGCCAGATAATTGCAAATACCAGAACTAACCCAGACATAACCAGCGTTATCCTCTAAAATACTAATCGGAACCAGCTTTTATTGACTGTTTCAGTGTGGTACCACATTACTACGTGATCCAAACCAGAAAAAGCCCAGGATCTGGCCAACAAGTATGCGAGAAATGCGAAAGTATGAGCCAGATGAGGGCAAATCCCAGACCTAACCGAGACATAACCGGCGTTATCCTCCAAATATTAATCGGAACCAGGTTTACTTGACTGTTGCGGTGTGGTACCGCATTACCACGTGATCCAATCCAGAAAAAGGCCGGGATCTGGCCAACAAGTTTGCGAAAAATGCGAAAGTACGAGCCAGATGAGGGCAAATACCAGACCTAACCCAGACATAACCGGCGTTATCCTCTAAAATACTAACTGAAACCAGGTTTAATTGACTGTTTCAGTGTGGTACCGCATTACTACGTGATCCAAACCAGAAAAAGGCCAGGATTTGGCCAACAAGTATGCGAAAAATGCGAAAGTACGAGCCAGATGAGGGCAAATACTAGACCTAACCCAGACATAACCGGCATTATCCTCCAAAATATAAATCGGAACCAGGTTTAATTGACAGTTTCAGTGTGGTACCACATTACTACGTGATCCAAACCAAAAAAAACCCAGGATCTTGCCAACAAGTATGCGAAAAATGCGATAGTATGAGCCAGATAATTGCAAATACCAGAACTAACCCAGACATAACCAGCGTTATCCTCTAAAATACTAATCGGAACCAGCTTTTATTGACTGTTTCAGTGTGGTACCGCATTACTACGTGATCCAAACCAGAAAAAACCCAGGATCCGGCAAAGATGTATGCGAAAAACGCGAATGTATGAGCCAGATGATTGCAAATACCAGAACTAACCCAGACGTAACCTGCGTTATCCTCTAAAATACTATTCGGAACCAGCTTTTATTGACTGTTTCAGTGTGGTACCACATTACTACGTGATCCAAAACAGAAAAAGCCCAGTATCCGGCCAACAAGTATGCGAAAAATGCGAAAGTACGAGCCAGATGTGGGCAAGTTCCAGACCTAGCCCAGACATAACCGGCGTTATCCTCTAAAATATTAATCGCAACCAGGTTTAATTGTCCGTTTCGTTGTGGATCCACATTACTACGGGATCCATACCAGAAAAAGGCCAGGATCTGGCCAATAAGTATGCGAAAAATGCGAAAGTACGAGCCAGATGATGGCAAATCCCAGACCTAACCGAGACATAACCGGCGTTATCCTCTAAAATATTAATCGCAACCAGGTTTAATTGGCTGTTTCAGTGTGGTATCACTTTACTACGAGATCCAATCCAAAAAAAGCCCAGGATCTTGCCAACAAGTATGCGAAAAATGCGAAAATACGAGCCAGATAACGGCAAATTCCAGAACTACCCGAGACATAACCGGCGTTATCCACTAAAATATTAATCGCAACCAGGTTTAATTGACTGTTTCGGTGTGGAACTTCATTACTACGGGATCCAAGCCAGAAAAAGGCCAGGATCTGGCAAACAAGTATACGAAATCGCGAAAGTATGAGCCAGATTGTTGCAAATACCAGAACTAACCCAGACATAACCAGCGTCATCCTCTAAAATACTATTCGGAACCAGCTTCTATTGACTGTTTCTGTGTGGTACCATATTACTACGTGATCCAAACCTGAAAATACTCTGGATCTGGCCAAGAAGTATGCGAAAAACGCGATAGTATGAGCCAGATAATTGCAAATACCCGAACTAACCCAGACATAACCAGCGTTATCCTCTAAAATACTCATCGGAACCAGCTTTTATTGACTGTTTCAGTGTGGTACCACATTACTACGTGATCCAAACCAGAAAAAGCCCAGGATCCGGCAAACAAGTATGCGAGAAATGCGAAAGTACGAGCCAGATGTGGGCAAATTCCAGACCTAGCCCAGACATAACCGGCGTTATCCCCTAAAATATTCATCCCAACCAGGTTTAATTGACTGTTTCGGTGTGGAACCACATTACTACGGGATCCAAACCTGAAAAAACCCTGGATCTGGCCATGATTATGCGAAAAACGCGATAGTATGAGCCAGATAATTGCAAATACCAGAACTAACCCAGACATAACCAGCGTTATTCTCTAAAGTACTAATCGGAACCAGCTTTTATTGACTGTTTCAGTGTGGTACCACATTACTACGTGATCCAAACCAGAAAAAGGCCAGGATCTGGCCAACAAGTATGCCAAAGTTGCGAAAGTACGAGCCAGATGAGGGCAAATACCAGAACTAACCCAGACGTTACCTGCGTTATCCTCTAAAATACTATTCGGAACCAGCTTTTATTGACTGTTTCAGTGTGGCACCACATTACTACGTGATCCAAAACAGAAAAAGCCCAGTATCTGGCCAACAAGTATGCGAAAAATGCGAAAGTACGAGCCAGACGTGGGCAAATCCCAGACCTAACCCAGACATAACCGGCGTTATCCTCTAAAATATTAATCGCAACCAGGTTTAATTGTCTGTTTCGTTGTGGATCCACATTACTCCGGGATCCAAACTAGAAAAAGGCCAGGATCTGGCCAACAAGTATGCGAAAAATGCGAAAGTACGAGCCAGATGAGGACAATTACCAGATCTAACCCAGACATAACCGGCGTTATCCTCCAGAATACCTTTCGGAACCAGATTCTATTGACCGCTTCAGTGTGGTACCACATTACTACGTGATCCAAAACAGAAAAAGCCCAGTATCTGGCCAACAAGTATGCGAAAAATGCGAAAGTACGAGCCAGACGTGGGCAAATCCCAGACCTAACCCAGACATAACTGGCATTATCCTCCAAAATATAAATCGGAACCAGGTTTAATTGGCTGTTTCAGTGTGGTACCACATTACTACGTGATCCAAACCAAAGAAAGCCCAGGATCTTGCCAACAAGTATGCGAAAAATGCGAAAATACGGGCCAGATAACGGCAAATCCCAGAACTACCCGAGACATAACCGGCGTTATCCTCTAAAATATTAATCGCAACCAGGTTTAATTGACTGTTTCAGTGTGATACCACATTACTACGTGGTCCAAGCCAGGAAAAGGCCAGGATCTGGCAAACAAGTATACGAAATCGCGAAGGTATGAGCCAGATGGTTGCAAATACCAGAACTAACCAAGACGTAACCTGCGTTATCCTCCAGAATACCTTTCGGAACCAGATTCTATTGACCGCTTCAGTGTGGTACCACATTACAACGTGGTCCAAACCAGAAAAAGCCCAGGATCTGGCCAACACGTATGCGAGAAATGCGAAAGTATGAGCCAGATGAGGGCAAATCCCAGACCTAACCGAGACATAACCTGCGTTATCCTCCGGAATACCTTTCGGAACCAGATTCTATTGACCGCTTCAGTGTGGTACCACATTACAACGTGGTCCAAACCAGAAAAAGCCCAGGATCTGGCCAACACGTATGCGAAAAATGCGAAAGTACGAGCCAGATGATGGCAAATCCCAGACCTAACCGAGACATAACCGGCGTTCTCCTCTAAAATATTAATCGCAACCAGGTTTAATTGACTGTTTCAGTGTGGTACCACATTACTACGTGATCCAAACCAGAAAAAGCCCAGGATCTGGCCAACAAGTTTGCGAAAAATGCGAAAGTATGAGCCAGATGATGGCAAATCCCAGACCTAACCAAGACGTAAACGGCGTTATCCTCTAAAATACTAATCGGAACCAGCTTTTATTGACTGTTTCAGTGTGGTACCACATTACTACGTGATCCAAACCAAAAAAAACCCAGGATCTTGCCAACAAGTATGCGAAAAATGCGAAAGTACGAGCCAGATGATTGCAAATACCAGAACTAACCCAAACATAACCAGCGTTATCCTCCAAAATATTCATTACAACCAGGTTTAATTGACTGCATCGGTGTGGAACCATATTACGACGGGATCCAAACCACAAAAAACCCAAGATCTGGCCAACAAGTACGCGAAAATTACGAAAGCACGAGACAGATGAGGGCAAGTCCCTGACCTAACCGAGACATAACCGGCGTTATCCTCTAAAATATTAATCGGAACCAGGTTTAATTGACTGTTTCAGTGTGGTACCACATTACTACGTGATCCAAACCAAAAAAAACCCAGGATCTTGCCAACAAGTATGCGAAAAATGCGAAAGTATGAGCCAGATGGTTGCAAATACCAGAACTAACCCAGACGTAACCTGCGTTATCCTCTAAAATATTAATCGCAACCAGGTTTAATTGACTGTTTCGGTGTGGAACTTCATTACTACGGGATCCAAACCAGAAAAAACCCAGGATCTGGCCAACAAGTATGCGAAAAACGCGAAAGTATGAGCCAGATGATTGCAAATACCAGAACTAACCAAGACGTAACCTGCGTTATCCTCCGGAATACCTTTCGGAACCAGATTCTATTGACGGCTTCAGTGTGGTACCACATTACAACGTGGTCCAAGCCAGAAAAAGGCCAGGATCTGGCCAACAAGTATGCGAAAAATGCGAGAATACGAGCCAGATGACGGCAAATCCCAGACCTACCCGAGACATAAGCGGCGTTATGCTCTAAAATATTAATCGCAACCAGGTTTAATTGAGTGTTTCAGTGTGATACCACATTACTACGTGGTCCAAGCCAGAAAAAGGCCAGGATCTGGCAAACAAGTATACGAAATCGCGAAAGTATGAGGCAGATGGTTGCAAATACCGGAACTAACCCAGACATAACCAGCGTCATCCTCTAAAATACTATTCGGAACCAGCTTCTATTGACTGTTTCTGTGTGGTATCATATTACTACGAGATCCAAACCTGAAAAAACCCTGGATCTGGCCAAGAAGTATGCGAAAAACGCGATAGTATTAGCCAGATAATTGCATATACCAGAACTAACCCAGACATAACCAGCGTTATCCTCTAAAATACTAATAGGAACCAGCTTTTATTGACTGGTTCAGTCTGGTACGACATTACTACGTGATCCAAACCAGAAAAAGCCCAGGATCTGGCCAACAAGTATGCGAGAAATGCGAAAGTATGATCCAGATGAGGGCAAATCCCAGACCTAACCGAGACATAACCGGCGTTATCCTCTAAAATATTAATCGCAACCAGGTTTAATTGACTGTTTCAGTGTGGTACCACATTACTACGTGATCCAAACCAAAAAAAGCCCAGGATCTTGCCAACAAGTATGCGAAAAATTCGAAAACACGAGCCAGATGACGGCAAATCCCAGAACTACCCGAGACATAACCTGCGCTATCCTCTAAAATATTAATTGCAACCAGGTTTCATTGACTGTTTCGGTGTGGAACTTCATTACTCCGGGATCCAAACCAGAAAAAGCCCAGGATCTGGCCAACAAGTATGCGAAAAATGCGAAAGTACGAGCCAGATGATGGCAAATCCCAGACCTAACCGGGACGTAACCGGCGTTATCCTCTAAAATACTAATCGGAACCAGCTTTTATTGACTGCTTCAGTTTGGTACCACATTACTACGTGATCCAAACCAGAAAAAGCCCAGGATCTGGCCAACAAGTATGCGAGAAATGCGAAAGTATGAGCCAGATGAGGGCAAATCCCAGACCTAACCGAGACGTAACCTGCGTTATCCTCCGGAATACCTTTCGGAACCAGATTCTATTGACGGCTTCAGTGTGGTACCACATTACAACGTGGTCCAAGCCAGAAAAAGGCCAGGATCTGGCCAACAAGTATGCGAAAAATGCGAGAATACGAGCCAGATGACGGCAAATCCCAGACCTACCCGAGACATAAGCGGCGTTATCCTCTAAAATATTAATCGGAACCAGGTTTAATTGACTGTTTCAGTGTGGTACCACATTTATACGTGATCCAAACCAAAAAAAACCCAGGATCTTGCCTACAAGTATGCGAAAAATGCGAAAGTACGAGCCAGATGATTGCAAATACCAGAACTAACCCAAACATAACCAGCGTTATCCTCCAAAATATTCATTACAACCAGGTTTAATTGACTGCATCGGTGTGGAACCACATTACGACGGGATCCAAACCAGAAAAAACCCAGGATCTGGCCAACAAGTATACGAAGTCGCGAAAGTATGAGGCAGATGGTTGCAAATACCGGAACTAACCCAGACATAACCAGCGTCATCCTCTAAAATACTATTCGGAACCAGCTTCTATTGACTGTTTCTGTGTGGTATCATATTACTACGAGATCCAAACCTGAAAAAACCCTGGATCTGGCCAACAAGTATGCGAAAAACGCGATAGTATTAGCCAGATAATTGCATATACCAGAACTAACCCAGACATAACCAGCGTTGTCCTCTAAAATACTAATAGGAACCAGCTTTTATTGACTGTTTCAGTCTGGTACGATATTACTACGTGATCCAAACCAGAAAAAGCCCAGGATCTGGCCAACAAGTATGCGAGAAATGCGAAAGTATGAGCCAGTTGGGGGCAAATCCCAGACCTAACCGAGACATAACCGGCGTTATCCTCTAAAATATTAATCGCAACCTGGTTTACTTGACTGTTTCGGTGTGGTACCGCATTACCACGTGATCCAATCGAGAAAAAGGCCAGGATCTGGCCAACAAGTTTGCGAAAAATGCGAAAGTACGAGCCAGATGAGGGCAAATACCAGACCTAACCCAGACATAACCGGCGTTATACTCTAAAATACTAACCGGAACCAGGTATAATTGACTGTTTCAGTGCGGTACCGCATTACTACATGATCCAAACCAGAAAAAGGCCAGGATCTGGCCAACAAGTATGCCTAAGATGCGAAAGTACGAGCCAGATGAGGGCAAATACCAGGCCTAACCCAGACATAACCGGCGTATCCTCTAAAATATTAATCGGAACCAGGTTTAATTGACTGTTTCAGTGTGGATCCACATTACTACGTGATCCAAACCAGAAAAAGCCCAGTATCTGGCCAACAAGTATGCCAAAGATGCGAAAGTACGAGCCAGGTGAGGGCAAATACCAGACCTAACCCAGACTTAACCGGCGTTATCCTCTAAAATATTAATCGGAACCAGGTTTAATTGACTCTTTCAGTGTGGTACCACATTACTACGTGATCCAAACCAGAAAAAGCCCAGGATCTGGCCAACAAGTATGCGAAAAATGCGAAAGTACGAGCCAGATGATGGCAAATCCCAGACCTAACCGGGACGTAACCGGCGCTATCCTCTAAAATACTAATCGGAACCAGCTTTTATTGACTGCTTCAGTTTGGTACCACATTACTACGTGATCCAAACCAGAAAAAACCCAGGATCTTGCCTACAAGTATGCGAAAAATGCGAAAGTACGAGCCAGATGATTGCAAATACCAGAACTAACCCAAACATAACCAGCGTTATCCTCCAAAATATTCATTACAACCAGGTTTAGTTGACTGCATCGGTGTGGAACCACATTACGACGGGATCCAAACCACAAAAAACCCAAGATCTGGCCAACAAGTACGCGAAAATTACGAAAGCACGAGACAGATGAGGGCAAATCCCTGACCTAACCGAGACATAACGGGCGTTATCCTCTAAAATATTAATCGCAACCAGGTTTAATTGTCTGTTTCGGTGTGGATCCACATTACTACGGGATCCAAACCAGAAAAAGGCCAAGATCTGACCAACAAGTATGCGAAAAATGCGAAAGTACGAGCCAGATGATGGCAAATCCCAGACCTAACCGAGACATAACCGGCGTTATCCTCTAAAATATTAATCGCAACCAGGTTTAATTGACTGCTTCGGTGTGGAACTTCATTACTACGGGATCCAAACCAGGAAAAACCCAGGATCCGGCCAACAAGTATGCGAAAAATGCGAAAATACGAGCCAGATGACGGCAAATCCCAGACCTACCCGAGACATAACCGGCGTTATCCTCTAAAATATTAATCGCAACCAGGTTTAATTGACTGTTTCAGTGTTATACCACATTACTACGTGGTCCAAGCCAGAAAAATGCCAGGATCTGGCAAACAAGTATACGAAATCGCGAAAGTATGAGCCAGATGGTTGCAAATACCAGAACTAACCCAGACGTAACCTGCGTTATCCTCTAAAATATTAATCGCAACCAGGTTTAATTGACTGTTTCGGTGTGGAACTTCATTACTATGGGATCCAAACCAGAAAAAACCCAGGATCTGGCCAACAAGTATGCGAAAAACGCGAAAGTATGAGCCAGATGATTGCAAATACCAGAACTAACCAAGACGTAACCTGCGTTATCCTCCGGAATACCTTTCGGAACCAGATTCTGTTGACGGCTTCAGTGTGGTACCACATTACAACGTGGTCCAAGCCAGAAAAAGGCCAGGATCTGGCCAACAAGTATGCGAAAAATGCGAGAATACGAGCCAGATGACGGCAAATCCCAGACCTACCCGAGACATAACCGGCGTTATCCTCTAAAATATTAATCGCAACCAGGTTTAATTGACTGTTTCAGTGTGATATCACATTACTACGTGGTCCAAGCCAGAAAAAGGCCACGATCTGGCAAACAAGTATACGAAATCGCGAAAGTCTGAGGCAGATGGTTGCAAATACCGAACTAACCCAGACATAACCAGCGTCATCCTCTAAAATACTATTCGGAACCAGCTTCTATTGACTGTTTCTGTGTGGTACCATATTACTACGAGATCCAAACCTGAAAAAACCCTGGATCTGGCCAAGAAGTATGCGAAAAACGCGATAGTATGATCCAGATAATTGCAAATACCAGAACTAACCCAGCCATAACCAGCGTTATCCTCTAAAATACTAATAGGAACCAGCTTTTAGTGACTGGTTCAGTGTGGTACCACATTACTACGTGATCCAAACCAGAAAAAGGCCAGGATCTGGCCAACAAGTATGCGAGAAATGCGAAAGTATGAGCCAGATGAGGGCAAATCCCAGACCTAACCGAGACATAACCGGCGTTATCCTCTAAAATACTAACCGGAACCAGGTTTAATTGACTGCTTCAGTGTGGTACCGCATTACTACGTGATCCAATCCAGAAAAAGGCCAGGATCTGGCCAACAAGTTTGCGAAAAATGCGAAAGTACGAGCAGATGATGGCAAATACCAGACCTAACCCAGACATAACCGGCGTTATCCTCTATAATACTAACCGGAACCAGGTTTAATTAACTGTTTCAGTGTGGTACCGCATTACTACGTGATCCAAACCAGAAATAGGCCAGGATCTGGCCAACAAGTATGCCAAAGATGCGAAAGTACGAGACAGATGAGGGCAAATACCAGACCTAACCCAGACATAACCGTTGTTATCCTCTAAAATATTAATCGGAACCAGGTTTAATTGACTGTTTCAGTGTGGATCCACATTACTACGTGATCCAAACCAGAAAAAGCCAAGTATCTGGCCAACAAGTATGCGAAAAATGCGAAAGTACGAGCCAGATGATAGCAAATCCCAGACCTAACCGAGACATAACCGGCGTTATCCTCTAAAATATTAATCGCAACCAGGTTTAATTGACTGTTTCAGTGTGGTACCACATTACTACGTGATCCAAACCAAAAAAAGCCCAGGATCTTGCCAACAAGTATGCGAAAAATTCGAAAATACGAGACAGATGACGGCAAATCCCAGAACTACCCGAGACATAACCGGCGTTATCCTCTAAAATATTAATCGCAACCAGGTTTAATTGACTGTTTCGGTGTGGAACTTCATTACCACGGGATCCAAACCAGAAAAAACCCAGGATCTGGCCAACAAGTATGCGAAAAATGCGAAAATACGAGCCACATGACAGCAAATCCCAGAACTACCCGAGTCATAACCAGCGTTATCCTCTGAAATACTATTCGGAACCAGCTTCTATTGACTGTTTCAGTGTGGTACCACATTACGACGTGATCCAAACCAAAAAAAACCCAGGATCTGGCCAACAAGTATGCGAGAAATGCGAAAGTATGAGCCAGATGAGGGCAAATCCCAGACCTAACCGAGACATAACCGGCGTTATCCTCTAGAATATTAATCGCAACCAGGTTTACTTGACTGTTTCGGTGTGGTACCGCATTACCACGTGATCCAAACCAAAAAAAGCCCCGGATCTTGCCAACAAGTATGCCAAAGTTGCGAAAGTACGAGCCAGATGAGGGCAAATACCAGACCTAACCCAGACATAACCGGCGTTATCCTCTAAAATACTAACCGGAACCAGGTATAATTGACTGTTTCAGTGTGGTACCGCATTACTACGTGATCCAAACCAGAAAAAGGCCAGGATCTGGCCAACAAGTATGCCTAAGATGCGAAAGTACGAGCCAGATGAGGGCAAATACCAGACCTAACCCAGACATAACCGGCGTTATCCTCTAAAATATTAATCGGAACCAGGTTTAATTGACAGTTTCAGTGTGGATCCACATTACTACGTGATCCAAACCAAAAAAAGCCCAGGATCTTGCCAACAAGTATGCGAAAAATTCGAAAATACGAGCCAGATGACGGCAAATCCCAGAACTACCCGAGACATAACCTGCGTTATCCTCTAAAATATTAATTGCAACCAGGTTTAATTGACTGTTTCGGTGTGGAACTTCATTACTCCGGGATCCAAACCAGAAAAAGCCCAGGATCTGGCCAACAAGTATGCGAAAAATGCGAAAGTACGAGCCAGATGATGGCAAATCCCAGACCTAACCGGGACGTAACCGGCGTTATCCTCTAAAATACTAATCGGAACCAGCTTTTATTGACTGCTTCAGTTTGGTACCACATTACTACGTGATCCAAACCAGAAAAAGCCCAGGATCTGGCCAACAAGTATGCGAGAAATGCGAAAGTATGAGCCAGATGAGGGCAAATCCCAGACCTAACCGAGACATAACCGGCGTTATCCTCTAAAATACTAACCGGAACCAGGTTTAATTGACTGCTTCAGTGTGGTACCGCATTACTACGTGATCCAATCCAGAAAAAGGCCAGGATCTGGCCAACAAGTTTGCGAAAAATGCGAAAGTACGAGGCAGATGATGGCAAATACCAGACCTAACCCAGACATAACCGGCGTTATCCTCTAAAATACTAACCGGAACCAGGTTTAATTAACTGTTTCAGTGTGGTACCGCATTACTACGTGATCCAAACCAGAAATAGGCCAGGATCTGGCCAACAAGTATGCCAAAGATGCGAAAGTACGAGACAGATGAGGGCAAATACCAGACCTAACCCAGACATAACCGTTGTTATCCTCTAAAATATTAATCGGAACCAGGTTTAATTGACTGTTTCAGTGTGGATCCACATTACTACGTGATCCAAACCAGAAAAAGCCAAGTATCTGGCCAACAAGTATGCGAAAAATGCGAAAGTACGAGCCAGATGATAGCAAATCCCAGACCTAACCGAGACATAACCGGCGTTATCCTCTAAAATATTAATCGCAACCAGGTTTAATTGACTGTTTCAGTGTGGTACCACATTACTACGTGATCCAAACCAAAAAAAGCCCAGGATCTTGCCAACAAGTATGCGAAAAATTCGAAAATACGAGACAGATGACGGCAAATCCCAGAACTACCCGAGACATAACCGGCGTTATCCTCTAAAATATTAATCGCAACCAGGCTTAATTGACTGTTTCGGTGTGGAACTTCATTACCACGGGATCCAAACCAGAAAAAACCCAGGATCTGGCCAACAAGTATGCGAAAAATGCGAAAATACGAGCCACATGACAGCAAATCCCAGAACTACCCGAGTCATAACCAGCGTCATCCTCTGAAATACTATTCGGAACCAGCTTCTATTGACTGTTTCAGTGTGGTACCACATTACGACGTGATCCAAACCAAAAAAAACCCAGGATCTGGCCAACAAGTATGCGAGAAATTGCGAAAGTATGAGCCAGATGAGGGCAAATCCCAGACCTAACCGAGACATAACCGGCGTTATCCTCTAGAATATTAATCGCAACCAGGTTTACTTGACTGTTTCGGTGTGGTACCGCATTACCACGTGATCCAAACCAAAAAAAGCCCCGGATCTTGCCAACAAGTATGCCAAAGTTGCGAAAGTACGAGCCAGATGAGGGCAAATACCAGACCTAACCCAGACTTAACCGGCGTTATCCTCTAAAATATTAATCGGAACCAGGTTTAATTGACTGTTTCAGTGTGGTACCACATTACTACGTGATCCAAACCAAAAAAAGCCCAGGATCTTGCCAACAAGTATGCGAAAAATTCGAAAATACGAGCCAGATGACGGCAAATCCCAGAACTACCCGAGACATAACCTGCGTTATCCTCTAAAATATTAATTGCAAGCAGGTTTAATTGACTGTTTCGGTGTGGAACTTCATTACTCCGGGATCCAAACCAGAAAAAGCCCAGGATCTGGCCAACAAGTATGCGAAAAATGCGAAAGTACGAGCCAGATGATGGCAAATCCCAGACCTAACCGGGACGTAACCGGCGTTATCCTCTAAAATACTAATCGGAACCAGCTTTTAGTGACTGTTTCAGTGTGGTACCACATTACTACGTGATCCAAACCAGAAAAAGGCAAGGATCTGGCCAACAAGTATGCGAGAAATGCGAAAGTATGAGCCAGATGAGGGCAAATCCCAGACCTAACCGAGACATAACCGGCGTTATCCTCTAAAATACTAACCGGAACCAGGTTTAATTGACTGCTTCAGTGTGGTACCGCATTACTACGTGATCCAATCCAGAAAAAGGCCAGGATCTGGCCAACAAGTATGCGAAAAATGCGAAAGTACGAGCCAGATGATGGCAAATCCCAGACCTAACCGGGACGTAACCGGCGTTATCCTCTAAAATACTAATCGGAACCAGCTTTTAGTGACTGTTTCAGTGTGATATCACATTACTACGTGGTCCAAGCCAGAAAAAGGCCAGGATCTGGCAAACAAGTATACGAAATCGCGAAAGTATGAGGCAGATGGTTGCAAATACCGGAACTAACCCAGACATAACCAGCGTCATCCTCTAAAATACTATTCGGAACCAGCTTCTATTGACTGTTTCTGTGTGGTACCATATTACTACGAGATCCAAACCTGAAAAAACCCTGGATCTGGCCAAGAAGTATGCGAAAAACGCGATAGTATGATCCAGATAATTGCAAATACCAGAACTAACCCAGACATAACCAGCGTTATCCTCTAAAATACTAATAGGAACCAGCTTTTAGTGACTGTTTCAGTGTGGTACCACATTACTACGTGATCCAAACCAGAAAAAGGCCAGGATCTGGCCAACAAGTATGCGAGAAATGCGAAAGTATGAGCCAGATGAGGGCAAATCCCAGACCTAACCGAGACATAACCGGCGTTATCCTCTAAAATACCAACCGGAACCAGGTTTAATTGACTGCTTCAGTGTGGTACCGCATTACTACGTGATCAAATCCAGAAAAAGGCCAGGATCTGGCCAACAAGTTTGCGAAAAATGCGAAAGTACGAGCCAGATGATGGCAAATACCAGACCTAACCCAGACATAACCGGCGTTATCCTCTAAAATACTAACCGGAACCAGGCTTAATTAACTGTTTCAGTGTGGTACCGCATTACGACGTGGTCCAAACCAGAAATAGGCCAGGATCTGGCCAACAAGTATGCCAAAGATGCGAAAGTACGAGACAGATGAGGGCAAATACCAGACCTAACCCAGACATAACCGTTGTTATCCTCTAAAATATTAATCGGAACCAGGTTTAATTGACTGTTTCAGTGTGGATCCACATTACTACGTGATCCAAACCAGAAAAAGCCAAGTATCTGGCCAACAAGTATGCGAAAAATGCGAAAGTACGAGCCAGATCATAGCAAATCCCAGACCTAACCGAGACATAACCGGCGTTATCCTCTAAAATATTATTCGCAACCAGGTTTAATTGACTGTTTCAGTGTGGTACCACATCACTACGTGATCCAAACCAAAAAAAGCCCAGGATCTTGCCAACAAGTATGCGAAAAATTCGAAAATACGAGACAGATGACGGCAAATCCCAGAACTACCCGAGACATAACCGGCGTTATCCTCTAAAATATTAATCGCAACCAGGTTTAATTGACTGTTTCGGTGTGGAACTTCATTACCACGGGATCCAAACCAGAAAAAACCCAGGATCTGGCCAACAAGTATGCGAAAAATGCGAAAATACGAGCCACATGACAGCAAATCCCAGAACTACCCGAGTCATAACCAGCGTCATCCTCTAAAATACTATTCGGAACCAGCTTCTATTGACTGTTTCAGTGTGGTACCACATTACGACGTGATCCAAACCAAAAAAAGCCCAGGATCTGGCCAACAAGTATGCGAGAAATGCGAAAGTATGAGCCAGATGAGGGCAAATCCCAGACCTAACCGAGACATAACCGGCGTTATCCTCTAGAATATTAATCGCAACCAGGTTTACTTGACTGTTTCGGTGTGGTACCGCATTACCACGTGATCCAAACCAAAAAAAGCCCCGGATCTTGCCAACAAGTATGCCGAAGTTGCGAAAGTACGAGCCAGATGAGGGCAAATACCAGACCTAACCCAGACATAACCGGCGTTATCCTCTAAAATACTAACCGGAACCAGGTATAATTGACTGTTTCAGTGTGGTACCGCATTACTACGTGATCCGAACCAGAAAAAGGCCAGGATCTGGCCAACAAGTATGCCTAAGATGCGAAAGTACGAGCCAGATGAGGGCAAATACCAGAACTAACCCAGACATAACCGGCGTTATCCTCTAAAATATTAATCGGAACCAGGTTTAATTGACTGTTTCAGTGTGGATCCACATTACTACGTGATCCAAACCAGAAAAAGCCCAGTATCTGGCCAACAAGTATGCGAAAAATGCGAAAGTACGAGCCAGATGATGGCAAATCCCAGACCTAACCGAGACATAACCGGCGTTATCCTCTAAAATATTAATCGCAACCAGGTTTAATTGACTGTTTCAGTGTGGTACCACATTACTACGTGATCCAAACCAAAAAAAGCCCAGGATCTTGCCAACAAGTATGCGAAAAATTCGAAAATACGAGCCAGATGACGGCAAATCCCAGAACTACCCGAGACATAACCTGCGTTATCCTCTAAAATATTAATTGCAACCAGGTTTAATTGACTGTTTCGGTGTGGAACTTCATTACTCCGGGATCCAAACCAGAAAAAGCCCAGGATCTGGCCAACAAGTATGCGAAAAATGCGAAAGCACGAGCCAGATGATGGCAAATCCCAGACCTAACCGGGACGTAACCGGCGTTATCCTCTAAAATACTAATCGGAACCAGCTTTTAGTGACTGTTTCAGTGTGGTACCACATTACTACGTGATCCAAACCAGAAAAAGGCCAGGATCTGGCCAACAAGTATGCGAGAAATGCGAAAGTATGAGCCAGATGAGGGCAAATCCCAGACCTAACCGAGACATAACCGGCGTTATCCTCTAAAATACTAACCGGAACCAGGTTTAATTGACTGCTTCAGTGTGATACCGCATTACTACGTGATCCAATCCAGAAAAAGGCCAGGATCTGGCCAACAAGTTTGCGAAAAATGCGAAAGTACGAGCCAGATGATGGCAAATACCAGACCTAACCCAGACATAACCGGCGTTATCCTCTAAAATACTAACCGGAACCAGGTTTAATTAACTGTTTCAGTGTGGTACCGCATTACTACGTGATCCAAACCAGAAATAGGCCAGGATCTGTGCCAACAAGTATGCCAAAGATGCGAAAGTACGAGACAGATGAGGGCAAATACCAGACCTAACCCAGACATAACCGGCGTTATCCTCTAAAATATTAATCGGAACCAGGTTTAATTGACTGTTTCAGTGTGGATCCACATTACTACGTGATCCAAACCAGAAAAAGCCAAGTATCTGGCCAACAAGTATGCGAAAAATGCGAAAGTACGAGCCAGATGATAGCAAATCCCAGACCTAACCGAGACATAACCGGCGTTATCCTCTAAAATATTAATCGCAACCAGGTTTAATTGACTGTTTCAGTGTGGTACCACATTACTACGTGATGCAAACCAAAAAAAGCCCAGGATCTTGCCAACAAGTATGCGAAAAATTCGAAAATACGAGACAGATGACGGCAAATCCCAGAACTACCCGAGACATAACCGGCGTTATCCTCTAAAATATTAATCGCAACCAGGATTAATTGACTGTTTCGGTGTGGAACTTCATTACCACGGGATCCAAACCAGAAAAAACCCAGGATCTGGCCAACAAGTATGCGAAAAATGCGAAAATACGAGCCACATGACAGCAAATCCCAGAACAACCCGAGTCATAACCAGCGTCATCCTCTAAAATACTATTCAGAACCAGCTTCTATTGACTGTTTCAGTGTGGTACCACATTACGACGTGATCCAAACCAAAAAAAACCCAGGATCTGGCCAACAAGTATGCGAGAAATGCGAAAGTATGAGCCAGATGAGGGCAAATCCCAGACCTAACCCAGACATAACCGGCGTTATCCTCTAAAATATTAATCGGAACCAGGTTTAATTGACTGTTTCAGTGTGGATCCACATTACTACGTGATCCAAACCAGAAAAAGCCCAGTATCTGGCCAACAAGTATGCGAGAAATGCGAAAGTACGAGCCAGATGATGGCAAATCCCAGACCTAACCGAGACGTAACCGGCGTTATCCTCTAAAATATTAATCGCAACCAGGTTTACTTGACTGTTTCGGTGTGGTACCGCATTACCACGTGATCCAAACCAAAAAAAGCCCAGGATCTTGCCAACAAGTATGCCAAAGATGCGAAAGTACGAGCCAGGTGAGGGCAAATACCAGACCTAACCCAGACTTAACCGGCGTTATCCTCTAAAATATTAATCGAAACCAGGTTTAATTGACTGTTTCAGTGTGATATCACATTACCACGTGATCCAAACCAAAAAAAACCCAGGATCTTGCCTACAAGTATGCGAAAAATGCGAAAGTACGAGCCAGATGATTGCAAATACCAGAACTAACCCAAACATAACCAGCGTTATCCTCCAAAATATTCATTACAACCAGGTTTAATTGACTGCATCGGTGTGGAACCACATTACGACGGGATCCAAACCACAAAAAACCCAAGATCTGGCCAACAAGTACGCGAAAATTACGAAAGCACGAGACAGATGAGGGCAAATCCCTGACCTAACCGCGACATAACCGGCGTTATCCTCTAAAATATTAATCGCAACCAGGTTTAATTGTCTGTTTCGGTGTGGATCCACATTACTACGGGATCCAAACCAGAAAAAGGCCAAGATCTGACCAACAAGTATGCGAAAAATGCGAAAGTACGAGCCAGATGATGGCAAATCCCAGACCTAACCGAGACATAACCGGCGTTATCCTCTAAAATATTAATCGCAACCAGGTTTAATTGACTGTTTCGGTGTGGAACTTCATTACTGCGGGATCCAAACCAGGAAAAACCCAGGATCCGGCCAACAAGTATGCGAAAAATGCGAAAATACGAGCCAGATGACGGCAAAGCCCAGACCTACCCGAGACATAACCGGCGTTATCCTCTAAAATATTAATCGCAACCAGGTTTAATTGACTGTTTCAGTGTTATACCACATTACTACGTGGTCCAAGCCAGAAAAATGCCAGGATCTGGCAAACAAGTATACGAAATCGCGAAAGTATGAGCCAGATGGTTGCAAATACCAGAACTAACCCAGACGTAACCTGCGTTATCCTCTAAAATATTAATCGCAACCAGGTTTAATTGACTGTTTCGGTGTGGAACTTCATTACTATGGGATCCAAACCAGAAAAAAACCCAGGATCTGGCCAACAAGTATGCGAAAAACGCGAAAGTATGAGCCAGATGATTGCAAATACCAGAACTAACCAAGACGTAACCTGCGTTATCCTCCGGAATACCTTTCGGAACCAGATTCTATTGACGGCTTCAGTGTGGTACCACATTACAACGTGGTCCAAGCCAGAAAAAGGCCAGGATCTGGCCAAAAAGTATGCGAAAAATGCGAGAATACGAGCCAGATGACGGCAAATCCCAGACCTACCCGAGACATAACCGGCGTTATCCTCTAAAATATTAATCGGAACCAGGTTTAATTGACTGTTTCAGTGTGATATCACATTACCACGTGATCCAAACCAAAAAAAACCCAGGATCTTGCCTACAAGTATGCGAAAAATGCGAAAGTACGAGCCAGATGATTGCAAATACCAGAACTAACCCAAACATAACCAGCGTTATCCTCCAAAATATTCATTACAACCAGGTTTAATTGACTGCATCGGTGTGGAACCACATTACGACGGGATCCAAACCACAAAAAACCCAAGATCTGGCCAACAAGTACGCGAAAATTACGAAAGCACGAGACAGATGAGGGCAAATCCCTGACCTAACCGAGACATAACCGGCGTTATCCTCTAAAATATTAATCGCAACCAGGTTTAATTGTCTGTTTCGGTGTGGATCCACATTACTACGGGATCCAAACCAGAAAAAGGCCAAGATCTGACCAACAAGTATGCGAAAAATGCGAAAGTACGAGCCAGATGATGGCAAATCCCAGACCTAACCGAGACATAACCGGCGTTATCCTCTAAAATATTAATCGCAACCAGGTTTAATTGACTGTTTCGGTGTGGAACTTCATTACTACGGGATCCAAACCAGGAAAAACCCAGGATCCGGCCAACAAGTATGCGAAAAATGCGAAAATACGAGCCAGATGACGGCAAATCCCAGACCTACCCGAGACATAACCGGCGTTATCCTCTAAAATATTAATCGCAACCAGGTTTAATTGACTGTTTCAGTGTTATACCACATTACTACGTGGTCCAAGCCAGAAAAATGCCAGGATCTGGCAAACAAGTATACGAAATCGCGAAAGTATGAGCCAGGTGGTTGCAAATACCAGAACTAACCCAGACGTAACCTGCGTTATCCTCTAAAATATTAATCGCAACCAGGTTTAATTGACTGTTTCGGTGTGGAACTTCATTACTATGGGATCCAAACCAGAAAAAACCCAGGATCTGGCCAACAAGTATGCGAAAAACGCGAAAGTATGAGCCAGATGATTGCAAATACCAGAACTAACCAAGACGTAACCTGCGTTATCCTCCGGAATACCTTTCGGAACCAGATTCTATTGACGGCTTCAGTGTGGTACCACATTACAACGTGGTCCAAGCCAGAAAAAGGCCAGGATCTGGCCAACAATTATGCGAAAAATGCGAGAATTCGAGCCAGATGACGGCAAATCCCAGACCTACCCGAGACATAACCGGCGTTATCCTCTAAAATATTAATCGCAACCAGGTTTAATTGACTGTTTCAGTGTGATATCACATTACTACGTGGTCCAAGACAGAAAAAGGCCAGGATCTGGCAAACAAGTATACGAAATCGCGAAAGTATGAGGCAGATGGTTGCAAATACCGGAACTAACCCAGACATAACCAGCGTCATCCTCTAAAATACTGTTCGGAACCAGCTTCTATTGACTGTTTCTGTGTGGTACCATATTACTACGAGATCCAAACCTGAAAAAACCCAGGATCTGGCCAAGAAGTATGCGAAAAACGCAATAGTATGAGCCAGATAATTGCAAATACCAGAACTAACCCAGACATAACCAGCGTTATCCTCTAAAATACTAATAGGAACCAGCTTTTAGTGACTGTTTCAGTGTGGTACCACATTACTACGTGATCCAAACTAGAAAAAGGCCAGGATCTGGCCAACAAGTATGCGAGAAATGCGAAAGTATGAGCCAGATGAGGGCAAATCCCAGACCTAACCGAGACATAACCGGCGTTATCCTCTAAAATACTAACCGGAACCAGGTTTAATTGACTGCTTCAGTGTGGTACCGCATTACTACGTGATCCAATCCAGAAAAACGCCGGGATCTGGCCAACAAGTTTGCGAAAAATGCGAAAGTACGAGCCAGATGATGGCAAATACCAGACCTAACCCAGACATAACCGGCGTTATCCTCTAAAATGCTAACCGGAACCAGGTTTAATTAACTGTTTCAGTGTGGTACCGCATTACTACGTGATCCAAACCAGAAATAGGCCAGGATCTGGCCAACAAGTATGCCAAAGATGCGAAAGTACGAGACAGATGAGGGCAAATACCAGACCTAACCGAGACATAACCGGCGTTATCCTCTAAAATATTAATCGGAACCAGGTTTAATTGACTGTTTCAGTGTGGATCCACGTTACGACGTGATCCAAACCAGAAAATGCCAAGTATCTGGCCAACAAGTATGCGAAAAATGCGAAAGTACGAGCCAGATGATAGCAAATCCCAGACCTAACCGAGACATAACCGGCGTTATCCTCTAAAATATTAATCGCAACCAGGTTTAATTGACTGTTTCAGTGTGGTACCACATTACTACGTGATCCAAACCAAAAAAAGCCCAGGATCTTGCCAACAAGTATGCGAAAAATTCGAAAATACGAGACAGATGACGGCAAATCCCAGAACTACCCGAGACATAACCGGCGTTATCCTCTAAAATATTAATCGCAACCGGGTTTAATTGACTGTTTCGGTGTGGAACTTCATTACCACGGGATCCAAACCAGAAAAAACCCAGGATCTGGCCAACAAGTATGCGAAAAATGCGAAAATACGAGCCACATGACAGCAAATCCCAGAACTACCCGAGTCATAACCAGCGTCATCCTCGAAAATACTATTCGGAACCAGCTTCTATTGACTGTTTCAGTGTGGTACCACATTACGACGTGATCCAAACCAAAAAAAAACCCAGGATCTGGCCAACAAGTATGCGAGAAATGCGAAAGTATGAGCCAGATGAGGGCAAATCCCAGACATAACCGAGACATAACCGGCGTTATCCTCTAGAATATTAATCGCAACCAGGTTTAATTGAGTGTTTCAGTGTGGTACCACATTACTACGTGATCCAAACCAAAAAAAACCAAGGATCTTGCCAACAAGTATGCGAAAAATGCGAAAGTACGAGCCAGATGATTGCAAATACCAGAACTAACCCAAACATAACCAGCGTTATCCTCCAAAATATTGATTGCAACCAGGTTTAATTGACTGCATCGGTGTGGAACCTCATTACGACGGGATCCAAACCACAAAAAACCCAAGATCTGGCCAACAAGTACGCGAAAATTACGAAAGCACGAGACAGATGAGGGCAAATCCCTGACCTAACCGAGACATAACCGGCGTTATCGTCTAAAATATTAACCGCAACCACGTTTAATTGACTGTTTCGGTGAGGAACCTCGTTACTACGGGATCCAAACCAGAAAAAACCCAGGATCTGGCCAACAAGTATGCGAAAAACGCGAAAGTATGAGCCAGATGATTGCAAATACCAGAACTAACCCAGACGTTACCTGCGTTATCCTCTAAAATACTATTCGGAACCAGCTTTTATTGACTGCTTCAGTGTGGTACCACATTACTACGTGATCCAAACCAGAAAAAGCCCAGTATCTGGCCTACAAGTATGCGAAAAATGCGAAAGTACGAGCCAGATGAGGGCAAATTCCAGACCTAGCCCAGAGATAACCGGCGTTATCCTCTAAAATATTAATCGCAACCAGGTTTAATTGTCTGTTTCGGTGTGGATCCACATTACTACGGGATCCAAACCAGAAAAAGGCCAAGATCTCACCAACAAGTATGCGAAAAATGCGAAAGTACGAGCCAGATGATGGCAAATCCCAGACCTGACCGAGACATAACCGGCGTTATCCTCTAAAATATTAATCGCAACCAGGTTTAATTGACTGTTTCGGTGTGGAACCACATTACTACGGGATCCAAACCAGGAAAAACCCAGGATCTGGCCAACAAGTATGCGAAAAATGCGAAAATACGATCCAGATGACGGCAAATCCCAGACCTACCCGAGACATAACCGGGGTTATCCTCTAAAATATTAATCGCAACCAGGTTTAATTGACTGTTTCAGTGTGATACCACATTACTACGTGGTCCAAGCCAGAAAAAGGCCAGGATCTGGCAAACAAGTATACGAAATCGCGGAAGTGTGAGCCAGATGGTTGCAAATACCAGAACTAACCCTGACGTAACCTGCGTTATCCTCTAAAATATTAATCGCAACCAGGTTTAATTGACTGTTTCGGTGTGGAACTTCATTACTACGGGATCCAAACCAGAAAAAACCCAGGATCTGGCCAACAAGTATGCCAAAGATGCGAAAGTACGAGCCAGATGAGGGCAAATACCAGACCTAACCCAGACATAACCGGCGTAATCCTCTCAAATATTAATCGGAACCAGGTTTAATTGACTGTTTCAGTGTGGTACTACATTACTACGTGATCCAAACCAAAAAAAACCCAGGATCTTGCCAACAAGAATGCGAAAAATGCGAAAGTACGAGGCAGATGATTGCAAATACCAGAACTAACCCAAACATAACCAGCGTTATCCTCCAAAATATTCATTGCAACCAGGTTTAATTGACTGCATCGGTGTGGAACCACATTACGACGGGATCCCAACCACAAAAAACCCAAGATCTGGCCAACAAGTACGCGAAAATTACGAAAGCACGAGACAGATGAGGGCAAATCCCTGACCTAACCGAGACATAACCGGCGTTATCGTCTAAAATATTAACCGCAACCACGTTTAATTGACTGTTTCGGTGAGGAACCTCGTTACTACGGGATCCAAACCAGAAAACACCCAGGATCTGGCCAACAAGTATGCGAAAAACGCGAAAGTATGAGCCAGATGATAGCAAATACCAGAACTAACCCAGACGTAACCTGCGTTATCCTCTAAAATACTATTCGGAACTAGATTCTATTGACTGTTTCAGTGTGATACCACATTACTACGAGGTCGAAGCCAGAAAAAGGCCAGGATCTGGCCAACAAGTATGCGAAAAATGCGAAAATACGAGCTAGATGACGGCAAATCCCAGACCTACCCGAGACACAACCGGCGTTATCCTCTAAAATATTAATCGCAACCGGGTTTAATTGACTGTTTCAGTGTAATACCACATTACTACGTGGTCCAAGCCAGGAAAAGGCCAGGATCTGGCCAACAAGTATGCGAGAAATGCGAAAATACGAGCCAGATGACGGCAAATCCCAGACCTACCCGAGACATAACCGGCGTTATCCTCTAAAACATTAATCGCAACCAGGTTTAATTGGCTGTTTCGGTGTGGAACTTCATTACTACGGGATCCAAACCAGAAAAATCCCAGGATCTGGCCAACAAGTAAGCGAAAAACGCGAAAGTATGAGCCAGATGATTGCAAATACCAGAACTAACCCAGACGTAACCTGCGTTATTCTCCAAAATATTAATCGCAACCAGGTTTAATAGACTGCTTCAGTGTGGAACGACATTACGACGGGATCCAAACCACAAGAAACCCAAGATCTGGCCAACAAGTTCGCGAAAATTACGAAAGCACGACACAGATGAGGGCAAATCTCTGACCTAATCGAGACATAACCGGCGTTATCCTCTAAAATATTAATCGCAACCAGGTTTAATTGACTGTTTTAGCGTGATACCACATTACTACGTGATCCAAACCAAAAAAAGCCCAGGATCTTGCCAACAAGTATGCGAAAAATGCGAAAGTACGAGCCAGATGATTGCAAATACCAGAACTAACCCAAACATAACCAGCGTTATCCTCCAAAATATTCATCGCGACCAGGTTTAATTGACTGTTTCGGTGTGGAACCACATTACTACGGGATCCACACCTGAAAAAACCCTGGATCTGGCCAAGAAGTATGCGAAAAACGCGATAGTATGAGCCAGATAATTGCAAATACCAGAACTAACCCAGACATAACCAGCGTTATCCTCTAAAATACTAATCGGAACCAGCTTTTATTGACTGTTTCAGTGTGGTACCACATTACAACGTGATCCAAGCTAGAAAAAGGCCAGGATCTGTCCAACAAGTATGCGATAAATGCGAAAGTACGAGCCAGATGAGGGTAAATCTCTGACCTAACCGAGACATAACCGGCGATATCCTCCAAAATATTAATCGCTACCAGGTTTAATTGACTGTTTCGGTGTGGTACCGCATTACTACGTGATCCAAACCAGAAAAAGGCCAGGATCTTGCCTACAAGTGTGCAAAAATGCGAAGGTACGAGCCAGATGAGGGCAAATACCAGACCTAACCCAAACATAACCAGCGTTATCCTCCAAAATATTAATCGCAACCAGGTTTAATTGACTCCATCCGTGTGGAACCACATTACGACGGGATCCAGACCACAAAAAACCCAAGATCTGGCCAACAAGTTCGCGAAAATTACGAAAGCACGACACAGATGAGGGCAAATCCCCGACCTAATCGAGACATAACCGGCGTTATCCCCTAAAATATTAGCCGCAACCGCGTTGAATTGACTGCTTCGGTGTGGAACCTCGTTACTACGGGATCCAAACCAGAAAAAACCCAGGATCTGGCCAACAAGTATGCGAAAACGCGAAAGTATGAGCCAGATGATTGCAAATACCAGAACTGACCCAGACGTAACCTGCGTTATCCTCTAAAATACTATTCGGAACCAGCTTTTATTGACTGTTTCATTGTGGTACCACATTACTACGTGATTCAAACCAGAAAAAGCCCAGGATCTGGCCAACACGTATGCGAAAAATGCGAAAATACCAGCCAGATGACGGCAAATCCCAGAACTACCCGAGACATAACCGGCGTTATCCTCTAAAATATTAATCGCAACCAGGTTTAATTGACTGTTTCGGTGTGGATCCACATTACTACGTGATCCAAGCCAGAAAAAGGCCTGGATATTGCCAACAAGTAAGCGAGAAATGCGAAAATACGAGCCAGATGTCGGCAACTCCCAGAACTACCCGAGTCATAACCGGCGTTATCCTCTAAAATATTAATCGCAACCAGGTTTAATTGACTGTTTCGGTGTGGAACTTCATTACTACGGGATCCAAACCAGAAAAAACCCAGGATCTGGCCAACAAGTATGCGAAAAACGCGAAGGTACGAGCCAGATGAGGGCAAATACCAGACCTAACCAAGACAGAACAGGCGTTATCCTCTAAAATATTAATCAGAACCAGGTTTAATTGACTGTCTCAGTGTGATACCACATTACTACGTGGTCCAAGCCAGAAAAAGGCCAGGATCTGGCCAACAAGTATGCGAAAAATGCGAAAGTACGAACCAGATGAGGGCAAATACCAGACCTAACCCAGACATAACCGGCGTTATCCTCTAAAATATTAATCGGAACCAGGTTTAATTGATTGTTTCAGTGTGGTACCACATTACTACGTGATCCAAACCAAAAAAAGCTCAGGATCTTGCCAACAAGTATGCGAAAAATGCGAAAGTACGAGCCAGATGATTGCAAATACCAGAACTAACCCAATCATAACCAGGGTTATCCTCCAAAATATTCATAGCAACCAGGTATAATTGACTGCTTCGGTGTGGAACCACATTACGACGGGATCCAAACCACAAAAAACCCAAGATCTGGCCATCAAGTACGCGAAAATTGCGAAAGTATGAGCCAGACGATTGCAAATACCAGAACTAACCCAGATATAACCAGCGTTATCTCCTAAAATATTAATCGGAACCAGGTTTAATTGACTGTTCCCGTGTGGAACCGCATTACTACGTGATCCAAACCAGAAAAACGCCAGGATCTGGCCAACAAGTATGCGAAAAATGCGAAAGTACGAACCAGATGAGGGCAAATACCAGACCTAACCCAGACATAACCGGCGTTATCCTCTAAAATATTAATCGGAACCAGGTTTAATTGACTGTTTCAGTGTGGTACCACATTACTACGTGATCCAAACTAAAAAAAGCCCAGAATCTTGCAAGCAAGTATGCGAAAAATGCGAAAGTACGAGCCACATGATTGCAAATACCAGAACTAACCCAAACATAACCAGCGTCATCCTCCAAAATATTCATCCGAACCAGGTTCGATTGACTGCTTCGGTGTGGAACCAGATTACGACGGGATCCAAACCACAAAAAACCCAAGATCTGGCCAACAAGTACGCGAAAATTGCAAAAGTATGAGCCAGATGATTGCAAATACCAGAACTAACCCAGACATAACCAGCGTTATCCTCTAAAATATTAATCGGAACCAGGTTTAATTGACTGTTTCAGTGTGGTACCACATTACTACGAGATCCAAACCAAAAAAAGCCGAGGAACTTGCCAACAAGTAAGCGAGAAATGCGAAAGTACAAGCCAGATGAGGGCAAATACCAGACCTAACCCAGACATAACCGGCGTTATCCTCTAAAATATTCATCGCGACCAGGTTTAATTGACTGTTTCGGTGTGGAACCACATTACTACGGGATCCAAACCTGAAAAAACCCTGGATCTGGCCAAGAAGTATGCGAAAAACGCGATAGTATGAGCCAGATAATTGCAAATACCAGAACTAACCAAGACATAACCAGCGTTATCCTCTAAAATCCTAATCGGAACCAGCTTTTATTGACTGTTTCAGTGTGGTACCACATTACAACGTGATCCAAACCAGAAAAAGCCCAGTATCTGGCCAACAAGTACGCGAGAAATGCGAAAGTATGAGCCAGATGAGGACAAATCCCAGACCTAACCGAGAGATAACCGGCGTTATCCTCTAAAATATTAATCGCAACCAGGCTTACTTGACTGTTTCGGTGTGGTACCGCATTACGACGTGATCCAATCCAGAAAAGGGTCAGGATCTGGACAACAAGTTTGCGAAAAATGCGAAAGTACGAGCCAGATGAGGGCACATACCAGACCTAACCTAGACATAACCGGCGTTATCCTCTAAAATACTAACCGGAACCAGGTTTGATTGACTGTTTCAGTGTGGTACCGCATTACTACGTGGTCCAAGCCAGAAAGAGGCCAGGATCTGGCCAACAAGTAAGCGAAAAATGCGAAAGTATGTGCCAGATGATTGCAAATACCAGATCTAACCCAGACGTAACCAGCATTATCCTCTAAAATACTATTCGGGAGCAGCTACTATTGACTGTTTCAGTGTGGTACCACATTACTACGTGATACAAACCTGAAAAAGCCCAGGATCTGGCCAACAAGTATGCGAAAGATGCGAAAGTACGAGCCAGGTGAGGGCAAATACCAGACCTAACCCAGACATAACCGGCGTTATCCTCTAAAATGTTCATCGCGACCAGGTTTAATTGACTGTTTCGGTGTGGTACCGCATTACTACGTGATCCAAACCAGAAAAAGGCCAGGATCTTGCCTATATGTATGCGAAAAATGCGAAAGTACGAGCCACATGAGGGCACATACCAGACTTAACCCTGACATAACCGGCGTTATCCTCTAAAATATTAATCGCAACCAGGTTTAATTGACTGTTTCAGTGTGATACCACATTACTACGTGGTCAAAGCCAGGAAAAGGCCAGGATCTGGTCAACAAGTATGCGAAAAAAACGAAAATACGAGCCAGACGACGGCAAATCCCAGACCTAACCGAGACATAACCGGCGTTATCCTCTAAAATATTAATCGTAAGCAGGTTTACTTGACTGTTTCGGTGTGGTACCGCATTACTACGTGATCCAAACCAAAAATAGGCCAAGATCTGCCCAACAAGTATGCGAAAAATGCGAAAGTACGAGCCAGATGAGGGCAAATACCAGACCTAACCCAGACATAACCGGCGTTATCCTCTAAAATATTCATCGCGACCAGGTTTAATTGACTGTTTCGGTGTGGAACCACATTACTACGGGATCCAAACCTGAAAAAACCCTGGATCTGGCCAAGAAGTATGCGAAAATCGCGATAGTATGAGCCAGATAATTGCAAATACCAGAACTAACCCAGACATAACCAGAGTTATCCTCTAAAATACTAATCGGAACCAGCTTTTATTGACTGTTTCAGTGCGGTACCACACTACACCGTGATCCAAACCAGAAAAAGCCCAGGATCTGGCCAACAAGTACGCGAGAAATGCGAAAGTATGAGCCAGATGAGGACAAATCCCAGACCTAACCGAGAGATAACCGGCGTTATCCACTAAAATATTAATCGCAACCAGGTTTACTTGACTGTTTCGGTGTGGTACCGCATTACCACGTGATCCAATCCAGAGAAAAGCCACGATCTGGCCAACAAGTTTGCGAAAAATGCGAAAGTACGAGCCAGATGAGGGCACATACCAGACCTAACCCAGACATAACCGGCGTTATCCTCTAAAATATTAATCGCAACCAGGTTTAATTGTCTGTTTCAGTGTGATACCATATTACTACGTGGTCACAGCCAGGAAAAGGCCAGGATCTGGTCAACAAGTATGCGAAAAAAGCGTAAATACGAGCCAGATGACGGCAAATCCCAGACCTAACCGAGACATAACCGGCGTTATCCTCTAAAATATTAATCGTAAGCAGGTTTACTTGACTGTTTCGGTATGGTACCGCATTACTACGTGATCCAAACCAAAAATAGGCCAGGATCTGTCCAACAAGTATGCGAACAATGCGAAAGTACGAGCCAGATGAGGGCTAATACCAGACCTAACCCAGACATAACCGGCGTTATCCTCTAAAATATCCATCGCGACCAGGTTTAATTGAGTGTTTCGGTGTGGAACCACATTACTACGGGATCCAAACCTGAAAAAACCCTGGATCTGGCCAAGAAGTATGCGAAAAATGCGAAAGTACGGGCCAGATGAGGGCAAATCCCAGACCTAACCGAGACATAACCGGCGTTACCCTCTAAAATATTAATCGCTACCAGGTTTAATTGACTGTTTCGGTGTGGTACCGCATTACTACGTGATCCAAACCAGAAAAAGGCCAGGATCTTGCCTACATGTATGCGAAAAATGCGAAAGTACGAGCCAGATGAGGGCAAATACCAGACATAACCCAGACATAACCGGCGTTATCCTCTAAAATATTAATCGGAACTAGATTCTATTGACTGTTTCAGTGTGGTACCAAATTACTACGTGATCCAAACCAGAAAAACGCCAGGATCTTGCCTACATGTGTGCGAAAAATGCGAAAGTACGAACCAGATGAGGGCAAATATCAGACCTAACCCAGACATAACCGGCGTTATCCTCTAAAATATTAATCGGAACCAGGTTTTATTGACTGTTTCAGTGTGGTACCACATTACTACGTGATCCAAACTAAAAAAAGCCCAGAATCTTGCCAAAAAGTGTGCGAAAATTGCGAAAGTATGAGCCAGATGATTGCAAATACCAGAACTAACCCAGACATAACCAGCGTTATCCTCTAAAATATTAATCGGAACCAGGTTTAATTGACTGGTTCAGTGTGGTACCTCATTACTACGTGGTCCAAGCCAGGAAAAGGCCAGGATCTTGCCTATATGTATGCGAAAAATGCGAAAGTACGAGCCAGATGAGGGCACATACCAGACCTAACCCAGACATAACCGGCGTTATCCTCTAAAATATTAATCGCAACCAGGTTTAATTGACTGTTTCAGTGTGATACCACATTACTACGTGGTCAAAGCCAGGAAAAGGCCAGGATCTGGTCAACAAGTATGCGAAAAAAACGAATATACGAGCCAGATGACGGCAAATCCCAGACCTAACCCAGCCATAACCGGCGTTATCCTCTAAAATATTAATCGGAACTAGATTCTATTGACTGTTTCAGTGTGGTACCACATTACAACGTGGTCCAAGCCAGAAAAAGGCCAGGATCTGGCCAACAAGTATGCGAAAAATGCGAAAATACGAGCCAGAAGACGGCAAATCCCAGACCTACCCGTGACATAACCGGCGTTGTCCTCTAAAATATTAATCGCAAACAGGTTTAATTGACTGTTTCAGTGTGACACCACATTACTACGTGGTCCTAGCCAGAAAAAGGCCAGGATCTGGTCAACAAGTATGCGAAAAACGCGAAAGTATGAGCCAGATGGTTGCAAATACCAGACCTAACCCAGCCATAACCAGCGTTATCCTCTAAAATATTAATCGGTACCAGGTTTTATCGACTGTTTCAGTGTGGTACCTCATTACTACGTGGTCCAAGCCAGAAAAAGGCCAGGATCTGGCCAACAAGTAAGCGAAAAATGCGAAGGTACGAGCCAGATGAGGGCAAATACCAGACCTAACCCAGCCATAACCGGCGTTATCCTCTAAAATATTAATCGGAGCCAGGTTTAATTGACTGTTTCAGTGTGATACCACATTACTACGTGGTCCAAGCCAGAAAAAGGCCAGGATCTGGCCAACAGGTATGCGAAAAATGCGAAAGTACGAGCCAGATGAGGGCAAATACCAGAACTAACCCAAACATAACCAGCGTCATCCTCCAAAATATTCATCCGAACCAGGTTCGATTGACTGCTTCGGTGTGGAACCAGATTACGACGGGATCCAAACCACAAAAAACCCAAGATCTGGCCAACAAGTACGCGAAAATTGCAAAAGTATGAGCCAGATGATTGCAAATACCAGAACTAACCCAGACATAACCAGCGTTATCCTCTAAAATATTAATCGGAACCAGGTTTAATTGACTGTTTCAGTGTGGTACCACATTACTACGTGATCCAAACCAAAAAAAGCCGAGGATCTTGCCAACAAGTAAGCGAGAAATGCGAAAGTATGAGCCAGATGAGGACAAATCCCAGACCTAACCGAGAGATAACCGGCGTTATCCTCTAAAATATTAATCGCAACCAGGTTTAATTGACTGTTTCAGTGTGATACCATATTACTACGTGGTCACAGCCAGGAAAAGGCCAGGATCTGGTCAACAAGTATGCGAAAAAAGCGTAAATACGAGCCAGATGACGGCAAATCCCAGACCTAACCGAGACATAACCGGCGTTATCCTCTAAAATATTAATCGTAAGCAGGTTTACTTGACTGTTTCGGTGTGGTACCGCATTACGACGTGATCCAATCCAGAAAAAGGCCAGGATCTGGACAACAAGTTTGCGAGAAATGCGAAAGTACGAGCCAGATGAGGGCACATACCAGACCTAACCTAGACATAACCGGCGTTATCCTCTAAAATACTAACCGGAACCAGGTTTGATTGACTGTTTCAGTGTGGTACCGCATTACTACGTGGTCCAAGCCAGAAAAAGGCCAGGATCTGGCCAACAAGTATGCGAAAAATGCGAAAGTACGAGCCAGATGAGGGCAAATCCCTGACCTAACCGAGCCATAACCGGCGTTGTCGTCTAAAATATTATTCGCAACCAGGTTTAATTGACTGCTTCGGTGTGGAACCACATTACGACGGGATCCAAACCAGAAAAAACCCAGGATCTGACCAACAAGTATGCGAAAAATACGAAAGCACGAGCAAGATGACGGCAAATCCCAGACCGAACCCAGCCATAACCGGCGTTATCCTCTAAAAAATTAATCGGAACCAGGTTTGATTGACTGTTTCAGTGTGGTACCAAATTACTACGTGATACAAGCCAGAAAAAGGCCAGGATCTGGCCAACAAGTATGCGATAAATGCGAAAGTACGAGCCAGATGAGGGCAAATCCCTGACCTAACCGAGACATAACCGGCGTTATCCTCTAAAATATTAATCGCAACCAGGCTTACTTGACTGTTTCTGTGTGGTACCGCATTACGACGTGATCCAATCCAGAAAAAGGCCAGGATCTGGACAACAAGTTTGCGAGAAATGCGAAAGTACGAGCCAGATGAGGGCACATACCAGACCTAACCTAGACATAACCGGCGTTATCCTCTAAAATACTAACCGGAACCAGGTTTGATTGACTGTTTCAGTGTGGTACCGCATTACTACGTGATCCAAACCAGGAAAAGGCCAGGATCTGGCCAACAAGTATGCGAAAGATGCGAAAGTATGTGCCAGATGATTGCAAATACCAGACCTAACCCAGACGTAACCAGCATTATCCTCTAAAATACTATTCGGAAGCAGCTACTATTGACTGTTTCAGTGTGGTACCACATTACTACGTGATACAAACCTGAAAAAGCCCAGGATCTGGCCAACAAGTATGCGAAAGATGCGAAAGTACGAGCCAGGTGAGGGCAAATACCAGACCTAACCCAGACATAACCGGCGTTATCCTCTAAAATATTCATCGCGACCAGGTTTAATTGACTGTTTCGGTGTGGTACCGCATTACTACGTGATCCAAACCAGAAAAAGGCCAGGATCTTGCCTATATGTATGCGAAAAATGCGAAAGTACGAGCCAGATGAGGGCACATACCAGACTTAACCCTGACATAACCGGCGTTATCCTCTAAAATATTAATCGCAACCAGGTTTAATTGACTGTTTCAGTGTGATACCACATTACTACGTGGTCAAAGCCAGGAAAAGGCCAGGATCTGGTCAACAAGTATGCGAAAAAAACGAAAATACGAGCCAGACGACGGCAAATCCCAGACCTAACCGAGACATAACCGGCGTTATCCTCTAAAATATTAATCGTAAGCAGGTTTACTTGACTGTTTCGGTGTGGTACCTCATTACTACGTGATCCAAACCAAAAATAGGCCAAGATCTGCCCAACAAGTATGCGAAAAATGCGAAAGTACGAGCCAGATGAGGGCAAATACCAGACCTAACCCAGACATAACCGGCGTTATCCTCTAAAATATTCATCGCGACCAGGTTTAATTGACTGTTTCGGTGTGGAACCACATTACTACGGGATCCAAACCTGAAAAAACCCTGGATCTGGCCAAGAAGTATGCGAAAATCGCGATAGTATGAGCCAGATAATTGCAAATACCAGAACTAACCCAGACATAACCAGAGTTATCCTCTAAAATACTAATCGGAACCAGCTTTTATTGACTGTTTCAGTGTGGTACCACACTACACCGTGATCCAAACCAGAAAAAGCCCAGGATCTGGCCAACAAGTACGCGAGAAATGCGAAAGTATGAGCCAGATGAGGACAAATCCCAGAGCTAACCGAGAGATAACCGGCGTTATCCTCTAAAATATTAATCGCAACCAGGTTTACTTGACTGTTTCGGTGTGGTACCGCATTACCACGTGATCCAATCCAGAGAAAAGCCTGGATCTGGCCAACAAGTTTGCGAAAAATGCGAAAGTACGAGCCAGATGAGGGCACATACCAGACCTAACCCAGACATAACCGGCGTTATCCTCTAAAATATTAATCGCAACCAGGTTTAATTGTCTGTTTCAGTGTGATACCATATTACTACGTGGTCACAGCCAGGAAAAGGCCAGGATCTGGTCAACAAGTATGCGAAAAAAGCGTAAATACGAGCCAGATGACGGCAAATCCCAGACCTAACCGAGACATAACCGGCGTTATCCTCTAAAATATTAATCGCTACCAGGTTTAATTGACTGTTTCGGTGTGGTACCGCATTACCACGTGATCCAATCCAGAGAAAAGCCTGGATCTGGCCAACAAGTTTGCGAAAAATGCGAAAGTACGAGCCAGATGAGGGCACATACCAGACCTAACCCAGACATAACCGGCGTTATCCTCTAAAATATTAATCGCAACCAGGTTTAATTGTCTGTTTCAGTGTGATACCATATTACTACGTGGTCACAGCCAGGAAAAGGCCAGGATCTGGTCAACAAGTATGCGAAAAAAACGAAAATACGAGCCAGACGACGGCAAATCCCAGACCTAACCGAGACATAACCGGCGTTACCCTCTAAAATATTAATCGCTACCAGGTTTAATTGACTGTTTCGGTGTGGTACCGCATTACTACGTGATCCAAACCAGAAAAAGGCCAGGATCTTGCCTACATGTATGCGAAAAATGCGAAAGTACGAGCCAGATGAGGGCAAATACCAGACATAACCCAGACATAACCGGCGTTATCCTCTAAAATATTAATCGGAACTAGATTCTATTGACTGTTTCAGTGTGGTACCAAATTACTACGTGATCCAAACCAGAAAAACGCCAGGATCTGTCCAACAAGTTTGCGAAAAATGCGAAAGTACGGGCCAGATGAGGGCAAATCCCAGACCTAACCGAGACATAACCGGCGTTATCCTCTAAAATATTAATCGCTACCAGGTTTAATTGACTGTTTCGGTGTGGTACCGCATTACTACGTGATCCAAACCAGAAAAAGGCCAGGATCTTGCCTATATGTATGCGAAAAATGCGAAAGTACGAGCCAGATGAGGGCACATACCAGACCTAACCCAGACATAACCGGCGTTATCCTCTAAAATATTAATCGGAACCAGGTTTCATTGACTGTTTCAGTGTGGTACCACATTACTACGTGATCCAAACTAAAAAAAGCCCAGAATCTTGCCAACAAGTGTGCGAAAATTGCGAAAGTATGAGCCAGATGATTGCAAATACCAGAACTAACCCAGACATAACCAGCGTTATCCTCTAAAATATTAATCGGAACCAGGTTTAATTGACTGGTTCAGTGTGGTACCTCATTACTACGTGGTCCAAGCCAGAAAAAGGCCAGGATCTTGCCTATATGTATGCGAAAAATGCGAAAGTACGAGACAGATGAGGGCACATACCAGACCTAACCCAGACATAACCGGCGTTATCCTCTAAAATATTAATCGCAAACAGGTTTAATTGACTGTTTCAGTGTGATACCACATTACTACGTGGTCAAAGCCAGGAAAAGGCCAGGATCTGGTCAACAAGTATGCGAAAAAAACGAGAATACGAGCCAGATGACGGCAAATCCCAGACCTAACCCAGCCATAACCGGCGTTATCCTCTAAAATATTAATCGGAACTAGATTCTATTGACTGTTTCAGTGTGGTACCACATTACAACGTGGTCCAAGCCAGAAAAAGGCCAGGATCTGGCCAACAAGTATGCGAAAAATGCGAAAATACGAGCCAGAAGACGGCAAATCCCAGACCTACCCGTGACATAACCGGCGTTGTCCTCTAAAATATTAATCGCAAACAGGTTTAATTGACTGTTTCAGTGTGACACCACATTACTACGTGGTCCTAGCCAGAAAAAGGCCAGGATCTGGTCAACAAGTATGCGAAAAACGCGAAAGCATGAGGCAGATGGTTGCAAATACCAGACCTAACCCAGACATAACCAGCGTTATCCTCTAAAATATTAATCGGTACCAGGTTTTATCGACTGTTTCAGTGTGGTACCTCATTACTACGTGGTCCAAGCCAGAAAAAGGCCAGGATCTGGCCAAGAAGTAAGCGAAAAATGCGAAGGTACGAGCCAGATGAGGGCAAATACTAGACCTAACCCAGCCATAACCGGCGTTATCCTCTAAAATATTAATCGGAGCCAGGTTTAATTGACTGTTTCAGTGTGATACCACATTACTACGTGGTCCAAGCCAGAAAAAGGCCAGGATCTGGCCAACAAGTATGCGAAAAATGCGAAAGTACGAGCCAGATGAGGGCAAATCCCTGACCTAACCGAGCCATAACCGGCGTTGTCGTCTAAAATATTAATCGCAACCAGGTTTAATTGACTGCTTCGGTGTGGAACCGCATTACTACGTGATCCAAACCAGAAAAAGACCAGGATCTTGCCTACATGTATGCGAAAAATGCGAAAGTACGAGCCAGATGAGGGCAAATACCAGACATAACCCAGACATAACCGGCGTCATCCTCTAAAATATTAATCGGAACCAGGTTTAATTGACTGTTCCGGTGTGGTACCGCATTACTACGTGACCCAAACCAGAAAAACGCCAGGATCTGGCCAACAAGTATGCGAAAAATGCGAAATTACGGGCCAGATGAGGGCAAATCCCAGACCTAACCGAGACATAACCGGCGTTATCCTCTAAAATATTAATCGCTACCAGGTTTAATTGACTGTTTCGGTGTGGTACCGCATTACCACGTGATCCAAACCAGAAAAAGGCCAGGATCTGGCAAACAAGTATGCGAAAAATGCGAAAGTACGAACCAGATGAGGGCAAATACCAGACCTAACCCAGACATAACCGGCGTTATCCTCTAAAATATTAATCGGAACCAGGTTTAATTGACTGTTTCAGTGTGGTACCACATTACTACGTGATCCAAACTAAAAAAAGCCCAGAATCTTGCCAACAAGTATGCGAAAAATGCGAAAGTACGAGCCAGATGATTGCAAATACCAGAACTAACCCAAACATAACCAGCGTCATCCTCCAAAATATTCATCCGAACCAGGTTCGATTGACTGCTTCGGTGTGGAACCAGATTACGACGGGATTCAAACCACAAAAAACCCAAGATCTGGCCAACAAGTACGCGAAAATTGCAAAAGTATGAGCCAGATGATTGCAAATACCAGAACTAACCCAGACATAACCAGCGTTATCCTCTAAAATATTAATCGGAACCAGGTTTAATTGACTGTTTCAGTGTGGTACCACATTACTACGTGATCCAAACCAAAAAAAGCCGAGGATCTTGCCAACAAGTAAGCGAGAAATGCGAAAGTATGAGCCAGATGAGAACAAATCCCAGACCTAACCGAGAGATAACCGGCGTTATCCTCTAAAATATTAATCGCAACCAGGTTTAATTGACTGTTTCAGTGTGATACCACATTACTACGTGGTCCAAGCCAGAAAAAGGCCAGGATCTGGCCAACAAGTCTGCGAAAAATGCGAAAGTACGAGCCAGATGAGGGCAAATCCCTGACCTAACCGAGCCATAACCGGCGTTGTCGTCTAAAATATTAATCGCAACCAGGTTTAATTGACTGCTTCGGTGTGGAACCACATTACGACGGGATCCAAACCAGAAAAAACCCAGGATCTGACCAACAAGTATGCGAAAAATACGAAAGCACGAGCAAGATGACGGCAAATCCCAGACCTAACCCAGCCATAACCGGCGTTATCCTCTAAAAAATTAATCGGAACCAGGTTTGATTGACTGTTTCAGTGTGGTACCAAATTACTACGTGATACAAGCCAGAAAAAGGCCAGGATCTGGCCAACAAGTATGCGATAAATGCGAAAGTACGAGCCAGATGAGGGCAAATCCCTGACCTAACCGAGACATAACCGGCGTTATCCTCTAAAATATTAATCGCTACCAGGTTTAATTGACTGTTTCAGTGTGGTACCACATTACTACGTGATCCAAACTAAAAAAAGCCCAGAATCTTGCCAACAAGTATGCGAAAAATGCGAAAGTACGAGCCAGATGATTGCAAATACCAGAACTAACCCAGACATAACCAGCGTTATCCTCTAAAATATTAATCGGAACCAGGTTTAATTGACTGTTTCAGTGTGGTACCACATTACTACGTGGTCCAAACCAAAAAAAGCCGAGGATCTTGCCAACAAGTAAGCGAGAAATGCGAAAGTATGAGCCAGATGAGGACAAATCCCAGACCTAACCGAGAGATAACCGGCGTTATCCTCTAAAATATTAATCGCAACCAGGTTTAATTGACTGTTTCAGTGTGATACCACATTACTACGTGGTCAAAGCCAGGAAAAGGCCAGGATCTGGTCAACAAGTATGCGAAAAAAACGAAAATACGAGCCAGATGACGGCAAATCCCAGACCTAACCCAGCCATAACCAGCGTTATCCTCTAAAATATTAATCGGAACTAGATTCTATTGACTGTTTCAGTGTGGTACCACATTACAACGTGGTCCAAGCCAGAAAAAGGCCAGGATCTGGCCAACAAGTATGCGAAAAATGCGCAAATACGGGCCAGATGACGGCAAATCCCAGACCTACCCGTGACATAACCGGCGTTGTCCTCTAAAATATTAATCGCAACCAGGTTTAATTGACTGTTTCAGTGTGGCACCACATTACTACGTGGTCCTAGCCAGAAAAAGGCCAGGATCTGGTCAACAAGTATGCGAAAAACGCGAAAGTATGAGCCAGATGGTTGCAAATACCAGACCTAACCCAGACATAACCAGCGTTATCCTCTAAAATATTAATCGGTACCAGGTTTTATCGACTGTTTCAGTGTGGTACCTCATTACTACGTGGTCCAAGCCAGAAAAAGGCCAGGATCTGGCCAACAAGTAAGCGAAAAATGCGAAGGTACGAGCCAGATGAGGGCAAATACCAGACCAAACCCAGCCATAACCGGCGTTATCCTCTAAAATATTAATCGGAGCCAGGTTTAATTGACTGTTTCAGTGTGATACCACATTACTACGTGGTCCAAGCCAGAAAAAGGCCAGGATCTGGCCAACAAGTATGCGAAAAATGCGAAAGTACGAGCCAGATGAGGGCAAGTCCCTGACCTAACCGAGCCATAACCGGCGTTGTCGTCTAAAATATTAATCGCAACCAGGTTTAATTGACTGCTTCGGTGTGGAACCACATTACGACGGGATCCAAACCAGAAAAAACCCAGGACCTGACCAACAAGTATGCGAAAAATATGAAAGCACGAGCAAGATGACGGCAAATCCCAGACCTAACCCAGCCATAACCGGCGTTATCCTCTAAAAAATTAATCGGAACCAGGTTTGATTGACTGTTTCAGTGTGGTACCAAATTACTACGTGATACAAGCCAGAAAAAGGCCAGGATCTGGCCAACAAGTATGCGATAAATGCGAAAGTACGAGCCAGATGAGGGCAAATCCCTGACCTAACCGAGACATAACCGGCGTTATCCTCTAAAATATTAATCGCTACCAGGTTTAATTGACTGTTTCGGTGTGGTACCGCATTACTACGTGATCCAAACCAGAAAAGGGCCAGGATCTGGCCAACAAGTATGCGAAAAATGTGAAAGTACGAGCCAGATGAGGGCAAATACCAGACCTAACCCAGCCATAACCGGCGTTATCCTCTAAAATATTAATCGGAGCCAGGTTTAATTGACTGTTTCAGTGTGATATCACATTGCTACGTGGTCCAAGCCAGAAAAAGGCCAGGATCTGGCCAACAAGTATGCGAAAAATGCGAAAGTACGAGCCAGATGAGGGCAAATCCCTGACCTAACCGAGCCATAACCGGCGTTGTCGTCTAAAATATTAATCGCAACCAGGTTTAATTGACTGCTTCGGTGTGGAACCACATTACGACGGGATCCAAACCAGAAAAAACCCAGGATCTGACCAACAAGTATGCGAAAAATACGAAAGCACGAGCAAGATGACGGCAAATCCCAGACCTAACCCAGCCATAACCGGCGTTATCCTCTAAAAAATTAATCGGAACCAGGTTTGATTGACTGTTTCAGTGTGGTACCAAATTACTACGTGATACAAGCCAGAAAAAGGCCAGGATCTGGCCAACAAGTATGCGATAAATGCGAAAGTACGAGCCAGATGAGGGCAAATCCCTGACCTACCCGAGACATAACCGGCGTTATCCTCTAAAATATTAATCGCTACCAGGTTTAATTGACTGTTTCGGTGTGGTACCGCATTACTACGTGATCCAAACCAGAAAAAGACCAGGATCTTGCCTACATGTATGCGAAAAATGCGAAAGTACGAGCCAGATGAGGGCAAATACCAGACATAACCCAGACATAACCGGCGTAATCCTCTAAAATATTAATCGGAACCAGGTTTAATTGACTGTTCCGGTGTGGTACCGCATTACTACGTGACCCAAACCAGAAAAACGCCAGGATCTGGCCAACAAGTATGCGAAAAATGCGAAAGTACAGGCCAGATGAGGGCAAATCCCAGACCTAACCGAGACATAACCGGCGTTATCCTCTAAAATATTAATCGCTACCAGGTTTAATTGACTGTTTCGGTGTGGTACCGCATTACCACGTGATCCAAACCAGAAAAAGGCCAGGATCTGGCAAACAAGTATGCGAAAAATGCGAAAGTACGAACCAGATGAGGGCAAATACCGGACCTAACCCAGACATAACCGGCGTTATCCTCTAAAATATTAATCGGAACCAGGTTTAATTGACTGTTTCAGTGTGGTACCACATTACTACGTGATCCAAACTAAAAAAAGCCCAGAATCTTGCCAACAAGTATGCGAAAAATGCGAAAGTACGAGCCAGATGATTGCAAATTTCAGAACTAACCCAAACATAACCAGCGTCATCCTCCAAAATATTCATCCGAACCAGGTTCGATTGACTGCTTCGGTGTGGAACCAGATTACGACGGGATCCAAACCACAAAAAACCCAAGATCTGGCCAACAAGTACGCGAAAATTGCAAAAGTATGAGCCAGATGATTGCAAATACCAGAACTAACCCAGACATAACCAGCGTTATCCTCTAAAATATTAATCGGAACCAGGTTTAATTGACTGTTTCAGTGTGGTACCACATTACTACGTGATCCAAACCAAAAAAAGCCGAGGATCTTGCCAACAAGTAAGCGAGAAATGCGAAAGTATGAGCCAGATGAGGACAAATCCCAGACCTAACCGAGAGATAACCGGCGTTATCCTCTAAAATATTAATCGCAACCAGGTTTAATTGACTGTTTCAGTGTGATACCACATTACTACGTGGTCCAAGCCAGAAAAAGGCCAGGATCTGGCCAACAAGTATGCGAAAAATGCGAAAGTACGAGCCAGATGAGGGCAAATCCCTGACCTAACCGAGCCATAACCGGCGTTGTCGTCTAAAATATTAATCGCAACCAGGTTTAATTGACTGCATCGGTGTGGAACCACATTACGACGGGATCCAAACCGGAAAAAACCCAGGATCTGACCAACAAGTATGCGAAAAATACGAAAGCACGAGCAAGATGACGGCAAATCCCAGACCTAACCCAGCCATAACCGGAGTTATCCTCTAAAAAATTAATCGGAACCAGGTTTGATTGACTGTTTCAGTGTGGTACCAAATTACTACGTGATACAAGCCAGAAAAAGGCCAGGATCTGGCCAACAAGTATGCGATAAATGCGAAAGTACGAGCCAGATGAGGGCAAATCCCTGACCTAACCGAGACATAACCGGCGTTATCCTCTAAAATATTAATCGCTACCAGGTTTAATTGACTGTTTCGGTGTGGTACCGCATTACTACGTGATCCAAACCAGAAAAACGCCAGGATCTGGCCAACAAGTATGCGAAAAATGCGAAAGTACGAGCCAGATGAGGGCAAATCCCAGACCTAACCGAGACATAACCGGCGTTATCCTCTAAAATATTAATCGCTACCAGGTTTAATTGACTGTTTCGGTGTGGTACCGCATTACTACGTGATCCAAAACAGAAAAAGGCCAGGATCTGGCCAACAAGTATGCGAAAAATGCGAAAGTACGAACCAGATGAGGGCAAATACCAGACCTAACCCAGACATAACCGGCGTTATCCTCTAAAATATTAATCGGAACCAGGTTTAATTGACTGTTTCAGTGTGGTACCACATTACTACGTGATCCAAACTAAAAAGAGCCCAGAATCTTGCCAACAAGTATGCGAAAAATGCGAAAGTACGAGCCAGATGATTGCAAATACCAGAACTAACCCAGACATAACCAGCGTTATCCTCTAAAATATTAATCGGAACCAGGTTTAATTGACTGTTTCAGTGTGGTACCACATTACTACGTGATCCAAACCAAAAAAAGCCGAGGATCTTGCCAACAAGTAAGCGAGAAATGCGAAAGTATGAGCCAGATGAGGACAAATCCCAGACCTAACCGAGAGATAACCGGCGTTATCCTCTAAAATATTAATCGCAACCAGGTTTAATTGACTGTTTCAGTGTGATACCACATTACTACGTGGTCAAAGCCAGGAAAAGGCCAGGATCTGGTCAACAAGTATGCGAAAAAAACGAAAATACGAGCCAGATGACGGCAAATCCCAGACCTACCCGTGACATAACCGGCGTTGTTCTCTAAAATATTAATCGCAACCAGGTTTAATTGACTGTTTCAGTGTGGTACCACATTACTACGTGGTCCTAGCCAGAAAAAGGCCAGGATCTGGTCAACAAATATGCGAAAAACGCGAAAGTATGAGCCAGATGGTTGCAAATACCAGACCTAACCCAGACGTAACCAGCGTTATCCTCTAAAATATTAATCGGTACCAGGTTTTATCGACTGTTTCAGTGTGGTACCTCATTACTACGTGGTCCAAGCCAGAAAAAGGCCAGGATCTGGCCAACAAGTATGCGAAAAATGCGAAAGTACGAGCCAGATGAGGGCAAATCCCTGACCTAACCGAGCCATAACCGGCGTTGTCGTCTAAAATATTAATCGCAACCAGGTTTAATTGACTGCTTCGGTGTGGAACCACATTACGACGGGATCCAAACCAGAAAAAACCCAGGACCTGACCAACAAGTATGCGAAAAATATGAAAGCACGAGCAAGATGACGGCAAATCCCAGACCTAACCCAGCCATAACCGGCGTTATCCTCTAAAAAATTAATCGGAACCAGGTTTGATTGACTGTTTCAGTGTGGTACCAAATTACTACGTGATACAAGCCAGAAAAAGGCCAGGATCTGGCCAACAAGTATGCGATAAATGCGAAAGTACGAGCCAGATGAGGGCAAATCCCTGACCTAACCGATACATAACCGGCGTTATCCTCTAAAATATTAATCGCTACCAGGTTTAATTGACTGTTTCGGTGTGGTACCGCATTACTACGTGATCCAAACCAGAAAAAGGCCAGGATCTAGCCTACATGTATGCGAAAAATGCGAAAGTACGAGCCAGATGAGGGCAAATACCAGACATAACCCAGACATAACCGGCGTTATCCTCTAAAATATTCATCGCAACCAGGTATAATTGACTGCTTCGGTGTGGAACCACATTACGACGGGATCCAAACCACAAAAAACCCAAGATCAGGCCAACAAGTACGCGAAAATTGCGAAAGTATGAGCCAGACGATTGCAAATACCAGAACTAACCCAGATATAACCAGCGTTATCTTCGAAAATATTAATCGGAACCAGGTTTAATTGACTGTTCCGGTGTGGTACCGCATTACTACGTGATCCAAACCAGAAAAACGCCAGGATCTGGCCAACAAGTATGCGAAAAATGCGAAAGTACGGGCCAGATGAGGGCAAATCCCAGACCTAACCGAGACATAACCGGCGTTATCCTCTAAAATATTAATCGCTACCAGGTTTAATTGACTGTTTCGGTGTGGTACCGCATTACTACGTGATCCAAACCAGAAAAAGGCCAGGATCTGGCCAACAAGTATGCGAAAAATGTGAAAGTACGAACCAGATGAGGGCAAATACCAGACCTAACCCAGACATAACCGGCGTTATCCTCTAAAATATTAATCGGGACCAGGTTTAATTGACTGTTTCAGTGTGGTACCACATTACTACGTGATCCAAACTAAAAAAAGCCCAGAATCTTGCCTACAAGTATGCGAAAAATGCGAAAGTACGAGCCAGATGATTGCAAATACCAGAACTAACCCAAGCATAACCAGCGTCATCCTCCAAAATATTCATCCGAACCAGGTTCGATTGACTGCTTCGGTGAGGAACCAGATTACGACGGGATCCAAACCACAAAAAACCCAAGATCTGGCCAACAAGTACGCGAAAATTGCAAAAGTATGAGCCAGATGATTGCAAATACCAGAACTAACCCAGACATAACCAGCGTTATCCTCTAAAATATTAATCAGAACCAGGTTTAATTGACTGTTTCAGTGTGGTACCACATTACTATGTGATCCAAACCAGAAAATAACCCAGCATCTGTTCAACGAGTATGTGAAGTGTGCGAAAGTATGATTCTGATGAGGGCAAATCCCAGACCTATCCCAGACCTAACTTGCGTTATCCTCTAACATATTGATCGAAACCAGGTTTAATCGACTGTTTCAGTGTGGAAACACATTACTACGTGATCCAAACCAGAAAAAAACCCAGGATCTTGTCATCGAGTATGTGAAGTGTGCGAAAGTATGAGTCTGATGAGGGCTAATCCCAGACCTATCCCAGACCTAACTTGCGTTATCCTCTAAAATATTGATCGAAACCAGGTTTAATTCACTGTTTTAGTGTGGTACCACATTACTACGTGATCCAAACCAGAAAAAACCCAGGATCTGTTCAACAAGTATGTGAAAAACGCGAAACTGTGAGCCTGATGAGGGCAAATCTTAGACCTAACCCAGACCTAAGATGCGTTATCCTCTAAAATATTGATCGAAACCAGGTTTAATTGACAGTTTCAGTGGTACCACATTACTACGTGATCCAATCCAGAAATAGCCCAGGATCTGTTCAACAAGTATGTGAAAAACGCGAAAGTATGAGCCTGGTGAGGGCAAATCCCAGACCTATCCCAGACCTAACTTGCGTTATCCTCTAAAATATTGATCGAAACCAGGTTTAATTGACTGTTTCAGTGTGGTACCACATTACTACGTGATCCAATCCAGAAATAGCCCAGGATCTAGCCATGAAGTATGAGAAATATGCGAAAGTATGAGTCTGATGAGGGCAAATCCCAGACCTATCCCACACCTAACATGCGTTATCCTCTAAAATATTTATCAAGACCAAGTTTAATTGATTGTTTCAGTGTGGTCCCACATTACTACGTGATCCAAACCAGAAAAAACCCAGGATCCGTTCAACAAGTATGTGAAGAATGCGAAAGTATGGGTCTGATGAGTGAAAATCCCAGAACTAACATAGACCTAACATGCGTTATCCTCTAAAATATTCATCAAGACCAGGTTTAATTGACTGTTCCGGTGTGGTACCGCATTACTACGTGATCCAAACCAGAAAAACGCCAGGATCTGGCCAACAAGTATGCGAAAAATGCGAAAGTACGGGCCAGATGAGGGCAAATCCCAGACCTAACCGAGACATAACCGGCGTTATCCTCTAAAATATTAATCGCTACCAGGTTTAATTGACTGTTTCGGTGTGGTACCGCATTACCACGTGATCCAAACCAGAAAAAGGCCAGGATCTGGCAAACAAGTATGCGAAAAATGCGAAAGTACGAACCAGATGAGTGCAAATACCAGACCTAACCCAGACATAACCGGCGTTATCCTCTAAAATATTAATCGGAACCAGGTTTAATTGACTGTTTCAGTGTGGTACCACATTACTACGTGATCCAAACTAAAAAAAGCCCAGAATCTTGCCAACAAGTATGCGAAAAATGCGAAAGTACGAGCCAGATGATTGCAAATACCAGAACTAACCCAAACATAACCAGCGTCATCCTCCAAAATATTCATCCGAACCAGGTTCGATTGACTGCTTCAGTGTGGAACCAGATTACGACGGGATCCAAACCACAAAAAACCCAAGATCTGGCCAACAAGTACGCGAAAATTGCAAAAGTATGAGCCAGATGATTGCAAATACCAGAACTAACCCAGACATAACCAGCGTTATCCTCTAAAATATTAATCGGAACCAGGTTTAATTGACTGTTTCAGTGTGGTACCACATTACTACGTGATCCAAACCAAAAAAAGCCGAGGATCTTGCCAACAAGTAAGCGAGAAATGCGAAAGTATGAGCCAGATGAGGACACATCCCAGACCTAACCGAGAGATAACCGGCGTTATCCTCTAAAATATTAATCGCAACCAGGTTTAATTGACTGTTTCAGTGTGATACCACATTACTACGTGGTCCAAGCCAGAAAAAGGCCAGGATCTGGCCAACAAGTATGCGAAAAATGCGAAAGTACGAGCCAGATGAGGGCAAATCCCTGACCTAACCGAGCCATAGCCGGCGTTGTCGTCTAAAATATTAATCGCAACCAGGTTTAATTGACTGCTTCGGTGTGGAACCACATTACGACGGGATCCAAACCAGAAAAAACCCAGGATCTGACCAACAAGTATGCGAAAAATACGAAAGCACGAGCAAGATGACGGCAAATCCCAGACCTAACCCAGCCATAACCGGCGTTATCCTCTAAAAAATTAATCGGAATCAGGTTTGATTGACTGTTTCAGTGTGGTACCAAATTACTACGTGATACAAGCCAGAAAAAGGCCAGGATCTGGCCAACAAGTATGCGATAAATGCGAAAGTACGAGCCAGATGAGGGCAAATCCCTGACCTAACCGAGACATAACCGGCGTTATCCTCTAAAATATTAATCGCTACCAGGTTTAATTGACTGTTTCGGTGTGGTACCGCATTACTACGTGATCCAAACCAGAAAAAGGCCAGGATCTTGCCTACATGTATGCGAAAAATGCGAAAGTACGAGCCAGATGAGGGCAAATACCAGACATAACCCAGACATAACCGGCGTTATCCTCTAAAATATTAATCGGAACCAGGTTTAATTGACTGTTCCGGTGTGGTACCGCATTACTACGTGATCCAAACCAGAAAAACGCCAGGATCTGGCCAACAAGTATGCGAAAAATGCGAAAGTACGGGCCAGATGAGGGCAAATCCCAGACCTAACCGAGACATAACCGGCGTTATCCTCTAAAATATTAATCGCTACCAGGTTTAATTGACTGTTTCGGTGTGGTACCGCATTACTACGTGATCCAAAACAGAAAAAGGCCAGGATCTGGCCAACAAGTATGCGAAAAATGCGAAAGTACGAACCAGATGAGGGCAAATACCAGACCTAACCCAGACATAACCGGCGTTATCCTCTAAAATATTAATCGGAACCAGGTTTAATTGACTGTTTCAGTGTGGTACCACATTACTACGTGATCCAAACTAAAAAGAGCCCAGAATCTTGCCAACAAGTATGCGAAAAATGCGAAAGTACGAGCCAGATGATTGCAAATACCAGAACTAACCCAGACATAACCAGCGTTATCCTCTAAAATATTAATCGGAACCAGGTTTAATTGACTGTTTCAGTGTGGTACCACATTACTACGTGATCCAAACCAAAAAAAGCCGAGGATCTTGCCAACAAGTAAGCGAGAAATGCGAAAGTATGAGCCAGATGAGGACAAATCCCAGACCTAACCGAGAGATAACCGGCGTTATCCTCTAAAATATTAATCGCAACCAGGTTTAATTGACTGTTTCAGTGTGATACCACATTACTACGTGGTCCAAGCCAGAAAAAGGCCAGGATCTGGCCAACAAGTATGCGAAAAATGCGAAAGTACGAGCCAGATGACGGCAAATCCCTGACCTAACCCAGCCATAACCGGCGTTATCCTCTAAAAAATTAATCGGAACCAGGTTTGATTGACTGTTTCAGTGTGGTACCAAATTACTACGTGATACAAGCCAGAAAAAGGCCAGGATCTGGCCAACAAGTATGCGATAAATGCGAAAGTACGAACCAGATGAGGGCAAATACCAGACCTAACCCAGACATAACCGGCGATATCCTCTAAAATATTAATCGGAACCAGGTTTAATTGACTGTTTCAGTGTGGTACCACATTACTACGTGATCCAAACTAAAAAAAGCCCAGAATCTTGCCAACAAGTATGCGAAAAATGCGAAAGTACGAGCCAGATGATTGCAAATACCAGAACAAACCCAAACATAACCAGCGTCATCCTCCAAAATATTCATCCGAACCAGGTTCGATTGACTGCTTCCGTGTGGAACCAGATTACGACGGGATTCAAACCACAAAAAACCCAAGATCTGGCCAACAAGTACGCGAAAATTGCAAAAGTATGAGCCAGATGATTGCAAATACCAGAACTAACCCAGACATAACCAGCGTTATCCTCTAAAATATTAATCGGAACCAGGTTTAATTGACTGTTTCAGTGTGGTACCACATTACTACGTGATCCAAACCAAAAAAAGCCGAGGATCTTGCCAACAAGTAAGCGAGAAATGCGAAAGTATGAGCCAGATGAGGACAAATCCCAGACCTAACCGAGAGATAACCGGCGTTATCCTCTAAAATATTAATCGCAACCAGGTTTAATTGACTGTTTCAGTGTGATACCACATTACTACGTGGTCCAAGCCAGAAAAAGGCCAGGATCTGGCCAACAAGTATGCGAAAAATGCGAAAGTACGAGCCAGATGACGGCAAATCCCTGACCTAACCGAGCCATAACCGGCGTTGTCGTCTAAAATATTAATCGCAACCAGGTTTAATTGACTGCTTCGGTGTGGAACCACATTACGACGGGATCCAAACCAGAAAAAACCCAGGATCTGACCAACAAGTATGCGAAAAATACGAAAGCACGAGCAAGATGACGGCAAATCCCAGACCTAACCCAGCCATAACCGGCGTTATCCTCTAAAAAATTAATCGGAACCAGGTTTGATTGACTGTTTCAGTGTGGTACCAAATTACTACGTGATACAAGCCAGAAAAAGGCCAGGATCTGGCCAACAAGTATGCGATAAATGCGAAAGTACGAGCCAGATGAGGGCAAATCCCTGACCTAACCGAGACATAACCGGCGTTATCCTCTAAAATATTAATCGCTACCAGGTTTAATTGACTGTTTCAGTGTGGTACCACATTACTACGTGATCCAAACTAAAAAAAGCCCAGAATCTTGCCAACAAGTATGCGAAAAATGCGAAAGTACGAGCCAGATGATTGCAAATACCAGAACTAACCCAGACATAACCAGCGTTATCCTCTAAAATATTAATCGGAACCAGGTTTAATTGACTGTTTCAGTGTGGTACCACATTACTACGTGGTCCAAACCAAAAAAAGCCGAGGATCTTGCCAACAAGTAAGCGAGAAATGCGAAAGTATGAGCCAGATGAGGACAAATCCCAGACCTAACCGAGAGATAACCGGCGTTATCCTCTAAAATATTAATCGCAACCAGGTTTAATTGACTGTTTCAGTGTGATACCACATTACTACGTGGTCAAAGCCAGGAAAAGGCCAGGATCTGGTCAACAAGTATGCGAAAAAAACGAAAATACGAGCCAGATGACGGCAAATCCCAGACCTAACCCAGCCATAACCAGCGTTATCCTCTAAAATATTAATCGGAACTAGATTCTATTGACTGTTTCAGTGTGGTACCACATTACAACGTGGTCCAAGCCAGAAAAAGGCCAGGATCTGGCCAACAAGTATGCGAAAAATGCGCAAATACGGGCCAGATGACGGCAAATCCCAGACCTACCCGTGACATAACCGGCGTTGTCCTCTAAAATATTAATCGCAACCAGGTTTAATTGACTGTTTCAGTGTGGCACCACATTACTACGTGGTCCTAGCCAGAAAAAGGCCAGGATCTGGTCAACAAGTATGCGAAAAACGCGAAAGTATGAGCCAGATGGTTGCAAATACCAGACCTAACCCAGACATAACCAGCGTTATCCTCTAAAATATTAATCGGTACCAGGTTTTATCGACTGTTTCAGTGTGGTACCTCATTACTACGTGGTCCAAGCCAGAAAAAGGCCAGGATCTGGCCAACAAGTAAGCGAAAAATGCGAAGGTACGAGCCAGATGAGGGCAAATACCAGACCAAACCCAGCCATAACCGGCGTTATCCTCTAAAATATTAATCGGAGCCAGGTTTAATTGACTGTTTCAGTGTGATACCACATTACTACGTGGTCCAAGCCAGAAAAAGGCCAGGATCTGGCCAACAAGTATGCGAAAAATGCGAAAGTACGAGCCAGATGAGGGCAAATCCCTGACCTAACCGAGCCATAACCGGCGTTGTCGTCTAAAATATTAATCGCAACCAGGTTTAATTGACTGCTTCGGTGTGGAACCACATTACGACGGGATCCAAACCAGAAAAAACCCAGGACCTGACCAACAAGTATGCGAAAAATATGAAAGCACGAGCAAGATGACGGCAAATCCCAGACCTAACCCAGCCATAACCGGCGTTATCCTCTAAAAAATTAATCGGAACCAGGTTTGATTGACTGTTTCAGTGTGGTACCAAATTACTACGTGATACAAGCCAGAAAAAGGCCAGGATCTGGCCAACAAGTATGCGATAAATGCGAAAGTACGAGCCAGATGAGGGCAAATCCCTGACCTAACCGAGACATAACCGGCGTTATCCTCTAAAATATTAATCGCTACCAGGTTTAATTGACTGTTTCGGTGTGGTACCGCATTACTACATGATCCAAACCAGAAAAGGGCCAGGATCTGGCCAACAAGTATGCGAAAAATGTGAAAGTACGAGCCAGATGAGGGCAAATACCAGACCTAACCCAGCCATAACCGGCGTTATCCTCTAAAATATTAATCGGAGCCAGGTTTAATTGACTGTTTCAGTGTGATATCACATTACTACGTGGTCCAAGCCAGAAAAAGGCCAGGATCTGGCCAACAAGTATGCGAAAAATGCGAAAGTACGAGCCAGATGAGGGCAAATCCCTGACCTAACCGAGCCATAACCGGCGTTGTCGTCTAAAATATTAATCGCAACCAGGTTTAATTGACTGCTTCGGTGTGGAACCACATTACGACGGGATCCAAACCAGAAAAAACCCAGGATCTGACCAACAAGTATGCGAAAAATACGAAAGCACGAGCAAGATGACGGCAAATCCCAGACCTAACCCAGCCATAACCGGCGTTATCCTCTAAAAAATTAATCGGAACCAGGTTTGATTGACTGTTTCAGTGTGGTACCAAATTACTACGTGATACAAGCCAGAAAAAGGCCAGGATCTGGCCAACAAGTATGCGATAAATGCGAAAGTACGAGCCAGATGAGGGCAAATCCCTGACCTACCCGAGACATAACCGGCGTTATCCTCTAAAATATTAATCGCTACCAGGTTTAATTGACTGTTTCGGTGTGGTACCGCATTACTACGTGATCCAAACCAGAAAAAGACCAGGATCTTGCCTACATGTATGCGAAAAATGCGAAAGTACGAGCCAGATGAGGGCAAATACCAGACATAACCCAGACATAACCGGCGTAATCCTCTAAAATATTAATCGGAACCAGGTTTAATTGACTGTTCCGGTGTGGTACCGCATTACTACGTGACCCAAACCAGAAAAACGCCAGGATCTGGCCAACAAGTATGCGAAAAATGCGAAAGTACAGGCCAGATGAGGGCAAATCCCAGACCTAACCGAGACATAACCGGCGTTATCCTCTAAAATATTAATCGCTACCAGGTTTAATTGACTGTTTCGGTGTGGTACCGCATTACCACGTGATCCAAACCAGAAAAAGGCCAGGATCTGGCAAACAAGTATGCGAAAAATGCGAAAGTACGAACCAGATGAGGGCAAATACCGGACCTAACCCAGACATAACCGGCGTTATCCTCTAAAATATTAATCGGAACCAGGTTTAATTGACTGTTTCAGTGTGGTACCACATTACTACGTGATCCAAACTAAAAAAAGCCCAGAATCTTGCCAACAAGTATGCGAAAAATGCGAAAGTACGAGCCAGATGATTGCAAATTTCAGAACTAACCCAAACATAACCAGCGTCATCCTCCAAAATATTCATCCGAACCAGGTTCGATTGACTGCTTCGGTGTGGAACCAGATTACGACGGGATCCAAACCACAAAAAACCCAAGATCTGGCCAACAAGTACGCGAAAATTGCAAAAGTATGAGCCAGATGATTGCAAATACCAGAACTAACCCAGACATAACCAGCGTTATCCTCTAAAATATTAATCGGAACCAGGTTTAATTGACTGTTTCAGTGTGGTACCACATTACTACGTGATCCAAACCAAAAAAAGCCGAGGATCTTGCCAACAAGTAAGCGAGAAATGCGAAAGTATGAGCCAGATGAGGACAAATCCCAGACCTAACCGAGAGATAACCGGCGTTATCCTCTAAAATATTAATCGCAACCAGGTTTAATTGACTGTTTCAGTGTGATACCACATTACTACGTGGTCCAAGCCAGAAAAAGGCCAGGATCTGGCCAACAAGTATGCGAAAAATGCGAAAGTACGAGCCAGATGAGGGCAAATCCCTGACCTAACCGAGCCATAACCGGCGTTGTCGTCTAAAATATTAATCGCAACCAGGTTTAATTGACTGCATCGGTGTGGAACCACATTACGACGGGATCCAAACCGGAAAAAACCCAGGATCTGACCAACAAGTATGCGAAAAATACGAAAGCACGAGCAAGATGACGGCAAATCCCAGACCTAACCCAGCCATAACCGGAGTTATCCTCTAAAAAATTAATCGGAACCAGGTTTGATTGACTGTTTCAGTGTGGTACCAAATTACTACGTGATACAAGCCAGAAAAAGGCCAGGATCTGGCCAACAAGTATGCGATAAATGCGAAAGTACGAGCCAGATGAGGGCAAATCCCTGACCTAACCGAGACATAACCGGCGTTATCCTCTAAAATATTAATCGCTACCAGGTTTAATTGACTGTTTCGGTGTGGTACCGCATTACTACGTGATCCAAACCAGAAAAACGCCAGGATCTGGCCAACAAGTATGCGAAAAATGCGAAAGTACGAGCCAGATGAGGGCAAATCCCAGACCTAACCGAGACATAACCGGCGTTATCCTCTAAAATATTAATCGCTACCAGGTTTAATTGACTGTTTCGGTGTGGTACCGCATTACTACGTGATCCAAAACAGAAAAAGGCCAGGATCTGGCCAACAAGTATGCGAAAAATGCGAAAGTACGAACCAGATGAGGGCAAATACCAGACCTAACCCAGACATAACCGGCGTTATCCTCTAAAATATTAATCGGAACCAGGTTTAATTGACTGTTTCAGTGTGGTACCACATTACTACGTGATCCAAACTAAAAAGAGCCCAGAATCTTGCCAACAAGTATGCGAAAAATGCGAAAGTACGAGCCAGATGATTGCAAATACCAGAACTAACCCAGACATAACCAGCGTTATCCTCTAAAATATTAATCGGAACCAGGTTTAATTGACTGTTTCAGTGTGGTACCACATTACTACGTGATCCAAACCAAAAAAAGCCGAGGATCTTGCCAACAAGTAAGCGAGAAATGCGAAAGTATGAGCCAGATGAGGACAAATCCCAGACCTAACCGAGAGATAACCGGCGTTATCCTCTAAAATATTAATCGCAACCAGGTTTAATTGACTGTTTCAGTGTGATACCACATTACTACGTGGTCAAAGCCAGGAAAAGGCCAGGATCTGGTCAACAAGTATGCGAAAAAAACGAAAATACGAGCCAGATGACGGCAAATCCCAGACCTAACCCAGCCATAACCGGCGTTATCCTCTAAAATATTAATCGGAACTAGATTCTATTGACTGTTTCAGTGTGGTACCACATTACAACGTGGTCCAAGCCAGAAAAAGGCCAGGATCTGGCCAACAAGTATGCGAAAAATGCGAAAATACGGGCCAGATGACGGCAAATCCCAGACCTACCCGTGACATAACCGGCGTTGTTCTCTAAAATATTAATCGCAACCAGGTTTAATTGACTGTTTCAGTGTGGTACCACATTACTACGTGGTCCTAGCCAGAAAAAGGCCAGGATCTGGTCAACAAATATGCGAAAAACGCGAAAGTATGAGCCAGATGGTTGCAAATACCAGACCTAACCCAGACATAACCAGCGTTATCCTCTAAAATATTAATCGGTACCAGGTTTTATCGACTGTTTCAGTGTGGTACCTCATTACTACGTGGTCCAAGCCAGAAAAAGGCCAGGATCTGGCCAACAAGTAAGCGAAAAATGCGAAGGTACGAGCCAGATGAGGGCAAATACCAGACCAAACCCAGCCATAACCGGCGTTATCCTCTAAAATATTAATCGGAGCCAGGTTTAATTGACTGTTTCAGTGTGATACCACATTACTACGTGGTCCAAGCCAGAAAAAGGCCAGGATCTGGCCAACAAGTATGCGAAAAATGCGAAAGTACGAGCCAGATGAGGGCAAATCCCTTACCTAACCGAGCCATAACCGGCGTTGTCGTCTAAAATATTAATCGCAACCAGGTTTAATTGACTGCTTCGGTGTGGAACCACATTACGACGGGATCCAAACCAGAAAAAACCCAGGACCTGACCAACAAGTATGCGAAAAATATGAAAGCACGAGCAAGATGACGGCAAATCCCAGACCTAACCCAGCCATAACCGGCGTTATCCTCTAAAAAATTAATCGGAACCAGGTTTGATTGACTGTTTCAGTGTGGTACCAAATTACTACGTGATACAAGCCAGAAAAAGGCCAGGATCTGGCCAACAAGTATGCGATAAATGCGAAAGTACGAGCCAGATGAGGGCAAATCCCTGACCTAACCGATACATAACCGGCGTTATCCTCTAAAATATTAATCGCTACCAGGTTTAATTGACTGTTTCGGTGTGGTACCGCATTACTACGTGATCCAAACCAGAAAAAGGCCAGGATCTAGCCTACATGTATGCGAAAAATGCGAAAGTACGAGCCAGATGAGGGCAAATACCAGACATAACCCAGACATAACCGGCGTTATCCTCTAAAATATTAATCGGGACCAGGTTTAATTGACTGTTTCAGTGTGGTACCACATTACTACGTGATCCAAACTAAAAAAAGCCCAGAATCTTGCCTACAAGTATGCGAAAAATGCGAAAGTACGAGCCAGATGATTGCAAATACCAGAACTAACCCAAGCATAACCAGCGTCATCCTCCAAAATATTCATCCGAACCAGGTTCGATTGACTGCTTCGGTGAGGAACCAGATTACGACGGGATCCAAACCACAAAAAACCCAAGATCTGGCCAACAAGTACGCGAAAATTGCAAAAGTATGAGCCAGATGATTGCAAATACCAGAACTAACCCAGACATAACCAGCGTTATCCTCTAAAATATTAATCGGAACCAGGTTTAATTGACTGTTTCAGTGTGGTACCACATTACTATGTGATCCAAACCAGAAAATAACCCAGCATCTGTTCAACGAGTATGTGAAGTGTGCGAAAGTATGATTCTGATGAGGGCAAATCCCAGACCTATCCCAGACCTAACTTGCGTTATCCTCTAACATATTGATCGAAACCAGGTTTAATCGACTGTTTCAGTGTGGAAACACATTACTACGTGATCCAAACCAGAAAAAAACCCAGGATCTTGTCATCGAGTATGTGAAGTGTGCGAAAGTATGAGTCTGATGAGGGCTAATCCCAGACCTATCCCAGACCTAACTTGCGTTATCCTCTAAAATATTGATCGAAACCAGGTTTAATTCACTGTTTTAGTGTGGTACCACATTACTACGTGATCCAAACCAGAAAAAACCCAGGATCTGTTCAACAAGTATGTGAAAAACGCGAAACTGTGAGCCTGATGAGGGCAAATCTTAGACCTAACCCAGACCTAAGATGCGTTATCCTCTAAAATATTGATCGAAACCAGGTTTAATTGACAGTTTCAGTGGTACCACATTACTACGTGATCCAATCCAGAAATAGCCCAGGATCTGTTCAACAAGTATGTGAAAAACGCGAAAGTATGAGCCTGGTGAGGGCAAATCCCAGACCTATCCCAGACCTAACTTGCGTTATCCTCTAAAATATTGATCGAAACCAGGTTTAATTGACTGTTTCAGTGTGGTACCACATTACTACGTGATCCAATCCAGAAATAGCCCAGGATCTAGCCATGAAGTATGAGAAATATGCGAAAGTATGAGTCTGATGAGGGCAAATCCCAGACCTATCCCACACCTAACATGCGTTATCCTCTAAAATATTTATCAAGACCAAGTTTAATTGATTGTTTCAGTGTGGTCCCACATTACTACGTGATCCAAACCAGAAAAAACCCAGGATCCGTTCAACAAGTATGTGAAGAATGCGAAAGTATGGGTCTGATGAGTGAAAATCCCAGAACTAACCTAGACCTAACATGCGTTATCCTCTAAAATATTCATCAAGACCAGGTTTAATTGACTGTTCCGGTGTGGTACCGCATTACTACGTGATCCAAACCAGAAAAACGCCAGGATCTGGCCAACAAGTATGCGAAAAATGCGAAAGTACGGGCCAGATGAGGGCAAATCCCAGACCTAACCGAGACATAACCGGCGTTATCCTCTAAAATATTAATCGCTACCAGGTTTAATTGACTGTTTCGGTGTGGTACCGCATTACCACGTGATCCAAACCAGAAAAAGGCCAGGATCTGGCAAACAAGTATGCGAAAAATGCGAAAGTACGAACCAGATGAGTGCAAATACCAGACCTAACCCAGACATAACCGGCGTTATCCTCTAAAATATTAATCGGAACCAGGTTTAATTGACTGTTTCAGTGTGGTACCACATTACTACGTGATCCAAACTAAAAAAAGCCCAGAATCTTGCCAACAAGTATGCGAAAAATGCGAAAGTACGAGCCAGATGATTGCAAATACCAGAACTAACCCAAACATAACCAGCGTCATCCTCCAAAATATTCATCCGAACCAGGTTCGATTGACTGCTTCAGTGTGGAACCAGATTACGACGGGATCCAAACCACAAAAAACCCAAGATCTGGCCAACAAGTACGCGAAAATTGCAAAAGTATGAGCCAGATGATTGCAAATACCAGAACTAACCCAGACATAACCAGCGTTATCCTCTAAAATATTAATCGGAACCAGGTTTAATTGACTGTTTCAGTGTGGTACCACATTACTACGTGATCCAAACCAAAAAAAGCCGAGGATCTTGCCAACAAGTAAGCGAGAAATGCGAAAGTATGAGCCAGATGAGGACACATCCCAGACCTAACCGAGAGATAACCGGCGTTATCCTCTAAAATATTAATCGCAACCAGGTTTAATTGACTGTTTCAGTGTGATACCACATTACTACGTGGTCCAAGCCAGAAAAAGGCCAGGATCTGGCCAACAAGTATGCGAAAAATGCGAAAGTACGAGCCAGATGAGGGCAAATCCCTGACCTAACCGAGCCATAGCCGGCGTTGTCGTCTAAAATATTAATCGCAACCAGGTTTAATTGACTGCTTCGGTGTGGAACCACATTACGACGGGATCCAAACCAGAAAAAACCCAGGATCTGACCAACAAGTATGCGAAAAATACGAAAGCACGAGCAAGATGACGGCAAATCCCAGACCTAACCCAGCCATAACCGGCGTTATCCTCTAAAAAATTAATCGGAATCAGGTTTGATTGACTGTTTCAGTGTGGTACCAAATTACTACGTGATACAAGCCAGAAAAAGGCCAGGATCTGGCCAACAAGTATGCGATAAATGCGAAAGTACGAGCCAGATGAGGGCAAATCCCTGACCTAACCGAGACATAACCGGCGTTATCCTCTAAAATATTAATCGCTACCAGGTTTAATTGACTGTTTCGGTGTGGTACCGCATTACTACGTGATCCAAACCAGAAAAAGGCGAGGATCTTGCCTACATGTATGCGAAAAATGCGAAAGTACGAGCCAGATGAGGGCAAATACCAGACATAACCCAGACATAACCGGCGTTATCCTCTAAAATATTAATCGGAACCAGGTTTAATTGACTGTTCCGGTGTGGTACCGCATTACTACGTGATCCAAACCAGAAAAACGCCAGGATCTGGCCAACAAGTATGCGAAAAATGCGAAAGTACGGGCCAGATGAGGGCAAATCCCAGACCTAACCGAGACATAACCGGCGTTATCCTCTAAAATATTAATCGCAACCAGGTTTAATTGACTGCTTCGGTGTGGAACCACATTACGACGGGATCCAAACCAGAAAAAACCCAGGACCTGACCAACAAGTATGCGAAAAATATGAAAGCACGAGCAAGATGACGGCAAATCCCAGACCTAACCCAGCCATAACCGGCGTTATCCTCTAAAAAATTAATCGGAACCAGGTTTGATTGACTGTTTCAGTGTGGTACCAAATTACTACGTGATACAAGCCAGAAAAAGGCCAGGATCTGGCCAACAAGTATGCGATAAATGCGAAAGTACGAGCCAGATGAGGGCAAATCCCTGACCTAACCGAGACATAACCGGCGTTATCCTCTAAAATATTAATCGCTACCAGGTTTAATTGACTGTTTCGGTGTGGTACCGCATTACTACGTGATCCAAACCAGAAAAAGGCCAGGATCTAGCCTACATGTATGCGAAAAATGCGAAAGTACGAGCCAGATGAGGGCAAATACCAGACATAACCCTGACATAACCGGCGTTATCCTCTAAAATATTAATCGGGACCTGGTTTAATTGACTGTTTCAGTGTGGTACCACATTACTACGTGATCCAAACCAAAAAAAGCTCAGGATCTTGCCAACAGGTATGCGAAAAATGCGAAAGTACGAGCCAGATGATTGCAAATACCAGAACTAACCCAATCATAACCAGGGTTATCCTCCAAAATATTCATCGCAACCAGGTATAATTGACTGCTTCGGTGTGGAACCACATTACGACGGGATCCAAACCACAAAAAACCCAAGATCAGGCCAACAAGTACGCGAAAATTGCGAAAGTATGAGCCAGACGATTGCAAATACCAGAACTAACCCAGATATAACCAGCGTTATCTTCGAAAATATTAATCGGAACCAGGTTTAATTGACTGTTCCGGTGTGGTACCGCATTACTACGTGATCCAAACCAGAAAAACGCCAGGATCTGGCCAACAAGTATGCGAAAAATGCGAAAGTACGGGCCAGATGAGGGCAAATCCCAGACCTAACCGAGACATAACCGGCGTTATCCTCTAAAATATTAATCGCTACCAGGTTTAATTGACTGTTTCGGTGTGGTACCGCATTACTACGTGATCCAAACCAGAAAAAGGCCAGGATCTGGCCAACAAGTATGCGAAAAATGTGAAAGTACGAACCAGATGAGGGCAAATACCAGATCTAACCCAGACATAACCGGCGTTATCCTCTAAAATATTAATCGGAACCAGGTTTAATTGACTGTTTCAGTGTGGTACCACATTACTATGTGATCCAAACCAGAAAATAACCCAGCATCTGTTCAACGAGTATGTGAAGTGTGCGAAAGTATGATTCTGATGAGGGCAAATCCCAGACCTATCCCAGACCTAACTTGCGTTATCCTCTAACATATTGATCGAAACCAGGTTTAATCGACTGTTTCAGTGTGGAAACACATTACTACGTGATCCAAACCAGAAAAAAACCCAGGATCTTGTCATCGAGTATGTGAAGTGTGCGAAAGTATGAGTCTGATGAGGGCTAATCCCAGACCTATCCCAGACCTAACTTGCGTTATCCTCTAAAATATTGATCGAAACCAGGTTTAATTCACTGTTTTAGTGTGGTACCACATTGCTACGTGATCCAAACCAGAAAAAACCCAGGATCTGTTTAACAAGTATGTGAAAAACGCGAAACTGTGAGCCTGATGAGGGCAAATCTTAGACCTAACCCAGACCTAAGATGCGTTATCCTCTAAAATATTGATCGAAACCAGGTTTAATTGACAGTTTCAGTGGTACCACATTACTACGTGATCCAATCCAGAAATAGCCCAGGATCTGTTCAACAAGTATGTGAAAAACGCGAAAGTATGAGCCTGGTGAGGGCAAATCCCAGACCTATCCCAGACCTAACTTGCGTTATCCTCTAAAATATTGATCGAAACCAGGTTTAATTGACTGTTTCAGTGTGGTACCACATTACTACGTGATCCAATCCAGAAATAGCCCAGGATCTAGCCATGAAGTATGAGAAATATGCGAAAGTATGAGTCTGATGAGGGCAAATCCCAGACCTATCCCACACCTAACATGCGTTATCCTCTAAAATATTTATCAAGACCAAGTTTAATTGATTGTTTCAGTGTGGTCCCACATTACTACGTGATCCAAACCAGAAAAAACCCAGGATCCGTTCAACAAGTATGTGAAGAATGCGAAAGTATGGGTCTGATGAGTGAAAATCCCAGAACTAACCTAGACCTAACATGCGTTATCCTCTAAAATATTCATCAAGACCAGGTTTAATTGACTGTTCCGGTGTGGTACCGCATTACTACGTGATCCAAACCAGAAAAACGCCAGGATCTGGCCAACAAGTATGCGAAAAATGCGAAAGTACGGGCCAGATGAGGGCAAATCCCAGACCTAACCGAGACATAACCGGCGTTATCCTCTAAAATATTAATCGCTACCAGGTTTAATTGACTGTTTCGGTGTGGTACCGCATTACCACGTGATCCAAACCAGAAAAAGGCCAGGATCTGGCAAACAAGTATGCGAAAAATGCGAAAGTACGAACCAGATGAGGGCAAATACCAAACCTAACCCAGACATAACCGGCGTCATCCTCTAAAATATTAATCGGAACCAGGTTTAATTGACTGTTTCAGTGTGGTACCACATTACTACGTGATCCAAACTAAAAAAAGCCCAGAATCTTGCCAACAAGTATGCGAAAAATGCGAAAGTACGAGCCAGATGATTGCAAATACCAGAACTAACCCAAACATAACCAGCGTCATCCTCCAAAATATTCATCCGAACCAGGTTCGATTGACTGCTTCAGTGTGGAACCAGATTACGACGGGATCCAAACCACAAAAAACCCAAGATCTGGCCAACAAGTACGCGAAAATTGCAAAAGTATGAGCCAGATGATTGCAAATACCAGAACTAACCCAGACATAACCAGCGTTATCCTCTAAAATATTAATCGGAACCAGGTTTAATTGACTGTTTCAGTGTGGTACCACATTACTACGTGATCCAAACCAAAAAAAGCCGAGGATCTTGCCAACAAGTAAGCGAGAAATGCGAAAGTATGAGCCAGATGAGGACACATCCCAGACCTAACCGAGAGATAACCGGCGTTATCCTCTAAAATATTAATCGCAACCAGGTTTAATTGACTGTTTCAGTGTGATACCACATTACTACGTGGTCCAAGCCAGAAAAAGGCCAGGATCTGGCCAACAAGTATGCGAAAAATGCGAAAGTACGAGCCAGATGAGGGCAAATCCCTGACCTAACCGAGCCATAGCCGGCGTTGTCGTCTAAAATATTAATCGCAACCAGGTTTAATTGACTGCTTCGGTGTGGAACCACATTACGACGGGATCCAAACCAGAAAAAACCCAGGATCTGACCAACAAGTATGCGAAAAATACGAAAGCACGAGCAAGATGACGGCAAATCCCAGACCTAACCCAGCCATAACCGGCGTTATCCTCTAAAAAATTAATCGGAATCAGGTTTGATTGACTGTTTCAGTGTGGTACCAAATTACTACGTGATACAAGCCAGAAAAAGGCCAGGATCTGGCCAACAAGTATGCGATAAATGCGAAAGTACGAGCCAGATGAGGGCAAATACCAGACATAACCCAGACATAACCGGCGTTATCCTCTAAAATATTAATCGGAACCAGGTTTAATTGACTGTTCCGGTGTGGTACCGCATTACTACGTGATCCAAACCAGAAAAACGCCAGGATCTGGCCAACAAGTATGCGAAAAATGCGAAAGTACGGGCCAGATGAGGGCAAATCCCAGACCTAACCGAGACATAACCGGCGTTATCCTCTAAAATATTAATCGCTACCAGGTTTAATTGACTGTTTCGGTGTGGTACCGCATTACTACGTGATCCAAAACAGAAAAAGGCCAGGATCTGGCCAACAAGTATGCGAAAAATGCGAAAGTACGAACCAGATGAGGGCAAATACCAGACCTAACCCAGACATAACCAGCGTTATCCTCTAAAATATTAATCGGAACCAGGTTTAATTGACTGTTTCAGTGTGGTACCACATTACTACGTGATCCAAACTAAAAAGAGCCCAGAATCTTGCCAACAAGTATGCGAAAAATGCGAAAGTACGAGCCAGATGATTGCAAATACCAGAACTAACCCAGACATAACCAGCGTTATCCTCTAAAATATTAATCGGAACCAGGTTTAATTGACTGTTTCAGTGTGGTACCACATTACTACGTGATCCAAACCAAAAAAAGCCGAGGATCTTGCCAACAAGTAAGCGAGAAATGCGAAAGTATGAGCCAGATGAGGACAAATCCCAGACCTAACCGAGAGATAACCGGCGTTATCCTCTAAAATATTAATCGCAACCAGGTTTAATTGACTGTTTCAGTGTGATACCACATTACTACGTGGTCAAAGCCAGGAAAAGGCCAGGATCTGGTCAACAAGTATGCGAAAAAAACGAAAATACGAGCCAGATGACGGCAAATCCCAGACCTAACCCAGCCATAACCGGCGTTATCCTCTAAAATATTAATCGGAACTAGATTCTATTGACTGTTTCAGTGTGGTACCACATTACAACGTGGTCCAAGCCAGAAAAAGGCCAGGATCTGGCCAACAAGTATGCGAAAAATGCGAAAATACGAGCCAGATGACGGCAAATCCCATACCTACCCGTGACATAACCGACGTTGTCCTCTAAAATATTAATCGCAACCAGGTTTAATTGACTGTTTCAGTGTGGTACCACATTACTACGTGGTCCTAGCCAGAAAAAGGCCAGGATCTGGTCAACAAGTATGCGAAAAACGCGAAAGTATGAGCCAGATGGTTGCAAATACCAGACCTAACCCAGACATAACCAGCGTTATCCTCTAAAATATTAATCGGTACCAGGTTTTATCGACTGTTTCAGTGTGGTACCTCATTACTACGTGGTCCAAGCCAGAAAAAGGCCAGGATCTGGCCAACAAGTAAGCGAAAAATGCGAAGGTACGAGCCAGATGAGGGCAAATACCAGACCAAACCCAGCCATAACCGGCGTTATCCTCTAAAATATTAATCGGAGCCAGGTTTAATTGACTGTTTCAGTGTGATACCACATTACTACGTGGTCCAAGCCAGAAAAAGGCCAGGATCTGGCCAACAAGTATGCGAAAAATGCGAAAGTACGAGCCAGATGAGGGCAAATCCCTGACCTAACCGAGGCATACCCGGCGTTGTCGTCTAAAATATTAATCGCAACCAGGTTTAATTGACTGCTTCGGTGTGGAACCACATTACGACGGGATCCAAACCAGAAAAAACCCAGGACCTGACCAACAAGTATGCGAAAAATATGAAAGCACGAGCAAGATGACGGCAAATCCCAGACCTAACCCAGCCATAACCGGCGTTATCCTCTAAAAAATTAATCGGAACCAGGTTTGATTGACTGTTTCAGTGTGGTACCAAATTACTACGTGATACAAGCCAGAAAAAGGCCAGGATCTGGCCAACAAGTATGCGATAAATGCGAAAGTACGAGCCAGATGAGGGCAAATCCCTGACCTAACCGAGCCATAGCCGGCGTTGTCGTCCAAAATATTAATCGCAACCAGGTTTAATTGACTGCTTCGGTGTGGAACCACATTACGACGGGATCCAAACCAGAAAAAACCCAGGATCTGACCAACAAGTATGCGAAAAATACGAAAGCACGAGCAAGATGACGGCAAATCCCAGACCTAACCCAGCCATAACCGGCGTTATCCTCTAAAAAATTAATCGGAATCAGGTTTGATTGACTGTTTCAGTGTGGTACCAAATTACTACGTGATACAAGCCAGAAAAAGGCCAGGATCTGGCCAACAAGTATGCGATAAATGCGAAAGTACGAGCCAGATGAGGGCAAATCCCTGACCTAACCGAGACATAACCGGCGTTATCCTCTAAAATATTAATCGCTACCAGGTTTAATTGACTGTTTCGGTGTGGTACCGCATTACTACGTGATCCAAACCAGAAAAAGGCCAGGATCTAGCCTACATGTATGCGAAAAATGCGAAAGTACGAGCCAGATGAGGGCAAATACCAGACCTAACCCAGACATAACCGGCGTTATCCTCTAAAATATTAATCGGAACCAGGTTTAATTGACTGTTCCGGTGTGGTACCGTATTACTACGTGATCGAAACCAGAAAAACGCCAGGATCTGGCCAACAAGTATGCGAAAAATGCGAAAGTACGGGCCAGATGAGGGCAAATCCCAGACCTAACCGAGACATAACCGGCGTTATCCTCTAAAATATTAATCGCTACCAGGTTTAATTGACTGTTTCGGTGTGGTACCGCATTACTACGTGATCCAAACCAGAAAAAGGCCAGGATCTGGCCAACAAGTATGCGAAAAATGCGAAAGTACGAACCAGATGAGGGCAAATACCAGACCTAACCCAGACATAACCGGCGTTATCCTCTAAAATATTAATCGGAACCAGGTTTAATTGACTGTTTCAGTGTGGTACCACATTACTACGTGATCCAAGCTAAAAAAAGCCCAGAATCTTGCCAACAAGTATGCGAAAAATGCGAAAGTGCGAGCCAGATGATTGCAAATACCAGAACTAACCCAAACATAACCAGCGTCATCCTCCAAAATATTCATCCGAACCAGGTTCGATTGACTGCTTCGGTGAGGAACCAGATTACGACGGGATCCAAACCACAAAAAACCCAAGATCTGGCCAACAAGTACGCGAAAATTGCAAAAGTATGAGCCAGATGATTGCAAATACCAGAACTAACCCAGACATAACCAGCGTTATCCTCTAAAATATTAATCGGAACCAGGTTTAATTGACTGCTTCAGTGTGGTACCACATTACTATGTGATCCAAACCAGAAAATAACCCAGGATCTGTTCAACGAGTATGTGAAGTGTGCGAAAGTATGATTCTGATGAGGGCTAATCCCAGACCTATCCCAGACCTAACTTGCGTTATCCTCTAAAATATTGATCGAAACCAGGTTTAATCGACTGTTTCAGTGTGGAAACACATTACTACGTGATCCAAACCAGAAAAAAACCCAGGATCTGTTCAACAAGTATGTGAAAAACGCGAAACTGTGAGCCTGATGAGGGCAAATCTTAGACCTAACCCAGACCTAAGATGCGTTATCCTCTAAAATATTGATCGAAACCAGGTTTAATTGACAGTTTCAGTGTGGTACCACATTACTACGTGATCCAAACCAGAAAAAACCCAGGATCCGTTCAACAAGTATGTGAAGAATGCGAAAGTATGGGTCTGATGAGTGAAAATCCCAGAACTAACCTAGACCTAACATGCGTTATCCTCTAAAATATTGATCCAAACCAGGTTCAATGGACTGTTTCAGTGTGGTACCACATTACTACGTGATCCAAACCAGAAAAAACCCAGGATCCGTTCAACAAGTATGTGAAGAATGCGAAAGTATGGGTCTGATGAGTGAAAATCCCAGACCTATCCCAGACCTAACTTGCGTTATCCTCTAAAATATTGATCGAAACCAGGTTTAATTGACTGTTTCAGTGTGGTACCACATTACTACGTGATCCAAACCAGAAAAAACCCAGGATCCGTTCAACAAGTATGTGAAGAATGCGAAAGTATGGGTCTGATGAGTGAAAATCCCAGAACTAACCTAGACCTAACATGCGTTATCCTCTAAAATATTGATCCAAACCAGGTTTAATGGACTGTTTCAGTGTGGAACCACACTACTACGTGATCCAAGCCAGAAAAAACCCAGGATCTGTTCAACAAGTATGTGAAAAACGCGAAAGTATGAGCCTGATGAGGGCAAATCCCAGACCTATCCCAGACCTAACTTGCGTTATCCTCTAAAATATTGATCGAAACCAGGTTTAATTGACAGTTTCAGTGTGGTACCACATTACTACGTGATCCAATCCAGAAATAGCCCAGGATCTAGCCATGAAGTATGAGAAATATGCGAAAGTATGAGCCTGACGAGGGCAAATCCTAGACGTAACCCAGACCTAACATGCGTTATCCTCTAAAATATTTATCAAGACCAGGTTTAATTGAATGTTTCAGTGTGGTACCACATTACTACGTGATCCAAACCGGAAAAAACCCAGGGTCCGTTCAACAAGTATGTGAAGAATGCGAATGTATGAGTCTGATCAGTGAAAATCTCAGGCCTTACCTAGACCTAACTTGCGTTGTCCTCTAAAATATTTATCAAGACCAGGTTTAATGGACGGTTTCAGTGTGGTACCTCATTACTACGTGACCCAAACCAGAAAAAACCCAGGATCCGTTCAACAAGTATGTGAAGAATGCGAAAGTATGAGTCTGATGAGTGAAAAAACCAGGCCTGACCTAGACCTAGCATGCGTTATCCTCTAAAATATTGAGCGAAACCAGGTTTAATGGACTGTTTCAGTGTGGTACGACACTACTACGGGATCCAAACCAGAAAAAACCCAGGATCTGTTCAACTAGTATGTGAAAAACGCGAAAGTATGAGCCTGATGAGGGCAAACCCCAGACCTATCCCAGACCTAACTTGCGTTATCCTCTAAAATATTGATCGAAACCAGGTTTAATTGACTGTTGCAGTGTGGAACCACATTACTACGTGATCCAAACCTGAAAAAACCCAGGATCTGTTCAACAAGTATGTGAAAAACCCGAAAGTATGAGCCTGATGAGGGCAAATCCCAGACCTATCCCAGACCTAACTTGCGTTGTCCTCTAAAATATTGATGGAAACCAGGTTTAGTTGACTGTTTCAGTGTGGTACCACTTTACTACGTGATCCAATTCAGAAATAGCCCAGGATCCTTTCAACAAGTATGTGAAAAACGCGAAACTGTGAGCCTGATGAGGGCAAATCTTAGACCTAACCCAGACCTAAGATGCGTTATCCTCTAAAATATTTATCCAGGCCAGGTTTCATTGAATGTTTCAGTGTGGTACCACTTTACTACGTGATCCAATCCAGAAATAGCCCAGGATCTAGCCATGAAGTATGAGAAATATGCGAAAGTATGAGCCTGATGAGGGCAAATCCTAGACCTAACCCAGACCTAACATGCGTTATCCTCTAAAATATTTATCAAGACCAGGTTTAATTGATTGTTTCAGTGTGGTCCCACATTGCTACGTGATCCAAACCAGAAAAACCTCAGGATCCGTTCAACAAGTATGTGAAGAATGCGAAAGTATGAGTCTGATGAGTGAAAATCCCAGAACTAACCTAGACCTAACATGCGTTATCCTCTAAAATAATGAGCGAAACCAGGTTTAATGGACTGTTTCAGTGTGGTACCACACTACTACGGGATCCAAACCAGAAAAAACCCAGGATCTGTTCAACAAGTATGTGAAAAGCCCGAAAGTATGAGCCTGATGAGGGCAAATCCCAGACCTATCCCAGACCTAACTTGCGTTGTCCTCTAAAATATTGATGGAAACCAGGTTTAATTGACTGTTTCAGTGTTGTACTTCATTACTACGTGATGCAATCCAGAAAAAGCCCAGGATCTAGCCATCAAGTATGAGAAATATGCGAAAGAATGAGCCTGACGAGGGCAAATCCTAGACCAAACCCAGACCTAACATGCGTTATCCTCTAAAATATTTATCAAGACCAGGTTTAATTGATTGTTTCAGTGTGGTCCCACATTGCTACGTGATCCAAACCAGAAAAACCTCCGGATCCGTTCAACAAGTATGTGAAGAATGCGAAAGTATGAGTCTGATGAGTGAAAATCCCAGGCCTGACCTAGACCTAACATGCGTTATCCTCAAAAATATTGATCGAAACCTGGTTTAATCGACTGTTTCAGTGTGGTACCACATTACTATGTGATCCAAACCAGAAAATAACCCAGGATCTGTTCAACGAGTATGTGAAGTGTGCGAAAGTATGTTTCTGATGAGGGCAAATCCCAGACCTATCCCAGACCTAACTTGCGTTATCCTCTAAAATATTGATCGAAACCAGGTTTAATCGACTGTTTCAGTGTAGAAACACATTACTACGTGATCCAAACCAGAAAAAAACCCAGGATCTTGTCATCGAGTATGTGAAGTGTGCGAAAGTATGAGTCTGATGAGGGCTAATCCCAGACCTATCCCAGACCTAACTTGCGTTATCCTCTAAAATATTGATCGAAACCAGGTTTAATCGACTGTTTCAGTGTGGAAACACATTACTACGTGATCCAAACCAGAAAAAAACCCAGGATCTGTTCAACAAGTATGTGAAAAACGCGAAACTGTGAGCCTGATGAGGGCAAATCTTAGACCTAACCCAGACCTAAGATGCGTTATCCTCTAAAATATTGATCGAAACCAGGTTTAATTGACAGTTTCAGTGTGGTACCACATTACTACGTGATCCAATCCAGAAATAGCCCAGGATCTGTTCAACAAGTATGTGAAAAACGCAAAAGAATGAGCCTGATGAGGGCAAGTCCCAGACCTATCCCAGACCTAACTTGCGTTATCCTCTAAAATATTGATCGAAACCAGGTTTAATTGACTGTTTCAGTGTGGTACCACATTACTACAGTATCCAATCCAGAAATAGCCCAGGATCTAGCCATGAAGTATGAGAAATATGCGAAAGTATGAGTCTGATGAGGGCAAAACCAGACCTATCCCAGACCTAACATGCGTTATCCTCTAAAATATTTATCAAGACCAGGTTTAATTGATTGTTTCAGTGTGGTCCCACATTACTACGTGATCCAAACCAGAAAAAACCCAGGATCCCTTCAACAAGTATGTGAAGAATGCGAAAGTATGGGTCTGATGAGTGAAAATCCCAGAACTAACTTAGACCTAACATGCGTTATCCTCTAAAATATTGATCCAAACCATGTTTAATGGACTGTTTCAGTGTGGAACCACACTACTACGTGATCCAAGCCAGAAAAAACCCAGGATCTGTTCAACAAGTATGTGAAAAACGCGAAAGTATGAGTCTGATGAGGGCAAATCCCAGACCTATCCCAGACCTAACTTGCGTTATCCTCTAAAATATTGATCGAAACCAGGTTTAATTGACAGTTTCAGTGTGGTACCACATTACTACGTGATCCAATCCAGAAATAGCCCAGGATCTAGCCATGAAGTATGAGAAATATGCGAAAGTATGAGCCTGACGAGGGCAAATCCTAGACCTAACCCAGACCTAACATGCGTTATCCTCTAAAATATTTATCAAGACCAGGTTTAATTGTTTGTTTCAGTGTGGTCCCACATTGCTACGTGATCCAAACCAGAAAAACCTCAGGATCCGTTCAACAAGTATGTGAAGAATGCGAAAGTATGAGTCTGATGAGTGAAAATCCCAGGCCTGACCTAGACCTAACATGCGTTATCCTCTAAAATAATGAGCGAAACCAGGTTTAATGGACTGTTTCAGTGTGGTACCACACTACTACGGGATCCAAACCAGAAAAAACCCAGGATCTGTTCAACAAGTATGTGAAAAACCCGAAAGTATGAGCCTGATGAGGGCAAATCCCAGACCTATCCCAGACCTAACTAGCGTTGTCCTCTAAAATATTGATGGAAACCAGGTTTAATTGACTGTTTCAGTGTTGTACTTCATTACTACGTGATGCAATCCAGAAAAAGCCCAGGATCTAGCCATCAAGTACGAGAAATATGCGAAAGAATGAGCCTGATGAGAGCAAATCCCAGACCTAACCTAGACCTAACATGAATTATTCTCTAAAATATTGGTCGAAACCAGGTTCAATTGACTGTTTCAGTGTGGTCCCACATGACTACGTGATCCAAACCAGAAAAAAACCCAGGATCTTGTCATCGAGTATGTGAAGTGTGCGAAAGTATGAGTCTGATGAGGGCTAATCCCTGACCTATCCCAGACCTAACTTGCGTTATCCTCTAAAATATTGATCGAAACCAGGTTTAATTGACTGTTTTAGTGTGGTACCACATTACTACGTGATCCAAACCAGAAAAAACCCAGGATCTGTTCAACAAGTATGTGAAAAACGCGAAACTGTGAGCCTGATGAGGGCAAATCTTAGACCTAACCCAGACCTAAGATGCGTTATCCTCTAAAATATTTATCCAGACCAGGTTTAATTGACTGTTTCAGTGTTGTACTTAATTAGTACGTGATGCAATCCAGAAAAAGCCCAGGATCTAGCCATCAAGTATGAGAAATATGCGAAAGAATGAGCCTGATGAGAGCAAATCCCAGACCTAACCTAGACCTAACATGAATTATCCTCGAAAATATTGATCGAAACCAGGTTTAATCGACTGTTTCAGTGTAGAAACACATTACTACGTGATCCAAACCGGAAAAAAACCCAGGATCTTGTCATCGAGTATGTGAAGTGTGCGAAAGTATGAGTCTGATGAGGGCTAATCCCAGACCTATCCCAGACATAACTTGCGTTATCCTCTAAAATATTGATCGAAACCAGGTTTAATTGACTGTTTTAGTGTGGTACCACATTACTACGTGATCCAAACCAGAAAAAACCCAGGATCTGTTCAACAAGTATGTGAAAAACGCGAAACTGTGAGCCTGATGAGGGCAAATCTTAGACCTAACCCAGACCTAAGATGCGTTATCCTCTAAAACATTTATCCAGACCAGGATTCATTGAATGTTTCAGTGTGATACCACTTTACTACGTGAACCAATCCAGAAATAGCCCAGGATCTAGCCATGAAGTATAAGAAATATGCGATAGTAAGAGCCTGATGAGGGCAAATCTTAGACCTATCCCAGACCTAGCTTGCGTTATCCTCTAGAATATTGATCGCAACCAGGTTTAATGGACTGTTTCTGTGTGGTACCACACAACTACGTGATCCAAACCAGAAAAAACCCAGGATCTGTTCAACAAGTATGTGAAAAACGCGAAAGTATGAGCCTGAATAGGGCAAATCCCAGACCTATCCCAGACCTAACTTGCGTTATCCTCTAAAATGTTGATCGAAACCAGGTTTAATTGACTGTTTCAGTGTGGTCCCACATTACTACGTGATCCAAACCAGAAAAAACCCAGGATCCGTTCAACAAGTATGTGAAGAATGCGAAAGTATGGGTCTGATGAGTGAAAATCCCAGACCTAACCTAGACCTAACATGCGTTATCCTCTAAAATATTGATCGAAACCAGGTTTAATTGACTGTTTCAGTGTGATACCACATTACTACGTGATCCAATCCAGAAATAGCCCAGGATCTAGCCATGAAGTATGAGAAATATGCGAAAGTATGAGTCTGATGAGGGCAAATCCCAGACCTATCCCAGACCTAACATGCGTTATCCTCTAAAATATTTATCAAGACCAGGTTTAATGGACGGTTTCAGTGTGGTACCACATTACTACGTGACCCAAACCAGAAAAAACCCAGGATCCGATCAACAAGTATGTGAAGAATGCGAAAGTATGAGTCTGATGAGTGAAAAAACCAGGCCTGACATAGACCTAACATGCGTTATCCTCTAAAATATTGAGCGAAACCAGGTTTAATGGACTGTTTCAGTGTGGTACCACACTACTACGGGATCCAAACCAGAAAAAACCCAGGATCTGTTCAACTAGTATGTGAAAAACGCGAAAGTATGAGCCTGATGGGGGCAAACCCCAGACCTATCCCTGACCTAACTTGCGTTATCCTCTAAAATATTGATCGAAACCAGGTTTAATCGACTGTTTCAGTGTGGAACCACATTACTACGTGATCCAAACCAGACAAAAACCCAGGATCTTGTCAACGAGTATGTGAAGTGTGCGAAAGTATGAGTCTGATGAGGGCTAATCCCAGACCTATCCCAGACCTAGCTTGCGTTATCCTCTAAAATATTTATCGAAACCAGCTTTAATTGACTGTTTCAGCGTGGTACCACATTACTACGTGATACAATGCAGAAACAGCCCAGGATCTAGCCATGAAGTATGAGAAATATGCGAAAGAATGAGCCTGATGAGAGCAAATCCCAGACCTAACCTAGACCTAACATGAGTTATCCTCTAAAATATTGAGCGAAACCGGGTTTAATGGACGGTTTCAGTGTGGTACCACATTACTACGTGATACAAACCAGAAAAAACCCAGGATCTGTTTAACAAGTATGTGAAAAACGCGAAAGTGTGAGCCTGATGAGGGCAAACCTTAGTCCTAACCCAGACCTAAGATGCGTTATCCTCTAAAATATTTATCCAGAACAGGTTTCATTGAATGTTTCAGTGTGGTACCACTTTACTACGTGATCCAATCCAGAAATAGCCCAGGATCTAGCCATGAAGTATGAGAAATATGCGATAGTAAGAGCCTGATGAGGGCAAATCCTAGACCTATCCCAGACCTAACTTGCGTTATCCTCTAAAATATTGATCGAAACCAGGTTTAATTGACTGTTTCAGCGTGGTACCACATTACTACGTGATACAATGCAGAAACAGCCCAGGATCTAGCCATGAAGTATGAGAAATATGCGAAAGAATGAGCCTGATGAGAGCAAATCCCAGACCTAACCTAGACCTAACATGAGTTATCCTCTAAAATATTGAGCGAAACCAGGTTTAATGGACGGTTTCAGTGTGGTACCACATTACTACGTGATACAAACCAGAAAAAACCCAGGATCCGTTCAACAAGTATGTGAAGAATGCGAAAGTATGAGTCTGATGAGTGAAAATCCCATGCCTAACCTAGACCTAACATGCGTTATCCTCAAAAATATTGATCGAAACCTGGTTTAATCGACTGTTTCAGTTTGGTACCACATTACTATGTGATCCAAACCAGAAAATAACCCAGGATCTGTTCAACGAGTATGTGAAGTGTGCGTAAGTATGAGTCTGATGAGGGCAAATCCCAGACCTATTCCAGACCTAACATGCGTTATCCTCTAAAATATTGATCGAAACTAGGTTTAACCGACTGTTTTAGTGTGGAACCACATTACTACGTGATCCAAACCAGAAAAAACCCAGGATCAGTTCAACAAGTATGCGAAGAATGCGAAAGTATGAGTCTGATGAGTGAAAATCCCAAGCCTAACCTAGACCTAACATGCGTTATCCTCAAAAATATTGATCAAAACCTGGTTTAATCGACTGTTTCAGAGTGGTACCACATTACTAGTGATCCAAACCAGAAAATAACCCAGGATCTGTTCAACGAGTATGTGAAGTGTGCGAAAGTATGAGTCTGATGAGGGCAAATCCCAGACCTATCCCAGACCTAACATGCGTTATCCTCTAAAATTTTTATCAAGACCAGGTTTAATAGATTGTTTCAGTGTGGACCTACATTACGACGTGTTCCAAACCAGAAAAAACCCAGGATCCGTTCAACAAGTATGTGAAGAATGCGAAAGTATGAGTCTGATGAGTGAAAATCCCATGCCTAACCTAGACCTAACATGCGTTATCTTCAAAAATATTGATCGAAACCTGGTTTAATCGACTGATTCAGTGTGGTACCACATTACTATGTGATCCAAACCAGAAAATAACCCAGGATCTGTTCAACGAGTATGTGAAGTGTGCGAAAGTATGAGTCTGATGAGGGCAAATCCCAGACCTATCCCAGACCTAACATGCGTTATCCTCTAAAATTTTTATCAAGACCAGGTTTAATAGATTGTTTCAGTGTGGACCCACATTACGACGTGTTCCAAACCAGAAAAAACCCAGGATCCGTTCAACAAGTATGTGAAGAATGCGAAAGTATGAGTCTGATGAGTGAAAATCCCATGCCTAACCTAGACCTAACATGCGTTATCCTCAAAAATATTGATCGAAACCTGGTTTAATCGACTGTTTCAGTGTGGTACCACATTACTATGTGATCCAAACCAGAAAATAACCCAGGATCTTTTCAACGAGTATGTGAAGTGTGCGAAAGTATGAGTCTGATGAGGGCAAATCCCAGACCTATCCCAGACCTAACTTGCGTTATCCTCTAAAATATTGATCGAAACCAGGTTTAATCGTCTGTTTCAGTGTTGTACTTCATTACTACGTGATGCAATCCAGAAAAAGCCTAGGATCTAGCCATCAAGTACGAGAAATATGCGAAAGAATGAGCCTGATGAGAGCAAATCCCAGACCTAACCTAGACCTAACATGAATTATCCTCAAAAATATTGATCGAAACCAGGTTTAATCGACTGTTTCAGTGTAGAAACACATTACTACGTGATCCAAACCAGAAAAAAACCCAGGATCTTGTCATCGAGTATGTGAAGTGTGCGAAAGTATGAGTCTGATGAGGGCTAATCCCAGACCTATCCCAGACCTAACTTGCGTTATCCTGTAAAATATTGATCGAAACCAGGTTTAATTGACTGTTTTAGTGTGGTACCACATTACTACGTGATCCAAACCAGAAAAAACCCAGGATCTGTTCAACAAGTATGTGAAAAACGCGAAACTGTGAGCCTGATGAGGGCAAATCTTAGACCTAACCCAGACCTAAGATGCGTTATCCTCTAAAATATTTATCCAGACCAGGTTTCATTGAATGTTTCAGTGTGATACCACTTTACTACGTGAACCAATCCAGAAATAGCCCAGGATCTAGCCATGAAGTATGAGAAATATGCGATAGTAAGAGCCTGATGAGGGCAAATCCTAGACCTATCCCAGACCTAGCTTGCGTTATCGTCTAAAATATTGATCGAAACCAGGTTTAATTGACTGTTTCAGCGTGTTACCACATTACTACGTGATACAATGCAGAAACAGCCCAGGATCTAGCCATGAAGTATGAGAAATATGCGAAAGTATGAGCCTGATGGGGGCAAATCCTAGACGTAACCCAGACCTAACATGCGTTATCCTCTAGAATATTGATCGCAACCAGGTTTAATGGACTGTTTCTGTGTGGTACCACACAACTACGTGATCCAAACCAGAAAAAACCCAGGATCTGTTCAACAAGTATGTGAAAACCGCGAAAGTATGAGCCTGAATAGGGCAAATCCCAGACCTATCCCAGACCTAACTTGCGTTATCCTCTAAAATATTGATCCAAACCAGGTTTAATTGACTGTTTCAGTGTTGTACTTCATTACTACGTGATGCAATCCAGAAAAAGCCCAGGATCTAGCCATCAAGTATGAGAAATATGCGAAAGAATGAGCCTGATGAGAGCAAATCCCAGACCTAACCTAGACCTAACATGAATTATCCTCAAAAATATTTATCAAGACCAGGTTTAATTGATTGTTTCAGTGTGGTCCCACATTACTACGTGATCCAAACCAGATAAACCCCAGGATCCGTTCAACAAGTATGTGAAGAATGCGAAAGTATGAGTCTGATGAGTGAAAATCCCAGGCCTGACCTAGACCTAACATGCGTTATCCTCTAAAATAATGAGCGAAACCAGGTTTAATGGACTGTTTCAGTGTGGTACCACACTACTACGGGATCCAAACCAGAAAAAACCCAGGATCTGTTCAACAAGTATGTGAAAAACCCGAAAGTATGAGCCTGATGAGGGCAAATCCCAGACCTATCCCAGACCTAACTTGCGTTGTCCTCTAAAATATTGATGGAAACCAGGTTTAATTGACTGTTTCAGTGTTGTACTTCATTACTACGTGATGCAATCCAGAAAAAGCCCAGGATCTAGCCATCAAGTATGAGAAATATGCGAAAGAATGAGCCTGATGAGAGCAAATCCCAGACCTAACCTAGACCTAACATGAATTATCCTCGAAAATATTGATCGAAACCAGGTTTAATCGACTGTTTCAGTGTAGAAACACATTACTACGTGATCCAAACCGGAAAAAAACCCAGGATCTTGTCAACGGGTATGTGAAGTGTGCGAAAGTATGAGTCTGATGAGGGCTAATCCCAGACCTATCCCAGACCTAACTTGCGTTATCCTCTAAAATATTGATCGAAACCAGGTTTAATTGACTGTTTTAGTGTGGTACCACATTACTGCGTGATCCAAACCAGAAAAAACCCAGGATCTGTTCAACAAGTATGTGAAAAACGCGAAACTGTGAGCCTGATGAGGGCAAATCTTAGACCTAACCCAGACCTAAGATGCGTTATCCTCTAAAACATTTATCCAGACCAGGTTTCATTGAATGTTTCAGTGTGATACCACTTTACTACGTGAACCAATCCAGAAATAGCCCAGGATCTAGCCATGAAGTATAAGAAATATGCGATAGTAAGAGCCTGATGAGGGCAAATCCTAGACCTATCCCAGACCTAGCTTGCGTTATCGTCTAAAATATAGATCGAAACCAGGTTTAATTGACTGTTTCAGCGTGTTACCACATTCCTACGTGCTACAATGCAGAAACAGCCCAGGATCTAGCCATGAAGTATGAGAAATATGCGAAAGTATGAGCCTGATGGGGGCAAATCCTAGACGTAACCCAGACCTAACATGCGTTATCCTCTAGAATATTGATCGCAACCAGGTTTAATGGACTGTTTCTGTGTGGTACCACACAACTAAGTGATCCAAACCAGAAAAAACCCAGGATCTGTTCAACAAGTATGTGAAAAACGCGAAAGTATGAGCCTGAATAGGGCAAATCCCAGACCTATCCCAGACCTAACTTGCGTTATCCTCTAAAATATTGATCGAAACCAGGTTTAATTGACTGTTTCAGTGTGGTCCCACATTACTACGTGATCCAAACCAGAAAAAACCCAGGATCCGTTCAACAAGTATGTGAAGAATGCGAAAGTATGGGTCTGATGAGTGAAAATCCCAGACCTAACCTAGACCTAACATGCGTTATCCTCTAAAATATTGATCGAAACCAGGTTTAATTGACTGTTTCAGTGTGATACCACATTACTACGTGATCCAATCCAGAAATAGCCCAGGATCTAGCCATGAAGTATGAGAAATATGCGAAAGTATGAGTCTGATGAGGGCAAATCCCAGACCTATCCCAGACCTAACATGCGTTATCCTCTAAAATATTTATCAAGACCAGGTTTAATGGACGGTTTCAGTGTGGTACCACATTACTACGTGACCCAAACCAGAAAAAACCCAGGATCCGATCAACAAGTATGTGAAGAATGCGAAAGTATGAGTCTGATGAGTGAAAAAACCAGGCCTGACATAGACCTAACATGCGTTATCCTCTAAAATATTGAGCGAAACCAGGTTTAATGGACTGTTTCAGTGTGGTACCACACTACTACGGGATCCAAACCAGAAAAAACCCAGGATCTGTTCAACTAGTATGTGAAAAACGCGAAAGTATGAGCCTGATGAGGGCAAACCCCAGACCTATCCCTGACCTAACTTGCGTTATCCTCTAAAATATTGATCGAAACCAGGTTTAATCGACTGTTTCAGTGTGGAACCACATTACTACGTGATCCAAACCAGAAAAAAACCCAGGATCTTGTCAACGAGTATGTGAAGTGTGCGAAAGTATGAGTCTGATGAGGGCTAATCCCAGACCTATCCCAGACCTAGCTTGCGTTATCCTCTAAAATATTTATCGAAACCAGCTTTAATTGACTGTTTCAGCGTGGTACCACATTACTACGTGATACAATGCAGAAACAGCCCAGGATCTAGCCATGAAGTATGAGAAATATGCGAAAGAATGAGCCTGATGAGATCAAATCCCAGACCTAACCTAGACCTAACATGAGTTATCCACTAAAATATTGAGCGAAACCGGGTTTAATGGACGGTTTCAGTGTGGTACCACATTACTACGTGATACAAACCAGAAAAAACCCAGGATCTGTTTAACAAGTATGTGAAAAACGCGAAACTGTGAGCCTGATGAGGGCAAACCTTAGTCCTAACCCAGACCTAAGATGCGTTATCCTCTAAAATATTTATCCAGAACAGGTTTCATTGAATGTTTCAGTGTGGTACCACTTTACTACGTGATCCAATCCAGAAATAGCCCAGGATCTAGCCATGAAGTATGAGAAATATGCGATAGTAAGAGCCTGATGAGGGCAAATCCTAGACCTATCCCAGACCTAACTTGCGCTATCCTCTAAAATATTGATCGAAACCAGGTTTAATTGACTGTTTCAGCGTGGTACCACATTACTACGTGATACAATGCAGAAACAGCCCAGGATCTAGCCATGAAGTATGAGAAATATGCGAAAGAATGAGCCTGATGAGAGCAAATCCCAGACCTAACCTAGACCTAACATGAGTTATCCTCTAAAATATTGAGCGAAACCAGGTTTAATGGACGGTTTCAGTGTGGTACCACATTACTACGTGATACAAACCAGAAAAAACCCAGGATCCGTTCAACAAGTATGTGAAGAATGCGAAAGTATGAGTCTGATGAGTGAAAATCCCATGCCTAACCTAGACCTAACATGCGTTATCCTCAAAAATATTGATCGAAACCTGGTTTAATCGACTGTTTCAGTTTGGTACCACATTACTATGTGATCCAAACCAGAAAAAACCCAGGATCTGTTCAACGAGTATGTGAAGTGTGCGTAAGTATGAGTCTGATGAGGGCAAATCCCAGACCTATTCCAGACCTAACTCGCGTTATCCTCTAAAATATTGATCGAAACTAGGTTTAACCGACTGTTTTAGTGTGGAACCACATTACTACGTGATCCAAACCAGAAAAAACCCAGGATCAGTTCAACAAGTATGCGAAGAATGCGAAAGTATGAGTCTGATTAGTGAAAATCCCAAGCCTAACCTAGACCTAACATGCGTTATCCTCAAAAATATTGATCAAAACCTGGTTTAATCGACTGTTTCAGAGTGGTACCACATTACTAGTGATCCAAACCAGAAAATAACCCAGGATCTGTTCAACGAGTATGTGAAGTGTGCGAAAGTATGAGTCTGATGAGGGCAAATCCCAGACCTATCCCAGACCTAACATGCGTTATCCTCTAAAATTTTTATCAAGACCAGGTTTAATAGATTGTTTCAGTGTGGACCCACATTACGACGTGTTCCAAACCAGAAAAAACCCAGGATCCGTTCAACAAGTATGTGAAGAATGCGAAAGTATGAGTCTGATGAGTGAAAATCCCATGCCTAACCTAGACCTAACATGCGTTATCTTCAAAAATATTGATCGAAACCTGGTTTAATCGACTGTTTCAGTGTGGTACCACATTACTATGTGATCCAAACCAGAAAATAACCCAGGATCTGTTCAACGAGTATGTGAAGTGTGCGAAAGTATGAGTCTGATGAGGGCAAATCCCAGACCTATCCCAGACCTAACATGCGTTATCCTCTAAAATTTTTATCAAGACCAGGTTTAATAGATTGTTTCAGTGTGGACCCACATTACGACGTGTTCCAAACCAGAAAAAACCCAGGATCCGTTCAACAAGTATGTGAAGAATGCGAAAGTATGAGTCTGATGAGTGAAAATCCCATGCCTAACCTAGACCTAACATGCGTTATCCTCAAAAATATTGATCGAAACCTGGTTTAATCGACTGTTTCAGTGTGGTACCACATTACTATGTGATCCAAACCAGAAAATAACCCAGGATCTGTTCAACGAGTATGTGAAGTGTGCGAAAGTATGAGTCTGATGAGGGCAAATCCCAGACCTATCCCAGACCTAACATGCGTTATCCTCTAAAATTTTTATCAAGACCAGGTTTAATAGATTGTTTCAGTGTGGACCCACATTACGACGTGTTCCAAACCAGAAAAAACCCAGGATCCGTTCAACAAGTATGTGAAGAATGCGAAAGTATGAGTCTGATGAGTGAAAATCCCATGCCTAACCTAGACCTAACTTCCGTTATCGTCTAAAATATTGATCGAAACCAGGTTTAATTGACTGTTTCAGCGTGTTACCACATTACTACGTGATACAATGCAGAAACAGCCCAGGATCTAGCCATGAAGTATGAGAAATATGCGAAAGTATGAGCCTGATGGGGGCAAATCCTAGACGTAACCCAGACCTAACATGCGTTATCCTCTAAAATATTGATCGCAACCAGGTTTAATGGACTGTTTCTGTGTGGTACCGCACAACTACGTGATCCAAACCAGAAAAAACCCAGGATCTGTTCAACAAGTATGTGAAAAAAGCGAAAGTATGAGCCTGATGAGGGCAAATCCCAGACCTATCCCAGACCTAACTTGCGTTATCCTCTAAAATATTGATCGAAACCAGGTTTCATTGACTGTTTCAGTGTGGTACCACATTACTACGTGATCCAATCCAGAAATAGCCCAGGATCTAGCCATGAAGTATGAGAAATATGCGAAAGTATGAGTCTGATGAGGGCAAATCCCAGACCTATCCCAGACCTAACATGCGTTATCCTCTAAAATATTTATCAAGACCAGGTTTAATTGATTGTCTCAGTGCGGTCCCACATTACTACGTGATCCAAACCAGAAAAAACCCAGGATCCGTTCAACAAGTATGTGAAGAATGCGAAAGTATGGGTCTGATGAGTGAAAATCCCAGAACTAACCTAGACCTAACATGCGTTATCCTCTAAAATATTGATCCAAACCAGGTTTAATGGACTGTTTCAGTGTGGAACCACGCTACTACGTGATCCAAGCCAGAAAAAACCCAGGATCTGTTCAACAAGTATGTGAAAAACGCGAAAGTATGAGCCTGATGAGGGCAAATCCCAAACCTATCCCAGACCTAACTTGCGTTACCCTCTAAAATATTGATCGAAAACAGGTTTAATTGACAGTTTCAGTGTGGTACCACACTACTACGTGATCCAATCCAGAAGTAGCCCAGGATCTAGCCATGAAGTATGAGAAATATGCGATAGTAAGTGCCTGATGAGGGCAAATCCTAGACCTATCCCAGACCTAACTTGCGTTATCCTCTAAAATATTGATCGAAACCAGGTTTACTTGACTGTTTCAGCGTGGTCCCACATTACTACGTGAACCAAACCAGAAAAACCCCAGGATCCGTTCAACAAGTATGTGAAGAATGCGAAAGTATGAGTCTGATGAGTGAAAATCCTAGGACTGACCTAGACCTAACATGCGTTATCCTCTAAAATAATGAGCGAAACCAGGTTTAATGGACTGTTTCAGTGTGGTACAACACTACTACGGGATCCAAACCAGAAAAAACCCAGGATCTGTTCAACAAGTATGTGAAAAACGCGAAAGTATGAGGCTGATGAGGGCAAATCCCAGACCTATCCCAGACCTAACTTGCGTTGTCCTCTAAAATATTGATGGAAACCAGGTTTAATTGAGTGTTTCAGTGTTGTACTTCATTACTACGTGATGCAATCCAGAAAAAGCCAGGATCTAGCCATCAAGTATGAGAAATATGCGAAAGAATGAGCCTGATGAGAGCAAATCCCAGACCTAACCTAGACCTAACATGAATTATTCTCTAAAATATTGGTCGAAACCAGGTTTAATTGACTGTTTCAGTGAGGTCCCACATTACTACGTGATCCAAACCAGAAAAAACCCAGGATCCGCTCAACAAGTATGTGAAAAACGCGAAACTGTGAGCCTGATGAGGGCAAATCTTAGACCTAACCCAGACCTAAGATGCGTTAGCCTCTAAAATATTTATCCAGACCAGGTTTCATTGAATGTTTCAGTGTGGTACCACTTTACTACGTGATCCAATCCAGAAATAGCCCAGGATCTAGCCATGAAGTATGAGAAATATGCGAAAGTATGAGCCTGATGAGGGCAAATCCTAGACCTAACCCAGACCTAACATGCGTTATCCTCTAAAATATTTATCAAGACCAGGTTTAATTGAATGTTTCAGTGTGGTACCACGTTACTACGTGAACCAAACCAGAAAAACCCCAGGATCCGTTCAACAAGTATGTGAAGAATGCGAAAGTATGAGTCTGGTGAGTGAAAATCCCAGGACTGACCTAGACCTAACATGCGTTATCCTCTAAAATAATGAGCGAAAACAGGTATAATGGACTGTTTCAGTGTGGTACCACACTACTACGGGATCCAAACCAGAAAAAACCCAGGATCTGTTCAACGAGTATGTGAAGTGTGCGAAAGTATGAGTCTGTTGAGGTCAAATCCCAGACCTATCCCAGACCTAACTTGCGTTATCCTCTAAGATATTGATCGAAACCAGGTTTAATTGACTGTTTCAGTGTTGTACTTCATTACTACGTGATGCAATCCAGAAATAGCCCAGGATCTAGCCATCAAGTATGAGAAATATGCGAAAGAATGAGCCTGATGTGAGCAAATCCCAGACCTAACCTAGACCTAACATGAATTATTCTCTAAAATAATGGTCGAAACCAGGATTAATTGACTGTTTCAGTGTGGTCCCACATTACTACGTGATCCAAGCCAGAAAAAACGCAGGATCCGTTCAACAAGTATGTGAAGAATGCGAAAGTATGAGTCTGATGAGTGAAAATCCTAGACGTATCCCAGACCTAACTTGCGTTATCCTCTAAAACATTGATCGAAATCAGGTTTAATTGACTGTTTCAGTGTGGTACCACATTACTACGTGATGCAATCCACAAACAGCCCAGGATCTAGCCATGAAGTATGAGCAATATGCGAAAGTATGAGCCTGATGAGGGCAAATCCTAGACCTATCCCAGACCTAACTTGCGTTATCCTCTAAAACATTGATCGAAATCAGGTTTAATTGACTGTTTCAGTGTGGTACCACACTACTACGTGATGCAATCCACAAACAGCCCAGGATCTAGCCATGAAGTATGAGCAATATGCGAAAGTATGAGTCCGACGAGGTCAAATCCCGGACCTATCCCAGACCTAACATGCGTTATCCTCTAAAATATTGATCGAAACCAGGTTTAATCGACTGTTTCAGCGTGGTACTTCAGTAATACGTGATGCAATCCAGAAAAAGCCCAGGATCTAGCCATGAAGTATGAGAAATATGCGAAAGTATGAGCCTAATGAGGGCAAATCCTAGACCTAACCCAGACCTAACATGCGTTATTCTGGAAAATATTGATGGAAACCAGGTTTAATTGACTGTTTCGGTGTTGTACTTCATTACTACGTGATCCAAAACAGAAAAAACCCAGGATCTGTTCTACATGTATGAAAAATATGCGAAAGAATGAGCCTGATGAGAGCAAATCCCAGACCTAACCTAGACCTAACATGAATTATTCTCTAAAATATTGATCGAAACCAGGTTTAATTGACTGTTTCAGTGTTGTACTTCATTACTACGTGATGCAATCCAGAAATAGCCCAGGATCTAGCCATGAAGTATGTGAAATATGCGAAAGTATGAGCCTGATGAGGGCAAATCCTAGACCTAACCCAAACCTAACATGCGTTATCCTCTAAAATATTTATCAAGACCAGGTTTAATTGAATGTTTCAGTGTGGTACCACATTACTACGAGAACCAAACCAGAAAAAACCCAGGATCCGTTCAACAAGTATGTGAAGAATGCGAAAGTATGAGTCTGATCAGTGAAAATCTCAGGCCTTACCTAGACCTAACATGCGTTGTCCTCTAAAATATTGATGGAAACCAGGTTTCAATGACTGTTTCAGTGTGCTACAACATTACTACGTGATGCAATCCAGAAATAGCCCAGAATCTAGCCATCAAGTATGAGAAATATGCGTAAGAATGAGCCTGATGGAAGCAAATCCCAGACCTAACCTAGACCTAACATGCGCTATCCTCTAAAATATTGAGCGAAACCAGGTTTAATGGACTGTTTCAGTGTGGTACCACACTACTTCGTGATCCAAACCAGAGAAAGCCCAGGATCTGTTCAAGAAGTATGTGAAAAACGCTAAACTGTGAGCCTGATGAGGGCAAATCTTAGACCTAACCCAGACCTAAGATGCGTTATCCTCTAAAATATTTATCCAGACCAGGTTTCATTGAATGTTTCAGTGTGGTACCACTTTACTACGTGATCCAATCCAGGAATAGCCCAGGATCTAGCCATGAAGTATGAGAAATATGCGAAAGTAAGAGCCTGATGTGAGCAAATCCCAGACCTAACCTAGACCTAACATGAATTATTCTCTAAAATATTGATCGAAACCAGGTTTACTTGACTGCTTCAGTGTGGTCCCACATTACTACGTGATCCAAACCAGAAAAAACCCAGGATCCGTTCAACAAGTATGTGAAGAATGCGAAAGTATGAGCCTGATGAGGGCAAATCCCAGACCTATCCCAGACCTAACTTGCGTTATCCTCTAAAATATTGATCGAAACCAGGTTTCATTGACTGTTTCAGTGTGGTACCACATTACTACGTGATCCAATCCAGAAATAGCCCAGGATCTAGCCATGAAGTATGAGAAATATGCGAAAGCATGAGTCTGATGAGGGCAAATCCCAGACCTATCCCAGACCTAACATGCGTTATCCTCTAAAATATTTATCAAGACCAGGTTTAATTGATTGTCTCAGTGCGGTCCCACATTACTACGTGATCCAAACCAGAAAAAACCCAGGATCCGTTCAACAAGTATGTGAAGAATGCGAAAGTATGGGTCTGATGAGTGAAAATCCCAGAACTAACCTAGACCTAACATGCGTTATCCTCTAAAATATTGATCCAAACCAGGTTTAATGGACTGTTTCAGTGTGGAACCACGCTACTACGTGATCCAAGCCAGAAAAAACCCAGGATCTGTTCAACAAGTATGTGAAAAACGCGAAAGTATGAGCCTGATGAGGGCAAATCCCAAACCTATCCCAGACCTAACTTGCGTTACCCTCTAAAATATTGATCGAAAACAGGTTTAATTGACAGTTTCAGTGTGGTACCACACTACTACGTGATCCAATCCAGAAGTAGCCCAGGATCTAGCCATGAAGTATGAGAAATATGCGATAGTAAGTGCCTGATGAGGGCAAATCCTAGACCTATCCCAGACCTAACTTGCGTTATCCTCTAAAATATTGATCGAAACCAGGTTTACTTGACTGTTTCAGCGTGGTCCCACATTACTACGTGAACCAAACCAGAAAAACCCCAGGATCCGTTCAACAAGTATGTGAAGAATGCGAAAGTATGAGTCTGATGAGTGAAAATCCCAGGACTGACCTAGACCTAACATGCGTTATCCTCTAAAATAATGAGCGAAACCAGGTTTAATGGACTGTTTCAGTGTGGTACAACACTACTACGGGATCCAAACCAGAAAAAACCCAGGATCTGTTCAACAAGTATGTGAAAAACGCGAAAGTATGAGGCTGATGAGGGCAAATCCCAGACCTATCCCAGACCTAACTTGCGTTGTCCTCTAAAATATTGATGGAAACCAGGTTTAATTGAGTGTTTCAGTGTTGTACTTCATTACTACGTGATGCAATCCAGAAAAAGCCAGGATCTAGCCATCAAGTATGAGAAATATGCGAAAGAATGTGCCTGATGAGAGCAAATCCCAGACCTAACCTAGACCTAACATGAATTATTCTCTAAAATATTGGTCGAAACCAGGTTTAATTGACTGTTTCAGTGAGGTCCCACATTACTACGTGATCCAAACCAGAAAAAACCCAGGATCCGCTCAACAAGTATGTGAAAAACGCGAAACTGTGAGCCTGATGAGGGCAAATCTTAGACCTAACCCAGACCTAAGATGCGTTAGCCTCTAAAATATTTATCCAGACCAGGTTTCATTGAATGTTTCAGTGTGGTACCACTTTACTACGTGATCCAATCCAGAAATAGCCCAGGATCTAGCCATGAAGTATGAGAAATATGCGAAAGTATGAGCCTGATGAGGGCAAATCCTAGACCTAACCCAGACCTAACATGCGTTATCCTCTAAAATATTTATCAAGACCAGGTTTAATTGAATGTTTCAGTGTGGTACCACGTTACTACGTGAACCAAACCAGAAAAACCCCAGGATCCGTTCAACAAGTATGTGAAGAATGCGAAAGTATGAGTCTGGTGAGTGAAAATCCCAGGACTGACCTAGACCTAACATGCGTTATCCTCTAAAATAATGAGCGAAAACAGGTATAATGGACTGTTTCAGTGTGGTACCACACTACTACGGGATCCAAACCAGAAAAAACCCAGGATCTGTTCAACGAGTATGTGAAGTGTGCGAAAGTATGAGTCTGTTGAGGTCAAATCCCAGACCTATCCCAGACCTAACTTGCGTTATCCTCTAAGATATTGATCGAAACCAGGTTTAATTGACTGTTTCAGTGTTGTACTTCATTACTACGTGATGCAATCCAGAAATAGCCCAGGATCTAGCCATCAAGTATGAGAAATATGCGAAAGAATGAGCCTGATGTGAGCAAATCCCAGACCTAACCTAGACCTAACATGAATTATTCTCTAAAATAATGGTCGAAACCAGGATTAATTGACTGTTTCAGTGTGGTCCCACATTACTACGTGATCCAAGCCAGAAAAAACGCAGGATCCGTTCAACAAGTATGTGAAGAATGCGAAAGTATGAGTCTGATGAGTGAAAATCCTAGACGTATCCCAGACCTAACTTGCGTTATCCTCTAAAACATTGATCGAAATCAGGTTTAATTGACTGTTTCAGTGTGGTACCACATTACTACGTGATGCAATCCACAAACAGCCCAGGATCTAGCCATGAAGTATGAGCAATATGCGAAAGTATGAGCCTGATGAGGGCAAATCCTAGACCTATCCCAGACCTAACTTGCGTTATCCTCTAAAACATTGATCGAAATCAGGTTTAATTGACTGTTTCAGTGTGGTACCACACTACTACGTGATGCAATCCACAAACAGCCCAGGATCTAGCCATGAAGTATGAGCAATATGCGAAAGTATGAGTCCGACGAGGTCAAATCCCGGACCTATCCCAGACCTAACATGCGTTATCCTCTAAAATATTGATCGAAACCAGGTTTAATCGACTGTTTCAGCGTGGTACTTCAGTAATACGTGATGCAATCCAGAAAAAGCCCAGGATCTAGCCATGAAGTATGAGAAATATGCGAAAGTATGAGCCTAATGAGGGCAAATCCTAGACCTAACCCAGACCTAACATGCGTTATTCTGGAAAATATTGATGGAAACCAGGTTTAATTGACTGTTTCGGTGTTGTACTTCATTACTACGTGATCCAAAACAGAAAAAACCCAGGATCTGTTCTACATGTATGAAAAATATGCGAAAGAATGAGCCTGATGAGAGCAAATCCCAGACCTAACCTAGACCTAACATGAATTATTCTCTAAAATATTGATCGAAACCAGGTTTAATTGACTGTTTCAGTGTTGTACTTCATTACTACGTGATGCAATCCAGAAATAGCCCAGGATCTAGCCATGAAGTATGTGAAATATGCGAAAGTATGAGCCTGATGAGGGCAAATCCTAGACCTAACCCAAACCTAACATGCGTTATCCTCTAAAATATTTATCAAGACCAGGTTTAATTGAATGTTTCAGTGTGGTACCACATTACTACGAGAACCAAACCAGAAAAAACCCAGGATCCGTTCAACAAGTATGTGAAGAATGCGAAAGTATGAGTCTGATCAGTGAAAATCTCAGGCCTGACCTAGACCTAACATGCGTTGTCCTCTAAAATATTGATGGAAACCAGGTTTCAATGACTGTTTCAGTGTGCTACAACATTACTACGTGATGCAATCCAGAAATAGCCCAGGATCTAGCCATCAAGTATGAGAAATATGCGTAAGAATGAGCCTGATGGAAGCAAATCCCAGACCTAACCTAGACCTAACATGCGCTATCCTCTAAAATATTGAGCGAAACCAGGTTTAATGGACTGTTTCAGTGTGGTACCACACTACTTCGTGATCCAAACCAGAGAAAGCCCAGGATCTGTTCAAGAAGTATGTGAAAAACGCTAAACTGTGAGCCTGATGAGGGCAAATCTTAGACCTAACCCAGACCTAAGATGCGTTATCCTCTAAAATATTTATCCAGACAAGGTTTCATTGAATGTTTCAGTGTGGTACCACTTTACTACGTGATCCAATCCAGGAATAGCCCAGGATCTAGCCATGAAGTATGAGAAATATGCGAAAGTAAGAGCCTGATGTGAGCAAATCCCAGACCTAACCTAGACCTAACATGAATTATTCTCTAAAATATTGATCGAAACCAGGTTTACTTGACTGCTTCAGTGTGGTCCCACATTACTACGTGATCCAAACCAGAAAAAACCCAGGATCCGTTCAACAAGTATGTGAAGAATGCGAAAGTATGAGTCTGATGAGGGAAAATCCCAGGCCTAACCTAGACCTAACATGCGTTATCCTCTAAAATATTGATCGAAACCAGGTTTAGTCGACTGTTCAGTGTGGTCCCACATTACTACGTGAGCCAAACCAGAAAAAACCCAGGATCCGTTCAACAAGTATGTGAAGAATGCGAAAGTATGAGTCTGATGAGGTCAAATCCCAGACCTATCCCAGACTTAACTTGCGTTATCCTCTAAAATGTTGATCGAAACCAGGTTTAATTGACTGTTTCAGCGTGGTACCACATTACTACGTGATACCATCCAGAAACAGACCAGGATCTAGCCATGAAGTATGAGAAATATGCGAAAGTATGAGCCTGATAAGGGCAAATCCTAGACCTAACCCAAACCTAACATGCGTTGTCCTCTAAAATATTTATCAAGACCAGGTTTAATTGAATGTTTCAGTGTGGTACCACATTACTACGTGAACCAAACCAGAAAAAACCCTGGATCCGTTCAACAAGTATGTTAAAACTGCGACAGTATGACCCTGATGAGGGCAAATCCCAGACATATCCCAGACCTAACTTCCGTTGTCCTCTAAGATATTGATGGAAACCAGGTTTAATTGACAGTTTCCGTGTTGTACTTCATTACTACGTGATGCAATCCAGAAAAAGCCCAGGATCTAGCCATCAAGTTTGAGAAATATGCGAAAGAATGAGCCTGATGAGGGCAAATCCCAGACCTAACCTAGACCTAACATGAATTATTCTCTAAAATATTGATCGAAACCAGGTTTCATTGAATGTATCAGTGTGGTACCACATTACTACGTGATCCAAACCAGAAAAAACCCAGGATCCCTTCTACAAGTATGTGAAGTGTGCGAAAGTATGAGTCTGATGAGTGAAAATCCCAGACCTAACCTAGACTTAACATGCGTTATCCTCTAAAATATTGATCGAAACCAGGTTTAATCGACTGTTTCAGTGTGGTACCACATTACTACGTGATCCAAACCAGAAAAAACCCAGGATCCGTTCAACAGGTATGTGAAGACTGCGAAAGTATGAGTCTGATGAGTGAAAATCCCAGTCCTAACCTAGACCTATCATGCGTTCTCCTCTAAAATATTGATCGAAACCTGGTTTAATCGACTGTTTCAGTGTGGTACCACATTACTATGCGATCCAAACCAGAAAATAACCCAGGATCTGTTCAACGAGTATGTGAAGTGTGCGAAAGTATGAGTCTGATGAGGTCAAATCCCAGACCTATCCCAGACCTAACTTGCGTTATCCTCTAAAATATTGATCGAAACCAGGTTTAATTGACCGTTTCAGTGTGGTACCACATTACTACGTGATCCAAACCAGAAAAAACCCAGGATCAGTTCAACAAGTATGTGAAGAATGCGAAAGTATGAGCCTGATGAGGGCAAATCCCAGACCTATCCCAGACCTAACTTGCGTTATCCTCTAAAATATTGATCGAAACCAGGTTTAATTGACCGTTTCAGTGTGGTACCACATTACTACGAGAACCAAACCAGAATAAACCCAGGATCCGTTCAACAAGTATGTGAAGAATGCGAAAGTATGAGTCTGATCAGTGAAAATCTCAGGCCTTACCTAGACCTAACTTGCGTTGTCCTCTAAAATATTGATCGAAACAAGGTCTAATTGACTGTTTCAGTGTTGTACTTCATTACTACGTGATGCAATCCAGAAAAAGCCCAAGATCTAGCCATCAAGTTTGAGAAATATGCGAAAGAATGAGCCTGATGAGGGCAAATCCCAGACCTAACCTAGACCTAACATGCGCTATCCTCTAAAATATGGAGCGAAACCAGGTTTAATGGACTGTTTCAGTGTGGTACCACACTACTTCGTGATCCAAACCAGAGAAAGCCCAGGATCTGTTCGAGAAGTATGTGAAAAACGCTAAACTGTGAGCTTGATGAGGGCAAATCTTAGACCTAACCCAGACCTAAGATGCGTTATCCTCTAAAATATTTATCCAGACCAGGTTTCATTGAATGTTTCAGTGTGGTACCACTTTACTACGTGATCCAATCCAGGAATAGCCCAGGATCTAGCCATGAAGTATGAGAAATATGCGAAAGTAAGAGCCTGATGAGGGTAAATCCTAGACCTATCCCAGACCTAACTTGCGTTATCCTCTAAAATATTGATCGAAACCAGGTTTAATTGTCTGTTTCAGCGTGGTACCACATTACTACGTGTTACAATCCAGAAACAGCCCAGGATCTAGCCATGAAGTATGAGAAATATGCGAAAGTATGAGCCTGATGAGGGCAAATCCTAGACCTAACCCAGACCTAATATGCGTTATCCTCTAAAATATTTATCAAGATCAGGTTGAATTGATTGTTTCAGTGTGGTCCCACATTACTACGTGATCCAAACCAGAAAAAACACAGGATCCGTTCAACAAGTATGTGAAGAATGCGAAAGTATGAGTCTGATGAGGGAAAATCCCAGACCTATCCCAGACTTAACTTGCGTTATCCTCTAAAATATTTATCGAAACCAGGTTTAATCGACTGTTTCAGCGTGGTACCACATTACTACGTGATACAATCCAGAAACAGACCAGGATCTAGCCATGAAGTATGAGAAATATGCGAAAGTATGAGCCTGATGAGGGCAAATCCTAGACCTAACCCAAACCTAACATGCGTTATCCTCTAAAATATTTATCAAGACCAGATTTAATTGAATGTTTCAGTGTGGTACCACATTACTACGTGAACCAAACCAGAAAAAACCCTGGATCCGTTCAACAAGTATGTGAAGAATGCGAAAGTATGAGTCTGATGAGGTAAAATCCCAGACCTATCCCAGACTTAACTTGCGTTATCCTCTAAAATATTGATCGAAACCAGGTTTAATCGACTGTTTCAGTGTGGTACCACATTACTACGTGATCCAAACCAGAAAAAACCCAGGATCCGTTCTACAAGTATGTGAATAATGCGAAAGTATGAGTCTGATGAGTGAAAATCCCAGACCTATCCCAGACCTAACTTGCGTTTTCCTCTAAAATATTGATCGAAACCAGGTTTAATTGACCGTTTCAGTGTGGTACCACATTACTACGTGAACCAAACCAGAAAAAACCCTGGATCCGTTCAACAAGTATGTGAAGAATGCGAAAGTATGAGTCTGATGAGGTAAAATCCCAGACCTATCCCAGACTTAACTTGCGTTATCCTCTAAAATATTGATCGAAACCAGGTTTAATCGACTGTTTCAGTGTGGTACCACATTACTACGTGATCCAAACCAGAAAAAAACCCAGGATCCGTTCTACAAGTATGTGAATAATGCGAAAGTATGAGTCTGATGAGTGAAAATCCCAGACCTATCCCAGACCTAACTTGCGTTATCCTCAAAAATATTGATCGAAACCAGGTTTAATCGACTGTTTCATTGTGGTACCACATTACTACGTGATCCAAACCAGAAAAAACCCAGGATCCGTTCAACAAGTATGTGAAGAATGCGAAAGTATGAGTCTGATGAGTGAAAATCCCAGACCTATCCCAGACCTAACTTGCGTTTTCCTCTAAAATATTGATCGAAACCAGGTTTAATTGACTGTTTCAGCGTGGTACCACATTACTACGTGATACCATCCAGAAACAGACCAGGATCTAGCCATGAAGTATGAGAAATATGCGAAAGTATGAGCCTGATAAGGGCAAATCCTAGACCTAACCCAAACCTAACATGCGTTGTCCTCTAAAATATTTATCAAGACCAGGTTTAATTGAATGTTTCAGTGTGGTACCACATTACTACGTGAACCAAACCAGAAAAAACCCTGGATCCGTTCAACAAGTATGTTAAAACTGCGACAGTATGACCCTGATGAGGGCAAATCCCAGACATATCCCAGACCTAACTTCCGTTGTCCTCTAAGATATTGATGGAAACCAGGTTTAATTGACAGTTTCCGTGTTGTACTTCATTACTACGTGATGCAATCCAGAAAAAGCCCAGGATCCGTTCAACAGGTATGTGAAGACTGCGAAAGTATGAGTCTGATGAGTGAAAATCCCAGTCCTAACCTAGACCTATCATGCGTTCTCCTCTAAAATATTGATCGAAACCTGGTTTAATCGACTGTTTCAGTGTGGTACCACATTACTATGCGATCCAAACCAGAAAATAACCCAGGATCTGTTCAACGAGTATGTGAAGTGTGCGAAAGTATGAGTCTGATGAGGTCAAATCCCAGACCTATCCCAGACCTAACTTGCGTTATCCTCTAAAATATTGATCGAAACCAGGTTTAATTGACCGTTTCAGTGTGGTACCACATTACTACGTGATCCAAACCAGAAAAAACCCAGGATCAGTTCAACAAGTATGTGAAGAATGCGAAAGTATGAGCCTGATGAGGGCAAATCCCAGACCTATCCCAGACCTAACTTGCGTTATCCTCTAAAATATTGATCGAAACCAGGTTTAATTGACCGTTTCAGTGTGGTACCACATTACTACGAGAACCAAACCAGAATAAACCCAGGATCCGTTCAACAAGTATGTGAAGAATGCGAAAGTATGAGTCTGATCAGTGAAAATCTCAGGCCTTACCTAGACCTAACTTGCGTTGTCCTCTAAAATATTGATCGAAACAAGGTCTAATTGACTGTTTCAGTGTTGTACTTCATTACTACGTGATGCAATCCAGAAAAAGCCCAAGATCTAGCCATCAAGTTTGAGAAATATGCGAAAGAATGAGCCTGATGAGGGCAAATCCCAGACCTAACCTAGACCTAACATGCGCTATCCTCTAAAATATGGAGCGAAACCAGGTTTAATGGACTGTTTCAGTGTGGTACCACACTACTTCGTGATCCAAACCAGAGAAAGCCCAGGATCTGTTCGAGAAGTATGTGAAAAACGCTAAACTGTGAGCTTGATGAGGGCAAATCTTAGACCTAACCCAGACCTAAGATGCGTTATCCTCTAAAATATTTATCCAGACCAGGTTTCATTGAATGTTTCAGTGTGGTACCACTTTACTACGTGATCCAATCCAGGAATAGCCCAGGATCTAGCCATGAAGTATGAGAAATATGCGAAAGTAAGAGCCTGATGAGGGTAAATCCTAGACCTATCCCAGACCTAACTTGCGTTATCCTCTAAAATATTGATCGAAACCAGGTTTAATTGTCTGTTTCAGCGTGGTACCACATTACTACGTGTTACAATCCAGAAACAGCCCAGGATCTAGCCATGAAGTATGAGAAATATGCGAAAGTATGAGCCTGATGAGGGCAAATCCTAGACCTAACCCAGACCTAATATGCGTTATCCTCTAAAATATTTATCAAGATCAGGTTGAATTGATTGTTTCAGTGTGGTCCCACATTACTACGTGATCCAAACCAGAAAAAACACAGGATCCGTTCAACAAGTATGTGAAGAATGCGAAAGTATGAGTCTGATGAGGGAAAATCCCAGACCTATCCCAGACTTAACTTGCGTTATCCTCTAAAATATTTATCGAAACCAGGTTTAATCGACTGTTTCAGCGTGGTACCACATTACTACGTGATACAATCCAGAAACAGACCAGGATCTAGCCATGAAGTATGAGAAATATGCGAAAGTATGAGCCTGATGAGGGCAAATCCTAGACCTAACCCAAACCTAACATGCGTTATCCTCTAAAATATTTATCAAGACCAGATTTAATTGAATGTTTCAGTGTGGTACCACATTACTACGTGAACCAAACCAGAAAAAACCCTGGATCCGTTCAACAAGTATGTGAAGAATGCGAAAGTATGAGTCTGATGAGGTAAAATCCCAGACCTATCCCAGACTTAACTTGCGTTATCCTCTAAAATATTGATCGAAACCAGGTTTAATCGACTGTTTCAGTGTGGTACCACATTACTACGTGATCCAAACCAGAAAAAACCCAGGATCCGTTCTACAAGTATGTGAATAATGCGAAAGTATGAGTCTGATGAGTGAAAATCCCAGACCTATCCCAGACCTAACTTGCGTTTTCCTCTAAAATATTGATCGAAACCAGGTTTAATTGACCGTTTCAGTGTGGTACCACATTACTACGTGAACCAAACCAGAAAAAACCCTGGATCCGTTCAACAAGTATGTGAAGAATGCGAAAGTATGAGTCTGATGAGGTAAAATCCCAGACCTATCCCAGACTTAACTTGCGTTATCCTCTAAAATATTGATCGAAACCAGGTTTAATCGACTGTTTCAGTGTGGTACCACATTACTACGTGATCCAAACCAGAAAAAAACCCAGGATCCGTTCTACAAGTATGTGAATAATGCGAAAGTATGAGTCTGATGAGTGAAAATCCCAGACCTATCCCAGACCTAACTTGCGTTATCCTCAAAAATATTGATCGAAACCAGGTTTAATCGACTGTTTCATTGTGGTACCACATTACTACGTGATCCAAACCAGAAAAAACCCAGGATCCGTTCAACAAGTATGTGAAGAATGCGAAAGTATGAGTCTGATGAGCGAAAATCCCAGACCTAACCTAGACTTAACATGCGTTATCATCTAAAATATTGATCGACACCTGGTTTAATCGACTGTTTCAGTGTGGTACCACATTACTATGTGATGCAAACCAGAAAATAACCCAGGATCTGTTCAAGGAGTATGTGAAGTGTGCGAAAGTATGAGTCTGATGAGTGAAAATCCCAGACCTAACCTACACTTAACATGCGTTATCCTCTAAAATATTGATCGAAACCAGGTTTACTTGACTGCTTCAGTGTGGTCCCACATTACTACGTGATCCAAACCAGAAAAAACCCAGGATCCGTTCAACAAGTATGTGAAGAATGCGAAAGTATGAGTCTGATGAGGGAAAATCCCAGGCCTAACCTAGACCTAACATGCGTTATCCTCTAAAATATTGATCGAAACCAGGTTTAGTCGACTGTTCAGTGTGGTCCCACATTACTACGTGAGCCAAACCAGAAAAAACCCAGGATCCGTTCAACAAGTATGTGAAGAATGCGAAAGTATGAGTCTGATGAGGTCAAATCCCAGACCTATCCCAGACTTAACTTGCGTTATCCTCTAAAATGTTGATCGAAACCAGGTTTAATTGACTGTTTCAGCGTGGTACCACATTACTACGTGATACCATCCAGAAACAGACCAGGATCTAGCCATGAAGTATGAGAAATATGCGAAAGTATGAGCCTGATAAGGGCAAATCCTAGACCTAACCCAAACCTAACATGCGTTGTCCTCTAAAATATTTATCAAGACCAGGTTTAATTGAATGTTTCAGTGTGGTACCACATTACTACGTGAACCAAACCAGAAAAAACCCTGGATCCGTTCAACAAGTATGTTAAAACTGCGACAGTATGACCCTGATGAGGGCAAATCCCAGACATATCCCAGACCTAACTTCCGTTGTCCTCTAAGATATTGATGGAAACCAGGTTTAATTGACAGTTTCCGTGTTGTACTTCATTACTACGTGATGCAATCCAGAAAAAGCCCAGGATCTAGCCATCAAGTTTGAGAAATATGCGAAAGAATGAGCCTGATGAGGGCAAATCCCAGACCTAACCTAGACCTAACATGAATTATTCTCTAAAATATTGATCGAAACCAGGTTTCATTGAATGTATCAGTGTGGTACCACATTACTACGTGATCCAAACCAGAAAAAACCCAGGATCCGTTCTACAAGTATGTGAAGTGTGCGAAAGTATGAGTCTGATGAGTGAAAATCCCAGACCTAACCTAGACTTAACATGCGTTATCCTCTAAAATATTGATCGAAACCAGGTTTAATCGACTGTTTCAGTGTGGTACCACATTACTACGTGATCCAAACCAGAAAAAACCCAGGATCCGTTCAACAGGTATGTGAAGACTGCGAAAGTATGAGTCTGATGAGTGAAAATCCCAGTCCTAACCTAGACCTATCATGCGTTCTCCTCTAAAATATTGATCGAAACCTGGTTTAATCGACTGTTTCAGTGTGGTACCACATTACTATGCGATCCAAACCAGAAAATAACCCAGGATCTGTTCAACGAGTATGTGAAGTGTGCGAAAGTATGAGTCTGATGAGGTCAAATCCCAGACCTATCCCAGACCTAACTTGCGTTATCCTCTAAAATATTGATCGAAACCAGGTTTAATTGACCGTTTCAGTGTGGTACCACATTACTACGTGATCCAAACCAGAAAAAACCCAGGATCAGTTCAACAAGTATGTGAAGAACGCGAAAGTATGAGCCTGATGAGGGCAAATCCCAGACCTATCCCAGACCTAACTTGCGTTATCCTCTAAAATATTGATCGAAACCAGGTTTAATTGACCGTTTCAGTGTGGTACCACATTACTACGAGAACCAAACCAGAATAAACCCAGGATCCGTTCAACAAGTATGTGAAGAATGCGAAAGTATGAGTCTGATCAGTGAAAATCTCAGGCCTTACCTAGACCTAACTTGCGTTGTCCTCTAAAATATTGATCGAAACAAGGTCTAATTGACTGTTTCAGTGTTGTACTTCATTACTACGTGATGCAATCCAGAAAAAGCCCAAGATCTAGCCATTTAAGTATGAGAAATATGCGAAAGAATGAGCCTGATGACAGCAAATCCCAGACCTAACCTAGACCTAACATGCGCTATCCTCTAAAATATTGAGCGAAACCAGGTTTAATGGACTGTTTCAGTGTGGTACCACACTACTTCGTGATCCAAACCAGAGAAAGCCCAGGATCTGTTCGAGAAGTATGTGAAAAACGCTAAACTGTGAGCCTGATGAGGGCAAATCTTAGACCTAACCCAGACCTAAGATGCGTTATCCTCTAAAATATTTATCCAGACCAGGTTTCATTGAATGTTTCAGTGTGGTACCACTTTACTACGTGATCCAATCCAGGAATAGCCCAGGATCTAGCCATGAAGTATGAGAAATATGCGAAAGTAAGAGCCTGATGAGGGTAAATCCTAGACCTATCCCAGACCTAACTTGCGTTATCCTCTAAAATATTGATCGAAACCAGGTTTAATTGTCTGTTTCAGCGTGGTACCACATTACTACGTGTTACAATCCAGAAACAGCCCAGGATCTAGCCATGAAGTATGAGAAATATGCGAAAGTATGAGCCTGATGAGGGCAAATCCTAGACCTAACCCAGACCTAATATGCGTTATCCTCTAAAATATTTATCAAGATCAGGTTGAATTGATTGTTTCAGTGTGGTCCCACATTACTACGTGATCCAAACCAGAAAAAACACAGGATCCGTTCAACAAGTATGTGAAGAATGCGAAAGTATGAGTCTGATGAGGGAAAATCCCAGACCTATCCCAGACTTAACTTGCGTTATCCTCTAAAATATTTATCGAAACCAGGTTTAATCGACTGTTTCAGCGTGGTACCACATTACTACGTGATACAATCCAGAAACAGACCAGGATCTAGCCATGAAGTATGAGAAATATGCGAAAGTATGAGCCTGATGAGGGCAAATCCTAGACCTAACCCAAACCTAACATGCGTTATCCTCTAAAATATTTATCAAGACCAGGTTTAATTGAATGTTTCAGTGTGGTACCACATTACTACGTGAACCAAACCAGAAAAAACCCTGGATCCGTTCAACAAGTATGTGAAGAATGCGAAAGTATGAGTCTGATGAGGTAAAATCCCAGACCTATCCCAGACTTAACTTGCGTTATCCTCTAAAATATTGATCGAAACCAGGTTTAATCGACTGTTTCAGTGTGGTACCACATTACTACGTGATCCAAACCAGAAAAAACCCAGGATCCGTTCTACAAGTATGTGAATAATGCGAAAGTATGAGTCTGATGAGTGAAAATCCCAGACCTATCCCAGACCTAACTTGCGTTTTCCTCTAAAATATTGATCGAAACCAGGTTTAATTGACCGTTTCAGTGTGGTACCACATTACTACGTGAACCAAACCAGAAAAAACCCTGGATCCGTTCTACAAGTATGTGAAGAATGCGAAAGTATGAGTCTGATGAGGTAAAATCCCAGACCTATCCCAGACTTAACTTGCGTTATCCTCTAAAATATTGATCGAAACCAGGTTTAATCGACTGTTTCAGTGTGGTACCACATTACTACGTGATCCAAACCAGAAAAAAACCCAGGATCCGTTCTACAAGTATGTGAATAATGCGAAAGTATGAGTCTGATGAGTGAAAATCCCAGACCTATCCCAGACCTAACTTGCGTTATCCTCAAAAATATTGATCGAAACCAGGTTTAATCGACTGTTTCATTGTGGTACCACATTACTACGTGATCCAAACCAGAAAAAACCCAGGATCCGTTCAACAAGTATGTGAAGAATGCGAAAGTATGAGTCTGATGAGCGAAAATCCCAGACCTAACCTAGACTTAACATGCGTTATCATCTAAAATATTGATCGACACCTGGTTTAATCGACTGTTTCAGTGTGGTACCACATTACTATGTGATCCAAACCAGAAAATAACCCAGGATCTGTTCAAGGAGTATGTGAAGTGTGCGAAAGTATGAGTCTGATGAGTGAAAATCCCAGACCTAACCTACACTTAACATGCGTTATCCTCTAAAATATTGATCGAAACCAGGTTTAATCGACTGTTTCAGTGCGGTACCACATTACTACGTGATCCAAACCAGAAAATAACCCAGGATCTGTTCAAGGAGTATGTGAAGTGTGCGAAAGTATGAGTCTGATGAGTGAGAATCCCAGGGCTAACATAGACCTAACATGCATTATCCTCTAAAATATTGATCGAAACCAGGTTTAATCAACTGTTTCAGTGTGGTACCACATTACTACGTGATCCAAACCAGAAAAAACCCAGGATCAGTTCAACAAGTATGTGAAGAATGCGAAAGTATGAGTCTGATGAGTGTTATTCCCAGGGCTGACCTAGACCTAACATGCGTTATCCTCTAAAATATTGATCGAAACCAGGTTTAATCGACTGTTTCAGTGTGGTATCACACTACTACGTGACCCAAACCAGAAAATAACCCAGGATCTGTTCAAGGAGTATGTGAAGTGTGCGAAAGTATGAGTCTGATGAGTGAGAATCCCAGGGCTAACATAGACCTAACATTCGTTATCCTCTAAAATATTGATCGAAACCAGGTTTAATCAACTGTTTCAGTGTGGTACCACATTACTACGTGATCCAAACCAGAAAAAACCCAGGATCAGTTCAACAAGTATGTGAAGAATGCGAAAGTATGAGTCTGATGAGTGTTATTCCCAGGGCTGACCTAGACCTAACATGCGTTATCCTCTAAAATATTGATCGAAACCAGGTTTAATCGACTGTTTCAGTGTGGTATCACACTACTACGTGACCCAAACCAGAAAATAACCCAGGATCTGTTCAAGGAGTATGTGAAGTGTGCGAAAGTATGAGTCTGATGAGTGTAATTCCCAGGGCTAACCTGGACCTAACATGCGTTGTCCTCTAAAATATTGATGGAAACCAGGTTTCATTGACTGTTTCAGTGTGGTACTACATTACTACGTGATGCAATCCAGAAAAAGCCCAGGATCTAGCCATCAAGTATGAGAAATATGCGAAAGAATGAGCATGATGAGAGCAAAACCAGACCTAACCTAGACCTAACATGCGTTATCCTCTAAAATATTGAGCGAAACCTGGTTTAATGGACTGTTTCAGTGTGGTACCACACTACTTCGTGATCCAAACCAGAAAAAACCCAGGATCTGTTCAACAAGTATGTGAAAAACGCGAAACTGTGAGCCTGATGAGGGCAAAGCTTAGACCTAACCCAGACCTAAGATGCGTTATCCTCTAAAATATTTATCCAGACCAGGTTTAATTGAATGTTTCAGTGTGGTACCACTTTACTACGTGATCCAATCCAGAAATAGCCCAGGATCTAGCCATGAAGTATGAGAAATATGCGAAAGTAAGAGCCTGATGAGGGCAAATCCTAGACCTATCCCAGACCTAACTTGCGTTATCCTCTAAAATATTGATCGAAACCAGGTTTAATTGACTGTTTCAGTGTGGTCCCACATTACTACGTGATCCAAACCAGAAAAAACCCAGGATCCGTTCAACAAGAATGTGAAGAATGCGAAAGTATGAGTCTGATGAGTGAAAATGCCAGGCCTAACCTAGACCTAACATGCGTTCTCCTCTAAAATATTGATCGAAACCTGGTTTAATCGACTGTTTCAGTGTGGTACCACATTACTATGTGATCCAAACCAGAAAATAACCCAGGATCTGTTCAACGAGTATGTGAAGTGTGCGAAAGTATGAGTCTGATGAGGTCAAATCCCAGACCTATCCCAGACCTAACTTGCGTTTTCCTCTAAAATATTGATCGAAACCAGGTTTAATTGACCGTTTCAGTGTGGTACCACATTACTACGTGATCCAAACCAGAAAAAACCCAGGATCTGTTGAACAAGTATGTGAAAAACGTTAAACTGTGAGCCTGATGAGGGCAAATCGTAGACCTAATCCAGACCTAAGATGCGTTAACCTCTAAAATATTTATCCAGACCAGGTTTCATTGAATGTTTCAGTGTGGTACCACTTTACTACGTGATGCAATCCAGAAAAAACCCAGGATCAGTTCAACAAGTATGTGAAGAATGCGAAAGTATGAGCCTGATGAGGTCAAATCCCAGACCTATCCCAGACCTAACTTGCGTTATTCTCTAAAATATTGATCGAAACCAGGTTTAATTGACTGTTTCAGTGTGGTCCCACGTTACTACGTGATCCAAACCAGAAAAAACCCAGGATCCGTTCAACAAGAATGTGAAGAATGCGAAAGTATGAGTCTGATGAGTGAAAATCCCAGGCCTAACCTAGACCTAACATGCGTTCTCCTCTAAAATATTGATCGAAACCTGGTTTAATCGACTGTTTCAGTGTGGTACCACATTACTATGCGATCCAAACCAGAAAATAACCCAGGATCTGTTCAACGAGTATGTGAAGTGTGCGAAAGTATGAGTCTGATGAGGTCAAATCCCAGACCTATCCCAGACCTAACTTGCGTTATCCTCTAAAATATTGATCGAAACCAGGTTTAATTGACCGTTTCAGTGTGGTACCACATTACTACGTGATCCAAACCAGAAAAAACCCAGGATCAGTTCAACAAGTATGTGAAGAATGCGAAAGTATGAGCCTGATGAGGGCAAATCCCAGACCTATCCCAGACCTAACTTGCGTTATCCTCTAAAATATTGATCGAAACCAGGCTTAATTGACCGTTTCAGTGTGGTACCACATTACTACGAGAACCAAACCAGAATAAACCCAGGATCCGTTCAACAAGTATGTGAAGAATGCGAAAGTATGAGTCTGATCAGTGAAAATCTCAGGCCTTACCTAGACCTAACTTGCGTTGTCCTCTAAAATATTGATCGAAACAAGGTCTAATTGACTGTTTCAGTGTTGTACTTCATTACTACGTGATGCAATCCAGAAAAAGCCCAAGATCTAGCCATTTAAGTATGAGAAATATGCGAAAGAATGAGCCTGATGACAGCAAATCCCAGACCTAACCTAGACCTAACATGCGCTATCCTCTAAAATATTGAGCGAAACCAGGTTTAATGGACTGTTTCAGTGTGGTACCACACTACTTCGTGATCCAAACCAGAGAAAGCCCAGGATCTGTTCGAGAAGTATGTGAAAAACGCTAAACTGTGAGCCTGATGAGGGCAAATCTTAGACCTAACCCAGACCTAAGATGCGTTATCCTCTAAAATATTTATCCAGACCAGGTTTCATTGAATGTTTCAGTGTGGTACCACTTTACTACGTGATCCAATCCAGGAATAGCCCAGGATCTAGCCATGAAGTATGAGAAATATGCGAAAGTAAGAGCCTGATGAGGGTAAATCCTAGACCTATCCCAGACCTAACTTGCGTTATCCTCTAAAATATTGATCGAAACCAGGTTTAATTGTCTGTTTCAGCGTGGTACCACATTACTACGTGTTACAATCCAGAAACAGCCCAGGATCTAGCCATGAAGTATGAGAAATATGCGAAAGTATGAGCCTGATGAGGGCAAATCCTAGACCTAACCCAGACCTAATATGCGTTATCCTCTAAAATATTTATCAAGATCAGGTTGAATTGATTGTTTCAGTGTGGTCCCACATTACTACGTGATCCAAACCAGAAAAAACACAGGATCCGTTCAACAAGTATGTGAAGAATGCGAAAGTATGAGTCTGATGAGGGAAAATCCCAGACCTATCCCAGACTTAACTTGCGTTATCCTCTAAAATATTTATCGAAACCAGGTTTAATCGACTGTTTCAGCGTGGTACCACATTACTACGTGATACAATCCAGAAACAGACCAGGATCTAGCCATGAAGTATGAGAAATATGCGAAAGTATGAGCCTGATGAGGGCAAATCCTAGACCTAACCCAAACCTAACATGCGTTATCCTCTAAAATATTTATCAAGACCAGGTTTAATTGAATGTTTCAGTGTGGTACCACATTACTACGTGAACCAAACCAGAAAAAACCCTGGATCCGTTCAACAAGTATGTGAAGAATGCGAAAGTATGAGTCTGATGAGGTAAAATCCCAGACCTATCCCAGACTTAACTTGCGTTATCCTCTAAAATATTGATCGAAACCAGGTTTAATCGACTGTTTCAGTGTGGTACCACATTACTACGTGATCCAAACCAGAAAAAACCCAGGATCCGTTCTACAAGTATGTGAATAATGCGAAAGTATGAGTCTGATGAGTGAAAATCCCAGACCTATCCCAGACCTAACTTGCGTTTTCCTCTAAAATATTGATCGAAACCAGGTTTAATTGACCGTTTCAGTGTGGTACCACATTACTACGTGAACCAAACCAGAAAAAACCCTGGATCCGTTCTACAAGTATGTGAAGAATGCGAAAGTATGAGTCTGATGAGGTAAAATCCCAGACCTATCCCAGACTTAACTTGCGTTATCCTCTAAAATATTGATCGAAACCAGGTTTAATCGACTGTTTCAGTGTGGTACCACATTACTACGTGATCCAAACCAGAAAAAAACCCAGGATCCGTTCTACAAGTATGTGAATAATGCGAAAGTATGAGTCTGATGAGTGAAAATCCCAGACCTATCCCAGACCTAACTTGCGTTATCCTCAAAAATATTGATCGAAACCAGGTTTAATCGACTGTTTCATTGTGGTACCACATTACTACGTGATCCAAACCAGAAAAAACCCAGGATCCGTTCAACAAGTATGTGAAGAATGCGAAAGTATGAGTCTGATGAGCGAAAATCCCAGACCTAACCTAGACTTAACATGCGTTATCATCTAAAATATTGATCGGCACCTGGTTTAATCGACTGTTTCAGTGTGGTACCACATTACTATGTGATCCAAACCAGAAAATAACCCAGGATCTGTTCAAGGAGTATGTGAAGTGTGCGAAAGTATGAGTCTGATGAGTGAAAATCCCAGACCTAACCTACACTTAACATGCGTTATCCTCTAAAATATTGATCGAAACCAGGTTTAATCGACTGTTTCAGTGCGGTACCACATTACTACGTGATCCAAACCAGAAAATAACCCAGGATCTGTTCAAGGAGTATGTGAAGTGTGCGAAAGTATGAGTCTGATGAGTGAGAATCCCAGGGCTAACATAGACCTAACATGCATTATCCTCTAAAATATTGATCGAAACCAGGTTTAATCAACTGTTTCAGTGTGGTACCACATTACTACGTGATCCAAACCAGAAAAAACCCAGGATCAGTTCAACAAGTATGTGAAGAATGCGAAAGTATGAGTCTGATGAGTGTTATTCCCAGGGCTGACCTAGACCTAACATGCGTTATCCTCTAAAATATTGATCGAAACCAGGTTTAATCGACTGTTTCAGTGTGGTATCACACTACTACGTGACCCAAACCAGAAAATAACCCAGGATCTGTTCAAGGAGTATGTGAAGTGTGCGAAAGTATGAGTCTGATGAGTGAGAATCCCAGGGCTAACATAGACCTAACATTCGTTATCCTCTAAAATATTGATCGAAACCAGGTTTAATCAACTGTTTCAGTGTGGTACCACATTACTACGTGATCCAAACCAGAAAAAACCCAGGATAAGTTCAACAAGTATGTGAAGAATGCGAAAGTATGAGTCTGATGAGTGTTATTCCCAGGGCTGACCTAGACCTAACATGCGTTATCCTCTAAAATATTGATCGAAACCAGGTTTAATCGACTGTTTCAGTGTGGTATCACACTACTACGTGACCCAAACCAGAAAATAACCCAGGATCTGTTCAAGGAGTATGTGAAGTGTGCGAAAGTATGAGTCTGATGAGTGTAATTCCCAGGGCTAACCTGGACCTAACATGCGTTGTCCTCTAAAATATTGATGGAAACCAGGTTTCATTGACTGTTTCAGTGTGGTACTACATTACTACGTGATGCAATCCAGAAAAAGCCCAGGATCTAGCCATCAAGTATGAGAAATATGCGAAAGAATGAGCATGATGAGAGCAAAACCAGACCTAACCTAGACCTAACATGCGTTATCCTCTAAAATATTGAGCGAAACCTGGTTTAATGGACTGTTTCAGTGTGGTACCACACTACTTCGTGATCCAAACCAGAAAAAACCCAGGATCTGTTCAACAAGTATGTGAAAAACGCGAAACTGTGAGCCTGATGAGGGCAAAGCTTAGACCTAACCCAGACCTAAGATGCGTTATCCTCTAAAATATTTATCCAGACCAGGTTTAATTGAATGTTTCAGTGTGGTACCACTTTACTACGTGATCCAATCCAGAAATAGCCCAGGATCTAGCCATGAAGTATGAGAAATATGCGAAAGTAAGAGCCTGATGAGGGCAAATCCTAGACCTATCCCAGACCTAACTTGCGTTATCCTCTAAAATATTGATCGAAACCAGGTTTAATTGACTGTTTCAGTGTGGTCCCACATTACTACGTGATCCAAACCAGAAAAAACCCAGGATCCGTTCAACAAGAATGTGAAGAATGCGAAAGTATGAGTCTGATGAGTGAAAATGCCAGGCCTAACCTAGACCTAACATGCGTTCTCCTCTAAAATATTGATCGAAACCTGGTTTAATCGACTGTTTCAGTGTGGTACCACATTACTATGTGATCCAAACCAGAAAATAACCCAGGATCTGTTCAACGAGTATGTGAAGTGTGCGAAAGTATGAGTCTGATGAGGTCAAATCCCAGACCTATCCCAGACCTAACTTGCGTTTTCCTCTAAAATATTGATCGTAACCAGGTTTAATTGACCGTTTCAGTGTGGTACCACATTACTACGTGATCCAAACCAGAAAAAACCCAGGATCTGTTGAACAAGTATGTGAAAAACGCTAAACTGTGAGCCTGATGGGGGCAAATCGTAGACCTAATCCAGACCTAAGATGCGTTAACCTCTAAAATATTTATCCAGACCAGGTTTCATTGAATGTTTCAGTGTGGTACCACTTTACTACGTGATGCAATCCAGAAAAAACCCAGGATCAGTTCAACAAGTATGTGAAGAATGCGAAAGTATGAGCCTGATGAGGTCAAATCCCAGACCTATCCCAGACCTAACTTGCGTTATTCTCTAAAATATTGATCGAAACCAGGTTTAATTGACTGTTTCAGTGTGGTCCCACGTTACTACGTGATCCAAACCAGAAAAAACCCAGGATCCGTTCAACAAGAATGTGAAGAATGCGAAAGTATGAGTCTGATGAGTGAAAATCCCAGGCCTAACCTAGACCTAACATGCGTTCTCCTCTAAAATATTGATCGAAACCTGGTTTAATCGACTGTTTCAGTGTGGTACCACATTACTATGTGATCCAAACCAGAAAATAATCCAGGATCTGTTCAACGAGTATGTGAAGTGTGCGAAAGTATGAGTCTGATGAGGTCAAATCCCAGACCTATCCCAGACCTAACTTGCGTTTTCCTCTAAAATATTGATCGAAACCAGGTTTAATTGACCGTTTCAGTGTGGTACCACATTACTACGTGATCCAAACCAGAAAAAACCCAGGATCTGTTCAACAAGTATGTGAAAAACGCTAAACTGTGAGCCTGATGAGGGCAAATCGTAGACCTAACCCAGACCTAAGATGCGTTTTCCTCTAAAATATTGATCGAAACCAGGTTTAATTGACCGTTTCAGTGTGGTACCACATTACTACCTGATCCAAACCAGAAAAAACCCAGGATCAGTTCAACAAGTATGTGAAGAATGCGAAAGTATGAGCCTGATGAGGGCAAATCCCAGACCTATCCCAGACCTAACTTGCGTTATCCTCTAAAATATTGATCAAAACCAGGTTTAATTGACCGTTTCAGTGTGGTACCACATTACTACCTGATCCAAACCAGAAAAAACCCAGGATCTGTTGAACAAGTATGTGAAAAACGCTAAACTGTGAGCCTGATGAGGGCAAATCGTAGACCTAATCCAGACCTAAGATGCGTTAACCTCTAAAATATTTATCCAGACCAGGTTTCATTGAATGTTTCAGTGTGGTACCACTTTACTACGTGATGCAATCCAGAAAAAACCCAGGATCAGTTCAACAAGTATGTGAAGAATGCGAAAGTATGAGCCTGATGAGGTCAAATCCCAGACCTATCCCAGACCTAACTTGCGTTATTCTCTAAAATATTGATCGAAACCAGGTTTAATTGACTGTTTCAGTGTGGTCCCACATTACTACGTGATCCAAACCAGAAAAATCCCAGGATCCGTTCAACAAGAATGTGAAGAATGCGAAAGTATGAGTCTGATGAGTGAAAATCCCAGGCCTAACCTAGACCTAACATGCGTTCTCCTCTAAAATATTGATCGAAACCTGGTTTAATCGACTGTTTCAGTGTGGTACCACATTACTATGTGATCCAAACCAGAAAATAACCCAGGATCTGTTCAACAAGTATGTGAAGTGTGCGAAAGTATGAGTCTGATGAGGTCAAATCCCAGACCTATCCCAGACCTAACTTTTTTTTTTTTTTTTTTTTTTTTTTTTTTTTGTCGTGGGGAAAATCTTCGAAAGACTCCCTCCCACCTCCTTGGGGAGAGGTGGGAGGGGTGTGTGGGATTCCCCGTGCCCGTACAACGACAGGCGCTGGACCTACCCACTAAAAACCCCACGGTGACCCTTCGGCACGCTTTGGGAGGATACCGGGAATCGCTCGAAGCATTCTTCCGGTATCCTCCCCGTGCCCGCGCTTTCGCGCCCATCCCCCGGGAGGACAATCGGTCCCCCCAGTAGACACACTGCCTCATAGCGGCGGGACGGGGCCACTCCATCCCGCCGCTATCCGTCCCGGGGCCGCGTTTAGTGGCGGCTGCGAGCCCCAACTCGCAACCGCCCGCGACCCCGTTTCCACCCCTCGGCGGCCGGGCGTTCATGGCCGCACCAGACCGCCGAGGGTGCCTCCCCTTGCGTCGGACCGGTAGGGGGAGGCACTCCTACCCCCAACCGGTCCGACCCGGCGCCGCCTGGCGGGAGGAAGGTCCCCTCAGGACCCCCCTCCCAGCCTAGGTCATCCGCCACGCCGAGGCGGCCGCCCGCGACGCCTCGCGACCGGGCGACGACCTCGGGCCACCGCACGAGCGCGAGCTTCAGCGCGCCGCTGAAGCTCGCGCTCCCTCCCCGCGGCCTCCTTCTGCAACATTACGTTCTCGCAGAAGGAGGCCACGGCCCTCCACTTCTCCTCGCTGCCGAGCATGGCGCGCACCACGCCCGGCAGCGAGACATCCCGCCCGACGACGCCGACCAGGACACGGCGCTCCCCCTCCCACGCGGGGCATACCTCCAGGGTATGATCCGCCGTGTCCTGCTCAGCGTCGCAGTGGCAGCAACGCGCCGTCGGCTCCTTCCCTATCCGGCACAGGTATCTTCCGAAGCTGCCATGCCCGGAAAATACCTGTGCCATCCGGTAGGTGAGGCTGCCATGGCCTCTGTCCAGCCACTCCTTCAGGAGTGGTCGAACAGCCCCGACAGTCCGGTGCCCCGCGGTTGGCAGAGCCAGCCTCTCCTGCCACGCGAGCAACACGGACTGCCGGGCCTGGCGCTTCAAATCGCCCCAAGCAGGTTCCTGCCCGCCCGGGACCGCCCCCACCCCCGCGCGACGGTCGACGCGGTGCCGGTACATCACCGCGTGCGACCGCGCGAGCAGGTCCATGGGCGGCATCCCCGCTAGAACCGTCGCCGCCTCATGTGACATGGTCCGATACCCGCGGACGACCCTGAGCGCCATGCGCCTCTGCACCCGACGCAGCATAGTCATGCTGCGCCGGGAGGCAGCCAGGTCGTCCGCCCAGACGGGGGCCCCGTATAGGGCCACCGACTGGACCATTGCCACATAGAGGCGACGAACTCGGCCCGCCGGGCCCCCCAGGTTGGGCAGGATCCGGCCCAGAGCCGCAACTATCCTTTCCAACCGGGGGACCAGGCAGCGGAAATGCTGCTCGAAACGCCAGTGGCTATCGAGGATCAGCCCTAGATACCTGATCTGGGGCTTCACCTCGATGTCAGCCCCACCCACCCGGATCAGAGGGGGTGGCGGATCCTGCCGAGGTGAATGAAACGCAATCACCTCGGTCTTATGGACCGCCACCGTCATCCCCATCCCCCTGATCCGGTCGACGACGCGTTGCGACCCCTCCTCCGCGCGACGCATGGCCATCCCCCAGTGCGCCCCGACGGCCAGCACCAGTGTGTCATCCGCATAACACACCGTGCTGACGCCGTCGGGGAGGCCGGCCCGCAACACCGAGTCGTACGCGATGTTCCACAGGAGTGGCCCGAGGACCGACCCCTGCGGAACACCGCAGTACACCTCCCTCCGCATATCACCATCCCGGCCCGGATACTCGATCCACCTGCCGCGGAGATAATCCCCGACGACCGCCCTGAGACAAGGGGGGACTCGATGATATTCGAGCCCCCTCCTTATCTCTTCCCAGGGGACGGTGTTAAAGGCATTGGCAATATCCAAGGATATTGCCAATGCCACCCCTCCCCGGGAGACGGCCGCCTCCGAGAGGGCCCTCACACGACCTATCGCGTCGATAGTCGATCGGCCCCCCCGGAAACCGAACTGGCAGTCGGCCAGACCGGGATCACCCCGCGACAGGTGCTCGACGAGGCGGGCAGCAATCACACGCTCGAAGAGCTTGCCCACCTCGTCGAGGAGACAAATGGGCCGGTATGCGGAGGGAGACTCCGCGGGCCGACCCTCCTTCCGGAGGAGGACCATCCTCGCCACCTTCCAACTGGGGGGGAATCGCCCGTCCCTCAGGCAGCGGTCGAACAACCGCCTGAGGTCGGCCCCAAGGACGCCCTGGGTCAAGACCCAAACCCGGCCGGGCACACCATCCGGACCCGGGGCCGTGTTACGAACCCCGAGCCGTCTGATGGCCGCTGCCAGCTCCTCCTGCGTGACCCCCAGCTCGACCGTCCACTCCACTGGGACAGCCGCCGCCGCCGGAGGACGCGGTCCCCTCTCCCCAATTGGGAAGAGTGTATTGACCACGTCCTCCAGCAGCCGGGGGTCAAGACCCTCGGTGACGGGGGGCGCCCACGGGCGGAGCTTATTCAGCACCACCTTATATGGGCGCCCCCATGGATCGTCATCAAGGGTCTGGAGGAGCTCCTTCCATGCCTGGGTCTTGGCCCGTTTGATGGCGACCTGCAGAGCAACCCGCGCCACGCGGTATGCTCCATACAGGTCATCAGCTGCCCTCGCTCGCGCCACGCCGTCGCCTGTACGTTGACGACGGCGCGCGCGGGTGTACTGGCGTCGGGCGCGGACAGTCGCGACTCGCAACTCCGCGATCGCGTCCGACCACCAGTACACCGCCCGGCGAGGAGAAGCCCGCCCGACCCGAGGCATCCCCACGTCGCAAATGCCCGCGACCAATGCTCCGAGCCGGGCGACCTCCTCCTCTATGCTCGGCAACTCGGCCGCTCCCTGCGGCCAAGTTGCAGCGAGGGCAGCTGCCATCAGGGCGTCCTTGTCCAGGCGCCGAAGCGCCCAGCGGCGTGGTGGGGTGCCACGCAGGCGGCCGTGTCGCGATGCACTCGCGGCGGCAGAGACCTCCATCCGGATGTACCGGTGATCGGAGAGTGTCTCTGCCCCCGCGACCACGTGCCAACCCGACACCATGCGCACGGCGTTGGGGGTCGCGAATCCAACATCCACGATGGACCCCCCATATCGCCGCACGCATGTGTGCTCCGACCCCCGGTTCAATACCCGGAGGTCGAGCCCCGCCGCCCAATCGCCCAGGATCCCGCCGCGAACAGAGGTCCTGGGGGATCCCCAAGCCACCGACTTGGCATTAAAATCCCCCAGGACCAGCACCGGCCGGGCCGCGTAGCGCTGCACGCATGCCGCGACCTCGGCCAAGTACAGCTCGAACGCAGCGTGACCGCTACGGGGCGAAATGTAGCACCCCACCACAGCGACTCCCCCCCAGTCCACGGCGACGAATCCCCGACCGCGCTCCAACAAGGAGAACGGTGGGGACCCGTCGCCCCCTCCCCATACCGTCGCCACCAAGCCGTCCGCGTCGCCCACCCAATGAGGGTGATCAGGGACGCGGTACGGCTCGGCGGCGACCGCCAGGCCAACCCCCCACTCCGCGAGGACTTGGGACATCAAGTCCTGTGCCGCGCGGCAGTGGTTGAGGTTGGCCTGGAGGAGAAGGCGGGGCGGCATTAATTAATGGCCGCGCCAGCCTCCTCCCGGCCGTCCGTCCCCGTAGCACCGTCCACCTCCATGGAGGACGATGCCACCGCACTCGGCACCGGAGCCGGTGCAGCCCGGCTCTTCCTCTCCTTCCGGGAGGGGGGGGAGCACTTCTTGCTCCCCACCCTGTGATCGGCTGGCCTCCCCATGTCCGCACACAGCGGGCAGTGGGGGGCCGCCGAGCACTGGCTCGCACGGTGCTCTTTGGCACCGCAGCGGTAACACTGACCGCTGCGGTCCACCGGCGAGGTGCACCACTGCCTCACGTGCCCCAATTCGAGGCAGCGGTGACACTGGAGCGGGCGCGGCGCGAGGATTTCCACTCGCGCCGAAACCCACCCCACCAACACCCTCCCGGATTCCGCCACCTTACGGGCGGCGGAGAGGGGGCACCGGGCCCACACCGACCCGAGGCCGGAGGGCGACCTGCGGATCTCTCCGATCCGCAGGTCCTCCACAGGACAGTCCCCCGCCCTCGCAAGGGCACGGGACACGTCCTGTGCGCTGACCGAGTCGTCCAGCCCACAAATGCGCATCTCCGTGCGCTTCGTGGGCCGGGCGACCCGGACACCTCGCTCGCCCAGCTGCTCCCGGAGCCTCTGGGCGAGACGATCCGCCTTCGCGCCGCCTTCTGCACCGGGGATCTCCAGCAAGAGACCCCCGGTCACGGCCCTCTTCGCCCTCACGGAGGCGATGCCCAGCTCTTCCAGGGAGATATTCTCCCTGGCGAGCCGCATCGCCTCCGCGAGGGTCAGGTCGCCCCCCTGCGCAACAGTCAGCGTCACCGCTGCCGTTTTTGGGGGACGACCTGGTCGTGCCTTCCCGACCTTCGCGGCCTTTACCTTGGCCGCCGGCGGCGGAGGCGGAGGCTGCGGTTGCGAGGCCTTCCTCGCCGCCCGCTTCGCCTTCCGCCCCACCACCTCACTCCACGCCACCCCCCCTTGGGAGGGTGCTGTGGAGGACGCGACCACCGCGACCACGGGTACACCACCCCCCTTGGGGGTCGCGACCCGGGGCCCTGGTGCCGCAACGCTGGGCGGAGCCTTCACTCCGCCCTTCTTTGCCTTCCCCGACTGTACCGGAACAGGTCGGGGAGGCACCGCCTTCCTGCTGACCGCTCTTCCGGCGAGGAGCTCCTCCCGGAAGGCGGCCAGCTTGCCATCAATCATGTCCCCAATCCTTCTCAGAAGATCGTCTTCTGAGGAGGACGGGGACTTCTTCACGGGCGGAGTGCGGGTGGAGGGGCCCGCGGTGCCCCGCACCACTGCCGCCGCACTCCGCTTATTTAGCTCCGCCGAGGGACGCGGCGGTGGAGGAGGAGGGAGGATGGGAGGGAGGGCCGCGCTGTTCCACAGCGCCTCTGCCCTCCTCCTCCCCTGTCGCTCCTCCTCCAACAGGAGCTGCAGACGGGCGTTCCGCCCTCTGAGCTCCCGCGCCGCCTCCCTCATTTCCTCCGCCGCGGCCTTCAGGGCCTCCGCGCCACCGCTTTTCTGCCCCTTAAAGGCGCAGGCAGCGGCGACTTTCTCCACCCGCCTCAGGGACGAGGAGATCCTCTCCGATATCTCCTCGGTCACCTCGTCCCTGAGGCAACTCAGCCTCACCGACGGGCTCATCGCTCCGCCCACCTCGACGACGGCCTGCCCCGCCCTCTTCCTCTTAGAGCCTATGAGGCTCCTGGTGGAGGAGAAGGACGAGACTGACGCAGTCTCGTCGTCCTCCTCCACCTTCCACGAAGCCGGGCCAGGCGCTGGAGGCGGCGCGAGCGCCGTCACTCCAGTCCCAACACCGCCTTCGTCCTCCCCCTCTGACTTACCCCGTCCCATCCCCGTTTTAATATTGAACTCCATAATATTCCCACGAGCAGGTCGGAAGAAAAGGTCCGCCCGGGCAGAGCCACCTTACCCGGGTAAGCCTATATACTCCGGGGGTTCGGCAGGTTCCCCGGAGGTGGTCGCTTGGGATTGGGCCTTCTCCCCCAACCATGCATCCCATCGCCGCGCACCATAGCTTAGGATTGGAGGGCGATTTTATAGAGTCGCCATACTCGTGGCCCAGGCGGTTAAGCCAAGACCCCCGTTCCTCCTGCCGTCACGTACCATTCACAAAACCAATAGGGAATTGTGAATGGGTCGTTGTGACGACCAACAGGAGGCTTACGGTGTGTGTATGACTCGGGTACCCCGGGTTCGTTAAGCCCGTACTGCAGCTGAAAGGCTGGCAGCCCCTGAGGGAATCCCAGACCTAACTTGCGTTTTCCTCTAAAATAGTGATCGAAACCAGGTTTAATTGACCGTTTCAGTGTGGTACCACATTACTACGTGATCCAAACCAGAAAAAACCCAGGATCAGTTCAACAAGTATGTGTAGAATCCGAAAGTATGAGCCTGATGAGGGCAAATCCCAGACCTATCCCAGACCTAACTTGCGTTATTCTCTAAAATATTGATCGAAACCAGGTTTAATTGACTGTTTCAGTGTGGTCCCACATTACTACGTGATCCAAACCAGAAAAAGCCCAGGATCCGTTCAACAAGAATGTGAAGAATGCGAAAGTATGAGTCTGATGAGTGAAAATCCCAGGCCTAACCTAGACCTAACATGCGTTCTCCTCTAAAATATTGATCGAAACCTGGTTTAATCGACTGTTTCAGTGTGGTACCACATTACTATGTGATCCAAACCAGAAAATAACCCAGGATCTGTTCAACGAGTATGTGAAGTGTGCGAAAGTATGAGTCTGATGAGGTCAAATCCCAGACCTATCCCAGACCTAACTTGCGTTTTCCTCTAAAATATTGATCGAAACCAGGTTTAATTGACCGTTTCAGTGTGGTACCACATTACTACGTGATCCAAACCAGAAAAAACCCAGGATCTGTTCAACAAGTATGTGAAAAACGCTAAACTGTGAGCCTGATGAGGGCAAATCGTAGACCTAACCCAGACCTAGGATGCGTTAACCTCTAAAATATTTATCCAGACCAGGTTTCATTGAATGTTCCAGTGTGGTACCACTTTACTACGTGATGCAATCCAGAAAAAACCCAGGATCAGTTCATCAAGTATGTGAAGAATGCGAAAGTATGAGCCTGATGTGGGCAAATCCCAGACCTATCCCAGACCTAACTTGCGTTATCCTCTAAAATATTGATCGAAACCAGGTTTAATTGACCGTCTCAGTGTGGTACCACATTACTACCTGATCCAAACCAGAAAAAACCCAGGATCTAGCCATCAAGTATGAGAAATATGCGAAAGAATGAGCCTGACGAGAGCAAATCCCAGACCTAACCTAGACCTAACATGCGTTATCCTCTAAAATATTGAGCGAAACCAGGTCTAATGGACTGTTTCAGTGTGGTACCACATTACTACGTGATCCAAACCAGAAAAAACCCAGGATCTAGCCATCAAGTATGAGAAATATGCGAAAGAATGAGCCTGACGAGTGCAAATCCCAGACGTAACCTAGACCTAACATGCGTTATCCTCTAAAATATTGAGCGAAACCAGGTCTAATGGACTGTTTCAGTGTGGTACCACATTACTTCGTGATCCAAACCAGAAAAAACCCAGGATCTGTTCAACAAGTATGTGAAAAACGCTAAACTGTGAGCCTGATGAGGGCAAATCGTAGACCTAACCCAGACCTAAGATGCGTTAACCTCTAAAATATTTATCCAGACGAGGTTTCATTGAATGTTGCAGTGTGGTACCACTTTACTACGTGATGCAATCCAGAAAAAGCCCAAGATCTAGCCATGAAGTATGAGAAATATGCGAAAGTATGAGCCTGATGGATTCAAATCCTAGACCTAACCCAGACCTAACATACGTTAGCTTCTAAAATATTTATCAAGACCTGGTTTAATTGAAAGTTTCAGTGTGGTACCACATTACTACGTGATGCAATCCAGAAAAAGCCCAGGATCTAACCATCAAGATTGAGAAATATGCGAAAGAATGTGCCTGATGAGAGCAAATCCCAGAGCTAACCTACACCTAACATGAATTATTCTCTAAAATATTGATCGAAACCAGGTTTAATTGACTGTTTCAGTGTGGTCCCACATTACTACGTGATCCAAACCAGAAAAAACCCAGGATCCGTTCAACAAGTATGTGAAGAATGCGAAAGTATGAGTCTGATGATTGAAAATCCCAGGCCTAACCTAGACCTAACATGCGTTATCCTCAAAAATATTGATCGAATCCTGGTTTAATCGACTGTTTCAGTGTGGTACCACATTACTATGTGATCCCAACCAGAAAATAACCCAGGATCTAGCCATCAAGTATGAGAAATATGCGAAAGAATGAACCTGATGAGAGCAAATCCCAGACCTATCCTAGACCTTACATGCGTTATCCTCTAAAATATTGAGCGAAAGCAGGTTTAATGGACTGTTTCAGTGTGGTACCACACTACTTCGTGATCCAAACCAGAAAAAACCCAGGATCCGTTGAACAAGTATGGGAAAAATGCGAAAGTATGAGTCCGATCAGTGAAAATCTCAGGCCTTACCTAGACCTAACTTGCGTTGTCCTCTAAAATATTGATGGAAACCAGGTTTCATTGACTGTCTCAGTGTGGTACCACATTACTACGTGATCCAAACCAGAAAAAACCCAGGATCCGTTCAACAAGTATGTGAAGAATGCGAAAGTATGAGTCTGATGAGTGAAAATCCCAGGCCTAACCTAGACCTAACATGCGTTTTCCTCTAAAATATTGTTGGAAACCAGGTTTCATTGACTGTTTCAGTGTGGTACTACATTGCTACGTGATGCAATCCAGAAAAAGCCCAGGATCTAACCATCAAGTATGAGAAATATGTGAAAGAATGAGCCTGATGAGAGCAAAACCAGACCTAACCTAGACCTAACATGCGTTATCCTCTAAAATATTGATCGAAACCAGGTTTAATTGACTGTTTCAGCGTGGTACCACATTACTACGTGATACAATCCAGAAACAGCCCAGGATCTAGCCATGAAGTATGAGAAATATGCGAAAGAATGAGCCTGATGAGAGCAAATCCCAGATCTAACCTAGACCTAACATGAATTATTCTCTAAAATATTGATCGAAACCAGGTGTAATTGACTGTTTCAGTGTGGTCCGACATTACTACGTGATCCAAACCAGAAAAAACCCAGGATCCGTCCAACAAGAATGTGAAGAATGCGAAAGTATGAGTCTGATGAGTGAAAATCCCAGGCCTAACCTAGACCTAACATGCGTTCCCCTCTAAAATATTGATCGAAACCAGGTTTAATTGACCGTTTCAGTGTGGTACCACATTACTACGTGATCCAAACCAGAAAAAAACCAGGATCAGTTCAACAAGTATGTGAAGAATGCGAAGGTATGAGCCTGATGAGGGCAAATCCCAGACCTATCCCAGATCTAACTTGCGTTATCCTCTAAAATATTGATCGAAACCAGGTTTAATTGACCGTTTCAGTGTGGTACCACATTACTACGTGGTCCAAACCAGAAAATAACCCAGGATCTAGCCATCAAGTATGAGAAATATGCGAAAGAATGAACCTGATGAGAGCAAATCCCAGACCTATCCTAGACCTTACATGCGTTATCCTCTAAAATATTGAGCGAAACCAGGTTTAATGGACTGTTTCAGTGTGGTACCACACTACTTCGTGATCCAAACCAGAAAAAACCCAGGATCCGTTGAACAAGTATGGGAAAAATGCGAAAGTATGAGTCCGATCAGTGAAAATCTCAGGCCTTACCTAGACCTAACCTGCGTTGTCCTCTAAAATATTGATGGAAACCAGGTTTCATTGACTGTCTCAGTGTGGTACCACATTACTACGTGATCCAAACCAGAAAAAACCCAGGATCCGTTCAACAAGTATGTGAAGAATGCGAAAGTATGAGTCTGATGAGTGAAAATCCCAGGCCTACCCTAGACCTAACATGCGTTGTCCTCTAAAATATTGTTCGAAACCAGGTTTCATTGACTGTTTCAGTGTGGTACTACATTACTACGTGATGCAATCCAGAAAAAGCCCAGGATCTAGCCATCAAGTATGAGAAATATGCGAAAGAATGAGCCTGATGAGAGCAAAACCAGACCTAACCTAGACCTAACATGCGTTATCCTCCAAAATATTGAGCGAAACCTGGTTTAATGGACTGTTTCAGTGTGGTACCACACTACTTCGTGATCCAAACCACAAAAAACCCAGGATCTGTTCAACAAGTATGTGAAAAACGCGAAACTGTGAGCCTGATGAGGGCAAATCTTAGACCTAACCCAGACCTAAGATGCGTTATCCTCTAAAATATTTATCCAGACCAGGTTTAATTGAATGTTTCAGTGTGGTACCACTTTACTACGTGATCCAATCCAGAAATAGCCCTGGATCTAGCCATGAAGTATGAGAAATATGCGAAAGTAAGAGCCTGATGAGGGCAAATCCTAGACCTATCCCAGACCTGACTTGCGTTATCCTCTAAAATATTGATCGAAGCCAGGTTTAATTGACTGTTTCAGCGTGGTACCACATTACTACGTGATACAATCCAGAAACAGCCCAGGATCTAGCCATGAAGTATGAGAAATATGCGAAAGAATAAGCCTGATGAGAGCAAATCCCAGATCTAACCTAGACCTAACATGAATTATTCTCTAAAATATTGATCGAAACCAGGTTTAATTGACTGTTTCAGTGTGGTCCGACATTACTACGTGATCCAAACCAGAAAAAACCCAGGATCCGTCCAACAAGTATGCGAAGAATGCGAAAGTATGAGTCTGATGAGTGAAAATCCCAGGACTAACCTAGACCTAACATGCGTTATCCTCTAAAATACTGATCCAAACCAGGTTTAATGGACTGTTTCAGCGTGGTACCACACTACTACGTGATCCAAACCAGAAAATAACCCAGGATCTGTTCAGCAAGTATGTGAAGAATGCGAAAGTATGAGTCTGATGAGGTCAAATCCCAGACCTATCCCAGACTTAACTTGCGTTATCCTCTAAAATATTGATCGAAACCAGGTTTAATCGACTGTTTCAGCGTGGTGCCACATTACTACGTGATCCAATCCAGAAATAGCCCAGGATCTAGCCATGAAGTATGAGAAATATGCGAAAGTATGAGCCTGATGGGAGCAAATCCCAGACCTAACCTAGACCTAACATGAATTATTCTCTAAAATATTGATCGAAACCTGGTTTAATTGACTGTTTCAGTGTGGTCCCACATTACTGCGTGACCCAAACCAGAAATAACCCAGGATCCGTTCAACAAGTATGCGAAGAATGCGAAAGTATGAGTCTGATGAGTGAAAATCCCAGGACTAACCTAGACCTAACATGCGTTATCCTCTAAAATACTGATCCAAACCAGGTTTAATGGACTGTTTCAGCGTGGTACCACACTACTACGTGATCCAAACCAGAAAAAACCCAGGATCTGTTCAACAAGTATGTGAAAAACGCGAAAGTATGAGTCTGATGAGGTCAAATCCCAGACCTATCCCAGACTTAACTTGCGTTATCCTATAAAATATTGATCGAAACCAGGTTTAATCGACTGTTTCAGCTTGGTGCCACATTACTACGTGATACAATCCAGAAACAGCCCAGGATCTAGCCATGAAGTATGAGAAATATGCGAAAGTATGAGCCTGATGAGGGCAAATCCTAGACCTAACCCAAACCTAGCATGCGTTATCCACTAAAATATTTATCAAGACCAGGTTTAATTGACTGTTACAGTGTTGTACTTCATTACTACGTGATGCAATCCAGAAAAAGCCCAGGCTCTAGCGATCAAGTATGAGAAATATGCGAAAGAATGAGCCTGATGGGAGCAAATCCCAGACCTAACCTAGACCTAACATGAATTATTCTCTAAAATATTGATCAAAACCAGGTTTATTTGACTGTTTCAGTGTGGTCCCACATTACTACGTGATCCAAACCAGAAATAACCCAGGATCCGTTCAACAAGTATGTGAAGAATGCGAAAGTATGAGTCTGATGAGTGAAAATCCCAGGCCTAACCTAGACCTAACATGCGTTATCCTCTAAAATATTTATCAAGACCAGGTTTAATTGAATGTTTCAGTGTGGTACCACAATACTACGTGATCCAAACCAGAAAAAACCCAGGATCCGTTCAACAAGTATGTGAAGAATGCGAAAGTATGAGTCTGATCAGTGAAAATCTCAGGCCTTACCTAGACCTAACTTGCGTTGTCCTCTAAAATATTGTTGGAAAACAGGTTTCACTGACTGTTTCAGTGTGGTACCACACTACTTCCTGATCCAAACCAGAGAAAGCCCAGGATCTGTTCAAGAAGTATGTGAAAAACGCTAAACTGTGAGCCTGATGAGGGCAAATCTTAGACCTAACCCAGACCTAAGATGCGTTATCCTCTAAAATATTTATCCAGACCAGGTTTCATTGAATGTTTCAGTGTGGTACCACTTTACTACCTGATACAATCCAGAAACAGCCCAGGATCTAGCCATGAAGTATGAGAAATATGCGAAAGTATGAGCCTGATGAGGGCCAAACCTCAGACCTAACCCAAACCTAACATGCGTTATCCTCTAAAATATTTATGAAGAAAAGGTTTAATTGAATGTTTCAGTGTGGTACTACATTACTACGTGAACCAAACCAGAAAAAACCCAGGATCCGTTCAACAAGTATGTTAAAACTGCCACAGTATGACTCTGATGAGGGCAAATCCCAGGCCTAACCTAGACCTAACATGCGTTGTCCTCTAGAATATTGATGGAAACCAGGTTTCATTGACTGTTTCAGTGTGGTACTACATTAATACGTGATGCAATCCAGAAAAAGCCCAGGATCTAGCCATCAAGTATGAGAAATATACGAAAGAATGAGTCTGATGAGAGCAAATCCCAGACCTAACCTAGACCTAACATGCGTTATCCTCTAAGATATTGATCGAAACCAGGTTTAATTGACTGTTTCAGCGTGGTACCACATTACTACGTGATCCAATCCAGAAACAGCCCAGGATCTAGCCATGAAGTATGAGAAATATGCGAAAGTATGAGCCTGATGAGGGCAAATCCTAGACCTAACCCAAACCTAACATGCGTTATCCTCTAAAATATTTATCAAGAAAAGGTTTAATTGAATGTTTCAGTGTGGTACCACATTACTGCGTGATACAATCCAGAATCAGCCCAGGATCTAGCCATGAAGTATGAGAAATATGCGAAAGTATGAGCCTGATGAGGGCAAATCCTAGACCTAACCCAAACCTAACATGCGTTATCCTCTAAAATATTTATCAAGAAAAGGTTTAATTGAACGTTTCAGTGTGGTACCATATTACTGCGTGAACCAAACCAGAAAAAACCCAGGATCCGTTCAACAAGTATGTTAAAACTGCGACAGTATGACCCTGATGAGGGCAAATCCCAGGCCTAACCTAGACCTAACATGCGTTGTCCTCTAGAATATTGATGGAAACCAGGTTTAATTGACTGTTTCTGTGTTGTACTTCATTACTACGTGATGCAATCCAGAAAAAGCCCAGGATCTAGCCATAAAGTATGAGAAATATGCGAAAGAATGAGCCTGATGAGAGCAAATCCCAGACCTAACCTAGACCTAACATGCGTTCTCCTCTAAAATAATGATCGAAACCTGGTTTAATTGACTGTTTCAGTGTGCTCCCACATTACTACGTGATCCAAACCAGAAAAAACTCAGGATCCGTTCAACAAGAATGTGAAGAATGCGAAAGTATGCGTCTGATGAGTGAAAATCCCAGGCCTAACCTAGACCTAACATGCGTTCTCCTCTAAAATATTGATCGAAACCTGGTTTAATCGACTGTTTCAGTGTGGTACCACATTACTATGTGATCCAAACCAGAAAATAACCCAGGATCTGTTCAAGGAGTATGTGAACTGTGCGAAAGTATGAGTCTGATGAGGTCAAATCCCAGACCTATCCCAGACCTAACTTGCGTTATCCTCAAAAATATTGATCGAAACCAGGTTTAATCGACTGTTTCAGTGTGGTACCACATTACTACGTGATCCAAACCAGAAAAAACCCAGAATCCGTTCAACAAGTATGTGAAGAATGCCAAAGTATGAGTCTGATGAGTGGAAATCCCAGACCTAACCTAGACTTAACATGCGTTATCCTCTAAAATATTGATCGAAACCTGGTCTAATCGACTGTTTCAGTGTGGTACCACATTACTATGTGACCCAAACCAGAAAATAACCCAGGATCTGTTCAAGGAGTATGTGAAGTGTGCGAAGGTATGAGTCTGGTGAGGTCAAATCCCAGACCTATCCCAGACCTTACTTGTGTTATCCTCTAAAATATTGATCGAAACCAGGTTTAATCGACTGTTTCAGTGCGGTACCACATTACTACGTGATCCAAACCAGAAAACACCCAGGATCAGTTCAACAAGTATTTGAAGAATGCGAAAGTATGAGTCTGATGAGTGTAATTCCCAGGGCTGACCTAGACCTAACATGCGTTATCCTCTAAAATATTGATCGATGCCAGGTTTAATCGACTGTTTCAGTGTGGTATCACACTACTACGTGACCCAAACTAGAAAAAACCCAGGATCTGTTCAACAAGTATGTGAAAAACGCGAAAGTATGAGCCTGATGAGGGCAAATCCCAGACTTATTCCAGACCTAACTTGCGTTATCCTCTAAAATATTGATCGAAACCAGGTTTAATTGACCGTTTCAGTGTGGTACCACATAACTACGTGATCCAAACCAGAAAAAACCCAGGATCCGTTGAACAAGTATGGGAAAAATGCGAAAGTATGAGTCCGATCAGTGAAAATCTCAGGCCTTACCTAGACCTAACTTGCGTTGTCCTCTAAAATATTGATGGAAACCAGGTTTCATTGACTGTCTCAGTGTGGTACCACATTACTACGTGATCCAAACCAGAAAAAACCTAGGATCCGTTCAAGAAGTATGTGAAGAATGCGAAAGTATGAGTCTGATGAGTGAAAATCCCAGGCCTAACCTAGACCTAACATGCGTTGTCCTCTAAAATATTGATGGAAACCAGGTTTCATTGACTGTTTCAGTGTGGTACCACAATACTACGTGATCCAAACCAGAAAAAACCCAGGATCAGTTCAACAAGTATGTGAAGAATGCGAAAGTATGAGTCTGATGAGTGTAATTCCCAGGGCTAACCTAGACCTAACATGCGTTGTCCTCTAAAATATTGATGGAAACCAGGTTTCATTGACTGTTTCAGTGTGGTACTACATTACTACGTGATGCAATCCAGAAAAAACCCACGATCTGTTCAACAAGTATGTGAAAAACGCGAAAGTATGAGTCTGATGAGGTCAAATCCCAGACCTATCCCAGACTTAACTTGCGTTATCCTCTAAAATATTGATCGATACCAGGTTTAATCGACTGCTTCAGCGTGGTGCCACATTACTACGTGATCCAATCCAGAAATAGCCCAGGATCTAGCCATGAAGTATGAGAAATATGCGAAAGAATGAGCCTGATGAGAGCTAATCCCAGAACTAACCTAGACCTAACATGCGTTATCCTCTAAAATATTGAGCGAAACCAGGTTTAATGGACCGTTTCAGTGAGGTACCACACTACTTCGTGATGCAAACCAGAAACAGCCCAGGATCTAGCCATGAAGTGTGAGAAATATGCGAAAGTATGAGTCTGATGAGGTCAAATCCCAGACCTATCCCAGACTTAACTTGCGTTATCCTCTAAAATATTGATCGAAACCAGGTTTAATCGACTGTTTCAGCGTGGTGCCACATTACTACGTGATCCAATCCAGAAATAGCCCAGGATCTAGCCATGAAGTATGAGAAATATGCGAAAGTATGAGCCTGATGGGAGCAAATCCCAGACCTAACCTAGACCTAACATGAATTATTCTCTAAAATATTGATCGAAACCTGGTTTAATTGACTGTTTCAGTGTGGTCCCACATTACTGCGTGACCCAAACCAGAAATAACCCAGGATCCGTTCAACAAGTATGCGAAGAATGCGAAAGTTTGAGTCTGATGAGTGAAAATCCCAGGCCTAACCTAGACCTAACATGCGTTATCCTCTAAAATATTGATCCAAACCAGGTTTAATGGACTGTTTCAGCGTGGTACCACACTACTACGTGATCCAAACCAGAAAAAACCCAGGATCTGTTCAACAAGTATGTGAAAAACGCGAAAGTATGAGTCTGATGAGGTCAAATCCTAGACCTATCCCAGACTTAACTTGCGTTATCCTATAAAATATTGATCGAAACCAGGTTTAATCGACTGTTTCAGCTTGGTGCCACATTACTACGTGATACAATCCAGAAACAGCCCAGGATCTAGCCATGAAGTATGAGAAATATGCGAAAGTATGAGCCTGATGAGGGCAAATCCTAGACCTAACCCAAACCTAACATGCGTTATCCTCTAAAATATTTATCAAGACCAGGTTTAATTGAATGTTTCAGTGTAGTAACACATTACTACGTGAACCAAACCAGAAAAAACCCAGGATCCGTTCAACAAGTATGTTAAAACTGCGACAGTATGACCCTGATAAGGGCAAATCCCAGGCCTAACCTAGACCTAACATGCGTTGTCCTCTAGAATATTCATGGAAACCAGGTTTAATTGACTGTTTCAGTGTTGTACTTCATTACTACGTGATGCAATCCAGAAAAAGCCCAGGCTCTAGCGATCAAGTATGAGAAATATGCGAAAGAATGAGCCTGATGGGAGCAAATCCCAGACCTAACCTAGACCTAACATGAATTATTCTCTAAAATATTGATCAAAACCAGGTTTATTGGACTGTTTCAGTGTGGTCCCACATTACTACGTGATCCAAACCAGAAATAACCCAGGATCCGTTCAACAAGTATGTGAAGAATGCGAAAGTATGAGTCTGATGAGTGAAAATCCCAGGCCTAACCTAGACCTAACATGCGTTATCCTCTAAAATATTTATCAAGACCAGGTTTAATTGAATGTTTCAGTGTGGTACCACAATACTACGTGATCCAAACTAGAAAAAACACAGGATCCGTTCAACAAGTATGTGAAGAATGCGAAAGTATGAGTCTGATCAGTGAAAATCTCAGGCCTTACCTAGACCTAACTTGCGTTGTCCTCTAAAATATTGTTGGAAACCAGGTTTCATTGACTGTTTCAGTGTGGTACCACACTACTTCCTGATCCAAACCAGAGAAAGCCCAGGATCTGTTCAAGAAGTATGTGAAAAACGCTAAACTGTGAGCCTGATGAGGGCAAATCTTAGACCTAACCCAGACCTAAGATGCGGTGTCCTCTAAAATATTTATCCAGACCAGGTTTCATTGAATGTTTCAGTGTGGTACCACTTTACTACCTGATACAATCCAGAAACAGCCCAGGATCTAGCCATGAAGTATGAGAAATATGCGAAAGTATGAGCCTGATGAGGGCCAAACCTCAGACCTAACCCAAACCTTACATGCGTTATCCTCTAAAATATTTATGAAGAAAAGGTTTAATTGAATGTTTCAGTGTGGTACCACATTACTACGTGAACCAAACCAGAAAAAACCCAGGATCCGTTCAACAAGAATGTTAAAACTGCCACAGTATGACTCTGATGAGGGCAAATCCCAGGCCTAACCTAGACCTAACATGCGTTGTCCTCTAGAATATTGATGGAAACCAGGTTTCATTGAATGATTAAGTGTGGTACCACTTTACTACGTGATCCAATCCAGAAATAGCCCAGGATCTAGCCATGAAGTATGAGAAATATGCGAAAGTAAGAGCCTGATGAGGGCAAATCCTAGACCTATCCCAGACCTAACTTGCTTTATCCTCTAAAATATTGATCGAAACCAGGTTTAATTGACTGTTTAGCGTGGTACCACATTACTACGTGATCCAATCCAGAAACAGCCCAGGATCTAGCCATGAAGTGTGAGAAATATGCGAAAGTATGAGTCTGATGAGGTCAAATCCCAGACCTATCCCAGACTTAACTTGCGTTATCCTCTAAAATATTGATCGAAACCAGGTTTAATCGACTGTTTCAGCGTGGTGCCACATTACTACGTGATCCAATCCAGAAATAGCCCAGGATCTAGCCATGAAGTATGAGAAATATGCGAAAGTATGAGCCTGATGGGAGCAAATCCCAGACCTAACCTAGACCTAACATGAATTATTCTCTAAAATATTGATCGAAACCTGGTTTAATTGACTGTTTCAGTGTGGTCCCACATTACTGCGTGACCCAAACCAGAAATAACCCAGGATCCGTTCAACAAGTATGCGAAGAATGCGAAAGTATGAGTCTGATGAGTGAAAATCCCAGGCCTAACCTAGACCTAACATGCGTTATCCTCTAAAATATTGATCCAAACCAGGTTTAATGGACTGTTTCAGCGCGGTACCACACTACTACGTGATCCAAACCAGAAAAAACCCAGGATCTGTTCAACAAGTATGTGAAAAACGCGAAAGTATGAGTCTGATGAGGTCAAATCCCAGACCTATCCCAGACTTAACTTGCGTTATCCTATAAAATATTGATCGAAACCAGGTTTAATCGACTGTTTCAGCTTGGTGCCACATTACTACGTGATACAATCCAGAAACAGCCCAGGATCTAGCCATGAAGTATGAGAAATATGCGAAAGTATGAGCCTGATGAGGGCAAATCCTAGACCTAACCCAAACCTAACATGCGTTATCCTCTAAAATATTTATCAAGACCAGGTTTAATTGAATGTTTCAGTGTAGTAACACATTACTACGTGAACCAAACCAGAAAAAACCCAGGATCCGTTCAACAAGTATGTTAAAACTGCGACAGTATGACCCTGATAAGGGCAAATCCCAGGCCTAACCTAGACCTAACATGCGTTGTCCTCTAGAATATTGATGGAAACCAGGTTTAATTGACTGTTTCAGTGTTGTACTTCATTACTACGTGATGCAATCCAGAAAAAGCCCAGGCTCTAGCGATCAAGTATGAGAAATATGCGAAAGAATGAGCCTGATGGGAGGAAATCCCAGACCTAACCTAGACCTAACATGAATTATTCTCTAAAATATTGATCAAAACCAGGTTTATTGGACTGTTTCAGTGTGGTCCCACATTACTACGTGATCCAAACCAGAAATAACCCAGGATCCGTTCAACAAGTATGTGAAGAATGCGAAAGTATGAGTCTGATGAGTGAAAATCCCAGGCCTAACCTAGACCTAACATGCGTTATCCTCTAAAATATTTATCAAGACCAGGTTTAATTGAATGTTTCAGTGTGGTTCCACAATTCTACGTGATCCAAACTAGAAAAAACACAGGATCCGTACAACAAGTATGTGAAGAATGCGAAAGTATGAGTCTGATCAGTGAAAATCTCTGGCCTTACCTAGACCTAACTTGCGTTGTCCTCTAAAATATTGTTGGAAACCAGGTTTCATTGACTGTTTCAGTGTGGTACCACACTACTTCCTGATCCAAACCAGAGAAAGCCCAGGATCTGTTCAAGAAGTATGTGAAAAACGCTAAACTGTGAGCCTGATGAGGGCAAATCTTAGACCTAACCCAGACCTAAGATGCGGTGTCCTCTAAAATATTTATCCAGACCAGGTTTCATTGAATGTTTCAGTGTGGTACCACTTTACTACCTGATACAATCCAGAAACAGCCCAGGATCTAGCCATGAAGTATGAGAAATATGCGAAAGTATGAGCCTGATGAGGGCCAAACCTCAGACCTAACCCAAACCTTACATGCGTTATCCTCTAATATATTTATGTAGAAAAGGTTTAATTGAATGTTTCAGTGTGGTACCACATTACTACGTGAACCAAACCAGAAAAAACCCAGGATCCGTTCAACAAGTATGTTAAAACTGCCACAGTATGACTCTGATGAGGGCAAATCCCAGGCCTAACCTAGACCTAACATGCGTTGTCCTCTAGAATATTGATGGAAACCAGGTTTCATTGACTGTTTCAGTGTGGTACTACATTAATACGTGATGCAATCCAGAAAAAGCCCTGGATCTAGCCATCAAGTATGAGAAATATGCGAAAGAATGAGTCTGATGAGAGCAAATCCCAGACCTAACCTAGACCTAACATGCGTTATCCTCTAAAATATTGATCGAAACCAGGTTTAATTGACTGTTTCAGCGTGGTACCACATTACTACGTGATCCAATCCAGAAACAGCCCAGGATCTAGCCATGAAGTATGAGAAATATGCGAAAGTATGAGCCTGATGAGGGCAAATCCTAGACCTAACCCAGACCTAACATGCGTTATCCTCTAAAATATTTATCAAGATCAGGTTTAATTGATTGTTTCAGTGTGGTCCCACATTACTACGTGATCCAAACCAGAAAAAACCCAGGATCTGTTCATCATGTATGAGAAATATGCGAAAGAATGAGCCTGATGAGAGCAAATCCCAGACCTAACATAGACCTAACATGAATTATTCTCTAAAATATTGATCGAAACCAGGTTTACTTGACTGTTTCAGTGTGGTCCCACATTACTACGTGATCCAAACCAGAAAAAACCCAGGATCTGTTCAACAAGTATGTGAAAAACGCGAAAGTATGAGTCTGATGAGGTCAAATCCCAGACCTATCCCAGACTTAACTTGCGTTATCCTCTAAAATATTGATCGAAACCAGGTTTAATCGACTGTTTCAGCGTGGTGCCACATTACTACGTGATACAATCCAGAATCAGCCCAGGATCTAGCCATGAAGTATGAGAAATATGCGAAAGTATGAGCCTGATGAGGGCAAATCCTAGACCTAACCCAAACCTAACATGCGTTATCCTCTAAAATATTTATCAAGAAAAGGATTAATTGAATGTTTCAGTGTGGTACCACATTACTGCGTGAACCAAACCAGAAAAACCCAGGATCCGTTCAACAAGTATGTTAAAACTGCGACAGTATGACCCTGATGAGGGCAAATCCCAGGCCTAACCTAGACCTAACATGCGTTGTCCTCTAGAATATTGATGGAAACCAGGTTTAATTGACTGTTTCTGTGTTGTACTTCATTACTACGTGATGCAATCCAGAAAAAGCCCAGGATCTAGCCATAAAGTATGAGAAATATGCGAAAGAATGAGCCTGATGAGAGCAAATCCCAGACCTAACCTAGACCTAACATGCGTTATCCTCTAAAATAATGATCGAAACCTGGTTTAATTGACTGTTTCAGTGTGGTCCCACATTACTACGTGATCCAAACCAGAAATAACCCAGGATCCGTTCAACAAGTATGTGAAGAATGCGAAAGTATGAGCCTGATGAGGGCAAATCCTAGACCTAACCCAAACCTAACATGCGTTATCCTCTAAAATATTTATCAAGACCAGGTTTAATTGAATGTTTCTGTGTGGTACCACAATACTACGTGATCCAAACCAGAAAAAACCCAGGATCCGTTCAACAAGTATGTGAAGAATGCGAAAGTATGAGTCTGATCAGTGAAAATCTGAGGCCTTACCTAGACCTAACTTGCGTTGTCCTCTAAAATATTGTTGGAAACCAGGTTTCATTGACTGTCTCAGTGTGGTACTACATTACTACGTGATGCAATCCAGAAAAAGCCCAGGATCTAGCCATCCAGTATGAGCAATATGCGAAAGAATGAGCCTGATGAGAGCAAATTCCAGACCTAACCTAGACCTAACATGCGTTATCCTCTAAAATATTGAGCGAAACCAGGTTTAATGGACTGTTTCAGTGTGGTACCACACTACTACGTGATCCAAACCAGAAAAAGCCCAGGATCTGTTCAAGAAGTAAGTGAAAAACGCTAAACTGTGAGCCTGATGAGGGCAAATCTTAGACCTAACCCAGACCTAAGTTGCGTTATCCTCTAAAATATTTGTCCGGACCAGGTTTCATTGAATGTTTCAGTGTGGTACCACTTTACTACCTGATACAATCCAGAAACAGCCCAGGATCTAGCCATGAAGTATGAGAAATATGCGAAAGTATGAGCCTGATGAGGGCCAAACCTCAGACCTAACCCAAACCTAACATGCGTTATCCACTAAAATATTTATCAAGAAAAGGTTTAATTGAATGTTTTAGTGTGGTACTACATTACTACGCGAACCAAACCAGAAAAAACCCAGGATCCGTTCAACAAGTATGTTAAAACTGCGACAGTATGAGTCTGATGAGGGAAAATCCCAGGCCTAACCTAGACCTAACATGCGTTGTCCTCTAGAATATTGATGGAAACCAGGTTTAATTGACTGTTTCAGTGTTGTACTTCATTACTACGTGATGCAATCCAGAAAAAGCCCAGGATCTAGCCATCAAGTATGAGAAATATGCGAAAGAATGAGCCTGACGAGAGCAAATCCCAGACCTAACCTAGACCTAACATGAATTATTCTCTAAAATATTGATCGAAACCAGGTTTAATTGACTGTTTCAGTGTTGTACTTCATTACTACGTGATGCAATCCAGAAAAAGCCCAGGATCTAGCCATCAAGTATGAGAAGTATGCGAAAGAATGAGCCTGATTGGAGCAAATCCCTGACCTAACCTAGACCTAACATGAATTATTCTCTAAAATATTGATCAAAACCAGGTTTAATTGACTGTTTCAGTGTAGTACCACATTACTACGTGATCCAATCCAGAAATAGCCCAGGATCTAGCCATGAAGTATGAGAAATATGCGAAAGTAACAGCCTGATGAGGGCAAATCCTAGACCTATCCCAGACATAACTTGCGTTATTCTGTAAAATTATTATCAAGACCAGGTTTAATTGAATGTTTCATTGTGGTACCTCATTACTACGTGATCAAAACTAGAAAAAACCCAGGATCCGTTCAACAAGTATGTGAAGAATGCGAAAGTATGAGTCTGATCAGTGAAAATCTCAGGCCTAACCTAGACCTAACATGAATTATTCTCTAAAATATTGATCGAAACCTGGTTTAATTGACTGTTTCAGTGTGGTCCCACATTACTACGTGATCCAAACCCGAAATAACCCAGGATCCGTTCAACAAGTATGTGAAGAATGCGAAAGTATGAGTCTGATGAGTGAAAATCCCAGGCCTAACCTAGACCTAACATGCGTTATCCTCTAAAATATTGATCCAAACCAGGTTTAATTGACTGTTTCAGTGTTGTACTTCATTACTACGTGATGCAATCCTGAAAAAGCCCAGGATCTAGCCATCAAGTATGAGAAATATGCGAAAGAATGAGCCTGATGAGAGCAAATCCCAGACCTAACCTAGACCTAACATGAATTATTCTCTAAAATATTGATCGAAACCTGGATTAATCGACTGTTTCAGTGTGGACCCACATTACTACGTGATCCAAACCAGAAAAAACCCAGGATCCGTTCAACAAGAATGTGAAGAATGCGAAAGTATGAGTCCGATGAGTGAAAATCCCAGGCCTAACCTAGACCTAACATGCGTTATCCTCAAAAATATTGATCGAAACCTGGATTAATCGACTGTTTCAGTGTGGTACTACATTACTACGTGATGCAATCCAGAAAAAGCCCAGGATCTAGCCATCAAGTATGAGAAATATGCGAAAGAATGAGCCTGATGAGAGCAAATCCCAGACCTAACCTAGACCTAACATGCGTTATCCTCTAAAATATTGAGCGAAACAAGGTTTAATGGACTGTTTCAGTGACGTACCACACTACTTCGTGATCCAAACCAGAAAAAGCCCAGGATCTGTTCAACTAGTATGTGAAAAACGCTAATCTGTGAGCCTGATGAGGGCAAATCTTAGACCTAACCCAGACATAAGATGCGTTATCCTCTAAAATATTTATCCAGACCAGGTTTCATTGAATGTTTCAGTGTGGTACCACTTTACTACGTGATCCAATCCAGAAATAGCCCAGGATCTAGCCATGAAGTATGAGAAATATGCGAAACTAAGAGCCTGATGAGGGCAAATCCTAGACCTATCCCAGACCTAACTTGCGTTATCCTCTAAAATATTGATCGAAACCAGGTTTAATTGACTGTTTCAGCGTGGTACTACATTACTACGTGATCCAATCCAGAAACAGCCCAGGATCTAGCCATGAAGTATGAGAAATATGCGAAAGTATGAGCCTGATGAGAGCAAATCCTAGACCTAACCCAGACCTAACATGCGTTATCCTCTAAAATATTTATCATGATCAGGTTTAATTGATTGTTTCAGTGTGGTCCCACATTACTACGTGATCCAAACCAGAAAAAACCCAGTATCTGTTCAACATGTATGAGAAATATGCGAAAGAATGAGCCTGATGAGAGCAAATCCCAGACCTAACCTAGACCTAACATGAATTATTCTCTAAAATATTGATCGAAACCAGGTTTACTTGACTGCTTCAGTGTGGTCCCACAATACTACGTGATCCAAACCAGAGAAAACCCAGGATCCGTTCAACAAGTATGTGAAGATTGCGAAAGTATGAGTCTGATGAGGGAAAATCCCAGGCCTAACCTAGACCTAACATGCGTTATCCTCTAAAATATTGATCGAAACCAGGTTTAGTCGACTGTTTCAGTGTGGTCCCCCTTTCTTACGTGATCCAAACCAGAAAAAACCCAGGATCCGTTTAACAAGTATGTGAAGAATGCGAAAGTATGAGTCTGATGAGGTCAAATCCCAGACCTATCCCAGACTTAACTTGCGTTATCCTCTAAAATATTGATCGAAACCAGGTTTAATCGGCTGTTTCAGCGTGGTACCACATTACTACGTGATACAATCCAGAAACAGCCCAGGATCTAGCCATGAAGTATGAGAAATATGCGAAAGTATGAGCCTGATGAGGGCAAATCCTAGACCTAACCCAAACCTAACATGCGTTATCCTCTAAAATATTTATCAAGACCAGGTTTAATTGAATGTTTCAGTGTGGTACCACATTACTACGTGAACCAAACCAGAAAAAACCCAGTATCCGTTCAACAAGTATGTTAAAACTGCGACAGTATGAGCCTGATGAGGGCAAATCCCAGGCCTAACCTAGACCTAACATGCGTTGTCCACTAAAATATTGATGGAAACCAGGTTTAATTGACTGTTTCAGTGTTGTACTTCATTGCTACGTGATGCAATCCAGAAAAAGCCCAGGATCTAGCCATCAAGTATGAGAAATATGCGAAAGAATGAGCCTGATGAGAGCAAATCGCAGACCTAACCTAGACCTAACATGCGTTATCCTCTAAAATATTGAGCGAAACCTGGTTCAATGGACTGTTTCAGTGTGGTACCACACTACTTCGTGATCCAAACCAGAAAAAACCCAGGATCTGTTCAACAAGTATGTGAAAAACGCTAAACTGTGAGCCTGATGAAGGCAAATCTTAGACCTAACCCAGACCTAAGAAGCGTTATCCTCTAAAATATTTATCCAGACCAGGTTTCATTGAATGTTTCAGTGTGGTCCCACATTACTACGTGATCCAAACCAGAAAAAACCCAGGATCCGTTCAACAAGTATGTGAAGAATGCGAAAGTATGAGTCTGATGAGTGAAAATCCCAGGCCTAACCTAGACCTAACATGCGTTATCCCCTAAAATATTGATCGAAACCAGGTTTCATTGAATGTTTCAGTGTGGTACCACTTTACTACGTCATGCAATCCAGAAAAAGCCCAGGATTTAGCCATGAAGTATGAGAAATATGCGAAAGTAAGAGCCTGATGAGGGCAAATCCTATACCTATCCCAGACCTAACTTGCGGTATCCTCTAAAATATTGATCGAAACCAGGTTTAATGGACTGTTTCAGTGTGTTACCACACTACTTCGTGATCCAAACCAGAAAAAACCCAGGATCTGTACATCAAGTATGTGAAAAACGCTAAACTGTGAGCCTGATGAGGGCAAATCTTAGACCTAACCCAGACATAAGATGCGTTATCCTCTAAAATATTTATCCAGACCAGGTTTCATTGAATGTTTCAGTGTGGTACCACTTTGCTACGTGATCCAATCCAGAAATAGCCCAGGATCTAGCCATGAAGTATGAGAAATATGCGAAAGTAAGAGCCTGATGAGGGCAAATCCTAGACCTATGCCAGACCTAACTTGCGTTTTCCTCTAAAATATTGATCGAAACCAGGATTAATTGACTGTTTCAGCGTGGTACCACATTACTACGTGATCCAATCCAGAAACAGCCCAGGATCTAGCCATGAAGTATGAGAAGTATGCGAAAGTATGAGCCTGATGAGGGCAAATCCTAGACCTAACCCAGACCTAACATGTGTTATCCTCTAAAATATTTATCAAGATCAGGTTTAATTGATTGTTTCAGTGTGGTCCGACATTACTACGTGATCCAAACCAGAAAAAACCCAGGATCTGTTCAACATGTATGAGAAATATGCGAAAGAATGAGCCTGATGAGAGCAAATCCCAGACCTAACATGAATTATTCTCTAAAATATTGATCGAAACCAGGTTTACTTGACTGTTTCAGTGTGGTCCCACATTACTACGTGATCCAAACCAGTAAAAACCCAGGATCTGTTCAACAAGTATGTGAAAAACGCGAAAGTATGAGTCTGATGAGGTCAAATCCCAGAACTATCCCAGACTTAACTTGCGTTATCCTCTAAAATATTGATCGAAACCAGGTTTAGTCGACTGTTTCAGCGTGGTGCCACATTACTACGTGATACAATCCGGAAACAGCCCAGGATCTAGCCATGAACTATGAGAAATATGCGAAAGTATGAGCCTGATGAGGGCAAATCCTAGACCTAACCCAAACCTAACATGCGTTATCCTCTAAAATATTTATCAAGACCAGGTTTAATTGAATGTTTCAGTGTGGTACCACATTACTACGTGAACCAAACCAGAAAAAACCCAGGATCCGTTCAACAAGTATGTTAAAACTGCGACAGTATGATCCTGATGAGGGCAAATCACAGGCCTAACCTAGACCTAACATGGGTTGTCCTCTAGAATATTGATGGAAACCAGGTTTAATTGACTGTTTCAGTGTTGTACTTCATTACTACGTGATGCAATCCAGAAAAAGCCCAGGATCTAGCCATCAAGTATGAGAAATATGCGAAAGAATGAGCCTGATGAGAGCAAATCCCAGACCTAACCTAGACCTAACATGAATTATTCTCTAAAATATTGATCGAAACCAGGTTTAATTGACTGTTTCAGTGTTGTACTTCATTACTACGTGATGCAATCCAGAAAAAGCCCAGGATCTAGCCATCAAGTATGAGAAATATGCGAAAGAATGAGCCTGATGAGAGCAAATCCCTGACCTAACCTAGACCTAACATGAATTATTCTCTAAAATATTGATCAAAACCAGGTTTAATAGACTGTTTCAGTGTGGTACCACATTACTACGTGATCCAATCCAGAAATAGCCCAGGATCTAGCCATGAAGTATCAGAAATATGCGAAAGTAAGAGCCTGATGAGGGCAAATCCTAGACCTAACCCAGACCTAACATGCGTTATTCTGTAAAATTTTAATCAATACCAGGTTTAATTGACTGTTTCAGCGTGGTACCACATTACTACGTGATCCAATCCAGAAACAGCCCAGGATCTAGCCATGAAGTATGAGAAGTATGCGAAAGTATGAGCCTGATGAGGGCAAATCCTAGACCTAACCCAGACCTAACATGTGTTATCCCCTAAAATATTTATCAAGATCAGGTTTAATTGATTGTTTCAGTGTGGTCCGACATTACTACGTGATCCAAACCAGAAAAAACCCAGGATCTGTTCAACATGTATGAGAAATATGCGAAAGAATGAGCCTGATGAGAGCAAATCCCAGACCTAACATGAATTATTCCCTAAAATATTGATCGAAACCAGGTTTACTTGACTGTTTCAGTGTGGTCCCACATTACTACGTGATCCAAGCCAGTAAAAACCCAGGATCTGTTCAACAAGTATGTGAAAAACGCGAAAGTATGAGTCTGATGAGGTCAAATCCCAGACCTATCCCAGACTTAACTTGCGTTATCCTCTAAAATATTGATCGAAACCAGGTTTAATCGACTGTTTCAGCGTGGTGCCACATTACTACGTGATACAATCCAGAAACAGCCCAGGATCTAGCCATGAAGTATGAGAAATATGCGAAAGTATGAGCCTGATGAGGGCAAATCCTAGACCTAACCCAAACCTAACATGCGTTATCCTCTAAAATATTTATCAAGACCAGGTTTAATTGAATGTTTCAGTGTGGTACCACATTACTACGTGAACCAAACCAGAAAAAACCCAGGATCCGTTCAACAAGTATGTTAAAACTGCGACAGTATGACTCTGATGAGGGCAAATCCCAGGCCTAACCTAGACCTAACATGGGTTGTCCTCTAGAATATTGATGGAAACCAGGTTTAATTGACTGTTTCAGTGTTGTACTTCATTACTACGTGATGCAATCCAGAAAGAGCCCAGGATCTAGCCATCAAGTATGAGAAATATGCGAAAGAATGAGCCTGATGGGAGCAAATCCCTGACCTAACCTAGACCAAACATGCGTTATTCTCTAAAATATTTATCAAGACCAGGTTTAATTGAATGTTTCAGTGTGGTACCACATTACTACGTGATCAAAACCAGAAAAAACCCAGGATCCGTTCAACACGTATGTGAAGAATGCGAAAGTATGAGTCTGATCAGTGAAAATCTCAGGGCTTACCTAGACCTAACTTGCGTTGTCCTCTAAAATATTGATGGAAACCAGGTTTCATTGACTGTTTCATTGTGGTACTACATTACTACGTGATGCAATCCAGAAAAAGCCCAGGATCTAGCCATCAAGTATGAGAAATATGCGAAAGAATGAGCCTGACGGGAGCAAATCCCTGACCTAACCCAAACCTAACATGCGTTATCCTCTAAAATATCTATCAAGAAAAGGTTTAATTGAATGTTTCAGTGTGGTACCACATTACTACGTGAACCAAACCAGAAAAAACCCAGGATCCGTTCAACAAGTATGTTAAAGCTGCGACAGTATGACTCTGATGAGGGCAAATCCCAGGCCTAACCTAGACCTAACATGCGTTGTCCTCTAGAATATTGATGGAAACCAGGTTTAATTGACTGTTTCAGTGTTGTACTTCATTACTACGTGATGCAATCCAGAAAAAGCCCAGTATCTAGCTATCAAGTATGAGAAATATGCGAAAGAATGAGCCTGATGAGAGCAAATCCCAGACCTAACCTAGACCTAACATGAATTATTCTCTAAAATATTGATCGAATCCAGGTTTAATTGACTGTTTCAGTGTTGTACTTCACTACTACGTGATGCAATCCAGAAAAAGCCCAGGATCTAGCCATCAAGTATGAGAAATATGCGAAAGAATGAGCCTAATGAGAGCAAATCCCTGACCTAACCTAGACCTAACATGAATTATTCTCTAAAATATTGATCAATACCAAGTTTAATAGACTGTTTCAGTGTGGTACCACATTACTACGTGATCCAATCCAGAAATAGCCCAGGATCTAGCCATGAAGTATGAGAAATATGCGAAAGTAAGAGCCTGATGAGGGCAAATCCTAGACCTATCCCAGACCTAACTTGCGTTATCCTCTAAAATATTGATCGAAACCAGGTTTAATTGACTGTTTCAGCGTGGTACTACATTACTACCTGATCCAATCCAGAAACAGCCCAGGATCTAGCCATGAAGTATGAGAAATATGCGAAAGAATGAGCCTGATGAGAGCAAATCCCAGACCTAACCTAGACCTAACATGCGTTATCCTCTAAAATATTGAGCGAAACCAGGTTTAATGGACTGTTTCAGTGACGTACCACACTACCTCGTGATCCAAACCAGAAAAAGCCCAGGATCTGTTCAACTAGTATGTGAAAAACGCTAATCTGTGAGCCTGATGAGGGCAAATCTTAGACCTAACCCAGACATAAGATGCGTTATCCTCTAAAATATTTATCCAGACCAGGTTTCATTGAATGTTTCAGTGTGGTACCACTTTACTACGTGATCCAATCCAGAAATAGCCCAGGATCTAGCCATGAAGTATGAGAAATAAGCGAAACTAAGAGCCTGATGAGGGCAAATCCTAGACCTATCCCAGACCTAACTTGCGTTATCCTCTAAAATATTGATCGAAACCAGGTTTAATTGACTGTTTCAGCGTGGTACTACATTACTACGTGATCCAATCCAGAAACAGCCCAGGATCTAGCCATGAAGTATGAGAAATATGCGAAAGTATGAGCCTGATGAGGGCAAATCCTAGACCTAACCCAGACCTAACATGCGTTATCCTCTAAAATATTTATCAAGATCAGGTTTAATTGATTGTTTCAGTGTGGTCCCACATTACTACGTGATCCAAACCAGAAAAAACCCAGGATCTGTTCAACATGTATAAGAAATATGCGAAAGAATGAGCCTGATGAGAGCAAATCCCAGACCTAACTTAGACCTAACATGAATTATTCTCTAAAATATTGATCGAAACCAGGTTTACTTGACTGTTTCAGTGTGGTCCCACATTACTACGTGATCCAAACCAGAAAAAACCCAGGATCTGTTCAACAAGTATGTGAAAAACGCGAAAGTATGAGTCTGATGAGGTCAAATCCCAGACCTATCCCAGACTTACCTTGCGTTATCCTATAAAATATTGATCGAAACCAGGTTTAATCGACTGTTTCAGCGTGGAGCAACATTACTACGTGATACAATCCAGAAAAAACCCAGGATCTAGCCATCAAGTATGAGAAATATGCGAAAGAATGAGCCTGATGAGAGCAAATCCCAGACCTCACCTAGACCTAACATGCGTTATCCTCTAAAATATTGAGCGAAACCAGGTTTAATGGACTGTTTCAGTGTGGTACCACACAACTTCGTGATCCAAACCAGAAAAAGCCCAGGATCTGTTCAACTAGTATGTGAAAAACGCTAATATGTGAGCCTGATGAGGGCAAATCTTAGACCTAACCCAGACATAAGATGCGTTATCCTCTAAAATATTTATCCAGACCAGGTTTCATTGAATGTTTCAGTGTGGTACCACTTTACTACGTGATCCAATCCAGAAATAGCCCAGGATCTAGCCATGAAGTATGAGAAATATGCGAAACTAAGAGCCTGATGAGGGCAAATCCTAGACCTATCCCAGACCTAACTTGCGTTATCCTCTAAAATATTGATCGAAACCAGGTTTAATTGACTGTTTCAGCGTGGTACTACATTACTACGTGATCCAATCCAGAAACAGCCCAGGATCTAGCCATGAAGTATGAGAAATATGCGAAAGTATGAGCCTGATGAGGGCAAATCCTAGACCTAACCCAGACCTAACATGCGTTGTCCTCTAAAATATTTATCAAGATCAGGTTTAATTGATTGTTTCAGTGTGGTCCCACATTACTACGTGATCCAAACCAGAAAAAGCCCAGGATCTGTTCAACATGTATGAGAAATATGCGAAAGAATGAGCCTGATGAGAGTTAATCCCAGACCTAACTTAGACCTAACATGAATTATTCTCTAAAATGTTGATCGAAACCAGGTTTACTTGACTGTTTCAGTGTGGTCCCACATTACTACGTGATCCAAACCAGAAAAAACCCAGGATCTGTTCAACAAGTATGTGAAAAACGCGAAAGTATGAGTCTGATGAGGTCAAATCCCAGACCTATCCCAGACTTACCTTGCGTTATACTATAAAATATTGATCGAAACCAGGTTTAATCGACTGTTTCAGCGTGGTGCCACATTACTACGTGATACAATCCAGAAAAAACCCAGGATCTAGCCATCAAGTATGAGAAATATGCGAAAGAATGAGCCTGATGAGAGCAAATCCCAGACCTAACCTAGACCTAACTTGCGTTATCCTCTAAAATATTGAGCGAAACCAGGTTTAATGGACTGTTTCAGTGTGGTACCACACAACTTCGTGATCCAAACCAGAGAAAGCCCAGGATCTGTTCAAGAAGTATGTGAAAAACGCTAAACTGTGAGCCTGATGAGGGCAAATCTTAGACCTAACCCAGACCTAACATGCGTTATTCTCTAAAATATTTATCAAGACCAGGTTTCATTGAATGTTTCAGTGTGGTACCACTTTACTACGTGATCCAATCCAGAAATAGCCCAGGATCTAGCCATGAAGTATGAGAAATATGCGAAAGTAACAGCCTGATGAGGGCTAATCCTAGACCTATCCCAGACATAACTTGCGTTATCCTCTAAAATATTGATCGAAACCAGGTTTAACTGACTGTTTCAGCGTGGTACCACATTACTACGTGATACAATCCAGAAACAGCTCAGGATCTAGCCATGAAGTATGAGAAATATGCAAAAGTATGAGCCTGATGAGAGCAAATCCTAGACCTAACCCAGACCTAACATGCGTTATCCTCTAAAATATTTATCATGATCAGGTTTAATTGATTGCTTCAGTGTGGTCCCACATTACTACGTGATCCAAACCAGAAAAAACCCAGTATCTGTTCAACATGTATGAGAAATATGCGAAAGAATGAGCCTGATGAGAGCAAATCCCAGACCTAACCTAGACCTAACATGAATTATTCTCTAAAATATTGATCGAAACCAGGTTTACTTGACTGCTTCAGTGTGGTCCCACAATACTACGTGATCCAAACCAGAGAAAACCCAGGATCCGTTCAACAAGTATGTGAAGATTGCGAAAGTATGAGTCTGATCAGTGAAAATCTCAGGCCTTACCTAGACCTAACTTGCGTTGTCCTCTAAAATATTGATGGAAACCAGGTTTCATTGACAGTTTCAGTGTGGTACCACTTTACTACGCCATGCAAACCAGAAAAAGCCCAGGATCTGGCCATGAAGTATGAGAAATATGCGAAAGAATGAGCCTGATGAGAGCAAATCACAGACCTAACCTAGACCTAACTTGCGTTATCCTCTAAAATATTGATCGAAACCAGGTTTAGTCGACTGTTTCAGTGTGGTCCCCCTTCCTTACGTGATCCAAACCAGAAAAAACCCAGGATCCGTTCAACAAGTATGTGAAGAATGCGAAAGTATGAGTCTGATGAGGTCAAATCCCAGACCTATCCCAGACTTAACTTGCGTTATCCTCTAAAACATTGATCGAAACCAGGTTTAATCGGCTGTTTCAGCGTGGTACCACATTACTACGTGATACAATCCAGAAACAGCCCAGGATCTAGCCATGAAGTATGAGAAATATGCGAAAGAATGAGCCTGATGAGAGCAAATCCCAGACCTAACCTAGACCTAACATGAATTATTCTCTAAAATATTGATCGAAACCAGGTTTAATTGACTGTTTCAGTGTTGTACTTCATTACTACGTGATGCAATCCAGAAACAGCCCAGGATCTAGCCATGAAGTATGAGAAATATGCGAAAGAATGAGCCTGATGAGAGCAAATCCCTGACCTAACCTAGACCTAACATGAATTATTCTCTAAAATATTGATCAAAACCAGGTTTAATAGACTGTTTCAGTGTGGTACCACATTACTACGTGATCCAATCCAGAAATAGCCCAGGATCTAGCCATGAAGTATGAGAAATATGCGAAAGTAAGAGCCTGATGAGGGCATATCCTAGACCTAACCCAGACCTAACATGCGTTATTCTGTAAAATTTTTATCAAGACCAGGTTTAATTGAATGTTTCATTGTGGTACCTCATTACTACGTGATCAAAACCAGAAAAAACCCAGGATCCGTTCAACAAGTATGTGAAGAATGCGAAAGTATGAGTCTGATCAGTGAAAATCTCAGGCCTTACCTAGACCTAACTTGCGTTGTCCTCTAAAATATTGATGGAAACCAGGTTTCATTGACAGTTTCAGTGTGGTACTACATTACTACGTGATGCAATCCAGAAAAAGCCCAGGATCTAGCCATCAAGTATGAGAAATATGCGAAAGAATGAGCCTGATGAGAGCAAATCGCAGACCTAACCTAGACCTAACATGCGTTATCCTCTAAAATATTGAGCGAAACCTGGTTCAATGGACTGTTTCAGTGTGCTACCACACTACTTCGTGATCCAAACCAGAAAAAACCCAGGATCTGTTCAACAAGTATGTGAAAAACGCTAAACTGTGAGCCTGATGAGGGCAAATCTTAGACCTAACCCCGACCTAAGATGCGTTACCCTCTAAAATATTTATCCAGACCAGGTATAATGGACTGTTTCAGTGTGGTACCACACTACTTCGTGATCCAAACCAGAAAAAACCCAGGATCTGTTCAACAAGTACGTGAAAAACGCTAAACTGTGAGCCTGATGAGGGCAAATCTTAGACCTAACCGAGACCTAAGAAGCGTTATCCTCTAAAATATTTATCCAGACCAGGTTTCATTGAATGTTTCAGTGTGGTCCCACATTACTACGTGATCCAAACCAGAAAAAACCCAGGATCCGATCAACAAGTATGTGAAGAATGCGAAAGTATGAGTCTGATGAGTGAAAATCCCAGGCCTAACCTAGACCTAACATGCGTTATCCCCTAAAATATTGATCGAAACCAGGTTTCATTGAATGTTTCAGTGTGGTACCACTTTACTACGTCATGCAATCCAGAAAAAGCCCAGGATCTAGCCATGAAGTATGAGAAATATGCGAAAGTAAGAGCCTGATGAGGGCAAATCCTATACCTATCCCAGACCTAACTTGCGGTATCCTCTAAAATATTGATCGAAACAAGGTTTAATGGACTGTTTCAGTGTGTTACCACACTACTTCGTGATCCAAACCAGAAAAAACCCAGGATCTGTTCAACAAGTATGTGAAAAACGCTAAACTGTGAGCCTGATGAGGGCAAATCTTAGACCTAACCCAGACATAAGATGCGTTATCCTCTAAAATATTTATCCAGACCAGGTTTCATTGAATGTTTCAGTGTAGTACCACTTTACTACGTGATCCAATCCAGAAATAGCCCAGGATCTAGCCATGAAGTATGAGAAATATGCGAAAGTAAGAGCCTGATGAGGGCAAATCCTAGACCTATGCCAGACCTAACTTGCGTTTTCCTCTAAAATATTGATCGAAACCAGGATTAATTGACTGTTTCAGCGTGGTACCACATTACTACGTGATCCAATCCAGAAACAGCCCAGGATCTAGCCATGAAGTATGAGAAGTAAGCGAAAGTATGAGCCTGATGAGGGCAAATCCTAGACCTAACCCAGACCTATCATGGGTTGTCCTCTAGAATATTGATGGAAACCAGGTTTAATTGACTGTTTCAGTGTTGTACTTCATTACTACGTGATGCAATCCAGAAAAAGCCCAGGATCTAGCCATCAAGTATGAGAAATATGCGAAAGAATGAGCCTGATGAGAGCAAATCCCAGACCTAACCTAGACCTAACATGAATTATTCTCTAAAATATTGATCAAAACCAGGTTTAATAGACTGTTTCAGTGTGGTACCACATTACTACGTGATCCAATCCAGAAATAGCCCAGGATCTAGCCATGAAGTATCAGAAATATGCGAAAGTAAGAGCCTGATGAGGGCAAATCCTAGACCTAACCCAGACCTAACATGCGTTATTCTGTAAAATTTTTATCAAGACCAGGTTTAATTGAATGTTTCATTGTGGTACCTCATTACTACGTGATCAAAACCAGAAAAAACCCAGGATCCGTTCAACAAGTATGTGAAGAATGCGAAAGTATGAGTCTGATCAGTGAAAATCTCAGGCCTTACCTAGACCTAACTTGCGTTGTCCTCTAAAATATTGATGGAAACCAGGTTTCATTGACAGTTTCAGTGCGGTACTACATTACTACGTGATGCAATCCAGAAAAAGCCCAGGATCTAGCCATCAAGTATGAGAAATATGCGAAAGAATGAGCCTGATGAGGGCAAATCTTAGACCTAACCCAGACCTAAGATGCGTTACCCTCTAAAATATTTATCCAGACCAGGTATAATGGACTGTTTCAGTGTGGTACCACACTACTTCGTGATCCAAACCAGAAAAAACCCAGGATCTGTTCAACAAGTACGTGAAAAACGCTAAACTGTGAGCCTGATGAGGGCAAATCTTAGACCTAACCCAGACCTAAGAAGCGTTATCCTCTAAAATATTTCTCCAGACCAGGTTTCATTGATTGTTTCAGTGTGGTCCCACATTACTACGTGATCCAAACCAGAAAAAACCCAGGATCCGTTCAACAAGTATGTGAAGAATGCGAAAGTGTGAGTCTGATGAGTGAAAATCCCAGGCCTAACCTAGACCTAACATGCGTTATCCCCTAAAATATTGATCGAAACCAGGTTTCATTGAATGTTTCAGTGTGGTACCACTTTACTACGCCATGCAAACCAGAAAAAGCCCAGGATCTGGCCATGAAGTATGAGAAATATGCGAAAGTAAGAGCCTGATGAGGGCAAATCCTATACCTATCCCAGACCTAACTTGCGTTATCCTCTAAAATATTGATCGAAACCAGGTTTAATGGACTGTTTCAGTGTGTTACCACACTACTTCGTGATCCAAACCAGAAAAAACCCAGGATCTGTTCAACAAGTATGTGAAAAACGCTAAACTGTGAGCCTGATGAGGGCAAATCTTAGACCTAACCCAGACATAAGATGCGTTATCCTGTAAAATATTTATCCAGACCAGGTTTCATTGAATGTTTCAGTGTGGTACCACTTTACTACGTGATCCAATCCAGAAATAGCCCAGGATCTAGCCATGAAGTATGAGAAATATGCGAAAGTATGAGCCTGATGAGGGCAAATCCTAGACCTAACCCAAACCTAACATGCGTTATCCTCTAAAATATTTATCAAGACCAGGTTTAATTGAATGTTTCAGTGTGGTACCACATTACTACGTGAACGAAACCAGAAAAAACCCAGGATCCGTTCAACAAGTATGTTAAAACTGCGACAGTATGATCCTGATGAGGGCAAATCCCAGGCCTAACCTAGACCTAACATGGGTTGTCCTCTAGAATATTGATGGAAACCAGGTTTAATTGACTGTTTCAGTGTTGTACTTCATTACTACGTGATGCAATCCAGAAAGAGCCCAGCATCTAGCCATCAAGTATGAGAAATATGCGAAAGAATGAACCTGATGAGAGCAAATCCCAGACCTAACCTAGACCTAACATGAATTATTCTCTAAAATATTGATCGAAACCTTGTTTAATTGACTGTTTCAGTGTTGTACTACATTACTACGTGATGCAATCCAGAAAAAGCCCAGGATCTAGCCATCAAGTATGAGAAATATGCGAAAGAATGAGCCTGATGGGAGCAAATTCCTGACCTAACCTAGATCAAACATGCGTTATTCTCTAAAATATTTATCAAGACCAGGTTTAATTGAATGTTTCAGTGTGGTACCACATTACTACGTGATCAAAACCAGAAAAAACCCAGGATCCGTTCAACACGTATGTGAAGAATGCGAAAGTATGAGTCTGATCAGTGAAAATCTCAGGGCTTACCTAGACCTAACTTGCGTTGTCCTCTAAAATATTGATGGAAACCAGGTTTCATTGACTGTTTCATTGTGGTACTACATTACTACGTGATGCAATCCAGAAAAAGCCCAGGATCTAGCCATCAAGTATGAGAAATATGCGAAAGAATGAGCCTGATGGGAGCAAATCCCTGACCTAACCCAAACCTAACATGCGTTATCCTCTAAAATATTTATCAAGAAAAGGTTTAATTGAATGTTTCAGTGTGGTACCACATTACTACGTGAACCAAACCAGAAAAAACCCAGGATCCGTTCAACAAGTATGTTAAAACTGCGACAGTATGACTCTGATGAGGGCAAATCCCAGGCCTAACCTAGACCTAACATGCGTTGTCCTCTAGAGTATTGATGGAAACCAGGTTTAATTGACTGTTTCAGTGTTGTACTTCATTACTACGTGATGCAATCCAGAAAAAGCCCAGGATCTAGCTATCAAGTATGAGAAATATGCGAAAGAATGAGCCTGATGAGAGCAAATCCCAGACCTAACCCAGACCTAACATGAATTATTCTCTAAAATATTGATCGAAACCAGGTTTAATTGACTGTTTCAGTGTTGTACTTCATTACTACGTGATGCAATCCAGAAAAAGCCCAGGATCTAGCCATCAAGTATGAGAAATATGCGAAAGAATGAGCCTAATGAGAGCAAATCCCTGACCTAACCTAGACCTAACATGAATTATTCTCTAAAATATTGATCAAAACCAAGTTTAATAGACTGTTTCAGTGTGGTACCACATTACTACGTGATCCAATCCAGAAATAGCCCAGGATCTAGCCATGAAGTATGAGAAATATGCGAAAGTAAGAGCCTGATGAGGGCAAATCCTAGACCTAACCCAGACCTAACATGCGTTATTCTGTAAAATTTTTATCAAGACCAGGTTTAATTGAATGTTTCATTGTGGTACCTCATTACTACGTGATCAAAACCAGAAAAAACCCAGGATCCGTTCAACAAGTATGTGAAGAATGCGAAAGTATGAGTCTGATCAGTGAAAATCTCAGGCCTTACCTAGACCTAACTTGCGTTGTCCTCTAAAATATTGATGGAAACCAGGTTTCATTGACTGTTTCATTGTGGTACTACATTACTACGTGATGCAATCCAGAAAAAGCCCAGGATCTAGCCATCAAGTATGAGAAGTATCCGAAAGAATGAGCCTGATGAGAGCAAATCCCAGACCTAACCTAGACCTAACATGCGTTATCCTCTAAAATATTGAGCGAAACCAGGTTTAATGGACTGTTTCAGTGTGGTACCACACTACTTCGTGATCCAAACCAGAAAAAACCCAGGATCTGTTCAACAAGTATGTGAAAAACGCTAAACTGTGAGCCTGATGAGGGCAAATCTTAGACCTAACCCAGACTTAAGATGCGGTATCCTCTAAAATATTTATCCAGACCAGGTATAATGGACTGTTTCAGTGTGGTACCACACTACTTCGTGATCCAAACCAGAAAAAACCCAGGATCTGTTCAACAAGTATGTTAAAACTGCGACAGTATGACTCTGATGAGGGCAAATCCCAGGCCTAACCTAGACCTAACATGCGTTATCCTCTAAAATATTGATCGAAACCAGGTTTACTTGACTGTTTCAGTGTGGTCCCACATTACTACCTGATCCAAACCAGAAGAAACCCAGGATCTGTTCAACAAGTATGTGAAAAACGCGAAAGTATGAGCCTGATGAGGGCAAATCCCAGACATATCCCAGACCTAACTTGCGTTGTCCTCTAAGATATTGATGGAAACCAGGTTTAATTGACTGTTTCAGTGTTGTACTTCATTTCTACGTGATGCAATCCTGAAAATGCCCAGGATCTAGCCATCAAGTATGAGAAATATGCGAAAGAATGAGCCTGATGAGAGCAAATCCAAGACCTAACCTAGACCTAACATGAATTATTCTCTAAAATATTGATCGAAACCAGGTTTAATTGACTGTTTCAGTGTGGACCCACATTACTACGTGATCCAAACCAGAAAAAACCCAGGATCCGTTCAACAAGAATCTGAAGAAAGCGAAAGTATGAGTCCGATGAGTGAAAATCCCAGGCCTAACCTAGACCTAACATGCGTTATCCTCAAAAATATTGATCGAAACCTGGATTAATCGACTGTTTCAGTGTGGTACTACATTACTACGTGATGCAATCCAGAAAAAGCCCAGGATCTAGCCATCAAGTATGAGAAATAAGCGAAAGAATGAGCCTGATGAGAGCAAATCCCAGACCTAACCTAGACCTAACATGCGTTATCCTCTAAAATATTGAGCGAAACCAGGTTTAATGGACTGTTTCAGTGACGTACCACACTACTTCGTGATCCAAACCAGAAAAAGCCCAGGATCTGTTCAACTAGTATGTGAAAAACGCTAATCTGTGAGCCTGATGAGGGCAAATCTTAGACCTAACCCAGACATAAGATGCGTTATCCTCTAAAATATTTATCCAGACCAGGTTTCATTGAATGTTTCAGTGTGGTACCACTTTACTACGTGATCCAATCCAGAAATAGCCCAGGATCTAGCCATGAAGTATGAGAAATATGCGAAAGTATGAGCCTGATGAGGGCAAATCCTAGACCTAACCCAGACCTAACATGCGTTATCCTCTAAAATATTTATCAAGATCAGGTTTAATTGATTGTTTCAGTGTGGTCCCACATTACTACGTGATCCAAACCAGAAAAAACCCAGGATCTGTTCAACATGTATAAGAAATATGCGAAAGAATGAGCCTGATGAGAGCAAATCCCAGACCTAACTTAGACCTAACATGAATTATTCTCTAAAATATTGATCGAAACCAGGTTTACTTGACTGTTTCAGTGTGGTCCCACATTACTACGTGATCCAAACCAGAAAAAACCCAGGATCTGTTCAACAAGTATGTGAAAAACGCGAAAGTATGAGTCTGATGAGGTCAAATCCCAGACCTATCCCAGACTTACCTTGCGTTATCCTATAAAATATTGATCGAAACCAGGTTTAATCGACTGTTTCAGCGTGGAGCCACATTACTACGTGATACAATCCAGAAAAAACCCAGGATCTAGCCATCAAGTATGAGAAATATGCGAAAGAATGAGCCTGATGAGAGCAAATCCCAGACCTAACCTAGACCTAACATGCGTTATCCTCTAAAATATTGAGCGAAACCAGGTTTAATGGACTGTTTCAGTGTGGTACCACACAACTTCGTGTTCCAAACCAGGGAAAGCCCAGGATCTGTTCAAGAAGTATGTGAAAAACGCTAAACTGTGAGCCTGATGAGGGCAAATCTTAGACCTAACCCAGACCTAAGATGCGCTATCCTCTAAAATATTTGTCCAGACCAGGTTTAATTGATTGTTTCAGTGTGGTCCCACATTACTACGTGATCCAAACCAGAAAAAACCCAGGATCTGTTCAACATGTATAAGAAATATGCGAAAGAATGAGCCTGATGAGAGCAAATCCCAGACCTAACTTAGACCTAACATGAATTATTCTCTAAAATATTGATCGAAACCAGGTTTACTTGACTGTTTCAGTGTGGTCCCACATTACTACGTGATCCAAACCAGAAAAAACCCAGGATCTGTTCAACAAGTATGTGAAAAACGCGAAAGTATGAGTCTGATGAGGTCAAATCCCAGACCTATCCCAGACTTACCTTGCGTTATCCTATAAAATATTGATCAAAACCAGGTTTAATCGACTGTTTCAGCGTGGAGCCACATTACTACGTGATATAATCCAGCAAAAACCCAGGATCTAGCCATCAAGTATGAGAAATATGCGAAAGAATGAGCCTCATGAGAGCAAATCCCAGACCTAACCTAGACCTAACATGCGTTATCCTCTAAAATATTGAGCGAAACCAGGTTTAATGGACTGTTTCAGTGTGGTACCACACAACTTCGTGATCCAAACCAGGGAAAGCCCAGGATCTGTTCAAGAAGTATGTGAAAAACGCTAAACTGTGAGCCTGATGAGGGCAAATCTTAGACCTAACCCAGACCTAAGATGCGTTATCCTCTAAAATATTTGTCCAGACCAGGTTTCATTGAATGTTTCAGTGTGGTACCACTTTACTACCTGATACAATCCAGAAACAGCCCAGGATCTAGCCATGAAGTATGAGAAATATGCGAAAGTATGAGCCTGATGAGGGCAAATCCTAGACCTAACCCAAACCTAAGATGCGTTATCCTCTAAAATATTTATCAAGACCAGGTTTAATTGAATGTTTCAGTGTGGTACCACATTACTACGTGAACCAAACCAGAAAAAACCCAGGATCCGTTCAACAAGTATGTTAAAACTGCGACAGTATGATGCTGATGAGGGCAAATCCCAGGCCTAACCTAGACCTAACATGCGTTATCCTCTAAAATATAGATCGAAACCTGGTTTAATCGACTGTTTCAGTGTGGTACCACATTACTATGTGATCCAAACCAGAAAGTAACCCAGGATCTGTTCAAGGAGTATGTGAAGTGTGCGAAAGTATGAGTCTGATGAGGTCAAATCCCAAACCTATCCCAGACCTAACTTGCGGTATCCTCTAAAATATTGATCGAAACCAGGTTTAATTGACTGTTTCAGTGTTGTACTTCATTACTACGTGATCCAAACCCGAAAAAACCCAGGATCCGTTCAACAAGTATGTGAAGAATGCGAAAGTATGAGTCTGATGAGGTCAAATCCGAGACCATTCCCAGACTTAACTTGCGTTATCCTCTATAATATTGATCGAAACCAGGTTTAATCGACTGTTTCAGTGTGGTACCACATTACTACGTGATCCAACCCAGAAAAAACCCAGGATCTAGCCATCAAGTATGAGAAATATGCGAAAGAATGAGCCTGATGAGGGCAAATCCCAGACCTAACCTAGACCTAACATGCGTTATCCTCTAAAATATTGAGCGAAACCAGGTTTAATGGACTGTTTCAGTGTGGTACCACACTATTTCGTGATCCAAACCAGAAAAAACCCAGGATCTGTTCAACAAGTATGTGAAAAACGCTAAACTGTGAGCCTGATGAGGGCAAATCTTAGACCTAACCCAGACCTAAGATGCGTTATCCTCCAAAATATTTATCAAGATCAGGTTTAATTGATGGTTTCAGTGTGGTCCCACATTACTACGTGATGCAAACCAGAAAAAACCCAGGATCTGTTCAACATGTATGAGAAATATGCGAAAGAAAAAGCCTGATGAGAGCAAATCCCAAACCTAACTTAGACCTAACATGAATTATTCTCTAAAATATTGATCGAAAACAGGTTTACTTGACTGTTTCAGTGTGGTCCCACATTACTACGTGATCCAAACCAGACAAAACCCAGGATCCGTTCAACAAGTATGTGAAGAATGCGAAAGTATGAGTCTGATGGGTGAAAATCCCAGGCCTAACCTAGACCTAACTTGCGTTATCCTCTAAAATATGGATCGAAACCTGGTTTAATCGACTGTTTCAGTGTTGTACTTCATTACTACGTGATGCAATCCAGAAAAAGCCCAGGATCTAGCCATCAAGTATGAGAAATATGCGAAAGAATGAGCCTGATGAGAGCACATCCCTGACCTAACCTAGACCTAACATGAATTATTCTCTAAAATATTGATCAAAACCAGGTTTAATTGACTGTTTCACTGTGGTACCACATTACTACGTGATCCAAACCAGAAAATAACCCAGGATCTGTTCAAGGAGTATGTGAAGTGTGCGAAAGTATGAGTCTGATGAGGTCAAATCCCAAACCTATCCCAGACCTTACTTGCGGTATCCTCTAAAATATTGATTGAAACCAGGTTTAATTGACTGTTTCAGTGTTGTACTTCATTACTACGTGATCCAAACCCGAAAAAACCCAGGATCTGTCAACATGTATGAGAAATATGCGAAAGAATGAGCCTGATGAGGTCAAATCCCAGGCCTTACCTACACCTAACATGCGTTATCCTCAAAAATATTGATCGAAACCTGGTTTAATCGACTGCTTCAGTGTGGTACCACATTACTACGTGATCTAAACCAGAAAAAACCCAGGATCCGTTCAACAAGTATGTGAAGAATGCGAAAGTATGAGTCTGATGAGGTCAAATCCCAGACCATTCCCAGACTTAACTTGCGTTATCCTCTATAATATTGATCGAAACCAGGTTTAATCGACTGTTTCAGTGTGGTACCACATTACTACGTGATCCAACCCAGAAAAAACCCAGGATCTAGCCATCAAGTATGAGAAATATGCGAAAGAATGAGCCTGATGAGGGCAAATCCCAGACCTAACCTAGACCTTACATGCGTTATCCTCTAAAATATTGAGCGAAACCAGCTTTAATGGACTGTTTCAGTGTGGTACCACACTACTTCGTGATCCAAACCAGAAAAAACCCAGGATCTGTTCAACAAGTATGTGAAAAACGCTAAACTGTGAGCCTGATGAGGGCAAATCTTAGACCTAACCCAGACCTAAGATGCGTTATCCTCCAAAATATTTATCAAGATCAGGTTTAATTGATGGTTTCAGTGTGGTCCCACATTACTACGTGATGCAAACCAGAAAAAACCCAGGATCTGTTCAACATGTATGAGAAATATGCGAAAGAAAGAGCCTGATGAGAGCAAATCCCAGACCTAACTTAGACCTAACATGAATTATTCTTTAAAATATTGATCGAAACCAGGTTTACTTGACTGTTTCAGTGTGGTCCCACATTACTACGTGATCCAAACCAGAAAAAACCCAGGATCTGTTCAACAGGTATGTGAAAAACGCGAAAGTATGAGTCTGATGATGTCAAATCCCAGACTTATCCCAGACTTAACTAGCGTTATCCAATAAGATATTGATCGAAACCAGGTTTAATCGACTGATTCAGCGTGGTGCCACTTTACAACGTGATACAATCCAGAAACAGCCCAGGATCTAGCCATGAAGTATGAGAAATATGCGAAAGTATGAGCCTGATGAGGGCAAATCCTAGACCTAACCCAAACCTAACATGCGTTATCCTCTAAAATATTTATCAAGACCAGGTTTAATTGAATGTTTCAGTGTGGTAACACATTACTACGTGAACCAAACCAGAAAAAACCCAGGATCCGTTCAACAAGCATGTTAAAACTGCGACAGTATGACCCTGATGAGGGCAAATCCCAGGCCTAACCGAGACCTATCATGCGTTGTCCTCTAGAATATTGATGGAAACCAGGTTTAATTGACTGTTTCAGTGTTGTACCACATTACTACGTGATCCAATCCAGAAATAGCCCAGGATCTAGCCATGAAGTATGAGAAATATGCGAAAGTATGAGCCTGATGAGGGCAAATCCTAGACCTAACCCAGACCTAACATGCGTTATTCTCTAAAATATTTGTCAAGACCAGGTTTAATTGAATGTTTCAGTGTGGTACCACAATACTACGTGATCCAAACCAGAAAAAACCCAGGATCCGTTCAACAAGTATGTGAAGAATGCGAAAGTATGAGTCTGATCAGTGAAAATCTCAGGCCTTACCTAGACCTAACTTGCGTTGTCCTCTAAAATATTGTTGGAAACCAGGTTTCATTGACTGTTTCAGTGTGGTACTACATTACTACGTGGTGCAATCCAGAAAAAGCCCAGGATCTAGCCATCAAGTATGAGAAATATGCGAAAGAATGAGCCTGATGAGAGCAAATCCCAGACCTAACCTAGACCTAACATGCGCTATCCTCTAAAATATTGAGCGAAACCAGCTTTAATGGACTGTTTCAGTGTGGTACCACACTACTTCCTGATCCAAACCAGAGAAAGCCCAGGATCTGTTCAAGAAGTATGTGAAAAACGCTAAACTGTGAGCCTGATGAGGGCAAATCTTAGACCTAATCCAGACCTAAGATGCGTTATCCTCTAAAATATTTATCCAGACCAGGTTTCATTGAATGTTTCAGTGTGGTACCACTTTACTACCTGATACAATCCAGAAACAGCCCAGGATCTAGCCATGAAGTATGAGAAATATGCGAAAGTATAAGCCTGATGAGGGCCAAGCCTCAGACGTAACCCAAACCTAACATGCGTTATCCTCTAAAATATTTATCAAGAAAAGGTTTAATTGAATGTTTCAGTGTGGTACCACATTACTTCGTGAACCACAGCAGAAAAAACCCAGGATCCGTTCAACAAGTATGTTAAAACTGCGACAGTATGACTCTGATGAGGGCAAATCCCAGGCCTAACCTAGACCTAACATGCGTTGTCCTCTAGAATATTGATGGAAACCAGGTTTAATTGACTGTTTCAGTGTTGTACTTCATTACTACGTAATGCAATCCAGAAAAAGCCCAGAATCTAGCCATCAAGTATGAGAAATATGCGAAAGAATGAGCCTGATGAGAGCAAATCCCAGACCTAACCTAGACCTAACATGAATTATTCTCTAAAATATTGATCGAAACCAGGTTTAATTGACTGTTTCAGTGTTGTACTTCATTACTACGTGATGCAATCCAGAAAAAGCCCAGGATCTAGCCATCAAGTATGAGAAATATGCGAAAGAATGAGCCTGATGGGAGCAAATCCCTGACCTAACCTAGACCTAACATGAATTATTCTCTAAAATATTGATCAAAACCAGGTTTAATTGACTGTTTCAGTGTAGTACCACATTACTACGTGATCCAATCCGGAAATAGCCCAGGATCTAGCCATGAAGTATGAGAAATATGCGAAAGTATGAGCCTGATGAGGGCAAATCCTAGACCTAACCCAGACCTAACATGCGTTATTCTCTAAAATATTTATCAAGACCAGGTTTAATTGAATGTTTCAGTGTGGTACTACATTACTACGTGATGCAATCCAGAAAAAGCCCAGGATCTAGCCATCAAGTATGAGAAATATGCGAAAGAATGAGCCTGATGAGAGCAAATCCCAGACCTAACCTAGACCTAACATGCGTTATCCTCTAAAATATTGAGCGAAACCAGGTTTAACGGACTGTTTCAGTGTGGTACCACACAACTTCGTGATCCAAACCAGAGAAAGCCCAGGATCTGTTTTAGAAGTATGTGAAAAACGCTAAACTGTGAGCCTGACGAGGGCAAATCTTAGACCTAACCCTGACCTAAGAAGCGTTATCCTCTAAAATATTTATCCAGACCAGGTTTCATTGAATGTTTCAGTGTGGTACCACTTTACTACGTGATCCAATCCAGAAATAGCCCAGGATCTAGCCATGAAGTATGAGAAATATGCGAAAGTAAGAGCCTGGTGAGAGCAAATCCTAGACCTAACCCAGAGCTAACATGCGTTGTCCTCTAAAATATTTATCAAGATCAGGTTTAATTGATTGTTTCAGTGTGGTCCCACATTACTACGTGATCCAAACCAGAAAAAACCCAGTATCTGTTCAACATGTATGAGAAATATGCGAAAGAATGAGCCTGATGAGAGCAAATCCCAGACCTAACCTCGACCTAACATGAATTATTCTCTAAAATATTGATCGAATCCAGGTTTACATGACTGCTTCAGTGTGGTCCCACAATACTACGTGATCCAAACCAGAAAAAACCCAGGATCCGTTCAACAAGTATGTGTAGAATGCGAAAGTATGAGTCTGATGAGGTCAAATCCCAGACCTAACCCAAACCTAACATGCGTTATCCTCTAAAATATTTATCAAGACCAGGTTTAATTGATTGTTTCAGTGTGGTACCACATTACTACGTGAACCAAACCAGAAAAAACCCAGTATCCGTTCAACAAGTATGTTAAAACTGCGACAGTATGAGGCTGATGAGGGCAAATCCCAGGCCTAACCTAGACCTAACATGCGTTGTCCTCTAAAATATTGATGGAAACCACGTTTAACTGACTGTTTCAGTGTTGTACTTCACTACTACGTGATGCAATCCAGAAAAAGCCCAGGATCTAGCCATCAAGTATGAGAAATATGCGAAAGAATGAGCCTGATGAGAGCAACTCCCAGACCTAACCTAGACCTAACATGAATTATTCTCTAAAATATTGATCGAAACCAGGTTTAAGTGAATGTTTCAGTGTTGTACTTCATTACTACGTGATGCAATCCAGAAAAAGCCCAGGATCTAGCCATCAAGTATGAGAAATATGCGAAAGAATGAGCCTGATGAGAGCAAATCCTAGACCTAACCCAGAGCTAACATGCGTTGTCCTCTAAAATATTTATCAAGATCAGGTTTAATTGATTGTTTCAGTGTGGTCCCACATTACTACGTGATCCAAACCAGAAAAAACCCAGTATCTGTTCAACATGTATGAGAAATATGCGAAAGAATGAGCCTGATGAGAGCAAATCCCAGACCTAACCTCGACCTAACATGAATTATTCTCTAAAATATTGATCGAATCCAGGTTTACATGACTGCTTCAGTGTGGTCCCACAATACTACGTGATCCAAACCAGAAAAAACCCAGGATCCGTTCAACAAGTATGTGAAGAATGCGAAAGTATAAGTCTGATGAGGGAAAATCCCAGGCCTAACCTAGACCTAACATGAGTTATCCTCTAAAATATTGATCGAAACCAGGTTTAGTCGACTGTTTCAGTGTGGTCCCACATTACTACGTGATCCAAACCAGAAAAAACCCTGTATCTGTTCAAGATGTATAAGAAATATGCGAAAGAATGAGCCTGATGAGAGCAAATCCCAGACCTAACCTCGACCTAACATGAATTATTCTCTAAAATATTGATCGAATCCAGGTTTACATGACTGCTTCAGTGTGGTCCCACAATACTACGTGATCCAAACCAGAAAAAACCCAGGATCCGTTCAACAAGTATGTGAAGAATGCGAAAGTATGAGTCTGATGAGGGAAAATCCCAGACCTAACCCAAACCTAACATGCGTTATCCCCTAAAATATTTATCAAGACCAGGTTTAATTGAATGTTTCAGTGTGGCACCACATTACTACGTGAACCAAACCAGAAAAAACCCAGTATCCGTTCAACACGTATGTTAAAACTGCGACAGTATGAGCCTGATGAGGGCAAATCCCAGGCCTAACCTAGACCTAACATGCGTTGTCCTCTAAAATATTGATGGAAACCAGGTTTAATTGACTGTTTCAGTGTTGTACTTCACTACTACGTGATGCAATCCAGAAAAAGCCCAGGATCTAGCCATCAAGTATGAGAAATATGCGAAAGAATGAGCCTGATGAGAGCAAGTCCCAGACCTAACCTAGACCTAACATGAATTTTTCTCTAAAATATTGATCAAAACCAGGTTTAATTGACTGTTTCAGTGTGGTACCACATTACTACGTGATCCAATCCAGAAATAGCCCAGGATCTAGCCATGAAGTATGAGAAATATGCGAAAGTATGAGCCTGATGAGGGCAAATCCTAGACCTAACCCAGACCTAACATGCGTTATTCTGTAAAATTGATATCAAGACCAGGTTTAATTAAATGTTTCATTGTGGTACCTCATTACTACGTGGTCAAAACCAGAAAAAACCCAGGATCCGTTCAACAAGTATGTGAAGAATGCGAAAGTATGAGTCTGATCAGTGAAAATCTCAGGCCTTACCTAGACCTAACTTGCGTTGTCCTCTAAAATATTGATGGAAACCAGGTTTCATTGACTGTTTCAGGGTGGTACTACATTACTACGTGATGCAATCCAGAAAAAGCCCAGGATCTAGCCATCAAGTATGAGAAATATGCGAAAGAATGAGCCTGATGAGAGCAAATCCCAGAGCTAACCTAGACCTAACATGCGTTATCCTCTAAAATATTGAGCGAGACCAGGTTTAATGGACTGTTTCAGTGTGGTACCACACTACTTCGTGATCCAAACCAGAAAAAACCCAGGATCTGTTCAACAAGTATGTGAAAAACGCTAAACTGTGAGCCTGATGAGGGCAAATCTTAGACCTAACCCAGACCTAAGATGCGTTATCCTCTAAAATATTTATCCAGACCAGGTTTCATTGAATGTTTCAGTGTGGTCCCACATTACTACGTGATCCAAACCAGAAAAAACCCAGGATCCGTTCAACAAGTATGTGAAGAATGCGAAAGTATAAGTCGGAAGGGTGAAAATCCCAGGCCTAACCTAGACCTAACATGCGTTATCCCCTAAAATATTGATCGAAACCAGGTTTCATTGAATGTTTCAGTGTGGTACCACTTTACTACGTGATGCAATCCAGAAAACGCCCAGGATCTAGCCATGAAGTACGAGAAATATGCGAAAGAATGAGCCTGATGAGAGCAAATCCCAGACCTAACCTAGACCTTACATGCGTTATCCTCAAAAATATTGATCGAAACCTGGTTTAATCGACTGTTTCAGTGTGGTACCACATTACTATGTGATCCAAACCAGAAAATAACCCGGGATCTGTTCAACGAGTATGTGAAGTGTGCGAAAGTATGAGTCTGATGAGGTCAAATCCCAGACCAATCCCAGACTTAACATGCGTTATCCTCTAAAATATTGATCGAAACCAGGTTTCATTGCATGTTTCAGTGTGGTACCACTTTACTACGTGACGCAATCCAGAAAAAGCCCAGGATCTAGCCATGAAGTATGAGAAATATGCGAAAGTATGAGCCTGATGAGGGCGAATCCTAGACCTAACCCAGACCTAACATGCGTTAGCCTCTAAAATATTTATCAAGACCTGGTTTAATTGAAAGTTTCAGTGTGGTACCACATTACTACGTGATGCAATCTAGATAAAGCCCAGGATCTAGCCATCAAGTTTGAGAAATATTCGAAAGATTGTGCCTGATGAGAGCAAATCCCAGACCTAACCTAGAGCTAACATGAATTATTCTCCAAAATATTGATCGAAACCAGGTTGAATTGACTGTTTCAGTGTGGTCCCACATTACTACGTGATCCAAACCAGAAAAAACCCAGGATCCGTTCAACAAGTATGTGAAGAATGCGAAAGTATGAGTCTGATGAGTGAAAATCCCAGGCCTAACCTAGACCTAACATGCGTTATCCTCAAAAATATTGATCGAAACCTGGTTTAATCGACTGTTTCAGTGTGGTACCACATTACTATGTGATCCAAACCAGAAAATAACCCAGGATCTGTTCAACGAGTATGTGAAGTGTGCGAAAGTATGAGTCTGATCAGGTCAAATCCCAGACCAATCCCAGACTGAACTTGCGTTATCCTCTAAAATATTGATCAAAACCAGGTTTAATCGACTGTTTCAGTGTGGTACCACATTACTACGTGATCCAAACCAGAAAAAAACCAGGATCTAGCCATCAAGTATGAGAAATATGCGAAAGAATGAGGCTGATGAGAGCAAATCCCAGACCTAACCTAGACCTTACATGCGTTATCCTCTATAATATTGAGCGAAACCAGGTTTAATGGACTGTTTCAGTGTGGTACCACACTACTTCGTGATCCAAACCAGAAAAAACCCAGGATCTGTTCAACAAGTATGTGAAAAACGCTAAACTGTGAGCCTGATAAGGGCAAATCTTAGACCTAACCCAGACATAAGATGCGTTATCCTCTAAAATATTTATCCAGACCAGGTTTCGTTGAATGATTCAGTGTGGTACCACTTTACTACGTGATCCAATCCAGAAATAGCCCAGGATCTAGCCATGAAGTATGAGAAATATGCGAAAGTATGAGCCTGATGAGGGCAAATCCTAGACCTAACCCAGACCTAACATGCGTTAGCCTCTAAAATATTTATCAAGATCAGGTTTAATTGATTGTTTCAGTGTGGTCCCACATTACTACGTGATCCAAACCAGAAAAAACCCAGGATCTAGCCATCAAGTATGAGAAATATGCGAAAGAATGAGGCTGATGTGTGAAAATCCCAGGCCTAACCTAGACCTGACATGCGTTAACCTCTAAAATATTGATCGAAACCAGGTTTCATTGCATGTTTCAGTGTGGTACCACTTTACTACGTGACGCAATCCAGAAAAAGCCCAGGATCTAGCCATGAAGTATGAGAAATATGCGAAAGTATGAGCCTGATGAGGGCAAATCCTAGACCTAACCCAGACCTAACATGCGTTAGCCTCTAAAATATTTATCAAGATCAGGTTTAATTGATTGTTTCAGTGTGGTCCCACATTACTACGTGATCCAAACCAGAAGAAACCCTGGATCTGTTCAACATGTATGAGAAATATGCGAAAGAATGGGCCTGATGAGAGCAAATCCCAGACCTAACCTAGACCTAACATGAATTATTCTCTAAAATATTGATCGAAACCAGGTTTACTTGACTGTTTCAGTGTGGTCCCACATTACTACTTGATCCAAACCAGAAAAAACCCATGATCTGTTCAACAAGTATGTTAAAACTGCGAGAGTATGACCCTGATGAGGGCAAATCCCAGGCCTAACCTAGACCTAATATGCGTTGTCCTCTAGAATATTGATGGAAACCAGGTTTAATTGACTGTTTCAGTGTTGTACTACATTACTACGTGATGCAATCCAGAAAAAGCCCAGGATCTAGCCATCAAGTATGAGAAATATGCGAAAGAATGAGCCTGATGGGAGCAAATCCCTGACCTAACCTAGACCTAACATGCGTTATTCTCTAAAATATTTATCAAGACCAGGTTTAATAGAATGTTTCAGTGTGGTGCCACATTACTACGTGATCAAAACCAGAAAAAACCCAGGATCCGTTCAACAAGTATGTGAAAAACGCTAAACTGTGAGCCTGATGAGGGCAAATCTTAGACCTAACCCAGACCTAAGATGCGTTATCCTCTAAAATATTTATCCAGACCAGGTTTAATGGACTGTTTCAGCATGGTTCCACACTACTTCGTGATCCAAACCAGAGAAAGCCCAGGATCTGTTCAAGAAGTATGTGAAAAACGCTAAACTGTGAGCCTGATGAGGGCAAATCTTAGACCTAACCCAGACCTAAGATGCGTTATCCTCTAAAATATTTATCAAGAAAAGGTTTAATTGAATGTTTCAGTGTGGTACCACATTAATACGTGAACCAAACCAGAAAAAACCCAGGATCCGTTCAACAAGTATGTTAAAACTGCGACAGTATGACCCTGATGAGGGCAAATCCCAGGCCTAACCTAGACCTAACATGCGTTGTCCTCTAGAATATTGATGGAAACCAGGTTTAATTGACTGTTTCAGTGTTGTACTTCATTACTACGTGATGCAATCCAGAAAAAGCCCAGGATCTAGCCATCAAGTATGAGAAATATGCGAAACAATGAGCCTGATGAGAGCAAATCCCAGACCTAACCTAGACCTAACATGAATTATTCTCTAAAATATTGATCGACACCAGGTTTAATTGACTGTTTCAGTGTTGTACTTCATTACTACGTGATGCAATCCAGAAAAAGCCCAGGATCTAGCCATCAAGTATGAGAAATATGCGAAAGAATGAGCCTGATGGGAGCAAATCCCTGACCTAACCTAGACCTAACATGAATTATTCTCTAAAATATTGATCAAAACCAGGTTTAATTGACTGTTTCAGTGTAGTACCACATTACTACGTGATCCAATCCAGAAATAGCCCAGGATCTAGCCATGAAGTATGAGAAATATGCGAAAGTATGAGCCTGATGAGGACAAATCCTGGACCTAACCCAGACCTAACATGCGTTATTCTCTAAAATATTTATCAAGACCAGGTTTAATTGAATGTTTCAGTGTGGTACCACACTACTACCTGATCAAAACCAGAAAAAACCCAGGATCCGTTCAACAAGTATGTGAAGAATGCGAAAGTATGAGTCTGATCAGTGAAAATCTCAGGCCTCACCTAGACCTAACTTGCGTTGTCCTCTAAAATATTGATGGAAACCAGGTTTCATTGACTGTTTCAGTGTGGTACTACATTACTACGTGATGCAATCCAGAAAAAGCCCAGGATCTAGCCATCAAGTATGAGAAATATGCGAAAGTAAGAGCCTGATGAGGGCAAATCCTAGACCTATCCCAGACCTAACTTGCGTTATCCTCTAAAATATTGATCGAAACCAGGTTTAATTGGCTGTTTCAGCGTGGTACCCCATTACTACGTGATACAATCCAGAAACAGCCCAGGATCTAGCCATGAAGTATGAGAAATATGCGAAAGTATGAGCCTGATGAGAGCAAATCCTAGACTTAACCCAGACCTAACATGCGTTATCCTCTAAAATATTTATCAAGATCAGGTTTAATTGATTGTTTCAGTGTGGTCCCACATTACTACGTGATCCAAACCAGAAAAAATCCAGCATCTGTTCAACATGTATGAGAAATATGCGAAAGAATGAGCCTGATGAGAGCAAATCCCAGACCTAACCTATACCTAACATGAATTATTGTCTAAAATATTGATCAAAACCAGGTTTAATTGACTGTTTCAGTGTAGTACCACATTACTACGTGATCCAATCCAGAAATAGCCCGGGATCTAGCCATGAAGTATGAGAAATATGCGAAAGTATGAGCCTGATGAGGACAAATCCTAGACCTAACCCTGACCTAGCATGCGTTATTCTCTAAAATATTTATCAAGTCCAGGTTTAATTGAATGTTTCAGTGTGGTACCACATTACTACGTGATCCAAACCAGAAAAAACACAGGTTCCGTTCAACAAGTATGTGAAGAATGCGAAAGTATGAGCCTGATCAGGGAAAATCCCAGGCCTAACCTAGACCTAACATGCGTTATCCTCTAAAATATTGATCGAAACCAGGTTTAGTCGACTGTTTCGGTGTGGTCCCACATTACTACGTGATCCAAACCAGAAAAAACCCAGGATCCGTTCAACAAGTATGTGAAGAATGCGAAAGTATGAGTCTGATGAGGTCAAATCCCAGACCTATCCCAGACTTAACTTGCGTTATCCTCTAAAATATTGATCGAAACCAGGTTTAATCGACTGTTTCAGCGTGGTACCACATTACTACGTGATACAATCCAGAAACAGCCCAGGATCTAGCCATGAAGTATGAGAAATATGCGAAAGTATGAGCCTGATGAGGGCAAATCCTAGACCCAACCCAAACCTAACATGCGTTATCCTCTAAAATATTTGTCAAGACCAGGTTTAATTGAATGTTTCAGTGTGGTACCACATTACTACGTGAACCAAACCAGAAAAAACCCAGGATCCGCTCAACAAGTATGTTAAAACTGCGACAGTATGACCCTGATGAGGGCAAATCCCAGGCCTAACCTAGACCTAACATGCGTTGTCCTCTAAAAGATTGATGGAAACCAGGTTTAATTGACTGTTTCAGTGTTGTACTTCATTACTACGTGATGCAATCCAGAAAAAGCCCAGGATCTAGCCATCAAGTATGAGAAATATGCGAAAGAATGAGCCTGATGAGTGCAAATTCCAGACCTAACCTAGACCTAACAAGAATTATTCTCTAAAATATTGATCGAAACCAGGTTTAATTGACAGTTTCAGTGTTGTACTTCATTACTACGTGATGCAATCCAGAAAAAGCCCAGGATCTAGCCATCAAGTATGAGAAATATGCGAAAGAATGAGCCTGACGAGACCAAATCCCTGACCTAACGTAGACCTAACATGAATTATTCTCTAAAATATTGATCAAAACCAGGTTTAATTGACTGTTTCAGTGTGGTACCACATTACTACGTGATCCAATCCAGAAATAGCCCAGGATCTAGCCATCAAGTATGAGAAATATGCGAAAGAATGAGCCTGATGGGAGCAAATCCCTGACCTAACCTAGACCTAACATGAATTATTCTCTAAAATATTGATCAAAACCAGGTTTAATTGACTGTTTCAGTGTAGTACCACATTACTACGTGATCCAATCCAGAAATAGCCCAGGATCTAGCCATGAAGTATGAGAAATATGCGAAAGTATGAGCCTGATGAGGACAAATCCTGGACCTAACCCAGACCTAACATGCGTTATTCTCTAAAATATTTATCAAGACCAGGTTTAATTGAATGTTTCAGTGTGGTACCACACTACTACCTGATCAAAACCAGAAAAAACCCAGGATCCGTTCAACAAGTATGTGAAGAATGCGAAAGTATGAGTCTGATCAGTGAGAATCTCAGGCCTCACCTAGACCTAACTTGCGTTGTCCTCTAAAATATTGATGGAAACCAGGTTTCATTGACTGTTTCAGTGTGGTACTACATTACTACGTGATGCAATCCAGAAACAGCCCATGATCTAGCCATCAAGTATGAGAAATATGCGAAAGTAAGAGCCTGATGAGGGCAAATCCTAGACCTATCCCAGACCTAACTTGCGTTATCCTCTAAAATATTGATCGAAACCAGGTTTAATTGGCTGTTTCAGCGTGGTACCCCATTACTACGTGATACAATCCGGAAACAGCCCAGGATCTAGCCATGAAGTATGAGAAATATGCGAAAGTATGAGCCTGATGAGAGCAAATCCTAGACTTAACCCAGACCTAACATGCGTTATCCTCTAAAATATTTATCAAGATCAGGTTTAATTGATTGTTTCAGTGTGGTCCCACATTACTACGTGATCCAAACCAGAAAAAACCCAGTATCTGTTCAACATGTATGAGAAATATGCGAAAGAATGAGCCTGATGAGAGCAAATCCCAGACCTAACCTATACCTAACATGAATTATTGTCTAAAATATTGATCAAAACCAGGTTTAATTGACTGTTTCAGTGTAGTACCACATTACTACGTGATCCAATCCAGAAATAGCCCGGGATCTAGCCATGAAGTATGAGAAATATGCGAAAGTATGAGCCTGATGAGGACAAATCCTAGACCTAACCCAGACCTAGCATGCGTTATTCTCTAAAATATTTATCAAGTCCAGGTTTAATTGAATGTTTCAGTGTGGTACCACATTACTACGTGATCCAAACCAGAAAAAACACAGGATCCGTTCAACAAGTATGTGAAGAATGCGAAAGTATGAGCCTGATCAGGGAAAATCCCAGGCCTAACCTAGACCTAACATGCGTTATCCTCTAAAATATTGATCGAAACCAGGTTTAGTCGACTGTTTCGGTGTGGTCCCACATTACTACGTGATCCAAACCAGAAAAAACCCAGGATCCGTTCAACAAGTATGTGAAGAATGCGAAAGTATGAGTCTGATGAGGTCAAATCCCAGACCTATCCCAGACTTAACTTGCGTTATCCTCTAAAATATTGATCGAAACCAGGTTTAATCGACTGTTTCAGCGTGGTACCACATTACTACGTGATACAATCCAGAAACAGCCCAGGATCTAGCCATGAAATATGAGAAATATGCGAAAGTATGAGCCTGATGAGGGCAAATCCTAGACCCAACCCAAACCTAACATGCGTTATCCTCTAAAATATTTGTCAAGACCAGGTTTAATTGAATGTTTCAGTGTGGTACCACATTACTACGTGAACCAAACCAGAAAAAACCCAGGATCCGCTCAACAAGTATGTTAAAACTGCGACAGTATGACCCTGATGAGGGCAAATCCCAGGCCTAACCTAGACCTAACATGCGTTGTCCTCTAAAAGATTGATGGAAACCAGGTTTAATTGACTGTTTCAGTGTTGTACTTCATTACTACGTGATGCAATCCAGAAAAAGCCCAGGATCTAGCCATCAAGTATGAGAAATATGCGAAAGAATCAGCCTGATGAGTGCAAATCCCAGACCTAACCTAGACCTAACAAGAATTATTCTCTAAAATATTGATCGAAACCAGGTTTAATTGACAGTTTCAGTGTTGTACTTCATTACTACGTGATGCAATCCAGAAAAAGCCCAGGATCTAGCCATCAAGTATGAGAAATATGCGAAAGAATGAGCCTGACGAGACCAAATCCCTGACCTAACGTAGACCTAACATGAATTATTCTCTAAAATATTGATCAAAACCAGGTTTAATTGACTGTTTCAGTGTGGTACCACATTACTACGTGATCCAATCCAGAAATAGCCCAGGATCTAGCCATGAAGTATGAGAAATATGCGAAAGTATGAGCCTGATGAGGGAAAATCCCAGACCTATCCCAGACCTAACTTGCGTTGTCCTCTAAGATATTGATGGAAACCAGGTTTAATTGACTGTTTCAGTGTTGTACTTCATTACTACGTGATCCAAACCCGAAAAAACCTAGGATCTGTTCAACATGTATGAGAAATATGCGAAAGAATCAGCCTGATGAGAGCAAATCCCAGACCTATCCTAGACCTAACATGAATTATTCTCTAAAATATTGATCGAAAACAGGTTTACTTGACTGTTTCAGTATGGTCCCACATTACTACGTGATCCAAACCAGAAAAAACCCAGGATCCGTTCAACAAGTATGTGAAGAATGCGAAAGTATCAGTCTGATGGGTGAAAATCCCAGGCCTAACCTAGACCTAACATGCCTTATCCTCCAAAATATAGATCGAAACCTGGTTTAATCGACTGTCTCAGTGTGGTACCACATTACTAAGTGATCCAAACCAGAAAATAACCCAGGATCTGTTCAAGGAGTATGTGAAATGTGCGAAAGTATGAATCTGATGAGGTCAAATCCCAGACCTATCCCAGACCTAACTTGCGTTATCCTCTAAAATATTGATCGAAACCAGGTTTAATCGACTGTTTCAGTGTGGTACCACATTACTACGTGATCCAAACCAGAAAAAACCCAGGATCCGTTCAACAAGTATGTGAAGAATGCGAAAGTATGAGTCTGATGAGGTCAAATCCCAGACCATTCCCAGACTTAACTTGCGTTATCCTCTAAAATATTGATCGAAACCAGGTTTAATCGACTGTTTCAGTGTGGTACCACATTACTACGTGATCCAAACCAGAAAAAACCCAGGATCTAGCCATCAAGTATGAGAAATATGCGAAAGAATGAGCCTGATGAGAGCAAATCCCAGACCTAACCTAGACCTTACATGCGTTATCCTCTAAAATATTGAGCGAGACCAGGTTTAATGGACTGTTTCAGTGTGGTACCACATTACTACGTGATCCAAACCAGAAAAAACCCAGGATCCGTTCAACAAGTATGTGAAGAATGCGAAAGTATGAGTCTGATGAGGTCAAATCCCAGACCATTCCCAGACTTAACTTGCGTTATCCTCTAAAATATAGATCGAAACCTGGTTTAATCGACTGTTTCAGTGTGGTACCACATTACTATGTGATCCAAACCAGAAAATAACCCAGGATCTGTTCAAGGAGTATGTGAAATGTGCGAAAGTATGAATCTGATGAGGTCAAATCCCAGACCTATCCGAGACCTAACTTGCGTTATCCTCTAAAATATTGATCGAAACCAGGTTTAATCGGCTGTTTCAGTGTGGTACCACATTACTACGTGATCCAAACCAGAAAAAACCCAGGATCCGTTCAACAAGTATGTGAAGAATGCGAAAGTATGAGTCTGATGAGGTCAAATCCCAGACCTATCCCAGACTTAACTTGCGTTATCCTCTAAAATATTGATCGAAACCAGGTTTAATCGACTGTTTCAGCGTGGTGCCACATTACTACGTGATACAATCCAGAAACAGCCCAGGATCTAGCCATGAAGTATGAGAAATATGCGAAAGTATGAGCCTGATGAGGGCAAATCCTAGACCTAACCCAAACCTAACATGCGTTATCCTCTAAAATGTTTATCAAGACCAGGTTTAATTGAATGTTTCAGTGTGGTACCACATTACTACGTGAACCAAACCAGAAAAAACCCAGGATCCGTTCAACAAGTATGTTAAAAATGCGACAGTATGACCCTGATGAGGGCAAATCCCAGGCCTAACCTAGACCTAACATGCGTTGTCCTCTAGAATATTGATGGAAACCAGGTTTAATTGACTGTTTCAGTGTTGTACTTCATTACTACGTGATGCAATCCAGAAAAAGCCCAGGATCTAGCCATCAAGTATGAGAAATATGCGAAAGAATGAACCTGATGAGAGCAAATCCCAGACCTAACCTAGACCTAACATGAATTATTCTCTAAAATATTGATCGGAACCAGGTTTAATTGACTGTTTCAGTGTTGTACTACATTACTACGTGATGCAATCCTGAAAAAGCCCAGGATCTAGCCATCAAGTATGAGAAATATGCGAAAGAATGAGCCTGATGGGAGCAAATCCCTGACCTAACCTAGACCTAACATGCGTTATTCTCTAAAATATTTATCAAGACCAGGTTTAATAGAATGTTTCAGTGTGGTGCCACATTACTACGTGATCAAAACCAGAAAAAACCCAGGATCCGTTCAACAAGTATGTGAAAAACGCTAAACTGTGAGCCTGATGAGGGCAAATCTTAGACCTAACCCAGACCTAAGATGCGTTATCCTCTAAAATATTTATCCAGACCAGGTTTAATGGACTGTTTCAGCATGGTACCACACTACTTCGTGATCCAAACCAGAGAAAGCCCAGGATCTGTTCAAGAAGTATGTGAAAAACGCTAAACTGTGAGCCTGATGAGGGCAAATCTTAGACCTAACCCAGACCTAGGATGCGTTATCCTCTAAAATATTTATCCAGACCAGGTTTCATTGAATGTTTCAGTGTGGTACCACTTTACTACCTGATACAATCCAGAAACTGCCCAGGATCTAGCCATGAAGTATGAGAAATATGCGAAAGTATGAGCCCGATGAGGGCAAATCCTAGACCCAACCCAAACCTAACATGCGTTATCCTCTAAAATATTTATCAAGACCAGGTTTAATTGAATGTTTCAGTGTGGTACCACATTACTACGTGATGCAATCCTGAAAAAGCCCAGGATCTAGCCATGAAGTATGAGAAATAAGCGAAAGTATGAGCCTGATGAGGACAAATCCTGGACCTAACCCAGACCTAGCATGCGTTATTCTCCAAAATATTTATCAAGACCAGGTTTAATTGAATGTTTCAGTGTGGTACCACACTACTACGTGATCAAAACCAGAAAAAACCCAGGATCCGTTCAACAAGTATGTGAAGAATGCGAAAGTATGAGTCTGATCAGTGAAAATCTCAGGCCTCACCTAGACCTAACTTGCGTTGTCCTCTAAAATATTGATGGAAACCAGGTTTCATTGACTGTTTCAGTGTGGTACTACATTACTACGTGATGCAATCCAGAAAAAGCCCAGGATCTAGCCATCAAGTATGAGAAATATGCGAAAGAATGAGCCTGATGAGAGCAAATCCCAGACCTAACCTAGACCTAACATGCGTTATCCTCTAAAATATTGAGCGAAACCAGGTTTAATGGACTGTTTCAGTGAGGTACCACACTACGTCGTGATCCAAACCAGAGAAAGCCCAGGATCTGTTCAAGAAGTATGTGAAAAACGCTAAATTGTGAGCCTGATGAGGGCAAATCTTAGACCTAGCCCAGACCTAAGATGCGTTATCCTCTAAAATATTTATCCAGACCAGGTTCCATTGAATGTTTCAGTGTGTTACCACTTTACTGCGTGATCCAATCCAGAAATAGCCCAGGATCTAGCCATGAAGTATGAGAAATATGCGAAAGTAAGAGCCTGATGAGGGCAAATCCTAGACCTATCCCAGACTTAACTTGCGTAATCCTCTAAAATATTGATCGAAACCAGGTTTAATTGGCTGTTTCAGCGTGGTACCCCATTACTACGTGATACAATCCAGAAACAGCCCAGGATCTAGCCATGAAGTATGAGAAATATGCGAAAGTATGAGCCTGATGAGAGCAAATCCTAGACTTAACCCAGACCTAACATGCGTTATCCTCTAAAATATTTATCAAGATCAGGTTTAATTGATTGTTTCTGTGTGGTCCCACATTACTACGTGAACCAAACCAGAAAAAACCCAGGATCCGCTCAACAAGTATGTTAAAACTGCGACAGTATGACCCTGATGAGGGCAAATCCCAGGCCTAACCTAGACCTAACATGCATTGTCCACTAAAAGCTTGATGGAAACCAGGTTTAATTGACTGTTTCAGTGTTGTACTTCATTACTACGTGATGCAATCCAGAAAAAGCCCAGGATCTAGCCATCAAGTATGAGAAATATGCGAAAGAATGAGCCTGATGAGAGCAAATCCCAGACCTAACCTAGACCTAACATGAATTATTCTCTAAAATATTGATCGAAACCAGGTTTAATTGACACGTTTCAGTGTTGTACTTCATTACTACGTGATGCAATCCAGAAAAAGCCCAGGATCTAGCCATCAAGTATGAGAAATATGCGAAAGTATGAGCCTGATGAGGACAAATCCTGGACCTAACCCAGACCTAACATGCGTTATTCTCTAAAATATTTATCAAGACCAGGTTTAATTGAATGTTTCAGTGTGGTACCACACTACTACGTGATCAAAACCAGAAAAATCCCAGGATCCGTTCAACAAGTATGTGAAGAATGCGAAAGTATGAGTCTGATCAGTGAAAATCTCAGGCCTCACCTAGACCTAACTTGCGTTGTCCTCTAAAATATTGATGGAAACCAGGTTTCATTGACTGTTTCAGTGTGGTACTACATTACTACGTGATGCAATCCAGAAAAAGCCCAGGATCTAGCCATCAAGTATGAGAAATATGCGAAAGAATGAGCCTGATGAGAGCAAATCCCAGACCTAACCTAGACCTAACATGCGTTATCCTCTAAAATATTGAGCGAAACCAGGTTTAATGGACTGTTTCAGTGAGGTACCACACTACTTCGTGATCCAAACCAGAGAAAGCCCAGGATCTGTTCAAGAAGTATGTGAAAAACGCTAAATTGTGAGCCTGATGAGGGCAAATCTTAGACCTAACCCAGACCTAAGATGCGTTATCCTCTAAAATATTTATCCAGACCAGGTTCCATTGAATGTTTCAGTGTGTTACCACTTTACTACGTGATCCAATCCAGAAATAGCCCAGGATCTAGCCATGAAGTATGAGAAATATGCGAAAGTAAGAGTCTGATGGGGGCAAATCCTAGACCTATCCCAGACCTAACTTGCGTTATCCTCTAAAATATTGATCGAAACCAGGTTTAATTGGCTGTTTCAGTGTGGTACTACATTACTACGTGATGCAATCCAGAAAAAGCCCAGGATCTAGCCATCAAGTATGAGAAATATGCGAATGAATGAGCCTGATGAGAGCAAATCCCAGACCTAACCTAGACCTAACATGCGTTATCCTCTAAAATATTGAGCGAAACCAGGTTTAATGGACTGTTTCAGTGAGGTACCACACTACTTCGTGATCCAAACCAGAGAAAGCCCAGGATCTGTTCAAGAAGTATGTGAAAAACGCTAAATTGTGAGCCTGATGAGGGCAAATCTTAGACCTAACCCAGACCTAAGATGCGTTATCCTCTAAAATATTTATCCAGACCAGGTTCCATTGAATGTTTCAGTGTGTTACCACTTTACTACGTGATCCAATCCAGAAATAGCCCAGGATCTAGCCATGAAGTATGAGAAATATGCGAAAGTAAGAGCCTGATGAGGGCAAATCCTAGACCTATCCCAGACTTAACTTGCGTAATCCTCTAAAATATTGATCGAAACCAGGTTTAATTGGCTGTTTCAGCGTGGTACCCCATTACTACGTGATACAATCCAGAAACAGCCCAGGATCTAGCCATGAAGTATGAGAAATATGCGAAAGTATGAGCCTGATGAGAGCAAATCCTAGACTTAACCCAGACCTAACATGCGTTATCCTCTAAAATATTTATCAAGATCAGGTTTAATTGATTGTTTCTGTGTGGTCCCACATTACTACGTGAACCAAACCAGAAAAAACCCAGGATCCGCTCAACAAGTATGTTAAAACTGCGACAGTATGACCCTGATGAGGGCAAATCCCAGGCCTAACCTAGACCTAACATGCATTGTCCACTAAAAGCTTGATGGAAACCAGGTTTAATTGACTGTTTCAGTGTTGTACTTCATTACTACGTGATGCAATCCAGAAAAAGCCCAGGATCTAGCCATCAAGTATGAGAAATATGCGAAAGAATGAGCCTGATGAGAGCAAATCCCAGACCTAACCTAGACCTAACATGAATTATTCTCTAAAATATTGATCGAAACCAGGTTTAATTGACACGTTTCAGTGTTGTACTTCATTACTACGTGATGCAATCCAGAAAAAGCCCAGGATCTAGCCATCAAGTATGAGAAATATGCGAAAGTATGAGCCTGATGAGGACAAATCCTGGACCTAACCCAGACCTAACATGCGTTATTCTCTAAAATATTTATCAAGACCAGGTTTAATTGAATGTTTCAGTGTGGTACCACACTACTACGTGATCAAAACCAGAAAAATCCCAGGATCCGTTCAACAAGTATGTGAAGAATGCGAAAGTATGAGTCTGATCAGTGAAAATCTCAGGCCTCACCTAGACCTAACTTGCGTTGTCCTCTAAAATATTGATGGAAACCAGGTTTCATTGACTGTTTCAGTGTGGTACTACATTACTACGTGATGCAATCCAGAAAAAGCCCAGGATCTAGCCATCAAGTATGAGAAATATGCGAAAGAATGAGCCTGATGAGAGCAAATCCCAGACCTAACCTAGACCTAACATGCGTTATCCTCTAAAATATTGAGCGAAACCAGGTTTAATGGACTGTTTCAGTGAGGTACCACACTACTTCGTGATCCAAACCAGAGAAAGCCCAGGATCTGTTCAAGAAGTATGTGAAAAACGCTAAATTGTGAGCCTGATGAGGGCAAATCTTAGACCTAACCCAGACCTAAGATGCGTTATCCTCTAAAATATTTATCCAGACCAGGTTCCATTGAATGTTTCAGTGTGTTACCACTTTACTACGTGATCCAATCCAGAAATAGCCCAGGATCTAGCCATGAAGTATGAGAAATATGCGAAAGTAAGAGTCTGATGGGGGCAAATCCTAGACCTATCCCAGACCTAACTTGCGTTATCCTCTAAAATATTGATCGAAACCAGGTTTAATTGGCTGTTTCAGTGTGGTACTACATTACTACGTGATGCAATCCAGAAAAAGCCCAGGATCTAGCCATCAAGTATGAGAAATATGCGAATGAATGAGCCTGATGAGAGCAAATCCCAGACCTAACCTAGACCTAACATGCGTTATCCTCTAAAATATTGAGCGAAACCAGGTTTAATGGACTGTTTCAGTGAGGTACCACACTACTTCGTGATCCAAACCAGAGAAAGCCCAGGATCTGTTCAAGAAGTATGTGAAAAACGCTAAATTGTGAGCCTGATGAGGGCAAATCTTAGACCTAACCCAGACCTAAGATGCGTTATCCTCTAAAATATTTATCCAGACCAGGTTCCATTGAATGTTTCAGTGTGTTACCACTTTACTACGTGATCCAATCCAGAAATAGCCCAGGATCTAGCCATGAAGTATGAGAAATATGCGAAAGTAAGAGCCTGATGAGGGCAAATCCTAGACCTATCCCAGACCTAACTTGCGTTATCCTCTAAAATATTGATCGAAACCAGGTTTAATTGGCTGTTTCAGCGTGGTACCCCATTACTACGTGATACAATCCAGAAACAGCCCAGGATCTAGCCATGAAGTATGAGAAATATGCGAAAGTATGAGCCTGATGAGAGCAAATCCTAGACTTAACCCAGACCTAACATGCGTTATCCTCTAAAATATTTATCAAGATCAGGTTTAATTGATTGTTTCTGTGTGGTCCCACATTACTACGTGATCCAAACCAGAAAAAACCCAGTATCTGTTCAACATGTATGAGAAATATGCGAAAGAATGAGCCTGATGAGAGCAAATCCCAGACCTAACCTTTACCTAACATGAATTATTCTCTAAAATATTGATCAAAACCAGGTTTAATTGACTGTTTCAGCGTGGTACCACATTACTACGTGATACAATCCAGAAACAGCCCAGGATCTAGCCATGAAGTATGAGAAATATGCGAAAGTATGAGCCCGATGAGGGCAAATCCTAGACCTAACCCAGGCCTAACATGCGTTATTCTCTAAAATATTTATCAAGTCCAGGTTTAATTGAATGTTTCAGTGTGGTACCACATTACTACGTGATCCAAACCAGAAAAAACACAGGATCCGTTCAACAAGTATGTGAAGAATGCGAAAGTATGAGCCTGATCAGGGAAAATCCCAGGCCTAACCTAGACCTAACATGCGTTATCCTCTAAAATATTGATCGAAACCAGGTTTAGTCGACTGTTTCGGTGTGGTCCCACATTACTACGTGATCCAAACCAGAAAAAACCCAGGATCCGTTCAACATGTATGTGAAGAATGCGAAAGTATGAGTCTGATGAGGTCAAATCCCAGACCTATCCCAGACTTAACTTGCGTTATCCTCTAAAATATTGATCGAAACCAGGTTTAATCGACTGTTTCAGCGTGGTACCACATTACTACGTGATACAATCCAGAAACAGCCCAGGATCTAGCCATGAAGTATGAGAAATATGCGAAAGTATGAGCCTGATGAGGGCAAATCCTAGACCCAACCCAAACCTAACATGCGTTATCCTCTAAAATATTTATCGAGACCAGGTTTAATTGAATGTTTCAGTGTGGTACCACATTACTACGTGAACCAAACCAGAAAAAACCCAGGATCCGCTCAACAAGTATGTTAAAACTGCGACAGTATGACCCTGATGAGGGCAAATCCCAGGCCTAACCTAGACCTAACATGCGTTGTCCTCTAAAAGATTGATGGAAACCAGGTTTAATTGACTGTTTCAGTGTTGTACTTCATTACTACGTGATCCAAACCCGAAAAAACCTAGGATCTGTTCAACATGTATGAGAAATATGCGAAAGAATCAGCCTGATGAGAGCAAATCCCAGACCTATCCTAGACCTAACATGCGTTATCCTCTAAAATATAGATCGAAACCTGGTTTAATCGACTGTTTCAGTGTGGTACCACATTTCTATGTGATCCAAACCAGAAAATAACCCAGGATCTGTTCAAGGAGTATGTGAAATGTGCGAAAGTATGAATCTGATGAGGTCAAATCCCAGACCTATCCCAGACCTAACTTGCGTTATCCTCTAAAATATTGATCGAAACCAGGTGTAATCGACTGTTTCAGTGTGGTACCACATTACTACGTGATCCAAACCAGAAAAAAACCAGGATCCGTTCAACAAGTATGTGAAGAATGCGAAAGTATGAGTCTGATGAGGTCAAATCCCAGGCCTAACCTAGACCTAACATGCGTTATCCTCAAAAATATTGATCGAAACCTGGTTTAATCGACTGTTTCAGTGTGGTACCACATTACTACGTGATCTAAACCAGAAAAAACCCAGGATCCGTTCAACAAGTATGTGAAGAATGCGAAAGTATGAGTCTGATGAGGTCAAATCCCAGACCATTCCCAGACTTAACTTGCGTTATCCTCTAAAATATTGATCGAAACCAGGTTTAATCGACTGTTTCAGTGTGGTACCACATTACTACGTGATCCAAACCAGAAAAAACCCAGGATCTAGCCATCAAGTATGAGAAATATGCGAAAGAATGAGCCTGATGAGAGCAAATCCCAGACCTAACCTAGACCTTACATGCGTTATCCTCTAAAATATTGAGCGAGACCAGGTTTAATGGACTGTTTCAGCGTGGTACCACACTACTACGTGATCCAAACCAGAAAAAACCCAGGATCTGTTCAACAAGTGTGTGAAAAACGCGAAAGTATGAGCCTGATGGTGGCAAATCCCAGACATATCCCAGACCTAACTTGCGTTATCCTCTAAAATATTGATCGAAACCAGGTTTAATTGACAGTTTCAGTGTGGTACCACATTACTACGTGATCCAATCCAGAAATAGCCCAGGATCTAGCCATGAAGTATGAGAAATATGCGATAGTATGAGCCTGACGAGGGCACTTCCCAGGCCTAACCTAGACCTAACATGAATTATTCTCTAAAATATTGATCGAAACCAGGTTTAATTGACTGTTTCAGTGTGGTCCCACATTACTACGTGATCCAAACCAGAAAAAACCCAGGATCCGTTCAACAAGAATGTGAAGAATGCGAAAGTATGAGTCTGATGAGGTCAAATCCCAGGCCTAACCTAGACCTAACATGCGTTATCCTCAAAAATATTGATCAAAACCAGGTTTAATTGACTGTTTCAGCGTGGTACCACATTACTACGTGATACAATCCAGAAACAGCCCAGGATCTAGCCATGAAGTATGAGAAATATGCGAAAGTATAAGTCTGATGAGTGAAAATCCCAGGCCTAACCTAGACCTAACATGCGTTCTCCTCTAAAATATTGATCGAAACCTGGTTTAATCGACTGTTTCAGTGTGGTACCACATTACTATGTGATCCAAACCAGAATATAACCCAGGATCTGTTCAACGAGTATGTGAAGTGTGCGAAAGTATGAGTCTGATGAGGTCAAATCCCAGACCTATCCCAGACCTAACCTGCGTTATCCTCTAAAATTTTGATCGAAACCAGGTTTAATTGACCGTTTCAGTGTGGTACCACATTACTACGTGATCCAAACCAGAAAAAACCCAGGATCCGTTCAACAAGTATGTGAAGAATGCGAAAGTATGAGTCTGATGAGGTCAAATCCCAGACCTATCCCAGACTTAACTTGCGTTATCCTCTAAAATATTGATCGAAACCTGGTTTAATCGACTGTTTCAGTGTGGTACCACATTACTATGTGATCCAAACCAGAAAATAACCCAGGATCTGTTCAAGGAGTATGTGAAGTGTTGCGAAAGTACGAGCCTGATGAGAGCAAATCCCAGACCATTCCCAGACCTAACTTGCGTTATCCTCTAAAATATTGATCGAAACCAGGTTTAATCGACTGTTTCAGTGTGGTACCACATTACTACGTGATCCAAACCAGAAAAAACCCAGGATCTAGCCATCAAGTATGAGAAATATGCGAAAGAATGAGCCTGATGAGAGCAAATCCCAGACCTAACCTAGACCTTACATGCGTTATCCTCTAAAATATTGAGCGAAACCAGGTTTAATGGACTGTTTCAGTGTGGTACCACACTACTACGTGATCCAAACCAGAAAAAACCCAGGATCTGTTCAACAAGTGTGTGAAAAATGCGAAAGTATGAGCCTGATGAGGGCAAATCCCAGACATATCCCAGACCTAACTTGCGTTATCCTCTAAAATATTCATCGAAACCAGGTTTAATTGACAGTTTCAGTGTGGTACCACATTACTACCTGATCCAATCCAGAAATAGCCCAGGATCTAGCCATGAAGTATGAGAAATATGCGAAGGTATGAGCCTGACGAGGGCAAATCCCAGGCCTAACCTAGACCTAACATGAATTATTCTCTAAAATATTGATCGAAACCAGGTTTAATTGACTGTTTCAGTGTGGTCCCACATTACTACGTGATCCAAACCAGAAAATAACCCAGGATCCGTTCAACGAGTATGTGAAGTGTGCGAAAGTATGAGTCTGATGAGGTCAAATCCCAGACCATTCCCTGACTTAACTTGCGTTATCCTCTAAAATATTGATCGAAACCAGGTTTAATCGACTGTTTCAGTGTGGTACCACATTACTACGTGATCCAAACCAGAAAAAAACCAGGATCTAGCCATCAAGTATGTGAAGAATGCGAAGGTATGAGTCTGATGAGTGAAAATCCCAGGCCTAACCTAGACCTAACATGGGTTATCCTCTAAAATATTGATCCAAACCAGGTTTAATGGACTGTTTCAGCGTGGTACCACACTACTACGTGATCCAAACCAGAAAAAACCCAGGATCTGTTCAACAAGTATGTGAAAAACGCGAAAGTATGAGCCTGATGAGGGCAAATCCCAGACATATCCCAGACCTAACTTGCGTTGTCCTCTAAGATATTGATGGAAACCAGGGTTAATTGACTGTTTCAGTGTTGTACTTCGTTACTACCTGATGCAATCCAGAAAAAGCCCAGGATCTAGCCATCAAGTATGAGAAATATGCGAAAGAATGAGTCTGATGACAGCAAATCCCAGACCTGACCTAGACCTAACATGAATTATTCTCTAAAATATTGATCGAAACCAGGTTTAATTGACTGTTTCAGTGTGGTCCCACATTACTACGTGATCCAAACCAGAAAAAACCCAGGATCCGTTCAACAAGTATGTGAAGAATGCGAAAGTATGAGTCTGATGAGTGAAAATCCCAGGCCTAACCTAGACCTAACATGCGTTATCCTCAAAAATATTGATCGAAACCTGGTTTAATCGTCTGTTTCAGTGTGGTACCACATTACTATGTGATCCAAACCAGAAAATAACCCAGGATCTGTTCAACGAGTATGTGACGTGTGCGAAAGTATGAGTCTGATGAGGTCTAATCCCAGACCAATCCCAGACTTAACTTGCGTTATCCTCTAAAATATTGATCGAAACCAGGTTTAATCGACTGTTTCAGTGTGGTTCCACATTACTACGTGATCCAAACCAGAAAAAACCCAGGATCCGTTCAACAGGTATGTGAAGACTGCGAAAGTATGAGTCTGATGAGTGAAAATCCCAGACCTAACCTAGACCTAACATGCGTTATCCTCTAAAATATTGATCCAAACCAGGTATAATGGACTGTTTCAGTGTGGTACCACACTACTACGTGATCCAAACCAGAAAAAACCCAGGATCTGTTCAACAAGTACGTGAGAAACGCGAAAGTATGAGTCTGATGAGGGCAAATCCAAGACCTATCCCAGACCTAACTTGCGTTGTCCTCTAAGATATTGATGGAAACCAGGTTTAATTGACTGTTTCAGTGTTGTACTTCATTACTACGTGATGCAATCCAGAAAAAGCCCAGGATGTAGCCATGAAGTATGAGAAATATGCGAAAGTATGAGCCTGATGAGGGCAAATCCTAGACCTAACCCAGACCTAACATGCGTTATCCTCTAAAATATTGATCCAAACCAGGTATAATGGACTGTTTCAGTGTGGTACCACACTACTACGTGATCCAAACCAGAAAAAACCCAGGATCCGTTCAACAAGTATGTGAAAAATGCGAAAGTATGAGTCCGATCAGTGAAAATCTCAGGCCTTACCTAGACCTAACATGCGTTGTCCTCTAAAATATTGATGGAAACCAGGTTTCATTGTCTGTTTCAGTGTGGTACTACATTACTACGTGATGCAATCCAGAAAAAGCCCAGGATCTAGCCATCAAGTATGAGAAATATGCGAATGAATGAGCCTGATGAGAGCAAATCCCAGACCTAACCTAGACCTAACTTCCGTTATCCTCTAAAATATTGATCCAAACCAGGTTTCATTGACTGTTTCAGTGTGGTACCACACTACTTCGTGATCCAAACCAGAAAAAACCCAGGATCTGTTCAACAAGTATGTGAAAAACGCGAAACTGTGAGCCTGATGAGGGCAAATCTTAGACCTAACCCAGACCTAAGATGCGTTACCCTCTAAAATATTTATCCAGACGAGGTTTCATTGAATGTTTCAATGTGGTACCACTTTACAACGTGATCCAATCCAGAAATAGGCCAGGATCTAGCCATGAAGTATGAGAAATATGCGAAAGTAAGAGCCTGATTAGGGCAAATCCTAGACCTATCCCAGACCTAACTTGCGTTATCCTCTAAAATATTGATCGAATCCAGGTTAAATTGACTGTTTCAGCGTGGTACCACATTACTACGTGACACAATCCAGAAACAGCCCAGCATCTAGCCATGAAGTATGAGAAATATGCGAAAGAATGAGCCTGATGAGAGCAAATCCCAGACCTAACCTTGACCTAACATGAATTATTCTCTAAAATATTGATCGAAACCTGGTTTAATCGACTGTTTCAGTGTGGTACCACATTACTATGTGATCCAAACCAGAAAATAACCCAGGATCTGTTCAACGAGTACGTGAAGTGTGCGAAAGTATGAGTCTGATGAGGTCAAATCCCAGACCTATCCCAGACCTAACTTGCGTTATACTCTAAAATTTTGATCGAAACCAGGTTTAATTGACCGTTTCAGTGTGGTACCACATTACTACGTGATCCAAACCAGAAAAAACCCAGGATCAGTTCAACAAGTATGTGAAGAATGCGAAAGTATGAGCCTGATGAGGGCAAATCCCAGACCTATCCCAGACCTAACTTGCGTTATCCTCTAAAATATTGATCGAAACCAGGTTTAATTGACCGTTTCAGTGTGGTACCACATTACTACGTGTTCCAAACCAGAAAAAACCCAGGATCCGTTCAACAAGTATGTGAAGAATGCGAAAGTATGAGTCTGATGAGTGAAAATCCCAGGCCTAACCTGGACCTAACATGCGTTATCCTCTAAAATATTGATCGAAACCTGGTTTAATCGACTGTTTCAGTGTGGTACCACATTACTATGTGATCCAAACCAGAAAATAACCCAGGATCTGTTCAAGGAGTATGTGAAGTGTTGCGAAAGTATGAGTCTGATGAGGTCAAATCCCAGACCATTCCCAGACCTAACTTGCGTTATCCTCTAAAATATTGATCGAAACCAGCTTTAATCGACTGTTTCAGTGTGGTACCACATTACTACGTGATCCAAACCAGAAAAAACCCTGGTTCTAGCCATCAAGTATGAGAAATATGCGAAAGAATGAGCCTGATGAGAGCAAATCCCAGACCTAACCTAGACCTTACATGCGTTATCCTTTAAAATATTGAGCGAAACCAGGTTTAATGGACTGTTTCAGTGTGGTACCACATTACTTCGTGGTCCAAACCAGAAAAAACCCAGGATCTGTTCAACAAGTATGTGAAAAGCGCTAAACTGTGAGCCTGATGAGGGCAAATCTTAGACCTAACCCAGACCTAAGATGCGCTAACCTCTAAAATATTTATCCAGACCAGGTTTCATTGAATGTTTCAGTGTGGTACCACTTTACTACGTGATCGAATCCAGAAATAGCCCAGGATCCGTTCAACGAGTATGTGAAGTGTGCGAAAGTATGAGTCTGATGAGGTCAAATCCCAGACCATTCCCTGACTTAACTTGCGTTATCCTCTAAAATATTGATCGAAACCAGGTTTAATCGACTGTTTCAGTGTGGTACCACATTACTACGTGATCCAAACCAGAAAAAAACCAGGATCTAGCCATCAAGTATGTGAAGAATGCGAAGGTATGAGTCTGATGAGTGAAAATCCCAGGCCTAACCTAGACCTAACATGGGTTATCCTCTAAAATATTGATCCAAACCAGGTTTAATGGACTGTTTCAGCGTGGTACCACACTACTACGTGATCCAAACCAGAAAAAACCCAGGATCTGTTCAACAAGTATGTGAAAAACGCGAAAGTATGAGCCTGATGAGGGCAAATCCCAGACATATCCCAGACCTAACTTGCGTTGTCCTCTAAGATATTGATGGAAACCAGGGTTAATTGACTGTTTCAGTGTTGTACTTCGTTACTACCTGATGCAATCCAGAAAAAGCCCAGGATCTAGCCATCAAGTATGAGAAATATGCGAAAGAATGAGCCTGATGACAGCAAATCCCAGACCTGACCTAGACCTAACATGAATTATTCTCTAAAATATTGATCGAAACCAGGTTTAATTGACTGTTTCAGTGTGGTCCCACATTACTACGTGATCCAAACCAGAAAAAACCCAGGATCCGTTCAACAAGTATGTGAAGAATGCGAAAGTATGAGTCTGATGAGTGAAAATCCCAGGCCTAACCTAGACCTAACATGCGTTATCCTCAAAAATATTGATCGAAACCTGGTTTAATCGTCTGTTTCAGTGTGGTACCACATTACTATGTGATCCAAACCAGAAAATAACCCAGGATCTGTTCAACGAGTATGTGACGTGTGCGAAAGTATGAGTCTGATGAGGTCTAATCCCAGACCAATCCCAGACTTAACTTGCGTTATCCTCTAAAATATTGATCGAAACCAGGTTTAATCGACTGTTTCAGTGTGGTTCCACATTACTACGTGATCCAAACCAGAAAAAGCCCAGGATCCGTTCAACAGGTATGTGAAGACTGCGAAAGTATGAGTCTGATGAGTGAAAATCCCAGACCTAACCTAGACCTAACATGCGTTATCCTCTAAAATATTGATCCAAACCAGGTATAATGGACTGTTTCAGTGTGGTACCACACTACTACGTGATCCAAACCAGAAAAAACCCAGGATCTGTTCAACAAGTATGTGAGAAACGCGAAAGTATGAGCCTGATGAGGGCAAATCCAAGACCTATCCCAGACCTAACTTGCGTTGTCCTCTAAGATATTGATGGAAACCAGGTTTAATTGACTGTTTCAGTGTTGTACTTCATTACTACGTGATGCAATCCAGAAAAAGCCCAGGATGTAGCCATGAAGTATGAGAAATATGCGAAAGTATGAGCCTGATGAGGGCAAATCCTAGACCTAACCCAGACCTAACATGCGTTAGCCTCTAAAATATTTGTCAAGACCAGGTTTAATTGAATGTTTCAGTGTGGTACCACATTACTACGTGATGCAATCCAGAAAAAGCCCAGGATCTAGCCATCAAGTTTGAGAAATATGCGAAAGAATGAGCCTGATGAGGGCAAATCCCAGACCTAACTTTGACCTAACATGAATTATTCTCTAAAATATTGATCGAAACCAGGTTTAATTGACCGTTTCAGTGTGGTACCACATTACTACGTGATCCAAACCAGAAAAAACCCAGGATCCGTTCAACAAGTATGTGAAAAATGCGAAAGTATGAGTCCGATCAGTGAAAATCTCAGGCCTTACCTAGACCTAACATGCGTTGTCCTCTAAAATATTGATGGAAACCAGGTTTCATTGTCTGTTTCAGTGTGGTACTACATTACTACGTGATGCAATCCAGAAAAAGCCCAGGATCTAGCCATCAAGTATGAGAAATATGCGAATGAATGAGCCTGATGAGAGCAAATCCCAGACCTAACCTAGACCTAACTTCCGTTATCCTCTAAAATATTGATCCAAACCAGGTTTCATTGACTGTTTCAGTGTGGTACCACACTACTTCGTGATCCAAACCAGAAAAAACCCAGGATCTGTTCAACAAGTATGTGAAAAACGCGAAACTGTGAGCCTGATGAGGGCAAATCTTAGACCTAACCCAGACCTAAGATGCGTTACCCTCTAAAATATTTATCCAGACGAGGTTTCATTGAATGTTTCAATGTGGTACCACTTTACTACGTGATCCAATCCAGAAATAGGCCAGGATCTAGCCATGAAGTATGAGAAATATGCGAAAGTAAGAGCCTGATTAGGGCAAATCCTAGACCTATCCCAGACCTAACTTGCGTTATCCTCTAAAATATTGATCGAATCCAGGTTAAATTGACTGTTTCAGCGTGGTACCACATTACTACGTGACACAATCCAGAAACAGCCCAGCATCTAGCCATGAAGTATGAGAAATATGCGAAAGAATGAGCCTGATGAGAGCAAATCCCAGACCTAACCTTGACCTAACATGAATTATTCTCTAAAATATTGATCGAAACCTGGTTTAATCGACTGTTTCAGTGTGGTACCACATTACTATGTGATCCAAACAAGAAAATAACCCAGGATCTGTTCAACGAGTACGTGAAGTGTGCGAAAGTATGAGTCTGATGAGGTCAAATCCCAGACCTATCCCAGACCTAACTTGCGTTATCCTCTAAAATATTGATCGAAACCAGGTTTAATTGACCGTTTCAGTGTGGTACCACATTACTACGTGTTCCAAACCAGAAAAAACCCAGGATCCGTTCAACAAGTATGTGAAGAATGCGAAAGTATGAGTCTGATGAGTGAAAATCCCAGGCCTAACCTGGACCTAACATGCGTTATCCTCTAAAATATTGATCGAAACCTGGTTTAATCGACTGTTTCAGTGTGGTACCACATTACTTCGTGATCCAAACCAGAAAGAACCCAGGATCTGTTCAACAAGTATGTGAAAAACGCTAAACTGTGAGCCTGATGAGGGCAAATCTTAGACCTAACCCAGACCTAAGATGCGCTAACCTCTAAAATATTTATCCAGACCAGGTTTCATTGAATGTTTCAGTGTGGTACCACTTTACTACGTGATCCAATCCAGAAATAGCCCAGGATCTAGCCATGAAGTATGAGAAATATGCGAAAGTAAGAGCCTGATGAGGGCAAATCCTAGAACTATCCCAGACCTAACTTGCGTTATCCTCTAAAATATTGATCGAAACCAGGTTTAATTGACTGTTTCAGCGTGGTACCACATTACTACGTGATACAATCCAGAAACAGCCCAGGATCTAGCCTTGAAGTATGAGAAATATGCGAAAGTATGAGCCTGATGAGGGCAAATCCTAGACCTAACCCAGACCTAACATGCGTTATCCTCTAAAATATTTATCAAGACCAGGTTTAATTGATTGTTTCAGTGTGGTCCCACATTACTACGTGATCCAAACCAGAAAAAACCCAGGATCTGTTCAACATGTATGAGAAATATGCGAAAGAATGAGCCTGATGTGGGCAAATCCCAGACCTAACCTAGACCTAACATGAATTATTCTCTAAAATATTGATCGAAACCAGGTTTAATTGACTGTTTCAGTGTGGTCCCACATTACTACGTGATCCAAACCAGAAATAACCCAGGATCCGTTCAACAAGTATGTGACGAATGCGAAAGTATGAGTCTGATGAGTGAAAATCCCAGGCCTAACCTAGACCTAACATGCGTTATCCTCTAAAATATTGATCCAAACCAGGTTTAATGGACTGTTTCAGCGTGGTACCACATTACTACGTGATACAATCCAGAAACAGCCCAGGATCTAGCCATGAAGTATGAGAAATATGCGAAAGTATGAGCCTGATGAGGGCAAATCCTAGACCCAACCCAAACCTAACATGCGTTATCCTCTAAAATATTTATCGAGACCAGGTTTAATTGAATGTTTCAGTGTGGTACCACATTACTACGTGAACCAAACCAGAAAAAACCCAGGATCCGCTCAACAAGTATGATAAAACTGCGACAGTATGACCCTGATGAGGGCAAATCCCAGGCCTAACCTAGACCTAACATGCGTTGTCCTCTAAAAGATTGATGGAAACCAGGTTTAATTGACTGTTTCAGTGTTGTACTTCATTACTACGTGATCCAAACCCGAAAAAACCTAGGATCTGTTCAACATGTATGAGAAATATGCGAAAGAATCAGCCTGATGAGAGCAAATCCCAGACCTATCCTAGACCTAACATGCGTTATCCTCTAAAATATTGATCGAAACCAGGTTTAATCGACTGTTTCAGTGTGGTACCACATTACTACGTGATCCAAACCAGAAAAAAACCAGGATCCGTTCAACAAGTATGTGAAGAATGCGAAAGTATGAGTCTGATGAGGTCAAATCCCAGGCCTAACCTAGACCTAACATGCGTTATCCTCAAAAATATTGATCGAAACCTGGTTTAATCGACTGTTTCAGTGTGGTACCACATTACTACGTGATCTAAACCAGAAAAAACCCAGGATCCGTTCAACAAGTATGTGAAGAATGCGAAAGTATGAGTCTGATGAGGTCAAATCCCAGACCATTCCCAGACTTAACTTGCGTTATCCTCTAAAATATTGATCGAAACCAGGTTTAATCGACTGTTTCAGTGTGGTACCACATTACTACGTGATCCAAACCAGAAAAAACCCAGGATCTAGCCATCAAGTATGAGAAATATGCGAAAGAATGAGCCTGATGAGAGCAAATCCCAGACCTAACCTAGACCTTACATGCGTTATCCTCTAAAATATTGAGCGAGACCAGGTTTAATGGACTGTTTCAGCGTGGTACCACACTACTACGTGATCCAAACCAGAAAAAACCCAGGATCTGTTCAACAAGTGTGTGAAAAACGCGAAAGTATGAGCCTGATGGTGGCAAATCCCAGACATATCCCAGACCTAACTTGCGTTATCCTCTAAAATATTGATCGAAACCAGGTTTAATTGACAGTTTCAGTGTGGTACCACATTACTACGTGATCCAATCCAGAAATAGCCCAGGATCTAGCCATGAAGTATGAGAAATATGCGAAAGTATGAGCCTGACGTGGGCACTTCCCAGGCCAAACCTAGACCTAACATGAATTATTCTCTAAAATATTGATCGAAACCAGGTTTAATTGACTGTTTCAGTGTGGTCCCACATTACTACGTGATCCAAACCAGAAAAAACCCAGGATCCGTTCAACAAGAATGTGAAGAATGCGAAAGTATGAGTCTGATGAGGTCAAATCCCAGGCCTAACCTAGACCTAACATGCGTTATCCTCAAAAATATTAATCGAAACCTGGTTTAATCGACTGTTTCAGTGTGGTACCACATTACTATGTGATCCAAACCAGAAAAAACCCAGGATCCGTTCAACAAGAATGTGAAGAATGCGAAAGTATGAGTCTGATGAGTGAAAATCCCAGGCCTAACCTAGACCTAACATGCGTTCTCCTCTAAAATATTGATCGAAACCTGGTTTAATCGACTGTTTCAGTGTGGTACCACATTACTATGTGATCCAAACCAGAAAATAACCCAGGATCTGTTCAACGAGTATGTGAAGTGTGCGAAAGTATGAGTCTGATGAGGTCAAATCCCAGACCTATCCCAGACCTAACCTGCGTTATCCTCTAAAATTTTGATCGAAACCAGGTTTAATTGACCGTTTCAGTGTGGTACCACATTACTACGTGATCCAAACCAGAAAAAACCCAGGATCCGTTCAACAAGTATGTGAAGAATGCGAAAGTATGAGTCTGATGAGGGCAAATCCCAGACATATCCCAGACCTAACTTGCGTTATCCTCTAAAATATTCATCGAAACCAGGTTTAATTGACAGTTTCAGTGTGGTACCACATTACTACGTGATCCAATCCAGAAATAGCCCAGGATCTAGCCATGAAGTATGAGAAATATGCGAAAGTATGAGCCTGACGAGGGCAAATCCCAGGCCTAACCTAGACCTAACATGAATTATTCTCTAAAATATTGATCGAAACCAGGTTTAATTGACTGTTTCAGTGTGGTCCCACATTACTACGTGATCCAAACCAGAAAAAACCCAGGATCCGTTCAACAAGTATGTGAAGAATGCGAAAGTATGAGTCTGATGAGTGAAAATCCCAGACCTAACCTAGACCTAACATGCGTTATCCTCAAAAATATTGACGAAACCTGGTTTAATCGACTGTTTCAGTGTGGTACCACATTACTATGTGATCCAAACCAGAAAATAACCCAGGATCCGTTCAACGAGTATGTGAAGTGTGCGAAAGTATGAGTCTGATGAGGTCAAATCCCAGACCATTCCCTGACTTAACTTGCGTTATCCTCTAAAATATTGATCGAAACCAGGTTTAATCGACTGTTTCAGTGTGGTACCACATTACTACGTGATCCAAACCAGAAAAAAACCAGGATCTAGCCATCAAGTATGTGAAGAATGCGAAGGTATGAGTCTGATGAGTGAAAATCCCAGGCCTAACCTAGACCTAACATGGGTTATCCTCTAAAATATTGATCCAAACCAGGTTTAATGGACTGTTTCAGCGTGGTACCACACTACTACGTGTTCCAAACCAGAAAAAACCCAGGATCTGTTCAACAAGTATGTGAAAAACGCGAAAGTATGAGCCTGATGAGGGCAAATCCCAGACATATCCCAGACCTAACTTGCGTTGTCCTCTAAGATATTGATGGAAACCAGGGTTAATTGACTGTTTCAGTGTTGTACTTCGTTACTACCTGATGCAATCCAGAAAAAGCCCAGGATCTAGCCATCAAGTATGAGAAATATGCGAAAGAATGAGCCTGATGACAGCAAATCCCAGACCTGACCTAGACCTAACATGAATTATTCTCTAAAATATTGATCGAAACCAGGTTTAATTGACTGTTTCAGTGTGGTCCCACATTACTACGTGATCCAAACCAGAAAAAACCCAGGATCCGTTCAACAAGTATGTGAAGAATGCGAAAGTATGAGTCTGATGAGTGAAAATCCCAGGCCTAACCTAGACCTAACATGCGTTATCCTCAAAAATATTGATCGAAACCTGGTTTAATCGTCTGTTTCAGTGTGGTACCACATTACTATGTGATCCAAACCAGAAAATAACCCAGGATCTGTTCAACGAGTATGTGACGTGTGCGAAAGTATGAGTCTGATGAGGTCTAATCCCAGACCAATCCCAGACTTAACTTGCGTTATCCTCTAAAATATTGATCGAAACCAGGTTTAATCGACTGTTTCAGTGTGGTTCCACATTACTACGTGATCCAAACCAGAAAAAACCCAGGATCCGTTCAACAGGTATGTGAAGACTGCGAAAGTATGAGTCTGATGAGTGAAAATCCCAGACCTAACCTAGACCTAACATGCGTTATCCTCTAAAATATTGATCCAAACCAGGTATAATGGACTGTTTCAGTGTGGTACCACACTACTACGTGATCCAAACCAGAAAAAACCCAGGATCTGTTCAACAAGTATGTGAGAAACGCGAAAGTATGAGCCTGATGAGGGCAAATCCAAGACCTATCCCAGACCTAACTTGCGTTGTCCTCTAAGATATTGATGGAAACCAGGTTTAATTGACTGTTTCAGTGTTGTACTTCATTACTACGTGATGCAATCCAGAAAAAGCCCAGGATGTAGCCATGAAGTATGAGAAATATGCGAAAGTATGAGCCTGATGAGGGCAAATCCTAGACCTAACCCAGACCTAACATGCGTTAGCCTCTAAAATATTTGTCAAGACCAGGTTTAATTGAATGTTTCAGTGTGGTACCACATTACTACGTGATGCAATCCAGAAAAAGCCCAGGATCTAGCCATCAAGTTTGAGAAATATGCGAAAGAATGAGCCTGATGAGGGCAAATCCCAGACCTAACTTTGACCTAACATGAATTATTCTCTAAAATATTGATCGAAACCAGGTTTAATTGACCGTTTCAGTGTGGTACCACATTACTACGTGATCCAAACCAGAAAAAACCCAGGATCCGTTCAACAAGTATGTGAAAAATGCGAAAGTATGAGTCCGATCAGTGAAAATCTCAGGCCTTACCTAGACCTAACATGCGTTGTCCTCTAAAATATTGATGGAAACCAGGTTTCATTGTCTGTTTCAGTGTGGTACTACATTACTACGTGATGCAATCCAGAAAAAGCCCAGGATCTAGCCATCAAGTATGAGAAATATGCGAATGAATGAGCCTGATGAGAGCAAATCCCAGACCTAACCTAGACCTAACTTCCGTTATCCTCTAAAATATTGATCCAAACCAGGTTTCATTGACTGTTTCAGTGTGGTACCACACTACTTCGTGATCCAAACCAGAAAAAACCCAGGATCTGTTCAACAAGTATGTGAAAAACGCGAAACTGTGAGCCTGATGAGGGCAAATCTTAGACCTAACCCAGACCTAAGATGCGTTACCCTCTAAAATATTTATCCAGACGAGGTTTCATTGAATGTTTCAATGTGGTACCACTTTACTACGTGATCCAATCCAGAAATAGGCCAGGATCTAGCCATGAAGTATGAGAAATATGCGAAAGTAAGAGCCTGATTAGGGCAAATCCTAGACCTATCCCAGACCTAACTTGCGTTATCCTCTAAAATATTGATCGAATCCAGGTTAAATTGACTGTTTCAGCGTGGTACCACATTACTACGTGACACAATCCAGAAACAGCCCAGCATCTAGCCATGAAGTATGAGAAATATGCGAAAGAATGAGCCTGATGAGAGCAAATCCCAGACCTAACCTTGACCTAACATGAATTATTCTCTAAAATATTGATCGAAACCTGGTTTAATCGACTGTTTCAGTGTGGTACCACATTACTATGTGATCCAAACCAGAAAATAACCCAGGATCTGTTCAACGAGTACGTGAAGTGTGCGAAAGTATGAGTCTGATGAGGTCAAATCCCAGACCTATCCCAGACCTAACTTGCGTTATACTCTAAAATTTTGATCGAAACCAGGTTTAATTGACCGTTTCAGTGTGGTACCACATTACTACGTGATCCAAACCAGAAAAAACCCAGGATCAGTTCAACAAGTATGTGAAGAATGCGAAAGTATGAGCCTGATGAGGGCAAATCCCAGACCTATCCCAGACCTAACTTGCGTTATCCTCTAAAATATTGATCGAAACCAGGTTTAATTGACCGTTTCAGTGTGGTACCACATTACTACGTGTTCCAAACCAGAAAAAACCCAGGATCCGTTCAACAAGTATGTGAAGAATGCGAAAGTATGAGTCTGATGAGTGAAAATCCCAGGCCTAACCTGGACCTAACATGCGTTATCCTCTAAAATATTGATCGAAACCTGGTTTAATCGACTGTTTCAGTGTGGTACCACATTACTATGTGATCCAAACCAGAAAATAACCCAGGATCTGTTCAAGGAGTATGTGAGGTGTTCCGAAAGTATGAGTCTGATGAGGTCAAATCCCAGACCATTCCCAGACCTAACTTGCGTTATCCTCTAAAATATTGATCGAAACCAGATTTAATCGACTGTTTCAGTGTGGTACCACATTACTACGTGATCCAAACCAGAAAAAACCCAGGTTCTAGCCATCAAGTATGAGAAATATGCGAAAGAATGCGCCTGATGAGAGCAAATCCCAGACCTAACCTAGACCTTACATGCGTTATCCTTTAAAATATTGAGCGAAACCAGGTTTAATGGACTGTTTCAGTGTGGTACCACATTACTTCGTGATACAATCCAGAAACAGCCCAGGATCTAGCCTTGAAGTATGAGAAATATGCGAAAGTATGAGCCTGATGAGGGCAAATCCTAGACCTAACCCAGACCTAACATGCGTTATCCTCTAAAATATTTATCAAGACCAGGTTTAATTGATTGTTTCAGTGTGGTCCCACATTACTACGTGATCCAAACCAGAAAAAACCCAGGATCTAGCCATCAAGTATGAGAAATATGCGAAAGAATGAGCCTGATGAGAGCAAATCCCAGACCTAACCTAGACCTTACATGCGTTATCCTCTAAAATATTGAGCGAGACCAGGTTTAATGGACTGTTTCAGCGTGGTACCACACTACTACGTGATCCAAACCAGAAAAAACCCAGGATCTGTTCAACAAGTGTGTGAAAAACGCGAAAGTATGAGCCTGATGGTGGCAAATCCCAGACATATCCCAGACCTAACTTGCGTTATCCTCTAAAATATTGATCGAAACCAGGTTTAATTGACAGTTTCAGTGTGGTACCACATTACTACGTGATCCAATCCAGAAATAGCCCAGGATCTAGCCATGAAGTATGAGAAATATGCGAAAGTATGAGCCTGACGTGGGCACTTCCCAGGCCAAACCTAGACCTAACATGAATTATTCTCTAAAATATTGATCGAAACCAGGTTTAATTGACTGTTTCAGTGTGGTCCCACATTACTACGTGATCCAAACCAGAAAAAACCCAGGATCCGTTCAACAAGAATGTGAAGAATGCGAAAGTATGAGTCTGATGAGGTCAAATCCCAGGCCTAACCTAGACCTAACATGCGTTATCCTCAAAAATATTGATCGAAACCTGGTTTAATCGACTGTTTCAGTGTGGTACCACATTACTATGTGATCCAAACCAGAAAAAACCCAGGATCCGTTCAACAAGAATGTGAAGAATGCGAAAGTATGAGTCTGATGAGTGAAAATCCCAGGCCTAACCTAGACCTAACATGCGTTCTCCTCTAAAATATTGATCGAAACCTGGTTTAATCGACTGTTTCAGTGTGGTACCACATTACTATGTGATCCAAACCAGAAAATAACCCAGGATCTGTTCAACGAGTATGTGAAGTGTGCGAAAGTATGAGTCTGATGAGGTCAAATCCCAGACCTATCCCAGACCTAACCTGCGTTATCCTCTAAAATTTTGATCGAAACCAGGTTTAATTGACCGTTTCAGTGTGGTACCACATTACTACGTGATCCAAACCAGAAAAAACCCAGGATCCGTTCAACAAGTATGTGAAGAATGCGAAAGTATGAGTCTGATGAGTGAAAATCCCAGGCCTAACCTAGACCTAACATGCGTTATCCTCTAAAATATTGATCGAAACCTGGTTTAATCGACTGTTTCAGTGTGGTACCACATTACTATGTGATCCAAACCAGAAAATAACCCAGGATCTGTTCAAGGAGTATGTGAAGTGTTGCGAAAGTACGAGCCTGATGAGAGCAAATCCCAGACCATTCCCAGACCTAACTTGCGTTATCCTCTAAAATATTGATCGAAACCAGGTTTAATCGACTGTTTCAGTGTGGTACCACATTACTACGTGATCCAAACCAGAAAAAACCCCGGATCTAGCCATCAAGTATGAGAAATATGCGAAAGAATGAGCCTGATGAGAGCAAATCCCAGACCTAACCTAGACCTTACATGCGTTATCCTCTAAAATATTGAGCGAAACCAGGTTTAATGGACTGTTTCAGTGTGGTACCACACTACTACGTGATCCAAACCAGAAAAAACCCAGGATCTGTTCAACAAGTGTGTGAAAAACGCGAAAGTATGAGCCTGATGAGGGCAAATCCCAGACATATCCCAGACCTAACTTGCGTTATCCTCTAAAATATTCATCGAAACCAGGTTTAATTGACAGTTTCAGTGTGGTACCACATTACTACGTGATCCAATCCAGAAATAGCCCAGGATCTAGCCATGAAGTATGAGAAATATGCGAAAGTATGAGCCTGACGAGGGCAAATCCCAGGCCTAACCTAGACCTAACATGAATTATTCTCTAAAATATTGATCGAAACCAGGTTTAATTGACTGTTTCAGTGTGGTCCCACATTACTACGTGATCCAAACCAGAAAAAACCCAGGATCCGTTCAACAAGTATGTGAAGAATGCGAAAGTATGAGTCTGATGAGTGAAAATCCCAGACCTAACCTAGACCTAACATGCGTTATCCTCAAAAATATTGACGAAACCTGGTTTAATCGACTGTTTCAGTGTGGTACCACATTACTATGTGATCCAAACCAGAAAATAACCCAGGATCCGTTCAACGAGTATGTGAAGTGTGCGAAAGTATGAGTCTGATGAGGTCAAATCCCAGACCATTCCCTGACTTAACTTGCGTTATCCTCTAAAATATTGATCGAAACCAGGTTTAATCGACTGTTTCAGTGTGGTACCACATTACTACGTGATCCAAACCAGAAAAAAACCAGGATCTAGCCATCAAGTATGTGAAGAATGCGAAGGTATGAGTCTGATGAGTGAAAATCCCAGGCCTAACCTAGACCTAACATGGGTTATCCTCTAAAATATTGATCCAAACCAGGTTTAATGGACTGTTTCAGCGTGGTACCACACTACTACGTGTTCCAAACCAGAAAAAACCCAGGATCTGTTCAACAAGTATGTGAAAAACGCGAAAGTATGAGCCTGATGAGGGCAAATCCCAGACATATCCCAGACCTAACTTGCGTTGTCCTCTAAGATATTGATGGAAACCAGGGTTAATTGACTGTTTCAGTGTTGTACTTCGTTACTACCTGATGCAATCCAGAAAAAGCCCAGGATCTAGCCATCAAGTATGAGAAATATGCGAAAGAATGAGCCTGATGACAGCAAATCCCAGACCTGACCTAGACCTAACATGAATTATTCTCTAAAATATTGATCGAAACCAGGTTTAATTGACTGTTTCAGTGTGGTCCCACATTACTACGTGATCCAAACCAGAAAAAACCCAGGATCCGTTCAACAAGTATGTGAAGAATGCGAAAGTATGAGTCTGATGAGTGAAAATCCCAGGCCTAACCTAGACCTAACATGCGTTATCCTCAAAAATATTGATCGAAACCTGGTTTAATCGTCTGTTTCAGTGTGGTACCACATTACTATGTGATCCAAACCAGAAAATAACCCAGGATCTGTTCAACGAGTATGTGACGTGTGCGAAAGTATGAGTCTGATGAGGTCTAATCCCAGACCAATCCCAGACTTAACTTGCGTTATCCTCTAAAATATTGATCGAAACCAGGTTTAATCGACTGTTTCAGTGTGGTTCCACATTACTACGTGATCCAAACCAGAAAAAACCCAGGATCCGTTCAACAGGTATGTGAAGACTGCGAAAGTATGAGTCTGATGAGTGAAAATCCCAGACCTAACCTAGACCTAACATGCGTTATCCTCTAAAATATTGATCCAAACCAGGTATAATGGACTGTTTCAGTGTGGTACCACACTACTACGTGATCCAAACCAGAAAAAACCCAGGATCTGTTCAACAAGTATGTGAGAAACGCGAAAGTATGAGCCTGATGAGGGCAAATCCAAGACCTATCCCAGACCTAACTTGCGTTGTCCTCTAAGATATTGATGGAAACCAGGTTTAATTGACTGTTTCAGTGTTGTACTTCATTACTACGTGATGCAATCCAGAAAAAGCCCAGGATGTAGCCATGAAGTATGAGAAATATGCGAAAGTATGAGCCTGATGAGGGCAAATCCTAGACCTAACCCAGACCTAACATGCGTTAGCCTCTAAAATATTTGTCAAGACCAGGTTTAATTGAATGTTTCAGTGTGGTACCACATTACTACGTGATGCAATCCAGAAAAAGCCCAGGATCTAGCCATCAAGTTTGAGAAATATGCGAAAGAATGAGCCTGATGAGGGCAAATCCCAGACCTAACTTTGACCTAACATGAATTATTCTCTAAAATATTGATCGAAACCAGGTTTAATTGACCGTTTCAGTGTGGTACCACATTACTACGTGATCCAAACCAGAAAAAACCCAGGATCCGTTCAACAAGTATGTGAAAAATGCGAAAGTATGAGTCCGATCAGTGAAAATCTCAGGCCTTACCTAGACCTAACATGCGTTGTCCTCTAAAATATTGATGGAAACCAGGTTTCATTGTCTGTTTCAGTGTGGTACTACATTACTACGTGATGCAATCCAGAAAAAGCCCAGGATCTAGCCATCAAGTATGAGAAATATGCGAATGAATGAGCCTGATGAGAGCAAATCCCAGACCTAACCTAGACCTAACTTCCGTTATCCTCTAAAATATTGATCCAAACCAGGTTTCATTGACTGTTTCAGTGTGGTACCACACTACTTCGTGATCCAAACCAGAAAAAACCCAGGATCTGTTCAACAAGTATGTGAAAAACGCGAAACTGTGAGCCTGATGAGGGCAAATCTTAGACCTAACCCAGACCTAAGATGCGTTACCCTCTAAAATATTTATCCAGACGAGGTTTCATTGAATGTTTCAATGTGGTACCACTTTACTACGTGATCCAATCCAGAAATAGGCCAGGATCTAGCCATGAAGTATGAGAAATATGCGAAAGTAAGAGCCTGATTAGGGCAAATCCTAGACCTATCCCAGACCTAACTTGCGTTATCCTCTAAAATATTGATCGAATCCAGGTTAAATTGACTGTTTCAGCGTGGTACCACATTACTACGTGACACAATCCAGAAACAGCCCAGCATCTAGCCATGAAGTATGAGAAATATGCGAAAGAATGAGCCTGATGAGAGCAAATCCCAGACCTAACCTTGACCTAACATGAATTATTCTCTAAAATATTGATCGAAACCTGGTTTAATCGACTGTTTCAGTGTGGTACCACATTACTATGTGATCCAAACCAGAAAATAACCCAGGATCTGTTCAACGAGTACGTGAAGTGTGCGAAAGTATGAGTCTGATGAGGTCAAATCCCAGACCTATCCCAGACCTAACTTGCGTTATACTCTAAAATTTTGATCGAAACCAGGTTTAATTGACCGTTTCAGTGTGGTACCACATTACTACGTGATCCAAACCAGAAAAAACCCAGGATCAGTTCAACAAGTATGTGAAGAATGCGAAAGTATGAGCCTGATGAGGGCAAATCCCAGACCTATCCCAGACCTAACTTGCGTTATCCTCTAAAATATTGATCGAAACCAGGTTTAATTGACCGTTTCAGTGTGGTACCACATTACTACGTGTTCCAAACCAGAAAAAACCCAGGATCCGTTCAACAAGTATGTGAAGAATGCGAAAGTATGAGTCTGATGAGTGAAAATCCCAGGCCTAACCTGGACCTAACATGCGTTATCCTCTAAAATATTGATCGAAACCTGGTTTAATCGACTGTTTCAGTGTGGTACCACATTACTATGTGATCCAAACCAGAAAATAACCCAGGATCTGTTCAAGGAGTATGTGAGGTGTTGCGAAAGTATGAGTCTGATGAGGTCAAATCCCAGACCATTCCCAGACCTAACTTGCGTTATCCTCTAAAATATTGATCGAAACCAGATTTAATCGACTGTTTCAGTGTGGTACCACATTACTACGTGATCCAAACCAGAAAAAACCCAGGTTCTAGCCATCAAGTATGAGAAATATGCGAAAGAATGCGCCTGATGAGAGCAAATCCCAGACCTAACCTAGACCTTACATGCGTTATCCTTTAAAATATTGAGCGAAACCAGGTTTAATGGACTGTTTCAGTGTGGTACCACATTACTTCGTGATACAATCCAGAAACAGCCCAGGATCTAGCCTTGAAGTATGAGAAATATGCGAAAGTATGAGCCTGATGAGGGCAAATCCTAGACCTAACCCAGACCTAACATGCGTTATCCTCTAAAATATTTATCAAGACCAGGTTTAATTGATTGTTTCAGTGTGGTCCCACATTACTACGTGATCCAAACCAGAAAAAACCCAGGATCTGTTCAACATGTATGAGAAATATGCGAAAGAATGAGCCTGATGTGGGCAAATCCCAGACCTAACCTAGACCTAACATGAATTATTCTCTAAAATATTGATCGAAACCAGGTTTAATTGACTGTTTCAGTGTGGTCCCACATTACTACGTGATCCAAACCAGAAATAACCCAGGATCCGTTCAACAAGTATGTGAAGAATACGAAAGTATGAGTCTGATGAGTGAAAATCCCAGGCCTAACCTAGACCTAACATGCGTTATCCTCTAAAATATTGATCCAAACCAGGTTTAATGGACTGTTTCAGCGTGGTACCACACTACTAAGTGATCCAAACCAGAAAAAACCCAGGATCTGTTCAACAAGTATGTGAAAAACGCGAAAGTATGAGCCTGATGAGGGCAAATCCCAGACATATCCCAGACCTAACTTGCGTTGTCCTGTAAGATATTGATGGAAACCAGGTTTAATTGACTGTTTCAGTGTTGTACTTCATTACTACGTGATGCAATCCAGAAGAAGCCCAGGATCTAGCCATCAAGTATGAGAAATATGCGAAAGAATGAGCCTGATGAGAGCAAATCCCAGACCTGACCTAGACCTAACATGAATTATTCTCTAAAATATTGATCGAAACCAGGTTTAATTGACTGTTTCAGTGTGGTCCCACATTACTACGTGATCCAAACCAGAAAAAACCCAGGATCCGTTCAACAAGTATGTGAAGAATGCGAAAGTATGAGTCTGATGAGTGAAAATCCCAGGCCTAACCTAGACCTAACATGCGTTATCCTCAAAAATATTGATCGAAACCTGGTTTAATCGACTGTTTCAGTGTGGTACCACATTACTATGTGATCCAAATCAGAAAATAACCCAGGATCTGTTCAACGAGTATGTGAAGTGTGCGAAAGTATGAGTCTGATGATATCAAATCCCAGGCCAATCCCAGACCTAACTTGCGTTATCCTTTAAAATATTTATCAAGGCCAGGTTTAATTGATTGTTTCAGTGTGGTCCCACATTACTACGTGATCCAAACCAGAAAAAACCCAGGATCTGTTCAACAAGTATGTGAAAAACGTGAAAGTATGAGCCTGATGAGAGCAAATCCCAGACATATCCCAGACATAACTTGCGTTGTCCTCTAAGATATTGATGGAAACCAGGTTTAATTGACTATTTCAGTGTTGTACTTCATTGCTACGTGATGCAATCCAGAAGAAGCCCAGGATCTAGCCATCAAGTATGAGAAATATGCGAAAGAATGAGCCTGATGAGAGCAAATCCCAGACCTGACCTAGACCTAACATGAATTATTCTCTAAAATATTGATCGAAACCACGTTTAATTGACTGTTTCAGTGTGGTCCCACATTACTACGTGATCCAAACCAGAAAAAACCCAGGATCCGTTCAACAAGTATGTAAAGAATGCGAAAGTATGAGTCTGATGAGTGAAAATCCCAGGCCTAACCTAGACCTAACATGCGTTATCCTCAAAAATATTGATCGACACCTGGTTTAATCGACTGTTTCAGTGTGGTACCACATTACTATGTGATCCAGACCAGAAAATAACCCAGGATCTGTTCAACGAGTATGTGAAGTGTGCGAAAGTATGAGTCTGATGATGTCAAATCCCAGACCAATCCCAGACTTAACTTGCGTTATCCTCTAAAATATTGATCGAAACCAGGTTTAATCGACTGTTTCAGTGTGGTACCACATTACTACGTGATCCAAACCAGAAAAAACCGACGATCCATTCAACAAGTATGTGAAGACTGCGAAAGTATGAGTCTGATGAGTGAAAATCCCCGACCTAACCTAGACCTAACATGCGTTATCCTCTAAAATATTGGTCCAAACCAGGTATAATGGACTGTTTCAGTGTGGTACCACACTACTACGTGATCCAAACCAGAAAAAACCCAGGATCTGTTCAACAAGTATGTGAAAAACGCGAAAGTATGAGCCTGATGAGGGCAAATCCAAGACCTATCCCAGACCTAACTTGGGTTGTCCTCTAAGATATTGATGGAAACCAGGTTTAACTGACTGTTTCAGTGTTGTACTTCATTACTACGTGATGCAATCCAGAAGAAGCCCAGGATCTACCCATCAAGTATGAGAAATATGCGAAAGAATGAGCCTGATGTGGGCAAATCCCAGACCTAACCTAGACCTAACATGAATTATTCTCCAAAATATTGATCGAAACCAGGTTTAATTGACTGTTTCAGTGTGGTCCCACATTACTACGTGATCCAAACCAGAAATAACCCAGGATCCGTTCAACAAGTATGTGAAGAATGCGAAAGTATGAGTCTGATGAGTGAAAATCCCAGGCCTAACCTAGACCTAACATGCGTTATCCTCTAAAATATTGATCCAAACCAGGTTTAATGGACTGTTTCAGCGTGGTACCACACTACTACGTGATCCAAACCAGAAAAAACCCAGGATCTGTTCAACAATTATGTGAAAAACGCGAAAGTATGAGCCTGATGAGGGCAAATCCCAGACATATCCCAGACATAACTTGCGTTGTCCTCTAAGATATTGATGGAAACCAGGTTTAATTGACTATTTCAGTGTTGTACTTCATTGCTACGTGATGCAATCCAGAAGAAGCCCAGGATCTAGCCATCAAGTATGAGAAATATGCGAAAGAATGAGCCTGATGAGAGCAAATCCCAGACCTGACCTAGACCTAACATGAATTATTCTCTAAAATATTGATCGAAACCTGGTTTCATTGACTGTTTCAGTGTGGTACCACACTACTACGTGATCCAAACCAGGAAAAACCCAGGATCTGTTCAACAAGTATGTGAAAAACGCGAAAGTATGAGCCTGATGATGGCAAATCCCAGACATATCCCAGACCTAACTTGCGTTGTCCTCTAAGATATTGATGGAAACCAGGTTTAATTGACTGTTTCAGTGTTGTACTTCATTACTACGTGATGCAATCCAGAAAAAGCCCAGGATCTAGCCATCAAGTATGAGAAATATGCGAAAGAATGAGCCTGATGAGAGCAAATCCCAGACCTAACCTAGACCTAACATGAATTATTCTCTAAAATATTGATCGAAACCAGGTTTAATTGACTGTTTCAGTGTGGTCCCACATTACTACGTGATCCAAACCAGAAAAAACCCAGGATCCGTTCAACAAGAATGTGAAGAATGCGAAGTTATGAGTCCGATGAGTGAAAATCCCAGGCCTAAACTAGACCTAACATGCGTTATCCTCAAAAATATTGATCGAAACCTGGTTTAATCGACTGTTTCAGAGTGGTACCACATTACTATGTGATCCAAACCAGAAAATAACCCAGGATCCGTTCAACAAGTATGTTAAAACAGTATGACCCTGATGACGGCAAATCCCAGGCCTAACCTAGACCTAACATGCGTTGTCCTCTAGAATATTGATGGAAACCAGGTTTAATTGACTGTTTCTGTGTTGCACTTCATTACTACGTGATGCAATCCAGAAACACCCCAGGATCTAGCCATGAAGTATGTGAAATATGCGAAAGTATGAGCCTGATGAGGGCAAATCCTAGACCTAACCCAAACCTAACATGCGTTATCCTCTAAAATATTTATCAAGAGCAGGTTTAATTGAATGTTTCAGTGTGGTACCACATTACTACGCGAACCAAACCAGAAAAAACCCAGGATCCGTTCAACAAGTATGTGAAGAATGCGAAAGTATGAGTCTGATCAGTGAAAATCTCAGGCCTTACCTAGACCTAACTTGCGTTGTCCTCTAAAATATTGTTGGAAACCAGGTTTCATTGACTGTTTCAGTGTGGTACCACACTACTTCGTGATCCAAACCAGAGAAAGCCCAGGATCTGTTCAAGAAGTATGTGAAAAACGCTAAACTGTGAGCCTGATGAGGGCAAATCTTAGACCTAACCCAGACCTAAGATGCGTTATCCTCTAAAATATTTATCCAGACCAGGTTTCATTGAATGTTTCAGTGTGGTACCACTTTACTACCTGATACAATCCAGAAACAGCCCAGGATCTAGCCATGAAGTATGAGAAATATCCTAACATGCGTTATCCTCTAAAATATTTATCAAGAAAAGGTTTCATTGAATGTTTCAGTGTGGTACCACATTACTACGTGAACCAAACCAGAAAAAACCCAGGATCCGTTCAACAAGTATGTTAAAACTGCCACAGTATGACTCTGATGAGGGCAAATCCCAGGCCTAACGTAGACCTAACATGCGTTGTCCTCTAGAATATTGATGGAAACCAGGTTTCATTGACTGTTTCAGTGTTGCACTTCATTACTACAGAATGCAATCCAGAAAAAGCCCAGGATCTAGCCATCAAGTATGAGAAATATGCGAAAGAATGAGCCTGATGAGAGCAAATCCCAGACCTAACCTAGACCTAACATGAATTATTCTCTAAAATATTGATCGAGGCCAGGTTTAATTGACTGTTTCAGCGTGGTACCACATTACTACGTGATACAATCCAGAAACAGCCCAGGATCTAGCCATGAAGTATGAGAAATATGCGAAAGAATGAGCCTGATGAGAGCAAATCCCAGACCTAACCTAGACCTAACATGAATTATTCTCTAAAATATTGATCGAAACCAGGTTTAATTGACTGTTTCAGCGTGGTACCACATTACTACGTGACGCAACCCAGAAAAAGCCCAGGATCTAGCCATCAAGTATGAGAAATATGCGAAAGAATGAGCCTGATGAGAGCAAATCCCAGACCTAACCTAGACCTAACATGCGTTATCCTCTAAAATATTGAGCGAAACCAGGTTTAATGGACTGTTTCAGTGACGTACCACACTACTTCGTGATCCAAACCAGAAAAAGCCCAGGATCTGTTCAACAAGTATGTGGAAAACGCTAAACTGTGAGCCTGAAGAGGGCAAATGTTAGACCTAACCCAGACATAAGATGCGTTATCCTCTAAAATATTTATCCAGACCAGGTTTCATTGAATGTTTCAGTGTGGTACCTCTTTACTACGTGATCCAATCCAGAAATAGCCCAGAATCTAGCCATGAAGTATGAGAAATATGCGAAAGTAAGAGCCTGATGAGGGCAAATCCTAGACCTATCCCAGACCTAACTTGCGTTATCCTCTAAAATATTGATCGAAACCAGGTTTAATTGACTGTTTCAGCGTGGTACCTCATTACTACGTGATCCAATCCAGAAACAGCCCAGGATCTAGCCATGAAGTATGAGAAATATGCGAAAGTATGAGCCTGATGAGGGCAAATCCTAGACCTAACCCAGACCTAACATGCGTTATCCTCTAAAATATTTATCAAGATCAGGTTTAATTGATTGTATCAGTGTGGTCCCACATTACTACGTGATCCAAACCAGAAAAAACCCAGGATCTGTTCAACATGTATGAGAAATATGCGAAAGAATGAGCCTGATGAGAGCAAATCCCAGACCTAAGTTAGACCTAACATGCGTTATCCTCAAAAATATTGACGAAACCTGGTTTAATCGACTGTTTCAGTGTGGTACCACATTACTATGTGATCCAAACCAGAAAATAACCCAGGATCCGTTCAACGAGTATGTGAAGTGTGCGAAAGTATGAGTCTGATGAGGTCAAATCCCAGACCATTCCCTGACTTAACTTGCGTTATCCTCTTAAATATTGATCGAAACCAGGTTTAATCGACTGTTTCAGTGTGGTACCACATTACTACGTGATCCAAACCAGAAAAAAACCAGGATCTAGCCATCAAGTATGTGAAGAATGCGAAGGTATGAGCCTGATGAGTGAAAATCCCAGGCCTAACCTAGACCTAACATGGGTTATCCTCTAAAATATTGATCCAAACCAGGTTTAATGGACTGTTTCAGCGTGGTACCACACTACTACGTGTTCCAAACCAGAAAAAACCCAGGATCTGTTCAACAAGTATGTGAAAAACGCGAAAGTATGAGCCTGATGAGGGCAAATCCCAGACATATCCCAGACCTAACTTGCGTTGTCCTCTAAGATATTGATGGAAACCAGGGTTAATTGACTGTTTCAGTGTTGTACTTCGTTACTACCTGATGCAATCCAGAAAAAGCCCAGGATCTAGCCATCAAGTATGAGAAATATGCGAAAGAATGAGCCTGATGACAGCAAATCCCAGACCTGACCTAGACCTAACATGAATTATTCTCTAAAATATTGATCGAAACCAGGTTTAATTGACTGTTTCAGTGTGGTCCCACATTACTACGTGATCCAAACCAGAAAAAACCCACGATCCGTTCAACAAGTATGTGAAGAATGCGAAAGTATGAGTCTGATGAGTGAAAATCCCAGGCCTAACCTAGACCTAACATGCGTTATCCTCAAAAATATTGATCGAAACCTGGTTTAATCGTCTGTTTCAGTGTGGTACCACATTACTATGTGATCCAAACCAGAAAATAACCCAGGATCTGTTCAACGAGTATGTGACGTGTGCGAAAGTATGAGTCTGATGAGGTCTAATCCCAGACCAATCCCAGACTTAACTTGCGTTATCCTCTAAAATATTGATCGAAACCAGGTTTAATCGACTGTTTCAGTGTGGTTCCACATTACTACGTGATCCAAACCAGAAAAAACCCAGGATCCGTTCAACAGGTATGTGAAGACTGCGAAAGTATGAGTCTGATGAGTGAAAATCCCAGACCTAACCTAGACCTAACATGCGTTATCCTCTAAAATATTGATCCAAACCAGGTATAATGGACTGTTTCAGTGTGGTACCACACTACTACGTGATCCAAACCAGAAAAAACCCAGGATCTGTTCAACAAGTATGTGAGAAACGCGAAAGTATGAGCCTGATGAGGGCAAATCCAAGACCTATCCCAGACCTAACTTGCGTTGTCCTCTAAGATATTGATGGAAACCAGGTTTAATTGACTGTTTCAGTGTTGTACTTCATTACTACGTGATGCAATCCAGAAAAAGCCCAGGATGTAGCCATGAAGTATGAGAAATATGCGAAAGTATGAGCCTGATGAGGGCAAATCCTAGACCTAACCCAGACCTAACATGCGTTAGCCTCTAAAATATTTGTCAAGACCAGGTTTAATTGAATGTTTCAGTGTGGTACCACATTACTACGTGATGCAATCCAGAAAAAGCCCAGGATCTAGCCATCAAGTTTGAGAAATATGCGAAAGAATGAGCCTGATGAGGGCAAATCCCAGACCTAACTTTGACCTAACATGAATTATTCTCTAAAATATTGATCGAAACCAGGTTTAATTGACCGTTTCAGTGTGGTACCACATTACTACGTGATCCAAACCAGAAAAAACCCAGGATCCGTTCAACAAGTATGTGAAAAATGCGAAAGTATGAGTCCGATCAGTGAAAATCTCAGGCCTTACCTAGACCTAACATGCGTTGTCCTCTAAAATATTGATGGAAACCAGGTTTCATTGTCTGTTTCAGTGTGGTACTACATTACTACGTGATGCAATCCAGAAAAAGCCCAGGATCTAGCCATCAAGTATGAGAAATATGCGAATGAATGAGCCTGATGAGAGCAAATCCCAGACCTAACCTAGACCTAACTTCCGTTATCCTCTAAAATATTGATCCAAACCAGGTTTCATTGACTGTTTCAGTGTGGTACCACACTACTTCGTGATCCAAACCAGAAAAAACCCAGGATCTGTTCAACAAGTATGTGAAAAACGCGAAACTGTGAGCCTGATGAGGGCAAATCTTAGACCTAACCCAGACCTAAGATGCGTTACCCTCTAAAATATTTATCCAGACGAGGTTTCATTGAATGTTTCAATGTGGTACCACTTTACTACGTGATCCAATCCAGAAATAGGCCAGGATCTAGCCATGAAGTATGAGAAATATGCGAAAGTAAGAGCCTGATTAGGGCAAATCCTAGACCTATCCCAGACCTAACTTGCGTTATCCTCTAAAATATTGATCGAATCCAGGTTAAATTGACTGTTTCAGCGTGGTACCACATTACTACGTGACACAATCCAGAAACAGCCCAGCATCTAGCCATGAAGTATGAGAAATATGCGAAAGAATGAGCCTGATGAGAGCAAATCCCAGACCTAACCTTGACCTAACATGAATTATTCTCTAAAATATTGATCGAAACCTGGTTTAATCGACTGTTTCAGTGTGGTACCACATTACTATGTGATCCAAACCAGAAAATAACCCAGGATCTGTTCAACGAGTACGTGAAGTGTGCGAAAGTATGAGTCTGATGAGGTCAAATCCCAGACCTATCCCAGACCTAACTTGCGTTATACTCTAAAATTTTGATCGAAACCAGGTTTAATTGACCGTTTCAGTGTGGTACCACATTACTACGTGATCCAAACCAGAAAAAACCCAGGATCAGTTCAACAAGTATGTGAAGAATGCGAAAGTATGAGCCTGATGAGGGCAAATCCCAGACCTATCCCAGACCTAACTTGCGTTATCCTCTAAAATATTGATCGAAACCAGGTTTAATTGACCGTTTCAGTGTGGTACCACATTACTACGTGTTCCAAACCAGAAAAAACCCAGGATCCGTTCAACAAGTATGTGAAGAATGCGAAAGTATGAGTCTGATGAGTGAAAATCCCAGGCCTAACCTGGACCTAACATGCGTTATCCTCTAAAATATTGATCGAAACCTGGTTTAATCGACTGTTTCAGTGTGGTACCACATTACTATGTGATCCAAACCAGAAAATAACCCAGGATCTGTTCAAGGAGTATGTGAGGTGTTGCGAAAGTATGAGTCTGATGAGGTCAAATCCCAGACCATTCCCAGACCTAACTTGCGTTATCCTCTAAAATATTGATCGAAACCAGATTTAATCGACTGTTTCAGTGTGGTACCACATTACTACGTGATCCAAACCAGAAAAAACCCAGGTTCTAGCCATCAAGTATGAGAAATATGCGAAAGAATGCGCCTGATGAGAGCAAATCCCAGACCTAACCTAGACCTTACATGCGTTATCCTTTAAAATATTGAGCGAAACCAGGTTTAATGGACTGTTTCAGTGTGGTACCACATTACTTCGTGATACAATCCAGAAACAGCCCAGGATCTAGCCTTGAAGTATGAGAAATATGCGAAAGTATGAGCCTGATGAGGGCAAATCCTAGACCTAACCCAGACCTAACATGCGTTATCCTCTAAAATATTTATCAAGACCAGGTTTAATTGATTGTTTCAGTGTGGTCCCACATTACTACGTGATCCAAACCAGAAAAAACCCAGGATCTGTTCAACATGTATGAGAAATATGCGAAAGAATGAGCCTGATGTGGGCAAATCCCAGACCTAACCTAGACCTAACATGAATTATTCTCTAAAATATTGATCGAAACCAGGTTTAATTGACTGTTTCAGTGTGGTCCCACATTACTACGTGATCCAAACCAGAAATAACCCAGGATCCGTTCAACAAGTATGTGAAGAATACGAAAGTATGAGTCTGATGAGTGAAAATCCCAGGCCTAACCTAGACCTAACATGCGTTATCCTCTAAAATATTGATCCAAACCAGGTTTAATGGACTGTTTCAGCGTGGTACCACACTACTAAGTGATCCAAACCAGAAAAAACCCAGGATCTGTTCAACAAGTATGTGAAAAACGCGAAAGTATGAGCCTGATGAGGGCAAATCCCAGACATATCCCAGACCTAACTTGCGTTGTCCTGTAAGATATTGATGGAAACCAGGTTTAATTGACTGTTTCAGTGTTGTACTTCATTACTACGTGATGCAATCCAGAAGAAGCCCAGGATCTAGCCATCAAGTATGAGAAATATGCGAAAGAATGAGCCTGATGAGAGCAAATCCCAGACCTGACCTAGACCTAACATGAATTATTCTCTAAAATATTGATCGAAACCAGGTTTAATTGACTGTTTCAGTGTGGTCCCACATTACTACGTGATCCAAACCAGAAAAAACCCAGGATCCGTTCAACAAGTATGTGAAGAATGCGAAAGTATGAGTCTGATGAGTGAAAATCCCAGGCCTAACCTAGACCTAACATGCGTTATCCTCAAAAATATTGATCGAAACCTGGTTTAATCGACTGTTTCAGTGTGGTACCACATTACTATGTGATCCAAATCAGAAAATAACCCAGGATCTGTTCAACGAGTATGTGAAGTGTGCGAAAGTATGAGTCTGATGATATCAAATCCCAGGCCAATCCCAGACCTAACTTGCGTTATCCTTTAAAATATTTATCAAGGCCAGGTTTAATTGATTGTTTCAGTGTGGTCCCTCATTACTACGTGATCCAAACCAGAAAAAACCCAGGATCTGTTCAACAAGTATGTGAAAAACGTGAAAGTATGAGCCTGATGAGGGCAAATCCCAGACATATCCCAGACCTAACTTGCGTTGTCCTGTAAGATATTGATGGAAACCAGGTTTAATTGACTGTTTCAGTGTTGTACTTCATTACTACGTGATGCAATCCAGAAGAAGCCCAGGATCTAGCCATCAAGTATGAGAAATATGCGAAAGAATGAGCCTGATGAGAGCAAATCCCAGACCTGACCTAGACCTAACATGAATTATTCTCTAAAATATTGATCGAAACCAGGTTTAATTGACTGTTTCAGTGTGGTCCCACATTACTACGTGATCCAAACCAGAAAAAACCCAGGATCCGTTCAACAAGTATGTGAAGAATGCGAAAGTATGAGTCTGATGAGTGAAAATCCCAGGCCTAACCTAGACCTAACATGCGTTATCCTCAAAAATATTGATCGAAACCTGGTTTAATCGACTGTTTCAGTGTGGTACCACATTACTATGTGATCCAAATCAGAAAATAACCCAGGATCTGTTCAACGAGTATGTGAAGTGTGCGAAAGTATGAGTCTGATGATATCAAATCCCAGGCCAATCCCAGACCTAACTTGCGTTATCCTTTAAAATATTTATCAAGGCCAGGTTTAATTGATTGTTTCAGTGTGGTCCCTCATTACTACGTGATCCAAACCAGAAAAAACCCAGGATCTGTTCAACAAGTATGTGAAAAACGTGAAAGTATGAGCCTGATGAGAGCAAATCCCAGACATATCCCAGACATAACTTGCGTTGTCCTCTAAGATATTGATGGAAACCAGGTTTAATTGACTATTTCAGTGTTGTACTTCATTGCTACGTGATGCAATCCAGAAGAAGCCCAGGATCTAGCCATCAAGTATGAGAAATATGCGAAAGAATGAGCCTGATGAGAGCAAATCCCAGACCTGACCTAGACCTAACATGAATTATTCTCTAAAATATTGATCGAAACCACGTTTAATTGACTGTTTCAGTGTGGTCCCACATTACTACGTGATCCAAACCAGAAAAAACCCAGGATCCGTTCAACAAGTATGTAAAGAATGCGAAAGTATGAGTCTGATGAGTGAAAATCCCAGGCCTAACCTAGACCTAACATGCGTTATCCTCAAAAATATTGATCGACACCTGGTTTAATCGACTGTTTCAGTGTGGTACCACATTACTATGTGATCCAGACCAGAAAATAACCCAGGATCTGTTCAACGAGTATGTGAAGTGTGCGAAAGTATGAGTCTGATGATGTCAAATCCCAGACCAATCCCAGACTTAACTTGCGTTATCCTCTAAAATATTGATCGAAACCAGGTTTAATCGACTGTTTCAGTGTGGTACCACATTACTACGTGATCCAAACCAGAAAAAACCGACGATCCATTCAACAAGTATGTGAAGACTGCGAAAGTATGAGTCTGATGAGTGAAAATCCCCGACCTAACCTAGACCTAACATGCGTTATCCTCTAAAATATTGGTCCAAACCAGGTATAATGGACTGTTTCAGTGTGGTACCACACTACTACGTGATCCAAACCAGAAAAAACCCAGGATCTGTTCAACAAGTATGTGAAAAACGCGAAAGTATGAGCCTGATGAGGGCAAATCCAAGACCTATCCCAGACCTAACTTGCGTTGTCCTCTAAGATATTGATGGAAACCAGGTTTAACTGACTGTTTCAGTGTTGTACTTCATTACTACGTGATGCAATCCAGAAGAAGCCCAGGATCTACCCATCAAGTATGAGAAATATGCGAAAGAATGAGCCTGATGTGGGCAAATCCCAGACCTAACCTAGACCTAACATGAATTATTCTCCAAAATATTGATCGAAACCAGGTTTAATTGACTGTTTCAGTGTGGTCCCACATTACTACGTGATCCAAACCAGAAATAACCCAGGATCCGTTCAACAAGTATGTGAAGAATGCGAAAGTATGAGTCTGATGAGTGAAAATCCCAGGCCTAACCTAGACCTAACATGCGTTATCCTCTAAAATATTGATCCAAACCAGGTTTAATGGACTGTTTCAGCGTGGTACCACACTACTACGTGATCCAAACCAGAAAAAACCCAGGATCTGTTCAACAATTATGTGAAAAACGCGAAAGCATGAGCCTGATGAGGGCAAATCCCAGACATATCCCAGACATAACTTGCGTTGTCCTCTAAGATATTGATGGAAACCAGGTTTAATTGACTATTTCAGTGTTGTACTTCATTGCTACGTGATGCAATCCAGAAGAAGCCCAGGATCTAGCCATCAAGTATGAGAAATATGCGAAAGAATGAGCCTGATGAGAGCAAATCCCAGACCTGACCTAGACCTAACATGAATTATTCTCTAAAATATTGATCGAAACCTGGTTTCATTGACTGTTTCAGTGTGGTACCACACTACTACGTGATCCAAACCAGGAAAAACCCAGGATCTGTTCAACAAGTATGTGAAAAACGCGAAAGTATGAGCCTGATGATGGCAAATCCCAGACATATCCCAGACCTAACTTGCGTTGTCCTCTAAGATATTGATGGAAACCAGGTTTAATTGACTGTTTCAGTGTTGTACTTCATTACTACGTGATGCAATCCAGAAAAAGCCCAGGATCTAGCCATCAAGTATGAGAAATATGCGAAAGAATGAGCCTGATGAGAGCAAATCCCAGACCTAACCTAGACCTAACATGAATTATTCTCTAAAATATTGATCGAAACCAGGTTTAATTGACTGTTTCAGTGTGGTCCCACATTACTACGTGATCCAAACCAGAAAAAACCCAGGATCCGTTCAACAAGAATGTGAAGAATGCGAAGTTATGAGTCCGATGAGTGAAAATCCCAGGCCTAAACTAGACCTAACATGCGTTATCCTCAAAAATATTGATCGAAACCTGGTTTAATCGACTGTTTCAGAGTGGTACCACATTACTATGTGATCCAAACCAGAAAATAACCCAGGATCCGTTCAACAAGTATGTTAAAACAGTATGACCCTGATGACGGCAAATCCCAGGCCTAACCTAGACCTAACATGCGTTGTCCTCTAGAATATTGATGGAAACCAGGTTTAATTGACTGTTTCTGTGTTGCACTTCATTACTACGTGATGCAATCCAGAAACACCCCAGGATCTAGCCATGAAGTATGTGAAATATGCGAAAGTATGAGCCTGATGAGGGCAAATCCTAGACCTAACCCAAACCTAACATGCGTTATCCTCTAAAATATTTATCAAGAGCAGGTTTAATTGAATGTTTCAGTGTGGTACCACATTACTACGCGAACCAAACCAGAAAAAACCCAGGATCCGTTCAACAAGTATGTGAAGAATGCGAAAGTATGAGTCTGATCAGTGAAAATCTCAGGCCTTACCTAGACCTAACTTGCGTTGTCCTCTAAAATATTGTTGGAAACCAGGTTTCATTGACTGTTTCAGTGTGGTACCACACTACTTCGTGATCCAAACCAGAGAAAGCCCAGGATCTGTTCAAGAAGTATGTGAAAAACGCTAAACTGTGAGCCTGATGAGGGCAAATCTTAGACCTAACCCAGACCTAAGATGCGTTATCCTCTAAAATATTTATCCAGACCAGGTTTCATTGAATGTTTCAGTGTGGTACCACTTTACTACCTGATACAATCCAGAAACAGCCCAGGATCTAGCCATGAAGTATGAGAAATACCCTAACATGCGTTATCCTCTAAAATATTTATCAAGAAAAGGTTTCATTGAATGTTTCAGTGTGGTACCACATTACTACGTGAACCAAACCAGAAAAAACCCAGGATCCGTTCAACAAGTATGTTAAAACTGCCACAGTATGACTCTTATGAGGGCAAATCCCAGGCCTAACGTAGACCTAACATGCGTTGTCCTCTAGAATATTGATGGAAACCAGGTTTCATTGACTGTTTCAGTGTTGCACTTCATTACTACAGAATGCAATCCAGAAAAAGCCCAGGATCTAGCCATCAAGTATGAGAAATATGCGAAAGAATGAGCCTGATGAGAGCAAATCCCAGACCTAACCTAGACCTAACATGAATTATTCTCTAAAATATTGATCGAGGCCAGGTTTAATTGACTGTTCAGCGTGGTACCACATTACTACGTGATACAATCCAGAAACAGCCCAGGATCTAGCCATGAAGTATGAGAAATATGCGAAAGAATGAGCCTGATGAGAGCAAATCCCAGACCTAACCTAGACCTAACATGAATTATTCTCTAAAATATTGATCGAAACCAGGTTTAATTGACTGTTTCAGCGTGGTACCACATTACTACGTGACGCAACCCAGAAAAAGCCCAGGATCTAGCCATCAAGTATGAGAAATATGCGAAAGAATGAGCCTGATGAGAGCAAATCCCAGACCTAACCTAGACCTAACATGCGTTATCCTCTAAAATATTGAGCGAAACCAGGTTTAATGGACTGTTTCAGTGACGTACCACACTACTTCGTGATCCAAACCAGAAAAAGCCCAGGATCTGTTCAACAAGTATGTGGAAAACGCTAAACTGTGAGCCTGAAGAGGGCAAATGTTAGACCTAACCCAGACATAAGATGCGTTATCCTCTAAAATATTTATCCAGACCAGGTTTCATTGAATGTTTCAGTGTGGTACCTCTTTACTACGTGATCCAATCCAGAAATAGCCCAGAATCTAGCCATGAAGTATGAGAAATATGCGAAAGTAAGAGCCTGATGAGGGCAAATCCTAGACCTATCCCAGACCTAACTTGCGTTATCCTCTAAAATATTGATCGAAACCAGGTTTAATTGACTGTTTCAGCGTGGTACCTCATTACTACGTGATCCAATCCAGAAACAGCCCAGGATCTAGCCATGAAGTATGAGAAATATGCGAAAGTATGAGCCTGATGAGGGCAAATCCTAGACCTAACCCAGACCTAACATGCGTTATCCTCTAAAATATTTATCAAGATCAGGTTTAATTGATTGTATCAGTGTGGTCCCACATTACTACGTGATCCAAACCAGAAAAAACCCAGGATCTGTTCAACATGTATGAGAAATATGCGAAAGAATGAGCCTGATGAGAGCAAATCCCAGACCTAAGTTAGACCTAACATGAATTATTCTCTAAAATATTGATCGAAACCAGGTTTACTTGACTGTTTCAGTGTGGTCCCACATTACTACGTGATCCATACCAGAAAAAACCCAGGATCTGTTCAACAAGTATGTGAAAAACGCGAAAGTATGAGTCTGATGAGGTCAAATCCCAGACCTATCCCAGACTTAACTTGCGTTATCCTCTGAAATATTGATCGAAACCAGGCTTAATCGACTGTTTCAGCGTGGTGCCACATTAGTACGTGATACAATCCAGAATCAGCCCAGGATCTAGCCATGAAGTATAAGAAATATGCGAAAGTATGAGCCTGATGAGGGCAAATCCTAGACCTAACCCAAACCTAACATGCGTTATCCTCTAAAATATTTATCAAGACCAGGTTTAATTGAATGTTTCAGTGTGGTACCACATTACTACGTGATCCAAACCAGAAAAAACCCAGGATCTGTTCAACATGTATGAGAAATATACGAAAGAATGAGCCTGATGTGGGCAAATCCCAGACCTAACCTAGACCTAACATGAATTATTCGTTAAAATATTGATCGAAACCAGGTTTTATTGACTGTTTCAGTGTGGTCCCACATTACTACGTGATCCAAACCAGAAATAACCCAGGATCCGTTCAACAAGTATGTGAAGAATGCGAAAGTATGAGTCTGATGAGTGAAAATCCCAGGCCTAACCTAGACCTAACATGCGTTATCCTCTAAAATATTGATCCAAACCAGGTTTAATGGACTGTTTCAGCGTGGTACCACACTACTACGTGATCCAAACCAGAAAAAACCCAGGATCTGTTCAACAAGTATGTGAAAAACGCGAAAGTATGTGCCTGATGAGGGCAAATCCCAGACATATCCCAGACATAACTTGCGTTGTCCTCTAAGATATTGATGGAAACCAGGTTTAATTGACTGTTTCAGTGTTGTACTTCATTACTACGTGATGCAATCCAGAAGAAGCCCAGGATCTAGCCATCAAGTATGAGAAATATGCGAAAGAATGAGCCTGATGAGAGCAAATCCCAGACCTAACCTAGACCTAACATGAATTATTCTCTAAAATATTGATCGAAACAAGGTTTAATTGACTGTTTCAGCGTGGTACCACATTACTACGTGATACAATCCAGAAACAGCCCAGGATCTAGCCATGAAGTATGAGAAATATGCGAAAGAATGAGCCTGATGAGAGCAAATCCCAGACCTAACATGAATTATTATCTAAAATATTGATCGAAACCTGGTTTAATTGACTGTTTCAGTGTGGTCCCACATTACTACGTGATCCAAACCAGAAAAAACCCAGGATCCGTTCAACAAGAATGTGAAGAATGCGAAGTTATGAGTCCGATGAGTGAAAATCCCAGGCCTAAACTAGACCTAACATGCGTTATCCTCAAAAATATTGATCGAAACCTGGTTTAATCGACTGTTTCAGTGTGGTACCACATTACTATGTGATCCAAACCAGAAAATAACCCAGGATCTGTTCAACAAGTATGTGAAAAACGCGAAAGTATGAGTCTGATGAGGTCAAATCCCAGACCTATCCCAGACTTAACTTGTGTTATCCTCTAAAATATTGATCGAAACCAGGTTTAATCGACTGTTTCAGCGTGGTACCACATTACTACGTGATACAATCCAGAAACACCCCAGGATCTAGCCATGAAGTATGTGAAATATGCGAAAGTATGAGCCTGATGAGGGCAAATCCTAGACCTAACCCAAACCTAACATGCGTTATCCTCTAAAATATTGATCCAAACCAGGTTTAATGGACTGTTTCAGCGTGGTACCACACTACTACGTGATCCAAACCAGAAAAAACGCAGGATCTGTTCAACAAGTATGTGAAAAACGCGACAGTATGAGCCTGATGAGGGCAAATCCCAGACATATCCCAGACCTAACTTGCGTTGTCCTCTAAGATATTGATGGAAACCAGGTTTAATTGACTGTTTCAGTGTTGTACTTTATTACTACGTGATGCAATCCAGAAAAAGCCCAGGATCTAGGCATCAAGTATGAGAAATATGCGAAAGAATGAGCCTGATGAGAGCAAATCCCAGACCTAACCTAGACCTAACATGAATTATTCTCTAAAATATTGATCGAAACCAGGTTTAATTGACTGTTTCAGTGTGGTCCCACATTACTATGTGATCCAAACCAGAAAAAACCCAGGATCCGTTCAACAAGAATGTGAAGAATGCGAAAGTATGAGTCCGATGAGTGAAAATCCCAGGCCTAACCTAGACCTAACATGCGTTATCCTCAAAAATATTGATCGAAACCTGGTTTAATCGACTGTTTCAGTGTGGTACCACATTACTATGTGATCCAAACCAGAAAATAACCCAGGATCTGTTCAACAAGTATGTGAAAAACGCGAAAGTATGAGTCTGATGAGGTCAAATCCCAGACCTATCCCAGACTTAACTTGGGTTATCCTCTAAAATATTGATCGAAACCAGGTTTAATCGACTGTTTCAGCGTGGTACCACATTACTACGTGATACAATCCAGAAACAGCCCAGGATCTAGCCATGAAGTATGTGAAATATGCGAAAGTATGAGCCTGACGAGGCCAAATCCTAGACCTAACCCAAACCTAATATGCGTTATCCTCCCAAAATATTTATCAAGACCAGGTTTAATTGAATGTTTCAGTGTGGTACCACATTACTACGAGAACCAAACCAGAAAAAACCCAGGATCCGTTCAACAAGTATGTGAAGAATGCGAAAGTATGATTCTGATCAGTGAAAATCTCAGACCTTACCTAGACCTAACTTGCGTTGTCCTCTAAAATATTGATGGAAACCAGGTTTCATTGACTGTTTCAGTGTGGTACTACATTACTACGTGATGCAATCCAGAAAAAGCCCAGGATCTAGCCATCAAGTATGAGAAATATGCGAAAGAATGAGCCTGATGAGAGCAATTCCCAGACCTAACCTAGACCTAACATGCGTTATCCTCTAAAATATTGAGCGAAACCAGGTTTAATGGACTGTTTGAGTGTGGTACCACACTACTTCGTGATCCAAACCAGAGAAAGCCCAGGATCTGTTCAAGAAGTATGGGAAAAACGCTAAACTGTGAGCATGATGAGGGCAAATCTTAGACCTAACCCAGACCTAAGATGCGTTATCCTCTAAAATATTTAACCAGACCAGGTTTCATTGAATGTTTCAGTGTGGTACCACTTTACTACCTGATACAATCCAGAAACAGCCCAGGATCTAGCCATGAAGTATGAGAAATATGCGAAAGTATGAGCCTGATGAGGGCCAAACCTCAGACCTAACCCAAACCTAACATGCGTTATCCTCTAAAATATTTATCAAGAAAAGGTTTAATTGAATGTTTCAGTGTGGTACCACATTACTACGTGAACCAAACCAGTAAAAACCCAGGATCCTTTGAACAAGTATGTTAAAACTGCGACAGTATGACTCTGATGAGGGCAAATCCCAGGCCTAACCTAGACCTAACATGCGTTATCCTCTAAAATATTGATCGAAACCAGGTTTACTTGACTGTTTCAGTGTGGTCCCACATTACTACGTGATCCAAACCAGAAAAAACCCAGGATCTGTTCAACAAGTATGTGAAAAACGCGAAAGTATGAGTCTGATGAGGTCAAATCCCAGACCTATCCCAGACTTAACTTGCGTTATCCTATAAAATATTGATCGAAACCAGGTTTAATCGACTGTTTCAGCGTGGTGCCACATTACTACGTGATACAATCCAGAAACAGCCCAGGATCTAGCCATGAAGTATGTGAAATATGCGAAAGTATGAGCCTGATGAGGGCAAATCCTAGACCTAACCCAAACCTAACATGCGTTATCCTCTAAAATATTGATCCAAACCAGGTTTAATGGACTGTTTCAGCGTGGTACCACCCTACTACGTGATCCAAACCAGAAAAAACCCAGGATCTGTTCAACAAGTATGTGAAAAACGCGAAAGTATGAGCCTGATGAGGGCAAATCCCAGACATATCCCAGACCTAACTTGCGTTGTCCTCTAAGATATTGATGGAAACCAGGTTTAATTGACTGTTTCAGTGTTGTACTTCATTACTACGTGATGCAATCCAGAAGAAGCCCAGGATCTAGCCATCAAGTATGAGAAATATGCGAAAGAATGAGCCTGATGAGAGCAAATCCCAGACCTGACCTAGACCTAACATGAATTATTCTCTAAAATATTCATCGAAACCAGGTTTAATTGACTGTTTCAGTGTGGTCCCACATTACTACGTGATCCAAACCAGAAAAAACCCAGGATCCGTTCAACAAGTATGTGAAGAATGCGAAAGTATGAGTCTGATGAGTGAAAATCCCAGGCCTAACCTAGACCTAACATGCGTTATCCTCAAAAATATTGATCGAAACCTGGTTTAATCGACTGTATCAGTGTGGTACCACATTACTATGTGATCCAAATCAGAAAATAACCCAGGATCTGTTCAACGAGTATGTGAAGTGTGCGAAAGTATGAGTCTGATGATATCAAATCCCAGGCCAATCCCAGACCTAACTTGCGTTATCCTTTAAAATATTTATCAAGACCAGGTTTAATTGATTGTTTCAGTGTGGTCCCACATTACTACGTGATCCAAACCAGAAAAAACCCAGGATCTGTTCAACAAGTATGTGAAAAACGTGAAAGTATGAGCCTGATGAGGGCAAATCCCAGACATATCCCAGACATAACTTGCGTTGTCCTCTAAGATATTGATGGAAACCAGGTTTAATTGACTGTTTCAGTGTTGTACTTCATTGCTACGTGATGCAATCCAGAAGAAGCCCAGGATCTAGCCATCAAGTATGAGAAATATGCGAAGGAATGAGCCTGATGAGAGCAAATCCGAGACCTGACCTAGACCTAACATGAATTATTCTCTAAAATATTGATCGAAACCAGGTTTAATTGACTGTTTCAGTGTGGTCCCACATTACTACGTGATCCAAACCAGAAAAACCCAGGATCCGTTCAACAAGTATGTGAAAAACGCGAAAGAATGAGCCTGATGAGTGCAAATCCCAGACATATCCCAGACCTAACTTGCGTTGTCCTCTAAGATATTGATGGAAACCAGGTTTAATTGACTGTTTCAGTGTTGTACTTCATTACAACGTGATGCAATCCAGAAGAAGCCCAGGATCTAGCCATCAAGTATTAGAAATATGCGAAAGAATGAGCCTGATGAGAGCAAATCCCAGACCTGACCCAGACCTAACATGAATTATTCTCTAAAATATTGATCGAAACCAGGTTTAATTGACTGTTTCAGTGTGGTCCCACATTACTACGTGATCCAAACCAGAAAAAACCCAGGATCCGTTCAACAAGTATGTAAAGAATGCGAAAGTATGAGTCTGATGAGTGAAAATCCCAGGCCTAACCTAGACCTAACATGCGTTATCCTCAAAAATATTGATCGACACCTGGTTCAATCGACTGTTTCAGTGTGGTACCACATTACTATGTGATCCAGACCAGAAAATAACCCAGGATCTGTCCAACGAGTATGTGAAGTGTGCGAAAGTATGAGTCTGATGATGTCAAATCCCAGACCAATCCCAGACTTAACTTGCGTTATCCTCTAAAATATTGATCGAAACCAGGTTTAATCGACTGTTTCAGTGTGGTACCACATTACTACGTGATCCAAACCAGAAAAAACCCACGATCCGTTCAACAAGTATGTGAAGACTGCGAAAGTATGAGTCTGATGAGTGAAAATCCCAGACCTAACCTAGACCTAACATGCGTTATCCTCTAAAATATTGGTCCAAACCAGGTATAATGGACTGTTTCAGTGTGGTACCACACTACTACGTGATCCAAACCAGAAAAAACCCAGGATCTGTTCAAGTATGTGAAAAACGCGAAAGTATGAGCCTGATGAGGGCAAATCCAAGACCTATCCCAGACCTAACTTGCGTTGTCCTCTAAGATATTGATGGAAACCAGGTTTAATTGACTGTTTCAGTGTTGTACTTCATTACTACGTGATGCAATCCAGAAGAAGCCCAGGATCTAGCCATCAAGTATGAGAAATATGCGAAAGAATGAGCCTGATGAGAGCAAATCCCAGACCTAGGGTCGGCCCGCGGAGTCTCCCTCCGCATACCGGCCCATTTGTCTCCTCGACGAGGTGGGCAAGCTCTTCGAGCGTGTGATTGCTGCCCGCCTCGTCGAGCACCTGTCGCGGGGTGATCCCGGTCTGGCCGACTGCCAGTTCGGTTTCCGGGGGGGCCGATCGACTATCGACGCGATAGGTCGTGTGAGGGCCCTCTCGGAGGCGGCCGTCTCCCGGGGAGGGGTGGCATTGGCAATATCCTTGGATATTGCCAATGCCTTTAACACCCTCCCCTGGGAAGAGATAAGGAGGGGACTCGAATATCATCGAGTCCCCCCTTGTCTCAGGGCGGTCGTCGGGGATTATCTCCGCGGCAGGTGGATCGAGTATCCGGGCCGGGATGGTGGTATGCGGAGGGAGGTGTACTGCGGTGTTCCGCAGGGGTCGGTCCTCGGGCCACTCCTGTGGAACATCGCGTACGACTCGGTGTTGCGGGCCGGCCTCCCCGACGGCGTCAGCACGGTGTGTTATGCGGATGACACACTGGTGCTGGCCGTCGGGGCGCACTGGGGGAGCGCCATGCGTCGCGCGGAGGAGGGGTCGCAACGCGTCGTCGACCGGATCAGGGGGATGGGGATGACGGTGACGGTCCATAAGACCGAGGTGATTGCGTTTCATTCACCTCGGCAGGATCCGCCACCCCCTCTGATTCGGGTGGGTGGGGCTGACATCGAGGTGAAGCCCCAGATCAGGTATCTAGGGCTGATCCTCGATAGCCACTGGCGTTTCGAGAAGCATTTCCGCTGCCTGGTCCCCCGGTTGGAAAGGATGGTTGCGGCTCTGGGCCGGATCCTGCCCAACCTGGGGGGCCCGGCGGGCCGAGTTCGTCGCCTCTATGTGGCAATGGTCCAGTCGGTGGCCCTATACGGGGCCCCCGTCTGGGCGGACGACCTGGCTGCCTCCCGGCGCAGCATGACTATGCTGCGTCGGGTGCAGAGGCGCATGGCGCTCAGGGTCGTCCGCGGGTATCGGACCATGTCACATGAGGCGGCGACGGTTCTAGCGGGGATGCCGCCCATGGACCTGCTCGCGCGGTCGCACGCGGTGATGTACCGGCACCGCGTCGACCGTCGCGCGGGGGTGGGGGCGGTCCCGGGCGGGCAGGAACCTGCTTGGGGCGATTTGAAGCGCCAGGCCCGGCAGTCCGAGTTGCTCGCGTGGCAGGAGCGGCTGGCTCTGCCAACCGCGGGGCACCGGACTGTCGGGGCGGTTCGGCCACTCCTGAAGGAGTGGCTGGGCAGAGGCCATGGCAGCCTCACCTAGCGGATGGCACAGGTATTTTCCGGGCATGGCAGCTTCGGAAGATACCTGTGCCGGATAGGGAAGGAGCCGACGGCGCGTTGCTGCCACTGCGACGCTGAGCAGGACGCGGCGGATCATACCCTGGAGGTATGCCCCGCGTGGGAGGGGGAGCGTCGTGTCCTGGTCGGCGTCGTCGGGCGGGATGTCTCGCTGCCGGGCGTGGTGCGCGCCATGCTCGGCAGCGAGGAGAAGTGGAGGGCCGTGGCCTCCTTCTGCGAGAACGTAATGTTGCAGAAGGAGGCCGCGGGGAGGGAGCGCGAGCTTCAGCGGCGCGCTGAAGCTCGCGCTCGTGCGGTGGCCCGAGGTCGTCGCCCGGTCGCGAGGCGTCGCGGGCGGCCGCCTCGGCGTGGCGGATGATCTAGGCTGGGAGGGGGGTCCTGAGGGGACCCTCCTCCCGCCAGGCGGCGCCGGGTCGGACCGGTTGGGGGTAGGAGTGCCTCCCCCTACCGGTCCGACGCAAGGGGAGGCACCCTCGGCGGTCTGGTGCGGCCATGAACGCCCGGCCGCCAAGGGGTGGAAACGGGGTCGCGGGCGGTTGCGAGTTGGGGCTCGCAGCCGCCACTAAACGCGGCCCCGGGACGGATAGCGGCGGGATGGAGTGGCCCCGTCCCGCCGCTATGAGGCAGTGTGTCTACTGGGGGGCCGATTGTCCCCCCGGGGGATGGGCGCGAAAGCGCGGGCACGGGGAGGATACCGGAAGAATGCTTCGAGCGATTCCCGGTATCCTCCCAAAGCGTGCCGAATGGTCACCGTGGGGTTTTTAGTGGGTAGGTCCCGCGCCTGTCGTTGTACGGGCGCGGGGAATCCCACACACCCCTCCCACCTCTCCCCAAGGAGGTGGGAGGGAGTCTTTCGAAGATTTTCCCCACGACGAAAAAAAATAAAAAAAAAAAAAAAAATCCCAGACCTAACCAAGACCTAACATGAATTATTCTCTAAAATAATGATCGAAACCAGGTTTCATTGACTGTTTCAGTGTGGTCCCACATTAATACGTGATCCAAACCAGAAAAAACCCAGGATCTGTTCAACAAGTATGTGAAAAACGCGTAAGTATGAGTCTGATGAGGTCAAATCCCAGACCTATCCTAGACTTAACTTGCGTTATCCTCTAAAATATTGATCGAAACCAGGTTTAATCGACTGTTTCAGCGTGGTGCCACGTTACTACGTGATACAATCCAGAATCAGCCCAGGATCTAGCCATGAAGTATGAGAAACATGCGAAAGTATGAGCCTGATGAGGGCAAATCCTAGACCTAACCCAAACCTAACATGCGTTATCCTCTAAAATATTTATCAAGACCAGGTTTAATTGAATGTTTCAGTGTGGTAACACATTACTACGTGAACCAAACCAGAAAAAACCCAGGATCCGTTCAACAAGTATGTTAAAACTGCGACAGTATGACCCTGATGAGGGCAAATCCCAGGCCTAACCTAGACCTAACATGCGTTGTCCTCTAGAATATTGATGGGAACCAGGTTTAATTGACTGTTTCAGTGTTGTACTTCATTACAACGTGATGCAATCTAGAAAAAGCCCAGAATCTAGCCATCAAGTATGAGGAATATGCGAAAGAATGAGCCTGATGGGAGCAAATCCCAGACCTAACCTAGACCTAACATGAATTATTCTCTAAAATATTGATCAAAACCAGGTTTATTTGACTGTTTCAGTGTGGTACCACATGACTACGTGATCCAATCCAGAAATAGCCCAGGATCTAGCCATGAAGTATGAGAAATATGCGAAAGTATGAGCCTGATCAGTGAAAATCCCAGACCTAACCTAGACCTAACATGCGTTATCCTCTAAAATATTGAGCGAAACCAGGTTTAATGGACTGTTTCAGCGTGGTACCACACTACTTCGTGATCCAAACCAGAGAAAGCCCAGGATCTGTTCAAGAAGTATGTGAAAAACGCTAAACTGTGAGCCTGATGAGGGCAAATCCTGGACCTATCCCAGACATAACTTGCGTTATCCTCTAAAATATTTATCAAGACCAGGTTTAATTGAATGTTTCAGTGTGGTACCACATTACTACGTGAACCATACCAGAAAAAACCGAGGATCCGTTCAACAAGTATGTTAAAACTGCGACAGTATGACCCTGATGAGGGCAAATCCCAGGCCTAACCTAGACCTAACATGCGTTGTCCTCTAGAATATTGATGGAAACCAGGTTTAATTGACTGTTTCTGTGTTGCACTTCATTACTACGTGATGCAATCCAGAAAAAGCCCAGGATCTAGCCATCAAGTATGAGAAATATGCGAAAGAATGAGCCTGATGAGAGCAAATCCCAGACCTAACCTAGACCTAACATGAATTATTCTCTAAAATATTGATCGAAACCAGGTTTAATTGACTGTTTCAGTGTGGTCCCACATTACTACGTGATCCAAACCAGAAAAAACCCAGGATCCGTTCAACAAGAATGTGAAGAATGCGAAGTTATGAGACCGATGAGTGAAAATCCCAGGCCTAAACTAGACCTAACATGCGTTATCCTCAAAAATATTGATCGAAACCTGGTTTAATCGACTGTTTCAGTGTGGTACCACATTACTATGTGATCCAAAACCAGAAAATAACCCAGGATCCGTTCAACAAGTATGTGAAAATCGCGAAAGTATGAGTCTGATGAGGTCAAATCCCAGACCTATCCCAGACTTAACTTGTGTTATCCTCTAAAATATTGATCGAAACCAGGTTTAATCGACTGTTTCAGCGTGGTACCACATTACTACGTGATACAATCCAGAAACACCCCAGGATCTAGCCATGAAGTATGTGAAATATGCGAAAGTATGAGCCTGATGAGGGCAAATCCTAGACCTAACCCAAACCTAACATGCGTTATCCTCTAAAATATTTATCAAGACCAGGTTTAATTGAATGTTTCAGTGTGGTACCACATTACTACGCGAACCAAACCAGAAAAAACCCAGGATCCGTTCAACAAGTATGTGGAGAATGCGAAAGTATGAGTCTGATCAGTGAAAATCTCAGGCCTTACCCAGACCTAACTTGCGTTTCCTCTAAAATATTGTTGGAAACCAGGTTACATTGACTGTTTCAGTGTGGTACCACACTACTTCGTGATCCAAACCAGAGAAAGCCCAGGATCTGTTCAAGAAGTATGTGAAAAACGCTAAACTGTGAGCCTGATGAGGGCAAATCTTAGACCTAACCCAGACCTAAGATGCGTTATCCTCTAAAATATTTATCCAGACCAGTTTCATTGAATGTTTCAGTGTGGTACCACTTTACTACCTGATACAATCCAGAAACAGCCCAGGATCTAGCCATGAAGTATGGGAAATATGCGAAAGTATGAGCCTGATGAGGGCCAAACCTCAGACCTAACCCAAACCTAACATGCGTTATCCTCTAAAATATTTATCAAGAAAAGGTTTAATTGAATGTTTCAGTGTGGTACCACATTACTACGTGAACCAAACCTGAAAAAGCCCAGGATCCGTTCAACAAGTATGTTAAAACTGCCACAGTATGACTCTGATGAGGGCAAATCCCAGGCCTAACCTAAACCTAACATGCGTTGTCCTCTAGAATATTGATGGAAACCAGGTTTCATTGACTGTTTCACTGTGGTACTACATTACTACGTGACGCAATCCAGAAAAAGCCCAGGATCTAGCCATCAAGTATGAGAAATATGCGAAAGAATGAGCCTGATGAGAGCAAATCCCAGACCTAACCTAGACCTAACATGCGTTATCCTCTAAAATATTGAGCGAAACCAGGTTTAATGGACTGCTTCAGTGACGTACCACACTACTTCGTGATCCAAACCAGAAAAAGCCCAGGATCTGTTCAACAAGTATGTGAAAAACGCTAAACTGTGAGCCTGATGAGGGCAAATGTTAGACCTAACCCAGACATAAGATGCGTTATCCTCTAAAATATTTATCCAGACCAGGTTTCATTGAATGTTTCAGTGTGGTACCACTTTACTACGTGATCCAATCCAGAAATAGCCCAGAATCTAGCCATGAAGTATGAGAAATATGCGAAAGTATGAGCCTGATGAGGGCAAATCCTAGACCTAACCCAGACCTAACATGCGTTTTCCTCTAAAATATTTATCAAGATCAGGTTTAATTGATTGTTTCAGTGTGGTCCCACATTACTACGTGATCCAAACCAGAAAAAACCCAGGATCTGTTCAACATGTATGAGAAATATGCGAAAGAATGAGTCTGATGAGGTCAAATCCCAGGCCTAACCTAGACCTAACATGCGTTATCCTCAAAAATATTGATCGAAACCTGGTTTAATCGACTGTTTCAGTGTGGTACCACATTACTATGTGATCCAAACCAGAAAAAACCCAGGATCCGTTCAACAAGAATGTGAAGAATGCGAAAGTATGAGTCTGATGAGTGAAAATCCCAGGCCTAACCTAGACCTAACATGCGTTCTCCTCTAAAATATTGATCGAAACCTGGTTTAATCGACTGTTTCAGTGTGGTACCACATTACTATGTGATCCAAACCAGAAAATAACCCAGGATCTGTTCAACGAGTATGTGAAGTGTGCGAAAGTATGAGTCTGATGAGGTCAAATCCCAGACCTATCCCAGACCTAACCTGCGTTATCCTCTAAAATTTTGATCGAAACCAGGTTTAATTGACCGTTTCAGTGTGGTACCACATTACTACGTGATCCAAACCAGAAAAAACCCAGGATCCGTTCAACAAGTATGTGAAGAATGCGAAAGTATGAGTCTGATGAGTGAAAATCCCAGGCCTAACCTAGACCTAACATGCGTTATCCTCTAAAATATTGATCGAAACCTGGTTTAATCGACTGTTTCAGTGTGGTACCACATTACTATGTGATCCAAACCAGAAAATAACCCAGGATCTGTTCAAGGAGTATGTGAAGTGTTGCGAAAGTACGAGCCTGATGAGAGCAAATCCCAGACCATTCCCAGACCTAACTTGCGTTATCCTCTAAAATATTGATCGAAACCAGGTTTAATCGACTGTTTCAGTGTGGTACCACATTACTACGTGATCCAAACCAGAAAAAACCCCGGATCTAGCCATCAAGTATGAGAAATATGCGAAAGAATGAGCCTGATGAGAGCAAATCCCAGACCTAACCTAGACCTTACATGCGTTATCCTCTAAAATATTGAGCGAAACCAGGTTTAATGGACTGTTTCAGTGTGGTACCACACTACTACGTGATCCAAACCAGAAAAAACCCAGGATCTGTTCAACAAGTGTGTGAAAAACGCGAAAGTATGAGCCTGATGAGGGCAAATCCCAGACATATCCCAGACCTAACTTGCGTTATCCTCTAAAATATTCATCGAAACCAGGTTTAATTGACAGTTTCAGTGTGGTACCACATTACTACGTGATCCAATCCAGAAATAGCCCAGGATCTAGCCATGAAGTATGAGAAATATGCGAAAGTATGAGCCTGACGAGGGCAAATCCCAGGCCTAACCTAGACCTAACATGCGTTGTCCTCTAGAATATTGATGGGAACCAGGTTTAATTGACTGTTTCAGTGTTGTACTTCATTACAACGTGATGCAATCTAGAAAAAGCCCAGAATCTAGCCATCAAGTATGAGGAATATGCGAAAGAATGAGCCTGATGGGAGCAAATCCCAGACCTAACCTAGACCTAACATGAATTATTCTCTAAAATATTGATCAAAACCAGGTTTATTTGACTGTTTCAGTGTGGTACCACATGACTACGTGATCCAATCCAGAAATAGCCCAGGATCTAGCCATGAAGTATGAGAAATATGCGAAAGTATGAGCCTGATCAGTGAAAATCCCAGACCTAACCTAGACCTAACATGCGTTATCCTCTAAAATATTGAGCGAAACCAGGTTTAATGGACTGTTTCAGCGTGGTACCACACTACTTCGTGATCCAAACCAGAGAAAGCCCAGGATCTGTTCAAGAAGTATGTGAAAAACGCTAAACTGTGAGCCTGATGAGGGCAAATCCTGGACCTATCCCAGACATAACTTGCGTTATCCTCTAAAATATTTATCAAGACCAGGTTTAATTGAATGTTTCAGTGTGGTACCACATTACTACGTGAACCATACCAGAAAAAACCGAGGATCCGTTCAACAAGTATGTTAAAACTGCGACAGTATGACCCTGATGAGGGCAAATCCCAGGCCTAACCTAGACCTAACATGCGTTGTCCTCTAGAATATTGATGGAAACCAGGTTTAATTGACTGTTTCTGTGTTGCACTTCATTACTACGTGATGCAATCCAGAAAAAGCCCAGGATCTAGCCATCAAGTATGAGAAATATGCGAAAGAATGAGCCTGATGAGAGCAAATCCCAGACCTAACCTAGACCTAACATGAATTATTCTCTAAAATATTGATCGAAACCAGGTTTAATTGACTGTTTCAGTGTGGTCCCACATTACTACGTGATCCAAACCAGAAAAAACCCAGGATCCGTTCAACAAGAATGTGAAGAATGCGAAGTTATGAGACCGATGAGTGAAAATCCCAGGCCTAAACTAGACCTAACATGCGTTATCCTCAAAAATATTGATCGAAACCTGGTTTAATCGACTGTTTCAGTGTGGTACCACATTACTATGTGATCCAAAACCAGAAAATAACCCAGGATCCGTTCAACAAGTATGTGAAAATCGCGAAAGTATGAGTCTGATGAGGTCAAATCCCAGACCTATCCCAGACTTAACTTGTGTTATCCTCTAAAATATTGATCGAAACCAGGTTTAATCGACTGTTTCAGCGTGGTACCACATTACTACGTGATACAATCCAGAAACACCCCAGGATCTAGCCATGAAGTATGTGAAATATGCGAAAGTATGAGCCTGATGAGGGCAAATCCTAGACCTAACCCAAACCTAACATGCGTTATCCTCTAAAATATTTATCAAGACCAGGTTTAATTGAATGTTTCAGTGTGGTACCACATTACTACGCGAACCAAACCAGAAAAAACCCAGGATCCGTTCAACAAGTATGTGGAGAATGCGAAAGTATGAGTCTGATCAGTGAAAATCTCAGGCCTTACCCAGACCTAACTTGCGTTTCCTCTAAAATATTGTTGGAAACCAGGTTACATTGACTGTTTCAGTGTGGTACCACACTACTTCGTGATCCAAACCAGAGAAAGCCCAGGATCTGTTCAAGAAGTATGTGAAAAACGCTAAACTGTGAGCCTGATGAGGGCAAATCTTAGACCTAACCCAGACCTAAGATGCGTTATCCTCTAAAATATTTATCCAGACCAGTTTCATTGAATGTTTCAGTGTGGTACCACTTTACTACCTGATACAATCCAGAAACAGCCCAGGATCTAGCCATGAAGTATGGGAAATATGCGAAAGTATGAGCCTGATGAGGGCCAAACCTCAGACCTAACCCAAACCTAACATGCGTTATCCTCTAAAATATTTATCAAGAAAAGGTTTAATTGAATGTTTCAGTGTGGTACCACATTACTACGTGAACCAAACCTGAAAAAGCCCAGGATCCGTTCAACAAGTATGTTAAAACTGCCACAGTATGACTCTGATGAGGGCAAATCCCAGGCCTAACCTAAACCTAACATGCGTTGTCCTCTAGAATATTGATGGAAACCAGGTTTCATTGACTGTTTCACTGTGGTACTACATTACTACGTGACGCAATCCAGAAAAAGCCCAGGATCTAGCCATCAAGTATGAGAAATATGCGAAAGAATGAGCCTGATGAGAGCAAATCCCAGACCTAACCTAGACCTAACATGCGTTATCCTCTAAAATATTGAGCGAAACCAGGTTTAATGGACTGCTTCAGTGACGTACCACACTACTTCGTGATCCAAACCAGAAAAAGCCCAGGATCTGTTCAACAAGTATGTGAAAAACGCTAAACTGTGAGCCTGATGAGGGCAAATGTTAGACCTAACCCAGACATAAGATGCGTTATCCTCTAAAATATTTATCCAGACCAGGTTTCATTGAATGTTTCAGTGTGGTACCACTTTACTACGTGATCCAATCCAGAAATAGCCCAGAATCTAGCCATGAAGTATGAGAAATATGCGAAAGTATGAGCCTGATGAGGGCAAATCCTAGACCTAACCCAGACCTAACATGCGTTTTCCTCTAAAATATTTATCAAGATCAGGTTTAATTGATTGTTTCAGTGTGGTCCCACATTACTACGTGATCCAAACCAGAAAAAACCCAGGATCTGTTCAACATGTATGAGAAATATGCGAAAGAATGAGTCTGATGAGGTCAAATCCCAGGCCTAACCTAGACCTAACATGCGTTATCCTCAAAAATATTGATCGAAACCTGGTTTAATCGACTGTTTCAGTGTGGTACCACATTACTATGTGATCCAAACCAGAAAAAACCCAGGATCCGTTCAACAAGAATGTGAAGAATGCGAAAGTATGAGTCTGATGAGTGAAAATCCCAGGCCTAACCTAGACCTAACATGCGTTCTCCTCTAAAATATTGATCGAAACCTGGTTTAATCGACTGTTTCAGTGTGGTACCACATTACTATGTGATCCAAACCAGAAAATAACCCAGGATCTGTTCAACGAGTATGTGAAGTGTGCGAAAGTATGAGTCTGATGAGGTCAAATCCCAGACCTATCCCAGACCTAACCTGCGTTATCCTCTAAAATTTTGATCGAAACCAGGTTTAATTGACCGTTTCAGTGTGGTACCACATTACTACGTGATCCAAACCAGAAAAAACCCAGGATCCGTTCAACAAGTATGTGAAGAATGCGAAAGTATGAGTCTGATGAGTGAAAATCCCAGGCCTAACCTAGACCTAACATGCGTTATCCTCTAAAATATTGATCGAAACCTGGTTTAATCGACTGTTTCAGTGTGGTACCACATTACTATGTGATCCAAACCAGAAAATAACCCAGGATCTGTTCAAGGAGTATGTGAAGTGTTGCGAAAGTACGAGCCTGATGAGAGCAAATCCCAGACCATTCCCAGACCTAACTTGCGTTATCCTCTAAAATATTGATCGAAACCAGGTTTAATCGACTGTTTCAGTGTGGTACCACATTACTACGTGATCCAAACCAGAAAAAACCCCGGATCTAGCCATCAAGTATGAGAAATATGCGAAAGAATGAGCCTGATGAGAGCAAATCCCAGACCTAACCTAGACCTTACATGCGTTATCCTCTAAAATATTGAGCGAAACCAGGTTTAATGGACTGTTTCAGTGTGGTACCACACTACTACGTGATCCAAACCAGAAAAAACCCAGGATCTGTTCAACAAGTGTGTGAAAAACGCGAAAGTATGAGCCTGATGAGGGCAAATCCCAGACATATCCCAGACCTAACTTGCGTTATCCTCTAAAATATTCATCGAAACCAGGTTTAATTGACAGTTTCAGTGTGGTACCACATTACTACGTGATCCAATCCAGAAATAGCCCAGGATCTAGCCATGAAGTATGAGAAATATGCGAAAGTATGAGCCTGACGAGGGCAAATCCCAGGCCTAACCTAGACCTAACATGAATTATTCTCTAAAATATTGATCGAAACCAGGTTTAATTGACTGTTTCAGTGTGGTCCCACATTACTACGTGATCCAAACCAGAAAAAACCCAGGATCCGTTCAACAAGTATGTGAAGAATGCGAAAGTATGAGTCTGATGAGTGAAAATCCCAGACCTAACCTAGACCTAACATGCGTTATCCTCAAAAATATTGACGAAACCTGGTTTAATCGACTGTTTCAGTGTGGTACCACATTACTATGTGATCCAAACCAGAAAATAACCCAGGATCCGTTCAACGAGTATGTGAAGTGTGCGAAAGTATGAGTCTGATGAGGTCAAATCCCAGACCATTCCCTGACTTAACTTGCGTTATCCTCTAAAATATTGATCGAAACCAGGTTTAATCGACTGTTTCAGTGTGGTACCACATTACTACGTGATCCAAACCAGAAAAAAACCAGGATCTAGCCATCAAGTATGTGAAGAATGCGAAGGTATGAGTCTGATGAGTGAAAATCCCAGGCCTAACCTAGACCTAACATGGGTTATCCTCTAAAATATTGATCCAAACCAGGTTTAATGGACTGTTTCAGCGTGGTACCACACTACTACGTGTTCCAAACCAGAAAAAACCCAGGATCTGTTCAACAAGTATGTGAAAAACGCGAAAGTATGAGCCTGATGAGGGCAAATCCAAGACCTATCCCAGACCTAACTTGCGTTGTCCTCTAAGATATTGATGGAAACCAGGTTTAATTGACTGTTTCAGTGTTGTACTTCATTACTACGTGATGCAATCCAGAAAAAGCCCAGGATGTAGCCATGAAGTATGAGAAATATGCGAAAGAATGAGCCTGATGACAGCAAATCCCAGACCTGACCTAGACCTAACATGAATTATTCTCTAAAATATTGATCGAAACCAGGTTTAATTGACTGTTTCAGTGTGGTCCCACATTACTACGTGATCCAAACCAGAAAAAACCCAGGATCCGTTCAACAAGTATGTGAAGAATGCGAAAGTATGAGTCTGATGAGTGAAAATCCCAGGCCTAACCTAGACCTAACATGCGTTATCCTCAAAAATATTGATCGAAACCTGGTTTAATCGTCTGTTTCAGTGTGGTACCACATTACTATGTGATCCAAACCAGAAAATAACCCAGGATCTGTTCAACGAGTATGTGACGTGTGCGAAAGTATGAGTCTGATGAGGTCTAATGCCAGACCAATCCCAGACTTAACTTGCGTTATCCTCTAAAATATTGATCGAAACCAGGTTTAATCGACTGTTTCAGTGTGGTTCCACATTACTACGTGATCCAAACCAGAAAAAACCCAGGATCCGTTCAACAGGTATGTGAAGACTGCGAAAGTATGAGTCTGATGAGTGAAAATCCCAGACCTAACCTAGACCTAACATGCGTTATCCTCTAAAATATTGATCCAAACCAGGTATAATGGACTGTTTCAGTGTGGTACCACACTACTACGTGATCCAAACCAGAAAAAACCCAGGATCTGTTCAACAAGTATGTGAGAAACGCGAAAGTATGAGCCTGATGAGGGCAAATCCAAGACCTATCCCAGACCTAACTTGCGTTGTCCTCTAAGATATTGATGGAAACCAGGTTTAATTGACTGTTTCAGTGTTGTACTTCATTACTACGTGATGCAATCCAGAAAAAGCCCAGGATGTAGCCATGAAGTATGAGAAATATGCGAAAGTATGAGCCTGATGAGGGCAAATCCTAGACCTAACCCAGACCTAACCTAGACCTAACTTCCGTTATCCTCTAAAATATTGATCCAAACCAGGTTTCATTGACTGTTTCAGTGTGGTACCACACTACTTCGTGATCCAAACCAGAAAAAACCCAGGATCTGTTCAACAAGTATGTGAAAAACGCGAAACTGTGAGCCTGATGAGGGCAAATCTTAGACCTAACCCAGACCTAAGATGCGTTACCCTCTAAAATATTTATCCAGACGAGGTTTCATTGAATGTTTCAATGTGGTACCACTTTACTACGTGATCCAATCCAGAAATAGGCCAGGATCTAGCCATGAAGTATGAGAAATATGCGAAAGTAAGAGCCTGATTAGGGCAAATCCTAGACCTATCCCAGACCTAACTTGCGTTATCCTCTAAAATATTGATCGAATCCAGGTTAAATTGACTGTTTCAGCGTGGTACCACATTACTACGTGACACAATCCAGAAACAGCCCAGCATCTAGCCATGAAGTATGAGAAATATGCGAAAGAATGAGCCTGATGAGAGCAAATCCCAGACCTAACCTTGACCTAACATGAATTATTCTCTAAAATATTGATCGAAACCTGGTTTAATCGACTGTTTCAGTGTGGTACCACATTACTATGTGATCCAAACCAGAAAATAACCCAGGATCTGTTCAACGAGTACGTGAAGTGTGCGAAAGTATGAGTCTGATGAGGTCAAATCCCAGACCTATCCCAGACCTAACTTGCGTTATACTCTAAAATTTTGATCGAAACCAGGTTTAATTGACCGTTTCAGTGTGGTACCACATTACTACGTGATCCAAACCAGAAAAAACCCAGGATCAGTTCAACAAGTATGTGAAGAATGCGAAAGTATGAGCCTGATGAGGGCAAATCCCAGACCTATCCCAGACCTAACTTGCGTTATCCTCTAAAATATTGATCGAAACCAGGTTTAATTGACCGTTTCAGTGTGGTACCACATTACTACGTGTTCCAAACCAGAAAAAACCCAGGATCCGTTCAACAAGTATGTGAAGAATGCGAAAGTATGAGTCTGATGAGTGAAAATCCCAGGCCTAACCTGGACCTAACATGCGTTATCCTCTAAAATATTGATCGAAACCTGGTTTAATCGACTGTTTCAGTGTGGTACCACATTACTATGTGATCCAAACCAGAAAATAACCCAGGATCTAGCCATCAAGTATGAGAAATATGCGAAAGAATGCGCCTGATGAGAGCAAATCCCAGACCTAACCTAGACCTTACATGCGTTATCCTTTAAAATATTGATCGAAACCTGGTTTAATCGACTGTTTCAGTGTGGTACCACATTACTATGTGATCCAAACCAGAAAATAACCCAGGATCTGTTCAACGAGTACGTGAAGTGTGCGAAAGTATGAGTCTGATGAGGTCAAATCCCAGACCATTCCCAGACCTAACTTGCGTTATCCTCTAAAATATTGATCGAAACCAGATTTAATCGACTGTTTCAGTGTGGTACCACATTACTACGTGATCCAAACCAGAAAAAACCCAGGTTCTAGCCATCAAGTATGAGAAATATGCGAAAGAATGCGCCTGATGAGAGCAAATCCCAGACCTAACCTAGACCTTACATGCGTTATCCTTTAAAATATTGAGCGAAACCAGGTTTAATGGACTGTTTCAGTGTGGTACCACATTACTTCGTGATACAATCCAGAAACAGCCCAGGATCTAGCCTTGAAGTATGAGAAATATGCGAAAGTATGAGCCTGATGAGGGCAAATCCTAGACCTAACCCAGACCTAACATGCGTTATCCTCTAAAATATTTATCAAGACCAGGTTTAATTGATTGTTTCAGTGTGGTCCCACATTACTACGTGATCCAAACCAGAAAAAACCCAGGATCTGTTCAACATGTATGAGAAATATGCGAAAGAATGAGCCTGATGTGGGCAAATCCCAGACCTAACCTAGACCTAACATGAATTATTCTCTAAAATATTGATCGAAACCAGGTTTAATTGACTGTTTCAGTGTGGTCCCACATTACTACGTGATCCAAACAAGAAATAACCCAGGATCCGTTCAACAAGTATGTGAAGAATACGAAAGTATGAGTCTGATGAGTGAAAATCCCAGGCCTAACCTAGACCTAACATGCGTTATCCTCTAAAATATTGATCCAAACCAGGTTTAATGGACTGTTTCAGCGTGGTACCACACTACTAAGTGATCCAAACCAGAAAAAACCCAGGATCTGTTCAACAAGTATGTGAAAAACGCGAAAGTATGAGCCTGATGAGGGCAAATCCCAGACATATCCCAGACCTAACTTGCGTTGTCCTGTAAGATATTGATGGAAACCAGGTTTAATTGACTGTTTCAGTGTTGTACTTCATTACTACGTGATGCAATCCAGAAGAAGCCCAGGATCTAGCCATCAAGTATGAGAAATATGCGAAAGAATGAGCCTGATGAGAGCAAATCCCAGACCTGACCTAGACCTAACATGAATTATTCTCTAAAATATTGATCGAAACCAGGTTTAATTGACTGTTTCAGTGTGGTCCCACATTACTACGTGATCCAAACCAGAAAAAACCCAGGATCCGTTCAACAAGTATGTGAAGAATGCGAAAGTATGAGTCTGATGAGTGAAAATCCCAGGCCTAACCTAGACCTAACATGCGTTATCCTCAAAAATATTGATCGAAACCTGGTTTAATCGACTGTTTCAGTGTGGTACCACATTACTATGTGATCCAAATCAGAAAATAACCCAGGATCTGTTCAACGAGTATGTGAAGTGTGCGAAAGTATGAGTCTGATGATATCAAATCCCAGGCCAATCCCAGACCTAACTTGCGTTATCCTTTAAAATATTTATCAAGGCCAGGTTTAATTGATTGTTTCAGTGTGGTCCCACATTACTACGTGATCCAAACCAGAAAAAACCCAGGATCTGTTCAACAAGTATGTGAAAAACGTGAAAGTATGAGCCTGATGAGAGCAAATCCCAGACATATCCCAGACATAACTTGCGTTGTCCTCTAAGATATTGATGGAAACCAGGTTTAATTGACTATTTCAGTGTTGTACTTCATTGCTACGTGATGCAATCCAGAAGAAGCCCAGGATCTAGCCATCAAGTATGAGAAATATGCGAAAGAATGAGCCTGATGAGAGCAAATCCCAGACCTGACCTAGACCTAACATGAATTATTCTCTAAAATATTGATCGAAACCACGTTTAATTGACTGTTTCAGTGTGGTCCCACATTACTACGTGATCCAAACCAGAAAAAACCCAGGATCCGTTCAACAAGTATGTAAAGAATGCGAAAGTATGAGTCTGATGAGTGAAAATCCCAGGCCTAACCTAGACCTAACATGCGTTATCCTCAAAAATATTGATCGACACCTGGTTTAATCGACTGTTTCAGTGTGGTACCACATTACTATGTGATCCAGACCAGAAAATAACCCAGGATCTGTTCAACGAGTATGTGAAGTGTGCGAAAGTATGAGTCTGATGATGTCAAATCCCAGACCAATCCCAGACTTAACTTGCGTTATCCTCTAAAATATTGATCGAAACCAGGTTTAATCGACTGTTTCAGTGTGGTACCACATTACTACGTGATCCAAACCAGAAAAAACCCACGATCCATTCAACAAGTATGTGAAGACTGCGAAAGTATGAGTCTGATGAGTGAAAATCCCCGACCTAACCTAGACCTAACATGCGTTATCCTCTAAAATATTGGTCCAAACCAGGTATAATGGACTGTTTCAGTGTGGTACCACACTACTACGTGATCCAAACCAGAAAAAACCCAGGATCTGTTCAACAAGTATGTGAAAAACGCGAAAGTATGAGCCTGATGAGGGCAAATCCAAGACCTATCCCAGACCTAACTTGCGTTGTCCTCTAAGATATTGATGGAAACCAGGTTTAACTGACTGTTTCAGTGTTGTACTTCATTACTACGTGATGCAATCCAGAAGAAGCCCAGGATCTACCCATCAAGTATGAGAAATATGCGAAAGAATGAGCCTGATGTGGGCAAATCCCAGACCTAACCTAGACCTAACATGAATTATTCTCCAAAATATTGATCGAAACCAGGTTTAATTGACTGTTTCAGTGTGGTCCCACATTACTACGTGATCCAAACCAGAAATAACCCAGGATCCGTTCAACAAGTATGTGAAGAATGCGAAAGTATGAGTCTGATGAGTGAAAATCCCAGGCCTAACCTAGACCTAACATGCGTTATCCTCTAAAATATTGATCCAAACCAGGTTTAATGGACTGTTTCAGCGTGGTACCACATTACTATGTGATCCAAACCAGAAAATAACCCAGGATCCGTTCAACGAGTATGTGAAGTGTGCGAAAGTATGAGTCTGATGAGGTCAAATCCCAGACCATTCCCTGACTTAACTTGCGTTATCCTCTAAAATATTGATCGAAACCAGGTTTAATCGACTGTTTCAGTGTGGTACCACATTACTACGTGATCCAAACCAGAAAAAAACCAGGATCTAGCCATCAAGTATGTGAAGAATGCGAAGGTATGAGTCTGATGAGTGAAAATCCCAGGCCTAACCTAGACCTAACATGGGTTATCCTCTAAAATATTGATCCAAACCAGGTTTAATGGACTGTTTCAGCGTGGTACCACACTACTACGTGTTCCAAACCAGAAAAAACCCAGGATCTGTTCAACAAGTATGTGAAAAACGCGAAAGTATGAGCCTGATGAGGGCAAATCCCAGACATATCCCAGACCTAACTTGCGTTGTCCTCTAAGATATTGATGGAAACCAGGGTTAATTGACTGTTTCAGTGTTGTACTTCGTTACTACCTGATGCAATCCAGAAACACCCCAGGATCTAGCCATGAAGTATGTGAAATATGCGAAAGTATGAGCCTGATGAGGGCAAATCCTAGACCTAACCCAAACCTAACATGAATTATTCTCTAAAATATTGATCGAAACCAGGTTTAATTGACTGTTTCAGTGTGGTCCCACATTACTACGTGATCCAAACCAGAAAAAACCCAGGATCCGTTCAACAAGAATGTGAAGAATGCGAAGTTATGAGTCCGATGAGTGAAAATCCCAGGCCTAAACTAGACCTAACATGCGTTATCCTCAAAAATATTGATCGAAACCTGGTTTAATCGACTGTTTCAGAGTGGTACCACATTACTATGTGATCCAAACCAGAAAATAACCCAGGATCCGTTCAACAAGTATGTTAAAACTGCGACAGTATGACCCTGATGACGGCAAATCCCAGGCCTAACCTAGACCTAACATGCGTTGTCCTCTAGAATATTGATGGAAACCAGGTTTAACTGACTGTTTCTGTGTTGCACTTCATTACTACGTGATGCAATCCAGAAACACCCCAGGATCTAGCCATGAAGTATGTGAAATATGCGAAAGTATGAGCCTGATGAGGGCAAATCCTAGACCTAACCCAAACCTAACATGCGTTATCCTCTAAAATATTTATCAAGAGCAGGTTTAATTGAATGTTTCAGTGTGGTACCACATTACTACGCGAACCAAACCAGAAAAAACCCAGGATCCGTTCAACAAGTATGTGAAGAATGCGAAAGTATGAGTCTGATCAGTGAAAATCTCAGGCCTTACCTAGACCTAACTTGCGTTGTCCTCTAAAATATTGTTGGAAACCAGGTTTCATTGACTGTTTCAGTGTGGTACCACACTACTTCGTGATCCAAACCAGAGAAAGTCCAGGATCTGTTCAAGAAGTATGTGAAAAACGCTAAACTGTGAGCCTGATGAGGGCAAATCTTAGACCTAACCCAGACCTAAGATGCGTTATCCTCTAAAATATTTATCCAGACCAGGTTTCATTGAATGTTTCAGTGTGGTACCACTTTACTACCTGATACAATCCAGAAACAGCCCAGGATCTAGCCATGAAGTATGAGAAATATCCTAACATGCGTTATCCTCTAAAATATTTATCAAGAAAAGGTTTCATTGAATGTTTCAGTGTGGTACCACATTACTACGTGAACCAAACCAGAAAAAACCCAGGATCCGTTCAACAAGTATGTTAAAACTGCCACAGTATGACTCTGATGAGGGCAAATCCCAGGCCTAACGTAGACCTAACATGCGTTGTCCTCTAGAATATTGATGGAAACCAGGTTTCATTGACTGTTTCAGTGTTGCACTTCATTACTACAGAATGCAATCCAGAAAAAGCCCAGGATCTAGCCATCAAGTATGAGAAATATGCGAAAGAATGAGCCTGATGAGAGCAAATCCCAGACCTAACCTAGACCTAACATGAATTATTCTCTAAAATATTGATCGAAGCCAGGTTTAATTGACTGTTTCAGCGTGGTACCACATTACTACGTGATACAATCCAGAAACAGCCCAGGATCTAGCCATGAAGTATGAGAAATATGCGAAAGAATGAGCCTGATGAGAGCAAATCCCAGACCTAACCTAGACCTAACATGAATTATTCTCTAAAATATTGATCGAAACCAGGTTTAATTGACTGTTTCAGCGTGGTACCACATTACTACGTGACGCAACCCAGAAAAAGCCCAGGATCTAGCCATCAAGTATGAGAAATATGCGAAAGAATGAGCCTGATGAGAGCAAATCCCAGACCTAACCTAGACCTAACATGCGTTATCCTCTAAAATATTGAGCGAAACCAGGTTTAATGGACTGCTTCAGTGACGTACCACACTACTTCGTGATCCAAACCAGAAAAAGCCCAGGATCTGTTCAACAAGTATGTGAAAAACGCTAAACTGTGAGCCTGATGAGGGCAAATGTTAGACCTAACCCAGACATAAGATGCGTTATCCTCTAAAATATTTATCCAGACCAGGTTTCATTGAATGTTTCAGTGTGGTACCTCTTTACTACGTGATCCAATCCAGAAATAGCCCAGAATCTAGCCATGAAGTATGAGAAATATGCGAAAGTAAGAGCCTGATGAGGGCAAATCCTAGACCTATCCCAGACCTAACTTGCGTTATCCTCTAAAATATTGATCGAAACCAGGTTTAATTGACTGTTTCAGCGTGGTACCTCATTACTACGTGATCCAATCCAGAAACAGCCCAGGATCTAGCCATGAAGTATGAGAAATATGCGAAAGTATGAGCCTGATGAGGGCAAATCCTAGACCTAACCCAGACCTAACATGCGTTACCCTCTAAAATATTTATCAAGATCAGGTTTAATTGATTGTATCAGTGTGGTCCCACATTACTACGTGATCCAAACCAGAAAAAACCCAGGATCTGTTCAACATGTATGAGAAATATGCGAAAGAATGAGCCTGATGAGAGCAAATCCCAGACCTAAGTTAGACCTAACATGAATTATTCTCTAAAATATTGATCGAAACCAGGTTTACTTGACTGTTTCAGTGTGGTCCCACATTACTACGTGATCCATACCAGAAAAAACCCAGGATCTGTTCAACAAGTATGTGAAAAACGCGAAAGTATGAGTCTGATGAGGTCAAATCCCAGACCTATCCCAGACTTAACTTGCGTTATCCTCTGAAATATTGATCGAAACCAGGCTTAATCGACTGTTTCAGCGTGGTGCCACATTACTACGTGATACAATCCAGAATCAGCCCAGGATCTAGCCATGAAGTATGAGAAATATGCGAAAGTATGAGCCTGAAGAGGGCAAATCCTAGACCTAACCCAAACCTAACATGCGTTATCCTCTAAAATATTTATCAAGACCAGGTTTAATTGAATGTTTCAGTGTGGTACCACATTACTACGTGATCCAAACCAGAAAAAACCCAGGATCTGTTCAACATGTATGAGAAATATACGAAAGAATGAGCCTGATGTGGGCAAATCCCAGACCTAACCTAGACCTAACATGAATTATTCGTTAAAATATTGATCGAAACCAGGTTTTATTGACTGTTTCAGTGTGGTCCCACATTACTACGTGATCCAAACCAGAAATAACCCAGGATCCGTTCAACAAGTATGTGAAGAATGCGAAAGTATGAGTCTGATGAGTGAAAATCCCAGGCCTAACCTAGACCTAACATGCGTTATCCTCTAAAATATTGATCCAAACCAGGTTTAATGGACTGTTTCAGCGTGGTACCACACTACTACGTGATCCAAACCAGAAAAAACCCAGGATCTGTTCAACAAGTATGTGAAAAACGCGAAAGTATGTGCCTGATGAGGGCAAATCCCAGACATATCCCAGACATAACTTGCGTTGTCCTCTAAGATATTGATGGAAACCAGGTTTAATTGACTGTTTCAGTGTTGTACTTCATTACTACGTGATGCAATCCAGAAGAAGCCCAGGATCTAGCCATCAAGTATGAGAAATATGCGAAAGAATGAGCCTGATGAGAGCAAATCCCAGACCTAACCTAGACCTAACATGAATTATTCTCTAAAATATTGATCGAAACCAGGTTTAATTGACTGTTTCAGCGTGGTACCACATTACTACGTGATACAATCCAGAAACAGCCCAGGATCTAGCCATGAAGTATGAGAAATATGCGAAAGAATGAGCCTGATGAGAGCAAATCCCAGACCTAACATGAATTATTATCTAAAATATTGATCGAAACCTGGTTTAATTGACTGTTTCAGTGTGGTCCCACATTACTACGTGATCCAAACCAGAAAAAACCCAGGATCCGTTCAACAAGAATGTGAAGAATGCGAAGTTATGAGTCCGATGAGTGAAAATCCCAGGCCTAAACTAGACCTAACATGCGTTATCCTCAAAAATATTGATCGAAACCTGGTTTAATCGACTGTTTCAGTGTGGTACCACATTACTATGTGATCCAAACCAGAAAATAACCCAGGATCTGTTCAACAAGTATGTGAAAAACGCGAAAGTATGAGTCTGATGAGGTCAAATCCCAGACCTATCCCAGACTTAACTTGTGTTATCCTCTAAAATATTGATCGAAACCAGGTTTAATCGACTGTTTCAGCGTGGTACCACATTACTACGTGATACAATCCAGAAACACCCCAGGATCTAGCCATGAAGTATGTGAAATATGCGAAAGTATGAGCCTGATGAGGGCAAATCCTAGACCTAACCCAAACCTAACATGCGTTATCCTCTAAAATATTTATCAAGACCAGGTTTAATTGAATGTTTCAGTGTGGTACCACATTACTACGCGAACCAAACCAGAAAAAACCCAGGATCCGTTCAACAAGTATGTGAAGAATGCGAAAGTATGAGTCTGATCAGTGAAAATCTCAGGCCTTACCTAGACCTAACTTGCGTTGTCCTCTAAAATAATGTTGGAAACCAGGTTTCATTGACTGTTTCAGTGTGGTACCACACTACTTCGTGATCCAAACCAGAGAAAGCCCAGGATCTGTTCAAGAAGTATGTGAAAAACGCTAAACTGTGAGCCTGATGAGGGCAAATCTTAGACCTAACCCAGACCTAAGATGCGTTATCCTCTAAAATATTTATCCAGAGCAGGTTTCATTGAATGTTTCAGTGTGGTACCACTTTACTACCTGATACAATCCAGAGACAGCCCAGGATCTAGCCATGAAGTATGAGAAATATGCGAAAGTATGAGCCTGATGAGGGCCAAACCTCAGACCTAACCCAAACCTAACACGCGTTATCCTCTAAAATATTTATCAAGAAAAGGTTTAATTGAATGTTTCAGTGCGGTACCACATTACTACGTGAACCAAACCAGAAAAAACCCAGGATCCGTTCAACAAGTATGTTAAAACTGCCACAGTATGACTCTGATGAGGGCAAATCCCAGGCCTAACCTAGACCTAACATGCGTTGTCCTCTAGAATATTGATGGAAACCAGGTTTCATTGACTGTTTCAGTGTGGTACTACATTACTACGTGACGCAATCCAGAAAAAGCCCAGGATCTAGCCATCAAGTATGAGAAATATGCGAAAGAATGAGCCTGATGAGAGCAAATCCCAGACCTAACCTAGACCTAACATGCGTTGTCCTCTAGAATATTGATGGAAACCAGGTTTAATTGACTGTTTCTGTGTTGTACTTCATTACTACGTGATGCAATCCAGAAAAAGCCCAGGATCTAGCAATCAAGTATGAGAAATATGCGAAAGAATGAGCCTGATGAGAGCAAATCCCAGACCTAACCTAGACCTAACATGAATTATTCTCTAAAATATTGATCGAAACCAGGTTTAATTGACTGTTTCAGCGTGGTACCACATTACTACGTGATACAATCCAGAAACAGCCCAGGATCTAGCCATGAAGTATGAGAAATATGCGAAAGAATGAGCCTGATGAGAGCAAATCCCAGACCTAACCTAGACCTAACATGAATTATTCTCTAAAATATTGATCGAAACCTGGTTTAATTGACTGTTTCAGTGTGGTCCCACATTACTACGTGATCCAAACCAGAAATAACCCGGGATCCGTTCAACAAGTATGTGAAGAATGCGAAAGTATGAGTCTGATGAGTGAAAATCCCAGGCCTAACCTAGACCTAACATGCGTTATCCTCTAAAATATTGATCCAAACCAGGTTTAATGGACTGTTTCAGCGTGGTACCACACTACTACGTGATCCAAACCAGAAAAAACGCAGGATCTGTTCAACAAGTATGTGAAAAACGCGACAGTATGAGCCTGATGAGGGCAAATCCCAGACATATCCCAGACCTAACTTGCGTTGTCCTCTAAGATATTGATGGAAACCAGGTTTAATTGACTGTTTCAGTGTTGTACTTTATTACTACGTGATGCAATCCAGAAAAAGCCCAGGATCTAGGCATCAAGTATGAGAAATATGCGAAAGAATGAGCCTGATGAGAGCAAATCCCAGACCTAACCTAGACCTAACATGAATTATTCTCTAAAATATTGATCGAAACCAGGTTTAATTGACTGTTTCAGTGTGGTCCCACATTACTATGTGATCCAAACCAGAAAAAACACAGGATCCGTTCAACAAGAATGTGAAGAATGCGAAAGTATGAGTCCGATGAGTGAAAATCCCAGGCCTAACCTAGACCTAACATGCGTTATCCTCAAAAATATTGATCGAAACCTGGTTTAATCGACTGTTTCAGTGTGGTACCACATTACTATGTGATCCAAACCAGAAAATAACCCAGGATCTGTTCAACAAGTATGTGAAAAACGCGAAAGTATGAGTCTGATGAGGTCAAATCCCAGACCTATCCCAGACTTAACTTGGGTTATCCTCTAAAATATTGATCGAAACCAGGTTTAATCGACTGTTTCAGCGTGGTACCACATTACTACGTGATACAATCCAGAAACAGCCCAGGATCTAGCCATGAAGTATGTGAAATATGCGAAAGTATGAGCCTGACGAGGCCAAATCCTAGACCTAACCCAAACCTAATATGCGTTATCCTCCCAAAATATTTATCAAGACCAGGTTTAATTGAATGTTTCAGTGTGGTACCACATTACTACGAGAACCAAACCAGAAAAAACCCAGGATCCGTTCAACAAGTATGTGAAGAATGCGAAAGTATGATTCTGATCAGTGAAAATCTCAGACCTTACCTAGACCTAACTTGCGTTGTCCTCTAAAATATTGATGGAAACCAGGTTTCATTGACTGTTTCAGTGTGGTACTACATTACTACGTGATGCAATCCAGAAAAAGCCCAGGATCTAGCCATCAAGTATGAGAAATATGCGAAAGAATGAGCCTGATGAGAGCAATTCCCAGACCTAACCTAGACCTAACATGCGTTATCCTCTAAAATATTGAGCGAAACCAGGTTTAATGGACTGTTTGAGTGTGGTACCACACTACTTCGTGATCCAAACCAGAGAAAGCCCAGGATCTGTTCAAGAAGTATGGGAAAAACGCTAAACTGTGAGCATGATGAGGGCAAATCTTAGACCTAACCCAGACCTAAGATGCGTTATCCTCTAAAATATTTAACCAGACCAGGTTTCATTGAATGTTTCAGTGTGGTACCACTTTACTACCTGATACAATCCAGAAACAGCCCAGGATCTAGCCATGAAGTATGAGAAATATGCGAAAGTATGAGCCTGATGAGGGCCAAACCTCAGACCTAACCCAAACCTAACATGCGTTATCCTCTAAAATATTTATCAAGAAAAGGTTTAATTGAATGTTTCAGTGTGGTACCACATTACTACGTGAACCAAACCAGTAAAAACCCAGGATCCTTTCAACAAGTATGTTAAAACTGCGACAGTATGACTCTGATGAGGGCAAATCCCAGGCCTAACCTAGACCTAACATGCGTTATCCTCTAAAATATTGATCGAAACCAGGTTTACTTGACTGTTTCAGTGTGGTCCCACATTACTACGTGATCCAAACCAGAAAAAACCCAGGATCTGTTCAACAAGTATGTGAAAAACGCGAAAGTATGAGTCTGATGAGGTCAAATCCCAGACCTATCCCAGACTTAACTTGCGTTATCCTATAAAATATTGATCGAAACCAGGTTTAATCGACTGTTTCAGCGTGGTGCCACATTACTACGTGATACAATCCAGAAACAGCCCAGGATCTAGCCATGAAGTATGTGAAATATGCGAAAGTATGAGCCTGATGAGGGCAAATCCTAGACCTAACCCAAACCTAACATGCGTTATCCTCTAAAATATTGATCCAAACCAGGGTTAATGGACTGTTTCAGCGTGGTACCACCCTACTACGTGATCCAAACCAGAAAAAACCCAGGATCTGTTCAACAAGTATGTGAAAAACGCGAAAGTATGAGCCTGATGAGGGCAAATCCCAGACATATCCCAGACCTAACTTGCGTTGTCCTCTAAGATATTGATGGAAACCAGGTTTAATTGACTGTTTCAGTGTTGTACTTCATTACTACGTGATGCAATCCAGAAGAAGCCCAGGATCTAGCCATCAAGTATGAGAAATATGCGAAAGAATGAGCCTGATGAGAGCAAATCCCAGACCTGACCTAGACCTAACATGAATTATTCTCTAAAATATTCATCGAAACCAGGTTTAATTGACTGTTTCAGTGTGGTCCCACATTACTACGTGATCCAAACCAGAAAAAACCCAGGATCCGTTCAACAAGTATGTGAAGAATGCGAAAGTATGAGTCTGATGAGTGAAAATCCCAGGCCTAACCTAGACCTAACATGCGTTATCCTCAAAAATATTGATCGAAACCTGGTTTAATCGACTGTATCAGTGTGGTACCACATTACTATGTGATCCAAATCAGAAAATAACCCAGGATCTGTTCAACGAGTATGTGAAGTGTGCGAAAGTATGAGTCTGATGATATCAAATCCCAGGCCAATCCCAGACCTAACTTGCGTTATCCTTTAAAATATTTATCAAGACCAGGTTTAATTGATTGTTTCAGTGTGGTCCCACATTACTACGTGATCCAAACCAGAAAAAACCCAGGATCTGTTCAACAAGTATGTGAAAAACGTGAAAGTATGAGCCTGATGAGGGCAAATCCCAGACATATCCCAGACATAACTTGCGTTGTCCTCTAAGATATTGATGGAAACCAGGTTTAATTGACTGTTTCAGTGGTGTACTTCATTGCTACGTGATGCAATCCAGAAGAAGCCCAGGATCTAGCCATCAAGTATGAGAAATATGCGAAGGAATGAGCCTGATGAGAGCAAATCCGAGACCTGACCTAGACCTAACATGAATTATTCTCTAAAATATTGATCGAAACCAGGTTTAATTGACTGTTTCAGTGTGGTCCCACATTACTACGTGATCCAAACCAGAAAAACCCAGGATCCGTTCAACAAGTATGTGAAAAACGCGAAAGAATGAGCCTGATGAGTGCAAATCCCAGACATATCCCAGACCTAACTTGCGTTGTCCTCTAAGATATTGATGGAAACCAGGTTTAATTGACTGTTTCAGTGTTGTACTTCATTACAACGTGATGCAATCCAGAAGAAGCCCAGGATCTAGCCATCAAGTATTAGAAATATGCGAAAGAATGAGCCTGATGAGAGCAAATCCCAGACCTGACCCAGACCTAACATGAATTATTCTCTAAAATATTGATCGAAACCAGGTTTAATTGACTGTTTCAGTGTGGTCCCACATTACTACGTGATCCAAACCAGAAAAAACCCAGGATCCGTTCAACAAGTATGTAAAGAATGCGAAAGTATGAGTCTGATGAGTGAAAATCCCAGGCCTAACCTAGACCTAACATGCGTTATCCTCAAAAATATTGATCGACACCTGGTTCAATCGACTGTTTCAGTGTGGTACCACATTACTATGTGATCCAGACCAGAAAATAACCCAGGATCTGTCCAACGAGTATGTGAAGTGTGCGAAAGTATGAGTCTGATGATGTCAAATCCCAGACCAATCCCAGACTTAACTTGCGTTATCCTCTAAAATATTGATCGAAACCAGGTTTAATCGACTGTTTCAGTGTGGTACCACATTACTACGTGATCCAAACCAGAAAAAACCCACGATCCGTTCAACAAGTATGTGAAGACTGCGAAAGTATGAGTCTGATGAGTGAAAATCCCAGACCTAACCTAGACCTAACATGCGTTATCCTCTAAAATATTGGTCCAAACCAGGTATAATGGACTGTTTCAGTGTGGTACCACACTACTACGTGATCCAAACCAGAAAAAACCCAGGATCTGTTCAAGTATGTGAAAAACGCGAAAGTATGAGCCTGATGAGGGCAAATCCAAGACCTATCCCAGACCTAACTTGCGTTGTCCTCTAAGATATTGATGGAAACCAGGTTTAATTGACTGTTTCAGTGTTGTACTTCATTACTACGTGATGCAATCCAGAAGAAGCCCAGGATCTAGCCATCAAGTATGAGAAATATGCGAAAGAATGAGCCTGATGAGAGCAAATCCCAGACCTAGGGTCGGCCCGCGGAGTCTCCCTCCGCATACCGGCCCATTTGTCTCCTCGACGAGGTGGGCAAGCTCTTCGAGCGTGTGATTGCTGCCCGCCTCGTCGAGCACCTGTCGCGGGGTGATCCCGGTCTGGCCGACTGCCAGTTCGGTTTCCGGGGGGGCCGATCGACTATCGACGCGATAGGTCGTGTGAGGGCCCTCTCGGAGGCGGCCGTCTCCCGGGGAGGGGTGGCATTGGCAATATCCTTGGATATTGCCAATGCCTTTAACACCCTCCCCTGGGAAGTGATAAGGAGGGGACTCGAATATCATCGAGTCCCCCCTTGTCTCAGGGCGGTCGTCGGGGATTATCTCCGCGGCAGGTGGATCGAGTATCCGGGCCGGGATGGTGGTATGCGGAGGGAGGTGTACTGCGGTGTTCCGCAGGGGTCGGTCCTCGGGCCACTCCTGTGGAACATCGCGTACGACTCGGTGTTGCGGGCCGGCCTCCCCGACGGCGTCAGCACGGTGTGTTATGCGGATGACACACTGGTGCTGGCCGTCGGGGCGCACTGGGGGAGCGCCATGCGTCGCGCGGAGGAGGGGTCGCAACGCGTCGTCGACCGGATCAGGGGGATGGGGATGACGGTGACGGTCCATAAGACCGAGTTGATTGCGTTTCATTCACCTCGGCAGGATCCGCCACCCCCTCTGATTCGGGTGGGTGGGGCTGACATCGAGGTGAAGCCCCAGATCAGGTATCTAGGGCTGATCCTCGATAGCCACTGGCGTTTCGAGAAGCATTTCCGCTGCCTGGTCCCCCGGTTGGAAAGGATGGTTGCGGCTCTGGGCCGGATCCTGCCCAACCTGGGGGGCCCGGCGGGCCGAGTTCGTCGCCTCTATGTGGCAATGGTCCAGTCGGTGGCCCTATACGGGGCCCCCGTCTGGGCGGACGACCTGGCTGCCTCCCGGCGCAGCATGACTATGCTGCGTCGGGTGCAGAGGCGCATGGCGCTCAGGGTCGTCCGCGGGTATCGGACCATGTCACATGAGGCGGCGACGGTTCTAGCGGGGATGCCGCCCATGGACCTGCTCGCGCGGTCGCACGCGGTGATGTACCGCCACCGCGTCGACCGTCGCGCGGGGGTGGGGGCGGTCCCGGGCGGGCAGGAACCTGCTTGGGGCGATTTGAAGCGCCAGGCCCGGCAGTCCGAGTTGCTCGCGTGGCAGGAGCGGCTGGCTCTGCCAACCGCGGGGCACCGGACTGTCGGGGCGGTTCGGCCACTCCTGAAGGAGTGGCTGGGCAGAGGCCATGGCAGCCTCACCTAGCGGATGGCACAGGTATTTTCCGGGCATGGCAGCTTCGGAAGATACCTGTGCCGGATAGGGAAGGAGCCGACGGCGCGTTGCTGCCACTGCGACGCTGAGCAGGACGCGGCGGATCATACCCTGGAGGTATGCCCCGCGTGGGAGGGGGAGCGTCGTGTCCTGGTCGGCGTCGTCGGGCGGGATGTCTCGCTGCCGGGCGTGGTGCGCGCCATGCTCGGCAGCGAGGAGAAGTGGAGGGCCGTGGCCTCCTTCTGCGAGAACGTAATGTTGCAGAAGGAGGCCGCGGGGAGGGAGCGCGAGCTTCAGCGGCGCGCTGAAGCTCGCGCTCGTGCGGTGGCCCGAGGTCGTCGCCCGGTCGCGAGGCGTCGCGGGCGGCCGCCTCGGCGTGGCGGATGATCTAGGCTGGGAGGGGGGTCCTGAGGGGACCCTCCTCCCGCCAGGCGGCGCCGGGTCGGACCGGTTGGGGGTAGGAGTGCCTCCCCCTACCGGTCCGACGCAAGGGGAGGCACCCTCGGCGGTCTGGTGCGGCCATGAACGCCCGGCCGCCAAGGGGTGGAAACGGGGTCGCGGGCGGTTGCGAGTTGGGGCTCGCAGCCGCCACTAAACGCGGCCCCGGGACCGATAGCGGCGGGATGGAGTGGCCCCGTCCCGCCGCTATGAGGCAGTGTGTCTACTGGGGGGCCGATTGTCCCCCCGGGGGATGGGCGCGAAAGCGCGGGCACGGGGAGGATACCGGAAGAATGCTTCGAGCGATTCCCGGTATCCTCCCAAAGCGTGCCGAATGGTCACCGTGGGGTTTTTAGTGGGTAGGTCCCGCGCCTGTCGTTGTACGGGCGCGGGGAATCCCACACACCCCTCCCACCTCTCCCCAAGGAGGTGGGAGGGAGTCTTTCGAAGATTTTCCCCACGACAAAAAAAAATAAAAAAAAAAAAAAAAATCCCAGACCTAACCAAGACCTAACATGAATTATTCTCTAAAATAATGATCGAAACCAGGTTTCATTGACTGTTTCAGTGTGGTCCCACATTAATACGTGATCCAAACCAGAAAAAACCCAGGATCTGTTCAACAAGTATGTGAAAAACGCGAAAGTATGAGTCTGATGAGGTCAAATCCCAGACCTATCCTAGACTTAACTTGCGTTATCCTCTAAAATATTGATCGAAACCAGGTTTAATCGACTGTTTCAGCGTGGTGCCACGTTACTACGTGATACAATCCAGAATCAGCCCAGGATCTAGCCATGAAGTATGAGAAACATGCGAAAGTATGAGCCTGATGAGGGCAAATCCTAGACCTAACCCAAACCTAACATGCGTTATCCTCTAAAATATTTATCAAGACCAGGTTTAATTGAATGTTTCAGTGTGGTAACACATTACTACGTGAACCAAACCAGAAAAAACCCAGGATCCGTTCAACAAGTATGTTAAAACTGCGACAGTATGACCCTGATGAGGGCAAATCCCAGGCCTAACCTAGACCTAACATGCGTTGTCCTCTAGAATATTGATGGGAACCAGGTTTAATTGACTGTTTCAGTGTTGTACTTCATTACAACGTGATGCAATCTAGAAAAAGCCCAGAATCTAGCCATCAAGTATGAGGAATATGCGAAAGAATGAGCCTGATGGGAGCAAATCCCAGACCTAACCTAGACCTAACATGAATTATTCTCTAAAATATTGATCAAAACCAGGTTTATTTGACTGTTTCAGTGTGGTACCACATGACTACGTGATCCAATCCAGAAATAGCCCAGGATCTAGCCATGAAGTATGAGAAATATGCGAAAGTATGAGCCTGATCAGTGAAAATCCCAGACCTAACCTAGACCTAACATGCGTTATCCTCTAAAATATTGAGCGAAACCAGGTTTAATGGACTGTTTCAGCGTGGTACCACACTACTTCGTGATCCAAACCAGAGAAAGCCCAGGATCTGTTCAAGAAGTATGTGAAAAACGCTAAACTGTGAGCCTGATGAGGGCAAATCCTGGACCTATCCCAGACATAACTTGCGTTATCCTCTAAAATATTTATCAAGACCAGGTTTAATTGAATGTTTCAGTGTGGTACCACATTACTACGTGAACCATACCAGAAAAAACCGAGGATCCGTTCAACAAGTATGTTAAAACTGCGACAGTATGACCCTGATGAGGGCAAATCCCAGGCCTAACCTAGACCTAACATGCGTTGTCCTCTAGAATATTGATGGAAACCAGGTTTAATTGACTGTTTCTGTGTTGCACTTCATTACTACGTGATGCAATCCAGAAAAAGCCCAGGATCTAGCCATCAAGTATGAGAAATATGCGAAAGAATGAGCCTGATGAGAGCAAATCCCAGACCTAACCTAGACCTAACATGAATTATTCTCTAAAATATTGATCGAAACCAGGTTTAATTGACTGTTTCAGTGTGGTCCCACATTACTACGTGATCCAAACCAGAAAAAACCCAGGATCCGTTCAACAAGAATGTGAAGAATGCGAAGTTATGAGACCGATGAGTGAAAATCCCAGGCCTAAACTAGACCTAACATGCGTTATCCTCAAAAATATTGATCGAAACCTGGTTTAATCGACTGTTTCAGTGTGGTACCACATTACTATGTGATCCAAAACCAGAAAATAACCCAGGATCCGTTCAACAAGTATGTGAAAATCGCGAAAGTATGAGTCTGATGAGGTCAAATCCCAGACCTATCCCAGACTTAACTTGTGTTATCCTCTAAAATATTGATCGAAACCAGGTTTAATCGACTGTTTCAGCGTGGTACCACATTACTACGTGATACAATCCAGAAACACCCCAGGATCTAGCCATGAAGTATGTGAAATATGCGAAAGTATGAGCCTGATGAGGGCAAATCCTAGACCTAACCCAAACCTAACATGCGTTATCCTCTAAAATATTTATCAAGACCAGGTTTAATTGAATGTTTCAGTGTGGTACCACATTACTACGCGAACCAAACCAGAAAAAACCCAGGATCCGTTCAACAAGTATGTGGAGAATGCGAAAGTATGAGTCTGATCAGTGAAAATCTCAGGCCTTACCCAGACCTAACTTGCGTTTCCTCTAAAATATTGTTGGAAACCAGGTTACATTGACTGTTTCAGTGTGGTACCACACTACTTCGTGATCCAAACCAGAGAAAGCCCAGGATCTGTTCAAGAAGTATGTGAAAAACGCTAAACTGTGAGCCTGATGAGGGCAAATCTTAGACCTAACCCAGACCTAAGATGCGTTATCCTCTAAAATATTTATCCAGACCAGTTTCATTGAATGTTTCAGTGTGGTACCACTTTACTACCTGATACAATCCAGAAACAGCCCAGGATCTAGCCATGAAGTATGGGAAATATGCGAAAGTATGAGCCTGATGAGGGCCAAACCTCAGACCTAACCCAAACCTAACATGCGTTATCCTCTAAAATATTTATCAAGAAAAGGTTTAATTGAATGTTTCAGTGTGGTACCACATTACTACGTGAACCAAACCTGAAAAAGCCCAGGATCCGTTCAACAAGTATGTTAAAACTGCCACAGTATGACTCTGATGAGGGCAAATCCCAGGCCTAACCTAAACCTAACATGCGTTGTCCTCTAGAATATTGATGGAAACCAGGTTTCATTGACTGTTTCACTGTGGTACTACATTACTACGTGACGCAATCCAGAAAAAGCCCAGGATCTAGCCATCAAGTATGAGAAATATGCGAAAGAATGAGCCTGATGAGAGCAAATCCCAGACCTAACCTAGACCTAACATGCGTTATCCTCTAAAATATTGAGCGAAACCAGGTTTAATGGACTGCTTCAGTGACGTACCACACTACTTCGTGATCCAAACCAGAAAAAGCCCAGGATCTGTTCAACAAGTATGTGAAAAACGCTAAACTGTGAGCCTGATGAGGGCAAATGTTAGACCTAACCCAGACATAAGATGCGTTATCCTCTAAAATATTTATCCAGACCAGGTTTCATTGAATGTTTCAGTGTGGTACCACTTTACTACGTGATCCAATCCAGAAATAGCCCAGAATCTAGCCATGAAGTATGAGAAATATGCGAAAGTATGAGCCTGATGAGGGCAAATCCTAGACCTAACCCAGACCTAACATGCGTTTTCCTCTAAAATATTTATCAAGATCAGGTTTAATTGATTGTTTCAGTGTGGTCCCACATTACTACGTGATCCAAACCAGAAAAAACCCAGGATCTGTTCAACATGTATGAGAAATATGCGAAAGAATGAGCCTGATGAGAGCAAATCCCAGACCTAAGTTAGACCTAACATGCGTTATCCTCTAAAATATTTATCAAGACCAGGTTTAATTGAATGTTTCAGTGTGGTAACACATTACTACGTGAACCAAACCAGAAAAAACTCAGGATCCGTTCAACAAGTATGTTAAAACTGCGACAGTATGACCCTGATGAGGGCAAATCCCAGGCCTAAACTAGACCTAACATGCGTTGTCCTCTAGAATATTGATGGAAACCAGGTTTAATTGACTGTTTCAGTGTTGTACCACACTACTGCGTGAACCAAACCAGAAAAAACCCAGGATCCGTTCAACAAGTATGTTAAAACTGCGACAGTATGACCCTGATGAGGGCAAATCCCAGACCTAACCTAGACCTAACATGCGTTGTCCTCTAGAATATTGATGGAAACCAGGTTTAATTGACTGTTTCTGTGTTGTACTTCATTACTACGTGATGCAATCCAGAAAAAGCCCAGGATCTAGCAATCAAGTATGAGAAATATGCGAAAGAATGAGCCTGATGAGAGCAAATCCCAGACCTAACCTAGACCTAACATGAATTATTCTCTAAAATATTGATCGAAACCAGGTTTAATTGACTGTTTCAGCGTGGTACCACATTACTACGTGATACAATCCAGAAACAGCCCAGGATCTAGCCATGAAGTATGAGAAATATGCGAAAGAATGAGCCTGATGAGAGCAAATCCCAGACCTAACCTAGACCTAACATGAATTATTCTCTAAAATATTGATCGAAACCTGGTTTAATTGACTGTTTCAGTGTGGTCCCACATTACTACGTGATCCAAACCAGAAATAACCCAGGATCCGTTCAACAAGTATGTGAAGAATGCGAAAGTATGAGTCTGATGAGTGAAAATCCCAGGCCTAACCTAGACCTAACATGCGTTATCCTCTAAAATATTGATCCAAACCAGGCTTAATGGACTGTTTCAGTGTGGTACCACACTACTTCGTGATCCAAACCAGAGAAAGCCCAGGATCTGTTCAAGAAGTATGTGAAAAACGCTAAACTGTGAGCCTGATGAGGGCAAATCTTAGACCTAACCCAGACCTAAGATGCGTTATCCTCTAAAATATTTATCCAGACCAGGTTTCATTGAATGTTTCAGTGTGGTACCACTTTACTACCTGATACAATCCAGAAACAGCCCAGGATCTAGCCATGAAGTATGGGAAATATGCGAAAGTATGAGCCTGATGAGGGCCAAACCTCAGACCTAACCCAAACCTAACATGCGTTATCCTCTAAAATATTTATCAAGAAAAGGTTTAATTGAATGTTTCAGTGTGGTACCACATTACTACGTGAACCAAACCTGAAAAAGCCCAGGATCCGTTCAACAAGTATGTTAAAACTGCCACAGTATGACTCTGATGAGGGCAAATCCCAGGCCTAACCTAAACCTAACATGCGTTGTCCTCTAGAATATTGATGGAAACCAGGTTTCATAGACTGTTTCACTGTGGTACTACATTACTACGTGACGCAATCCAGAAAAAGCCCAGGATCTAGCCATCAAGTATGAGAAATATGCGAAAGAATGAGCCTGATGAGAGCAAATCGCAGACCTAACCTAGACCTAACATGCGTTATCCTCTAAAATATTGAGCGAAACCAGGTTTAATGGACTGTTTCAGTGACGTACCACACTACTTCGTGATCCAAACCAGAAAAACCCCAGGATCTGTTCAACTAGTATGTGAAAAACGCTAATCTGTGAGCCTGATGAGGACAAATCTTAGACCGAACCCAGACATAAGATGCGTTATCCTCTAAAATATTTATCCAGACCAGGTTTCATTGAATGTTTCAGTGTGGTACCACTTTACTACGTGATCCAGTCCAGAAATAGCCCAGGATCTAGCCATGAAGTATGAGAAATATGCGAAACTAAGAGCCTGATGAGGGCAAATCCTAGACCTATCCCAGACCTAACTTGCGTTATCCTCTAAAATATTGATCGAAACCAGGTTTAATTGACTGTTTCAGCGTGGTACCACATTACTACGTGATCCAATCCAGAAACAGCCCAGGATCTAGCCATGAAGTATGAGAAATATGCGAAAGTATGAGCCTGATGAGGGCAAATCCTAGCCCTATCCCAGACCTAACTTGCGTTGTCCTCTAGAATATTGATGGAAACCAGGTTTAATTGACTGTTTCAGTGTTGTACCACACTACTGCGTGAACCAAACCAGAAAAAGCCCAGGATCCGTTCAACAAGTATGTTAAAACTGCGACAGTATGACCCTGATGAGGGCAAATCCCAGACCTAACCTAGACCTAACATGCGTTGTCCTCTAGAATATTGATGGAAACCAGGTTTAATTGACTGTTTCTGTGTTGTACTTCATTACTACGTGATGCAATCCAGAAAAAGCCCAGGATCTAGCAATCAAGTATGAGAAATATGCGAAAGAATGAGCCTGATGAGAGCAAATCCCAGACCTAACCTAGACCTAACATGAATTATTCTCTAAAATATTGATCGAAACCAGGTTTAATTGACTGTTTCAGCGTGGTACCACATTAGTACGTGATACAATCCAGAAACAGCCCAGGATCTAGCCATGAAGTATGAGAAATATGCGAAAGAATGAGCCTGATGAGGGCAAATCCTAGCCCTATCCCAGACCTAACTTGCGTTGTCCTCTAGAATATTGATGGAAACCAGGTTTAATTGACTGTTTCAGTGTTGTACCACACTACTGCGTGAACCAAACCAGAAAAAAACCCAGGATCCGTTCAACAAGTATGTTAAAACTGCGACAGTATGACCCTGATGAGGGCAAATCCCAGACCTAACCTAGACCTAACATGCGTTGTCCTCTAGAATACTGATGGAAACCAGGTTTAATTGACTGTTTCTGTGTTGTACTTCATTACTACGTGATGCAATCCAGAAAAAGCCCAGGATCTAGCAATCAAGTATGAGAAATATGCGAAAGAATGAGCCTGATGAGAGCAAATCCCAGACCTAACCTAGACCTAACATGAATTATTCTCTAAAATATTGATCGAAACCAGGTTTAATTGACTGTTTCAGCGTGGTACCACATTACTACGTGATACAATCCAGAAACAGCCCAGGATCTAGCCATGAAGTATGAGAAATATGCGAAAGAATGAGCCTGATGAGAGCAAATCCCAGACCTAACCTAGACCTAACATGAATTATTCTCTAAAATATTGATCGAAACCTGGTTTAATTGACTGTTTCAGTGTGGTCCCACATTACTACGTGATCCAAACCAGAAATAACCCAGGATCCGTTCAACAAGTATGTGAAGAATGCGAAAGTATGAGTCTGATGAGTGAAAATCCCAGGCCTAACCTAGACCTAACATGCGTTATCCTCTAAAATATTGATCCAAACCAGGCTTAATGGACTGTTTCAGTGTGGTACCACACTACTTCGTGATCCAAACCAGAGAAAGCCCAGGATCTGTTCAAGAAGTATGTGAAAAACGCTAAACTGTGAGCCTGATGAGGGCAAATCTTAGACCTAACCCAGACCTAAGATGCGTTATCCTCTAAAATATTTATCCAGACCAGGTTTCATTGAATGTTTCAGTGTGGTACCACTTTACTACCTGATACAATCCAGAAACAGCCCAGGATCCGTTCAACAAGAATGTGAAGAATGCGAAAGTATGAGTCCGATGAGTGAAAATCCCAGGCCTAACCTAGACCTAACATGCGTTATCCTCAAAAATATTGATCGAAACCTGGATTAATCGACTGTTTCAGTGTGGTACTACACTACTACGTGATGCAATCCAGAAAAAGCCCAGGATCTAGCCATCAAGTATGAGAAATATGCGAAAGTATGAGCCTGATGAGGGCAAATCCTAGACCTAACCCAAACCTAACATGCGTTATCCTCTAAAATATTTATCAAGAAAAGGTTTAATTGAATGCTTCAGTGTGGTACCACATTACTGCGTGAACCAAACCAGAAAAAACCCAGGATCCGTTCAACAAGTATGTTAAAACTGCGACAGTATGACCCTGATGAGGGCAAATCCCAGGCCTAACCTAGACCTAACATGCGTTGTCCTCTAGAATATTGATGGAAACCAGGTTTAATTGACTGTTTCCGTGTTGTACTTCATTACTACGTGATGCAATCCAGAAAAAGCCCAGGATCTAGCCATCAAGTATGAGAAATATGCGAAAGAATGAGCCTGATGAGAGCAAATCCCAGACCTAACCTAGACCTAACATGAATTATTCTCCAAAATATTGATCGAAACCAGGTTTAATTGACTGTTTCAGCGTGGTACCACATTACTACGTGATACAATCCAGAAACAGCCCAAGATCTAGCCATGAAGTATGAGAAATATGCGAAAGAATGAGCCTGATGAGAGCAAATCCCAGACCTAACCTAGACCTAACATGAATTATTCTCTAAAATATTGATCGAAACCAGGTTTAATTGACTGTTTCAGCGTGGTCCCACATTACTACGTGATCCAAACCAGAAAAAACCCAGGATCCGTTCAACAAGAATGTGAAGAATGCGAAAGTATGAGTCCGATGAGTGAAAATCCCAGGCCTAACCTAGACCTAACATGCGTTATCCTCAAAAATATTGATCGAAACCTGGATTAATCGACTGTTTCAGTGTGGTACTACACTACTACGTGATGCAATCCAGAAAAAGCCCAGGATCTAGCCATCAAGTATGAGAAATATGCGAAAGAATGAGCCTGATGAGAGCAAATCCCAGACCTAACCTAGACCTAACATGCGTTATCCTCTAAAATATTGAGCGAAACCAGGTTTAATGGACTGTTTCAGTGACGTACCACACTACTTCGTGATCCAAACCAGAAAAAGCCCAGGATCTGTTCAACTAGTATGTGAAAAACGCTAATCTGTGAGCCTGATGAGGGCAAATCTTAGACCGAACCCAGACATAAGATGCGTTATCCTCTAAAATATTTATCCAGACCAGGTTTCATTGAATGTTTCAGTGTGGTACCACTTTACTACGTGATCCAATCCAGAAATAGCCCAGGATCTAGCCATGAAGTATGAGAAATATGCGAAACTAAGAGCCTGATGAGGGCAAATCCTAGACCTATCCCAGACCTAACTTGCGTTATCCTCTAAAATATTGATCGAAACCAGGTTTAATTGACTGTTTCAGCGTGGTACCACATTACTACGTGATCCAATCCAGAAACAGCCCAGGATCTAGCCATGAAGTATGAGAAATATGCGAAAGTATGAGCCTGATGAGGGCAAATCCTAGCCCTATCCCAGACCTAACTTGCGTTGTCCTCTAGAATATTGATGGAAACCAGGTTTAATTGACTGTTTCAGTGTTGTACCACACTACTGCGTGAACCAAACCAGAAAAAACCCAGGATCCGTTCAACAAGTATGTTAAAACTGCGACAGTATGACCCTGATGAGGGCAAATCCCAGGCCTAACCTAGACCTAACATGCGTTGTCCTCTAGAATATTGATGGAAACCAGGTTTAATTGACTGTTTCTGTGTTGTACTTCATTACTACGTGATGCAATCCAGAAAAAGCCCAGGATCTAGCAATCAAGTATGAGAAATATGCGAAAGAATGAGCCTGATGAGAGCAAATCCCAGACCTAACCTCGACCTAACATGAATTATTCTCTAAAATATTGATCGAAACCAGGTTTAATTGACTGTTTCAGCGTGGTACCACATTACTACGTGATACAATCCAGAAACAGCCCAGGATCTAGCCATGAAGTATGAGAAATATGCGAAAGAATGAGCCTGATGAGAGCAAATCCCAGACCTAACCTAGACCTAACATGAATTATTCTCTAAAATATTGATCGAAACCTGGTTTAAATGACTGTTTCAGTATGGTCCCACATTACTACGTGATCCAAACCAGAAATAACCCAGGATCCGTTCAACAAGTATGTGAAGAATGCGAAAGTATGAGTCTGATGAGTGAAAATCCCAGGCCTAACCTAGACCTAACATGCGTTATCCTCTAAAATATTGATCCAAACCAGGTTTAATGGACTGTTTCAGTGTGGTACCACACTACTTCGTGATCCAAACCAGAGAAAGCCCAGGATCTGTTCAAGAAGTATGTGAAAAACGCTAAACTGTGAGCCTGATGAGGGCAAATCTTAGACCTAACCCAGACCTAAGATGCGTTATCCTCTAAAATATTTATCCAGACCAGGTTTCATTGAATGTTTCAGTGTGGTACCACTTTACTACCTGATACAATCCAGAAACAGCCCAGGATCTAGCCATGAAGTATGAGAAATATGCGAAAGTATAAGCCTGATGAGGGCAAATCCTAGACCTAACCCAAACCTAACATGCGTTATCCTCTAAAATATTTATCAAGAAAAGGTTTAATTGAATGTTTCAGTGTGGTACCACATTACTGCGTGAACCAAACCAGAAATAACCCAGGATCCGTTCAACAAGTATGTGAGGAATGCGAAAGTATGAGTCTGATGAGTGAAAATCCCAGGCCTAACCTAGACCTAACATGCGTTATCCTCTAAAATATTGATCCAAACCAGGTTTAATGGACTGTTTCAGCGTGGTACCACACTGCTACGTGATCCAAACCAGAAAAAACCCAGGATCTGTTCAACAAGTATGTGAAAAACGCGAAAGTATGAGCCTGATGAGGGCAAATCCCAGACATATCCCAGACCAAACTTGCGTTGTCCTCCAAGATATTGATGGAAACCAGGTTTAATTGACTGTTTCAGTGTTGTACTTCATTACTACGTGATGCAATCCTGAAAAAGCCCAGGATCTAGCCATCAAGTATGAGAAATATGCGAAAGAATGAGCCTGATGAGAGCAAATCCCAGACCTAACCTAGACCTAACATGAATTATTCTCTAAAATATTGATCGAAACCAGGTTTACTTGACTGTTTCAGCGTGGTCCCACATTACTACGTGATCCAAACCAGAAAAAACCCAGGATCCGTTCAACAAGAATGTGAAGAATGCGAAAGTATGAGTCCGATGAGTGAAAATCCCAGGCCTAACCTAGACCTAACATGCGTTATCCTCAAAAATATTGATCGAAACCTGGATTAATCGACTGTTTCAGTGTGGTACTACATTACTACGTGATGCAATCCAGAAAAAGCCCAGGATCTAGCCATCAAGTATGAGAAATATGCGAAAGAATGAGCCTGATGAGAGCAAATCCCAGACGTAACCTAGACCTAACATGCGTTATCCTCTAAAATATTGAGCGAAACCAGGTTTAATGGACTGTTTCAGTGACGTACCACACTACTTCGTGATCCAAACCAGAAAAAGCCCAGGATCTGTTCAACTAGTATGTGAAAAACGCTAATCTGTGAGCCTGATGAGGGCAAATCTTAGACCTAACCCAGACCTAACATGCGTTATCCTCTAAAATATTTATCAAGATCAGCTTTAATTGATTGTTTCAGTGTGGTCCCACATTACTACGTGAGCCAAACCAGAAAAAACCCAGGATCTGTTCAACATGTATGAGAAATATGCGAAAGAATGAGCCTGATGAGAGCAAATCCCAGACCTAACTTAGACCTAACATGAATTATTCCCTAAAATATTGGTCGAAACCAGGTTTACTTGACTGTTTCAGTGTGGTCCCACATTACTACGTGATCCAAACCAGAAAAAACCCAGGATCTGTTCAACAAGTATGTGAAAAACGCGAAAGTATGAGTCTGATGAGGTCAAATCCCAGACCTATCCCAGACTTAACTTTTTTTTTTTTTTTTTTTTTTTTTTTTTGTCGTGGGGAAAATCTTCGAAAGACTCCCTCCCACCTCCTTGGGGAGAGGTGAGAGGGGTGTGTGGGATTCCCCGCGCCCGTACAACGACAGGCGCGGGACCTACCCACTAAAAACCCCACGGTGACCCTTGGGCACGCTTTGGGAGGATACCGGGAATCGCTCGAAGCATTCTTCCGGTATCCTCCCCGTGCGCGCGCTTTCGTGCCCATCCCCCGGGGGGACAATCGGTCCCCCCAGTAGACACACTGCCTCATAGCGGCGGGACGGGGCCACTCCATCCCGCCGCTATCCGTCCCGGGGCCGCGTTTAGTGGCGGCTGCGAGCCCAAACTCGCAACCGCCCGCGACCCCGTTTCCACCCCTCGGCGGCCGGGCGTTCATGGCCGCACCAGACCGCCGAGGGTGCCTCCCCTTGCGCCGGACCGGTAGGGGGAGGCACTCCTACCCCTAACCGGTCCAACCCGGCGCCGCCTGGCGGGAGGAGGGTCCCCTCAGGACCCCCCTTCCAGCCTAGGTCATCCGCGACGCCGAGGCGGCCGTCCGCGACGCCTCGCGACCGAGCGACGACCTCGGGCCACCGCACGAGCGCGAGCTTCAGCGCGCCGCTGAAGCTCGCGCTCCCTCCCCGCGGCCTCCTTCTGCAACATTACGTTCTCGCAGAAGGAGGCCACGGCCCTCCACTTCTCCTCGCTGCCGAGCATGGCGCGCACCACGCCCGGCAGCGAGACATCCCGCCCGACGACGCCGACCAGGACACGGCGCTCCCCCTCCCACGCGGGGCATACCTCCAGGGTATGATCTGCCGTGTCCTGCTCAGCGTCGCAGTGGCAGCAACGCGCCGTCGGCTCCTTCCCTATCCGGCACAGGTATCTTCCGAAGCTGCCATGCCCGGAAAATACCTGTGCCATCCGGTAGGTGAGGCTGCCATGGCCTCTGTCCAGCCACTCCTTCAGGAGTGGCCGTACCGCCCCGACAGTCCGGTGCCCCGCGGTTGGCAGAGCCAGCCGCTCCTGCCACGCGAGCAACACGGACTGCCGGGCCTGGCGCTTCAAATCGCCCCGAGCAGGTTCCTGCCCGCCCGGGACCGCCCCCACCCCCGCGCGACGGTCGACGCGGTGCCGGTACATCACCGCGTGCGACCGCGCGAGCAGGTCCATGGGCGGCATCCCCGCTAGAACCGTCGCCGCCTCATGTGACATGGTCCGATACCCGCGGACGACCCTGAGCGCCATGCGCCTCTGCACCCGACGCAGCATAGTCATGCCGCGCCGGGAGGCAGCCAGGTCGTCCGCCCAGACGGGGGCCCCGTAATAGGGCCACCGACTGGACCATTGCCACATAGAGGCGACGAACTCGGCCCGCCGGGCCCCCCAGGTTGGGCAGGATCCGGCCCAGAGCCGCAACCATCCTTTCCAACCGGGGGACCAGGCAGCGGAAATGCTCCTCGAAACGCCAGTGGCTATCGAGGATCAGCCCTAGATACCTGATCCAGGGCTTCACCTCGATGTCAGCCTCACCCACCAGGATCAGAGGGGGTGGCGGATCCTGCCGAGGTGAATGAAACGCAATCACCTCGGTCTTATGGACCGCCACCGTCATCCCCATCCCCCTGATCCGGTCGACGACGCGTTGCGACCCCTCCCCCGCGCGACGCATGGCCCTCCCCCAGTGCGCCCCGACGACCAGCACCAGTGTGTCATCCGCATAACACACCGTGCTGACGCCGTCGGGGAGGCCGGCCCGCAACACCGAGTCGTACGCGATGTTCCACAGGAGTGGCCCGAGGACCGACCCCTGCGGAACACCGCAGTACACCTCCCTCCGCATATCACCATCCCGGCCCGGATACTCGATCCACCTGCCGCGGAGATAATCCCCGACGACCGCCCTGAGATCCCAGACTTAACTTGCGTTATCCTATAAAATATTGATCAAAACCAGGTTTAATTGACTGTTTCAGCGTGGTACCTCATTACTACGTGATCCAAACCAGAAAAAACCCAGGATCTGTTCAACAAGTGTGTGAAAAACGCGAAAGTATGAGCCTGATGAGGGCAAATCCCAGGCCTAACCTAGACCTAACATGGGTTATCCTCTAAAATATTGATCCAAACCAGGTTTAATGGACTGTTTCAGCGTGGTACCACATTACTACGTGATACAATCCAGAAACAGCCCAGGATCTAGCCATGAAGTATGAGAAATATGCGAAAGTATGAGCCTGATGAGAGCAAATCCTAGACCTAACCCAAACCTAACATGCGTTATCCTCTAAAATATTTATCAAGAAAAGGTTTTATTGAATGTTTCAGTGTGGTACCACAATACTACGTGAACCAAACCAGAAAAAACCCAGGATCCGTACAACAAGTATGTTAAAACTGCGACAGTATGACTCTGATGAGGGCAAATCCCAGGCCTAACCTAGACCTAACATGCGTTGTCCTCTAGAATATTGATGGAAACCAGGTTTAATTAACTGTTTCAGTGTTGTACTTCATTACTACGTGATGCAATCCAGAAAAAGCCCAGGATCTAGCCATCAAGAATGAGAAATATGCGAAAGAATGAGCCTGACGAGAGCAAATCCCAGACCTAACCTAGACCTAACATGAATTATTCTCTAAAATATTGATCGAAACCAGGTTTAATTGACTGTTTCAGTGTTGTACTTCATTACTACGTGATGCAATCCAGAAAAAGCCCAGGATCTAGCCATCAAGTATGAGAAATATGCGAAAGAATGAGCCTGATGGGAGCAAATCCCTGACCCAACCTAGACCTAACATGAATTATTCTCTAAAATATTGATCAAAACCAGGTTTAATTGACTGTTTCAGTGTAGTACCACATTACTACGTGATCCAATCCAGAAATAGCCCAGGATCTAGCCATGAAGTATGAGAAATATACGAAAGTATGAGCCTGATGAGGGCAAATCCTAGACCTAACCCAGACCTAACATGCGTTATTCTCTAAAATATTTATCCAGACCAGGTTTCATTGAATGTTTCAGTGTGGTACCACTTTACTACGTGATCCAATCCAAAAATAGCCCAGGATCTAGCCATGAAGTATGCGAAATATGCGAAAGTAACAGCCTGATGAGGGCAAATCCTAGACCTATCCCAGACATAACTTGCGTTATCCTCTAAAATATTGATCGAAACCAGGTTTAATTGACTGTTTCAGCGTGGTACCACATTACTACGTGATACAATCCAGAAACAGCCCAGGATCTAGCCATGAAGTATGAGAAATATGCGAAAGTATGAGCCTGATGAGAGCAAATCCTAGACCTAACCCAGACCTAACATGCGTTATCCTCTAAAATATTTATCATGATCAGGTTTAATTGATTGTTTCAGTGTGGTCCCACATTACTACGTGATCCAAACCAGAAAAAACCCATTATCTGTTCAACATGTATGAGAAATATGCGAAAGAATGAGCCTGATGAGAGCAAATCCCAGACCTAACCTAGACCTAACATGAATTATTCTCTAAAATATTGATCGAAACCAGGTTTACTTGACTGCTTCAGTGTGGTCCCACAATACTACATGATCCAAACCAGAGAAAACCCAGGATCCGTTCAACAAGTATGTGAAGATTGCGAAAGTATGAGTCTGATGAGGGAAAATCCCAGGCCTAACCTAGACCTAACATGCGTTATCCTCTAAAATATTGATCGAAACCAGGTTTAGTCGACTGTTTCAGTGTGGTCCCCCTTTCTTACGTGATCCAAACCAGAAAAAACCCAGGATCCGTTCAACAAGTATGTGAAGAATGCGAAAGTATGAGTCTGATGAGGTCAAATCCCAGACCTATCCCAGACTTAACTTGCGTTATCCTCTAAAATATTGATCGAAACCAGGTTTCATCGACTGTTTCAGCGTGGTACCACATTACTACGTGATACAGTCCAGAAACAGCCCAGGATCTAGCCATGAAGTATGAGAAATATGCGAAAGTATGAGCCTGATGAGAGCAAATCCTAGACCTAACCCAGACCTAACATGCGTTATCCTCTAAAATATTTATCATGATCAGGTTTAATTGATTGTTTCAGTGTGGTCCCACATTACTACGTGATCCAAACCAGAAAAAACCCAGTATCTGTTCAACATGTATGAGAAATATGCGAAAGAATGAGCCTGATGAGAGCAAACCCGAACCTAACCTAGACCTAACATGCGTTATCCTCTAAAATATTGAGCGAAACCAGGTTTAATGGACAGTTTCAGTGTGGTACCACACTACTTCGTGATCCAAACCAGAGAAAGCCCAGGATCTGTTCAAGAAGTATGTGAAAAACGCTAAACTGTGAGCCTAATGAGGGCAAATCTTAGACCTAACCCAGACCTAAGATGCGTTATCCTCTAAAATATTTGTCCAGACCAGGTTTCATTGAATGTTTCAGTGTGGTACCACTTTACTACCTGATACAATCCAGAAACAGCCCTGGACCTAGCCATGAAGTATGAGAAATATGCGAAAGTATGAGCCTGATGAGGGCCAAACCTCAGACCTAACCCAAACCTAACATGCGTTATCCTCTAAAATATTTATCAAGAAAAGGTTTAATTGAATGTTTCAGTGTGGTACCACATTACTACGTGAACCAAACCAGAAAAAACCCAGGATCCGTTCAACAAGTATGTTAAAACTGCGACAGTGTGACTCTGATGAGGGCAAATCCCAGGCCTAACCTAGACCTAACATGCGTTGTCCTCTAGAATATTGATGGAAACCAGGTTTAATTGACTGTTTCAGTGTTGTACTTCATTACTACGTGATGCAATCCAGAAAAAGCCCAGGATCTAGCCATCAAGTATGAGAAATATGCGCAAGAATGAGCCTGACGAGAGCAAATCCCAGACCTAACCTGGACCTAACATGAATTATTCTCTAAAATATTGATCGAAACCAGGTTTAATTGACTGTTTCAGTGTTGTACTTCATTACTACGTGATGCAATCCAGAAAAAGCCCAGGATCTAGCCATCAAGTATGAGAAATATGCGAAAGAATGAGCCTGATGGGAGCAAATCCCTGACCTAACCTAGACCTAACATGAATTATTCTCTAAAATATTGATCAAAACCAGGTTTAATTGACTGTTTCAGTGTAGTGCCACATTACTACGTGATCCAATCCAGAAATGGCCGAGGATCTAGCCATGAAGTATGAGAAATATGCGAAAGTAACAGCCTGATGAGGGCAAATCCTAGACATATCCCAGACATAACTTGCGTTATCCTCTAAAATATTGATCGAAACCAGGTTTAATTGACTGTTTCAGCGTGGTACCACATTACTACGTGATACAATCCAGAAACAGCCCAGGATCTAGCCATGAAGTATGAGAAATATGCGAAAGTATGAGCCTGATGAGAGCAAATCCTAGACCTAACCCAGACGTAGCATGCGTTATCCTCTAAAATATTTATCATGATCAGGTTTAATTGATTGTTTCAGTGTGGTCCCACATTACTACGTGATCCAAACCAGAAAAAACCCAGTATCTGTTCAACATGTATGAGAAATATGCGAAAGAATGAGCCTGATGAGAGCAAATCCCAGACCTAACCTAGACCTAACATGAATTATTCTCTAAAATATTGATCGAAACCAGGCTTACTTGACTGCTTCAGTGTGGCCCCACAATACTACATGATCCAAACCAGAGAAAACCCAGGATCCGTTCAATAAGTATGTGAAGATTGCGAAAGTATGAGTCTGATGAGGGAAAACCCCAGGCCTAACCTAGACCTAACATGCGTTATCCTCTAAAATATTGATCGAAACCAGGTTTAGTCGACTGTTTCAGTGTGGTCCCCCTTTCTTACGTGATCCAAACCAGAAAAAACCCAGGATCCGTTCAACAAGTATGTGAAGAATGCGAAAGTATGAGTCTGATGAGGTCAAATCCCAGACCTATCCCAGACTTAACTTGCGTTATCCTCTAAAATATTGATCGAAACCAGGTTTAATCGACTGTTTCAGCGTGGTACCACATTACTACGTGATACAATCCAGAAACAGCCCAGGATCTAGCCATGAAGTATGAGAAATATGCGAAAGTATGAGCCTGATGAGGGCAAATCCTAGACCTAACCCAAACCTAACATGCGTTATCCTCTAAAATATTTATCAAGACCAGGTTTAATTGAATGTTTCAGTGTGGTACCACATTACTACGTGAACCAAACCAGAAAAAACCCAGTATCCGTTCAACAAGTATGTTAAAACTGCGACAGTATGAGCCTGATGAGGGCAAATCCCAGGCCTAACCTAGACCTAACATGCGTTGTCCTCTAAAATATTGATGGAAACCAGGTTTAATTGACTGTTTCAGTGTTGTACTTCATTGCTACGTGATGCAATCCAGAAAAAGCCCAGGATCTAGCCATCAAGTATGAGAAATATGCGAAAGAATGAGCCTGATGAGAGCAAATCCCAGACCTAACCTAGACCTAACATGAATTATTCTCTAAAATATTGATCGAAACCAGGTTTAATTGACTGTTTCAGTGTTGTACTTCATTACTACGTGATGCAATCCAGAAAAAGCCCAGGATCTAGCCATCAAGTATGAGAAATATGCGAAAGAATGAGCCTGATGAGAGCAAATCCCTGACCTAACCTAGACCTAACATGAATTATTCTCTAAAATATTGATCAAAACCAGGTTTAATAGACTGTTTCAGTGTGGTACCACATTACTACGTGATCCAATCAAGAAATAGCCCAGGATCTAGCCATGAAGTATGAGAAATATGCGAAAGTAAGAGCCTGATGAGGGCAAATCCTAGACCTAACCCAGACCTAACATGCGTTATTCTGTAAAATTTTTATCAAGACCAGGTTAAATTGAATGTTTCATTGTGGTACCTCATGACTACGTGATCAAAACCAGAAAAAAACCCAGGATCCGTTCAACAAGTATGTGAAGAATGCGAAAGTATGTGTCTGATCAGTGAAAATCTCAGGCCTTACCTAGACCTAACTTGCGTTGTCCTCTAAAATATTGATGGAAACCAGGTTTCATTGACAGTTTCAGTGTGGTACTACATTACTACGTGATGCAATCCAGAAAAAGCCCAGGATCTAGCCATCAAGTATGAGAAATATCCGAAAGAATGAGCCTGATGAGAGCAAATCCCAGACCTAACCTAGACCTAACATGCGTTATCCTCTAAAATATTGAGCGAAACCAGGTTTAATGGACTGTTTCAGTGTGGTACCACACTACTTCGTGATCCAAACCAGAAAAAACCCAGGATCTGTTCAACAAGTATGTGAAAAACGCTAAACTGTGAGCCTGATGAGGGCAAATCTTAGACCTAACCCAGACCTAAGATGCGTTACCCTCTAAAATATTTATCCAGACCAGGTATAATGGACTGTTTCAGTGTGGTACCACACTACTTCGTGATCCAAACCAGAAAAAACCCAGGATCTGTTCAACAAGTATGTGAAAAACGCTAAACTGTGAGCCTGATTAGGGCAAATCTTAGACCTAACCCAGACCTAAGATGCGTTATCCTCTAAAATATTTATCCAGACCAGGTTTTATTGAATGTTTCAGTGTGGTACCACCTTACTACGTGATCCAATCCAGAAATAGCCCAGGATCTAGCCATGAAGTATGAGAAATATGCGAAAGTAAGAGCCTGATGAGGGCAAATCCTAGACCTATCCCAGACCTAACTTGCGTTTTCCTCTAAAATATTGATCGAAACCAGGTTTAATTGACTGTTTCAGCGTGGTACCACATTACTACGAGATCCAATCCAGAAACAGCCCAGGATCTAGCCATGAAGTATGAGAAATATGCGAAAGTATGAGCCTGATGAGGGCAAATCCTAGACCTAACCCAGACCTAACATGCGTTATCCTCTAAAATATTTATCAAGATCAGGTTTAATTGATTGTTTCAGTGTGGTCCCACATTACTACGTGATCCAAACCAGAAAAAGCCCAGGATCTAGCCATCAAGTATGAGAAATATGCGAAAGAATGAGCCTGATGGGAGCAAATCCCTGACCTAACCTAGACCTAACATGAATTATTCTCTAAAATATTGATCAAAACCAGGTTTAATTGACTGTTTCTGTGTGGTACCACATTACTACGAGATCAAATCCAGAAATAGCCCAGGATCTAGCCATGAAGTATGAGAAATATGCGAAAGTATGAGCCTGATGAGGGCAAATCCCAGACCTATCCCAGACCTAACTTGCGTTGTCCTCTAAGATATTGATCGAAACCAGGTTTAGTTGACTGTTTCAGTGTTGTACTTCATCACTACGTGATGCAATCCAGAAAAAGCCCAGGATCTAGCCATCAAGTATGGGAAATACGCGAAAGAATGGGCCTGATGAGAGCAAACCCCAGACCTAACCTAGACCTAACATGAATTATTCTCTAAAATATTGATCGAGAACAGGTTTACTTGACTGTTTCAGTGTGGTCCCACATTACTACGTGATCCAAACCAGACAAAACCCAGGATCCGTTCAACAAGTATGTGAAGAATGCGAAAGTATGAGTCTGATGGGTGAAAATCCCAGGCCTAACCTAGACCTAACATGCGTTGTCCTCTAAAATATTGATGGAAACCAGGTTTCATTGACTGCTTCATTGTGGTACTATATTACTACGTGATGCAATCCAGAAAAAGCCCAGGATCTAGCCATCAAGTATGAGAAATATCCGAAAGAATGAGCCTGATGAGAGCAAATCCCAGACCTATCCTAGACCTAACATGCGTTATCCTCTAAAATATTGAGCGAAACCAGGTTTAATGGACTGTTTCAGTGTGGTACCACACTACTTCGTGATCCAAACCAGAAAAAACCCAGGATCTGTTCAACAAGTATGTGAAAAACGCTAAACTGTGAGCCTGATGAGGGCAAATCTTAGACCTAACCCAGACCTAAGATGCGTTATCCTCTAAAATATTTATCCAGACCAGGTTTATTGGACTGTTTCAGTGTGGTACCACACTACTTCGTGATCCGAACCAGAGAAAGCCCACGATCTGTTCAAGAAGTATGTGAAAAACGCTAAACTGTGAGCCTGATGGGGGCAAATCTTAGACCTAACCCAGACCTAAGATGCGTTATCCTCTAAAATATTTATCCAGACCAGGTTTCATTGAATGTTTCAGTGTGGTACCACTTTACTACCTGATACAATCCAAAAGCAGCCCAGGATCTAGCCATCAAGTATGAGAAATATGCGAAAGAATGAGCCTGATGGGAGCAAATCCCAGACCTAACCTAGACCTAACATGAATTATTCTCTAAAATATTGATCAAAACCAGGCTTAATTGACTGTTTCAGTGTAGTACCACATTACTACGTGATCCAATCCAGAAATAGCCCAGGATCTAGCCATGAAGTATGAGAAATATGCGAAAGTATGAGCCTGATGAGGGCAAATCCTAGACCCAACCCAAACCTAACATGCGTTATCCTCTAAAATATTTATCAAGACCAGGTTTAATTGAATGTTTCAGTGTGGTACCACATTACTACGTGAACCAAACCAGAAAAAACCCAGGATCCGTTCAACAAGTATGCTAAAACTGCGACAGTATGACCCTGATGAGGGCAAATCCCAGGCCTAACCTAGACCTAACATGCGTTGTCCTCTAAAATAGTGATGGAAACCAGGTTTCATTGACTGTTTCAGTGTGGTACCACTTCACTACGTGATGCAATCCAGAAAAAGCCCAGGATCTAGCCATCAAGTATGAGAAATATGCGAAAGAATGAGCCTGATGAGAGCAAATCCCAGACCTAACCTAGACCTAACATGAATTATTCTCTAAAATACTGATCGAAACCAGGTTTAGTTGACTGTTTCAGTGTTGTACTTCATTACTACGTGATGCAAACCAGAAAAAGCCCAGGATCTAGCCATCAAGTATGAGAAATATGCGAAAGAATGAGCCTGATGAGAGCAAATCCCTGACCTAACCAAGACCTAACATGAATTATTCTCTAAAATATTGATCAAAACCAGGTTTAATTGACTGTTTCAGTGTGGTACCACATTACTACGAGATCCAATCCAGAAATAGCCCAGGATCTAGCCATGAAGTATGAGAAATATGCGAAAGTATGAGCCTGATGAGGGCAAATCCCAGACCTATCCCAGACCTAACTTGCGTTGTCCTCTAAGATATTGATCGAAACCAGGTTTAGTTGACTGTCTCAGTGTTGTACTTCATTACTACGTGATGCAATCCAGAAAAAGCCCAGGATCTAGCCATCAAGTATGAGAAATACGCGAAAGAATGAGCCTGATGAGAGCAAACCCCAGACCTAACCTAGACCTAACATGAATTATTCTCTAAAATATTGATCGAGAACAGGTTTACTTGACTGTTTCAGTGTGGTCCCACATTACTACGTGATCCAAACCAGACAAAACCCAGGATCCGTTCAACAAGTATGTGAAGAATGCGAAAGTATGAGTCTGATGGGTGAAAATCCCAGGCCTAACCTAGACCTAACATGCGTTATCCTCTAAAATATAGATCGAAACCTGGTTTAATCGACTGTTTCAGTGTGGTACCACATTACTATGTGATCCAAACCAGAAAATAACCCAGGATCTGTTCAAGGAGTATGTGAAGTGTGCGAAAGTATGAGTCTGATGAGGTCAAATCCCAGACCTATCCCAGACCTAACTTGCGTTATCCTCTAAAATATTGATCGAAACCAGGTTTAATTGACTGTTTCTGTGTTGTACTTCATTACTACGTGATCCAAACCCGAAAAAACCCAGGATCTGTCAACATGTATGAGAAATATGCGAAAGAATGAGCCTGATGAGGGAAAACCCCGGGCCTAACCTAGACCTAACATGAGTTATCCTCAAAAATATTGACCGAAACCAGGTTTAATCGCCTGTTTCAGTGTGGTACCACATTACTACGTGATCCAAACCAGAAAAAACCCAGGATCCGTTCAACAAGTATGTGAAGAATGCGTAAGTATGTGTCTGATGAGGGCAAATCCTAGACCTAACCCAGACCTAACATGCGTTATTCTGTAAAATTTTTATCAAGACCAGGTTTAATTGAATGTTTCATTGTGGTACCTCATGACTACGTGATCAAAACCAGAAAAAAACCCAGGATCCGTTCAACAAGTATGTGAAGAATGCGAAAGTATGAGTCTGATCAGTGAAAATCTCAGGCCTTACCTAGACCTAACTTGCGTTGTCCTCTAAAATATTGATGGAAACCAGGTTTCATTGACAGTTTCAGTGTGGTACTACATTACTACGTGATGCAATCCAGAAAAAGCCCAGGATCTAGCCATCAAGTATGAGAAATATGCGAAAGAATGAGCCTGATGAGAGCAAATCCCAGACCTAACCTAGACCTAACATGCGTAATCCTCTAAAATATTGAGCGAAACCAGGTTTAATGGACTGTTTCAGTGTGGTACCACACTACTTCCTGATCCAAACCAGAAAAAACCCAGGATCTGTTCAACAAGTATGTGAAAAACGCTAAACTGTGAGCCTGATGAGGGCAAATCTTAGACCTAACCCAGACCTAAGATGCGTTATCCTCTAAAATATTTATCCAGACCAGGTTTCATTGAATGCTTCAGTGTGGTCCCACATTACTACGTGATCCAAACCAGAAAAAACCCAGGATCCGTTCAACAAGTATGTGAAGAATGCGAAAGTATGAGTCTAATGAGTGAAAATCCCAGGCCTAACCTAGACCTAACATGCGTTATCCTCTAAAATATTGATCGAAACCAGGTTTACTTGACTGTTTCAGTGTGATAACACATTACTACGTGAACCAAAACCAGAAAAAACCCAGGATCCGTTCAACAAGTATGTGAAGAATGCGAAAGTATGAGCCTGATGAGGGCAAATCCTAGACCTAACCCAAACCTAACATGCGTTATCCTCTCAAATATTTATCAAGACCAGGTTTAATTGAATGTTTCTGTGTGGTACCACAATACTACGTGATCCAAACCAGAAAAAACCCAGGATCCGTTCAACAAGTATGTGAAGAATGCGAAAGTATAAGTCTGATGAGGGAAAATCCCAGGCCTAACCTAGACCTAACATGCGTTATCCTCTAAAATATTGATCGAAACCAGGTTTAGTCGACTGTTTCAGTGAGGTCCCACATTACTACGTGATCCAAACCAGAAAAAACCCAGTATCTGTTCAACATGTATGAGAAATATGCGAAAGAATGTGCCTGATGAGAGCAAATCCCAGACCTAACCTAGACCTAACATGAATTATTCTCTAAAATATTGATGGAAACCAGGTTTACTTGACTGCTTCAGTGTGGTCCCACAATACTACGTGATCCAAACCAGAAAAAACCCAGGATCCGTTCAGCAAGTATGTGAAGAATGCGAAAGTATGAGTCTGATGAGGGAAAATCCCAGGCCTAACCTAGACCTAACATGCGTTATCCTCTAAAATATTGATCGAAACCAGGTTTCATTGCATGTTTCAGTGTGGTACCACTTTACTACGTGACGCAATCCAGAAAAAGCCCAGGATCTAGCCATGAAGTATGAGAAATATGCGAAAGTATGAGCCTGATGAGGGCAAATCCTAGACCTAACCCAGACCTAACATGCGTTAGCCTCTAAAATATTTATCAAGACCTGGTTTAATTGAAAGTTTCAGTGTGGTACCACATTACTACGTGATGCAATCCAGATAAAGCCCAGGATCTAGCCATCAAGTTTGAGAAATATGCGAAAGAATGTGCCTGATGAGAGCAAATCCCAGACCTAACCTAGACCTAACATGAATTATTCTCTAAAATATTGATCGAAACCAGGTTGAATTGACTGTTTCAGTTTGGTCCCACATTACTACGTGATCCAAACCAGAAAAAACCCAGGATCCGTTCAACAAGTATGTGAAGAATGCGAAAGTATGAGTCTGATGAGTGAAAATCCCAGGCCTAACCTAGACCTAACATGCGTTATCCTCAAAAATATTGATCGAAACCTGGTTTAATCGACTGTTTCAGTGTGGTACCACATTACTATGTGATCCAAACCAGAAAATAACCCAGGATCTGTTCAGCGAGTATGTGAAGTGTGCGAAAGTATGAGTCTGATCAGGTCAAATCCCAGACCAATCCCAGACTTAACTTGCGTTATCCTCTAAAATATTGATCAAAACCAGGTTTAATCGACTGTTTCAGTGTGGTACCACATTACTACGTGATCCAATCCAGAAAAAACCCAGGATCTAGCCATCAAGTATGAGAAATATGCGAAAGAATGAGCCTGATGAGAGCAAATCCCAGACCTAACCTAGACCTTACATGCGTTATCCTCTGTAATATTGAGCGAAACCAGGTTTAATGGACTGTTTCAGTGTGGTACCACACTACTTCGTGATCCAAACCAGAAAAAACCCAGGATCCGTTCAACAAGTATGTTAAAACTACGACAGTAAGACCCTGATGAGGGCAAATCCCAGGCCTAACCTAGACCTAACATGCGTTGTCCTCTAGAATATCGATGGAAACCAGGTTTAATGGACTGTTTCAGTGTGGTACCACACTACTTCGTGATCCAAACCAGAGAAAAACCCAGGATCTGTTCAAGAAGTATGTGAAAAACGCTAAACTGTGAGCCTGATGAGGGCAAATCTTAGACCTAACCCAGACCTAAGATGCGTTATCCCCTAAAATATTTATCCAGAGCAGGTTTCATTGAATGTTTCAGTGTGGTACCACTTTACTACCTGGTACAATCCAGAAACAGCCCAGGATCTAGCCATGAAGTATGAGAAATATGCGAAAGTATAAGCCTGATGAGGGCCAAACCTCAGACCTAACCCAAACCTAACATGCGTTATCCTCTAAAATATTTACCAAGAAAAGGTTTAATTGAATGTTTCAGTGTGGTACCACATTACTACGTGAACCAAACCAGAAAAAACCCAGGATCCGTTCAACAAGTATGTTAAAACTGCGACAGTATGACTCTGATGAGGGCAAATCCCAGGCCTAACCTAGACCTAACATGCGTTGTCCTCTAGAATATTGATGGAAACCAGGTTTAATTGACTGTTTCAGTGTTGTACTTCATTACTACGTGATGCAATTCAGAAAAAGCCCAGGATCTAGCCATCAAGTATGAGAAATATGCGAAAGAATGAGCCTGATGAGAGCAAATCCCAGACCTAACCTAGACTTAACATGAATTATTCTCTAAAATATTGATCGAAACCAGGTTTAATTGACTGTTTCAGTGTTGTACGTCATTACTACGTGATGCAATCCAGAAAAAGCCCAGGATCTAGCCATCAAGTATGAGAAATATGCGAAAGAATGAGCCGGATGAGAGCAAAGCCCAGACCTAACCTAGACCTAACATGCGTTATCCTCTAAAATATTGAGCGAAACCAGGTTTAATGGACTGTTTCAGTGTGGTACCACACAACTTCGTGATCCAAACCAGAGAAAGCCCAGGATCTGTTTTAGAAGTATGTGAAAAACGCTAAAATGTGAGCCTGACGAGGGCAAATCTTAGACCTGACCCAGACCTAAGAAGCGTTATCCTCTAAAATATTTATCCAGACCAGGTTTCATTGAATGTTTCAGTGTGGTACCACTTTACTACGTGATCCAATCCAGAAATAGCCCAGGATCTAGCCATGAAGTATGAGAAATATGCGAAAGTAAGAGCCTGATGAGAGCAAATCCTAGACCTAACCCAGAGCTAACATGCGTTATCCTCTAAAATATTTATCAAGATCAGGTTTAATTTTTTGTTTCAGTGTGGTCCCACATTACTACGTGATCCAAACCAGAAAAAACCCAGTATGTGTTCAACATGTATGAGAAATATGCGAAAGAATGAGCCTGATGAGAGCAAATCCCAGACCAAACCTAGACCTAACATGCGTTATCCTCTAAAATATTGAGCGAAACCAGGTTTAATGGACTGTTTCAGTGTGGTACCACACTACTTCGTGATCCAAACCAGAGAAAGCCCAGGATCTGTTCAAGAAGTATGTGAAAAACGCTAAACTGTGAGCCTGATGAGGGCAAATCTTAGACCTAACCCAGACCTAAGATGCGTTATCCTCTAAAATATTTATCCAGAGCAGGTTTCATTGAATGTTTCAGTGTGGTACCACTTTACTACCTGATACAATCCAGAAACAGCCCAGGATCTAGCCATGAAGTATGAGAAATATGCGAAAGTATAAGCCTGATGAGGGCCAAACCTCAGACCTAACCCAAACCTAACATGCGTTATCCTCTAAAATATTTACCAAGAAAAGGTTTAATTGAATGTTTCAGTGTGGTACCACATTACTACGTGATGCAATTCAGAAAAAGCCCAGGATCTAGCCATCAAGTATGAGAAATATGCGAAAGAATGAGCCTGATGAGAGCATATCCCAGACCTAACCTAGACTTAACATGAATTATTCTCTAAAATATTGATCGAAACCAGGTTTACTTGACTGCTCCAGTGTTGTACTTCATTACTACGTGATGCAATCCAGAAAAAGCCCAGGATCTAGCCATCAAGTATGAGAAATATGCGAAAGAATGAGCCTGATGAGAGCAAATCCCAGACCTAACCTAGACCTAACATGCGTTATCCTCTAAAATATTGAGCGAAACCAGGTTTAATGGACTGTTTCAGTGTGGTACCACACAACTTCGTGATCCAAACCAGAGAAAGCCCAGGATCTGTTTTAGAAGTATGTGAAAAACGCTAAAATGTGAGCCTGACGAGGGCAAATCTTAGACCTGACCCAGACCTAAGAAGCGTTATCCTCTAAAATATTTATCCAGACCAGGTTTCATTGAATGTTTCAGTGTGGTACCACTTTACTACGTGATCCAATCCAGAAATAGCCCAGGATCTAGCCATGAAGTATGAGAAATATGCGAAAGTATAAGTCTGATGAGTGAAAATCCCAGGCCTAACCTAGACCTAACATGCGTTATCCCCTAAAATATTGATCGAAACCAGGTTTAGTCGACTGTTTCAGTGTGGTCCCACATTACTACATGATCCAAATCAGAAAAAACCCAGTATCTGTTCAACATGTATGAGAAATATGCGAAAGAATGAGCCTGATGAGAGCAAATCCCAGACCTAACCTAGACCTAACATGAATTATTCTCTAAAATATTGATGGAAACCAGGTTTACTTGACTGCTTCAGTGTGGTCCCACAATACTACGTGATCCAAACCAGAAAAAACCCAGGATCCGTTCAACAAGTATGTGAAGAATGCGAAAGTATGAGTCTGATGAGGGAAAATCCCAGGCCTAACCTAGACCTAACATGCGTTATCCTCTAAAATATTGATCGAAACCAGGTTTAATCGACTGTTTCAGTGTGGTACCACATTACTACGTGATCCAAACCAGAAAAAACCCAGGATCTAGCCATCAAGTATGAGAAATATGCGAAAGAATGAGCCTGATGAGAGCAAATCCCAGAGCTAACCTAGACCTTACATGCGTTATCCTCTATAATATTGAGCGAAACCAGGTTTAATGGACTGTTTCAGTGTGGTACCACACTACTTCGTGATCCAAACCAGAAAAAACCCAGGATCTGCTCAACAAGTATGTGAAAAACGCTAAACTGTGAGCCTGATGAGGGCAAATCTTAGACCTAACCCAGACCTAAGATGCGTTATCCTCTAAAATATTTATCCAGACCAGGTTTCATTGAATGCTTCAGTGTGGTCCCACATTACTACGTGATCCAAACCAGAAAAAACCCAGGATCCGTTCAACAAGTATGTGAAGAATGCGAAAGTATGAGTCTCATGAGTGAAAATCCCAGGCCTAACCTAGACCTAACATGCGTTATCCTCTAAAATATTGATCGAAACCAGGTTTACTTGACTGTTTCCGTGTGGTCCCATATTACTAGGTGATCCAAACCAGAAAAAACCCAGGATCTGTTCAACAAGTATGTGAAAAACGCGAAAGTATGAGTCTGATGATGTCAAATCCCAGACCTATCCCAGACTTAACTTGCGTTATCCTATAAAATATTGATCGAAACCAGGTTTAATCGACTGTTTCAGCGTGGTGCCACATTACTACATGATACAATCCAGAAACAGCCCAGGATCTAGCCATGAAGTATGAGAAATATGCGAAAGTATGAGCCTGATGAGGGCAAATCCTAGACCTAACCCAAACCTAACATGCGTTATCCTCTAAAATATTTATCAAGACCAGGTTTAATTGAGTGTTTCAGTGTGGTAACACATTACTACGTGAACCAAACCGTAAAAAACCCAGGATCCGTTCAACAAGTATGTTAAAACTGCGACAGTATGACCCTGATGAGGGCAAATCCCAGGCCTAACCTAGATCTAACATGCGTTGTCCTCTAGAATATTGATGGAAACCAGGTTTAATTGACTGTTTCAGTGTTGTACTCCATTACTACGTGATGCAATCCAGAAAAAGCCCAGGATCTAGCCATCAAGTATGAGAAATATGCGAAAGAATGAGCCTGATCGGAGCACATCCCAGACCTAACCTAGACCTAACATGAATTATTCTCTAAAATATTGATCAAAACCAAGTTTATTTGACTGTTTCAGTGTGGTACCACATTACTGCGTGATCTAAACCAGAAAAAACCCAGGATCCGTTCAACAAGTATGTGAAGAATGCGAAAGTATGAGTCTGATCAGTGAAAATCTGAGGCCTTACCTAGACCTAACTTGCCTTGTCCTCTAAAATATTGTTGGAAACCAGGTTTCATTGACTGTTTCAGTGTGGTACTACATTACTACGTGATGCAATCCAGAAAAAGCCCAGGATCTAGCCATCCAGTATGAGAAATATGCGAAAGAATGAGCCTGATGAGAGCAAATTCCAGACCTAACGTAGACCTAACATGCGTTATCCTCTAAAATATTGAGCGAAACCAGGTTTAATGGACTGTTTCAGTGTGGTACCACACTACTTCGTGATCCAAACCAGAGAAAGCCCAGGATCTGTTCTAGAAGTATGTGAAAAACGCTAAACTGTGAGCCTGATGAGGGCAAATCTTAGACCTAACCCAGACCTAAGATGCGTTATCCTCTAAAATATTTATCCAGAGCAGGTTTCATTGAATGTTTCAGTGTGGTACCACTTTACTACCTGATACAATCCAGAAACAGCCATGAAGTATGAGAAATATGCGAAAGTATAAGCCTGATGAGGGCCAAACCTCAGACCTAACCCAAACCTAACATGCGTTATCCTCTAAAATATTTATCAAGAAAAGGTTTAATTGAATGTTTCAGTGTGGTACCACATTACTACGTGAACCAAACCAGAAAAAACCCAGGATCCGTTCAACAAGTATGTTAAAACTGCGACAGTATGACTCTGATGAGGGCAAATCCCAGGCCTAACCAAGACCTAACATGCGTTGTCCTCTAGAATATTGATGGAAACCAGGTTTAATTGACTGTTTCAGTGTTGTACTTCATTACTACGTGATGCAATTCAGAAAAAGCCCAGGATCTAGCCATCAAGTATGAGAAATATGCGAAAGAATGTGCCTGATGAGAGCAAATCCCAGACCTAACCTAGACTTAACATGAATTATTCTCTAAAATATTGATCGAAACCAGGTTCAATTGACTGTTTCAGTGTTGTACTTCATTACTACGTGATGCAATCCAGAAAAAGCCCAGGATCTAGCCATCAAGTATGAGAAATATGCGAAAGTAAGAGCCTGATGAGAGCAAATCCTAGACCTAACCCAGAGCTAACATGCGTTATCCTCTAAAATATTTATCAAGATCAGGTTAAATTGATTGTTTCAGTGTGGTCCCACATTACTACGTGATCCAAACCAGAAAAAACCCAGTATGTGTTCAACATGTATGAGAAATATGCGAAAGAATGAGCCTGATGAGAGCAAATCCCAGACCTAACCTAGACCTAACATGAATTATTCTCTAAAATATTGATCGAAACCAGGTTTACATGACTGCTTCAGTGTGGTCCCACAATACTACGTGATCCAAACCAGAAAAAACCCAGGATCCGTTCAACAAGTATGTGAAGCATGCGAAAGTATAAGTCTGATGAGGGAAAATCCCAGGCCTAACCTAGACCTAACATGCGTTATCCTCTAAAATATTGATCGAAACCAGGTTTAGTCGACTGTTTCAGTGAGGTCCCACAACACTACGTGATCCAAACCAGAAAAAACCCAGTATCTGTTCAACATGTATGAGAAATATGCGAAAGAATGTGCCTGATGAGAGCAAATCCCAGACCTAACCTAGACCTAACATGAATTATTCTCTAAAATATTGATGGAAACCAGGTTTACTTGACTGCTTCAGTGTGGTCCCACAATACTACGTGATCCAAACCAGAAAAAACCCAGGATCCGTTCAGCAAGTATGTGAAGAATGCGAAAGTATGAGTCTGATGAGGGAAAATCCCAGGCCTAACCTAGACCTAACATGCGTTATCCTCTAAAATATTGATCGAAGCCAGGTTTCATTGCATGTTTCAGTGTGGTACCACTTTACTACGTGACGCAATCCAGAAAAAGCCCAGGATCTAGCCATGAAGTATGAGAAATATGCGAAAGTATGAGCCTGATGAGGGCAAATCCTAGACCTAACCCAGACCTAACATGCGTTAGCCTCTAAAATATTTATCAAGACCTGGTTTAATTGAAAGTTTCAGTGTGGTACCACATTACTACGTGATGCAATCCAGATAAAGCCCAGGATCTAGCCATCAAGTTTGAGAAATATGCGAAAGAATGTGCCTGATGAGAGCAAATCCCAGACCTAACCTAGACCTAACATGAATTATTCTCTAAAATATTGATCGAAACCAGGTTGAATTGACTGTTTCAGTTTGGTCCCACATTACTACGTGATCCAAACCAGAAAAAACCCAGGATCCGTTCAACAAGTATGTGAAGAATGCGAAAGTATGAGTCTGATGAGTGAAAATCCCAGGCCTAACCTAGACCTAACATGCGTTATCCTCAAAAATATTGATCGAAACCTGGTTTAATCGACTGTTTCAGTGTGGTACCACATTACTATGTGATCCAAACCAGAAAATAACCCAGGATCTGTTCAGCGAGTATGTGAAGTGTGCGAAAGTATGAGTCTGATCAGGTCAAATCCCAGACCAATCCCAGACTTAACTTGCGTTATCCTCTAAAATATTGATCAAAACCAGGTTTAATCGACTGTTTCAGTGTGGTACCACATTACTACGTGATCCAATCCAGAAAAAACCCAGGATCTAGCCATCAAGTATGAGAAATATGCGAAAGAATGAGCCTGATGAGAGCAAATCCCAGACCTAACCTAGACCTTACATGCGTTATCCTCTGTAATATTGAGCGAAACCAGGTTTAATGGACTGTTTCAGTGTGGTACCACACTACTTCGTGATCCAAACCAGAAAAAACCCAGGATCTGTTCAACATGTATGAGAAACATGCGAAAGAATGGGCCTGATGAGAGCAAATCCCAGGCCTAACCTAGACCTAACATGCGTTGTCCTCTAAAATATTGATGGAAACCAGGTTTAATTGACTGTTTCAGTGTTGTACTTCATTACTACGTGATGCAATCCAGAAAAAGCCCAGGATCTAGCCATCAAGTATGAGAAATATGCGAAAGAATGAGCCTGATGGGAGCAAATCCCTGACCTAACCTAGACCTAACATGAATTATTCTCTAAAATATTGATCAAAACCAGGTTTAATTGATTGTTCCAGTGTAGTACCACATTACTACGTGATCCAATCCAGAAATAGCCCAGGATCTAGCCATGAAGTATGAGAAATATGCGAAAGTATGAGCCTGATGAGGACAAATCCTGGACCTAACCCAGACCTAACATGCGTTATTCTCTAAAATATTTATCAAGACCAGGTTTAATTGAATGTTTCAGTATGGTACCACACTACTACGTGATCAAAACCAGAAAAAACCCAGGATCCGTTCAACAAGTATGTGAAGAATGCGAAAGTATGAGTCTGATCAGTGAAAATCTCAGGCCTCACCTAGACCTAACTTGCGTTGTCCTCTAAAATATTGATGGAAACCAGGTTTCATTGACTGGTTCAGTGTGGTACTACATTACTACGTGATGCAATCCAGAAAAAGCCCAGGATCTAGCCATCAAGTATGAGAAATATGCGAAAGAATGAGCCTGATGAGAGCAAATCCCAGACCTAACCTAGACCTAACATGCGTTATCCTCTAAAATATTGAGCGAAACCAGGTTTAATGGACTGTTTCAGTGAGGTACCGCACTACTTCGTGATCCAAACTAGAGAAAGCCCAGGATCTGTTCAAGAAGTATGTGAAAAACGCTAAATTGTGAGCCTGATGAGGGCAAATTTTAGACCTAACCCAGACCTAAGATGCGTTATCCTCTAAAATATTTATCCAGACCAGGTTCCATTGAATGTTTCAGTGTGTTACCACTTTACTACGTGATCCAATCCAGAAATAACCCAGGATCTAGCCATGAAGTATGAGAAATATGCGAAAGTAAGAGCCTGATGAGGGCAAATCCTAGACCTATCCCAGACCTAACTTGCGTTGTCCTCTAAGATATTGATGGAAACCATGTTTAATTGACTGTTTCAGTGTTGTACTTCATTACTATGTGATCCAAACCCGAAAAAACCTAGGATCTGTTCAACATGTATGAGAAATATGCGAAAGAATCAGCCTGATGAGAGCAAATCCCAGACCTATCCTAGACCTAACATGAATTATTCTCTAAAATATTAATCGAAAACAGGTTTAATTGAATGTTCCAGTGTAGTACCACATTACTACGTGATGCAATCCAGAAAAAGCCCAGGATCTAGCCATCAAGATTGAGAAATATGCGAAAGAATGAGCCTGATGAGGGCAAATCCCAGACCTAACCTTGACCTAACATGAATTATTCTCTAAAATATTGATCGAAACCAGGTTTAATCGACTGTTTCAGTGTGGTACCACATGACTACGTGATCCAAACCAGAAAAAACCCAGGATCCGTTCAACAAGTATGTGAAGAATGCGATAGTATGTGTCTGATGAGTGAAAATCCCAGACCTAACCTAGACCTAACATGCGTTATCCTCTAAAATATTGATCCAAACCAGGTTTAATGGACTGTTTCAGCGTGGTACCACACTACTACGTGATCCAAACCAGAAAAAACCCAGGATCTGTTCAACAAGTGTGTGAAAAACGCGAAAGTATGAGCCTGATGAGGGCAAATCCCAGGCCTAACCTAGACCTAACATGGGTTATCCTCTAAAATATTGATCCAAACCAGGTTTAATGGACTGTTTCAGCGTGGTACCACACTACTACGTGATCCAAACCAGAAAAAACCCAGGATCTGTTCAACAAGTATGTGAAAAACGCGAAAGTATGAGCCTGATGAGGGCAAATCCCAGACATATCCCAGACCTAACTTGCGTTGTCCTCTAAGGTATTGATGGAAACCAGGGTTAATTGACTGTTTCAGTGTTGTACTTCGTTACTACGTGATGCAATCCAGAAAAAGCCCAGGATCTAGCCATCAAGTATGAGAAATATGCGAAAGAATGAGCCTGATGAGAGCAAATCCCAGACCTGACCTAGTCCTAACATGAATTATTCTCTAAAATATTGATCGAAAGCAGGTTTAATTGACTGTTTCAGTGTGGTCCCACATTACTACGTGATCCAAACCAGAAAAAACCCAGGATCCGTTCAACGAGTATGTGAAGTGTGCGAAAGTATGAGTCTGATGAGTGAAAATCCCAGACCTAACCTAGACCTAACTTGCGTTATCCTCTAAAATATTGATCCAAACCAGGTATAATGGACTGTTTCAGTGTGGTACCACACTACTACGTGATCCAAACCAGAAAAAACCCAGGATCTGTTCAACGGGTATGTGAAGTGTGCGAAAGTATGAGTCTGATGAGGTCAAATCCCAGACCAATCCCAGACTTAACTTGCGTTATCCTCTAAAAAATTGATCGACACCAGGTTTAATGGACTGTTTCAGTGTGGTACCACATTACTACGTGATCCAAACCAGAAAAAACCCAGGATCCGTTCAACAAGTTTGTGACGAATGCAAAAGTATGAGTCTGATGAGTGAAAATCCCAGGCCTAACCTAGACCTAACATGCGCTGTCCTCTAAAATAGTGATGGAAACCAGGTTTCATTGACTGTTTCAGTGTGGTACTACAACACTACGTGATCCAAACCAGAAAAAACTCAGGATCAGTCAAGAAGTATGTGAAGAATGCGAAAGTATGAGTCTGATGAGTGAAAATCCCAGGCCTAACCTAGACCTAACATGCGCTGTCCTCTAAAATAGTGATGGAAACCAGGTTTCATTGACTGTTTCAGTGTGGTACCACATTACTACGTGATCCAAACCAGAAAAAACTCAGGGTCAGTTCAACAAGTATGTGAAGAATGTGAAAGTATGAGCCTGATGAGGGCAAATCCTAGACCTAACCCAGACCTAACATGCGTTATCCTCTAAAATATTTATCAAGACCAGGTTTCATTGAATGTTTCAGTGTGGTACCACTTTACTACGTGATCCAATCCAGAAATAGCCCAGGATCTAGCCATGAAGTATGAGAAATATGCGAAAGTAAGAGCCTGATGAGAGCAAATCCCAGACCTAACCCAGAGCTAACATGCGTTATCCTCTAAAATATTTATCAAGATCAGGTTTAATTGATTGTTTCAGTGTGGTCCCACATTACTACGTGATCCAAACCAGAAAAAACCCAGTATGTGTTTAACATGTATGAGAAATATGCGAAAGAATGAGCCTGATGAGAGCAAATCCCAGACCTAACCTAGACCTAACATGAATTATTCTCTAAAATATTGATCGAAACCAGGTTTACATGACTACTTCAGTGTGGTCCCACAATACTACGTGATCCAAACCAGAAAAAACCCAGGATCCGTTCAACAAGTATGTGAAGAATGCGAAAGTATAAGTCTGATGAGGGAAAATCCCAGGCCTGACCTAGACCTAACATGCGTTATCCTCTAAAATATTGATCGAAACCAGGTTTAGTCGACTGTTTCAGTGTGGTCCCACATTACTACGTGATCCAAACCAGAAAAAACCCAGTATCTGTTCAACATGTATGAGAAATATGCGAAAGAATGAGCCTGATGAGAGCAAATCCCAGACCTAACCTAGACCTAACATGAATTATTCTCTAAAATATTGATGGAAACCAGGTTTACTTGACTGCTTCAGTGTGGTCCCACAATACTACGTGATCCAAACCAGAAAAAACCCAGGATCCGTTCAACAAGTATGTGAAGAATGCGAAAGTATGAGTCTGATGAGGGAAAATCCCAGGCCTAACCTAGACCTAACATGCGTTATCCTCTAAAATATTGATCGAAACCAGGTTTAGTCTACTGTTTCAGTGTGGTCCCACATTACTACGTGATCCAAACCAGAAAAAACCCAGGATCCGTTCAACAAGTATGTGAAGAATGCGAAAGTATGAGTCTGATGAGGTCAAATCCCAGACCTATCCCAGACTTAAATTGCGTTATCCTCTAAAATATTGATCGAAACCAGGTTTAATCGACTGTTTCAGCGTGGTACCACATTACTACGTGATACAGTCCAGAAGCAGCCCAGGATCTAGCCATGAAGTATGAGAAATGTGCGAAAGTATGAGCCTGATGAGGGCAAATCCTAGACCTAACCCAAACCTAACATGCGTTATCCTCTAAAATATTTATCAAGACCAGGTTTAATTGAATGTTTCAGTGTGGTACCACATTACTACGTGAACCAAACCAGAAAAAACCCAGTATCCGTGCAACAAGTATGTTAAAACTGCGACAGTATGAGCCTGATGAGGGCAAATCCCAGGCCTAACCTAGACCTAACATGCGTTGTCCTCTAAAATATTGATGGAAACCAGGTTTAATTGACTGTTTCGGTGTTGTACTTCATTACTACGTGATGCAATCCAGAAAAAGCCCAGGATCTAGCCATCAAGTATGAGACATATGCGAAAGAATGAGCCTGATGAAAGCAAATCCCAGAGCTAACCTAGACCTTACATGCGTTATCTTCTATAATATTGATCGAAACCTGGTTTAATCGACTGTTTCAGTGTGGTACCACATTACTATGTGATCCAAACCAGAAAATAACCCAGGATCTGTTCAGCGAGTATGTGAAGTGTGCGAAAGTATGAGTCTGATCAGGTCAAATCCCAGACCAATCCCAGACTTAACTTGCGTTATCCTCTAAAATATTGATCAAAACCAGGTTTAATCGACTGTTTCAGTGTGGTACCACATTACTACGTGATCCAAACCAGAAAAAACCCAGGATCTAGCCATCAAGTATGAGAAATATGCGAAAGAATGAGCCTGATGAGAGCAAATCCCAGACCTAACCTAGACCTTACATGCGTTATCCTCTGTAATATTGAGCGAAACCAGGTTTAATGGACTGTTTCAGTGTGGTACCACACTACTTCGTGATCCAAACCAGAAAAAACCCAGGATCTGTTCAACATGTATGAGAAATATGCGAAAGAATGGGCCTGATGAGAGCAAATCCCAGGCCTAACCTAGACCTAACATGCGTTGTCCTCTAAAATATTGATGGAAACCAGGTTTAATTGACTGTTTCAGTGTTGTACTTCATTACTACGTGATGCAATCCAGAAAAAGCCCAGGATCTAGCCATCAAGTATGAGAAATATGCGAAAGAATGAGCCTGATGGGAGCAAATCCCTGACCTAACCTAGACCTAACATGAATTATTCTCTAAAATATTGATCAAAACCAGGTTTAATTGACTGTTCCAGTGTAGTACCACATTACTACGTGATCCAATCCAGAAATAGCCCAGGATCTAGCCATGAAGTATGAGAAATATGCGAAAGTATGAGCCTGATGAGGACAAATCCTGGACCTAACCCAGACCTAACACGCGTTATTCTCTAAAATATTTATCAAGACCAGGTTTAATTGAATGTTTCAGTATGGTACCACACTACTACGTGATCAGAACCAGAAAAAACCCAGGATCCGTTCAACAAGTATGTGAAGAATGCGAAAGTATGAGTCTGATCAGTGAAAATCTCAGGCCTCACCTAGACCTAACTTGCGTTGTCCTCTAAAATATTGATGGAAACCAGGTTTCATTGACTGGTTCAGTGTGGTACTACATTACTACGTGATGCAATCCAGAAAAAGCCCAGGATCTAGCCATCAAGTATGAGAAATATGCGAAAGAATGAGCCTGATGAGAGCAAATCCTAGACCTAACCTAGACCTAACATGCGTTATCCTCTAAAATATTGAGCGAAACCAGGTTTAATGGACTGTTTCAGTGAGGTACCACACTACTTCGTGATCCAAACCAGTGAAAGCCCAGGATCTGTTCAAGAAGTATGTGAAAAACGCTAAATTGTGAGCCTGATGAGGGCAAATCGTAGACCTAACCCAGACCTAAGATGCGTTATCCTCTAAAATATTTATCCAGACCTGGTTCCATTGAATGTTTCAGTGTGTTACCACTTTACTACGTGATCCAATCAAGAAATAACCCAGGATCTAGCCATGAAGTATGAGAAATATGCGAAAGTAAGAGCCTGATGAGGGCAAATCCTAGACCTATCCCAGACCTAACTTGCGTTGTCCTCTAAGATATTGATGGAAACCAGGTTTAATTGACTGTTTCAGTGTTGTACTTCATTACTATGTGATCCAAACCCGAAAAAACCTAGGATCTGTTCAACATGTATGAGAAATATGCGAAAGAATCAGCCTGATGAGAGCATATCCCAGACCTATCCTAGACCTAACATGAATTATTCTCTAAAATATTGATCGAAAACAGGTTTACTTGACTGTTTCAGTATGGTCCCACATTACTACGTGATCCAAACCAGAAAAAACCCAGGATCCGTTCAACAAGTATGTGAAGAATGCGAAAGTATGAGTCTGATGGGTGAAAATCCCAGGCCTAACCTAGACCTAACATGCGTTATCCTCTAAAATATAGATCGAAACGTGGTTTAATCGACTGTTTCAGTGTGGTACCACATTACTATGTGATCCAAACCAGAAAATAACCCAGGATCTGTTCAAGGAGTTTGTGAAGTGTGCGACAGTATGAATCTGATGAGGTCAAATCCCAGACCTATCCCAGACCTAACTTGGGTTATCCTCTAAAATATTGATCGAAACCAGGCTTAATCGACTGTTTCAGTGTGGTACCACATTACTACGTGATCCAAACCAGAAAAAACCCAGGATCCGTTCAACAAGTATGTGAAGAATGCGAAAGTATGAGTCTGATGAGGTCAAATCCCAGACCATTCCCAGACTTAGCTTTTTTTTTTTTTTTTTTTTTTTTTTTTTTGTCGTGGGGAAAATCTTCGAAAGACTCCCTCCCACCTCCTTGGGGAGAGGTGGGAGGGGTGTATGGGATTCCCCGCGCCCGTACAACGACAGGCGCGGGACCTACCCACTAACAACCCCACGGTGACCCTTCGGCACGCTTTGGGAGGATACCAGGAATCGCTCGAAGCATTCTTCCGGTACTCCCAGACTTAACTTGCGTTATCCTCTAAAATATTGATCGAAACCAAGTTTAATCGACTGTTTCAGTGTGGTACCACATTACTACGTGATCCAAACCAGAAAAAACCCAGGATCTGTTCAACAAGTATGTGAAAAACGCGAAACTGTGAGCCTGATGAGGGCAAATCTTAGACCTAACCCAGACCTAAGATGCGTTATCCTCTAAAATATTTATCCAGACCAGGTTTCATTGAATGTTTCAGTGTGGTACCACTTTACTACGTGATCCAATCCAGAAATAGCCCAGGATCTAGCCATGAAGTATGAGAAATATGCGATAGTAAGAGCCGGATGGGGGCAAATCCTAGACATATCCCAGACCTAACTTTTTTTTTTTTTTTTTTTTTTTTTTTTTTTTTTTTTTTGTCGTGGGGAAAATCTTCGAAAGACTCCCTCCCACCTCCTTGGGGAGTGGTGGGAGGGGTGTGTGGGATTCCCCGCGCCCGTACAACGACAGGCGCGGGACCTACCCACTAAAAACCCCACGGTGACCCTTCGGCACGCTTTGGGAGGATACCGGGAATCGCTCGAAGCATTCTTCCGGTATCCTCCCCGTGCCCGCGCTATCGCGCCCATCCCCCGGGGGGACAATCGGTCCCCCCAGTAGACACACTGCCTCATAGCGGCGGGACGGGGCCACTCCATCCCGCCGCTATCCGTCCCGGGGCCGCGCTTAGTGGCGGCTGCGAGCCCCAACTCGCAACCGTCTGCGACCCCGTTTCCACCCCTCGGCGGCCGGGCGTTCATGGCCGCACCAGACCGCCGAGGGTGCCTCCCCTTGCGTCGGACCCGTAGGGGGAGGCACTCCTACCCCCAACCGGTCCGACCCGGCGCCGCCTGGCGGGAGGAGGGTCCCCTCAGGACCCCCCTCCCAGCCTAGGTCATCCGCCACGCCGAGGCGGCCGCCCGCGACGCCTCGCGACCGGGCGACGACCTCGGGCCACCGCACGAGCGCGAGCTTCAGCGCGCCGCTGAAGCTCGCGCTCCCTCCCCGCGGCCTCCTTCTGCAACATTACGTTCTCGCAGAAGGAGGCCACGGCCCTCCACTTCTCCTCGCTGCCGAGCATGGCGCGCACCACGCCCGGCAGCGAGACATCCCGCCCGACGACGCCGACCAGGACACGGCGCTCCCCCTCCCACGCGGGGCATACCTCCAGGGTATGATCCGCCGTGTCCTGCTCAGCGTCGCAGTGGCAGCAACGCGCCGTCGGCTCCTTCCCTATCCGGCACAGGTATCTTCCGAAGCTGCCATGCCCGGAAAACACCTGTGCCATCCGGTAGGTGAGGCTGCCATGGCCTCTGTCCAGCCACTCCTTCAGGAGTGGCCGAACCGCCCCGACAGTCCGGTGCCCCGCGGTTGGCAGAGCCAGGCGCTCCTGCCACGCGAGCAACACGGACTGCCGGGCCTATCCCAGACCTAACTTGCGTTATCCTCTAAAATATTGAGCGAAACCAGGTTTAATGGACTGTTTCAGTGAGGTACCGCACTACTTCGTGATCCAAACCAGAGAAAGCCCAGGATCTGTTCAAGAAGTATGTGAAAAACGCTAAATTGTGAGCCTGATGAGGGCAAATTTTAGACCTAACCCAGACCTAAGATGCGTTATCCTCTAAAATATTTATCCAGACCAGGTTCCATTGAACGTTTCAGTGTGTTACCACTTTACTACGTGATCCAATCCAGAAATAACCCAGGATCTAGCCATGAAGTATGAGAAATATGCGAAAGTAAGAGCCTGATGAGGGCAAATCCTAGACCTATCCCAGACCTAACTTGCGTTGTCCTCTAAGATATTGATGGAAACCATGTTTAATTGACTGTTTCAGTGTTGTACTTCATTACTATGTGATCCAAACCCGAAAAAACCTAGGATCTGTTCAACATGTATGAGAAATATGCGAAAGAATCAGCCTGATGAGAGCAAATCCCAGACCTATCCTAGACCTAACATGAATTATTCTCTAAAATATTAATCGAAAACAGGTTTAATTGAATGTTCCAGTGTAGTACCACATTACTACGTGATGCAATCCAGAAAAAGCCCAGGATCTAGCCATCAAGATTGAGAAATATGCGAAAGAATGAGCCTGATGAGGGCAAATCCCAGACCTAACCTTGACCTAACATGAATTATTCTCTAAAATATTGATCGAAACCAGGTTTAATCGACTGTTTCAGTGTGGTACCACATGACTACGTGATCCAAACCAGAAAAAACCCAGGATCCGTTCAACAAGTATGTGAAGAATGCGATAGTATGTGTCTGATGAGTGAAAATCCCAGACCTAACCTAGACCTAACATGCGTTATCCTCTAAAATATTGATCCAAACCAGGTTTAATGGACTGTTTCAGCGTGGTACCACACTACTACGTGATCCAAACCAGAAAAAACCCAGGATCTGTTCAACAAGTGTGTGAAAAACGCGAAAGTATGAGCCTGATGAGGGCAAATCCCAGGCCTAACCTAGACCTAACATGGGTTATCCTCTAAAATATTGATCCAAACCAGGTTTAATGGACTGTTTCAGCGTGGTACCACACTACTACGTGATCCAAACCAGAAAAAACCCAGGATCTGTTCAACAAGTATGTGAAAAACGCGAAAGTATGAGCCTGATGAGGGCAAATCCCAGACATATCCCAGACCTAACTTGCGTTGTCCTCTAAGGTATTGATGGAAACCAGGGTTAATTGACTGTTTCAGTGTTGTACTTCGTTACTACGTGATGCAATCCAGAAAAAGCCCAGGATCTAGCCATCAAGTATGAGAAATATGCGAAAGAATGAGCCTGATGAGAGCAAATCCCAGACCTGACCTAGTCCTAACATGAATTATTCTCTAAAATATTGATCGAAAGCAGGTTTAATTGACTGTTTCAGTGTGGTCCCACATTACTACGTGATCCAAACCAGAAAAAACCCAGGATCCGTTCAACGAGTATGTGAAGTGTGCGAAAGTATGAGTCTGATGAGTGAAAATCCCAGACCTAACCTAGACCTAACTTGCGTTATCCTCTAAAATATTGATCCAAACCAGGTATAATGGACTGTTTCAGTGTGGTACCACACTACTACGTGATCCAAACCAGAAAAAACCCAGGATCTGTTCAACGGGTATGTGAAGTGTGCGAAAGTATGAGTCTGATGAGGTCAAATCCCAGACCAATCCCAGACTTAACTTGCGTTATCCTCTAAAAAATTGATCGACACCAGGTTTCATTGACTGTTTCAGTGTGGTACTACATTACTACGTGATGCAATCCAGGAAAAGCCCAGGATCTAGCCATCAAGTATGAGAAATATGCGAAAGAATGAGCCTGATGAGAGAAAATCCCAGACCTAACCTAGACCTAACATGCGTTATCCTCTAAAATATTGAGCGAAACCAGTTTTAATTGACTGTTTCAGCGTGGTACCACATTACTACGTGATACAATCCAGAAACAGCCCAGGATCTAGCCATGAAGTATGAGAAATATGCGAAAGAATGAGCCTGATGAGAGCAAATCCCAGACCTAACCTTGACCTAACATGAATTATTCTCTAAAATATTGATCGAAACCAGGTTTAATTGACCGTTTCAGTGTGGTATCACATTACTACGTGATCCAAACCAGAAAAAACCCAGGATCCGTTCAACAAGTATGTGAAAAACGCTAAACTGTGAGCCTGATGAGGGCAAATCTTAGACCTAACCCAGACCTAAGATGCGTTAACCGTTAAAATATTTATCCAGACCAGGTTTCATTGAATGTTTCAGTGTGGTACCACTTTACTACGTGATCCTATCCAGATATAGCCCAGGATCTAGCCATGAAGTATGAGAAATATGCGAAAGTAAGAGCCTGATGAGGGCAATTCCTAGAACTATCCCAGACCTAACTTGCGTTATCCTCTAAGATATTGATGGAAACCAGGTTTAATTGACTGTTTTTGTGTTGTACTTCATTACTACGTGATCCAAACCCGACAAAACCCAGGATCTGTTCAACATGTATGGGAAATATGCGAAAGAATGAGCCTGATGAGAGCAAATCCCCGACCTATCCTAGACCTAACATGAATTATTCTCTAAAATATTTATCAAGACCAGGTTTAATGGACTGTTTCAGTGTGGTACCACATTACTACGTGATCCAAACCAGAAAAAACCCAGGATCCGTTCAACAAGTTTGTGACGAATGCAAAAGTATGAGTCTGATGAGTGAAAATCCCAGGCCTAACCTAGACCTAACATGCGCTGTCCTCTAAAATAGTGATGGAAACCAGGTTTCATTGACTGTTTCAGTGTGGTACTACAATACTACGTGATCCAAACCAGAAAAAACTCAGGATCAGTCAACAAGTATGTGAAGAATGCGAAAGTATGAGTCTGATGAGTGAAAATCCCAGGCCTAACCTAGACCTAACATGCGCTGTCCTCTAAAATAGTGATGGAAACCAGGTTTCATTGACTGTTTCAGTGTGGTACCACATTACTACGTGATCCAAACCAGAAAAAACTCAGGGTCAGTTCAACAAGTATGTGAAGAATGTGAAAGTATGAGCCTGATGAGGGCAAATCCTAGACCTAACCCAGACCTAACATGCGTTATCCTCTAAAATATTTATCAAGACCAGGTTTCATTGAATGTTTCAGTGTGGTACCACTTTACTACGTGATCCAATCCAGAAATAGCCCAGGATCTAGCCATGAAGTATGAGAAATATGCGAAAGTAAGAGCCTGATGAGAGCAAATCCCAGACCTAACCCAGAGCTAACATGCGTTATCCTCTAAAATATTTATCAAGATCAGGTTTAATTGATTGTTTCAGTGTGGTCCCACATTACTACGTGATCCAAACCAGAAAAAACCCAGTATGTGTTTAACATGTATGAGAAATATGCGAAAGAATGAGCCTGATGAGAGCAAATCCCAGACCTAACCTAGACCTAACATGAATTATTCTCTAAAATATTGATCGAAACCAGGTTTACATGACTACTTCAGTGTGGTCCCACAATACTACGTGATCCAAACCAGAAAAAACCCAGGATCCGTTCAACAAGTATGTGAAGAATGCGAAAGTATAAGTCTGATGAGGGAAAATCCCAGGCCTGACCTAGACCTAACATGCGTTATCCTCTAAAATATTGATCGAAACCAGGTTTAGTCGACTGTTTCAGTGTGGTCCCACATTACTACGTGATCCAAACCAGAAAAAACCCAGTATCTGTTCAACATGTATGAGAAATATGCGAAAGAATGAGCCTGATGAGAGCAAATCCCAGACCTAACCTAGACCTAACATGAATTATTCTCTAAAATATTGATGGAAACCAGGTTTACTTGACTGCTTCAGTGTGGTCCCACAATACTACGTGATCCAAACCAGAAAAAACCCAGGATCCGTTCAACAAGTATGTGAAGAATGCGAAAGTATGAGTCTGATGAGGGAAAATCCCAGGCCTAACCTAGACCTAACATGCGTTATCCTCTAAAATATTGATCGAAACCAGGTTTAGTCTACTGTTTCAGTGTGGTCCCACATTACTACGTGATCCAAACCAGAAAAAACCCAGGATCCGTTCAACAAGTATGTGAAGAATGCGAAAGTATGAGTCTGATGAGGTCAAATCCCAGACCTATCCCAGACTTAAATTGCGTTATCCTCTAAAATATTGATCGAAACCAGGTTTAATCGACTGTTTCAGCGTGGTACCACATTACTACGTGATACAGTCCAGAAGCAGCCCAGGATCTAGCCATGAAGTATGAGAAATGTGCGAAAGTATGAGCCTGATGAGGGCAAATCCTAGACCTAACCCAAACCTAACATGCGTTATCCTCTAAAATATTTATCAAGACCAGGTTTAATTGAATGTTTCAGTGTGGTACCACATTACTACGTGAACCAAACCAGAAGAAACCCAGTATCCGTGCAACAAGTATGTTAAAACTGCGACAGTATGAGCCTGATGAGGGCAAATCCCAGGCCTAACCTAGACCTAACATGCGTTGTCCTCTAAAATATTGATGGAAACCAGGTTTAATTGACTGTTTCGGTGTTGTACTTCATTACTACGTGATGCAATCCAGAAAAAGCCCAGGATCTAGCCATCAAGTATGAGACATATGCGAAAGAATGAGCCTGATGAAAGCAAATCCCAGAGCTAACCTAGACCTTACATGCGTTATCTTCTATAATATTGATCGAGACCTGGTTTAATCGACTGTTTCAGTGTGGTACCACATTACTATGTGATCCAAACCAGAAAATAACCCAGGATCTGTTCAGCGAGTATGTGAAGTGTGCGAAAGTATGAGTCTGATCAGGTCAAATCCCAGACCAATCCCAGACTTAACTTGCGTTATCCTCTAAAATATTGATCAAAACCAGGTTTAATCGACTGTTTCAGTGTGGTACCACATTACTACGTGATCCAAACCAGAAAAAACCCAGGATCTAGCCATCAAGTATGAGAAATATGCGAAAGAATGAGCCTGATGAGAGCAAATCCCAGACCTAACCTAGACCTTACATGCGTTATCCTCTGTAATATTGAGCGAAACCAGGTTTAATGGACTGTTTCAGTGTGGTACCACACTACTTCGTGATCCAAACCAGAAAAAACCCAGGATCTGTTCAACATGTATGAGAAATATGCGAAAGAATGGGCCTGATGAGAGCAAATCCCAGGCCTAACCTAGACCTAACATGCGTTGTCCTCTAAAATATTGATGGAAACCAGGTTTAATTGACTGTTTCAGTGTTGTACTTCATTACTACGTGATGCAATCCAGAAAAAGCCCAGGATCTAGCCATCAAGTATGAGAAATATGCGAAAGAATGAGCCTGATGGGAGCAAATCCCTGACCTAACCTAGACCTAACATGAATTATTCTCTAAAATATTGATCAAAACCAGGTTTAATTGACTGTTCCAGTGTAGTACCACATTACTACGTGATCCAATCCAGAAATAGCCCAGGATCTAGCCATGAAGTATGAGAAATATGCGAAAGTATGAGCCTGATGAGGACAAATCCTGGACCTAACCCAGACCTAACACGCGTTATTCTCTAAAATATTTATCAAGACCAGGTTTAATTGAATGTTTCAGTATGGTACCACACTACTACGTGATCAAAACCAGAAAAAACCCAGGATCCGTTCAACAAGTATGTGAAGAATGCGAAAGTATGAGTCTGATCAGTGAAAATCTCAGGCCTCACCTAGACCTAACTTGCGTTGTCCTCTAAAATATTGATGGAAACCAGGTTTCATTGACTGGTTCAGTGTGGTACTACATTACTACGTGATGCAATCCAGAAAAAGCCCAGGATCTAGCCATCAAGTATGAGAAATATGCGAAAGAATGAGCCTGATGAGAGCAAATCCTAGACCTAACCTAGAACTAACATGCGTTATCCTCTAAAATATTGAGCGAAACCAGGTTTAATGGACTGTTTCAGTGAGGTACCACACTACTTCGTGATCCAAACCAGTGAAAGCCCAGGATCTGTTCAAGAAGTATGTGAAAAACGCTAAATTGTGAGCCTGATGAGGGCAAATCGTAGACCTAACCCAGACCTAAGATGCGTTATCCTCTAAAATATTTATCCAGACCTGGTTCCATTGAATGTTTCAGTGTGTTACCACTTTACTACGTGATCCAATCCAGAAATAACCCAGGATCTAGCCATGAAGTATGAGAAATATGCGAAAGTAAGAGCCTGATGAGGGCAAATCCTAGACCTATCCCAGACCTAACTTGCGTTGTCCTCTAAGATATTGATGGAAACCAGGTTTAATTGACTGTTTCAGTGTTGTACTTCATTACTATGTGATCCAAACCCGAAAAAACCTAGGATCTGTTCAACATGTATGAGAAATATGCGAAAGAATCAGCCTGATGAGAGCAAATCCCAGACCTATCCTAGACCTAACATGAATTATTCTCTAAAATATTGATCGAAAACAGGTTTACTTGACTGTTTCAGTATGGTCCCACATTACTACGTGATCCAAACCAGAAAAAACCCAGGATCCGTTCAACAAGTATGTGAAGAATGCGAAAGTATGAGTCTGATGGGTGAAAATCCCAGGCCTAACCTAGACCTAACATGCGTTATCCTCTAAAATATAGATCGAAACGTGGTTTAATCGACTGTTTCAGTGTGGTACCACATTACTATGTGATCCAAACCAGAAAATAACCCAGGATCTGTTCAAGGAGTTTGTGAAGTGTGCGACAGTATGAATCTGATGAGGTCAAATCCCAGACCTATCCCAGACCTAACTTGGGTTATCCTCTAAAATATTGATCGAAACTAGGCTTAATCGACTGTTTCAGTGTGGTACCACATTACTACGTGATCCAAACCAGAAAAAACCCAGGATCCGTTCAACAAGTATGTGAAGAATGCGAAAGTATGAGTCTGATGAGGTCAAATCCCAGACCATTCCCAGACTTAACTTTTTTTTTTTTTTTTTTTTTTTTTTTTTTTGTCGTGGGGAAAATCTTCGAAAGACTCCCTCCCACCTCCTTGGGGAGAGGTGGGAGGGGTGTATGGGATTCCCCGCGCCCGTACAACGACAGGCGCGGGACCTACCCACTAACAACCCCACGGTGACCCTTCGGCACGCTTTGGGAGGATACCAGGAATCGCTCGAAGCATTCTTCCGGTACTCCCAGACTTAACTTGCGTTATCCTCTAAAATATTGATCGAAACCAAGTTTAATCGACTGTTTCAGTGTGGTACCACATTACTACGTGATCCAAACCAGAAAAAACCCAGGATCTGTTCAACAAGTATGTGAAAAACGCGAAACTGTGAGCCTGATGAGGGCAAATCTTAGACCTAACCCAGACCTAAGATGCGTTATCCTCTAAAATATTTATCCAGACCAGGTTTCATTGAATGTTTCAGTGTGGTACCACTTTACTACGTGATCCAATCCAGAAATAGCCCAGGATCTAGCCATGAAGTATGAGAAATATGCGATAGTAAGAGCCGGATGGGGGCAAATCCTAGACATATCCCAGACCTAACTTGCGTTATCCTCTAAAATATTGATCGAAACCAGGTTTAATTGACAGTTTCAGTGTGGTACCACATTACTACGTGATCCAATCCAGAAATAGCCCAGGATCTAGCCATCAAGTAGGAGATATATGCGAAAGTATGAGCCTGACGAGGGCAAATCCCAGGCCTAACCTAGACCTAACATGAATTATTCTCTAAAATATTGATCGAAACCAGGTTTAATTGACTGTTTCAGTGTGGTCCCACATTACTACGTGATCCAAACCAGAAAAAACCCAGGATCCGTTCAACAAGAATGTGAAGAATGCGAAAGTATGAGTCTGATGAGTGAAAATCCCAGGCCTAACCTAGACCTAACATGCGTTATCCTCTAAAATATTGATCGAAACCTGGTTTAGTCGACTGTTTCAGTGTGGTACCACATTACTATGTGATCCAAACCAGAAAATAACCCAGGATCTGATCAAGGAGTATGTGAAGTGTTGCGAAAGTACGAGTCTGATGAGGTCAAATCCCAGACCAATCCCAGACCTAACTTGCGTTATCCTCTAAAAGATTGATCGAAACCAGGTTTAATCGACTGTTTCAGTGTGGCACCACATTACTACGTGATCCAAACCAGAAAAAACCCAGGATCTAGCCATCAAGTATGAGAAATATGCGAAAGAATGAGCCTGATGAGGGCAAATCTTAGACCTAACCCAGACCTAAGATGCGTTATCCTCTAAAATATTTATCCAGACCAGGTTTCATTGAATGTTTCAGTGTGGTACCACCTTACTACGTGATCCAATCCAGAAATAGCCCAGGATCTAGCCATGAAGTATGAGAAATATGCGAAAGTAAGAGCCTGATGAGGGCAAATCCTAGACCTATCCCAGACCAAACATGCGTTGTCCTCTAAGATATTGATGGAAACCAGGTTTAATTGACTGTTTCAGTGTTGTACTTCATTACTACGTGATCCAAACCCGAAAAAACCCAGGATCTGTTCAACATGTATGAGAAATATGCGAAAGAATGAGCCTGATGAGAGCAAATCCCCGACCTATCCTAGACCTAACATGAATTATTCTCTAAAATATTAATCGAAAACAGGTTTAATTGAATGTTTCAGTGTAGTACGACATTACTACGTGATGCAATCCAGAAAAAGCCCAGGATCTAGCCATCAAGATTGAGAAATATGCGAAAGAATGAGCCTGATGAGGGCAAATCCCAGACCTAACCTTGACCTAACATGAATTATTCTCTAAAATATTGATCGAAACCAGGTTTAATCGACTGTTTCAGTGTGGTACCACATGACTACGTGATCCAAACCAGAAAAAACCCAGGATCCGTTCAACAAGTATGTGAAGAATGCGATAGTATGTGTCTGATGAGTGAAAATCCCAGACCTAACCTAGACCTAACATGCGTTATCCTCTAAAATATTGATCCAAACCAGGTTTAATGGACTGTTTCAGCGTGGTACCACACTACTACGTGATCCAAACCAGAAAAAACCCAGGATCTGTTCAACAAGTGTGTGAAAAACGCGAAAGTATGAGCCTGATGAGGGCAAATCCCAGACATATCCCAGAGCTAACTTGCGTTATCCTCTAAAATATTGATCGAAACCAGGTTTAATTGACAGTTTCAGTGTGGTACCACATTACTACGTGATCCAATCCAGAAATCGCCCAGGATCTAGCCATGAAGTATGAGAAATATGCGAAAGTATGAGCCTGACGAGTGCAAATCCCAGGCCGAAACTAGACCTAACATGAATTACTCTCTAAAATATTGATCGAATCAGGTTCAATTGACTGTTTCAGTGTGGTCCCACACTACTTCGTGGTCCAAACCAGAAAAAACCCAGGATCTGTTCAACAAGTATGTGAAAAACGCTAAACTGTGAGCCTGATGAGGGCAAATCTTAGACCTAACCCAGACCTAAGATGCGTTATCCTCTAAAATATTTATCCAGACCAGGTTTCATTGAATGTTTCAATGTGGTACCACCTTACTACGTGATCCAATCCAGAAATAGCCCAGGATCTGTTCAACAAGTGTGTGAAAAACGCGAAAGTATGAGCCTGATGAGGGCAAATCCCAGACATATCCCAGAGCTAACTTGCGTTATCCTCTAAAATATTGATCGAAACCAGGTTTAATTGACAGTTTCAGTGTGGTACCACATTACTACGTGATCCAATCCAGAAATCGCCCAGGATCTAGCCATGAAGTATGAGAAATATGCGAAAGTAAGAGCCTGATGAGGGCAAATCCTAGACCTATCCCAGACCTAACTTGCGTTGTCCTCTAAGATATTGATGGAAACCAGGTTTAATTGACTGTTTCAGTGTTGTACTTCATTACTACGTGATCCAAACCCGAAAAAACCCAGGATCTGTTCAACATGTATGGGAAATATGCGAAAGTATGAGCCTGACGAGGGCAAATCCCAGGCCTAACCTAGACCTAACATGAATTATTCTCTAAAATATTGATCGAAACCAGGTTTAATTGACTGTTTCAGTGTGGTCCCACATTACTACGTGATCCAAACCAGAAAAAACCCAGGATCCGTTCAACAAGAATGTGAAGAATGCGAAAGTATGAGTCTGATGAGTGAAAATCCCAGGCCTAACCTAGACCTAACATGCGTTCTCCTCTAAAATATTGATCGAAACCTGGTTTAATTGACCGTTTCAGTGTGGTACCACATTACTACGTGATCCAAACCAGAAAAAACCCAGGATCCGTTCAACAAGTATGTGAAGAATGCGAAAGTATGAGTCTGATGAGTGAAAATCCCAGGCCTAACCTAGACCTAACATGCGTTATCCTCTAAAATATTGATCGAAACCTGGTTTAGTCGACTGTTTCAGTGTGGTACCACATTACTATGTGATCCAAACCAGAAAATAACCCAGGATTTGTTCAAGGAGTATGTGAAGCGTTGCGAAAGTACGAGTCTGATGAGGTCAAATCCCAGACCAATCCCAGACCTAACTTGCGTTATCCTCTAAAAGATTGATCGAAACCAGGTTTAGTCGACTGTTTCAGTGTGGCACCACATTACTACGTGATCCAAACCAGAAAAAACCCAGGATCTAGCCATCAAGTATGAGAAATATGCGAAAGAATGAGCCTGATGAGAGCAAATCCCAAACCTAACCTAGACCTTACATGCGTTATCCTCTAAAATATTGAGCGAAAGCAGGTTTAATGGACTGTTTCAGTGTGGTACCACACTACTTCGTGGTCCAAACCAGAAAAAACCCAGGATCTGTTCAACAAGTATGTGAAAAACGCTAAACTGTGAGCCTGATGAGGGCAAATCTTAGACCTAACCCAGACCTAAGATGCGTTATCCTCTAAAATATTTATCCAGACCAGGTTTCATTGAATGTTTCAGTGTGGTACCACCTTACTACGTGATCCAATCCAGAAATAGCCCAGGATCTAGCCATGAAGTATGAGAAATATGCGAAAGTAAGAGCCTGATGAGGGCAAATCCTAGACCTATCCCAGACCAAACATGCGTTGTCCTCTAAGATATTGATGGAAACCAGGTTTAATTGATTGTTTCAGTGTTGTACTTCATTACTACGTGATCCAAACCCGAAAAAACCCAGGATCTGTTCAACATGTATGAGAAATATGCGAAAGAATGAGCCTGATGAGAGCAAATCCCCGACCTATCCTAGACCTAACATGAATTATTCTCTAAAATATTAATCGAAAACAGGTTTAATTGAATGTTTCAGTGTAGTACCACATTACTACGTGATGCAATCCAGAAAAAGCCCAGGATCTAGCCATCAAGATTGAGAAATATGCGAAAGAATGAGCCTGATGAGGGCAAATCCCAGACCTAACCTTGACCTAACATGAATTATTCTCTAAAATATTGATCGAAACCAGGTTTAATCGACTGTTTCAGTGTGGTACCACATGACTACGTGATCCAAACCAGAAAAAACCCAGGATTCGTTCAACAAGTATGTGAAGAATGCGATAGTATGTGTCTGATGAGTGAAAATCCCAGACCTAACCTAGACCTAACATGCGTTATCCTCTAAAATATTGATCCAAACCAGGTTTAATGGACTGTTTCAGCGTGGTACCACACTACTACGTGATCCAAACCAGAAAAAACCCAGGATCTGTTCAACAAGTGTGTGAAAAACGCGAAAGTATGAGCCTGATGAGGGCAAATCCCAGACATATCCCAGAGCTAACTTGCGTTATCCTCTAAAATATTGATCGAAACCAGGTTTAATTGACAGTTTCAGTGTGGTACCACATTACTACGTGATCCAATCCAGAAATCGCCCAGGATCTAGCCATGAAGTATGAGAAATATGCGAAAGTATGAGCCTGACGAGGGCAAATCCCAGGCCGAAACTAGACCTAACATGAATTACTCTCTAAAATATTGATCGAATCAGGTTCAATTGACTGTTTCAGTGTGGTCCCACACTACTTCGTGGTCCAAACCAGAAAAAACCCAGGATCTGTTCAACAAGTATGTGAAAAACGCTAAACTGTGAGCCTGATGAGGGCAAATCTTAGACCTAACCCAGACCTAAGATGCGTTATCCTCTAAAATATTTATCCAGACCAGGTTTCATTGAATGTTTCAATGTGGTACCACCTTACTACGTGATCCAATCCAGAAATAGCCCAGGATCTAGCCATGAAGTATGAGAAATATGCGAAAGTAAGAGCCTGATGAGGGCAAATCCTAGACCTATCCCAGACCTAACTTGCGTTGTCCTCTAAGATATTGATGGAAACCAGGTTTAATTGACTGTTTCAGTGTTGTACTTCATTACTACGTGATCCAAACCCGAAAAAACCCAGGATCTGTTCAACATGTATGAGAAATATGCGAAAGAATGAGCCTGATGAGAGCAAATCCCCGACCTATCCTAGACCTAACATGAATTATTCTCTAAAATATTAATCGAAAACAGGTTTAATTGAATGTTTCAGTGTAGTACGACATTACTACGTGATGCAATCCAGAAAAAGCCCAGGATCTAGCCATCAAGATTGAGAAATATGCGAAAGAATGAGCCTGATGAGGGCAAATCCCAGACCTAACCTTGACCTAACATGAATTATTCTCTAAAATATTGATCGAAACCAGGTTTAATCGACTGTTTCAGTGTGGTACCACATGACTACGTGATCCAAACCAGAAAAAACCCAGGATCCGTTCAACAAGTATGTGAAGAATGCGATAGTATGTGTCTGATGAGTGAAAATCCCAGACCTAACCTAGACCTAACATGCGTTATCCTCTAAAATATTGATCCAAACCAGGTTTAATGGACTGTTTCAGCGTGGTACCACACTACTACGTGATCCAAACCAGAAAAAACCCAGGATCTGTTCAACAAGTGTGTGAAAAACGCGAAAGTATGAGCCTGATGAGGGCAAATCCCAGACATATCCCAGAGCTAACTTGCGTTATCCTCTAAAATATTGATCGAAACCAGGTTTAATTGACAGTTTCAGTGTGGTACCACATTACTACGTGATCCAATCCAGAAATCGCCCAGGATCTAGCCATGAAGTATGAGAAATATGCGAAAGTATGAGCCTGACGAGTGCAAATCCCAGGCCGAAACTAGACCTAACATGAATTACTCTCTAAAATATTGATCGAATCAGGTTCAATTGACTGTTTCAGTGTGGTCCCACACTACTTCGTGGTCCAAACCAGAAAAAACCCAGGATCTGTTCAACAAGTATGTGAAAAACGCTAAACTGTGAGCCTGATGAGGGCAAATCTTAGACCTAACCCAGACCTAAGATGCGTTATCCTCTAAAATATTTATCCAGACCAGGTTTCATTGAATGTTTCAATGTGGTACCACCTTACTACGTGATCCAATCCAGAAATAGCCCAGGATCTGTTCAACAAGTGTGTGAAAAACGCGAAAGTATGAGCCTGATGAGGGCAAATCCCAGACATATCCCAGAGCTAACTTGCGTTATCCTCTAAAATATTGATCGAAACCAGGTTTAATTGACAGTTTCAGTGTGGTACCACATTACTACGTGATCCAATCCAGAAATCGCCCAGGATCTAGCCATGAAGTATGAGAAATATGCGAAAGTAAGAGCCTGATGAGGGCAAATCCTAGACCTATCCCAGACCTAACTTGCGTTGTCCTCTAAGATATTGATGGAAACCAGGTTTAATTGACTGTTTCAGTGTTGTACTTCATTACTACGTGATCCAAACCCGAAAAAACCCAGGATCTGTTCAACATGTATGGGAAATATGCGAAAGTATGAGCCTGACGAGGGCAAATCCCAGGCCTAACCTAGACCTAACATGAATTATTCTCTAAAATATTGATCGAAACCAGGTTTAATTGACTGTTTCAGTGTGGTCCCACATTACTACGTGATCCAAACCAGAAAAAACCCAGGATCCGTTCAACAAGAATGTGAAGAATGCGAAAGTATGAGTCTGATGAGTGAAAATCCCAGGCCTAACCTAGACCTAACATGCGTTCTCCTCTAAAATATTGATCGAAACCTGGTTTAATTGACCGTTTCAGTGTGGTACCACATTACTACGTGATCCAAACCAGAAAAAACCCAGGATCCGTTCAACAAGTATGTGAAGAATGCGAAAGTATGAGTCTGATGAGTGAAAATCCCAGGCCTAACCTAGACCTAACATGCGTTATCCTCTAAAATATTGATCGAAACCTGGTTTAGTCGACTGTTTCAGTGTGGTACCACATTACTATGTGATCCAAACCAGAAAATAACCCAGGATTTGTTCAAGGAGTATGTGAAGCGTTGCGAAAGTACGAGTCTGATGAGGTCAAATCCCAGACCAATCCCAGACCTAACTTGCGTTATCCTCTAAAAGATTGATCGAAACCAGGTTTAGTCGACTGTTTCAGTGTGGCACCACATTACTACGTGATCCAAACCAGAAAAAACCCAGGATCTAGCCATCAAGTATGAGAAATATGCGAAAGAATGAGCCTGATGAGAGCAAATCCCAAACCTAACCTAGACCTTACATGCGTTATCCTCTAAAATATTGAGCGAAAGCAGGTTTAATGGACTGTTTCAGTGTGGTACCACACTACTTCGTGGTCCAAACCAGAAAAAACCCAGGATCTGTTCAACAAGTATGTGAAAAACGCTAAACTGTGAGCCTGATGAGGGCAAATCTTAGACCTAACCCAGACCTAAGATGCGTTATCCTCTAAAATATTTATCCAGACCAGGTTTCATTGAATGTTTCAGTGTGGTACCACCTTACTACGTGATCCAATCCAGAAATAGCCCAGGATCTAGCCATGAAGTATGAGAAATATGCGAAAGTAAGAGCCTGATGAGGGCAAATCCTAGACCTATCCCAGACCAAACATGCGTTGTCCTCTAAGATATTGATGGAAACCAGGTTTAATTGACTGTTTCAGTGTTGTACTTCATTACTACGTGATCCAAACCCGAAAAAACCCAGGATCTGTTCAACATGTATGAGAAATATGCGAAAGAATGAGCCTGATGAGAGCAAATCCCCGACCTATCCTAGACCTAACATGAATTATTCTCTAAAATATTAATCGAAAACAGGTTTAATTGAATGTTTCAGTGTAGTACCACATTACTACGTGATGCAATCCAGAAAAAGCCCAGGATCTAGCCATCAAGATTGAGAAATATGCGAAAGAATGAGCCTGATGAGGGCAAATCCCAGACCTAACCTTGACCTAACATGAATTATTCTCTAAAATATTGATCGAAACCAGGTTTAATCGACTGTTTCAGTGTGGTACCACATGACTACGTGATCCAAACCAGAAAAAACCCAGGATTCGTTCAACAAGTATGTGAAGAATGCGATAGTATGTGTCTGATGAGTGAAAATCCCAGACCTAACCTAGACCTAACATGCGTTATCCTCTAAAATATTGATCCAAACCAGGTTTAATGGACTGTTTCAGCGTGGTACCACACTACTACGTGATCCAAACCAGAAAAAACCCAGGATCTGTTCAACAAGTGTGTGAAAAACGCGAAAGTATGAGCCTGATGAGGGCAAATCCCAGACATATCCCTGAGCTAACTTGCGTTATCCTCTAAAATATTGATCGAAACCAGGTTCAATTGACAGTTTCAGTGTGGTACCACATTACTACGTGATCCAATCCAGAAATCGCCCAGGATCTAGCCATGAAGTATGAGAAATATGCGAAAGTATGAGCCTGACGAGGGCAAATCCCAGGCCGAAACTAGACCTAACATGAATTACTCTCTAAAATATTGATCGAATCAGGTTCAATTGACTGTTTCAGTGTGGTCCCACACTACTTCGTGGTCCAAACCAGAAAAAACCCAGGATCTGTTCAACAAGTATGTGAAAAACGCTAAACTGTGAGCCTGGTGAGGGCAAATCTTAGACCTAACCCAGACCTAAGATGCGTTATCCTCTAAAATATTTATCCAGACCAGGTTTCATTGAATGTTTCAATGTGGTACCACCTTACTACGTGATCCAATCCAGAAATAGCCCAGGATCTAGCCATGAAGTATGAGAAATATGCGAAAGTAAGAGCCTGATGAGGGCAAATCCTAGACCTATCCCAGACCTAACTTGCGTTGTCCTCTAAGATATTGATGGAAACCAGGTTTAATTGACTGTTTCAGTGTTGTACTTCATTACTACGTGATCCAAACCCGAAAAAACCCAGGATCTGTTCAACATGTATGGGAAATATGCGAAAGTATGAGCCTGACGAGGGAAAATCCCAGGCCTAACCTAGACCTAACATGCGTTCTCCTCTAAAATATTGATCGAAACCTGGTTTAATTGACTGTTTCAGTGTGGTCCCACATTACTACGTGATCCAAACCAGAAAAAACCCAGGATCCGTTCAACAAGAATGTGAAGAATGCGAAAGTATGAGTCTGATGAGTGAAAATCCCAGGCCTAACCTAGACCTAACATGCGTTCTCCTCTAAAATATTGATCGAAACCTGGTTTAATTGACCGTTTCAGTGTGGTACCACATTACTACGTGATCCAAACCAGAAAAAACCCAGGATCCGTTCAACAAGTATGTGAAGAATGCGAAAGTATGAGTCTGATGAGTGAAAATCCCAGGCCTAACCTAGACCTAACATGCGTTATCCTCTAAAATATTGATCGAAACCTGGTTTAGTCGACTGTTTCAGTGTGGTACCACATTACTATGTGATCCAAACCAGAAAATAACCCAGGATTTGTTCAAGGAGTATGTGAAGCGTTGCGAAAGTACGAGTCTGATGAGGTCATATCCCAGACCAATCCCAGACCTAACTTGCGTTATCCTCTAAAAGATTGATCGAAACCAGGTTTAATCGACTGTTTCAGTGTGGCACCACATTACTACGTGATCCAAACCAGAAAAAACCCAGGATCTAGCCATCAAGTATGAGAAATATGCGAAAGAATGAGCCTGATGAGAGCAAATCCCAAACCTAACCTAGACCTTACATGCGTTATCCTCTAAAATATTGAGCGAAAGCAGGTTTAATGGACTGCTTCAGTGTGGTACCACACTACTTCGTGGTCCAAACCAGAAAAAACCCAGGATCTGTTCAACAAGTATGTGAAAAACGCTAAACTGTGAGCCTGATGAGGGCAAATCTTAGACCTAACCCAGACCTAAGATGCGTTATCCTCTAAAATATTTATCCAGACCAGGTTTCATTGAATGTTTCAGTGTGGTACCACCTTACTACGTGATCCAATCCAGAAATAGCCCAGGATCTAGCCATGAAGTATGAGAAATATGCGAAAGTAAGAGCCTGATGAGGGCAAATCCTAGACCTATCCCAGACCAAACATGCGTTGTCCTCTAAGATATTGATGGAAACCAGGTTTAATTGACTGTTTCAGTGTTGTACTTCATTACTACGTGATCCAAACCCGAAAAAACCCAGGATCTGTTCAACATGTATGAGAAATATGCGAAAGAATGAGCCTGATGAGAGCAAATCCCCGACCTATCCTAGACCTAACATGAATTATTCTCTAAAATATTAATCGAAAACAGGTTTAATTGAATGTTTCAGTGTAGTACCACATTACTACGTGATGCAATCCAGAAAAAGCCCAGGATCTAGCCATCAAGATTGAGAAATATGCGAAAGAATGAGCCTGATGAGGGCAAATCCCAGACCTAACCTTGACCTAACATGAATTATTCTCTAAAATATTGATCGAAACCAGGTTTAATCGACTGTTTCAGTGTGGTACCACATGACTACGTGATCCAAACCAGAAAAAACCCAGGATCCGTTCAACAAGTATGTGAAGAATGCGATAGTATGTGTCTGATGAGTGAAAATCCCAGACCTAACCTAGACCTAACATGCGTTATCCTCTAAAATATTGATCCAAACCAGGTTTAATGGACTGTTTCAGCGTGGTACCACACTACTACGTGATCCAAACCAGAAAAAACCCAGGATCTGTTCAACAAGTGTGTGAAAAACGCGAAAGTATGAGCCTGATGAGGGCAAATCCCAGACATATCCCAGAGCTAACTTGCGTTATCCTCTAAAATATTGATCGAAACCAGGTTTAATTGACAGTTTCAGTGTGGTACCACATTACTACGTGATCCAATCCAGAAATCGCCCAGGATCTAGCCATGAAGTATGAGAAATATGCGAAAGTATGAGCCTGACGAGGGCAAATCCCAGGCCTAAACTAGACCTAACATGAATTACTCTCTAAAATATTGATCGAATCAGGTTCAATTGACTGTTTCAGTGTGGTCCCACACTACTTCGTGGTCCAAACCAGAAAAAACCCAGGATCTGTTCAACAAGTATGTGAAAAACGCTAAACTGTGAGCCTGATGAGGGCAAATCTTAGACCTAACCCAGACCTAAGATGCGTTATCCTCTAAAATATTTATCCAGACCAGGTTTCATTGAATGTTTCAATGTGGTACCACCTTACTACGTGATCCAATCCAGAAATAGCCCAGGATCTAGCCATGAAGTATGAGAAATATGCGAAAGTAAGAGCCTGATGAGGGCAAATCCTAGACCTATCCCAGACCTAACTTGCGTTGTCCTCTAAGATATTGATGGAAACCAGGTTTAATTGACTGTTTCAGTGTTGTACTTCATTACTACGTGATCCAAACCCGAAAAAACACAGGATCTGTTCAACATGTATGGGAAATATGCGAAAGAATGAGCCTGATGAGAGCAAATCCCCGACCTATCCTAGACCTAACATGAATTATTCTCTAAAATATTAATCGAAAACAGGTTTAATTGAATGTTTCAGTGTGGTACCACATTACTACGTGATGCAATCCAGAAAAAGCCCCGGATCTAGCCATCAAGATTGAGAAATATGCGAAAGAATGAGCCTGATGAGGGCAAATCCCAGACCTAACCTTGACCTAACATGAATTATTCTCTAAAATATTGATCGAAACCAGGTTTAATCGACTGTTTCAGTGTGGTACCACATGACTACGTGATCCAAACCAGAAAAAACCCAGGATCCGTTCAACAAGTGTGTGAAATATGCGAAAGTATGAGCCTGATGAGGGCAAATCCTAGACCTAACCCAGACCTAACATGCGTTATCCTCTAAAATATTTATCAAGACCAGGTTTAATGGACTGTTTCAGTGTGGTACCACATTACTACGTGATCCAAACCAGAAAAAACCCAGGATCCGTTCAACAAGTTTGTGACGAATGCAAAAGAATGAGTCTGATGAGTGAAAATCCCAGGCCTAACCTAGACCTAACATGCGCTGTCCTCTAAAATAGTGATGGAAACCAGGTTTCATTGACTGTTTCAGTGTGGTACCACAATACTACGTGATCCAAACCAGAAAAAACTCAGGATCAGTCAACAAGTATGTGAAGAATGCGAAAGTATGAGTCTGATGAGTGAAAATCCCTGGCCTAACCTAGACCTAACATGCGCTGTCCTCTAAAATATTCATGGAAACCAGGTTTCATTGACTGTTTCAGTGTGGTACCACAATACTACGTGATCCAAACCAGAAAGAACCCAGGATCAGTTCAACAAGTATGTGAAGAATGCGAAAGTATGAGTCTGATGAGTGTAATTCCCAGGGCTAACGTAGACCTAACATGCGTTGTCCTCTAAAATATTGATGGAAACCAGGTTTCATTGACTGTTTCAGTGTGGTACTACATTACTACGTGATGCAGTCCAGAAAAAGTCCAGGATCTAGCCATCAAGTATGAGAAATATGCGAAAGAATGAGCCTGATGACAGCAAATCCCAGACCTATCCTAGACCTAACATGCGTTATCCTCCAAAATATTGAGCGAAACCAGGCTTAATTGACTGTTTCAGCGTGGTACCACATTACTACGTGATACAATCCAGAAACAGCCCAGGATCTAGCCATGAAGTATGAGAAATATGCGAAAGAATGAGCCTGATGAGAGCAAATCCCAGACCTAACCTTGACCTAACATGAATTATTCTCTAAAATATTGATCGAAACCAGGTTTAATTGACCGTTTCAGTGTGGTACCACATTACTACGTGATCCAAACCAGGAAAGACCCAGGATCCGTTCAACAAGTATGTGAAAAATGCGAAAGTATGAGTACGATCAGTGAAAATCTCAGGCCATACCTAGACCTAACTTACGTTGTCCTCTAAAATATTGATGGAAACCTGGTTTCATTGACTGTTTCAGTGTGGTACTACATTACTACGTGATGCAATCTAGACAAAGCCCAGGATCTAGCCATCAAGCATGAGAAATATGCGAAAGAATGAGCCTGATGACAGCAAATCCCAGACCTATCCTAGACCTAACATGCGTTATTCTCTAAAATATTGATCCAAACCAGGTTTAATGGACTTTTTCAGCGTGGTACCACACTACTACGTGATCCAAACCAGAAAAAACCCAGGATCTGTTCAACAAGTATGTGAAAAACGCGAAAGTATGAGCCTGATGAGGGCAAATCCCAGACATATCCCAGGCCTAACTTGCGTTGTCCTCTAAGATAATGATGGAAACCAGGTTTAATTGACTGTTTCAGTGTGGTCCCACATTACTACGTGATCCAAACCAGAAAAAACTCAGGGTCCGTTCAACAAGTATGTGAAGAATGCGAAAGTATGATTCTGATGAGTGTAATTCCCAGGGCTAACCTAGACCTAACATGCGTTGTCCTCTAAAATATTGATGGAAACCAGGTTTCATTGACTGTTTCAGTGTGGTACTACATTACTACGTGATCCAAACCAGAAAAAATCCAGGATCCGTACAACAAGTATGTGAAGAATGCGAAAGTATGAGTCTGATGAGTGTAATTCCCAGGGCAAACCTAGACCTAACATGCGTTATCCTCTAAAATATTGATCGAAACCAGGTTTCATTGACTGTTTCAGTGTGGTACTACATTACTACGTGTTGCAATCCAGAAAAAGCCCAGGATCTAGCCATCAAGTATGAGAAATATGCGAAAGAATGAGCCTGATGAGAGCAAATCCCAGACCTAACCTTGACCTAACATGAATTATTCTCTAAAATATTGATCGAAACCAGGTTTAATTGACCGTTTCAGTGTGGTACCACATTACTACGTGATCCAAACCAGAAAAAACCCAGGATCCGTTCAACAAGTATGTGAAAAACGCTAAACTGTGAGCCTGATGAGGGCAAATCTTAGACCTAACCCAGACCTAACATGCGTTATCCTCTAAAATATTGATGGAAACCAGGTTTCATTGAATGTTTCAGTGTGGTACCACTTTACTACGTGATCCAATCCAGATATAGCCCAGGATCTAGCCATCAAGTATGAGAAATATGCGAAAGTATGAGCCTGATGAGGGCAAATCCTAGAACTATCCCAGACCTAACTTGCGTTATCCTCTAAAATACAGATCGAAACCAGGTTTAATTGACTGTTTCAGCGTGGTACCACATTACTACGTGATACAATCCAGAAACAGCCCAGGATCTAGCCTTGAAGTATGAGAAATATGCGAAAGTATGAGCCTGATGAGGGCAAATCCTAGACCTAACCCAGACCTAACATGCGTTATCCTCTAAAATATTTATCAAGACCAGGTTTAATGGACTGTTTCAGTGGGGTACCACATTACTACGTGATCCAAACCAGAAAAAACCCAGGATCCGTTCAACAAGTATGTGAAGAATGCGAAAGTATGAGTCTGATGAGTGAAAATCCCAGACCGAACCTAGACCTAACATGCGCTGTCCTCTAAAATATTGATGGAAACCAGGTTTCATTGACTGTTTCAGTGTGGTACCACAATACTACGTGATCCAAACCAGAAAAAACCCAGGATCAGTTCAACAAGTATGTGAAGAATGCGAAAGTATGAGTCTGATGAGTGAAAATCTCAGGACTTACCTAGACCTAACTTGCGTTGTCCTCTAAAATATTGATGGAAACGAGGTTTCATTGTCTGTTTCAGTGTGGTACTACATTACTACGTGATCCAATCCAGAAATAGCCCAGGATCTAGCCATGAAGTATGAGAAATATGCGAAAGTAAGAGCCTGATGAGGGCAAATCCTAGACCTATCCCAGACCTAACTTGCGTTATCATCAAAAATATTGATCGAAACCTGGTTTAATCGACTGCTTCAGAGTGGAACCACATTACTATGTGATCCAAACCAGAAAATAACCCAGGATCTGTTCAACGAGTATGTGAAGTGTGCGAAAGTATGAGTCTGATGATGTCAAATTCCAGACCTATCCCAGACCTAACTTGCGTTATCCTCTAAAATATTGATCGAAACCAGCTTTAGTCGACAGTTTCAGTGTGGTACCACATTACTACGTGATCCAAACCAGAAAAAACCCAGGATCCGTTCAACAAGTATTTGAAGACTGCGAAAGTATGAGTCTGATGAGTGAAAATCCCAGACATAACCTAGACCTAACATGCGTTATCCTCTAAAATATTGATCCAAACCAGGTATAATGGACTGTTTCAGTGTGGTACCACATTACTACGTGATCCAAACCAGGAAAGACCCAGGATCCGTTCAACAAGTATGTGAAGAATGCGAAAGTATGTGTCTGATGAGAGAAAATCCCCGGCCTAACCCAGACCTAACATGCGTTATCCTCAAAAATATTGATCGAAACCAGGTTTAATCGACTGTTTCAGTGTGGTACCACATTACTATGTGATCCAAACCAGATAATAACCCAGGATCTAGCCATCAAGTATGAGAAATATGCGAAAGAATGAGCCTGATGAGAGCAAATCCCAGACCTAACCTAGACCTAACATGCGTTATCCTCTAAAATATTGAGCGATACCAGGTTTAATGGACTGTTTTAGTGTGGTACCACACTACTTCGTGATCCAAACCAGAAAAAACCCAGGATCCGTTCAACAAGTATGTGAAGAATGCGAAAGTATGAGTCTGATGAGTGAAAATCCCAGACCGAACCTAGACCTAACATGCGCTGTCCTCTAAAATATTGATGGAAACCAGGTTTCATTGACTGTTTCAGTGTGGTACCACAATACTACGTGATCCAAACCAGAAAAAACCCAGGATCAGTTCAACAAGTATGTGAAGAATGCGAAAGTATGAGTCTGATGAGTGAAAATCTCAGGACTTACCTAGACCTAACTTGCGTTGTCCTCTAAAATATTGATGGAAACGAGGTTTCATTGTCTGTTTCAGTGTGGTACTACATTACTACGTGATCCAATCCAGAAATAGCCCAGGATCTAGCCATGAATTATGAGAAATATGCGAAAGTAAGAGCCTGATGAGGGCAAATCCTAGACCTATCCCAGACCTAACTTGCGTTATCATCAAAAATATTGATCGAAACCTGGTTTAATCGACTGCTTCAGAGTGGAACCACATTACTATGTGATCCAAACCAGAAAATAACCCAGGATCTGTTCAACGAGTATGTGAAGTGTGCGAAAGTATGAGTCTGATGATGTCAAATTCCAGACCTATCCCAGACCTAACTTGCGTTATCCTCTAAAATATTGATCGAAACCAGCTTTAATCGACAGTTTCAGTGTGGTACCACATTACTACGTGATCCAAACCAGAAAAAACCCAGGATCCGTTCAACAAGTATTTGAAGACTGCGAAAGTATGAGTCTGATGAGTGAAAATCCCAGACATAACCTAGACCTAACATGCGTTATCCTCTAAAATATTGATCCAAACCAGGTATAATGGACTGTTTCAGTGTGGTACCACATTACTGCGTGATCCAAACCAGTAAAAACCAAGGATCTGTTCAACAAGTATGAGAAATATGCGAAAGTATGAGCCTGATGAGCACAAATCCTAGACCTAACCCAGACCTAACATGAGTTATCCTCTAAAATATTTATCAAGACCAGGTTTAATGGACTGTTTCAGTGTGGTACCACATTACTACGTGATCCAAACCAGAAAAAACCCAGGATCCGTTCAACAAGTATGTGAAGAATGCGAAAGTATGAGTCTGATGAGTGAAAATCCCTGGCCTAACCTAGACCTAACATGCGCTGTCCTCTAAAATATTCATGGAAACCAGGTTTCATTGACTGTTTCAGTGTGGTACCACAATACTACGTGATCCAAGCCAGAAAAAACCCAGGATCAGTTCAACAAGTATGTGAAGAATGCGAAAGAATGAGCCTGATGAGAGAAAATCCCAGACCTAACCTAGACCTAACATGCGTTATCCTCTAAAATGTTGAGCGAAACCAGGCTTAATTGACTGTTTCAGCGTGGTACCACATTACTACGTGATACAAGCCAGAAACAGCCCAGGATCTGTTCAACAAGTATGTAAAAAACGCGAAAGTATGAGCCTGATGAGGGCAAATCCCAGACATATCCCAGGCCTAACTTGCGTTGTCCTCTAAAATATTAATCGAAACCAGGTTTAATGGACTGTTTCAGCGTGGTACCACACTACTACGTGATCCAAACCAGAAAAAACCCAGGATCCGTTCAACAAGTATGTAAAGACTGCGAAGGTATGAGTCTGATGAGTGAAAATCCCAGGCCTAACCTAGACCTAACATGCGTTATCCTCTGAAATATTGATCCAAACCAGGTTTAATGGACTGTTTCAGCGTGGTACCACACTACTACGTGATCCAAACCAGAAAAAACCCAGGATCTGTTCAACAGGTATGTGAAGAATGCGAAAGTATGAGTCTGATGAGTGAAAATCCCAGGCCTAACCTAGACCTAACATGCGTTATCCTCTAAAATATTGATCCAAACCAGGTTTAATGGACTGTTTCAGCGTGGTACCACACTACTACGTGATCCAAACCAGAAAAAACCCAGGATCCGTTCAACAAGTATGTAAAGACTGCGAAAGTATGAGTCTGATGAGTGAAAATCCCAGGCCTAACCTAGACCTAACATGCGTTACCCTCTAAAATATTGATCCAAACCAGGTTTAATGGACTGTTTCAGCGTGGTACCACACTACTACGTGATCCAAACCAGAAAAAACCCAGGATCCGTTCAACAAGTATGTAAAGACTGCGAAAGTATGAGTCTGATGAGTGAAAATCCCAGGCCTAACCTAGACCTAACATGCGTTATCCTCTAAGATATTGATCGAAACCAGGTTTAATCGACTGTTTTAGTCTGGCACCACATTACTACGTGATCCAAACCAGAAAAAACCCAGGATCCGTTCAACAAGTATGTAAAGACTGCGAAAGTATGAGTCTGATGAGTGAAAATCCCAGACCTATCCTAGACCTAACATGAATTATTCTCTAAAATATTGTGTCGAAACCAGGTTTAGTTGACTGTTTCAGTGTTGTACTACATTACTACGTGTTGCAATCCAGAAAAAGCCCAGGATCTAGCCATCAAGTATGAGAAATATGCGAAAGAATGAGCCTGATGAGAGCAAATCCCAGACCTAACCTTGACCTAACATGAATTATTCTCTAAAATATTGATCGAAACCAGGTTTAATTGACCGTTTCAGTGTGGTACCACATTACTACGTGATCCAAACCAGAAAAAACCCAGGATCCGTTCAACAAGTATGTGAAAAACGCTAAACTGTGAGCCTGATGAGGGCAAATCTTAGACCTAACCCAGACCTAACATGCGTTATCCTCTAAAATATTGATGGAAACCAGGTTTCATTGAATGTTTCAGTGTGGTACCACTTTACTACGTGATCCAATCCAGATATAGCCCAGGATCTAGCCATCAAGTATGAGAAATATGCGAAAGTATGAGCCTGATGAGGGCAAATCCTAGAACTATCCCAGACCTAACTTGCGTTATCCTCTAAAATACAGATCGAAACCAGGTTTAATTGACTGTTTCAGCGTGGTACCACATTACTACGTGATACAATCCAGAAACAGCCCAGGATCTAGCCTTGAAGTATGAGAAATATGCGAAAGTATGAGCCTGATGAGGGCAAATCCTAGACCTAACCCAGACCTAACATGCGTTATCCTCTAAAATATTTATCAAGACCAGGTTTAATGGACTGTTTCAGTGGGGTACCACATTACTACGTGATCCAAACCAGAAAAAACCCAGGATCCGTTCAACAAGTATGTGAAGAATGCGAAAGTATGAGTCTGATGAGTGAAAATCCCAGACCGAACCTAGACCTAACATGCGCTGTCCTCTAAAATATTGATGGAAACCAGGTTTCGTTGACTGTTTCAGTGTGGTACCACAATACTACGTGATCCAAACCAGAAAAAACCCAGGATCAGTTCAACAAGTATGTGAAGAATGCGAAAGTATGAGTCTGATGAGTGAAAATCTCAGGACTTACCTAGACCTAACTTGCGTTGTCCTCTAAAATATTGATGGAAACGAGGTTTCATTGTCTGTTTCAGTGTGGTACTACATTACTACGTGATCCAATCCAGAAATAGCCCAGGATCTAGCCATGAATTATGAGAAATATGCGAAAGTAAGAGCCTGATGAGGGCAAATCCTAGACCTATCCCAGACCTAACTTGCGTTATCATCAAAAATATTGATCGAAACCTGGTTTAATCGACTGCTTCAGAGTGGAACCACATTACTATGTGATCCAAACCAGAAAATAACCCAGGATCTGTTCAACGAGTATGTGAAGTGTGCGAAAGTATGAGTCTGATGATGTCAAATTCCAGACCTATCCCAGACCTAACTTGCGTTATCCTCTAAAATATTGATCGAAACCAGCTTTAATCGACAGTTTCAGTGTGGTACCACATTACTACGTGATCCAAACCAGAAAAAACCCAGGATCCGTTCAACAAGTATTTGAAGACTGCGAAAGTATGAGTCTGATGAGTGAAAATCCCAGACATAACCTAGACCTAACATGCGTTATCCTCTAAAATATTGATCCAAACCAGGTATAATGGACTGTTTCAGTGTGGTACCACATTACTGCGTGATCCAAACCAGTAAAAACCAAGGATCTGTTCAACAAGTATGAGAAATATGCGAAAGTATGAGCCTGATGAGCACAAATCCTAGACCTAACCCAGACCTAACATGAGTTATCCTCTAAAATATTTATCAAGACCAGGTTTAATGGACTGTTTCAGTGTGGTACCACATTACTACGTGATCCAAACCAGAAAAAACCCAGGATCCGTTCAACAAGTATGTGAAGAATGCGAAAGTATGAGTCTGATGAGTGAAAATCCCTGGCCTAACCTAGACCTAACATGCGCTGTCCTCTAAAATATTCATGGAAACCAGGTTTCATTGACTGTTTCAGTGTGGTACCACAATACTACGTGATCCAAGCCAGAAAAAACCCAGGATCAGTTCAACAAGTATGTGAAGAATGCGAAAGAATGAGCCTGATGAGAGAAAATCCCAGACCTAACCTAGACCTAACATGCGTTATCCTCTAAAATGTTGAGCGAAACCAGGCTTAATTGACTGTTTCAGCGTGGTACCACATTACTACGTGATACAAGCCAGAAACAGCCCAGGATCTGTTCAACAAGTATGTAAAAAACGCGAAAGTATGAGCCTGATGAGGGCAAATCCCAGACATATCCCAGGCCTAACTTGCGTTGTCCTCTAAAATATTAATCGAAACCAGGTTTAATGGACTGTTTCAGCGTGGTACCACACTACTACGTGATCCAAACCAGAAAAAACCCAGGATCCGTTCAACAAGTATGTAAAGACTGCGAAGGTATGAGTCTGATGAGTGAAAATCCCAGACCTAACCTAGACCTAACATGAATTATTCTCTAAAATATTGATCGAAACCAGGTTTAATTGACTGTTTCAGTGTGGTCCCACATTACTACGTGATCCAAACCAGAAATAACCCAGGATCCGTTCAACAAGTATGTGAAGAATGCGAAAGTATGAGTCTTATGAGTGAAAATCCCAGGCCTAACCTAGACCTAACATGCGTTATCCTCTAAAATATTGATCCAACCAGGTTTAATGGACTGTTTCAGTGTGGTACTACATTACTACGAGATCCAAACTAGAAAAAACCCAGGATCCGTTCAACAAGTATGTGAAGAATGCGAAAGTATGCGTCTGATCAGTGAAAATCTCAGGACTTACCTAGACCTAACTTGCGTTGTCCTCTAAAATATTTATGGAAACGAGGTTTCATTGACTGTTTCATTGTGGTACTACATTACTACGTGATACAATCCAGAAAAAGCCCAGGATCGAGCCATCAAGTATGAGAAATATGCGAAAGGATGAGCCTGATGAGAGCAAATCCCAGACCTAACCAAGACCTAACATGCGTTATCCTCTAAAATATTGAGCGATACCAGGTTTAATGGACTGTTTTAGTGTGGTACCACACTACTTCGTGATCCAAACCAGAAAAAACCCAGGATCTGTTCAACAGGTATGTGAAGAATGCGAAAGTATGAGTCTGATGAGTGAAAATCCCAGGCCTAACCTAGACCTAACATGCGTTACCCTCTAAAATATTGATCCAAACCAGGTTTAATGGACTGTTTCAGCGTGGTACCACACTACTACGTGATCCAAACCAGAAAAAACCCAGGATCCGTTCAACAAGTATGTAAAGACTGCGAAAGTATGAGTCTGATGAGTGAAAATCCCAGGCCTAACCTAGACCTAACATGCGTTATCCTCTAAGATATTGATCGAAACCAGGTTTAATCGACTGTTTTAGTCTGGCACCACATTACTACGTGATCCAAACCAGAAAAAACCCAGGATCCGTTCAACAAGTATGTAAAGACTGCGAAAGTATGAGTCTGATGAGTGAAAATCCCAGACCTATCCTAGACCTAACATGAATTATTCTCTAAAATATTGTGTCGAAACCAGGTTTAGTTGACTGTTTCAGTGTTGTACTTCATTACTACGTCATGCAATCCAGAAAAAGCCCAGGATCTAGCCATCAAGTATGAGAAATATGCGAAAGAATGAGCCCTATGAGAGCAAATCCCTGACCTAACCTAGACTTAACATGAATTATTCTCTAAAATATTGATCGAAACCAGGTTTAATTGACTGTTTCAGTGTGGTACCACATTACTACGAGATCCAAACGAGAAAAAACCCAGGATCCGTTCAACAAGTATGTGAAGAATGCGAAAGTATGAGTCTGATCAGTGAAAATCTCAGGACTTACCTAGAGCTAACTTGCGTTGTCCTCTAAAATATTGATGGAAACGAGGTTTCATTGTCTGTTTCAGTGTGGTACTACATTACTACGTGATCCAATCCAGAAATAGCCCAGGATCTAGCCATGAAGTATGAGAAATATGCGAAAGTAAGAGCCTGATGTGGGCAAATCCTAGACCTATCCCAGACCTAACTTGCGTTATCCTCAAAAATATTGATCGAAACCTGGTTTAATCGACTGTTTCAGTGTGGTACCACATTACTACGTGATCCAAACCAGAAAAAACCCAGGATCAGTTCAACAAGTACGTGAAAAACGCGAAAGTATGAGCCTGATTAGGGCGAATCCCAGACCTATCCCAGACCTAACTTGCGTTATCCTCTAAAATATTGATCGAAACCAGGTTTAATTGACTGTTTCAGCGTGGTACCACATTGCTACGTGATACAATCCAGAAACAGCCCAGGATCTAGCCATGAGGTATGAGAAATATGCGAAAGTATGAGCCTGATGAGGGCAAATCCTAGACCTAACCCAGACCTAACATGCGTTATCCTCTAAAATATTTATCAAGACCAGGTTTAATTGATTGTTTCAGTGTGGTCCCACATTACTACGTGATCCAAACCAGAAAAAACCCAGGATCCGTTCAACAAGTATGTGAAGAACGCGAAAGTAAGAGTCTGATGAGTGAAAATCCCAGACCTAACCCAGACCTAACATGCGTTATCCTCTAAAATATTGATCCAAACCAGGTTTAATGGACTGTTTCAGCGTGGTACCACACTACTACGTGATCCAAACCAGAAAAAACCCAGGATCCGTTCAACAAGTATGTAAAGACTGCGAAAGTATGAGTCTGATGAGTGAAAATCCCAGTCCTAACCTGGACCTAACATGCGTTATCCTCTAAGATATTGATCGAAACCAGGTTTAATCGACTGTTTTAGTCTGGCACCACATTACTACGTGATCCAAACCAGAAAAAACCCAGGATCCGTTCAACAAGTATGTAAAGACTGCGAAAGTATGAGTCTGATGAATGAAAATCCCAGACCTAACCTAGACCTAACATGAATTATTCTCTAAAATATTGTGTCGAAACCAGGTTTAATTGACTGTTTCAGTGTTGTACTTCATTACTACGTGATGCAATCCAGAAAAAGCCCAGGATCGAGCCATCAAGTATGAGAAATATGCGAAAGGATGAGCCTGATGAGAGCAAATCCCAGACCTAACCTAGACCTAACATGCGTTATCCTCTAAAATATTGAGCGAAACCAGGTTTAATGGACTGTTTTAGTGTGGTACCACACTACTTCGTGATCCAAACCAGAAAAAACCCAGGATCTGTTCAACAGGTATGTGAAGAATGCGAAAGTATGAGTCTGATGAGTGAAAATCCCAGGCCTAACCTAGACCTAACATGCGTTATCCTCTAAAATATTGATCCAAACCAGGTTTAATGGACTGTTTCAGCGTGGTACCACACTACTACGTGATCCAAACCAGAAAAAACCCAGGATCCGTTCAACAAGTATGTAAAGACTGCGAAAGTATGAGTCTGATGAGTGAAAATCCCAGGCCTAACCTAGACCTAACATGCGTTATCCTCTAAAATATTGATCCAAACCAGGTTTAATGGACTGTTTCAGCGTGGTACCACACTACTACGTGATCCAAACCAGAAAAAACCCAGGATCCGTTCAACAAGTATGTAAAGACTGCGAAAGTATGAGTCTGGTGAGTGAAAATCCCAGGCCTAACCTAGACCTAACATGCGTTATCCTCTAAGATATTGATCGAAACCAGGTTTAATCGACTGTTTTAGTCTGGCACCACATTACTACGTGATCCAAACCAGAAAAAACCCAGGATCCGTTCAACAAGTATGTAAAGACTGCGAAAGTATGAGTCTGATGAGTGAAAATCCCAGACCTATCCTAGACCTAACATTAATTATTCTGTAAAATATTGTGTCGAAACCAGGTTTAATTGACTGTTTCAGTGTTGTACTTCATTACTACGTCATGCAATCCAGAAAAAGCCCGGGATCTAGCCATGAAGTATGAGAAATATGCGAAAGTATGAGCCTGATGAGGTCAAATCCTAGTCCTAACCCAGACCTAACATGCGTTAGCCTCTAAAATATTCATCGAAACCAGGTTTAATCGACTGTTTCAGTGTGGTACCACATTACTACGTGATCCAAACCAGAAAAAGATCCAGGATCTTGTCAACGAGAATGTGAAGTGTGCGAAAGTATGAGTCTGATGAGGGCTAATCCCAGACCTATCCCAGACCTAACATGCGTTATCCTCTAAAATATTGATCGAAACCAGGTTTAATTGACTGTTTCAGCGTGGTACCACATTACTACGTGATACAATCCAGAAACAGCCCAGGATCTAGCCATGAAGTATGAGAAATATGCGAGTATGAGCCTGATGAGGGCAAATCCCAGGCCTAACCTACTCCTAACATGCGTTATCCTCCAAAATATTGATCGAAACCTGGTTTAATCAACTGTTTCAGTGTGGTACCACGTTACTATGTGATCCAAACCAGAAAATAACCCAGGATCTGTTCAAGGAGTATGTGAAGTGTGCGAAAGTATGAGTCTGATGAGGTCAAGTCCCAGACCTATCCCAGACCTAACTTGCGTTATCCTCTAAAATATTGATCGAAACCAGGTTTAATTGACCGTTTTATTGTGGTACCACTTTACTACGTGCTCCAAAGCAGAAAAAACGCTCGATCAGGTCAACATGCATGTTAAAACTGGGAAAGTATGAGCCTGATGAGGGCAAATCCCAGACCTATCCCAGACCTAACATGCGTTATCCTCAAAAATATTGATCGAAACCAGGTTTAATCGACTGTTTCAGTAAGGTACCACATTACTACGTGATCCAAACCAGAAAAAGATCCAGGATCTTGTCAACGAGAATGTGAAGTGTGCGAAAGTATGAGTCTGATGAGGGCTAATCCCAGACCTATCCCAGACCTAACATGCGTTATCCTCTAAAATATTGATCGAAACCAGGTTTAATTGACAGTTTTAGTGTGGTACCACTTTACTACGTGATCCAAAGCAAAGAAAACCCTCGATCAGGTCAACATGCATGTTAAAACTGCGAAAGTATGACCCTGATGAGGGCAAATCACAGACGTAACCCAGACCTAGCATGCGTTATCCTGTAAAATATTTATCAAGACCAGGTTTATTTGATTGTTTCAGTGTGGTCCCACATTACTACGTGATCCAATCCAGAAAAAGCCCAGGATCTAGCCATCAAGTATGAGTAATATGCGAAAGAATGAGCCTGATGAGAGTAAATCCCTGACCTAACCTAGACTTAACATGAATTATTCTCTAAAATATTGATCGAAACCTGGTTTAATCGACAGTTTCAGTGTGGTACCACATTACTATGTGATACAAACAAGAAAATAACCCAGTATCTGTTCAACGAGTCTGTGAAGTGTGCGAAAGTATGAGTCTGACGAGGTCAAATCCCAGGCCTATCCCAGACCTAGCTTGCGTTATCCTCTAAAATATTGATGGAAACCAGGTTTAATAGACTGTTTCAGTGTTGTACTTCATTACTACGTTATACAATCCAGAAAATAACCCAGGGTCTGTTCAACGAGTATGTGAAGGGTGCGAAAGTATGAGTCTGATGAGGTCAAATCCCAGACCTATCCCAGACCTAACTTGCGTTATCCTCTAAAATATTGATCGAAACCAGGTTTAATCGACTGTTTCAGTGTGGTACCACATTACTACGTGATCCAATCCAGAAATAGCCCAGGATCTAGCCATGAAGTATGAGAAATATGCGAAAGTATCAGCCTGACGAGAGCAAATCCTAGACCTAACCCAGACATACCATGCGTTATCCTCAAAAGTATTGATCGAAACCTGGTTTAATTGACTGTTTCAGTGTGGTACCACATTACTATGTGATACAATCCAGAAACAGCCCAGGATCTAGCCATCAAGTATGAGTAATATGCGAAAGAATGAGCCTGATGAGAGTAAATCCCTGACCTAACCTAGACCTAACATGAATTATTCTCTAAAATATTGATCGAAACCTGGTTTAATCGACAGTTTCAGTGTGGTACCACATTACTATGTGATACAAACAAAAAAATAACCCAGTATCTGTTCAACGAGTATGTGAAGGGTGCGAAAGTATGAGTCTGACGAGGTCAAATCGCAGGCCTATCCCAGACCTAGCTTGCGTTATCCTCTACAATATTGATGGAAACCAGGTTGAATTGACTGTTTCAATGTTGTACTTCATTACTACGTTATACAATCCATACAAAGCCCAGGATCTAGCCATCAAGTATGCGAAATATGCGAAAGAATGAGCCTGATAAGAGCAAATCCCAGACCTAACCTAGACCTAACATGAATTATTCTCTAAAATATTGATCGAAACCAGGTTTAATTGACTGTTTCAGTGTTGTCCCACATTACTACGTGATCGAAACCAGAAAAAACCCAGGATCAGTTCAACAAGTACGTGAAAAACGCGAAAGTATGAGCCTGATTAGGGCGAATCCCAGACCTACCCCAGACATAACATGCGTTATCCTCAAAAGTATTGATCGAAACCTGGTTTAATTGACTGTTTCAGCGTGGTACCACATTACTACGTGATACAATCCAGAAACAGCCCAGGATCTAGCCATGAAGTATGTGAAATATGCGAAAGTATGAGCCTGATGAGGACAAATCCTAGACCTAACCCAAACCTAACATGCGTTATCCTCTAAAATATTTATCAAGACCAGGTTTAATTGATTGTTTCAGTGTGGTCCCACATTACTACGTGATCCAAACCAGAAAATACCCAGGATCCGTTCAACAAGTATGTGAAGAACGCGAAAGTATGAGTCTGATGAGTGAAAATCCCAGACCTAACCCAGACCTAACATGCGTTATCCTCTAAAATATTTATCAAGACCAGGTTTCATTGACTGTTTCAGTGTGGTACCACAATACTACGTGATCCAAACCAGAAAAAACCCAGGATCAGTTCAACAAGTATGTGAAGAATGCGAAAGTATGAGTCTGATGAGTGAAAATCTCAGGACTTACCTAGACCTAACTTGCGTTGTCCTCTAAAATATTGATGGAAACGAGGTTTCATTGTCTGTTTCAGTGTGGTACTACATTACTACGTGATCCAATCCAGAAATAGCCCAGGATCTAGCCATGAATTATGAGAAATATGCGAAAGTAAGAGCCTGATGAGGGCAAATCCTAGACCTATCCCAGACCTAACTTGCGTTATCATCAAAAATATTGATCGAAACCTGGTTTAATCGACTGCTTCAGAGTGGAACCACATTACTATGTGATCCAAACCAGAAAATAACCCAGGATCTGTTCAACGAGTATGTGAAGTGTGCGAAAGTATGAGTCTGATGATGTCAAATTCCAGACCTATCCCAGACCTAACTTGCGTTATCCTCTAAAATATTGATCGAAACCAGCTTTAATCGACAGTTTCAGTGTGGTACCACATTACTACGTGATCCAAACCAGAAAAAACCCAGGATCCGTTCAACAAGTATTTGAAGACTGCGAAAGTATGAGTCTGATGAGTGAAAATCCCAGACATAACCTAGACCTAACATGCGTTATCCTCTAAAATATTGATCCAAACCAGGTATAATGGACTGTTTCAGTGTGGTACCACATTACTGCGTGATCCAAACCAGTAAAAACCAAGGATCTGTTCAACAAGTATGAGAAATATGCGAAAGTATGAGCCTGATGAGCACAAATCCTAGACCTAACCCAGACCTAACATGAGTTATCCTCTAAAATATTTATCAAGACCAGGTTTAATGGACTGTTTCAGTGTGGTACCACATTACTACGTGATCCAAACCAGAAAAAACCCAGGATCCGTTCAACAAGTATGTGAAGAATGCGAAAGTATGAGTCTGATGAGTGAAAATCCCTGGCCTAACCTAGACCTAACATGCGCTGTCCTCTAAAATATTCATGGAAACCAGGTTTCATTGACTGTTTCAGTGTGGTACCACAATACTACGTGATCCAAGCCAGAAAAAACCCAGGATCAGTTCAACAAGTATGTGAAGAATGCGAAAGAATGAGCCTGATGAGAGAAAATCCCAGACCTAACCTAGACCTAACATGCGTTATCCTCTAAAATGTTGAGCGAAACCAGGCTTAATTGACTGTTTCAGCGTGGTACCACATTACTACGTGATACAAGCCAGAAACAGCCCAGGATCTGTTCAACAAGTATGTAAAAAACGCGAAAGTATGAGCCTGATGAGGGCAAATCCCAGACATATCCCAGGCCTAACTTGCGTTGTCCTCTAAAATATTAATCGAAACCAGGTTTAATGGACTGTTTCAGCGTGGTACCACACTACTACGTGATCCAAACCAGAAAAAACCCAGGATCCGTTCAACAAGTATGTAAAGACTGCGAAGGTATGAGTCTGATGAGTGAAAATCCCAGGCCTAACCTAGACCTAACATGCGTTATCCTCTGAAATATTGATCCAAACCAGGTTTAATGGACTGTTTCAGCGTGGTACCACACTACTACGTGATCCAAACCAGAAAAAACCCAGGATCTGTTCAACAGGTATGTGAAGAATGCGAAAGTATGAGTCTGATGAGTGAAAATCCCAGGCCTAACCTAGACCTAACATGCGTTATCCTCTAAAATATTGATCCAAACCAGGTTTAATGGACTGTTTCAGCGTGGTACCACACTACTACGTGATCCAAACCAGAAAAAACCCAGGATCCGTTCAACAAGTATGTAAAGACTGCGAAAGTATGAGTCTGATGAGTGAAAATCCCAGGCCTAACCTAGACCTAACATGCGTTACCCTCTAAAATATTGATCCAAACCAGGTTTAATGGACTGTTTCAGCGTGGTACCACACTACTACGTGATCCAAACCAGAAAAAACCCAGGATCCGTTCAACAAGTATGTAAAGACTGCGAAAGTATGAGTCTGATGAGTGAAAATCCCAGGCCTAACCTAGACCTAACATGCGTTATCCTCTAAGATATTGATCGAAACCAGGTTTAATCGACTGTTTTAGTCTGGCACCACATTACTACGTGATCCAAACCAGAAAAAACCCAGGATCCGTTCAACAAGTATGTAAAGACTGCGAAAGTATGAGTCTGATGAGTGAAAATCCCAGACCTATCCTAGACCTAACATGAATTATTCTCTAAAATATTGTGTCGAAACCAGGTTTAGTTGACTGTTTCAGTGTTGTACTACATTACTACGTGTTGCAATCCAGAAAAAGCCCAGGATCTAGCCATCAAGTATGAGAAATATGCGAAAGAATGAGCCTGATGAGAGCAAATCCCAGACCTAACCTTGACCTAACATGAATTATTCTCTAAAATATTGATCGAAACCAGGTTTAATTGACCGTTTCAGTGTGGTACCACATTACTACGTGATCCAAACCAGAAAAAACCCAGGATCCGTTCAACAAGTATGTGAAAAACGCTAAACTGTGAGCCTGATGAGGGCAAATCTTAGACCTAACCCAGACCTAACATGCGTTATCCTCTAAAATATTGATGGAAACCAGGTTTCATTGAATGTTTCAGTGTGGTACCACTTTACTACGTGATCCAATCCAGATATAGCCCAGGATCTAGCCATCAAGTATGAGAAATATGCGAAAGTATGAGCCTGATGAGGGCAAATCCTAGAACTATCCCAGACCTAACTTGCGTTATCCTCTAAAATACAGATCGAAACCAGGTTTAATTGACTGTTTCAGCGTGGTACCACATTACTACGTGATACAATCCAGAAACAGCCCAGGATCTAGCCTTGAAGTATGAGAAATATGCGAAAGTATGAGCCTGATGAGGGCAAATCCTAGACCTAACCCAGACCTAACATGCGTTATCCTCTAAAATATTTATCAAGACCAGGTTTAATGGACTGTTTCAGTGGGGTACCACATTACTACGTGATCCAAACCAGAAAAAACCCAGGATCCGTTCAACAAGTATGTGAAGAATGCGAAAGTATGAGTCTGATGAGTGAAAATCCCAGACCGAACCTAGACCTAACATGCGCTGTCCTCTAAAATATTGATGGAAACCAGGTTTCGTTGACTGTTTCAGTGTGGTACCACAATACTACGTGATCCAAACCAGAAAAAACCCAGGATCAGTTCAACAAGTATGTGAAGAATGCGAAAGTATGAGTCTGATGAGTGAAAATCTCAGGACTTACCTAGACCTAACTTGCGTTGTCCTCTAAAATATTGATGGAAACGAGGTTTCATTGTCTGTTTCAGTGTGGTACTACATTACTACGTGATCCAATCCAGAAATAGCCCAGGATCTAGCCATGAATTATGAGAAATATGCGAAAGTAAGAGCCTGATGAGGGCAAATCCTAGACCTATCCCAGACCTAACTTGCGTTATCATCAAAAATATTGATCGAAACCTGGTTTAATCGACTGCTTCAGAGTGGAACCACATTACTATGTGATCCAAACCAGAAAATAACCCAGGATCTGTTCAACGAGTATGTGAAGTGTGCGAAAGTATGAGTCTGATGATGTCAAATTCCAGACCTATCCCAGACCTAACTTGCGTTATCCTCTAAAATATTGATCGAAACCAGCTTTAATCGACAGTTTCAGTGTGGTACCACATTACTACGTGATCCAAACCAGAAAAAACCCAGGATCCGTTCAACAAGTATTTGAAGACTGCGAAAGTATGAGTCTGATGAGTGAAAATCCCAGACATAACCTAGACCTAACATGCGTTATCCTCTAAAATATTGATCCAAACCAGGTATAATGGACTGTTTCAGTGTGGTACCACATTACTGCGTGATCCAAACCAGTAAAAACCAAGGATCTGTTCAACAAGTATGAGAAATATGCGAAAGTATGAGCCTGATGAGCACAAATCCTAGACCTAACCCAGACCTAACATGAGTTATCCTCTAAAATATTTATCAAGACCAGGTTTAATGGACTGTTTCAGTGTGGTACCACATTACTACGTGATCCAAACCAGAAAAAACCCAGGATCCGTTCAACAAGTATGTGAAGAATGCGAAAGTATGAGTCTGATGAGTGAAAATCCCTGGCCTAACCTAGACCTAACATGCGCTGTCCTCTAAAATATTCATGGAAACCAGGTTTCATTGACTGTTTCAGTGTGGTACCACAATACTACGTGATCCAAGCCAGAAAAAACCCAGGATCAGTTCAACAAGTATGTGAAGAATGCGAAAGAATGAGCCTGATGAGAGAAAATCCCAGACCTAACCTAGACCTAACATGCGTTATCCTCTAAAATGTTGAGCGAAACCAGGCTTAATTGACTGTTTCAGCGTGGTACCACATTACTACGTGATACAAGCCAGAAACAGCCCAGGATCTGTTCAACAAGTATGTAAAAAACGCGAAAGTATGAGCCTGATGAGGGCAAATCCCAGACATATCCCAGGCCTAACTTGCGTTGTCCTCTAAAATATTAATCGAAACCAGGTTTAATGGACTGTTTCAGCGTGGTACCACACTACTACGTGATCCAAACCAGAAAAAACCCAGGATCCGTTCAACAAGTATGTAAAGACTGCGAAGGTATGAGTCTGATGAGTGAAAATCCCAGACCTAACCTAGACCTAACATGAATTATTCTCTAAAATATTGATCGAAACCAGGTTTAATTGACTGTTTCAGTGTGGTCCCACATTACTACGTGATCCAAACCAGAAATAACCCAGGATCCGTTCAACAAGTATGTGAAGAATGCGAAAGTATGAGTCTTATGAGTGAAAATCCCAGGCCTAACCTAGACCTAACATGCGTTATCCTCTAAAATATTGATCCAACCAGGTTTAATGGACTGTTTCAGTGTGGTACTACATTACTACGAGATCCAAACTAGAAAAAACCCAGGATCCGTTCAACAAGTATGTGAAGAATGCGAAAGTATGCGTCTGATCAGTGAAAATCTCAGGACTTACCTAGACCTAACTTGCGTTGTCCTCTAAAATATTTATGGAAACGAGGTTTCATTGACTGTTTCATTGTGGTACTACATTACTACGTGATACAATCCAGAAAAAGCCCAGGATCGAGCCATCAAGTATGAGAAATATGCGAAAGGATGAGCCTGATGAGAGCAAATCCCAGACCTAACCAAGACCTAACATGCGTTATCCTCTAAAATATTGAGCGATACCAGGTTTAATGGACTGTTTTAGTGTGGTACCACACTACTTCGTGATCCAAACCAGAAAAAACCCAGGATCTGTTCAACAGGTATGTGAAGAATGCGAAAGTATGAGTCTGATGAGTGAAAATCCCAGGCCTAACCTAGACCTAACATGCGTTACCCTCTAAAATATTGATCCAAACCAGGTTTAATGGACTGTTTCAGCGTGGTACCACACTACTACGTGATCCAAACCAGAAAAAACCCAGGATCCGTTCAACAAGTATGTAAAGACTGCGAAAGTATGAGTCTGATGAGTGAAAATCCCAGGCCTAACCTAGACCTAACATGCGTTATCCTCTAAGATATTGATCGAAACCAGGTTTAATCGACTGTTTTAGTCTGGCACCACATTACTACGTGATCCAAACCAGAAAAAACCCAGGATCCGTTCAACAAGTATGTAAAGACTGCGAAAGTATGAGTCTGATGAGTGAAAATCCCAGACCTATCCTAGACCTAACATGAATTATTCTCTAAAATATTGTGTCGAAACCAGGTTTAGTTGACTGTTTCAGTGTTGTACTTCATTACTACGTCATGCAATCCAGAAAAAGCCCAGGATCTAGCCATCAAGTATGAGAAATATGCGAAAGAATGAGCCCTATGAGAGCAAATCCCTGACCTAACCTAGACTTAACATGAATTATTCTCTAAAATATTGATCGAAACCAGGTTTAATTGACTGTTTCAGTGTGGTACCACATTACTACGAGATCCAAACGAGAAAAAACCCAGGATCCGTTCAACAAGTATGTGAAGAATGCGAAAGTATGAGTCTGATCAGTGAAAATCTCAGGACTTACCTAGAGCTAACTTGCGTTGTCCTCTAAAATATTGATGGAAACGAGGTTTCATTGTCTGTTTCAGTGTGGTACTACATTACTACGTGATCCAATCCAGAAATAGCCCAGGATCTAGCCATGAAGTATGAGAAATATGCGAAAGTAAGAGCCTGATGTGGGCAAATCCTAGACCTATCCCAGACCTAACTTGCGTTATCCTCAAAAATATTGATCGAAACCTGGTTTAATCGACTGTTTCAGTGTGGTACCACATTACTACGTGATCCAAACCAGAAAAAACCCAGGATCAGTTCAACAAGTACGTGAAAAACGCGAAAGTATGAGCCTGATTAGGGCGAATCCCAGACCTATCCCAGACCTAACTTGCGTTATCCTCTAAAATATTGATCGAAACCAGGTTTAATTGACTGTTTCAGCGTGGTACCACATTGCTACGTGATACAATCCAGAAACAGCCCAGGATCTAGCCATGAGGTATGAGAAATATGCGAAAGTATGAGCCTGATGAGGGCAAATCCTAGACCTAACCCAGACCTAACATGCGTTATCCTCTAAAATATTTATCAAGACCAGGTTTAATTGATTGTTTCAGTGTGGTCCCACATTACTACGTGATCCAAACCAGAAAAAACCCAGGATCCGTTCAACAAGTATGTGAAGAACGCGAAAGTAAGAGTCTGATGAGTGAAAATCCCAGACCTAACCCAGACCTAACATGCGTTATCCTCTAAAATATTGATCCAAACCAGGTTTAATGGACTGTTTCAGCGTGGTACCACACTACTACGTGATCCAAACCAGAAAAAACCCAGGATCCGTTCAACAAGTATGTAAAGACTGCGAAAGTATGAGTCTGATGAGTGAAAATCCCAGTCCTAACCTGGACCTAACATGCGTTATCCTCTAAGATATTGATCGAAACCAGGTTTAATCGACTGTTTTAGTCTGGCACCACATTACTACGTGATCCAAACCAGAAAAAACCCAGGATCCGTTCAACAAGTATGTAAAGACTGCGAAAGTATGAGTCTGATGAATGAAAATCCCAGACCTAACCTAGACCTAACATGAATTATTCTCTAAAATATTGTGTCGAAACCAGGTTTAATTGACTGTTTCAGTGTTGTACTTCATTACTACGTGATGCAATCCAGAAAAAGCCCAGGATCGAGCCATCAAGTATGAGAAATATGCGAAAGGATGAGCCTGATGAGAGCAAATCCCAGACCTAACCTAGACCTAACATGCGTTATCCTCTAAAATATTGAGCGAAACCAGGTTTAATGGACTGTTTTAGTGTGGTACCACACTACTTCGTGATCCAAACCAGAAAAAACCCAGGATCTGTTCAACAGGTATGTGAAGAATGCGAAAGTATGAGTCTGATGAGTGAAAATCCCAGGCCTAACCTAGACCTAACATGCGTTATCCTCTAAAATATTGATCCAAACCAGGTTTAATGGACTGTTTCAGCGTGGTACCACACTACTACGTGATCCAAACCAGAAAAAACCCAGGATCCGTTCAACAAGTATGTAAAGACTGCGAAAGTATGAGTCTGATGAGTGAAAATCCCAGGCCTAACCTAGACCTAACATGCGTTATCCTCTAAAATATTGATCCAAACCAGGTTTAATGGACTGTTTCAGCGTGGTACCACACTACTACGTGATCCAAACCAGAAAAAACCCAGGATCCGTTCAACAAGTATGTAAAGACTGCGAAAGTATGAGTCTGGTGAGTGAAAATCCCAGGCCTAACCTAGACCTAACATGCGTTATCCTCTAAGATATTGATCGAAACCAGGTTTAATCGACTGTTTTAGTCTGGCACCACATTACTACGTGATCCAAACCAGAAAAAACCCAGGATCCGTTCAACAAGTATGTAAAGACTGCGAAAGTATGAGTCTGATGAGTGAAAATCCCAGACCTATCCTAGACCTAACATTAATTATTCTGTAAAATATTGTGTCGAAACCAGGTTTAATTGACTGTTTCAGTGTTGTACTTCATTACTACGTCATGCAATCCAGAAAAAGCCCGGGATCTAGCCATGAAGTATGAGAAATATGCGAAAGTATGAGCCTGATGAGGTCAAATCCTAGTCCTAACCCAGACCTAACATGCGTTAGCCTCTAAAATATTCATCGAAACCAGGTTTAATCGACTGTTTCAGTGTGGTACCACATTACTACGTGATCCAAACCAGAAAAAGATCCAGGATCTTGTCAACGAGAATGTGAAGTGTGCGAAAGTATGAGTCTGATGAGGGCTAATCCCAGACCTATCCCAGACCTAACATGCGTTATCCTCTAAAATATTGATCGAAACCAGGTTTAATTGACTGTTTCAGCGTGGTACCACATTACTACGTGATACAATCCAGAAACAGCCCAGGATCTAGCCATGAAGTATGAGAAATATGCGAGTATGAGCCTGATGAGGGCAAATCCCAGGCCTAACCTACTCCTAACATGCGTTATCCTCCAAAATATTGATCGAAACCTGGTTTAATCAACTGTTTCAGTGTGGTACCACGTTACTATGTGATCCAAACCAGAAAATAACCCAGGATCTGTTCAAGGAGTATGTGAAGTGTGCGAAAGTATGAGTCTGATGAGGTCAAGTCCCAGACCTATCCCAGACCTAACTTGCGTTATCCTCTAAAATATTGATCGAAACCAGGTTTAATTGACCGTTTTATTGTGGTACCACTTTACTACGTGCTCCAAAGCAGAAAAAACGCTCGATCAGGTCAACATGCATGTTAAAACTGGGAAAGTATGAGCCTGATGAGGGCAAATCCCAGACCTATCCCAGACCTAACATGCGTTATCCTCAAAAATATTGATCGAAACCAGGTTTAATCGACTGTTTCAGTAAGGTACCACATTACTACGTGATCCAAACCAGAAAAAGATCCAGGATCTTGTCAACGAGAATGTGAAGTGTGCGAAAGTATGAGTCTGATGAGGGCTAATCCCAGACCTATCCCAGACCTAACATGCGTTATCCTCTAAAATATTGATCGAAACCAGGTTTAATTGACAGTTTTAGTGTGGTACCACTTTACTACGTGATCCAAAGCAAAGAAAACCCTCGATCAGGTCAACATGCATGTTAAAACTGCGAAAGTATGACCCTGATGAGGGCAAATCACAGACGTAACCCAGACCTAGCATGCGTTATCCTGTAAAATATTTATCAAGACCAGGTTTATTTGATTGTTTCAGTGTGGTCCCACATTACTACGTGATCCAATCCAGAAAAAGCCCAGGATCTAGCCATCAAGTATGAGTAATATGCGAAAGAATGAGCCTGATGAGAGTAAATCCCTGACCTAACCTAGACTTAACATGAATTATTCTCTAAAATATTGATCGAAACCTGGTTTAATCGACAGTTTCAGTGTGGTACCACATTACTATGTGATACAAACAAGAAAATAACCCAGTATCTGTTCAACGAGTCTGTGAAGTGTGCGAAAGTATGAGTCTGACGAGGTCAAATCCCAGGCCTATCCCAGACCTAGCTTGCGTTATCCTCTAAAATATTGATGGAAACCAGGTTTAATAGACTGTTTCAGTGTTGTACTTCATTACTACGTTATACAATCCAGAAAATAACCCAGGGTCTGTTCAACGAGTATGTGAAGGGTGCGAAAGTATGAGTCTGATGAGGTCAAATCCCAGACCTATCCCAGACCTAACTTGCGTTATCCTCTAAAATATTGATCGAAACCAGGTTTAATCGACTGTTTCAGTGTGGTACCACATTACTACGTGATCCAATCCAGAAATAGCCCAGGATCTAGCCATGAAGTATGAGAAATATGCGAAAGTATCAGCCTGACGAGAGCAAATCCTAGACCTAACCCAGACATACCATGCGTTATCCTCAAAAGTATTGATCGAAACCTGGTTTAATTGACTGTTTCAGTGTGGTACCACATTACTATGTGATACAATCCAGAAACAGCCCAGGATCTAGCCATCAAGTATGAGTAATATGCGAAAGAATGAGCCTGATGAGAGTAAATCCCTGACCTAACCTAGACCTAACATGAATTATTCTCTAAAATATTGATCGAAACCTGGTTTAATCGACAGTTTCAGTGTGGTACCACATTACTATGTGATACAAACAAAAAAATAACCCAGTATCTGTTCAACGAGTATGTGAAGGGTGCGAAAGTATGAGTCTGACGAGGTCAAATCGCAGGCCTATCCCAGACCTAGCTTGCGTTATCCTCTACAATATTGATGGAAACCAGGTTGAATTGACTGTTTCAATGTTGTACTTCATTACTACGTTATACAATCCATACAAAGCCCAGGATCTAGCCATCAAGTATGCGAAATATGCGAAAGAATGAGCCTGATAAGAGCAAATCCCAGACCTAACCTAGACCTAACATGAATTATTCTCTAAAATATTGATCGAAACCAGGTTTAATTGACTGTTTCAGTGTTGTCCCACATTACTACGTGATCGAAACCAGAAAAAACCCAGGATCAGTTCAACAAGTACGTGAAAAACGCGAAAGTATGAGCCTGATTAGGGCGAATCCCAGACCTACCCCAGACATAACATGCGTTATCCTCAAAAGTATTGATCGAAACCTGGTTTAATTGACTGTTTCAGCGTGGTACCACATTACTACGTGATACAATCCAGAAACAGCCCAGGATCTAGCCATGAAGTATGTGAAATATGCGAAAGTATGAGCCTGATGAGGACAAATCCTAGACCTAACCCAAACCTAACATGCGTTATCCTCTAAAATATTTATCAAGACCAGGTTTAATTGATTGTTTCAGTGTGGTCCCACATTACTACGTGATCCAAACCAGAAAATACCCAGGATCCGTTCAACAAGTATGTGAAGAACGCGAAAGTATGAGTCTGATGAGTGAAAATCCCAGACCTAACCCAGACCTAACATGCGTTATCCTCTAAAATATTTATCAAGACCAGGTTTAATTGAATGTTTCAGTGTGGTACCACATTACTACATGATCCAAACCAGTAAAAACCCAGGATCCGTTCAACAAGTATGTGAAGAATGCGAAAGTATGTGTCTGATGAGAGAAAATCCCCGGCCTAACCCAGACCTAACATGCGTTATCCTCTAAAATATTGATCCAAACCAGGTTTAATGGACTGTTTCAGCGTGGTACCACACTACTACGTGATCCAAACCAGAAAAAACCCAGGATCCGTTCAACAAGTATGTAAAGACTGCGAAAGTATGAGTCTGATGAGTGAAAATCCCAGGCCTAACCTAGACCTAACATGCGTTATCCTCTAAGATATTGATCGAAACCAGGTTTAATCGACTGTTTTAGTCTGGCACCACAATACTACGTGATCCAAACCAGAAAAAACCCAGGATCCGTTCAACAAGTATGTAAAGACTGCGAAAGTATGAGTCTGATGAATGAAAATCCCAGACCTAACCTAGACCTAACATGAATTATTCTCTAAAATATTGTGTCGAAACCAGGTTTAATTGACTGTTTCAGTGTTGTACTTCATTACTACGTGATGCAATCCAGAAAAAGCCCAGGATCGAGCCATCAAGTATGAGAAATATGCGAAAGGATGAGCCTGATGAGAGCAAATCCCAGACCTAACCTAGACCTAACATGCGTTATCCTCTAAAATATTGAGCGAAACCAGGTTTAATGGACTGTTTTAGTGTGGTACCACACTACTTCGTGATCCAAACCAGAAAAAACCCAGGATCTGTTCAACAGGTATGTGAAGAATGCGAAAGTATGAGTCTGATGAGTGAAAATCCCAGGCCTAACCTAGACCTAACATGCGTTATCCTCTAAAATATTGATCCAAACCAGGTTTAATGGACTGTTTCAGCGTGGTACCACACTACTACGTGATCCAAACCAGAAAAAACCCAGGATCCGTTCAACAAGTATGTAAAGACTGCGAAAGTATGAGTCTGATGAGTGAAAATCCCAGGCCTAACCTAGACCTAACATGCGTTATCCTCTAAAATATTGATCCAAACCAGGTTTAATGGACTGTTTCAGCGTGGTACCACACTACTACGTGATCCAAACCAGAAAAAACCCAGGATCCGTTCAACAAGTATGTAAAGACTGCGAAAGTATGAGTCTGGTGAGTGAAAATCCCAGGCCTAACCTAGACCTAACATGCGTTATCCTCTAAGATATTGATCGAAACCAGGTTTAATCGACTGTTTTAGTCTGGCACCACATTACTACGTGATCCAAACCAGAAAAAACCCAGGATCCGTTCAACAAGTATGTAAAGACTGCGAAAGTATGAGTCTGATGAGTGAAAATCCCAGACCTATCCTAGACCTAACATGAATTATTCTCTAAAATATTGTGTCAAAACCAGGTTTAATTGACTGTTTCAGTGTTGTACTTCATTACTACGTCATGCAATCCAGAAAAAGCCCAGGATCTAGCCATCAAGTATGAGAAATATGCGAAAGAATGAGCCTTATGAGAGCAAATCCCTGACCTAACCTAGACCTAACATGAATTATTCTCTAAAATATTGATCGAAACCAGGTTTAATTGACTGTTTCAGTGTGGTACCACATTACTACGAGATCCAAACGAGAAAAAACCCAGGATCCGTTCAACAAGTATGTGAAGAATGCGAAAGTATGAGTCTGATCAGTGAAAATCTCAGGACTTACCTAGAGCTAACTTGCGTTGTCCTCTAAAATATTGATGGAAACGAGGTTTCATTGTCTGGTTCAGTGTGGTACTACATTACTACGTGATCCAATCCAGAAATAGCCCAGGATCTAGCCATGAAGTATGAGAAATATGCGAAAGTAAGAGCCTGATGAGGGCAAATCCTAGACCTATCCCAGACCTAACTTGCGTTATCCTCAAGAATATTGATCGAAACCTGGTTTAATCGACTGTTTCAGTGTGGTACCACATTTCTATGTGATCCAAACCAGAAAATTACCCAGGATCTGTTCAACGAGTATGTGAAGTGTGCGAAAGTATGAGTCTGATGAGGTCAAATTCCAGACCTATCCCAGACCTAACTTGCGTTATCCTCTAAAATATTGATCGAAACCAGCTTTAATCGACTGTTTCAGTGTGGTACCACATTACTACGTGATCCAAACCAGAAAAAACCCAGGATCCGTTCAACAAGTATTTGAAGACTGCGAAAGTATGAGTCTGATGAGTGAAAATCCCAGACCTAACCTAGACCTAACATGCGTTATCCTTTAAAATATTGATCCAAACTAGGTATAATGGACTGTTTCAGTGTGGTACCACAATACTGCGTGATCCAAACCAGAAAATACCAAGGATCTGTTCAACAAGTATCTGAAAAACGCGACAGTATGAGCCTGATGAGGGCAAATCCAAGACCTATCCCAGACCTAACTTGCGTTGTCCTCTAAGATATTGATGGAAACCAGGTTTAATTGACTGTTTCAGTGTTGTACTTCATTACTACGTGATGCAATCCAGAAAAAGCCCGGGATCTAGCCATGAAGTATGAGAAATATGCGAAAGTATGAGCCTGAAGAGGTCAAATCCTAGTCCTAACCCAGACCTAACATGCGTTAGCCTCTAAAATATTCATCGAAACCAGGTTTAATCGACTGTTTCAGTGTGGTACCACATTACTACGTGATCCAAACCAGAAAAAGATCCAGGATCTTGTCAACGAGAATGTGAAGTGTGCGAAAGTATGAGTCTGATGAGGGCTAATCCCAGACCTATCCCAGACCTAACATGCGTTATCCTCTAAAATATTGATCGAAACCAGGTTTAATTGACTGTTTCAGCGTGGTACCACATTACTACGTGATACAATCCAGAAACAGCCCAGGATCTAGCCATGAAGTATGAGAAATATGCGAGTATGAGCCTGATGAGGGCAAATCCCAGGCCTAACCTACTCCTAACATGCGTTATCCTCCAAAATATTGATCGAAACCTGGTTTAATTGACCGTTTTATTGTGGTACCACTTTACTACGTGCTCCAAAGCAGAAAAAACGCTCGATCAGGTCAACATGCATGTTAAAACAGGGAAAGTATGAGCCTGATGAGGGCAAATCCCAGACCTATCCCAGACCTAACATGCGTTATCCTCAAAAATATTGATCGAAACCAGGTTTAATCGACTGTTTCAGTGTGGTACCACATTACTACGTGATCCAAACCAGAAAAAGATCCAGGATCTTGTCAACGAGAATGTGAAGTGTGCGAAAGTATGAGTCTGATGAGGGCTAATCCCAGACCTATCCCAGACCTAACATGCGTTATCCTCTAAAATATTGATCGAAACCAGGTTTAATTGACAGTTTTAGTGTGGTACCACTTTACTACGTGATCCAAAGCAAAGAAAACCCTCGATCAGGTCAACATGCATGTTAAAACTGCGAAAGTATGACCCTGATGAGGGCAAATCACAGACGTAACCCAGACCTAGCATGCGTTACCCTGTAAAATATTTATCAAGACCAGGTTTATTTGATTGTTTCAGTGTGGTCCGACATTACTACGTGATCCAATCCAGAAAAAGCCCAGGATCTAGCCATCAAGTATGAGTAATATGCGAAAGAATGAGCCTGATGAGAGTAAATCCCTGACCTAACCTAGACTTAACATGAATTATTCTCTAAAATATTGATGGAAACCTGGTTTAATCGACAGTTTCAGTGTGGTACCACATTACTATGTGATACAAACAAGAAAATAACCCAGTATCTGTTCAACGAGTCTGTGAAGTGTGCGAAAGTATGAGTCTGACGAGGTCAAATCCCAGGCCTATCCCAGACCTAGCTTGCGTTATCCTCTAAAATATTGATGGAAACCAGGTTTAATAGACTGTTTCAGTGTTGTACTTCATTACTACGTTATACAATCCAGATAAAGCCCAGGATCTAGCCATCAAGTATGAGAAAAATGCGAAAGAATGAGCCTGATAAGAGCAAATGCCAGACCTAACCTAGACCTAACATGAATTATTCTCTTAAATATTGATCGAAACCAGGTTTATTTGACTGTTTCAGTGTTGTCCCACATTACTACGTGATCCAAACCAGAAAAAACCCAGGATCCGTTCAACAAGTATGTGAAGAATGCGAAAGTATGAGTCTGATAAGTGAAAATCCCAGGCCTAACCTAGACCTAACATGCGTTATCCTCTAAAATATTGATCGAAACCTGGTTTAATCGACTGTTTAAGTGTGGTACCACATTACTATGTGATCCTAACCAGAAAATAACCCAGGATCTGTTCAACGAGTATGTGAAGGGTGCGAAAGTATGAGTCTGATGAGGTCAAATCCCAGACCTATCCCAGACCTAACTTGCGTTATCCACTAAAATATTGATCGAAACCAGGTTTAATCGACTGTTTCAGTGTGGTACCACATTACTACGTGATCCAATCCAGAAATAGCCCAGGATCTAGCCATGAAGTATGAGAAATATGCGAAAGTATCAGCCTGACGAGAGCAAATCCTAGACCTAACCCAGACATACCATGCGTTATCCTCAAAAGTATTGATCGAAACCTGGTTTAATTGACTGTTTCAGTGTGGTACCACATTACTGTGTGATACAATCCAGAAACAGCCCAGGATCTAGCCATCAAGTATGAGTAATATGCGAAAGAATGAGCCTGATGAGAGTAAATCCCTGACCTAACCTAGACCTAACATGAATTATTCTCTAAAATATTGATCGAAACCTGGTTTAATCGACAGTTTCAGTGTGGTACCACATTACTATGTGATACAAACAAGAAAATAACCCAGTATCTGTTCAACGAGTATGTGAAGGGTGCGAAAGTATGAGTCTGACGAGGTCAAATCGCAGGCCTATCCCAGACCTAGCTTGCGTTATCCTCTACAATATTGATGGAAACCAGGTTTAATTGACTGTTTCAATGTTGTACTTCATTACTACGTTATACAATCCATACAAAGCCCAGGATCTAGCCATCAAGTATGCGAAATATGCGAAAGAATGAGCCTGATAAGAGCAAATCCCAGACCTAACCTAGACCTAACATGAATTATTCTCTAAAATATTGATCGAAACCAGGTTTAATTGACTGTTTCAGTGTTGTCCCACATTACCACGTGATCCAAACCAGAAATAGCCCAGGATCTAGCCATCAAGTATGAGTAATATGCGAAAGAATGAGCCTGATGAGAGTAAATCCCAGACCTAACCTAGACCTAACATAAATTATTCTCTAAAATATTGATCGAAACCAGGTTTAATTGACTGTTTCAGTGTGGTCCCGCATTACTACATGATCCAAACCAGAAAAAACCCAGGATCCGTTCAACAAGTATGTGAAGAATGCGAAAGTATGAGTCTGATGAGTGAAAATCCCAGGCCTAACCTAGACCTAACATGCGTTATTCTCAATAATATTGATCGAAACCAGGTTTAATCGACTGTTTCAGTGTGGTACCACATTACTACGTGATCCAAACCAGAAAAAAAACCCAGGATCTGATCAACGAGTATGTCAAGTGTGCGAAAGTATGAGTCTGATGAGGGCAAATCCCAGACCTATCCCAGACTTAACTTGCGATAACCTCTAAAATATTGATCGAAACCAGGTTTAATTGACTGTTTTAGTGTGGTACCACTTTACTACGTGATCCAAAGCAAAGAAAACCCTCGATCAGGTCAACATGCATGTTAAAACTGCGAAAGTATGAGCCTGATGAGGGCTAATCCCAGACCTATCCCAGACCTAACATGCGTTATCCTCAAAAATATTGATCGAAACCAGGTTTAATCGACTGTTTCAGTGTGGTACCACATTACTACGTGATCCAAACCAGAAAAAGACCCAGGATCTTGTCAACGAGTATGTGAAGTGTGCGAAAGTATGAGTCTGATGAGGGCTAATCCCAGACCTATCCCAGACCTAACATGCGTTATCCTCTAAAATATTGATCGAAACCAGGTTTAGTTGACTGTTTTAGTGTGGTACCACTTTACTACGTGATCCAAAGCAAAGAAAACCCTCGATCAGGTCAACATGCATGTTAAAACTGCGAAAGTATGACCCTGATGAGGGCAAATCACAGACGTAACCCAGACCTAGCATGCGTTATCCTGTAAAATATTTATCAAGACCAGGTTTAATTGAATGTTTCAGTGTGGTACCACATTACTACGTGATCCAAGCCAGAAAAAACCCAGGATCTGTTCAACAAGTATGTGAAAAACGCGAAACTGCGAGCCTGATGAGGGCAAATCTTAGACCTAACCTTGACCTAACATGCGTTATCCTCGAAAATATTTATCCAGACCAGGTTTCATTGAATGTTTCTGTGTGGTACCACTTTACTACGTGATCCAATCCAGAAATAGCCCAGGATCTAGCCATGGAGTATGAGAAATATGCGAAAGTATGAGCCTGATGAGGGCAAATCCTAGACCTAACCCAGACCTAACATGCGGTATTCTCTAAAATATTTATCAAGACCAGGTTTAATTGAATGTTTCAGTGTGGTACCACATTACTACGTGATCCAAACTAGAAAAAACCCAGGATCCGTTCAACAAGTATGTGAAGATTGCGAAAGTATGAGTCTGATCAGTGAAAATCTCAGGCCTTACCTAGACCTAACTTGCGTTGTCCTCTAAAATATTGATGGAAACCTGGTTTCGTTGACTGTTTCAGTGTGGTACTACATTACTACGTGATCCAAACCAGAAAAAACCCAGGATCCGTTCAACAAGTATGTGAAGAATGCGAAAGTATGAGTCTGATGAGTGAAAATCCCAGTCCTAACCCAGACCTAACATGCGTTATCCTCTAAAATAGTTATCAAGCCCAGGTTTAATTGAATGTTTCAGTGTGGTACCACATTACTACATGATCCAAACCAGTAAAAACCCAGGATCCGTTCAACAAGTATGTGAAGAATGCGAAAGTATGTGTCTGATGAGTGAAAATCCCAGGGCTAACATAGACCTAACATGCGTTATCCTCTAAAATATTGATCGAAACCAGGTTTAATCGACTGTTTCAGTGTGGTACTACATTACTACGTGATCCAAACCAGAAAAAACCCAGGATCCGTTCAACAAGTATGTGAAGAATGCGAAAGTATGAGTCTGATGAGTGAAAATCCCAGACCTAACCCAGACCTAACATGCGTTATCCTCTAAAATATTTATCAAGACCAGGTTTAATTGAATGTTTCAGTGTGGTACCACATTACTACATGATCCAAACCAGTAAAAACCCAGGATCCGTTCAACAAGTATGTGAAGAATGCGAAAGTATGTGTCTGATGAGAGAAAATCCCCGGCCTAACCCAGACCTAACATGCGTTATCCTCAAAAATATTGATCGAAACCAGGTTTAATCGACTGTTTCAGTGTGGTACCACATTACTATGTGATCCAAACCAGAAAATAACCCAGGATCTAGCCATCAAGTATGAGAAATATGCGAAAGAATGAGCCTGATGAGAGCAAATCCCAGACCTAACCTAGACCTAACATGAATTATTCTCTAAAATATTGATCGAAACCAGGTTTAATTGACTGTTTCAGTGCGGTCCCACATTACTACGTGATCCAAACCAGAAAAAACCCAGGATCCGTTCAACAAGTATGTGAAGAATGCGAAAGTATGAGTCTGATTAGTGTAAATCCCAGGCCTAACCTAGACATAACATGCGTTATCCTCAAAAATATTGATCGAAACCTGGTTTAATCGACTGTTTCAGTGTGGTACCACATTACTATGTGATCCAAACCAGAAAATAACCCAGGATCTGTTCAACGAGTATGTGAAAAACGCGAAAGTATGAGCCTGATGAGGGCAAATCCCAGACATATCCCAGACCTAACTTGCGTCGTCCTCTAAGATATTGATGGAAAGCAGGTTTAATTGACAGTTTCAGTGTTGTACTTCATTACTACGTGATGCAATCCAGAAAAAGCCCAGGATCTAACCATCAAGTATGAGAAATATGCGAAAGAATGAGCCTCATGAGAGCAAATCCCAGACCTAACCTAGACCTAACATGAATTATTCTCTAAAATATTGATCGAGACCAGGTTTAATCGACTGTTTCAGTGTGGTACCACATTACTACGTGATCCAATCCAGAAAAAACCGAGGATCAGTTCAACAAGTATGTGAAGAATGCGAAAGTATGAGTCTGATGAGTGAAAATCCCAGGGCTAACATAGACCTAACATGCGTAATCCTCTAAAATATTGATCGAAACCAGGTTTAATCGACTGTTTCAGTGTGGTACCACATTACTACGTGATCCAAACCAGAAAAAACCCAGGATCAGTTCAACAAGTATGTGAAGAATGCGAAAGTATGAGTCTGATGAGTGAAAATCCCAGGGCTAACATAGACCTAACATGCGTTATCCTCTAAAATATTGACCGAAACCAGGTTTAATCGACTGTTTCAGTGTGGTACCACATTACTACGTGATCCAAACCAGAAAAAACCGAGGATCAGTTTAACAAGTATGTGAAGAATGCGAAAGTATGAGTCTGATGAGTGAAAATCCCAGGGCTAACATAGACCTAACATGCGTTATCCTCTAAAATATTGATCGAAACCAGGTTTAATTGACTGTTTTAGAGTGGTACCACTTTACTACGTGATCCAAAGCAATGAAAACCCTCGATCAGGTCAACATGCATGTTAAAACTGCGAAAGTATGACCCTGATGAGGGCAAATCACAGACGTAACCCAGACCTAACATGCGTTATCCTCTAAAATATTTATCAAGACCAGGTTTAATTGAATGTTTCAGTGTGGTACCACATTACTACGTGATCCAAGCCAGAAAAAACCCAGGATCTGTTCAACAAGTATGTGAAAAACGCGAAACTGCGAGCCTGATGAGGGCAAATCTTAGACCTAACCTTGACCTAACATGCGTTATCCTCGAAAATATTTATTCAGACCAGGTTTCATTGAATGTTTCTGTGTGGTACCACTTTACTACGTGATCCTAATCCAGAAATAGCCCAGGATCTAGCCATGGAGTATGAGAAATATGCGAAAGTATGAGCCTGATGAGGGCAAATCCTAGACCTAACCCAGACCTAACATGCGGTATTCTCTAAAATATTTATCAAGACCAGGTTTAATTGAATGTTTCAGTGTGGTACCACATTACTACGTGATCCAAACCAGAAAAAACCCAGTATACGTTCAACAAGTATGTGAAGATTGCGAAAGTATGAGTCTGATCAGTGAAAATCTCAGGCCTTACCTAGACCTAACTTGCGTTGTCCTCTAAAATATTGATGGAAACCTGGTTTCGTTGACTGTTTCAGTGTGGTACTACATTACTACGTGATGCAATCTAGACAAAGCCCAGGATCTAGCCATCATGCATGAGAAATATGCGAAAGAATGAGCCTGATGACAGCAAATCCCAGACCTAACCCAGACCTAACATGCGTTATCCTCTAAAATATTTATCAAGACCAGGTTTAATTGATTGTTTCAGTGTGGTCCCACATTACTACGTGATCCAAACCAGAAAAAACCCAGGATCCGTTCAACAAGTATGTGAAGAATGCGAAAGTATGAGTCTGATGAGTGAAAATCCCAGACCTAACCCAGACCTAACATGCGTTATCCTCTAAAATATTTATCAAGACCAGGCTTAATTGAATGTTTCAGTGTGGTACCACATTACTACATGATCCAAACCAGTAAAAACCCAGGATCCGTTCAACAAGTATGTGAAGAATGCGAAAGTATGTGTCTGATGAGAGAAAATCCCCGGCCTAACCCAGACCTAACATGCGTTATCCTCAAAGATATTGATCGAAACCAGGTTTAATCGACTGTTTCAGTGTGGCACCACATTACTATGTGATCCAAACCAGAAAATAACCCAGGATCTAGCCATCAAGTATGAGAGATATGCGAAAGAATGAGCCTGATGAGAGCAAATCCCAGACCTAACCTAGACCTAACATGAATTATTCTCTAAAATATTGATCGAAACCAGGTTTAATTGACTGTTTCAGTGTGGTCCCACATTACTACGTGATCCAAACCAGAAAATAACCCAGGATCTGTTCAACGAGTATGTGAAAAACGCGAAAGTATGAGCCTGATGAGGGCAAATCCCAGACATATCCCAGACCTAACTTGCGTTGTCCTCTAAGATATTGATGGAAAGCAGGTTTAATTGACAGTTTCAGTGTTGTACTTCATTACTACGTGATGCAATCCAGAAAAAGCCCAGGATCTAACCATCAAGTATGAGAAAAATGCGAAAGAATGAGCCTGATAAGAGCAAATGCCAGACCTAACCTAGACCTAACATGAATTATTCTCTTAAATATTGATCGAAACCAGGTTTATTTGACTGTTTCAGTGTGGTACCACATTACTACGTGATCCAAACCAGAAAAAAAACCCAGGATCTGATCAACGAGTATGTCAAGTGTGCGAAAGTATGAGTCTGATGAGGGCAAATCCCAGGCCTATCCCAGACCTAGCTTGCGTTATCCTCTACAATATTGATGGAAACCAGGTTTAATTGACTGTTTCAATGTTGTACTTCATTACTACGTTATACAATCCATACAAAGCCCAGGATCTAGCCATCAAGTATGCGAAATATGCGAAAGAATGAGCCTGATAAGAGCAAATCCCAGACCTAACCTAGACCTAACATGAATTATTCTCTAAAATATTGATCGAAACCAGGTTTAATTGACTGTTTCAGTGTTGTCCCACATTACTACGTGATCCAAACCAGAAATAGCCCAGGATCTAGCCATCAAGTATGAGTAATATGCGAAAGAATGAGCCTGATGAGAGTAAATCCCAGACCTAACCTAGACCTAACATAAATTATTCTCTAAAATATTGATCGAAACCAGGTTTAATTGACTGTTTCAGTGTGGTCCCGCATTACTACATGATCCAAACCAGAAAAAACCCAGGATCCGTTCAACAAGTATGTGAAGAATGCGAAAGTATGAGTCTGATGAGTGAAAATCCCAGGCCTAACCTAGACCTAACATGCGTTATTCTCAATAATATTGATCGAAACCAGGTTTAATCGACTGTTTCAGTGTGGTACCACATTACTACGTGATCCAAACCAGAAAAAAAACCCAGGATCTGATCAACGAGTATGTCAAGTGTGCGAAAGTATGAGTCTGATGAGGGCAAATCCCAGACCTATCCCAGACTTAACTTGCGATAACCTCTAAAATATTGATCGAAACCAGGTTTAATTGACTGTTTTAGTGTGGTACCACTTTACTACGTGATCCAAAGCAAAGAAAACCCTCGATCAGGTCAACATGCATGTTAAAACTGCGAAAGTATGAGCCTGATGAGGGCTAATCCCAGACCTATCCCAGACCTAACATGCGTTATCCTCAAAAATATTGATCGAAACCAGGTTTAATCGACTGTTTCAGTGTGGTACCACATTACTACGTGATCCAAACCAGAAAAAGACCCAGGATCTTGTCAACGAGTATGTGAAGTGTGCGAAAGTATGAGTCTGATGAGGGCTAATCCCAGACCTATCCCAGACCTAACATGCGTTATCCTCTAAAATATTTATCAAGACCAGGTTTAATTGAATGTTTCAGTGTGGTACCACATTACTACATGATCCAAACCAGTAAAAACCCAGGATCCGTTCAACAAGTATGTGAAGAATGCGAAAGTATGTGTCTGATGAGAGAAAATCCCCGGCCTAACCCAGACCTAACATGCGTTATCCTCAAAAATATTGATCGAAACCAGGTTTAATCGACTGTTTCAGTGTGGTACCACATTACTATGTGATCCAAACCAGAAAATAACCCAGGATCTAGCCATCAAGTATGAGAAATATGCGAAAGAATGAGCCTGATGAGAGCAAATCCCAGACCTAACCTAGACCTAACATGAATTATTCTCTAAAATATTGATCGAAACCAGGTTTAATTGACTGTTTCAGTGCGGTCCCACATTACTACGTGATCCAAACCAGAAAAAACCCAGGATCCGTTCAACAAGTATGTGAAGAATGCGAAAGTATGAGTCTGATTAGTGTAAATCCCAGGCCTAACCTAGACATAACATGCGTTATCCTCAAAAATATTGATCGAAACCTGGTTTAATCGACTGTTTCAGTGTGGTACCACATTACTATGTGATCCAAACCAGAAAATAACCCAGGATCTGTTCAACGAGTATGTGAAAAACGCGAAAGTATGAGCCTGATGAGGGCAAATCCCAGACATATCCCAGACCTAACTTGCGTCGTCCTCTAAGATATTGATGGAAAGCAGGTTTAATTGACAGTTTCAGTGTTGTACTTCATTACTACGTGATGCAATCCAGAAAAAGCCCAGGATCTAACCATCAAGTATGAGAAATATGCGAAAGAATGAGCCTCATGAGAGCAAATCCCAGACCTAACCTAGACCTAACATGAATTATTCTCTAAAATATTGATCGAGACCAGGTTTAATCGACTGTTTCAGTGTGGTACCACATTACTACGTGATCCAATCCAGAAAAAACCGAGGATCAGTTCAACAAGTATGTGAAGAATGCGAAAGTATGAGTCTGATGAGTGAAAATCCCAGGGCTAACATAGACCTAACATGCGTAATCCTCTAAAATATTGATCGAAACCAGGTTTAATCGACTGTTTCAGTGTGGTACCACATTACTACGTGATCCAAACCAGAAAAAACCCAGGATCAGTTCAACAAGTATGTGAAGAATGCGAAAGTATGAGTCTGATGAGTGAAAATCCCAGGGCTAACATAGACCTAACATGCGTTATCCTCTAAAATATTGACCGAAACCAGGTTTAATCGACTGTTTCAGTGTGGTACCACATTACTACGTGATCCAAACCAGAAAAAACCGAGGATCAGTTCAACAAGTATGTGAAGAATGCGAAAGTATGAGTCTGATGAGTGAAAATCCCAGGGCTAACATAGACCTAACATGCGTTATCCTCTAAAATATTGATCGAAACCAGGTTTAATTGACTGTTTTAGAGTGGTACCACTTTACTACGTGATCCAAAGCAATGAAAACCCTCGATCAGGTCAACATGCATGTTAAAACTGCGAAAGTATGACCCTGATGAGGGCAAATCACAGACGTAACCCAGACCTAACATGCGTTATCCTCTAAAATATTTATCAAGACCAGGTTTAATTGAATGTTTCAGTGTGGTACCACATTACTACGTGATCCAAGCCAGAAAAAACCCAGGATCTGTTCAACAAGTATGTGAAAAACGCGAAACTGTGAGCCTGATGAGGGCAAATCTTAGACCTAACCTTGACCTAACATGCGTTATCCTCGAAAATATTTATTCAGACCAGGTTTCATTGAATGTTTCTGTGTGGTACCACTTTACTACGTGATCCTAATCCAGAAATAGCCCAGGATCTAGCCATGGAGTATGAGAAATATGCGAAAGTATGAGCCTGATGAGGGCAAATCCTAGACCTAACCCAGACCTAACATGCGGTATTCTCTAAAATATTTATCAAGACCAGGTTTAATTGAATGTTTCAGTGTGGTACCACATTACTACGTGATCCAAACCAGAAAAAACCCAGTATACGTTCAACAAGTATGTGAAGATTGCGAAAGTATGAGTCTGATCAGTGAAAATCTCAGGCCTTACCTAGACCTAACTTGCGTTGTCCTCTAAAATATTGATGGAAACCTGGTTTCGTTGACTGTTTCAGTGTGGTACTACATTACTACGTGATGCAATCTAGACAAAGCCCAGGATCTAGCCATCATGCATGAGAAATATGCGAAAGAATGAGCCTGATGACAGCAAATCCCAGACCTAACCCAGACCTAACATGCGTTATCCTCTAAAATATTTATCAAGACCAGGTTTAATTGATTGTTTCAGTGTGGTCCCACATTACTACGTGATCCAAACCAGAAAAAACCCAGGATCCGTTCAACAAGTATGTGAAGAATGCGAAAGTATGAGTCTGATGAGTGAAAATCCCAGACCTAACCCAGACCTAACATGCGTTATCCTCTAAAATATTTATCAAGACCAGGCTTAATTGAATGTTTCAGTGTGGTACCACATTACTACATGATCCAAACCAGTAAAAACCCAGGATCCGTTCAACAAGTATGTGAAGAATGCGAAAGTATGTGTCTGATGAGAGAAAATCCCCGGCCTAACCCAGACCTAACATGCGTTATCCTCAAAGATATTGATCGAAACCAGGTTTAATCGACTGTTTCAGTGTGGCACCACATTACTATGTGATCCAAACCAGAAAATAACCCAGGATCTAGCCATCAAGTATGAGAGATATGCGAAAGAATGAGCCTGATGAGAGCAAATCCCAGACCTAACCTAGACCTAACATGAATTATTCTCTAAAATATTGATCGAAACCAGGTTTAATTGACTGTTTCAGTGTGGTCCCACATTACTACGTGATCCAAACCAGAAAATAACCCAGGATCTGTTCAACGAGTATGTGAAAAACGCGAAAGTATGAGCCTGATGAGGGCAAATCCCAGACATATCCCAGACCTAACTTGCGTTGTCCTCTAAGATATTGATGGAAAGCAGGTTTAATTGACAGTTTCAGTGTTGTACTTCATTACTACGTGATGCAATCCAGAAAAAGCCCAGGATCTAACCATCAAGTATGAGAAATATGCGAAAGAATGAGCCTCATGAGAGCAAATCCCAGACCTAACCTAGACCTAACATGAATTATTCTCTAAAATATTGATCGAGACCAGGTTTAATCGACTGTTTCAGTGTGGTACCACATTACTACGTGATCCAAACCAGAAAAAACCGAGGATCAGTTCAACAAGTATGTGAAGAATGCGAAAGTATGAGTCTGATGAGTGAAAATCCCAGGGCTAACATAGACCTAACATGCGTTATCCTCTAAAATATTGATCGAAACCAGGTTTAATCGACTGTTTCAGTGTGGTACCACATTACTACGTGATCCAAACCAGAAAAAACCCAGGATCAGTTCAACAAGTATGTGAAGAATGCGAAAGTATGAGTCTGATGAGTGAAAATCCCAGGGCTAACATAGACCTAACATGCGTTATCCTCTAAATTATTGATCGAAACCAGGTTTAATCGACTGTTTCAGTGTGGTACCACATTACTACGTGATCCAAACCAGAAAAAACCGAGGATCAGTTCAACAAGTATGTGAAGAATGCGAAAGTATGAGTCTGATGAGTGAAAATCCCAGGGCTAACATAGACCTAACATGCGTTATCCTCTAAAATATTGATCGAAACCAGGTTTAATTGACTGTTTTAGTGTGGTACCACTTTACTACGTGATCCAAAGCAATGAAAACCCTCGATCAGGTCAACATGCATGTTAAAACTGCGAAAGTATGACCCTGATGAGGGCAAATCACAGACGTAACCCAGACCTAACATGCGTTATCCTCTAAAATATTTATCAAGACCAGGTTTAATTGAATGTTTCAGTGTGGTACCACATTACTACGTGATCCAAGCCAGAAAAAACCCAGGATCTGTTCAACAAGTATGTGAAAAACGCGAAACTGTGAGCTTGATGAGGGCAAATCTTAGACCTAACCTTGACCTAACATGCGTTATCCTCGAAAATATTTATCCAGACCAGGTTTCATTGAATGTTTCTGTGTGGTACCACTTTACTACGTGATCCAATCCAGAAATAGCCCAGGATCTAGCCATGGAGTATGAGAAATATGCGAAAGTATGAGCCTGATGAGGGCAAATCCTAGACCTAACCCAGACCTAACATGCGGTATTCTCTAAAATATTTATCAAGACCAGGTTTAATTGAATGTTTCAGTGTGGTACCACATTACTACGTGATCCAAACCATAAAAAACCCAGGATCCGTTCAACAAGTATGTGAAGATTGCGAAAGTATGAGTCTGATCAGTGAAAATCTCAGGCCTTACCTAGACCTAACTTGCGTTGTCCTCTAAAATATTGATGGAAACCTGGTTTCGTTGACTGTTTCAGTGTGGTACTACATTACTACGTGATGCAGTCTAGACAAAGCCCTGGATCTAGCCATGAAGCATGAGAAATATGCGAAAGAATGAGCCTGATGACAGCAAATCCCAGACCTATCCTAGACCTAACATGCGTCATCCTCTAATGTGTTGATCGAAACCAGGTTTAATTGACTGTTTCAGCGTGGTACCACATTACTACGTGATACAATCCAGAAACAGCCCAGGATCTAGCCATGAAGTATGAGAAATATGCGAAAGTATGAGCCTGATGAGGGCAAATCCTAGACCTAACCCAGACCTAACATGCGTTATCCTCTAAAATATTTATCAAGACCAGGTTTAATTGATTGTTTCAGTGTGGTCCCACATTACTACGTGATCCAAACCAGAAAAAACCCAGGATCCGTTCAACAAGTATGTGAAGAATGCGAAAGTATGAGTCTGATGAGTGAAAATCCCAGACCTTTCCCAGACCTAACATGCGTTATCCTCTAAAATATTTATCAAGACCAGGTTTAATTGAACGTTTCAGTGTGGTACCACATTACTACGTGATCCAAACCAGTAAAAACCCAGGATCCGTTCAACAAGTATGTGAAGAATGCGAAAGTATGTGTCTGATGAGAGAAATTCCCCGGCCTAACCCAGACCTAACATGCGTTATCCTCTAAAATATTTATCAAGACCAGGTTTATTTGAATGTTTCAGTGTGGTACCACATTACTACGTGATCCAAACCAGTAAAAACCCAGGATCCGTTCAACAAGTATGTGAAGAATGCGAAAGTATGTGTCTGATGAGAGAAATTCCCCGGCCTAACCCAGACCTAACATGCGTTATCCTCAAAAATATTGATCGAAACCAGGTTTAATCGACTGTTTCAGTGTGGCATCACACTACTACGTGACCCAAACCTGAAAAAACCAAGGATCTGTTCAACAAGTATGTGAAAAACGCGAAAGTCTGAGCCTCATGAGGGCAAATCCCAGACCTATCCCAGACTTAACTTGCGTTAACCTCTAAAATATTTATCAAGACCAGGTTTAATTGAATGTTTCAGTGTGGTACCACATTACTACGTGATCCAAGCCAGAAAAAACCCAGGATCTGTTCAACAAGTATGTGAAAAACGCGAAACTGCGCGACTGATGAGGGCAAATCTTAGACCTAACCTTGACCTAACATGCGTTATCCTCGAAAATATTTATCCAGACCAGGTTTCATTGAATGTTTCTGTGTGGTACCACTTTACTACGTGATCCAATCCAGAAATAGCCCAGGATCTAGCCATGGAGTATGAGAAATATGCGAAAGTATGAGCCTGATGAGGGCAAATCCTAGACCTAATCCAGACCTAGCATGTGTTATCCTCTAAGATATTGATGGCAACCAGGTTTAATGGACTGTTTCAGTGTGGTACCACACTACTACGTGATCCAAACCAGAAAAAACGCTGGATCTGTTCCACAAGTATGTGAAAAACGCGAAAGTATGAGTCTGATGAGGTCAAATCCTAGACCTAACCCAAACCTAACATGCGTTATCCTCTAAAATATTTATCAAGACCAGGTTTAATTGAATGTTTCAGTGTGGTACCACATTACTACGTTATCCAAAGCAAGGAAAACCCTCGATCAGGTCAACATGCATGTTAAAACTGCGAAAGTATGACCCTGATGAGGGCAAATCACAGACGTAACCCAGACCTAGCATGCGTTATCCTGTAAAATATTTATCAAGACCAGGTTTAATTGAATGTTTCAGTGTGGTACCACATTACTACGTGATCCAAACCAGTAAAAACCCAGGATCCGTTCAACAAGTATGTGAAGAATGCGAAAGTATGTGTCTGATGAGTGAAATTCCCCGGCCTAACCCAGACCTAACATGCGTTATCCTCAAAAATATTGATCGAAACCAGGTTTAATCGACTGTTTCAGTGTGGCATCACACTACTACGTGACCCAAACCTGAAAAAACCAAGGATCTGTTCAGCAAGTATGTGAAAAACGCGAAAGTCTGAGCCTGATGAGGGCAAATCCCAGACCTATCCCAGACCTAACTTGCGTTAACCTCTAAAATATTGAGCGAAACCAGGTTTAATTGACTCTTTCAGTGTGGTACCACATTACTACGTGATCCAATCCAGAAATAGCCCAGGATCTAGCCATGAAGTATGAGAAATATGCGAGAGTATGAGCCTGACGAGGGCACATCCTAGACCTAACCCAGACCTAACATGCGTTATCCTCTAAAATATTTATCAAGACCAGGTTTAATTGATTGTTTCAGTGTGGTCCCACATTACTACGTGATCCAAACCAGAAAAAACCCAGGATCCGTTCAACATGTATGTGAAGAATGCGAAAGTATGAGTCTGATGAGGGCAAATCCTAGACCTAACCTAAACCTAACATGCGTTATCCTCTAAAATATTTATCAAGACCAGGTTTAATTGAATGTTTCAGTGTGGTACCACATTACTACGTTATCCAAAGCAAAGAAAACCCTCGATCAGGTCAACATGCATGTTAAAACTGCGAAAGTATGACCCTGATGAGGGCAAATCACAGACGTAACCCAGACCTAGCATGCGTTATCCTGTAAAATATTTATCAAGACCAGGTTTAATTGAATGTTTCAGTGTGGTACCACATTACTACGTGATCCAAGCCAGAAAAAACCCAGGATCTGTTCAACAAGTATGTGAAAAACGCGAAACTGCGAGACTGATGAGTGCAAATCTTAGACCTAACCTTGACCTAACATGCGTTATCCTCGAAAATATTTATCCAGACCAGGTTTCATTGAACGTTTCTGTGTGGTACCACTTTACTACGTGATCCAATCCAGAAATAGCCCAGGATCTAGCCATGGAGTATGAGAAATATGCGAAAGTATGAGCCTGATGAGGGCAAATCCTAGACCTAACCCAGACCTAACATGCGTTATTCTCTAAAATATTTATCAAGACCAGGTTTAATTGAAAGTTTCAGTGTGGTACCACATTACTATGTGATCCAAACCAGAAAAAACCCAGGATCCGTTCAACAAGCATGTGAAGAATGCGAAAGTATGAGTCTGATGAGGGCAAATCCTAGACCTAACCCAAACCTAACATGCGTTATCCTCTGAAATATTTATCAAGACCAGGTTTAATTGAATGTTTCAGTGTGGTACCACATTACTACGTGATACAATCCTGAAAAAGCCCAGGATCTAGCCATCAAGTTTGAGAAATATGCGAAAGAATGAGCCTGATGAGGGCAAATCCTAGACCTAATCCAGACCTAGCATGTGTTATCCTCTAAGATATTGATGGCAACCAGGTTTAATGGACTGTTTCAGTGTGGTACCACACTCGTACGTGATCCAAACCAGAAAAAACCCTGGATCTGTTCAACAAGTATGTGAAAAACGCGAAAGTATGAGTCTGATGAGGTCAAATCCCAGACCTATCTCAGACTTAACTTGCGTTATCCTCTAAAATAGTGATCGAAACCAGGTTTAATCGACTGTTTCAGCGTGGTACCACATTACTACGTGATACAATCCAGAAACAGTCCAGGATCTAGCCATGAAGTATGAGAAATCTGCGAAAGAATGAGCCTGATGAGAGCAAATCCTAGACCTAACCCTAACCTAACATGCGTTATCCTCTAAAATATTTATCAAGACCAGGTTTAATTGAATGTTTCAGTGTGGTACCACATTACTACGTGATACAATCCAGAAAAAGCCCAGGATCTAGCCATGAAGTATGAGAAATATGCGAAAGAATGAGCCTGATGAGAGCAAATCCCAGACCTAACCTAGACCTAACATGAATTATTCTCTAAAATATTGATCGAAACCAGGTTTAATCGACTGTTTCAGTGTGGTACCACATTACTACGTGATCCAAACCAGAAAAAAACCAGGATCCGTTCAACAAGTATGTGAAGAATGCGAAAGAATGAGTCTGATGAGTGAAAATCCCAGACCTAACCTAGACCTAACATGCGTTATCCTCTAAAATATTGATCGAAACCTGGTTTAATTGACTGTTTCAGTGATGGTACCACATTACTACGTGATCCAATCCAGAAAATAACCCAGGATCTGTTCAAGGAGTATGTGAAGTGTGCGAAAGTATGAGTCTGATGAGGTCAAATCCCAGACCTATCCCAGACCTAACTTGCGTTATCCTCTAAAATATGGATCGAAACCAGGTTTAATCGACTGTTTCAGTGTGGTACCACATTACTACGTGATCGAAACCAGAAAAAACCCAGGATCAGTTCAACAAGTACGTGAAAAACGCGAAAGTATGAGCCTGATTAGGGCGATTCCCAGACCTATCCCAGACCTAACATGCGTTATCCTCTAAAATATTTATCGAAACCAGGATTAATTGACTATTTCAGCGTGGTACCACATTACTACGTGATACAATCCAGAAACAGCCCAGGATCTAGCCATGAAGTATGAGAAATATGCGAAAGTATGAGCCCGATGAGGGCAAATCCTAGACCTAACCCAAACCTAACATGCGTTATCCTCTAAAATATTTCTCAAGACCAGGTTTAATTGAATGTTTCAGTGTGGTATCACATTACTACGTGATCCAATCCAGAAATAGCCCAGGATCTAGCCATGAAGTATGAGAAATATGCGAAAGTATGAGCCTGACAAGAGCAAATCCTAGACCTAACCCAGACCTAACATGCGTTATCCTGAAAAGTATTGATCGAAACCTGGTTTAATCGACTGTTTCAGTGTGGTACCACATTACAATGTGATCCAAACCAGAAAATAACCCAGGATCTGTTCAATGAGTATGTGAAGTGTGCGAAAGTATGAGTCTGATGAGGGCAAATCCCAGACCTATCCCAGACCTAACATGCGCTATCCTCTAAAATATTTATCAAGACCAGGTTTAATTGGTTGTTTCAGTGTGGTCCCACATTACTACGTGATACAATCCAGAAACAGCCCAGGATCTAGCCATGAAGTATGAGAAATATGCGAAAGTATGAGCCCGATGAGGGCAAATCCTAGACCTAACCCAAACCTAACATGCGTTATCCTCTAAAATATTTATCAAGACCAGGTTTAATTGATTGTTTCAGTGTGGTCCCACATTACTACGTGATCCAATCCAGAAAAAGCCCAGGATCTAGCCATCAAGTATCAGTAATATGCGAAAGAATGAGCCTGATGAGAGTAAATCCTAGACCTAACCTAGACCTAACATGAATTATTCTCTAAAATATTGATCGAAACCAGGTTTAATTGACTGTTTCAGTGTGGTCCCACATTACTACGTGATCCAAACCAGAAAAAACCCAGGATCCGTTCAACAAGTATGTGAAGAATGCGAAAGTATGAGTCTGATGAGGTCAAATCCCAGACCTATCCCAGACCTAACTTGCGTTATCCTCTAAAATATTGATCGAAACCTGGTTTAATCGACTGCTTCAGTGTGGTACCACATTACTATGTGATCCAAACCAGAAAATAACCCAGGATCTGTTCAACGAGTATGTGAAGTGTGCGAAAGTATGAGTCTGATGAGGTCAAATCCCAGACCTATCCCAGACTTAACTTGCGTTATCCTCTAAAATAGTGATCGAAACCAGGTTTAATCGACTGTTTCAGGGTGGTACCACATTACTACGTGATACAATCCAGAAACAGTCCAGGATCTAGCCATGAAGTATGAGAAATCTGCGAAAGAATGAGCCTGATGAGAGCAAATCCTAGACCTAACCCAAACCTAACATGCGTTATCCTCTAAAATATTTATCAAGACCAGGTTTAATTGATTGTTTCAGTGTGGTCCCACATTACTACGTGATCCAATCCAGAAAAAGCCCAGGATCTAGCCATCAAGTATCAGTAATATGCGAAAGAATGAGCCTGATGAGAGTAAATCCTAGACCTAACCTAGACCTAACATGAATTATTCTCTAAAATATTGATCGAAACCAGGTTTAATTGACTGTTTCAGTGTGGTCCCACATTACTACGTGATCCAAACCAGAAAAAACCCAGGATCCGTTCAACAAGTATGTGAAGAATGCGAAAGTATGAGTCTGATGAGGTCAAATCCCAGACCTATCCCAGACCTAACTTGCGTTATCCTCTAAAATATTGATCGAAACCTGGTTTAATCGACTGCTTCAGTGTGGTACCACATTACTATGTGATCCAAACCAGAAAATAACCCAGGATCTGTTCAACGAGTATGTGAAGTGTGCGAAAGTATGAGTCTGATGAGGTCAAATCCCAGACCTATCCCAGACTTAACTTGCGTTATCCTCTAAAATAGTGATCGAAACCAGGTTTAATCGACTGTTTCAGCGTGGTACCACATTACTACGTGATACAATCCAGAAACAGTCCAGGATCTAGCCATGAATTATGAGAAATCTGCGAAAGAATGAGCCTCATGAGAGCAAATCCCAGACCTTACCCAGACCTAACATGCGTTATCCTCTAAAATATTTATCAAGACCAGGTTTAATTGAATGTTTCAGTGTGGTACCACATTACTACGTGATCCAAACCAGTAAAAACCCAGGATCCGTTCAACAAGTATGTGAAGAATGCGAAAGTATGTGTCTGATGAGAGAAATTCCCCGGCCTAACCCAGACCTAACATGCGTTATCCTCTAAAATATTTATCAAGACCAGGTTTAATTGAATGTTTCAGTGTGGTACCACATTACTACGTGATCCAAACCAGTAAAAACCCAGGATCCGTTCAACAAGTGTGTGAAGAATGCGAAAGTATGTGTCTGATGAGTGAAATTCCCCGGCCTAACCCAGACCTAACATGCGTTATCCTCAAAAATATTGATCGAAACCAGGTTTAATCGACTGTTTCAGTGTGGCATCACACTACTACGTGACCCAAACCTGAAAAAACCAAGGATCTGTTCAGCAAGTATGTGAAAAACGCGAAAGTCTGAGCCTGATGAGGGCAAATCCCAGACCTATCCCAGACCTAACTTGCGTTAACCTCTAAAATATTGAGCGAAACCAGGTTTAATTGACTCTTTCAGTGTGGTACCACATTACTACGTGATCCAATCCAGAAATAGCCCAGGATCTAGCCATGAAGTATGAGAAATATGCGAGAGTATGAGCCTGACGAGGGCACATCCTAGACCTAACCCAGACCTAACATGCGTTATCCTCTAAAATATTTATCAAGACCAGGTTTAATTGATTGTTTCAGTGTGGTCCCACATTACTACGTGATCCAAACCAGAAAAAACCCAGGATCCGTTCAACATGTATGTGAAGAATGCGAAAGTATGAGTCTGATGAGGGCAAATCCTAGACCTAACCTAAACCTAACATGCGTTATCCTCTAAAATATTTATCAAGACCAGGTTTAATTGAATGTTTCAGTGTGGTACCACATTACTACGTTATCCAAAGCAAAGAAAACCCTCGATCAGGTCAACATGCATGTTAAAACTGCGAAAGTATGACCCTGATGAGGGCAAATCACAGACGTAACCCAGACCTAGCATGCGTTATCCTGTAAAATATTTATCAAGACCAGGTTTAATTGAATGTTTCAGTGTGGTACCACATTACTACGTGATCCAAGCCAGAAAAAACCCAGGATCTGTTCAACAAGTATGTGAAAAACGCGAAACTGCGAGACTGATGAGTGCAAATCTTAGACCTAACCTTGACCTAGCATGCGTTATCCTCGAAAATATTTATCCAGACCAGGTTTCATTGAACGTTTCTGTGTGGTACCACTTTACTACGTGATCCAATCCAGAAATAGCCCAGGATCTAGCCATGGAGTATGAGAAATATGCGAAAGTATGAGCCTGATGAGGGCAAATCCTAGACCTAACCCAGACCTAACATGCGTTATTCTCTAAAATATTTATCAAGACCAGGTTTAATTGAAAGTTTCAGTGTGGTACCACATTACTATGTGATCCAAACCAGAAAAAACCCAGGATCCGTTCAACAAGTATGTGAAGAATACGAAAGTATGAGTCTGATGAGGGCAAATCCTAGACCTAACCCAAACCTAACATGCGTTATCCTCTGAAATATTTATCAAGACCAGGTTTAATTGAATGTTTCAGTGTGGTACCACATTACTACGTGATACAATCCTGAAAAAGCCCAGGATCTAGCCATCAAGTTTGAGAAATATGCGAAAGAATGAGCCTGATGAGGGCAAATCCTAGACCTAATCCAGACCTAGCATGTGTTATCCTCTAAGATATTGATGGCAACCAGGTTTAATGGACTGTTTCAGTGTGGTACCACACTCCTACGTGATCCAAACCAGAAAAAACCCTGGATCTGTTCAACAAGTATGTGAAAAACGCGAAAGTATGAGTCTGATGAGGTCAAATCCCAGACCTATCTCAGACTTAACTTGCGTTATCCTCTAAAATAGTGATCGAAACCAGGTTTAATCGACTGTTTCAGCGTGGTACCACATTACTACGTGATACAATCCAGAAACAGTCCAGGATCTAGCCATGAAGTATGAGAAATCTGCGAAAGAATGAACCTGATGAGAGCAAATCCTAGACCTAACCCTAACCTAACATGCGTTATCCTCTAAAATATTTATCAAGACCAGGTTTAATTGAATGTTTCAGTGTGGTACCACATTACTACGTGATACAATCCAGAAAAAGCCCAGGATCTAGCCATGAAGTATGAGAAATATGCGAAAGAATGAGCCTGATGAGAGCAAATCCCAGACCTAACCTAGACCTAACATGAATTATTCTCTAAAATATTGATCGAAACCAGGTTTAATCGACTGTTTCAGTGTGGTACCACATTACTACGTGATCCAAACCAGAAAAAAACCAGGATCCGTTCGACAAGTATGTGAAGAATGCGAAAGAATGAGTCTGATGAGTGAAAATCCCAGACCTAACCTAGACCTAACATGCGTTATCCTCTAAAATATTGATCGAAACCTGGTTTAATTGACTGTTTCAGTGATGGTACCACATTACTACGTGATCCAATCCAGAAAATATCCCAGGATCTGTTCAAGGAGTATGTGAAGTGTGCGAAAGTATGAGTCTGATGAGGTCAAATCCCAGACCTATCCCAGACCTAACTTGCGTTATCCTCTAAAATATGGATCGAAACCAGGTTTAATGGACTGTTTCAGTGTGGTACCACATTACTACGTGATCGAAACCAGAAAAAACCCAGGATCAGTTCAACAAGTACGTGAAAAACGCGAAAGTATGAGTCTGATGAGGGCAAATCCCAGACCTATCCCAGACCTAACATGCACTATCCTCTAAAATATTTATCAAGACCAGGTTTAATTGATTGTTTCAGTGTGGTCCCACATTACTACGTGATACAATCCAGAAACAGCCCAGGATCTAGCCATGAAGTATGAGAAATATGCGAAAGTATGAGCCCGATGAGGGCAAATCCTAGACCTAACCCAAACCTAACATGCGTTATCCTCTAAAATATTTATCAAGACCAGGTTTAATTGATTGTTTCAGTGTGGTCCCACATTACTACGTGATCCAATCCAGAAAAAGCCCAGGATCTAGCCATCAAGTATCAGTAATATGCGAAAGAATGAGCCTGATGAGAGTAAATCCCAGACCTAACCTAGACCTAACATGAATTATTCTCTAAAATATTGATCGAAACCAGGTTTAATTGACTGTTTCTGTGTGGTCCCACATTACTACGTGATCCAAACCAGAAAAAACCCAGGATCCGTTCAACAAGTATGTGAAGAATGCGAAAGTATGAGTCTGATGAGGTCAAATCCCAGACCTATCCCAGACCTAACTTGCGTTATCCTCTAAAATGTTGATCGAAACCTGGTTTAATCGACTGCTTCAGTGTGGTACCACATTACTATGTGATCCAAACCAGAAAATAACCCAGGATCTGTTCAACGAGTATGTGAAGTGTGCGAAAGTATGAGTCTGATGAGGTCAAATCCCAGACCTATCCCAGACTTAACTTGCGTTATCCTCTAAAATAGTGATCGAAACCAGGTTTAATCGACTGTTTCAGCGTGGTACCACATTACTACGTGATACAATCCAGAAACAGTCCAGGATCTAGCCATGAAGTATGAGAAATCTGCGAAAGAATGAGCCTGATGAGAGCAAATCCCAGACCTTACCCAGACCTAACATGCGTTATCCTCTAAAATATTTATCAAGACCAGGTTTAATTGAATGTTTCAGTGTGGTACCACATTACTACGTGATCCAAACCAGTAAAAACCCAGGATCCGTTCAACAAGTATGTGAAGAATGCGAAAGTATGAGTCTGATGAGTGAAAATCCCAGGCCTAACCTAGACCTAACTTGCGTTATCCTCTAAAATATTGATCGAAACCAGGTTTAATTGACCGTTTCAGTGTGGTACCACATTACTATGTGATCCAAACCAGAGAAAACCCAGGATCCGTTCAACAGGTATGTGAAAAACGAGAAAGTATGAGCATGATGAGGGCAAATCCCAGACATATCCCAGACCTAACATGCGCTATCCTCTAAAATATTTATCAAGACCAGGTTTAATTGATTGTTTCAGTGTGGTCCCACATTACTACGTGATCCAATTTAGAAAAAGCCCAGGATCCGTTCAACAAGTATGTGAAGAATGCGAAAGTATGAGTCTGATGAGTGAAAATCCCAGGCCTAACCTAGACCTAACATGCGTTATCCTCAAAAATATTGATCGAAACCTGGTTTAATCGACTGTTTCAGTGTGGTACCACATTACTATGTGATCCAAACCAGAAAAAACCCAGGATCCGTTCAACAAGTATGTGAAGAATGCGAAAGTATGAGTCTGATGAGTGATAATCCCAGGGCTAACCTAGACCTAACATGCGTTATCCTCTAAAATATTGATCCAAACCAGGTTTAATGGACTGTTTCAGTGTGGTTCCACTTTACTACGTGATCCAAAGCAGAAAAAACCCTCGGTCAGGTCAACAAGTATGTGAAAAACGCGAAAGTATGAGTCTGATGAGGGCGAATTCCAGACCTATGCCAGACCTAACTTGCGTTATCTTCTAAGATATTGATCCAAACCAGGTTTAATGGACTGTTTCTGTGTGGTACCACTTTGCTACGTGATCCAAAGCAGAAAAAACCCTCGATCAGGTCAACATGTATGTTAAAACTGCGAAAGGATGCCCCTGATGAGGGCAAATCCCGGGCCTAACCTAGACCTAACATGAATTATTCTCTAAAATATTTATCAAAACCAGGTTTAATTGACTGTTTCAGTGTGGTACCACATTACTACGTGATGCAATCCAGAAATAGCCCAGGATCTAGCCATGAAGTATGAGAAATATGCGAAAGTATGAGCCTGATGAGGGCAAATCCTAGACCTAACCCAGACCTAACATGCGTTATCCTCTAAAATATTGATCGCAACCAGGTTTAATGGACTGTTTCAGTGTGGTACCACACTACTACGTGATCCAAACCAGAAAAAACCCAGGATCTGTTCAACAAGTATGTGAAAAACTGCGAAAGTATGAGTCTGATGAGGTCAAATCCCAGACCTATCCCAGACTTAACTTGCGTTATCCTCTAAAATATTGATCGAAACCAGGTTTAATCGACTGTTTCAGCGTGGTACCACATTACTATGTGATACAATCCAGAAACAGCCCAGGATCTAGGCATGAAGTATGAGAAATATGCGAAAGTATGAGCCTGATGAGTGAAAATCCCCGGCCAAACCTAGACCTAACATGCGTTATCCTCTAAAATATTGATCGAAACAAGGTTTAATTGACTGTTCCAGTGTGGTCCCACATTACTATGTGATCCAAACCAGAAAATAACCCAGGATCTGTTCAACGAGTATGTGAAGTGTGCGAAAGTATGTGTCTGATGAGGTCAAATCCCAGACCAATCCCAGACTTAACTTGCGTTATCCTCTAAAATATTGATCGAAACCAGGTTTAATCGACTGTTTCAGTGTGGTACCACATTACTACGTGATCCAAACCAGAAAAAACCCAGGATCCGTTCAACAAGTATGTGAAGAATGCGAAAATATGAGTCTGATGAGTGAAAATCCCAGGCCTGACCTAGACCTAACATGCGTTATCCTCCAAAATATTGATCGAAACCTGGTTTAACCCACTGTTTCAGTGTGGTATCACATTACTACGTGACCCAAACCAGAAAAAACCCTCGATCAGGTCAACATGCATGTTAAAACTGCGAAAGTATGAGCCTGATGAGGGCAAATCCCAGACCTGTCCCAGACCTAACATGCGATATCCTCAAAAATATTAATCGAAACCAGGTTTAATCGACTGTTTCAGTGTGGTACCATATTACTACGTGATCCAAACCAGAAAAACCCAGGATTCGTTCAACAAGTATGTGAAGAATGCGAAAGTATGAGTCTGATGTGTGAAAATCCCAGGCCTATCCTAGACCTAACATGCGTTATCCTCAAAAATATTGATCGAAACCTGGTTTAATCGACTGATTCAGTGTGGTACCGCATTAATATGTGTTCCAAACCAGAGAAAACACAGGATCCGTTCAACGAGTATGTGAAGTGTGCGAAAGAATGAGCCTGATGGGAGCAAATCGCAGACCTAACCTAGACCTAACATGAATTATTCTCTAAAATATTGATCGAAACCAGGTTTAATTGACTGTTTCAGTGTGGTCCCACATTACTACGTGATCCAAACCAGAAAAAACCCAGGATCCGTTCAACAAGTATGTGAAGAATGCGAAAGTATGAGTCTGATGAGTGAAAATCCCAGGCCTATCCTAGACCTAACATGCGTTATCCTCAAGAATATTGATCGAAACCTGGTTTAATCGACTGATTCAGTGTGGTACCGCATTATTATGTGTTCCAAACCAGAAAATAACGCAGGATCTGTTCAACGAGTATGTGAAGTGTGCGAAAGTATGAGTCTGTTGAGGGCAAATCCCAGACCTAACCTAGACCTAACATGCGTTATCCTCTAAAATATTGATCCAAACCAGGTTTAATGGACTGTTTCAGTGTGGTACCACACTACTACGTGACCGAAACCGGAAAAAACCCAGGATCTGTTCAACATGTATGTGAAAAACGCGAAAGTATGAGCCTGATGAGGGCAAATCCCAGACCTATCCCAGACCTAACTTGCGTTATCCTCTAAAATATTGAACGAAACCAGGTTTAATTGACTGTTTCAGCGTGGTACCACATTACTACGTGATACAATCCAGAAACAGCCCAGGATCTAGCCATGAAGTATGAGAAATATGCGAAAGTATGAGCCTGATGAGGGCAAATCCTAGACCTAACCCAGACCTAACATGCGTTATCCTCTAAAATATTTATCAAGACCAGGTTTAATTGAATGTTTCAGTGTGGTACCATTACTACGTGATCCAAACCAGTAAAAACCCAGGTTCCGTTCAACAAGTATGTGAAGAATGCGAAAGTATGAGTCTGATGAGTGAAAAACCCCGACCTATCCTAGACCTAACATGCGTTATCCTCAAAAATATTGATCGAAACCTGGTTTAATCGACTGATTCAGTGTGGTACCACATTACTATGTGATCCAAACCAGAAAATAACCCAGGATCTGTTCAACGAGTATGTGAAGTGTGCGAAAGTATGAGTCTGATGAGGGCAAATCCCAGACCTATCCCAGACCTAACATGCGTTATCCTCTGAAATATTTATCAAGACCAGGTTTAATTGATTGTTTCAGTGTGGTCCCACATTACTACGTGGTCCAAACCAGAAAAAACCCAGGATCCGTTCAGCAAGTATGTGAAGAATGCGGAAGTATGTGTCTGATGAGTGAAAATCCCAGACCTGACCTAGACCTAACATGCGTTATCCTCTAAAATATTGATCCAAACCAGGTTTAATGGACTGTTTCAGTGTGGTACCACTCTACTACGTGATCCAAGCCAGAAAAAACCTAGGATCTGTTCAACAAGTATGTGAAAAAGCGAAAGTATGAGCCTGCTGAGGGCGAATCCCAGACCTATCCCAGACCTAACTTGCGTTATCCTCCAAAATATTAATCGAAACCAGGTTTAATTGACTGTTTCAGCGTGGTACCACATTAATACGTGATACAATCCAGAAACAGCCCAGGATCTAGCTATGAAGTATGAGAAATATGCGAAAGTATGAGCCTGACGAGAGCAAATCCTAGACCTAACCCAGACCTAACATGCGTTATCCTCTAAAATATTTATCATGACCAGGTTTAATTGATTGTTTCAGTGTGGTCCCACATTACTACGTGACCCAAACCAGAAAAAACCCAGGATCCGTTCAACAAGTATGTGAAGAATGCGAAAGTATGAGCCTGGTGAGGGCAAATCCTAGACCTAACCCAAACCTAACATCCGTTATCCTCTAAAATATTTATCAAGACCAGGTTTAATTGAATGTTCCAGTGTGGTACCACACTACTGCGTGACCCACACCGGAAAAAACCCAGGATCTGTTCAACACGTATGTGAAAAACGCGAAAGTATGAGCCTGATGAGGGCAAATCCCAGACCTATCCCAGACCTAACTTGCGTTATCCTCTAAAATATTGAACGAAACCAGGTTTAATTGACTGTTTCAGCGTGGTACCTCATTACTACGTGATACAATCCAGAAACAGCACAGGATCTAGCCATGAAGTATGAGAAATATGCGAAAGTATGAGCCTGGTGAGGGCAAATCCTAGACCTAACCCAAACCTAACATGCGTTATCCTCTAAAATATTTATCAAGACCAGGTTTAATTGAATGTTCCAGTGTGGTACCACATTACTACGTGAACCAATCCAGAAAAAACACAGGATCTGTTCAACACGTATGTGAGAAACGCGAAAGTATGAGCCTGGTGAGGGCAAATCCCAGGCCTAACCTAGACCTAACATGCGTTATCCTCAAAAATATTGATCAGAACCTGGTTTAATCGACTTTTTCAGTGTGGTACCACATTACTATGTGATCCAAACCAGAAAATAACCCAGGATCTGTTCACCGAGTATGTGAAGTGTGCGAAAGTATGAGTCTGATGAGGGCAAATCCCAGACCTATCCCAGACCTAACATGCGTTATCCTCTGAAATATTGATCGAAACCAGGTTTAATTGACTGTTTCAGGGTGGTACCACATTAATACGTGATACAATCCAGAAACAGCCCAGGATCTAGCCATGAAGTATGAGAAATATGCGAAAGTATGAGCCTGACGAGGGCAAATCCTAGACCTAACCCAGACCTAACATGCGTTATCCTCAAAAATGTTGATCAGAACCTGGTTTAATCGACTTTTTCAGTGTGGTACCACATTACTATGTGATCCAAACCAGAAAAAACACAGGATCTGTTCAACACGTATGTGAGAAACGCGAATGTATGAGCCTGGTGAGGGCAAATCCCAGGCCTAACCTAGACCTAACATGCGTTATCCTCAAAAATATTGATCAGAACCTGGTTTAATCGACTTTTTCAGTGTGGTACCACATTACTATGTGATCCAAACCAGAAATAACCCAGGATCCGTTCAACAAGTATGTGAAGAATGCGAAAGTATGAGTCTGATGAGTGAAAATCCCAGACCTTGCCTAGACCTAACATGAATTATTCTCCAAAATATTGATCCAAACCAGGTTTAATGGACTGTTTCAGTGTGGTACCACTTTACTACGTGATCCAAAGCATAAAAAACCCTCGATCAGGTCAACATGTATGTTAAAACTGCGAAAGTACGACCCTGATGAGGGCAAATCCCAGGCCTAACCTAGACCTAACATGTGTTGTCCTCTAAAATATTGATGGAAACCAGGTTTAGTTGACTGTTTCAGTGTTGTACTTCATTACTACGTGATGCAATCCAGAAAAAGCCCAGGATCTAGCCATCAAGTATGAGAAATATGAGAAAGAATGAGCCTGATGAGAGCAAATCCCAGACCTAACCTAGACCTAGCATGAATTGTTCTCTAAAATATTGATCAAAACCAGGTTTAGTTGACTGTTTCAGTGTGGTACCACATTACTACGTGATCCAATCCAGAAATTGCCCAGGATCCAGCCATGAAGTATGAGAAATATGCGAAAGCATGAGCCTGATGAGGGCAAATCCTAGACCTAACCCAGACCTAACATGCGTTATCCTCTAAAATATTTATCAAGACCAGGTTTAATTGAATATTTCAGTGTGGCACCACATTATTACGTGATCCAAACCAGAAAAAAACCCAGGATCTGTTCAACAAGTATGTGAAAAACGCGAAAGTATGAGACTGATGAGGGCAAATCCCAGACCTATCCCAGACCTAACTTGCGTTATCCTCTAAAATATTGATCCAAACCAGGTTTAATGGACTGTTTCAGTGTGGTACCACTTTACTACGTGATCCAAAGCAGAAAAAACCCTCGATCACGTCAACATGTATATTAAAACTGCGAAAGTATGACCCTGATGAGGGCAAATCCCAGACCTATCCCAGACCTAACATGCGTTATCCTCAAAAATATTGATCGAAACCAGGTTTAATCGACTGTTTCAGTGTGGTACCACACTACTACGTGACCCAAACCGGAAAAAACCCAGGATCTGTTCAACAAGTATGTGAAAAACGCGAAAGTATGTGTCTGATGAGTGAAAATCCCAGACCTAACCTAGACCTAACATGCGTTATCCTCTAAAATATTGATCCAAACCAGGTTTAATGGACTGTTTCAGTGTGGTACCACTCTACTACGTGACACAATCCAGAAACAGCCGAGGATCTAGCCATGAAGTATGAGAAATATGCGAAAGTATGAGCCTGATGAGTGAAAATCCCAGGGCTAACCTAGACCTAACATGCGTTATCCTCTAAAATATTGATCCAAACCAGGTTTAATGGACTGTTTCAGTGTGGTACCACTTTACTACGTGATCCAAAGCAGAAAAAACCCTCGATCACGTCAACATGTATGTTAAAACTGCGAAGGTACGAACCTGATGAGGGCAAATCCCAAGCCTAACCTAGACCTAACATGCGTTGTCCACCAAAATATTGATGGAAACCAGGTTTAATTGACTGTTTCAGTGTTGTACTTCATTACTGCGTGATGCAATCCAGAAAAAGCCCAGGATCTAGCCATGAAGTATGAGAAATATGCGAAAGTATGAGCCTGACGAGGGCAAATCCTATACCTAACCCAGACCTAACATGCGTTATCCTCTAAAATATTTATCATGACCCGGTTTAATTGATTGTTTCAGTGTGGTCCCACATTACTACGTGATCCAAACCAGAAAAAACCCAGGATCCGTTCAACAAGTATGTGAAGAATGCGAAAGTATGAGCCTGGTGAGGGCAAATCCCAGACCTATCCCAGACCTAACAAGCGTTATCCTCTAAAATATTGATCCAAACCAGGTTTATGGACTGTTTCAGTGTGGTACCACTTTACTACGTGATCCAAAGCAGAAAAAACCCTCGATCACGTCAACATATATATTAAAACTGCGAAAGTATGACCCAGATGAGGGCAAATCCCAGGCCTAACCTAGACCTAACATGCGTTGTCCTCTAAAATATTGATGGAAACCAGGTTTAATTGACTGTTTCAGTGTTGTACTTCATTACTACGTGGCCCAAACCGGAAAAAACCCAGGATCTGTTCAACAAGTATGTGAAAAACGCGAAAGTATGAGCCTGATGAGGGCAAATCCCAGACCTATCCCAGACCTAACTTGCGTTATCCTCTAAAATATTTATCAAGACTAGGTTTAATTGAATGTTTCAGTGTGGTACTACATTATTACGTGATCCAAACCAGAAAAAAAACCCAGGATCCGTTCAACAAGTATTTGAAGAATGCGAAAGTATGTGTTTGATGAGTGAAAATCCCCGGCCTAACCTAGACCTAACATGCGTTATCCTCAAAAATATTGATCGAAACCAGGTTTAATCGACTGTTTCAGTGTGGTACCACACTACTACGTGGCCCAAACCGGAAAAAACCCAGGATCTGTTCAACAAGTATGTGAAAAACGCGAAAGTATGAGCCTGATGCGGGCAAATCCCAGACCTATCCCAGACCTAACTTGCGTTATCCTCTAAAATATTGATCCAAACCAGGTTTAATGGACTGTTTCAGTGTGGTACCACTTTACTACGTGATCCAAAGCAGGAAAAACCCTCGATCACGTCAACATGTATATTAAAACTGTGAAAGTATGACCCTGATGAGGGCAAATCCCAGGCCTAACCTAGACCTAACATGCGTTGTCCTCTAAAAAATTGATGGAAACCAGGTTTAATTGACTGTTTCAGTGTTGTACTTCATTACTGCGTGATGCAATCCAGAAAAAGCCCAGGATCTAGCCATCAAGTATGAGAAATATGCGAAAGAATGAGCCTGATGAAAGCAAATCCCAGACCTAACCTAGACCTAACATGAATTATTCTCTAAAATATTGTTCGAAACCAGGTTTAATTGACTGCTTCAGTGTGGCCCCACATTACTACGTCATCCAAACCAGAAAAAACCCAGGATCTGTTCAACAAGTATGTGAAAAACGCGAAAGTATGAGCCTGATGAGGGCAAATCCCAGACCTATCCCATACCTAACTTGCGTTATCCTCAAAAATATTGATCGAAACCTGGTTTAATCGACTGTTTCAGTGTGGTACCACATTACTACGTGATCCAATCCAGAAATAGCCCAGGATCTAGCCATGAAGTATGAGAAATATGCGAAAGTATGAGCCTCACGAGGGCAAATCCTAGACCTAACCCAGACCTAACATGCGTTATCCTCTAAAATATTTATCATGACCCGGTTTAATTGATTGTTTCAGTGTGGTCCCACATTACTACGTGATCCAAACCAGAAAAAACCCAGGATCCGTTCAACAAGTATGTGAAGAATGCGAAAGTATGAGCCTGGTGAGGGCAAATCCCAGACCTATCCCAGACCTAACAAGCGTTATCCTCTAAAATATTGATCCAAACCAGGTTTATGGACTGTTTCAGTGTGGTACCACTTTACTACGTGATCCAAAGCAGAAAAAACCCTCGATCACGTCAACATATATATTAAAACTGCGAAAGTATGACCCAGATGAGGGCAAATCCCAGGCCTAACCTAGACCTAACATGCGTTGTCCTCTAAAATATTGATGGAAACCAGGTTTAATTGACTGTTTCAGTGTTGTACTTCATTACTACGTGATGCAATCCAGAAAAAGCCCGGGATCTAGCCATCAAGTATGAGAAATATGCGAAAGAATGAGCCTGATGAGAGCAAATCGCAGACCTAACCTAGACCTAACATGAATTATTCTCTAAAATATTGATCGAAACCAGGTTTAATTGACTGTTTCAGTGTGGTCCCACATTACTACGTGTTGCAAACCAGAAAAAACCCAGGATCCGTTCAACGAGTATGTGAAGTGTGCGAAAGTATGAGTCTGATGAGGGCAAATCCCAGACCTAACCTAGACCTAACGTGCGTTATCCTCTAAAATATTGATCCAAACCAGGTTTAATGGACTGTTTCAGTGTGGTACCACACTACTACGTGACCCAAACCGGAAAAAACCCAGGATCTGTTCAACAAGTATGTGAAAAACGCGAAAGTATGAGCCTGATGAGGGCAAATCCCAGACCTATCCCAGACCTAACTTGCGTTATCCTCTAAAACATTGAACGAAACCAGGTTTAATTGACTGTTTCAGCGTGGTACCACATTACTACGTGATCCAATCCAGAAACAGCCCAGGATCTAGCCATGAAGTATGAGAAATATGCGAAAGTATGAGCCTGATGAGGGCAAATCCTAGACCTAACCCAGACCTAACATGCGTTATCCTCTAAAATATTTATCAAGACCAGGTTTAATTGAATGTTTCAGTGTGGTACCACATTACTACGTGATCCAAACCAGTAAAAACCCAGGTTCCGTTCAACAAGTATGTGAAGAATGCGAAAGTATGAGTCTGATACCCTCAGGGGCTGCCAGCCTTTCAGCTGCAGTACGGGCTTAACGAACCCGGGGTACCCGAGTCATACACACACCGTAAGCCTCCTGTTGGTCGTCACAACGACCCATTCACAATTCCCTATTGGTTTTGTGAATGGTACGTGACGGCAGGAGGAACGGGGGTCTTGGCTTAACCGCCTGGGCCACGAGTATGGCGACTCTATAAAATCGCCCTCCAATCCTAAGCTATGGTGCGCGGCGATGGGATGCATGGTTGGGGGAGAAGGCCCAATCCCAAGCGACCACCTCCGGGGAACCTGCCGAACCCCCGGAGTATTAGGCTTACCCGGGTAAGGCGGCTCTGCCCGGGTGGACCTTTATTTCCGACCATCTCGTGGGATTCTTATGGACACAGAAAATAAAATGGGGATGGGGCGGGTTTTGTCGGTTGGGGAGGACGGAGACGGGGTTGGGGTTAGGGTGGCGGCGCTCGCGCCCCACTCAGCGCCAGGTCCGGCTTCGTGGAGGGTGGAGGAGGACGACGAGACGGCGTCGGTCTCGTCCTTCTCCTCCAGCACGAGCCACATAGGCTCTAGGAGGAAGAGGACGGGGCAGGCCGTCGTCGAGGTGGGCGGGGCGATGAGCCCGTCGGTGAGGCTGAGTTGCCTCAGGGACGAGGTGACCGAGGAGATATCGGAGAGGATCTCCTCGTCCCTGAGGCGGGTGGAGAAAGTCGCCGCTGCCTGCGCCTTTAAGGGGCAGAAAAGCGGTGGCGCGGAGGCCCTGAAGGCCGCGGCGGCGGAAATGAGGGAGGCGGCGCGGGAGCTCAGAGGGCGGAACGCCCGTCTGCAGCTCCTGTTGGAGGAGTAGCGACAGGGGAGGAGGAGGGCAGAGGCGCTGTGGAACAGCGCGGCTCTCCCTCCCATCCTCCCTCCTCCCCCACCGCCGCGTCCCTCGGAGGAGGTAAATAAGCGGAGTGCGGCGGCAGTGGTGCGGGGCACCGCGGGCCCCTCCACCCGCACTCCGCCCGTGAAGAAGTCCCCGTCCTCCTCAGAAGACGATCTTCTGAGGAGGATTGGGGACATGATTGATGGCAAGCTGGCCGCCTTCCGGGAGGAGCTCCTCGCCGGAAGAGCGGTCAGCAGGAAGGCGGTGCCTCCCCGACCTGTTCCGGTACAGTCGGGGAAGGCAAAGAAGGGCGGAGTGAAGGCTCCGCCCAGCGTTGCGGCACCAGGGCCCCGGGTCGCGACCCCCAAGGGGCGTGGTGTACCCGTGGTCGCGGTGGTCGCGTCCTCCACGGCACCCTCCCAAGGGGGGGTGGCGTGGAGTGAGGTGGTGGGGCGGAAGGCGAAGCGGGCGGCGAGGAAGGCCTCGCAACCGCAGCCTCCGCCTCCGCCGCCGGCGGCCAAGGTAAAGGCCGCGAAGGTCGGGAAGGCACGACCAGATCGTCCCCCAAAAACGGCAGCGGTGACGCTGACCGTTGCGCAGGGGTGCGACCTGACCCTCGCGGAGGCGATGCGGCTCGCCAGGGAGAATATCTCCCTGGAAGAGCTGGGCATCGCCTCCGTGAGGGCGAAGAGGGCCGTGACCGGGGGTCTCTTGCTGGAGATCCCCGGTGCAGAAGGCGGCGCGAAGGCGGATCGTCTCGCCCAGAGGCTCCGGGAGCAGCTGGGCGAGCGAGGTGTCCGGGTCGCCCGGCCCACGAAGCGCACGGAGATGCGCGTTTGTGGGCTGGACGACTCGGTCAGCGCACAGGATGTGTCCCGTGCCCTTGCGAGGGCGGGGGACTGTCCTGTGGAGGACCTGCGGATCGGAGAGATCCGCAGGTCGCCCTCCGGCCTCGGGTCGGTGTGGGCCCGGTGCCCCCTCTCCGCCGCCCGTAAGGTGGCGGAATCCGGGAGGGTGTTGGTGGGGTGGGTTTCGGCGCGAGTGGAAATCCTCGCGCCGCGCCCGCTCCAGTGTCACCGCTGCCTCGAATTGGGGCACGTGAGGCAGTGGTGCACCTCGCCGGTGGACCGCACCGGTCAGTGTTACCGCTGCGGTGCCAAAGAGCACCGTGCGAGCCAGTGCTCGGCGGCCCCCCACTGTCCGCTGTGTGCGGACATGGGGAGGCCAGCCGATCACAGGGTGGGGAGCAAGAAGTGCTCCCCCCCCTCCCGGAAGGAGAGGAAGAGGCGGGCTGCACCGGCTCCGGTGCCGAGGGCGGTGGCATCGTCCTCCATGGAGGTGGACGGTGCTACGGGGACGGACGGCCGGGAGGAGGCTGGCGCGGCCATTAATTAATGCCGCCCCGCCTCCTCCTCCAGGCCAACCTCAACCACTGCCGCGCGGCACAGGACTTGATGTTCCAAGTCCTCGCGGAGTGGGGGGTTGGCCTGGCGGTCGCCGCCGAGCCGTACCGCGTCCCTGATCACCCTCATTGAGTGGGCGACGCGGACGGCTTGGTGGCGACGGTATGGGGAGGGGGCGACGGGTCCCCACCGTTCTCCTTGTTGGAGCGCGGTCGGGGATTCGTCGCCGTGGACTGGGGGGGAGTCGCTGTGGTGGGGTGCTACATTTCGCCCCGTAGCGGTCACGCTGCGTTCGAGCTGTACTTGGCCGAGGTCGCGGCATGCGTGCAGCGCTACGCGGCCCGGCCGGTGCTGGTCCTGGGGGATTTTAATGCCAAGTCGGTGGCTTGGGGATCCCCCAGGACCTCCGTTCGCGGCGGGATCCTGGGCGATTGGGCGGCTGGGCTCGACCTCCGGGTATTGAACCGGGGGTCGGAGCACACATGCGTGCGGCGATATGGGGGGTCCATCGTGGATGTTGGATTCGCGACCCCCAACGCCGTGCGCATGGTGTCGGGTTGGCACGTGGTCGCGGGGGCAGAGACACTCTCCGATCACCGGTACATCCGGATGGAGGTCTCTGCCGCCGCGAGTGCATCCCGACACGGCCGCCTGCGTGGCACCCCACCACGCCGCTGGGCGCTTCGGCGCCTGGACAAGGACGCCCTGATGGCAGCTGCCCTCGCTGCAACTTGGCCGCAGGGAGCGGCCGAGTTGCCGAGCATAGAGGAGGAGGTCGCCCGGCTCGGAGCATTGGTCGCGGATATTTGCGACGCGGCGATGCCTCGGGTCGGGCGGGCTTCTCCTCGCCGGGCGGTGTACTGGTGGTCGGACGCGATCGCGGAGTTGCGAGTCGCGACTGTCCGCGCCCGACGCCAGTACACCCGCGCGCGCCGTCGTCAACGTACAGGCGACGGCGTGGCGCGAGCGAGGGCAGCTGATGACCTGTATGGAGCATACCGCGTGGCGCGGGTTGCTCTGCAGGTCGCCATCAAACGGGCCAAGACCCAGGCATGGAAGGAGCTCCTCCAGACCCTTGATGACGATCCATGGGGGCGCCCATATAAGGTGGTGCTGAATAAGCTCCGCCCGTGGGCGCCCCCCGTCACCGAGGGTCTTGACCCCCGGCTGCTGGAGGACGTGGTCAATACACTCTTCCCAATTGGGGAGAGGGGACCGCGTCCTCCGGCGGCGGCGGCTGTCCCAGTGGAGTGGACGGCCGAGCTGGGGGTCACGCAGGAGGAGCTGGCAGCGGCCATCAGACGGCTCGGGGTTCGTAACACGGCCCCGGGTCCGGATGGTGTGCCCGGCCGGGTTTGGGTCTTGACCCAGGGCGTCCTTGGGGCCGACCTCAGGCGGTTGTTCGACCGCTGCCTGAGGGACGGGCGATTCCCCCCCAGTTGGAAGGTGGCGAGGATGGTCCTCCTCCGGAAGGAGGGTCGGCCCGCGGAGTCTCCCTCCGCATACCGGCCCATTTGTCTCCTCGACGAGGTGGGCAAGCTCTTCGAGTGTGTGATTGCTGCCCGCCTCGTCGAGCACCTGTCGCGGGGTGATCCCGGTCTGGCCGACTGCCAGTTCGGTTTCCGGGGGGGCCGATCGACTATCGACGCGATAGGTCGTGTGAGGGCCCTCTCGGAGGCGGCCGTCTCCCGGGGAGGGGTGGCATTGGCAATATCCTTGGATATTGCCAATGCCTTTAACACCCTCCCCTGGGAAGAGATAATGAGGGGGCTCGAATATCATCGAGTCCCCCCTTGTCTCAGGGCGGTCGTCGGGGATTATCTCCGCGGCAGGTGGATCGAGTATCCGGGCCGGGATGGTGATATGCGGAGGGAGGTGTACTGCGGTGTTCCGCAGGGGTCGGTCCTCGGGCCACTCCTGTGGAACATCGCGTACGACTCGGTGTTGCGGGCCGGCCTCCCCGACGGCGTCAGCACGGTGTGTTACGCAGATGACACACTGGTGCTGGCCGTCGGGGCGCACTGGGGGAGGGCCATGCGTCGCGCGGAGGAGGGGTCGCAACGCGTCGTCGACCGGATCAGGGGGATGGGGATGACGGTGGCGGTCCATAAGACCGAGGTGATTGCGTTTCATTCACCTCGGCAGGATCCGCCACCCACTCTGATTCGGATGGGTGGGGCTGACATCGAGGTGAAGCCCCAGATCAGGTATCTGGGGCTGATCCTCGATAGCCACTGGCGTTTCGAGAAGCATTTCCGCTGCCTGGTCCCCCGGTTGGAAAGGATGGTTGCGGCTCTGGGCCGGATCCTGCCCAACCTGGGGGGCCCGGCGCGGGCAGGAACCTGCTTGGGGCGATTTGAAGCGCCAGGCCCGGCAGACCGTGTTGCTCGCGTGGCAGGAGCGGCTGGCTCTGCCAACCGCGGGGCACCGGACAGTCGGGGCTGTTCGGCCGCTCCTGAAGGAGTGGCTGGACAGAGGCCATGGCAGCCTCACCTACCGGCTGGCACAGGTATTTTCCGGGCATGGCAGCTTCGGAAGATACCTGTGCCGGATAGGGAAGGAGCCGACGGCGCGTTGCTGCCACTGCGACGCTGAGCAGGACACGGCGGATCATACCCTGGAGGTATGCCCCGCGTGGGAGGGGGAGCGCCGTGTCCTGGTCGGCGTTGTCGGGCGGGATGTCTCGCTGCCGGGCGTGGTGCGCGCCATGCTCGGCAGCGAGGAGAAGTGGAGGGCCGTGGCCTCCTTCTGCGAGAACGTAATGTTGCAGAAGGAGGCCGCGGGGAGGGAGCGCGAGCTTCAGCGGCGCGCTGAAGCTCGTGCTCGTGCGGTGGCCCGAGGTCGTCGCCCGGTCGCGAGGCGTCGCGGGCGGCCGCCTCGGCGTGGCGGATGACCTAGGCTGGGAGGGGGGTCCTGAGGGGACCCTCCTCCCGCCAGGCGGCGCCGGGTCGGACCGGTTGGGGGTAGGAGTGCCTCCCCCTACCGGTCCAACGCAAGGGGAGGCACCCTCGGCGGTCTGGTGCGGCCATGAACGCCCGGCCGCCGAGGGGTGGAAACGGGGTCGCGGGCGGTTGCGAGTTGGGGCTCGCAGCCGCCACTAAACGCGGCCCCGGGACGGATAGCGGCGGGATGGAGTGGCCCCGTCCCGCCGCTATGAGGCAGTGTGTCTACTGGGGGGACCGATTGTCCCCCCGGGGGATGGGCGCGAAAGCGCGGGCACGGGGAGGATACCGGAAGAATGCTTCGAGCGATTCCCGGTATCCTCCCAAAGCGTGCCGAAGGGTCACCGTGGGGTTTTTAGTGGGTAGGTCCCGCGCCTGTCGTTGTACGGGCGCGGGGAATCCCACACACCCCTCCCACCTCTCCCCAAGGAGGTGGGAGGGAGTCTTTCGAAGATTTTCCCCACGACAAAAAAAAAAAAAAAAAAAAAAAAAAAGTATGAGTCTGATGAGTGAAATACCCCGACCTATCCTAGACCTAACATGCGTTATCCTCAAAAATATTGATCGAAACCTGGTTTAATCGACTGATTCAGTGTGGTACCACATTACTATGTGATCCAAACCAGAAAATAACCCAGGATCTGTTCAACGAGTATGTGAAGTGTGCGAAAGTATGAGTCTGATGAGGGCAAATCCCAGACCTATCCCAGACCTAACATGAATTATTCTCTAAAATATTGATCCAAACCAGGTTTAATGGACTGTTTCAGTGTGGTACCACTCTACTACGTGATCCAAAGCAGAAAAAACCCTCGATCAGGTCAACATGTATGTTAAAACTGCGAAAGTATGACCCTGATGAGGGCAAATCCCAGGCCTAACCTAGACCTAACATGCGTTGTCCTCTAAAATATTGATGGAAACCAGGTTTAGTTGACTGTTTCAGTGTTGTACTTCATTACTACGTGATGCAATCCAGAAAAAGCCCAGGATCTAGTTATCAAGAATGAGAAATATGAGAAAGAATGAGCCTGATGAGAGCAAATCCCAGACCTAACCCAGACCTAACATGCGTTATCCTCTAAAATATTTATCAAGACCAGGTTTAATTGAATGTTTCAGTGTGGTACCACATTATTACGTGATCCAAACCAGAAAAAAAACCCAGGATCCGTTCAACAAGTATTTGAAGAATGCGAAAGTATGAGTTTGATGAGTGAAAATCCCCGGCCTAACCTAGACCTAACATGCGTTATCCTCAAAAATATTGATCGAAACCAGGTTTAATCGACTGTTTCAGTGTGGTACCACACTACTACGTGGCCCAAACCGGAAAAAACCCAGGATCTGTTCAACAAGTATGTGAAAAACGCGAAAGTATGAGCCTGATGAGGGCAAATCCCAGACCTATCCCAGACCTAACTTGCGTTATCCTCTAAAATATTGATCCAAACCAGGTTTAATGGACTGTTTCAGTGTGGTACCACTTTACTACGTGATCCAAAGCAGGAAAAACCCTCGATCACGTCAACATGTATATTAAAACTGCGAAAGTATGACCCTGATGAGGGCAAATCCCAGGCCTAACCTCGACCTAACATGCGTTGTCCTCTAAAAAATTGATGGAAACCAGGTTTAATTGACTGTTTCAGTGTTGTACTTCATTACTGCGTGATGCAATCCAGAAAAAGCCCAGGATCTAGCCATCAAGTATGAGAAATATGCGAAAGAATGAGCCTGATGAAAGCAAATCCCAGACCTAACCTAGACCTAACATGAATTATTCTCTAAAATATTGTTCGAAACCAGGTTTAATTGACTGCTTCAGTGTGGTCCCACATTACTACGTCATCCAAACCAGAAAAAACCCAGGATCCGTTCAACAAGAATGTGAAGAAAGTATGAGTCTGATGAGTGAAAATCCCAGGCCTAACCTAGACCTAACGTGCGTTATCCTCAAAAATATTGATCAAAACCTGGTTTAATCGACTTTTTCAGTGTGGTACCACATTACTATGTGATCCAAACCAGAAAATAACCCAGGATCTGTTCAACGAGTATGTGAAGTGTGCGAAAGTATGAGTCTGATGAGGGCAAATCCCAGACCTATCCCAGACCTAACATGCGTTATCCTCTAAAATATTTATCAAGACCAGGTTTAATTGATTGTTTCAGTGTGGTCCCACATTACTACGTGATCCAAACCAGAAAAAACCCATGATCCGTTCAACAAGTATGTGAAGAATGCGAAAGTATGAGTCTGATGAGTGAAAATCCCAGACCTAACCTAGACCTAACATGCGTTATCCTCTAAAATATTGATCCAAACCAGGTTTAATGGACTGTTTCAGTGTGGTACCACACTACTACGTGATCCAAACCAGAAAAAACCCAGGATCTGTTCAACAAGTATGTGAAAAACGCGAAAGTATGAGCCTGATGGGGGCGAATCCCAGACCTATCCCAGACCTAACTTGCGTTATCCTCTAAAATATTGATCGAAACCAGGTTTAATTGGCTGTTTCAGCGTGGTACCACATTACTACGTGATACAATCCAGAAACAGCCCAGGATCTAGCCATGAAGTATGAGAAATATGCGAAAGTATGAGCCTGACGAGGGCAAAACCTAGTCCTAACCCAGACCTAACATGTGTTATCCTCTAAAATATTTATCATGACCAGGTTTAATTGATTGTTTCAGTGTGGTCCCACATTACTACGTGATCCAAACCAGAAAAGAACCCAGGATCCGTTCAACAAGTATTTGAAGAATGCGAAAGTATGAGTTTGATGAGTGAAAATCCCCGGCCTAACCTAGACCTAACATGCGTTATCCTCAAAAATATTGATCGAAACCAGGTTTAATCGACTGTTTCAGTGTGGTACCACACTACTACGTGACCCAAACCGGAAAAAACCCAGGATCTGTTCAACGAGTATGTGAAAAACGCGAAAGTATGAGCCTGATGAGGGCAAATCCCAGACCTATCCCAGACCTAACTTGCGTTATCCTCTAAAATATTGAACGAAACCAGGTTTAATTGACTGTTTCAGCGTGGTACCACATTACTACGTGACACAATCCAGAAACAGCCGAGGATCTAGCCATGAAGTATGAGAAATATGCGAAAGTATGAGCCTGATGAGGGCAAATCCTAGAACTAACCCAAACCTAAGATGCGTTATCCTCTAAAATATTTATCAAGACCAGGTTTAATTGAATGTTCCAGTGTGGTACCACATTACTACGCGAACAAATCCAGAAAAAACCCAGGATCAGTTCAACAAGTATGTGAAGAATGCGAATGTATGAGTCTGATGAGTGAAAATCCCAGGGCTAACCTAGACCTAACATGCGTTATCCTCTAAAATATTGATCCAAACCAGGTTTAATGGACTGTTTCAGTGTGGTACCACTTTACTACGTGATCCAAAGCAGGAAATACCCTCGATCAGGTCAACATGTATGTTAAAACTGCGAAAGTATGACCCTGATGAGGGCAAATCCCAGGCCTAACCTAGACCTAACATGCGTTGTCCTCTAAAATATTGATCGAAACCAGGTTTAATCGACTGTTTCAGTGTGGTACCACACTACTACGTGGCCCAAACCGGAAAAAACCCAGGATCTGTTCAACAAGTATGTGAAAAACGCGAAAGTATGAGTCTGATGAGGGCAAATCCCAGACCTATCCCAGACCTAACATGCGTTATCCTCTGAAATATTTATCAAGACCAGGTTTAATTGATTGTTTCAGTGTGGTCCCACATTACTACGTGGTCCAAACCAGAAAAAACCCAGGATCCGTTCAGCAAGTATGTGAAGAATGCGAAAGTATGTGTCTGATGAGTGAAAATCCCAGACCTGACCTAGACCTAACATGCGTTATCCTCTAAAATATTGATCCAAACCAGGTTTAATGGACTGTTTCAGTGTGGTACCACTCTACTACGTGATCCAAACCAGAAAAAACCTAGGATCTGTTCAACAAGTATGTGAAAAAGCGAAAGTATGAGCCTGCTGAGGGCGAATCCCAGACCTATCCCAGACCTAACTTGCGTTATCCTCCAAAATATTGATCGAAACCAGGTTTAATTGACTGTTTCAGCGTGGTACCACATTAATACGTGATACAATCCAGAAACAGCCCAGGATCTAGCCATGAAGTATGAGAAATATGCGAAAGTATGAGCCTGACGAGAGCAAATCCTAGACCTAACCCAGACCTAACATGCGTTATCCTCTAAAATATTTATCATGACCAGGTTTAATTGATTGTTTCAGTGTGGTCCCACATTACTACGTGACCCAAACCAGAAAAAACCCAGGATCCGTTCAACAAGTATGTGAAGAATGCGAAAGTATGAGCCTGGTGAGGGCAAATCCTAGACCTAATCCAAACCTAACATGCGATATCCTCTAAAATATTTATCAAGACCAGGTTTAATTGAATGTTCCAGTGTGGTACCACACTACTGCGTGACCCACACCGGAAAAAACCCAGGATCTGTTCAACACGTATGTGAAAAACGCGAAAGTATGAGCCTGATGAGGGCAAATCCCAGACCTATCCCAGACCTAACTTGCGTTATCCTCTAAAATATTGAACGAAACCAGGTTTAATTGACAGTTTCAGCGTGGTACCACATTACTACGTGATACAATCCAGAAACAGCACAGGATCTAGCCATGAAGTATAAGAAATATACGAAAGTATGAGCCTGGTGAGGGCAAATCCTAGACCTAACCCAAACCTAACATGCGTTATCCTCTAAAATATTTATCAAGACCAGGTTTAATTGAATGTTCCAGTGTGGTACCACATTACTACGTGAACCAATCCAGAAAAAACCCAGGATCTGTTCAACACGTATGTGAAAAACGCGAAAGTATGAGCCTGGTGAGGGCAAATCCCAGACCTATCCCAGACCTAACAAGCGTTATCCTCTAAAACATTGATCCAAACCAGGTTTAATGGACTGTTTCAGTGTGGTACCGCTTTACTACGTGATCCAAAGCAGAAAGAACCCTCGATCACGTCAACATATATATTAAAACTGCGAAAGTATGACCCAGATGAGGGCAAATCCCAGGCCTAACCTAGACCTAACATGCGTTATCCTCCAAAATATTGATCGAAACCAGGTTTAATTGACTGTTTCAGCGTGGTACCACATTAATACGTGATACAATCCAGAAACAGCCCAGGATCTAGCCATGAAGTATGAGAAATATGCGAAAGTATGAGCCTGACGAGGGCAAATCCTAGACCTAACCCAGACCTAACATGCGTTATCCTCTAAAATATTTATCATGACCAGGTTTAATTGATTGTTTCAGTGTGGTCCCACATTACTACGTGATCCAAACCAGCAAACACCCAGGATCCGTTCAACAAGTATGTGAAGAATGCGAAAGTATGAGCCTGGTGAGGGCAAATCCTAGACCTAACCCAAACCTAACATGCGATATCCTCTAAAATATTTATCAAGACCAGGTTTAATTGAATGTTCCAGTGTGGTACCACATTACTACGTGAACCAATCCAGAAAAAACCCAGGATCTGTTCAACACGTATGTGAAAAACGCGAAAGTATGAGCCTGATGAGGGCAAATCCCAGACCTATCCCAGACCTAACTTGCGTTGTCCTCTAAGATATTGATGGAAACCAGTTTTAATTGACTGTTTCAGTGTTGTACTTCATTACTACGTGATGCAATCGAGAAAAAGCCCAGGATCTAGCCATGAAGTATGAGAAATATGCGAAAGTATGAGCCTGATGAGGGCAAATCCTAGACCTAACCCAGACCTAACATGCGTTATCCTCTAAAATATTTATCAAGACCAGGTTTAATTGAATGTTTCAGTGTGGTACCACATTACTACGTGATCCAAACCAGTAAAAACCCAGGTTCCGTTCAGCAAGTATGTGAAGAATGCGAAAGTATGTGTCCGATGAGTGAAAAACCCCGACCTATCCTAGACCTAACGTGCGTTATCCTCAAAAATATTGATCGAAACCTGGTTTAATCGACTGATTCAGTGTGGTACCACATTACTATGTGATCCAAACCAGAAAATAACCCAGGATCCGTTCAGCAAGTATGTGAAGAATGCGAAAGTATGTGTCTGATGAGTGAAAATCCCAGACCTAACCTAGACCTAACATGCGTTATCCTCTAAAATATTGATCCAAACCAGGTTTAATGGACTGTTTCAGTGTGGTACCACTCTACTACGTGATCCAAACCAGAAAAAACCTAGGATCTGTTCAACAAGTATGTGAAAAACGCGAAAGTATGAGCCTGCTGAGGGCGAATCCCAGACCTATCCCAGACCTAACTTGCGTTATCCTCTAAAATATTGAACGAAACCAGGTTTAATTGACAGTTTCAGCGTGGTACCACATTACTACGTGATACAATCCAGAAACAGCACAGGATCTAGCCATGAAGTATGAGAAATATACGAAAGTATGAGCCTGGTGAGGGCAAATCCTAGACCTAACCCAAACCTAACATGCGTTATCCTCTAAAATATTTATCAAGACCAGGTTTAATTGAATGTTCCAGTGTGGTACCACATTACTACGTGAACCAATCCAGAGAAAACCCAGGATCTGTTCAACACGTATGTAAAAAACGCGAAAGTATGAGCCTGGTGAGGGCAAATCCCAGACCTATCCCAGACCTAACAAGCGTTATCCTCTAAAACATTGATCCAAACCAGGTTTAATGGACTGTTTCAGTGTGGTACCGCTTTACTACGTGATCCAAAGCAGAAAGAACCCTCGATCACGTCAACATATATATTAAAACTGCGAAAGTATGACCCAGATGAGGGCAAATCCCAGGCCTAACCTAGACCTAACATGCGTTATCCTCCAAAATATTGATCGAAACCAGGTTTAATTGACTGTTTCAGCGTGGTACCACATTAATACGTGATACAATCCAGAAACAGCCCAGGATCTAGCCATGAAGTATGAGAAATATGCGAAAGTATGAGCCTGACGAGGGCAAATCCTAGACCTAACCCAGACCTAACATGCGTTATCCTCTAAAATATTTATCATGACCAGGTTTAATTGATTGTTTCAGTGTGGTCCCACATTACTACGTGATCCAAACCAGCAAACACCCAGGATCCGTACAACAAGTATGTGAAGAATGCGAAAGTATGAGCCTGGTGAGGGCAAATCCTAGACCTAACCCAAACCTAACATGCGATATCCTCTAAAATATTTATCAAGACCAGGTTTAATTGAATGTTCCAGTGTGGTACCACACTACTGCGTGACCCACACCGGAAAAAACCCAGGATCTGTTCAACACGTATGTGAAAAACGCGAAAGTATGAGCCTGATGAGGGCAAATCCCAGACCTATCCCAGACCTAACTTGCGTTGTCCTCTAAGATATTGATGGAAACCAGTTTTAATTGACTGTTTCAGTGTTGTACTTCATTACTACGTGATGCAATCGAGAAAAAGCCCAGGATCTAGCCATGAAGTATGAGAAATATGCGAAAGTATGAGCCTGATGAGGGCAAATCCTAGACCTAACCCAGACCTAACATGCGTTATCCTCTAAAATATTTATCAAGACCAGGTTTAATTGAATGTTTCAGTGTGGTACCACATTACTACGTGATCCAAACCAGTAAAAACCCAGGTTCCGTTCAGCAAGTATGTGAAGAATGCGAAAGTATGTGTCCGATGAGTGAAAAACCCCGACCTATCCTAGACCTAACGTGCGTTATCCTCAAAAATATTGATCGAAACCTGGTTTAATCGACTGATTCAGTGTGGTACCACATTACTATGTGATCCAAACCAGAAAATAACCCAGGATCCGTTCAGCAAGTATGTGAAGAATGCGAAAGTATGTGTCTGATGAGTGAAAATCCCAGACCTAACCTAGACCTAACATGCGTTATCCTCTAAAATATTGATCCAAACCAGGTTTAATGGACTGTTTCAGTGTGGTACCACTCTACTACGTGATCCAAACCAGAAAAAACCTAGGATCTGTTCAACAAGTATGTGAAAAACGCGAAAGTATGAGCCTGCTGAGGGCGAATCCCAGACCTATCCCAGACCTAACTTGCGTTATCCTCTAAAATATTGATCGAAACCAGGTTTAATTGACTGTTTCAGCGTGGTACCTCATTAATACGTGATACAATCCAGAAACAGCCCAGGATCTAGCCATGAAGTATGAGAAATATGCGAAAGTATGAGCCTGACGAGGGCAAATCCTAGAACTAACCCAGACCTAACATGCGTTATCTTCTAAAATATTTATCATGACCAGGTTTAATTGATTGTTTCAGTGTGGTCCCACATTACTACGTGATCCAAACCAGAAAAAACCCAGGATCCGTTCAACAAGTATGTGAAGAATGCGAAAGTATGAGCCTGGTGAGGGCAAATCCTAGACCTAACCCAAACCTAACATGCGTTATCCTCTAAAATATTTATCAAGACCAGGTTTAATTGAATGTTCCAGTGTGGAACCACACTACTGCGTGACCCACACCGGAAAAAACCCAGGATCTGTTCAACACGTATGTGAAATACGCGAAAGTATGAGCCTGATGAGGGCAAATCCCAGACCTATCCCAGACCTAACTTGCGTTATCCTCTAAAATATTGAACGAAACCAGGTTTAATTGACTGTTTCAGCGTGGTACCACATTACTACGTGATACAATCCAGAAACAGCACAGGATCTAGCCATGAAGTATGAGAAATATGCGAAAGTATGAGCCTGGTGAGGGCAAATCCTTGACCTAACCCAAACCTAACATGCGTTATCCTCTAAAATATTTATCAAGACCAGGTTTAATTGAATGTTCCAGTGTGGTACCACATCACTAGGTGAACCAATCCAGAAAAAACACAGGATCTGTTCAACACGTATGTGAGAAACGCGAAAGTATGAGCCTGGTGAGGGCAAATCCCAGGCCTAACCTAGACCTAACATGCGTTATCCTCAAAAATATTGATCAGAACCTGGTTTAATCGACTTTTTCAGTGTGGTACCACATTACTATGTGATCCAAACCAGAAAATAACCCAGGATCCGTTCAACAAGTATGTGAAGAATGCGAAAGTATGAGTCTGATGAGTGAAAATCCCAGACCTTGCGTAGACCTAACATGAATTTTTCTCCAAAATATTGATCCAAACCAGGTTTAATGGACTGTTTCAGTGTGGTACCACTTTACTACGTGATCCAAAGCAGAAAAAACCCTCGATCAGGTCAACATGTATGTTAAAACTGCGAAAGTATGACCCTGATGAGGGCAAATCCCAGGCCTAACCTAGACCTAACATGCGTTATCCTCTAAAATATTTATCAAGACCAGGTTTAATTGAATGTTTCAGTGTGGTACCACATTATTACGTGATCCAAACCAGAAAAAAACCCAGGATCTGTTCAACAAGTATGTGAAAAACGCGAAAGTATGAGACTGATGAGGGCAAATCCCAGACCTATCCCAGACCTAACTTGCGTTATCCTCTAAAATATTGATCCAAACCAGGTTTAATGGACTGTTTCAGTGTGGTACCACTTTACTACGTGATCCAAAGCAGAAAAAACCCTCGATCACGTCAACATGTATATTAAAACTGCGAAAGTATGACCCTGATGAGGGCAAATCCCAGACCTATCCCAGACCTAACATGCGTTATCCTCTGAAATATTTATCAAGACCAGGTTTAATTGATTGTTTCAGTGTGGTCCCACATTACTACGTGATCCAAACCAGAAAAAACCCAGGATCCGTTCAGCAAGTATGTGAAGAATGCGAAAGTATGAGTTTGATGAGTGAAAATCCCCGGCCTAACCTAGACTTAACATGCGTTATCCTCAAAAATATTGATCGAAACCAGGTTTAATCGACTGTTTCAGTGTGGTACCACACTACTACGTGACCCAAACCGGAAAAAACCCAGGATCTGTTCAACAAGTATGTGAAAAACGCGAAAGTATGAGCCTGATGAGGGCAAATCCCAGACCTATCCCAGACCTAACTTGCGTTATCCTCTAAGGTATTGAACGAAACCAGGTTTAATTGACTGTTTCAGCGTGGTACCACATTACTACGTGACACAATCCAGAAACAGCCGAGGATCTAGCCATGAAGTATGAGAAATATGCGAAAGTATGAGCCTGATGAGTGAAAATCCCAGGGCTAACCTAGACCTAACATGCGTTATCCTCTAAAATATTGATCCAAACCAGGTTTATTGGACTGTTTCAGTGTGGTACCACTTTACTACGTGACCCAAAGCAGAAAAAACCCTCGATCACGTCAACATGTATGTTAAAACTGCGAAAGTATGACCCTGATGAGGGCAAATCCCAAGCCTAACCTAGACCTAACATGCGTTGTCCACCAAAATATTGATGGAAACCAGGTTTAATTGACTGTTTCAGTGTTGTACTTCATTACTGCGTGATGGAATCCAGAAAAAGCCCAGGATCTAGCCATCAAGTATGAGAAATATGCGAAAGTATGAGCCTGACGATGGCAAATCCTAGACCTAACCCAGACCTAATATGCGATATCCTCTAAAATATTTATCAAGACCAGGTTTAATTGATTGTTTCAGTGTGGTCCCACATTACTACGTGTTCCAAACCAGTAAAAACCCAGGATCCGTTCAACATGTATGTTAAAACTGCGAAAGTATGACCCTGATGAGGGCAAATCCCAAGCCTATCCTAGACCTAACATGCGTTATCCTCAAAAACATTGATCGAAACCTGGTTTAATCGACTGATTCAGTGTGGTACCACATTACTATGTGATCCAAACCAGAAAATAACCCAGGATCTGTTCAACGAGTATGTGAAGTGTGCGAAAGTATGAGTCTGATGAGGGCAAATCCCAGACCTATCTCAGACCTAACATGAATTATTCTCTAAAATATTGATCCAAACCAGGTTTAATGGACTGTTTCAGTGTGGTACCACTTTACTACGTGATCCAAAGCAGAAAAAACCCTCGATCAGGTCAACATGTATGTTAAAACTGCGAAAGTATGACCCTGATGAGGGCAAATCCCAGGCCTAACCTAGACCTAACATGCGTTGTCCTCTAAAATATTGATGGAAACCAGGTTTAGTTGACTGTTTCAGTGTTGTACTTCATTACTACGTGATGCAATCCAGAAAAAGCCCAGGATCTAGTTATCAAGTATGAGAAATATGAGAAAGAATGAGCCTGATGAGAGCAAATCCCAGACCTAACCTAGACCTAGCATGAATTGTTCGCTAAAACATTGATCAAAACCAGGTTTAATTGACTGTTTCAGTGTGGTACCACACTACTACGTGATCCAATCCAGAAATTGCCCAGGATCCACCCATGAAGTATGAGAAATATGCGAAAGCAAGAGCCTGATGAGGGCAAATCCTAGACCTAACCCAGACCTAACATGCGTTATCCTCTAAAATATTTATCAAGACCAGGTTTAATCGACTGTTTCAGTGTGGTACCACATTACTACGTGATCCAATCCAGAAATAGCCCAGGATCTAGCCATGAAGTATGAGAAATATGCGAAAGTATGAGCCTGACGAGGGCAAATCCTAGACCTAACCCAGACCTAATATGCGTTATCCTCTAAAATATTTATCAAGACCAGGTTTAATTGATTGTTTCAGTGTGGTCCACATTACTACGTCATCCAAACCAGAAAAAACCCAGGATCCGTTTAACAAGAATGTGAAGAAAGTATGAGTCTGATGAGTGAAAATCCCAGGCCTAACCTAGACCTAACGTGCGTTATCCTCAAAAATATTGATCAAAACCTGGTTTAATCGACTTTTTCAGTGTGGTACCACATTACTATGTGATCCAAACCAGAAAATAACCCAGGATCTGTTCAACGAGTATGTGAAGTGTGCGAAAGTATGAGTCTGATGAGGGCAAATCCCAGACCTATCCCAGACCTAACATGCGTTATCCTCTAAAATATTTATCAAGACCAGGTTTAATTGACTGCTTCAGTGTGGTCCCACATTACTACGTGATCCAAACCAGAAAAAACCCAGGATCTGTTCAACAAGTATGTGAAAAACGCGAAAGTATGAGCCTGATGAGGGCAAATCCCAGACCTATCCCAGACCTAACTTGCGTTATCCTCTAAAATATTGATCGAAACCAGGTTTAATTGACTGTTTCAGCGTGGTACCACATTACTACGTGATACAATCCGGAAACAGCCCAGGATCTAGCCATGAAGTATGAGAAATATGCGAAAGTATGAGCCTGACGAGGGCAAAACCTAGTCCTAACCCAGACCTAACATGTGTTATCCTCTAAAATATTTATCATGACCAGGTTTAATTGAATGTTCCAGTGTGGTACCACATTACTAGGTGAACCAATCCAGAAAAAACACAGGATCTGTTCAACACGTATGTGAGAAACGCGAAAGTATGAGCCTGGTGAGGGCAAATCCCAGGCCTAACCTAGACCTAACATGCGTTATCCTCAAAAATATTGATCAGAACCTGGTTTAATCGACTTTTTCAGTGTGGTACCACATTACTATGTGATCCAAACCAGAAAATAACCCAGGATCCGTTCAACAAGTATGTGAAGAATGCGAAAGTATGAGTCTGATGAGTGAAAATCCCAGACCTTGCGTAGACCTAACATGAATTTTTCTCCAAAATATTGATCCAAACCAGGTTTAATGGACTGTTTCAGTGTGGTACCACTTTACTACGTGATCCAAAGCAGAAAAAACCCTCGATCAGGTCAACATGTATGTTAAAACTGCGAAAGTATGACCCTGATGAGGGCAAATCCCAGGCCTAACCTAGACCTAACATGCGTTATCCTCTAAAATATTTATCAAGACCAGGTTTAATTGAATGTTTCAGTGTGGTACCACTTTACTACGTGATCCAAAGCAGAAAAAACCCTCGATCACGTCAACATGTATATTAAAACTGCGAAAGTATGACCCTGATGAGGGCAAATCCCAGACCTATCCCAGACCTAACATGCGTTATCCTCTGAAATATTTATCAAGACCAGGTTTAATTGATTGTTTCAGTGTGGTCCCACATTACTACGTGATCCAAACCAGAAAAAACCCAGGATCCGTTCAGCAAGTATGTGAAGAATGCGAAAGTATGAGTTTGATGAGTGAAAATCCCCGGCCTAACCTAGACTTAACATGCGTTATCCTCAAAAATATTGATCGAAACCAGGTTTAATCGACTGTTTCAGTGTGGTACCACACTACTACGTGACCCAAACCGGAAAAAACCCAGGATCTGTTCAACAAGTATGTGAAAAACGCGAAAGTATGAGCCTGATGAGGGCAAATCCCAGACCTATCCCAGACCTAACTTGCGTTATCCTCTAAGGTATTGAACGAAACCAGGTTTAATTGACTGTTTCAGCGTGGTACCACATTACTACGTGACACAATCCAGAAACAGCCGAGGATCTAGCCATGAAGTATGAGAAATATGCGAAAGTATGAGCCTGATGAGTGAAAATCCCAGGGCTAACCTAGACCTAACATGCGTTATCCTCTAAAATATTGATCCAAACCAGGTTTATTGGACTGTTTCAGTGTGGTACCACTTTACTACGTGACCCAAAGCAGAAAAAACCCTCGATCACGTCAACATGTATGATAAAACTGCGAAAGTATGACCCTGATGAGGGCAAATCCCAAGCCTAACCTAGACCTAACATGCGTTGTCCACCAAAATATTGATGGAAACCAGGTTTAATTGACTGTTTCAGTGTTGTACTTCATTACTGCGTGATGGAATCCAGAAAAAGCCCAGGATCTAGCCATCAAGTATGAGAAATATGCGAAAGTATGAGCCTGACGATGGCAAATCCTAGACCTAACCCAGACCTAATATGCGATATCCTCTAAAATATTTATCAAGACCAGGTTTAATTGATTGTTTCAGTGTGGTCCCACATTACTACGTGTTCCAAACCAGTAAAAACCCAGGATCCGTTCAACATGTATGTTAAAACTGCGAAAGTATGACCCTGATGAGGGCAAATCCCAAGCCTATCCTAGACCTAACATGCGTTATCCTCAAAAACATTGATCGAAACCTGGTTTAATCGACTGATTCAGTGTGGTACCACATTACTATGTGATCCAAACCAGAAAATAACCCAGGATCTGTTCAACGAGTATGTGAAGTGTGCGAAAGTATGAGTCTGATGAGGGCAAATCCCAGACCTATCTCAGACCTAACATGAATTATTCTCTAAAATATTGATCCAAACCAGGTTTAATGGACTGTTTCAGTGTGGTACCACTTTACTACGTGATCCAAAGCAGAAAAAACCCTCGATCAGGTCAACATGTATGTTAAAACTGCGAAAGTATGACCCTGATGAGGGCAAACCCCAGGCCTAACCTAGACCTAACATGCGTTGTCCTCTAAAATATTGATGGAAACCAGGTTTAGTTGACTGTTTCAGTGTTGTACTTCATTACTACGTGATGCAATCCAGAAAAAGCCCAGGATCTAGTTATCAAGTATGAGAAATATGAGAAAGAATGAGCCTGATGAGAGCAAATCCCAGACCTAACCTAGACCTAGCATGAATTGTTCGCTAAAACATTGATCAAAACCAGGTTTAATTGACTGTTTCAGTGTGGTACCACACTACTACGTGATCCAATCCAGAAATTGCCCAGGATCCAGCCATGAAGTATGAGAAATATGCGAAAGCAAGAGCCTGATGAGGGCAAATCCTAGACCTAACCCAGACCTAACATGCGTTATCCTCTAAAATATTTATCAAGACCAGGTTTAATCGACTGTTTCAGTGTGGTACCACATTACTACGTGATCCAATCCAGAAATAGCCCAGGATCTAGCCATGAAGTATGAGAAATATGCGAAAGTATGAGCCTGACGAGGGCAAATCCTAGACCTAACCCAGACCTAATATGCGTTATCCTCTAAAATATTTATCAAGACCAGGTTTAATTGATTGTTTCAGTGTGGTCCACATTACTACGTCATCCAAACCAGAAAAAACCCAGGATCCGTTTAACAAGAATGTGAAGAAAGTATGAGTCTGATGAGTGAAAATCCCAGGCCTAACCTAGACCTAACGTGCGTTATCCTCAAAAATATTGATCAAAACCTGGTTTAATCGACTTTTTCAGTGTGGTACCACATTACTATGTGATCCAAACCAGAAAATAACCCAGGATCTGTTCAACGAGTATGTGAAGTGTGCGAAAGTATGAGTCTGATGAGGGCAAATCCCATACCTATCCCAGACCTAACATGCGTTATCCTCTAAAATATTTATCAAGACCAGGTTTAATTGACTGCTTCAGTGTGGTCCCACATTACTACGTGATCCAAACCAGAAAAAACCCAGGATCTGTTCAACAAGTATGTGAAAAACGCGAAAGTATGAGCCTGATGAGGGCAAATCCCAGACCTATCCCAGACCTAACTTGCGTTATCCTCTAAAATATTGATCGAAACCAGGTTTAATTGACTGTTTCAGCGTGGTACCACATTACTACGTGATACAATCCGGAAACAGCCCAGGATCTAGCCATGAAGTATGAGAAATATGCGAAAGTATGAGCCTGACGAGGGCAAAACCTAGTCCTAACCCAGACCTAACATGTGTTATCCTCTAAAATATTTATCATGACCAGGTTTAATTGATTGTTTCAGTGTGGTCCCACATTACTACGTGATCCAAACCAGAAAAGAACCCAGGATCCGTTCAACAAGTATTTGAAGAATGCGAAAGTATGAGTTTGATGAGTGAAAATCCCCGGCCTAACCTAGACCTAACATGCGTTATCCTCAAAAATATTGATCGAAACCAGGTTTAATCGACTGTTTCAGTGTGGTACCACACTACTACGTGACCCAAACCGGAAAAAACCCAGGATCTGTTCAACAAGTATGTGAAAAACGCGAAAGTATGAGCCTGATGAGGGCAAATCCCAGACCTATCCCAGACCTAACTTGCGTTATCCTCTAAAATATTGAGCGAAACCAGGTTTAATTGACTGTTTCAGCGTGGTACCACATTACTACGTGACACAATCCAGAAACAGCCGAGGATCTAGCCATGAAGTATGAGAAATATGCGAAAGTATGAGCCTGATGAGGGCAAATCCTAGAACTAACCCAAACCTAAGATGCGTAATCCTCTAAAATATTTCTCAAGACCAGGTTTAATTGAATGTTCCAGTGTGGTACCACATTACTACGCGAACCAATCCAGAAAAAACCCAGGATCAGTTCAACAAGTATGTGAAGAATGCGAATGTATGAGTCTGATGAGTGAAAATCCCAGGGCTAACCTAGACCTAACATGCGTTTTCCTCTAAAATATTGATCCAAACCAGGTTTAATGGACTGTTTCAGTGTGGTACCACTTTACTACGTGATCCAAAGCAGGAAAAACCCTCGATCAGGTCAACATGTATGTTAAAACTGCGAAAGTATGACCCTGATGAGGGCAAATCCCAGGCCTAACCTAGACCTAACATGCGTTGTCCTCTAAAATATTGATGGAAACCAGGTTTAGTTGACTGTTTCAGTGTTGTACTTCATTACTACGTGATGCAATCCAGAAAAAGCCCAGGATCTAGCCATCAAGTATGAGAAATATGAGAAAGAGTGAGCCTGATGAGAGCAAATCCCAGACCTAACCTAGACCTAGCATGAATTGTTCTCTAAAATATTGATCAAAACCAGGTTTAATTGACTGTTTCAGTGTTGTACTTCATTACTACGTGATGCAATCCAGAAAAAGCCCAGGATCTAGCCATCAAGTATGAGAAATATGAGAAAGAGTGAGCCTGATGAGAGCAAATCCCAGACCTAACCTAGACCTAGCATAAATTGTTCTCTAAAATATTTATCAAGACCAGGTTTAATTGACTGTTTCGGCGTGGTACCGCATTACTACGTGATAGAGACCAGAAAAAGGCCAGGATCCGTTCAACAAGTATGTGAAGAATGCGAAAGTTTGAGTTTGATGAGTGAAAATCCCCGGCCTAACCTAGACCTAACATGCGTTATCCTCAAAAATATTGATCGAAACCTGGTTTAATCGACTGATTCAGTGTGGTACCACATTACTATGTGATCCAAACCAGAAAATAACCCAGGATTTGGCCAACAAGTATGCTAAAAATGCGAAAGTACGAGACAGATGAGGGCAAATCCCAGACCTAACCGAGAAATAACCGGCGCTATCCTCTAAAATATTAATCGCAACCAGGTTTTATTGACTGTCTGAGTGTGGTCCCACATTACTACTTGGTCCAAGCCAGAAAAAGGCCAGGGTCTGCCCAACAAGTGTGCGAAAAACACGAAAGTATATGCCAGATGATTGCAAATACCAGGACTAACCCAGTCGTAACCTGCGTTATGCCCTAAAATACTATTCGGAACCATGTTTAATTGACTGTGTCAGCGTGGTACCACATTAATACGTGATACAATCCAGAAACAGCCCAGGATCTAGCCATGAAGTATGAGAAATATGCGAAAGTATGAGCCTGACGAGGGCAAATCCTAGACCTAACCCAGACCTAACATGCGTTATCCTCTAAAATATTTATCATGACCAGGTTTAATTGATTGTTTCAGTGTGGTCCCACATTACTACGTGATCCAAACCAGAAAAAACCCAGGATCCGTTCAACAAGTATGTGAAGAATGCGAAAGTATGAGCCTGGTGAGGGCAAATCCCAGACCTATCCCAGACCTTACAAGCGTTATCCTCTAAAATATTGATCCAAACCAGGTTTATGGACTGTTTCAGTGTGGTACCACTTTACTACGTGATCCAAAGCAGAAAAAACCCTCGATCACGTCAACATATATATTAAAACTGCGAAAGTATGACCCAGATGAGGGCAAATCCCAGGCCTAACCTAGACCTAACATGCGTTGTCCTCTAAAATATTGATGGAAACCAGGTTTAATTGACTGTTTCAGTGTTGTACTTCATTACTGCGTGATACAATCCAGAAAGCCCAGGATCTAGCCATCAAGTATCTGAAATATGCGAAAGAATGTGCCTGATGAGGGCAAATCCCAGACCTATCCCAAACCTAACTTGCGTTGTCCTCTAAGATATTGATGGAAACCAGTTTTAATTGACTGTTTCAGTGTTGTACTTCATTACTACGTGATGCAATCCAGAAAAAGCCCAGGATCTAGCCATCAAGTATGAGAAATATGAGAATGAATGAGCCTGATGAGAGCAAATCCCAGACCTAACCTAGACCTAGCATGAATTGTTCTCTAAAATATTGATCAAAACCAGGTTTAATTGACTGTTTCAGTGTGGTACCACACTACTACGTGATCCAATCCAGAAATTGCCCAGGATCCAGCCATGAAGTATGAGAAATATGCGAAAGCATGAGCATGATGAGGGCAAATCCTAGACCTAACCCAGACCTAACAAGCGTTATCCTCTAAAATATTTATCAAGACCAGGTTTAATTGATTGTTTCAGTGTGGTCCACATTACTACGTGATCCAAACCAGAAAAAACCCAGGATCCGTTCAACAAGTATGTGAAGAATGCGAAAGTATGAGTCTGATGAGTGAAAATCCCAGGCCTAACCTAGACCTAACGTGCGTTATCCTCAAAAATATTGATCAAAACCTGGTTTAATCGACTTTTTCAGTGTGGTACCACATTACTATGTGATCCAAACCAGAAAATAACCCAGGATCTGTTCAACGAGTATGTGAAGTGTGCGAAAGTATGAGTCTGATGAGGGCAAATCCCAGACCTATCCCAGACCTAACATGCGTTATCCTCTAAAATATTTATCAAGACCAGGTTTAATTGATTGTTTCAGTGTGGTCCCACATTACTACGTGATCCAAACCAGAAAAAACCCAGGATCCGTTCAACAAGTATGTGAAGAATGCGAAAGTATGAGTCTGATGAGTGAAAATCCCAGACCTAACCTAGACCTAACATGCGTTATCCTCTCAAATATTGATCCCAACCAGGTTTAATGGACTGTTTCAGTGTGGTACCACACTACTACGTGATCCAAACCAGAAAAAACCCAGGATCTGTTCAACAAGTATGTGAAAAACGCGAAAGTATGAGCCTGATGGGGGCGAATCCCAGACCTATCCCAGACCTAACTTGCGTTATCCTCTAAAATATTGATCGAAACCAGGTTTAATTGACTGTTTCAGCGTGGTACCACATTACTACGTGATACAATCCAGAAACAGCCCAGGATCTAGCCATGAAGTATGAGAAATATGCGAAAGTATGAGCCTGACGAGGGCAAAACCTAGTCCTAACCCAGACCTAACATGTGTTATCCTCTAAAATATTTATCATGACCAGGTTTAATTGATTGTTTCAGTGTGGTCCCACATTACTATGTGATCCAAACCAGAAAAGAACCCAGGATCTGTTCAACAAGTATGTGAAAAACGCGAAAGTATGAGCCTGATGAGGGCAAATCCCAGGCCTAACCTAGACCTAACATGCGTTGTCCTCTAAAATATTGATGGAAACCAGGTTTAGTTGACTGTTTCAGTGTTGTACTTCATTACTACGTGATGCAATCCAGAAAAAGCCCAGGATCTAGCCATCAAGTATGAGAAATATGAGAATGAATGAGCCTGATGAGAGCAAATCCCAGACCTAACCTAGACCTAGCATGAATTGTTCTCTAAAATATTGATCAAAACCAGGTTTAATTGACTGTTTCAGTGTGGTACCACACTACTACGTGATCCAATCCAGAAATTGCCCAGGATCCAGCCATGAAGTATGAGAAATATGCGAAAGCATGAGCATGATGAGGGCAAATCCTAGACCTAACCCAGACCTAACATGCGTTATCCTCTAAAATAATTATCAAGACCAGGTTTAATTGAATGTTTCAGTGTGGTACCACATTATTACGTGATCCAAACCAGAAAAAACCCTCGATCACGTCAACATGTATATTAAAACTGCGAAAGTATGACCCTGATGAGGGCAAATCCCAGGCCTAACCTAGACCTAAAATGCGTTGTCCTCTAAAAAATTGATGGAAACCAGGTTTAATTGACTGTTTCAGTGTTGTACTTCATTACTGCGTGATGCAATCCAGAAAATGCCCAGGATCTAGCCATCAAGTATGAGAAATATGCGAAAGAATGAGCCTGATGAAAGCAAATTTCAGACCTAACCTAGACCTAACATGAATTATTCTCTAAAATATTGTTCGAAACCAGGTTTAATTGACTGCTTCAGTGTGGTCCCACATTACTACGTGATCCAAACCAGAAAAAACCCAGGATCTGTTCAACAAGTATGTGAAAAATGCGAAAGTATGAGCCTGATGAGGGCAAATCCCAGACCTATCCCATACCTAACTTGCGTTATCCTCAAAAATATTGATCGAAACCTGGTTTAATCGACTGTTTCAGTGTGTACCACATTACTACGTGATCCAATCCAGAAATAGCCCAGGATCTAGCCATGAAGTATGAGAAATATGCGAAAGTATGAGCCTGACGAGGGCAAATCCTAGACCTAACCCAGACCTAATATGCGTTATCCTCTAAAATATTTATCAAGACCAGGTTTAATTGATTGTTTCAGTGTGGTCCACATTACTACGTGATCCAAACCAGAAAAAACCCAGGATCCGTTCAACAAGTATGTGAAGAATGCGAAAGTATGAGTCTGATGAGTGAAAATCCCAGGCCTAACCTAGACCTAACGTGCGTTATCCTCAAAAATATTGATCAAAACCTGGTTTAATCGACTTTTTCAGTGTGGTACCACGTTACTATGTGATCCAAACCAGAAAATAACCCAGGATCTGTTCAACGAGTATGTGAAGTGTGCGAAAGTATGAGTCTGATGAGGGCAAATCCCAGACCTATCCCAGACCTAACATGCGTTATCCTCTAAAATATTTATCAAGACCAGGTTTAATTGATTGTTTCAGTGTGGTCCCACATTACTACGTGATACAATCCAGAAACAGCCCAGGATCTAGCCATGAAGTATGAGAAATATGCGAAAGTATGAGCCTGACGAGGGCAAAACCTAGTCCTAACCCAGACCTAACATGTGTTATCCTCTAAAATATTCATCATGACCAGGTTTAATTGATTGTTTCAGTGTGGTCCCACATTACTATGTGATCCAAACCAGAAAAGAACCGAGGATCCGTTCAACAAGTATTTGAAGAATGCGAAAGTATGAGTTTGATGAGTGAAAATCCCCGGCCTAACCTAGACCTAACATGCGTTATCCTCAAAAATATTGATCGAAACCAGGTTTAATCGACTGTTTCAGTGTGGTATCACACTACTACGTGACCCAAACCGGAAAAAACCCAGGATCTGTTCAACAAGTATGTGAAAAACGCGAAAGTATGAGCCTGATGAGGGCAAATCCCAGACCTATCCCAGACCTAACTTGCGTTATCCTCTAAAATATTGAACGAAACCAGGTTTAATTGACTGTTTCAGCGTGGTGCCACATTACTACGTGACACAATCCAGAAACAGCCCAGGATCTAGCCATGAAGTATGAGAAATATGCGAAAGTATGAGCCTGACGAGGGCAAAACCTAGTCCTAACCCAGACCTAACATGTGTTATCCTCTAAAATATTTATCATGACCAGGTTTAATTGATTGTTTCAGTGTGGTCCCACATTACTATGTGATCCAAACCAGAAAAGAACCCAGGATCTGTTCAACAAGTATGTGAAAAACGCGAAAGTATGAGCCTGATGAGGGCAAATCCCAGGCCTAACCTAGACCTAACATGCGTTGTCCTCTAAAATATTGATGGAAACCAGGTTTAGTTGACTGTTTCAGTGTTGTACTTCATTACTACGTGATGCAATCCAGAAAAAGCCCAGGATCTAGCCATCAAGTATGAGAAATATGAGAATGAATGAGCCTGATGAGAGCAAATCCCAGACCTAACCTAGACCTAGCATGAATTGTTCTCTAAAATATTGATCAAAACCAGGTTTAATTGACTGTTTCAGTGTGGTACCACACTACTACGTGATCCAATCCAGAAATTGCCCAGGATCCAGCCATGAAGTATGAGAAATATGCGAAAGCATGAGCATGATGAGGGCAAATCCTAGACCTAACCCAGACCTAACATGCGTTATCCTCTAAAATAATTATCAAGACCAGGTTTAATTGAATGTTTCAGTGTGGTACCACATTATTACGTGATCCAAACCAGAAAAAACCCTCGATCACGTCAACATGTATATTAAAACTGCGAAAGTATGACCCTGATGAGGGCAAATCCCAGGCCTAACCTAGACCTAAAATGCGTTGTCCTCTAAAAAATTGATGGAAACCAGGTTTAATTGACTGTTTCAGTGTTGTACTTCATTACTGCGTGATGCAATCCAGAAAATGCCCAGGATCTAGCCATCAAGTATGAGAAATATGCGAAAGAATGAGCCTGATGAAAGCAAATTTCAGACCTAACCTAGACCTAACATGAATTATTCTCTAAAATATTGTTCGAAACCAGGTTTAATTGACTGCTTCAGTGTGGTCCCACATTACTACGTGATCCAAACCAGAAAAAACCCAGGATCTGTTCAACAAGTATGTGAAAAATGCGAAAGTATGAGCCTGATGAGGGCAAATCCCAGACCTATCCCATACCTAACTTGCGTTATCCTCAAAAATATTGATCGAAACCTGGTTTAATCGACTGTTTCAGTGTGTACCACATTACTACGTGATCCAATCCAGAAATAGCCCAGGATCTAGCCATGAAGTATGAGAAATATGCGAAAGTATGAGCCTGACGAGGGCAAATCCTAGACCTAACCCAGACCTAATATGCGTTATCCTCTAAAATATTTATCAAGACCAGGTTTAATTGATTGTTTCAGTGTGGTCCACATTACTACGTGATCCAAACCAGAAAAAACCCAGGATCCGTTCAACAAGTATGTGAAGAATGCGAAAGTATGAGTCTGATGAGTGAAAATCCCAGGCCTAACCTAGACCTAACGTGCGTTATCCTCAAAAATATTGATCAAAACCTGGTTTAATCGACTTTTTCAGTGTGGTACCACGTTACTATGTGATCCAAACCAGAAAATAACCCAGGATCTGTTCAACGAGTATGTGAAGTGTGCGAAAGTATGAGTCTGATGAGGGCAAATCCCAGACCTATCCCAGACCTAACATGCGTTATCCTCTAAAATATTTATCAAGACCAGGTTTAATTGATTGTTTCAGTGTGGTCCCACATTACTACGTGATACAATCCAGAAACAGCCCAGGATCTAGCCATGAAGTATGAGAAATATGCGAAAGTATGAGCCTGACGAGGGCAAAACCTAGTCCTAACCCAGACCTAACATGTGTTATCCTCTAAAATATTCATCATGACCAGGTTTAATTGATTGTTTCAGTGTGGTCCCACATTACTATGTGATCCAAACCAGAAAAGAACCGAGGATCCGTTCAACAAGTATTTGAAGAATGCGAAAGTATGAGTTTGATGAGTGAAAATCCCCGGCCTAACCTAGACCTAACATGCGTTATCCTCAAAAATATTGATCGAAACCAGGTTTAATCGACTGTTTCAGTGTGGTATCACACTACTACGTGACCCAAACCGGAAAAAACCCAGGATCTGTTCAACAAGTATGTGAAAAACGCGAAAGTATGAGCCTGATGAGGGCAAATCCCAGACCTATCCCAGACCTAACTTGCGTTATCCTCTAAAATATTGAACGAAACCAGGTTTAATTGACTGTTTCAGCGTGGTGCCACATTACTACGTGACACAATCCAGAAACAGCCGAGGATCTAGCCATGAAGTAAGAGAAATATGCGAAAGTATGAGCCCGATGAGGGCAAATCCTAGACCTAACCCAGACCTAACATGCGTTATCCTCTAAAATATTTATCATGACCAGGTTTAATTGATTGTTTCAGTGTGGTCCCACATTACTACGTGATCCAAACCAGAAAAAACCCAGGATCCGTTCAACAAGTATGTGAAGAATGCGAAAGTATGAGCCTGGTGAGGGCAAATCCCAGGCCTATCCCAGACCTTACAAGCGTTATCCTCTAAAATATTGATCCAAACCAGGTTTATGGACTGTTTCAGTGTGGTACCACTTTACTACGTGATCCAAAGCAGAAAAAACCCTCGATCACGTCAACATATATATTAAAACTGCGAAAGTATGACCCAGATGAGGGCAAATCCCAGGCCTAACCTAGACCTAACATGCGTTGTCCTCTAAAATATTGATGGAAACCAGGTTTAATTGACTGTTTCAGTGTTGTACTTCATTACTGCGTGATACAATCCAGAAAGCCCAGGATCTAGCCATCAAGTATCTGAAATATGCGAAAGAATGTGCCTGATGAGGGCAAATCCCAGACCTATCCCAAACCTAACTTGCGTTGTCCTCTAAGATATTGATGGAAACCAGTTTTAATTGACTGTTTCAGTGTTGTACTTCATTACTACGTGATGCAATCCAGAAAAAGCCCAGGATCTAGCCATCAAGTATGAGAAATATGAGAATGAATGAGCCTGATGAGAGCAAATCCCAGACCTAACCTAGACCTAGCATGAATTGTTCTCTAAAATATTGATCAAAACCAGGTTTAATTGACTGTTTCAGTGTGGTACCACACTACTACGTGATCCAATCCAGAAATTGCCCAGGATCCAGCCATGAAGTATGAGAAATATGCGAAAGCATGAGCATGATGAGGGCAAATCCTAGACCTAACCCAGACCTAACAAGCGTTATCCTCTAAAATATTTATCAAGACCAGGTTTAATTGATTGTTTCAGTGTGGTCCACATTACTACGTGATCCAAACCAGAAAAAACCCAGGATCCGTTCAACAAGTATGTGAAGAATGCGAAAGTATGAGTCTGATGAGTGAAAATCCCAGGCCTAACCTAGACCTAACGTGCGTTATCCTCAAAAATATTGATCAAAACCTGGTTTAATCGACTTTTTCAGTGTGGTACCACATTACTATGTGATCCAAACCAGAAAATAACCCAGGATCTGTTCAACGAGTATGTGAAGTGTGCGAAAGTATGAGTCTGATGAGGGCAAATCCCAGACCTATCCCAGACCTAACATGCGTTATCCTCTAAAATATTTATCAAGACCAGGTTTAATTGATTGTTTCAGTGTGGTCCCACATTACTACGTGATCCAAACCAGAAAAAACCCAGGATCCGTTCAACAAGTATGTGAAGAATGCGAAAGTATGAGTCTGATGAGTGAAAATCCCAGACCTAACCTAGACCTAACATGCGTTATCCTCTCAAATATTGATCCCAACCAGGTTTAATGGACTGTTTCAGTGTGGTACCACACTACTACGTGATCCAAACCAGAAAAAACCCAGGATCTGTTCAACAAGTATGTGAAAAACGCGAAAGTATGAGCCTGATGGGGGCGAATCCCAGACCTATCCCAGACCTAACTTGCGTTATCCTCTAAAATATTGATCGAAACCAGGTTTAATTGACTGTTTCAGCGTGGTACCACATTACTACGTGATACAATCCAGAAACAGCCCAGGATCTAGCCATGAAGTATGAGAAATATGCGAAAGTATGAGCCTGACGAGGGCAAAACCTAGTCCTAACCCAGACCTAACATGTGTTATCCTCTAAAATATTTATCATGACCAGGTTTAATTGATTGTTTCAGTGTGGTCCCACATTACTATGTGATCCAAACCAGAAAAGAACCCAGGATCTGTTCAACAAGTATGTGAAAAACGCGAAAGTATGAGCCTGATGAGGGCAAATCCCAGGCCTAACCTAGACCTAACATGCGTTGTCCTCTAAAATATTGATGGAAACCAGGTTTAGTTGACTGTTTCAGTGTTGTACTTCATTACTACGTGATGCAATCCAGAAAAAGCCCAGGATCTAGCCATCAAGTATGAGAAATATGAGAATGAATGAGCCTGATGAGAGCAAATCCCAGACCTAACCTAGACCTAGCATGAATTGTTCTCTAAAATATTGATCAAAACCAGGTTTAATTGACTGTTTCAGTGTGGTACCACACTACTACGTGATCCAATCCAGAAATTGCCCAGGATCCAGCCATGAAGTATGAGAAATATGCGAAAGCATGAGCATGATGAGGGCAAATCCTAGACCTAACCCAGACCTAACATGCGTTATCCTCTAAAATAATTATCAAGACCAGGTTTAATTGAATGTTTCAGTGTGGTACCACATTATTACGTGATCCAAACCAGAAAAAACCCTCGATCACGTCAACATGTATATTAAAACTGCGAAAGTATGACCCTGATGAGGGCAAATCCCAGGCCTAACCTAGACCTAAAATGCGTTGTCCTCTAAAAAATTGATGGAAACCAGGTTTAATTGACTGTTTCAGTGTTGTACTTCATTACTGCGTGATGCAATCCAGAAAATGCCCAGGATCTAGCCATCAAGTATGAGAAATATGCGAAAGAATGAGCCTGATGAAAGCAAATTTCAGACCTAACCTAGACCTAACATGAATTATTCTCTAAAATATTGTTCGAAACCAGGTTTAATTGACTGCTTCAGTGTGGTCCCACATTACTACGTGATCCAAACCAGAAAAAACCCAGGATCTGTTCAACAAGTATGTGAAAAATGCGAAAGTATGAGCCTGATGAGGGCAAATCCCAGACCTATCCCATACCTAACTTGCGTTATCCTCAAAAATATTGATCGAAACCTGGTTTAATCGACTGTTTCAGTGTGTACCACATTACTACGTGATCCAATCCAGAAATAGCCCAGGATCTAGCCATGAAGTATGAGAAATATGCGAAAGTATGAGCCTGACGAGGGCAAATCCTAGACCTAACCCAGACCTAATATGCGTTATCCTCTAAAATATTTATCAAGACCAGGTTTAATTGATTGTTTCAGTGTGGTCCCACATTACTACGTGATCCAAACCAGAAAAAACCCAGGATCCGTTCAACAAGTATGTGAAGAATGCGAAAGTATGAGTCTGATGAGTGAAAATCCCAGACCTAACCTAGACCTAACATGCGTTATCCTCTAAAATATTGATCCCAACCAGGTTTAATGGACTGTTTCAGTGTGGTACCACACTACTACGTGATCCAAACCAGAAAAAACCCAGGATCTGTTCAATAAGTATGTGAAAAACGCGAAAGTATGAGCCTGATGGGGGCGAATCCCAGACCTATCCCAGACCTAACTTGCGTTATCCTCTAAAATATTGATCGAAACCAGGTTTAATTGACTGTTTCAGCGTGGTACCACATTACTACGTGATACAATCCAGAAACAGCCCAGGATCTAGCCATGAAGTATGAGAAATATGCGAAAGTATGAGCCTGACGAGGGCAAAACCTAGTCCTAACCCAGACCTAACATGTGTTATCCTCTAAAATATTCATCATGACCAGGTTTAATTGATTGTTTCAGTGTGGTCCCACATTACTATGTGATCCAAACCAGAAAAGAACCGAGGATCCGTTCAACAAGTATTTGAAGAATGCGAAAGTATGAGTTTGATGAGTGAAAATCCCCGGCCTAACCTAGACCTAACATGCGTTATCCTCAAAAATATTGATCGAAACCAGGTTTAATCGACTGTTTCAGTGTGGTACCACACTACTACGTGACCCAAACCGGAAAAAACCCAGGATCTGTTCAACAAGTATGTGAAAAACGCGAAAGTATGAGCCTGATGAGGGCAAATCCCAGACCTATCCCAGACCTAACTTGCGTTATCCTCTAAAATATTGAACGAAACCAGGTTTAATTGACTGTTTCAGCGTGGTGCCACATTACTACGTGACACAATCCAGAAACAGCCGAGGATCTAGCCATGAAGTAAGAGAAATATGCGAAAGTATGAGCCCGATGAGGGCAAATCCTAGAACTAACCCAAACCTAAGATGCGTTATCCTCTAAGATATTTATCAAGACCAGGTTTAATTGAATGTTCCAGTGTGGTACCACATTACTACGCGAACCAATCCAGAAAAAACCCAGGATCAGTTCAACAAGTATGTGAAGAATGCGAATGTATGAGTCTGATGAGTGAAAATCCCAGGGCAAACCTAAACCTAACATGCGTTGTCCTCTAAAATATTGATGGAAACCAGGTTTAATTGACTGTTTCAGTGTTGTACTTCATTACTGCGTGATGCAATCCAGAAAAAGCCCAGGATCTAGCCATCAAGTATGAGAAATATGCGAAAGTATGAGACTGACGATGGCAAATCCTAGAACTAACCCAGACCTAATATGCGTTATCCTCTAAAATATTTATCAAGACCAGGTTTAATTGATTGTTTCAGTGTGGTCCCACATTACTACGTGTTCCAAACCAGTAAAAACCCAGGATCCGTTCAACAAGTATGTGAAGAATGCGAAAGTATGGGTCTGATGAGTGAAAAACCCCGGCCTATCCTAGACATAACATGCGTTCTCCTCAAAAATATTGATCGAAACCTGGTTTAATCGACTGATTCAGTGTGGTACCACATTACTATGTGATCCAAACCAGAAAATAACCCAGGATTTGGCCAACAAGTATGCGAGAAATGCGAAAGTACGTGCCAGATGAGGGCAAATCCCAGACCTAAACGGGACATAACCGGCGTTATCCCCTAAAATACTATTCGGAACCATGTTTAATTGACTGTTAAGGTGTGGTACCGCATTACTACCTGATCCAAACCAGAAAAAGCCCAGGATCTTGCCACAGGTAGGCGAAAAACGCGAAGGTACGAGCCAGATGATTGCAAATACCAGAACTAAACCAGACATAGCCGGCGTTATCCTGTAAAATATTGATCGGAACCAGGTTTATTTGACTGTTACAGTGTGGCACCACATTACTACGTGGTCCAAATCAGAAAAAGCCCAGGATCTTGCCAACAAATAGGCGAAAAATGCGAAGGTACGAGCCAGATGAGGGAAAATCCCAGACCTAACCGAGACATAGCCGGCGTTATCCTGTAAAATATTAATCGGAACCAGGTTTATTTGACTGCTTCAGTGTGGTACCACATTACTACGTGGTCCAAGCATGAAAAAGCCCAGGATCATGCCAACAAGTAGGCGGAAAATGCGAAGGTACGAGCCAGATGATTGCAAATACCAGAACTAATCCAGACATAACCAGCGTTATCCTCTAAAATACTAATCGGAACCAGCTTTTATTGACTGTTTCAGTGTGGTACCACAATACTACGAATCCAAACCAGAAGAAGCCCAGGATCTGGCCGACAAGTATGCGAGAAATGCGAAAGTACGAGCCAGATGAGGGCAAATCCCAGACCTAACCCAGACATAACCGGCGTTATCCTCTAAAATATTAATCGCAACCGGGTTTAATTGACTGTTTCTGTGTGGAACCACATTACGACGGGATACAAACCAGAAAAAGCCCTGGATCTGGCCAACAAGTATGCGAGAAATGCGAAAGTATGAGCCAGATGAGGTCAAATCCCAGACCTAACCGAGACATAACCGGCGTTATCCTCTAAAATATTAATCGCCACCAGGTTGAACTGACTGCTTCGGTGTGGAACCTCATTACTACGGGATCCAAACCAGAAAAAACCCAGGATCTGCCCAACAAGTATGCGAAAAACGCGAAAGTATGTGCCAGATGATTGCAAATACCAGAACTAACCCAGACGTAACCTGCGTTATCCTCTAAAATACTATTCGGAACCAGGTTTAATTGACTGTTAAGGTGTGGTACCGCATTACTACCTGATCCAAACCTGAAAAAGCCCAGGATCTTGCCACAAGTTGGCGAAAAATGCGAAGGTACGAGCCAGAAGATTGCAAATACCAGAACTAAACCAGACATAACCAGCGTTATCCTCTAAAATACTAATCGGAACCAGGTTTATTTGACTGTTTCAGTGTGGTACCACATTACTACGTGGTCCAAGCATGAAAAAGGCCAGGATCTGGCCAACAAGTATGCGAAAAATGCGAAATTACGAGCCAGATGTGGGAAAATCCCAAACCTAACGGAGACATAACCGGCGTTATCCTTTAAAATATTAATCGCCACCAGGTTGAATTGACTGTTTCAGTGTGGTACCACATTACTACGTGATCCAAACCAGAGAAAGCCCAGCATCTGAAGAACAAGTATGCGAAAAATGCGAAAGTACGAGCCAGATGAGGGGCAAATACCAGACCTAACCCAGACATAGCCGGCGTTATCCTGTTAAATATTAATCGGAACCATGTTTATTTGACTGTTTCAGTGTGGTAACACATTATTACGTGGTCCAAACCAGAAAAAGCCCAGGATCTTGCCACAAGTATGCGAAAAATGCGAAATTACGAGCCAGATGAGGGAAAATCCCAGACCTAACCGAGACAAAACCGGCGTTATCCTCTAAAATATTAATCGCCACCAGGTTTAATTGACTGCTTCGGTGTGGTACCGCATTACTACGTGATCGAAGCATGAAAAAGCCCAGGATCCTGCCAACAAGTAGGCGAAAAATGCGAAGGTACGAGCCAGATGATTGCAAATACCAGAACTAAACCAGACATAACCAGCGTTATCCTCTGAAATACTAATCTGAACCTGCTTTTATTGACCGTTTCAGTGTGTTACCACATTACTACGTGATCCAAACCAGAAAAAGCCCAGGATCTGGCCAAAAAGTATGCGAGAAATGCGAAAGTACTAGCCAGATGAGGGCAAATCCCAGAATTAACCGAGTCATAACCGGCGTTATCCTCTAAAATATTAATCGCAACCAGGTTTAATTGACTGTTTCGGCGTGGTACCGCATTACTACGTGATACAGACCAGAAAAAGGCCAGGATCTGGCCAACAAGTATGCGAAAAATGCGAAAGTACGAGCCAGATGAGGGCAAATCCCAGACCTAACCCAGACATTACCGGCGTTATCCTCTAAAATATTAATCGCAACCAGGTTTAATTGACTGTTTCGGTGTGGTACCACATTACTACGTGGTCCAAGCATGAAAAAGGCCAGGATCTGGCCAACAAGTATGAGAAAAATGCGAAGGTATGAGCCAGATGAGGGCAAGTACCAGACCTAACCCAGACATAGCCGGCGTTATCCTGTAAAATATTAATCGGAACCATGTTTATTTGACTGTTTCAGTGTGGTACCACATTACTACGTGGTCCAAGCATGAAAAAGGCGAGGATCTGGTCACCAAGTATGCGAGAAATGCGAAAGTACGAGCCAGATGAGGGCAAATACCAGAACTAAACCAGACATAACCAGCGTTATCCTCTAAAATACTAATCAGAACCTGCTTTTATTGACTGTTTCAGTGTGTTACCACATTACTACATGATCCAAACCAGAAAAAGCCCAGGATCTGGCCAACAAGTATGCGAGAAATGCGAAAGTACGTGCCAGATGAGGGCAAATCCCAGACCTAACCGAGAAATAACCGGCGCTATCCTCTAAAATATTAATCGCAACCAGGTTTAATTGACTGTCTGAGTGTGGTCCCACATTACTACTTGGTCCAAGCCAGAAAAAGGCCAGGATCTGGTCACCAAGTATGCGAGAAATGCGAAAGTATGAGCCAGATGGTTACAAGTACCGGAACTAACCCAAACATAACCAGCGTTATCCTCCAAAAAATTAATCGCAACCAGGTTTAATTGACTGTTTCAGTGTGAGACCACATTACTGCGTGGTCCAAGCCAGAAAAAGGCCAGGATCTGGCCAACAAGTATGAGAAAAATGCGAAAATTCGAGCCAGATGACGGCAAATCCCAGACCTAACCGTGACATAACCGGCGTTATCCTCTAAAATATTAATCGCAACCAGGTTTAATTGACTCTTTCGGTGTGGAACCACATTACTACATGATCTAAACCAGACAAAGCCCAGGATCTGGCCAACAAGTATGCGAAAAATGCGAAAGTACGAGCCAGATGAGGGCAAATCCCAGACCTAACCCAGACATTACCGGTGTTATCCTGTAAAATACTAATCAGAACCTGCTTTTATTGACTGTTTCAGTGTGTTACCACATTACTACATGATCCAAACCAGTAAAAGCCCAGGATCTGGCCAACAAGTATGCGAGAAAAGCGATAGTACGTGCCAGATGAGGGCAAATCCCAGACCTAACCGAGACATAACCGGCGTTATCCTCTAAAATATTAATCGCAACCAGGTTTAATTGACTGTTTCGGTGTGGTACCTAACTTGCGTTGTCCTCTAAAATATTTATCAAGACCAGGTTTAATTGAATGTTTCAGTGTGGTACCACATTACTACGTGAACCAAACCAGAAAAAACCCAGGATCCGTTGAACATGTATGTTAAGACTGCTGAAATATGACCCTGATGAGGGCAAATCCCAGGCCTAACCTAGACCTAACATGCGTTGTCCTCTAAAATATTTATGGAAACCAGGTTTAATTGACCGTTTCAGTGTGGTACCACATTACTACGTGAACCAAACCAGAAAAAACCCAGGATCCGTTGAACATGTATGTTAAGACTGCTGAAGTATGACCCCGATGAGGGCAAATCCCTGGCCTAACCTGGACCTAACATGCGTTATCCTCTAAAATATTGATCGAAACCAGGTTGAATGGACTGTTTCACAGTGGTACCACATTAGTACGTGATCCAAAGCAGAAAAATCCATCGATCAGGTCAACATGTATTTTAAAACTGCGAAAGTATGACCCTGATGAAGGCAAATCCCAGACCTATCCTAGACCTAACATGTGTTATCCTCTAAAATACTCATCGAAACCAGGTTTAATTGACTGTCTCAGTGTGGTACCACATTAATACGTGATCGAAACAAGAAAAAACCCAAGATCTGTTCAAGATGTATGTGTAGAATGCGAAAGTATGAGACTGGTGTGGGCAAATCCTAGACGTAACCTAGACTTAACATGTGTTATCCTCTTAAATATTGATCGAAATCAGGATTAATCGACTGTTTCAGTGTGGTACCACATCACTACGTGATCCAAACCAGAAAAGCCCAGGATCTGTTCAACAAGTATGTAAAAAATGCGAAAATATGACCCTGATGAGGGCAAATCCCAGGCCTAACCTAGACTTAACGTGCGTTATCCTCTAAAATATTTATCAAGACCAGATTTAATTGACTGTTTCAGTGTGGTACCACATTACTACGTGATGCAAACCAGTGGAAGCCTGGGATCTGGCCAACAAGAATGAGAAATATACGAAAGTATGAGCCCGATGAGAGCAAATCCCAGTTTTAACCTAGACCTAACATGTCCTATCCTCTAAAATATTGATCGAAACCAGGTTTAATTGACTGTTTCAGTGTGGTACCACTTTACTACGTGATCCAAAGCAGAAGAAACCATCGATCAGGTCAACATGTATTTTGAAACTGCGAATGTATGACCCAGATGAGGGCAAATCCCAGACCTAACCTAGACCTAACATGTATTATCCTCTAAAATATTGACGAAAACCACGTCTAATTGACAGTTTCAGTGTTGTACCACATTACTACGTGTTCCAATCCAGAAAAAGCCCAGGATCTAGCCAACAAGTATGAGAAATATGCGAAAGTATGAGCCTGATGAGGGCAAATCGTAGACCTAACCCAGATCTAACATGCGTTATCCTCTAAAATATTTATCAAGACCAGGTTTAATTGACTGTTTCAGTGTGGTACCACAATACTACGTGATCCAAAGCAGAAAAAAACCTCGCTCAGGTCAACATGTATGTTAAAACTGCGAAAGTATGACCCTGATGAGGGCAAATCCCTGGCCTAACCTAGACCTAACATTCGCTATCCTCTAAAATATTGATCGAAACCAGGTTTAATCGACTGTTTCAGTGTGGTACCACATTACTACGTGATCTAAACCAGAAAAAACCCAGGATATGGCCATCATGTATGCGAAAAATGTGAAAGTATGACCCTGATGTGGCAAATCCCTGGCCTAACCTAGACCTAACTTGCGTTATCCTCTAAAATATTGATCGAAACCAGGTTTAATGGACTGTTTCAGTGTGGTGCCACATTACTACGTGATCCAAACTAGAATATACCCAGGATCTGGCCAACATGTATGTGAAGAATGCGAAGGTATGAATCTGATGTGGGCAAATCCCCGGCCTAACCTAGACATAACATGCGTTATCCTCTAATATATTGATCGAAACCAGGTTCAATAGACTGTTTCAGTGTGGTACCACATTACTACGTGATCCAAACCAGAAAAAGCCCAGGATCTGGCCAACAAGTATGCGAAAAACGTGAAAGTACGAGTCAGATGAGGACAAATCCCAGACCTACCCGAGACATAACCGGCGTTATCCTCTAAAATATTAATCGCAACCAGGTTTAATTGACTGTCTGAGTGTGGTCCCACATTACTACTTGGTCCAAGCCAGAAAAAGGCCAGGATCTGGTCACCAAGTATGCGAGAAATGCGAAAGTATGAGCCAGATGGTAGCAAATACCGGAACTAACCCAAACATAACCAGCGTTATCCTCCAAAAAATTAATCGCAACCAGGTTTAATTGACTGTTTCAGTGTGAGACCACATTACTGCGTGGTCCAAGCCAGAAAAAGGCCAGGATCTGGCCAACAAGTATGAGAAAAATGCGAAAATTCGAGCCAGATGACGGCAAATCCCAGACCTAACCGTGACATAACCGGCGTTATCCTCTAAAATATTAATCGCAACCAGGTTTAATTGACTGTTTCGGTGTGGAGCCACATTACTACATGATCTAAACCAGAAAAAGCCCAGGATCTTGTCAACAAGTATGCGAAAAATGCGAATGTGCGAGCCTGATGAGAACAAATCCCAGACCTAACCTAGACCTAACATGAATTATTCTCTAAAATATTAATGGCAACCAGGTTTTATTGACTGTTTCGGTGTGGTACCGCATTACTACGTGATCCAAACCAGGAAAAGGCCAGGATCTGGCCAGCAAGTATGCAAAAAATGCGAAAGTATCAGCCAGATGGTTGCAAATACCGGAACTAACCCAAACATAACCAGCGTTATCCTCCAAAAAATTAATCGCAACCAGGTTTAATTGACTGTTTCAGTGTGAGCCCACATTACTGCGTGGTCCAAGCCAGAAAAAGACCAGGATCTGGCCAACAAGTATGAGAAAAATGCGAAAATTCGAGCCAGATGAGGGCAAATACCAGACCTAACCAAGCCATAACCGGCGTTATCCTCTAAAATATTAATCGCAACCAGGTTTAATTGACTGCTTCGGTGTGGTACCGCATTACTACGTGATCCAAACCAGGAAAAGCCCAGGATCTTGCCAACAAGTAGGCGAAAAATGCGAAGGTACGAGCCAGATGAGGGCAAATCCCAGACCTATCCCAGACATTACCGGCGTTATCCTCTAAAATATTAATCGCAACCAGGTTTAATTGACTGTTTCGGTGTGGTACCGCATTACTACGTGATCCAAACCAGAAGAAGGCCAGGATCTTGCCAAGATGTATGCGAAAAACGCGAAGGTAAGAGCCAGATGAGGGCAAATACCAGAGCTAACCCAGACATAGCCGGCGTTATCCTGTAAAATATTAATCGGAACCATGTTTATTTGACTGTTTCAGTGTGGTACCACATTACTAAGTGGTCCAAGCATGAAGAAGGCGAGGATCTGGTCACCAAGTATGCGAGAAATGCGAAAGTACGAGCCAGATGAGGGCAAATACCAGAACTAAACCAGACATAACCAGCGTTATCCTCTAAAATACTAATCAGAACCTGCTTTTATTGACTGTTTCAGTGTGTTACCACATTACTACGTGATCCAAACCAGAAAAAGCCCAGGATTTGGCCAACAAGTATGCGAGAAATGCGAAAGTACGTGCCAGATGAGGGCAAATCCCAGACCTAAACGAGACATAACCGGCGTTATCCTCTAAAATATTAATCGCAACCAGGTTTAATTGACTGTTTCGGCGTGGTACCGCATTACTACGTGATAGAGACCAGAAAAAGGCCAGGATCTGGCCAACAAGTATGCGAAAAATGCGAAAGTACGAGACAGATGAGGGCAAATCCCAGACCTAACCGAGAAATAACCGGCGCTATCCTCTAAAATATTAATCGCAACCAGGTTTTATTGACTGTCTGAGTGTGGTCCCACATTACTACTTGGTCCGAGCCAGAAAAAGGCCAGGATCTGCCCAACAAGTGTGCGAAAAACACGAAAGTATATGCCAGATGATAGCAAATACCAGAACTAACCCAGACGTAACCTGCGTTATCCCCTAAAATACTATTCGGAACCATGTTTAATTGACTGTTAAGGTGTGGTACCGCATTACTACCTGATCCAAACCAGAAAAAGCCCAGGATCTTGCCACAGGTAGGCGAAAAATGCGAAGGTACGAGCCAGATGATTGCAAATACCAGAACTAAACCAGCCATAGCCGGCGTTATCCTGTAAAATATTGATCGGAACCAGGTTTATTTGACTGCTTCAGTGTGGTACCACATTACTACGTGGTCCAAGCATGAAAAAGCCCAGGATCATGCCAACAAGTAGGCGGAAAATGCGAAGGTACGAGCCTGATGATTGCAAATACCAGAACTAAACCAGACATAACCAGCGTTATCGTCTAAAATACTAATCGGAACCAGCTTTTATTGACTGTTTCAGTGTGGTACCACATTACTACGAAACCAAACCAGAAAAAGCCCAGGATCTGGCCAACAAGTATGCGAGAAATGCGAAAATTCGAGCCAGATGACGGCAAATCCCAGACCTGACAGTGACATAACCGGCGTTATCCTCTAAAATATTAATCGCAACCAGGTTTAATTGACTGCTTCGGTGTGGTACCGCATTACTACGTGATCCAAACCAGGAAAAGCCCAGGATCTTGCCAACAAGTATGCGAAAAATGCGAAGGTACGAGCCAGATGAGGGCAAATCCCAGACCTAACCCAGACATAACCGGCGTTATCCTCTAAAATATTAATCGCAACCGGGTTTAATTGTCTGTTTCGGTGTGGAACCACATTACGACGGGATACAAACCAGAAAAAGCCCTGGATCTGGCCAACAAGTATGCGAGAAATGCGAAAGTATGAGCCAGATGAGGTCAAATCCCAGACCTAACCGAGACATAACCGGCGTTATCCTCTAAAATATTAATCGCCACAAGGTTGAATTGACTGCTTCGGTGTGGAACCTCATTACTACGGGATCCAAACCAGAAAAAACCCAGGATCTGCCCAACAAGTATGCGAAAAACGCGAAAGTATGTGCCAGATGATTGCAAATACCAGATCTCACCCAGACGTAACCAGCGTTATCCTCTAAAATACTAATCGGAACCAGGTTTATTTGACTGTTTCAGTGTGGTACCACATTACTACGTGGTCCAAGCATGAAAAATGCCAGGATCTGGCCAACAAGTATGTGAGAAATGCGAAAATTCGAGCCAGGTGACGGCAAATCCCAGACCTGACAGTGACATAACCGGCGTTATCGTTTAAAATATTAATCGCAACCAAGTTTAATTGACTGTTTCGGTGTGGAACCACATTACTACGTGTTCTAAACCAGAAAAAGCCCAGGATCTGGCCAACAAGTATGCGAAAAATGCGAAAGTACGAGCCAGATGAGGGCAAATACCAGACCTAACCCAGACATAGCCGGCGTTATCCTGTAAAATATTAATCGGAACCATGTTTATTTGACTGTTTCAGTGTGGTACTACATTACTACGTGGTCCAAGCGTGAAAAAGGCCAGGATCTGGCCCACAAGTATGCGAAAAATGCGAAATTACGAGCCAGATGAGGGAAAATCCCAGACCCAACCGTGACATAACCAGCGTTATCCTCTAAAATACTATTCGGAACCAGCTTTTATTGACTGTTTCAGTGTGGTACCACACTACTACGTGATCCAAACCAGAAAAAGCCCAGGATCTGGCCAACAAGTATGCGAGAAATGCGAAAATTCGAGCCAGATGACGGCTAATCCCAGACCTGACCGTGACATAACCGGCGTTATCGTCTAAAATATTAATCGCAACCAGGTTTAATTGACTGTTTCGGTGTGGGACCACATTACTACGTGATCTAAACCAGAAAAAGCCCAGGATCTGGCCAACAAGTATGCGAGAAATGCGAAAGTACGAGCCAGATGAGGGCAAATCCCTGGCCTGACCGTGACATAACCGGCGTTATCCTCTAAGATACTAACCGTAACCAGATTTTATTGACTGTCTCAGTGTGGTACCACATTACTACGTGATCCAAACCAGAAAAAGGCCAGGATCTGGCCAACAAGTAAGCGAAAAATGCGAAAGTACGAGCCAGATGATGGCAAATACCAGACCTAACCCAGACATAGCCGGCGTTGTCCTGTAAAATATGGATCGGAACCAGGTTTATTTGACTGTTTCAGTGTGGCACTACATTACTACGTGGTCCAAGCATGAAAAAGCCCAGGATCTTGCCAACAAGTAGGCGAAAAATGCGAAGGTACGAGCCAGATGATTGCAAATACCAGAACTAAACCAGACATAACCAGCGTTATCCTCTAAAATACTAATCGGAACCAGCTTTTATTGCCTGTTTCAGTGTGGTACCACATTACTACGTGATCCAAACCAGAAAAAGCCCAGGATCTGGCCAACAAGTATGCGAGAAATGCGAAAATTCGTGCCAGATGACGGCAAATCCCAGACCTGACCGTGACATAACCGGCGTTATCGTCTAAAATATTAATCGCAACCAGGTTTAATTGACTGTTTCGGTGTGGAACCACATTACTACGTCATCTAAACCAGAAAAAGCCCAGGATCTGGCCAACAAGTATGCGAGAAATGCGAAAGTACGAGCCAGATGAGGTCAAATCCCAGACCTAACCCAGACATAACCGGCGTTATCCTCCAACATATTAATCGCAACCAGGTTTAATTGACTGTTACTTTGTGGTACCGCATTACTACGTGATCCAAACCAGGAAAAGCCCAGGATCTGGCCAACAAGTATGCGATAATTGCGAACGTATGAGACAGATGATTGCAAATACCAGAACTAACCCCGACATAACCAGCGTTATCCTCCAAAATATTACTCGCAACCAGGTTTAATTGACTGTTTCAGTGTGGTACCACATTACTACGTGATCCAAACCGGAAAAAGCCCGGGATCTGGCCAACAAGTATGCGATAATTGCGAACGTATGAGACAGATGATTGCAAATACCAGAACTAACCCAGACATAACCAGCGTTATCCTCCAAAATATTAATCGCAACCAGGTTTAATTTACTGTTTCGGTGTGGAGCGTCATTATTACGGGATCCAAACCAGAAAGAACCCTGGATCTGGCCAAGAAGTATGCGAAAAACGCGAAAGTATGTGCCAGATCATTGCAAATACCAGAACTAACCCAGACACAATCAGCGTTAACCTCTAAAATACTAATCGGAACCAGCTTTTATTGACTGTTTCAGTGTGGTACCACATTACTACGTGATCCAAACCAGAAAAAGCCCAGGATCTGGCAAACAAGTATGCGAGAAATGCGAAAGTACTAGACAGATGAGGGCAAATCCCAGAACTAACCGAGACATAACCGGCGTTATTCTCTAAGCTATTAATCGCAACCAGGTTTAATTGACTGTTTCGGTGTGGTACCACATTACTACGTTATCCAAACCAGAAAAAGCCCAGGATCTGGCCAACAAGTATGCGAAAAATGCGAAAGTACGAGCCAGATGTGGGCAAATCCCAGACCTGACCGTGACATAACCGGCGTTATCGTCTAAAATATTAATCGCAACCAGGTTTAATTGACTGTTTCGGTGTGGAACAACATTACTACGTGATCTAAACCAGAAAAAGCCCAGGATCTGGCCAACAAGTATGCGAGAAATGCGAAGGTACGAGCCAGATGAGGGCAAATCCCAGACCTAACCCAGACATAACCGGCGTTATCCGCTAATATATTAATCCCCACCAGGTTTTATTGACTGTTTCGGTATGGAACCTCATTACTACGGGATCCAAACCAGAAAAAACCCAGGATCTGGCCAACAAGTGTGCGAAAAACGCGAAAGTATGAGCCAGATGATTCCAAATACCAGAACTAACCCAGACGTAACCTGCATGATCCTCTAAAATGCTATTCTGAACCAGGTTTAATTGATTGTTACGGTGTGGTACCGCATTACTACCTGATCCAAACCAGAAAAAGCCCAGGATCTTGCCACAAGTATGCGAAAAATGCGAAATTACGAGCCAGATGAGGGAAAATCCCAGACCCAACCGAGACATAACCGGCGTTATCCTCTAAAATATTAATCACCACCTGGTTTAATTGACTGTTCCGGTATGGAACCTCATTACTACGGGATCCAAACCAGAAAAAACCCAGGATCTGGCCAACAAGTGTGCGAAAAACGCGAAAGTATGAGCCAGATGATTGCAAATACCAGAAATTACCCAGACGTAACCTGCATTATCCTCTAAAATGCTATTCTGAACCAGGTTTAATTGACTGTTTCGGTGTGGAACAACATTACTACGTGATCTAAACCAGAAAAAGCCCAGGATCTGGCCAACAAGTATGCGAAAAATGCGAAAGTACGAGCCAGATGAGGGCAAATACCAGACCTAACCCAGACATAGCCGGCGTTATCCTGTAAAATATTAATCGGAACCATGTTTATTTGACTGTTTCAGTGTGGTACCACATTACTACGCGGTCCAAGCATGAAAAAGGCCAGGATCTGGCCCACAAGTATGCGAAAAATGCGAAATTACGAGCCAGATGAGGGAAAATCCCAGACCCAACCGAGACATAACCGGCGTTATCCTCTAAAATATTAATCACCACCTGGTTTAATTGACTGTTCCGGTATGGAACCTCATTACTACGGGATCCAAACCAGAAAAAACCCAGGATCTGGCCAACAAGTGTGCGAAAAACGCGAAAGTATGAGCCAGATGATTGCAAATACCAGAAATTACCCAGACGTAACCTGCATTATCCTCTAAAATGCTATTCTGAACCAGGTTTAATTGACTGTTTCGGTGTGGAACAACATTACTACGTGATCTAAACCAGAAAAAGCCCAGGATCTGGCCAACAAGTATGCGAAAAATGCGAAAGTACGAGCCAGATGAGGGCAAATACCAGACCTAACCCAGCCATAGCCGGCGTTATCCTGTAAAATATTAATCGGAACCATGTTTATTTGACTGTTTCAGTGTGGTACCACATTACTACGCGGTCCAAGCATGAAAAAGGCCAGGATCTGGCCCACAAGTATGCGAAAAATGCGAAATTACGAGCCAGATGAGGGAAAATCCCAGACCCAACCGAGACATAACCGGCGTTATCCTCTAAAATATTAATCACCACCTGGTTTAATTGACTGTTCCGGTATGGAACCTCATTACTACGGGATCCAAACCAGAAAAAACCCAGGATCTGGCCAACAAGTGTGCGAAAAACGCGAAAGTATGAGCCAGATGATTGCAAATACCAGAAATTACCCAGACGTAACCTGCATTATCCTCTAAAATGCTATTCTGAACCAGGTTTAATTGACTGTTTCGGTGTGGAACAACATTACTACGTGATCTAAACCAGAAAAAGCCCAGGATCTGGCCAACAAGTATGCGAAAAATGCGAAAGTACGAGCCAGATGAGGGCAAATACCAGACCTAACCCAGCCATAGCCGGCGTTATCCTGTAAAATATTAATCGGAACCATGTTTATTTGACTGTTTCAGTGTGGTACCACATTACTACGCGGTCCAAGCATGAAAAAGGCCAGGATCTGGCCCACAAGTATGCGAAAAATGCGAAATTACGAGCCAGATGAGGGAAAATCCCAGACCCAACCGAGACATAACCGGCGTTATCCTCTAAAATATTAATCACCACCTGGTTTAATTGACTGTTCCGGTATGGAACCTCATTACTACGGGATCCAAACCAGAAAAAACCCAGGATCTGGCCAACAAGTGTGCGAAAAACGCGAAAGTATGAGCCAGATGATTGCAAATACCAGAAATTACCCAGACGTAACCTGCATTATCCTCTAAAATGCTATTCTGAACCAGGTTTAATTGACTGTTACGGTGTGGTACCGCATTACTACCTGATCCAAACCAGAAAAAACCCAGGATGTTGCCACAAGTATGCGAAAAATGCGAAATTACGAGCCAGATGAGGGAAAATCCCAGACCTAACCGAGACAAAACCGGCGTTATCCTCTAAAATATTAATCGCCACCAGGTTTAATTGACTGCTTCGGTGTGGTACCGCATTACTACGTGATCCAGGCATGAAAAAGCCCAGGATCCTGCCAACAAGTAGGCGAAAAATGCGAAAGTACGAGACAGATGAGGGCAAATCCCAGACCTAACCGAGAAATAACAGGCGCTATCCTCTAAAATATTAATCGCAACCATGTTTAATTGACTGTCTGAGTGTGGTACCACATTACTACGTGGTCCAAGCATGAAAAAGCCCAGGATCTTGCCAACAAGTAAGCGAAAAATGCGAAAGTACGAGCCAGATGATGGCAAATACCAGACCTAAACCCAGACATAGCCGGCGTTATCCTGTAAAATATGGATCGGAACCAGGTTTATTTGACTGTTTCAGTGTGGCACCACATTACTACGTGGTCCAAGCATGAAAAATCCCAGGATCTTGCCAACAAGTAGGCGAAAAATGCGAAGGTACGAGCCAGATGATTGGAAATACCAGAACTAAACCAGACATAACCAGCGTTATCCTGTAAAATACTAATCGGAACCAGCTTTTATTGCCTGTTTCAGTGTGGTACCACATTACTACGTGATCGACACCAGAAAAAGCCCAGGATCTGGCCAACAAGTATGCGAGAAATGCGAAAATTCGTGCCAGATGACGGCAAATCCCAGACCTGACCGTGACATAACCGGCGTTATCGTCTAAAATATTAATCGCAACCAGGTTTAATTGACTGTTTCGGTGTGGAACAACATTTCTACGTGATCTAAACCAGAAAAAGCCCAGGATCTTGCCACAAGTAGGGGAAAAATGCGAAGGTACGAGCCAGATGATTGCAAATACCAGAACTATACCAGACATAACCAGCGTTATCCTCTAAAATACTAATCGGATCCAGGTTTATTTGACTGTTTCAGTGTGGTACCACATTACAACGTGGTCCAAGCATGAAGAAGGCCAGGATCTGGCCAACAAGTATGCGAAAAATGCGAAATTACGAGCCAGATGACGGCAAATCCCAGACCTTACCGTGACATAACCGGCGTTATCCTCTAAAATACTAACCGGAACCAGATTTTATTGACTGTCTCAGTGTGGTACCGCATTACTACGTGATCCAAACCAGAAAAAGGCCAGAATCTGGCCAACAAGTAAGCGAAAAATGCGAAAGTACGAGCCAGATGATGGCAAATACCAGACCTAACCCAGACATAGCCGGCGTTATCCTGTAAAATATGGATCGGAACCAGGTTTATTTGACTGTTTCAGTGTGGCATCACATTACTACGTGGTCCAAGCATGAAAAAGCCCAGGATCTTGCCAACAAGTAGGCGAAAAATGCGAAGGTACGAGCCAGATGATTGCAAATACCAGAATTAAACCAGACATAGCCAGCGTTATCCTCTAAAATACTAATCGGAACCAGCTTTTATTGCCTGTTTCAGTGTGGTACCACATTACTACGTGATCCACACCAGAAAAAGCCCAGGATCTGGCCAACAAGTATGCGAGAAATGCGAAAATTCGTGCCAGATGACGGCAAATCCCAGACCTGGCCGTGACATAACCAGCGTTATCGTCTAAAATAATAATCGCAACCAGGTTTAATTGACTGTTTCGGTGTGGAACCACATTACGACGGGATACAAACCAGAAAAAGCCCTGGATCTGGCCAACAAGTATGCGAGAAATGCGAAAGTATGAGCCAGATGAGGTCAAATCCTAGACCTAACCGAGACATAACCGGCGTTATCCTCCAAAATATTACTCGCAACCAGGTTGAAATGACTGCTTCGGTGTGGTACCGCATTACTACGTGATCCAAACAAAAAAAGCCCAGGATCTTGCCAACAAGTATGCGAAAAATGCGGAGGTACGAGCCAGATGAGGGAAAATCCCAGACCTAACGAGACATAGCCGGCGTTATCCTGTAAAATATTAATCGGAACCAGGTTTATTTGACTGTTTCAGTGTGGTACCACATTACTACGTGATGCAAACCAAAAAAAGCCCCGGATCTTGCCAACAAGTAGGCGAAATATGCGAAGGTACGAGCCAGATGATTGCAAATACCAGAACTAACCCCGACATAACCAGCGTTATCCTCCAAAATATTACTCGCAACCAGGTTTAATTGACTGTTTTAGTGTGGTACCATATTACTACGTGATCCAAACCAGAAAAAGCCCGGGATCTGGCCAACAAGTATGCGATAATTGCGAACGTATGAGACAGATGATTGCAAATACCAGAACTAACCCAGACATAACCAGCGTTATCCTCCAAAATATTAATCGCAACCAGGTTTAATTTACTGTTTCGGTGTGGAGCGTCATTATTACGGTATCCAAACCAGAAAGAACCCTGGATCTGGCCAAGAAGTATGCAAAAACGCGAAAGTATGTGCCAGATGATTGCAAATACCAGAACTAACCCAGACACAACCAGCGTTATCCTCTAAAATACTAATCGGAACCAGCTTTTATTGACAGTTTCAGTGTGATACCACATTACTACGTTGTCCAAGCCAGAAAAAGGCCAGGATCTAGCCAACAAGTATGCGAAAAATGCGAAAATACGGGCCAGATGACGGCAAATCCCAGACCTTACCGTGACATAACCGGCGTTATCCTCTAAAATACTAACCGGAACAAGATTTTATTGACTGTCTCAGTGTGGTACCACATTACTACGTGATCCAAACCAGAAAAAGGCCAGGATCTGGCCAACAAGTAAGCGAAAAATGCGAAAGTACGAGCCGGATGTGGGCAAATCCCAGACCTGACCGTGACATAACCGGCGTTATCGTCTAAAATATTAATCGCAACCAGGTTTAATTGACTGTTTCGGTGTGGAACAACATTACTACGTGATCTAAACCAGAAAAAGCCCAGGATCTGGCCAACAAGTATGCGAGAAATGCGAAGGTACGAGCCAGATGAGGGCAAATCCCAGACCTAACCCAGACATAACCGGCGTTATCCGCTAAAATATTAATCCCCACCAGGTTTAATTGACTGTTTCGGTATGGAACCTCATTACTACGGGATCCAAACCAGAAAAAACCCAGGATCTGGCCAACAAGTGTGCGAAAAACGCGAAAGTATGAGCCAGATGATTCCAAATACCAGAACTAACCCAGACGTAACCTGCATGATCCTCTAAAATGCTATTCTGAACCAGGTTTAATTGATTGTTACGGTGTGGTACCGCATTACTACCTGATCCAAACCAGAAAAAGCCCAGGATCTTGCCACAAGTATGCGAAAAATGCGAAATTACGAGCCAGATGAGGGAAAATCCCAGACCCAACCGAGACATAACCGGCGTTATCCTCTAAAATATTAATCACCACCTGGTTTAATTGACTGTTCCGGTATGGAACCTCATTACTACGGGATCCAAACCAGAAAAAACCCAGGATCTGGCCAACAAGTGTGCGAAAAACGCGAAAGTATGAGCCAGATGATTGCAAATACCAGAAATTACCCAGACGTAACCTGCATTATCCTCTAAAATGCTATTCTGAACCAGGTTTAATTGACTGTTTCGGTGTGGAACAACATTACTACGTGATCTAAACCAGAAAAAGCCCAGGATCTGGCCAACAAGTATGCGAAAAATGCGAAAGTACGAGCCAGATGAGGGCAAATACCAGACCTAACCCAGACATAGCCGGCGTTATCCTGTAAAATATTAATCGGAACCATGTTTATTTGACTGTTTCAGTGTGGTACCACATTACTACGCGGTCCAAGCATGAAAAAGGCCAGGATCTGGCCCACAAGTATGCGAAAAATGCGAAATTACGAGCCAGATGAGGGAAAATCCCAGACCCAACCGAGACATAACCGGCGTTATCCTCTAAAATATTAATCACCACCTGGTTTAATTGACTGTTCCGGTATGGAACCTCATTACTACGGGATCCAAACCAGAAAAAACCCAGGATCTGGCCAACAAGTATGCGAGAAATGCGAAAGTACGAGCCAGATGAGGGCAAATACCAGAACTAAACCAGACATAGCCGGCGTTATCCTGTAAAATATTAATCGGAACCATGTTTATTTGACTGTTTCAGTGTGGTACCACATTACTACGCGGTCCAAGCATGAAAAAGGCCAGGATCTGGCCCACAAGTATGCGAAAAATGCGAAATTACGAGCCAGATGAGGGAAAATCCCAGACCCAACCGAGACATAACCGGCGTTATCCTCTAAAATATTAATCACCACCTGGTTTAATTGACTGTTCCGGTATGGAACCTCATTACTACGGGATCCAAACCAGAAAAAACCCAGGATCTGGCCAACAAGTGTGCGAAAAACGCGAAAGTATGAGCCAGATGATTGCAAATACCAGAAATTACCCAGACGTAACCTGCATTATCCTCTAAAATGCTATTCTGAACCAGGTTTAATTGACTGTTACGGTGTGGTACCGCATTACTACCTGATCCAAACCAGAAAAAACCCAGGATGTTGCCACAAGTATGCGAAAAATGCGAAATTACGAGCCAGATGAGGGAAAATCCCAGACCTAACCGAGACAAAACCGGCGTTATCCTCTAAAATATTAATCGCCACCAGGTTTAATTGACTGCTTCGGTGTGGTACCGCATTACTACGTGATCCAGGCATGAAAAAGCCCAGGATCCTGCCAACAAGTAGGCGAAAAATGCGAAAGTACGAGACAGATGAGGGCAAATCCCAGACCTAACCGAGAAATAACAGGCGCTATCCTCTAAAATATTAATCGCAACCATGTTTAATTGACTGTCTGAGTGTGGTACCACATTACTACGTGGTCCAAGCATGAAAAAGCCCAGGATCTTGCCAACAAGTAAGCGAAAAATGCGAAAGTACGAGCCAGATGATGGCAAATACCAGACCTAAACCCAGACATAGCCGGCGTTATCCTGTAAAATATGGATCGGAACCAGGTTTATTTGACTGTTTCAGTGTGGCACCACATTACTACGTGGTCCAAGCATGAAAAATCCCAGGATCTTGCCAACAAGTAGGCGAAAAATGCGAAGGTACGAGCCAGATGATTGGAAATACCAGAACTAAACCAGACATAACCAGCGTTATCCTGTAAAATACTAATCGGAACCAGCTTTTATTGCCTGTTTCAGTGTGGTACCACATTACTACGTGATCGACACCAGAAAAAGCCCAGGATCTGGCCAACAAGTATGCGAGAAATGCGAAAATTCGTGCCAGATGACGGCAAATCCCAGACCTGACCGTGACATAACCGGCGTTATCGTCTAAAATATTAATCGCAACCAGGTTTAATTGACTGTTTCGGTGTGGAACAACATTTCTACGTGATCTAAACCAGAAAAAGCCCAGGATCTTGCCACAAGTAGGGGAAAAATGCGAAGGTACGAGCCAGATGATTGCAAATACCAGAACTATACCAGACATAACCAGCGTTATCCTCTAAAATACTAATCGGATCCAGGTTTATTTGACTGTTTCAGTGTGGTACCACATTACAACGTGGTCCAAGCATGAAGAAGGCCAGGATCTGGCCAACAAGTATGCGAAAAATGCGAAATTACGAGCCAGATGACGGCAAATCCCAGACCTTACCGTGACATAACCGGCGTTATCCTCTAAAATACTAACCGGAACCAGATTTTATTGACTGTCTCAGTGTGGTACCGCATTACTACGTGATCCAAACCAGAAAAAGGCCAGAATCTGGCCAACAAGTAAGCGAAAAATGCGAAAGTACGAGCCAGATGATGGCAAATACCAGACCTAACCCAGACATAGCCGGCGTTATCCTGTAAAATATGGATCGGAACCAGGTTTATTTGACTGTTTCAGTGTGGCATCACATTACTACGTGGTCCAAGCATGAAAAAGCCCAGGATCTTGCCAACAAGTAGGCGAAAAATGCGAAGGTACGAGCCAGATGATTGCAAATACCAGAATTAAACCAGACATAGCCAGCGTTATCCTCTAAAATACTAATCGGAACCAGCTTTTATTGCCTGTTTCAGTGTGGTACCACATTACTACGTGATCCACACCAGAAAAAGCCCAGGATCTGGCCAACAAGTATGCGAGAAATGCGAAAATTCGTGCCAGATGACGGCAAATCCCAGACCTGGCCGTGACATAACCAGCGTTATCGTCTAAAATAATAATCGCAACCAGGTTTAATTGACTGTTTCGGTGTGGAACCACATTACGACGGGATACAAACCAGAAAAAGCCCTGGATCTGGCCAACAAGTATGCGAGAAATGCGAAAGTATGAGCCAGATGAGGTCAAATCCTAGACCTAACCGAGACATAACCGGCGTTATCCTCCAAAATATTACTCGCAACCAGGTTGAAATGACTGCTTCGGTGTGGTACCGCATTACTACGTGATCCAAACAAAAAAAGCCCAGGATCTTGCCAACAAGTATGCGAAAAATGCGGAGGTACGAGCCAGATGAGGGAAAATCCCAGACCTAACGAGACATAGCCGGCGTTATCCTGTAAAATATTAATCGGAACCAGGTTTATTTGACTGTTTCAGTGTGGTACCACATTACTACGTGATGCAAACCAAAAAAAGCCCCGGATCTTGCCAACAAGTAGGCGAAATATGCGAAGGTACGAGCCAGATGATTGCAAATACCAGAACTAACCCCGACATAACCAGCGTTATCCTCCAAAATATTACTCGCAACCAGGTTTAATTGACTGTTTTAGTGTGGTACCATATTACTACGTGATCCAAACCAGAAAAAGCCCGGGATCTGGCCAACAAGTATGCGATAATTGCGAACGTATGAGACAGATGATTGCAAATACCAGAACTAACCCAGACATAACCAGCGTTATCCTCCAAAATATTAATCGCAACCAGGTTTAATTTACTGTTTCGGTGTGGAGCGTCATTATTACGGTATCCAAACCAGAAAGAACCCTGGATCTGGCCAAGAAGCATGCAAAAACGCGAAAGTATGTGCCAGATGATTGCAAATACCAGAACTAACCCAGACACAACCAGCGTTATCCTCTAAAATACTAATCGGAACCAGCTTTTATTGACAGTTTCAGTGTGATACCACATTACTACGTTGTCCAAGCCAGAAAAAGGCCAGGATCTAGCCAACAAGTATGCGAAAAATGCGAAAATACGGGCCAGATGACGGCAAATCCCAGACCTTACCGTGACATAACCGGCGTTATCCTCTAAAATACTAACCGGAACAAGATTTTATTGACTGTCTCAGTGTGGTACCACATTACTACGTGATCCAAACCAGAAAAAGGCCAGGATCTGGCCAACAAGTAAGCGAAAAATGCGAAAGTACGAGCCGGATGTGGGCAAATCCCAGACCTGACCGTGACATAACCGGCGTTATCGTCTAAAATATTAATCGCAACCAGGTTTAATTGACTGTTTCGGTGTGGAACAACATTACTACGTGATCTAAACCAGAAAAAGCCCAGGATCTGGCCAACAAGTATGCGAGAAATGCGAAGGTACGAGCCAGATGAGGGCAAATCCCAGACCTAACCCAGACATAACCGGCGTTATCCGCTAAAATATTAATCCCCACCAGGTTTAATTGACTGTTTCGGTATGGAACCTCATTACTACGGGATCCAAACCAGAAAAAACCCAGGATCTGGCCAACAAGTGTGCGAAAAACGCGAAAGTATGAGCCAGATGATTCCAAATACCAGAACTAACCCAGACGTAACCTGCATGACCCTCTAAAATACTATTCTGAACCAGGTTTAATTGACTGTTACGGTGTGGCACCGCATTACTACCTGATCCAAACCAGAAAAAGCCCAGGATCTTGCCACAAGTATGCGAAAAATGCGAAATTACGAGCCAGATGATGGAAAATCCCAGACCTAACCGAGACAAAACCGGCGATATCCTCTAAAATATTAATCGCCACCAGGTTTAATTGACTGCTTCGGTGTGGTACCGCATTACTACGTGATCCAAGCATGAAAAAGCCCAGGATCCTGCCAACAAGTAGGCGAAAAATGCGAAAGTATGAGCCAGATGATTGCAAATACCAGAACTAACCCAGACGTAACCTGCATTATCCTCTAAAATACAATTCTGAACCAGGTTTAATTGACTGTTACTGTGTGGTACCGCATTACTACGTGATACAGACCAGAAAAAGGCCAGGATCTGGCCAACAAGTATGCGAAAAATGCGAAAGTACGAGACAGATGAGGGCAAATCCCAGACCTGACCCAGACATAACCGGCGTTATCCTCTAAAATATTAATCGCAACCAGGTTTAATTGACTGTTTAGTTGTGGTACCGCATTACTACGTGATCCAAACCAGAAAAAGGCCAGGATCTTGCCAAGATGTATGCGAAAAACGCGAAAGTATGAGCCAGATGAGGGCAAATCCCAGACCTAACCGAGACATAACCGGCGTTATCCTCCACAGTATTAATCGCAACCAGGTTTAATTGACAGTTTCAGTGTGATACCACATTACTACGTTGTCCAAGCCAGAAAAAGGCCAGGATCTAGCCAACAAGTATGCGAAAAATGCGAAAATACGAGCCAGATGGCGGCAAATCCCAGACCTTACCGTGACATAACCGGCGTTATCCTCTAAAATACTAACCGGAACAAGATTTTATTGACTGTCTCAGTGTGGTACCACATTACTACGTGATCCAAACCAGAAAAAGGCCAGGATCTGGCCAACAAGTAAGCGAAAAATGCGAAAGTACGAGCCAGATTATGGCAAATACCAGACCTAACCCAGACATAGCCGGCGTTATCCTGTAAAATATTGATCGGAGCCAGGTTTATTTGACTGTTTCAGTGTGGTACCACATTACTACGTGGTCCAAACCAGAAAAAGCCCAGGATCATGCCAACAAATAGACGAAAAATGCGAAGGTACGAGCCAGATGAGGGAAAATCCCAGATCTAACCGTGACATAGCCGGCGTTATCCTGTAAAATATTAATCGGAACCAGGTTTATTTGACTGTTTCAGTGTGGTACCACATTACTACGTGGTCCAAGCATGAAAAAGCCCAGGATCTTGACAACAAGTAGGCGAAAAATGCGAAGGTACCAGCCAGATGATTGCAAATACCAGAACTAAACCAGACATAACCAGCGTTATCCTCCAAAATACTATTCGGAACCAGCTTTAATTGACTGTTTCAGTGTGGTACCACATTACTACGTGATCCAAACCAGAAAAAGCCCAGGATCTGGCCAACAAGTATGCGAGAAATGCGAAAATTCGAGCCAGATGACGGCAAATCCCAGACCTGACCGTGACATAACCGGCGTTATCGTCTAAAATATTAATCGCAACCTGGTTTAATTGACTGTTTCGGTGTGGTACCGCATTACTAACTGATCCAAACCAGAAAAAGCCCAGGATCTTGCCACAAGTAGGCGAAAAATGCGAAGGTACGAGCCAGATGATTGCAAATACCAGAACTAAACCAGACATAACCAGCGTTATCCTCTAAAATACTAATCGGAACCAGCTTGTATTGACTGTTTCAGTGTGGTACCACATTACTGCGTGATCCAAACCAGAAAACGCCCAGGATCTGAAGAACAAGTATGCGAAAAATGCGAAAGTACGAGCCAGATGAGGGGCAAATACCAGACCTAACCCAGACATAACCGGCGTTATCCTCTAAAATATTAATCGCATCCAGGTTTTATTGGCTGTTTAGGTGTGGTACCGCATTATTACGTGATCCAAACCAGTAAAGGCCAGGATCTGGCCAACAAGTATGCAAAAAATGCGAAAGTACTAGCCAGATGAGGGCAAATCCCAGACCTAACCGAGACATAACCGGCGTTTTCCTCTAAACTATTAATCGCCACCAGGTTTAATTGACTGTTTCGGTATGGAACCTCATTACAACGGGATCCAAACCTGAAAAAACCCAGGATCTGGCCAACAAGTGTGCGAAAAACGCGAAGGTATGAGCCAGATGATTGCAAATACCAGAACTAACCCAGACGTAACCTGCATTATCCTCTAAAATACTATTCTGAACCAGGTTTAATTGACTGTTACGGTGTGGTACCGCATTACTACCTGATCCAAACCAGAAAAAGCCCAGGATCTTGCCACAAGTATGCGAAAAATGCGAAATTACCAGCCTGATGAACGAAAATCCCAGACCTAACCGAGACAAAACCGGCGTTATCCTCTAAAATATTAATCGCCACCAGGTTTAATTGACTGCTTCGGTGTGGTACCGCATTACTACGTGATCCAAGCATGAAAAAGCCCAGGATCCTGCCAACAAGTAGGCGCAAAATGCGAAGGTACGAGCCAGATGATTGCAAATACCAGAACTAAACCAGACATAACCAGCGTTATCCTCTAAAATATTTATCGCAACCAGGTTTAATTGACTGTTTCGGCGCGGTACCGCATTACTACGTGATACAGACCAGAAAAAGGCCAGGATCTGGCCAAAAGGTATGCGGAAAATGCGAAAGTACGAGACAGATGAGGGCAAATCCCAGACCTAACCGAGAAATAACCGGCGCTACCCTCTAAAATATTAATCGCAACCAGGTTTAACTGACTGTCTGAGTGTGGTCCCTCATTACTACTTGGCCCAAGCCAGAAAAAGTCCAGGATCTGGCCAAAAAGTATGCGAGAAATGCGAAAGTACTAGCCAGATGAGGGCAAATCCCAGACCTAACCGAGACATAACCGGCGTTATGCTCTAAAATATTAATCGCAACCAGGATTAATTGACTGTTTCGGTGTGGTACCGCATTACTACGTGATCCAAACCAGAAAAAGGCCAGGATCTTGCCAAGATGTATGCGAAAAACGCGAAAGTATGAGCCAGATGATTGCAAATACCAGAACTAACCCAGATATAGCCGGCGTTATCCTGTAAAATATTGATGGGAACCAGGTTTTTTTCACTGTTTCAGTGTGGCACCACATTACTACATGGTCCAAACCAGAAAAAGCCCAGGATCTTGCCAACAAATAGGCGAAAAATGCGATGGTACGAGCCAGATGAGGGAAAATCCCAGACCTAACCGAGACATAGCCGGCGTTATCCTGTAAAATATTAATCGGAACCAGGTTTAATTGACAGTTTCAGTGTGATACCACATTACTACGTGGTCCAAGCATGAAAAAGCCCAGGATCTTGCCAACAAGTAGGCGAAAAATGCGAAGGTACGAGCCAGATGGGGGGCAAATACCAGACCTAACCCAGACATAACCAGTGTTATCCTCTAAAATATTAATCGCAACCAGGTTTACTTGACTGTTTCGGTATGGAACGTCATTACTACGGGATCCAAACCAGAAAAAACCCAGGATCTGGCCAAGAAGTGTGCGAAAAACGCGAAAGTATGAGCCTGATGATTCCAAATACCAGAACTAACCCAGACGTAACCTGCATTATCTTCTAAAATACTATTCGGAACCAGGTTTAACTGACTGTTACGGTGTGGTACCGCATTACTACCTGATCTAAACCAGAAAAAGCCCAGGATCTTGCCACAGGTATGAGAAAAATGCGAAATTACGAGCCAGATGAGGGCAAAACCCAGACCTAACCGAGACATAACCGGCGTTATCCTACAAAGTAATAATCGCAACCAGGTTTAATTGACAGTTTCAGTGTGATACCACATTACTACGTGGTCCAAGCCAGAAAAAGGCCAGGATCTAGCCAACAAGTATGCGAGAAATGCGAAAATACGAGCCAGATGACGGCAAATCCCAGACCTTACCGTGACATAACCGGCGTTATCCTCTAAAATACTATCCGGAACCAGATTTTATTGACTGTCTCAGTGTGATACCACATTACTGCGTGCTCCAAACCAGAAAAAGGCCAGGATCTGGCCAAAAAGTAAGCGAAAAATGCGAAAGTACGAGCCAGAAGATGGCAAATACCAGACCTAACCTTGATATAGCCGGCGTTATCCTGTAAAATATTAATCGGAACCAGGTTTATTTGACTGTTTCAGTGTGGCACCACATTACTACGTGGTCCAAACCAGAAAAAGCCCTGGATCATGCCAACAAATAGGCGAAAAATGCGAAAATTCGAGCGAGATGAGGTCAAATCCCAGACGTGACCGTGACATAACCGGCGTTATCGTCTAAAATATTAATCGCAACCAGGTTTAATTGACTGTTTCGGTGTGGAACCACATTACGACGGGATGCAAACCAGAAAAAGCCTTGGATCTGGCCAACAAGTATGCGAAAAATGCGAAATTACGAGCCAGATGAGGGAAAATCCCAAACCTAACGGAGACATAACCGGCGTTATGCTCCAAAATATTATTCGCCACCAGGTTGAATTGACTGCTTCGGTGTGGTACCGCATTACTACGTGATCCAAACCAGAAAAAGCCCAGGATCTTGCCAACAAGTATGCGAAAAATGCGGAGGTACGAGCCAGATGAGGGAAAATCCCAGACCTAACCGAGACATAGCCGGCGTTATCCTGTAAAATATTAATCGGAACCAGGTTTATTTGACTGTTTCAGTGTGGTACCACATTACTAGGTGGTCCAAGCATGAAAAAGCCCAGGAACTTGCCAACAAGTAGGCGACAAATGTGATGGTACGAGCCAGATGATTGCAAATACCAGAACTAAACCAGACATAACCAGCGTTATCCACTAAAATACTAATCGGAGCCAGCTTTTATTGACTGTTTCAGTGTGGTACCACATTACTACGGGATCCAAACCAGAAAAAGCCCAAGATCTGAAGAACAAGTATGCGAAAAAAGCGAAAGTACGAGCCAGTGAGGGGCAAATACCAGACCTAACCCAGACATAACCGGCGTTATCCTCTAAAATATTAATCGCAACAAGGTTTTATTGACTGTTTCGGTGTGGTACCGCATTACTACGTGATCCAAACCAGAAAAAGGCCAGGATCTGGCCAACAAGTATGCAAAAAATGCGAAAGTACTAGCCAGATGAGGGCAAATCCCAGACCTAACCGAGACATAACCGGCGTTATCCTCCAACATATTAATCGCAACCAGGTTTAATTGACTGTTACGGTGTGGTACCGCATTACTACGTGATCCAAACCAGGAAAAGCCCAGGATCTTGCCAACAAGTAGGCGAAAAATGCGAAGGTACGAGCCAGATGATTGCAAATACCAGACCTAACCCAGACATAACCGGCGTTATCCTCTAAAATATTAATCGCAACAAGGTTTTATTGACTGTTTCGGTGTGGTATCGCATTACTACGTGATCCAATCCAGAAAAAGCCCGGGATCTGTCCAACAAGTATGCGAAAATTGCGAACGTATGAGACAGATGATTGCAAATACCAGAACTAACCCAGACATAACCAGCGTTATCCTGCAAAATATTAATCACAACCAGGTTTAATTGACTGTTTCGGTGTGGAGCGTCATTATTACGAGATCCAAACCAGAAAGAACCCTGGATCTGGCCAAGAAGTATGCGGAAAACGCGAAAGTATGTGACATATGTTTGCAAGTACCAGAACTAACCCAGACATAACCAGCGTTATCCTCTGAAATACTAATCGGAACCAGATTTATTGACTGTTTCAGTGTGGTACCACATTACTACGTGATCCAAACCAGAAAATGCCCAGGATCTGGCCAACAAGTAAGCGAGAAATGCGAAAGTACTAGCCAGATGAGGGCAAATCCCAGAACTAACCGAGACATAACCGGCGTTATCCTGTAAAATATTAATCGCAACCAGGTTTAATTGACTGTTTCGGTGTGGTACCACATTACTACGTTATCCAAACCAGAAAAAGCCCAGGATCTGGCCTACAAGTATGCGAAAAATGCGAAAGTACGTGCCAGATGTGGGCAAATCCCAGACCTAAACCAGACATAACCGGCGTTATCCTCTAAAATATTAATCGCAACCAGGTTTAATTGACTGTCTGAGTGTGGTCCCACATTACTACTTGGTCCAAGCCAGAAAAAGGCCAGGATCTGGTCACCAAGTATGCGAGAAATGCGAAAGTATGAGCCAGATGGTTGCAAGTACCGGAGCTAAGTCAAACCAGCGTTATCCTCCAAAAAATTAATCGCAACCAGGTTTAATTGACTGTTACAGTGTGATACCACATTACTGCGTGGTCCAAGCATGAAAAACGCCAGGATCTGGCCCACAAGTATGCGAAAAATGCGAAATTACGAGCCAAATGAGGGCAAATCCCAGACCTAACCGAGACATAACCGGCGTTATGCTCTAAAATATTAATCGCAACCAGGATTAATTGACTGTTTCGGTGTGGTACCGCATTACTACGTGATCCAAACCAGAAAAAGGCCAGGATCTTGCCAAGATGTATGCGAAAAACGCGAAAGTATGAGCCAGATGATTGCAAATACCAGAACTAACCCAGATATAGCCGGCGTTATCCTGTAAAATATTGATGGGAACCAGGTTTTTTTCACTGTTTCAGTGTGGCACCACATTACTACATGGTCCAAACCAGAAAAAGCCCAGGATCTTGCCAACAAATAGGCGAAAAATGCGATGGTACGAGCCAGATGAGGGAAAATCCCAGACCTAACCGAGACATAGCCGGCGTTATCCTGTAAAATATTAATCGGAACCAGGTTTAATTGACAGTTTCAGTGTGATACCACATTACTACGTGGTCCAAGCATGAAAAAGCCCAGGATCTTGCCAACAAGTAGGCGAAAAATGCGAAGGTACGAGCCAGATGGGGGGCAAATACCAGACCTAACCCAGACATAACCAGCGTTATCCTCTAAAATATTAATCGCAACCAGGTTTACTTGACTGTTTCGGTATGGAACGTCATTACTACGGGATCCAAACCAGAAAAAACCCAGGATCTGGCCAAGAAGTGTGCGAAAAACGCGAAAGTATGAGCCTGATGATTCCAAATACCAGAACTAACCCAGACGTAACCTGCATTATCTTCTAAAATACTATTCGGAACCAGGTTTAACTGACTGTTACGGTGTGGTACCGCATTACTACCTGATCTAAACCAGAAAAAGCCCAGGATCTTGCCACAGGTATGAGAAAAATGCGAAATTACGAGCCAGATGAGGGCAAAACCCAGACCTAACCGAGACATAACCGGCGTTATCCTACAAAGTAATAATCGCAACCAGGTTTAATTGACAGTTTCAGTGTGATACCACATTACTACGTGGTCCAAGCCAGAAAAAGGCCAGGATCTAGCCAACAAGTATGCGAGAAATGCGAAAATACGAGCCAGATGACGGCAAATCCCAGACCTTACCGTGACATAACCGGCGTTATCCTCTAAAATACTATCCGGAACCAGATTTTATTGACTGTCTCAGTGTGGTACCACATTACTGCGTGCTCCAAACCAGAAAAAGGCCAGGATCTGGCCAAAAAGTAAGCGAAAAATGCGAAAGTACGAGCCAGAAGATGGCAAATACCAGACCTAACCTTGATATAGCCGGCGTTATCCTGTAAAATATTAATCGGAACCAGGTTTATTTGACTGTTTCAGTGTGGCACCACATTACTACGTGGTCCAAACCAGAAAAAGCCCTGGATCATGCCAACAAATAGGCGAAAAATGCGAAAATTCGAGCCAGATGAGGTCAAATCCCAGACGTGACCGTGACATAACCGGCGTTATCGTCTAAAATATTAATCGCAACCAGGTTTAATTGACTGTTTCGGTGTGGAACCACATTACGACGGGATGCAAACCAGAAAAAGCCTTGGATCTGGCCAACAAGTATGCGAAAAATGCGAAATTACGAGCCAGATGAGGGAAAATCCCAAACCTAACGGAGACATAACCGGCGTTATGCTCCAAAATATTATTCGCCACCAGGTTGAATTGACTGCTTCGTTGTGGTACCGCATTACTACGTGATCCAAACCAGAAAAAGCCCAGGATCTTGCCAACAAGTATGCGAAAAATGCGGAGGTACGAGCCAGATGAGGGAAAATCCCAGACCTAACCGAGACATAGCCGGCGTTATCCTGTAAAATATTAATCGGAACCAGGTTTATTTGACTGTTTCAGTGTGGTACCACATTACTAGGTGGTCCAAGCATGAAAAAGCCCAGGAACTTGCCAACAAGTAGGCGACAAATGTGATGGTACGAGCCAGATGATTGCAAATACCAGAACTAAACCAGACATAACCAGCGTTATCCACTAAAATACTAATCGGAGCCAGCTTTTATTGACTGTTTCAGTGTGGTACCACATTACTACGGGATCCAAACCAGAAAAAGCCCAAGATCTGAAGAACAAGTATGCGAAAAAAGCGAAAGTACGAGCCAGTGAGGGGCAAATACCAGACCTAACCCAGACATAACCGGCGTTATCCTCTAAAATATTAATCGCAACAAGGTTTTATTGACTGTTTCGGTGTGGTACCGCATTACTACGTGATCCAAACCAGAAAAAGGCCAGGATCTGGCCAACAAGTATGCAAAAAATGCGAAAGTACTAGCCAGATGAGGGCAAATCCCAGACCTAACCGAGACATAACCGGCGTTATCCTCCAACATATTAATCGCAACCAGGTTTAATTGACTGTTACGGTGTGGTACCGCATTACTACGTGATCCAAACCAGGAAAAGCCCAGGATCTTGCCAACAAGTAGGCGAAAAATGCGAAGGTACGAGCCAGATGATTGCAAATACCAGACCTAACCCAGACATAACCGGCGTTATCCTCTAAAATATTAATCGCAACAAGGTTTTATTGACTGTTTCGGTGTGGTATCGCATTACTACGTGATCCAATCCAGAAAAAGCCCGGGATCTGTCCAACAAGTATGCGAAAATTGCGAACGTATGAGACAGATGATTGCAAATACCAGAACTAACCCAGACATAACCAGCGTTATCCTGCAAAATATTAATCACAACCAGGTTTAATTGACTGTTTCGGTGTGGAGCGTCATTATTACGAGATCCAAACCAGAAAGAACCCTGGATCTGGCCAAGAAGTATGCGGAAAACGCGAAAGTATGTGACATATGTTTGCAAGTACCAGAACTAACCCAGACATAACCAGCGTTATCCTCTGAAATACTAATCGGAACCAGATTTATTGACTGTTTCAGTGTGGTACCACATTACTACGTGATCCAAACCAGAAAATGCCCAGGATCTGGCCAACAAGTAAGCGAGAAATGCGAAAGTACTAGCCAGATGAGGGCAAATCCCAGAACTAACCGAGACATAACCGGCGTTATCCTGTAAAATATTAATCGCAACCAGGTTTAATTGACTGTTTCGGTGTGGTACCACATTACTACGTTATCCAAACCAGAAAAAGCCCAGGATCTGGCCTACAAGTATGCGAAAAATGCGAAAGTACGTGCCAGATGTGGGCAAATCCCAGACCTAAACCAGACATAACCGGCGTTATCCTCTAAAATATTAATCGCAACCAGGTTTAATTGACTGTCTGAGTGTGGTCCCACATTACTACTTGGTCCAAGCCAGAAAAAGGCCAGGATCTGGTCACCAAGTATGCGAGAAATGCGAAAGTATGAGCCAGATGGTTGCAAGTACCGGAGCTAAGTCAAACCAGCGTTATCCTCCAAAAAATTAATCGCAACCAGGTTTAATTGACTGTTACAGTGTGATACCACATTACTGCGTGGTCCAAGCATGAAAAACGCCAGGATCTGGCCCACAAGTATGCGAAAAATGCGAAATTACGAGCCAAATGAGGGAAAATCCCAGACCTAACCCAGACATAACCAGCGTTATCCTCCAAAAAATTAATCGCAACCAGGTTTAATTGACTGTTTCGGTGTGGTACCGCATTACTACGTGATCCAAGCATGAAAAAGCCCAGGATCCTGCCAACAAGTAGGCGAAAAATGCGAAGGTACGAGCCAGATGATTGCAAATACCAGAACTAAACCAGACATAAGCAGCGTTATCCTCTGAAATATTAATCGCATCCAGGTTTAATTGACTGTTTCGGTTTGGAACCACATTACTACATGATCTAAACCAGAAAAAGCCCAGGATCTGGCCAACAAGTATGCGAAAAATGCGAAAGTACGAGACAGATGAGGGTAAATCCCAGACCTAACCCAGACATAACCGGCGTTATCCTCTAGAATATTAATCGCAACCAGGTTTAATTGACTGTTTCGGTGTGGCACCGCATTACTACGTGATCCAAACCAGAAAAAGGCCAGGATCTTGCCAAGATGTATGCGAAAACCGCGAAAGTATGAGCCAGATGAGGGCAAATACCAGACCTAACCCAAACATAGCCGGCGTTATCCTGTAAAATATTAATCGGAACCATGTTTATTTGACTGTTTCAGTGTGGTACCACATTACTACGTGGTCCAAGCATGAAAAAGGTCAGGATCTGACCCACCAGTATGCGAAAAATGCGAAATTACGAGCCAGATGAGGGAAAATCCCAGACCCAACCGAGACATAACCGGCGTTATCCTGTAAAATATTAATCGGAACCAGGTTTATTTGACTGTTTCAGTGTGGTACCACATTACTACGTGGTGCAAGCATGAAAAAGCCCAGGGTCTTGCCAACAAGTAGGCGAAAAATGCGAAGGTACGAGCCAGATGATTGCAAATACCAGAACTAAACCAGACATAACCAGCGTTATCCTCTAAAATACTAATCGGAACCAGCTTTTATTGACTGTTTCAGTGTGGTACCACATTACTACGTGATCCAAACCAGAAAAAGCCCGGGATCTGGCTAACAAGTATGCTAAAATTGCGAACGTATGAGACAGATGATTGCAAATACCAGAACTAACCCAGACATAACCAGCGTTATCCTGCAAAATATTAATCACAACCAGGTTTAATTGACTCTTTCGGTGTGGAGCGTCATTATTACGGGATCCAAACCAGAAAGAACCCTGGATCTGGCCAAGAAGTATGCGAAAAACGCGAAAGTATGTGACATATGTTTGCAAATACCAGAACTAACCCAGACATAACCAGTGTTATCCTCTGAAATACTAATCGGAACCAGATTTATTGACTGTTTCAGTGTGGTACCACATAACTACGTGATCCAAACCAGAAAAAGCCCAGTATCTGGCCAACAAGTAAGCGAGAAATGCGAAAGTACTAGCCAGATGAGGGCAAATCCCAGAACTAACCGAGACATAACCGGCGTTATCCTCTAAAATATTAATCGCAACCAGGTTTAATTGACTGTTTCGGTGTGGTACCACATTACTACATTATCCAAACCAGAAAAAGCCCAGGATCTGGCCAACAAGTATGCGAAAAATGCGAAAGTACGTGCCAGATGTGGGCAAATCCCAGACCTAAACCAGACATAACCGGCGTTATCCTCTAAAATATTAATCGCAACCAGGTTTAATTGACTGTCTGAGTGTGGTCCCACATTACTACTTGGTCCATGCCAGAAAAAGGCCAGGATCTGGTCACCAAGTATGCGAGAAATGCGAAAGTATGAGCCAGATGGTTGCAAGTACCGGAACTAAGTCAAACCAGCGTTATCCTCCATAAAATTAATCGCAACCAGGTTTAATTGACTGTTTCAGTGTGATACCACATTACTGCGTGGTCCAAGCATGAAAAAGGCCAGGATCTGGCCCACAAGTATGCGAAAAAATCGAAATTACGAGCCAGATGAGGGAAAATCCCAGACCTAACCGAGACAAAACCGGCGTTATCCTCTAAAATATTAATCGCCACCAGATTTAATTGACTGTTTCGGTGTGGTACCGCATTACTACGTGATCCAAACCAGAAAAAGGCCAGGATCTTGCCAAGATGTATGCGAAAAACGCGAAAGTATGAGCCAGATGAGGTCAAATACCAGACCTAACCCAGACATAGCCGGCGTTATCCTGTAAAATATTAATCGGAACCATGTTTATTTGACTGTTTCAGTGTGGTACCACATTACTACGTGGTCCAAGCATGAAAAAGGCCAGAATCTGGCCCACAAGTATGCGGAAAATGCGAAATTACGAGCCAGATGAGGGAAAATCCCAGACCTAACCGAGACAAAACCGGCGTTATCCTCTAAAATATTAATCGCCACCAGATTTAATTGACAGTTTCGGTGTGGTACCGCATTACTACGTGATCCAAACCAGAAAAAGGCCAGGATCTTGCCAAGATGTATGCGAAAAACGCGAAAGTATGAGCCAGATGATTGCAAATACCAGAACTAACCCAGACGTAACCTGCATTATCCTCTAAAATACTATTCTGAACCAGATTTAATTGACTGTTACGGTGTGGTACCGCATTACTACCTGATGCAAACCAGAAAACGCCCAGGATCTTGCCACAAGTATGCGAAAAATGCGAAATTACGAGCCAGATGAGGGAAAATCCCAGACCTAACCGAGACAAAACCGGCGTTATCCTCTAAAATATTAATCGCCACCAGGTTTGATTGACTGCTTCGGTGTGGTACCGCATTACTACGTGATCCAAGCATGAAAAAGCCCAGGATCCTGCCAACAAGGAGGCGAAAAATGCGAAGGTACGAGCCAGATGATTGCAAATACCAGAACTAACCCAGACGTAACCTGCATTATCCTCTAAAATACTATTCTGAACCAGATTTAATTGACTGTTACGGTGTGGTACCGCATTACTACCTGATCCAAACTTGAAAAAGCCCAGGATCTTGCCACAAGTATGCGAAAAATGCGAAATTACGAGCCAGATGAGGGAAAATCCCAGACCTAACCGAGACAAAACCGGCGTTATCCTCTGAAATATTAATCGCAACCAGGTTTAATTGACTGTTCCGGCGTGGTACCGCATTACTACGTGATACAGACCAGAAAAAGGCCAGGATCTGGCCAACAAGTATGCGAAAAATGCGAAAGTATGAGACAGATGAGGGCAAATCCCAACCTAACCGAGAAGTAACCGGCGCTATCCTCTAAAATATTAATCGCCACCAGATTTAATTGACTGTTTCAGTGTGATACCACATTACTGCGTGGTCCAAGCCAGAAAAAGGCCAGGATCTGGCCAACAAGTATGAGAAAAATGCGAAAATTCGAGCCAGATGACGGCAAATCCCAGACCTAACCGTGACATAACCGGCGTTATCCTCTAAAGTATTAATCGCATCCAGGTTTAATTGACTGTTTCGGTGTGGAACCACATTACTACATGATCTAAACCAGAAAAAGCCCAGGATCTGGCCAACAAGTATGCGAAAAATGCGAAAGTACGAGACAGATGAGGGCAAATCCCAGACCTAACCGAGAAATAACCGGCGCTATCCTCTAAAATATTAATCGCAACCAGGTTTAATTGACTGTCTGAGTGTGGTCCCACATTACTACTTGGTCCAAGCCAGAAAAAGGCCAGGATCTGGTCACCACGTATGCGAGAAATGCGAAAGTATGAGCCAGATGGTTGCAAGTACCGGAACTAACCCAAACATAGCCGGCGTTATCCTGTAACATATTAATCGGAACCAGGTTTATTTGACTGTTTCAGTGTGGTACCACATTACTACGTGGTCCAAGCATGAAAAAGGCCAGGATCTGACCCATAAGTATGCGAAAAATGCGAAATTACGAGCCAGATGAGGGAAAATCCCAGTCCCAACCGAGACATAACCGGCGTTATCCTCTAAAATATTAATCGCATTCAGGTTTAATTGACTGTTTCGGTGTGGGACCACATTACTACATGATCTAAACCAGAAAAAGCCCAGGATCTGGCCAACAAGTATGCGAAAAATGCGAAAGTACGAGCCAGATGAGGGCAAATCCCAGACCTAACCCAGACATAACCGGCGTTATCCTCTAGAATATTAATCGCAACCAGGTGTAATTGACTGCTTCGGTGTGGTATCGCATTACTACCTGATCCAAACAAGAAAAAGCCCAGGATCTTGCCACTAGTATGCGAAAAATGCGAAATTACGAGCCAGATGAGGGAAAATCCCAGACCTAACCGACACATAGCCGGCGTTATCCTGTAAAATATTAATCGGAACCAGGTTTATTTGACTGTTTCAGTGTGGTACCACATTACTACGTGATACAGACCAGAAATAGGCCAGGATCTGGCCAACAAGTATGCGAAAAATGCGAAAGTACGTGCCAGATGAGGGCAAATCCCAGACCTAACCGAGACATAACCGGCGTCATCCTCTAAAATATTAATCGCAACCAGGTTTAATTGACTGTCTGAGTGTGGTCCCACATTACTACGTGGTCCAAGCCAGAAAAAGGCCAGGATCTGGTCACCGAGTATGCGAGAAATGCGAAAGTACGAGCCAGATGAGGGCAAATACCAGAACTAACCCAGACATAACCGGCGTTATCCTCTAAAATATTAATCGCAACCAGCTTCTATTGACTGTTTCGGTGTGGTACCACATTACTACGTGGTCCAAGCCAGAAAAAGCCCAGGATCTGGCCAACAAGTATGCGAGAAATGCGAAAGTACGTGCCAGATGAGTGCAAATCCCAGACCTAACCGAGACATAACCGGCGTCATCCTCTAAAATATTAATCGCAACCAGGTCTAATTGACTGTTTCGGTGTGGTACCACATTACTACGTTACCCAAACCAGAAAAAGCCCAGGATCTGGCCAACAAGTATGCGAAAAATGCGAAAGTACGAGCCAGATGAGGGCAAACCCCAGACCTAACCCAGACATAACCGGCGTTATCCTCTAAAATATTAATCGGAACCAGGTTTAATTGACTGCTTCGGTGTGGTACCGCATTACTACGTGATCCAAGCCAGAAAAAGCCCAGGATCCTGCCAATCAGTAGGGGAAAAATGCGAAAGTACGAGCCAGATGAGGGCAAATCCCAGACCTAACCGAGACATAACAGGCGTTATCCTCCAAAGTATTAATCGCAACCAGGTTTAATTGACAGTTTCAGTGTGATACCACATTACTACGTGGTCCAAGCCAGAAAAAGGCCTGTATGTAGCCAACAAGTATGCGAAAAATGCGATAATACGAGCCAGATGGCGCCAAATCCCAGACCTTACCGTGACATAACCGGCGTTATACTCTAAAATACTAACCGGAACCAGATTTTATTGACTGTCTCAGTGTGGCACCACATTACTACGTGGTCCAAACCAGAAAAAGCCCAGGATCTTGCCAACAAATAGGCGAAATATGCGAAGGTACGAGCCAGATGAGGGAAAATTCCAGACATATCCGAGACATAGCCGGCGTTATCCTGTAAAATATTTATCGGAACCAGGTTTAATTGACTGTTTCAGTGTGGTACCACATTACTACGTGGTCCAAGCATGAAAAAGCCCAGTATCTTGCCAACAAGTAGGCGAAAAATGCGAAGGTACGAGCCAGATGATTGCAAATACCAGAACTAAACCAGACATAACCAGCGTTATCCTATAAAATACTAATCGGAACCAGCTTTTATTGACTGTTTCAGTGTGGTACCACATTACTACGTGATCCAAACCAGAAAAAGCCCAGGATCAGGCCAACAAGTATGCGAGAAATGCGAAATTACGAGCCAGATGAGGGAAAATCCCAGACCCAACCGAGACATAGCCGGCGTCATCCTCTAAAATATTTATCGCAACCAGGTTTAATTGACTGTCTGAGTGTGGTCCCACATTACTACGTGGTCCAAGCCAGAAAAAGGCCAGGATCTGGTCACCGAGTATGCGGGAAATGCGAAAGTACGAGCCAGATGAGGGCAAATACCAGAACTAACCCAGACATAACCGGCGTTATCCTCTAAAATATTAATCGCAACCAGCTTCTATTGACTGTTTCGGTGTGGTACCACATTACTACGTGGTCGAAGCCAGAAAAAGCCCAGGATCTGGCCAACAAGTATGCGAGAAATGCGAAAGTACGTGCCAGATGAGGGCAAATCCCAGACCTAACCCAGACATAACCGGCGTTATTCTCTAAAATATTAATCGCAACCAGGTTTAATTGACTGCTTCGGTGTGGTACCGCGTTACTACGTGATCCAAACCAGAAAAAGCCCAGGATCTGGCCAACAAGTATGCAAAAAATGCGAAAGTATCAGCCAGATGGTTGCAAATACCGGAACAAACCCAAACATAACCAGCGTTATCCTCCAAAATATTAATCTCAACCAGGTTTAATTGACTGTTTCAGTGTGGTACCGCACTACTACGTGATCCAAACCAGGAAAAGGCCAGGATCCTGCCAATCAGTAGGGGAAAAATGCGAAAGTACGAGCCAGATGAGGGCAAATCCCAGACCCAACCGAGACATAACAGGCGTTATCCTCCAAAGTATTAATCGCAACCAGGTTTAATTGACAGTTTCAGTGTGATACCACATTACTACGTGGTCCAAGCCAGAAAAAGGCCTGTATGTAGCCAGCAAGTATGCGAAAAATGCGAAAATACGAGCCAGATGGCGCCAAATCCCAGATCTTACCGTGACATAACCGGCGTTATCCTGTAAAATATTTATCGGAACCAGGTCTATTTGACTGTTTCAGTGTGGTACCACATTACTACGTGGTCCAAGCATGAAAATGCCCAGGATCTTGCCAACAAGTAGGCGAAAAATGCGAAGGTACGAGCCAAATGATTGCAAATACCAGAACTAAACCAGACATAACCAGCGTTATCCTATAAAATACTAATCGGAACCAGCTTTTATTGACTGTTTCAGTGTGGTACCACACTACTACGTGATCCAAACCAGAAAAAGCCCAGGATCAGGCCAACAAGTATGCGAGAAATGCGAAATTACGAGCCAGATGAGGAGAATCCCAGACCCAACCGAGACATAACCGGCGTTATCCTCTAAAATATTAATCGCATCCAGGTTTAATTGACTGTTTCGGTGTGGAACCACATTACTACATGATCTAAACCAGAAAAAGCCAGGATCTGGCCAACAAGTATGCGAGAAATGCGAAAGTATGTGCCAGATGAGGGCAAATCCCAGACATAACCGAGACATAACCGGCGTTATCCTCTAAAATATTAATCGCAACCAGGTTTTATTGACAGTTTCGGTGTGGTACCGCATTACTACGTGATCCAAACCAGAAAAAGCCCAGGATCTGGCCAACAAGTATGCAAAAAATGCGAAAGTATCAGCCAGATGGTTGCAAATACCGGAACAAACCCAAACATAACCAGCGTTATCCTCCAAAATATTAATCTCAACCAGGTTTAATTGACTGTTTCAGTGTGGTACCGCACTACTACGTGATCCAAACCAGGAAAAGGCAAGTATCTGGACAACAAGTATGCGAGAAATGCGAAAGTACGAGCCAGATGAGGGCAAATACCAGACCTAACCAAGACATAACCGGCGTTATTCTCTAAAATATTAATCGCAACCAGGTTTAATTGACTGCTTCGGTGTGGTACCGCGTTACTACGTGATCCAAACCAGAAAAAGCCCAGGATCTTGCCAACAAGTAGGCGAAAAATGCGAAGGTACGAGTCAGAAGAGGGGAAATCCCAGACCTAACCGAGACATAACCGGCGTTATCCTCCAAAATGTTAATCACAACCAGGTTTAATTGACTGTTTCAGTGTGATACCACATTACTACGTGGTCCAAGCCAGAAAAAGGCCAGGATCTGGCCAACAAGTATGCGAAAAATGCGAAAATACGAGCCAGATGACGGCAAATCCCAGACCTAACCGTGACATAACCGGCGTTATCCTCTAAAATATTAATCGCAACCAGGTTTAATTGACTGTTTCGGTGTGGTACCGCATTACTACGTGATCCAAACCAGAAAAAGTCCTGGATCTGGCCAACAAGTATGCGAGAAATGCGAAAGTACGAGCCAGATGAGGGCAAATCCCAGACCTAACCCAGACATAACCGGCGTTATCCTCTAAAATATTAATCGCAACCAGCTTGTATTGACTGTTTCGGTGTGGTACCACATTACTACGTGGTCCAAGCCAGAAAAAGGCCAGGATCTGGCCATCAAGTATGCGAGAAATGCGAAAGTATGTGCCAGATGAGGGCAAATCCCAGACATAACCGAGACATAACCGGCGTTATCCTCTAAAATATTAATCGCAACCAGGTTTTATTGACTGTTTCGGTGTGGTACCGCATTACTACGTGATCCAAATCAGAAAAAGGCCAGGATCTGGCCAACAAGTATGCAAAAAATGCGAAAGTATCAGCCAGATGGTTGCAAATACCGGAACTAACCCAAACATAACCAGCGTTATCCTCCAAAATATTAATCACAACCAGGTTTAATTTACTGTTTCAGTGTGGTACCGCATTACTACGTGATCCACACCAGGAAAAGGCCAGGATCTGGCCAACAAGTATGCGAGAAATGCGAAAGTACGTGCCAGATGAGGGCAAATCCCAGACCTAACCCAGACATAACCGGCGTTATCCTCTAAAATATTAATCGCAACCAGCTTGTATTGACTGTTTCGGTGTGGTACCACATTACTACGTGGTCCACGCCAGAAAAAGGCCAGGATCTGGCCATCAAGTATGCGAGAAATGCGAAAGTATGTGCCAGATGAGGGCAAATCCCAGACATAACCCAGACATAACCGGCGTTATCCTCTAAAATATTAATCGCAACCAGCTTCTATTGACTGTTTCGGTGTGGTACCACATTACTACGTGGTCCAAGCCAGAAAAAGCCCAGGATCTGGCCAACAAGTATGCGAGAAATTCGAAAGTAAGTGCCAGATGAGGGCAAATCCCAGACCTAACCGAGACATAACCGGCGTCATCCTCTAAAATATTAATCGCAACCAGGTTTAATTGACTGTTTCGGTGTGGTACCACATTACTACGTTATCCAAACCAGAAAAAGCCCAGGATCTGGCCAACAAGTATGCGAAAAATGCGAAGGTACGAGCCAGATGAGGGCAAACCCCAGACCTAACCCAGACATAACCGGCGTTATCCTCTAAAATATTAATCGCCACCAGGTTTAATTGACAGCTTCGGTGTGGAACCTCATTACTACGGGATCCAAACCAGAAAAAACCCAGGATCTGCCCAACAAGTATGCGAAAAACGCGAAACTATGTACCAGATGATTGCAAATACCAGAACTAACCCAGACGTAACCTGCGTTATCCTCTAAAATACTATTCGGAACCAGGTTTAATTTACTGTTAAGGTGTGGTACCGCATTACTACCTGATCCAAACCAGAAAAAGCCCAGGATATTGCCACAAGTAGGCGAAAAATGCGAAGGTACGAGCCAGATGATTGCAAATACCAGAACTAAACCAGACATAACCAGCGTTATCCTCTAAAATACTAATCGGAAACAGGTTTATTTGACTGTTTCAGTGTGGTACCACGTTACTATGTGGTCCAAGCCAGAAAAAGGCCAGGATCTGGCCAACAAGTATGCGAAAAATGCGAAAATACGAGCCAGATGACGGCAAATCCCAGACCTAATCCAGACATAACCGGTGTTATCCTGTAAAATATTAATCGGAACCAGGTTTATTTGACTGTTAGAGTGTGGTACCACATTACTACGTGGTCCAAGCATGAAAAAGCCCAGGATCTTGCCAATAAGTAGGCGAAAAATGCGAAGGTACGAGCCAGATGATTGCAAATACCAGATCTAAACCAGTCATAACCAGCGTTAACCTATGAAATACTAATCGGAACCAGCTTCTATTGACTGTTTCAGTGTGGTACCACATTACTACGTGATCCAAACCAGAAAAAGCCCAGGATCTGGCCAACTACTATGCGAGAAATGCGAAAATTCGAGCCAGATGACGGCAAATCCCAGACCTAACCGTGACGTAACCGGCTTTATCGTCTAAAATATTAATCGCAACCAGGTTTAATTGACTGTTTCGGTGTGGAACCACATTACTACGTGATCTAAACCAGAAAAAGCCCATGATCTGGCCAACAAGTATGCGAGAAATGCGAAAGTACGAGCCAGATGAGGGCAAATCCCAGACCTAACCCAGACATAACCGGCGTTATCCTCTAAAATATTAATCGCAACCGGGTTTAATTGGCTGTTTCGGTGTGGAACCACATTACGACGGGATACAAACCAGAAAAAGCCCTGGATCTGGCCAACAAGTATGCGGGAAATGCGAAAGTATGTGCCAGATGAGGCCAAATCCCAGACCTAACCGAGACATAACCGGCGTTATCCTCTAAAATATTAATCGCCACCAGCTTGTATTGACTGTTTCGGCCACATTTCTACGTGGTCCAAGCCAGAAAAAGGCCAGGATCTGGCCATCAAGTATGCGAGAAATGCGAAGGTATGTGTCAGATGAGGGCAAATCCCAGACATAACCGAGACATAACCGGCGTTATCCTCTAAAATATTAATCGCAACCAGGTTTTATTGACTGTTTCGGTGTGGCACCGCATTACTACGTGATCCAAACCAGAAAAAGGCCAGGATCTGGCCAACAAGTATGCAAAAAATGCGAAACTATCAGCCAGAAGGTTGCAAATACCGGAACTAACCCAAACATAACCAGCGTTATCCTCCAAAATATTAATCACAACCAGGTTTAATTGACTGTTTCAGTGTGGTACCGCATTACTACGTGATCCAAACCAGGAAAAGGCAAGGATCTGGCCAACAAGTATGCGAGAAATGCGTAAGTACGAGCCAGATGAGGCTAAATACCAGACCTAACCAAGACATAACCGGCGTTATCCTCTAAAATATTAATCGCAACCAGGTTTAATTGACTGCTTCGGTGTGGTACCGCATTACTACGTGATCCAAACCAGAAAAAGCCCAGGATCTTGCCAACAAGTAGGCGAAAAATGCGAAGGTACGAGCCAGATGAGGGCAAATCCCAGACCTAACCGAGACATAACCGGCGTTATCCTCCAAAATGTTAATCACAAACAGGTTTAATTGACTGTTTCAGTGTGATACCACATTACTACGTGGTCCAAGCCAGAAAAAGGCCAGGATCTGGCCAACAAGTATGCGAAAAATGCGAAAATACGAGCCAGATGACGGCAAATCCCAGACATAACCGTGACATAACCGGCTTTATCCTCTAAAATATTAATCGCAACCAGGTTTAATTGACTGTTTCGGTGTGGTACCGCATCACTACGTGATCCAAACCAGAAAAAGACCTGGATCTGGCCAACAAGTATGCGAGAAATGCGAAAGTACGAGCCAGGTGAAGGCAAATCCCACACCTAACCCAGACATAACCGGCGTTATCCTGTAAAATATTAATCGGAACCAGGTTTATTTGACTGCTTCAGTGTGGTACCACATTACTACGTGGTCCAAGCATGAAAAAGCCCAGGATCTGGCCAACAAGTATGCAAAAAATGCGAAAGTATCAGCCAGATGGTTGCAAATACCGGAACTAACCCAAACATAACCAGCGTTATCCTCCAAAATATTAATCACAACCAGGTTTAATTGACTGTTTCAGTGTGGTACCGCATTACTACGTGATCCAAACCAGGAAAAGGCAAGGATCTGGCCAACAAGTATGCGAGAAATGCGAAAGTACGAGCCAGATGAGGCCAAATACCAAACCTAACCAAGACATAACCGGCGTTATCCTCTAAAATATTAATCGCAACCAGGTTTAATTGACTGCTTCGGTGTGGTACCGCATTACTACGTGATCCAAACCAGAAAAAGCCCAGGATCTTGCCAACAAGTAGGCGAAAAATGCGAAGGAACGAGCCAGGTGAGGGCAAATCCCAGACCTAACCGAGACATAACCAGCGTTATCCTCCAAAATGTTAATCGCAACCAGGTTTAATTGACTGTTTCAGTGTGGTACCGCATTACTACGTGATCCAAACGAGAAAAAGGCCTGGTTCTGGCCAACATATATTCGAAAAACGCGAAAGTATGAGCCAGATGATTGCATATACCAGAACTAACCCAAACATAACCACAGTTATCCTCTAAAATATTCATCGCAGCCAGGCTTAATTGACTGCTTCGGTGTGGATCCACATTACGACGGGATCCAAACCACAAGAAACCCAAGATCTGGCCAACAAGTACGCGAAAATTGCGAAAGTATGAGCCAGATGATTGCAAATACCAGAACTAACCCAGACATAACCAGCGTTATCCTCTAAAATATTAATCGCAACCAGGTTTAGTTGACTGCTACGGTGTGGATCCACATTACGACGGGATCCAAACGACAAGAAACCCAAGATCTGGCCAACAAGTACGCGAAAATTGCGAAAGTATGAGCCAGATGATTGCAAATACCAGAACTAACCCAGACATAACAGGCGTTATCCTTTAAAATATTAATCGCAACCAGGTTTAATTGACTGTTTCGGTGTGGTACCGCATTACTACGTGATACAGACCAGAAAAAGGCCACGATCTGGCCAACAAGTATGCGAAAAATGCGAAAGTACGAGCCAGATAAGGGCAAATCCCAGACATAACCGAGACATGACCGGCGTTATCCTCTAAAATATTAATCGCAACCAGCTTCTATTGACTGTTTCGGTGAGGTACCACATCACTACGTGGTCCAAGCCAGAAAAAGGCCAGGATCTGGACAACAAGTATGCGAGAATTGCGAAAGTACGTGCCAGATGATTACATATACCAGAACTAACCCAGACATAACCAGCGTTATCCACTAAAATATTAATCGCAACCAGCTTCTATTGACTGTTTCGGTGTGGTACCACATCACTACGTGGTCCAAGCCAGAAAAAGGCCAGGATCTGGACAACAAGTATGCGAAAAATGCGAAAATACGAGCCAGATGAGGGAAAATCCCAGACCTAACCCAGACATAACCGGCGTTATCCTCCACAATATTAACCGCAACCAGGTTTAATTGATTGTTACGGTGTGGTACCGCATTACTACGTGATCCAAACCAGAAAAAGCCCAGGATCTTGCCAACAAGTAGGCGAAAAATGCGAAGGTACGAGCCAGATGAGGGCAAATCCCAGACCTAACCGAGACATAACCGGCGTTATCCTCCAAAATGTTAATCGCAACCAGGTTTAATTGACTGTTTCAGTGTGGTACCGCATTACTACGTGATCTAAACCTGAAAAAGGCCTGGTTCTGGCCAACATGTATTCGAAAAACGCGAAAGTATGAGCCAGATGATTGCATATACCAGAACTAACCGAGACATAACCTGTGTTCTCCTCTAAAATATTAATCGCAACCAGGTTTAATTGCCTGTTTTGGTGTGGTACCACATTACTACGTGGTCCAACCCAGAAAAAGGCCAGGATCTAGCCAACAAGTAGGCGAAAAATGCGAAGGTGCTAGCCAGATGAAGGCAAATCCCAGAACTAACCGAGACATAACCGGCGTTATCCTCTAAAATATTAATCGCAACCAGGATTAATTGACTGTTTCGGTGTGGTACCGCATTACTACGTGATCCAAACCAGAAAAAGCCCGGGATCTTGCCAACAAGTTGGCGAAAAATGCGAAGGTGCTAGCCAGATGAAGGGAAATCCCAGAACTAACCGAGACATAACCGGCGTTATCCTCTAAAATATTAATCGCAACCAGGATTAATTGACTGTTTCGGTGTGGTACCGCATTACTACGTGATCCAAACCAGAAAAAGCCCGGGATCTTGCCAACAAGTTGGCGGAGAATGCGAAGGTACGAGCCAGATGATTGCAAATACCAGAACTAAACCAGACATAACCAGCGTTATCCTCTAAAATACTATTCGGAGCCGGCTTTTATTGATTGTTTCAGTGTGGTACCACATTACTACGTGATCCAAACCAGAAAAAGCCCAGGATCTGGCCAACAAGTATGCGAGAAATGCGAAAATTCGAGCCAGATGACGGCAAATCCCAGACCTGACCGTGACATAACCTGCGTTATCGTCTAAAATATTAATCGCAACCAGGTTTAATTGACTGCTTCGGTGTGGAACCTCATTACTACGGGATCCAAACCAGAAAAAACCCAGGATCTGCCCAACAAGTATGCGAAAAACGCGAAAGTATGTGCCAGATGATTGCAAATACCAGAACTAAACCAGGCATATCCAGCGTTATCCTCTAAAATACTAATCGGAACCAGGTTTATTTGACTGTTTCAGTGTGGTACCACATTACAACGTGGTCCAAGCATGAAAAAGGCCAGGATCTGGCAAACAAGTATGCGAAAAATGCGAAATTACGAGCCAGATGAGGGAAAATCCCAAACCTAACGCAGACATAACCGGCGTTATCCTCTAAAATATTAATCGCCACCAGGTTGAATTGACTGCTTCGGTGTGGTACCGCATTACTACGTGATCCAAACCAGAAAAAGCCCAGGATCTTGCCAACAAGTATGCGAAAAATGCGGAGGTACGAGCCAGATGTGGGAAAATCCCAGACCTAACCGAGACAGAGCCGGCGTTATCCTGTAAAATATTAATCGGAACCAGGTTTATTTGACTGTTTCAGTGTCGTACCACATTACTACGTGATCCAAGCATGAAAAAGCCCAGGATCCTGCCAACAAGTTGGCGAAAAATGCGAAGGTACGAGACAGATGAGGGCAAATCCCAGACCTAACCGAGAAATAACCGGCGCTATCCTCTAAAATATTAATCGCAACCAGGTTTAATTGACTGTCTGAGTGTGGTCCCACATTACTATGTGATCCGAATCAGAAAAAGCCCAGGATCTTGCCAACAAGTAGGCGAAAAATGCGAAGGTACGAGCCAGATGAGGGCAAATCCCAGACCTAACCGAGACATAACCGGCGTTATCCTCCAAAGTATTAATCGCAACCAGGTTTAATTGACAGTTTCAGTGTGATACCACATTACTACGTTGTCCAAGCCAGAAAAAGGCCAGGATCTAGCCAACAAGTATGCGAAAAATGCGAATATACGAGCCAGATGACGGAAAATCCCAGACCTTACCGTGACATAACCGGCGTTATCCTCTAAAATACTAATCGCAACCAGGTTTAATTGACTGTTTCGGTGTGGAACCACATTACTACATGATCTAAACCAGAAAAAGCCCAGGATCTGGCCAACAAGTATGCGAAAAATGCGAAAGTACGAGCCAGATGTGGGCAAATCCTAGACCTAACCCAGACATAACCGGCGTTATCCTCTAAAATATTAATCGCAACCAGGTTTAATTGACTGTTTCGGTGTGGTACCGCATTACTACGTGATCCAAACCAGAAAAAGGCCAGGATCCTGCCAAGATGTATGCGAAAAACGAGAAAGTATGAGTCAGATGAGGGCAAATACCAGACCTAACCCAGACGTTGCCGGCGTTATCCTGTAAAATATTAATCGGAACCATGTTTATTTGACTGTCTCAGTGTGTTACCACATTACTACGTGATCCAAACCAGAAAAAGGCCAGGATCTGGCCAACAAGTAAGCGAAAAATGCGAAAGTACGAGCCAGATGAGGGAAAATCCCAGACCTAACCGAGACAAAACCGACGTTATCCTGTAAAATATTGATCGGAACCAGGTTTATTTGACTGCTTCAGTGTGGCACCACATTACTACGTGGTCCAAACCAGAAAAAGTCCAGGATCTTGCCAACAAATAGGCGAAAAATGTGAAGGTACGAGCCAGATGATTGCAAATACCAGAACTAAACCAGACATAACCAGCGTTATCCTCTAAAATACTATTCGGAACCAGGTTTAATTGACTGTTAAGGTGTGGTACCGCATTACTGCCTGATCCAAACCAAAAAAAGCCCAGGATCTTGCCACAAGTAGGCGAAAAATGAGAAGGTACGAGCCAGATGATTGCAAATACCAGAACTAAACCAGACATAACCAGCGTTATCCTCTAAAATACTAATCGGAACCAGGTTTATTTGACTGTTTCAGTGTGGTACCACATTACTACGTGGTCCAAGCATGAAAAAGGCCTGGATCTGGCCAACAAGTATGCGAAAGATGCGAAATTACGAGCCAGATAAGGGAAAATCCCAAACCTAACGGAGACATAACCGGCGTTATCCTCTAAAATATTAATCGCAACCAGGTTTAATTGACTGTTTCGGTGTGGTACCGCATTACTACGTGATACAGACCAGAAAAAGGCCACGATCTGGCCAACAAGTATGCGAAAAATGCGAAAGTACGAGCCAGATAAGGGCAAATCCCAGACATAACCGAGACATGACCGGCGTTATCCTCTAAAATATTAATCGCAACCAGCTTCTATTGACTGTTTCGGTGAGGTACCACATCACTACGTGGTCCAAGCCAGAAAAAGGCCAGGATCTGGACAACAAGTATGCGAGAAATGCGAAAGTACGTGCCAGATGATTACATATACCAGAACTAACCCAGACATAACCAGCGTTATCCACTAAAATATTAATCGCAACCAGCTTCTATTGACTGTTTCGGTGTGGTACCGCATTACTACGTGATACACACCAGAAAAAGGCCAGGATCTGGCCAACAAGTATGCGAAAAATGCGAAAGTACGTGACAGATGAGGGCAAATCCTAGACCTAACCGAGATATAACCGGCGTTATCCTCCAAAATATTCATCGCAACCAGGTTTAATTGACTGCTTCGGTGTGGAACCACATTACGACGGGATCCAAACCACAAAAAACCCAAGATCTGGCCAACGAGTACGCGAAAATTGAGAAAGTATGAGCCAGATGATTGCAAATACCAGAACTAACCCAGACATAACCAACGTTATCCTCTAAAATATTAATCGCAACCAGGTTTAATTGACTGTTTCGGTGTGGTACCACATCACTACGTGGTCCAAGCCAGAAAAAGGCCAGGATCTGGTCATCAAGTATGCGAGAAATGCGAAAGTATCAGCCAGATGGTTGCAAGTACCGGAACTAACCCAAACATAACCAGCGTTATCCTCCAAAAAATTAATCGCAACCAGGTTTAATTGACTGTTTCAGTGTGATACCACATTATTGCGTGGTCCAAGCCAGAAAAAGTCCAGGATCTGGCCAACAAGTATGAGAGAAATGCGAAAATTCGAGCCAGATGACGGCAAATCCCAGACCTAACCGTGACATAACCGGCGTTATCCTCTAAAATGTTAATCGCAACCAGGTTTAGTTGACTGTTTAGGTGTGGTACCACATTACTACGTTGTCCAAGCCAGAAAAAGGCCAGGATCTTGCCAAGATGTATGCGAAAAACGCGAAAGTACGAGACAGATGAGGGAAAATCCTAGACTTAACCGAGAAATAACCGGCGCTATCCTCTAAAATATTAATCGCAACCAGGTTTGATTGACTGTGTGAGTGTGGTCCCACATTACTACGTGGTCCAAGCATGAAAAAGGCGAGGATCTGGCCCACAAGTATGCGAAAAATGCGAAATTACGAGCCAGATGAGGGAAAATCCCAGACCCAACCGAGACATAACCGGCGTTATCCTCTAAAATATTAATCACCACCAGGTTAGTTGACTGTTTCGGTATGGAACCTCATTACTACGGGATCCAAACCAGAAAAAACCCAGGATCTGGCCAAGAAGTGTGCGAAAAACGCGAAAGTATGAGCCAGATGATTGCAAATACCAGAACTAACCCAGACGTAACCTGCATTATCCTCTAAAATACTATTCGGAACCAGGTTTAATTGACTGTTACGGTGTGGTACCGCATTACTACCTGATCCAAACCAGGAAAAGCCCAGGATCTTGCCACAAGTATGCGAAAAATGCGAAATCACGAGCCAGATGAGGGAAAATCCCAGACCTAACCGAGAAAAAACCGGCGTTATCCTCTAAAATATTAATCGCCACCAGGTTTAATTGACTGCTTCGGTGTGGTACCGCATTACTACGTGATCCAAACCAGAAAAAGCCCACGATCTTGCCAACAAGTAGGCGAAAAATGCGAAGGTACGAGCCAGATGAGGGCAAATCCCAGACCTAACCGAGACATAACCGGCGTTATCCTCCAAAGTATTAATCGCAACCAGGTTTAATTGACTGTTTCGGTGTGGAACCACATTACTACATGATCTAAACCAGAAAAAGCCCAGGATCTGGCCAATAAGTATGCGAAAAATGCGAAAGTACGAGCCAGATGGGGGCAAATCCTAGACCTAACCCAGACATAACCGGCGTTATCCTCTAAAATATTAATCGCAACCAGGTTTAATTGACTGTTTAGGTGTGGTACCGCATTACTACGTGATCCAAACCAGAAAAAGCCCAGGATCTTGCCAACAAATAGGCGAAAAATGCGAAGGTACGAGCCAGATGAGGGAAAATCCCAGACCTAACCGAGACATAGCCTGCGTTATCCTGTAAAATATTAATCGGAGCCAGGTTTATTTGACTGTTTCAGTGTGGTACCACATTACTACGTGGTCCAAGCATGAAAAAGCCCAGGATCTTGCCATCAAGTAGGCGAAAAATGCGAAGGTACGAGCCAGATGATTGCAAATACCAAAACTAAACCAGACATAACCAGCGTTATCCTCTAAAATACTATTCGGAACCGGCTTTTATTGATTGTTTCAGTGTGGTACCACATTACTACGTGATCCAAACCAGAAAAAGCCCAGGATCTGGCCAACAAGTATGCGAAAAACGCGAAATTACGAGCCAGATGAGGGAAAATCCCAAACCTAACGCAGACATAACCGGCGTTATCCTCTAAAATATTAATCGCCACCAGGTTGAATTGACTGCTTCGGTGTGGTACCGCATTACTACGTGATCCAAACCAGAGAAAGCCCAGGATCTCGCCAACAAGTATGCGAAAAATGCGGAGGTACGAGGCAGATGTGGGAAAATCCCAGACCTAACCGAGACATAGCCGGCGTTATCCTGTAAAATATTAATCGGAACCAGGTTTATTTGACTGTTTCAGTGTCGTACCACATTACTACGTGATCCAAGCATGAAAAAGCCCAGGATCCTGCCAACAAGTTGGCGAAAAATGCGAAGGTACGAGACAAATGAGGGCAAATCCCAGACCTAACCGAGAAATAACCGGCGCTATCCTCTAAAATATTAATCGCAACCAGGTTTAATTGCCTGTCTGAGTGTGGTCCCACATTACTATGTGATCCAAACCAGAAAAAGCCCAGGATCTTGCCAACAAGTAGGCGAAAAATGCGAAGGTACGAGCCAGATGAGGGCAAATCCCAGACCTAACCGAGACATAACCGGCGTTATCCTCCAAAGTATTAATCGCAACCAGGTTTAATTGACAGTTTCAGTGTGATACCACATTACTACGTTGTCCAAGCCAGAAAAAGGCCAGGATCTAGCCAACAAGTATGCGAAAAATGCGAATATACGAGCCAGATGACGGCAAATCCCAGACCATACCGTGACATAACCGGCGTTATCCTCTAAAATATTAATCGCAACCAGGTTTAATTGACTGTTTCGGTGTGGAACCACATTACTACATGATCTAAACCAGAAAAAGCCCAGGATCTGGCCAACAAGTATGCGAAAAATGCGAAAGTACGAGCCAGATGTGGGCAAATCCTAGACCTAACCCAGACATAACCGGCGTTATCCTCTAAAATATTAATCGCAACCAGGTTTAATTGACTGTTTCGGTGTGGTACCGCATTACTACGTGATCCAAACCAGAAAAAGGCCAGGATCCTGCCAAGATGTATGCGAAAAACGAGAAAGTATGAGCCAGATGAGGGCAAATACCAGACCTAACCCAGACGTTGCCGGCGTTATCCTGTAAAATATTAATCGGAACCATGTTTATTTGACTGTCTCAGTGTGTTACCACATTACTACATGATCCAAACCAGAAAAAGGCCAGGATCTGGCCAACAAGTAAGCGAAAAATGCGAAAGTACGAGCCCGATGAGGGAAAATCCCAGAACTAACCGAGACATAACCGGCGTTATCCTCCAACATATTATTCGCAACCAGGATTAATTGACTGCTACGGTGTGGTACCGCAATACTACGTGATCCAAACCAGGAAAAGCCCAGGATCTTGCCAACGAGTATGCGAAAATTGCGAACGTATGAGACAGATGATTGAAAATACCAGAACTAACCCAGACATAACCAGCGTTACCCTCCAAAATATTAATCGCAACCTGGTTTAATTGACTGTTTCGGTGTGGAACCACATTACGACGGGATACAAACCAGAAAAAGCCCTGGATCTGGCCAACAAGTATGCGAGAAATGCGAAAGTATGAGCCAGATGAGGCCAAATCCCAGACCTATCCGAGACATAACCGGCGTTATCCCCTAAAATATTAATCGCCGCCAGGTTTAATTGTCTGTTTCGGTGTGGAACCTCATTACTACGGGATCCAAACCAGAAAAAACCCAGGATCTGCCCAACAAGTATGCGACAAACGCGAAAGCATGTGCCAGATGATTGCAAATACTAGAACCAACCCAGACGTAACCTGCGTTATACTCTAAAATACTATTCGGAACCAGGTTTTATTGACTGTTAAGGTGTGGTACCGCATTACTACCTGATCCAAACCAGAAAAAGCCCAGGATCTTGCCACAAGTAGGCGAAAAATGAGAAGGTACGAGCCAGATGATTGCAAATACCAGAACTAAACCAGACATAGCCGGCGTTATCCTGCTAAATAATAATCGGAACCAGGTTTATTTGACTGTTTCAGTGTGGTACCACATTACTACGTGGTCGAAGCATGAAAAAGCCCAGGATCTTGCCATCAAGTAGGCGAGAAATGCGAAAATACGAGCCAGATGAGGGCAAATCCCAGACCTAACCCAGACATAACCGGCGTTATCCTCTAAAATATTAATCGCAACCTGGTTTAATTGACTGTTTCGGTGTGGAACCACATTACGACGGGATACAAACCAGAAAAAGCCCTGGATCTGGCCAACAAGTATGCGAGAAATGCGAAAGTATGAGCCAGATGAGGCCAAATCCCAGACCTATCCGAGACATAACCGGCGTTATCCTCTAAAATATTAATCGCCGCCAGGTTTAATTGACTGTTTCGGTGTGGAACCTCATTACTACGGGATCCAAACCAGAAAAAACCCAGGATCTGCCCAACAAGTATGCGACAAACGCGAAGGCATGTGCCAGATGATTGCAAATACCAGAACCAACCCAGACGTAACCTGCGTTATACTCTTAAATACTATTCGGAACCAGGTTTAATTGACTGTTAAGGTGTGGTACCGCATTACTACCTGATCCAAACCAGAAAAAGCCCAGGATCTTGCCACAAGTAGGCGAAAAATGAGAAGGTACGAGCCAGATGATTGCAAATACCAGAACTAAACCAGACATAGCCGGCGTTATCCTGTTAAATATTAATCGGAACCAGGTTTATTTGACTGTTTCAGTGTGGTACCACATTACTACGTGGTCCAAGCATGAAAAAGCCCAGCATCTTGCCAACAAGTAGGCGAAAAATGCGAAGGTACGAGCCAGATGATAGCAAATACCAGAACTAACCGAGATATAACCGGCGTTATCCTCTAAAATATTAATCGCAACCAGGTTTAATTGACTGTTTCGGTGTGGCACCGCATTACTACGTGATCCAAACCAGAAAAAGGCCGGGATCTTGCCAAGATGTATTCGAAAAACGCGAAAGTATGAGCCGGATGAGGGCAAATACCAGACCTAACCCAGCCATAGCCGGCGTTATCCTGTAAAATATTAATCGGAACCATGTTTATTTGACTGTTTCAGTGTGGTACCACATTACTACGTGGTCCAAGCATGAAAAAGGCCAGGATCTGGCCCACAAGTATGCAAAAAATGCGAAATTACGAGCCAGATGAGGGAAAATCCCAGACCTAACCGAGACATAACCGGCGTTATCCTCTAAAATATTAATCACCACCAGGTTTAATTGACTGTTTCGGTATGGAACCTCATTACTACGGGATCCAAACCAGAAAAAACCCAGGATCTGGCCAACAAGTGTGCGAAAAACGCGAAAGTATGAGCCAGATGATTGCAAATACCAGAACTAACCCAGACATAACCAGCGTTATCCTCCAAAATATTAATCGCAACCAGGCTTAATTGACTGTTTCGGTGTGGTACCGCATTACTACCTGATCCAAACCAGAAAAAGCCCAGGATCTTGCCACAAGTATGCGAAAAATGCGAAAGTACGAGCCAGATGGGGGCAAATCCTAGACCTAACCTAGACATAACCGGCGTTATCCTCTAAAATATTAATCGCAACCAGGTTTAATTGACTGTTTCGGTGTGGCACCACATTACTACGTGGTCCAAACCAGAAAAAGCCCAGGATCTTGCCAACAAGTATGCGAAAAATGCGGTGGTACGAGCCAGATGTGGGAAAATCCCAGACCTAACCGAGAAATAACCGGCGCTATCCTCTAAAATATTAATCGCAACCAGGTTTAATTGACTGTTTCAGTGTGGCACCGCATTACTACGTGATCCAAACCAGAAAAAGCCCAGGATCTTGCCAACAAATAGGCGAAAAATGCGATGGTACGAGCCAGATGAGGGAAAATCCCAGACCTAACCGAGACATAGCCGGCGTTATCCTGTAAAATAGTAATCGGAACCAGGTTTATTTGACTGTTTCAGTGTGGCACCGCATTACTACGTGATCCAAACCAGAAAAAGGCCGGGATCTTGCCAAGATGTATTCGAAAAACGCGAAAGTATGAGCCGGATGAGGGCAAATACCAGACCTAACCCAGCCATAGCCGGCGTTATCCTGTAAAATATTAATCGGAACCAGGTTTATTTGACTGTTTCAGTGTCGTACCACATTACTACGTGATCCAAGCATGAAAAAGCCCAGGATCCTGCCAACAAGTTGGCGAAAAATGCGAAGGTACGAGACAGATGAGGGCAAATCCCAGACCTAACCGAGAAATAACCGGCGCTATCCTCTAAAATATTAATCGCAACCAGGTTTAATTGACTGTCTGAGTGTGGTCCCACATTACTATGTGATCCGAACCAGAAAAAGCCCAGGATCTTGCCAACAAGTAGGCGAAAAATGCGAAGGTACGAGCCAGATGAGGGCAAATCCCAGACCTAACCGAGACATAACCGGCGTTATCCTCCAAAGTATTAATCGCAACCAGGTTTAATTGACTGTTTCAGTGTGATACCACATTACTATGTTGTCCAAGCCAGAAAAAGGCCAGGATCTAGCCAACAAGTATGCGAAAAATGCGAATATACGAGCCAGATGACGGAAAATCCCAGACCTTACCGTGACATAACCGGCGTTATCCTCTAAAATACTAATCGCAACCAGGTTTAATTGACTGTTTCGGTGTGGAACCACATTACTACATGATCTAAACCAGAAAAAGCCCAGGATCTGGCCAACAAGTATGCGAAAAATGCGAAAGTACGAGCCAGATGGGGGCAAATCCTAGACCTAACCCAGACATAACCGGCGTTATCCTCTAAAATATTAATCGCAACCAGGTTTAATTGACTGTTTCGGTGTGGTACCGCATTACTACGTGATCCAAACCAGAAAAAGGCCAGGATCCTGCCAAGATGTATGCGAAAAACGAGAAAGTATGAGTCAGATGAGGGCAAATACCAGACCTAACCCAGACGTTGCCGGCGTTATCCTGTAAAATATTAATCGGAACCATGTTTATTTGACTGTCTCAGTGTGTTACCACATTACTACGTGATCCAAACCAGAAAAAGGCCAGGATCTGGCCAACAAGTAAGCGAAAAATGCGAAAGTACGAGCCAGATGAGGGAAAATCCCAGACCTAACCGAGACAAAACCGACGTTATCCTGTAAAATATTGATCGGAACCAGGTTTATTTGACTGTTTCAGTGTGGCACCACATTACTACGTGGTCCAAACCAGAAAAAGTCCAGGATCTTGCCAACAAATAGGCGAAAAATGTGAAGGTACGAGCCAGATGATTGCAAATACCAGAACTAAACCAGACATAACCAGCGTTATCCTCTAAAATACTATTCGGAACCAGGTTTAATTGACTGTTAAGGTGTGGTACCGCATTACTGCCTGATCCAAACCAAAAAAAGCCCAGGATCTTGCCACAAGTAGGCGAAAAATGAGAAGGTACGAGCCAGATGATTGCAAATACCAGAACTAAACCAGACATAACCAGCGTTATCCTCTAAAATACTAATCGGAACCAGGTTTATTTGACTGTTTCAGTGAGGTACCACATCACTACGTGGTCCAAGCCAGAAAAAGGCCAGGATCTGGACAACAAGTATGCGAGAAATGCGAAAGTACGTGACAGATGATTACATATACCAGAACTAACCCAGACATAACCAGCGTTATCCACTAAAATATTAATCGCAACCAGCTTCTATTGACTGTTTCGGTGTGGTACCGCATTACTACGTGATACACACCAGAAAAAGGCCAGGATCTGGCCAACAAGTATGCGAAAAATGCGAAAGTACGTGACAGATGAGGGCAAATCCTAGACCTAACCGAGATATAACCGGCGTTATCCTCCAAAATATTCATCGCAACCAGGTTTAATTGACTGCTTCGGTGTGGAACCACATTACGACGGGATCCAAACCACAAAAAACCCAAGATCTGGCCAACGAGTACGCGAAAATTGAGAAAGTATGAGCCAGATGATTGCAAATACCAGAACTAACCCAGACATAACCAGCGTTATCCTCTAAAATATTAATCGCAACCAGGTTTAATTGACTGTTTCGGTGTGGTACCACATCACTACGTGGTCCAAGCCAGAAAAAGGCCAGGATCTGGTCATCAAGTATGCGAGAAATGCGAAAGTATCAGCCAGATGGTTGCAAGTACCGGAACTAACCCAAGCATAACCAGCGTTATCCTCCAAAAAATTAATCGCAACCAGGTTTAATTGACTGTTTCAGTGTGATACCACATTATTGCGTGGTCCAAGCCAGAAAAAGTCCAGGATCTGGCCAACAAGTATGAGAGAAATGCGAAAATTCGAGCCAGATGACGGCAAATCCCAGACCTAACCGTGACATAACCGGCGTTATCCTCTAAAATGTTAATCGCAACCAGGTTTAATTGACTGTTTAGGTGTGGTACCACATTACTACGTTGTCCAAGCCAGAAAAAGGCCAGGATCTTGCCAAGATGTATGCGAAAAACGCGAAAGTACGAGACAGATGAGGGAAAATCCTAGACTTAACCGCGAAATAACCGGCGCTATCCTCTAAAATATTAATCGCAACCAGGTTTGATTGACTGTGTGAGTGTGGTCCCACATTACTACGTGGTCCAAGCATGAAAAAGGCGAGGATCTGGCCCACAAGTATGCGAAAAATGCGAAATTACGAGCCAGATGAGGGAAAATCCCAGACCCAACCGAGACATAACCGGCGTTATCCTCTAAAATATTAATCACCACCAGGTTAGTTGACTGTTTCGGTATGGAACCTCATTACTACGGGATCCAAACCAGAAAAAACCCAGGATCTGGCCAAGAAGTGTGCGAAAAACGCGAAAGTATGAGCCAGATGATTGCAAATACCAGAACTAACCCAGACGTAACCTGCATTATCCTCTAAAATACTATTCGAAACCAGGTTTAATTGACTGTTACGGTGTGGTACCGCATTACTACCTGATCCAAACCAGAAAAAGCCCAGGATCTTGCCACAAGTATGCGAAAAATGCGAAATTACGAGCCAGATGAGGGAAAATCCCAGACCTAACCGAGAAAAAACCGGCGTTATCCTCTAAAATATTAATCGCCACCAGGTTTAATTGACTGCTTCGGTGTGGTACCGCATTACTACGTGATCCAAACCAGAAAAAGCCCAGGATCTTGCCAACAAATAGGCGAAAAATGCGAAGGTACGAGCCAGATGAGGGAAAATCCCAGACCTAACCGAGACATAGCCTGCGTTATCCTGTAAAATATTAATCGGAGCCAGGTTTATTTGACTGTTTCAGTGTGGTACCACATTACTACGTGGTCCAAGCATGAAAAAGCCCAGGATCTTGCCATCAAGTAGGCGAAAAATGCGAAGGTACGAGCCAGATGATTGCAAATACCAAAACTAAACCAGACATAACCAGCGTTATCCTCTAAAATACTATTCGGAACCGGCTTTTATTGATTGTTTCAGTGAGGTACCACATTACTACGTGATCCAAACCAGAAAAAGCCCAGGATCTGGCCAACAAGTATGCGAAAAACGCGAAATTACGAGCCAGATGAGGGAAAATCCCAAACCTAACGCAGACATAAACGGCGTTATCCTCTAAAATATTAATCGCCACCAGGTTGAATTGACTGCTTCGGTGTGGTACCGCATTACTACGTGATCCAAACCAGAGAAAGCCCAGGATCTCGCCAACAAGTATGCGAAAAATGCGGAGGTACGAGGCAGATGTGGGAAAATCCCAGACCTAACCGAGACATAGCCGGCGTTATCCTGTAAAATATTAATCGGAACCAGGTTTATTTGACTGTTTCAGTGTCGTACCACATTACTACGTGATCCAAGCATGAAAAAGCCCAGGATCCTGCCAACAAGTTGGCGAAAAATGCGAAGGTACGAGACAAATGAGGGCAAATCCCAGACCTAACCGAGAAATAACCGGCGCTATCCTCTAAAATATTAATCGCAACCAGGTTTAATTGACTGTCTGAGTGTTGTCCCACATTACTATGTGATCCAAACCAGAAAAAGCCCAGGATCTTGCCAACAAGTATGCGAAAAATGCGAAAGTACGAGCCAGATGTGGGCAAATCCTAGACCTAACCCAGACATAACCGGCGTTATCCTCTAAAATATTAATCGCAACCAGGTTTAATTGACTGTTTCGGTGTGGTACCGCATTACTACGTGATCCAAACCAGAAAAAGGCCAGGATCCTGCCAAGATGTATGCGAAAAACGAGAAAGTATGAGCCAGATGAGGGCAAATACCAGACCTAACCCAGACGTTGCCGGCGTTATCCTGTAAAATATTAATCGGAACCATGTTTATTTGACTGTCTCAGTGTGTTACCACATTACTACATGATCCAAACCAGAAAAAGGCCAGGATCTGGCCAACAAGTAAGCGAAAAATGCGAAAGTACGAGCCAGATGAGGGAAAATCCCAGAACTAACCGAGACATAACCGGCGTTATCCTCTAAAATATTAATCGCCGCCAGGTTTAATTGTCTGTTTCGGTGTGTAACCTCATTACTACGGGATCCAAACCAGAAAAAACCCAGGATCTGCCCAACAGGTATGCGACAAACGCGAAAGCATGTGCCAGATGATTGCAAATACTAGAACCAACCCAGACGTAACCTGCGTTATACTCTAAAATACTATTCGGAACCAGGTTTTATTGACTGTTAAGGTGTGGTACCGCATTACTACCTGATCCAAACCAGAGAAAGCCCAGGATCTTGCCACAAGTAGGCGAAAAATGAGAAGGTACGAGCCAGATGATTGCAAATACCAGAACTAAACCAGACATAGCCGGCGTTATCCTGCTAAATAATAATCGGAACCAGGTTTATTTGACTGTTTCAGTGTGGTACCACATTACTACGTGGTCGAAGCATGAAAAAGCCCAGGATCTTGCCATCAAGTAGGCGAGAAATGCGAAAATACGAGCCAGATGAGGGCAAATCCCAGACCTAACCCAGACATAACCGGCGTTATCCTCTAAAATATTAATCGCAACCTGGTTTAATTGACTGTTTCGGTGTGGAACCACATTACGACGGGATACAAACCAGAAAAAGCCCTGGATCTGGCCAACAAGTATGCGAGAAATGCGAAAGTATGAGCCAGATGAGGCCAAATCCCAGACCTATCCGAGACATAACCGGCGTTATCCTCTAAAATATTAATCGCCGCCAGGTATAATTGACTGCTTCGGTGTGGAACCTCATTACTACGGGATCCAAACCAGAAAAAACCCAGGATCTGCCCAACAATTATGCGAAAAACGCGAAAGTATGTGCCAGATGATTGCAAATACCAGAACCAACCCAGACGTAACCTGCGTTATACTCTAAAATAATATTCGGAACCAGGTTTAATTGACTGTTAAGGTGTGGTACCGCATTACTACCTGATCCAAACCAGAAAAATCCCAGGATCTTGCCACAAGTAGGCGAAAAATGAGAAGGTACGAGCCAGATGATTGCAAATACCAGAACTAAACCAGACATAACCAGCGTTATCCTCTAAAATACTATTCGGAACCTGGTTTATTTGACTGTTTCAGTGTGGTACCACATTACTACGTGGTCCAAGCATGAAAAAGGCCAGGATCTGGCCAACAAGTATGCGAAATATGCGAAATTACGAGCCAGATGAGGGAAAATCCCAAAACTAACGGAGACATAACCGGCGTTATCCTCTAAAATATTAATCGCCACGAGGTTGAATTGACCGCTTCGGTGTGGTACCGCATTTCTACGTGATCCAAACCAGAAAATGCCCAGGATCTTGCCAACAAGTATGCGAAAAATGCGGAGGTACCAGCCAGATGAGGGAAAATCCCAGACATAACCGAGACATAGCCGGCGTTATCCTGTTAAATATTAATCGGAACCAGGTTTATTTGACTGTTTCAGTGTGGTACCACATTACTACGTGGTCCAAGCATGAAAAAGCCCAGGATCTTGCCAACAAGTAGGCGAAAAATGCGAAGGTACGAGCCAGATGAAAGCAAATACCAGAACTAACCGAGACATAACCGGCGTTATCCTCCAACATACTAATCGCAACCAGGTTTAATTGACCGCTACGGTGTGGTACCGCATTACTACGTGATCCAAACCAGGAAAAGCCCAGGATCTTGCCAACGAGTATGCGAAAATTGCGAACGTATGAGACAGATGATTGCAAATACCAGAACTAACCCAGACATAACCAGCGTTACCCTCCAAAATATTAATCACAACCTGGTTTAATTGACTGTTTCGGTGTGGAACCACATTACGACGGGATACAAACCAGAAAAAGCCCTGGATCTGGCCAACAAGTATGCGAGAAATGCGAAAGTATGAGCCAGATGAGGCCAAATCCCAGACCTATCCGAGACATAACCGGCGTTATCCTCTAAAATATTAATCGCCGCCAGGTTTAATTGACTGTTTCGGTGTGGAACCTCATTACTACGGGATCCAAACCAGAAAAAACCCAGGATCTGCCCAACAAGTATGCGACAAACGCGAAGGCATGTGCCAGATGATTGCAAATACCAGAACCAACCCAGACGTAACCTGCGTTATACTCTAAAATACTATTCGGAACCAGGTTTAATTGACTGTTAAGGTGTGGTACCGCATTACTACCTGATCCAAACCAGAAAAAGCCCAGGATCTTGCCACAAGTAGGCGAAAAATGAGAAGGTACGAGCCAGATGATTGCAAATACCAGAACTAAACCAGACATAGCCGGCGTTATCCTGTTAAATATTAATCGGAACCAGGTTTATTTGACTGTTTCAGTGTGGTACCACATTACTACGTGGTCCAAGCATGAAAAAGCCCAGGATCTTGCCAACAAGTAGGCGAAAAATGCGAAGGTACGAGCCAGATGATAGCAAATACCAGAACTAACCGAGACATAACCGGCGTTATCCTCTAAAATATTAATCGCAACAAGGTTTAATTGACTGTTTCGGTGTGGCACCGCATTACTACGTGATCCAAACCAGAAAAAGGCCGGGATCTTGCCAAGATGTATTCGAAAAACGCGAAAGTATGAGCCGGATGAGGGCAAATACCAGACCTAACCCAGCCATAGCCGGCGTTATCCTGTAAAATATTAATCGGAACCATGTTTATTTGACTGTTTCAGTGTGGTACCACATTACTACGTGGTCCAAGCATGAAAAAGGCCAGGATCTGGCCCACAAGTATGCAAAAAATGCGAAATTACGAGCCAGATGAGGGAAAATCCCAGACCTAACCGAGACATAACCGGCGTTATCCTCTAAAATATTAATCACCACCAGGTTTAATTGACTGTTTCGGTATGGAACCTCATTACTACGGGATCCAAACCAGAAAAAACCCAGGATCTGGCCAACAAGTGTGCGAAAAACGCGAAAGTATGAGCCAGATGATTGCAAATACCAGAACTAACCCAGACATAACCAGCGTTATCCTCCAAAATATTAATCGGAACCATGTTTATTTGACTGTCTCAGTGTGTTACCACATTACTACGTGATCCAAACCAGAAAAAGGCCTGGATCTGGCCAACAAGTATGCGAAAAATGCGAAAATTCGAGCCAGATGAGGGCAAATCCCAGACCTAACCCAGACATAACCGGCGTTATCCTCTAAAATATTAATCGCAACCTGGTTTAATTGACTGTTTCGGTGTGGAACCACATAAGACGGGATACAAACCAGAAAAAGCCCTGGATCTGGCCAACAAGTATGCGAGAAATGCGAAAGTATGAGCCAGATGAGGCCAAATCCCAGACCTATCCGAGACATAACCGGCGTTATCCTCTAAAATATTAATCGCCGCCAGGTTTAATTGACTGCTTCGGTGTGGAACCTCATTACTACGGGATCCAAACCAGAAAAAACCCAGGATCTGCCCAACAAGTATGCGAAAAACGCGAAAGTATGTGCCAGATGATTGCAAATACCAGAACCAACCCAGACGTAACCTGCGTTATAATCTAAAATACTATTCGGAACCAGGTTTAATTGACTGTTAACGTGTGGTACCGCATTACTGCCTGATCCAAACCAGAAAAAGACCAGGATCTTGCCACAAGTAGGCGAAAAATGAGAAGGTACGAGCCAGATGATTGCAAATACCAGAACTAAACCAGACATAACCAGCGTTATCCTCTAAAATACTAATCGGAATCAGGTTTATTTGACTGTTTCAGTGTGATACCACATTACTGCGTGATCCAAGCATGAAAAAGGCCAGGATCTGGCCCACAAGTATGCGAAAAATGCGAAATTAAGAGCCAGATGAGGGAAAATCCCAGACCTAACAGAGACAAAACTGGCGTTATCCTCTAAAATTTTAATCGCCACCAGGTTTAATTGACTGTTTCGGTGTGGTACCGCATTACTACGTGATCCAAACCAGAAAAAGGCCAGGATCTTGCCAAGATGTATTCGAAAAACGCGAAAGTATGAGCCAGATGAGGGCAAATACCAGAACTAACCCAGACGTAACCGGCGTTATCCTCTAAAATACTATTCGGAACCAGGTTTAATTGACTGTGAAGGTGTGGTACCGCATTACTACCTGATCCAAACCAGAAAAAGCCCAGGATCTTGCCACAACTAGGCGAAAAATGCGAACGTACGAGCCAGATGATTGCAAATAGCAGAACTAAACCAGGCATAACCAGCGTTATCCTCTAAAATACTAATCGGAACCAGGTTTATTTGACTGTTTCAGTGTGGTACCACATTACTACGTGGTCCAAGCATGAAAAAGGCCAGGATCTGGCCAACAAGTATGCGAAAAATGCGAAATTACGAGCCAGATGAGGGAAAATCCCAAACCTAACGGAGACATAACCGGCGTTATCCTCTAAAATATTAATCGCCACAAGGTTGAATTGACTGCTTCGGTGTGGTACCGCATTACTACGTGATCCAAACCAGAAAATGCCCAGGATCTTGCCAACAAGTATGCGAAAAATGCGGAGGTACGAGCCAGATGAGGGAAAATCCCAGACCTAACCGAGACATAGCCGGCGTTATCCTGTTAAATATTAATCGGAACCAGGTTTATTTGACTGTTTCAGTGTGGTACCACATTACTACATGGTCCAAGCATGAAAAAGCCCAGGATCTTGCCAACAAGTAGGCGAAAAATTGCGAACGTATGAGACAGATGATTGCAAATACCAGAACTAACCCAGACATAACCAGCGTTATCCTCCAAAATATTAATCGCAACCAGGCTTAATTGACTGTTTCGGTGTGGAGCGTCATTATTACGGGACCCAAACCAGAAAGAACCCTGGATCTGGCCAAGAAGTATGCGAAAAACGCGAAAGTATGTGACAGATGATTGCAAATACCAGAACTAATCCAGACATAACCAGCGTTATCCTCTAAAATACTAATCGGAACCAGCTTTCATTGACTGTTTCAGTGTGGTACCACATTACTACGTGATCCAAACCAGAAAAAGCCCAGGATCTGGCCAACAAGTATGCGAGAAATGCGAAAGTATGAGCCAGATGAGGGCAAATCCCAGAACTAACCGAGACATAACCGGCGTTATCCTCTAAAATATTAATCGCAACCAGGTTTAATTGACTGTTTCGGTGTGGTACCACATTACTACGTTATCAAAACAGAAAAAGCCCAGGATCTGGCCAACAAGTATGCGAAAAATGCGAAAGTACGAGCCAGATGTGGGCAAATCCCCGACCTCACCCAGACATAACCGGCGTTATCCTCTAAAATATTAATCGCAACCAGGTTTAATTGACTGTTTCAGTGTGATACCACATTACTGCGTGGTCCAAGCATGAAAAAGGCCAGGATCTGGCCCACAAGTATGCGAAAAATGCGAAATTAGGAGCCAGATGAGGGAAAATCCCAAACCTAACGGAGACATAACCGGCGTTATCCTCTAAAATATTAATCGCCACAAGGTTGAATTGACTGCTTCGGTGTGGTACCGCATGACTACGTGATCCAAACCAGAAAAAGCCCGGGATCTTGCCAACAAGTATGCGAAAAATGCGGAGGTACGAGCCAGATGTGGGAAAATCCCAGACCTAACCGAGACATAGCCGGCGTTATCCTGTAAAATATTAATCGGAACCAGGTTTATTTGACTGTTTCAGTGTGGTACCACATTACTACGTGATCCAAGCATGAAAAAGCCCAGGATCCTGCCAACAAGTAGGCGAAAAATGCGAAGGTACGAGCTAGATGATTGCAAATACCAGAACTAAACCAGACATAACCAGCGTTATCCTCTGAAATATTAATCGGATCCTGCTTTCATTGACTGTTTCAGTGTGTTACCACATTACTACGTGATCCAAACCAGAAAAAGCCCAGGATCTGGCCAAAATGTATGCGAGAAATGCGAAAGTACTAGCCAGATGAGGGCAAATCCCAGAACTAACCGAGACATAACCGGCGCTATCCTCTAAAATATTAATCGCAACCAGGTTTAATTGACTGTTTCGGCGTGGTACCGCATTACTGCGTGATACAGACCAGAAAAAGGCCAGGATCTGGCCAACAAGTATGCGAAAAATGCGAAAGTACGAGACAGATGTGGCAAATCCCAAACCTAACGGAGACATAACCGGCGTTATCCTCTAAAATATTAATCGCCACCAGGTTGAATTGACTGCTTCGGTGTGGTACCGCATTACTACGTGATCCAAACCAGAAAAAGCCCAGGATCTTGCCAACAAGTATGCGAAAAATGCGGAGGTTCGAGCCAGATGTGGGAAAATCCCAGACCTAACCGAGACATAGCCGGCGTTATCCTGTAAAATATTAATCGGAACCAGGTTTATTTGACTGTTTCAGTGTGGTACCACATTACTACGTGATCCAAGCATGAAAAAGCCCAGGATCTTGCCAACAAGTAGGCGAAAAATGCGAAGGTACGAGCCAGATGATTGCAAATACCAGAACTAAACCAGACATAACCAGCGTTATCCTATAATATACTAATGGGAACCAGCTTTTATTGACTGTTTCAGTGTGGTACCACATTACTACGTGATCCAAACCAGAAAAAGCCCAGGATCTGGCCAACAAGTATGCGAGAAATGCGAAAATTCGAGCCAGATGACGGCAAATCCCAGACCTAACCGTGACATAACCGGCGTTATCGTCTAAAATATTAATCGCAACCAGGTTCAATTGACTGTTTCGGTGTGGAACCACATTACTACGTGATGTAAACCAGAAAAAGCCCAGGTTCTGGCCAACAAGTATGCGAGAAATGCGAAAGTACGAGCCAGATGAGGGCAAATCCCAGACCTAACCCAGACATAACCGGCGTTATCCTCTAAAATATTAATCGCAACCGGGTTAAATTGACTGTTTCGGTGTGGAACCACTTTACGACGGGATACAAACCAGAAAAAGCCCAGGATCTTGCCAACAAGTATGCGAAAAATGCGAAGGTACGAGACAGATGATGGCAAATACCAGAACTAAACCAGACATAACCAGCGTTATCCTAAAAAATACTAATCGGAACCAGCTTTTATTGACTGTTTCAGTGTGGTACCACATTACTACGTGGTCCAAGCATGAAAAAGCCCAGGATCTTGCCAACAAGTATGCGAAAAACGCGAAAGTATGTGACAGATGATTGCAAATACCAGAACTAACCCAGACATAACCAGCGTTATCCTCTAAAATACTAATGGGAACCAGCTTTTATTGACTGTATCAGTGTGGTACCACATTACTACGTGATCCAAACCAGAAAAAGCCCAGGATCTGGGCAACAAGTATGCGAGAAATGCGAAAATTCGAGCCAGATGAGGGCAAATCCCAGACCTAACCCAGACATAACCGGCGTTATCCTGTTAAATATTAATCGGAACCAGGTTTATTTAACTGTTTCAGTGTGGTACCACATTACTACGTGATCCAAGCATGAAAAAGCCCAGGATCTGGCCAACAAGTAGGCGAAAAATGCGAAAGTACGAGACAGATGAGGGCAAATCCCAGACCTAGCCGAGAAATGACCGGCGCTATCCTCTAAAATATTAATCGCAACCAGGTTTAATTGACTGTTTCGGTGTGGTACCGCATTACTACGTGATCCAAACCAGAAAAAGGCCAGGATCTTGCCAAGATGTATTCGAAAAACGCGAAAGTATGAGCCAGATGATTGCAAATACCAGACCTAACCCAGACATAACCGGCGTTATCCTCTAAAATATTAATCGCAACCTGGTTTAATTGACTGCTTCGGTGTGGTACCGCATTACTACGTGATCCAAACCAGAAAAAGCCCAGGATCTTGCCAACAAGTATGCGAAAAATGCGGAGGTACGAGCCAGATGTGGGAAAATCCTAGACCTAACCGAGACAAAACCGGCGTTATCCTGTAAAATATTAATCGGAACCAGGTTTATTTGACAGTTTCAGTGTGGTATCTCATTACTACGTGATCCAAGCATGAAAAAGCCCAGGATCCTGCCAACAAGTAGGCGAAAAATGCGAAGGTACGAGCTAGATGATTGCAAATACCAGAACTAAACCAGACATAACCGGCGTTATCCTCTAAAATATTAATCGCAACCTGGTTTAATTGACTGTTTCGGTGTGGAACCACATTACTACGTGGTCCAAGCATGAAAAAGGCCAGGATCTGGCCAACAAGTATGCGAAAAATGCGAAATTACGAGCCAGATGAGGGAAAATCCCAAACCTAACGGAGACATAGCCGGCGTTATCCTGTTAAATATTAATCGGAACCAGGTTTATTTGACTGTTTCAGTGTGGTACCACATTACTACATGGTCCAAGCATGAAAAAGCCCAGGATCTTGCCAACAAGTAGGCGAAAAATGCGAAGGTACGAGCCAGATGATAGCAAATACCAGAACTAACCGAGACATAACCGGCGTTATCCTCCAACATATTAATCGCAACCAGGTTTAATTGACTGCTACGGTGTGGTACCGCATTACTACGTGATCCAAACCAGGAAAAGCCTAGGATCTTGCCAACGAGTATGCGAAAATTGCGAACGAATGAGACAGATGATTGCAAATACCAGAACTAACCCAGACATAACCAGCGTTATCCTCCAAAATATTAATCGCAACCAGGCTTAATTGACTGTTTCGGTGTGGAGCGTCATTATTACGGGTCCCAAAACAGAAATAGCCCAGGATCTGGCCAACAAGTATGCGAAAAATGCGAAAGTACGAGCCAGATGTGGGCAAATCCCAGACCTCACCCAGACATAACCGGCGTTATCCTCTAAAATATTAATCGCAACCAGGTTTAATTGACTGTTTCAGTGTGATACCACATTACTGCGTGGTCCAAGCATGAAAAAGGCCAGGATCTGGCCCACAAGTAGGCGAAAAATGCGAAGGTACGAGCTAGATGATTGCAAATACCAGAACTAAACCAGACATAACCAGCGTTATCCTCTGAAATATTAATCGGATCCTGCTTTCATTGACTGTTTCAGTGTGTTACCACATTACTACGTGATCCAAACCAGAAAAAGCCCAGGATCTGGCCAAAATGTATGCGAGAAATGCGAAAGTACTAGCCAGATGAGAGCAAATCCCAGAACTAACCGAGACATAACCGGCGCTATCCTCTAAAATATTAATCGCAACCAGGTTTAATTGACTGTTTCGGCGTGGTACCGCATTACTGCGTGATACAGACCAGAAAAAGGCCAGGATCTGGCCAACAAGTATGCGAAAAATGCGAAAGTACGAGACAGATGTGGCAAATCCCAAACCTAACGGAGACATAACCGGCGTTATCCTCTAAAATATTAATCGCCACCAGGTTGAATTGACTGCTTCGGTGTGGTACCGCATTACTACGTGATCCAAACCAGAAAAAGCCCAGGATCTTGCCAACAAGTATGCGAAAAATGCGGAGGTTCGAGCCAGATGTGGGAAAATCCCAGACCTAACCGAGACATAGCCGGCGTTATCCTGTAAAATATTAATCGGAACCAGGTTTATTTGACTGTTTCAGTGTGGTACCACATTACTACGTGATCCAAGCATGAAAAAGCCCAGGATCTTGCCAACAAGTAGGCGAAAAATGCGAAGGTACGAGCCAGATGATTGCAAATACCAGAACTAAACCAGACATAACCAGCGTTATCCTATAATATACTAATGGGAACCAGCTTTTATTGACTGTTTCAGTGTGGTACCACATTACTACGTGATCCAAACCAGAAAAAGCCCAGGATCTGGCCAACAAGTATGCGAGAAATGCGAAAATTCGAGCCAGATGACGGCAAATCCCAGACCTAACCGTGACATAACCGGCGTTATCGTCTAAAATATTAATCGCAACCAGGTTCAATTGACTGTTTCGGTGTGGAACCACATTACTACGTGAGGTAAACCAGAAAAAGCCCAGGTTCTGGCCAACAAGTATGCGAGAAATGCGAAAGTACGAGCCAGATGAGGGCAAATCCCAGACCTAACCCAGACATAACCGGCGTTATCCTCTAAAATATTAATCGCAACCGGGTTAAATTGACTGTTTCGGTGTGGAACCACTTTACGACGGGATACAAACCAGAAAAAGCCCAGGATCTTGCCAAGAAGTATGCGAAAAATGCGAAGGTACGAGACAGATGATGGCAAATACCAGAACTAAACCAGACATAACCAGCGTTATCCTAAAAAATACTAATCGGAACCAGCTTTTATTGACTGTTTCAGTGTGGTACCACATTACTACGTGGTCCAAGCATGAAAAAGCCCAGGATCTTGCCAACAAGTATGCGCAAAACGCGAAAGTATGTGACAGATGATTGCAAATACCAGAACTAACCCAGACATAACCAGCGTTATCCTCTAAAATACTAATGGGAACCAGCTTTTATTGACTGTATCAGTGTGGTACCACATTACTACGTGATCCAAACCAGAAAAAGCCCAGGATCTGGGCAATAAGTATGCGAGAAATGCGAAAATTCGAGCCAGATGAGGGCAAATCCCAGACCTAACCCAGACATAACCGGCGTTATCCTGTTAAATATTAATCGGAACCAGGTTTATTTAACTGTTTCAGTGTGGTACCACATTACTACGTGATCCAAGCATGAAAAAGCCCAGGATCTGGCCAACAAGTAGGCGAAAAATGCGAAAGTACGAGACAGATGAGGGCAAATCCCAGACCTAGCCGAGAAATGACCGGCGCTATCCTCTAAAATATTAATCGCAACCAGGTTTAATTGACTGTTTCGGTGTGGTACCGCATTACTACGTGATCCAAACCAGAAAAAGGCCAGGATCTTGCCAAGATGTATTCGAAAAACGCGAAAGTATGAGCCAGATGATTGCAAATACCAGACCTAACCCAGACATAACCGGCGTTATCCTCTAAAATATTAATCGCAACCTGGTTTAATTGACTGCTTCGGTGTGGTACCGCATTACTACGTGATCCAAACCAGAAAAAGCCCAGGATCTTGCCAACAAGTATGCGAAAAATGCGGAGGTACGAGCCAGATGTGGGAAAATCCTAGACCTAACCGAGACAAAACCGGCGTTATCCTGTAAAATATTAATCGGAACCAGGTTTATTTGACAGTTTCAGTGTGGTATCTCATTACTACGTGATCCAAGCATGAAAAAGCCCAGGATCCTGCCAACAAGTAGGCGAAAAATGCGAAGGTACGAGCTAGATGATTGCAAATACCAGAACTAAACCAGACATAACCGGCGTTATCCTCTAAAATATTAATCGCAACCTGGTTTAATTGACTGTTTCGGTGTGGAACCACATTACTACGTGGTCCAAGCATGAAAAAGGCCAGGATCTGGCCAACAAGTATGCGAAAAATGCGAAATTACGAGCCAGATGAGGGAAAATCCCAAACCTAACGGAGACATAGCCGGCGTTATCCTGTTAAATATTAATCGGAACCAGGTTTATTTGACTGTTTCAGTGTGGTACCACATTACTACATGGTCCAAGCATGAAAAAGCCCAGGATCTTGCCAACAAGTAGGCGAAAAATGCGAAGGTACGAGCCAGATGATAGCAAATACCAGAACTAACCGAGACATAACCGGCGTTATCCTCCAACATATTAATCGCAACCAGGTTTAATTGACTGCTACGGTGTGGTACCGCATTACTACGTGATCCAAACCAGGAAAAGCCTAGGATCTTGCCAACGAGTATGCGAAAATTGCGAACGAATGAGACAGATGATTGCAAATACCAGAACTAACCCAGACATAACCAGCGTTATCCTCCAAAATATTAATCGCAACCAGGCTTAATTGACTGTTTCGGTGTGGAGCGTCATTATTACGGGTCCCAAAACAGAAATAGCCCAGGATCTGGCCAACAAGTATGCGAAAAATGCGAAAGTACGAGCCAGATGTGGGCAAATCCCAGACCTCACCCAGACATAACCGGCGTTATCCTCTAAAATATTAATCGCAACCAGGTTTAATTGACTGTTTCAGTGTGATACCACATTACTGCGTGGTCCAAGCATGAAAAAGGCCAGGATCTGGCCCACAAGTATGCGAAAAATGCGAAATTAGGAGACAGATGAGGGAAAATCCCAGACCTAACCGAGACAAAACCGGCGTTATCCTCTAAAATTTTAATCGCCACCAGGTTTAATTGACTGTTTCGGTGTGGTACCGCATTTGACGTGATCCAAACCAGAAAAAGGCCAGGATCTTGCCAAGATGTATTCGAAAAACGCGAAAGCATGAGCCAGATGAGGGAAAATCCCAGACCTAACCGAGACACAGCCGGCGTTATCCTGTAAAATATTAATCGGAACCAGGTTTATTTGACTGTTTCAGTGTGGTACCACATTACTACGTGATGCAAACCAGAAAAAGCCCAGGATCTGGCCAACAAGTATGCGAGAAATGCGAAAATTCGAGCCAGATGACGGCAAAACCCAGACCTGACCGTGACATAACCGGCGTTATCGTCTAAAATATTAATCGCAACCAGGTTTAATTGACTGCTTCGGTGTGGAACCTCATTACTACGGGATCCAAACCAGAAAAAACCCAGGATCTGCCCAACAAGTATGCGAAAAACGCGAAAGTATGTGCCAGATGATTGCAAATACCAGAACTAACCCAGACGTAACCGGCGTTATCCTCTAAAATACTATTCGGAACCAGGTTTAATTGACTGTTAAGGTGTGGTACCGCATTACTACCTGATCCAAACCAGAAAAAGCCCAGGATCTTGCCACAACTAGTCGAAAAATGCGAAGGTACGAGCTAGATGAGGGAAAATCCCAAACCTAACGGAGACATAACCGGCGTTATCCTCTAAAATATTAATCGCCACAAGGTTGAATTGACTGCTTCGGTGTGGTACCGCATTACTACGTGATCCAAACCAGAAAAAGCCCAGGATCTTGCCAACAAGTATGCGAAAAATGCGGAGGTACGAGCCAGATGTGGGAAAATCCCAGACCTAACCGAGACATAGCCGGCGTTATCCTGTAAAATATTAATCGGAACCAGGTTTATTTGACTGTTTCAGTGTGGTACCACATTACTACGTGATCCAAGCATGAGAAAGCCCAGGATCCTGCCAACAAGTAGGCGAAAAATGCGAAGGTACGAGCTAGATGATTGCAAATACCAGAACTAAACCAGACATAACCAGCGTTATCCTCTGAAATATTAATCGGAACCTGCTTTCATTGACTGTTTCAGTGTGTTACCACATTACTACGTGATCCAAACCAGAAAAAGTCCAGGATCTGGCCAAAATGTATGCGAGAAATGCGAAAGTACTAGACAGATGAGGGCAAATCCCAGAACTAACCGAGACATAACCGGCGCAATCCTCTAAAATATTAATCGCAACCAGGTTTAATTGACTGTTTCGGCGTGGTACCGCATTACTACCTGATCCAAACCAGAAAAAGCCCAGGATCTTGCCAACAAGTATGCGAAAAATGCGGAGGTACGAGCCAGATGTGGGAAAATCCTAGACCTAACCGAGACATAGCCGGCGTTATCCTGTAAAATATTAATCGGAACCAGGTTTATTTGACAGTTTCAGTGTGGTATCACATTACTACGTGATCCAAGCATGAAAAAGCCCAGGATCCTGCCAACAAGTAGGCGAAAAATGCGAAGGTACGAGCTAGATGATTGCAAATACCAGAACTAACCCAGACATAACCGGCGTTATCCTGTAAAATACTAATCGGAACCAGCTCTTATTGACTGTTTCAGTGTGGCACTACATCACTACGTGATCCAAACCAGAAAAAGCCCAGGATCTGGCCAACAAGTATGCGAAAAATGCGAAGGTACGAGCCAGATGAGGGCAAATCCCAGACCTAACCGAGACATAGCCGGCGTTATCCTGTTAAATATTAATCGCAACCGGGTTTAATTGACTGTTTCGGTGTGGAACCACATTACGACGGGATACAAACCAGATAAAGCCCTAGATCTGGCCAACAAGTATGCGAGAAATGCGAAAGTATGAGCCAGATGAGGCCAAATCCCAGACCTAACCGAGACATAACCGGCGTTATCCTCTAAAATATTAATCGCCACCCGGTTTAGTTGACTGCTTCGGTGTGGAACCTCATTACTACCGGATCCAAACCAGAAAAAACCCAGGATCTGCCAACAAGTATGCGAAAAACGCGAAAGTATGTACCAGATGATTGCAAATACCAGAACTAACCCAGACGTAACCTGCGTTATCCTCTAAAATACTATTCGGAACCAGGTTTAATTGACTGCTAAGGTGTGGTACCGCATTACTACCTGATCCAAGCAGAAAAAGCCCAGGATCTTGCCACAAGTAGGCGAGAAATGAGAAGGTACGAGCCAGATGATTGCAAATACCAGAACTAAACCAGACATAACCAGTGTTATCCTCTAAAATACTAATCGGAACCAGGTTTATTTGACTGTTTCAGTGTGGTGCCACATTACTACGTGGTCCAAGCATGAAAAAGGCCAGGATATGGCCAACAAGTATGCGAAAAATGCGAAATTACGAGCCAGATGAGGGAAAATCCCAAAACTAACCGAGACATAGCCGGCGTTATCCTGTTAAATATTAATCGGAACCAGGTTTATTTGACTGTTTCGGTGTGGAACCACATTACTACGTGATCTAAACCAGAAAAAGCCCAGGATCTGGCCAACAAGTATGCGAGAAATGCGAAAGTACGAGCCAGATGAGGGCAAATCCCAGACCTAATCGAGACACAACCGGCGTTATCCTCTAAAATATTAATCGAAACCAGCTTGTATTGACTGTATCGGTGTGGTACCACATTACTACGTGGTCCAAGCCAGAAAAAGGCCAGGATCTGGCCAACAAGCATGCGAGAAATGCGAAAGTACGAGCCAGATGAGGGCAAATCCCAGACCTAACCCAGACATAACCGGCGTTATCCTCTAAAATATTAATCGCAACCGGGTTTAATTGACTGTTTCGGTGTGGAACCACATTACGACGGGATACAAACCAGATAAAGCCCTGGATCTGGCCAACAAGTATGCGAGAAATGCGAAAGTATGTGCCAGATGGTTGCAAATACCAGAACTAACCCAGACGTTACCTGCGTTAACCTCTAAAATATTATTCGGAACCAGGTTTAATTGACTGTTAAGGTGTGGTACCGCATTACTACCTGATCCAAACCAGAAAAAGCCCAGGATCTTGCCACAAGTAGGCGAAAAATGAGAAGGTACGAGCCAGATGATTGCAAATACCAGAACTAAACCAGACATAACCAGCGTTATCCTCCGAAATACTAATCGGAACCAGGTTTATTTGACTGTTTCAGTGTGATACCACATTGCTACGTGGTCCAAGCATGAAAAAGGTCAGGATCTGGCCAACAAGTATGCGAAAAATGCGAAATTACGAGCCAGATGAGGGAAAATACCAAACCTGACGGTGACATAACCGGCGTTATCCTCTAAAATATTAATCGCCACGAGGTTGAATTGACTGTTAAGGTGTGGTACCGCATTACTACCTGATCCAAACCAGAAAAAGCCCAGGATCTTGCCACAAGTAGGCGAAAAATGAGAAGGTACGAGCCAGATGATTGCAAATACCAGAACTAAACCAGACATAACCAGCGTTATCCTCCGAAATACTAATCGGAACCAGGTTTATTTGACTGTTTCAGTGTGATACCACATTACTACGTGGTCCAAGCATGAAAAAGCCCAGGATCTTCCCAACAAATAGGCGAAAAATGCGAAGGTACGAGCTAGATGATTGCAAATACCAGAACTAAACCAGACATAACCAGCGTTATCCTCTAAAATACTAATCGGAACCAGCTTTTGTTGGCTGTTTTAGTGTGGTACCGCATTACTACCTGATCCAAACCAGAAAAAGCCCAGGATCTTGCCACAAGTAGGCGAAAAATGAGAAGGTACGAGCCAGATGATTGCAAATACCAGAACTAAACCAGACATAACCAGCGTTATCCTCCGAAATACTAATCGGAACCAGGTTTTATTGACTGTTTCGGTGTGGTACCGCATTACTACGTGGTCCAAACCAGAAAAAGGCCAGGATCTGGCCAACAAGTATGCAAAAAATGCGAAAGTATCAGCCAGATGGTTGCAAATACCGGAACTAACCCAAACATAACCAGCGTTATTCTCCAAAATATTAATCACAACCAGGTTTAATTGACTGTTTCAGTGTGGTACCGCATTACTACGTGATCCAAACCAGGAAAAGGCAAGGATCTGGCCAACAAGTATGCGAGAAATGCGAAAGTACGAGCCAGATGATTGCAAATACCAGAACTAAACCAGACATAACCAGCGTTATCCTATAAAATACTAATCGCAACCGGGTTTAATTGACTGTTTCGGTGTGGTACCGCATTACTACGTGATCTAAACCAGAAAAAGCCCAGGATCTGGCCAACGAGTATGCGAGAAATGCGAAAGTACGAGCCAGATGAGCGCAAATCCCAGACCTAACCCAGACATAACCGGCGTTATCCTCCAAAATGTTAATCACAACCAGGTTTAATTGACTGTTTCAGTGTGGTACCGCATTACTACGTGATCCAAACCAGAAAAAGCCCAGGATCTGCCCACAAGTATACCAGAAATGCGAAAGTACGAGCCAGATGATTGCAAATAGCAGAACTAACCCAAACATAAGCAGCGTTATCCTCTAAAATATTCATCGCAGCCAGGCTTAATTGACTGCCTCGGTGTGGATCCACATTACGACGGGATCCAAACCACAAAAAACCCAAGATCTGGCCAACAAGTACGCGAAAATTGCGAAAGTATGAGCCTGATGATTGTAAATACCAGAACTAACCCAGACATAACCAGCGTTATCCTCTAAAATATTAATGGCAACCAGGTTTAATTGACTGTTTCGGTGTGGTACCGCATTACTACGTAATACAGACCAGAAAAAGGCCAGGATCTGGCCAAAAAGTATGCGAAAAATGTGATAGTAGGAGACAGATGAGGGCAAATCCCAGACCTAACCGAGAGATAACCGGCGCTATCCTCTAAAATATTAATCGCAACCAGGTTTAATTGACTGTTTGAGTGTGGTACCGCATTACTACGTTATCCCAGCCAGAAAAAGGCCTGGATCTGGCCCACAAGAATGCGAAAAATGCGAAGGTACGAGCCAGATGAGGGCAAATCCCAGACCTAACCGAGATATAACCGGCGTTATCCTCTAAAATATTAATCGAACCCAGGTTAAATTGACTGTTTCGGTGTGGAGCGTTATTGTTACGGGATCCAAACCAGAAAAAACCCAGGATCTGCCCAACAAGTATGCGAAAACCGCGAAAGTATGTGCCAGATGGTTGCAAATACCAGAACTAACCCAGACGTAACCTGCGTTATCCTCTGAAATTCTAATCGGAACCAGGTTTATTTGACTGTTTCAGTGTGGTACCACATTACTACGTGGTCCAAGCATGAAAAAGGCCAGGATCTGGCCAACAAGTATGCGAAAAATGCGAAATTACGAGCCAGATGAGGGAAAATCCCAAACCTAACGGAGACATAACCGGCGTTATCCTCTAAAATATTAATCGCCACGAGGTTGAATTGACCGCTTCGGTGTTGTACCGCATTACTACGTGATCCAAACCAGAAAAAGCCCAGGATCTTGCCAACAAGTATGCGAAAAATGCGGAGGTACGAGCCAAATGAGGGAAAATCCCAGACCTAACCGAGATATAGCCGGCGTTATCCTGTTAAATATTAATCGGAACCAGGTTTATTTGACTGTTTCAGTGTGATACCACATTACTACGTGGTCCAAGCATGAAAAAGCCCAGGATCTTCCCAACAAATAGGCGAAAAATGCGAAGGTACGAGCCAGATGATTGCAAATACCAGAACTAAACCAGACATAACCAGCGTTATCCTCTAAAATACTAATCGGAACCAGCTTTTGTTGGCTGTTTTAGTGTGGTACCACATTACTACGTGATCCAAACCAGAAAAAGCCCAGGATCTGAAGAACAAGTATGCGAAAAATGCGAAAGTACGAGCCAGATGAGGGGCAAATACCAGACCTAACCCAGACATAACCGGCGTTATCCTCTAAAATATCAATCGCAACCAGCTTGTATTGACTGTTTCGGTGTGGTACCACATTACTACGTGGTCCAAGCCAGAAAAAGGCCAGGATCTGGCCATCAAGTATGCGAGAAATTCGAAAGTATGTGCCAGATGAGGGCAAATCCCAGACATAACCGAGACATAACCGGCGTTATCCTCTAAAATATTAATCGCAACCAGGTTTTATTGACTGTGTCGGTGTGGTACCGCATTACTACGTGATCCAAACCAGGAAAAGGCCAGGATCTGGCCAACAAGTGTGCGAGAAATGCGAAAGTACGAGCCAGATGAGGGCAAATCCCAGACCTAACCCAGACATAGCCGGTGTTATCCTATAAAATACTAATCGGAACCAGCTTTTATTGACTGTTTCAGTGTGGTACCACATTACTACGTGATCCAAACCAGAAAAAGCCCAGGATCTGGCCAACAAGTATGCGAAAAATACGAAAGTACGGGCCAGATGAGGGCATATCCCAGACCTAACCGTGACATAACCGGCGTTATCGTCTAAAATATTAATCGCAACCAGGTTTAATTGACTGTTTCGGTGTGGAACCACATTACTACGTGATCTAAACCAGAAAAAGCCCAGGATTTGGCCAACAAGTATGCGAGAAATGCGAAAGTACGAGCCAGATGAGGGCAAATCCCAGACCTAACCCAGACATAACCGGCGTTATCCTCTAAAATATTAATCGCAACCGGGTTTAATTGACTGTTTCGGTGTGGAACCACATTACGACGGGATACAAACCAGATAAAGCCCAGGATCTGCCCACAAGTATGCCAGAAATGCGAAAGTACGAGCCAGATGATTGCAAATAGCAGAACTAACCCAAACATAAGCAGCGTTATCCTCTAAAATATTCATCGCAGCCAGGCTTAATTGACTGCCTCGGTGTGGATCCACATTACGACGGGATCCAAACCACAAGAATCCCAAGATCTGGCCAACAAGTACGCGAAAATTGCGAAAGTATGAGCCAGATGATTGCAAATACCTGAACTAACCCAGACATAACCAGCGTTATCCTCTAAAATATTAATCGCAACCAGGTTTAATTGACTGCTTCGGTGTGGATCCACATTACGACGGGATCCAAACCACAAAAAACCCAAGATCTGGCCAACAAGTACGCCAAAATTGCGAAAGTATGAGCCTGATGATTGCAAATACCAGAACTAACCCAGACGTTACCTGCGTTAACCTCTAAAATATTATTCGGAACCAGGTTTAATTGACTGTTAAGGTGTGGTACCGCATTACTACCTGATCCAAACCAGAAAAAGCCCAGGATCTTGCCACAAGTAGGCGAAAAATGAGAAGGTACGAGCCAGATGATTGCAAATACCAGAACTAAACCAGACATAACCAGCGTTATCCTCCGAAATACTAATCGGAACCAGGTTTATTTGACTGTTTCAGTGTGATACCACATTGCTACGTGGTCCAAGCATGAAAAAGGTCAGGATCTGGCCAACAAGTATGCGAAAAATGCGAAATTACGAGCCAGATGAGGGAAAATACCAAACCTGACGGAGACATAACCGGCGTTATCCTCTAAAATATTAATCGCCACGAGGTTGAATTGACCGCTTCGGTGTTGTACCGCATTACTACGTGATCCAAACCAGAAAAAGCCCAGGATCTTGCCAACAAGTATGCGAAAAATGCGGAGGTACGAGCCAAATGAGGGAAAATCCCAGACCTAACCGAGATATAGCCGGCGTTATCCTGTTAAATATTAATCGGAACCAGGTTTATTTGACTGTTTCAGTGTGATACCACATTACTACGTGGTCCAAGCATGAAAAAGCCCAGGATCTTCCCAACAAATAGGCGAAAAATGCGAAGGTACGAGCCAGATGATTGCAAATACCAGAACTAAACCAGACATAACCAGCGTTATCCTCTAAAATACTAATCGGAACCAGCTTTTGTTGGCTGTTTTAGTGTGGTACCACATTACTACGTGATCCAAACCAGAAAAAGCCCAGGATCTGAAGAACAAGTATGCGAAAAATGCGAAAGTACGAGCCAGATGAGGGGCAAATACCAGACCTAACCCAGACATAACCGGCGTTATCCTCTAAAATATCAATCGCAACCAGCTTGTATTGACTGTTTCGGTGTGGTACCACATTACTACGTGGTCCAAGCCAGAAAAAGGCCAGGATCTGGCCATCAAGTATGCGAGAAATTCGAAAGTATGTGCCAGATGAGGGCAAATCCCAGACATAACCGAGACATAACCGGCGTTATCCTCTAAAATATTAATCGCAACCAGGTTTTATTGACTGTGTCGGTGTGGTACCGCATTACTACGTGATCCAAACCAGGAAAAGGCCAGGATCTGGCCAACAAGTGTGCGAGAAATGCGAAAGTACGAGCCAGATGAGGGCAAATCCCAGACCTAACCCAGACATAGCCGGTGTTATCCTATAAAATACTAATCGGAACCAGCTTTTATTGACTGTTTCAGTGTGGTACCACATTACTACGTGATCCAAACCAGAAAAAGCCCAGGATCTGGCCAACAAGTATGCGAAAAATACGAAAGTACGGGCCAGATGAGGGCATATCCCAGACCTAACCGTGACATAACCGGCGTTATCGTCTAAAATATTAATCGCAACCAGGTTTAATTGACTGTTTCGGTGTGGAACCACATTACTACGTGATCTAAACCAGAAAAAGCCCAGGATTTGGCCAACAAGTATGCGAGAAATGCGAAAGTACGAGCCAGATGAGGGCAAATCCCAGACCTAACCCAGACATAACCGGCGTTATCCTCTAAAATATTAATCGCAACCGGGTTTAATTGACTGTTTCGGTGTGGAACCACATTACGACGGGATACAAACCAGATAAAGCCCAGGATCTGCCCACAAGTATGCCAGAAATGCGAAAGTACGAGCCAGATGATTGCAAATAGCAGAACTAACCCAAACATAAGCAGCGTTATCCTCTAAAATATTCATCGCAGCCAGGCTTAATTGACTGCCTCGGTGTGGATCCACATTACGACGGGATCCAAACCACAAGAATCCCAAGATCTGGCCAACAAGTACGCGAAAATTGCGAAAGTATGAGCCAGATGATTGCAAATACCTGAACTAACCCAGACATAACCAGCGTTATCCTCTAAAATATTAATCGCAACCAGGTTTAATTGACTGCTTCGGTGTGGATCCACATTACGACGGGATCCAAACCACAAAAAACCCAAGATCTGGCCAACAAGTACGCCAAAATTGCGAAAGTATGAGCCTGATGATTGCAAATACCAGAACTAACCCAGACGTTACCTGCGTTAACCTCTAAAATATTATTCGGAACCAGGTTTAATTGACTGTTAAGGTGTGGTACCGCATTACTACCTGATCCAAACCAGAAAAAGCCCAGGATCTTGCCACAAGTAGGCGAAAAATGAGAAGGTACGAGCCAGATGATTGCAAATACCAGAACTAAACCAGACATAACCAGCGTTATCCTCCGAAATACTAATCGGAACCAGGTTTATTTGACTGTTTCAGTGTGATACCACATTGCTACGTGGTCCAAGCATGAAAAAGGTCAGGATCTGGCCAACAAGTATGCGAAAAATGCGAAATTACGAGCCAGATGAGGGAAAATACCAAACCTGACGGAGACATAACCGGCGTTATCCTCTAAAATATTAATCGCCACGAGGTTGAATTGACCGCTTCGGTGTTGTACCGCATTACTACGTGATCCAAACCAGAAAAAGCCCAGGATCTTGCCAACAAGTATGCGAAAAATGCGGAGGTACGAGCCAAATGAGGGAAAATCTCAGACCTAACCGAGACACAGCCGGCGTTATCCTGTTAAATATTAATCGGAACCAGGTTTATTTGACTGTTTCAGTGTGATACCACATTACTACGTGGTCCAAGCATGAAAAAGCCCAGGATCTTCCCAACAAATAGGCGAAAAATGCGAAGGTACGAGCCTGATGATTGCAAATACCAGAACTAAACCAGACATAACCAGCGTTATCCTAAAAAATACTAATCGGAACCAGCTTTTATTGACTGTTTCAGTGTGGTACCACATTACTACGTGATCCAAACCAGAAAAAGCCCAGGAGCTGGCCAACAAGTGTGCGAGAAATGCGAAAATTCGAGCAAGATGACGGCAAATCCCAGACCTAACCGTGACATAACCGGCGTTATCGTCTAAAATATTAATCGCAACCAGGTTTAATTGACTGTTTCGGTGTGGAACCACATTACTACGTGATCTAAACCAGAAAAAGCCCAGGATTTGGCCAACAAGTATGCGAGAAATGCGAAAGTACGAGCCAGATGAGGGCAAATCCCAGACCTAACCCAGACATAACCGGCGTTATCCTCTAAAATATTAATCGCAACCGGGTTTAATTGACTGTTTCGGTGTGGAACCACATTACGACGGGATACAAACCAGATAAAGCCCAGGATCTGCCCACAAGTATGCCAGAAATGCGAAAGTACGAGCCAGATGATTGCAAATAGCAGAACTAACCTGAACATAAGCAGCGTTATCCTCTAAAATATTCATCGCAGCCAGGCTTAATTGACTGCCTCGGTGTGGATCCACATTACGACGGGATCCAAACCACAAGAAACCCAAGATCTGGCCAACAAGTACGCGAAAATTGCGAAAGTATGAGCCAGATGATTGCAAATACCTGAACTAACCCAGACATAACCAGCGTTATCCTCTAAAATATTAATCGCAACCAGGTTTAATTGACTGCTTCGGTGTGGATCCACATTACGACGGGATCCAAACCACAAAAAACCCAAGATCTGGCCAACAAGTACGCGAAAATTGCGAAAGTATGAGCCTGATGATTGCAAATACCAGAACTAACCCAGACATAACCAGCGTTATCCTCTAAAATATTAATCGCAACCAGGTTTAATTGACTGTTTCGGTGTGGTACCACATTACTACGTGGTCCAAGCATGAAAAAGGCCAGGATCTGGCCAACAAGTATGCGAAAAATGCGAAATTACGAGCCAGATGAGGGAAAATCCCAAACCTAACGGAGACATAACCGGCGTTATCCTCTAAAATATTAATCGCCACGAGGTTGAATTGACCGCTTCGGTGTTGTACCGCATTACTACGTGATCCAAACCAGAAAAAGCCCAGGATCTTGCCAACAAATAGGCGAAAAATGCGAAGGTACGAGCCAGATGATTGCAAATACCAGAACTAAACCAGACATAACCAGCGTTATCCTCTAAAATACTAATCGGAACCAGGTTTATTTGACTGTTTCAGTGTGATACCACATTACTACGTGGTCCAAGCATGAAAAAGCCCAGGATCTTCCCAACAAATAGGCGAAAAATGCGAAGGTACGAGCCAGATGATTGCAAATACCAGAACTAAACCAGACATAACCAGCGTTATCCTCTAAAATACTAATCGGAACCAGCTTTTGTTGGCTGTTTTAGTGTGGTACCACATTACTACGTGATCCAAACCAGAAAAAGCCCAGGATCTGAAGAACAAGTATGCGAAAAATGCGGAAGTACGAGCCAGATGAGGGGCAAATACCAGACCTAACCCAGACATAACCGGCGTTATCCTCTAAAATATCAATCGCAACCAGCTTGTATTGACTGTTTCGGTGTGGTACCACATTACTACGTGGTCCAAGCCAGAAAAAGGCCAGGATCTGGCCATCAAGTATGCGAGAAATTCGAAAGTATGTGCCAGATGAGGGCAAATCCCAGACATAACCGAGACATAACCGGCGTTATCCTCTAAAATATTAATCGCAACCAGGTTTTATTGACTGTTTCAGTGTGATACCACATTACTACGTGGTCCAAGCCAGAAAAAGGCCAGGATCTGGCCAACAAGTATGCGAAAATGCGAAAATACGAGCCAGATGACGGCAAATCCCAGACCTAACCGTGACATAACCGGCGTTATCCACTAAAATATTAATCGCAACCAGGTTTAATTGACTGTTTCGGTGTGGTACCGCATTACTACGTGATCCAAACCAGAAAAAGCCCAGGATCTGGCCAACAAGTATGCGAAAAATGCGAAAGTACGAGCCAGATGAGGGCAAATCCCAGACCTAACCCAGACATAGCCGGTGTTATCCTATAAAATACTAATCGGAACCAGCTTTTATTGACTGTTTCAGTGTGGTACCACATTACTACGTGATCCAAACCAGAAAAAGCCCAGGATCTGGCCAACAAGTATGCGAAAAATACGAAAGTACGGGCCAGATGAGGGCAAATACCAGAACTAACCTAGACATAACCGGCGTTATCCTCTAAAATATTAATCGCAACCAGGTTTATTTGACTATTTCAGTGTGGTACCACATTACTACGTGGTCCAAGCATGAAAAAGCCCAGGATCTTGCCAACAAGTAGGCGAAAAATGCGAAGGTACGAGCCAGATGATTGCAAATACCAGAACTAAACCAGACATAACCAGCGTTATCCTATAAAATACTAATCGGAACCAGCTTTTATTGACTGTTTCAGTGTGGTACCACATTACTACGTGATCCAAACCAGAAAAAGCCCAGGAGCTGGCCAACAAGTGTGCGAGAAATGCGAAAATTCGAGCAAGATGACGGCAAATCCCAGACCTAACCGTGACATAACCGGCGTTATCGTCTAAAATATTAATCGCAACCAGGTTTAATTGACTGTTTCGGTGTGGAACCACATTACTACGTGATCTAAACCAGAAAAAGCCCAGGATTTGGCCAACAAGTATGCGAGAAATGCGAAAGTACGAGCCAGATGAGGGCAAATCCCAGACCTAACCCAGACATAACCGGCGTTATCCTCTAAAATATTAATCGCAACCGGGTTTAATTGACTGTTTCGGTGTGGAACCACATTACGACGGGATACAAACCAGATAAAGCCCAGGATCTGCCCACAAGTATGCCAGAAATGCGAAAGTACGAGCCAGATGATTGCAAATAGCAGAACTAACCCAAACATAAGCAGCGTTATCCTCTAAAATATTCATCGCAGCCAGGCTTAATTGACTGCCTCGGTGTGGATCCACATTACGACGGGATCCAAACCACAAGAAACCCAAGATCTGGCCAACAAGTACGCGAAAATTGCGAAAGTATGAGCCAGATGATTGCAAATACCTGAACTAACCCAGACATAACCAGCGTTATCCTCTAAAATATTAATCGCAACCAGGTTTAATTGACTGTTTCGGTCTGGTACCGCATTTGTACGTGATCCAAACCAGAAACAGCCCAGGATCTGGCCAACAGGTATGCGAGAAATGCGAAAGTACGAGCCAGATAAGGGCAAATCCCAGACCTAACCCAGACATAACCGGCGTTATCATCCAAAATATTAACCGCAACCAGGTTCAATTGACTGTTACGGTGTGGTACCGCATTACTACGTGATACAGACCAGAAAAATGCCAGGATCTGGCCAACAAGTATGCGAAAAATGCGAAAGTACGAGACAGATGAGGGCAAATCCCAGACCTAACCGAGACATAACCGGCGTTATCCTCCGAAATATTCATCGCAACCTGGTTTAATTGACTGCTTCGGTGTGGAAACACATTGCGACGGGAGCCAAACCACAAAAAACCCAAGATCTGGCCCACAAGAATGCGAAAAATGCGAAAGTACGGGCCAGATGAGGGCAGATCCCATACCTAACCCAGACATAACCGGCGTTATCCTGTAAAATACTAATCGGAACCAGCTTTTATTGACTGTTTCAGTGTGGTACCACATTACTACGTGATCCAAACCAGAAATAGCCCAGGATCTGGCCAACAAGAATGCGAAAAATGCGAAGGTACGAGCCAGATGAGGGCAAATCCCAGACCTAACCGAGATATAGCCGGCGTTATCCTCTAAAATATTAATCGAACCCAGGTTAAACTGACTGTTTCGGTGTGGAGCGTCATTATTACGGGATCCAAACCAGAAAAAGCTCAGGATCTAGCCAACAAGTAGGCGAAAAATGCGAAAATACGAGCCAGATAACGGCAAATCCCAGACCTAACCGTGACATAACCGGCGTTATCCTCTAAAATATTAATCGCAACCAGGTTTAATTGACTGTTTCGGTGTGGTACCGCATTACTACGTGATCCAAACCAGAAAAAGGCCTGGATCTGGCCAAGAAGTATGCGAGAAATGCGAAAGTACGTGCCAGATGAGGGCAAATCCCAGACCTAACCCAGACATAACCGGCGTTATCCTGTAAAATACTAATCGGAACCAGCTCTTATTGACTGTTTCAGTGTGGCACTACATCACTACGTGATCCAAACCAGAAAAAGCCCAGGATCTGGCCAACAAGTATGCGAAAAATACGAAAGTACGAGCCAGATGAGGGCAAATACCAGAACTAACCTAGACATACCCGGCGTTATCCTCTAAAATACTAATCGCAACCAGGTTTATTTGACTGTTTCAGTGTGGTACCACATTACTACGTGGTCCAAGCATGAAAAAGCCCAGGATCTTGCCAACAAGTAGGCGAAAAATGCGAAGGTACGAGCCAGATGATTGCAAATACCAGACCTAACCGAGATATAGCCGGCGTTATCCTCTAAAATATTAATCGCAACCGGGTTTAATTGACTGTTTCGGTGTGGAACCACATTACGGCGGGATACAAACCAGATAAAGCCCAGGATCTGGCCAACAAGAATGCGAAAAATGCGAAGGTACGAGCCAGATGAGGGCAAATCCCAGACCTAACCGAGATATAGCCGGCGTTATCCTCTAAAATATTAATCGAACCCAGGTTAAATTGACTGTTTCGGTGTGGAACCACATTACTACGTGATCTAAACCAGAAAAAGGCCTGGATCTGGCCAAGAAGTATGCGAGAAATGCGAAAGTACGTGCCAGATGAGGGCAAATCCCAGACCTAACCCAGACATAACCGGCGTTATCCTGTAAAATACTAATCGGAACCAGCTCTTATTGACTGTTTCAGTGTGGCACTACATCACTACGTGATCCAAACCAGAAAAAGCCCAGGATCTGGCCAACAAGTATGCGAAAAATACGAAAGTACGAGCCAGATGAGGGCAAATACCAGAACTAACCTAGACATAACCGGCGTTATCCTCTAAAATATTAATCGCAACCAAGTTTATTTGACTGTTTCAGTGTGGTACCACATTACTACGTGGTCCAAGCATGAAAAAGCCCAGGATCTTGCCAACAAGTAGGCGAAAAATGCGAAGGTACGAGCCAGATGATTGCAAATACCAGAACTAAACCAGACATAACCAGCGTTATCCTATAAAATACTGATCGGAACCAGCTTTTATTGACTGTTTCAGTGTGGTACCACATTACTACGTGATCCAAACCAGAAAAAGCCCAGGATCTGGCCAACAAGTATGCGAGAAATGCGAAAATTCGAGCCAGATGACGGCAAATCCCAGACCTAACCGTGACATAACCGGCGTTATCGTCTAAAATATTAATCGCTACCAGGTTTAATTGGCTGTTTCGGTGTGGAACCACATTACTACGTGATCTAAACCAGAAAAAGCTCAGGATCTAGCCAACAAGTAGGCGAAAAATGCGAAGGTACTAGCCAGATGAGGGCAAATCCCAGAACTACCAGAGACATAACCGGTGTTATCCTCTAAAATATTAATCGCAACCAGGATTAATTGACTGTTTCGGTCTGGTACCGCATTTGTACGTGATCCAAACCAGAAACAGCCCAGGATCTGGCCAACAGGTATGCGAGAAATGCGAAAGTACGAGCCAGATAAGGGCAAATCCCAGTCCTAACCCAGACATAACCGGCGTTATCATCCAAAATATTAACCGCAATCAGGTTCAATTGACTGTTACGGTGTGGTACCGCATTACTACGTGATACAGACCAGAAAAATGCCAGGATCTGGCCAACAAGTATGCGAAAAATGCGAAAGTACGAGACAGATGAGGGCAAATCCCAGACCTAACCGAGACATAACCGGCGTTATCCTCCGAAATATTCATCGCAACCAGGTTTAATTGACTGCTTCGGTGTGGAAACACATTACGACGGGATCCAAACCACAAAAAACCCAAGATCTGGCCAACAAGTATGCGAAAAATACGAAAGTACGGGCCAGATGAGGGCAGATCCCAGACCTAACCCAGACATAACCGGCGTTATCCTGTAAAATACTAATCGGAACCAGCTTTTATTGACTGTTTCAGTGTGGTACCACATTACTACGTGATCCAAACCAGAAAAAGCCCAGGATCTGGCCAACAAGAATGCGAAAAATGCGAAGGTACGAGCCAGATGAGGGCAAATCCCAGACCTAACCGAGATATAGCCGGCGTTATCCTCTAAAATATTAATCGAACCCAGGTTAAATTGACTGTTTCGGTGTGGAGCGTCATTATTACGGGATCCAAACCAGAAAAAGCTCAGGATCTAGCCAACAAGTAGGCGAAAAATGCGAAAATACGAGCCAGATAACGGCAAATCCCAGACCTAACCGTGACATAACCGGCGTTATCCTCTAAAATATTAATCGCAACCAGGTTTAATTGACTGTTTCGGTGTGGTACCGCATTACTACGTGATCCAACCCAGAAAAAGGCCTGGATCTGGCCAACAAGTATGCGAGAAATGCGAAAGTACGTGCCAGATGAGGGCAAATCCCAGACCTAACCCAGACATAACCGGCGTTATCCTGTAAAATACTAATCGGAACCAGCTCTTATTGACTGTTTCAGTGTGGCACTACATCACTACGTGATCCAAACCAGAAAAAGCCCAGGATCTGGCCAACAAGTATGCGAAAAATACGAAAGTACGAGCCAGATGAGGGCAAATACCAGAACTAACCTAGACATAACCGGCGTTATCCTCTAAAATATTAATCGCAACCAGGTTTATTTGACTGTTTCAGTGTGGTACCACATTACTACGTGGTCCAAGCATGAAAAAGCCCAGGATCTTGCCAACAAGTAGGCGAAAAATGCGAAAGTACGAGCCAGATGATTGCAAATACCAGAACTAAACCAGACATAAACAGCGTTATCCTATAAAATACTAATCGGAACCAGCTTTTATTGACTGTTTCAGTGTGGTACCACATTACTACGTGATCCAAACCAGAAAAAGCCCAGGATCTGGCCAACAAGTATGCGAGAAATGCGAAAATTCGAACCAGATGACGGCAAATCCCAGACCTAACCGTGACATAACCGGCGTTATCGTCTAAAATATTAATCGCTACCAGGTTTAATTGGCTGTTTCGGTGTGGAACCACATTACTACGTGGTCCAAGCATGAAAAAGGCCAGGATCTGGCCAACAAGTATGCGAAAAATGCGAAAGTATGAGCCAGATGAGGCCAAATCCCAGATCTAACCGCGACATAACCGGCGTTATCCTCTAAAATATTAATCGCCACCAGGTTTAATTGACTGCTTCGGTGTGGAACCTCATTACTACGGGATCCAAACCAGAAAAAACCCAGGATCTGCCCAACAAGTATGCGAAAACCGCGAAAGTATGTGCCAGATGGTTGCAAATACCAGAACTAACCCAGACGTAACCTGCGTTATCCTCTGAAATACTAATCGGAACCAGGTTTATTTGACTGTTTCAGTGTGATACCACATTACTACGTGGTCCAAGCATGAAAAAGCCCAGGATCTTCCCAACAGATAGGCGAAAAATGCGAAGGTACGAGCCAGATGATTGCAAATACCAGAACTAAACCAGACATAACCAGCGTTATCCTCTAAAATACTAATCGCAACCAGCTTTTATTGACTGTTTCAGTGTGGTACCACATTACTACGTGATCCAAACCAGAAAAAGCCCAGGATCTGAAAAACAAGTATGCGAGAAATGCGAAAGTATGTGCCAGATGTGGGCAAATCCCAGACATAACCGAGACATAACCGGCGTTATCCTCTAAAATAATAATCGCAACCAGGTTTTATTGACTGTTTCGGTGTGGTACCGCATTACTACGTGATCCAAACCAGAAAATGCCCAGGATCTTGCCAACAAGTAGGCGAAAAATGCGAAGGTACGAGCCAGATGTTTCCAAATTCCAGAACTAAACCAGTCATAACCAGCGTTATCCTCTAAAATACTAATCGGAACCAGCTTTTATTGACTGTTTCAGTGTGGTACCACATTACTACGTGATCCAAACCAGAAAAAGCCCAGGATCTGAAGAACAAGTATGCGAAAAATGCGAAAGTACGAGCCAGATGGCAATCATCATATTTGCAAAAATACCAGAACTAAACCAGACATAACCGGCGTTATCCTCTAAAATACTAATCGAAACCAGCTTTTGTTGGCTGTTTTAGTGTGGTACCACATTACTACGTGATCCAAACCAGAAAAAGGCCAGGATCTGGCCATCAAGTATGCGAAAAATGCGAAGGTACGAGCCAGATGATTGCAAATACCAGAACTAAACCAGACATAACCAGCGTTATCCTCCAAAATTATAATCGCAACCAGCTTTTATTGACTGTTTCAGTGTGGTACCACATTACTACGTGATCCAAACCAGAAAAAGCCCAGGATCTGAAGAACAAGTATGCGAAAAATGCGAAAGTACGAGCCAGATGAGGGGCAGGTACCAGACCTAACCCAGACATAACCGGCGTTATCCTCTAAAATATTAATCGCAACCAGCTTGTAATGACTGTTTCGGTGTGGTACCACATTACTACGTGGTCCAAGCCAGAAAAAGGCCAGGATCTGGCCATCAAGTATGCGAGAAATGCGAAAGTATGTGCCAGATGAGGGCAAATCCCAGACATAACCGAGACATAACCGGCGTTATCCTCTAAAATAATAATCGCAACCAGGTTTTATTGACTGTTTCGGTGTGGTACCGCATTACTACGTGATCCAAACCAGAAAATGCCCAGGATCTTGCCAACAACTATGCGAAAAATGCGGAGGTACGAGCCAGATGAGGGAAAATCCCAGACCTAACAGAGACATAGCCGGCGTTACCCTGTTAAATATTAATCGGAACCAGGTTTATTTGACTGCTTCAGTGTGGTACCACATTACTACGTGGTCCAAGCATGAAAAAGACCAGGATCTTGCCAACAAGTAGGCGAAAAATGCGAAGGTACGAGCCAGATGTTTGCAAATTCCAGAACTAAACCAGTCATAACCAGCGTTATCCTCTAAAATACTAATCGGAACCAGCTTTTATTGACTGTTTCAGTGTGGTACCACATTACTACGTGATCCAAACCAGAAAAAGCCCAGGATCTGAAGAACAAGTATGCGAAAAATGCGAAAGTACGAGCCAGATGATTGCAAATACCAGAACTAAACCAGACATAACCGGCGCTATCCTCTAAAATATTAATCGCAACCAGGTTTTATTGACTGTTTCGGGGTGGTACCGCATTACTACGTGATCCAAACCAGAAAAAGGCCAGGATCTGGCCAACAAGTATGCAAAAAATGCGAAAGTATCAGCCAGATGGTTGCAAATACCGGAACTAACCCAAACATAACCAGCGTTATTCTCCAAAATATTAATCACAACCAGGTTTAATTGACTGTTTCAGTGTGGTACCGCATTACTACGTGATCCAAACCAGGAAAAGGCAAGGATCTGGCCAACAAGTATGCGAGAAATGCGAAAGTACGAGCCAGATGAGGGCAAATACCAGACCTAACCAAGACATAACCGGCGTTATCCTCCAAAATGTTAATCACAACCAGGTTTAGTGGACTGTTTCAGTGTGATACCACATTACTACGTGGTCCAAGCCAGAAAAAGGCCAGGATCTGGCCAACAAGTATGCGAAAATGCGAAAATACGAGCCAGATGACGGCAAATCCCAGACCTAACCGTGACATAACCGGCGTTATCCTCTAAAATATTAATCGCAACCAGGTTTAATTGACTGTTTCGGTGTAGTACCGCATTACTACCTGATCCAAACCAGAAAAAGGCCTGGATCTGGCCAACAAGTATGCGAGAAATGCGAAAGTACGAGCCAGATGAGGGCAAATCCCAGACCTAACCCAGACATAACCGGTGTTATCCTGTAAGATACTAATCGGAACCAGCTTTTATTGACTGTTTCAGTGTGGTACCACATTACTACGTGATCCAAACCAGAAAAAGCCCAGGATCTGGCCAACAAGTATGCGAGAAATGCGAAAATTCGAGCCAGATGACGGCAAATCCCAGACCTAACCGTGACATAACCGGCGTTATCGTCTAAAATATTAATCGCAACCAGGTTTAATTGACTGTTTCGGTGTGGAACCACATTACTACGTGATCTAAACCAGAAAAAGCCCAGGATCTGGCCAACAAGTATGCGAGAAATGCGAAAGTACGAGCCAGATGAGGCCAAATCCAGACCTAACCCAGACATAACCGGCGTTATCCTCTAAAATATTAATCGCAACCGGGTTTAATTCACTGTTTCGGTGTGGAACCACATTACGACGGGATACAAACCAGATAAAGCCCTGGATCTGGCCAACAAGTATGTGAGAAATGCGAAAGTATGAGCCAGATGAGGCCAAATCCCAGACCTAACCAAGACATAATCGGCGTTATCCTCTAAAATATTCATCGCAACCAGGTTTAATTGACTGCATCGGTGTGGTACCGCATTACTACGTGGTCCAAACCAGAAAAAGCCCAGGATCTTGCCAACAAGTATGCGAAAAATGCGAAAATACGAGCCAGATGACGGCAAATCCCAGACCTAACCGTGACATAACCGGCGTTATCCTCCAAAATGTTAATCACAACCAGGTTTAATTGACTGTTTCAGTGTGGTACCGCATTACTACGTGATCCAAACCAGAAAAAGCCCAGGATCTGCCTACAAGTATGCCAGAAATGCGAAAGTACGAGCCAGATGATTGCAAATAGCAGAACTAACCCAAACATAAGCAGCGTTATCCTCTAAAATATTCATCGCAGCCAGGCTTAATTGACTGCTTCGGTGTGGATCCACATTACGACGGGATCCAAACCACAAGAAACCCAAGATCTGGCCAACAAGTACGCGAAAATTGCGAAAGTATGAGCCAGATGATTGCAAATACCAGAACTAACCCAGACATAACCAGCGTTATCCTCTAAAATATTAATCGCAACCAGGTTTAATTGACTGCTTCGGTGTGGATCCACATTACGACGGGATCCAAACCACAAGAAACCCAAGATCTGGCCAACAAGTACGCGAAAATTGCGAAAGTATGAGCCTGATGATTGCAAATACCAGAACTAACCCAGACATAACCAGCGTTATCCTCTAAAATATTAATCGCAACCAGGTTTAATTGACTGTTTCGGTGTGGTACCGCATTACTACGTGATACAGACCAGAAAAAGGCCAGGATCTGGCCAACATGTATGCGAAAAATGTGATAGTAGGAGACAGATGAGGGCAAATCCCAGACCTAACCCAGACGTAACCTGCGTTATCCTCTGAAATACTAATCGGAACCAGGTTTATTTGACTGTTTCAGTGTGGTACCACATTACTACGTGGTCCAAGCATGAAAAAGGCCAGGATCTGGCCAACAAGTATGCGAAAAATGCGAAATTACGAGCCAGATGAGGGAAAATCCCAAACCTAACGGAGACATAACCGGCGTTATCCTGTAAAATACTAATCGGAACCAGCTTTTATTGACTGTTTCAGTGTGGTACCACATTACTACGTGATCCAAACCAGAAAAAGCCCAGGATCTGGCCATCAAGTATGCGAGAAATGCGAAAGTATGTGCCAGATGAGGGCAAATCCCAGACATAACCGAGACATAACCGGCGTTATCCTCTAAAATAATAATCGCAACCAGCTTTTATTGACTGTTTCAGTGTGGTACCACATTACTACGTGATCCAAACCAGAAAAAGCCCAGGATCTGAAGAACAAGTATGCGAAAAATGCGAAAGTACGAGCCAGATGAGGGGCAGGTACCAGACCTAACCCAGACATAACCGGCGTTATCCTCTAAAATATTAATCGCAACCAGCTTGTAATGACTGTTTCGGTGTGGTACCACATTACTACGTGGTCCAAGCCAGAAAAAGGCCAGGATCTGGCCATCAAGTATGCGAGAAATGCGAAAGTATGTGCCAGATGAGGGCAAATCCCAGACATAACCGAGACATAACCGGCGTTATCCTCTAAAATAATAATCGCAACCAGGTTTTATTGACTGTTTCGGTGTGGTACCGCATTACTACGTGATCCAAACCAGAAAATGCCCAGGATCTTGCCAACAACTATGCGAAAAATGCGGAGGTACGAGCCAGATGAGGGAAAATCCCAGACCTAACAGAGACATAGCCGGCGTTACCCTGTTAAATATTAATCGGAACCAGGTTTATTTGACTGCTTCAGTGTGGTACCACATTACTACGTGGTCCAAGCATGAAAAAGACCAGGATCTTGCCAACAAGTAGGCGAAAAATGCGAAGGTACGAGCCAGATGTTTGCAAATTCCAGAACTAAACCAGTCATAACCAGCGTTATCCTCTAAAATACTAATCGGAACCAGCTTTTATTGACTGTTTCAGTGTGGTACCACATTACTACGTGATCCAAACCAGAAAAAGCCCAGGATCTGAAGAACAAGTATGCGAAAAATGCGAAAGTACGAGCCAGATGATTGCAAATACCAGAACTAAACCAGACATAACCGGCGCTATCCTCTAAAATATTAATCGCAACCAGGTTTTATTGACTGTTTCGGGGTGGTACCGCATTACTACGTGATCCAAACCAGAAAAAGGCCAGGATCTGGCCAACAAGTATGCAAAAAATGCGAAAGTATCAGCCAGATGGTTGCAAATACCGGAACTAACCCAAACATAACCAGCGTTATTCTCCAAAATATTAATCACAACCAGGTTTAATTGACTGTTTCAGTGTGGTACCGCATTACTACGTGATCCAAACCAGGAAAAGGCAAGGATCTGGCCAACAAGTATGCGAGAAATGCGAAAGTACGAGCCAGATGAGGGCAAATACCAGACCTAACCAAGACATAACCGGCGTTATCCTCCAAAATGTTAATCACAACCAGGTTTAGTGGACTGTTTCAGTGTGATACCACATTACTACGTGGTCCAAGCCAGAAAAAGGCCAGGATCTGGCCAACAAGTATGCGAAAATGCGAAAATACGAGCCAGATGACGGCAAATCCCAGACCTAACCGTGACATAACCGGCGTTATCCTCTAAAATATTAATCGCAACCAGGTTTAATTGACTGTTTCGGTGTAGTACCGCATTACTACCTGATCCAAACCAGAAAAAGGCCTGGATCTGGCCAACAAGTATGCGAGAAATGCGAAAGTACGAGCCAGATGAGGGCAAATCCCAGACCTAACCCAGACATAACCGGTGTTATCCTGTAAGATACTAATCGGAACCAGCTTTTATTGACTGTTTCAGTGTGGTACCACATTACTACGTGATCCAAACCAGAAAAAGCCCAGGATCTGGCCAACAAGTATGCGAGAAATGCGAAAATTCGAGCCAGATGACGGCAAATCCCAGACCTAACCGTGACATAACCGGCGTTATCGTCTAAAATATTAATCGCAACCAGGTTTAATTGACTGTTTCGGTGTGGAACCACATTACTACGTGATCTAAACCAGAAAAAGCCCAGGATCTGGCCAACAAGTATGCGAGAAATGCGAAAGTACGAGCCAGATGAGGCCAAATCCAGACCTAACCCAGACATAACCGGCGTTATCCTCTAAAATATTAATCGCAACCGGGTTTAATTCACTGTTTCGGTGTGGAACCACATTACGACGGGATACAAACCAGATAAAGCCCTGGATCTGGCCAACAAGTATGTGAGAAATGCGAAAGTATGAGCCAGATGAGGCCAAATCCCAGACCTAACCAAGACATAATCGGCGTTATCCTCTAAAATATTCATCGCAACCAGGTTTAATTGACTGCATCGGTGTGGTACCGCATTACTACGTGGTCCAAACCAGAAAAAGCCCAGGATCTTGCCAACAAGTATGCGAAAAATGCGAAAATACGAGCCAGATGACGGCAAATCCCAGACCTAACCGTGACATAACCGGCGTTATCCTCCAAAATGTTAATCACAACCAGGTTTAATTGACTGTTTCAGTGTGGTACCGCATTACTACGTGATCCAAACCAGAAAAAGCCCAGGATCTGCCTACAAGTATGCCAGAAATGCGAAAGTACGAGCCAGATGATTGCAAATAGCAGAACTAACCCAAACATAAGCAGCGTTATCCTCTAAAATATTCATCGCAGCCAGGCTTAATTGACTGCTTCGGTGTGGATCCACATTACGACGGGATCCAAACCACAAGAAACCCAAGATCTGGCCAACAAGTACGCGAAAATTGCGAAAGTATGAGCCAGATGATTGCAAATACCAGAACTAACCCAGACATAACCAGCGTTATCCTCTAAAATATTAATCGCAACCAGGTTTAATTGACTGCTTCGGTGTGGATCCACATTACGACGGGATCCAAACCACAAGAAACCCAAGATCTGGCCAACAAGTACGCGAAAATTGCGAAAGTATGAGCCTGATGATTGCAAATACCAGAACTAACCCAGACATAACCAGCGTTATCCTCTAAAATATTAATCGCAACCAGGTTTAATTGACTGTTTCGGTGTGGTACCGCATTACTACGTGATACAGACCAGAAAAAGGCCAGGATCTGGCCAACATGTATGCGAAAAATGTGATAGTAGGAGACAGATGAGGGCAAATCCCAGACCTAACCCAGACGTAACCTGCGTTATCCTCTGAAATACTAATCGGAACCAGGTTTATTTGACTGTTTCAGTGTGGTACCACATTACTACGTGGTCCAAGCATGAAAAAGGCCAGGATCTGGCCAACAAGTATGCGAAAAATGCGAAATTACGAGCCAGATGAGGGAAAATCCCAAACCTAACGGAGACATAACCGGCGTTATCCTGTAAAATACTAATCGGAACCAGCTTTTATTGACTGTTTCAGTGTGGTACCACATTACTACGTGATCCAAACCAGAAAAAGCCCAGGATCTGGCCAACAAGAATGCGAAAAATGCGAAGGTACGAGCCAGATGAGGGCAAATCCCAGACCCAACCGAGATATAGCCGGCGTTATCCTCTAAAATATTAATCGCAACCAGGTTTAATTGACTGTTTCGGTGTGGTACCGCATTACTACGTGATCCAAACCAGAAAAAGCCCAGGATCTGGCCAACAAGTATGCGAAAAATACGAAAGCACGAGCCAGATGAGCGCAAATACCAGAACTAACCTAGACATAACCGGCGTTATCCTCTAAAATATTAATCGCAACCAGGTTTATTTGACTGTTTCAGTGTGGTACCACATTACTACGTGGTCCAAGCATGAAAAAGCCCAGGATCTTGCCAACAAGTAGGCGAAAAATGCGAAGGTACAAGCCAGATGATTGCAAATACCAGAACTAAACCAGACATAACCAGCGTTGTCCTATAAAATACTAATCGGAACCAGCTTTTATTGACTGTTTCAGTGTGGTACCACATTACTATGTGATCCAAACCAGAAAAAGCCCAGGATCTGGCCAACAAGTATGCGAGAAATGCGAAAATTCGAGCCAGATGACGGCAAATCCCAGACCTAACCGTGACATAACCGGCGTTATCGTCTAAAATATTAATCGCTACCAGGTTTAATTGGCTGCTTCGGTGTGGAACCACATTACTACGTGATCTAAACCAGATAAAGCCCTGGATCTGGCCAACAAGTAGGCGAGACATGCGAAAGTATGAGCCAGATGAGGCCAAATCCCAGATCTAACCGCGACATAACCGGCGTTATCCTCTAAAATATTAATCGCCACCAGGTTTAATTGACTGCTTCGGTGTGGAACCTCATTACTACGGGATCCAAACCAGAAAAAACCCAGGATCTGCCCAACAAGTATGCGAAAACCGCGAAAGTATGTGCCAGATGGTTGCAAATACCAGTACTAACCCAGACGTAACCTGCGTTATCCTCTGAAATACTAATCGGAACCAGGTTTATTTGACTGTTTCAGTGTGGTACCACATTACTACGTGGTCCAAGCATGAAAAAGGCCAGGATCTGGCCAACAAGTATGCGAAAAATGCGAAATTACGAGCCAGATGAGGGAAAATCCCAAACCTAACGGAGACATAACCGGCGTTATCCTCTAAAATATTAATCGCCGCGAGGTTGAATTGACCGTTTCGGTGTGGTACCGCATTACTACGTGATCCAAACCAGAAAAAGCCCAGGATCTTGCCAACAAGTATGCGAAAAATGCGGAGGTACGAGCCAAATGAGGGAAAATCCCAGACCTAACCGAGACATAGCCGGCGTTATCCTGTTAAATATTAAGCGGAACCAGGTTTATTTGACTGTTTCAGTGTGATACCACATTACTACGTGGTCCAAGCATGAAAAAGCCCAGGATCTTCCCAACAGATAGGCGAAAAATGCGAAGGTACGAGCCAGATGATTGCAAATACCAGAACTAAACCAGACATAACCAGCGTTATCCTCTAAAATACTAATCGAAACCAGCTTTTGTTGGCTGTTTTAGTGTGGTACCACATTACTACGTGATCCAAACCAGAAAAAGCCCAGGATCTGAAAAACAAGTATGCGAAAAATGCGAAGGTACGAGCCAGATGATTGCAAATACCAGAACTAAACCAGACATAACCAGCGTTATCCTCTAAAATACTAATCGCAACCAGCTTTTATTGACTGTTTCAGTGTGGTACCACATTACTACGTGATCCAAACCAGAAAAAGCCCAGGATCTGAAAAACAAGTATGCGAAAAATGCGAAAGTACGAGCCAGATGAGGGGCAAGTACCAGACCTAACCCAGACATAACCGGCGTTATCCTCTAAAATAGTAATCGCAACCAGCTTGTAATGACTGTTCCGGTGTGGTACCACATTACTACGTGGTCCAAGCCAGAAAAAGGCCAGGATCTGGCCATCAAGTATGCGAGAAATGCGAAAGTATGTGCCAGATGAGGGCAAATCCCAGACATAACCGAGACATAACCGGCGTTATCCTCTAAAATAATAATCGCAACCAGGTTTTATTGACTGTTTCGGTGTGGTACCGCATTACTACGTGATCCAAACCAGAAAATGCCCAGGATCTTGCCAACAAGTAGGCGAAAAATGCGAAGGTACGAGCCAGATGTTTGCAAATTCCAGAACTAAACCAGTCATAACCAGCGTTATCCTCTAAAATACTAATCGGAACCAGCTTTTATTGACTGTTTCAGTGTGGTACCACATTACTACGTGATCCAAACCAGAAAAAGCCCAGGATCTGAAGAACAAGTATGCGAAAAATGCGAAAGTACGAGCCAGATGGCAATCATCATATTTGCAAAAATACCAGAACTAAACCAGACATAACCGGCGTTATCCTCTAAAATACTACTCGAAACCAGCTTTTGTTGGCTGTTTTAGTGTGGTACCACATTACTACGTGATCCAAACCAGAAAAAGGCCAGGATCTGGCCATCAAGTATGCGAAAAATGCGAAGGTACGAGCCAGATGATTGCAAATACCAGAACTAAACCAGACATAACCAGCGTTATCCTCCAAAATACTAATCGCAACCAGCTTTTATTGACTGTTTCAGTGTGGTACCACATTACTACGTGATCCAAACCAGAAAAAGCCCAGGATCTGAAGAACAAGTATGCGAAAAATGCGAAAGTACGAGCCAGATGAGGGGCAAGTACCAGACCTAACCCAGACATTACCGGCGTTATCCTCTAAAATATTAATCGCAACCAGCTTGTAATGACTGTTTCGGTGTGGTACCACATTACTACGTGGTCCAAGCCAGAAAAAGGCCAGGATCTGGCCATCAAGTATGCGAGAAATGCGAAAGTATGTGCCAGATGAGGGCAAATCCCAGACATAACCGAGACATAACCGGCGTTATCCTCTAAAATAATAATCGCAACCAGGTTTTATTGACTGTTTCGGTGTGGTACCGCATTACTACGTGATCCAAACCAGAAAATGCCCAGGATCTTGCCAACAACTATGCGAAAAATGCGGAGGTACGAGCCAGATGAGGGAATATCCCAGACCTAACAGAGACATAGCCGGCGTTACCCTGTTAAATATTAACCGGAACCAGGTTTATTTGACTGTTTCAGTGTGGTACCACATTACTACGTGGTCCAAGCATGAAAAAGACCAGGATCTTGCCAACAAGTAGGCGAAAAATGCGAAGGTACGAGCCAGATGTTTGCAAATTCCAGAACAAAACCAGTCATAACCAGCGTTATCCTCTAAAATACTAATCGGAACCAGCTTTTATTGACTGTTTCAGTGTGGTACCACATTACTACGTGATCCAAACCAGAAAAAGCCCAGGATCTGAAGAACAAGTATGCGAAAAATGCGAAAGTACGAGCCAGATGATTGCAAATACCAGAACTGAACCAGACATAACCGGCGTTATCCTCTAAAATATTAATCGCAACCAGGTTTTATTGACTGTTTCGGGGTGGTACCGCATTACTACGTGATCCAAACCAGGAAAAGGCCAGGATCTGGCCAACAAGTATGCAAAAAATGCGAAAGTATCAGCCAGATGGTTGCAAATACCGGAACTAACCCAAACATAACCAGCGTTATTCTCCAAAATATTAATCACAACCAGGTTTAATTGACTGTTTCAGTGTGGTACCGCATTACTACGTGATCCAAACCAGGAAAAGGCAAGGATCTGGCCAACAAGTATGCGAGAAATGCGAAAGTACGAGCCAGATGAGGGCAAATACCAGACCTAACCAAGACATAACCGGCGTTATCCTCCAAAATGTTAATCACAACCAGGTTTAGTGGACTGTTTCATTGTGATACCACATTACTACGTGGTCCAAGCCAGAAAAAGGCCAGGATCTGGCCAACAAGTATGCGAAAATGCGAAAATACGAGCCAGATGAGGGCAAATCCCAGACCTAACCCAGACATAACCGGCGTTATCCTCTAAAATATTAATCGCAACCAGGTTTAATTGACTGTTTCGGTGTAGTACCGCATTACTACCTGATCCAAACCAGAAAAAGGCCTGGATCTGGCCAACAAGTATGCGAGAAATGCGAAAGTACGAGCCAGATGGCAATCATCATATTTGCAAAAATACCAGAACTAAACCAGACATAACCGGCGTTATCCTCTAAAATACTAATCGAAACCAGCCTTTGTTGGCTGTTTTAGTGTGGTACCACATTACTACGTGATCCAAACCAGAAAAAGGCCAGGATCTGGCCATCAAGTATGCGAAAAATGCGAAGGTACGAGCCAGATGTTTGCAAATTCCAGAACTAAACCAGTCATAACCAGCGTTATCCTCTAAAATACTAATCGGAACCAGCTTTTATTGACTGTTTCAGTGTGGTACCACATTACTACGTGATCCAAACCAGAAAAAGCCCAGGATCTGAAGAACAAGTATGCGAAAAATGCGAAAGTACGAGCCAGATGATTGCAAATACCAGAACTAAACCAGACATAACCGGCGTTATCCTCTAAAATATTAATCGCAACCAGGTTTTATTGACTGTTTCGGGGTGGTACCGCATTACTACGTGATCCAAACCAGAAAAAGGCCAGGATCTGGCCAACAAGTATGCAAAAAATGCGAAAGTATCAGCCAGATGGTTGCAAATACCGGAACTAACCCAAACATAACCAGCGTTATTCTCCAAAATATTAATCACAACCAGGTTTAATTGACTGTTTCAGTGTGGTACCGCATTACTACGTGATCCAAACCAGGAAAAGGCAAGGATCTGGCCAACAAGTATGCGAGAAATGCGAAAGTACGAGCCAGATGAGGGCAAATACCAGACCTAACCAAGACATAACCGGCGTTATCCTCTAAAATATTAATCGCAACCAGGTTTAATTGACTGTTTCGGTGTAGTACCGCATTACTACCTGATCCAAACCAGAAAAAGGCCTGGATCTGGCCAACAAGTATGCGAGAAATGCGAAAGTACGAGCCAGATGAGGGCAAATCCCAGACCTAACCCAGACATAACCGGTGTTATCCTGTAAGATACTAATCGGAACCAGCTTTTATTGACTGTTTCAGTGTGGTACCACAATACTACGTGATCCAAACCAGAAAAAGCCCAGGATCTGGCCAACAAGTATGCGAGAAATGCGAAAATTCGTGCCAGATGACGGCAAATCCCAGACCTAACCGTGACGTAACCGGCGTTATCGTCTAAAATATTAATCGCAACCAGGTTAAATTGACTGTTTCGGTGTGGAACCACATTACTACGTGATCTAAACCAGAAAAAGCCCAGGATCTGGCCAACAAGTATGCGAGAAATGCGAAAGTACGAGCCAGATGAGGCCAAATCCCAGACCTAACCCAGACATAACCGGCGTTATCCTCTAAAATATTAATCGCAACCGGGTTTAATTCACTGTTTCGGTGTGGAACCACATTACGACGGGATACAAACCAGATAAAGCCCTGGATCTGGCCAACAAGTATGTGAGAAATGCGAAAGTATGAGCCAGATGAGGCCAAATCCCAGACCTAACCAAGACATAACCGGCGTTATCCTCTAAAATATTCATCGCAACCAGGTTTAATTGACTGCATCGGTGTGGTACCGCATTACTACGTGATCCAAACCAGAAAAAGCCCAGGATCTTGCCAACAAGTATGCGAAAAATGCGAAAATACGAGCCAGATGACGGCAAATCCCAGACCTAACCGTGACATAACCGGCGTTATCCTCCAAAATGTTAATCACAACCAGGTTTAATTGACTGTTTCAGTGTGGTACCGCATTACTACGTGATCCAAACCAGAAAAAGCCCAGGATCTGCCTACAAGTATGCCAGAAATGCGAAAGTACGAGCCAGATGATTGCCAATAGCAGAACTAACCCAAACATAAGCAGCGTTATCCTCTAAAATATTCATCGCAGCCAGGCTTAATTGACTGCTTCGGTGTGGATCCACATTACGACGGGATCCAAACCACAAGAAACCCAAGATCTGGCCAACAAGTACGCGAAAATTGCGAAAGTATGAGCCAGATGATTGCAAATACCAGAACTAACCCAGACATAACCAGCGTTATCCTCTAAAATATTAATCGCAACCAGGTTTAATTGACTGCTTCGGTGTGGATCCACATTACGACGGGATCCAAACCACAAGAAACCCAAGATCTGGCCAACAAGTACGCGAAAATTGCGAAAGTATGAGCCTGATGATTGCAAATACCAGAACTAACCCAGACATAACCAGCGTTATCCTCTAAAATATTAATCGCAACCAGGTTTAATTGACTGTTTCGGTGTGGTACCGCATTACTACGTGATACAGACCAGAAAAAGGCCAGGATCTGGCCACCATGTATGCGAAAAATGTGATAGTAGGAGACAGATGAGGGCAAATCCCAGACCTAACCCAGACATAACCGGCGTTATCCTCTAAAATATTAATCGCAACCGGGTTTAATTCACTGTTTCGGTGTGGAACCACATTACGACGGGATACAAACCAGATAAAGCCCTGGATCTGGCCAACAAGTATGCGAGAAATGCGAAAGTATGCGCCAGATGAGGCCAAATCCCAGACCTAACCAAGACATAACCGGCGTTATCCTCTAAAATATTAATCGCAACCAGGTTTAATTGACTGCATCGGTGTGGTACCGCATTACTACGTGATCCAAACCAGAAAAAGCCCAGGATCTTGCCAACAAGTAGGCGAAAAATGCGAAGGTACGAGCCAGATGAGGGCAAATCCCAGAACTAACAGAGACATAACCGGCGTTATCCTCCAAAATGTTAATCACAACCAGGTTTAATTGACTGTTTCAGTGTGATACCACATTACTAGGTGGTCCAAGCCAGAAAAAATGGCCAGGATCTGGCCTACAAGTATGCGAAAAATGCGAAAATACGAGCCAGATGACGGCAAATCCCAGACCTAACCGTGACATAACCGGCGTTATCCTCCAAAATGTTAATCACAACCAGGTTTAATTGACTGTTTCAGTGTGGTACCGCATTACTACGTGATCCAAACCAGAAAAAGCCCAGGGTCTGCCTACAAGTATGCCAGAAATGCGAAAGTACGAGCCAGATGTTTGCAAATTCCAGAACTAAACCAGTCATAACCAGCGTTATCCTCTAAGATACTAATCGGAACCAGCTTTTATTGACTGTTTCAGTGTGGTACCACATTACTACGTGATCCAAACCAGAAAAAGCCCAGGATCTGAAGAACAAGTATGCGAAAAATGCGAAAGTACGAGCCAGATGGCAATCATCATATTTGCAAAAATACCAGAACTAAACCAGACATAACCGGCGTTATCCTCTAAAATACTAATCGAAACCAGCCTTTGTTGGCTGTTTTAGTGTGGTACCACATTACTACGTGATCCAAACCAGAAAAAGGCCAGGATCTGGCCATCAAGTATGCGAAAAATGCGAAGGTACGAGCCAGATGATTGCAAATACCAGAACTAAACCAGACATAACCAGCGTTATCCTCCAAAATACTAATCGCAACCAGCTTTTATTGACTGTTTCAGTGTGGTACCACATTACTACGTGATCCAAACCAGAAAATGCCCAGGATCTGGCCAACAACTATGCGAAAAATGCGGAGGTACGAGCCAGATGAGGGAAAATCCCAGACCTAACAGAGACATAGCCGGCGTTACCCTGTTAAATATTAATCGGAACCAGGTTTATTTGACTGTTTCAGTGTGGTACCACATTACTACGTGGTCCAAGCATGAAAAAGACCAGGATCTTGCCAACAAGTAGGCGAAAAATGCGAAGGTACGAGCCAGATGTTTGCAAATTCCAGAACTAAACCAGTCATAACCAGCGTTATCCTCTAAAATACTAATCGGAACCAGCTTTTATTGACTGTTTCAGTGTGGTACCACATTACTACGTGATCCAAACCAGAAAAAGCCCAGGATCTGAAGAACAAGTATGCGAAAAATGCGAAAGTACGAGCCAGATGATTGCAAATACCAGAACTAAACCAGACATAACCGGCGTTATCCTCTAAAATATTAATCGCAACCAGGTTTTATTGACTGTTTCGGGGTGGTACCGCATTACTACGTGATCCAAACAAGAAAAAGGCCAGGATCTGGCCAACAAGTATGCAAAAAATGCGAAAGTATCAGCCAGATGGTTGCAAATACCGGAACTAACCCAAACATAACCAGCGTTATTCTCCAAAATATTAATCACAACCAGGTTTAATTGACTGTTTCAGTGTGGTACCGCATTACTACGTGATCCAAACCAGGAAAAGGCAAGGATCTGGCCAACAAGTATGCGAGAAATGCGAAAGTACGAGCCAGATGAGGGCAAATACCAGACCTAACCAAGACATAACCGGCGTTATCCTCTAAAATATTAATCGCAACCAGGTTTAATTGACTGTTTCGGTGTAGTACCGCATTACTACCTGATCCAAACCAGAAAAATGCCTGGATCTGGCCAACAAGTATGCGAGAAATGCGAAAGTACGAGCCAGATGAGGGCAAATCCCAGACCTAACCCAGACATAACCGGTGTTATCCTGTAAGATACTAATCGGAACCAGCTTTTATTGACTGTTTCAGTGTGGTACCACAATACTACGTGATCCAAACCAGAAAAAGCCCAGGATCTGGCCAACAAGTATGCGAGAAATGCGAAAATTCGAGCCAGATGACGGCAAATCCCAGACCTAACCGTGACATAACCGGCGTTATCGTCTAAAATATTAATCGCAACCAGGTTAAATTGACTGTTTCGGTGTGGAACCACATTACTACGTGATCTAAACCAGAAAAAGCCCAGGATCTGGCCAACAAGTATGCGAGAAATGCGAAAGTACGAGCCAGATGAGGCCAAATCCCAGACCTAACCCAGACATAACCGGCGTTATCCTCTAAAATATTAATCGCAACCGGGTTTAATTCACTGTTTCGGTGTGGTACCGCATTACTACGTGATCCAAACCAGAAAAAGCCCAGGATCTGGCCAACAAGTATGCGAGAAATGCGAAAATTCGAGCCAGATGACGGCAAATCCCAGACCTAACCGTGACATAACCGGCGTTATCCTCTAAAATATTAATCGCAACCAGGTTTAATTGACTGTTTCGGTGTGGTACCGCATTACTACGTGATACAGACCAGAAAAAGGCCAGGATCTGGCCAACATGTATGCGAAAAATGTGATAGTAGGAGACAGATGAGGGCAAATCCCAGACCTAACCCAGACATAACCGGCGTTATCCTCTAAAATATTAATCGCAACCGGGTTTAATTCACTGTTTCGGTGTGGAACCACATTACGACGGGATACAAACCAGATAAAGCCCTGGATCTGGCCAACAAGTATGCGAGAAATGCGAAAGTATGAGCCAGATGAGGCCAAATCCCAGACCTAACCAAGACATAACCGGCGTTATCCTCTAAAATATTAATCGCAACCAGGTTTAATTGACTGCATCGGTGTGGTACCGCATTACTACGTGATCCAAACCAGAAAAAGCCCAGGATCTTGCCAACAAGTAGGCGAAAAATGCGAAGGTACGAGCCAGATGAGGGCAAATCCCAGAACTAACAGAGACATAACCGGCGTTATCCTCCAAAATGTTAATCACAACCAGGTTTAATTGACTGTTTCAGTGTGATACCACATTACTAGGTGGTCCAAGCCAGAAAAAATGACCAGGATCTGGCCTACAAGTATGCGAAAAATGCGAAAATACGAGCCAGATGACGGCAAATCCCAGACCTAACCGTGACATAACCGGCGTTATCCTCCAAAATGTTAATCACAACCAGGTTTAATTGACTGTTTCAGTGTGGTACCGCATTACTACGTGATCCAAACCAGAAAAAGCCCAGGATCTGCCTACAAGTATGCCAGAAATGCGAAAGTACGAGCCAGATGATTGCAAATAGCAGAACTAACCCAAACATAAGCAGCGTTATCCTCTAAAATATTCATCGCAGCCAGGCTTAATTGACTGCTTCGGTGTGGATCCACATTACGACGCGATCCAAACCACAAGAAACCCAAGATCTGGCCAACAAGTACGCGAAAATTGCGAAAGTATGAGCCAGATGATTGCAAATACCAGAACTAACCCAGACATAACCAGCGTTATCCTCTAAAATATTAATCGCAACCAGGTTTAATAGACTGCTTCGGTGTGGATCCACATTACGACGGGATCCAAACCACAGAAAACCCAAGATCTGGCCAACAAGTACGCGAAAATTGCGAAAGTATGAGCCTGATGATTGCAAATACCAGAACTAACCCAGACATAACCAGCGTTATCCTCTAAAATATTAATCGCAACCAGGTTTGATTGACTGCTTCGGTGTGGTACCGCATTACTACGTGATACAGACCAGAAAAAGGCCAGGATCTGGCCAACAAGTATGCGAAAAATGTGATAGTAGGAGACAGATGAGGGCAAATCCCAGACCTAACCGAGAAATAACCGGCGCTATCCTCTAAAATATTAATCGCAACCAGGTTTAATTGACTGTTTCGATGTGGTACCGCATTACTACGTGATCCAAACCAGAAAAAGCCCAAGATCTTGCCAGCAAGTTGGCGGAGAATGCGAAGGTACGAGCCAGATGATTGCAAATACCAGAACTAACCCAGCCATAACCAGCGTTATCCTCTAAAATATTAATCGCAACCAGGTTTAATTGACTGTTTCGGTGTGGTACCACATCACTACGTGGTCCAAGCCAGAAAAAGGCCAGGATCTGGACAACAAGTATGCGAAAAATGCGAAAGTACGAATCAGATGAGGGCATATCCCAGACCTAACCCAGACATAACCGGCGTTATCCTCCAAAATATTAAGCGCAACCAGGTTTAATTGACTGTTACGGTGTGGTACCGCATTACTACGTGATCCAAACCAGAAAAGCCCAGGATCTTGCCAACAAGTAGGCGGAAAATGCGAAGGTACGAGACAGATGATTGCAAATACCAGAACTAACCCAGACATAACCAGCGTTATCCTCTAAACTATTAATCGCAACCAGGATTAATTGACTGTTTCGGTGTGGAACCACATTACGACGGGATACAAACCAGAAAAAACCCAAGATCTGGCCAACAAGCACGCGATAATTGCGAAAGTATGATCCAGATGAGGGCAAATACCAGACCTAACCGAGACATAACCAGCGTTATCCTCTAAAATATTAATCGCAACCAGGTTTAATTGCCTGTTTCGGCGTGGTACCACATTACTACGTGGACCGGGCCAGAAAAAGGACAGGATCTGGCCCACAAGAATGCGAAAAATGCGAAGGTACGAGCAAGATGAGGGCAAATCCCAGACCTAACCGAGATATAACCGGCGTTATCCTCCAAAATATTAACCGCAACCAGGTTTAGTTGACTGTTTCGGTGTGGTACCAAATTACGACGGGATCCAAACCACAAAAAACTCAAGATCTGGCCAACGAGTTCGCGAAAATTGCGAAAGTATGAGACAGATGATCGCAAATACCAGAACTAACCCAGATATAACCAGCGTTATCCTCTAAAATATTAATCGCAACCAGGTTTAGTTGACTGTTTCGGTGTGGAGCGTCATTATTACGGGATTCAAACCCGAAAAAGCTCAGGATCTAGCCAACAAGTAGGCGAAAAATGCGAAGGTACTTTCCAGACGAGGGCAAATCCCAGAACTAACCGAGACATAACCGGCGTTATCCTCTAAAATATTAATCGCAACCAGGATTAATTGACTGTTTCGGTGTGGAACCACATTACGACGTTATCCAAACCACAAAAAACCCAAGATCTGGCCAACGAGTTCGCGAAAATTGCGAAAGTATGAGCCAGATGATCGCAAATACCAGAACTAACCCAGACATAACCAGCGTTATCCTCTAAAATATTAATCGCAACCAGGATTAATTGACTGTTTCGGTGTGGAACCACATTACGACGGGATACAAACCAGAAAAAGCCCTGCATCTGGCCAACAAGTATGCGAGAAATGCGAAAGTACGAGCCAGATGGGGGCAAATCCCAGACCTAACCCAGGCATAACCGGCGTTATCCTCTAAAATATTAATCGCAACCAGCTTCTATTGGCTGTTTCGGTGTGGTACCAAATTACTACGTGGTCCAAGCCGGAAAAAGGCCACGATCTGGCTAACTAGTAGGCGAAAAATGCGAAAGTACGAGCCAGATGAGGGCAAATCCCAGACCTAACCGAGACATAACCGGCGTTATCCTCCAAAATATTCATCGCAACTAGGTTTAATTGACTGCTTCGGTGTGGAACCACATTACGACGGGATCCAAACCACAAAAAACCCAAGATCTGGCCAACGAGTTCGCGAAAATTGCGAAAGTATGAGCCAGATGATCGCAAATACCAGAACTAACCCAGATATAACCAGCGTTATCCTCTAAAATATTAATCGCAACCAGGTTTAGTTGACTGTTTCGGTGTGGAGCGTCATTATTACGGGATTCAAACCAGAAAAAGCTCAGGATCTAGCCAATAAGTAGGCGAAAAATGCGAAGCTACTTTCCAGACGAGGGCAAATCCCAGAACTAACCGAGACATAACCGGCGTTATCCTCTAAAATATTAATCGCAGCCAGGATTAATTGACTGTTTCGGTGTGGAACCACATTACGACGGGATACAAACCAGAAAAAGCCCTGGATCTGGCCAACAAGTATGCAAAAAATGCGAAAGTATCAGCCAGATGGTTGCAAATACCGGAACTAACCCAAACATAACCAGCGTTATTCTCCAAAATATTAATCACAACCAGGTTTAATTGACTGATTCAGTGTGGTACCGCATTACTACGTGATCCAAACCAGGAAAAGGCAAGGATCTGGCCAACAAGTATGCGAGAAATGCGAAAGTACGAGCCAGATGAGGGCAAATACCAGACCTAACCAAGATATAACCGGCGTTATCCTCCAAAATGTTAATCACAACCAGGTTTAGTTGACTATTTCAGTGTGATACCACATTACTACGTGGTCCAAGCCAGAAAAAGGCCAGGATCTGGCCAACAAGTATGCGAAAATGCGAAAGTACGAGCCAGATGAGGGCAAATCCCAGACCTAACCCAGACATAACCGGTGTTATCCTGTAAGATACTAATCGGAACCAGCTTTTATTGACTGTTTCAGTGTGGTACCACATTACTACGTGATCCGAACCAGGAAAAGCCCAGGATCTGGCCAACAAGTATGCGAAAAACACGAAAGTACGAGCCAGATGAGGGCAAATACCAGACCTAACCAAGACATAACCGGCGTTATCCTCCAAAATGTTAATCACAACCAGGTTTAGTTGACTGTTTCAGTGTGATACCACATTACTACATGGTCCAAGCCAGAAAAAGCCCAGGATCTGGCCAACAAGTATGCGAGAAATGCGAAAATTCGAGCCAGATGACGGCAAATCCCAGACCTAACCGTGACATAACCGGCGTTATCGTCTAAAATATTAATCGCAACCAGGTTTAATTGACTGTTTCGGTGTGGAACCACATTACTACGTGATCTAAACCAGAAAAAGCCCAGGATCTGGCCAACAAGTATGCGAGAAATGCGAAAGTACGAGCCAGATGTGGGCAAATCCCAGACCTAACCCAGACATAACCGGCGTTATCCTCTAAAATATTAATCGCAACCGGGTTTAATTCACTGTTTCGGTGTGGAACCACATTACGACGGGATACAAACCAGATAAAGCCCTGGATCTGGCCAACAAGTATGCGAGAAATGCGAAAGTATGAGCCAGATGAGGCCAAATCCCAGACCTAACCAAGACATAACCGGCGTTATCCTCTAAAATATTAATCGCAACCAGGTTTAATTGACTGCATCGGTGTGGTACCGCATTACTACGTGATCCAAACCAGAAAAAGCCCAGGATCTTGCCAACAAGTATGCGAAAAATGCGAAAATACGAGCCAGATGACGGCAAATCCCAGACCTAACCGTGACATAACCGACGTTATCCTCCAAAATGTTAATCACAACCAGGTTTAATTGACTGTTTCAGTGTGGTACCGCATTACTACGTGATCCAAACCAGAAAAAGCCCAGGATCTGCCTACAAGTATGCCAGAAATGCGAAAGTACGAGCCAGATGATTGCAAATAGCAGAACTAACCCAAACATAAGCAGCGTTATCCTCTAAAATATTCATCGCAGCCAGGCTTAATTGACTGCTTCGGTGTGGATCCACATGACGACGGGATCTAAACCACAAGAAACCCAAGATCTGGCCAACAAGTACGCGAAAATTGCGAAAGTATGAGCCAGATGATTGCAAATACCAGAACTAACCCAGACATAACCAGCGTTATCCTCTAAAATATTAATCGCAACCAGGTTTAATTGACTGCTTCGGTGTGGATCCACATTACGACGGGATCCAAACCACAAAAAACCCAAGATCTGGCCAACAAGTACGCGAAAATTGCGAAAGTATGAGCCTGATGATTGCAAATACCAGACCTAACCCAGACATAACCGGCGTTATCCTCTAAAATATTAATCGCAACCGGGTTTAATTCACTGTTTCGGTGTGGAACCACATTACGACGGGATACAAACCAGATAAAGCCCTGGATCTGGCCAACAAGTATGCGAGAAATGCGAAAGTATGAGCCAGATGAGGCCAAATCCCAGACCTAACCAAGAAATAACCGGCGTTATCCTCTAAAATATTAATCGCAACCAGGTTTAATTGACTGCATCGGTGTGGTACCGCATTACTACGTGATCCAAACCAGAAAAAGCCCACGATCTTGCCAACAAGTAGGCGAAAAATGCGAAGGTACGAGCCAGATGAGGGCAAGTCCGAGAACTGACCGAGACATAACCGGCGTTATCCTCCAAAATGTTAATCACAACCAGGTTTAATTGACTGTTTCAGTGTGATACCACATTACTAGGTGGTCCAAGCCAGAAAAAATGGCCAGGATCTGGCCTACAAGTATGCGAAAAATGCGAAAATACGAGCCAGATGACGGCAAATCCCAGACCTAACCGTGACATAACCGGCGTTATCCTCCAAAATGTCAATCACAACCAGGTTTAATTGACTGTTTCAGTGTGGTACCGCATTACTACGTGATCCAAACCAGAAAAAGCCCAGGATCTGCGTACAAGTATTCCAGAAATGCGAAAGTACGAGCCAGATGATTGCAAATAGCAGAACTAACCCAAACATAAGCAGCGTTATCCTCTAAAATATTCATCGCAGCCAGGCTTAATTGACTGCTTCGGTGTGGATCCACATTACGACGGGATCCAAACCACAAGAAACCCAAGATCTGGCCAACAAGTACGCGAAAATTGCGAAAGTATGAGCCAGATGATTGCAAATACCAGAACTAACCCAGGCATAACCGGCGTTATCCTCTAAAATATTAATCGCAACCAGGTTTAATTGACTGCTTCGGTGTGGATCCACATTACGACGGGATCCAAACCACAAAAACCCCAAGATCTGGCCAACAAGTACGCGAAAATTGCGAAAGTATGAGCCTGATGATTGCAAATACCAGAACTAACCCAGACATAACCAGCGTTATCCTCTAAAATATTAATCGCAACCAGGTTTAATTGACTGCTTCGGTGTGGTACCGCATTACTACGTGATACAGACCAGAAAAAGGCCAGGATCTGGCCAACAAGTATGCGAAAAATGTGATAGTAGGAGACAGATGAGGGCAAATCCCAGACCTAACCGAGAAATAACCGGCGCTATCCTCTAAAATATTAATCGCAACCAGGTTTAATTGACTGTTTGAGTGTGGTACCGCATTACTACGTTATCCCAGCCAGAAAAAGGCCAGGATCTGGCCCACAAGAATGCGAAAAATGCGAAGGTACGAGCCAGATGAGGGCAAATCCCAGACCTAACAGAGATATAACCGGCGTTATCCTCTAAAATATTAATCGAACCCAGGTTAAATTGACTGTTTCGGTGTGGAGCGTCATTATTACGGGATCCAAACCAGAAAAAGCTCAGGATCTAGCCAACAAGTAGGCGAAAAATGCGAAGGTACTAGCCAGATGAGGGCAAATCCCAGAACTAACAGAGACATAACCGGTGTTATCCTCTAAAATATTAATCGCAACCAGGATTAATTGACTGTTTCGGTCTGGTACCGCATTAGTACGTGATCCAAACCAGAAACAGCCCAGGATCTGGCCAACAGGTATGCGAGAAATGCGAAAGTACGAGCCAGATAAGGGCAAATCCCAGACCTAACCCAGACATAACCGGCGTTATCATCCAAAATATTAACCGCAACCAGGTTTAATTGACTGTTACGGTGTGGTACCGCATTACTACGTGATACAGACCAGAAAAATGCCAGGATCTGGCCAACAAGTATGCGAAAAATGCGAAAGTACGAGACAGATGAGGGCAAATCCCAGACCTAACCGAGACATAACCGGCGTTATCCTCCGTAATATTCATCGCAACCAGGTTTAATTGACTGCTTCGGTGTGGAAACACATTACGACGGGATCCAAACCACAAAAAACCAAAGATCTGGCCAAAGAGTGCGCGAAAATTGCGAAAGTATGAGCCAGATGATTGCAAATACGAGAACTAACCCAGACATAACCAGCGTTATCCTCTAAAATATTAATCGCAACCAGGTTTAATTGACTGTTTCGGTGTGGTACCGCATTACTACGTGATCCAAACCAGAAAAAGCCCAAGATCTTGCCAGCAAGTTGGCGGAGAATGCGAAGGTACGAGCCAGATGATTGCAAATACCAGAACTAACCCAGACATAACCAGCGTTATCCTCTAAAGTATTAATCGCAACCAGGTTTAATTGACTGTTTGAGTATGGTCCCACATTACGACCTGGTCCAAGCCAAAAAAAGGCCAGGATCTGGCCAACAAGTATGTGAAAAATGCGAAAGTACGAGCCAGATGAGGGCAAATCCCAGACCTAACCGAGACATAACCGGCGTTATCCTCTAAAATATCAATCGGACCCAGGTTTAATTGACTGTTTCGGTGTGGAGCGTCATAATTACGGGATCCAAACCAGAAAAAGCTCAGGATCTAGCCAACAACTTGGCGAAAAATGCTAAGGTACTAGCCAGATGAGGACAAATCCCAGAACTAACCGAGACATAACCGGCGTTATCCTCTAAAATATTAATCGCAACCAGGATTAATTGACTGTTTCGGTGTGGTACCGCAATACTACGTGATACAGACCAGAAAAATGCCAGGATCTGGCCAACAAGTATGCGAAAAATGCGAAAGTACGAGACAGATGAGGGCAAATCCCAGACCTAACCGAGACATAACCGGCGTTATCCTCTAAAATATTAATCGCAACCAGGTTTAATTGACTGTTTCGGTGTGGTACCGCATTACTACGTGATCTAAATCAGGAAAAGGCCAGGATCTGGTCAACAAGTATGCGAGAAATGCGAAAGTTCGAGCCAGATCATTGCAAATACCAGAACTAACCCAGACGTAACCAGCGTTAACCTCTAAAATATTAATCGCAACCAGGTTTAATTGACTGTTTCGGTGTGGTACCGCATTACTACGTGATCCAAACCAGAAAAGCCCAGGATCTTGCCAACAAGTAGGCGGAAAAAGCGTAGGTACGAGACAGATGATTGCAAATACCAGAACTAACCCAGACATAACCAGCGTCATCCTCTAAAATATTAATCGCAACCAGGTTTAATTGACTGTTTCGGTGTGGAACCACATTACGACGGGATACAAACCAGAAAAAACCCAAGATCTGGCCAACAAGTACGCGATAATTGCGAAAGTATAATCCAGATGAGGGCAAATACCAGACCTAACCGAGACATAACCAGCGTTATCATCTAAAATATTAATCGCAACCAGGTTTAATTGCATGTTTCGGCGTGGTACCACATTACTACGTGGACCGGGCCAGAAAAATGACAGGATCTGGCCCACAAGAATGCGAAAAATGCGAAGGTACCAGCCAGATGAGGGCAAATCCCAGAACTAACCGAGATATAACCGGCATTATCCTCCAAAATATTAACCGCAACCAGGTTTAATTGACTGCTTCGGTGTGGAACCACATTACGACGGGATCCAAACCACAAAAAACCCAAGATCTGGCCAACGAGTACGCGAAAATTGCGAAAATATGAGCCAGATGATTGCAAATACCAGAACTAACCCAGACATAACCAGCGTTATCCTCTAAAATATTAATCGCAACCAGGTTTAATTGACTGTTTCGGTGTGGTACCGCATTACTACGTGATCCAAACCAGAAAAAGCCCAGGATCTGGCCAACAAGTAGGCGAAAAATGCGAAGTTACGAGCCAGATGATTGCAAATACCAGAACTAACCCAGGCATAACCAGCGTTATCCTCTAAAATATTAATCGCAACCAGGATTAATTGACTGTTTCGGTGTGGAACCACATTACGACGGGATACAAACCAGAAAAAGCCCCGCATCTGGCCAACAAGTATGCGAGAAATGCGAAAGTACGAGCCAGATGGGGGCAAATCCCAGACCTAACCCAGACATAACCGGCGTTATCCTCTAAAATATTAATCGCAACCAGCTTCTACTGACTGTTTCGGTATGGTACCAAATTACTACGTGGTCCAAGCCGGAAAAAGGCCACGATCTGGCTAACTAGTATGCGAAAAATGCGAAAGTACGAGCCAGATGAGGGCAAATCCCAGACCTAACCGAGACATAACCGGCGTTATCCTCCAAAATATTCATCGCAACCAGGTTTAATTGACTGCTTCGGTGTGGAACCACATTACGACGGGATCCAAACCACAAAAAACCCAAGATCTGGCCAACGAGTTCGCGAAAATTGCGAAAGTATGAGCCAGATGATCGCAAAAACCAGAACTAACCCAGATATAACCAGCGTTATCATCTAAAATATTAATCGCAACCAGGTTTAATTGACTGTTTCGGTGTGGTACCGCATTGCTACGTGATACAGACCAGAAAAATGCCAGGATCTGGCCAACAAGTATGCGAAAAATGCGAAAGTACGAGCCAGATGAGGGCAAATCCCAGACCTAACCGAGACATAACCGGCGTTATCCTCTAAAATATTAATCGAACCCAGGTTTAATTGACTGTTTCGGTGTGGAACCACATTACGACGGGATACAAACCAGATAAAGCCCTAGATCTGGCCAACAAGTATGCGAGAAATGCGAAAGTATGAGCCAGATGAGGCCAAATCCCAGACCTAACCCAGACATAAACGGCGTTATCCTGCAAAATCTAAACCGCAACCAGGTTCAATTGACTGTTACGGTGTGGTACCGCATTACTACGTGATCCAAACCAGAAAAAGCCCAGGATCTTGCCAACAAGTAGGCGGAAAATGCGAAGGTACGAGCCAGATGATTGCAAATACCAGACATAACCAGCGTTATCCTCTAAAATATTAATCGCAACCAGGATTAATTGACTGTTTCGGTGTGGAACCACATTACGACGGGATACAACCCAGAAAAAGCCCTGGATCTGGCCAGCAAGTATGCGAGAAATGCGAAAGTACGAGCCAGATGGGGGCAAATCCCAGACATAACCCAGACATAACCGGCGTTATCCTCTAAAATATTAATCGCAACCAGGATTAATTGACTGTTTCGGTCTGGTACCGCATTAGTACGTGATCTAAACCAGGAAAAGGCCAGGATCTGGCCAACAAGTATGCGAGAAATGCGAAAGTACGAGCCAGATGAGGGCAAATACCAGACCTAACCGAGACATAACCGGCGTTATCCTCTAAAATATTAATCGCAACCAGGTTTAATTGCCTGTTTCGGCGTGGTACCACATTACTACGTGGTCCGGGCCAGAAAAAGGACAGGATCTGGCCCACAAGAATGCGAAAAATGCGAAAGTATGAGCGAGATGATTGCATATACCAGAACTAACCCAGACATAACCAGCGTTATCCTCTAAAATATTAATCGCAACCAGGTTTAATTGACTGTTTCGGTGTGGTACTACATTACTACGTGGTCCAAGCCGGAAAAAGGCCACGATCTGGCCAACAAGTATGCGAAAAATGCGAAAGTACGAGCCAGATGAGGGCAAATCCCTGACCTAACCGAGACATAACCGGTGTTATCCTCTAAAATATTAATCGCAACCAGGATTAATTGACTGTTTCGGTCTGGTACCGCATTAGTACGTGATCTAAACCAGGAAAAGGCCAGGATCTGGCCAACAAGTATGCGAAAAAGGCGAAAGTACGAGCCAGATGAGGGCAAATCCCTGACCTAACCGAGACATAACCGGCGTTATCCTCCTAAATATTCATCGCAACCAGGTTTAATTGACTGCTTCGGTGTGGAACCACATTACGACGGGATCCAAACCACAAAAAACCCAAGATCTGGCCAACGAGTACGCGAAAATTGCGAAAGTATGATCCAGATGATTGCAAATACCAGAACTAACCCAGACATAACCAGCGTTATCCTCTAAAATATTAATCGCAACCAGGTTTAGTTGACTGTTTCGGTGTGGTACCGCAATACTACGTGATACAGACCAGAAAAATGCCAGGATCTGGCCAACAAGTATGCGAAAAATGGAAAAGTACGAGACAGATGAGGGCAAATCCCTGACCTAACCGAGACATAACCGGCTGTATCCTCCTAAATATTCATCGCAACCAGGTTTAATTGACTGCTTCGGTGTGGAACCACATTATGACGGGATCCAAACCACAAAAAACCCAAGATCTGGCCAACGAGTACGCGAAAATTGCGAAAGTATGATCCAGATGATTGCAAATACCAGAACTAACCCAGACATAACCAGCGTTATCCTCTAAAATATTAATCGCAACCAGGTTTAATTGACTGTTTCGGTGTGGTACCGCATTACTACGTGATCCAAACCAGAAAAAGCCCAGGATCTGGCCAACAAGTAGGCGAAAAATGCGAAGTTACGAGCCAGATGATTGCAAATACCAGAACTAACCCAGACATAACAGGCGTTATCCTCTAAAATATTAATCGCAATCAGGATTAATTGACTGTTTCGGTGCGGTACCAGATCACTATGTGGTCCAAGCCAGAAAAAGGCCAGGATCTGGACAACAAGTATGCGAGAAATGCGAAAGTACGTGCCAGATGAGGCCAAAGCCCAGACCTAACCGAGTCATAACCGGCGTTATCCTCTAAAATATTAATCGCAACCAGGATTAATTGACTGTTTCGGTGTGGTACCGCAATACTACGTGATACAGACCAGAAAAATGCCAGGATCTGGCCAACAAGTATGCGAAAAATGCGAAAGTACGTGCCAGATGAGGCCAAAGCCCAGACCTAACCGAGTCATAACCGGCGTTATCCTCTAAAATATTAATCGCAACCAGGATTAATTGACTGTTTCGGTGTGGTACCGCAATACTACGTGATACAGACCAGAAAAATGCCAGGATCTGGCCAACAAGTATGCGAAAAATGCGAAAGTTCGAGCCAGATGAGGGCAAATACCAGACCTAACCGAGACATAACCGGAGTTATCCTCTAAAATATTAATCGCAATCAGGTTTAATTGCCTGTTTCGGCGTGGTACCACATTACTACGTGATCCAAACCAGAAAAAGCCCAGGAACTGGCCAACAAGTATGCGAAAAATGCGAAAGTACGAGCCAGATGATTGCAAATACCAGAACTAACCCAAACATAACCAGCGTTATTCTCCAAAATATTCATCGCAACCGGGTTTAATTGACTGCTAAGGTGTGGAACCACATTACGACGGGATCCAAACCACAAAAACCCCTAGATCTGTCCAACAAGTACGCGAAAATTGCGAAAGTACGAGCCAGATGAGGGCAAATCCCAGACCTAACCGAGACATAACCGGCGTTATCCTCCAAAATATTCATCGCAACCAGGTTTAATTGACTGCTTCGGTGTGGAACCACATTACGACGGGATCCAAACCACAAAAAACCCAAGATCTGGCCAACGAGTTCGCGAAAATTGCGAAAGTATGAGCCAGATGATCGCAAAAACCAGAACTAACCCAGATATAACCAGCGTTATCCTCTAAAATATTAATCGCAACCAGGTTTAGTTGACTGTTTCGGTGTGGTACCGCAATACTACGTGATACAGACCAGAAAAATGCCAGGATCTGGCCAACAAGTATGCGAAAAATGGAAAAGTACGAGACAGATGAGGGCAAATCCCTGACCTAACCGAGACATAACCGGCTGTATCCTCCTAAATATTCATCGCAACCAGGTTTAATTGACTGCTTCGGTGTGGAACCACATTATGACGGGATCCAAACCACAAAAAACCCAAGATCTGGCCAACGAGTACGCGAAAATTGCGAAAGTATGATCCAGATGATTGCAAATACCAGAACTAACCCAGACATAACCAGCGTTATCCTCTAAAATATTAATCGCAACCAGGTTTAATTGACTGTTTCGGTGTGGTACCGCATTACTACGTGATCCAAACCAGAAAAAGCCCAGGATCTGGCCAACAAGTAGGCGAAAAATGCGAAGTTACGAGCCAGATGATTGCAAATACCAGAACTAACCCAGACATAACAGGCGTTATCCTCTAAAATATTAATCGCAATCAGGATTAATTGACTGTTTCGGTGCGGTACCAGATCACTATGTGGTCCAAGCCAGAAAAAGGCCAGGATCTGGACAACAAGTATGCGAGAAATGCGAAAGTACGTGCCAGATGAGGCCAAAGCCCAGACCTAACCGAGTCATAACCGGCGTTATCCTCTAAAATATTAATCGCAACCAGGATTAATTGACTGTTTCGGTGTGGTACCGCAATACTACGTGATACAGACCAGAAAAATGCCAGGATCTGGCCAACAAGTATGCGAAAAATGCGAAAGTACGTGCCAGATGAGGCCAAAGCCCAGACCTAACCGAGTCATAACCGGCGTTATCCTCTAAAATATTAATCGCAACCAGGATTAATTGACTGTTTCGGTGTGGTACCGCAATACTACGTGATACAGACCAGAAAAATGCCAGGATCTGGCCAACAAGTATGCGAAAAATGCGAAAGTTCGAGCCAGATGATTGCAAATACCAGAACTAACCCAAACATAACCAGCGTTATTCTCCAAAATATTCATCGCAACCAGGTTTAATTGACTGCTAAGGTGTGGAACCACATTACGACGGGATCCAAACCACAAAAACCCCTAGATCTGTCCAACAAGTACGCGAAAATTGCGAAAGTACGAGCCAGATGAGGGCAAATCCCAGACCTAACCGAGACATAACCGGCGTTATCCTCCAAAATATTCATCGCAACCAGGTTTAATTGACTGCTTCGGTGTGGAACCACATTACGACGGGATCCAAACCACAAAAAACCCAAGATCTGGCCAACGAGTTCGCGAAAATTGCGAAAGTATGAGCCAGATGATCGCAAAAACCAGAACTAACCCAGATATAACCAGCGTTATCATCTAAAATATTAATCGCAACCAGGTTTAATTGACTGTTTCGGTGTGGTACCGCATTGCTACGTGATACAGACCAGAAAAATGCCAGGATCTGGCCAACAAGTATGCGAAAAATGCGAAAGTACGAGCCAGATGAGGGCAAATCCCAGACCTAACCGAGACATAACCGGCGTTATCCTCTAAAATATTAATCGAACCCAGGTTTAATTGACTGTTTCGGTGTGGAGCGTCATTATTACGGGATCCAAACCAGAAAAAGCTCAGGATCTAGCCAACAAGTTGGCGAAAAATGCGAAGGTACTAGCCAGATGAGGGCAAATCCCAGAACTAACCGAGACATAACCGGCGTTATCCTCTAAAATATTAATCGCAACCAGGATTAATTGACTGTTTTGGTCTGGTACCGCATTAGTACGTGATCCAAACCAGAAACAGCCCAGGATCTGGCCCACAAGAATGCGAAAAATGCGAAGGTACGAGCCAGATGAGGGCAAATCCCAGAACTAACCGAGATATAACCGGCATTATCCTCCAAAATATTAACCGCAACCGGGTTTAATTGACTGCTTCGGTGTGGAACCACATTACGACGGGATCCAAACCACAAAAAACCCAAGATCTGGCCAACGAGTACGCGAAAATTGCGAAAATATGAGCCAGATGATTGCAAATACCAGAACTAACCCAGACATAACCAGCGTTATCCTCTAAAATATTAATCGCAACCAGGTTTAATTGACTGTTTCGGTGTGGTACCGCATTACTACGTGATCCAAACCAGAAAAAGCCCAGGATCTGGCCAACAAGTATGCGAAAAATGCGAAGTTACGAGCCAGATGATTGCAAATACCAGAACTAACCCAGACATAACCAGCGTTATCCTCTAAAATATTAATCGCAACCAGGATTAATTGACTGTTTCGGTGTGGAACCACATTACGACGGGATACAAACCAGAAAAAGCCCTGCATCTGGCCAACAAGTATGCGAGAAATGCGAAAGTACGAGCCAGATGGGGGCAAATCCCAGACCTAACCCAGACATAACCGGCGTTATCCTCTAAAATATTAATCGCAACCAGCTTCTATTGACTGTTTCGGTGTGGTACCAAATTACTACGTGGTCCAAGCCGGAAAAAGGCCACGATCTGGCTAACTAGTATGCGAAAAATGCGAAAGTACGAGCCAGATGAGGGCAAATCCCAGACCTAACCGAGACATAACCGGCGTTATCCTCCAAAATATTCATCGCAACCAGGTTTAATTGACTGCTTCGGTGTGGAACCACATTACGACGGGATCCAAACCACAAAAAACCCAAGATCTGGCCAACGAGTTCGCGAAAATTGCGAAAGTATGAGCCAGATGATCGCAAAAACCAGAACTAACCCAGATATAACCAGCGTTATCATCTAAAATATTAATCGCAACCAGGTTTAATTGACTGTTTCGGTGTGGTACCGCATTGCTACGTGATACAGACCAGAAAAATGCCAGGATCTGGCCAACAAGTATGCGAAAAATGCGAAAGTACGAGCCAGATGAGGGCAAATCCCAGACCTAACCGAGACATAACCGGCGTTATCCTCTAAAATATTAATCGAACCCAGGTTTAATTGACTGTTTCGGTGTGGAGCGTCATTATTATGGGATCCAAACCAGAAAAAGCTCAGGATCTAGCCAACAAGTTGGCGAAAAATGCGAAGGTACTAGCCAGATGAGGGCAAATCCCAGAACTAACCGAGACATAACCGGCGTTATCCTCTAAAATATTAATCGCAACCAGGATTAATTGACTGTTTTGGTCTGGTACCGCATTAGTACGTGATCCAAACCAGAAACAGCCCAGGATCTGGCCAACAAGTATGCGAGAAATGCGAAAGTACGAGCCAGATAAGGGCAAATCCCAGACCTAACCCAGACATAACCGGCGTTATCCTCTAAAATATTAATCGCAACCAGGATTAATTCACTGTTTTGGTCTGGTACCGCATTAGTACGTGATCCAAGCTAGAAACAGCCCAGGATCTGGCCAACAAGTATGCGAGAAATGCGAAAGTAGGAGCCAGATATGGGCATATCCCAGACCTAACCCAGACATAAACGGCGTTATCCTGCAAAATCTAAACCGCAACCAGGTTCAATTGACTGTTACGGTGTGGTACCGCATTACTACGTGATCCAAACCAGAAAAAGCCCAGGATCTTGCCAACAAGTAGGCGGAAAATGCGAAGGTACGAGCCAGATGATTGCAAATACCAGACATAACCAGCGTTATCCTCTAAAATATTAATCGCAACCAGGATTAATTGACTGTTTCGGTGTGGAACCACATTACGACGGGATACAAACCAGAAAAAGCCCTGGATCTGGCCAACAAGTATGCGAGAAATGCGAAAGTACGAGCCAGATGGGGGCAGATCCCAGACATAACCCAGACATAACCGGCGTTATCCTCTAAAATATTAATCGCAACCAGGATTAATTGACTGTTTCGGTCTGGTACCGCATTAGTACGTGATCTAAACCAGGAAAAGGCCAGGATCTGGCCAACAAGTATGCGAGAAATGCGAAAGTACGAGCCAGATGAGGGCAAATACCAGGCCTAACCGAGACATAACCGGCGTTATCCTCTAAAATATTAATCGCAACCAGGTTTAATTAACTGTTTCGGCCTGGTACCGCATTAGTACGTGATCCAAGCCAGAAACAGCCCAGGATCTGGCCAACAAGTATGCGAGAAATGCGAAAGTACGAGCCAGATGGGGGCAGATCCCAGACATAACCCAGACATAACCGGCGTTATCCTCTAAAATATTAATCGCAACCAGGATTAATTGACTGTTTTGGTCTGGTACCGCATTAGTACGTGATCCAAACCAGAAAAAGGCCGGGATCTGACCAACAAGTATGCGAGAAATGCGAAAGTACGAGCCAGATGTGGGCAAATCCCAGACCTCACCGATACATAACCAGCGTCATCCCCTAAAATATTAATCGCAACCAGGTTTAATTGACTGCTTCGGTGTGGTACCACATTGCTACGTGATCCAAACCAGAAAAAGCCCACGATCTAGCCAACAAGTAGGCGAAAAATGCGAAGGTACGAGCCAGATGATTGCAAATACCAGAACTAACCCAGACATAACCGGCGTTATCCTCTAAAATATTAATCGCAACCAGGATTAATTCACTGTTTTGGTCTGGTACCGCATTAGTACGTGATCCAAGCCAGAAACAGCCCAGGATCTGGCCAACAAGTATGCGAGAAATGCGAAAGTAGGAGCCAGATAAGGGCATATCCCAGACCTAACCCAGACATAAACGGCGTTATCCTGCAAAATCTAAACCGCAACCAGGTTCAATTGACTGTTACGGTGTGGTACCGCATTACTACGTGATCCAAACCAGAAAAAGCCCAGGATCTTGCCAACAAGTAGGCGGAAAATGCGAAAGTACGAGCCAGATGAGGGCAAATCCCAGACCTAACCTTGAAATAACCGGCGTTATCCTCTAAAATATTAATCGCAACCAGGTTTAATTGACTGTTTGAGTATGGTCCCACATTACGACTTGGTCCAAGCCAAAAAAAGGCCAGGATCTGGCCAACAAGTATGCGAAAAATGCGAAAGTACGAGCCAGATGAGGGCAAATCCCAGACCTAACCGAGACATAACCGGCGTTATCCTCTAAAATATTAATCGGACCCAGGTTTAATTGACTGTTTCGGTGTGGAGCGTCATAATTACGGGATCCAAACCAGAAGAAGCTCAGGATCTAGCCAACATGTTGGCGAAAAATGCTAAGGTACTAGCCAGATGAGGGCAAATCCCAGGCCTAACCGAGACATAACCGGCGTTATCCTCTAAAATATTAATCGCAACCAGGTTTAATTAACTGTTTCGGCCTGGTACCGCATTAGTACGTGATCCAAACCAGAAAAAGGCCGGGATCTGACCAACAAGTATGCGAGAAATGCGAAAGTACGAGCCAGATGTGGGCAAATCCCAGACCTCACCGATACATAACCAGCGTCATCCCCTAAAATATTAATCGCAACCAGGTTTAATTGACTGCTTCGGTGTGGTACCACATTGCTACGTGATCCAAACCAGAAAAAGCCCACGATCTAGCCAACAAGTAGGCGAAAAATGCGAAGGTACGAGCCAGATGATTGCAAATACCAGAACTAACCCAGACATAACCAGCGTTATCCTCTAAAATACTAATCGGAACCAGCTTTTATTGACTGTTTCAGTGTGGCACCACATTACTACGTGATCCAAACCAGAAAAAGGCCGGGATCTCGCCAAAAAGTATGCGAAAAATGAGAAAGTACGAGCTAGATGTGGGCAATTACCAGACCTAACCCAGACATAACCTGCGTTATCCTCTAACATATTAATCGCAACCAGCTTCTATTGACTATTTCGGTGTGTTACCACATTACTACGTGGTCCAAGACGGAAAAAGGCCACGATCTGGCAAACAGGTATGCGAAAAATGCGAATGTACGAGCCAGACAAGGGCAAATCCCAGACCTAACCCAGACATAACCGGCGCTATCCTCCAAAATATTAATCGCGACCAGGTTTAATTGACTGTTACGGTGCGGTACCGTATTACTACGTGACCCAAACCAGAAAAAGCCCAGGATCTTGCCAACAAGTAGGCGAAAAATGCGAAGGTACGAGCCTGATGATTGCAAATACCAGAACTAACCCAGACATAACCAGCGTTATCCTCTAAAATACTAATCGGAAGCAGCTTTTATTGACTGCTTCAGTGTGGCACCACATGACTACGTGATCCAAACCAGAAAAAGCCCAGGAACTGGCCAACCAGTATGCGAAAAATGTGAAAGTACGAGCCAGATGATTGCAAATACCAGGACTAACCCAAACATAACCAGCGTTATCCTCCAAAATGTTCATCGCAACCAGGTTTAATTGACTGCAACGGTGTGGTACCGCATTACTACGTGATCCAAACCAGAAATAGCCCAGGATCTGGCCATCAAGTATGCGAGAAATGCGAATGTACGAGCCAGACAAGGGCAAATCCCAGACCTAACCCAGACATAACCGGCGTTATCCTCCAAAATATTAATTGCAACCAGGTTTAATTGACTGTTACGGTGTGGTACCGCATTACTACGTGATCCAAACCAGAAGAAGCCCAGGATCTTGCCAACAAGTAGGCGGAAAATGCGAAGGTACGAGCCAGATGATAGCAAACACCAGAACTAACCCAGACATAACCTGCGTTATCCTCTAAAATATTAATCGCAACCAGGATTAATTGATTGCTTCGGTGTGGAACCACATTACGACGAGATACAAACCAGAAAGAGCCCTGGATCTGGCCAACCAGTATGCGAGAAATGCGAAAGTACGAGCCAGATGGGGGCAAATCCAAGACCTAACCCAGACATAACCGGCGTTATCCTCTAAAATATTAATTGCAACCAGCTTCTATTGACTGTTTCGGTGTGGTACCACATTACTACGTGGTCCAAGCCGGAAAAAGGCCAGGATCTGGCCAACAAGTATTCGAAAAATGCGAAAGTACGAGCCAGATGAGGGCAAATCCCAGACCTAACCGAGACATAACCGGCGTTATCCTCCTAAATATTCATCGCAACCAGGTTTGATTAACTGTTTCGGCCTGGTACCGTATTAGTACGTGGTCCAAACTGGAAAAAGGCCGGGATCTGGCCAACAAGTATGCGAAAAATGCGAAAGTACGAGCCAGATGTGGGCAAATCCCAGACCTAACCGAGACATAATCTGCGTTATCCTCCAAAATATTAATCGCAAACAGTTTTAATTGACTGCTTCGGTGTGGTACCGCATTGCTACGTGATCCAAACCAGAAAAAGGCCGGGATCTGGCCAACAAGTATGCGAGAAATGCGAATGTACGAGCCAGATAAGGGCAAATCCCAGACCTAACCCAGACATAACCGGCGTTATCCTCTAAAATATTAATCGCAACCATGTTTAATTGACTGCATCGGTGTGGTACCGCATTGCTACGTGATCCAAACCAGAAAAAGCGCAGGATATAGCCAACAAGTAGGCGAAAAATGCGAAGGTACGAGCCAGATGATTGCAAATCCCAGACCTAACCGAGACATAATCAGCGTTATCCTCTAAAATATTGATCGCAACCAGGTTTAATTGACTGTTTCGGTGTGGTACCGCATTACTACCTGACACGGCCTAGAAGAAGGCCAGTATCTGGCCAACAAGTATGCGAAAAATGCGAAGGTACATGACAGATGAGGACAAATCATAGACCTAACCGAGAAATAGCCGGCGTTATCCTCTAAAATATTAATCGCAACCAGGTTTAATTGACTGTTACAGTGTGGTACCGCATTACTACGTGATCCAAACCCGAAAAAGCCCAGGATCTTGCCAACAATTAGGCGAAAATGCGAAGGAACGAGCCAGATGATTGCAAATACCAGAACTAACCCAGACATAACCAGCGTTATCCTCTAAAATACTAATAGCAACCAGCTTTTATTGACTGTTTCCGTGTGGTACCAAATTACTACCTGACACGGCCTAGAAGAAGGCCAGTATCTGGCCAACAAGTATGCGAAAAATGCGAAGGTACATGACAGATGAGGACAAATCATAGACCTAACCGAGAAATAGCCGGCGTTATCCTCTAAAATATTAATCGCAACCAGGTTTAATTAACTGTTACAGTGTGGTACCGCATTACTACGTGATCCAAACCCGAAAAAGCCCAGGATCTTGCCAACAATTAGGCGAAAATGCGAAGGAACGAGCCAGATGATTGCAAATACCAGAACTAACCCAGACATAACCAGCGTTATCCTCTAAAATACTAATAGCAACCAGCTTTTATTGACTGTTTCCGTGTGGTACCAAATTACTACGTGATCCAAAGCAGAAAAAGCCCAGGATCTGTCCAACAAGTATGCGAAAAATGCGAAAGTACGAGCCAGATGAGGGCAAATACCAGAACTAACCCAAACATAACCAGCGTTATCCTCCAAAATATTCATCGTAACCAGGTCTAATTGACTGCTTCGGTGTGGTACCGCATTACTACCTGACACGGCCTAGAAGAAGGCCAGTATCTGGCCAACAAGAATGCGAAAAGTGCGAAAGTACGTGACAGATGTGGGCAAATCCCAGACCTAACCGAGATATAACCGGCGTTATCCTCTAAAATATTAATCGCAACCAGGTTTAATTGACCGTTTGAGTGCGGTCCCACATTACTACTTGGTCCAAGCCAGAAAAAGGCAAGGATCTGGCCAACAAGTATGCGAAAAATGCGAAAGTACGAGCCAGATGAGGGCAAATACCAGAACTAACCCAGACATAACCAGCGTTATCCTCTAAAATACTAATCGGAACCAGCTTTTATTGACTGTTACGGTGTGGAGCCGCATTACTACGTGATCCAAACCAAACAAAGCCTTGGATCTTGCCAACAAGTATGCGAAAAATGCGAAAGTACGAGACAGATGATTGCAAATACCAGAACTAACCCAAACATAACCAGCGTTATCCTCCAAAATATTCATCGTAACCAGGTCTAATTGACTGCTTCGGTGTGGAACCACATTACGATGGGATCCAAACCACAAGAAACCCAAGATCTGGCCAAGAAGTATGCGAAAAAAACGAAAGCACGAGCAAGATGAGGGCAAATCCCAGACCTAATCGAGACATAACCGGCGTTATCCTCTAAAATATTAATCGCAACCAGGTTTAATTGACTGTTTCGGTGTGGAATCTCATTACTACGGGATCCAAACCAGAAAAAAACCAGGATCTGGCAAACAAGTATGCGAAATCGCGAATGTATGAGCCAGATTGTTGCAAATACCAGAACTAAGCCTGACATAACCAGCGTTATCCTCTAGAATACTATTCGGAACCAGCTTTTATGGACTGTTTCTGTGTGGTACCATACTACTACGTGATCCAAACCAGAAAAAGCCCAGGATCTGACCAACAAGTACGCGAGAAATGCGAAAGTACGTGACAGATGTGGGCAAATCCCAGACCTAACCGAGACATAACCGGCGTTATCCTCTAAAATATTAATCGCAACCTGGTTTAATTGACTGTTTAGGTGTCGTACCGCATTACTACGTGATCCAAGCCAGAAAAAGGCCAGGATCTGTCGAACAAGTAGGCGAAAAATGCGAAAGTACGAGCCAGATGAGGGCAAATACCAGACCTAACATAGACATAACCGGCGTTATCCTCTAAAATATTAATCGCAACCGGGTTTAATTGACTTTCGGTGTGGTAGCGCGTTACTACGTGATCCAAACCAGAAAAAGGCCGGGATCGGCCAACAAGTATGCGAAAAATTCGAAAGTACGAGCCAGATGAGGGCAAATTCCAGACATAACCCAGACATAACCGGCGTTATCCTCTAAAATATTAATCGCCACCAGGTTTAATTGACTGTTTCAGTGTGGTACCACATTACTACGTGGTCCAAGCCAGAAAAAGGCCAGGGTCTGGCCAACAAGTGTGAGAAAAAGGCGTAAGTATGAGCCAGATGATTGCAAATACCAGAACTAACCCAGACGTAACCTGCGTTATCCTCTAAAATACTATTCGGAACCAGCTTTTATTGACTGTTTCAGTGTGGTACTACATTACTACGTGATCCAAACCAAAAAAAGCCCAGGATCTGGCCAACATGTATGCGAAAAATGCGAATACGAGCCAGGTGACGGCAAATCCCAGACCCACGCGAGACATAACCGGCGTTATCCTCTAAAATATTAATCGCAACAAGGTTTAATTGACTGTTTCGGTGTGGAACTTCATTTCTACGGGATCCAAACCAGAAAAAACCCAAAATCTGGCCAACAAGTATGCGAAAAACGTGAAAGTATGAGCCAGATGATTGCAAATACCAGAACTAACCCAGACGTAACCTGCGCTATCCTCTAAAATACTATTCGGAACCAGCTTTTCTTGACTGTTTCAGTGTGGTACCACATTACTACGTGATCCAAACCAAAAAAAGCCCAGGATCTTGCCAACAAGTAAGCGAAAAATGCGAAGCTACGAGCCAGATGATTGCAAATACCAGAACTAACCAAAACATAACCAGCGTTATCCTCCAAAATATTCATCGCAACCAGGTTTAATTGACTGCTTCGGTGTGGAACGACATTACGACGGGATCCAAACCACAAAAAACCCAGGATCTGGCCAACAAGTATGCGAGAAATACGAAAGCACGAGCAAGATGACGGCAAATCCCAGACCTAACCCAGACATAACCGGCGTTATCCTCTAAAATATTAATCGGAACCAGGTTTAATTGACTGTTTCAGTGTGGTACCGCATTACTACGTGATCCAAACCCGAAAAAGGTCAGGATCTTGCCAACAAGTATGCGAAAAATGCGAAAGTACGAGCCAGATGATTGCAAATACCAGAACTAACCCAAATGTAACCAGCGTTATCCTCCAAAATATTCATTGCAACCAGGTTTAATTGACTGCATCGGTGTGGAACAACATTACGACGGGATCCAAACCACAAAAAACCCAAGATCTGGCCAACCAGTACGCGAAAGTTACGAAAGCACGAGACAGATGTGGGCAAATCCCTGACCTAACCGAGACATAACCGGCGTTATCCTCTAAAATATTAACCGGAACCAGATTCTATTGACTGTTTCTGTGTGGTACCATATTACTACGTGATCCAAACCAGAAAAAGCCTAGGATCTGGCCTACAAGTATGCGAGAAATGCGAAAGTACGAGCCAGATGAGGGCAAATCCCAGACCTAACCGAGACATGACCAGCGTTATCCTCCATAATATTCATCGCAACCAGGTTTAATTGACTGTTTCCGTGTGGTACCGCATTACTACGGGATCCAAACCTGAAAAAACCCTGGATCTGGCCAAGAAGTATGCGAAAAACGCGATAGTATGAGCCAGATAATTGCAAATACGAGAACTAACCCAGACATAACCAGCGTTATCCTCTAAAATATTAATCTGAACCAGGTTTAATTGACTGTTTTGAGTGTGGTACTTCATTAATACGTGATCCAAACCAGAAAAAGCCCAGGATCTGGCCAACAAGTATGCGAAAAACGCGAAAGTATGAGCCAGATGATTGCAAATACCAGAACTAACCCAGACGTTACCTGCGTTATCCTCTAAAATACTATTCGGAACCAGGTTTACTTGACTGTTTCGGTGTGGTACCGCATTACCACGTGATCCAATCCAGAAAAAGGCCAGGTTCTGGCCAACAAGTATGCGAAAAATACGAAAGTACGAGCCAGATGAGGGCAAATCCCAGACCTATCCCAGACATAACCGGCGTTTTCCTCTAAAATATTAATCGGAACCAGGTTTAATTGACTGTCTCAGTGTGGTACCTCATTACTACGTGGTCCAAGCCAGAAAAAGGCCAGGATCTGGCCAACAAGTTTGCGAAAAATGCGAAAGTACGAGCCACATAATTGCAAATACCAGAACTAACCCAGACATAACCAGCGTTATCCTCTAAAATATTAATCGCCACCAGCTCTTATTCACCGTTTCAGAGTGGTACCACATTACAACGTGATCCAAACCAGAAAAAGGCCAGGATCTGGCCAACAAGTATGCGAGAAATGCGAAAGTATGAGACAGATGGGGGCAAATCCCAGACCTAACCGAGACATAACTGGCGTTATCCTCTAAAATACTAACTGAAACCAGGTTTAATTGACTGTTTCTGTGTGGTACCGCATTACTGCGTGATCCGAACCAGAAAAAGGCCAGCATTTGGCCAACAAGTATGCGAAAAATGCGAAAGTACGAGCCAGATGAGGGCAAATACCAGACCTAACCCAGACATAACCGGCATTATCCTCTAAAATATTAATCGGAACCAGGTTTAATTGACCGTTTCAGTGTGGTACCACATTACTACGTGATCCAAACCAAAAAAAACCCAGGATCTTGCCAACAAGTATGCGAAAAATGCGAAAGTACGAGGCAGATGATTGCAAATACCAGAACTAACCCAGACGTTACCTGCGTTATCCTCTAAAATACTATTCGGAACCAGCTTTTATTGACTGTTTCAGTGTGGTACCACATTACTACGTGATCCAAAACAGAAAAAGCTCAGTATCTGGCCAACAAGTATGCGAAAAATGCGAAAGTACGAGCCAGATGAGGGCAAATACCAGACCTAACCCAGACATAACTGGCGTTATCCTCTAAAATACTAACTGAAACCAGGTTTAATTGACTGTTTCAGTGTGGTACCGCATTACTACGTGATCCAAACCAGAAAAAGGCCAGCATTTGGCCAACAAGTATGCGAAAAATGCGAAAGTACGAGCCAGATGTGGGCAAATTCCAGACCTAGCCCAGACATAACCGGCATTATCCTCTAAAATATTAATCGCAACCAGGTTTAATTGTCTGTTTCGTTGTGGATCCACATTACTACGGGATCCAAACCAGAAAAAGGCCAGGATCTGGCCAACAAGTATGCGAAAAATGCGAAAATACGAGCCAGATGAGGGCAAATACCAGACCTAACCCACACATAACCGGCGTTATCCCCTAAAATATTCATCCCAACCAGGTTTAATTGACTGTTTCGGTGTGGCACCACATTACTACGGGATCCAAACCTGAAAAAACCCTGGATCTGGCCAAGAAGTATGCGAAAAACGCGATAGTATGAGCCAGATAATTGCAAATACCAGAACTAACCCAGACATAACCAGCGTTATCCTCTAAAGTACTAATCGGAACCAGCTTTTATTGACTGTTTCAGTGTGGTACCACATTACTACGTGATCCAAACCAGAAAAAGCCCAGGATCTGGCCAACAAGTATGCGAGAAATGCGAAAGTATGAGCCAGATGAGGGCAAATCCCAGACCTAACCGAGACATAACCGGCGTTATCCTCTAAATATTAATCGCAACCAGGTTTACTTGACTGTTTCGGTGTGGTACCGCATTACCACGTGATCCAATCCAGAAAAAGTCCAGGATCTGGCCAACAAGTTTGCGAAAAATGCGAAAGTACGAGCCAGATGAGGGCAAATACCAGACCTAACCCAGACATAACCGGCGTTATCCTATAAAATACTAACTGAAACCAGGTTTAATTGACTGTTTCAGTGTGGTACCGCATTACTACGTGATCCAAACCAGCAAAAGGCCAGGATCTGGCCAACAAGTATGCCAAAGTTGCGAAAGTACGAGCCAGATGAGGGCAAATACCAAAACTAACCCAGACGTAACCTGCGTTATCCTCTAAAATACTATTCGGAACCAGCTTTTATTGACTGTTTCAGTGTGGTACCACATTACTACGTGATCCAAACGAAAAAAAGCCCAGGATCTGGCCAACATGTATGCGAAAAATGCGAATACGAGCCAGGTGACGGCAAATCCCAGACCCACGCGAGACATAACCGGCGTTATCCTCTAAAATAATAATCGCAATCAGGTTTAATTGACTGTTTCGGTGTGGAACTTCATTACTACGGGATCCAAACCAGAAAAAACCAAAGATCTGGTCAACAAGTATGCGAAAAACGCGAAAGTATGAGCCAGATGATTGCAAATACCAGAACTAACCCAGACGTAACCTGCGTTATCCTCTAAAATACTATTCGGAACCTGCTTTTATTGACTGTTTCAGTGTGGTACCACATTACTACGTGATCCAAACCAAAAAAAGCCCAGGATCTTGCCAACAAGTATGCGAAAAATGCGAAAGTACGAGCCAGATAATTGCAAATAACAGAACTAACCCAGACATAACCAGCGTTATCCTCTAAAATAATAATTGCAACCAGGTTTAATTGACTGCTTCGGTGTGGTACCGCATTACTACGTGATCCCAACCAGAGAAAGCCCAGGATCTTGCCAACAAGTAGGCGAAAAATGCGAATGTACGAGCCAGATGAGGGCAAATCCCAGACCTAACCGAGACATAACCGGCGTTATCCTCTAAATATTAATCGCAACCAGGTTTACTTGACTGTTTCGGTGTGGTACCGCATTACCACGTGATCCAATCCAGAAAAATGCCAGGATCTGGCCAACAAGTTTGCGAAAAATGCGAAAGAACGAGCCAGATGAGGGCAAATACCAGACCTAACCCAGACATAACCGGCGTTATCCTCTAAAATACTAACTGAAACAAGGTTTAATTGACTGTTTCAGTGTGGTACCGCATTACTACGTGATCCAAACCAGAAAAAGGCCAGCATTTGGCCAACAAGTATGCGAAAAATGCGAAAGTACGAGCCAGATGAGGGCAAATACCAGACCTAACCCAGACATAACCGGCATTATCCTCTAAAATATTAATCGGAACCAGGTTTAATTGACCGTTTCAGTGTTGTACTACATTACTACGTGATCCAAACCAAAAAAAACCCAGGATCTTGCCAACAAGTATGCGAAAAATGCGAAAGTACGAGGCAGATGATTGCAAATACCAGAACTAACCCAGACGTTACCTGCGTTATCCTCTAAAATACTATTCGGAACCAGCTTTTATTGACTGTTTCAGTGTGGTACCACATTACTACGTGATCCAAAACAGAAAAAGCCCAGTATCTGGCCAACAAGTATGCGAAAAATGCGAAAGTACGAGCCAGATGTGGGCAAATTCCAGACCTAGCCCAGACATAACCGGCGTTATCCTCTAAAATATTAATCGCAACCAGGTTTACTTGACTGTTCCGGTGTGGTACCGCATTACTACGTGATCCAAACCAGACAAAGGCCAGGATCTGGCCAACAAGTATGCGAAAAATGCGAATGTACGAGCCAGATGAGGGCAAATCCCAGACGTAACCGAGACATAACCGGCGTTATCCTCTAAAATATTAATCGCTACCAGGTTTAATTGACTGTTTCGGTGTGGTACCGCATTACTACGTGATCCAAACCAGAAAAAGGCCAGGATCTGGCCAACAAGTATGTGAAAAATGCGAAAGTTCGAGCCAGATGAGGGCAAATACCAGACCTAACCCAGACATAACCGGTGTTCCCCTCTAAAATATTAATCGGAACCAGGTTTAATTGACTGTTTCAGTGTGGTACCACATTACTACGAGATCCAAACTAAAAAAAGCCCATAATCTTGCCAACAAGTATGCGAAAAATGCGAAAGTTCGAGCCAGATGATTGCAAATACCAGAACTAACCCAAACATAACCAGCGTTATCCTCTAAAATATTAATCGCCACCAGCTCTTATTCACCGTTTCAGAGTGGTACCACATTACAACGTGATCCAAACCAGAAAAAGGCCAGGATCTGGCCAACAAGTATGCGAAAAATGCGAAAATACGAGCCAGATGAGGGCAAATACCAGACCTAACCCAGACATAACCGGCGTTATCCCCTACAATATTCATCCCAACCAGGTTTAATTGACTGTTTCGGTGTGGAACCACATTACTACGGGATCCAAACCTGAAAAAACCCTGGATCTGGCCAAGAAGCACGCGAAAAACGCGATAGTATGAGCCAGATAATTGCAAATACCAGAACTAACCCAGACATAACCAGCGTTATCCTCTAAAATACTAATCGGAACCAGCTTTTATTGACTGTTTCAGTGTGGTACCACATTACTACGTGATCCAAACCAGAAAAAGCCCAGGATCTGGCCAACAAGTATGCGAAAAATGCGAAAGTTCGAGCCAGATGATTGCAAATACCAGAACTAACCCAAACATAACCAGCGTTATCCTCTAAAATATTAATCGCCACCAGCTCTTATTCACCGTTTCAGAGTGGTACCACATTACAACGTGATCCAAACCAGAAAAAACCCAAAATCTGGCCAACAAGTATGCGAAAAACGTGAAAGTATGAGCCAGATGATTGCAAATACCAGAACTAACCCAGACGTAACCTGCGCTATCCTCTAAAATACTATTCGGAACCAGCTTTTCTTGACTGTTTCAGTGTGGTACCACATTACTACGTGATCCAAACCAAAAAAAGCCCAGGATCTTGCCAACAAGTAAGCGAAAAATGCGAAGCTACGAGCCAGATGATTGCAAATACCAGAACTAACCAAAACATAACCAGCGTTATCCTCCAAAATATTCATCGCAACCAGGTTTAATTGACTGCTTCGGTGTGGAACGACATTACGACGGGATCCAAACCACAAAAAACCCAGGATCTGGCCAACAAGTATGCGAGAAATACGAAAGCACGAGCAAGATGACGGCAAATCCCAGACCTAACCCAGACATAACCGGCGTTATCCTCTAAAATATTAATCGGAACCAGGTTTAATTGACTGTTTCAGTGTGGTACCGCATTACTACGTGATCCAAACCCGAAAAAGGTCAGGATCTTGCCAACAAGTATGCGAAAAATGCGAAAGTACGAGCCAGATGATTGCAAATACCAGAACTAACCCAAATGTAACCAGCGTTATCCTCCAAAATATTCATTGCAACCAGGTTTAATTGACTGCATCGGTGTGGAACAACATTACGACGGGATCCAAACCACAAAAAACCCAAGATCTGGCCAACCAGTACGCGAAAGTTACGAAAGCACGAGACAGATGTGGGCAAATCCCTGACCTAACCGAGACATAACCGGCGTTATCCTCTAAAATATTAACCGGAACCAGATTCTATTGACTGTTTCTGTGTGGTACCATATTACTACGTGATCCAAACCAGAAAAAGCCTAGGATCTGGCCTACAAGTATGCGAGAAATGCGAAAGTACGAGCCAGATGAGGGCAAATCCCAGACCTAACCGAGACATGACCAGCGTTATCCTCCATAATATTCATCGCAACCAGGTTTAATTGACTGTTTCCGTGTGGTACCGCATTACTACGGGATCCAAACCTGAAAAAACCCTGGATCTGGCCAAGAAGTATGCGAAAAACGCGATAGTATGAGCCAGATAATTGCAAATACGAGAACTAACCCAGACATAACCAGCGTTATCCTCTAAAATATTAATCTGAACCAGGTTTAATTGACTGTTTTGAGTGTGGTACTTCATTAATACGTGATCCAAACCAGAAAAAGCCCAGGATCTGGCCAACAAGTATGCGAAAAACGCGAAAGTATGAGCCAGATGATTGCAAATACCAGAACTAACCCAGACGTTACCTGCGTTATCCTCTAAAATACTATTCGGAACCAGGTTTACTTGACTGTTTCGGTGTGGTACCGCATTACCACGTGATCCAATCCAGAAAAAGGCCAGGTTCTGGCCAACAAGTATGCGAAAAATACGAAAGTACGAGCCAGATGAGGGCAAATCCCAGACCTATCCCAGACATAACCGGCGTTTTCCTCTAAAATATTAATCGGAACCAGGTTTAATTGACTGTCTCAGTGTGGTACCTCATTACTACGTGGTCCAAGCCAGAAAAAGGCCAGGATCTGGCCAACAAGTTTGCGAAAAATGCGAAAGTACGAGCCACATAATTGCAAATACCAGAACTAACCCAGACATAACCAGCGTTATCCTCTAAAATATTAATCGCCACCAGCTCTTATTCACCGTTTCAGAGTGGTACCACATTACAACGTGATCCAAACCAGAAAAAGGCCAGGATCTGGCCAACAAGTATGCGAGAAATGCGAAAGTATGAGACAGATGGGGGCAAATCCCAGACCTAACCGAGACATAACTGGCGTTATCCTCTAAAATACTAACTGAAACCAGGTTTAATTGACTGTTTCTGTGTGGTACCGCATTACTGCGTGATCCGAACCAGAAAAAGGCCAGCATTTGGCCAACAAGTATGCGAAAAATGCGAAAGTACGAGCCAGATGAGGGCAAATACCAGACCTAACCCAGACATAACCGGCATTATCCTCTAAAATATTAATCGGAACCAGGTTTAATTGACCGTTTCAGTGTGGTACCACATTACTACGTGATCCAAACCAAAAAAAACCCAGGATCTTGCCAACAAGTATGCGAAAAATGCGAAAGTACGAGGCAGATGATTGCAAATACCAGAACTAACCCAGACGTTACCTGCGTTATCCTCTAAAATACTATTCGGAACCAGCTTTTATTGACTGTTTCAGTGTGGTACCACATTACTACGTGATCCAAAACAGAAAAAGCTCAGTATCTGGCCAACAAGTATGCGAAAAATGCGAAAGTACGAGCCAGATGAGGGCAAATACCAGACCTAACCCAGACATAACTGGCGTTATCCTCTAAAATACTAACTGAAACCAGGTTTAATTGACTGTTTCAGTGTGGTACCGCATTACTACGTGATCCAAACCAGAAAAAGGCCAGCATTTGGCCAACAAGTATGCGAAAAATGCGAAAGTACGAGCCAGATGTGGGCAAATTCCAGACCTAGCCCAGACATAACCGGCATTATCCTCTAAAATATTAATCGCAACCAGGTTTAATTGTCTGTTTCGTTGTGGATCCACATTACTACGGGATCCAAACCAGAAAAAGGCCAGGATCTGGCCAACAAGTATGCGAAAAATGCGAAAATACGAGCCAGATGAGGGCAAATACCAGACCTAACCCACACATAACCGGCGTTATCCCCTAAAATATTCATCCCAACCAGGTTTAATTGACTGTTTCGGTGTGGCACCACATTACTACGGGATCCAAACCTGAAAAAACCCTGGATCTGGCCAAGAAGTATGCGAAAAACGCGATAGTATGAGCCAGATAATTGCAAATACCAGAACTAACCCAGACATAACCAGCGTTATCCTCTAAAGTACTAATCGGAACCAGCTTTTATTGACTGTTTCAGTGTGGTACCACATTACTACGTGATCCAAACCAGAAAAAGCCCAGGATCTGGCCAACAAGTATGCGAGAAATGCGAAAGTATGAGCCAGATGAGGGCAAATCCCAGACCTAACCGAGACATAACCGGCGTTATCCTCTAAATATTAATCGCAACCAGGTTTACTTGACTGTTTCGGTGTGGTACCGCATTACCACGTGATCCAATCCAGAAAAAGTCCAGGATCTGGCCAACAAGTTTGCGAAAAATGCGAAAGTACGAGCCAGATGAGGGCAAATACCAGACCTAACCCAGACATAACCGGCGTTATCCTATAAAATACTAACTGAAACCAGGTTTAATTGACTGTTTCAGTGTGGTACCGCATTACTACGTGATCCAAACCAGCAAAAGGCCAGGATCTGGCCAACAAGTATGCCAAAGTTGCGAAAGTACGAGCCAGATGAGGGCAAATACCAAAACTAACCCAGACGTAACCTGCGTTATCCTCTAAAATACTATTCGGAACCAGCTTTTATTGACTGTTTCAGTGTGGTACCACATTACTACGTGATCCAAACGAAAAAAAGCCCAGGATCTGGCCAACATGTATGCGAAAAATGCGAATACGAGCCAGGTGACGGCAAATCCCAGACCCACGCGAGACATAACCGGCGTTATCCTCTAAAATAATAATCGCAATCAGGTTTAATTGACTGTTTCGGTGTGGAACTTCATTACTACGGGATCCAAACCAGAAAAAACCAAAGATCTGGTCAACAAGTATGCGAAAAACGCGAAAGTATGAGCCAGATGATTGCAAATACCAGAACTAACCCAGACGTAACCTGCGTTATCCTCTAAAATACTATTCGGAACCTGCTTTTATTGACTGTTTCAGTGTGGTACCACATTACTACGTGATCCAAACCAAAAAAAGCCCAGGATCTTGCCAACAAGTATGCGAAAAATGCGAAAGTACGAGCCAGATAATTGCAAATAACAGAACTAACCCAGACATAACCAGCGTTATCCTCTAAAATAATAATTGCAACCAGGTTTAATTGACTGCTTCGGTGTGGTACCGCATTACTACGTGATCCCAACCAGAGAAAGCCCAGGATCTTGCCAACAAGTAGGCGAAAAATGCGAATGTACGAGCCAGATGAGGGCAAATCCCAGACCTAACCGAGACATAACCGGCGTTATCCTCTAAATATTAATCGCAACCAGGTTTACTTGACTGTTTCGGTGTGGTACCGCATTACCACGTGATCCAATCCAGAAAAATGCCAGGATCTGGCCAACAAGTTTGCGAAAAATGCGAAAGAACGAGCCAGATGAGGGCAAATACCAGACCTAACCCAGACATAACCGGCGTTATCCTCTAAAATACTAACTGAAACAAGGTTTAATTGACTGTTTCAGTGTGGTACCGCATTACTACGTGATCCAAACCAGAAAAAGGCCAGCATTTGGCCAACAAGTATGCGAAAAATGCGAAAGTACGAGCCAGATGAGGGCAAATACCAGACCTAACCCAGACATAACCGGCATTATCCTCTAAAATATTAATCGGAACCAGGTTTAATTGACCGTTTCAGTGTTGTACTACATTACTACGTGATCCAAACCAAAAAAAACCCAGGATCTTGCCAACAAGTATGCGAAAAATGCGAAAGTACGAGGCAGATGATTGCAAATACCAGAACTAACCCAGACGTTACCTGCGTTATCCTCTAAAATACTATTCGGAACCAGCTTTTATTGACTGTTTCAGTGTGGTACCACATTACTACGTGATCCAAAACAGAAAAAGCCCAGTATCTGGCCAACAAGTATGCGAAAAATGCGAAAGTACGAGCCAGATGTGGGCAAATTCCAGACCTAGCCCAGACATAACCGGCGTTATCCTCTAAAATATTAATCGCAACCAGGTTTACTTGACTGTTCCGGTGTGGTACCGCATTACTACGTGATCCAAACCAGACAAAGGCCAGGATCTGGCCAACAAGTATGCGAAAAATGCGAATGTACGAGCCAGATGAGGGCAAATCCCAGACGTAACCGAGACATAACCGGCGTTATCCTCTAAAATATTAATCGCTACCAGGTTTAATTGACTGTTTCGGTGTGGTACCGCATTACTACGTGATCCAAACCAGAAAAAGGCCAGGATCTGGCCAACAAGTATGTGAAAAATGCGAAAGTTCGAGCCAGATGAGGGCAAATACCAGACCTAACCCAGACATAACCGGTGTTCCCCTCTAAAATATTAATCGGAACCAGGTTTAATTGACTGTTTCAGTGTGGTACCACATTACTACGAGATCCAAACTAAAAAAAGCCCATAATCTTGCCAACAAGTATGCGAAAAATGCGAAAGTTCGAGCCAGATGATTGCAAATACCAGAACTAACCCAAACATAACCAGCGTTATCCTCTAAAATATTAATCGCCACCAGCTCTTATTCACCGTTTCAGAGTGGTACCACATTACAACGTGATCCAAACCAGAAAAAGGCCAGGATCTGGCCAACAAGTATGCGAAAAATGCGAAAATACGAGCCAGATGAGGGCAAATACCAGACCTAACCCAGACATAACCGGCGTTATCCCCTACAATATTCATCCCAACCAGGTTTAATTGACTGTTTCGGTGTGGAACCACATTACTACGGGATCCAAACCTGAAAAAACCCTGGATCTGGCCAAGAAGCACGCGAAAAACGCGATAGTATGAGCCAGATAATTGCAAATACCAGAACTAACCCAGACATAACCAGCGTTATCCTCTAAAATACTAATCGGAACCAGCTTTTATTGACTGTTTCAGTGTGGTACCACATTACTACGTGATCCAAACCAGAAAAAGCCCAGGATCTGGCCAACAAGTATGCGAGAAATGCGTAAGTATCAGACAGATGAGGGCAAATCCCAGACCTAACCGAGACATAACCGGCGTTATCCTCTAAATATTAATCGCAACCAGGTTTACTTGACTGTTTCGGCGTGGTACCGCATTACCACGTGATCCAATCCAGAAAAAGGCCAGGATCTGGTCAACAAGTTTGCGAAAAATGCGAAAGTACGAGCCAGATGAGGGCAAATACCAGACCTAACCCAGACATAACTGGCGTTATCCTCTAAAATACTAACTGAAACCAGGTTTAATTGACTGTTTCAGTGTGGTACCGCATTACTACGTGATCCAAACCAGAAAAAGGCCAGCATTTGGCCAACAAGTATGCGAAAAATGCGAAAGTACGAGCCAAATGAGGGCAAATACCAGACCTAACCCTGACATAACCGGCATTATCCTCTAAAATATTAATCGGAACCAGGTTTAATTGACCGTTTCAGTGTGGTACCACATTACTACGTGATCCAAACCAAAAAAAACCCAGGATCTTGCCAACAAGTATGCGAAAAATGCGAAAGTACGGGGCGGATGATTGCAAATACCAGAACTAACCCAGACGTTACCTGCGTTATCCTCTAAAATACTATTCGGAACCAGCTTTTATTGACTGTTTCAGTGTGGTACCACATTACTACGTGATCCAAAACAGAAAAAGCCCAGTATCTGGTCAACAAGTATACGAAAAATGCGAAAGTACGAGCCAGATGTGGGCAAATTCCAGACCTAGCCCAGACATAACCGGCGTTATCCTCTAAAATATTAATCGCAACCAGGTTTAATTGTCTGTTTCGTTGTGGATCCACATTACTACGGGATCCAAACCAGAAAAAGGCCAGGATCTGGCCAACAAGTATGCGAAAAATGCGAAAGTACGAGCCAGATGATGGCAAATCCCAGACCTAACCGAGACATAACCGGCGTTATCCTCTAAAATATTAATCGCAACCAGGTTTAATTGACTGTTTCAGTGTGGTACCACATTACTACGAGATCCAGATCAAAAAAAGCCCAGGATCTTGCCAACAAGTATGCGAAAAATGCGAAAATACGAGCCAGATAACGGCAAATCCCAGAACTACCCGAGATATAACCGGCGTTATCCACTAAAATATTAATCGCAACCAGGTTTAATTGACTGTTTCGGTGTGGAACTTCATTACTACGGGATCCAAACCGGAAAAAGGCCAGGATCTGGCAAACAAGTATACGAAATAGCGAAAGTATGAGCCAGATGGTTGCAAATACCAGAACTAACCCAGACATAACCAGCGTCATCCTCTAAAATACTATTCGGAACCAGCTTCTATTGACTGTTTCTGTGTGGTACCATATTACTACGTGATCCAAACCCGAAAAAACCCTGGATCTGGCCAAGAAGTATGCGAAAAACGCGATAGTATGAGCCAGATAATTGCAAATACCAGAACTAACCCAGACATAACCAGCGTTATCCTCTAAAATACTAATCGGAACCAGCTTTTATTGACTGTTTCAGTGTGGTACCACATTACTACGTGATCCAAACCAGAAAATGCCCAGGATCCGGACACCAAGTATGCGAGAAATCCGAAAGTATGAGCCAGATGAGGGCAAATCCCAGACCTAACCGAGACATAACCGGCGTTATCCTCTAAAATATTAATCGCAACCAGGTTTACTTGACTGATCCGGTGTGGTACCGCATTACTGCGTGATCCAAACCAGAAAAAGGCCAAGATCTGGCCAACAAGTATGTGAAAAATGCGAAAGTTCGAGCCAGATGAGGGCAAATACCAGACCTAACCCAGACATAACCGGCGTTATCCTCTAAAATATTAATCGGAACCAGGTTTAATTGACTGTTTCAGTGTGGTACCACATAACTACGTGTTCCAAACTAAAAAAAACCCATAATCTTGCCAACAAGTATGCGAAAAATGCGAAAGTACGAGCCAGATGATTGCAAATACCAGAACTAACCCAAACATAACCAGCGTTATCCTCCAAAATATTCATCGCTACCAGGTTTGATTGACTGCTTCGGTGTGGAACCAGATTTCGACGGGATCCAAACCACAGAAAACCCAAGATATGGCCAACAAGTACGCGAAAATTGCAAAAGTATGAGCCAGATGATTGCAAATACCAGAACTAACCCAGACATAACCAGCGTTATCCTCTAAAACATTAATCGGCACCAGCTCTTATTCACCGTTTCAGAGTGGTACCACATTACAACGTGACCCAAACCAGAAAAAGGCCAGGATCTGGCCAACAAGTATGCGAAAAATGCGAAAATACGAGCCGGATGAGGGCAAATACCAGACCTAACCCACACATAACCGGCGTTATCCCCTAAAATATTCATCCCAACCAGGTTTAATTGACTGTTTCGGTGTGGCACCACATTACTGCGGGATCCAAACCTGAAAAAACCCTGGATCTGGCCAAGAAGTATGCGAATAACGCGATAGTATGAGCCAGATAATTGCAAATACCAGAACTAACCCAGACATAACCAGCGTTATCCTCTAAAGTACTAATCGGAACCAGCTTTTATTGACTGTTTCAGTGTGGTACCACATTACTACGTGATCCAAACCAGAAAAAGCCCAGGATCTGGCCAACAAGTATGCGAGAAATGCGAAAGTATGAGCCAGATGAGGGCAAATCCCAGACCTAACCGAGACATATCCGGCGTTATCCTCTAAATATTAATCGCAACCAGGTTTACTTGACTGTTTCGGTGTGGTACCGCATTACCACGTGATCCAATCCAGAAAAAGGCCAGGATCTGGCCAACAAGTTTGCGAAAAATGCGAAAGTACGAGCCAGATGAGGGCAAATACCAGACCTAACCCAGACATAACCGGCGTTATCCTATAAAATACTAACTGAAACCAGGTTTCATTGACTGTTTCAGTGTGGTACCGCATTACTACGTGATCCAAACCAGAAAAAGGCCAGGATCTGGTCAACAAGTATGCGAAAAACGCGAAAGTATGAGCCAGATGATTGCAAATACCAGAACTAACCCAGACGTAACCTGCGTTATCCTCTAAAATACTATTCGGAACCAGCTTTTATTGACTGTTTCAGTGTGGTACCACATTACTACGTGATCCAAACCAAAAAAAACCCAGGATCTTGCCAACAAGTATGCGAAAAATGCGAAAGTACGAGCCAGATAATTGCAAATAACAGAACTAACCCAGACATAACCAGCGTTATCCTCTAAAATAATAATTGCAACCAGGTTTAATTGACTGCTTCGGTGTGGTACCGCATTACTACCTGATCCCAACCAGAGAAAGCCCAGGATCTTGCCAACAAGTAGGCGAAAAATGCGAATGTACGAGCCAGATGAGGGCAAATCCCAGACCTAACCGAGACATAACCGGCGTTATCCTCTAAATATTAATCGCAACCAGGTTTACTTGACTGTTTCGGTGTGGTACCGCATTACCACGTGATCCAATCCAGAAAAAGGCCAGGATCTGGCCAACAAGTTTGCGAAAAATGCGAAAGAACGAGCCAGATGAGGGCAAATACCAGACCTAACCCAGACATAACCGGCGTTATCCTCTAAAATACTAACTGAAACCAGGTTTAATTGACTGTTTCAGTGTGGTACCGCATTACTACGTGATCCAAACCAGAAAAAGGCCAGCATTTGGCCAACAAGTATGCGAAAAATGCGAAAGTACGAGCCAGATGAGGGCAAATACCAGACCTAACCCAGACATAACCGGCATTATCCTCTAAAATATTAATCGGAACCAGGCTTAATTGACCGTTTCAGTGTCGTACGACATTACTACGTGATCCAAACCAAAGAAAACCCAGGATCTTGCCAACAAGTATGCGAAAAATGCGAAAGTACGAGGCAGATGATTGCAAATACCAGAACTAACCCAGACGTTACCTGCGTTATCCTCTAAAATACTATTCGGAACCAGCTTTTATTGACTGTTTCAGTGTGGTACCACATTACTACGTGATCCAAAACAGAAAAAGCCCAGTATCTGGCCAACAAGTATGCGAAAAATGCGAAAGTACGAGCCAGATGTGGGCAAATTCCAGACCTAGCCCAGACATAACCGGCGTCATCCACTAAAATATTAATCGCAACCAGGTTTAATTGTCTGTTTCGTTGTGGATCCACATTACTACGGGATCCAAACCAGAAAAAGGCCAGGATCTGGACAACAAGTATGCGAAGAATGCGAAAGTACGAGCCAGATGATGGCAAATCCCAGAACTAACCCAGACGTAACCTGCGTTATCCTCTAAAATACTATTCGGAACCAGCTTTTATTGACTGTTTCAGTGTGGTACCACGTTACTACGTGATCCAAACGAAAAAAAGCCCAGGATCTGGCCAACATGTATGCGAAAAATGCGAATACGAGCCAGGTGACGGCAAATCCCAGACCCACGCGAGACATTACCGGCGTTATCCTCTAAAATAATAATCGCAACCAGGTTTAATTGACTGTTTCGGTGTGGAGCTTCATTACTACGGGATCCAAACCAGAAAAAACCAAGGATCTGGTCAACAAGTATGCGAAAAACGCGAAAGTATGAGCCAGATGATTGCAAATACCAGAACTAACCCAGACGTAACCTGCGTTATCCTCTAAAATACTATTCGGAACCAGCTTTTATTGACTGTTTCAGTGTGGTACCACATTAATACGTGATCCAAACCAAAAAAAGCCCAGGATCTTGCCAACAAGTATGCGAAAAATGCGAAAGTACGAGCCAGATAATTGCAAATAACAGAACTAACCCAGACATAACCAGCGTTATCCTCTAAAATAATAATTGCAACCAGGATTAATTGACTGCTTCGGTGTGGTACCGCATTACTACGGTATCCCAACCAGAGAAAGCCCAGGATCTTGCCAACAAGTAGGCGAAAAATGCGAATGTACGAGCCAGATGAGGGCAAATCCCAGACCTAACTGAGACATAACCGGCGTTATCCTCTTAATATTAATCGCAACCAGGTTTACTTGACTGTTTCGGTGTGGTACCGCATTACCACGTGATCCAATCCAGAAAAAGGCCAGGATCTGGCCAACAAGTTTGCGAAAAATGCGAAAGACCGAGCCAGATGAGGGCAAATACCAGACCTAACCCAGACATAACCGGCGTTATCCTCTAAAATACTAACTGAAACCAGGTTTAATTGACTGTTTCAGTGTGGTACCGCATTACTACGTGATCCAAACCAGAAAAAGGCCAGCATTTGGCCAATAAGTATGCGATAAATGCGAAAGTACGAGCCAGATGAGGGCAAATACCAGAACTAGCCCAAGCATAACCAGCGTTATCCTCCAAAATATTCATCGCAACCAGGTTTAATTGACTGTTTCGGAGTGGTACCGCATTGCTACGTGAACCAAACCAGAAAAAGGCCAGGATCTTGCCAACAAGTATGCGAAAAATGCGAAAGTATGAACCAGATGATTGCAAATACCAGAACTATCCCAGATATAACCAGCGTTATCTTCTTAAATATTAATCGGAACCAGGTTTAATTGACTGTTTCAGTGTGGTACCTCATTACTATGTGGTCCAAGCCAGAAAAAGGTCAGGATCTGCCCAACAAGTAAGCGAAAAATGCGAAAGTACGAGCCAGATGAGGACAAATACCAGACCTAACCCAGACATAACCGGCGTGATCCTCTAAAATATTAATCGGAACTAGGATTAATTGACTGTTTCGGTGTGGTACCGCATTACTACGTGATCCAAACCAGAAAATGGCCAGGATCCTGCCTACAAGTATGCGAAAAATGCGAAAGAACGAGCCAGATGAGGGCAAATACCAGACCTAACCCAAACATAACCGGCGTTATCCTCTAAAATATTAATCGGGACCTGGTTTAATTGACTGTTTCAGTGTGCTACCACATTACTACGTGATCCAAACCAAAAAAAGCCCAGGGTCTTGCCAACAAGTATGCGAAAAATGCGAAAGTATGAGCCAGATGATTGCAAATACCAGAACTAACCCAGATATAACCAGCGTTATCTTCTTAAATATTAATCGGAACCAGGTTTAATTGACTGTTTCAGTGTGGTACCTCATTACTATGTGGTCCAAGCCAGAAAAAGGTCGGGATCTACCCAACCAGTAAGCGAAAAATGCGAAAGTACGTGCCAGATGAGGACAAATACCAGACCTAACCCAGACATAACCGGCGTTATCCTCTATAATATTAATCGGAACTAGGTTTAATTGACTGTTTCGGTGTGGTACCGCATTACTACGTGATCCAAACCAGAAAAAGGCCAGGATCCTGCCTACAAGTATGCGAAAAATGCGAAAGTACGAGCCAGATGAGGGCAAATACCAGACCTAACCCAGACATAACCGGCGTTATCCTCTAAAATATTAATCGGGACCAGGTTTAATTGACTGTTTCAGTGTGGTACCACATTACTACGTGATCCACACCAAAAAAAGCCAGGATCTGGCCAACAAGTATGTGAAAAACGCGAAAGTATGAGCCAGATGATTGCAAATACCAGAACTATCCCAGACGTAACCTGCGTTATCCTCCAAAATACTATTCGGAACTAGATTCTATCGACTGTTTCAGTGTGATACCACATTACTACGTGGTCGAAGCCAGAAAAAGGCCAGGATCTGGCCTACAAGTATGCGAGAAATGCGAAAATACGAACCAGATGACGGCAAATCCCAGACCTACCCGAGACATAACCGGCGTTATCCTCTAAAATATTAATCGCAACCAGGTTTAATTGACTGTTTCGGTGTGGAACTTCATTACTACGGGATCCAAACCAGAAAAAACCCAGGATCTGGCAAAGAAGTATGCGAAAAACGCGAATGTATGAGCCAGATGATTGCAAATACCAGAACTAACCCAGACGTAACCTGCGCTATCCTCTAAAATACTATTCGGAACCAGCTTTTATTGACTGTTTCAGTGTGGTACCACATTACTACGTGATCCAAACCAAAAAAAGCCCATGATCTTGCCAACAAGTATGCGAAAAATGCGAAAGTACGAGCCAGATGATTGCAAATACCAGAACTAGCCCAAGCATAACCAGCGTTATCCTCCAAAATATTCATCGCAACCAGGTTTAATTGACTGCTTCGGTGTGGAACGACATTACGACGGGATCCAAACCACAAAAAACCCAAGATCTGGCCAACTAGTACGTGAAAATTGCGAAAGAATGAGCCAGATGATTACAAATAACAGAACTAACCCAGACATAACCGGCGTTATCCTCTAAAATATTAATCGGGACCAGGTTTAATTGACTGTTTCAGTGTGGTACCACATTATTACGTGATCCAAACCAAAAAAAGCCGAGGAACTGGCCAACAAGTACGCGAAAAACGCGAAAGTATGAGCCAGATGATTGCAAATACCAGAACTAACCCAGACGTAACCTGCGTTATCCTATAAAATATTAATCGGAACCAGGTTTAATTGACTGTCTCAGTGAGGTACCTCATTACTACGTGGTCCAAGCCAGAAAAAGGCCAGGATCTGGCCAACAAGTAAGCGAAAAATGCGAAAGTACGAGCCAGATGAGGGCAAATACCAGACCTAACCCAGACATAACCGGCGTTATCCTCTAAAATATTAATCGCAACCAGGTTTACTTGACTGGTTCGGTGTGGTACCGCATTACCACGTGATCCAATCCAGAAAAAACCCAAAATCTGGCCAACAAGTATGCGAAAAACGCGAAAGTATGAGCCAGATGATTGCAAATACCAGAACTAACCCAGACGTAACCTGCGTTATCCTCTAAAATGCTATTCGGAACCAGCTTTTATTGACTGTTTCAGTGTGGTACCACATTACTACGTGATCCAAACCAAAAAAAGCCCAGGATCTTGCCAACAAGTATGCGAAAAATGCGAAAGTACGAGCCAGATGATTGCAAATACCAGAACTAACCCAAACATAACCAACGTTATCCTCCAAAACATTCATCGCAACCAGGTTTAATTGACTGCTTCGGTGTGGAACGACATTACGACGGGATCCAAACCACAAAAAACCCAAGATCTGGCCAACAAGTAGGCGAAAATTGCGAAAATATGAGCCAGATGATTGCAAATAACAGAACTAACCCAGACATAACCAGCGTTATCCTCTAAAATATTAATCGGAACCAGGTTTAATTGACTGTTTCAGTGTGGAACTTCATTACTACGTGATCCAAACCAGAAAAAAACCCAGCATCTGGCCAACAAGTATGCGAAAAACGCGAAAATACGAGCTAGATGACGGCAAATCCCAGACCTACCCGAGACATAACCGGCGTTAACCTCTAAAATATTAATCGCAACCAGGTTTAATTGACTGTTTCAGTGTGATACCACATTACTACGTGGTCCAAGCCAGGAAAAGGCCAGGATCTGGTCAACAAGTATGCGAAAAATGCGAAAATACGAGCCAGATGACGGCAAATCCCAGACCTAACCGAGACATAACCGGCGTTATCCTCTAAAATGTTAATCGCAACCAGGTTTAGTTGACTGTTTCGGTGTGGAACTTCATTACTACGGGATCCAAACCAGAAAAAACCCAGGATCTGGCAAACAAGTATGCGAAAAACGCGAAAGTTTGAGCCAGATGATTGCTAATACCAGAACTAACCCAGACGTAACCTGCGTTATCCTCTAAAATACTACTCGGAACCAGCTTTTATTGACTGTTTCAGTGTGGTACCACATTACTACGTGATCCAAACCAAAAAAAGCCCAGGATCTGGCCAACATGTATGCGAAAAATGCAAATACGAGCCAGGTGACGGCAAATCCCAGACCCACGCGAGACATAACCGGCGTGATCCTCTAAAATATTAATCGCAACCAGGTTTAATTGACTGTTTCGGTGTGGAACTTCATTACTACGGGATCCAAACCAGAAAAAACCCAAGATCTGGCCAACAAGTATGCGAAAAACGCGAAAGTATGAGCCAGATGGGGGCAAATCCCAGACCTAACCGAGGCATAACCGGCGTTATCCTCTAAAATATTAATCGCAACCAGGTGTAGTTAGCAATTTCGGTGTGGTACCGCATTACTAAGTGAGCCAAACCAGAAAAAGGCGAAGATTTAGCCAACAAGTATGCGAAAAATGCGAATGTACGAGCCAGATGAGGGCAAATTCCAGACCTAACCCAGACATAACCGGCGCTATCCTCTAAAATATTAATCGCCACCAGGTTTAATTGACTGTTTCAGTGTGGTACCACATTACTACGTGGTCCAAGCCAGAAAAAGGCCAGGGTCTGGCCAACAAGTATGCGAAAAATGCGAAAGTATGAGCCAGATGATTGCAAATACCAGAACTAACCCAGACGTAACCTGCGTTATCCTCTAAAATACTATTCGGAACCAGCTTTTATTGACTGTTTCAGTGTGGTACCACATTACTACGTGATCCAAACCAAAAAAAGCCCGGGATCTTGCCAACAAGTATGCGAAAAACGCGAAAGTATGAGCCAGATGATTGCAAATACCAGAACTAACCCAGACGTAACCTGCGTTATCCTCTAAAATGCTATTCGGAACCAGCTTTTATTGACTGTTTCAGTGTGGTACCACATTACTACGTGATCCAAACCAAAAAAAGCCCAGGATCTTGCCAACAAGTATGCGAAAAATGCGAAAGTACGAGCCAGATGATTGCAAATACCAGAACTAACCCAAACATAACCAGCGTTATCCTCCAAAACATTCATCGCAGCCAGGTTTAAATGACTGCTTCGGTGTGGAACGACATTACGACGGGATCCAAACCACAAAAAACCCAAGATCTGGCCAACAAGTAGGCGAAAATTGCGAAAATATGAGCCAGATGATTGCAAATAACAGAACTAACCCAGACATAACCAGCGTTATCCTCTAAAATATTAATCGGAACCAGGTTTAATTGACTGTTTCAGTGTGGAACTTCATTACTACGTGATCCAAACCAGAAAAAAACCCAGGATCTGGCCAACAAGTATGGGAAAAACGCGAAAATACGAGCTAGATGACGGCAAATCCCAGACCTACCCGAGACATAACCGGCGTTAACCTCTAAAATATTAATCGCAACCAGGTTTAATTGACTGTTTCAGTGTGATACCACATTACTACGTGGTCCAAGCCAGGAAAAGGCCAGGATCTGGCCAACAAGTATGCGAGAAATGCGAAAATACGAGCCAGATGACGGCAAATCCCAGACCTACCCGAGACATAACCGGCGTTATCCGCTAAAATATTAATCGCAACCAGGTTTAATTGACTGTTTCGATGTGGAACTTCATTACTACGGGATCCAAACCAGAAAAAACCCAGGATCTGGCAAACAAGTATGCGAAAAACGCGAAAGTATGAGCCAGATGATTGCAAATACCAGAACTAACCCAGACGTAACCTGCGCTATCCTCTAAATTACTATTCGGAACCAGCTTTTATTGACTGTTTCAGTGTGGTACCACATTACTACGTGATCCAAACCAAAAAAAGCCCAGGATCTTGCAAACAAGTAAGCGAAAAATGCGAAGGTACGAGCCAGAAGAGGGCAAATCCCTGACCTAACCGAGCCATAACCGGCGTTATCCTCTAAAATATTAATCGCAACCAGGTTTAATTGACTGCTTCGGTGTGGAACCACATTACTACGTGATCCAAACCAAAAAAAGCCCAGGATCTTGCCAACAAGTATGCGAAATATGCGAAAGTACGAGCCTGATGATTGCAAATACCAGAACTAACCCAAACATAACCAGGGTTATCCTCCAAAATATTCATCGGAACCAGGTTTAATTGACTGCTTCGGTGTGGAACCACACTACGACGGGATCCAAACCACAAAAAACCCAAGATCTGGCCAACAAGTACGCGAAAATTGCGAAAGTACGAGCCAGATGATTGCAAATACCAGAAATAACCCAGATATAACCAGCGTTATCTTCTAAAATATTAATCGAAACCAGGTTTAATTGACTCTGTCAGTGTGGTACCTCATTACTACGTGGTCCAAGCCAGAAAAAGGCCAGGATCTTGCCAACAAGTATGCGAAAAATGCGAAAGTACGAGCCAGATGAGGGCAAATACCAGACCTAACCCAGACATAACCGGCATTATCCTCCAAAATAATAATCGCAACCAGGTTTAATTGACTGCTTCGGTGTGGTACCGCATTACTACGTGATCCCAACCAGAAAAAGCCCAGGATCTTGCCAACAAGTAGGCGAAAAATGCGAAGGTACGAGCCAGATGAGGGCAAACCCCAGACCTAACCCAGACATAACCGGCGTTATCCTCTAAAATATTAATCGCTACCAGGTTTAATTGACTGTTTCGGAGTGGTACCGCATTGCTACGTGAACCAAACCAGAAAAAGGCCAGGATCTGGCCAAGAAGTATGCCAAAGTTGCGAAAGTACGAGCCAGATGAGGGCAAATACCAGAACTAACCCAGACATAACCGGCGTTATCCTCTAAAATACTAACTGAAACCAGGTTTAATTGACTGTTTCAGTGTGGTACCGCATTACTACGTGATCCAAGCCAGAAAAAGGCCAGCATTTGGCCAACAAGTACGCGAAAAATGCGAAAGTACGAGCCAGATGAGGGCAAATACCAGAACTAACCCAGACATAACCGGCATTATCCTCTAAAATATTAATCGGAACCAGGTTTAATTGACCGTTTCAGTGTGGTACCACATTACTACGTGATCCCAATCAGAGAAAGCCCAGGATCTTGCCAACAAGTAGGCGAAAAATGCGAATGTACTAGCCAGATGAGGGCAAATCCCAGACCTAACCGAGACATAACCGGCGTTATCCTCTAAATATTAATCGCAACCAGGTTTACTTGACTGTTTCGGTGTGGTACCGCATTACCACGTGATCCAATCCAGAAAAAGGCCAGGATCTGGCCAACAAGTTTACGAAAAATGCGAAAGTACGAGCCAGATGAGGGCAAATACCAGACCTAACCCAGACATAACCGGCGTTATCCTCTAAAATAATAATTGCAACCAGGTTTAATTGACTGCTTCGGTGTGGTACCGCATTACTACGTGATCCCAATCAGAGAAAGCCCAGGATCTTGCCAACAAGTAGGCGAAAAATGCGAATGTACGAGCCAGATGAGGGCAAATCCCAGACCTAACCGAGACATAACCGGCGTTATCCTCTAAATATTAATCGCAACCAGGTTTACTTGACTGTTTCGGTGTGGTACCGCATTACCACGTGATCGTATCCAGAAAAAGGCCAGGATCTGGCCAACAAGTTTGCGAAAAATGCGAAAGAACGAGCCAGATGAGGGCAAATACCAGACCTAACCCAGACATAACCGGCGTTATCCTCTAAAATACTAACTGAAACCAGGTTTAATTGACTGTTTCAGTGTGGTACCGCATTACTACGTGATCCAAGCCAGAAAAAGGCCAGCATTTGGCCAACAAGTACGCGAAAAATGCGAAAGTACGAGCCAGATGAGGGCAAATACCAGAACTAACCCAGACATAACCGGCATTATCCTCTAAAATATTAATCGGAACCAGGTTTAATTGACCGTTTCAGTGTGGTACCACATTACTACGTGATCCAAACCAAAAAAAACCCAGGATCTTGCCAACAAGTATGCGAAAAATGCGAAAGTACGAGGCAGGTGATTGCAAATACCAGAGCTAACCCAGACGTTACCTGCGTTATCCTCTAGAATACTATTCGGAACCAGCTTTTATTGACTGTTTCAGTGTGGTACCACATTACTACGTGATCCAAAACAGAAAAAGCCCAGGATCTTGCCAACAAGTATGCGAAAAATGCGAAAGTATGAGCCAGATGATTGCAAATACCAGAACTAACCCAGATATAACCAGCGTTATCTTCTTAAATATTAATCGGAACCAGGTTTAATTGACTGTTTCAGTGTGGTACCTCATTACTATGTGGTCCAAGCCAGAAAAAGGTCAGGATCTGCCCAACCAGTAAGCGAAAAATGCGAAAGTACAAGCTAGATGAGGACAAATACCAGACCTAACCCAGACATAACCGGCGTTATCCTCTAAAATATTAATCGGAACTAGGTTTAATTGACTGTTTCAGTGTGGAACGACATTACGACGGTATCCAAACCACTAAAAACCCAAGATCTGGCCAACAAGTACGCGAAAATTGCGAAAGTATGAGCCAGATGATTGCAAATAACAGAACTAACCCAGACATAACCAGCGTTATCCTCTAAAATGTTAATCGGAACCAGGTTTAATTGACTGTTTCAGTGTGGTACCGCATTACTACGTGATCCAAACCAGAAAAAGGCCAGGATCTGGCCAACAAGTTTACGAAAAATGCGAAAGTACGAGCCAGATGAGGGCAAATACCAGACCTAACCCAGACATAACCGGCGTTATCCTATAAAATTCTAACTGAAACCAGGTTTAATTGACTGTTTCAGTGTGGTACCGCATTACTACGTGATCCAAACCAGCAAAAGGCCAGGATCTGGCCAAGAAGTATGCCAAAGTTGCGAAAGTACGAGCCAGATGAGGGCAAATACCAGAACTAACCCAGACGTAACCTGCGTTATACTCTAAAATACTATTCGGAACCAGCTTTTATTGACTGTTTCAGTGTGGTACCACATTACTACGTGATCCAAACGAAAAAAAGCCCAGGATCTGGCCAACATGTATGCGAAAAATGCGAATACGAGCCAGGTGACGGCAAATCCCAGACCCACGCGAGACATAACCGGCGTTATCCTCTAAAATAATAATCGCAACCAGGTTTAATTGACTGTTTCGGTGTGGAACTTCATTACTACGGGATCCAAACCAGAAAAAACCAAAGATCTGGTCAACAAGTACGCGAAAAACGCGAAAGTATGAGCCAGATGATTGCAGATACCAGAACTAACCCAGACGTAACCTGCGTTATCCTCTAAAATACTATTCGGAACCTGCTTTTATTGACTGTTTCAGTGTGGTACCACATTACTACGTGATCCAAACCAAAAAAAGCCCAGGATCTTGCCAACAAGTATGCGAAAAATGCGAAAGTACGAGCCAGATAATTGCAAATAACAGAACTAACCCAGACATAACCAGCGTTATCCTCTAAAATAATAATTGCAACCAGGTTTAATTGACTGCTTCGGTGTGGTGCCGCATTACTACGTGATCCCAACCAGAGAAAGCCCAGGATCTTGCCAACAAGTAGGCGAAAAATGCGAATGTACGAGCCAGATGAGGGCAAATCCCAGACCTAACCGAGACATAACCGGCGTTATCCTCTAAATATTAATCGCAACCAGGTTTACTTGACTGTTTCGGTGTGGTACCGCATTACCACGTGATCCAATCCAGAAAAGTGCCAGGATCTGGCCAACAAGTTTGCGAAAAATGCGAAAGAACGAGCCAGATGAGGGCAGATACCAGACCTAACCCAGACATAACCGGCGTTATCCTCTAAAATACTAACTGAAACAAGGTTTAATTGACTGTTTCAGTGTGGTACCGCATTACTACGTGCTCCAAACCAGAAAAAGGCCAGCATTTGGCCAACAAGTATGCGAAAAATGCGAAAGTACGAGCCAGATGAGGGCAAATACCAGACCTAACCCAGACATAACCGGCATTATCCTCTAAAATATTAATCGGAACCAGGTTTAATTGACCGTTTCAGTGTTGTACTACATTACTACGTGATCCAAACCAAAAAAAACCCAGGATCTTGCCAACAAGTATGCGAAAAATGCGAAAGTACGAGGCAGATGATTGCAAATACCAGAACTAACCCAGACGTTACCTGCGTTATCCTCTAAAATACTATTCGGAACCAGCTTTTATTGACTGTTTCAGTGTGGTACCACATTACTACGTGATCCAAAACAGAAAAAGCCCAGTATCTGGCCAACAAGTATGCGAAAAATGCGAAAGTACGAGCCAGATGTGGGCAAATTCCAGACCTAGCCCAGACATAACCGGCGTTATCCTCTAAAATATTAATCGCAACCAGGTTTACTTGACTGTTCCGGTGTGGTACCGCATTACTACGTGATCCAAACCAGAAAAAGGCCAGGATCTGGCCATCAAGTATGCGAAAAATGCGAATGTACGAGCCAGATGAGGGCAAATCCCAGACGTAACCGAGACATAACCGGCGTTATCCTCTAAACTATTATTCGCTACCAGGTTTAATTGACTGTTTCGGTGTGGTACCGCATTACTACGTGATCCAAACCAGAAAAAGGCCAGGATCTGGCCAACAAGTATGTGAAAAATGCGAAAGTTCGAGCCAGATGAGGGCAAATACCAGACCTAACCCAGACATAACCGGTGTTCCCCTCTAAAATATTAATCGGAACCAGGTTTAATTGACTGTTTCAGTGTGGTACCACATTACTACGAGATCCAAACTAAAAAAAGCCCATAATCTTGCCAACAAGTATGCGAAAAATGCGAAAGTTCGAGCCAGATGATTGCAAATACCAGAACTAACCCAAACATAACCAGCGTTATCCTCTAAAATATTAATCGCCACCAGCTCTTATTCACCGTTTCAGAGTGGTACCACATTACAACGTGATCCAAACCAGAAAAAGGCCAGGATCTGGCCAACAAGTATGCGAAAAATGCGAAAATACGAGCCAGATGAGGGCAAATACCAGACCTAACCCAGACATAACCGGCGTTATCCCCTACAATATTCATCCCAACCAGGTTTAATTGACTGTTTCGGTGTGGAACCACATTACTACGGGATCCAAACCTGAAAAAACCCTGGATCTGGCCAAGAAGCACGCGAAAAACGCGATAGTATGAGCCAGATAATTGCAAATACCAGAACTAACCCAGACATAACCAGCGTTATCCTCTAAAATACTAATCGGAACCAGCTTTCATTGACTGTTTCAGTGTGGTACCACATTACTACGTGATCCAAACCAGAAAAAGCCCAGGATCTGGCCAACAAGTATGCGAGAAATGCGTAAGTATCAGACAGATGAGGGCAAATCCCAGACCTAACCGAGACATAACCGGCGTTATCCTCTAAATATTAATCGCAACCAGGTTTACTTGACTGTTTCGGTGTGGTACCGCATTACCACGTGATCCAATCCAGAAAAAGGCCAGGATCTGGTCAACAAGTTTGCGAAAAATGCGAAAGTACGAGCCAGATGAGGGCAAATACCAGACCTAACCCAGACATAACTGGCGTTATCCTCTAAAATACTAACTGAAACCAGGTTTAATTGACTGTTTCAGTGTGGTACCGCATTACTACGTGATCCAAACCAGAAAAAGGCCAGCATTTGGCCAACAAGTATGCGAAAAATGCGAAAGTACGAGCCAAATGAGGGCAAATACCAGACCTAACCCTGACATAACCGGCATTATCCTCTAAAATATTAATCGGAACCAGGTTTAATTGACCGTTTCAGTGTGGTACCACATTACTACGTGATCCAAACCAAAAAAAACCCAGGATCTTGCCAACAAGTATGCGAAAAATGCGAAAGTACGGGGCGGATGATTGCAAATACCAGAACTAACCCAGACGTTACCTGCGTTATCCTCTAAAATACTATTCGGAACCAGCTTTTATTGACTGTTTCAGTGTGGTACCACATTACTACGTGATCCAAAACAGAAAAAGCCCAGTATCTGGTCAACAAGTATACGAAAAATGCGAAAGTACGAGCCAGATGTGGGCAAATTCCAGACCTAGCCCAGACATAACCGGCGTTATCCTCTAAAATATTAATCGCAACCAGGTTTAATTGTCTGTTTCGTTGTGGATCCACATTACTACGGGATCCAAACCAGAAAAAGGCCAGGATCTGGCCAACAAGTATGCGAAAAATGCGAAAGTACGAGCCAGATGATGGCAAATCCCAGACCTAACCGAGACATAACCGGCGTTATCCTCTAAAATATTAATCGCAACCAGGTTTAATTGACTGTTTCAGTGTGGTACCACATTACTACGAGATCCAGATCAAAAAAAGCCCAGGATCTTGCCAACAAGTATGCGAAAAATGCGAAAATACGAGCCAGATAACGGCAAATCCCAGAACTACCCGAGATATAACCGGCGTTATCCACTAAAATATTAATCGCAACCAGGTTTAATTGACTGTTTCGGTGTGGAACTTCATTACTACGGGATCCAAACCGGAAAAAGGCCAGGATCTGGCAAACAAGTATACGAAATAGCGAAAGTATGAGCCAGATGGTTGCAAATACCAGAACTAACCCAGACATAACCAGCGTCATCCTCTAAAATACTATTCGGAACCAGCTTCTATTGACTGTTTCTGTGTCGTACCATATTACTACGTGATCCAAACCCGAAAAAACCCTGGATCTGGCCAAGAAGTATGCGAAAAACGCGATAGTATGAGCCAGATAATTGCAAATACCAGAACTAACCCAGACATAACCAGCGTTATCCTCTAAAATACTAATCGGAACCAGCTTTTATTGACTGTTTCAGTGTGGTACCACATTACTACGTGATCCAAACCAGAAAATGCCCAGGATCCGGACACCAAGTATGCGAGAAATCCGAAAGTATGAGCCAGATGAGGGCAAATCCCAGACCTAACCGAGACATAACCGGCGTTATCCTCTAAAATATTAATCGCAACCAGGTTTACTTGACTGATCCGGTGTGGTACCGCATTACTGCGTGATCCAAACCAGAAAAAGGCCAAGATCTGGCCAACAAGTATGTGAAAAATGCGAAAGTTCGAGCCAGATGAGGGCAAATACCAGACCTAACCCAGACATAACCGGCGTTATCCTCTAAAATATTAATCGGAACCAGGTATAATTGACTGTTTCAGTGTGGTACCACATAACTACGTGTTCCAAACTAAAAAAAACCCATAATCTTGCCAAAAAGTATGCGAAAAATGCGAAAGTACGAGCCAGATGATTGCAAATACCAGAACTAACCCAAACATAACCAGCGTTATCCTCCAAAATATTCATCGCTACCAGGTTTGATTGACTGCTTCGGTGTGGAACCAGATTTCGACGGGATCCAAACCACAGAAAACCCAAGATATGGCCAACAAGTACGCGAAAATTGCAAAAGTATGAGCCAGATGATTGCAAATACCAGAACTAACCCAGACATAACCAGCGTTATCCTCTAAAACATTAATCGGCACCAGCTCTTATTCACCGTTTCAGAGTGGTACCACATTACAACGTGACCCAAACCAGAAAAAGGCCAGGATCTGGCCAACAAGTATGCGAAAAATGCGAAAATACGAGCCGGATGAGGGCAAATACCAGACCTAACCCACACATAACCGGCGTTATCCCCTAAAATATTCATCCCAACCAGGTTTAATTGACTGTTTCGGTGTGGCACCACATTACTGCGGGATCCAAACCTGAAAAAACACTGGATCTGGCCAAGAAGTATGCGAATAACGCGATAGTATGAGCCAGATAATTGCAAATACCAGAACTAACCCAGACATAACCAGCGTTATCCTCTAAAGTACTAATCGGAACCAGCTTTTATTGACTGTTTCAGTGTGGTACCACATTACTACGTGATCCAAACCAGAAAAAGCCCAGGAACTGGCCAACAAGTATGCGAGAAATGCGAAAGTATGAGCCAGATGAGGGCAAATCCCAGACCTAACCGAGACATATCCGGCGTTATCCTCTAAATATTAATCGCAACCAGGTTTACTTGACTGTTTCGGTGTGGTACCGCATTACCACGTGATCCAATCCAGAAAAAGGCCAGGATCTGGCCAACAAGTTTGCGAAAAATGCGAAAGTACGAGCCAGATGAGGGCAAATACCAGACCTAACCCAGACATAACCGGCGTTATCCTATAAAATACTAACTGAAACCAGGTTTCATTGACTGTTTCAGTGTGGTACCGCATTACTACGTGATCCAAACCAGAAAAAGGCCAGGATCTGGTCAACAAGTATGCGAAAAACGCGAAAGTATGAGCCAGATGATTGCAAATACCAGACCTAACCCAGACATAACCGGCGTTATCCTCTAAAATACTAACTGAAACCAGGTTTAATTGACTGTTTCAGTGTGGTACCGCATTACTACGTGATCCAAACCAGAAAAAGGCCAGCATTTGGCCAACAAGTATGCGAAAAATGCGAAAGTACGAGCCAGATGAGGGCAAATACCAGACCTAACCCAGACATAACCGGCATTATCCTCTAAAATATTAATCGGAACCAGGCTTAATTGACCGTTTCAGTGTCGTACGACATTACTACGTGATCCAAACCAAAGAAAACCCAGGATCTTGCCAACAAGTATGCGAAAAATGCGAAAGTACGAGGCAGATGATTGCAAATACCAGAACTAACCCAGACGTTACCTGCGTTATCCTCTAAAATGTTAATCGGAACCAGGTTTAATTGACTGTTTCAGTGTGGTACCGCATTACTACGTGATCCAAACCAGAAAAAGGCCAGCATTTGGCCAACAAGTACGCGAAAATTGCGAAAGTATGAGCCAGATGATTGCAAATAACAGAACTAACCCAGACATAACCAGCGTTATCCTCTAAAATGTTAATCGGAACCAGGTTTAATTGACTGTTTCAGTGTGGTACCGCATTACTACGTGATCCAAACCAGAAAAAGGCCAGCATTTGGCCAACAAGTATGCGAAAAATGCGAAAGTACGAGCCAGATGTGGGCAAATTCCAGACCTAGCCCAGACATAACCGGCGTTATCCTCTAAAATATTAATCGCAACCAGGTTTAATTGTCTGTTTTGTTGTGGATCCACATTACTACGGGATCCAAACCAGAAAAAGCCCAGGATCTGGCCAACAAGTATGCGAGAAATGCGAAAGTATGAGCCAGATGAGGGCAAATCCCAGACCTAACCGAGACATAACCGGCGTTATCCTCTAAATATTAATCGCAACCAGGTTTACTTGACTGTTTCGGTGTGGTACCGCATTACCACGTGATCCAATCCAGAAAAAGGCCAGGATCTGGCCAACAAGTTTACGAAAAATGCGAAAGTACGAGCCAGATGAGGGCAAATACCAGACCTAACCCAGACATAACCGGCGTTATCCTATAAAATTCTAACTGAAACCAGGTTTAATTGACTGTTTCAGTGTGGTACCGCATTACTACGTGATCCAAACCAGCAAAAGGCCAGGATCTGGCCAAGAAGTATGCCAAAGTTGCGAAAGTACGAGCCAGATGAGGGCAAATACCAGAACTAACCCAGACGTAACCTGCGTTATACTCTAAAATACTATTCGGAACCAGCTTTTATTGACTGTTTCAGTGTGGTACCACATTACTACGTGATCCAAACGAAAAAAAGCCCAGGATCTGGCCAACATGTATGCGAAAAATGCGAATACGAGCCAGGTGACGGCAAATCCCAGACCCACGCGAGACATAACCGGCGTTATCCTCTAAAATAATAATCGCAACCAGGTTTAATTGACTGTTTCGGTGTGGAACTTCATTACTACGGGATCCAAACCAGAAAAAACCAAAGATCTGGTCAACAAGTACGCGAAAAACGCGAAAGTATGAGCCAGATGATTGCAGATACCAGAACTAACCCAGACGTAACCTGCGTTATCCTCTAAAATACTATTCGGAACCTGCTTTTATTGACTGTTTCAGTGTGGTACCACATTACTACGTGATCCAAACCAAAAAAAGCCCAGGATCTTGCCAACAAGTATGCGAAAAATGCGAAAGTACGAGCCAGATAATTGCAAATAACAGAACTAACCCAGACATAACCAGCGTTATCCTCTAAAATAATAATTGCAACCAGGTTTAATTGACTGCTTCGGTGTGGTGCCGCATTACTACGTGATCCCAACCAGAGAAAGCCCAGGATCTTGCCAACAAGTAGGCGAAAAATGCGAATGTACGAGCCAGATGAGGGCAAATCCCAGACCTAACCGAGACATAACCGGCGTTATCCTCTAAATATTAATCGCAACCAGGTTTACTTGACTGTTTCGGTGTGGTACCGCATTACCACGTGATCCAATCCAGAAAAATGCCAGGATCTGGCCAACAAGTTTGCGAAAAATGCGAAAGAACGAGCCAGATGAGGGCAAATACCAGACCTAACCCAGACATAACCGGCGTTATCCTCTAAAATACTAACTGAAACAAGGTTTAATTGACTGTTTCAGTGTGGTACCGCATTACTACGTGATCCAAACCAGAAAAAGGCCAGCATTTGGCCAACAAGTATGCGAAAAATGCGAAAGTACGAGCCAGATGAGGGCAAATACCAGACCTAACCCAGACATAACCGGCGTTATCCTCTAAAATATTATTCGCTACCAGGTTTAATTGACTGTTTCGGTGTGGTACCGCATTACTACGTGATCCAAACCAGAAAAAGGCCAGGATCTGGCCAACAAGTATGTGAAAAATGCGAAAGTTCGAGCCAGATGAGGGCAAATACCAGACCTAGCCCAGACATAACCGGCGTTATCCTCTAAAATATTAATCGCAACCAGGTTTACTTGACTGTTCCGGTGTGGTACCGCATTACTACGTGATCCAAACCAGAAAAAGGCCAGGATCTGGCCAACAAGTATGCGAAAAATGCGAATGTACGAGCCAGATGAGGGCAAATCCCAGACGTAACCGAGACATAACCGGCGTTATCCTCTAAAATATTATTCGCTACCAGGTTTAATTGACTGTTTCGGTGTGGTACCGCATTACTACGTGATCCAAACCAGAAAAAGGCCAGGATCTGGCCAACAAGTATGCGAAAAATGCGAAAATACGAGCCAGATGAGGGCAAATACCAGACCTAACCCAGACATAACCGGCGTTATCCCCTACAATATTCATCCCAACCAGGTTTAATTGACTGTTTCGGTGTGGAACCACATTACTACGGGATCCAAACCTGAAAAAACCCTGGATCTGGCCAAGAAGCACGCGAAAAACGCGATAGTATGAGCCAGATAATTGCAAATACCAGAACTAACCCAGACATAACCAGCGTTATCCTCTAAAATACTAATCGGAACTAGCTTTTATTGACTGTTTCAGTGTGGTACCACATTACTACGTGATCCAAACCAGAAAAAGCCCAGGATCTGGCCAACAAGTATGCGAGAAATGCGTAAGTATCAGACAGATGAGGGCAAATCCCAGACCTAACCGAGACATAACCGGCGTTATCCTCTAAATATTAATCGCAACCAGGTTTACTTGACTGTTTCGGTGTGGTACCGCATTACCACGTGATCCAATCCAGAAAAAGGCCAGGATCTGGTCAACAAGTTTGCGAAAAATGCGAAAGTACGAGCCAGATGAGGGCAAATACCAGACCTAACCCAGACATAACTGGCGTTATCCTCTAAAATACTAACTGAAACCAGGTTTAATTGACTGTTTCAGTGTGGTACCGCATTACTACGTGATCCAAACCAGAAAAAGGCCAGCATTTGGCCAACAAGTATGCGAAAAATGCGAAAGTACGAGCCAAATGAGGGCAAATACCAGACCTAACCCTGACATAACCGGCATTATCCTCTAAAATATTAATCGGAACCAGGTTTAATTGACCGTTTCAGTGTGGTACCACATTACTACGTGATCCAAACCAAAAAAAACCCAGGATCTTGCCAACAAGTATGCGAAAAATGCGAAAGTACGGGGCGGATGATTGCAAATACCAGAACTAACCCAGACGTTACCTGCGTTATCCTCTAAAATACTATTCGGAACCAGCTTTTATTGACTGTTTCAGTGTGGTACCACATTACTACGTGATCCAAAACAGAAAAAGCCCAGTATCTGGTCAACAAGTATACGAAAAATGCGAAAGTACGAGCCAGATGTGGGCAAATTCCAGACCTAGCCCAGACATAACCGGCGTTATCCTCTAAAATATTAATCGCAACCAGGTTTAATTGTCTGTTTCGTTGTGGATCCACATTACTACGGGATCCAAACCAGAAAAAGGCCAGGATCTGGCCAACAAGTATGCGAAAAATGCGAAAGTACGAGCCAGATGATGGCAAATCCCAGACCTAACCGAGACATAACCGGCGTTATCCTCTAAAATATTAATCGCAACCAGGTTTAATTGACTGTTTCAGTGTGGTACCACATTACTACGAGATCCAGATCAAAAAAAGCCCAGGATCTTGCCAACAAGTATGCGAAAAATGCGAAAATACGAGCCAGATAACGGCAAATCCCAGAACTACCCGAGATATAACCGGCGTTATCCACTAAAATATTAATCGCAACCAGGTTTAATTGACTGTTTCGGTGTGGAACTTCATTACTACGGGATCCAAACCGGAAAAAGGCCAGGATCTGGCAAACAAGTATACGAAATAGCGAAAGTATGAGCCAGATGGTTGCAAATACCAGAACTAACCCAGACATAACCAGCGTCATCCTCTAAAATACTATTCGGAACCAGCTTCTATTGACTGTTTCTGTGTGGTACCATATTACTACGTGATCCAAACCCGAAAAAACCCTGGATCTGGCCAAGAAGTATGCGAAAAACGCGATAGTATGAGCCAGATAATTGCAAATACCAGAACTAACCCAGACATAACCAGCGTTATCCTCTAAAATACTAATCGGAACCAGCTTTTATTGACTGTTTCAGTGTGGTACCACATTACTACGTGATCCAAACCAGAAAATGCCCAGGATCCGGACACCAAGTATGCGAGAAATCCGAAAGTATGAGCCAGATGAGGGCAAATCCCAGACCTAACCGAGACATAACCGGCGTTATCCTCTAAAATATTAATCGCAACCAGGTTTACTTGACTGATCCGGTGTGGTACCGCATTACTGCGTGATCCAAACCAGAAAAAGGCCAAGATCTGGCCAACAAGTATGTGAAAAATGCGAAAGTTCGAGCCAGATGAGGGCAAATACCAGACCTAACCCAGACATAACCGGCGTTATCCTCTAAAATATTAATCGGAACCAGGTTTAATTGACTGTTTCAGTGTGGTACCACATAACTACGTGTTCCAAACTAAAAAAAACCCATAATCTTGCCAACAAGTATGCGAAAAATGCGAAAGTACGAGCCAGATGATTGCAAATACCAGAACTAACCCAAACATAACCAGCGTTATCCTCCAAAATATTCATCGCTACCAGGTTTGATTGACTGCTTCGGTGTGGAACCAGATTTCGACGGGATCCAAACCACAGAAAACCCAAGATATGGCCAACAAGTACGCGAAAATTGCAAAAGTATGAGCCAGATGATTGCAAATACCAGAACTAACCCAGACATAACCAGCGTTATCCTCTAAAACATTAATCGGCACCAGCTCTTATTCACCGTTTCAGAGTGGTACCACATTACAACGTGACCCAAACCAGAAAAAGGCCAGGATCTGGCCAACAAGTATGCGAAAAATGCGAAAATACGAGCCGGATGAGGGCAAATACCAGACCTAACCCACACATAACCGGCGTTATCCCCTAAAATATTCATCCCAACCAGGTTTAATTGACTGTTTCGGTGTGGAACCACATTACTACGGGATCCAAACCTGAAAAAACCCTGGATCTGGCCAAGAAGCACGCGAAAAACGCGATAGTATGAGCCAGATAATTGCAAATACCAGAACTAACCCAGACATAACCAGCGTTATCCTCTAAAATACTAATCGGAACTAGCTTTTATTGACTGTTTCAGTGTGGTACCACATTACTACGTGATCCAAACCAGAAAAAGCCCAGGATCTGGCCAACAAGTATGCGAGAAATGCGTAAGTATCAGACAGATGAGGGCAAATCCCAGACCTAACCGAGACATAACCGGCGTTATCCTCTAAATATTAATCGCAACCAGGTTTACTTGACTGTTTCGGTGTGGTACCGCATTACCACGTGATCCAATCCAGAAAAAGGCCAGGATCTGGTCAACAAGTTTGCGAAAAATGCGAAAGTACGAGCCAGATGAGGGCAAATACCAGACCTAACCCAGACATAACTGGCGTTATCCTCTAAAATACTAACTGAAACCAGGTTTAATTGACTGTTTCAGTGTGGTACCGCATTACTACGAGATCCAAACCAGAAAAAGGCCAGCATTTGGCCAACAAGTATGCGAAAAATGCGAAAGTACGAGCCAAATGAGGGCAAATACCAGACCTAACCCTGACATAACCGGCATTATCCTCTAAAATATTAATCGGAACCAGGTTTAATTGACCGTTTCAGTGTGGTACCACATTACTACGTGATCCAAACCAAAAAAAACCCAGGATCTTGCCAACAAGTATGCGAAAAATGCGAAAGTACGGGGCGGATGATTGCAAATACCAGAACTAACCCAGACGTTACCTGCGTTATCCTCTAAAATACTATTCGGAACCAGCTTTTATTGACTGTTTCAGTGTGGTACCACATTACTACGTGATCCAAAACAGAAAAAGCCCAGTATCTGGTCAACAAGTATACGAAAAATGCGAAAGTACGAGCCAGATGTGGGCAAATTCCAGACCTAGCCCAGACATAACCGGCGTTATCCTCTAAAATATTAATCGCAACCAGGTTTAATTGTCTGTTTCGTTGTGGATCCACATTACTACGGGATCCAAACCAGAAAAAGGCCAGGATCTGGCCAACAAGTATGCGAAAAATGCGAAAGTACGAGCCAGATGATGGCAAATCCCAGACCTAACCGAGACATAACCGGCGTTATCCTCTAAAATATTAATCGCAACCAGGTTTAATTGACTGTTTCAGTGTGGTACCACATTACTACGAGATCCAGATCAAAAAAAGCCCAGGATCTTGCCAACAAGTATGCGAAAAATGCGAAAATACGAGCCAGATAACGGCAAATCCCAGAACTACCCGAGATATAACCGGCGTTATCCACTAAAATATTAATCGCAACCAGGTTTAATTGACTGTTTCGGTGTGGAACTTCATTACTACGGGATCCAAACCGGAAAAAGGCCAGGATCTGGCAAACAAGTATACGAAATAGCGAAAGTATGAGCCAGATGGTTGCAAATACCAGAACTAACCCAGACATAACCAGCGTCATCCTCTAAAATACTATTCGGAACCAGCTTCTATTGACTGTTTCTGTGTGGTACCATATTACTACGTGATCCAAACCCGAAAAAACCCTGGATCTGGCCAAGAAGTATGCGAAAAACGCGATAGTATGAGCCAGATAATTGCAAATACCAGAACTAACCCAGACATAACCAGCGTTATCCTCTAAAATACTAATCGGAACCAGCTTTTATTGACTGTTTCAGTGTGGTACCACATTACTACGTGATCCAAACCAGAAAATGCCCAGGATCCGGACACCAAGTATGCGAGAAATCCGAAAGTATGAGCCAGATGAGGGCAAATCCCAGACCTAACCGAGACATAACCGGCGTTATCCTCTAAAATATTAATCGCAACCAGGTTTACTTGACTGATCCGGTGTGGTACCGCATTACTGCGTGATCCAAACCAGAAAAAGGCCAAGATCTGGCCAACAAGTATGTGAAAAATGCGAAAGTTCGAGCCAGATGAGGGCAAATACCAGACCTAACCCAGACATAACCGGCGTTATCCTCTAAAATATTAATCGGAACCAGGTTTAATTGACTGTTTCAGTGTGGTACCACATAACTACGTGTTCCAAACTAAAAAAAACCCATAATCTTGCCAACAAGTATGCGAAAAATGCGAAAGTACGAGCCAGATGATTGCAAATACCAGAACTAACCCAAACATAACCAGCGTTATCCTCCAAAATATTCATCGCTACCAGGTTTGATTGACTGCTTCGGTGTGGAACCAGATTTCGACGGGATCCAAACCACAGAAAACCCAAGATATGGCCAACAAGTACGCGAAAATTGCAAAAGTATGAGCCAGATGATTGCAAATACCAGAACTAACCCAGACATAACCAGCGTTATCCTCTAAAACATTAATCGGCACCAGCTCTTATTCACCGTTTCAGAGTGGTACCACATTACAACGTGACCCAAACCAGAAAAAGGCCAGGATCTGGCCAACAAGTATGCGAAAAATGCGAAAATACGAGCCGGATGAGGGCAAATACCAGACCTAACCCACACATAACCGGCGTTATCCCCTAAAATATTCATCCCAACCAGGTTTAATTGACTGTTTCGGTGTGGCACCACATTACTGCGGGATCCAAACCTGAAAAAACCCTGGATCTGGCCAAGAAGTATGCGAATAACGCGATAGTATGAGCCAGATAATTGCAAATACCAGAACTAACCCAGACATAACCAGCGTTATCCTCTAAAGTACTAATCGGAACCAGCTTTTATTGACTGTTTCAGTGTGGTACCACATTACTACGTGATCCAAACCAGAAAAAGCCCAGGAACTGGCCAACAAGTATGCGAGAAATGCGAAAGTATGAGCCAGATGAGGGCAAATCCCAGACCTAACCGAGACATATCCGGCGTTATCCTCTAAATATTAATCGCAACCAGGTTTACTTGACTGTTTCGGTGTGGTACCGCATTACCACGTGATCCAATCCAGAAAAAGGCCAGGATCTGGCCAACAAGTTTGCGAAAAATGCGAAAGTACGAGCCAGATGAGGGCAAATACCAGACCTAACCCAGACATAACCGGCGTTATCCTATAAAATACTAACTGAAACCAGGTTTCATTGACTGTTTCAGTGTGGTACCGCATTACTACGTGATCCAAACCAGAAAAAGGCCAGGATCTGGTCAACAAGTATGCGAAAAACGCGAAAGTATGAGCCAGATGATTGCAAATACCAGAACTAACCCAGACGTAACCTGCGTTATCCTCTAAAATACTATTCGGAACCAGCTTTTATTGACTGTTTCAGTGTGGTACCACATTACTACGTGATCCAAACCAAAAAAAACCCAGGATCTTGCCAACAAGTATGCGAAAAATGCGAAAGTACGAGCCAGATAATTGCAAATAACAGAACTAACCCAGACATAACCAGCGTTATCCTCTAAAATAATAATTGCAACCAGGTTTAATTGACTGCTTCGGTGTGGTACCGCATTACTACCTGATCCCAACCAGAGAAAGCCCAGGATCTTGCCAACAAGTATGCGAAAAATGCGAAAGTACGAGCCAGATAATTGCAAATAACAGAACTAACCCAGACATAACCAGCGTTATCCTCTAAAATACTATTCGGAACCAGCTTTTATTGACTGTTTCAGTGTGGTACCACATTACTACGTGATCCAAAACAGAAAAAGCCCAGTATCTGGCCAACAAGTATGCGAAAAATGCGAAAGTACGAGCCAGATGTGGGCAAATTCCAGACCTAGCCCAGACATAACCGGCGTCATCCACTAAAATATTAATCGCAACCAGGTTTAATTGTCTGTTTCGTTGTGGATCCACATTACTACGGGATCCAAACCAGAAAAAGGCCAGGATCTGGACAACAAGTATGCGAAGAATGCGAAAGTACGAGCCAGATGATGGCAAATCCCAGAACTAACCCAGACGTAACCTGCGTTATCCTCTAAAATACTATTCGGAACCAGCTTTTATTGACTGTTTCAGTGTGGTACCACGTTACTACGTGATCCAAACGAAAAAAAGCCCAGGATCTGGCCAACATGTATGCGAAAAATGCGAATACGAGCCAGGTGACGGCAAATCCCAGACCCACGCGAGACATAACCGGCGTTATCCTCTAAAATAATAATCGCAACCAGGTTTAATTGACTGTTTCGGTGTGGAGCTTCATTACTACGGGATCCAAACCAGAAAAAACCAAGGATCTGGTCAACAAGTATGCGAAAAACGCGAAAGTATGAGCCAGATGATTGCAAATACCAGAACTAACCCAGACGTAACCTGCGTTATCCTCTAAAATACTATTCGGAACCAGCTTTTATTGACTGTTTCAGTGTGGTACCACATTACTACGTGATCCAAACCAAAAAAAGCCCAGGATCTTGCCAACAAGTATGCGAAAAATGCGAAAGTACGAGCCAGATAATTGCAAATAACAGAACTAACCCAGACATAACCAGCGTTATCCTCTAAAATAATAATTGCAACCAGGATTAATTGACTGCTTCGGTGTGGTACCGCATTACTACGGTATCCCAACCAGAGAAAGCCCAGGATCTTGCCAACAAGTAGGCGAAAAATGCGAATGTACGAGCCAGATGAGGGCAAATCCCAGACCTAACTGAGACATAACCGGCGTTATCCTCTTAATATTAATCGCAACCAGGTTTACTTGACTGTTTCGGTGTGGTACCGCATTACCACGTGATCCAATCCAGAAAAAGGCCAGGATCTGGCCAACAAGTTTGCGAAAAATGCGAAAGACCGAGCCAGATGAGGGCAAATACCAGACCTAACCCAGACATAACCGGCGTTATCCTCTAAAATACTAACTGAAACCAGGTTTAATTGACTGTTTCAGTGTGGTACCGCATTACTACGTGATCCAAACCAGAAAAAGGCCAGCATTTGGCCAACAAGTATGCGATAAATGCGAAAGTACGAGCCAGATGAGGGCAAATACCAGAACTAGCCCAAGCATAACCAGCGTTATCCTCTAAAATAATAATTGCAACCAGGATTAATTGACTGCTTCGGTGTGGTACCGCATTACTACGGTATCCCAACCAGAGAAAGCCCAGGATCTTGCCAACAAGTAGGCGAAAAATGCGAATGTACGAGCCAGATGAGGGCAAATCCCAGACCTAACTGAGACATAACCGGCGTTATCCTCTTAATATTAATCGCAACCAGGTTTACTTGACTGTTTCGGTGTGGTACCGCGTTACCACGTGATCCAATCCAGAAAAAGGCCAGGATCTGGCCAACAAGTTTGCGAAAAATGCGAAAGACCGAGCCAGATGAGGGCAAATACCAGACCTAACCCAGACATAACCGGCGTTATCCTCTAAAATACTAACTGAAACCAGGTTTAATTGACTGTTTCAGTGTGGTACCGCATTACTACGTGATCCAAACCAGAAAAAGGCCAGCATTTGGCCAACAAGTATGCGATAAATGCGAAAGTACGAGCCAGATGAGGGCAAATACCAGACCTAACCCAAACATAACCGGCGTTATCCTCTAAAATATTAATCGGGACCTGGTTTAATTGACTGTTTCAGTGTGCTACCACATTACTACGTGATCCAAACCAAAAAAAGCCCAGGGTCTTGCCAACAAGTATGCGAAAAATGCGAAAGTATGAGCCAGATGATTGCAAATACCAGAACTAACCCAGATATAACCAGCGTTATCTTCTTAAATATTAATCGGAACCAGGTTTAATTGACTGTTTCAGTGTGGTACCTCATTACTATGTGGTCCAAGCCAGAAAAAGGTCGGGATCTACCCAACCAGTAAGCGAAAAATGCGAAAGTACGTGCCAGATGAGGACAAATACCAGACCTAACCCAGACATAACCGGCGTTATCCTCTATAATATTAATCGGAACTAGGTTTAATTGACTGTTTCGGTGTGGTACCGCATTACTACGTGATCCAAACCAGAAAAAGGCCAGGATCCTGCCTACAAGTATGCGAAAAATGCGAAAGTACGAGCCAGATGAGGGCAAATACCAGACCTAACCCAGACATAACCGGCGTTATCCTCTAAAATATTAATCGGGACCAGGTTTAATTGACTGTTTCAGTGTGGTACCACATTACTACGTGATCCACACCAAAAAAAGCCAGGATCTGGCCAACAAGTATGTGAAAAACGCGAAAGTATGAGCCAGATGATTGCAAATACCAGAACTATCCCAGACGTAACCTGCGTTATCCTCCAAAATACTATTCGGAACTAGATTCTATCGACTGTTTCAGTGTGATACCACATTACTACGTGGTCGAAGCCAGAAAAAGGCCAGGATCTGGCCTACAAGTATGCGAGAAATGCGAAAATACGAACCAGATGACGGCAAATCCCAGACCTACCCGAGACATAACCGGCGTTATCCTCTAAAATATTAATCGCAACCAGGTTTAATTGACTGTTTCGGTGTGGAACTTCATTACTACGGGATCCAAACCAGAAAAAACCCAGGATCTGGCAAAGAAGTATGCGAAAAACGCGAATGTATGAGCCAGATGATTGCAAATACCAGAACTAACCCAGACGTAACCTGCGCTATCCTCTAAAATACTATTCGGAACCAGCTTTTATTGACTGTTTCAGTGTGGTACCACATTACTACGTGATCCAAACCAAAAAAAGCCCATGATCTTGCCAACAAGTATGCGAAAAATGCGAAAGTACGAGCCAGATGATTGCAAATACCAGAACTAGCCCAAGCATAACCAGCGTTATCCTCCAAAATATTCATCGCAACCAGGTTTAATTGACTGCTTCGGTGTGGAACGACATTACGACGGGATCCAAACCACAAAAACCCCAAGATCTGGCCAACTAGTACGTGAAAATTGCGAAAGAATGAGCCAGATGATTACAAATAACAGAACTAACCCAGACATAACCGGCGTTATCCTCTAAAATATTAATCGGGACCAGGTTTAATTGACTGTTTCAGTGTGGTACCACATTATTACGTGATCCAAACCAAAAAAAGCCGAGGAACTGGCCAACAAGTACGCGAAAAACGCGAAAGTATGAGCCAGATGATTGCAAATACCAGAACTAACCCAGACGTAACCTGCGTTATCCTCTAAAATATTAATCGGAACCAGGTTTAATTGACTGTCTCAGTGAGGTACCTCATTACTACGTGGTCCAAGCCAGAAAAAGGCCAGGATCTGGCCAACAAGTAAGCGAAAAATGCGAAAGTACGAGCCAGATGAGGGCAAATACCAGACCTAACCCAGACATAACTGGCGTTATCCTCTAAAATACTAACTGAAACCAGGTTTAATTGACTGTTTCAGTGTGGTACCGCATTACTACGTGATCCAAACCAGAAAAAGGCCAGCATTTGGCCAACAAGTATGCGAAAAATGCGAAAGTACGAGCCAAATGAGGGCAAATACCAGACCTAACCCTGACATAACCGGCATTATCCTCTAAAATATTAATTGGAACCAGGTTTAATTGACCGTTTCAGTGTGGTACCACATTACTACGTGATCCAAACCAAAAAAAACCCAGGATCTTGCCAACAAGTATGCGAAAAATGCGAAAGTACGGGGCGGATGATTGCAAATACCAGAACTAACCCAGACGTTACCTGCGTTATCCTCTAAAATACTATTCGGAACCAGCTTTTATTGACTGTTTCAGTGTGGTACCACATTACTACGTGATCCAAAACAGAAAAAGCCCAGTATCTGGTCAACAAGTATACGAAAAATGCGAAAGTACGAGCCATATGTGGGCAAATTCCAGACCTAGCCCAGACATAACCGGCGTTATCCTCTAAAATATTAATCGCAACCAGGTTTAATTGTCTGTATCGTTGTGGATCCACATTACTACGGGATCCAAACCAGAAAAAGGCCAGGATCTGGCCAACAAGTATGCGAAAAATGCGAAAGTACGAGCCAGATGATGGCAAATCCCAGACCTAACCGAGACATAACCGGCGTTATCCTCTAAAATATTAATCGCAACCAGGTTTAATTGACTGTTTCAGTGTGGTACCACATTACTACGAGATCCAGATCAAAAAAAGCCCAGGATCTTGCCAACAAGTATGCGAAAAATGCGAAAATACGAGCCAGATAACGGCAAATCCCAGAACTACCCGAGATATAACCGGCGTTATCCACTAAAATATTAATCGCAACCAGGTTTAATTGACTGTTTCGGTGTGGAACTTCATTACTACGGGATCCAAACCGGAAAAAGGCCAGGATCTGGCAAACAAGTATACGAAATAGCGAAAGTATGAGCCAGATGGTTGCAAATACCAGAACTAACCCAGACATAACCAGCGTCATCCTCTAAAATACTATTCGGAACCAGCTTCTATTGACTGTTTCTGTGTGGTACCATATTACTACGTGATCCAAACCCGAAAAAACCCTGGATCTGGCCAAGAAGTATGCGAAAAACGCGATAGTATGAGCCAGATAATTGCAAATACCAGAACTAACCCAGACATAACCAGCGTTATCCTCTAAAATACTAATCGGAACCAGCTTTTATTGACTGTTTCAGTGTGGTACCACATTACTACGTGATCCAAACCAGAAAATGCCCAGGATCCGGACACCAAGTATGCGAGAAATCCGAAAGTATGAGCCAGATGAGGGCAAATCCCAGACCTAACCGAGACATAACCGGCGTTATCCTCTAAAATATTAATCGCAACCAGGTTTACTTGACTGATCCGGTGTGGTACCGCATTACTGCGTGATCCAAACCAGAAAAAGGCCAAGATCTGGCCAACAAGTATGTGAAAAATGCGAAAGTTCGAGCCAGATGAGGGCAAATACCAGACCTAACCCAGACATAACCGGCGTTATCCTCTAAAATATTAATCGGAACCAGGTTTAATTGACTGTTTCAGTGTGGTACCACATAACTACGTGTTCCAAACTAAAAAAAACCCATAATCTTGCCAACAAGTATGCGAAAAATGCGAAAGTACGAGCCAGATGATTGCAAATACCAGAACTAACCCAAACATAACCAGCGTTATCCTCCAAAATATTCATCGCTACCAGGTTTGATTGACTGCTTCGGTGTGGAACCAGATTTCGACGGGATCCAAACCACAGAAAACCCAAGATATGGCCAACAAGTACGCGAAAATTGCAAAAGTATGAGCCAGATGATTGCAAATACCAGAACTAACCCAGACATAACCAGCGTTATCCTCTAAAACATTAATCGGCACCAGCTCTTATTCACCGTTTCAGAGTGGTACCACATTACAACGTGACCCAAACCAGAAAAAGGCCAGGATCTGGCCAACAAGTATGCGAAAAATGCGAAAATACGAGCCGGATGAGGGCAAATACCAGACCTAACCCACACATAACCGGCGTTATCCCCTAAAATATTCATCCCAACCAGGTTTAATTGACTGTTTCGGTGTGGCACCACATTACTGCGGGATCCAAACCTGAAAAAACCCTGGATCTGGCCAAGAAGTATGCGAATAACGCGATAGTATGAGCCAGATAATTGCAAATACCAGAACTAACCCAGACATAACCAGCGTTATCCTCTAAAGTACTAATCGGAACCAGCTTTTATTGACTGTTTCAGTGTGGTACCACATTACTACGTGATCCAAACCAGAAAAAGCCCAGGAACTGGCCAACAAGTATGCGAGAAATGCGAAAGTATGAGCCAGATGAGGGCAAATCCCAGACCTAACCGAGACATATCCGGCGTTATCCTCTAAATATTAATCGCAACCAGGTTTACTTGACTGTTTCGGTGTGGTACCGCATTACCACGTGATCCAATCCAGAAAAAGGCCAGGATCTGGCCAACAAGTTTGCGAAAAATGCGAAAGTACGAGCCAGATGAGGGCAAATACCAGACCTAACCCAGACATAACCGGCGTTATCCTATAAAATACTAACTGAAACCAGGTTTCATTGACTGTTTCAGTGTGGTACCGCATTACTACGTGATCCAAACCAGAAAAAGGCCAGGATCTGGTCAACAAGTATGCGAAAAACGCGAAAGTATGAGCCAGATGATTGCAAATACCAGAACTAACCCAGACGTAACCTGCGTTATCCTCTAAAATACTATTCGGAACCAGCTTTTATTGACTGTTTCAGTGTGGTACCACATTACTACGTGATCCAAACCAAAAAAAACCCAGGATCTTGCCAACAAGTATGCGAAAAATGCGAAAGTACGAGCCAGATAATTGCAAATAACAGAACTAACCCAGACATAACCAGCGTTATCCTCTAAAATAATAATTGCAACCAGGTTTAATTGACTGCTTCGGTGTGGTACCGCATTACTACCTGATCCCAACCAGAGAAAGCCCAGGATCTTGCCAACAAGTATGCGAAAAATGCGAAAGTACGAGCCAGATAATTGCAAATAACAGAACTAACCCAGACATAACCAGCGTTATCCTCTAAAATACTATTCGGAACCAGCTTTTATTGACTGTTTCAGTGTGGTACCACATTACTACGTGATCCAAAACAGAAAAAGCCCAGTATCTGGCCAACAAGTATGCGAAAAATGCGAAAGTACGAGCCAGATGTGGGCAAATTCCAGACCTAGCCCAGACATAACCGGCGTCATCCACTAAAATATTAATCGCAACCAGGTTTAATTGTCTGTTTCGTTGTGGATCCACATTACTACGGGATCCAAACCAGAAAAAGGCCAGGATCTGGACAACAAGTATGCGAAGAATGCGAAAGTACGAGCCAGATGATGGCAAATCCCAGAACTAACCCAGACGTAACCTGCGTTATCCTCTAAAATACTATTCGGAACCAGCTTTTATTGACTGTTTCAGTGTGGTACCACGTTACTACGTGATCCAAACGAAAAAAAGCCCAGGATCTGGCCAACATGTATGCGAAAAATGCGAATACGAGCCAGGTGACGGCAAATCCCAGACCCACGCGAGACATAACCGGCGTTATCCTCTAAAATAATAATCGCAACCAGGTTTAATTGACTGTTTCGGTGTGGAGCTTCATTACTACGGGATCCAAACCAGAAAAAACCAAGGATCTGGTCAACAAGTATGCGAAAAACGCGAAAGTATGAGCCAGATGATTGCAAATACCAGAACTAACCCAGACGTAACCTGCGTTATCCTCTAAAGTACTATTCGGAACCAGCTTTTATTGACTGTTTCAGTGTGGTACCACATTACTACGTGATCCAAACCAAAAAAAGCCCAGGATCTTGCCAACAAGTATGCGAAAAATGCGAAAGTACGAGCCAGATAATTGCAAATAACAGAACTAACCCAGACATAACCAGCGTTATCCTCTAAAATAATAATTGCAACCAGGATTAATTGACTGCTTCGGTGTGGTACCGCATTACTACGGTATCCCAACCAGAGAAAGCCCAGGATCTTGCCAACAAGTAGGCGAAAAATGCGAATGTACGAGCCAGATGAGGGCAAATCCCAGACCTAACTGAGACATAACCGGCGTTATCCTCTTAATATTAATCGCAACCAGGTTTACTTGACTGTTTCGGTGTGGTACCGCATTACCACGTGATCCAATCCAGAAAAAGGCCAGGATCTGGCCAACAAGTTTGCGAAAAATGCGAAAGACCGAGCCAGATGAGGGCAAATACCAGACCTAACCCAGACATAACCGGCGTTATCCTCTAAAATACTAACTGAAACCAGGTTTAATTGACTGTTTCAGTGTGGTACCGCATTACTACGTGATCCAAACCAGAAAAAGGCCAGCATTTGGCCAACAAGTATGCGATAAATGCGAAAGTACGAGCCAGATGAGGGCAAATACCAGAACTAGCCCAAGCATAACCAGCGTTATCCTCTAAAATAATAATTGCAACCAGGATTAATTGACTGCTTCGGTGTGGTACCGCATTACTACGGTATCCCAACCAGAGAAAGCCCAGGATCTTGCCAACAAGTAGGCGAAAAATGCGAATGTACGAGCCAGATGAGGGCAAATCCCAGACCTAACTGAGACATAACCGGCGTTATCCTCTTAATATTAATCGCAACCAGGTTTACTTGACTGTTTCGGTGTGGTACCGCATTACCACGTGATCCAATCCAGAAAAAGGCCAGGATCTGGCCAACAAGTTTGCGAAAAATGCGAAAGACCGAGCCAGATGAGGGCAAATACCAGACCTAACCCAGACATAACCGGCGTTATCCTCTAAAATACTAACTGAAACCAGGTTTAATTGACTGTTTCAGTGTGGTACCGCATTACTACGTGATCCAAACCAGAAAAAGGCCAGCATTTGGCCAACAAGTATGCGATAAATGCGAAAGTACGAGCCAGATGAGGGCAAATACCAGACCTAACCCAAACATAACCGGCGTTATCCTCTAAAATATTAATCGGGACCTGGTTTAATTGACTGTTTCAGTGTGCTACCACATTACTACGTGATCCAAACCAAAAAAAGCCCAGGGTCTTGCCAACAAGTATGCGAAAAATGCGAAAGTATGAGCCAGATGATTGCAAATACCAGAACTAACCCAGATATAACCAGCGTTATCTTCTTAAATATTAATCGGAACCAGGTTTAATTGACTGTTTCAGTGTGGTACCTCATTACTATGTGGTCCAAGCCAGAAAAAGGTCGGGATCTACCCAACCAGTAAGCGAAAAATGCGAAAGTACGTGCCAGATGAGGACAAATACCAGACCTAACCCAGACATAACCGGCGTTATCCTCTATAATATTAATCGGAACTAGGTTTAATTGACTGTTTCGGTGTGGTACCGCATTACTACGTGATCCAAACCAGAAAAAGGCCAGGATCCTGCCTACAAGTATGCGAAAAATGCGAAAGTACGAGCCAGATGAGGGCAAATACCAGACCTAACCCAGACATAACCGGCGTTATCCTCTAAAATATTAATCGGGACCAGGTTTAATTGACTGTTTCAGTGTGGTACCACATTACTACGTGATCCACACCAAAAAAAGCCAGGATCTGGCCAACAAGTATGTGAAAAACGCGAAAGTATGAGCCAGATGATTGCAAATACCAGAACTATCCCAGACGTAACCTGCGTTATCCTCCAAAATACTATTCGGAACTAGATTCTATCGACTGTTTCAGTGTGATACCACATTACTACGTGGTCGAAGCCAGAAAAAGGCCAGGATCTGGCCTACAAGTATGCGAGAAATGCGAAAATACGAACCAGATGACGGCAAATCCCAGACCTACCCGAGACATAACCGGCGTTATCCTCTAAAATATTAATCGCAACCAGGTTTAATTGACTGTTTCGGTGTGGAACTTCATTACTACGGGATCCAAACCAGAAAAAACCCAGGATCTGGCAAAGAAGTATGCGAAAAACGCGAATGTATGAGCCAGATGATTGCAAATACCAGAACTAACCCAGACGTAACCTGCGCTATCCTCTAAAATACTATTCGGAACCAGCTTTTATTGACTGTTTCAGTGTGGTACCACATTACTACGTGATCCAAACCAAAAAAAGCCCATGATCTTGCCAACAAGTATGCGAAAAATGCGAAAGTACGAGCCAGATGATTGCAAATACCAGAACTAGCCCAAGCATAACCAGCGTTATCCTCCAAAATATTCATCGCAACCAGGTTTAATTGACTGCTTCGGTGTGGAACGACATTACGACGGGATCCAAACCACAAAAACCCCAAGATCTGGCCAACTAGTACGTGAAAATTGCGAAAGAATGAGCCAGATGATTACAAATAACAGAACTAACCCAGACATAACCGGCGTTATCCTCTAAAATATTAATCGGGACCAGGTTTAATTGACTGTTTCAGTGTGGTACCACATTATTACGTGATCCAAACCAAAAAAAGCCGAGGAACTGGCCAACAAGTACGCGAAAAACGCGAAAGTATGAGCCAGATGATTGCAAATACCAGAACTAACCCAGACGTAACCTGCGTTATCCTCTAAAATATTAATCGGAACCAGGTTTAATTGACTGTCTCAGTGAGGTACCTCATTACTACGTGGTCCAAGCCAGAAAAAGGCCAGGATCTGGCCAACAAGTAAGCGAAAAATGCGAAAGTACGAGCCAGATGAGGGCAAATACCAGACCTAACCCAGACATAACCGGCGTTATCCTCTAAAATATTAATCGCAACCAGGTTTACTTGACTGGTTCGGTGTGGTACCGCATTACCACGTGATCCAATCCAGAAAAAACCCAAAATCTGGCCAACAAGTATGCGAAAAACGCGAAAGTATGAGCCAGATGATTGCAAATACCAGAACTAACCCAGACGTAACCTGCGTTATCCTCTAAAATGCTATTCGGAACCAGCTTTTATTGACTGTTTCAGTGTGGTACCACATTACTACGTGATCCAAACCAAAAAAAGCCCAGGATCTTGCCAACAAGTATGCGAAAAATGCGAAAGTACGAGCCAGATGATTGCAAATACCAGAACTAACCCAAACATAACCAACGTTATCCTCCAAAACATTCATCGCAACCAGGTTTAATTGACTGCTTCGGTGTGGAACGACATTACGACGGGATCCAAACCACAAAAAACCCAAGATCTGGCCAACAAGTAGGCGAAAATTGCGAAAATATGAGCCAGATGATTGCAAATAACAGAACTAACCCAGACATAACCAGCGTTATCCTCTAAAATATTAATCGGAACCAGGTTTAATTGACTGTTTCAGTGTGGAACTTCATTACTACGTGATCCAAACCAGAAAAAAACCCAGGATCTGGCCAACAAGTATGCGAAAAACGCGAAAATACGAGCTAGATGACGGCAAATCCCAGACCTACCTGAGACATAACCGGCGTTAACCTCTAAAATATTAATCGCAACCAGGTTTAATTGACTGTTTCAGTGTGATACCACATTACTACGTGGTCCAAGCCAGGAAAAGGCCAGGATCTGGTCAACAAGTATGCGAAAAATGCGAAAATACGAGCCAGATGACGGCAAATCCCAGACCTAACCGAGACATAACCGGCGTTATCCTCTAAAATGTTAATCGCAACCAGGTTTAGTTGACTGTTTCGGTGTGGAACTTCATTACTACGGGATCCAAACCAGAAAAAACCCAGGATCTGGCAAACAAGTATGCGAAAAACGCGAAAGTTTGAGCCAGATGATTGCTAATACCAGAACTAACCCAGACGTAACCTGCGTTATCCTCTAAAATACTACTCGGAACCAGCTTTTATTGACTGTTTCAGTGTGGTACCACATTACTACGTGATCCAAACCAAAAAAAGCCCAGGATCTGGCCAACATGTATGCGAAAAATGCAAATACGAGCCAGGTGACGGCAAATCCCAGACCCACGCGAGACATAACCGGCGTGATCCTCTAAAATATTAATCGCAACCAGGTTTAATTGACTGTTTCGGTGTGGAACTTCATTACTACGGGATCCAAACCAGAAAAAACCCAAGATCTGGCCAACAAGTATGCGAAAAACGCGAAAGTATGAGCCAGATGGGGGCAAATCCCAGACCTAACCGAGGCATAACCGGCGTTATCCTCTAAAATATTAATCGCAACCAGGTGTAGTTAGCAATTTCGGTGTGGTACCGCATTACTAAGTGAGCCAAACCAGAAAAAGGCGAAGATTTAGCCAACAAGTATGCGAAAAATGCGAATGTACGAGCCAGATGAGGGCAAATTCCAGACCTAACCCAGACATAACCGGCGCTATCCTCTAAAATATTAATCGCCACCAGGTTTAATTGACTGTTTCAGTGTGGTACCACATTACTACGTGGTCCAAGCCAGAAAAAGGCCAGGGTCTGGCCAACAAGTATGCGAAAAACGCGAAAGTATGAGCCAGATGATTGCAAATACCAGAACTACCCGAGACATAACCGGCGTTATCCGCTAAAATGCTATTCGGAACCAGCTTTTATTGACTGTTTCAGTGTGGTACCGCATTACTACGTGATCCAAACCAAAAAAAGCCCAGGATCTTGCCAACAAGTATGCGAAAAACGCGAAAGTATGAGCCAGATGATTGCAAATACCAGAACTAACCCAGACGTAACCTGCGTTATCCTCTAAAATGCTATTCGGAACCAGCTTTTATTGACTGTTTCAGTGTGGTACCACATTACTACGTGATCCAAACCAAAAAAAGCCCAGGATCTTGCCAACAAGTATGCGAAAAATGCGAAAGTACGAGCCAGATGATTGCAAATACCAGAACTAACCCAAACATAACCAGCGTTATCCTCCAAAACATTCATCGCAGCCAGGTTTAAATGACTGCTTCGGTGTGGAACGACATTACGACGGGATCCAAACCACAAAAAACCCAAGATCTGGCCAACAAGTAGGCGAAAATTGCGAAAATATGAGCCAGATGATTGCAAATAACAGAACTAACCCAGACATAACCAGCGTTATCCTCTAAAATATTAATCGGAACCAGGTTTAATTGACTGTTTCAGTGTGGAACTTCATTACTACGTGATCCAAACCAGAAAAAAACCCAGGATCTGGCCAACAAGTATGCGAAAAACGCGAAAATACGAGCTAGATGACGGCAAATCCCAGACCTACCCGAGACATAACCGGCGTTAACCTCTAAAATATTAATCGCAACCAGGTTTAATTGACTGTTTCAGTGTGATACCACATTACTACGTGGTCCAAGCCAGGAAAAGGCCAGGATCTGGCCAACAAGTATGCGAGAAATGCGAAAATACGAGCCAGATGACGGCAAATCCCAGACCTACCCGAGACATAACCGGCGTTATCCGCTAAAATATTAATCGCAACCAGGTTTAATTGACTGTTTCGATGTGGAACTTCATTACTACGGGATCCAAACCAGAAAAAACCCAGGATCTGGCAAACAAGTATGCGAAAAACGCGAAAGTATGAGCCAGATGATTGCAAATACCAGAACTAACCCAGACGTAACCTGCGCTATCCTCTAAATTACTATTCGGAACCAGCTTTTATTGACTGTTTCAGTGTGGTACCACATTACTACGTGATCCAAACCAAAAAAAGCCCAGGATCTTGCAAACAAGTAAGCGAAAAATGCGAAGGTACGAGCCAGAAGAGGGCAAATCCCTGACCTAACCGAGCCATAACCGGCGTTATCCTCTAAAATATTAATCGCAACCAGGTTTAATTGACTGCTTCGGTGTGGAACCACATTACTACGTGATCCAAACCAGAAAAAGGTCAGGATCTGCCCAACAAGTAAGCGAAAAATGCGAAAGTACGAGCCAGATGAGGACAAATACCAGACCTAACCCAGACATAACCGGCGTGATCCTCTAAAATATTAATCGGAACTAGGTTTAATTGACTGTTTCGGTGTGGTACCTCATTACTATGTGGTCCAAGCCAGAAAAAGGTCAGGATCTGCCCAACAAGTAAGCGAAAAATGCGAAAGTACGAGCCAGATGAGGACAAATACCAGACCTAACCCAGACATAACCGGCGTGATCCTCTAAAATATTAATCGGAACTAGGTTTAATTGACTGTTTCGGTGTGGTACCGCATTACTACGTGATCCAAACCAGAAAAAGGCCAGGATCCTGCCTACAAGTATGCGAAAAATGCGAAAGAACGAGCCAGATGAGGGCAAATACCAGACCTAACCCAAACATAACCGGCGTTATCCTCTAAAATATTAATCGGGACCTGGTTTAATTGACTGTTTCAGTGTGGTTCCACATTACTACGTGATCCAAACCAAAAAAAGCCCAGGATCTTGCCAACAAGTATGCGAAAAATGCGAAAGTATGAGCCAGATGATTGCAAATACCAGAACTAACCCAGATATAACCAGCGTTATCTTCTTAAATATTAATCGGAACCAGGTTTAATTGACTGTTTCAGTGTGGTACCTCATTACTATGTGGTCCAAGCCAGAAAAAGGTCAGGATCTGCCCAACCAGTAAGCGAAAAATGCGAAAGTACGAGCTAGATGAGGACAAATACCAGACCTAACCCAGACATAACCGGCGTTATCCTCTAAAATATTAATCGGAACTAGGTTTAATTGACTGTTTCGGTGTGGTACCGCATTACTACGTGATCCAAACCAGAAAAAGGCCAGGATCCTGCCTACAAGTATGCGAAAATTGCGAAAGTACGAGCCAGATGAGGGCAAATATCAGACCTAACCCAGACATAACCGGCGTTATCCTCTAAAATATTAATCGGGACCAGGTTTAATTGACTGTTTCAGTGTGGAACGACATTACGACGGTATCCAAACCACTAAAAACCCAAGATCTGGCCAACAAGTACGCGAAAATTGCGAAAGTATGAGCCAGATGATTGCAAATAACAGAACTAACCCAGACATAACCAGCGTTATCCTCTAAAATATTAATCGGAACCAGGTTTAATTGACTGTTTCAGTGTGGTACCGCATTACTACGTTATCCAAACCAGAAAAAGGCCAGCATTTGGCCAACAAGTATGCGAAAAATGCGAAAGTACGAGCCAGATGTGGGCAAATTCCAGACCTAGCCCAGACATAACCGGCGTTATCCTCTAAAATATTAATCGCAACCAGGTTTAATTGTCTGTTTCGTTGTGGATCCACATTACTACGGGATCCAAACCAGAAAAAGCCCAGGATCTGGCCAACAAGTATGCGAGAAATGCGAAAGTATGAGCCAGATGAGGGCAAATCCCAGACCTAACCGAGACATAACCGGCGTTATCCTCTAAATATTAATCGCAACCAGGTTTACTTGACTGTTTCGGTGTGGTACCGCATTACCACGTGATCCAATCCAGAAAACGGCCAGGATCTGGCCAACAAGTTTACGAAAAATGCGAAAGTACGAGCCAGATGAGGGCAAATACCAGACCTAACCCAGACATAACCGGCGTTATCCTATAAAATTCTAACTGAAACCAGGTTTAATTGACTGCTTCAGTGTGGTACCGCATTACTACGTGATCCAAACCAGCAAAAGGCCAGGATCTGGCCAAGAAGTATGCCAAAGTTGCGAAAGTACGAGCCAGATGAGGGCAAATACCAGAACTAACCCAGACATAACCGGCGTTATCCTCTAAAATACTAACTGAAACCAGGTTTAATTGACTGTTTCAGTGTGGTACCGCATTACTACGTGATCCAAGCCAGAAAAAGGCCAGCATTTGGCCAACAAGTACGCGAAAAATGCGAAAGTACGAGCCAGATGAGGGCAAATACCAGAACTAACCCAGACATAACCGGCATTATCCTCTAAAATATTAATCGGAACCAGGTTTAATTGACCGTTTCAGTGTGGTACCACATTACTACGTGATCCCAATCAGAGAAAGCCCAGGATCTTGCCAACAAGTAGGCGAAAAATGCGAATGTACGAGCCAGATGAGGGCAAATCCCAGACCTAACCGAGACATAACCGGCGTTATCCTCTAAATATTAATCGCAACCAGGTTTACTTGACTGTTTCGGTGTGGTACCGCATTACCACGTGATCCAATCCAGAAAAAGGCCAGGATCTGGCCAACAAGTTTACGAAAAATGCGAAAGTACGAGCCAGATGAGGGCAAATACCAGACCTAACCCAGACATAACCGGCGTTATCCTCTAAAATAATAATTGCAACCAGGTTTAATTGACTGCTTCGGTGTGGTACCGCATTACTACGTGATCCCAATCAGAGAAAGCCCAGGATCTTGCCAACAAGTAGGCGAAAAATGCGAATGTACGAGCCAGATGAGGGCAAATCCCAGACCTAACCGAGACATAACCGGCGTTATCCTCTAAATATTAATCGCAACCAGGTTTACTTGACTGTTTCGGTGTGGTACCGCATTACCACGTGATCGTATCCAGAAAAAGGCCAGGATCTGGCCAACAAGTTTGCGAAAAATGCGAAAGAACGAGCCAGATGAGGGCAAATACCAGACCTAACCCAGACATAACCGGCGTTATCCTCTAAAATACTAACTGAAACCAGGTTTAATTGACTGTTTCAGTGTGGTACCGCATTACTACGTGATCCAAGCCAGAAAAAGGCCAGCATTTGGCCAACAAGTACGCGAAAAATGCGAAAGTACGAGCCAGATGAGGGCAAATACCAGAACTAACCCAGACATAACCGGCATTATCCTCTAAAATATTAATCGGAACCAGGTTTAATTGACCGTTTCAGTGTGGTACCACATTACTACGTGATCCAAACCAAAAAAAACCCAGGATCTTGCCAACAAGTATGCGAAAAATGCGAAAGTACGAGGCAGGTGATTGCAAATACCAGAGCTAACCCAGACGTTACCTGCGTTATCCTCTAGAATACTATTCGGAACCAGCTTTTATTGACTGTTTCAGTGTGGTACCACATTACTACGTGATCCAAAACAGAAAAAGCCCAGGATCTTGCCAACAAGTATGCGAAAAATGCGAAAGTATGAGCCAGATGATTGCAAATACCATAACTAACCCAGATATAACCAGCGTTATCTTCTTAAATATTAATCGGAACCAGGTTTAATTGACTGTTTCAGTGTGGTACCTCATTACTATGTGGTCCAAGCCAGAAAAAGGTCAGGATCTGCCCAACCAGTAAGCGAAAAATGCGAAAGTACAAGCTAGATGAGGACAAATACCAGACCTAACCCAGACATAACCGGCGTTATCCTCTAAAATATTAATCGGAACTAGGTTTAATTGACTGTTTCGGTGTGGTACCGCATTACTACGTGATCCAAACCAGAAAAAGGCCAGGATCCTGCCTACAAGTATGCGAAAAATGCGAAAGTACGAGCCAGATGAGGGCAAATATCAGACCTAACCCAGACATAACCGGCGTTATCCTCTAAAATATTAATCGGGACCAGGTTTAATTGACTGTTTCAGTGTGGAACGACATTACGACGGTATCCAAACCACTAAAAACCCAAGATCTGGCCAACAAGTACGCGAAAATTGCGAAAGTATGAGCCAGATGATTGCAAATAACAGAACTAACCCAGACATAACCAGCGTTATCCTCTAAAATGTTAATCGGAACCAGGTTTAATTGACTGTTTCAGTGTGGTACCGCATTACTACGTGATCCAAACCAGAAAAAGGCCAGCATTTGGCCAACAAGTATGCGAAAAATGCGAAAGTACGAGCCAGATGTGGGCAAATTCCAGACCTAGCCCAGACATAACCGGCGTTATCCTCTAAAATATTAATCGCAACCAGGTTTAATTGTCTGTTTCGTTGTGGATCCACATTACTACGGGATCCAAACCAGAAAAAGCCCAGGATCTGGCCAACAAGTATGCGAGAAATGCGAAAGTATGAGCCAGATGAGGGCAAATCCCAGACCTAACCGAGACATAACCGGCGTTATCCTCTAAATATTAATCGCAACCAGGTTTACTTGACTGTTTCGGTGTGGTACCGCATTACCACGTGATCCAATCCAGAAAAAGGCCAGGATCTGGCCAACAAGTTTACGAAAAATGCGAAAGTACGAGCCAGATGAGGGCAAATACCAGACCTAACCCAGACATAACCGGCGTTATCCTATAAAATTCTAACTGAAACCAGGTTTAATTGACTGTTTCAGTGTGGTACCGCATTACTACGTGATCCAAACCAGCAAAAGGCCAGGATCTGGCCAAGAAGTATGCCAAAGTTGCGAAAGTACGAGCCAGATGAGGGCAAATACCAGAACTAACCCAGACGTAACCTGCGTTATCCTCTAAAATACTATTCGGAACCAGCTTTTATTGACTGCTCCAGTGTGGTACCACATTACTACGTGATCCAAACCAAAAAAAGCCCAGGATCTTGCCAACAAGTATGCGAAAAATGCGAAAGTACGAGCCAGATAATTGCAAATAACAGAACTAACCCAGACATAACCAGCGTTATCCTCTAAAATAATAATTGCAACCAGGTTTAATTGACTGCTTCGGTGTGGTACCGCATTACTACGTGATCCCAATCAGAGAAAGCCCAGGATCTTGCCAACAAGTAGGCGAAAAATGCGAATGTACGAGCCAGATGAGGGCAAATCCCAGACCTAACCGAGACATAACCGGCGTTATCCTCTAAATATTAATCGCAACCAGGTTTACTTGACTGTTTCGGCGTGGTACCGCATTACCACGTGATCGTATCCAGAAAAAGGCCAGGATCTGGCCAACAAGTTTGCGAAAAATGCGAAAGAACGAGCCAGATGAGGGCAAATACCAGACCTAACCCAGACATAACCGGCGTTATCCTCTAAAATACTAACTGAAACCAGGTTTAATTGACTGCTTCAGTGTGGTACCGCATTACTACGTGATCCAAGCCAGAAAAAGGCCAGCATTTGGCCAACAAGTACGCGAAAAATGCAAAAGTACGAGCCAGATGAGGGCAAATACCAGAACTAACCCAGACATAACCGGCATTATCCTCTAAAATATTAATCGGAACCAGGTTTAATTGACCGTTTCAGTGTGGTACCACATTACTACGTGATCCAAACCAAAAAAAACCCAGGATCTTGCCAACAAGTATGCGAAAAATGCGAAAGTACGAGGCAGGTGATTGCAAATACCAGAGCTAACCCAGACGTTACCTGCGTTATCCTCTAGAATACTATTTGGAACCAGCTTTTATTGACTGTTTCAGTGTGGTACCACATTACTACGTGATCCAAAACAGAAAAAGCCCAGTATCTGGCCAACAAGTATGCGAAAATTGCGAAAGTACGAGCCAGATGTGGGCAAATTCCAGACCTAGCCCAGACATAACCGGCGTTATCCTCTAAAATATTAATCGCAACCAGGTTTACTTGACTGTTCCGGTGTGGTACCGCATTACTACGTGATCCAAACCAGAAAAAGGCCAGGATCTGGCCAACAAGTATGCGAAAAATGCGAAAGTACGAACCAGATGAGGGCAAATCCCAGACCTAACCGAGACATAACCGGCGTTCCCCTCTAAAATATTAATCGGAACCAGGTTTAATTGACTGTTTCAGTGTGGTACCACATTACTACGTGATCCAAACCACAAAAAAACCCAAGATCTGGCCAACAAGTACGCGAAAATTGCAAAAGTATGAGCCAGATGATTGCAAATACCAGAACTAACCCAAACATAACCAGCGTTATCCTCTAAAATATTAATCGCCACCAGCTCTTATTCACCGTTTCAGAGTGGTACCACATTACAACGTGATCCAAACCAGAAAAAGGCCAGGATCTGGCCAACAAGTATGCGAAAAATGCGAAAATACGAGCCAGATGAGGGCAAATACCAGACCTAACCCAGACATAACCGGCGTTATCCCCTAAAATATTCATCCCAACCAGGTTTAATTGACTGTTTCGGTGTGGAACCACATTACTACGGGATCCAAACCAGAAAAAGCCCAGGATCTGGCCAAGAAGCATGCGAAAAACGCGATAGTATGAGCCAGATAATTGCAAATACCAGAACTAACCCAGACATAACCAGCGTTATCCTCTAAAATACTAATCGGAACCAGGTTTAATTGACTGTTTCAGTGTGGTACCGCATTACTACGTGATCCAAACCAGAAAAAGGCCAGCATTTGGCCAACAAGTATGCGAAAAATGCGAAAGTACGAGCCAGATGAGGGCAAATACCAGACCTAACCCAGACATAACCGGCATTATCCTCTAAAATATTAATCGGAACCAGCTTTTATTGACTGTTTCAGTGTGGTACCACATTACTACGTGATCCAAAACAGAAAAAGGCCAAGATCTGGCCAACAAGTATGTGAAAAATGCGAAAGTTCGAGCCAGATGAGGGCAAATACCAGACCTAACCCAGACATAACCGGCGTTATCCTCTAAAATATTAATCGGAACCAGGTTTAATTGACTGTTTCAGTGTGGTACCACATTACTACGTGTTCCAAACTACAAAAAGCCCATAATCTTGCCAACAAGTATGCGAAAAATGCGAAAGTACGAGCCAGATGATTGCAAATACCAGAACTAACCCAAACATAACCAGCGTTATCCTCCAAAATATTCATCGCAACCAGGCTTGATTGACTGCTTCGGTGTGGAACCAGATTTCGACGGGATCCAAACCACAGAAAACCCAAGATATGGCCAACAAGTACGCGAAAATTGCAAAAGCATGAGCCAGATGAGGGCAAATACCAGACCTAACCCAGACATAACCGGCGTTATCCTATAAAATACTAACTGAAACCAGGTTTAATTGACTGTTTCAGTGTGGTACCGCTTTACTACGTGATCCAAACCAGAAAAAGGCCAGGATCTGGTCAACAAGTATGCGAAAAACGCGAAAGTATGAGCCAGATGAGGGCAAATACCAGACCTAACCCAGACATAACCGGCATTATCCTCTAAAATATTAATCGGCACCAGCTCTTATTCACCGTTTCAGAGTGGTACCACATTACAACGTGACCCAAACCAGAAAAAGCCCAGGAACTGGCCAACAAGTATGCGAGAAATGCGAAAGTATGAGCCAGATGGGGGCAAATCCCAGACCTAACAGAGACATAACCGGCGTTATCCTCTAAATATTAATCGCAACCAGGTTTACTTGACTGTTTCGGTGTGGTACCGCATTACCACGAGATCCAATCCAGAAAAAGGCCAGGATCTGGCCAACAAGTATGCGAAAAACGCGAAAGTATGAGCCAGATGATTGCAAATACCAGAACTAACCCAGACGTAACCTGCGTTATCCTCTAAAATACTATTCGGAACCAGCTTTTATTGACTGTTTCAGTGTGGTACCACATTACTACGTGATCCAAACGAAAAAAAGCCCAGGATCTTGCCAACATGTATGCGAAAAATGCGAATACGAGCCAGGTGACGGCAAATCCCAGACCCACGCGAGACATAACCGGCGTTATCCTCTAAAATAATAATCGCAACCAGGTTTAATTGACTGTTTCGGTGTGGAACTTCATTACTACGGGATCCAAACCAGAAAAAACCAAAGATCTGGTCAACAAGTATGCGAAAAACGCGAAAGTATGAGCCAGATTATTGCAAATACCAGAACTAACCCAGACGTAACCTGCGTTATCCTCTAAAATACTATTCGGAACCAGCTTTTATTGACTGTTTCAGTGTGGTACCACATTACTAAGTGATCCAAACCAAAAAAAGCCCAGGATCTTGCCAACAAGTATGCGAAAAATGCGAAAGTACGAGCCAGATAATTGCAAATAACAGAACTAACCCAGACATAACCAGCGTTATCCTCTAAAATAATAATTGCAACCAGGTTTAATTGACTGCTTCGGTGTGGTACCGCATTACTACGTGATCCCAACCAGAGAAAGCCCAGGATCTTGCCAACAAGTAGGCGAAAAATGCGAATGTACGAGCCAGATGAGGGCAAATCCCAGACCTAACCGAGACATAACCGGCGTAATCCTCTAAATATTAATCGCAACCAGGTTTACTTGACTGTTTCGGTGTGGTACCGCATTACCACGTGATCCAATCCAGAAAAAGGCCAGGATCTGGCCAACAAGTTTGCGAAAAATGCGAAAGACCGAGCCAGATGAGGGCAAATACCAGACCTAACCCAGACATAACCGGCGTTATCCTCTAAAATACTAACTGAAACCAGGTTTAATTGACTGTTTCAGTGTGGTACCGCATTACTACGTGATCCAAACCAGAAAGAGGCCAGCATTTGGCCAACAAGTATGCGAAAAATGCGAAAATACGAGCCAGATGAGGGCAAATACCAGACCTAACCCAGACATACCCGGCATTATCCTCTAAAATATTAATCGGAACCAGGTTTAATTGACCGTTTCAGTGTGGTACCACATTACTACGTGATCCAAACCAGAAAAAACCAAAGATCTGGCCAACAAGTATGCGAAAAACGCGAAAGTATGAGCCAGATGATTGCAAATACCAGAACTAACCCAGACGTTACCTGCGTTATCCTCTAAAATACTATTCGGAACCAGCTTTTATTCACTGTTTCAGTGTGGTACCACATTACTACGTGATCCAAAACAGAAAAAGCCCAGTATCTGGCCAACAAGTATGCGAAAAATGCGAAAGTACGAGCCAGATGTGGGCAAATTCCAGACTTAGCCCAGACATAACCGGCGTTATCCTCTAAAATATTAATCGCAACCAGGTTTAATTGTCTGTTTCGTTGTGGATCCACATTACTACGGGATCCAAACCAGAAAAAGGCCAGGATCTGGACAACAAGTATGCGAAAAATGCGAAAGTACGAGCCAGATGATGGCAAATCCCAGACCTAACCGAGGCATAACCGGCGTTATCCTCTAAAATATTAATCGCAACCAGGTTTAATTGACTGTTTCAGTGTGGTACCACATTACTACGAGATCCAGACCAAAAAAAGCCCAGGATCTTGCCAAAAAGTATGCGAAAAATGCGAAAATACGAGCCAGATAACGGCAAATCCCAGAACTACCCGAGACATAACCGACGTTATCCACTAAAATATTAATCGCAACCAGGTTTAATTGACTGTTTCGGTGTGGAACTTCATTACTACGGGATCCAAACCAGAAAAAGGCCAGGATCTGGAAAACAAGTATACGAAATCGCGAAAGTATGAGCCAGATAATTGCAAATACCAGAACTAACCCAGACATAACCAGCGTCATCCTCTAAAATACTATTCGGAACCAGCTTCTATTGACTGTTTCTGTGTGGTACCATATTACTACGTGATCCAAACCTGAAAAAACCCTGGATCTGGCCAAGAAGTATGCGAAAAACGCGATAGTAGGAGCCAGATAATTGCAAATACCAGAACTAACCCAGCCATAACCAGCGTTATCCTCTAAAATACTAATCGGAACCAGCTTTTATTGACTGATTCAGTGTGGTACCACATTACTACGTGATCCAAACCAGAAAAAGCCCAGGATCCGGCCAACAAGTATGCGAGAAATGCGAAAGTATGAGCCAGATGAGGGCAAATACCAGACCTAACCCAGACATAACCGGCGTTATCCACTAAAATATTAATCGGAACCAGGTTTAATTGACTGTTTCAGTGTCGCACCAAATTACTACGTGGTCCAAGCCAGCAAAAGGCCAGGATCTGGCCAACAAGTATGCGAAAAATGCGAAAGTACGAGCCAGATGAGGGCAAATACCAGACCTAACCCACACATAACCGGCGTTATCCTCTAAAATATTAATCGGAACTAGGTTTAATTGCCGGTTTCGGTGTGGTACCGCATTACTACGTGATCCAAACCAGAAAAAGGCCAGGATCCTGTCTACAAGTATGCGAAAAATGCGAAAGTACGAGCCAGATGAGGGCAAGTACCAGACCTAACCCAGACATAACCGGCATTATCCTCTAAAATATTAATCGCCGCCAGGTTTAATTGACTGTTTCAGTGTGGTACCTCATTACTATGTGGTCCAAGCCAGAAAAAGGTCAGGATCTGCCCAACAAGTAAACGAAAACTGCGAAAGTACGAGCCAGATGAGGACAAATACCAGACCTAACCCAGACATAACCGGCGTTATCCTCTAAAATATTAATCGGAACTAGGTTTAATTGCCGGTTTCGGTGTGGTACCGCATTACTACGTGATCCAAACCAGAAAAAGGCCAGGATCCTGCCTACAAGTATGCGAAAAATGCGAAAGTACGAGCCAGATGAGGGCAAGTACCAGACCTAACCCAGACATAACCGGCGTTATCCTCTAAAATATTAATCGGGACCAGGTTTAATTGACTGTTTCAGTGTGGCACCACATTACTTCGTGGTCCAAGCCAGAAAAAGGCCAGGATCTGGCCAACAAGTAAGCGAAAAATGCGAAGGAACGAGCCAGATGAGGGCAAATACCAGAACTAACCCAGACGTAACCTGCGTTATCCTCTAAAATACTATTCGGAACCAGCTTTTATTGACTGTTTCAGTGTGGTACCACATTACTACGTGATCCACACCAAAAAAAGCCCAGGATCTTGCCAACAAGTATGCGAAAAATGCGAAAGTACGAGCCAGATGATTGCAAATACCAGAACTAACCCAAACATAACCAGCGTTATCCTCCAAAATAATCATCGCAACCAGGTTTAATTGACTGCTTCGGTGTGGAACGACATTACGAAGGGATCCAAACCACTAAAAACCCAAGATCTGGCCAACAAGTACGCGAAAATTGCGAAAGTATGAGCCAGATGATTGCAAATAACAGAACTAACCCAGACATAACCAGCGTTATCCTCTAAAATATTAATCGGAACCAGGTTTAATTGACTGTTTCAGTGCGGAACTTCAATACTACGGGATCCAAACCAGAAAAAAACCCAGGATCTGGCCAACAAGTATGTGAAAAACGCGAAAGTATGAGCCAGATGATTGCAAATACCAGAACTAACCCAGACGTAACCTGCGTTATCCTCCAAAATACTATTCGGAACTAGATTCTATTGACTGTTTCAGTGTGATACCACATTACTACGTGGTCGAAGACAGAAAAAGGCCAGGATCTGGCCAACAAGTATGCGAAAAATGCGAAAATACGAGCTAGATGACGGCAAATCCCAGACCTACCCGAGACATAACCGGCGATATCCTCTAAGATATTAATCGCAACCAGGTTTAATTGACTGTTTCAGTGTGATACCACATTACTACGTGGTCCAAGCCAGGAAAAGGCCAGGATCTGGCCAACAAGTAAGCGAGAAATGCGAAAATACGAGCCAGATGACGGCAAATCCCAGACCTACCCGAGACATAACCGGCGTTATCCTCTAAAATATTAATCGCAACCAGGTTTAATTGACTGTTTCGGTGTGGAACTTCATTACTACGGGATCCAAACCAGAAAAAACCCAGGATCTGGCAAAGATGTATGCGAAAAACGCGAATGTATGAGCCAGATGATTGCAAATACCAGAACTAACCCAGACGTAACCTGGGCTATCCTCTAAAATACTATTCGGAACCAGCTTTCATTGACTGTTTCAGTGTGGTACCACATTACTACGTGATCCAAACCAAAAAAAGCCCAGGATCTTGCCAACAAGTATGCGAAAAATGCGAAAGTACGAGCCAGATGATTGCAAATACCAGAACTAGCCCAAACATAACCAGCGTTATCCTCCAAAATATTCATCGCAACCAGGTTTAATTGACTGCTTCGGTGTGGAACGACATTACGACGGGATCCAAACCACAAAAAACCCAAGATCTGGCCAACTAGTACGCGAAAATTGCGCAAAAATGAACCAGATGATTACAAATAACAGAACTAACCCAGACATAACCGGCGTTATCCTCTAAAATATTAATCGGAACCAGGTTTAATTGACTGTTTCAGTGTGGTACCTCATTACTACGTGGTCCAAGCCAGAAAAAGGCCTGGATCTGGCCAACAAGTATGCGATAAATGCGAAAGTATGAGCCAGATGATTGCAAATACCAGAACTAACCCAGATATAACCAGCGTTATCTTCTAAAATATTAATCGGAACCAGGTTTAATTGACTGTTTCAGTGTGGTACCACATTACTACGTGATCCAAACCAAAAAAAGCTCAGGATCCTGCCAACAAGTATGCGAAAAATGCGAAAGTATGAGCCAGATGATTGCAAATACCAGAACTAACCCAGATATAACCAGCGTTATCTTCATAAATATTAATCGGAACCAGGTTTAATTGACTGTTTCAGTGTGGTACCTCATTACTATGTGGTCCAAGCCAGAAAAAGGTCAGGATCTGCCCAACAAGTAAGCGAAAAATGCGAAAGTACGAGCCAGATGAGGACAAATACCAGACCTAACCCAGACATAACCGGCGTTATCCTCTAAAATATTAATCGGAACTAGGTTTAATTGACTGTTTCGGTGTGGTACCGCATTACTACGTGATCCAAACCAGAAAAAGGCCAGGATCCTGCCTACAAGTATGCGAAAAATGCGAAAGTACGAGCCAGATGAGGGCAAATACCAGACCTAACCCAGACATAACCGGCGTTATCCTCTAAAATATTAATCGGGACCAGGTTTAATTGACTGTTTCAGTGTGGTACCACATTACTTCGTGGTCCAAGCCAGAAAAAGGCCAGGATCTGGCCAACAAGTAAGCGAAAAATGCGAAGGTACGAGCCAGATGAAGGCAAATACCAGAACTAACCCACACGTAACCTGCGTTATCCTCTAAAATACTATTCGGAACTAGATTCTATTGAATGTTTCAGTGTGATACCACATTACTACGTGGTCGAAGCCAGAAAAAGGCCAGCATCTGGCCAACAAGTATGCGAAAAATGCGAAAATACGAGCTAGATGACGGCAAATCCCAGACCTACCCGAGACATAACCGGCGTTATCCTCTAAGATATTAATCGCAACCAGGTTTAATTGACTGTTTCAGTGTGATACCACATTACTACGTGGTCCAAGCCAGGAAAAGGCCAGGATCTGGCCAACAAGTATGCGAGAAATGCGAAAGTACGAGCCAGATGATGGCAAATTCCAGACCTAACCGAGACATAACCGGCGTTATCCTCTAAAATATTAATCGCAACCAGGTTTAATTGGCTGTTTCAGTGTGGTACCACATTACTACGTGATCCACACCAAAAAAAGCCCAGGATCTTGCCAACAAGTATGCGAAAAATGCGAAAGTACGAGCCAGATGATTGCAAATACCAGAACTAGCCCAAACATAACCAGCGTTATCCTCCAAAATATTCATCGCAACCAGGTTTAATTGACTGCTTCGGTGTGGAACGACATTAAGACGGGATCCAAACCACAAAAAACCCAAGATCTGGCCAACTAGTACGCGAAAATTGCGCAAAAATGAACCAGATGATTACAAATAACAGAACTAACCCAGACATAACCGGCGTTATCCTCTAAAATATTAATCGGAACCAGGTTTAATTGACTGTTTCAGTGTGGTACCTCATTACTACGTGGTCCAAGCCAGAAAAAGGCCTGGATCTGGCCAACAAGTATGCGATAAATGCGAAAGTATGAGCCAGATGATTGCAAATACCAGAACTAACCCAGATATAACCAGCGTTATCTTCTAAAATATTAATCGGAACCAGGTTTAATTGACTGTTTCAGTGTGGTACCACATTACTACGTGATCCAAACCAAAAAAAGCTCAGGATCCTGCCAACAAGTATGCGAAAAATGCGAAAGTATGAGCCAGATGATTGCAAATACCAGAACTAACCCAGATATAACCAGCGTTATCTTCTTAAATATTAATCGGAACCAGGTTTAATTGACTGTTTCAGTGTGGTACCTCATTACTATGTGGTCCAAGCCAGAAAAAGGTCAGGATCTGCCCAACAAGTAAGCGAAAAATGCGAAAGTACGAGCCAGATGAGGACAAATACCAGACCTAACCCAGACATAACCGGCGTTATCCTCTAAAATATTAATCGGAACTAGGTTTAATTGACTGTTTCGGTGTGGTACCGCATTACTACGTGATCCAAACCAGAAAAAGGCCAGGATCCTGCCTACAAGTATGCGAAAAATGCGAAAGTACGAGCCAGATGAGGGCAAATACCAGACCTAACCCAGACATAACCGGCGTTATCCTCTAAAATATTAATCGGGACCAGGTTTAATTGACTGTTTCAGTGTGGTACCACATTACTTCGTGGTCCAAGCCAGAAAAAGGCCAGGATCTGGCCAACAAGTAAGCGGAAAATGCGAAGGTACGAGCCAGATGAAGGCAAATACCAGAACTAACCCACACGTAACCTGCGTTATCCTCTAAAATACTATTCGGAACTAGATTCTATTGACTGTTTCAGTGTGATACCACATTACTACGTGGTCGAAGCCAGAAAAAGGCCAGCATCTGGCCAACAAGTATGCGAAAAATGCGAAAATACGAGCTAGATGACGGCAAATCCCAGACCTACCCGAGACATAACCGGCGTTATCCTCTAAGATATTAATCGCAACCAGGTTTAATTGACTGTTTCAGTGTGATACCACGTTACTACGTGGTCCAAGCCAGGAAAAGGCCAGGATCTGGCCAACAAGTATGCGAGAAATGCGAAAGTACGAGCCAGATGATGGCAAATTCCAGACCTAACCGAGACATAACCGGCGTTATCCTCTAAAATATTAATCGCAACCAGGTTTAATTGGCTGTTTCAGTGTGGTACCACATTACTACGTGATCCACACCAAAAAAAGCCCAGGATCTTGCCAACAAGTATGCGAAAAATGCGAAAGTACGAGCCAGATGATTGCAAATACCAGAACTAACCCAAACATAACCAGCGTTATCCTCCAAAATATTCATCGGAACCAGGTTTAATTGACTGCTTCGGTGTGGAACGACATTACGAAGGGATCCAAACCACTAAAAACCCAAGATCTGGCCAACAAGTACGCGAAAATTGCGAAAGTATGAGCCAGATGATTGCAAATAACAGAACTAACCCAGACATAACCAGCGTTATCCTCTAAAATATTAATCGGAACCAGGTTTAATTGACTGTTTCAGTGTGGAACTTCATTACTACGGGATCCAAACCAGAAAAAAACCCAGGATCTGGCCAACACGTATCCGAGAAATGCGAAAGTACGAGGCAGATGATTGCAAATACCAGAACTAACACAGACGTTACCTGCGTTATCCTCTAAAATACTATTCGGAACCAGCTTTTATTGACTGTTTCAGTGTGATACCACATTACTACATGGTCCAAGCCAGGAAAAGGCCAGGATCTGGCCAACAAGTATGCGAGAAATGCGAAAATACGAGCCAGATGACGGCAAATCCCAGACCTACCCGAGACATAACCGGCGTTATCCTCTAAAATATTAATCGCAACCAGGTTTAATTGACTGTTTCGGTTTGGAACTTCATTACTACGGGATCCAAACCAGAAAAAACCCAGGATCCGGCAAAGATGTATGCGAAAAATGCGAAAGTACGAGCCAGATGATGGCAAATCCCAGACCTAACCGAGACATAACCGGCGTTATCCTCTAAAATATTAATCGCAACCAGGTTTAATTGGCTGTTTCAGTGTGGTACCACATTACTACGAGATCCAAACCAAAAAAAGCCCAGGATCTTGGCAACAAGTATGCGAAAAATGCGAAAATACGAGCCAGATAACGGCAAATCCCAGAACTACCCGAGACATAACCGGCGTTATCCACTAAAATATTAATCGCAACCTGGTTTAATTGACTGTTTCGGTGTGGAACTTCATTACTACGGGATCCAAACCAGAAAAAGGCCAGGATCCTGCCTACAAGTATGCGAAAAATGCGAAAGTACGAGCCAGATGAGGGCAAGTACCAGACCTAACCCAGACATAACCGGCGTTATCCTCTAAAATAATAATCGCAACCAGGTTTAATTGACTGCTTCAGTGTGGTACCACATTACAACGTGGTCCAAGCCAGAGAAAGGCCAGGATCTGGCCAACAAGTATGCGAAAAATGCGAAAATACGAGCTAGCTGACGGCAAATCCCAGACCTACCCGAGACATAACCGGCGTTATCCTCTAAAATATTAATCGCAACCAGGTTTAATTGACTGTTTCAGTGTGATACCACATTCCTACGTGGTCCAAACCAGAAAAAGCCCAGGATCTGGCCAACACGTATGCGAGAAATGCGAAAGTATGAGCCAGATGAGGGCAAATCCCAGACCTAACCGAGACATAACCGGCGTTATCCTCTAAAATATTAATCGCAACCAGGTTTAATTGACTGTTTCAGTGTGATACCACATTACTACATGGTCCAAGCCAGGAAAAGGCCGGGATCTTGCCAACAAGTATGTGAAAAATGCGAAAATACGGGCCAGATAACGGCAAATCCCAGAACTACCCGAGACATAACCGGCGTTATCCTCTAAAATATTAATCGCAACCAGGTTTAATTGACTGTTTCAGTGTGATACCACATTACTACGTGGTCCAAGCCAGGAAAAGGCCAGGATCTGGCAAACAAGTATACGAAATCGCGAAGGTATGAGCCAGATGGTTGCAAATACCAGAACTAACCAAGACGTAACCTGCGTTATCCTCCAGAATACCTTTCGGAACCAGATTCTATTGACCGCTTCAGTGTGGTACCACATTACAACGTGGTCCAAACCAGAAAAATCCCAGTATCTGGCCAACACGTATGCGAGAAATGCGAAAGTATGAGCCAGATGAGGGCAAATCCCAGACCTAACCGAGACATAACCGGCGTTATCCTCTAAAATATTAATCGCAACCAGGTTTACTTGACTGTTTCGGTGTGGTACCGCATTACCACGTGATCCAATCCAGAAAAAGGCCAGGATCTGGCCAACAAGTTTGCGAAAAATGCGAAAGTACGAGCCAGATGAGGGCAAATACCAGACCTAACCCAGACATAACCGGCGTTATCCTCTAAAATATTAATCGGAACCAGGTTTAATTGACTGTTTCGGTGTGGAACTTCATTACTACGGGATCCAAACCAGAAAAAGCCCAGGATCTGGCCAACAAGTATGCGAAAAACGCGAAAGTATGAGCCAGATGATTGCAAATACCAGAACTAACCAAGACGTAACCTGCGTTATCCTCCAGAATACCTTTCGGAACCAGATTCTATTGACCGCTTCAGTGTGGTACCACATTACAACGTGGTCCAAACCAGAAAAAGCCCAGTATCTGGCCAACAAGTATGCGAAAAATGCGAAAGTACGAGCCAGATGATGGCAAATCCCAGACCTAACCGAGACATAACCGGCGTTATCCTCTAAAATAATAATCGCAACCAGGTTTAATTGACTGCTTCAGTGTGGTACCACATTACAACGTGGTCCAAGCCAGAAAAAGGCCAGGATCTGGCCAACAAGTATGCGAAAAATGCGAAAATACGAGCTAGCTGACGGCAAATCCCAGACCTACCCGAGACATAACCGGCGTTATCCTCTAAAATATTAATCGCAACCAGGTTTAATTGACTGTCTCAGTGTGATACCCCATTCCTACGTGGTCCAAACCAGAAAAAGCCCAGGATCTGGCCAACACGTATGCGAGAAATGCGAAAGTATGAGCCAGATGAGGGCAAATCCCAGACCTAACCGAGACATAACCGGCGTTATCCTCTAAAATATTAATCGCAACCAGGTTTAATTGACTGTTTCAGTGTGATACCACATTACTACGTGATCCAAAACAGAAAAAGCCCAGTATCCGGCCAACAAGTATGCGAAAAATGCGAAAGTACGAGCCAGATGTGGGCAAGTTCCAGACCTAGCCCAGACATAACCGGCATATCCTCTAAAATATTAATCGCAACCAGGTTTAATTGTCCGTTTCGTTGTGGATCCACATTACTACGGTATCCATACCAGAAAAAGGCCAGGATCTGGCCAATAAGTATGCGAAAAATGCGAAAGTACGAGCCAGATGATGGCAAATCCCAGACCTAACCGAGACATAACCGGCGTTATCCTCTAAAATATTAATCGCAACCAGGTTTAATTGGCTGTTTCAGTGTGGTACCACATTACTACGAGATCCAAACCAAAAAAAGCCCAGGATCTTGGCAACAAGTATGCGAAAAATGCGAAAATACGAGCCAGATAACGGCAAATCCCAGAACTACCCGAGACATAACCGGCGTTATCCACTAAAATATTAATCGCAACCTGGTTTAATTGACTGTTTCGGTGTGGAACTTCATTACTACGGGATCCAAACCAGAAAAAGGCCAGGATCCTGCCTACAAGTATGCGAAAAATGCGAAAGTACGAGCCAGATGAGGGCAAGTACCAGACCTAACCCAGACATAACCGGCGTTATCCTCTAAAATAATAATCGCAACCAGGTTTAATTGACTGCTTCAGTGTGGTACCACATTACAACGTGGTCCAAGCCAGAGAAAGGCCAGGATCTGGCCAACAAGTATGCGAAAAATGCGAAAATACGAGCTAGCTGACGGCAAATCCCAGACCTACCCGAGACATAACCGGCGTTATCCTCTAAAATATTAATCGCAACCAGGTTTAATTGACTGTTTCAGTGTGATACCACATTCCTACGTGGTCCAAACCAGAAAAAGCCCAGGATCTGGCCAACACGTATGCGAGAAATGCGAAAGTATGAGCCAGATGAGGGCAAATCCCAGACCTAACCGAGACATAACCGGCGTTATCCTCTAAAATATTAATCGCAACCAGGTTTAATTGACTGTTTCAGTGTGATACCACATTACTACATGGTCCAAGCCAGGAAAAGACCGGGATCTTGCCAACAAGTATGTGAAAAATGCGAAAATACGGGCCAGATAACGGCAAATCCCAGAACTACCCGAGACATAACCGGCGTTATCCTCTAAAATATTAATCGCAACCAGGTTTAATTGACTGTTTCAGTGTGATACCACATTACTACGTGGTCCAAGCCAGGAAAAGGCCAGGATCTGGCAAACAAGTATACGAAATCGCGAAGGTATGAGCCAGATGGTTGCAAATACCAGAACTAACCAAGATGTAACCTGCGTTATCCTCCAGAATACCTTTCGGAACCAGATTCTATTGACCGCTTCAGTGTGGTACCACATTACAACGTGGTCCAAACCAGAAAAATCCCAGTATCTGGCCAACACGTATGCGAGAAATGCGAAAGTATGAGCCAGATGAGGGCAAATCCCAGACCTAACCGAGACATAACCGGCGTTATCCTCTAAAATATTAATCGCAACCAGGTTTACTTGACTGTTTCGGTGTGGTACCGCATTACCACGTGATCCAATCCAGAAAAAGGCCAGGATCTGGCCAACAAGTTTGCGAAAAATGCGAAAGTACGAGCCAGATGAGGGCAAATACCAGACCTAACCCAGACATAACCGGCGTTATCCTCTAAAATATTAATCGGAACCAGGTTTAATTGACTGTTTCGGTGTGGAACTTCATTACTACGGGATCCAAACCAGAAAAAGCCCAGGATCTGGCCAACAAGTATGCGAAAAACGCGAAAGTATGAGCCAGATGATTGCAAATACCAGATCTAACCAAGACGTAACCTGCGTTATCCTCCAGAATACCCTTCGGAACCAGATTCTATTGACCGCTTCAGTGTGGTACCACATTACAACGTGGTCCAAACCAGAAAAAGCCCAGGATCTGGCCAACACGTATGCGAGAAATGCGAAAGTAAGAGCCAGATGAGGGCAAATCCCAGACCTAACCGAGACATAACCTGCGTTATCCTCCGGAATACCTTTCGGAACCAGATTCTATTGACCGCTTCAGTGTGGTACCACATTACAACGTGGTCCAAACCAGAAAAAGCCCAGTATCTGGCCAACAAGTATGCGAAAAATGCGAAAGTACGAGCCAGATGATGGCAAATCCCAGACCTAACCGAGACATAACCGGCGTTATCCTCTAAAATATTAATCGCAACCAGGTTTACTTGACTGTTTCGGTGTGGTACCGCATTACCACGTGATCCAATCCAGAAAAAGGCCAGGATCTGGCCAACAAGTTTGCGAAAAATGCGAAAGTACGAGCCAGATGAGGACAAATACCAGATCTAACCCAGACATAACCGGCGTTATCCTCTAAAATACTAACCGGAACCAGGTTTAATTGACTGTTTCAGTGTGGTACCGCATTACCACGTGATCCAATCCAGAAAAAGGCCAGGATCTGGCCAACAAGTTTGCGAAAAATGCGAAAGTACGAGCCAGATGAGGGCAAATACCAGACCTAACCCAGACATAACCGGCGTTATCCTCTAAAATATTAATCGGAACCAGGTTTAATTGACTGTTTCAGTGTGGATCCACATTACTACGTGATCCAAACCAGAGAAAGCCCAGTTTCTGGCCAACAAGCATGCGAAAAATGCGAAAGTACGAGCCAGATGATGGCAAATCCCAGACCTAACCGAGACATAACCGGCGTTATCCTCTAAAATATTAATCGCAACCAGGTTTAATTGACTGTTTCAGTGCGGAACTTCATTACTACGGGATCCAAACCAGAAAAAAACCCAGGATCTGGCCAACAAGTATGTGAAAAACGCGAAAGTATGAGCCAGATGATTGCAATTACCAGAACTAACCCAGACGTAACCTGCGTTATCCTCCAAAATACTATTCGGAACTAGATTCTATTGACTGTTTCAGTGTGATACCACATTACTACGTGGTCGAAGACAGAAAAAGGCCAGGATCTGGCCAACAAGTATGCGAAAAATGCGAAAATACGAGCTAGATGACGGCAAATCCCAGACCTACCCGAGACATAACCGGCGTTATCCTCTAAGATATTAATCGCAACCAGGTTTAATTGACTGTTTCAGTGTGATACCACATTACTACGTGGTCCAAGCCAGGAAAAGGCCAGGATCTGGCCAACAAGTAAGCGAGAAATGCGAAAATACGAGCCAGATGATGGCAAATCCCAGACCTACCCGAGACATAACCGGCGTTATCCTCTAAAATATTAATCGCAACCAGGTTTAATTGACTGTTTCGGTGTGGAACTTCATTACTACGGGATCCAAACCAGAAAAAACCCAGGATCTGGCAAAGATGTATGCGAAAAACGCGAATGTATGAGCCAGATGATTGCAAATACCAGAACTAACCCAGACGTAACCTGGGCTATCCTCTAAAATACTATTCGGAACCAGCTTTCATTGACTGTTTCAGTGTGGTACCACATTACTACGTGATCCAAACCAAAAAAAGCCCAGGATCTTGCCAACAAGTACGCGAAAATTGCGAAAAAATGAACCAGATGATTACAAATAACAGAACTAACCCAGACATAACCGGCGTTATCCTCTAAAATATTAATCGGAACCAGGTTTAATTGACTGTTTCAGTGTGGTACCTCATTACTACGTGGTCCAAGCCAGAAAAAGGCCTGGATCTGGCCAACAAGTATGCGATAAATGCGAAAGTATGAGCCAGATGATTGCAAATACCAGAACTAACCCAGATATAACCAGCGTTATCTTCTAAAATATTAATCGGAACCAGGTTTAATTGACTGTTTCAGTGTGGTACCACATTACTACGTGATCCAAACCAAAAAAAGCTCAGGATCCTGCCAACAAGTATGCGAAAAATGCGAAAGTATGAGCCAGATGATTGCAAATACCAGAACTAACCCAGATATAACCAGCGTTATCTTCTTAAATATTAATCGGAACCAGGTTTAATTGACTGTTTCAGTGTGGTACCTCATTACTATGTGGTCCAAGCCAGAAAAAGGTCAGGATCTGCCCAACAAGTAAGCGAAAAATGCGAAAGTACGAGCCAGATGAGGACAAATACCAGACCTAACCCAGACATAACCGGCGTTATCCTCTAAAATATTAATCGGAACTAGGTTTAATTGACTGTTTCGGTGTGGTACCGCATTACTACGTGATCCAAACCAGAAAAAGGCCAGGATCCTGCCTACAAGTATGCGAAAAATGCGAAAGTACGAGCCAGATGAGGGCAAATACCAGACCTAACCCAGACATAACCGGCGTTATCCTCTAAAATATTAATCGGGACCAGGTTTAATTGACTGTTTCAGTGTGGTACCACATTACTTCGTGGTCCAAGCCAGAAAAAGGCCAGGATCTGGCCAACAAGTAAGCGAAAAATGCGAAGGTACGAGCCAGATGAAGGCAAATACCAGAACTAACCCACACGTAACCTGCGTTATCCTCTAAAATACTATTCGGAACTAGATTCTATTGACTGTTTCAGTGTGATACCACATTACTACGTGGTCGAAGCCAGAAAAAGGCCAGCATCTGGCCAACAAGTATGCGAAAAATGCGAAAATACGAGCTAGATGACGGCAAATCCCAGACCTATCCGAGACATAACCGGCGTTATCCTCTAAGATATTAATCGCAACCAGGTTTAATTGACTGTTTCAGTGTGGAACTTCATTACTACGGGATCCAAGCCAGAAAAAGGCCAGGATCTGACAAACAAGTATACGAAATCGCGAAAGTATGAGCCAGATTGTTGCAAATACCAGAACTAACCCAGACGTTACCTGCGTTATCCTCTAAAATACTATTCGGAACCAGCTTCTATTGACTGTTTCTGTGTGGTACCATATTACTACGTGATCCAAACCTGAGAAAACTCTGGATCTGGCCTAGAAGCATGCGAAAAACGCGATAGTATGAGCCAGATAATTGCAAATACCAGAACTAACCCAGACATAACCAGCGTTATCCTCTAAAATACTAATCGGAACCAGCTTTTATTGACTGTTTCAGTGTGGTACCACATTACTACGTGATCCAAACCAGAAAAAGCCCAGGATCTGGCCAACAAGTATGCGAGAAATGCGAAAGTACGAGCCAGATGAGGGCAAATACCAGACCTAACCCAGACATAACCGGCGTTATCCTCTAAAATACTAACTGAAACCAGGTTTAATTGACTGTTTCAGTGTGGTACCGCATTACTACGTGATCCAAACCAGAAAAAGGCCAGGATTTGGCCAACAAGTATGCGAAAAATGCGAAAGTACGAGCCAGATGAGGGCAAATACCAGACCTAACCCAGACATAACCGGCATTATCCTCCAAAATATTAATCGGAACCAGGTTTAATTGACAGTTTCAGTGTGGTACCACATTACTACGTGATCCAAACCAAAAAAAACCCAGGATCTTGCCAACAAGTATGCCAAAAATGCGAAAGTACGAGGCAGATGATTGCAAATACCAGAACTAACCCAGACGTTACCTGCGTTATCCTCTAAAATACTATTCGGAACCAGCTTTTATTGACTGTTTCAGTGTGGTACCACATTACTACGTGATCCAAAACAGAAAAAGCCCAGTATCCGGCCAACAAGTATGCGAAAAATGCGAAAGTACGAGCCAGATGTGGGCAAGTTCCAGACCTAGCCCAGACATAACCGGCATATCCTCTAAAATATTATTCGCAACCAGGTTTAATTGTCCGTTTCGTTGTGGATCCACATTACTACGGGATCCATACCAGAAAAAGGCCAGGATCTGGCCAATAAGTATGCGAAAAATGCGAAAGTACGAGCCAGATGATGGCAAATCCCAGACCTAACCGAGACATAACCGGCGTTATCCTCTAAAATATTAATCGCAACCAGGTTTAATTGGCTGTTTCAGTGTGGTACCACATTACTACGAGATCCAAACCAAAAAAAGCCCAGGATCTTGCCAACAAGTATGCGAAAAATGCGAAAATACGAGCCAGATAACGGCAAATCCCAGAACTACCCGAGACATAACCGGCGTTATCCACTAAAATATTAATCGCAACCAGGTTTAATTGACTGTTTCGGTGTGGAACTTCATTACTACGGGATCCAAGCCAGAAAAAGGCCAGGATCTGACAAACAAGTATACGAAATCGCGAAAGTATGAGCCAGATTGTTGCAAATACCAGAACTAACCCAGACGTTACCTGCGTTATCCTCTAAAATACTATTCGGAACCAGCTTCTATTGACTGTTTCTGTGTGGTACCATATTACTACGTGATCCAAACCTGAGAAAACTCTGGATCTGGCCAAGAAGTATGCGAAAAACGCGATAGTATGAGCCAGATAATTGCAAATACCCGAACTAACCCAGACATAACCAGCGTTATCCTCTAAAATACTAATCGGAACCAGCTTTTATTGACTGTTTCAGTGTGGTACCACATTACTACGTGATCCAAACCAGAAAAAGGCCAGGATCCTGCCTACAAGTATGCGAAAAATGCGAAAGTACGAGCCAGATGAGGGCAAGTACCAGACCTAACCCAGACATAACCGGCGTTATCCTCTAAAATAATAATCGCAACCAGGTTTAATTGACTGCTTCAGTGTGGTACCACATTACAACGTGGTCCAAGCCAGAAAAAGGCCAGGATCTGGCCAACAAGTATGCGAAAAACGCGAAAGTATGAGCCAGATGATTGCAAATACCAGAACTAACCAAGACGTAACCTGCGTTATCCTCCAGAATACCTTTCGGAACCAGATTCTATTGACCGCTTCAGTGTGGTACCACATTACAACGTGGTCCAAACCAGAAAAAGCCCAGTATCTGGCCAACAAGTATGCGAAAAATGCGAAAGTACGAGCCAGATGATGGCAAATCCCAGACCTAACCGAGACATAACCGGCGTTATCCTCTAAAATAATAATCGCAACCAGGTTTAATTGACTGCTTCAGTGTGGTACCACATTACAACGTGGTCCAAGCCAGAAAAAGGCCAGGATCTGGCCAACAAGTATGCGAAAAATGCGAAAATACGAGCTAGCTGACGGCAAATCCCAGACCTACCCGAGACATAACCGGCGTTATCCTCTAAAATATTAATCGCAACCAGGTTTAATTGACTGTTTCAGTGTGATACCACATTCCTACGTGGTCCAAACCAGAAAAAGCCCAGGATCTGGCCAACACGTATGCGAGAAATGCGAAAGTATGAGCCAGATGAGGGCAAATCCCAGACCTAACCGAGACATAACCTGCGTTATCCTCCGGAATACCTTTCGGAACCAGATTCTATTGACCGCTTCAGTGTGGTACCACATTACAACGTGGTCCAAACCAGAAAAAGCCCAGTATCTGGCCAACAAGTATGCGAAAAATGCGAAAGTACGAGCCAGATGATGGCAAATCCCAGACCTAACCGAGACATAACCGGCGTTATCCTCTAAAATATTAATCGCAACCAGGTTTACTTGACTGTTTCGGTGTGGTACCGCATTACCACGTGATCCAATCCAGAAAAAGGCCAGGATCTGGCCAACAAGTATGCGAAAAATGCGAAAGTACGAGCCAGATGACGGCAAATCCCAGACCTACCCGAGACATAACCGGCGTTATCCTCTAAAATATTAATCGCAACCAGGTTTAATTGACTGTTTCGGTGTGGAACTTCATTACTACGGGATCCAAACCAGAAAAAACCCAGGATCTGGCAAAGATGTATGCGAAAAACGCGAATGTATGAGCCAGATGATTGCAAATACCAGAACTAACCCAGACGTAACCTGGGCTATCCTCTAAAATACTATTCGGAACCAGCTTTCATTGACTGTTTCAGTGTGGTACCACATTACTACGTGATCCAAACCAAAAAAAGCCCAGGATCTTGCCAACAAGTATGCGAAAAATGCGAAAGTACGAGCCAGATGATTGCAAATACCAGAACTAGCCCAAACATAACCAGCGTTATCCTCCAAAATATTCATCGCAACCAGGTTTAATTGACTGCTTCGGTGTGGAACGACATTACGACGGGATCCAAACCACAAAAAACCCAAGATCTGGCCAACTAGTACGCGAAAATTGCGAAAAAATGAACCAGATGATTACAAATAACAGAACTAACCCAGACATAACCGGCGTTATCCTCTAAAATATTAATCGGAACCAGGTTTAATTGACTGTTTCAGTGTGGTACCTCATTACTACGTGGTCCAAGCCAGAAAAAGGCCTGGATCTGGCCAACAAGTATGCGATAAATGCGAAAGTATGAGCCAGATGATTGCAAATACCAGAACTAACCCAGATATAACCAGCGTTATCTTCTAAAATATTAATCGGAACCAGGTTTAATTGACTGTTTCAGTGTGGTACCACATTACTACGTGATCCAAACCAAAAAAAGCTCAGGATCCTGCCAACAAGTATGCGAAAAATGCGAAAGTATGAGCCAGATGATTGCAAATACCAGAACTAACCCAGATATAACCATCGTTATCTTCTTAAATATTAATCGGGACCAGGTTTAATTGACTGTTTCAGTGTGGTACCACATTACTTCGTGGTCCAAGCCAGAAAAAGGCCAGGATCTGGCCAACAAGTAAGCGAAAAATGCGAAGGTACGAGCCAGATGAAGGCAAATACCAGAACTAACCGAGACATAACCGGCGTTATCCTCTAAAATAATAATCGCAACCAGGTTTAATTGACTGCTTCAGTGTGGTACCACATTACAACGTGGTCCAAGCCAGAAAAAGGCCAGGATCTGGCCAACAAGCATGCGAAAAATGCGAAAATACGAGCTAGCTGACGGCAAATCCCAGACCTACCCGAGACATAACCGGCGTTATCCTCTAAAATATTAATCGCAACCAGGTTTAATTGACTGTTTCAGTGTGATACCACATTCCTACGTGGTCCAAACCAGAAAAAGCCCAGGATCTGGCCAACACGTATGCGAGAAATGCGAAAGTATGAGCCAGATGAGGGCAAATCCCAGACCTAACCGAGACATAACCGGCGTTATCCTCTAAAATATTAATCGCAACCAGGTTTAATTGACTGTTTCAGTGTGATACCACATTACTACGTGGTCCAAGCCAGGAAAAGGCCAGGATCTGGCAAACAAGTATACGAAATCGCGAAAGTATGAGCCAGATGGTTGCAAATACCAGAACTAACCAAGACGCAACCTGCGTTATCCTCCAGAATACCTTTCGGAACCAGATTCTATTGACCGCTTCAGTGTGGTACCACATTACAACGTGGTCCAAACCAGAAAAAGCCCAGGATCTGGCCAACACGTATGCGAGAAATGCGAAAGTATGAGCCAGATGAGGGCAAATCCCAGACCTAACCGAGACATAACCTGCGTTATCCTCCGGAATACCTTTCGGAACCAGATTCTATTGACCGCTTCAGTGTGGTACCACATTACAACGTGGTCCAAACCAGAAAAAGCCCAGTATCTGGCCAACAAGTATGCGAAAAATGCGAAAGTACGAGCCAGATGATGGCAAATCCCAGACCTAACCGAGACATAACCGGCGTTATCCTCTAAAATATTAATCGCAACCAGGTTTACTTGACTGTTTCGGTGTGGTACCGCATTACCACGTGATCCAATCCAGAAAAAGGCCAGGATCTGGCCAACAAGTTTGCGAAAAATGCGAAAGTACGAGCCAGATGAGGACAAATACCAGATCTAACCCAGACATAACCGGCGTTATCCTCTAAAATACTAACCGGAACCAGGTTTAATTGACTGTTTCAGTGTGGTACCGCATTACCACGTGATCCAATCCAGAAAAAGGCCAGGATCTGGCCAACAAGTTTGCGAAAAATGCGAAAGTACGAGCCAGATGAGGGCAAATACCAGACCTAACCCAGACATAACCGGCGTTATCCTCTAAAATATTAATCGGAACCAGGTTTAATTGACTGTTTCAGTGTGGATCCACATTACTACGTGATCCAAACCAGAGAAAGCCCAGTTTCTGGCCAACAAGCATGCGAAAAATGCGAAAGTACGAGCCAGATGATGCCAAATCCCAGACCTAACCGAGACATAACCGGCGTTATCCTCTAAAATATTAATCGCAACCAGGTTTAATTGACTGTTTCAGTGCGGAACTTCATTACTACGGGATCCAAACCAGAAAAAAACCCAGGATCTGGCCAACAAGTATGTGAAAAACGCGAAAGTATGAGCCAGATGATTGCAAATACCAGACCTAACCCAGACATAACCTGCGTTATCCTCCAAAATACTATTCGGAACTAGATTCTATTGACTGTTTCAGTGTGGTACCACATTACTTCGTGGTCCAAGCCAGAAAAAGGCCAGGATCTGGCCAACAAGTATGCGAAAAATGCGAAAATACGAGCTAGATGACGGCAAATCCCAGACCTACCCGAGACGTAACCGGCGTTATCCTCTAAGATATTAATCGCAACCAGGTTTAATTGACTGTTTCAGTGTGATACCACATTACTACGTGGTCCAAGCCAGGAAAAGGCCAGGATCTGGCCAACAAGTAAGCGAGAAATGCGAAAATACGAGCCAGATGACGGCAAATCCCAGACCTACCCGAGACATAACCGGCGTTATCCTCTAAAATATTAATCGCAACCAGGTTTAATTGACTGTTTCGGTGTGGAACTTCATTACTACGGGATCCAAACCAGAAAAAACCCAGGATCTGGCAAAGATGTATGCGAAAAACGCGAATGTATGAGCCAGATGATTGCAAATACCAGAACTAACCCAGATATAACCATCGTTATCTTCTTAAATATTAATCGGGACCAGGTTTAATTGACTGTTTCAGTGTGGTACCACATTACTTCGTGGTCCAAGCCAGAAAAAGGCCAGGATCTGGCCAACAAGTAAGCGAAAAATGCGAAGGTACGAGCCAGATGAAGGCAAATACCAGAACTAACCGAGACATAACCGGCGTTATCCTCTAAAATAATAATCGCAACCAGGTTTAATTGACTGCTTCAGTGTGGTACCACATTACAACGTGGTCCAAGCCAGAAAAAGGCCAGGATCTGGCCAACAAGCATGCGAAAAATGCGAAAATACGAGCTAGCTGACGGCAAATCCCAGACCTACCCGAGACATAACCGGCGTTATCCTCTAAAATATTAATCGCAACCAGGTTTAATTGACTGTTTCAGTGTGATACCACATTCCTACGTGGTCCAAACCAGAAAAAGCCCAGGATCTGGCCAACACGTATGCGAGAAATGCGAAAGTATGAGCCAGATGAGGGCAAATCCCAGACCTAACCGAGACATAACCGGCGTTATCCTCTAAAATATTAATCGCAACCAGGTTTAATTGACTGTTTCAGTGTGATACCACATTACTACGTGGTCCAAGCCAGGAAAAGGCCAGGATCTGGCAAACAAGTATACGAAATCGCGAAAGTATGAGCCAGATGGTTGCAAATACCAGAACTAACCAAGACGCAACCTGCGTTATCCTCCAGAATACCTTTCGGAACCAGATTCTATTGACCGCTTCAGTGTGGTACCACATTACAACGTGGTCCAAACCAGAAAAAGCCCAGGATCTGGCCAACACGTATGCGAGAAATGCGAAAGTATGAGCCAGATGAGGGCAAATCCCAGACCTAACCGAGACATAACCTGCGTTATCCTCCGGAATACCTTTCGGAACCAGATTCTATTGACCGCTTCAGTGTGGTACCACATTACAACGTGGTCCAAACCAGAAAAAGCCCAGTATCTGGCCAACAAGTATGCGAAAAATGCGAAAGTACGAGCCAGATGATGGCAAATCCCAGACCTAACCGAGACATAACCGGCGTTATCCTCTAAAATATTAATCGCAACCAGGTTTACTTGACTGTTTCGGTGTGGTACCGCATTACCACGTGATCCAATCCAGAAAAAGGCCAGGATCTGGCCAACAAGTTTGCGAAAAATGCGAAAGTACGAGCCAGATGAGGACAAATACCAGATCTAACCCAGACATAACCGGCGTTATCCTCTAAAATACTAACCGGAACCAGGTTTAATTGACTGTTTCAGTGTGGTACCGCATTACCACGTGATCCAATCCAGAAAAAGGCCAGGATCTGGCCAACAAGTTTGCGAAAAATGCGAAAGTACGAGCCAGATGAGGGCAAATACCAGACCTAACCCAGACATAACCGGCGTTATCCTCTAAAATATTAATCGGAACCAGGTTTAATTGACTGTTTCAGTGTGGATCCACATTACTACGTGATCCAAACCAGAGAAAGCCCAGTTTCTGGCCAACAAGCATGCGAAAAATGCGAAAGTACGAGCCAGATGATGCCAAATCCCAGACCTAACCGAGACATAACCGGCGTTATCCTCTAAAATATTAATCGCAACCAGGTTTAATTGACTGTTTCAGTGCGGAACTTCATTACTACGGGATCCAAACCAGAAAAAAACCCAGGATCTGGCCAACAAGTATGTGAAAAACGCGAAAGTATGAGCCAGATGATTGCAAATACCAGACCTAACCCAGACATAACCTGCGTTATCCTCCAAAATACTATTCGGAACTAGATTCTATTGACTGTTTCAGTGTGGTACCACATTACTTCGTGGTCCAAGCCAGAAAAAGGCCAGGATCTGGCCAACAAGTATGCGAAAAATGCGAAAATACGAGCTAGATGACGGCAAATCCCAGACCTACCCGAGACGTAACCGGCGTTATCCTCTAAGATATTAATCGCAACCAGGTTTAATTGACTGTTTCAGTGTGATACCACATTACTACGTGGTCCAAGCCAGGAAAAGGCCAGGATCTGGCCAACAAGTAAGCGAGAAATGCGAAAATACGAGCCAGATGACGGCAAATCCCAGACCTACCCGAGACATAACCGGCGTTATCCTCTAAAATATTAATCGCAACCAGGTTTAATTGACTGTTTCGGTGTGGAACTTCATTACTACGGGATCCAAACCAGAAAAAACCCAGGATCTGGCAAAGATGTATGCGAAAAACGCGAATGTATGAGCCAGATGATTGCAAATACCAGAACTAACCCAGACGTAACCTGGGCTATCCTCTAAAATACTATTCGGAACCAGCTTTCATTGACTGTTTCAGTGTGGTATCACATTACTACGTGATCCAAACCAAAAACAGCCCAGGATCTTGCCAACAAGTATGCGAAAAATGCGAAAGTACGAGCCAGATGATTGCAAATACCAGAACTAGCCCAAACATAACCAGCGTTATCCTCCAAAATATTCATCGCAACCAGGTTTAATTGACTGCTTCGGTGTGGAACGACATTACGACGGGATCCAAACCACAAAAAACCCAAGATCTGGCCAACTAGTACGCGAAAATTGCGAAAAAATGAACCAGATGATTACAAATAACAGAACTAACCCAGACATAACCGGCGTTATCCTCTAAAATATTAATCGGAACCAGGTTTAATTGACTGTTTCAGTGTGGTACCTCATTACTACGTGGTCCAAGCCCGAAAAAGGCCTGGATCTGGCCAACAAGTATGCGATAAATGCGAAAGTATGAGCCAGATGATTGCAAATACCAGAACTAACCCAGATATAACCAGCGTTATCTTCTAAAATATTAATCGGAACCAGGTTTAATTGACTGTTTCAGTGTGGTACCACATTACTACGTGATCCAAACCAAAAAAAGCTCAGGATCCTGCCGACAAGTATGCGAAAAATGCGAAAGTATGAGCCAGATGATTGCAAATACCAGAACTAACCCAGATATAACCAGCGTTATCTTCTTAAATATTAATCGGAACCAGGTTTAATTGACTGTTTCAGTGTGGTACCTCATTACTATGTGGTCCAAGCCAGAAAAAGGTCAGGATCTGCCCAACAAGTAAGCGAAAAATGCGAAAGTACGAGCCAGATGAGGACAAATACCAGACCTAACCCAGACATAACCGGCGTTATCCTCTAAAATATTAATCGGAACTAGGTTTAATTGACTGTTTCGGTGTGGTACCGCATTACTACGTGATCCAAACCAGAAAAAGGCCAGGATCCTGCCTACAAGTATGCGAAAAATGCGAAAGTACGAGCCAGATGAGGGCAAATACCAGACCTAACCCAGACATAACCGGCGTTATCCTCTAAAATATTAATCGGGACCAGGTTTAATTGACTGTTTCAGTGTGGTACCACATTACTTCGTGGTCCAAGCCAGAAAAAGGCCAGGATCTGGCCAACAAGTAAGCGAAAAATGCGAAGGTACGAGCCAGATGAAGGCAAATACCAGAACTAACCCACACGTAACCTGCGTTATCCTCTAAAATACTATTCGGAACTAGATTCTATTGACTGTTTCAGTGTGATACCACATTACTACGTGGTCGAAGCCAGAAAAAGGCCAGCATCTGGCCAACAAGTATGCGAAAAATGCGAAAATACGAGCTAGATGACGGCAAATCCCAGACCTACCCGAGACATAACCGGCGTTATCCTCTAAGATATTAATCGCAACCAGGTTTAATTGACTGTTTCAGTGTGATACCACATTACTACGTGGTCCAAGCCAGGAAAAGGCCAGGATCTGGCCAACAAGTATGCGAAAAATGCGAAAGTACGAGCCAGATGATTGCAAATACCAGAACTAACCCAAACATAACCAGCGTTATCCTCCAAAATATTCATCGCAACCAGGTTTAATTGACTGCTTCGGTGTGGAACGACATTACGAAGGGATCCAAACCACTAAAAACCCAAGATCTGGCCAACAAGTACGCGAAAATTGCGAAAGTATGAGCCAGATGATTGCAAATAACAGAACTAACCCAGACATAACCAGCGTTATCCTCTAAAATATTAATCGGAACCAGGTTTAATTGACTGTTTCAGAGTGGAACTTCATTACTACGGGATCCAAACCAGAAAAAAACCCAGGATCTGGCCAACACGTATACGAGAAATGCGAAAGTACGAGGCAGATGGTTGCAAATACCAGAACTAACCCAGACATAACCAGCGTTATCCTCCAAAATATTCATCGCAACCAGGTTTGATTGACTGCTTCGGTGTGGAACCAGATTTCGACGGGATCCAAGCCACAGAAAACCCAAGATATGGCCAACAAGTACGAGAAAATTGCAAAAGTATGGGCCAGATGATTGCAAATACCAGAACTAACCCAGACATAACCAGCGTTATCCTCTAAAATATTAATCGCCACCAGCTCTTATTCACCGTTTCAGGGTGGTACCACATTACAACGTGATCCAAACCAGAAAAAACCCAGGATCCGGCAAAGATGTATGCGAAAAACGCGAATGTATGAGCCAGATGATTGCAAATACCAGAACTAACCCAGACGTAACCTGCGCTATCCTCTAAAATACTATTCGGAACCAGCTTTTATTGACTGTTTCAGTGTGGTACCACATTACTACGTGATCCAAACTAAAAAAAGCCCATAATCTTGCCAACAAGTATGCGAAAAATGCGAAAGTACGAGTCAGATGATTGCAAATACCAGAACTAACCCAAACATAACCAGCGTTATCCTCCAAAATATTCATCGCAACCAGGTTTGATTGACTGCTTCGGTGTGGAACCAGATTTCGACGGGATCCAAGCCACAGAAAACCCAAGATATGGCCAACAAGTACGAGAAAATTGCAAAAGTATGGGCCAGATGATTGCAAATACCAGAACTAACCCAGACATAACCAGCGTTATCCTCTAAAATATTAATCGCCACCAGCTCTTATTCACCGTTTCAGGGTGGTACCACATTACAACGTGATCCAAACCAGAAAAAGGCCAGGATCTGGCCAACAAGTATGCGAAAAATGCGAAAATACGAGGCAGATGAGGGCAAATACCAGACCTAACCCAGACATAACCGGCGTTATCCCCTAAAATATTCATTCCAACCAGGTTTAATTGACTGTTTCGGTGTGGAACCACATTACTACGGGATCCAAACCTGAAAAAACCCTGGATCTGGCCTAGAAGCATGCGAAAAACGCGATAGTATGAGCCAGATAATTGCAAATACCAGAACTAACCCAGACATAACCAGCGTTATCCTCTAAAATACTAATCGGAACCAGCTTTTATTGACTGTTTCAGTGTGGTACCACATTACTACGTGATCCAAACCAGAAAAAGCCCAGGATCTGGCCAACAAGTATGCGAGAAATGCGAAAGTACGAGCCAGATGAGGGCAAATACCAGACCTAACCCAGACATAACCGGCGTTATCCTCTAAAATACTAACTGAAACCAGGTTTAATTGACTGTTTCAGTGTGGTACCGCATTACTACGTGATCCAAACCAGAAAAAGGCCAGGATTTGGCCAACAAGTATGCGAAAAATGCGAAAGTACGAGCCAGATGAGGGCAAATACCAGACCTAACCCAGACATAACCGGCATTATCCGCCAAAATATTAATCGGAACCAGGTTTAATTGACAGTTTCAGTGTGGTACCACATTACTACGTGATCCTAACCAAAAAAAACCCAGGATCTTGCCAACAAGTATGCGAAAAATGCGAAAGTACGAGGCAGATGATTGCAAATACCAGAACTAACCCAGACGTTACCTGCGTTATCCTCTAAAATACTATTCGGAACCAGCTTTTATTGACTGTTTCAGTGTGGTACCACATTACTACGTGATCCAAAACAGAAAAAGCCCAGTATCCGGCCAACAAGTATGCGAAAAATGCGAAAGTACGAGCCAGATGTGGGCAAGTTCCAGACCTAGCCCAGACATAACCGGCATATCCTCTAAAATATTAATCGCAACCAGGTTTTATTGTCCGTTTCGTTGTGGATCCACATTACTACGGGATCCATACCAGAAAAAGGCCAGGATCTGGCCAATAAGTATGCGAAAAATGCGAAAGTACGAGCCAGATGATGGCAAATCCCAGACCTAACCGAGACATAACCGGCGTTATCCTCTAAAATATTAATCGCAACCAGGTTTAATTGGCTGTTTCAGTGTGGTACCACATTACTACGAGATCCAAACCAAAAAAAGCCCAGGATCTTGCCAACAAGTATGCGAAAAATGCGAAAATACGAGCCAGATAACGGCAAATCCCAGAACTACCCGAGACATAACCGGCGTTATCCACTAAAATATTAATCGCAACCAGGTTTAATTTACTGTTTCGGTGTGGAACTTCATTACTACGGGATCCAAGCCAGAAAAAGGCCAGGATCTGGCAAACGAGTATACGAAATCGCGAAAGTATGAGCCAGATTGTTGCAAATACCAGAACTAACCCAGACATAACCAGCGTCATCCTCTAAAATACTATTCGGAACCAGCTTCTATTGACTGTTTCTGTGTGGTACCATATTACTACGTGATCCAAACCTGAGAAAACTCTGGATCTGGCCAAGAAGTATGCGAAAAACGCGATAGTATGAGCCAGATAATTGCAAATACCCGAACTAACCCAGACATAACCAGCGTTATCCTCTAAAATACTAATCGGAACCAGCTTTTATTGACTGTTTCAGTGTGGTACCACATTACTACGTGATCCAAACCAGAAAAAGGCCAGGATCCTGCCTACAAGTATGCGAAAAATGCGAAAGTACGAGCCAGATGAGGGCAAGTACCAGACCTAACCCAGACATAACCGGCGTTATCCTCTAAAATAATAATCGCAACCAGGTTTAATTGACTGCTTCAGTGTGGTACCACATTACAACGTGGTCCAAGCCAGAAAAAGGCCAGGATCTGGCCAACAAGTATGCGAAAAATGCGAAAATACGAGCTAGCTGACGGCAAATCCCAGACCTACCCGAGACATAACCGGCGTTATCCTCTAAAATATTAATCGCAACCAGGTTTAATTGACTGTTTCAGTGTGATACCACATTCCTACGTGGTCCAAACCAGAAAAAGCCCTGGATCTGGCCAACACGTATGCGAGAAATGCGAAAGTATGAGCCAGATGAGGGCAAATCCCAGACCTAACCGAGACATAACCGGCGTTATCCTCTAAAATATTAATCGCAACCAGGTTTAATTGACTGTTTCAGTGTGATACCACATTACTACGTGGTCCAAGCCAGGAAAAGGCCAGGATCTTGCCAACAAGTATGCGAAAAATGCGAAAATACGGGCCAGATAACGGCAAATCCCAGAACTACCCGAGACATAACCGGCGTTATCCTCTAAAATATTAATCGCAACCAGGTTTAATTGACTGTTTCAGTGTGATACCACATTACTACGTGGTCCAAGCCAGGAAAAGGCCAGGATCTGGCAAACAAGTATACGAAATCGCGAAGGTATGAGCCAGATGGTTGCAAATACCAGAACTAACCAAGACGTAACCTGCGTTATCCTCCAGAATACATTTCGGAACCAGATTCTATTGACCGCTTCAGTGTGGTACCACATTACAACGTGGTCCAAACCAGAAAAAGCCCAGGATCTGGCCAACACGTATGCGAGAAATGCGAAAGTATGAGCCAGATGAGGGCAAATCCCAGACCTAAACGAGACATAACCGGCGTTATCCTCTAAAATATTAATCACAACCAGGTTTACTTGACTGTTTCGGTGTGGTACCGCATTACCACGTGATCCAATCCAGAAAAAGGCCAGGATCTGGCCAACAAGTTTGCGAAAAATGCGAAAGTACGAGCCAGATGAGGGCAAATACCAGACCTAACCCAGACATAACCGGCGTTATCCTCTAAAATATTAATCGGAACCAGGTTTAATTGACTGTTTCGGTGTGGAACTTCATTACTACGGGATCCAAACCAGATAAAGCCCAGGATCTGGCCAACATGTATGCGAAAAACGCGAAAGTATGAGCCAGATGATTGCAAATACCAGAACTAACCAAGACGTAACCTGCGTTATCCTCCAGAATACCTTTCGGAGCCAGATTCTATTGACCGCTTCAGTGTGGTACCACATTACAACGTGGTCCAAACCAGAAAAAGCCCAGTATCTGGCCAACAAGTATGCGAAAAATGCGAAAGTACGAGCCAGATGATGGCAAATCCCAGACCTAACCGAGACATAACCGGCGTTATCCTCTAAAATAATAATCGCAACCAGGTTTAATTGACTGCTTCAGTGTGGTACCACATTACAACGTGGTCCAAGCCAGAAAAAGGCCAGGATCTGGCCAACAAGTATGCGAAAAATGCGAAAATACGAGCTAGCTGACGGCAAATCCCAGACCTACCCGAGACATAACCGGCGTTATCCTCTAAAATATTAATCGCAACCAGGTTTAATTGACTGTTTCAGTGTGATACCACATTCCTACGTGGTCCAAACCAGAAAAAGCCCAGGGTCTGGCCAACACGTATGCGAGAAATGCGAAAGTATGAGCCAGATGAGGGCAAATCCCAGACCTAACCGAGACATAACCGGCGTTATCCTCTAAAATATTAATCGCAACCAGGTTTAATTGACTGTTTCAGTGTGATACCACATTACTACGTGGTCCAAGCCAGGGAAAGGCCAGGATCTGGCAAACAAGTATACGAAATCGCGAAAGTATGAGCCAGATGGTTGCAAATACCAGAACTAACCAAGACGTAACCTGCGTTATCCTCCAGAATACCTATCGGAACCAGATTCTATTGACCGCTTCAGTGTGGTACCACATTACAACGTGGTCCAAACCAGAAAAAGCCCAGGATCTGGCCAACACGTATGCGAGAAATGCGAAAGTATGAGCCAGATGAGGGCAAATCCCAGACCTAACCGAGACATAACCTGCGTTATCCTCCGGAATACCTTTCGGAACCAGATTCTATTGACCGCTTCAGTGTGGTACCACATTACAACGTGGTCCAAACCAGAAAAAGCCCAGTATCTGGCCAACAAGTATGCGAAAAATGCGAAAGTACGAGCCAGATGATGGCAAATCCCAGACCTAACCGAGACATAACCGGCGTTATCCTCTAAAATATTAATCGCTACCAGGTTTACTTGACTGTTTCGGTGTGGTACCGCATTACCACGTGATCCAATCTAGAAAAAGGCCAGGATCTGGCCAACAAGTTTGCGAAAAATGCGAAAGTACGAGCCAGATGAGGACAAATACCAGATCTAACCCAGACATAACCGGCGTTATCCTCTAAAATACTAACCGGAACCAGGTTTAATTGACTGTTTCATTGTGGTACCGCATTACCACGTGATCCAATCCAGAAAAAGGCCAGGATCTGGCCAACAAATTTGCGAAAAATGCGAAAGTACGAGCCAGATGAGGGCAAATACCAGACCTAACCCAGACATAACCGGCGTTATCCTCTAAAATATTAATCGGAACCAGGTTTAATTGACTGTTTCAGTGTGGATCCACATTACTACGTGATCCAAACCAGAGAAAGCCCAGTTTCTGGCCAACAAGCATGCGAAAAATGCGAAAGTACGAGCCAGATGATGGCAAATCCCAGACCTAACCGAGACATAACCGGCGTTATCCTCTAAAATATTAATCGCAACCAGGTTTAATTGACTGTTTCGGTGTGGAACTTCATTACTACGGGATCCAAACCAGAAAAAGCCCAGGATCTGGCCAACAAGTATGCGAAAAACGCGAAAGTATGAGCCAGACGATTGCAAATACCAGAACTAACCAAGACGTAACCTGCGTTATCCTCCAGAATACCTTTCGGAACCAGATTCTATTGACCGCTTCAGTGTGGTACCACATTACAACGTGGTCCAAACCAGAAAAAGCCCAGTATCTGGCCAACAAGTATGCGAAAAATGCGAAAGTACGAGCCAGATGATGGCAAATCCCAGACCTAACCGAGACATAACCGGCGTTATCCTCTAAAATATTAATCGCAACCAGGTTTAATTGACTGTTTCAGTGTGGTACCACATTACAACGTGGTCCAAGCCAGAAAAAGGCCAGGATCTGGCCAACAAGTATGCGAAAAATGCGAAAATACGAGCTAGATGACGGCAAATCCCAGACCTACCCGAGACATTATCGGCGTTATCCTCTAAAATATTAATCGCAACCAGGTTTAATTGACTGTTTCTGTGTGATACCACATTACTACGTGGTCCAAGCCAGAAAAAGGCCAGGATCTGGCAAACAAGTATACGAAATCGCGAAAGTATGAGGCAGATGGTTGCAAATACCAGAACTAACCCAGACATAACCAGCGTCATCCTCTAAAATACTATTCGGAACCAGCTTCTATTGACTGTTTCTGTGTGGTACCATATTACTACGTGATCCAAACCTGAAAAAACCCTGGATCTGGCCAAGAAGTATGCGAAAATCGCGATAGTACGAGCCAGATAATTGCAAATACCAGAACTTACCCAGACATAACCAGCGTTATCCTCTAAAATACTAATAGGAACCAGCTTTTATTGACTGTTCCAGTCTGGTACGACATTACTACGTGATCCAAACCAGAAAAAGCCCAGGATCTGGCCAACAAGTTTGCGAAAAATGCGAAAGTACGAGCCAGATGAGGGCAAATACCAGACCTAACCCAGACATAACCGGCGTTATCCTCTAAAATATTAATCGGAACCAGGTTTAATTGACTGTTTCAGTGTGGATCCACATTACTACGTGATCCAAACCAAAAAAAGCCCAGGATCTTGCCAACAAGTATGCGAAAAATTCGAAAATACGAGCCAGATGACGGCAAATCCCAGAACTACCCGAGACATAACCGGCGTTATCCTCTAAAATATTAATCGCAACCAGGTTTAATTGACTGTTTCAGTGTGGAACTTCATTACTACGGGATCCAAACCAGAAAAAGCCCAGGATCTGGCCAACAAGTATGCGAAAAATGCGAAAGTACGAGCCAGATGATGGCAAATCCCAGACCTAACCAAGACGTAAACGGCGTTATCCTCTAAAATACTAATCGGAACCTGCTTTTATTGACAGTTTCAGTTTGGTACCACATTACTACGTGATCCAAACCAGAAAAAGCCCAGGATCTGGCCAACAAGTATGCGAGAAATGCGAAAGTATGAGCCAGATGAGGGCAAATCCCAGACCTAACCGAGACGTAACCGGCGTTATCCTCTAAAATATTAATCGCAACCAGGTTTACTTGACTGTTTCGGTGTGGTACCGTATTACCACGTGATCCAAATCAAAAAAAGCCCAGGACCTTGCCAACAAGTATGCCAAAGATGCGAATGTACGAGCCAGGTGAGGGCAAATACCAGACCTAACCCAGACTTAACCGGCGTTATCCTCTAAAATATTAATCGGAACCAGGTTTAATTGACTGTTTCAGTGTGGTACCACATTACTACGTGATCCAAACCAAAAAAAACCCAGGATCTTGCCAACAAGTATGCGAAAAATGCGAAAGTACGAGCCAGATGATTGCAAATACCAGAACAAACCCAAACATAACCAGCGTTATCCTCCAAAATATTCATTACAACCAGGTTTAATTGACTGCATCGTTGTGGAACCATATTACGACGGGATCCAAACCACAAAAAACCCAAGATCTGGCCAACAAGTACGCGAAAATTACGAAAGCACGAGACAGATGAGGGCAAATCCCTGACCTAACCGAGACATAACCGGCGTTATCCTCTAAAATATTAATCGGAACCAGGTTTAATTGACTGTTTCAGTGTGGTACCACATTACTACGTGATCCAAACCAAAAAAAACCCAGGATCTTGCCAACAAGTATGCGAAAAATGCGAAAGTATGAGCCAGATGGTTGCAAATACCAGAACTAACCCAGACGTAACCTGCGTTATCCTCTAAAATATTAATCGCAACCAGGTTTAATTGACTGTTTCGGTGTGGAACTTCATTACTACGGGATCCAAACCAGAAAAAACCCAGGAACTGGCCAACAAGTATGCGAAAAACGCGAAAGTATGACCCAGATGATTGCAAATACCAGAACTAACCAAGACGTAACCTGCGTTATCCTCCGGAATACCTTTCGGAACCAGATTCTATTGACGGCTTCAGTGTGGTACCACATTACAACGTGGTCCAAGCCAGAAAAAGGCCAGGATCTGGCCAACAAGTATGCGAAAAATGCGAGAATACGAGCCAGATGACGGCAAATCCCAGACCTACCCGAGACATAACCGGCGTTATCCTCTAAAATATTAATCGCAACCAGGTTTAATTGAGTGTTTCAGTGTGATACCACATTACTACGTGGTCCAAGCCAGAAAAAGGCCAGGATCTGGCAAACAAGTATACGAAGTCGCGAAAGTATGAGGCAGATGGTTGCAAATACCGGAACTAACCCAGACATAACCAGCGTCATCCTCTAAAATACTATTCGGAACCAGCTTCTATTGACTGTTTCTGTGTGGTATCATATTACTACGACATCCAAACCTGAAAAAACCCTGGATCTGGCCAAGAAGTATGCGAAAAACGCGATAGTATTAGCCAGATAATTGCATATACCAGAACTAACCCAGACATAACCAGCGTTATCCTCTAAAATACTAATAGGAACCAGCTTTTATTCACTGATTCAGTCTGGTACGACATTACTACGTGATCCAAACCAGAAAAAGCCCAGGATCTGGCCAACAAGTATGCGAGAAATGCGAAAGTATGAGCCAGATGAGGGCAAATCCCAGACCTAACCGAGACATAACCGGCGTTATCCTCTAAAATATTAATCGCAACCTGGTTTACTTGACTGTTTCGGTGTGGTACCGCATTACCACGTGATCCAATCCAGAAAAAGGCCAGGATCTGGCCAACAAGTTTGCGAAAAATGCGAAAGTACGAGCCAGGTGAGGGCAAATACCAGACCTAACCCAGACTTAACCGGCGTTATCCTCTAAAATATTAATCGGAACCAGGTTTAATTGACTGTTTCAGTGTGGTACCACATTACTACGTGATCCAAACCAAAAAAAACCCAGGATCTTGCCAACAAGTATGCGAAAAATGCGAAAGTACGAGCCAGATGATTGCAAATACCAGAACTAACCCAAACATAACCAGCGTTATCCTCCAAAATATTCATTACAACCAGGTTTTATTGACTGCATCGGTGTGGAACCACATTACGACGGGATCCAAACCACAAAAAACCCAAGATCTGGCCAACAAGTACGCGAAAATTACGAAAGCACGAGACAGATGAGGGCAAATCCCTGACCTAACCGAGACATAACGGGCGTTGTCCTCTAAAATATTAATCGCAACCAGGTTTAATTGTCTGTTTCGGTGTGGATCCACATTACTACGGGATCCAAACCAGAAAAAGGCCAAGATCTGACCAACAAGTATGCGAAAAATGCGAAAGTACGAGCCAGATGATGGCAAATCCCAGACCTAACCGAGACATAACGGCGTTATCCTCTAAAATATTAATCGCAACCAGGTTTAATTGACTGTTTCGGTGTGGAACTTCATTACTACGGGATCCAAACCAGGAAAAACCCAGGATCCGGCCAACAAGTATGCGAAAAACGCGAAAGTATGAGCCAGATGATTGCAAATACCAGAACTAACCAAGACGTAACCTGCGTTATCCTCCGGAATACCTTTCGGAACCAGATTCTATTGACGGCTTCAGTGTGGTACCACATTACAACGTGGTCCAAGCCAGAAAAAGGCCAGGATCTGGCCAACAAGTATGCGAAAAATGCGAGAATACGAGCCAGATGACGGCAAATCCCAGACCTACCCGAGACATAACCGGCGTTATCCTCTAAAATATTAATCGCAACCAGGTTTAATTGAGTGTTTCAGTGTGATACCACATTACTACGTGGTCCAAGCCAGAAAAAGGCCAGGATCTGGCAAACAAGTATACGAAGTCGCGAAAGTATGAGGCAGATGGTTGCAAATACCGGAACTAACCCAGACATAACCAGCGTCATCCTCTAAAATACTATTCGGAACCAGCTTCTATTGACTGTTTCTGTGTGGTATCATATTACTACGACATCCAAACCTGAAAAAACCCTGGATCTGGCCAAGAAGTATGCGAAAAACGCGATAGTATTAGCCAGATAATTGCATATACCAGAACTAACCCAGACATAACCAGCGTTATCCTCTAAAATACTAATAGGAACCAGCTTTTATTGACTGATTCAGTCTGGTACGACATTACTACGTGATCCAAACCAGAAAAAGCCCAGGATCTGGCCAACAAGTATGCGAGAAATGCGAAAGTATGAGCCAGATGAGGGCAAATCCCAGACCTAACCGAGACATAACCGGCGTTATCCTCTAAAATATTAATCGCAACCTGGTTTACTTGACTGCTTCGGTGTGGTACCGCATTACCACGTGATCCAATCCAGAAAAAGGCCAGGATCTGGCCAACAAGTTTGCGAAAAATGCGAAAGTACGAGCCAGGTGAGGGCAAATACCAGACCTAACCCAGACTTAACCGGCGTTATCCTCTAAAATATTAATCGGAACCAGGTTTAATTGACTGTTTCAGTGTGGTACCACATTACTACGTGATCCAAACCAAAAAAAACCCAGGATCTTGCCAACAAGTATGCGAAAAATGCGAAAGTACGAGCCAGATGATTGCAAATACCAGAACTGACCCAAACATAACCAGCGTTATCCTCCAAAATATTCATTACAACCAGGTTTAATTGACTGCATCGGTGTGGAACCATATTACGACGGGATCCAAACCACAAAAAACCCAAGATCTGGCCAACAAGTACGCGAAAATTACGAAAGCACGAGACAGATGAGGGCAAATCCCTGACCTAACCGAGACATAACCGGCGTTATCCTCTAAAATATTAATCGGAACCAGGTTTAATTGACTGTTTCAGTGTGGTACCACATTACTACGTGATCCAAACCAAAAAAAACCCAGGATCTTGCAAACAAGTATACGAAATCGCGAAAGTATGAGGCAGATGGTTGCAAATACCGGAACTAACCCAGACATAACCAGCGTCATCCTCTAAAATACTATTCGGAACCAGCTTCTATTGACTGTTTCTGTGTGGTACCATATTACTACGAGATCCAAACCTGAAAAAACCCTGGATCTGGCCAAGAAGTATGCGAAAAACGCGATAGTATGATCCAGATAATTGCAAATACCAGAACTAACCCAGACATAACCAGCGTTATCCTCTAAAATACTAATAGGAACCCGCTCTTAGTGACTGTTTCAGTGTGGTACCGCATTACTACGTGATCCAAACCAGAAATGGGCCAGGATCTGGCCAACAAGTATGCCAAAGATGCGAAAATACGAGACAGATGGGGGCAAATACCAGACCTAACCCAGACATAACCGTTGTTATCCTCTAAAATATTAATCGGAACCAGGTTTAATTGACTGTTTCAGTGTGGATCCACATTACTACGTGATCCAAACCAGAAAAAGCCAAGTATCTGGCCAACAAGTATGCGAAAATTGCGAAAGTACGAGCCAGATGATAGCAAATCCCAGACCTAACCGAGACATAAATGGCGTTATCCTCTAAAATATTAATCGCAACCAGGTTTAACTGACAGTTTCAGTGTGGTACCACATTACTACGTGATCCAAACCAAAAAAAGCCCAGGATCTTGCCAACAAGTATGCGAAAAATTCGAAAATACGAGACAGATGACGGCAAATCCCAGAACTACCCGAGACATAACCGGCGTTATCCTCTAAAATATTAATCGCAACCAGGTTTAATTGACTGTTTCGGTGTGGAACTTCATTACCACGGGATCCAAACCAGAAAAAACCCAGGATCTGGCCAACAAGTATGCGAAAAATGCGAAAATACGAGCCACATGACAGCAAATCCCAGAACTACCCGAGTCATAACCAGCGTCATCCTCTAAAATACTATTCGGAACCAGCTTCTATTGACTGTTTCAGTGTGGTACCACATTACGACGTGATCCAAACCAAAAAAAACCCAGGATCTGGCCAACAAGTATGCGAGAAATGCGAAAGTATGAGACAGATGAGGGCAAATCCCAGACCTAACCGAGACATAACCGGCGTTATCCTCTAGAATATTAATCGCAACCAGGTTTACTTGACTGTTTCGGTGTGGTACCGCATTACTACGTGATCCAAACCAGAAAAAGGCCAGGATCTGGCCAACAAGTATGCCTAAGATGCGAAAGTACGAGCCAGATGAGGGCAAATACCAGACCTAACCCAGACATAACCGGCGTTATCCTCTAAAATATTAATCGGAACCAGGTTTAATTGACTGTTTCAGTGTGGATCCACATTACTACGTGATCCAAACCAGAGAAAGCCCAGTATCTGGCCAACAAGCATGCGAAAAATGCGAAAGTACGAGCCAGATGATGGCAAATCCCAGACCTAACCGAGACATAACCGGCGTTATCCTCTAAAATATTAATCGCAACCAGGTTTAATTGACTGTTTCAGTGTGGTACCACATTACTACGTGATCCAAACCAAAAAAAGCCCAGGATCTTGCCAACAAGTATGCGAAAAATGCGAAAGTATGAGCCAGATGGGGGCAAATCCCAGACCTAACCGAGACGTAACCGGCGTTATCCTCTAAAATATTAATCGCAACCAGGTTTACTTGACTGTTTCGGTGTGGTACCGTATTACCACGTGATCCAAATCAAAAAAAGCCCAGGACCTTGCCAACAAGTATGCCAAAGATGCGAAAGTACGAGCCAGGTGAGGGCAAATACCAGACTTAACCCAGACTTAACCGGCGTTATCCTCTAAAATATTAATCGGAACCAGGTTTAATTGACTGTTTCAGTGTGGTACCACATTACTACGTGATGCAAACCAAAAAAAACCCAGGATCTTGCCAACAAGTATGCGAAAAATGCGAAAGTACGAGCCAGATGATTGCAAATACCAGAACTAACCCAAACATAACCAGCGTTATCCTCCAAAATATTCATTACAACCAGGTTTAATTGACTGCATCGGTGTGGAACCATATTACGACGGGATCCAAACCACAAAAAACCCAAGATCTGGCCAACAAGTACGCGAAAATTACGAAAGCACGAGACAGATGAGGGCAAATCCCTGACCTAACCGAGACATAACCGGCGTTATCCTCTAAAATATTAATCGCAACCAGGTTTATTTGACTGTTTCAGTGTTATACCACATTACTACGTGGTCCAAGCCAGAAAAATGCCAGGATCTGGCAGACAAGTATACGAAATCGCGAAGGTATGAGCCAGATGGTTGCAAATACCAGAACTAACCCAGACGTAACCTGCGTTATACTCTAAAATATTAATCGCAACCAGGTTTAATTGACTGTTTCGGTGTGGAACTTCATTACTGCGGGATCCAAACCAGAAAAAACCCAGGATCTGGCCAACAAGTATGCGAAAAACGCGAAAGTATGAGCCAGATGATTGCAAATACCAGAACTAACCAAGACGTAACCTGCGTTCTCCTCCGGAATACCTTTCGGAACCAGATTCTATTGACGGCTTCAGTGTGGTACCACATTACAACGTGGTCCAAGCCAGAAAAAGGCCAGGATCTGGCCAACAAGTATGCGAAAAATGCGAGAATACGAGCCAGATGACGGCAAATCCCAGACCTACCCGAGACATAACCGGCGTTATCCTCTAAAATATTAATCGCAACCAGGTTTAATTGAGTGTTTCAGTGTGATACCACATTACTACGTGGTCCAAGCCAGAAAAAGGCCAGGATCTGGCAAACAAGTATACGAAGTCGCGAAAGTATGAGGCAGATGGTTGCAAATACCGGAACTAACCCAGACATAACCAGCGTCATCCTCTAAAATACTATTCGGAACCAGCTTCTATTGACTGTTTCTGTGTGGTATCATATTACTACGAGATCCAAACCTGAAAAAACCCTGGATCTGGCCAAGAAGTATGCGAAAAACGCGATAGTATTAGCCAGATAATTGCATATACCAGAACTAACCCAGACATAACCAGCGTTATCCTCTAAAATACTAATAGGAACCAGCTTTTATTGACTGTTTCAGTCTGGTACGACATTACTACGTGATCCAAACCAGAAAAAGCCCAGGATCTGGCCAACAAGTATGCGAGAAATGCGAAAGTATGAGCCAGATGAGGGCAAATCCCAGACCTAACCGAGACATAACCGGCGTTATCCTCTAAAATATTAATCGCAACCTGGTTTACTTGACTGTTTCGGTGTGGTACCGCATTACCACGTGATCCAATCCAGAAAAAGGCCAGGATCTGGCCAACAAGTTTGCGAAAAATGCGAAAGTACGAGCCAGATGAGGGCAAATACCAGACCTAACCCAGACATAACCGGCGTTATCCTCTAAAATACTAACCGGAACCAGGTATAATTGACTGTTTCAGTGTGGTACCGCATTACTACGTGATCCAAACCAGAAAAAGCCCAGTATCTGGCCAACAAGTTTGCGAAAAATGCGAAAGTACGAGCCAGATGATGGCAAATCCCAGACCTACCCGAGACATAACCGGCGTTATCCTCTAAAATATTAATTGCAACCAGGTTTAATTGACTGTTTCGGTGTGGAACTTCATTACTACGGGATCCAATCCAGAAAAAGCCCAGGATTTGGCCAACAAGTATGCGAAAAATGCGATAGTATTAGCCAGATAATTGCATATACCAGAACTAACCCAGACATAACCAGCGTTATCCTCTAAAATACTAATAGGAACCAGCTTTTATTGACTGATTCAGTCTGGTATGACATTACTACGTGATCCAAACCAGAAAAAGCCCAGGATCTGGCCAACAAGTATGCGAGAAATGCGAAAGTATGAGCCAGATGAGGGCAAATCCCAGACCTAACCGAGACATAACCGGCGTTATCCTCTAAAATATTAATCGCAACCAGGTTTAATTGACTGTTTCGGTGTGGAACTTCATTACCACGGGATCCAAACCAGAAAAAACCCAGGATCTGGCCAACAAGTATGCGAAAAAAACGAAAATACGAGCCAGATGACGGCAAATCCCAGACCTAACCGAGACATAACCGGCGTTATCCTCTAAAATATTAATCGCAACCAGGTTTAATTGACTGTTTCAGTGTGGATCCACATTACTACGTGATCCAAACCAGAAAAAGCCCAGTATCTGGCCAACAAGCATGCGAAAAATGCGAAAGTACGAGCCAGATGATGGCAAATCCCAGACCTAACCGAGACATAACCGGCGTTATCCTCTAAAATACTAACCGGAACCAGGTATAATTGACTGTTTCAGTGTGGTACCGCATTACTACGTGATCCAAACCAGAAAAAGGCCAGGATCTGGCCTACAAGTATGCCTAAGATGCGAAAGTACGAGCCAGATGAGGGCAAATACCAGACCTAACCCAGACATAACCGGCGTATCCTCTAAAATATTAATCGGAACCAGGTTTAATTGACTGTTTCAGTGTGGATCCACATTACTACGTGATCCAAACCAGAAAAAGCCCAGTATCTGGCCAACAAGCATGCGAAAAATGCGAAAGTACGAGCCAGATGATGGCAAATCCCAGACCTAACCGAGACATAACCGGCGTTATCCTCTAAAATATTAATCGCAACCAGGTTTAATTGACTGTTTCAGTGTGGTACCACATTACTACGTGATCCAAACCAAAAAAAGCCCAGGATCTTGCCAACAAGTATGCGAAAAATTCGAAAATACGAGCCAGATGACGGCAAATCCCAGAACTACCCGAGACATAACCTGCGTTATCCTCTAAAATATTAATCGCAACCAGGTTTAATTGACTGTTTCGGTGTGGAACTTCATTACCACGGGATCCAAACCAGAAAAAACCCAGGATCTGGCCAACAAGTATGCGAAAAATGCGAAAATACGAGCCACATGACAGCAAATCCCAGAACTACCCGAGTCATAACCAGCGTCATCCTCTAAAATACTATTCGGAACCAGCTTCTATTGACTGTTTCAGTGTGGTACCACATTACGACGTGATCCAAACCAAAAAAAACCCAGGATCTGGCCAACAAGTATGCGAGAAATGCGAAAGTATGAGCCAGATGAGGGCAAATCCCAGACCTAACCGAGACATAACCGGCGCTATCCTCTAAAATACTAATCGGAACCAGCTATTATTGACTGCTTCAGTTTGGTACCACATTACTACGTGATCCAAACCAGAAAAAGCCCAGGATCTGGCCAACAAGTATGCGAGAAATGCGAAAGTATGAGCCAGATGAGGGCAAATCCCAGACCTAACCGAGACGTAACCGGCGTTATCCTCTAAAATATTAATCGCAACCAGGTTTACTTGACTGTTTCGGTGTGGTACCGCATTACCACGTGATCCAAACCAAAAAAAGCCCAGGATCTCGCCAACAAGTATGCCAAAGATGCGAAAGTACGAGCCAGGTGAGGGCAAATACCAGACCTAACCCAGACTTAACCGGCGTTATCCTCTAAAATATTAATCGGAACCAGGTTTAATTGACTGTTTCAGTGTGGTACCACATTACTACGTGATCCAAACCAAAAAAAGCCCAGGATCTTGCCAACAAGTATGCGAAAAATTCGAAAATACGAGCCAGATGACGGCAAATCCCAGAACTACCCGAGACATAACCTGCGTTATCCTCTAAAATATTAATTGCAACCAGGTTTAATTGACTGTTTCGGTGTGGAACTTCATTACTCCGGGATCCAAACCAGAAAAAGCCCAGGATCTGGCCAACAAGTATGCGAAAAATGCGAAAGTACGAGCCAGATGATGGCAAATCCCAGACCTAACCGGGACGTAACCGGCGTTATCCTCTAAAATACTAATCGGAACCAGCTATTATTGACTGCTTCAGTTTGGTACCACATTACTACGTGATCCAAACCAGAAAAAGGCCAGGATCTGGCCAACAAGTATGCGAGAAATGCGAAAGTATGAGCCAGATGAGGGCAAATCCCAGACCTAACCGAGACATAACCGGCGTTATCCTCTAAAATACTAACCGGAACCAGGTTTAATTGACTGCTTCAGTGTGGTACCGCATTACTACGTGATCCAATCCAGAAAAAGGCCAGGATCTGGCCAACAAGTTTGCGAAAAATGCGTAAGTACGAGCCAGATGATGGCAAATACCAGACCTAACCCAGACATAACCGGCGTTATCCTCTAAAATACTAACCGGAACCAGGTTTAATTAACTGTTTCAGTGTGGTACCGCATTACTACGTGATCCAAACCAGAAATAGGCCAGGATCTGGCCAACAAGTATGCCAAAGATGCGAAAGTACGAGACAGATGAGGGCAAATACCAGACCTAACCCAGACATAACCGGCGTTATCCTCTAAAATATTAATCGGAACCAGGTTTAATTGACTGTTTCAGTGTGGATCCACATTACTACGTGATCCAAACCAGAAAAAGCCAAGTATCTGGCCAACAAGTATGCGAAAAATGCGAAAGTACGAGCCAGATGATAGCAAATCCCAGACCTAACCGAGACATAACCGGCGTTATCCTCTAAAATATTAATCGCAATCAGGTTTAATTGACTGTTTCAGTGTGGTACCACATTACTACGTGATCCAAACCAAAAAAAGCCCAGGATCTTGCCAACAAGTATGCGAAAAATTCGAAAATACGAGCCAGATGAGGGCAAATCCCAGACCTAACCGAGACACAACCGGCGTTATCCTCTAGAATATTAATCGCAACCAGGTTTACTTGACTGTTTCGGTGTGGTACCGCATTACCACGTGGTCCAAACCAAAAAACGCCCAGGATCTTGCCAACAAGTATGCCAAAGATGCGAAAGTACGAGCCAGGTGAGGGCAAATACCAGACCTAACCCAGACTTAACCAGCGTTATCCTCCAAAATATTCATTACAACCAGGTTTAATTGATTGCATCGGTGTGGAACCACATTACGACGTGATCCAAACCAAAAAAAACCCAGGATCTGGCCAACAAGTATGCGAGAAATGCGAAAGTATGAGCCAGATGAGGGCAAATCCCAGACATAACCGAGACGTAACCGGCGTTATCCTCTAAAATATTAATCGCAACCAGGTTTACTTGACTGTTTCGGTGTGGTACCGCATTACCACGTGGTCCAAACCAAAAAACGCCCAGGATCTTGCCAACAAGTATGCCAAAGATGCGAAAGTACGAGCCAGGTGAGGGCAAATACCAGACCTAACCCAGACTTAACCGGCGTTATCCTCTAAAATATTAATCGCGACCAGGTTTAATTGACTGTTTCAGTGTGGTACCACATTACTACGTGATCCAAACCAAAAAAAGCCCAGGATCTTGCCAACAAGTATGCGAAAAATGCGAAAGTACGAGCCAGATGATGGCAAATCCCAGACCTATCCGGGACGTAACCGGCGTTATCCTCTAAAATACTAATCGGAGCCAGCTTTTATTGACTGCTTCAGTTTGGTACCACATTACTACGTGATCCAAACCAGAAAAAGCCCAGGATCTGGCCAACAAGTATGCGAGAAATGCGAAAGTATGAGCCAGATGAGGGCAAATCCCAGACCTAACCGAGACGTAACCGGCGTTATCCTCTAAAATATTAATCGCAACCAGGTTTACTTGACTGTTTCTGTGTGGTACCGCATTACCACGTGATCCAAACCAAAAAAAGCCCCGGATCTTGCCAACAAGTATGCCAAAGATGCGAAAGTACGAGCCAGGTGAGGGCAAATACCAGACCTAACCCAGACTTAACCGGCGTTATCCTCTAAAATATTAATCGGAACCAGGTTTAATTGACTGTTTCAGTGTGGTACCACATTACTACGTGATCCAAACCAAAAAAAACCCAGGATCTTGCCTACAAGTATGCGAAAAATGCGAAAGTACGAGCCAGATGATTGCAAATACCAGAACTAACCCAAACATAACCAGCGTTATCCTCCAAAATATTCATTACAACCAGGTTTAATTGACTGCATCGGTGTGGAACCACATTACGACGGGATCCAAACCACAAAAAACCCAAGATCTGGCCAACAAGTACGCGAAAATTACGAAAGCACGAGACAGATGAGGGCAAATCCCTGACCTAACCGAGACATAACCGGCGTTATCCTCTAAAATATTAATCGCAACCAGGTTTAATTGTCTGTTTCGGTGTGGATCCACATTACTACGGGATCCAAACCAGAAAAAGGCCAAGATCTGACCAACAAGTATGCGAAAAATGCGAAAGTACGAGCCAGATGATGGCAAATCCCAGACCTAACCGAGACATAACCGGCGTTATCCTCTAAAATATTAATCGCAACCAGGTTTAATTGACTGTTTCGGTGTGGAACTTCATTACTACGGGATCCAAACCAGGAAAAACCCAGGATCCGGCCAACAAGTATGCGAAAAATGCGAAAATACGAGCCAGATGACGGCAAATCCCAGACCTACCCGAGACATAACCGGCGTTATCCTCTAAAATATTAATCGCAACCAGGTTTAATTGACTGTTTCAGTGTTATAGCACATTACTACGTGGTCCAAGCCAGAAAAATGCCAGGATCTGGCAAACAAGTATACGAAATCGCGAAAGTATGAGCCAGATGGTTGCAAATACCAGAACTAACCCAGACGTAACCTTTTTTTTTTTTTTTTTTTTTTTTTTTTTTGTCGTGGGGAAAATCTTCGAAAGACTCCCTCCCACCTTCTTGGGGAGAGGTGGGAGGGGTGTGTGGGATTCCCCGCGCCCGTACAACGACAGGCGCGGGACCTACCCACTAAAAACCCCACGGTGACCCTTCGGCACGCTTTGGGAGGACACCGGGAATCGCTCGAAGCATTCTTCCGGTATCCTCCCCGTGCCCGCGCTTTCGCGCCCATCCCCCGGGGGGACAATCGGTCCCCCCAGTAGACACACTGCCTCATAGCGGCGGGACGGGGCCACTCCATCCCGCCGCTATCCGTCCCGGGGCCGCGTTTAGTGGCGGCTGCGAGCCCCAACTCGCAACCGCCCGCGACCCCGTTTCCACCCCTCGGCGGCCGGGCGTTCATGGCCGCACCAGACCGCCGAACCCAGACGTAACCTGCGTTATCCTCTAAAATATTAATCGCAACCAGGTTTAATTGACTGTTTCGGTGTGGAACTTCATTACTATGGGATCCAAACCAGAAAAAACCCAGGATCTGGCCAACAAGTATGCGAAAAACGCGAAAGTATGAGCCAGATGATTGCAAATACCAGAACTAACCAAGACGTAACCTGCGTTATCCTCCGGAATACCTTTCGGAACCAGATTCTATTGACGGCTTCAGTGTGGTACCACATTACAACGTGGTCCAAGCCAGAAAAAGGCCAGGATCTGGCCAACAAGTATGCGAAAAATGCGAGAATACGAGCCAGATGACGGCAAATCCCAGACCTACCCGAGACATAACCGACGTTATCCTCTAAAATATTAATCGCAACCAGGTTTAATTGACTGTTTCAGTGTGATATCACATTACTACGTGGTCCAAGCCAGAAAAAGGCCAGGATCTGGCAAACAAGTATACGAAATCGCGAAAGTATGAGGCAGATGGTTGCAAATACCGGAACTAACCCAGACATAACCAGCGTCATCCTCTAAAATACTATTCGGAACCAGCTTCTATTGACTGTTTCTGTGTGGTACCATATTACTACGAGATCCAAACCTGAAAAAACCCTGGATCTGGCCAAGAAGTATGCGAAAAACGCGATAGTATGATCCAGATAATTGCAAATACCAGAACTAACCCAGACATAACCAGCGTTATCCTCTAAAATACTAATAGGAACCAGCTTTTAGTGACTGTTTCAGTGTGGTACCACATTACTACGTGATCCAAACCAGAAAAAGGCCAGGATCTGGCCAACAAGTATGCGAGAAATGCGAAAGTATGAGCCAGATGAGGGCAAATCCCAGACCTAACCGAGACATAACCGGCGTTATCCTCTAAAATACTAACCGGAACCAGGTTTAATTGACTGCTTCAGTGTGGTACCGCATTACTACGTGATCCAATCCAGAAAAAGGCCAGGATCTGGCCAACAAGTTTGCGAAAAATGCGAAAGTACGAGCCAGATGATGGCAAATACCAGACCTAACCCAGACATAACCGGCGTTATCCTCTAAAATACTAACCGGAACCAGGTTTAATTAACTGTTTCAGTGTGGTACCACATTACTACGCGATCCAAACCAAAAAAAAAAAAAAAAAAAAAAAAAAAAAAAAAAAAAAAAAAGCCCAGGATCTTGCCAACAAGTATGCGAAAAATTCGAAAATACGAGACAGATGACGGCAAATCCCAGAACTACCCGAGACATAACCTGCGTTATCCTCTAAAATATTAATCGCAACCAGGTTTAATTGACTGTTTCGGTGTGGAACTTCATTACCACGGGATCCAAACCAAAAAAAGCCCCGGATCTTGCCAACAAGTATGCCAAAGTTGCGAAAGTACGAGCCAGATGAGGGCAAATACCAGACCTAACCCAGACATAACCGGCGTTATCCTCTAAAATACTAACCGGAACCAGGTATAATTGACTGTTTCAGTGTGGTACCGCATTACTACGTGATCCAAACCAGAAAAAGGCCAGGATCTGGCCAACAAGTATGCCTAAGATGCGAAAGTACGAGCCAGATGAGGGCAAATACCAGACCTAACCCAGACATAACCGGCGTTATCCTCTAAAATATTAATCGGAACCAGGTTTAATTGACTGTTTCAGTGTGGATCCACATTACTACGTGATCCAAACCAGAAAAAGCCCAGTATCTGGCCAACAAGTATGCGAAAAATGCGAAAGTACGAGCCAGATGACGGCAAATCCCAGACCTAACCGAGACATAACCGGCGTTATCCTCTAAAATATTAATCGCAACCAGGTTTAATTGACTGTTTCAGTGTGGTACCATATTACCACGTGATCCAAACCAAAAAAAGCCCAGGATCTTGCCAACAAGTATGCGAAAAATTCGAAAATACGAGCCAGATGACGGCAAATCCCAGAACTACCCGAGACATAACCTGCGTTATCCTCTAAAATATTAATTGCAACCAGGTTTAATTGACTGTTCCGGTGTGGAACTTCATTACTCCGGGATCCAAACCAGAAAAAGCCCAGGATCTGGCCAACAAGTATGCGAAAAATGCGAAAGTACGAGCCAGATGATGGCAAATCCCAGACCTAACCGGGACGTAACCGGCGTTATCCTCTAAAATACTAATCGGAACTAGCTTTTATTGACTGCTTCAGTTTGCTACCACATTACTACGTGATCCAAACCAGAAAAAGCCCAGGATCTGGCCAACAAGTATGCGAGAAATGCGAAAGTATGAGCCAGATGAGGGCAAATCCCAGACCTAACCGAGACGTAACCGGCGTTATCCTCTAAAATATTAATCGCAACCAGGTTTACTTGACTGTTTCGGTGTGGTACCGCATTACCACGTGATCCAAACCAAAAAAAGCCCAGGATCTTGCCAACAAGTATGCCAAAGATGCGAAAGTACGAGCCAGGTGAGGGCAAATACCAGACCTAACCGAGACGTAACCGGCGTTATCCTCTAAAATATTAATCGCAACCAGGTTTACTTGACTGTTTCGGTGTGGTACCGCATTACCACGTGATCCAAACCAAAAAAAGCCCAGGATCTTGCCAACAAGTATTTGAAAAATTCGAAAATACGATCCAGATGACGGCAAATCCCAGACCTACCCGAGACATAACCGGGGTTATCCTCTAAAATATTAATCGCAACCAGGTTTAATTGACTGCTTCAGTGTGGTACCGCATTACTACGTGATCCAAACCAAAAAAAGCCCAGGATCTGGCCAACAAGTATGCGAGAAATGCGAAAGTATGAGCCAGATGAGGGCAAATCCCAGACATAACCGAGACATAACCGGCGTTAACCTCTAGAATATTAATCGCAACCAGGTTTAATTGAGTGTTTCAGTGTGTTACCACATTACTACGTGATCCAAACCAAAAAAAACCCAGGATCTTGCCAACAAGAATGCGAAAAATGCGAAAGTACGAGCCAGATGATTGCAAATACCAGAACTAACCCAAACATAACCAGCGTTATCCTCCAAAATATTCATTGCAACCAGGTTTAATTGACTGCATCGGTGTGGAACCACATTACGACGGGATCCAAACCACAAAAAACCCAAGATCTGGCCAACAAGTACGCGAAAATTACGAAAGCACGAGACAGATGAGGGCAAATCCCTGACCTAACCGAGACATAACCGGCGTTATCGTCTAAAATATTAACCGCAACCACGTTTAATTGACTGTTTCGGTGAGGAACCTCGTTACTACGGGATCCAAACCAGAAAACACCCAGGATCTGGCCAACAAGTATGCGAAAAACGCGAAAGTATGAGCCAGATGAGGGCAAATCCCAGACCTAACCGAGACGTAACCGGCGTTATCCTCTAAAATATTAATCGCAACCAGGTTTACTTGACTGTTTCGGTGTGGTACCGCATTACCACGTGATCCAAACCAAAAAAAGCCCCGGATCTTGCCAACAAGTATGCCAAAGATGCGAAAGTACGAGCCAGGTGAGGGCAAATACCAGACCTAACCCAGACTTAACCGGCGTTATCCTCTAAAATATTAATCGGAACCAGGTTTAATTGACTGTTTCAGTGTGGTACCACATTACTACGTGATCCAAACCAAAAAAAGCCCAGGATCTGGCCAACAAGTATGCGAGAAATGCGAAAGTATGAGCCAGATGAGGGCAAATCCCAGACCTAACCGAGACGTAACCGGCGTTATCCTCTAAAATATTAATCGCAACCAGGTTTACTTGACTGTTTCGGTGTGGTACCGCATTACCACGTGATCCAAACCAAAAAAAGCCCAGGATCTTGCCAACAAGTATGCCAAAGATGCGAAAGTACGAGCCAGGTGAGGGCAAATACCAGACCTAACCGAGACGTAACCGGCGTTATCCTCTAAAATATTAATCGCAACCAGGTTTACTTGACTGTTTCGGTGTGGTACCGCATTACCACGTGATCCAAACCAAAAAAAGCCCAGGATCTTGCCAACAAGTATTTGAAAAATTCGAAAATACGATCCAGATGACGGCAAATCCCAGACCTACCCGAGACATAACCAGCGTTATCCTCCAAAATATTCATTACAACCAGGTTTAATTGACTGCATCGGTGTGGAACCACATTACTACGTGATCCAAACCAGAAAAAGCCCAGGATCTGGCCAACTAGTATGCGAGAAATGCGAAAGTATGAGCCAGATGAGGGCAAATCCCAGACCTAACCGAGACATAACCGGCGTTATCCTCTAAAATATTAATCGCAACCAGGTTTAATTGAGTGTTTCAGTGTGGTACCACATTACTACGCGATCCAAACCAAAAAAAGCCCAGGATCTTGCCAACAAGTATGCGAAAAATTCGAAAATACGAGACAGATGACGGCAAATCCCAGAACTACCCGAGACATAACCGGCGTTATCCTCTAAAATATTAATCGCGACCAGGTTTAATTGACTGTTTCGGTGTGGAACTTCATTACCACGGGATCCAAACCAAAAAAAGCCCAGGATCTTGCCAACAAGTATGCGAAAAATTCGAAAATACGAGCCAGATGACGGCAAATCCCAGAACTACCCGAGACATAACCTGCGTTATCCTCTAAAATATTAATTGCAACCAGGTTTAATTAACTGTTTCGTTGTGGAACTTCATTACTCCGGGATCCAAACCAGAAAATGCCCAGGATCTGGCCAACAAGTATGCGAAAAATGCGAAAGTACGAGCCACATGATGGCAAATCCCAGACCTAACCGGGACGTAACCGGCGTTATCCTCTAAAATACTAATCGGAACCAGCTATTAGTGACTGTTTCAGTGTGGTACCACATTACTACGTGATCCAAACCAGAAAAAGGCCAGGATCTGGCCAACAAGTATGCGAAAAATGCGATAGTACGAGCCAGATGATGGCAAATCCCAGACCTAACCGGGACGTAACCGGCGTTATCCTCTAAAATACTATTCGGAACCAGCTTCTATTGACTGTTTCAGTGTGGTACCACATTACGACGTGATCCAAACCAAAAAAAACCCAGGATCTGGCCAACAAGTATGCCAAAGATGCGAAAGTACGAGACAGATGAGGGCAAATACCAGACCTAACCCAGACATAACCGGCGTTATCCTCTAAAATATTAATCGGAACCAGGTTTAATTGACTGTTTCAGTGTGGATCCACATTACTACGTGATCCAAACCAGAAAAAGCCAAGTATCTGGCCAACAAGTATGCGAAAAATGCGAAAGTACGAGCCAGATGATAGCAAATCCCAGTCCTAACCGAGACATAACCGGCGTTATCCTCTAAAATATTAATCGCAACCAGGTTTAATTGACTGTTTCAGTGTGGTACCACATTACTACGTGATCCAAACCAAAAAAAGCCCAGGATCTTGCCAACAAGTATGCGAAAAACTCGAAAATACGAGACAGATGACGGCAAATCCCAGAACTACCCGAGACATAACCGGCGTTATCCTCTAAAATATTAATCGCAACCAGGTTTAATTGACTGTTTCGGTGTGGAACTTCATTACCACGGGATCCAAACCAGAAAAAACCCAGGATCTGGCCAACAAGTATGCGAAAAATGCGAAAATACGAGCCACATGACAGCAAATCCCAGAACTACCCGAGTCATAACCAGCGTCATCCTCTAAAATACTATTCGGAACCAGCTTCTATTGACTGTTTCAGTGTGGTACCACATTACGACGTGATCCAAACCAAAAAAAACCCAGGATCTGGCCAACAAGTATGCGACAAATGCGAAAGTATGAGCCAGATGAGGGCAAATCCCAGACCTAACCGAGACATAACCGGCGTCATCCTCTAGAATATTAATCGCAACCAGGTTTACTTGACTGTTTCGGTGTGGTACCGCATTACCACGTGATCCAAACCAAAAAAAGCCCCGGATCTTGCCAACAAGTATGCCAAAGTTGCGAAAGTACGAGCCAGATGAGGGCAAATACCAGACCTAACCCAGACATAACCGGCGTTATCCTCTAAAATACTAACCGGAACCAGGTATAATTGACTGTTTCAGTGTGGTACCGCATTACTACGTGATCCAAACCAGAAAAAGGCCAGGATCTGGCCAACAAGTATGCCTAAGATGCGAAAGTACGAGCCAGATGAGGGCAAATACCAGACCTAACCCAGACATAACCGGCGTTATCCTCTAAAATATTAATCGGAACCAGGTTTGATTGACTGTTTCAGTGTGGATCCACATTACTACGTGATCCAAACCAGAAAAAGCCCAGTATCTGGCCAACAAGTATGCGAAAAATGCGAAAGTACGAGCCAGATGACGGCAAATCCCAGACCTAACCGAGACATAACCGGCGTTATCCTCTAAAATATTAATCGCAACCAGGTTTAATTGACTGTTTCAGTGTGGTACCATATTACCACGTGATCCAAACCAAAAAAAGCCCAGGATCTTGCCAACAAGTATGCGAAAAATTCGAAAATACGAGCCAGATGACGGCAAATCCCAGAACTACCCGAGACATAACCTGCGTTATCCTCTAAAATATTAATTGCAACCAGGTTTAATTGACTGTTTCGGTGTGGAACTTCATTACTCCGGGATCCAAACCAGAAAAAGCCCAGGATCTGGCCAACAAGTATGCGAAAAATGCGAAAGTACGAGCCAGATGATGGCAAATCCCAGACCTAACCGGGACGTAACCGGCGTTATCCTCTAAAATACTAATCGGAACTAGCTTTTATTGACTGCTTCAGTTTGCTACCACATTACTACGTGATCCAAACCAGAAAAAGCCCAGGATCTGGCCAACAAGTATGCGAGAAATGCGAAAGTATGAGCCAGATGAGGGCAAATCCCAGACCTAACCGAGACGTAACCGGCGTTATCCTCTAAAATATTAATCGCAACCAGGTTTACTTGACTGTTTCGGTGTGGTACCGCATTACCACGTGATCCAAACCAAAAAAAGCCCAGGATCTTGCCAACAAGTATGCCAAAGATGCGAAAGTACGAGCCAGGTGAGGGCAAATACCAGACCTAACCCAGACTTAACCGGCGTTATCCTCTAAAATATTAATCGGAACCAGGTTTAATTGACTGTTTCAGTGTGGTACCACATTACTACGTGATCCAAACCAAAAAAAGCCCAGGATCTTGCCAACAAGTATGCGAAAAATTCGAAAATACGAGCCAGATGACGGCAAATCCCAGAACTACCCGAGACATAACCTGCGTTATCCTCTAAAATATTAATTGCAACCAGGTTTAATTGACTGTTTCGGTGTGGAACTTCATTACTCCGGGATCCAAACCAGAAAAAGCCCAGGATCTGGCCAACAAGTATGCGAAAAATGCGAAAGTACGAGCCAGATGATGGCAAATCCCAGACCTAACCGGGACGTAACCGGCGTTATCCTCTAAAATGCTAATCGGAACCAGCTTTTATTGACTGCTTCAGTTTGGTACCACATTACTACGTGATCCAAACCAGAAAAAGCCCAGGATCTGGCCAACAAGTATGCGAGAAATGCGAAAGTATGAGCCAGATGAGGGCAAATCCCAGACCTAACCGAGACGTAACCGGCGTTATCCTCTAAAATATTAATCGCAACCAGGTTTACTTGACTGTTTCGGTGTGGTACCGCATTTCCACGTGATCCAAACCAAAAAAAGCCCAGGATCTTGCCAACAAGTATTTGAAAAATTCGAAAATACGATCCAGATGACGGCAAATCCCAGACCTACCCGAGACATAACCGGGGTTATCCTCTAAAATATTAATCGCAACCAGGTTTAATTGACTGCTTCAGTGTGGTACCGCATTACTACGTGATCCAAACCAAAAAAAGCCCAGGATCTGGCCAACAAGTATGCGAGAAATGCGAAAGTATGAGCCAGATGAGGGCAAATCCCAGACATAACCGAGACATAACCGTCGTTAACCTCTAGAATATTAATCGCAACCAGGTTTAATTGAGTGTTTCAGTGTGTTACCACATTACTACGTGATCCAAACCAAAAAAAACCCAGGATCTTGCCAACAAGAATGCGAAAAATGCGAAAGTACGAGCCAGATGATTGCAAATACCAGAACTAACCCAAACATAACCAGCGTTATCCTCCAAAATATTCATTGCAACCAGGTTTAATTGACTGCATCGGTGTGGAACCACATTACGACGGGATCCAAACCACAAAAAACCCAAGATCTGGCCAACAAGTACGCGAAAATTACGAAAGCACGAGACAGATGAGAGCAAATCCCTGACCTAACCGAGACATAACCGGCGTTATCGTCTAAAATATTAAACGCAACCACGTTTAATTGACTGTTTCGGTGAGGAACCTCGTTACTACGGGATCCAAACCAGAAAACACCCAGGATCTGGCCAACAAGTATGCGAAAAACGCGAAAGTATGAGCCAGATGATAGCAAATACCAGAACTAACCCAGACGTAACCTGCGTTATCCTCTAAAATACTAATCGGAACTAGATTCTATTGACTGTTTCAGTGTGATACCACATTACTACGAGGTCGAAGCCAGAAAAAGGCCAGGATCTGGCCAACAAGTATGCGAAAAATGCGAAAATACGAGCTAGATGACGGCAAATCCCAGACCTACCCGAGACACAACCGGCGTTATCCTCTAAAATATTAATCGCAACCGGGTTTAATTGACTGTTTCAGTGTAATACCACATTACTACGTGGTCCAAGCCAGGAAAAGGCCAGGATCTGGCCAACAAGTATGCGAGAAATGCGAAAATACGAGCCAGATGACGGCAAATCCCAGACCTACCCGAGACATAACCGGCGTTATCCTCTAAAACATTAATCGCAACCAGGTTTAATTGACTGTTTCGGTGTGGAACTTCATTACTACGGGATCCAAACCAGAAAAAACCCAGGATCTGGCCAACAAGTATGCGAAAAACGCGAAAGTATGAGCCAGATGAGGGCAAATACCAGAACTAACCCAAACTTAACCAGCGTTATCCTCTAAAACATTAATCGCAACCAGGCTTAATTGACTGTTTCGGTGTGGAACTTCATTACTCCGGGATCCAAACCAGAAAAAACCCAGGATCTGGCCAACAAGTAAGCGAAAAACGCGAAAGTATGAGCCAGATGATTGCAAATACCAGAACTAACCCAGACGTAACCTGCGTTATCCTCTAAAATGCTATTCGGAACCAGCTTTTATTGACTGTTTCAGTGTGGTACCACATTACTACGTGATCCAAACCAAAAAAAGCCCAGGATCTTGCCAACAAGTATGCGAAAAATGCGAAAGTACGAGCCAGATGTGGGCAAATTCCAGACCTAGCGCAGACATAACCAGCGTTATTCTCCAAAATATTAATCGCAACCAGGTTTAATTGACTGCTTCAGTGTGGAACGACATTACGACGGGATCTAAACCACAAAAAACCCAAGATCTGGCCAACAAGTTCGCGAAAATTACGAAAGCACGACACAGATGAGGGCAAATCTCTGACCTAATCGAGACATAACCTGCGTTATCCTCTAAAATATTAACCGCAACCGCGTTCAATTGACTGTTTCGGTGTGGAACCTCGTTACTACGGGATCCAAACCAGAAAAAACCCAGGATCTGGCCAACAAGTATGCGAAAAACGCGAAAGTATGAGCCAGATGATTGCAAATACCAGAACTGACCCAGACGTAACCTGCGTTATCCTCTAAAATACTATTCGGAACCAGCTTTTATTGACTGTTTCAGTGTGGTACCACATTACTACGTGATCCGAAACCGAAAAAGCCCAGGATCTGGCCAACAGGTATGCGAAAAATGCGAAAGTACGAGCCAGATGAGGGCAAATTCCAGACCTAGCGCCGACATAACCGGCGTTATCCACTAAAATATTAATCGCAACCAGGTTTAATTGACTGTTTCGGTGTGGATCCACATTACTACGTGATCCAAGCCAGAAAAAGGCCAGGATATTGCCAACAAGTACGCGAAAAATGCGAAAATACGAGCCAGATGACGGCAATCCCAGAACTACCCGAGACATAACCGGCGTTATCCTCTAAAATATTAATCGCAACCGGGTTTAATTGACTGTTTCGGTGTGGAACTTCATTACTACGGGATCCAAACCAGAAAAAACCCAGGATCTGGCCAACGAGTATGCGAAAAACGCGAAGGTACGAGCCAGATGATTGCAAATACCAGGACTAACCCAAACATAACCAGCGTTATCCTCCAAAATATTCATCGCAACCAGGTTTAATTGACTGCTTCAGTGTGCAACGACATTACGACGGGATCCAAACCACAAAAAACCCAAGATCTGGCCAACAAGTACCCGAAAATTGCGAAAGTATGAGCCAGATAATTGCAAATAACAGAACTAACCCAGACATAACCAGCGTTATCCTGTAAAATATTAATCGGAACCAGGTTTAATTGACAGTTTCAGTGTGGTACCTCATTACTACGTGGTCCAAGCCAGAAAAAGGCCAGCATCTGGCCAACAAGTATGCGAAAAATGCGAAAGTACGAGCCAGATGATTGCAAATACCAGAACTAACCCAAACATAACCAGCGTTATCCTCCAAAATATTCATCGCAACCAGGTTTAATTGACTCCTTCAGTGTGGAACAACATTATGACGGGATCCAAACCACAAAAAACCCAAGATCTGGCCAACAAGTACGCGAAAATTGCGAAAGTATGAGCCAGATGATTGCAAATAACAGAACTAACCCAGACATAACCAGCGTTATCCTCTAAAATATTAATCGGAACCAGGTTTAATTGACTGTTTCAGTGTGGTACCTCATTACTACGTGTTCCAAGCCAGAAAAAGGCCAGCATCTGGCCAACAAGTAAGCGAAAAATGCGAAGGTACGAGCCAGATGAGGGCAAATACCAGACCTAACCCAGCCATAACCGGCGTTATCCTCTAAAATATTAATCGGAACTAGATTCTATTGACTGTTTCAGTGTGGTACCACGTTACAACGTGGTCCAAGCCAGAAAACGGCCAGGATCTGGCCAACAAGTATGCGAAAAATGCGAAAATACGAGCCAGATGACGGCAAATCCCAGACCTACCCGTGACATAACCGGCGTTATCCTCTAAAATATTAATCGCAACCAGGTTCAATTGACTGTTTCAGTGTGATACCACATTACTATGTGGTCCTAGCTAGAAAAAGGCCAGGATCTGGTCATCAAGTATGCGAAAAACGCGAAAGTATGAGCCAGATGGTTGCAAATACCAGACCTAACCCAGACATAACCAGCGTTATCCTCTAAAATATTAATCGGTACCAGGTTTTATCGACTGTTTCAGTGTGGTACCTCATTACTACGTGGTCCAAGCCAGAAAAAGGCCAGGATCTGGCCAACAAGTAAGCGAAAAATGCGAAGGTACGAGCCAGATGAGGGCAAATACCAGACCTAACCCAGCCATGACCGGCGTTATCCTCTAAAATATTAATCGGAGCCAGGTTTAATTGACTGTTTCAGTGTGATACCACATTACTACGTGGTCCAAGCCAGAAAAAGGCCAGGATCTGGCCAACAAGTATGCGAAAAATGCGAAAGTACGAGCCAGATGAGGGCAAATCCCTGACCTAACCGAGCCATAACCGGCGTTGTCGTCTAAAATATTAATCGCAACCAGGTTTAATTGACTGATTCGGTGTGGAGCCACATTACGACGGGATCCAAACCAGAAAAAACCCAGGATCTGACCAACAAGTATGCGAAAAATAGGAAAGCACGAGGAAGATGACGGCTAATCCCAGACCTAACCAAGCCATAACCGGCGTTATCCTCTAAAAAATTCATCGGAACCAAGTTTGATTGACTGTTTCAGTGTGGTACCAAATTACTACGTGATCCAGGCCAGAAAAAGGCCAGGATCTGGCCAACAAGTATGCGATAAATGCGAAAGTACGAGCCAGATGAGGGCAAATCCCTGACCTAACCGAGACATAACCGGCGTTATCCTCTAAAATATTAATCGGGACTAGGTTTAATTGACTGTTTCGGTGTGGTACCGCATTACTACGTGATCCAAACCAGAAAAAGGCCAGGATCTTGCCTACATGTATGCGAAAAATGCGAAAGTACGAGCCAGATGAGGGCAAATACCAGACCTAACCCAGACATAACTGGCGTTATCCTCTAAAATATTAATCGGGACCAGGTTTAATTGACTGTTCCAGTGTGGTACCACATTACTACGTGATCCAAACCAAAAAAAGCTCAGGATCTGGCCAACAAGTACGCGAAAATTGCGAAAGTATGAGCCAGACGATTGCAAATACCAGAACTAACCCAGATATAACCAGCGTTATCTTCTAAAATATTAATCGGGACCAGGTTTAATTGACTGTTCCGGTGTGGTACCGCATTACTACGTGATCCAAACCAGAAAAAGGCCAGGATCTGGCCAACAAGTATGCGAAAAATGCGAAAGTACGAGCCAGATGAGGGCAAATACCGGACCTAACCCCGACATAACCGGCGTTATCCTCTAAAATATTAATCGCTACCAGGTTTAATTGACTGTTTCGGTGTGGTACCGCATTACTACGTGTTCCAAACCAGAAAAAGGCCACGATCTGGCCAACAAGTATGCGAAAAATGCGAAAGTACGAACCAGATGAGGGCAAATACCAGACCTAACCCAGACATAACCGGCGTTATCCTCTAAAATATTAATCGGAACCAGGTTTAATCGACTGTTTCAGTGTGGTACCACATTACTACGTGATCGAAACTGAAAAAAGCCCAGACTCTTGCCAACAAGTTTGCGTAAAATACGAAAGTACGAGCCAGATGATTGCAAATACCAGAACTAACCCAAACATAACCAGCGTCATCCTCCAAAGTATTCATCCGAACCGGGTTCGATTGACTGTTTCAGTGTGATACCACATTACTACGTGGTCAAAGCCAGTAAAAGGCCAGGATCTGGTCAACAAGTATGCGAAAAATGCGAAAATACGAGCCAGATGACGGCAAATCCCAGACCTACCCGTGACATAACCGGCGTTATCCTCTAAAATATTAATCGCAACCAGGTTCAATTGACTGTTTCAGTGTGATACCACATTACTATGTGGTCCTAGCTAGAAAAAGGCCAGGATCTGGTCATCAAGTATGCGAAAAACGCGAAAGTATGAGCCAGATGGTTGCAAATACCAGACCTAACCCAGACATAACCAGCGTTATCCTCTAAAATATTAATCGGTACCAGGTTTTATCGACTGTTTCAGTGTGGTACCTCATTACTACGTGATCCAAACCAGAAAAAGGCCAGGATCTGGCCAACAAGTATGCGAAAAATGCGAAAGTACGAGCCAGATGAGGGCAAATACCGGACCTAACCCCGACATAACCGGCGTTATCCTCTAAAATATTAATCGCTACCAGGTTTAATTGACTGTTTCGGTGTGGTACCGCATTACTACGTGTTCCAAACCAGAAAAAGGCCAGGATCTGGCCAACAAGTATGCGAAAAATGCGAAAGTACGAACCAGATGAGGGCAAATACCAGACCTAACCCAGACATAACCGGCGTTATCCTCTAAAATATTAATCGGAACCAGGTTTAATCGACTGTTTCAGTGTGGTACCACATTACTACGTGATCGAAACTGAAAAAAGCCCAGACTCTTGCCAACAAGTTTGCGTAAAATACGAAAGTACGAGCCAGATGATTGCAAATACCAGAACTAACCCAAACATAACCAGCGTCATCCTCCAAAGTATTCATCCGAACCGGGTTCGATTGACTGTTTCAGTGTGATACCACATTACTACGTGGTCAAAGCCAGTAAAAGGCCAGGATCTGGTCAACAAGTATGCGAAAAATGCGAAAATACGAGCCAGATGACGGCAAATCCCAGACCTAACCGAGACATAACCGGCGTTATCCTCTAAAATGTTAATCGTAACCAGGTTTATTTGACAGTTTCGGTGTGGTACCGCATTACTACGTGATCCAAACCAAAAATAAGCCAGGATCTGGCCAACAAGTATGCGAAAAATGCGAAAGAACGAGCCAGATGAGGGCAAATACCAGACCTAACCCAGACATAACCGGCGTTATCCTCTAAAATATTCATCGCGACCAGGTTTAATTGACTGTTTCGGTGTGGAACCACATTACTACGGGATCCACACCTGAAAAAACCCTGGATCTGGCCAAGAAGTATGCGAAAAACGCGATAGTATGAGCCAGATAATTGCAAATACCAGAACTAACCCAGACATAACCAGCGCTATCCTCTAAAATACTAATCGGAACCAGCTTTTATTGACTGTTTCAGTGTGGTACCACATTACAACGTGATCCAAGCTAGAAAAAGGCCAGGATCTGTCCAACAAGTATGCGATAAATGCGAAAGTACGAGCCAGGTGAGGGTAAATCCCTGACCTAACCGAGACATAACCGGCGATATCCTCCAAAATATTAATCGCTACCAGGTTTAATTGACTGTTTCGGTGTGGTACCGCATTACTACGTGATCCAAACCAGAAAAAGGCCAGGATCTTGCCTACAAGTGTGCAAAAATGCGAAGGTACGAGCCAGATGAGGGCAAATACCAGACCTAACCCAGACATAACCGGCGTTATCCTCTAAAATATTAACCGGGACCAGGTTTAATTGACTGTTTCAGTGTGGTACCACATTACGACGTGATCCAAACCAAAAAAAGCCCAGGATCTTGCCAACGAGTATGCGAAAAATGCGAAAGTACGAGCCAGATGATTGCAAATATCAGAACTAACCCAAACATAACCAGGGTTATCCTCCAAAATATTCATCGCAACAAGGTTAGTTGACTGCTTCGGTGTGGAACCACATTACGACGGGATCCAAACCACAAAAAACCCTAGATCTGGCCAACAAGTACGCGAAAATTGCGAAAGTATGAGCCAGATGATTGCAAATACCAGAACTAACCCAAACATAACCAGCGTTATCCTCCAAAATATTAATCGCAACCAGGTTTAATTGACTCCATCCGTGTGGAACCACATTACGACGGGATCCAGACCACAAAAAACCCAAGATCAGGCCAACAAGTTCGCGAAAATTACGAAAGCACGACACAGATGAGGGCAAATCCCTGACCTAATCGAGACATAACCGGCGTTATCCCCTAAAATATTAGCCGCAACCGCGTTGAATTGACTGTTTCGGTGTGGAACCTCGTTACTACGGGATCCAAACCAGAAAAAACCCAGGATCTGGCCAACAAGTATGCGAAAAACGCGAAAGTATGAGCCAGATGATTGCAAATACCAGAACTGACCCAGACGTAACCTGCGTTATCCTCTAAAATACTATTCGGAACCAGCTTTTATTGACTGTTTCATTGTGGTACCGCATTACTACGTGATCCAAACCAGAAAAAGGCCAGGATCTGGCCAACAAGTATGCGAAAAATGCGAAAGTACGAACCAGATGAGGGCAAATACCAGACCTAACCCAGACATAACCGGCGTTATCCTCTAAAATATTAATCGGAACCAGGTTTAATCGACTGTTTCAGTGTGGTACCACATTACTACGTGATCGAAACTGAAAAAAGCCCAGACTCTTGCCAACAAGTTTGCGTAAAATACGAAAGTACGAGCCAGATGATTGCAAATACCAGAACTAACCCAAACATAACCAGCGTCATCCTCCAAAGTATTCATCCGAACCGGGTTCGATTGACTGCTTCAGTGTGATACCACATTACTACGTGGTCAAAGCCAGTAAAAGGCCAGGATCTGGTCAACAAGTATGCGAAGAATGCGAAAATACGAGCCAGATGACGGCAAATCCCAGACCTAACCGAGACATAACCGGCGTTATCCTCTAAAATGTTAATCGTAACCAGGTTTATTTGACAGTTTCGGTGTGGTACCGCATTACTACGTGATCCAAACCAAAAATAAGCCAGGATCTGGCCAACAAGTATGCGAAAAATGCGAAAGAACGAGCCAGATGAGGGCAAATACCAGACCTAACCCAGACATAACCGGCGTTATCCTCTAAAATATTCATCGCGACCAGGTTTAATTGACTGTTTCGGTGTGGAACCACATTACTACGGGATCCACACCTGAAAAAACCCTGGATCTGGCCAAGAAGTATGCGAAAAACGCGATAGTATGAGCCAGATAATTGCAAATATCAGAACTAACCCAAACATAACCAGGGTTATCCTCCAAAATATTCATCGCAACAAGGTTAGTTGACTGCTTCGGTGTGGAACCACATTACGACGGGATCCAAACCACAAAAAACCCTAGATCTGGCCAACAAGTACGCGAAAATTGCGAAAGTATGAGCCAGATGATTGCAAATACCAGAACTAACCCAAACATAGCCAGCGTTATCCTCCAAAATATTAATCGCAACCAGGTTTAATTGACTCCATCCGTGTGGAACCACATTACGACGGGATCCAGACCACAAAAAACCCAAGATCTGGCCAACAAGTTCGCGAAAATTACGAAAGCACGACACAGATGAGGGCAAATCCCTGACCTAATCGAGACATAACCGGCGTTATCCCCTAAAATATTAGCCGCAACCGCGTTGAATTGACTGTTTCGGTGTGGAACCTCGTTACTACGGGATCCAAACCAGAAAAAACCCAGGATCTGGCCAACAAGTATGCGAGAAATGCGAAAGTATGAGCCAGATGATTGCAAATACCAGAACTGACCCAGACGTAACCTGCGTTATCCTCTAAAATACTATTCGGAACCAGCTTTTATTGACTGTTTCATTGTGGTACCACATTACTACGTGACTCAAACCAGAAAAAAGCCCAGGATCTGGCCAACAAGTATGCGAAAAATGCGAAAATACGAGCCAGATGACGGCAAATCCCAGAACTACCCGAGACATAACCGGCGTTATCCTCTAAAATATTAATCGCAAACAGGTTTAATTGACTGTTTCGGTGTGGATCCACATTACTACGTGATCCAAGCCAGAAAAAGGCCAGGATGTTGCCATCAAGTAAGCGAGAAATGCGAAAATACGAGCCAGATGTCGGCAACTCCCAGAACTACCCGAGTCATAACCGGCGTTATCCTCTAAAATATTAATCGCAACCAGGTTTAATTGACTGTTTCGGTGTGGAACTTCATTACTACGGGATCCAAACCAGAAAAAACCCAGGATCTGGCCAACAAGTATGCGAAAAACGCGAAGGTACGAGCCAGATGAGGGCAAATACCAGACCTAACCAAGACAGAACAGGCGTTATCCTCTAAAATATTACTCAGAACCAGGTTTAATTGACTGTCTCAGTGTGATACCACATTACTACGTGGTCCAAGCCAGAAAAAGGCCAGGATCTGGCCAACAAGTATGCGAAAAATGCGAAAGTACGAACCAGATGAGGGCAAATACCAGACCTAACCCAGACATAACCGGCGTTATCCTCTAAAATATTAATCGGAACCAGGTTTAATTGACTGTTTCAGTGTGGTACCACATTACTACGTGATCCAAACTAAAAAAAGCCCAGAATCTTGCAAGCAAGTATGCGAAAAATGCGAAAGTACGAGCCAGATGATTGCAAATACCAGAACTAACCCAAACATAACCAGCGTCATCCTCCAAAATATTCATCCGAACCAGGTTCGATTGACTGCTACGGTGTGGAACCAGATTACGACGGGATCCAAACCACAAAAAACCCAAGATCTGTCCAACAAGTACGCGAAAATTGCAAAAGTATGAGCCAGATGATTGCAAATACCAGAACTAACCCAGACATAACCAGCGTTATCCTCTAAAATATTAATCGGAACCAGGTTTAATTGACTGTTTCAGTGTGGTACCACATTACTACGTGATCCAAACCAAAAAAAGCCGAGGATCTTGCCAACAAGTAAGCGAGAAATGCGAAAGTACAAGCCAGATGAGGGCAAATACCAGACCTAACCCAGACATAACCGGCGTTATCCTCTAAAATATTCATCGCGACCAGGTTCAATTGACTGTTTCGGTGTGGAACCACATTACTACGGGATCCAAACCTGAAAAAACCCTGGATCTGGCCAAGAAGTATGCGAAAAACGCGATAGTATGAGCCAGATAATTGCAAATACCAGAACTAACCAAGACATAACCAGCGTTATCCTCTAAAATCCTAATCGGAACCAGCTTTTATTGACTGTTTCAGTGTGGTACCGCATTACTACGTGATCCAAACCAGAAAAAGGCCAGGATCTTGCCTACAAGTGTGCAAAAATGCGAAGGTACGAGCCAGATGAGGGCAAATACCAGACCTAACCCAGACATAACCGGCGTTATCCTCTAAAATATTAACCGGGACCAGGTTTAATTGACTGTTTCAGTGTGGTACCACATTACGACGTGATCCAAACCAAAAAAAGCCCAGGATCTTGCCAACGAGTATGCGAAAAATGCGAAAGTACGAGCCAGATGATTGCAAATATCAGAACTAACCCAAACATAACCAGGGTTATCCTCCAAAATATTCATCGCAACAAGGTTAGTTGACTGCTTCGGTGTGGAACCACATTACGACGGGATCCAAACCACAAAAAACCCTAGATCTGGCCAACAAGTACGCGAAAATTGCGAAAGTATGAGCCAGATGATTGCAAATACCAGAACTAACCCAAACATAACCAGCGTTATCCTCCAAAATATTAATCGCAACCAGGTTTAATTGACTCCATCCGTGTGGAACCACATTACGACGGGATCCAGACCACAAAAAACCCAAGATCAGGCCAACAAGTTCGCGAAAATTACGAAAGCACGACACAGATGAGGGCAAATCCCTGACCTAATCGAGACATAACCGGCGTTATCCCCTAAAATATTAGCCGCAACCGCGTTGAATTGACTGTTTCGGTGTGGAACCTCGTTACTACGGGATCCAAACCAGAAAAAACCCAGGATCTGGCCAACAAGTATGCGAAAAACGCGAAAGTATGAGCCAGATGATTGCAAATACCAGAACTGACCCAGACGTAACCTGCGTTATCCTCTAAAATACTATTCGGAACCAGCTTTTATTGACTGTTTCATTGTGGTACCGCATTACTACGTGATCCAAACCAGAAAAAGGCCAGGATCTGGCCAACAAGTATGCGAAAAATGCGAAAGTACGAACCAGATGAGGGCAAATACCAGACCTAACCCAGACATAACCGGCGTTATCCTCTAAAATATTAATCGGAACCAGGTTTAATCGACTGTTTCAGTGTGGTACCACATTACTACGTGATCGAAACTGAAAAAAGCCCAGACTCTTGCCAACAAGTTTGCGTAAAATACGAAAGTACGAGCCAGATGATTGCAAATACCAGAACTAACCCAAACATAACCAGCGTCATCCTCCAAAGTATTCATCCGAACCGGGTTCGATTGACTGCTTCAGTGTGATACCACATTACTACGTGGTCAAAGCCAGTAAAAGGCCAGGATCTGGTCAACAAGTATGCGAAGAATGCGAAAATACGAGCCAGATGACGGCAAATTCCAGACCTAACCGAGACATAACCGGCGTTATCCTCTAAAATGTTAATCGTAACCAGGTTTATTTGACAGTTTCGGTGTGGTACCGCATTACTACGTGATCCAAGCCAAAAATAAGCCAGGATCTGGCCAACAAGTATGCGAAAAATGCGAAAGAACGAGCCAGATGAGGGCAAATACCAGACCTAACCCAGACATAACCGGCGTTATCCTCTAAAATATTCATCGCGACCAGGTTTAATTGACTGTTTCGGTGTGGAACCACATTACTACGGGATCCACACCTGAAAAAACCCTGGATCTGGCCAAGAAGTATGCGAAAAACGCGATAGTATGAGCCAGATAATTGCAAATACCAGAACTAACCCAGACATAACCAGCGTTATCCTCTAAAATACTAATCGGAACCAGCTTTTATTGACTGTTTCAGTGTGGTACCACATTACAACGTGATCCAAGCTAGAAAAAGGCCAGGATCTGTCCAACAAGTATGCGATAAATGCGAAAGTACGAGCCAGATGAGGGTAAATCCCTGACCTAACCGAGACATAACCGGCGATATCCTCCAAAATATTAATCGCTACCAGGTTTAATTGACTGTTTCGGTGTGGTACCGCATTACTACGTGATCCAAACCAGAAAAAGGCCAGGATCTTGCCTACAAGTGTGCAAAAATGCGAAGGTACGAGCCAGATGAGGGCAAATACCAGACCTAACCCAGACGTAACCGGCGTTATCCTCTAAAATATTAACCGGGACCAGGTTTAATTGACTGTTTCAGTGTGGTACCACATTACGACGTGATCCAAACCAAAAAAAGCCCAGGATCTTGCCAACGAGTATGCGAAAAATGCGAAAGTACGAGCCAGATGATTGCAAATATCAGAACTAACCCAAACATAACCAGGGTTATCCTCCAAAATATTCATCGCAACAAGGTTAGTTGACTGCTTCGGTGTGGAACCACATTACGACGGGATCCAAACCACAAAAAACCCTAGATCTGGCCAACAAGTACGCGAAAATTGCGAAAGTATGAGCCAGATGATTGCAAATACCAGAACTAACCCAAACATAGCCAGCGTTATCCTCCAAAATATTAATCGCAACCAGGTTTAATTGACTCCATCCGTGTGGAACCACATTACGACGGGATCCAGACCACAAAAAACCCAAGATCTGGCCAACAAGTTCGCGAAAATTACGAAAGCACGACACAGATGAGGGCAAATCCCTGACCTAATCGAGACATAACCGGCGTTATCCCCTAAAATATTAGCCGCAACCGCGTTGAATTGACTGTTTCGGTGTGGAACCTCGTTACTACGGGATCCAAACCAGAAAAAACCCAGGATCTGGCCAACAAGTATGCGAGAAATGCGAAAGTATGAGCCAGATGATTGCAAATACCAGAACTGACCCAGACGTAACCTGCGTTATCCTCTAAAATACTATTCGGAACCAGCTTTTATTGACTGTTTCATTGTGGTACCACATTACTACGTGACTCAAACCAGAAAAAAGCCCAGGATCTGGCCAACAAGTATGCGAAAAATGCGAAAATACGAGCCAGATGACGGCAAATCCCAGAACTACCCGAGACATAACCGGCGTTATCCTCTAAAATATTAATCGCAAACAGGTTTAATTGACTGTTTCGGTGTGGATCCACATTACTACGTGATCCAAGCCAGAAAAAGGCCAGGATGTTGCCATCAAGTAAGCGAGAAATGCGAAAATACGAGCCAGATGTCGGCAACTCCCAGAACTACCCGAGTCATAACCGGCGTTATCCTCTAAAATATTAATCGCAACCAGGTTTAATTGACTGTTTCGGTGTGGAACTTCATTACTACGGGATCCAAACCAGAAAAAACCCAGGATCTGGCCAACAAGTATGCGAAAAACGCGAAGGTACGAGCCAGATGAGGGCAAATACCAGACCTAACAAAGACAGAACAGGCGTTATCCTCTAAAATATTACTCAGAACCAGGTTTAATTGACTGTCTCAGTGTGATACCACATTACTACGTGGTCCAAGCCAGAAAAAGGCCAGGATCTGGCCAACAAGTATGCGAAAAATGCGAAAGTACGAACCAGATGAGGGCAAATACCAGACCTAACCCAGACATAACCGGCGTTATCCTCTAAAATATTAATCGGAACCAGGTTTAATTGACTGTTTCAGTGTGGTACCAAATTACTACGTGATCCAAACTAAAAAAAGCCCAGAATCTTGCAAGCAAGTATGCGAAAAATGCGAAAGTACGAGCCAGATGATTGCAAATACCAGAACTAACCCAAACATAACCAGCGTCATCCTCCAAAATATTCATCCGAACCAGGTTCGATTGACTGCTTCGGTGTGGAACCAGATTACGACGGGATCCAAACCACAAAAAACCCAAGATCTGTCCAACAAGTACGCGAAAATTGCAAAAGTATGAGCCAGATGATTGCAAATACCAGAACTAACCCAGACATAACCAGCGTTATCCTCTAAAATATTAATCGGAACCAGGTTTAATTGACTGTTTCGGTGTGGTACCGCATTACGACGTGATCCAATCCAGAAAAAGGCCAGGATCTGGACAACAAGTTTGCGAAAAATGCGAAAGTACGAGCCAGATGGGGGCACATACCAGACCTAACCTAGACATAACCGGCGTTATCCTCTAAAATACTAACCGGAACCAGGTTTGATTGACTGTTTCAGTGTGGTACCGCATTACTACGTGATCCAAACCAGAAAAAGCCCAGGATCTGGCCAACAAGTACGCGAGAAATGCGAAAGTATGAGCCAGATGATTGCAAATACCAGATCTAACCCAGACGTAACCAGCATTATCCTCTAAAATACTATTCGGAAGCAGCTACTATTGACTGTTTCAGTGTGGTACCACATTACTACGTGATCCAATCCAGAAAAAGGCCAGGATCTGGCCAACAAGTATGCGAAAGATGCGAAAGTACGAGCCAGGTGAGGGCAAATACCAGATCTAACCCAGACGTAACCAGCATTATCCTCTAAAATACTATTCGGAAGCAGCTACTATTGACTGTTTCAGTGTGGTACCACATTACTACGTGATCCAAGCCAGAAAAAGGCCAGGATGTTGCCATCAAGTAAGCGAGAAATGCGAAAATACGAGCCAGATGTCGGCAACTCCCAGAACTACCCGAGTCATAACCGGCGTTATCCTCTAAAATATTAATCGCAACCAGGTTTAATTGACTGTTTCGGTGTGGAACTTCATTACTACGGGATCCAAACCAGAAAAAACCCAGGATCTGGCCAACAAGTATGCGAAAAACGCGAAGGTACGAGCCAGATGAGGGCAAATACCAGACCTAACCCAGACATAACCGGCGTTATCCTCTAAAATATTCATCGCGACCAGGTTCAATTGACTGTTTCGGTGTGGAACCACATTACTACGGGATCCAAACCTGAAAAAACCCTGGATCTGGCCAAGAAGTATGCGAAAAACGCGATAGTATGAGCCAGATAATTGCAAATACCAGAACTAACCAAGACATAACCAGCGTTATCCTCTAAAATCCTAATCGGAACCAGCTTTTATTGACTGTTTCAGTGTGGTACCACATTACAACGTGATCCAAACCAGAAAAAGCCCAGGATCTGGCCAACAAGTACGCGAGAAATGCGAAAGTATGAGCCAGATGATTGCAAATACCAGATCTAACCCAGACGTAACCAGCATTATCCTCTAAAATACTATTCGGAAGCAGCTACTATTGACTGTTTCAGTGTGGTACCACATTACTACGTGATCCAATCCAGAAAAAGGCCAGGATCTGGCCAACAAGTATGCGAAAGATGCGAAAGTACGAGCCAGGTGAGGGCAAATACCAGACCTAACCCAGACATAACCGGCGTTATCCTCTAAAATATTAATCGCAACCAGGCTTACTTGACTGTTTCGGTGTGGTACCGCATTACGACGTGATCCAATCCAGAAAAAGGCCAGGATCTGGACAACAAGTTTGCGAAAAATGCGAAAGTACGAGCCAGATGGGGGCACATACCAGACCTAACCTAGACATAACCGGCGTTATCCTCTAAAATACTAACCGGAACCAGGTTTGATTGACTGTTTCAGTGTGGTACCGCATTACTACGTGATCCAAACCAGGACAAGGCCAGGATCTGGCCAACAAGTATGCGAAATATGCGAAAGTACGAGCCAGGTGAGGGCAAATACCAGAACTAACCCAGACATAACCAGCGTTATCCTCTAAAATATTATTCGGAACCAGGTTTAATTGACTGTTTCAGTGTGGTACCTCATTACTACGTGGTCCAAGCCAGAAAGAGGCCAGGATCTGGCCAACAAGTAAGCGAAAAATGCGAAAGTATGTGCCAGATGATTGCAAATACCAGATCTAACCCAGACGTAACCAGCATTATCCTCTAAAATACTATTCGGAAGCAGCTACTATTGACTGTTTCAGTGTGGTACCACATTACTACGTGATACAAACCTGAAAAAGCCCAGGATCTGGCCAACAAGTATGCGAAAGATGCGAAAGTACGAGCCAGGTGAGGGCAAATACCAGACCTAACCCAGACATAACCGGCGTTATCCTCTAAAATATTCATCGCGACCAGGTTTAATTGACTGTTTCGGTGTGGTACCGCATTACTACGTGATCCAAACCAGAAAAAGGCCAGGATCTTGCCTATATGTATGCGAAAAATGCGAAAGTACGAGCCAGATGAGTGCACATACCAGACTTAACCCAGACATAACCGGCGTTATCCTCTAAAATATTAATCGCAACCAGGTTTAATTGACTGTTTCAGTGTGATACCACATTACTACGTGGTCAAAGCCAGGAAAAGGCCAGGATCTGGTCAACAAGTATGCGAAAAAAACGAAAATACGAGCCAGACGACGGCAAATCCCAGACCTAACCGAGACATAACCGGCGTTATCCTCTAAAATATTAATCGTAAGCAGGTTTACTTGACTGTTTCGGTGTGGTACCGCATTACTACGTGATCCAAACCAAAAATAGGCCAGGATCTGCCCAACAAGTATGCGAAAAATGCGAAAGTACGAGCCAGATGAGGGCAAATACCAGACCTAACCCAGACATAACCGGCGTTATCCTCTAAAATATTCATCGCGACCAGGTTTAATTGACTGTTTCGGTGTGGAACCACATTACTACGGGATCCAAACCTGAAAAAACCCTGGATCTGGCCAAGAAGTATGCGAAAATCGCGATAGTATGAGCCAGATAATTGCAAATACCAGAACTAACGCAGACATAACCAGAGTTATCCTCTAAAATACTAATCGGAACCAGCTTTTATTGACTGTTTCAGTGTGGTACCACACTACACCGTGATCCAAACCAGAAAAAGCCCAGGATCTGGCCAACAAGTACGCGAGAAATGCGAAAGTATGAGCCAGATGAGGACAAATCCCAGACCTAACCGAGAGATAACCGGCGTTATCCTCTAGAATATTAATCACAACCAGGTTTACTTGACTGTTTCGGTGTGGTACCGCATTACCACGTGATCCAATCCAGAGAAAAGCCTGGATCTGGCCAACAAGTTTGCGAAAAATGCGAAAGTACGAGCCAGATGAGGGCACATACCAGACCTAACCCAGACATAACCGGCGTTATCCTCTAAAATATTAATCGCAACCAGGTTTAATTGTCTGTTTCAGTGTGATACCATATTACTACGTGGTCACAGCCAGGAAAAGGCCAGGATCTGGTCAACAAGTATGCGAAAAAAGCGAAAATACGAGCCAGATGACGGCAAATCCCAGACCTAACCGAGACATAACCGGCGTTATCCTCTAAAATATTAATCGTAAGCAGGTTTACTTGACTGTTTCGGTACGGTACCGCATTACTACGTGATCCAAACCAAAAATAGGCCAGGATCTGTCCAACAAGTATGCGAAAAATGCGAAAGTACGAACCAGATGAGGGCAAATACCAGACCTAACCCAGACATAACCGGCGTTATCCTCTAAAATATTAATCGCTACCAGGTTTAATTGACTGTTTCGGTGTGGTACCGCATTACCACGTGGTCCAAGCCAGAAAAAGGCCAGGATCTGACCAACAAGTAAGCGAAAAATGCGAAGGTACGAGCCAGATGAGGGCAAATACCAGACCTAACCCAGCCATAACCGGCGTTATCCTCTAAAATATTAATCGGAGCCAGGTTTAATTGACTGTTTCAGTGTGATACCACATTACTACGTGGTCCAAGCCAGAAAAAGGCCAGGATCTGGCCAACAAGTATGCGAAAAATGCGAAAGTACGAGCCAGATGAGGGCAAATCCCTGACCTAACCGAGCCATAACCGGCGTTGTCGTCTAAAATATTAATCGCAACCAGGTTTAATTGACTGCTTCGGTGTGGAACCACATTACGACGGGATCCAAACCAGAAAAAACCCAGGATCTGACGAACAAGTATGCGAAAAATACGAAAGCACGAGCAAGATGACGGCAAATCCCAGACCTAACCCAGCCATAACCGGCGTTATCCTCTAAAAAATTAATCGGAACCAGGTTTGATTGACTGTTTCAGTGTGGTACCAAATTACTACGTGATACAAGCCAGAAAAAGGCCAGGATCTGACCAACAAGTATGCGATAAATGCGAAAGTACGAGCCAGATGAGGGCAAATCCCTGACCTACCCGAGACATAACCGGCGTTATCCTCTAAAATATTAATCGCTACCAGGTTTAATTGACTGTTTCGGTGTGGTACCGCATTACCACGTGATCCAAACTAAAAAAAGCCCAGAATCTTGCCAACAAGTATGCGAAAAATGCGAAAGTACGAGCCAGATGATTGCAAATACCAGAACTAACCCAAACATAACCAGCGTCATCCTCCAAAATATTCATCCGAACCAGGTTCGATTGACTGCTTCGGTGTGGAACCAGATTACGACGGGATCCAAACCACAAAAAACCAAAGATCTGGCCAACAAGTACGCGAAAATTGCAAAAGTATGAGCCAGATGATTGCAAATACCAGAACTAACCCAGACATAACCAGCGTTATCCTCTAAAATATTAATCGGAACCAGGTTTAATTGACTGTTTCAGTGTGGTACCACATTACTACGTGATCCAAACCAAAAAAAGCCGAGGATCTTGCCAACAAGTAAGCGAGAAATGCGAAAGTATGAGCCAGATGAGGACAAATCCCAGACCTAACCGAGAGATAACCGGCGTTATCCTCTAAAATATTAATCGCAACCAGGTTTAATTGACTGTTTCAGTGTGATACCACATTACTACGTGGTCCAAGCCAGAAAAAGGCCAGGATCTGGCCAACAAGTATGCGAAAAATGCGAAAGTACGAGCCAGATGAGGGCAAATCCCTGACCTAACCGAGCCATAACCGGCGTTGTCGTCTAAAATATTAATCGCAACCAGGTTTAATTGACTGTTTCGGTGTGGTGCCGCATTACTACGTGATCCAAAACAGAAAAAGGCCAGGATCTGGCCAACAAGTATGCGAAAAATGCGAAAGTACGAACCAGATGAGGGCAAATACCAGACCTAACCCAGACATAACCGGCGTTATCCTCTAAAATATTAATCGGAACCAGGTTTAATTGACTGTTTCAGTGTGGTACCACATTACTACGTGATCCAAACTAAAAAAAGCCCAGAATCTTGCCAACAAGTATGCGAAAAATGCGAAAGTACGAGCCAGATGATTGCAAATACCAGAACTAACCGAGACATAACCGGCGTTATCCTCTAAAATATTAATCGCTACCAGGTTTAATTGACTGTTTCGGTGTGGTACCGCATTACTACGTGATCCAAACCAGAAAAACGCCAGGATCTGGCCAACAAGTATGCGAAAAATGCGAAAGTACGGGCCAGATGAGGGCAAATCCCAGACCTAACCGAGACATAACCGGCGTTATCCTCTAAAATATTAATCGCTACCAGGTTTAATTGACTGTTTCGGTGTGGTGCCGCATTACTACGTGATCCAAAACAGAAAAAGGCCAGGATCTGGCCAACAAGTATGCGAAAAATGCGAAAGTACGAACCAGATGAGGGCAAATACCAGACCTAACCCAGACATAACCGGCGTTATCCTCTAAAATATTAATCGGAACCAGGTTTAATTGACTGTTTCAGTGTGGTACCACATTACTACGTGATCCAAACTAAAAAAAGCCCAGAATCTTGCCAACAAGTATGCGAAAAATGCGAAAGTACGAGCCAGATGATTGCAAATACCAGAACTAACCCAGACATAACCAGCGTTATCCTCTAAAATATTAATCGGAACCAGGTTTAATTGACTGTTTCAGTGTGGTACCACATTACTACGTGGTCCAAACCAAAAAAAGCCGAGGATCTTGCCAACAAGTAAGCGAGAAATGCGAAAGTATGAGCCAGATGAGGACAAATCCCAGACCTAACCGAGAGATAACCGGCGTTATCCTCTAAAATATTAATCGCAACCAGGTTTAATTGACTGTTTCAGTGTGATACCACATTACTACGTGGTCAAAGCCAGGAAAAGGCCAGGATCTGGTCAACAAGTATGCGAAAAAAACGAAAATACGAGCCAGATGACGGCAAATCCCAGACCTAACCCAGCCATAACCGGCGTTATCCTCTAAAATATTAATCGGAACTAGATTCTATTGACTGTTTCAGTGTGGTACCACATTACAACGTGGTCCAAGCCAGAAAAAGGCCAGGATCTGGCCAACAAGTATGCGAAAAATGCGAAAATACGGGCCAGATGACGGCAAATCCCAGACCTACCCGTGACATAACCGGCGTTGTCCTCTAAAATATTAATCGCAACCAGGTTTAATTGACTGTTTCAGTGTGATACCACATTACTACGTGGTCCTAGCCAGAAAAAGGCCAGGATCTGGTCAACAAGTATGCGAAAAACGCGAAAGTATGAGCCAGATGGTTGCAAATACCAGACCTAACCCAGACATAACCAGCGTTATCCTCTAAAATATTAATCGGTACCAGGTTTTATCGACTGTTTCAGTGTGGTACCTCATTACTACGTGGTCCAAGCCAGAAAAAGGCCAGGATCTGGCCAACAAGTAAGCGAAAAATGCGAAGGTACGAGCCAGATGAGGGCAAATCCCTGACCTAACCGAGACATAACCGGCGTTATCCTCCAAAATATTAATCGCTACCAGGTTTGATTGACTGTTTCAGTGTGGTACCAAATTACTACGTGATACAAGCCAGACAAAGGCCAGGATCTGGCCAACAAGTATGCGATAAATGCGAAAGTACGAGCCAGATGAGGGCAAATCCCTGACCTAACCGAGACATAACCGGCGTTATCCTCCAAAATATTAATCGCTACCAGGTTTACTTGACTGTTTCGGTGTGGTACCGCATTACTACGTGATCCAAACCAGAAAAAGGCCAGGATCTAGCCTACATGTATGCGAAAAATGCGAAAGTACGAGCCAGATGAGGGCAAATACCAGTCATAACCCAGACATAACCGGCGTTATCCTCTAAAATATTAATCGGGAGCTGGTTTAATTGACTGTTTCAGTGTGGTACCACATTACTACGTGATCCAAACCAAAAAAAGCTCAGGATCTTGCCAACAAGTATGCGAAAAATGCGAAAGTACGAGCCAGATGATTGCAAATACCAGAACTAACCCAATCATAACCAGGGTTATCCTCCAAAATATTCATCGCTACCAGGTTTAATTGACTGCTTCGGTGTGGAACCACATTACGACGGGATCCAAACCACAAAAAACCAAAGATCTGGCCAACAAGTACGCGAAAATTGCAAAAGTATGAGCCAGATGATTGCAAATACCAGAACTAACCCAGACATAACCAGCGTTATCCTCTAAAATATTAATCGGAACCAGGTTTAATTGACTGTTTCAGTGTGGTACCACATTACTACGTGATCCAAACCAAAAAAAGCCGAGGATCTTGCCAACAAGTAAGCGAGAAATGCGAAAGTATGAGCCAGATGAGGACAAATCCCAGACCTAACCGAGAGATAACCGGCGTTATCCTCTAAAATATTAATCGCAACCAGGTTTAATTGACTGTTTCAGTGTGATACCACATTACTACGTGGTCCAAGCCAGAAAAAGGCCAGGATCTGGCCAACAAGTATGCGAAAAATGCGAAAGTACGAGCCAGATGAGGGCAAATCCCTGACCTAACCGAGCCATAACCGGCGTTGTCGTCTAAAATATTAATCGCAACCAGGTTTAATTGACTGTTTCGGTGTGGTGCCGCATTACTACGTGATCCAAAACAGAAAAAGGCCAGGATCTGGCCAACAAGTATGCGAAAAATGCGAAAGTACGAACCAGATGAGGGCAAATACCAGACCTAACCCAGACATAACCGGCGTTATCCTCTAAAATATTAATCGGAACCTGGTTTAATTGACTGTTTCAGTGTGGTACCACATTACTACGTGATCCAAACTAAAAAAAGCCCAGAATCTTGCCAACAAGTATGCGAAAAATGCGAAAGTACGAGCCAGATGATTGCAAATACCAGAACTAACCGAGACATAACCGGCGTTATCCTCTAAAATATTAATCGCTACCAGGTTTAATTGACTGTTTCGGTGTGGTACCGCATTACTACGTGATCCAAACCAGAAAAACGCCAGGATCTGGCCAACAAGTATGCGAAAAATGCGAAAGTACGGGCCAGATGAGGGCAAATCCCAGACCTAACCGAGACATAACCGGCGTTATCCTCTAAAATATTAATCGCTACCAGGTTTAATTGACTGTTTCGGTGTGGTGCCGCATTACTACGTGATCCAAAACAGAAAAAGGCCAGGATCTGGCCAACAAGTATGCGAAAAATGCGAAAGTACGAACCAGATGAGGGCAAATACCAGACCTAACCCAGACATAACCGGCGTTATCCTCTAAAATATTAATCGGAACCAGGTTTAATTGACTGTTTCAGTGTGGTACCACATTACTACGTGATCCAAACTAAAAAAAGCCCAGAATCTTGCCAACAAGTATGCGAAAAATGCGAAAGTACGAGCCAGATGATTGCAAATACCAGAACTAACCCAGACATAACCAGCGTTATCCTCTAAAATATTAATCGGAACCAGGTTTAATTGACTGTTTCAGTGTGGTACCACATTACTACGTGGTCCAAACCAAAAAAAGCCGAGGATCTTGCCAACAAGTAAGCGAGAAATGCGAAAGTATGAGCCAGATGAGGACAAATCCCAGACCTAACCGAGAGATAACCGGCGTTATCCTCTAAAATATTAATCGCAACCAGGTTTAATTGACTGTTTCAGTGTGATACCACATTACTACGTGGTCAAAGCCAGGAAAAGGCCAGGATCTGGTCAACAAGTATGCGAAAAAAACGAAAATACGAGCCAGATGACGGCAAATCCCAGACCTAACCCAGCCATAACCGGCGTTATCCTCTAAAATATTAATCGGAACTAGATTCTATTGACTGTTTCAGTGTGGTACCACATTACAACGTGGTCCAAGCCAGAAAAAGGCCAGGATCTGGCCAACAAGTATGCGAAAAATGCGAAAATACGGGCCAGATGACGGCAAATCCCAGACCTACCCGTGACATAACCGGCGTTGTCCTCTAAAATATTAATCGCAACCAGGTTTAATTGACTGTTTCAGTGTGATACCACATTACTACGTGGTCCTAGCCAGAAAAAGGCCAGGATCTGGTCAACAAGTATGCGAAAAACGCGAAAGTATGAGCCAGATGGTTGCAAATACCAGACCTAACCCAGACATAACCAGCGTTATCCTCTAAAATATTAATCGGTACCAGGTTTTATCGACTGTTTCAGTGTGGTACCTCATTACTACGTGGTCCAAGCCAGAAAAAGGCCAGGATCTGGCCAACAAGTAAGCGAAAAATGCGAAGGTACGAGCCAGATGAGGGCAAATACCAGACCAAACCCAGCCATAACCGGCGTTATCCCCTAAAATATTAATCGGAGCCAGGTTTAATTGACTGTTTCAGTGTGATACCACATAACTACGTGGTCCAAGCCAGAAAAAGGCCAGGATCTGGCCAACAAGTATGCGAAAAATGCGAAAGTACGAGCCAGATGAGGGCAAATCCCTGACCTAACCGAGCCATAACCGGCGTTGTCGTCTAAAATATTAATCGCAACCAGGTTTAATTGACTGCTTCGGTGTGGAACCACATTACGACGGGATCCAAACCAGAAAAAACCCAGGACCTGACCAACAAGTATGCGAAAAATATGAAAGCACGAGCAAGATGACGGCAAATCCCAGACCTAACCCAGCCATAACCGGCGTTATCCTCTAAAAAATTAATCGGAACCAGGTTTGATTGACTGTTTCAGTGTGGTACCAAATTACTACGTGATACAAGCCAGACAAAGGCCAGGATCTGGCCAACAAGTATGCGATAAATGCGAAAGTACGAGCCAGATGAGGGCAAATCCCTGACCTAACCGAGACATAACCGGCGTTATCCTCCAAAATATTAATCGCTACCAGGTTTAATTGACTGTTTCGGTGTGGTACCGCATTACTACGTGATCCAAACCAGAAAAAGGCCAGGATCTAGCCTACATGTATGCGAAAAATGCGAAAGTACGAGCCAGATGAGGGCAAATACCAGACATAACCCAGACATAACCGGCGTTATCCTCTAAAATATTAATCGGGAGCTGGTTTAATTGACTGTTTCAGTGTGGTACCACATTACTACGTGATCCAAACCAAAAAAAGCTCAGGATCTTGCCAACAAGTATGCGAAAAATGCGAAAGTACGAGCCAGATGATTGCAAATACCAGAACTAACCCAATCATAACCAGGGTTATCCTCCAAAATATTCATCGCTACCAGGTTTAATTGACTGCTTCGGTGTGGAACCACATTACGACGGGATCCAAACCACAAAAAAACCAAGATCAGGCCAACAAGTACGCGAAAATTGCGAAAGTATGAGCCAGACGATTGCAAATACCAGAACTAACCCAGATATAACCAGCGTTATCTTCGAAAATATTAATCGGAACCAGGTTTAATTGACTGTTCCGGTGTGGTACCGCATTACTACGTGATCCAAACCAGAAAAACGCCAGGATCTGGCCAACAAGTATGCGAAAAATGCGAAAGTACGGGCCAGATGAGGGCAAATCCCAGACCTAACCGAGACATAACCGGCGTTATCCTCTAAAATATTAATCGCTACCAGGTTTAATTGACTGTTTCAGTGTGGTACCACATTACTATGTGATCCAAACCAGAAAATAACCCAGGATCTGTTCAACGAGTATGTGAAGTGTGCGAAAGTATGATTCTGATGAGGGCAAATCCCAGACCTATCCCAGACCTAACTTGCGTTATCCTCTAACATATTGATCGAAACCAGGTTTAATCGACTGTTTCAGTGTGGAAACACATTACTACGTGATCCAAACCAGAAAAAAACCCAGGATATTGTCATCGAGTATGTGAAGTGTGCGAAAGTATGAGTCTGATGAGAGCTAATCCCAGACCTATCCCAGACCTAACTTGCGTTATCCTCTAAAATATTGATCGAAACCAGGTTTAATTCACTGTTTTAGTGTGGTACCACATTACTACGTGATCCAAACCAGAAAAAACCCAGGATCTGTTCAACAAGTATGTGAAAAACGCGAAACTGTGAGCCTGATGAGGGCAAATCTTAGACCTAACCCAGACCTAAGATGCGTTATCCTCTAAAATATTGATCGAAACCAGGTTTAATTGACAGTTTCAGTGGTACCACATTACTACGTGATCCAATCCAGAAATAGCCCAGGATCTGTTCAACAAGTATGTGAAAAACGCGAAAGTATGAGCCTGGTGAGGGCAAATCCCAGACCTATCCCAGACCTAACTTGCGTTATCCTCTAAAATATTGATCGAAACCAGGTTTAATTGACTGTTTCAGTGTGGTACCACATTACTACGTGATCCAATCCAGAAATAGCCCAGGATCTAGCCATGAAGTATGAGAAATATGCGAAAGTATGAGTCTGATGAGGGCAAATCCCAGACCTATCCCACACCTAACATGCGTTATCCTCTAAAATATTTATCAAGACCAGGTTTAATTGATTGTTTCAGTGTGGTCCCACATTACTACGTGATCCAACCCAGAAAAAACCCAGGATCCGTTCAACAAGTATGTGAAGAATGCGAAAGTATGGGTCTGATGAGTGAAAATCCCAGAACTAACCTAGACCTAACATGCGTTATCCTCTAAAATATTTATCAAGACCAGGTTTAATTGACTGTTCCGGTGTGGTACCGCATTACTACGTGATCCAAACCAGAAAAACGCCAGGATCTGGCCAACAAGTATGCGAAAAATGCGAAAGTAGGGGCCAGATGAGGGCAAATCCCAGACCTAACCGAGACATAACCGGCGTTATCCTCTAAAATATTAATCGCTACCAGGTTTAATTGACTGTTTCGGTGTGGTACCGCATTACCACGTGATCCAAGCCAGAAAAAGGCCAGGATCTGGCAAACAAGTATGCGAAAAATGCGAAAGTACGAGCCAGATGATTGCAAATACCAGAACTAACCCAAACATAACCAGCGTCATCCTCCAAAATATTCATCCGAACCAGGTTCGATTGACTGCTTCGGTGTGGAACCAGATTACGACGGGATCCAAACCACAAAAAACCCAAGATCTGGCCAACAAGTACGCGAAAATTGCAAAAGTATGAGCCAGATGATTGCAAATACCAGAACTAACCCAGACATAACCAGCGTTATTCTCTAAAATATTAATCGGAACCAGGTTTAATTGACTGTTTCAGTGTGGTACCACATTACTACGTGATCCAAACCAAAAAAAGCCGAGGATCTTGCCAACAAGTAAGCGAGAAATGCGAAAGTATGAGCCAGATGAGGACAAATCCCAGACCTAACCGAGAGATAACCGGCGTTATCCTCTAAAATATTAATCGCAACCAGGTTTAATTGACTGTTTCAGTGTGATACCACATTACTACGTGGTCCAAGCCAGAAAAAGGCCAGGATCTGGTCAACAAGTATGCGAAAAAGACGAAAATACGAGCCAGATGACGGCAAATCCCAGACCTAACCCAGCCATAACCGGCGTTATCCTCTAAAATATTAATCGGAACTAGATTCTATTGACTGTTTCAGTGTGGTACCACATTACAACGAGGTCCAAGCCAGAAAAAGGCCAGGATCTTGCCTACATGTATGCGAAAAATGCGAAAATACGAGCCAGATGAGGGCAAATACCAGACATAACCCAGACATAACCGGCGTTATCCTCTAAAATATTAATCGGAACCAGGTTTAATTGACTGTTCCGGTGTGGTACCGCATTACTACGTGATCCAAACCAGAAAAACGCCAGGATCTGGCCAACAAGTAAGCGAGAAATGCGAAAGTATGAGCCAGATGAGGACAAATCCCAGACCTACCCGTGACATAACCGGCGTTATCCTCTAAAATATTGGGCGAAACCAGGTTTAATGGACTGTTTCAGTGTGGTACGACACTACTACGGGATCCAAACCAGAAAAAACCCAGGATCTGTTCAACTAGTATGTGAAAAACCCGAAAGTATGAGCCTGATGAGGGCAAATCCCAGACCTATCCCAGACCTAACTTGCGTTGTCCTCTAAAATATTGATGGAAACCAGGTTTAATTGACTGTTTCAGTGTGGTACCACTTTACTACGTGATCCAACTCAGAAATAGCCCAGGATCCTTTCAACAAGTATGTGAAAAACGCGAAACTGTGAGCCTGATGAGGGCAAATCTTAGACCTAACCCAGACCTAAGATGCGTTATCCTCTAAAATATTTATCCAGACCAGGTTTCATTGAATGTTTCAGTGTGGTACCACTTTACTACGTGATCCAATCCAGAAATAGCCCAGGATCTAGCCATGAAGTATGAGAAATATGTGAAAGTATGAGCCTGATGAGGGCAAATCCTAGACCTAACCCAGACCTAACATGCGTTATCCTCTAAAATATTTATCAAGACCAGGTTTAATTGAATCTTTCAGTGTGGTACCACGTTACTACGTGAACCAAACCAGAAAAACCCCAGGATCCGTTCAACAAGTATGTGAAGAATGCGAAAGTATGAGTCTGATGAGTGAAAATCCCAAGCCTAACCTAGACCTAACATGTGTTATCCTCAGAAATATTGATTAAAACCTGGTTTAATCGAATGTCTCAGAGTGGTACCACATTACTACTGATCCCAGCTAGAAAATAACCCAGGATCTGTTCAACGAGTACGTGAAGTGTGCGAAAGTAGGAGTCTGATGATGGCAAATCCCAGACCTATCCCAGACCTAACATGCGTTATCCTCTAAAATATTTATCAAGACCAGTTTTAATTGATCGTTTCAAGTGTGGACCCACATTACGACGTGTTCCAAACCAGAAAAAACCCTGGATCCGTTCAACATGTATGTGAAGAATGCGAAAGAATGAGTCTGATGAGTTAAAATCCCATGCCTAACCTAGACCTAACATGCGTTATCCTCAAAAATATTGATCGAAACCTGGTTTAATCGACTGTTTCAGTGTGGTACCACATTACTATGTGATCCAAACCAGAAAATAACCCAGGATCTGTTCAACAAGTATGTGAAGAATGCGAAAGTATGATTCTGATGAGGGCAAATCCCAGACCTATCCCAGACCTAACTTGCGTTATCCTCTAAAATATTGATCGAAACCAGGTTTAATCGACTGTTTCAGTGTGGAAACACATTACTACGTGATCCAAACCAGAAAAAAACCCAGGATCTTGTCATCGAGTATGTGAAGTGTGCGAAAGTATGAGTCTGATGAGGGCTAATCCCAGACCTATCCCAGACCTAACTTGCGTTATCCTCTAAAATATTGATCGAAACCAGGTTTAATTCACTGTTTTAGTGTGGTACCACATTACTACGTGATCCAAACCAGAAAAAACCCAGGATCTGTTCAACAAGTATGTGAAAAACGCGAAACTGTGAGCCTGATGAGGGCAAATCTTAGACCTAACCCAGAACTAAGATGCGTTATCCTCTAAAATATTGATCGAAACCAGGTTTAATTGACAGTTTCAGTGTGGTACCACATTACTACGTGATCCAATCCAGAAATAGCCCAGGATCTGTTCAACAAGTATGTGAAAAACGCGAAAGTATGAGCCTGGTGAGGGCAAATCCCAGACCTATCCCAGACCTAACTTGCGTTATCCTCTAAAATATTGATCGAAACCAGGTTTAATTGACAGTTTCAGTGTGGTACCACATTACTACGTGATCCAATCCAGAAATAGCCCAGGATCTAGCCATGAAGTATCAGAAATATGCGAAAGTATGAGCCTGACGAGGGCAAATCCTAGACCTAACACAGACCTAACATGCGTTATCCTCTAAAATATTTATCAAGACCAGGTTTAATTGATTGTTTCAGTGTGGTCCCACATTACTACGTGATCCAAACCAGAAAAACCCTAGGATCCGTTCAACAAGTATGTGAAGAATGCGAAAGTATGAGTCTGATGAGTGAAAATCCCAGGCCTGACCTAGACCTAACATGCGTTATCCTCTAAAATAATGAGCGAAACCAGGTTTAATGGACTGTTTCAGTGTGGTACCACACTACTACGGGATCCAAACCAGAAAAAACCCAGGATCTGTACAACAAGTATGTGAAAAACCCGAAAGTATGAGCCTGATGAGGGCAAATCCCAGACCTATCCCAGACCTAACTTGCGTTGTCCTCTAAAATATTGATGGAAACCAGGTTTAATTGACTGTTTCAGTGTGGTCCCACATTACTAAGTGATCCAAACCAGAAAAAACCCAGGATCCGTCCAACAAGTATGTGAAAAACGCGAAACTGTGAGCCTGATGAGGGCAAATCCCAGACCTATCCCAGACCTAACATGCGTTATCCTCTAAAATATTTATCAAGACCAGGTTTAATTGATTGTTTCAGTGTGGTCCCACATTACTACGTGATCCAAACCAGAAAAACCCCAGGATCCGTTCAACAAGTATGTGAAGAATGCGAAAGTATGAGTCTGATGAGTGAAAATCCCAGGCCTGACCTAGACCTAACATGCGTTATCCTCTAAAATAATGAGCGAAACCAGGTTTAATGGACTGTTTCAGTGTGGTACCACACTACTACGGGATCCAAACCAGAAAAAACCCAGGATCTGTTCAACAAGTATGTGAAAAACCCGAAAGTATGAGCCTGATGTGGGCAAATCCCAGACCTATCCCAGAACTAACTTGCGTTATCCTCTAAAATATTGATCGAAACCAGGTTTAATTGACAGTTTCAGTGTGGTACCACATTACTACGTGATCCAATCCAGAAATAGCCCAGGATCTAGCCATGAAGTATAAGAAATATGCGAAAGTATGAGCCTGACGAGGGCAAATCCTAGACCTAACCCAGACCTAACATGCGTTATCCTCTAAAATATTTATCAAGACCAGGTTTAATTGATTGTTTCAGTGTGGTCCCACATTACTACGTGAGCCAAACCAGAAAACCCCCAGGATCCGTTCAACAAGTATGTGAAGAATGCGAAAGTATGAGTCTGATGATTGAAAATCCCAGGCCTGACCTAGACCTAACATGCGTTATCCTCTAAAATAATGAGCGAAACCAGGTTTAATGGACTGTTTCAGTGTGGTACCACACTACTACGGGATCCAAACCAGAAAAAACCCAGGATCCGTTCAACAAGTATGTGAGAAACGCGAAAATGTGAGCCTGATGAGGGCAAATCTTAGACCTAACCCAGACCTAAGATGCGTTATCCTCTAAAATATTTATCCAGACCAGGTTTCATTGAATGTTTCAGTGTGGTACCACTTTACTACGTGATCCAATCCAGAAATAGCCCAGGATCTAGCCATGAAGTATGAGAAATATGCGAAAGTATGAGCCTGATGAGGGCAAATCCTAGACCTAACCCAGACCTAACATGCGTTATCCTCTAAAATATTTATCAAGACCAGGTTTAATTGATTGTTTCAGTGTGGTCCCACATTACTACGTGATCCAAACCAGAAAAACCCCAGGATCCGTTCAACAAGTATGTGAAGAATGCGAAAGTATGAGTCTGATGAGTGAAAATCCCAGGCCTGACCTAGACCTAACATGCGTTATCCTCTAAAATAATGAGCGAAACCAGGTTTAATGGACTGTTTCAGTGTGGTACCACACTACTACGGGATCCAAACCAGAAAAAACCCAGGATCTGTTCAACAAGTATGTGAAAAACCCGAAAGTATGAGCCTGATGTGGGCAAATCCCAGACCTATCCCAGACCTAACTTGCGTTATCCTCTAAAATATTGATCGAAACCAGGTTTAATTGACAGTTTCAGTGTGGTACCACATTACTACGTGATCCAATCCAGAAATAGCCCAGGATCTAGCCATGAAGTATAAGAAATATGCGAAAGTAAGAGCCTGACGAGGGCAAATCCTAGACCTAACCCAGACCTAACATGCGTTATCCTCTAAAATATTTATCAAGACCAGGTTTAATTGATTGTTTCAGTGTGGTCCCACATTACTACGTGAGCCAAACCAGAAAAACCCCAGGATCCGTTCAACAAGTATGTGAAGAATGCGAAAGTATGAGTCTGATGATTGAAAATCCCAGGCCTGACCTAGACCTAACATGCGTTATCCTCTAAAATAATGAGCGAAACCAGGTTTAATGGACTGTTTCAGTGTGGTACCACACTACTACGGGATCCAAACCAGAAAAAACCCAGGATCCGTTCAACAAGTATGTGAAAAACGCGAAAATGTGAGCCTGATGAGGGCAAATCTTAGACCTAACCCAGACCTAAGATGCGTTATCCTCTAAAATATTTATCCAGACCAGGTTTCATTGAATGTTTCAGTGTGGTACCACTTTACTACGTGATCCAATCCAGAAATAGCCCAGGATCTAGCCATGAAGTATGAGAAATATGCGAAAGTATGAGCCTGATGAGGGCAAATCCTAGACCTAACCCAGACCTAACATGCGTTATCCTCTAAAATATTTATCAAGACCAGGTTTAATTGATTGTTTCAGTGTGGTCCCACATTACTACGTGATCCAAACCAGAAAAACCCCAGGATCCGTTCAACAAGTATGTGAAGAATGCGAAAGTATGAGTCTGATGAGTGAAAATCCCATGCCTAACCTAGACCTAACATGCGTTATCCTCAAAAATATTGATCGAAACCTGGTTTAATCGACTGTTTCAGTGTGGTACCACATTACTATGTGATCCAAACCAGAAAATAACCCAGGATCTGTTCAACGAGTATGTGAAGTGTGCGAAAGTATGATTCTGATGAGGGCAAATCCCAGACCTATCCCAGACCTAACTTGCGTTATCCTCTAAAATATTGATCGAAACCAGGTTTAGTCGACTGTTTCAGTGTGGAAACACATTACTACGTGATCCAAACCAGAAAAAAACCCAGGATCTGTTCAACAAGTATGTGAAAAACGCGAAACTGTGAGCCTGATGAGGGCAAATCTTAGACCTAACCCAGACCTAAGATGCGTTAACCTCTAAAATATTGATCGAAACCAGGTTTAATTGACAGTTTCAGTGTGGTACCACATTACTACGTGATCCAATCCAGAAATAGCCTAGGATCTGTTCAACAAGTATGTGAAAAACGCGAAAGTATGAGCCTGATGAGGGCAAATCCCAGACCTAACCCAGACCTAACATGCGTTATCCTCTAAAATATTTATCAAGACCAGGTTTAATTGATTGCTTCAGTGTGGTCCCACATTACTACGTGATCCAAACCGGAAAAAACCCAGGGTCCGTTCAACAAGTATGTGAAGAATGCGAATGTATGAGTCTGATCAGTGAAAATCTCAGGCCTTACCTAGACCTAACTTGCGTTGTCCTCTAAAATATTTATCAAGACCAGGTTTAATGGACGGTTTCAGTGTGGTACCTCATTACTACGTGACCCAAACCAGAAAAAACCCAGGATCCGTTCAACAAGTATGTGAAGAATGCGAAAGTATGAGTCTGATGAGTGAAAAAACCAGGCCTGACCTAGACCTAGCATGCGTTATCCTCTAAAATATTGGGCGAAACCAGGTTTAATGGACTGTTTCAGTGTGGTACGACACTACTACGGGATCCAAACCAGAAAAAACCCAGGATCTGTTCAACTAGTATGTGAAAAACGCGAAAGTATGAGCCTGATGAGGGCAAACCCCAGACCTTTCCCAGACCTAACTTGCGTTATCCTCTAAAATATTGATCGAAACCAGGTTTAATCGACTGTTGCAGTGTGGAACCACATTACTACGTGATCCAAACCAGAAAAAACCCAGGATCTGTTCAACAAGTATGTGAAAAACCCGAAAGTATGAGCCTGATGAGGGCAAATCCCAGACCTATCCCAGACCTAACTTGCGTTGTCCTCTAAAATATTGATGGAAACCAGGTTTAATTGACTGTTTCAGTGTGGTACCACTTTACTACGTGATCCAACTCAGAAATAGCCCAGGATCCTTTCAACAAGTATGTGAAAAACGCGAAACTGTGAGCCTGATGAGGGCAAATCTTAGACCTAACCCAGACCTAAGATGCGTTATCCTCTAAAATATTTATCCAGACCAGGTTTCATTGAATGTTTCAGTGTGGTACCACTTTACTACGTGATCCAATCCAGAAATAGCCCAGGATCTAGCCATGAAGTATGAGAAATATGTGAAAGTATGAGCCTGATGAGGGCAAATCCTAGACCTAACCCAGACCTAACATGCGTTATCCTCTAAAATATTTATCAAGACCAGGTTTAATTGAATCTTTCAGTGTGGTACCACGTTACTACGTGAACCAAACCTGAAAAACCCCAGGATCCGTTCAACAAGTATGTGAAGAATGCGAAAGTATGAGTCTGATGAGTGAAAATCCCAAGCCTAACCTAGTCCTAACATGTGTTATCCTCAAAAATATTGATCAAAACATGGTTTAATCGAATGTCTCAGAGTGGTACCACATTACTACTGATCCCAGCTAGAAAATAACCCAGGATCTGTTCAACGAGTACGTGAAGTGTGCGAAAGTAGGAGTCTGATGATGGCAAATCCCAGACCTATCCCAGACCTAACATGCGTTATCCTCTAAAATATTTATCAAGACCAGTTTTAATTGATTGTTTCAAGTGTGGACCCACATTACGACGTGTTCCAAACCAGAAAAAACCCTGGATCCGTTCAACAAGTATGTGAAGAATGCGAAAGAATGAGTCTGATGAGTTAAAATCCCATGCCTAACCTAGACCTAACATGCGTTATCCTCAAAAATATTGATCGAAACCTGGTTTAATCGACTGTTTCAGTGTGGTACCACATTACTATGTGATCCAAACCAGAAAATAACCCAGGATCTATTCAACGAGTATGTGAAGTGTGCGAAAGTATGATTCTGATGAGGGCAAATCCCAGACCTATCCCAGACCTAACTTGCGTTATCCTCTAAAATATTGATCGAAACCAGGTTTAATCGACTGTTTCAGTGTGGAAACACATTACTACGTGATCCAAACCAGAAAAAAACCCAGGATCTTGTCATCGAGTATGTGAAGTGCGCGAAAGTATGAGTCTGATGAGGGCTAATCCCAGACCTATCCCAGACCTAACTTGCGTTATCCTCTAAAATATTGATCGAAACCAGGTTTAATTCACTGTTTTAGTGTGGTACCACATTACTACGTGATCCAAACCAGAAAAAACCCAGGATCTGTTCAACAAGTATGTGAAAAACGCGAAACTGTGAGCCTGATGAGGGCAAATCTTAGACCTAACCCAGAAGTAAGATGCGTTATCCTCTAAAATATTGATCGAAACCAGGTTTAATTGACAGTTTCAGTGTGGTACCACATTACTACGTGATCCAATCCAGAAATAGCCCAGGATCTGTTCAACAAGTATGTGAAAAACGCGAAAGTATGAGCCTGGTGAGGGCAAATCCCAGACCTATCCCAGACCTAACTTGCGTTATCCTCTAAAATATTGATCGAAACCAGGTTTAATTGACAGTTTCAGTGTGGTACCACATTACTACGTGATCCAATCCAGAAATAGCCCAGGATCTAGCCATGAAGTATCAGAAATATGCGAAAGTATGAGCCTGACGGGGGCAAATCCTAGACCTAACACAGACCTAACATGCGTTATCCTCTAAAATATTTATCAAGACCAGGTTTAATTGATTGTTTCAGTGTGGTCCCACATTACTACGTGATCCAAACCAGAAAAACCCTAGGATCCGTTCAACAAGTATGTGAAGAATGCGAAAGTATGAGTCTGATGAGTGAAAATCCCAGGCCTGACCTAGACCTAACATGCGTTATCCTCTAAAATAATGAGCGAAACCAGGTTTAATGGACTGTTTCAGTGTGGTACCACACTACTACGGGATCCAAACCAGAAAAAACCCAGGATCTGTTCAACAAGTATGTGAAAAACCCGAAAGTATGAGCCTGATGAGGGCAAATCCCAGACCTATCCCAGACCTAACTTGCGTTGTCCTCTAAAATATTGATGGAAACCAGGTTTAATTGACTGTTTCAGTGTTGTACTTCATTACTACGTGATGCAATCCAGAAAAAGCCCAGGATCTAGCCATCAAGTATGAGAAATATGCAAAAGAATGAGCCTGATGAGAGCAAATCCCAGACCTAACCTAGACCTAACATGAATTATTCTCTAAAATATTGCTCGAAACCAGGTTTAATTGACTGTTTCAGTGTGGTCCCACATTACTACGTGATCCAAACCAGAAAAAACCCAGGATCCGTTCAACAAGTATGTGAAAAACGCGAAACTGTGAGCCTGATGAGGGCAAATCCCAGACCTATCCCAGACCTAACATGCGTTATCCTCTAAAATATTTATCAAGACCAGGTTTAATTGATTGTTTCAGTGTGGTCCCACATTACTACGTGATCCAAACCAGAAAAACCCCAGGATCCGTTCAACAAGTATGTGAAGAATGCGAAAGTATGAGTCTGATGAGTGAAAATCCCAGGCCTGACCTAGACCTAACATGCGTTATCCTCTAAAATAATGAGCGAAACCAGGTTTAATGGACTGTTTCAGTGTGGTACCACACTACTACGGGATCCAAACCAGAAAAAACCCAGGATCTGTTCAACAAGTATGTGGAAAACGCGAAAGTATGAGCCTGGTGAGGGCAAATCCCAGACCTATCCCAGACCTAACTTGCGTTATCCTCTAAAATATTGATCGAAACCAGGTTTAATTGACAGTTTCAGTGTGGTACCACATTACTACGTGATCCAATCCAGAAATAGCCCAGGATCTAGCCATGAAGTATCAGAAATATGCGAAAGTATGAGCCTGACGAGGGCAAATCCTAGACCTAACACAGACCTAACATGCGTTATCCTCTAAAATATTTATCAAGACCAGGTTTAATTGATTGTTTCAGTGTGGTCCCACATTACTACGTGATCCAAACCAGAAAAACCCTAGGATCCGTTCAACAAGTATGTGAAGAATGCGAAAGTATGAGTCTGATGAGTGAAAATCCCAGGCCTGACCTAGACCTAACATGCGTTATCCTCTAAAATAATGAGCGAAACCAGGTTTAATGGACTCTTTCAGTGTGGTACCACACTACTACGGGATCCAAACCAGAAAAAACCCAGGATCTGTTCAACAAGTATGTGAAAAACCCGAAAGTATGAGCCTGATGTGGGCAAATCCCAGACCTATCCCAGACCTAACTTGCGTTATCCTTTAAAATATTGATCGAAACCAGGTTTAATTGACAGTTTCAGTGTGGTACCACATTACTACGTGATCCAATCTAGAAATAGCCCAGGATCTAGCCATGAAGTATGAGAAATATGCGAAAGTATGAGCCTGACGAGGGCAAATCCTAGACCTAACCCAGACCTAACATGCGTTATCCTCTAAAATATTTATCAAGACCAGGTTTAATTGATTGTTTCAGTGTGGTCCCACATTACTACGTGAGCCAAACCAGAAAAACCCCAGGATCCGTTCAACAAGTATGTGAAGAATGCGAAAGTATGAGTCTGATGATTGAAAATCCCAGGCCTGACCTAGACCTAACATGCGTTATCCTCTAAAATAATGAGCGAAACCAGGTTTAATGGACTGTTTCAGTGTGGTACCACACTACTACGGGATCCAAACCAGAAAAATCCCAGGATCCGTTCAACAAGTATGTGAAAAACGCGAAAATGTGAGCCTGATGAGGGCAAATCTTAGACCTAACCCAGACCTAAGATGCGTTATCCTCTAAAATATTTATCCAGACCAGGTTTCATTGAATGTTTCGGTGTGGTACCGCATTACTACGTGATCCAAACCAGAAAAACGCCAGGATCTGGCCAACAAGTATGCGAAAAATGCGAAAGTACGGGCCAGATGAGGGCAAATCCCAGACCTAACCGAGACATAACCGGCGTTATCCTCTAAAATATTAATCGCTACCAGGTTTAATTGACTGTTTCGGTGTGGTGCCGCATTACTACGTGATCCAAAACAGAAAAAGGCCAGGATCTGGCCAACAAGTATGCGAAAAATGCGAAAGTACGAACCAGATGAGGGCAAATACCAGACCTAACCCAGACATAACCGGCGTTATCCTCTAAAATATTAATCGGAACCAGGTTTAATTGACTGTTTCAGTGTGGTACCACATTACTACGTGATCCAAACTAAAAAAAGCCCAGAATCTTGCCAACAAGTATGCGAAAAATGCGAAAGTACGAGCCAGATGATTGCAAATACCAGAACTAACCCAGACATAACCAGCGTTATCCTCTAAAATATTAATCGGAACCAGGTTTAATTGACTGTTTCAGTGTGGTACCACATTACTACGTGGTCCAAACCAAAAAAAGCCGAGGATCTTGCCAACAAGTAAGCGAGAAATGCGAAAGTATGAGCCAGATGAGGACAAATCCCAGACCTAACCGAGAGATAACCGGCGTTATCCTCTAAAATATTAATCGCAACCAGGTTTAATTGACTGTTTCAGTGTGATACCACATTACTACGTGGTCAAAGCCAGGAAAAGGCCAGGATCTGGTCAACAAGTATGCGAAAAAAACGAAAATACGAGCCAGATGACGGCAAATCCCAGACCTAACCCAGCCATAACCGGCGTTATCCTCTAAAATATTAATCGGAACTAGATTCTATTGACTGTTTCAGTGTGGTACCACATTACAACGTGGTCCAAGCCAGAAAAAGGCCAGGATCTGGCCAACAAGTATGCGAAAAATGCGAAAATACGGGCCAGATGACGGCAAATCCCAGACCTACCCGTGACATAACCGGCGTTGTCCTCTAAAATATTAATCGCAACCAGGTTTAATTGACTGTTTCAGTGTGATACCACATTACTACGTGGTCCTAGCCAGAAAAAGGCCAGGATCTGGTCAACAAGTATGCGAAAAACGCGAAAGTATGAGCCAGATGGTTGCAAATACCAGACCTAACCCAGACATAACCAGCGTTATCCTCTAAAATATTAATCGGTACCAGGTTTTATCGACTGTTTCAGTGTGGTACCTCATTACTACGTGGTCCAAGCCAGAAAAAGGCCAGGATCTGGCCAACAAGTAAGCGAAAAATGCGAAGGTACGAGCCAGATGAGGGCAAATACCAGACCAAACCCAGCCATAACCGGCGTTATCCTCTAAAATATTAATCGGAGCCAGGTTTAATTGACTGTTTCAGTGTGATACCACATAACTACGTGGTCCAAGCCAGAAAAAGGCCAGGATCTGGCCAACAAGTATGCGAAAAATGCGAAAGTACGAGCCAGATGAGGGCAAATCCCTGACCTAACCGAGCCATAACCGGCGTTGTCGTCTAAAATATTAATCGCAACCAGGTTTAATTGACTGCTTCGGTGTGGAACCACATTACGACGGGATCCAAACCAGAAAAAACCCAGGACCTGACCAACAAGTATGCGAAAAATATGAAAGCACGAGCAAGATGACGGCAAATCCCAGACCTAACCCAGCCATAACCGGCGTTATCCTCTAAAAAATTAATCGGAACCAGGTTTGATTGACTGTTTCAGTGTGGTACCAAATTACTACGTGATACAAGCCAGACAAAGGCCAGGATCTGGCCAACAAGTATGCGATAAATGCGAAAGTACGAGCCAGATGAGGGCAAATCCCTGACCTAACCGAGACATAACCGGCGTTATCCTCCAAAATATTAATCGCTACCAGGTTTAATTGACTGTTTCGGTGTGGTACCGCATTACTACGTGATCCAAACCAGAAAAAGGCCAGGATCTAGCCTACATGTATGCGAAAAATGCGAAAGTACGAGCCAGATGAGGGCAAATACCAGACATAACCCAGACATAACCGGCGTTATCCTCTAAAATATTAATCGGGAGCTGGTTTAATTGACTGTTTCAGTGTGGTACCACATTACTACGTGATCCAAACCAAAAAAAGCTCAGGATCTTGCCAACAAGTATGCGAAAAATGCGAAAGTACGAGCCAGATGATTGCAAATACCAGAACTAACCCAATCATAACCAGGGTTATCCTCCAAAATATTCATCGCTACCAGGTTTAATTGACTGCTTCGGTGTGGAACCACATTACGACGGGATCCAAACCACAAAAAAACCAAGATCAGGCCAACAAGTACGCGAAAATTGCGAAAGTATGAGCCAGACGATTGCAAATACCAGAACTAACCCAGATATAACCAGCGTTATCTTCGAAAATATTAATCGGAACCAGGTTTAATTGACTGTTCCGGTGTGGTACCGCATTACTACGTGATCCAAACCAGAAAAACGCCAGGATCTGGCCAACAAGTATGCGAAAAATGCGAAAGTACGGGCCAGATGAGGGCAAATCCCAGACCTAACCGAGACATAACCGGCGTTATCCTCTAAAATATTAATCGCTACCAGGTTTAATTGACTGTTTCAGTGTGGTACCACATTACTATGTGATCCAAACCAGAAAATAACCCAGGATCTGTTCAACGAGTATGTGAAGTGTGCGAAAGTATGATTCTGATGAGGGCAAATCCCAGACCTATCCCAGACCTAACTTGCGTTATCCTCTAACATATTGATCGAAACCAGGTTTAATCGACTGTTTCAGTGTGGAAACACATTACTACGTGATCCAAACCAGAAAAAAACCCAGGATATTGTCATCGAGTATGTGAAGTGTGCGAAAGTATGAGTCTGATGAGAGCTAATCCCAGACCTATCCCAGACCTAACTTGCGTTATCCTCTAAAATATTGATCGAAACCAGGTTTAATTCACTGTTTTAGTGTGGTACCACATTACTACGTGATCCAAACCAGAAAAAACCCAGGATCTGTTCAACAAGTATGTGAAAAACGCGAAACTGTGAGCCTGATGAGGGCAAATCTTAGACCTAACCCAGACCTAAGATGCGTTATCCTCTAAAATATTGATCGAAACCAGGTTTAATTGACAGTTTCAGTGGTACCACATTACTACGTGATCCAATCCAGAAATAGCCCAGGATCTGTTCAACAAGTATGTGAAAAACGCGAAAGTATGAGCCTGGTGAGGGCAAATCCCAGACCTATCCCAGACCTAACTTGCGTTATCCTCTAAAATATTGATCGAAACCAGGTTTAATTGACTGTTTCAGTGTGGTACCACATTACTACGTGATCCAATCCAGAAATAGCCCAGGATCTAGCCATGAAGTATGAGAAATATGCGAAAGTATGAGTCTGATGAGGGCAAATCCCAGACCTATCCCACACCTAACATGCGTTATCCTCTAAAATATTTATCAAGACCAGGTTTAATTGATTGTTTCAGTGTGGTCCCACATTACTACGTGATCCAACCCAGAAAAAACCCAGGATCCGTTCAACAAGTATGTGAAGAATGCGAAAGTATGGGTCTGATGAGTGAAAATCCCAGAACTAACCTAGACCTAACATGCGTTATCCTCTAAAATATTTATCAAGACCAGGTTTAATTGACTGTTCCGGTGTGGTACCGCATTACTACGTGATCCAAACCAGAAAAACGCCAGGATCTGGCCAACAAGTATGCGAAAAATGCGAAAGTAGGGGCCAGATGAGGGCAAATCCCAGACCTAACCGAGACATAACCGGCGTTATCCTCTAAAATATTAATCGCTACCAGGTTTAATTGACTGTTTCGGTGTGGTTCCGCATTACCACGTGATCCAAGCCAGAAAAAGGCCAGGATCTGGCAAACAAGTATGCGAAAAATGCGAAAGTACGAGCCAGATGATTGCAAATACCAGAACTAACCCAAACATAACCAGCGTCATCCTCCAAAATATTCATCCGAACCAGGTTCGATTGACTGCTTCGGTGTGGAACCAGATTACGACGGGATCCAAACCACAAAAAACCCAAGATCTGGCCAACAAGTACGCGAAAATTGCAAAAGTATGAGCCAGATGATTGCAAATACCAGAACTAACCCAGACATAACCAGCGTTATTCTCTAAAATATTAATCGGAACCAGGTTTAATTGACTGTTTCAGTGTGGTACCACATTACTACGTGATCCAAACCAAAAAAAGCCGAGGATCTTGCCAACAAGTAAGCGAGAAATGCGAAAGTATGAGCCAGATGAGGACAAATCCCAGACCTAACCGAGAGATAACCGGCGTTATCCTCTAAAATATTAATCGCAACCAGGTTTAATTGACTGTTTCAGTGTGATACCACATTACTACGTGGTCCAAGCCAGAAAAAGGCCAGGATCTGGTCAACAAGTATGCGAAAAAGACGAAAATACGAGCCAGATGACGGCAAATCCCAGACCTAACCCAGACATAACCGGCGTTATCCTCTAAAATATTAATCGGAACCAGGTTTAATTGACTGTTCCGGTGTGGTACCGCATTACTACGTGATCCAAACCAGAAAAACGCCAGGATCTGGCCAACAAGTAAGCGAGAAATGCGAAAGTATGAGCCAGATGAGGACAAATCCCAGACCTACCCGTGACATAACCGGCGTTATCCTCTAAAATATTGGGCGAAACCAGGTTTAATGGACTGTTTCAGTGTGGTACGACACTACTACGGGATCCAAACCAGAAAAAACCCAGGATCTGTTCAACTAGTATGTGAAAAACCCGAAAGTATGAGCCTGATGAGGGCAAATCCCAGACCTATCCCAGACCTAACTTGCGTTGTCCTCTAAAATATTGATGGAAACCAGGTTTAATTGACTGTTTCAGTGTGGTACCACTTTACTACGTGATCCAACTCAGAAATAGCCCAGGATCCTTTCAACAAGTATGTGAAAAACGCGAAACTGTGAGCCTGATGAGGGCAAATCTTAGACCTAACCCAGACCTAAGATGCGTTATCCTCTAAAATATTTATCCAGACCAGGTTTCATTGAATGTTTCAGTGTGGTACCACTTTACTACGTGATCCAATCCAGAAATAGCCCAGGATCTAGCCATGAAGTATGAGAAATATGTGAAAGTATGAGCCTGATGAGGGCAAATCCTAGACCTAACCCAGACCTAACATGCGTTATCCTCTAAAATATTTATCAAGACCAGGTTTAATTGAATCTTTCAGTGTGGTACCACGTTACTACGTGAACCAAACCAGAAAAACCCCAGGATCCGTTCAACAAGTATGTGAAGAATGCGAAAGTATGAGTCTGATGAGTGAAAATCCCAAGCCTAACCTAGACCTAACATGTGTTATCCTCAGAAATATTGATCAAAACCTGGTTTAATCGAATGTCTCAGAGTGGTACCACATTACTACTGATCCCAGCTAGAAAATAACCCAGGATCTGTTCAACGAGTACGTGAAGTGTGCGAAAGTAGGAGTCTGATGATGGCAAATCCCAGACCTATCCCAGACCTAACATGCGTTATCCTCTAAAATATTTATCAAGACCAGTTTTAATTGATCGTTTCAAGTGTGGACCCACATTACGACGTGTTCCAAACCAGAAAAAACCCTGGATCCGTTCAACATGTATGTGAAGAATGCGAAAGAATGAGTCTGATGAGTTAAAATCCCATGCCTAACCTAGACCTAACATGCGTTATCCTCAAAAATATTGATCGAAACCTGGTTTAATCGACTGTTTCAGTGTGGTACCACATTACTACGTGATCCAAACCAGAAAATAACCCAGGATCTGTTCAACAAGTATGTGAAGAATGCGAAAGTATGATTCTGATGAGGGCAAATCCCAGACCTATCCCAGACCTAACTTGCGTTATCCTCTAAAATATTGATCGAAACCAGGTTTAATCGACTGTTTCAGTGTGGAAACACATTACTACGTGATCCAAACCAGAAAAAAACCCAGGATCTTGTCATCGAGTATGTGAAGTGTGCGAAAGTATGAGTCTGATGAGGGCTAATCCCAGACCTATCCCAGACCTAACTTGCGTTATCCTCTAGAATATTGATCGAAACCAGGTTTAATTCACTGTTTTAGTGTGGTACCACATTACTACGTGATCCAAACCAGAAAAAACCCAGGATCTGTTCAACAAGTATGTGAAAAACGCGAAACTGTGAGCCTGATGAGGGCAAATCTTAGACCTAACCCAGAACTAAGATGCGTTATCCTCTAAAATATTGATCGAAACCAGGTTTAATTGACAGTTTCAGTGTGGTACCGCATTACTACGTGATCCAATCCAGAAATAGCCGAGGATCTGTTCAACAAGTATGTGAAAAACGCGAAAGTATGAGCCTGGTGAGGGCAAATCCCAGACCTATCCCAGACCTAACTTGCGTTATCCTCTAAAATATTGATCGAAACCAGGTTTAATTGACAGTTTCAGTGTGGTACCACATTACTACGTGATCCAATCCAGAAATAGCCCAGGATCTAGCCATGAAGTATCAGAAATATGCGAAAGTATGAGCCTGACGAGGGCAAATCCTAGACCTAACACAGACCTAACATGCGTTATCCTCTAAAATATTTATCAAGACCAGGTTTAATTGATTGTTTCAGTGTGGTCCCACATTACTACGTGATCCAAACCAGAAAAACCCTAGGATCCGTTCAACAAGTATGTGAAGAATGCGAAAGTATGAGTCTGATGAGTGAAAATCCCAGGCCTGACCTAGACCTAACATGCGTTATCCTCTAAAATAATGAGCGAAACCAGGTTTAATGGACTGTTTCAGTGTGGTACCACACTACTACGGGATCCAAACCAGAAAAAACCCAGGATCTGTACAACAAGTATGTGAAAAACCCGAAAGTATGAGCCTGATGAGGGCAAATCCCAGACCTATCCCAGACCTAACTTGCGTTGTCCTCTAAAATATTGATGGAAACCAGGTTTAATTGACTGTTTCAGTGTGGTCCCACATTACTAAGTGATCCAAACCAGAAAAAACCCAGGATCCGTCCAACAAGTATGTGAAAAACGCGAAACTGTGAGCCTGATGAGGGCAAATCCCAGACCTATCCCAGACCTAACATGCGTTATCCTCTAAAATATTTATCAAGACCAGGTTTAATTGATTGTTTCAGTGTGGTCCCACATTACTACGTGATCCAAACCAGAAAAACCCCAGGATCCGTTCAACAAGTATGTGAAGAATGCGAAAGTATGAGTCTGATGAGTGAAAATCCCAGGCCTGACCTAGACCTAACATGCGTTATCCTCTAAAATAATGAGCGAAACCAGGTTTAATGGACTGTTTCAGTGTGGTACCACACTACTACGGGATCCAAACCAGAAAAAACCCAGGATCTGTTCAACAAGTATGTGAAAAACCCGAAAGTATGAGCCTGATGTGGGCAAATCCCAGACCTATCCCAGAACTAACTTGCGTTATCCTCTAAAATATTGATCGAAACCAGGTTTAATTGACAGTTTCAGTGTGGTACCACATTACTACGTGATCCAATCCAGAAATAGCCCAGGATCTAGCCATGAAGTATAAGAAATATGCGAAAGTATGAGCCTGACGAGGGCAAATCCTAGACCTAACCCAGACCTAACATGCGTTATCCTCTAAAATATTTATCAAGACCAGGTTTAATTGATTGTTTCAGTGTGGTCCCACATTACTACGTGAGCCAAACCAGAAAACCCCCAGGATCCGTTCAACAAGTATGTGAAGAATGCGAAAGTATGAGTCTGATGATTGAAAATCCCAGGCCTGACCTAGACCTAACATGCGTTATCCTCTAAAATAATGAGCGAAACCAGGTTTAATGGACTGTTTCAGTGTGGTACCACACTACTACGGGATCCAAACCAGAAAAAACCCAGGATCCGTTCAACAAGTATGTGAGAAACGCGAAAATGTGAGCCTGATGAGGGCAAATCTTAGACCTAACCCAGACCTAAGATGCGTTATCCTCTAAAATATTTATCCAGACCAGGTTTCATTGAATGTTTCAGTGTGGTACCACTTTACTACGTGATCCAATCCAGAAATAGCCCAGGATCTAGCCATGAAGTATGAGAAATATGCGAAAGTATGAGCCTGATGAGGGCAAATCCTAGACCTAACCCAGACCTAACATGCGTTATCCTCTAAAATATTTATCAAGACCAGGTTTAATTGATTGTTTCAGTGTGGTCCCACATTACTACGTGATCCAAACCAGAAAAACCCCAGGATCCGTTCAACAAGTATGTGAAGAATGCGAAAGTATGAGTCTGATGAGTGAAAATCCCAGGCCTGACCTAGACCTAACATGCGTTATCCTCTAAAATAATGAGCGAAACCAGGTTTAATGGACTGTTTCAGTGTGGTACCACACTACTACGGGATCCAAACCAGAAAAAACCCAGGATCTGTTCAACAAGTATGTGAAAAACCCGAAAGTATGAGCCTGATGTGGGCAAATCCCAGACCTATCCCAGACCTAACTTGCGTTATCCTCTAAAATATTGATCGAAACCAGGTTTAATTGACAGTTTCAGTGTGGTACCACATTACTACGTGATCCAATCCAGAAATAGCCCAGGATCTAGCCATGAAGTATAAGAAATATGCGAAAGTAAGAGCCTGACGAGGGCAAATCCTAGACCTAACCCAGACCTAACATGCGTTATCCTCTAAAATATTTATCAAGACCAGGTTTAATTGATTGTTTCAGTGTGGTCCCACATTACTACGTGAGCCAAACCAGAAAAACCCCAGGATCCGTTCAACAAGTATGTGAAGAATGCGAAAGTATGAGTCTGATGATTGAAAATCCCAGGCCTGACCTAGACCTAACATGCGTTATCCTCTAAAATAATGAGCGAAACCAGGTTTAATGGACTGTTTCAGTGTGGTACCACACTACTACGGGATCCAAACCAGAAAAAACCCAGGATCCGTTCAACAAGTATGTGAAAAACGCGAAAATGTGAGCCTGATGAGGGCAAATCTTAGACCTAACCCAGACCTAAGATGCGTTATCCTCTAAAATATTTATCCAGACCAGGTTTCATTGAATGTTTCAGTGTGGTACCACTTTACTACGTGATCCAATCCAGAAATAGCCCAGGATCTAGCCATGAAGTATGAGAAATATGCGAAAGTATGAGCCTGATGAGGGCAAATCCTAGACCTAACCCAGACCTAACATGCGTTATCCTCTAAAATATTTATCAAGACCAGGTTTAATTGATTGTTTCAGTGTGGTCCCACATTACTACGTGATCCAAACCAGAAAAACCCCAGGATCCGTTCAACAAGTATGTGAAGAATGCGAAAGTATGAGTCTGATGAGTGAAAATCCCATGCCTAACCTAGACCTAACATGCGTTATCCTCAAAAATATTGATCGAAACCTGGTTTAATCGACTGTTTCAGTGTGGTACCACATTACTATGTGATCCAAACCAGAAAATAACCCAGGATCTGTTCAACGAGTATGTGAAGTGTGCGAAAGTATGATTCTGATGAGGGCAAATCCCAGACCTATCCCAGACCTAACTTGCGTTATCCTCTAAAATATTGATCGAAACCAGGTTTAGTCGACTGTTTCAGTGTGGAAACACATTACTACGTGATCCAAACCAGAAAAAAACCCAGGATCTGTTCAACAAGTATGTGAAAAACGCGAAACTGTGAGCCTGATGAGGGCAAATCTTAGACCTAACCCAGACCTAAGATGCGTTAACCTCTAAAATATTGATCGAAACCAGGTTTAATTGACAGTTTCAGTGTGGTACCACATTACTACGTGATCCAATCCAGAAATAGCCTAGGATCTGTTCAACAAGTATGTGAAAAACGCGAAAGTATGAGCCTGATGAGGGCAAATCCCAGACCTAACCCAGACCTAACATGCGTTATCCTCTAAAATATTTATCAAGACCAGGTTTAATTGATTGCTTCAGTGTGGTCCCACATTACTACGTGATCCAAACCGGAAAAAACCCAGGGTCCGTTCAACAAGTATGTGAAGAATGCGAATGTATGAGTCTGATCAGTGAAAATCTCAGGCCTTACCTAGACCTAACTTGCGTTGTCCTCTAAAATATTTATCAAGACCAGGTTTAATGGACGGTTTCAGTGTGGTACCTCATTACTACGTGACCCAAACCAGAAAAAACCCAGGATCCGTTCAACAAGTATGTGAAGAATGCGAAAGTATGAGTCTGATGAGTGAAAAAACCAGGCCTGACCTAGACCTAGCATGCGTTATCCTCTAAAATATTGGGCGAAACCAGGTTTAATGGACTGTTTCAGTGTGGTACGACACTACTACGGGATCCAAACCAGAAAAAACCCAGGATCTGTTCAACTAGTATGTGAAAAACGCGAAAGTATGAGCCTGATGAGGGCAAACCCCAGACCTTTCCCAGACCTAACTTGCGTTATCCTCTAAAATATTGATCGAAACCAGGTTTAATCGACTGTTGCAGTGTGGAACCACATTACTACGTGATCCAAACCAGAAAAAACCCAGGATCTGTTCAACAAGTATGTGAAAAACCCGAAAGTATGAGCCTGATGAGGGCAAATCCCAGACCTATCCCAGACCTAACTTGCGTTGTCCTCTAAAATATTGATGGAAACCAGGTTTAATTGACTGTTTCAGTGTGGTACCACTTTACTACGTGATCCAACTCAGAAATAGCCCAGGATCCTTTCAACAAGTATGTGAAAAACGCGAAACTGTGAGCCTGATGAGGGCAAATCTTAGACCTAACCCAGACCTAAGATGCGTTATCCTCTAAAATATTTATCCAGACCAGGTTTCATTGAATGTTTCAGTGTGGTACCACTTTACTACGTGATCCAATCCAGAAATAGCCCAGGATCTAGCCATGAAGTATGAGAAATATGTGAAAGTATGAGCCTGATGAGGGCAAATCCTAGACCTAACCCAGACCTAACATGCGTTATCCTCTAAAATATTTATCAAGACCAGGTTTAATTGAATCTTTCAGTGTGGTACCACGTTACTACGTGAACCAAACCTGAAAAACCCCAGGATCCGTTCAACAAGTATGTGAAGAATGCGAAAGTATGAGTCTGATGAGTGAAAATCCCAAGCCTAACCTAGTCCTAACATGTGTTATCCTCAAAAATATTGATCAAAACATGGTTTAATCGAATGTCTCAGAGTGGTACCACATTACTACTGATCCCAGCTAGAAAATAACCCAGGATCTGTTCAACGAGTACGTGAAGTGTGCGAAAGTAGGAGTCTGATGATGGCAAATCCCAGACCTATCCCAGACCTAACATGCGTTATCCTCTAAAATATTTATCAAGACCAGTTTTAATTGATTGTTTCAAGTGTGGACCCACATTACGACGTGTTCCAAACCAGAAAAAACCCTGGATCCGTTCAACAAGTATGTGAAGAATGCGAAAGAATGAGTCTGATGAGTTAAAATCCCATGCCTAACCTAGACCTAACATGCGTTATCCTCAAAAATATTGATCGAAACCTGGTTTAATCGACTGTTTCAGTGTGGTACCACATTACTATGTGATCCAAACCAGAAAATAACCCAGGATCTATTCAACGAGTATGTGAAGTGTGCGAAAGTATGATTCTGATGAGGGCAAATCCCAGACCTATCCCAGACCTAACTTGCGTTATCCTCTAAAATATTGATCGAAACCAGGTTTAATCGACTGTTTCATTGTGGAAACACATTACTACGTGATCCAAACCAGAAAAAAACCCAGGATCTTGTCATCGAGTATGTGAAGTGCGCGAAAGTATGAGTCTGATGAGGGCTAATCCCAGACCTATCCCAGACCTAACTTGCGTTATCCTCTAAAATATTGATCGAAACCAGGTTTAATTCACTGTTTTAGTGTGGTACCACATTACTACGTGATCCAAACCAGAAAAAACCCAGGATCTGTTCAACAAGTATGTGAAAAACGCGAAACTGTGAGCCTGATGAGGGCAAATCTTAGACCTAACCCAGAAGTAAGATGCGTTATCCTCTAAAATATTGATCGAAACCAGGTTTAATTGACAGTTTCAGTGTGGTACCACATTACTACGTGATCCAATCCAGAAATAGCCCAGGATCTGTTCAACAAGTATGTGAAAAACGCGAAAGTATGAGCCTGGTGAGGGCAAATCCCAGACCTATCCCAGACCTAACTTGCGTTATCCTCTAAAATATTGATCGAAACCAGGTTTAATTGACAGTTTCAGTGTGGTACCACATTACTACGTGATCCAATCCAGAAATAGCCCAGGATCTAGCCATGAAGTATCAGAAATATGCGAAAGTATGAGCCTGACGGGGGCAAATCCTAGACCTAACACAGACCTAACATGCGTTATCCTCTAAAATATTTATCAAGACCAGGTTTAATTGATTGTTTCAGTGTGGTCCCACATTACTACGTGATCCAAACCAGAAAAACCCTAGGATCCGTTCAACAAGTATGTGAAGAATGCGAAAGTATGAGTCTGATGAGTGAAAATCCCAGGCCTGACCTAGACCTAACATGCGTTATCCTCTAAAATAATGAGCGAAACCAGGTTTAATGGACTGTTTCAGTGTGGTACCACACTACTACGGGATCCAAACCAGAAAAAACCCAGGATCTGTTCAACAAGTATGTGAAAAACCCGAAAGTATGAGCCTGATGAGGGCAAATCCCAGACCTATCCCAGACCTAACTTGCGTTGTCCTCTAAAATATTGATGGAAACCAGGTTTAATTGACTGTTTCAGTGTTGTACTTCATTACTACGTGATGCAATCCAGAAAAAGCCCAGGATCTAGCCATCAAGTATGAGAAATATGCAAAAGAATGAGCCTGATGAGAGCAAATCCCAGACCTAACCTAGACCTAACATGAATTATTCTCTAAAATATTGCTCGAAACCAGGTTTAATTGACTGTTTCAGTGTGGTCCCACATTACTACGTGATCCAAACCAGAAAAAACCCAGGATCCGTTCAACAAGTATGTGAAAAACGCGAAACTGTGAGCCTGATGAGGGCAAATCCCAGACCTATCCCAGACCTAACATGCGTTATCCTCTAAAATATTTATCAAGACCAGGTTTAATTGATTGTTTCAGTGTGGTCCCACATTACTACGTGATCCAAACCAGAAAAACCCCAGGATCCGTTCAACAAGTATGTGAAGAATGCGAAAGTATGAGTCTGATGAGTGAAAATCCCAGGCCTGACCTAGACCTAACATGCGTTATCCTCTAAAATAATGAGCGAAACCAGGTTTAATGGACTGTTTCAGTGTGGTACCACACTACTACGGGATCCAAACCAGAAAAAACCCAGGATCTGTTCAACAAGTATGTGGAAAACGCGAAAGTATGAGCCTGGTGAGGGCAAATCCCAGACCTATCCCAGACCTAACTTGCGTTATCCTCTAAAATATTGATCGAAACCAGGTTTAATTGACAGTTTCAGTGTGGTACCACATTACTACGTGATCCAATCCAGAAATAGCCCAGGATCTAGCCATGAAGTATCAGAAATATGCGAAAGTATGAGCCTGACGAGGGCAAATCCTAGACCTAACACAGACCTAACATGCGTTATCCTCTAAAATATTTATCAAGACCAGGTTTAATTGATTGTTTCAGTGTGGTCCCACATTACTACGTGATCCAAACCAGAAAAACCCTAGGATCCGTTCAACAAGTATGTGAAGAATGCGAAAGTATGAGTCTGATGAGTGAAAATCCCAGGCCTGACCTAGACCTAACATGCGTTATCCTCTAAAATAATGAGCGAAACCAGGTTTAATGGACTCTTTCAGTGTGGTACCACACTACTACGGGATCCAAACCAGAAAAAACCCAGGATCTGTTCAACAAGTATGTGAAAAACCCGAAAGTATGAGCCTGATGTGGGCAAATCCCAGACCTATCCCAGACCTAACTTGCGTTATCCTTTAAAATATTGATCGAAACCAGGTTTAATTGACAGTTTCAGTGTGGTACCACATTACTACGTGATCCAATCTAGAAATAGCCCAGGATCTAGCCATGAAGTATGAGAAATATGCGAAAGTATGAGCCTGACGAGGGCAAATCCTAGACCTAACCCAGACCTAACATGCGTTATCCTCTAAAATATTTATCAAGACCAGGTTTAATTGATTGTTTCAGTGTGGTCCCACATTACTACGTGAGCCAAACCAGAAAAACCCCAGGATCCGTTCAACAAGTATGTGAAGAATGCGAAAGTATGAGTCTGATGATTGAAAATCCCAGGCCTGACCTAGACCTAACATGCGTTATCCTCTAAAATAATGAGCGAAACCAGGTTTAATGGACTGTTTCAGTGTGGTACCACACTACTACGGGATCCAAACCAGAAAAATCCCAGGATCCGTTCAACAAGTATGTGAAAAACGCGAAAATGTGAGCCTGATGAGGGCAAATCTTAGACCTAACCCAGACCTAAGATGCGTTATCCTCTAAAATATTTATCCAGACCAGGTTTCATTGAATGTTTCAGTGTGGTACCACTTTACTACGTGATCCAATCCAGAAATAGCCCAGGATCTAGCCATGAAGTATGAGAAATATGCGAAAGTATGAGCCTGATGAGGGCAAATCCTAGACCTAACCCAGACCTAACATGCGTTATCCTCTAAAATATTTATCAAGACCAGTTTTAATTGATTGTTTCAAGTTTGGACCCACATTACGACGTGTTCCAAACCAGAAAAAACCCTGGATCCGTTCAACATGTATGTGAAGAATGCGAAAGAATGAGTCTGATGAGTTAAAATCCCATGCCTAACCTAGACCTAACATGCGTTATCCTCAAAAATATTGATCGAAACCTGGTTTAATCGACTGTTTCAGTGTGGTACCACATTACTATGTGATCCAAACCAGAAAATAACCCAGGATCTATTCAACGAGTATGTGAAGTGTGCGAAAGTGTGATTCTGATGAGGGCAAATCCCAGACCTATCCCAGACCTAACTTGCGTTATCCTCTAAAATATTGATCGAAACCAGGTTTAATCGACTGTTTCAGTGTGGAAACACATTACTACGTGATCCAAACCAGAAAAAAACCCAGGATCTTGTCATCGAGTATGTGAAGTGTGCGAAAGTATGAGTCTGATGAGGGCTAATCCCAGACCTATCCCAGACCTAACTTGCGTTATCCTCTAAAATATTGATCGAAACCAGGTTTAATTCACTGTTTTAGTGTGGTACCACATTACTACGTGATCCAAACCAGAAAAAACCCAGGATCTGTTCAACAAGTATGTGAAAAACGCGAAACTGTGAGCCTGATGAGGGCAAATCTTAGACCTAACCCAGAACTAAGATGCGTTATCCTCTAAAATATTGATCGAAACCAGGTTTAATTGACAGTTTCAGTGTGGTACCACATTACTACGTGATCCAATCCAGAAATAGCCCAGGATCTAGCCATGAAGTATCAGAAATATGCGAAAGTATGAGCCTGACGAGGGCAAATCCTAGACCTAACACAGACCTAACATGCGTTATCCTCTAAAATATTTATCAAGACCAGGTTTAATTGATTGTTTCAGTGTGGTCCCACATTACTACGTGATCCAAACCAGAAAAACCCTAGGATCCGTTCAACAAGTATGTGAAGAATGCAAAAGTATGAGTCTGATGAGTGAAAATCCCAGGCCTGACCTAGACCTAACATGCGTTATCCTCTAAAATAATGAGCGAAACCAGGTTTAATGGACTGTTTCAGTGTGGTACCACACTACTACGGGATCCAAACCAGAAAAAACCCAGGATCTGTTCAACAAGTATGTGAAAAACCCGAAAGTATGAGCCTGATGAGGGCAAATCCCAGACCTATCCCAGACCTAACTTGCGTTGTCCTCTAAAATATTGATGGAAACCAGGTTTAATTGACTGTTTCAGTGTTGTACTTCATTACTACGTGATGCAATCCAGAAAAAGCCCAGGATCTAGCCATCAAGTATGAGAAATATGCAAAAGAATGAGCCTGATGAGAGCAAATCCCAGACCTAACCTAGACCTAACATGAATTATTCTCTAAAATATTGGTCGAAACCAGGTTTAATTGACTGTTTCAGTGTGGTCCCACATTACTACGTGATCCAAACCAGAAAAACCCCAGGATCCGTTCAACAAGTATGTGAAGAATGCGAAACTGTGAGCCTGATGAGTGAAAATCCCAGGCCTGACCTAGACCTAACATGCGTTATCCTCTAAAATAATGAGCGAAACCAGGTTTAATGGACTGTTTCAGTGTGGTACCACACTACTACGGGATCCAAACCAGAAAAAACCCAGGATCTGTTCAACAAGTATGTGAAAAACCCGAAAGTATGAGCCTGATGTGGGCAAATCCCAGACCTATCCCAGACCTAACTTGCGTTATCCTCTAAAATATTGATCGAAACCAGGCTTAATTGACAGTTTCAGTGTGGTACCACATTACTACGTGATCCAATCCAGAAATAGCCCAGGATCTAGCCATGAAGTATGAGAAATATGCGAAAGTATGAGCCTCACGAGGGCAAATCCTAGACCTAACCCAGACCTAACATGCGTTATCCTCTAAAATATTTATCAAGACCAGGTTTAATTGATTGTTTCAGTGTGGTCCCACATTACTACGTGAGCCAAACCAGAAAAACCCCAGGATCCGTTCAACAAGTATGTGAAGAATGCGAAAGTATGAGTCTGATGATTGAAAATCCCAGGCCTGACCTAGACCTAACATGCGTTATCCTCTAAAATAATGAGCGAAACCAGGTTTAATGGACTGTTTCAGTGTGGTACCACACTACTACGGGATCCAAACCAGAAAAAACCCAGGATCCGTTCAACAAGTATGTGAAAAACGCGAAAATGTGAGCCTGATGAGGGCAAATCCCAGACCTATCCCAGACCTAACTTGCGTTATCCTCTAAAGTATTGAGCGAAACCAGGTTTAATTGACTGTTTCAGTGTGGTACCACATTACTACGTGATCCAATCCAGAAATAGCCCAGGATCTAGCCATGAAGTATGAGAAATATGCGAAAGTATGAGCCTGACGAGGGCAATTCCTAGACCTAACCCAGACCTAACATGCGTTATCCTCTAAAATATTTATCAAGACCAGGTTTAATTGATTGCTTCAGTGTGGTCCCACATTACTACGTGATCCAAACCGGAAAAAACCCAGGGTCCGTTCAACAAGTATGTGAAGAATGCGAATGTATGAGTCTGATCAGTGAAAATCTCAGGCCTTACCTAGACCTAACTTGCGTTGTCCTCTAAAATATTTATCAAGACCAGGTTTAATGGACGGTTTCAGTGTGGTACCTCATTACTACGTGACCCAAACAAGAAAAAACCCAGGATCCGTTCAACAAGTATGTGAAGAATGCGAAAGTATGAGTCTGATGAGTGAAAAAACCAGGCCTGACCTAGACCTAGCATGCGTTATCCTCTAAAATATTGGGCGAAACCAGGTTTAATGGACTGTTTCAGTGTGGTACGACACTACTACGGGATCCAAACCAGAAAAAACCCAGGATCTGTTCAACTAGTATGTGAAAAACGCGAAAGTATGAGCCTGATGAGGGCAAACCCCAGACCTATCCCAGACCTAACTTGCGTTATCCTCTAAAATATTGATCGAAACCAGGTTTAATCGACTGTTGCAGTGTGGAACCACATTACTACGTGATCCAAACCAGAAAAAACCCAGGATCTGTTCAACAAGTATGTGAAAAACCCGAGAGTATGAGCCTGATGAGGGCAAATCCCAGACCTATCCCAGACCTAACTTGCGTTGTCCTCTAAAATATTGATGGAAACCAGGTTTAATTGACTGTTTCAGTGTGGTACCACTTTACTACGTGATCCAACTCAGAAATAGCCCAGGATCCGTTCAACAAGTATGTGAAAAACGCGAAAATGTGAGCCTGATGAGGGCAAATCTTAGACCTAACCCAAACCTAAGATGCGTTATCCTCTAAAATATTTATCCAGACCAGGTTTCATTGAATGTTTCAGTGTGGTACCACTTTACTACGTGATCCAATCCAGAAATAGCCCAGGATCTAGCCATGAAGTTTGAGAAATATGTGAAAGTATGAGCCTGATGAGGGCAAATCCTAGACCTAACCCAGACCTAACATGCGTTATCCTCTAAAATATTTATCAAGACCAGGTTTAATTGAATCTTTCAGTGTGGTACCACTTTACTACGTGATCCAATCCAGAAATAGCCCAGGATCTAGCCATGAAGTATGAGAAATATGTGAAAGTATGAGCCTGATGAGGGCAAATCCTAGACCTAACCCAGACCTAACATGCGTTATCCTCTAAAATATTTATCAAGACCAGGTTTAATTGAATCTTTCAGTGTGGTACCACGTTACTACGTGAACCAAACCAGAAAAACCCCAGGATCCGTTCAACAAGTATGTGAAGAATGCGAAAGTACGAGTCTGATGAGTGAAAATCCCAAGCCTAACCTAGACCTAACATGTGTTATCCTCAAAAATATTGATCAAAACCTGGTTTAATCGAATGTCTCAGAGTGGTACCACATTACTACTGATCCCAGCTAGAAAATAACCCAGGATCTGTTCAACGAGTACGTGAAGTGTGCGAAAGTAGGAGTCTGATGATGGCAAATCCCAGACCTATCCCAGACCTAACATGCGTTATCCTCTAAAATATTTATCAAGACCAGTTTTAATTGATTGTTTCAAGTGTGGACCCACATTACGACGTGTTCCAAACCAGAAAAAACCCTGGATCCGTTCAACAAGTATGTGAAGAATGCGAAAGAATGAGTCTGATGAGTTAAAATCCCATGCCTAACCTAGACCTAACATGCGTTATCCTCAAAAATATTGATCGAAACCTGGTTTAATCGACTGTTTCAGTGTGGTACCACATTACTATGTGATCCAAACCAGAAAATAACCCAGGATCTATTCAACGAGTATGTGAAGTGTGCGAAAGTATGATTCTGATGAGGGCAAATCCCAGACCTATCCCAGACCTAACTTGCGTTATCCTCTAAAATATTGATCGAAACCAGGTTTAATCGACTGTTTCAGTGTGGAAACACATTACTACGTGATCCAAACCAGAAAAAAACCCAGGATCTTGTCATCGAGTATGTGAAGTGTGCGAAAGTATGAGTCTGATGAGGGCTAATCCCAGACCTATCCCAGACCTAACTTGCGTTATCCTCTAAAATATTGATCGAAACCAGGTTTAATTCACTGTTTTAGTGTGGTACCACATTACTACGTGATCCAAACCAGAAAAAACCCAGGATCTGTTCAACAAGTATGTGAAAAACGCGAAACTGTGAGCCTGATGAGGGCAAATCTTAGACCTAACCCAGAACTAAGATGCGTTATCCTCTAAAATATTGATCGAAACCAGTTTTAATTGATTGTTTCAAGTGTGGACCCACATTACGACGTGTTCCAAACCAGAAAAAACCCTGGATCCGTTCAACAAGTATGTGAAGAATGCGAAAGTATGAGTCTGATGAGTGAAAATCCCAGGCCTGACCTAGACCTAACATGCGTTATCCTCTAAAATAATGAGCGAAACCAGGTTTAATGGACTGTTTCAGTGTGGTACCACACTACTACGGGATCCAAACCAGAAAAAACCCAGGATCTGTTCAACAAGTATGTGAAAAACCCGAAAGTATGAGCCTGATGAGGGCAAATCCCAGACCTATCCCAGACCTAACTTGCGTTGTCCTCTAAAATATTGATGGAAACCAGGTTTAATTGACTGTTTCAGTGTTGTACTTCATTACCACGTGATGCAATCCAGAAAAAGCCCAGGATCTAGCCATCAAGTATGAGAAATATGCAAAAGAATGAGCCTGATGAGAGCAAATCCCAGACCTAACCTAGACCTAACATGAATTATTCTCTAAAATATTGGTCGAAACCAGGTTTAATTGACTGTTTCAGTGTGGTCCCACATTACTACGTGATCCAAACCAGAAAAAACCCAGGATCCGTTCAACAAGTATGTGAAAAACGCGAAACTGTGAGCCTGATGAGGGCAAATCCCAGACCTATCCCAGACCTAACATGCGTTATCCTCTAAAATATTTATCAAGACCAGGTTTAATTGATTGTTTCAGTGTGGTCCCACATTACTACGTGATCCAAACCAGAAAAACCCCAGGATCCGTTCAACAAGTATGTGAAGAATGCGAAAGTATGAGTCTGATGAGTGAAAATCCCAGGCCTGACCTAGACCTAACATGCGTTATCCTCTAAAATAATGAGCGAAACCAGGTTTAGTGGACTGTTTCAGTGTGGTACCACACTACTACGGGATCCAAACCAGAAAAAACCCAGGATCTGTTCAACAAGTATGTGAAAAACGCGAAAGTATGAGCCTGGTGAGGGCAAATCCCAGACCTATTCCAGACCTAACTTGCGTTATCCTCTAAAATATTGATCGAAACCAGGTTTAATTGACAGTTTCAGTGTGGTACCACATTACTACGTGATCCAATCCAGAAATAGCCCAGGATCTAGCCATGAAGTATCAGAAATATGCGAAAGTATGAGCCTGACGAGGGCAAATCCTAGACCTAACACAGACCTAACATGCGTTATCCTCTAAAATATTTATCAAGACCAGGTTTAATTGATTGTTTCAGTGTGGTCCCACATTACTACGTGATCCAAACCAGAAAAACCCTAGGATCCGTTCAACAAGTATGTGAAGAATGCGAAAGTATGAGTCTGATGAGTGAAAATCCCAGGCCTGACCTAGACCTAACATGCGTTATCCTCTAAAATAATGAGCGAAACCAGGTTTAATGGACTGTTTCAGTGTGGTACCACACTACTACGGGATCCAAACCAGAAAAAACCCAGGATCTGTTCAACAAGTATGTGAAAAACCCGAAAGTATGAGCCTGATGAGGGCAAATCCCAGACCTATCCCAGACCTAACTTGCGTTGTCCTCTAAAATATTGATGGAAACCAGGTTTAATTGACTGTTTCAGTGTTGTACTTCATTACTACGTGATGCAATCCAGAAAAAGCCCAGGATCTAGCCATCAAGTATGAGAAATATGCAAAAGAATGAGCCTGATGAGAGCAAATCCCAGACCTAACCTAGACCTAACATGAATTATTCTCTAAAATATTGGTCGAAACCAGGTTTAATTGACTGTTTCAGTGTGGTCCCACATTACTACGTGATCCAAACCAGAAAAAACCCAGGATCCGTTCAACCAGTATGTGAAAAACGCGAAACTGTGAGCCTGATGAGGGCAAATCCCAGACCTATCCCAGACCTAACATGCGTTATCCTCTAAAATATTTATCAAGACCAGGTTTAATTGATTGTTTCAGTGTGGTCCCACATTACTACGTGATCCAAACCAGAAAAACCCCAGGATCCGTTCAACAAGTATGTGAAGAATGCGAAACTATGAGTCTGATGAGTGAAAATCCCAGGCCTGACCTAGACCTAACATGCGTTATCCTCTAAAATAATGAGCGAAACCAGGTTTAATGGACTGTTTCAGTGTGGTACCACACTACTACGGGATCCAAACCAGAAAAAACCCAGGATCTGTTCAACAAGTATGTGAAAAACCCGAAAGTATGAGCCTGATGTGGGCAAATCCCAGACCTATCCCAGACCTAACTTGCGTTATCCTCTAAAATATTGATCGAAACCAGGTTTAATTGACAGTTTCAGTGTGGTACCACATTACTACGTGATCCAATCCAGAAATAGCCCAGGATCTAGCCATGAAGTATGAGAAATATGCGAAAGTATGAGCCTGACGAGGGCAAATCCTAGACCTAACCCAGACCTAACATGCGTTATCCTCTAAAATATTTATCAAGACCAGGTTTAATTGATTGTTTCAGTGTGGTCCCACATTACTACGTGAGCCAAACCAGAAAAACCCCAGGATCCGTTCAACAAGTATGTGAAGAATGCGAAAGTATGAGTCTGAAGAGTGAAAATCCCATGCCTAACCTAGACCTAACATGCGTTATCCTCAAAAATATTGATCGAAACCTGGTTTAATCGACTGTTTCAGTGTGGTACCACATTACTATGTGATCCAAACCAGAAAATAACCCAGGATCTGTTCAACGAGTATGTGAAGTGTGCGAAAGTATGATTCTGATGAGGGCAAATCCCAGACCTATCCCAGACCTAACTTGCGTTATCCTCTAAAATATTGATCGAAACCAGGTTTAGTCGACTGTTTCAGTGTGGAAACACATTACTACGTGATCCAAACCAGAAAAAAACCCAGGATCTGTTCAACAAGTATGTGAAAAACGCGAAACTGTGAGCCTGATGAGGGCAAATCTTAGACCTAACCCAGACCTAAGATGCGTTATCCTCTAAAATATTGATCGAAACCAGGTTTAATTGACAGTTTCAGTGTGGTACCACATTACTACGTGATCCAATCCAGAAATAGCCCAGGATCTGTTCAACAAGTATGTGAAAAACGCGAAAGTATGAGCCTGATGAGGGCAAATCCCAGACCTATCCCAGACCTAACTTGCGTTATCCTCTAAAGTATTGAGCGAAACCAGGTTTAATTGACTGTTTCAGTGTGGTACCACATTACTACGTGATCCAATCCAGAAATAGCCCAGGATCTAGCCATGAAGTATGAGAAATATGCGAAAGTATGAGCCTGACGAGGGCAATTCCTAGACCTAACCCAGACCTAACATGCGTTATCCTCTAAAATATTTATCAAGACCAGGTTTAATTGATTGCTTCAGTGTGGTCCCACATTACTACGTGATCCAAACCAGAAAAACCTCAGGATCCGTTCAACAAGTATGTGAAGAATGCGAAAGTATGAGTCTGATGAGTGAAAATCCCAGGCCTGACCTAGACCTAACATGCGTTATCCTCTAAAATAATGAGCGAAACCAGGTTTAATGGACTGTTTCAGTGTGGTACCACACTACTACGGGATCCAAACCAGAAAATAACCCAGGATCTGCTCAACGAGTATGTGAAGTGTGCGTAAGTATGAGTCTGATGAGGGCAAATCCCAGACCTATCCCAGACCTAACTTGCGTTATCCTCTAAAATATTGATCGAAACTAGGTTTAACCGACTGTTTCAGTGTGGAACCACATTACTACGTGATCCAAACCAGAAAAAACCCAGGATCAGTTCAACAAGTATGCGAAGAATGCGAAAGTATGAGTCTGATGAGTGAAAATCCCAAGCCTAACCTAGACCTAACATGCGTTATCCTCAAAAATATTGATCAAAACCTGGTTTAATCGACTGTTTCAGTGTGGTCCCACATTACTACGTGATCCAAACCAGAAAAAACCCAGGATCCGTTCAACAAGTATGTGAAAGACGCGAAATTGTGAGCCTGATGAGGGCAAATCTTAGACCTAACCCAGACCTAAGATGCGTTATCCTGTAAAATATTTATCCAGACCAGGTTTCATTGAATGTTTCAGTGTGGTACCACTTTACTACGTGATCCAATCCAGAAATAGCCCAGGATCTAGCCATGAAGTATGAGAAATATGCGAAAGTATGAGCCTGATGAGGGCAAATCCTAGACCTAACCCAGACCTAACATGCGTTATCCTCTAAAATATTTATCAAGACCAGGTTTAATTGATTGTTTCAGTGTGGTCCCACATTACTACGTGATCCAAACCAGAAAAACCCCAGAATCCGTTCGACAAGTATGTGAAGAATGCGAAAGTATGAGTCTGATGAGTGAAAATCCCAGGCCTGACCTAGACCTAACATGCGTTATCCTCAAAAATAATGAGCGAAACCAGGTTTAATGGACTGTTTCATTGTGGTACCACACTACTACGGGATCCAAACCAGAAAAAACCCAGGATCTGTTCAACAAGTATGTGAAAAACCCGAAAGTATGAGCCTGATGAGGGCAAATCCCAGACCTATCCCAGACCTAACTTGCGTTGTCCTCTAAAATATTGATGGAAACCGGGTTTAATTGACTGTTTCAGTGTTGTACTTCATTACTACGTGATGCAATCCAGAAAAGGCCCAGGATCTAGCCATCAAGTATGAGAAATATGCGAAAGAATGAGCCTGATGTGAGCTAATCCCAGACCTAACCTAGACCTAACATGAATTATTCTCTAAAATATTGGTCGAAACCAGGTTTAATTGACTGTTTCAGTGTGGTCCCACATTGCTACGTGATCCAAACCAGAAAAAACCCAGGATCCTTTCAACAAGTATGTGAAAAACGCGAAACTGTGAGCCTGATGAGGGCAAATCTTAGACCTAACCCAGACCTAACATGCGTTATCCTCTAAAATATTTATCCAGACCAGGTTTCATTGAATGTTTCAGTGTGGTACCACTTTACTACGTGATCCAATCCAGAAATAGCCCAGGATCTAGCCATGAAGTATGAGAAATATGCGAAAGTATGAGCCTGATGAGGGCAAATCCTAGAACTAACCCAGACCTAACATGCGTTATCCTCTAAAATATTTATCAAGACCAGGTTTAATTGAATGTTTCAGTGTGGTACCACGTTACTACGTGAACCAAACCAGAAAAACCCCAGGATCCGTTCAACAAGTATGTGAAGAATGCGAAAGTATGAGTCTGATGAGTGAAAATCCCATGCCTAAACTAGACCTTACATGCGTTATCCTCAAAAATATTGATCGAAACCAGGTTTAATCGACTGTTTCAGTGTAGAAACACATTACTACGTGATCCAAACCAGAAAAAAACCCAGGATCTTGTCATCGAGTATGTGAAGTGTGCGAAAGTATGAGTCTGATGAGGGCTAATCCCAGACCTATCCCAGACCTAACTTGCGTTATCCTCTAAAATATTGATCGAAACCAGGTTTAATTGACTGTTATAGTGTGGTACCACATTACTACGTGTTCCAAACCAGAAAAAACCCAGGATCTGTTCAACAAGTATGTGAAAAACGCGAAACTGTGAGCCTGATGAGGGCAAATCTTAGACCTAACCCAGACCTAAGATGCGTTATCCTCTAAAATATTTATCCAGACCAGGTTTCATTGAATGTTTCAGTGTGATACCACTTTACTACGTGATCCAATCCAGAAATAGCCCAGGATCTAGCCATGAAGTATGAGAAATATGCGATAGTAAGAGCCTGATGAGGGCAAATCCTAGACCTATCCCAGACCTAGCTTGCGTTATCCTCTAAAATATTTATCAAGACCAGGTTTAATTGATTGTTTCAGTGTGGTCCCACATTACTACGTGATCCATACCAGAAAAACCCCAGGATCCGTTCGACAAGTATGTGAAGAATGCAAAAGTATGAGTCTGATGAGTGAAAATCCCAGGCCTGACCTAGACCTAACATGCGTTATCCTCAAAAATAATGAGCGAAACCAGGTTTAATGGACTGTTTCAGTGTGGTACCACACTACTACGGGATCAAAACCAGAAAAAACCCAGGATCTGTTCAACAAGTATGTGAAAAACCCGAAAGTATGAGCCTGATGAGGGCAAATCCCAGTCCTATCCCAGACCTAACTTGCGTTGTCCTCTAAAATATTGATGGAAACCGGGTTTAATTGACTGTTTCAGTGTTGTACTTCATTACTACGTGATGCAATCCAGAAAAAGCCCAGGATCTAGCCATCAAGTATGAGAAATATGCGAAAGAATGAGCCTGATGAGAGCAAATCCCAGACCTAACCTAGACCTAACATGAATTATTCTCTAAAATATTGGTCGAAACCAGGTTTAATTGACTGTTTCAGTGTGGTCCCACATTGCTACGTGATCCAAACCAGAAAAAACCCAGGATCCTTTCAACAAGTATGTGAAAAACGCGAAACTGTGAGCCTGATGAGGGCAAATCTTAGACCTAACCCAGACCTAAGATGCGTTATCCTCTAAAATATTTATCCAGACCAGGTTTCATTGAATGTTTCAGTGTGATACCACTTTACTACGTGATCCAATCCAGAAATAGCCCAGGATCTAGCCATGAAGTATGAGAAATATGCGATAGTAAGAGCCTGATGAGGGCAAATCCTAGACCTATCCCAGACCTAGCTTGCGTTATCGTCTAAAATATTGATCGAAACCAGGTTTAATTGACTGTTTCAGCGTGTTACCACATTACTACGTGATACAATGCAGAAACAGCCTTGGATCTAGCCATGAAGTATGAGAAATATGCGAAAGTATGAGCCTGATGGGGGCAAATCCTAGACGTAACCCAGACCTAACATGCGTTATCCAATAGAATATTGATCGCAACCAGGCTTAATGGACTGTTTCTGTGTGGTACCACACAACTACGTGATCCAAACCAGAAAAAACCCAGGATCTGTTCAACAAGTATGTAAAAACGCGAAAGTATGAGCCTGAATAGGGCAAATCCCAGACCTATCCCAGACCTAACTTGCGTTGTCCTCTAAAATATTGATCGAAACCAGGTTTAATTGACTGTTTCAGTGCGGTACCACATTACTACGTGATCCAATCCAGAAATAGCCCAGGATCTAGCCATGGAGTATGAGAAATATGCGAAAGTATGAGTCAGATGAGGGCAAATCCCAGACCTATCCCAGACCTAACTTGCGTTATCCTCTAAAATATTGATCGAAACTAGGTTTAACCGACTGTTTCAGTGTGGAACCACATTACTACGTGATCCAAACCAGAAAAAACCCAGGATCAGTTCAACAAGTATGCGAAGAATGCGAAAGTATGAGTCTGATGAGTGAAAATCCCAAGCCTAACCTAGACCTAACATGCGTTATCCTCAAAAATATTGATCAAAACCTGGTTTAATCGACTGTTTCAGTGTGGTCCCACATTACTACGTGATCCAAACCAGAAAAAACCCAGGATCCGTTCAACAAGTATGTGAAAGACGCGAAACTGTGAGCCTGATGAGGGCAAATCTTAGACCTAACCCAGACCTAAGATGCGTTATCCTGTAAAATATTTATCCAGACCAGGTTTCATTGAATGTTTCAGTGTGGTACCACTTTACTACGTGATCCAATCCAGAAATAGCCCAGGATCTAGCCATGAAGTATGAGAAATATGCGAAAGTATGAGCCTGATGAGGGCAAATCCTAGACCTAACCCAGACCTAACATGCGTTATCCTCTAAAATATTTATCAAGACCAGGTTTAATTGATTGTTTCAGTGTGGTCCCACATTACTACGTGATCCAAACCAGAAAAACCCCAGAATCCGTTCGACAAGTATGTGAAGAATGCGAAAGTATGAGTCTGATGAGTGAAAATCCCAGGCCTGACCTAGACCTAACATGCGTTATCCTCAAAAATAATGAGCGAAACCAGGTTTAATGGACTGTTTCATTGTGGTACCACACTACTACGGGATCCAAACCAGAAAAAACCCAGGATCTGTTCAACAAGTATGTGAAAAACCCGAAAGTATGAGCCTGATGAGGGCAAATCCCAGACCTATCCCAGACCTAACTTGCGTTGTCCTCTAAAATATTGATGGAAACCGGGTTTAATTGACTGTTTCAGTGTTGTACTTCATTACTACGTGATGCAATCCAGAAAAGGCCCAGGATCTAGCCATCAAGTATGAGAAATATGCGAAAGAATGAGCCTGATGTGAGCTAATCCCAGACCTAACCTAGACCTAACATGAATTATTCTCTAAAATATTGGTCGAAACCAGGTTTAATTGACTGTTTCAGTGTGGTCCCACATTGCTACGTGATCCAAACCAGAAAAAACCCAGGATCCTTTCAACAAGTATGTGAAAAACGCGAAACTGTGAGCCTGATGAGGGCAAATCTTAGACCTAACCCAGACCTAACATGCGTTATCCTCTAAAATATTTATCCAGACCAGGTTTCATTGAATGTTTCAGTGTGGTACCACTTTACTACGTGATCCAATCCAGAAATAGCCCAGGATCTAGCCATGAAGTATGAGAAATATGCGAAAGTATGAGCCTGATGAGGGCAAATCCTAGAACTAACCCAGACCTAACATGCGTTATCCTCTAAAATATTTATCAAGACCAGGTTTAATTGAATGTTTCAGTGTGGTACCACGTTACTACGTGAACCAAACCAGAAAAACCCCAGGATCCGTTCAACAAGTATGTGAAGAATGCGAAAGTATGAGTCTGATGAGTGAAAATCCCATGCCTAAACTAGACCTTACATGCGTTATCCTCAAAAATATTGATCGAAACCAGGTTTAATCGACTGTTTCAGTGTAGAAACACATTACTACGTGATCCAAACCAGAAAAAAACCCAGGATCTTGTCATCGAGTATGTGAAGTGTGCGAAAGTATGAGTCTGATGAGGGCTAATCCCAGACCTATCCCAGACCTAACTTGCGTTATCCTCTAAAATATTGATCGAAACCAGGTTTAATTGACTGTTATAGTGTGGTACCACATTACTACGTGTTCCAAACCAGAAAAAACCCAGGATCTGTTCAACAAGTATGTGAAAAACGCGAAACTGTGAGCCTGATGAGGGCAAATCTTAGACCTAACCCAGACCTAAGATGCGTTATCCTCTAAAATATTTATCCAGACCAGGTTTCATTGAATGTTTCAGTGTGATACCACTTTACTACGTGATCCAATCCAGAAATAGCCCAGGATCTAGCCATGAAGTATGAGAAATATGCGATAGTAAGAGCCTGATGAGGGCAAATCCTAGACCTATCCCAGACCTAGCTTGCGTTATCCTCTAAAATATTTATCAAGACCAGGTTTAATTGATTGTTTCAGTGTGGTCCCACATTACTACGTGATCCATACCAGAAAAACCCCAGGATCCGTTCGACAAGTATGTGAAGAATGCAAAAGTATGAGTCTGATGAGTGAAAATCCCAGGCCTGACCTAGACCTAACATGCGTTATCCTCAAAAATAATGAGCGAAACCAGGTTTAATGGACTGTTTCAGTGTGGTACCACACTACTACGGGATCAAAACCAGAAAAAACCCAGGATCTGTTCAACAAGTATGTGAAAAACCCGAAAGTATGAGCCTGATGAGGGCAAATCCCAGTCCTATCCCAGACCTAACTTGCGTTGTCCTCTAAAATATTGATGGAAACCGGGTTTAATTGACTGTTTCAGTGTTGTACTTCATTACTACGTGATGCAATCCAGAAAAAGCCCAGGATCTAGCCATCAAGTATGAGAAATATGCGAAAGAATGAGCCTGATGAGAGCAAATCCCAGACCTAACCTAGACCTAACATGAATTATTCTCTAAAATATTGGTCGAAACCAGGTTTAATTGACTGTTTCAGTGTGGTCCCACATTGCTACGTGATCCAAACCAGAAAAAACCCAGGATCCTTTCAACAAGTATGTGAAAAACGCGAAACTGTGAGCCTGATGAGGGCAAATCTTAGACCTAACCCAGACCTAAGATGCGTTATCCTCTAAAATATTTATCCAGACCAGGTTTCATTGAATGTTTCAGTGTGATACCACTTTACTACGTGATCCAATCCAGAAATAGCCCAGGATCTAGCCATGAAGTATGAGAAATATGCGAAAGTATGAGCCTGATGGGGGCAAATCCTAGACGTAACCCAGACCTAACATGCGTTATCCAATAGAATATTGATCGCAACCAGGCTTAATGGACTGTTTCTGTGTGGTACCACACAACTACGTGATCCAAACCAGAAAAAACCCAGGATCTGTTCAACAAGTATGTAAAAACGCGAAAGTATGAGCCTGAATAGGGCAAATCCCAGACCTATCCCAGACCTAACTTGCGTTGTCCTCTAAAATATTGATCGAAACCAGGTTTAATTGACTGTTTCAGTGCGGTACCACATTACTACGTGATCCAATCCAGAAATAGCCCAGGATCTAGCCATGGAGTATGAGAAATATGCGAAAGTATGAGTCAGATGAGGGCAAATCCCAGACCTATCCCAGACCTAACATGCGTTATCCTCTAAAATATTTATCAAGACCAGGTTTAATTGATTGTTTCAGTGTGGTCCCACATTACTACGTGATCCAAACCAGAAAAAACCCAGGATCCGTTCAACAAGTATGTGAAGAATGCGAAAGTATGGGTCTGATGAGTGAAAATCCCAGACCTAACCTAGACCTAACATGCGTTATCCCCTAAAATATTGATCCAAACCAGGTTTAATGGACTGTTTCAGTGTGGAACCACACTACTACGTGATCCAAGCCAGAAAAAACCCAGGATCTGTTCAACAAGTATGTGAAAAACGCGAAAGTATGAGCCTGATGAGGGCAAATCCCAGACCTATCCCAGACCTAACTTGCGTTATCCTCTAAAATATTGATCGAAACCAGGTTTAAATGACTGTTTCAGTGTGATACCACATTACTACGTGATCCAATCCAGAAATAGCCCAGGATCTAGCCATGAGGTATGAGAAATATGCGAAAGTATGAGTCTGATGAGGGCAAATCCCAGATCTATCCCAGACCTAACATGCGTTATCCTCTAAAATATTTATCAAGACCAGGTTTAATGGACGGTTTCAGTGTGGTACCACATTACTGCGTGACCCAAACCAGAAAAATCCCAGGATCCGTTCAACAAGTATGTGAAGAATGCGAAAGTATGAGTCTGATGAGTGAAAAAACCAGGCCTGACTTAGACCTAACATGCGTTATCCTCTAAAATATTGAGCGAAACCAGGTTTAATGGACTGTTTCAGTGTGGTACCACACTACTACGGGATCCAAACCAGAAAAAAACCCAGGATCTGTTCAACTAGTATGTGAAAAACGCGAAAGTATGAGCCTGATGAGGGCAAACCCCAGACCTATCCCAGACCTAACTTGCGTTATCCTCTAAAATATTGATCGAAACCAGGTTTAATCGACTGTTTCAGTGTGGAACCACATTACTACGTGATCCAAACCAGAAAAAAACCCAGGATCTTGTCAACGAGTATGTGAAGTGTGCGAAAGTATGAGTCTGATGAGGGCTAATCCCAGACCTATCCCAGACCTAGCTTGCGTTATCCTCTAAAATATTGATCGAAACCAGGTTTAATTGGTTGTTTTAGTGTGGTACCACATTACTACGTGATCCAAACCAGAAACAACCCAGGATCTGTTTAACAAGTATGTGAAAAACGCGAAACTGTGAGCCTGATGAGGGCAAATCTTAGACCTAACCCTGACCTCAGATGCGTTCTCCTCTAAAATATTTATCCAGAACAGGCTTCATTGAATGTTTCAGTGTGGTACCACTTTTCTACGTGATCCAATCCAGAAATAGCCCAGGATCTAGCCATGAAGTATGAGAAATATGCGATAGTAAGAGCCTGATGAGGGCAAATCCTAGTCCTATCCCAGACCTAACTTGCGTTATCCTTTAAAATATTGATCGAAACCAGGTTTAATTGACTGTTTCAGCGTGGTACCACATTGCTACGTGATACAATGCAGAAACAGCCCAGGATCTAGCCATGAAGTATGAGAAATATGCGAAAGAATGAGCCTGATGAGAGCAAATCCCAGACCTAACCTAGAGCTAACATGCGTTATCCTCTAAAATATTGAGCGAAACCAGGTTTAATGGACTGTTTCAGTGTGGTACCACACTACTACGGGATCCAAACCAGAAAAAACCCAGGATCCGTTCAACAAGTATGTGAAGAATACGAAAGTATGAGTCTGATGAGTGAAAATCCCAGGCCTAACCTAGACCTAACATGCGTTATCCTCAAAAATATTGATCGAAACCTGGTTTAATCGACTGTTTCAGTTTGGTACCACATTACTATGTGATCCAAACCAGAAAATAACCCAGGATCTGCTCAACGAGTATGTGAAGTGTGCGTAAGTATGAGTCTGATGAGGGCAAATCCCAGACCTATCCCAGACCTAACTTGCGTTATCCTCTAAAATATTGATCGAAACTAGGTTTAACCGACTGTTTCAGTGTGGAACCACATTACTACGTGATCCAAACCAGAAAAAGCCCAGGATCAGTTCAACAAGTATGCGAAGAATGCGAAAGTATGAGTCTGATGAGTGAAAATCCCAAGCCTAACCTAGACCTAACATGCGTTATCCTCAAAAATATTGATCAAAACCTGGTTTAATCGACTGTTTCAGAGTGGTACCACATTAGTAGTGATCCAAACCAGAAAATAACCCAGGATCTGTTCAACGAGTATGTGAAGTGTGCGAAAGTATGAGTCTGATGAGGGCAAATCCCAGACATATCTCATACCTAACATGCGTTATCCTCTAAAATTTTTATCAAGACCAGGTTTAATAGATTGTTTCAGTGTGGACCCACATTACAACGTGTTCCAAACCAGAAAAAACCCAGGATCCGTTCAACAAGTATGTGAAGAATGCGAAAGTATGAGTCTGATGAGTGAAAATCCCATGCCTAACCTAGACCTAACATGCGTTATCCTCAAAAATATTGATCGAAACCTGGTTTAATCGACTGTTTCAGTGTGGCACCACATTACTATGTGATCCAAACCAGAAAATAACCCAGGATCTGTTCAACGAGTATGTGAAGTGTGCGAAAGTATGAGTCGGATGAGGGCAAATCCCAGACCTATCCCAGACCTAACTTGCGTTATCCTCTAAAATATTGATCGAAACCAGGTTTAATCGTCTGTTTCAGTGTGGAAACACATTACTACGTGATCCAAACCGGAAAAAAACCCAGGATCTTGTCATCGAGTATGTGAAGTGTGCGAAAGTATGAGTCTGATGAGGGCTAATCCCAGACCTATCCCAGACCTAACTTGCGTTATCCTCTAAAATATTGATCGAAACCAGGTTTCATTGACTGTTTTAGTGTGGCACCACATTACTACGTGATCCAAACCAGAAAAAACCCAGGATCTGTTCAACAAGTATGTGAAAAACGCGAAACTGTGAGCCTGATGAGGGCAAATCTTAGACCTAACCCAGACCTAAGATGCGTTATCCTCTAAAATATTTATCCAGACCAGGTTTCATTGAATGTTTCAGTGTGATACCACTTTACTACGTGATCCAATCCAGAAATAGCCCAGGATCTAGCCATGAAGTATGAGAAATATGCGATAGTAAGAGCCTGATGAGGGCAAATCCTAGACCTATCCCAGACCTAGCTTGCGTTATCCTCTAAAATATTTATCAAGACCAGGTTTAATTGATTGTTTCAGTGTGGTCCCACATTACTACGTGATCCATACCAGAAAAACCCCAGGATCCGTTCGACAAGTATGTGAAGAATGCAAAAGTATGAGTCTGATGAGTGAAAATCCCAGGCCTGACCTAGACCTAACATGCGTTATCCTCAAAAATAATGAGCGAAACCAGGTTTAATGGACTGTTTCAGTGTGGTACCACACTACTACGGGATCAAAAACAGAAAAAACCCAGGATCTGTTCAACAAGTATGTGAAAAACCCGAAAGTATGAGCCTGATGAGGGCAAATCCCAGTCCTATCCCAGACCTAACTTGCGTTGTCCTCTAAAATATTGATGGAAACCGGGTTTAATTGACTGTTTCAGTGTTGTACTTCATTACTACGTGATGCAATCCAGAAAAAGCCCAGGATCTAGCCATCAAGTATGAGAAATATGCGAAAGAATGAGCCTGATGAGAGCAAATCCCAGACCTAACCTAGACCTAACATGAATTATTCTCTAAAATATTGGTCGAAACCAGGTTTAATTGACTGTTTCAGTGTGGTCCCACATTGCTACGTAATCCAAACCAGAAAAAACCCAGGATCCTTTCAACAAGTATGTGAAAAACGCGAAACTGTGAGCCTGATGAGGGCAAATCTTAGACCTAACCCAGACCTAAGATGCGTTATCCTCTAAAATATTTATCCAGACCAGGTTTCATTGAATGTTTCAGTGTGATACCACTTTACTACGTGATCCAATCCAGAAATAGCCCAGGATCTAGCCATGAAGTATGAGAAATATGCGATAGTAAGAGCCTGATGAGGGCAAATCCTAGACCTATCCCAGACCTAGCTTGCGTTATCGTCTAAAATATTGATCGAAACCAGGTTTAATTGACTGTTTCAGCGTGTTACCACATTACTACGTGATACAATGCAGAAACAGCCTTGGATCTAGCCATGAAGTATGAGAAATATGCGAAAGTATGAGCCTGATGGGGGCAAATCCTAGACGTAACCCAGACCTAACATGCGTTATCCAATAGAATATTGATCGCAACCAGGCTTAATGGACTGTTTCTGTGTGGTACCACACAACTACGTGATCCAAACCAGAAAAAACCCAGGATCTGTTCAACAAGTATGTAAAAACGCGAAAGTATGAGCCTGAATAGGGCAAATCCCAGACCTATCCCAGACCTAACTTGCGTTGTCCTCTAAAATATTGATCGAAACCAGGTTTAATTGACTGTTTCAGTGCGGTACCACATTACTACGTGATCCAATCCAGAAATAGCCCAGGATCTAGCCATGGAGTATGAGAAATATGCGAAAGTATGAGTCAGATGAGGGCAAATCCCAGACCTATCCCAGACCTAACTTGCGTTATCCTCTAAAATATTGATCGAAACTAGGTTTAACCGACTGTTTCAGTGTGGAACCACATTACTACGTGATCCAAACCAGAAAAAACCCAGGATCAGTTCAACAAGTATGCGAAGAATGCGAAAGTATGAGTCTGATGAGTGAAAATCCCAAGCCTAACCTAGACCTAACATGCGTTATCCTCAAAAATATTGATCAAAACCTGGTTTAATCGACTGTTTCAGTGTGGTCCCACATTACTACGTGATCCAAACCAGAAAAAACCCAGGATCCGTTCAACAAGTATGTGAAAGACGCGAAACTGTGAGCCTGATGAGGGCAAATCTTAGACCTAACCCAGACCTAAGATGCGTTATCCTGTAAAATATTTATCCAGACCAGGTTTCATTGAATGTTTCAGTGTGGTACCACTTTACTACGTGATCCAATCCAGAAATAGCCCAGGATCTAGCCATGAAGTATGAGAAATATGCGAAAGTATGAGCCTGATGAGGGCAAATCCTAGACCTAACCCAGACCTAACATGCGTTATCCTCTAAAATATTTATCAAGACCAGGTTTAATTGATTGTTTCAGTGTGGTCCCACATTACTACGTGATCCAAACCAGAAAAACCCCAGAATCCGTTCGACAAGTATGTGAAGAATGCGAAAGTATGAGTCTGATGAGTGAAAATCCCAGGCCTGACCTAGACCTAACATGCGTTATCCTCAAAAATAATGAGCGAAACCAGGTTTAATGGACTGTTTCATTGTGGTACCACACTACTACGGGATCCAAACCAGAAAAAACCCAGGATCTGTTCAACAAGTATGTGAAAAACCCGAAAGTATGAGCCTGATGAGGGCAAATCCCAGACCTATCCCAGACCTAACTTGCGATGTCCTCTAAAATATTGATGGAAACCGGGTTTAATTGACTGTTTCAGTGTTGTACTTCATTACTACGTGATGCAATCCAGAAAAGGCCCAGGATCTAGCCATCAAGTATGAGAAATATGCGAAAGAATGAGCCTGATGTGAGCTAATCCCAGACCTAACCTAGACCTAACATGAATTATTCTCTAAAATATTGGTCGAAACCAGGTTTAATTGACTGTTTCAGTGTGGTCCCACATTGCTACGTGATCCAAACCAGAAAAAACCCAGGATCCTTTCAACAAGTATGTGAAAAACGCGAAACTGTGAGCCTGATGAGGGCAAATCTTAGACCTAACCCAGACCTAACATGCGTTATCCTCTAAAATATTTATCCAGACCAGGTTTCATTGAATGTTTCAGTGTGGTACCACTTTACTACGTGATCCAATCCAGAAATAGCCCAGGATCTAGCCATGAAGTATGAGAAATATGCGAAAGTATGAGCCTGATGAGGGCAAATCCTAGAACTAACCCAGACCTAACATGCGTTATCCTCTAAAATATTTATCAAGACCAGGTTTAATTGAATGTTTCAGTGTGGTACCACGTTACTACGTGAACCAAACCAGAAAAACCCCAGGATCCGTTCAACAAGTATGTGAAGAATGCGAAAGTATGAGTCTGATGAGTGAAAATCCCATGCCTAAACTAGACCTTACATGCGTTATCCTCAAAAATATTGATCGAAACCAGGTTTAATCGACTGTTTCAGTGTAGAAACACATTACTACGTGATCCAAACCAGAAAAAAACCCAGGATCTTGTCATCGAGTATGTGAAGTGTGCGAAAGTATGAGTCTGATGAGGGCTAATCCCAGACCTATCCCAGACCTAACTTGCGTTATCCTCTAAAATATTGATCGAAACCAGGTTTAATTGACTGTTATAGTGTGGTACCACATTACTACGTGTTCCAAACCAGAAAAAACCCAGGATCTGTTCAACAAGTATGTGAAAAACGCGAAACTGTGAGCCTGATGAGGGCAAATCTTAGACCTAACCCAGACCTAAGATGCGTTATCCTCTAAAATATTTATCCAGACCAGGTTTCATTGAATGTTTCAGTGTGATACCACTTTACTACGTGATCCAATCCAGAAATAGCCCAGGATCTAGCCATGAAGTATGAGAAATATGCGATAGTAAGAGCCTGATGAGGGCAAATCCTAGACCTATCCCAGACCTAGCTTGCGTTATCCTCTAAAATATTTATCAAGACCAGGTTTAATTGATTGTTTCAGTGTGGTCCCACATTACTACGTGATCCATACCAGAAAAACCCCAGGATCCGTTCGACAAGTATGTGAAGAATGCAAAAGTATGAGTCTGATGAGTGAAAATCCCAGGCCTGACCTAGACCTAACATGCGTTATCCTCAAAAATAATGAGCGAAACCAGGTTTAATGGACTGTTTCAGTGTGGTACCACACTACTACGGGATCAAAACCAGAAAAAACCCAGGATCTGTTCAACAAGTATGTGAAAAACCCGAAAGTATGAGCCTGATGAGGGCAAATCCCAGTCCTATCCCAGACCTAACTTGCGTTGTCCTCTAAAATATTGATGGAAACCGGGTTTAATTGACTGTTTCAGTGTTGTACTTCATTACTACGTGATGCAATCCAGAAAAAGCCCAGGATCTAGCCATCAAGTATGAGAAATATGCGAAAGAATGAGCCTGATGAGAGCAAATCCCAGACCTAACCTAGACCTAACATGAATTATTCTCTAAAATATTGGTCGAAACCAGGTTTAATTGACTGTTTCAGTGTGGTCCCACATTGCTACGTGATCCAAACCAGAAAAAACCCAGGATCCTTTCAACAAGTATGTGAAAAACGCGAAACTGTGAGCCTGATGAGGGCAAATCTTAGACCTAACCCAGACCTAAGATGCGTTATCCTCTAAAATATTTATCCAGACCAGGTTTCATTGAATGTTTCAGTGTGATACCACTTTACTACGTGATCCAATCCAGAAATAGCCCAGGATCTAGCCATGAAGTATGAGAAATATGCGAAAGTATGAGCCTGATGGGGGCAAATCCTAGACGTAACCCAGACCTAACATGCGTTATCCAATAGAATATTGATCGCAACCAGGCTTAATGGACTGTTTCTGTGTGGTACCACACAACTACGTGATCCAAACCAGAAAAAACCCAGGATCTGTTCAACAAGTATGTAAAAACGCGAAAGTATGAGCCTGAATAGGGCAAATCCCAGACCTATCCCAGACCTAACTTGCGTTGTCCTCTAAAATATTGATCGAAACCAGGTTTAATTGACTGTTTCAGTGCGGTACCACATTACTACGTGATCCAATCCAGAAATAGCCCAGGATCTAGCCATGGAGTATGAGAAATATGCGAAAGTATGAGTCAGATGAGGGCAAATCCCAGACCTATCCCAGACCTAACATGCGTTATCCTCTAAAATATTTATCAAGACCAGGTTTAATTGATTGTTTCAGTGTGGTCCCACATTACTACGTGATCCAAACCAGAAAAAACCCAGGATCCGTTCAACAAGTATGTGAAGAATGCGAAAGTATGGGTCTGATGAGTGAAAATCCCAGACCTAACCTAGACCTAACATGCGTTATCCCCTAAAATATTGATCCAAACCAGGTTTAATGGACTGTTTCAGTGTGGAACCACACTACTACGTGATCCAAGCCAGAAAAAACCCAGGATCTGTTCAACAAGTATGTGAAAAACGCGAAAGTATGAGCCTGATGAGGGCAAATCCCAGACCTATCCCAGACCTAACTTGCGTTATCCTCTAAAATATTGATCGAAACCAGGTTTAAATGACTGTTTCAGTGTGATACCACATTACTACGTGATCCAATCCAGAAATAGCCCAGGATCTAGCCATGAGGTATGAGAAATATGCGAAAGTATGAGTCTGATGAGGGCAAATCCCAGATCTATCCCAGACCTAACATGCGTTATCCTCTAAAATATTTATCAAGACCAGGTTTAATGGACGGTTTCAGTGTGGTACCACATTACTGCGTGACCCAAACCAGAAAAATCCCAGGATCCGTTCAACAAGTATGTGAAGAATGCGAAAGTATGAGTCTGATGAGTGAAAAAACCAGGCCTGACTTAGACCTAACATGCGTTATCCTCTAAAATATTGAGCGAAACCAGGTTTAATGGACTGTTTCAGTGTGGTACCACACTACTACGGGATCCAAACCAGAAAAAAACCCAGGATCTGTTCAACTAGTATGTGAAAAACGCGAAAGTATGAGCCTGATGAGGGCAAACCCCAGACCTATCCCAGACCTAACTTGCGTTATCCTCTAAAATATTGATCGAAACCAGGTTTAATCGACTGTTTCAGTGTGGAACCACATTACTACGTGATCCAAAACAGAAAAAAACCCAGGATCTTGTCAACGAGTATGTGAAGTGTGCGAAAGTATGAGTCTGATGAGGGCTAATCCCAGACCTATCCCAGACCTAGCTTGCGTTATCCTCTAAAATATTGATCGAAACCAGGTTTAATTGGTTGTTTTAGTGTGGTACCACATTACTACGTGATCCAAACCAGAAACAACCCAGGATCTGTTTAACAAGTATGTGAAAAACGCGAAACTGTGAGCCTGATGAGGGCAAATCTTAGACCTAACCCTGACCTCAGATGCGTTCTCCTCTAAAATATTTATCCAGAACAGGCTTCATTGAATGTTTCAGTGTGGTACCACTTTTCTACGTGATCCAATCCAGAAATAGCCCAGGATCTAGCCATGAAGTATGAGAAATATGCGATAGTAAGAGCCTGATGAGGGCAAATCCTAGTCCTATCCCAGACCTAACTTGCGTTATCCTTTAAAATATTGATCGAAACCAGGTTTAATTGACTGTTTCAGCGTGGTACCACATTGCTACGTGATACAATGCAGAAACAGCCCAGGATCTAGCCATGAAGTATGAGAAATATGCGAAAGAATGAGCCTGATGAGAGCAAATCCCAGACCTAACCTAGAGCTAACATGCGTTATCCTCTAAAATATTGAGCGAAACCAGGTTTAATGGACTGTTTCAGTGTGGTACCACACTACTACGGGATCCAAACCAGAAAAAACCCAGGATACGTTCAACAAGTATGTGAAGAATACGAAAGTATGAGTCTGATGAGTGAAAATCCCAGGCCTAACCTAGACCTAACATGCGTTATCCTCAAAAATATTGATCGAAACCTGGTTTAATCGACTGTTTCAGTTTGGTACCACATTACTATGTGATCCAAACCAGAAAATAACCCAGGATCTGCTCAACGAGTATGTGAAGTGTGCGTAAGTATGAGTCTGATGAGGGCAAATCCCAGACCTATCCCAGACCTAACTTGCGTTATCCTCTAAAATATTGATCGAAACTAGGTTTAACCGACTGTTTCAGTGTGGAACCACATTACTACGTGATCCAAACCAGAAAAAGCCCAGGATCAGTTCAACAAGTATGCGAAGAATGCGAAAGTATGAGTCTGATGAGTGAAAATCCCAAGCCTAACCTAGACCTAACATGCGTTATCCTCAAAAATATTGATCAAAACCTGGTTTAATCGACTGTTTCAGAGTGGTACCACATTAGTAGTGATCCAAACCAGAAAATAACCCAGGATCTGTTCAACGAGTATGTGAAGTGTGCGAAAGTATGAGTCTGATGAGTGAAAATCCCAGGCCTGACCTAGACCTAACATGCGTTATCCTCTAAAATAATGAGCGAAACCAGGTTTAATGGACTGTTTCAGTGTGGTACCACACTACTACGGGATCAAAACCAGAAAAAACCCAGGATCTGTTCAACAAGTATGTGAAAAACCCGAAAGTATGAGCCTGATGAGGGCAAATCCCAGACCTATCCCAGACCTAACTTGCGTTGTCCTCTAAAATATTGATGGAAACCAGGTTTAATTGACTGTTTCAGTGTTGTACTTCATTACTACGTGATGCAATCCAGAAAAAGCCCAGGATCTAGCCATCAAGTATGAGAAATATGCAAAAGAATGAGCCTGATGAGAGCAAATCCCAGACCTAACCTAGACCTAACATGAATTATTCTCTAAAATATTGGTCGAAACCAGGTTTAATTGACTGTTTCAGTGTGGTCCCACATTACTACGTGATCCAAACCAGAAAAAACCCAGGATCCGTTCAACCAGTATGTGAAAAACGCGAAACTGTGAGCCTGATGAGGGCAAATCCCAGACCTATCCCAGACCTAACATGCGTTATCCTCTAAAATATTTATCAAGACCAGGTTTAATTGATTGTTTCAGTGTGGTCCCACATTACTACGTGATCCAAACCAGAAAAACCCCAGGATCCGTTCAACAAGTATGTGAAGAATGCGAAACTATGAGTCTGATGAGTGAAAATCCCAGGCCTGACCTAGACCTAACATGCGTTATCCTCTAAAATAATGAGCGAAACCAGGTTTAATGGACTGTTTCAGTGTGGTACCACACTACTACGGGATCCAAACCAGAAAAAACCCAGGATCTGTTCAACAAGTATGTGAAAAACCCGAAAGTATGAGCCTGATGTGGGCAAATCCCAGACCTATCCCAGACCTAACTTGCGTTATCCTCTAAAATATTGATCGAAACCAGGTTTAATTGACAGTTTCAGTGTGGTACCACATTACTACGTGATCCAATCCAGAAATAGCCCAGGATCTAGCCATGAAGTATGAGAAATATGCGAAAGTATGAGCCTGACGAGGGCAAATCCTAGGCCTAACCCAGACCTAACATGCGTTATCCTCTAAAATATTTATCAAGACCAGGTTTAATTGATTGTTTCAGTGTGGTCCCACATTACTACGTGAGCCAAACCAGAAAAACCCCAGGATCTGTTCAACGAGTATGTGAAGTGTGCGAAAGTATGATTCTGATGAGGGCAAATCCCAGACCTATCCCAGACCTAACTTGCGTTATCCTCTAAAATATTGATCGAAACCAGGTTTAGTCGACTGTTTCAGTGTGGAAACACATTACTACGTGATCCAAACCAGAAAAAAACCCAGGATCTGTTCAACAAGTATGTGAAAAACGCGAAACTGTGAGCCTGATGAGGGCAAATCTTAGACCTAACCCAGACCTAAGATGCGTTATCCTCTAAAATATTGATCGAAACCAGGTTTAATTGACAGTTTCAGTGTGGTACCACATTACTACGTGATCCAATCCAGAAATAGCCCAGGATCTGTTCAACAAGTATGTGAAAAACGCGAAAGTATGAGCCTGATGAGGGCAAATCCCAGACCTATCCCAGACCTAACTTGCGTTATCCTCTAAAGTATTGAGCGAAACCAGGTTTAATTGACTGTTTCAGTGTGGTACCACATTACTACGTGATCCAATCCAGAAATAGCCCAGGATCTAGCCATGAAGTATGAGAAATATGCGAAAGTATGAGCCTGACGAGGGCAATTCCTAGACCTAACCCAGACCTAACATGCGTTATCCTCTAAAATATTTATCAAGACCAGGTTTAATTGATTGCTTCAGTGTGGTCCCACATTACTACGTGATCCAAACCAGAAAAACCTCAGGATCCGTTCAACAAGTATGTGAAGAATGCGAAAGTATGAGTCTGATGAGTGAAAATCCCAGGCCTGACCTAGACCTAACATGCGTTATCCTCTAAAATAATGAGCGAAACCAGGTTTAATGGACTGTTTCAGTGTGGTACCACACTACTACGGGATCCAAACCAGAAAATAACCCAGGATCTGCTCAACGAGTATGTGAAGTGTGCGTAAGTATGAGTCTGATGAGGGCAAATCCCAGACCTATCCCAGACCTAACTTGCGTTATCCTCTAAAATATTGATCGAAACTAGGTTTAACCGACTGTTTCAGTGTGGAACCACATTACTACGTGATCCAAACCAGAAAAAACCCAGGATCAGTTCAACAAGTATGCGAAGAATGCGAAAGTATGAGTCTGATGAGTGAAAATCCCAAGCCTAACCTAGACCTAACATGCGTTATCCTCAAAAATATTGATCAAAACCTGGTTTAATCGACTGTTTCAGTGTGGTCCCACATTACTACGTGATCCAAACCAGAAAAAACCCAGGATCCGTTCAACAAGTATGTGAAAGACGCGAAACTGTGAGCCTGATGAGGGCAAATCTTAGACCTAACCCAGACCTAAGATGCGTTATCCTGTAAAATATTTATCCAGACCAGGTTTCATTGAATGTTTCAGTGTGGTACCACTTTACTACGTGATCCAATCCAGAAATAGCCCAGGATCTAGCCATGAAGTATGAGAAATATGCGAAAGTATGAGCCTGATGAGGGCAAATCCTAGACCTAACCCAGACCTAACATGCGTTATCCTCTAAAATATTTATCAAGACCAGGTTTAATTGATTGTTTCAGTGTGGTCCCACATTACTACGTGATCCAAACCAGAAAAACCCCAGAATCCGTTCGACAAGTATGTGAAGAATGCGAAAGTATGAGTCTGATGAGTGAAAATCCCAGGCCTGACCTAGACCTAACATGCGTTATCCTCAAAAATAATGAGCGAAACCAGGTTTAATGGACTGTTTCAGTGTGGTACCACACTACTACGGGATCCAAACCAGAAAAAACCCAGGATCTGTTCAACAAGTATGTGAAAAACCCGAAAGTATGAGCCTGATGAGGGCAAATCCCAGACCTATCCCAGACCTAACTTGCGTTGTCCTCTAAAATATTGATGGAAACCGGGTTTAATTGACTGTTTCAGTGTTGTACTTCATTACTACGTGATGCAATCCAGAAAAGGCCCAGGATCTAGCCATCAAGTATGAGAAATATGCGAAAGAATGAGCCTGATGTGAGCTAATCCCAGACCTAACCTAGACCTAACATGAATTATTCTCTAAAATATTGGTCGAAACCAGGTTTAATTGACTGTTTCAGTGTGGTCCCACATTGCTACGTGATCCAAACCAGAAAAAACCCAGGATCCTTTCAACAAGTATGTGAAAAACGCGAAACTGTGAGCCTGATGAGGGCAAATCTTAGACCTAACCCAGACCTAACATGCGTTATCCTCTAAAATATTTATCCAGACCAGGTTTCATTGAATGTTTCAGTGTGGTACCACTTTACTACGTGATCCAATCCAGAAATAGCCCAGGATCTAGCCATGAAGTATGAGAAATATGCGAAAGTATGAGCCTGATGAGGGCAAATCCTAGAACTAACCCAGACCTAACATGCGTTATCCTCTAAAATATTTATCAAGACCAGGTTTAATTGAATGTTTCAGTGTGGTACCACGTTACTACGTGAACCAAACCAGAAAAACCCCAGGATCCGTTCAACAAGTATGTGAAGAATGCGAAAGTATGAGTCTGATGAGTGAAAATCCCATGCCTAAACTAGACCTTACATGCGTTATCCTCAAAAATATTGATCGAAACCAGGTTTAATCGACTGTTTCAGTGTAGAAACACATTACTACGTGATCCAAACCAGAAAAAAACCCAGGATCTTGTCATCGAGTATGTGAAGTGTGCGAAAGTATGAGTCTGATGAGGGCTAATCCCAGACCTATCCCAGACCTAACTTGCGTTATCCTCTAAAATATTGATCGAAACCAGGTTTAATTGACTGTTATAGTGTGGTACCACATTACTACGTGTTCCAAACCAGAAAAAACCCAGGATCTGTTCAACAAGTATGTGAAAAACGCGAAACTGTGAGCCTGATGAGGGCAAATCTTAGACCTAACCCAGACCTAAGATGCGTTATCCTCTAAAATATTTATCCAGACCAGGTTTCATTGAATGTTTCAATGTGATACCACTTTACTACGTGATCCAATCCAGAAATAGCCCAGGATCTAGCCATGAAGTATGAGAAATATGCGATAGTAAGAGCCTGATGAGGGCAAATCCTAGACCTATCCCAGACCTAGCTTGCGTTATCCTCTAAAATATTTATCAAGACCAGGTTTAATTGATTGTTTCAGTGTGGTCCCACATTACTACGTGATCCATACCAGAAAAACCCCAGGATCCGTTCGACAAGTATGTGAAGAATGCAAAAGTATGAGTCTGATGAGTGAAAATCCCAGGCCTGACCTAGACCTAACATGCGTTATCCTCAAAAATAATGAGCGAAACCAGGTTTAATGGACTGTTTCAGTGTGGTACCACACTACTACGGGATCAAAACCAGAAAAAACCCAGGATCTGTTCAACAAGTATGTGAAAAACCCGAAAGTATGAGCCTGATGAGGGCAAATCCCAGTCCTATCCCAGACCTAACTTGCGTTGTCCTCTAAAATATTGATGGAAACCGGGTTTAATTGACTGTTTCAGTGTTGTACTTCATTACTACGTGATGCAATCCAGAAAAAGCCCAGGATCTAGCCATCAAGTATGAGAAATATGCGAAAGAATGAGCCTGATGAGAGCAAATCCCAGACCTAACCTAGACCTAACATGAATTATTCTCTAAAATATTGGTCGAAACCAGGTTTAATTGACTGTTTCAGTGTGGTCCCACATTGCTACGTGATCCAAACCAGAAAAAACCCAGGATCCTTTCAACAAGTATGTGAAAAACGCGAAACTGTGAGCCTGATGAGGGCAAATCTTAGACCTAACCCAGACCTAAGATGCGTTATCCTCTAAAATATTTATCCAGACCAGGTTTCATTGAATGTTTCAGTGTGATACCACTTTACTACGTGATCCAATCCAGAAATAGCCCAGGATCTAGCCATGAAGTATGAGAAATATGCGATAGTAAGAGCCTGATGAGGGCAAATCCTAGACCTATCCCAGACCTAGCTTGCGTTATCGTCTAAAATATTGATCGAAACCAGGTTTAATTGACTGTTTCAGCGTGTTACCACATTACTACGTGATACAATGCAGAAACAGCCTTGGATCTAGCCATGAAGTATGAGAAATATGCGAAAGTATGAGCCTGATGGGGGCAAATCCTAGACGTAACCCAGACCTAACATGCGTTATCCAATAGAATATTGATCGCAACCAGGCTTAATGGACTGTTTCTGTGTGGTACCACACAACTACGTGATCCAAACCAGAAAAAACCCAGGATCTGTTCAACAAGTATGTAAAAACGCGAAAGTATGAGCCTGAATAGGGCAAATCCCAGACCTATCCCAGACCTAACTTGCGTTGTCCTCTAAAATATTGATCGAAACCAGGTTTAATTGACTGTTTCAGTGCGGTACCACATTACTACGTGATCCAATCCAGAAATAGCCCAGGATCTAGCCATGGAGTATGAGAAATATGCGAAAGTATGAGTCAGATGAGGGCAAATCCCAGACCTATCCCAGACCTAACATGCGTTATCCTCTAAAATATTTATCAAGACCAGGTTTAATTGATTGTTTCAGTGTGGTCCCACATTACTACGTGATCCAAACCAGAAAAAACCCAGAATCCGTTCAACAAGTATGTGAAGAATGCGAAAGTATGGGTCTGATGAGTGAAAATCCCAGACCTAACCTAGACCTAACATGCGTTATCCCCTAAAATATTGATCCAAACCAGGTTTAATGGACTGTTTCAGTGTGGAACCACACTACTACGTGATCCAAGCCAGAAAAAACCCAGGATCTGTTCAACAAGTATGTGAAAAACGCGAAAGTATGAGCCTGATGAGGGCAAATCCCAGACCTATCCCAGACCTAACTTGCGTTATCCTCTAAAATATTGATCGAAACCAGGTTTAAATGACTGTTTCAGTGTGATACCACATTACTACGTGATCCAATCCAGAAATAGCCCAGGATCTAGCCATGAGGTATGAGAAATATGCGAAAGTATGAGTCTGATGAGGGCAAATCCCAGATCTATCCCAGACCTAACATGCGTTATCCTCTAAAATATTTATCAAGACCAGGTTTAATGGACGGTTTCAGTGTGGTACCACATTACTGCCTGACCCAAACCAGAAAAATCCCAGGATCCGTTCAACAAGTATGTGAAGAATGCGAAAGTATGAGTCTGATGAGTGAAAAAACCAGGCCTGACTTAGACCTAACATGCGTTATCCTCTAAAATATTGAGCGAAACCAGGTTTAATGGACTGTTTCAGTGTGGTACCACACTACTACGGGATCCAAACCAGAAAAAAACCCAGGATCTGTTCAACTAGTATGTGAAAAACGCGAAAGTATGAGCCTGATGAGGGCAAACCCCAGACCTATCCCAGACCTAACTTGCGTTATCCTCTAAAATATTGATCGAAACCAGGTTTAATCGACTGTTTCAGTGTGGAACCACATTACTACGTGATCCAAACCAGAAAAAAACCCAGGATCTTGTCAACGAGTATGTGAAGTGTGCGAAAGTATGAGTCTGATGAGGGCTAATCCCAGACCTATCCCAGACCTAGCTTGCGTTATCCTCTAAAATATTGATCGAAACCAGGTTTAATTGGTTGTTTTAGTGTGGTACCACATTACTACGTGATCCAAACCAGAAACAACCCAGGATCTGTTTAACAAGTATGTGAAAAACGCGAAACTGTGAGCCTGATGAGGGCAAATCTTAGACCTAACCCTGACCTCAGATGCGTTCTCCTCTAAAATATTTATCCAGAACAGGCTTCATTGAATGTTTCAGTGTGGTACCACTTTTCTACGTGATCCAATCCAGAAATAGCCCAGGATCTAGCCATGAAGTATGAGAAATATGCGATAGTAAGAGCCTGATGAGGGCAAATCCTAATCCTATCCCAGACCTAACTTGCGTTATCCTTTAAAATATTGATCGAAACCAGGTTTAATTGACTGTTTCAGCGTGGTACCACATTGCTACGTGATACAATGCAGAAACAGCCCAGGATCTAGCCATGAAGTATGAGAAATATGCGAAAGAATGAGCCTGATGAGAGCAAATCCCAGACCTAACCTAGAGCTAACATGCGTTATCCTCTAAAATATTGAGCGAAACCAGGTTTAATGGACTGTTTCAGTGTGGTACCACACTACTACGGGATCCAAACCAGAAAAAACCCAGGATCCGTTCAACAAGTATGTGAAGAATACGAAAGTATGAGTCTGATGAGTGAAAATCCCAGGCCTAACCTAGACCTAACATGCGTTATCCTCAAAAATATTGATCGAAACCTGGTTTAATCGACTGTTTCAGTTTGGTACCACATTACTATGTGATCCAAACCAGAAAATAACCCAGGATCTGCTCAACGAGTATGTGAAGTGTGCGTAAGTATGAGTCTGATGAGGGCAAATCCCAGACCTATCCCAGACCTAACTTGCGTTATCCTCTAAAATATTGATCGAAACTAGGTTTAACCGACTGTTTCAGTGTGGAACCACATTACTACGTGATCCAAACCAGAAAAAGCCCAGGATCAGTTCAACAAGTATGCGAAGAATGCGAAAGTATGAGTCTGATGAGTGAAAATCCCAAGCCTAACCTAGACCTAACATGCGTTATCCTCAAAAATATTGATCAAAACCTGGTTTAATCGACTGTTTCAGAGTGGTACCACATTAGTAGTGATCCAAACCAGAAAATAACCCAGGATCTGTTCAACGAGTATGTGAAGTGTGCGAAAGTATGAGTCTGATGAGGGCTAATCCCAGACCTATCCCAGACCTAGCTTGCGTTATCCTCTAAAATATTGATCGAAACCAGGTTTAATTGGTTGTTTTAGTGTGGTACCACATTACTACGTGATCCAAACCAGAAACAACCCAGGATCTGTTTAACAAGTATGTGAAAAACGCGAAACTGTGAGCCTGATGAGGGCAAATCTTAGACCTAACCCTGACCTCAGATGCGTTCTCCTCTAAAATATTTATCCAGAACAGGCTTCATTGAATGTTTCAGTGTGGTACCACTTTTCTACGTGATCCAATCCAGAAATAGCCCAGGATCTAGCCATGAAGTATGAGAAATATGCGATAGTAAGAGCCTGATGAGGGCAAATCCTAATCCTATCCCAGACCTAACTTGCGTTATCCTTTAAAATATTGATCGAAACCAGGTTTAATTGACTGTTTCAGCGTGGTACCACATTGCTACGTGATACAATGCAGAAACAGCCCAGGATCTAGCCATGAAGTATGAGAAATATGCGAAAGAATGAGCCTGATGAGAGCAAATCCCAGACCTAACCTAGAGCTAACATGCGTTATCCTCTAAAATATTGAGCGAAACCAGGTTTAATGGACTGTTTCAGTGTGGTACCACACTACTACGGGATCCAAACCAGAAAAAACCCAGGATCCGTTCAACAAGTATGTGAAGAATACGAAAGTATGAGTCTGATGAGTGAAAATCCCAGGCCTAACCTAGACCTAACATGCGTTATCCTCAAAAATATTGATCGAAACCTGGTTTAATCGACTGTTTCAGTTTGGTACCACATTACTATGTGATCCAAACCAGAAAATAACCCAGGATCTGCTCAACGAGTATGTGAAGTGTGCGTAAGTATGAGTCTGATGAGGGCAAATCCCAGACCTATCCCAGACCTAACTTGCGTTATCCTCTAAAATATTGATCGAAACTAGGTTTAACCGACTGTTTCAGTGTGGAACCACATTACTACGTGATCCAAACCAGAAAAAGCCCAGGATCAGTTCAACAAGTATGCGAAGAATGCGAAAGTATGAGTCTGATGAGTGAAAATCCCAAGCCTAACCTAGACCTAACATGCGTTATCCTCAAAAATATTGATCAAAACCTGGTTTAATCGACTGTTTCAGAGTGGTACCACATTAGTAGTGATCCAAACCAGAAAATAACCCAGGATCTGTTCAACGAGTATGTGAAGTGTGCGAAAGTATGAGTCTGATGAGGGCAAATCCCAGACCTATCTCATACCTAACATGCGTTATCCTCTAAAATTTTTATCAAGACCAGGTTTAATAGATTGTTTCAGTGTGGACCCACATTACGACGTGTTCCAAACCAGAAAAAACCCAGGATCCGTTCAACAAGTATGTGAAGAATGCGAAAGTATGAGTCTGATGAGTGAAAATCCCATGCCTAACCTAGACCTAACATGCGTTATCCTCAAAAATATTGATCGAAACCTGGTTTAATCGACTGTTTCAGTGTGGCACCACATTACTATGTGATCCAAACCAGAAAATAACCCAGGATCTGTTCAACGAGTATGTGAAGTGTGCGAAAGTATGAGTCGGATGAGGGCAAATCCCAGACCTATCCCAGACCTAACTTGCGTTATCCTCTAAAATATTGATCGAAACCAGGTTTAATCGTCTGTTTCAGTGTGGAAACACATTACTACGTGATCCAAACCGGAAAAAAACCCAGGATCTTGTCATCGAGTATGTGAAGTGTGCGAAAGTATGAGTCTGATGAGGGCTAATCCCAGACCTATCCCAGACCTAACTTGCGTTATCCTCTAAAATATTGATCGAAACCAGGTTTCATTGACTGTTTTAGTGTGGCACCACATTACTACGTGATCCAAACCAGAAAAAACCCAGGATCTGTTCAACAAGTATGTGAAAAACGCGAAACTGTGAGCCTGATGAGGGCAAATCTTAGACCTAACCCAGACCTATGATGCGTTATCCTCTAAAATATTCATCCAGACCAGGTTTCATTGAATGTTTCAGTGTGACACCACTTTACTACGTGATCCAATCCAGAAATAGCCCAGGATCTAGCCATGAAGTATGAGAAATATGCGATAGTAAGAGCCTGATGAGGGCAAATCCTAGACCTCGCCCAGACCTAACTTCCGTTATCGTCTAAAATATTGATCGAAACCAGGTTTAATTGACTGTTTCAGCGTGTTACCACATTACTACGTGATACAATGCAGAAACAGCCCCGGATCTAGCCATGAAGTATGAGAAATATGCGAAAGTATGAGCCTGATGGGGGCAACTCCTAGACGTAACCCAGACATAACATGCGTTATCCTCTAAAATATTTATCAAGACCAGGTTTAATTGACTGTCTCAGTGTGGTCCCACATTACTACGTGATCCAAACCAGAAAAAAACCCAGGATCTGTTCAACGAGTATGTGAAGTGTGCGAAAGTATGAGTGATGAGGGCAAATCCCAGAGCTATCCCAGACCTAACTTGCGTTGTCCTCTAAAATATTGATGGAAACCAGGTTTAATTGACTGTTTCAGTGTTGTACTTCATTACTACGTGATGCAATCCAGAAAAAGCCCAGGATCTAGCCATCAAGTATGAGAAATATGAGAAAGAATGAGCCTGATGAGGGCAAATCTTAGACCTAACCCAGACCTAAGATGCGTTATCCTCTAAAATATTTATCCAGACCAGGTTTCATTGAATGTTTCAGTGTGGTACCACTTTACTACGTGATCCAATCCAGAAATAGCCCAGGATCTGTTCAACAAGTATGTGAAAAACGCGAAAGTATGAGCCTGATGAGGGCAAATCCCAGACCTATCCCAGACCTAACTTGCGTTGTCCTCTAAAATATTGATGGAAACCATGTTTAATTGACTGTTTCAGTGTTGTACTTCATTACTACGTGATGCAATCCTGAAAAAGCCCAGGATCTAGCCATCAAGTATGAGAAATATGCGAAAGAATGAGCCTGATGAGAGCAAATCCCAGACCGAACCTAGACCTAACATGCGTTATCCTCTAAAATATTGATCCAAACCAGGTTTAATGGACTGTTTCAGTGTGGAACCACACTACTACGTGATCCAAGCCAGAAAAAACCCAGGATCTGTTCAACAAGTATGTGAAAAACGCGAAAGTATGAGCCTGATGAGGGCAAATCCCAGACCTATCCCAGACCTAACTAGCGTTATCCTCTAAAATATTGATCGAAACCAGGTTTAATTGACAGTTTCAGTGTGGTATCACATTACTACGTGATCCAATCCAGAAATAGCCCAGGATCTAGCCATGAAGTATGAGAAATATGCGAAAGTATGAGGCTGACGAGGGCAAATCCTAGACCTAACCCAGACCTAACATGCGTTATCCTCTAAAATATTTATCAAGACCAGGTTTAATTGATTGTTTCAGTGTGGTCCCACATTACTACGTGATCCAAACAAGAAAAACCCCAGGATCCGTTCAACAAGTATGTGAAGAATGCGAAAGTATGAGTCTGATGAGTGAAAATCCCAGAATTAACCTAGACCTAACATGCGTTATCCTCTAAAATATTGATCCAAACCAGGTTTAATGGACTGTTTCAGTGTGGAACCACACTACTACGTGATCCAAGCCAGAAAAAACCCAGGATCTGTTCAACAAGTATTTGAAAAACCCGAAAGTATGAGCCTGATGAGGGCATATCCCAGACCTATCCCAGACCTAACTTGCGTTGTCCTCTAAAATATTGATGGAAACCAGGTTTAATTGACTGTTTCAGTGTTGTACTTCATTACTACGTGATGCAATCCAGAAAAAGCCCAGGATCTAGCCATCAAGTATGAGAAATATGCGAAAGAATGAGCCTGATGAGAGCAAATCCCAGACCTAACCTAGACCTAACATGAATTATTCTCTAAAATATTGGTCGAAACCAGGTTTAATTGACTGTTTCAGTGTGGTCCCACATTGCTACGTGATCCAAACCAGAAAAAACCCAGGATCTGTTCAACGAGTATGTGAAGTGTGCGAAAGTATGAGTCAGATGATGGCAAATCCCTGACCTATCCCAGACCTAACATGCGTTATCCTCTAAAATATTTATCAAGACCAGGTTTAATTGATTGTTTCAGTGTGGACCCACATTACGACGTGTTCCAGACCAGAAAAAACCCTGGATCCGTTCAACAAGTATGTGAAGAATGCGAAAGTATGAGACTGATGAGTGAAAATCCCATGCCTAACCTAGACCTAACATGCGTTATCCTCAAAAATATTGATCGAAACCTGGTTTAATCGACTGTTTCAGTGTGGTACCACATTACTATGTGATCCAAACCAGAAAATAACCCAGGATCTGTTCAACGAGTATGTGAAGTGTGCGAAAGTATGTTTCTGATGAGGGCAAATCCCAGACCTATCCCAGACCTAACTTGCGTTATCCTCTAAAATATTGATCGAAACCAGGTTTAATCGACTGTTTCAGTGTAGAAACACATTACTACGTGATCCAAACCAGAAAAAAAACCAGGATCTTGTCATCGAGTATGTGAAGTGTGCGAAAGTATGAGTCTGATGAGGGCTAATCCCAGACCTATCCCAGACCTAACTTGCGTTATCCTCTAAAATATTGATCGAAACCAGGTTTAATCGACTGTTTCAGTGTGGAAACACATTACTACGTGATCCAAACCAGAAAAAAACCCAGGATCTGTTCAACAAGTATGTGAAAAACGCGAAACTGTGAGCCTGATGAGGGCAAATCTTAGACCTAACCCAGACCTAAGATGCGTTATCCTCTAAAATATTGATCGAAACCAGGTTTAATTGACAGTTTCAGTGTGGTACCACATTACGACGTGTTCCAAACCAGAAAAAACCCTGGATCCGTTCAACAAGTATGTGAAGAATGCGAAAGTATGAGACTGATGAGTGAAAATCCCATGCCTAACCTAGACCTAACATGCGTTATCCTCAAAAATATTGATCGAAACCTGGTTTAATCGACTGTTTCAGTGTGGTACCACATTACTATGTGATCCAAACCAGAAAATAACCCAGGATCTGTTCAACGAGTATGTGAAGTGTGCGAAAGTATGTTTCTGATGAGGGCAAATCCCAGACCTATCCCAGACCTAACTTGCGTTATCCTCTAAAATATTGATCGAAACCAGGTTTAATCGACTGTTTCAGTGTAGAAACACATTACTACGTGATCCAAACCAGAAAAAAACCCAGGATCTTGTCATCGAGTATGTGAAGTGTGCGTAAGTATGAGTCTGATGAGGGTTAATCCCAGACCTATCCCAGACCTAAATTGCGTTATCCTCTAAAATATTGATCGAAACCAGGTTTAATCGACTGTTTCAGTGTGGAAACACATTACTACGTGATCCAAACCAGAAAAAAACCCAGGATCTGTTCAACAAGTATGTGAAAAACGCGAAACTGTGAGCCTGATGAGGGCAAATCTTAGACCTAACCCAGACCTAAGATGCGTTATCCTCTAAAATATTGATCGAAACCAGGTTTAATTGACAGTTTCAGTGTGGTACCACATTACTACGTGATCCAATCCAGAAATAGCCCAGGATCTGTTCAACAAGTATGTGAAAAACGCAAAAGTATGAGCCTGATGAGGGCAAGTCCCAGACCTATCCCAGACCTAACTTGCGTTATCCTCCAAAATATTGATCGAAACCAGGTTTAATTGACTGTTTCAGTGTGGAACCACACTACTACGTGATCCAAGAGAGAAAAAACCCAGGATCTGTTCAGCAAGTATGTGAAAAACGCGAAAGTATGAGCCTGATGAGGGCAAATCCCAGACCTATCCCAGACCTAACTTGCGTTATCCTCTAAAATATTGATCGAAACCAGGTTTAATTGACAGTTTCAGTGTGGTACCACATTACTACGTGATCCAATCCAGAAATAGCCCAGGATCTAGCCATGAAGTATGAGAAATATGCGAAAGTATGAGCCTGACGAGGGCAAATCCTAGACCTAACCCAGACCTAACATGCGTTATCCTCTAAAATATTTATCAAGACCAGGTTTAATTGATTGTTTCAGTGTGGTCCCACATTGCTACGTGATCCAAACCAGAAAAACCTCAGGATCCGTTCAACAAGTATGTGAAGAATGCGAAAGTATGAGCCTGATGAGTGAAAATCCCAGGCCTGACCTAGACCTAACATGCGTTATCCTCTAAAATAATGAGCGAAACCAGGTTTAATGGACTGTTTCAGTGTGGTACCACACTACTACGGGATCCAAACCAGAAAAAACCCAGGATCTGTTCAACAAGTATGTGAAAAACCCGAAAGTATGAGCCTGATGAGGGCAAATCCCAGACCTATCCCAGACCTAACTTGCGTTGTCCTCTAAAATATTGATGGAAACCAGGTTTAATTGACTGTTTCAGTGTTGTACTTCATTACTACGTGATGCAATCCAGAAAAAGCCCAGGATCTAGCCTTCAAGTACGAGAAATATGCGAAAGAATGAGCCTGATGAGAGCAAATCCCAGACCTAACCTAGACCTAACATGAATTATTCTCTAAAATATTGGTCGAAACCAGGTTTAATTGACTGTTTCAGTGTGGTCCCACATTACTACGTGATCCAAACCAGAAAAAACCCAGGATCTGTTCAACAAGTATGTGAAAAACGCGAAAGTATGAGCCTGATGAGGGCAAATCCCAGACCTATCCCAGACCTAACTTGCGTTGTCCTCTAAAATATTGATCGAAATCAGGTTTAATTGACAGTTTCAGTGTGGTACCACACTACTACGGGATCCAAACCAGAAAAAACCCAGGATCTGTTCAACAAGTATGTGAAAAACCCGAAAGTATGAGCCTGATGAGGGCAAATCCCAGACCTATCCCAGACCTAACTTGCGTTGTCCTCTAAAATATTGATGGAAACCAGGTTTAATTGACTGTTTCAGTGTTGTACTTCATTACTACGTGATGCAATCCAGAAAAAGCCCAGGATCTAGCCATCAAGTACGAGAAATATGCGAAAGAATGAGCCTGATGAGAGCAAATCCCAGACCTAACCTAGACCTAACATGAATTATCCTCAAAAATATTGATCGAAACCAGGTTTAATCGACTGTTTCAGTGTAGAAACACATTACTACGTGATCCAAACCAGAAAAAAACCCAGGATCTTGTCATCGAGTATGTGAAGTGTGCGAAAGTATGAGTCTGATGAGGGCTAATCCCAGACCTATCCCAGACCTAACTTGCGTTATCCTCTAAAATATTGATCGAAACCAGGTTTAATTGACTGTTTTAGTGTGGTACCACATTACTACGTGATCCAAACCAGAAAAAACCCAGGATCTGTTCAACAAGTATGTGTAAAACGCGAAACTGTGAGCCTGATGAGGGCAAATCTTAGACCTAACCCAGACCTAAGATGCGTTATCCTCTAAAATATTTATCCAGACCAGGTTTCATTGAATGTTTCAGTGTGATACCACTTTACTACGTGAACCAATCCAGAAATAGCCCAGGATCTAGCCATGAAGTATGAGAAATATGCGATAGTAAGAGCCTGATGAGGGCAAATCCTAGACCTATCCCAGACCTAGCTTGCGTTATCGTCTAAAATATTGATTGAAACCAGGTTTAATTGACTGTTTCAGCGTGTTACCACATTACTACGTGATACAGTGCAGAAACAGCCCAGGATCTAGCCATGAAGTATGAGAAATATGCGAAAGTATGAGCCTGATGGGGGCAAATCCTAGACGTAACCCAGTCCTAACATGCGTTATCCTCTAGAATATTGATCGCAACCAGGTTTAATGGACTGTTTCTGTGTGGTACCACACAACTACGTGATCCAAACCAGAAAAAACCCAGGATCTGTTCAACAAGTATGTGAAAAACGCGAAAGTATGAGCCTGAATAGGGCAAATCCCAGACCTATCCCAGACCTAACTTGCGTTATCCTCTAAAATATTGATCGAAACCAGGTTTAATTGACTGTTTCAGTGTTGTACTTCATTACTACGTGATGCAATCCAGAAAAAGCCCAGGATCTAGCCATCAAGTATGAGAAATATGCGAAAGAATGAGCCTGATGAGAGCAAATCCCAGACCTAACCTAGACCTAACATGAATTATCCTCAAAAATATTTATCAAGACCAGGTTTAATTGATTGTTTCAGTGTGGTCCCACATTACTACGTGATCCAAACCAGAAAAACCCCAGGATCCGTTCAACAAGTATGTGAAGAATGCGAAAGTATGAGTCTGATGAGTGAAAATCCCAGGCCTGACCTAGACCTAACATGCGTTATCCTCTGAAATAATGAGCGAAAACAGGTTTAATGGACTGTTTCTGTGTGGTACCACACAACTACGTGATCCAAACCAGAAAAAACCCAGGATCTGTTCAACAAGTATGTGAAAAACGCGAAAGTATGAGCCTCATGAGGGCAAATCCCAGACCTATCCCAGACCTAACTTGCGTTATCCTCTAAAATATTGATCGAAACCAGGTTTAATTGACAGTTTCAGTGTGGTACCACATTACTACGTGATCCAATCCAGAAATAGCCCAGGATCTGTTCAACAAGTATGTGAAAAACGCAAAAGTATGAGCCTGATGAGGGCAAGTCCCAGACCTATCCCAGACCTAACTTGCGTTATCCTCTAAAATATTGATCGAAACCAGGTTTAATTGACTGTTTCAGTGTGGAACCACACTACTACGTGATCCAAGAGAGAAAAAACCCAGGATCTGTTCAACAAGTATGTGAAAAACGCGAAAATATGAGCCTGACGAGGGCAAATCCTAGACCTAACCCAGACCTAACATGCGTTATCCTCTAAAATATTTATCAAGACCAGGTTTAATTGATTGTTTCAGTGTGGTCCCACATTGCTACGTGATCCAAACCAGAAAAACCTCAGGATCCGTTCAACAAGTATGTGAAGAATGCGAAAGTATGAGCCTGATGAGTGAAAATCCCAGGCCTGACCTAGACCTAACATGCGTTATCCTCTAAAATAATGAGCGAAACCAGGTTTAATGGACTGTTTCAGTGTGGTACCACACTACTACGGGATCCAAACCAGAAAAAACCCAGGATCTGTTCAACAAGTATGTGAAAAACCCGAAAGTATGAGCCTGATGAGGGCAAATCCCAGACCTATCCCAGACCTAACTTGCGTTGTCCTCTAAAATATTGATGGAAACCAGGTTTAATTGACTGTTTCAGTGTTGTACTTCATTACTACGTGATGCAATCCAGAAAAAGCCCAGGATCTAGCCATCAAGTACGAGAAATATGCGAAAGAATGAGCCTGATGAGAGCAAATCCCAGACCTAACCTAGACCTAACATGAATTATTCTCTAAAATATTGGTCGAAACCAGGTTTAATTGACTGTTTCAGTGTGGTCCCACATTACTACGTGATCCAAACCAGAAAAAACCCAGGATCTGTTCAACAAGTATGTGAAAAACGCGAAAGTATGAGCCTGATGAGGGCAAATCCCAGACCTATCCCAGACCTAACTTGCGTTGTCCTCTAAAATATTGATCGAAATCAGGTTTAATTGACAGTTTCAGTGTGGTACCACACTACTACGGGATCCAAACCAGAAAAAACCCAGGATCTGTTCAACAAGTATGTGAAAAACCCGAAAGTATGAGCCTGATGAGGGCAAATCCCAGACCTATCCCAGACCTAACTTGCGTTGTCCTCTAAAATATTGATGGAAACCAGGTTTAATTGACTGTTTCAGTGTTGTACTTCATTACTACGTGATGCAATCCAGAAAAAGCCCAGGATCTAGCCATCAAGTACGAGAAATATGCGAAAGAATGAGCCTGATGAGAGCAAATCCCAGACCTAACCTAGACCTAACATGAATTATCCTCAAAAATATTGATCGAAACCAGGTTTAATCGACTGTTTCAGTGTAGAAACACATTACTACGTGATCCAAACCAGAAAAAAACCCAGGATCTTGTCATCGAGTATGTGAAGTGTGCGAAAGTATGAGTCTGATGAGGGCTAATCCCAGACCTATCCCAGACCTAACTTGCGTTATCCTCTAAAATATTGATCGAAACCAGGTTTAATTGACTGTTTTAGTGTGGTACCACATTACTACGTGATCCAAACCAGAAAAAACCCAGGATCTGTTCAACAAGTATGTGTAAAACGCGAAACTGTGAGCCTGATGAGGGCAAATCTTAGACCTAACCCAGACCTAAGATGCGTTATCCTCTAAAATATTTATCCAGACCAGGTTTCATTGAATGTTTCAGTGTGATACCACTTTACTACGTGAACCAATCCAGAAATAGCCCAGGATCTAGCCATGAAGTATGAGAAATATGCGATAGTAAGAGCCTGATGAGGGCAAATCCTAGACCTATCCCAGACCTAGCTTGCGTTATCGTCTAAAATATTGATTGAAACCAGGTTTAATTGACTGTTTCAGCGTGTTACCACATTACTACGTGATACAGTGCAGAAACAGCCCAGGATCTAGCCATGAAGTATGAGAAATATGCGAAAGTATGAGCCTGATGGGGGCAAATCCTAGACGTAACCCAGTCCTAACATGCGTTATCCTCTAGAATATTGATCGCAACCAGGTTTAATGGACTGTTTCTGTGTGGTACCACACAACTACGTGATCCAAACCAGAAAAAACCCAGGATCTGTTCAACAAGTATGTGAAAAACGCGAAAGTATGAGCCTGAATAGGGCAAATCCCAGACCTATCCCAGACCTAACTTGCGTTATCCTCTAAAATATTGATCGAAACCAGGTTTAATTGACTGTTTCAGTGTTGTACTTCATTACTACGTGATGCAATCCAGAAAAAGCCCAGGATCTAGCCATCAAGTATGAGAAATATGCGAAAGAATGAGCCTGATGAGAGCAAATCCCAGACCTAACCTAGACCTAACATGAATTATCCTCAAAAATATTTATCAAGACCAGGTTTAATTGATTGTTTCAGTGTGGTCCCACATTACTACGTGATCCAAACCAGAAAAACCCCAGGATCCGTTCAACAAGTATGCGAAGAATGCGAAAGTATGAGTCTGATGAGTGAAAATCCCAGGCCTGACCTAGACCTAACATGCGTTATCCTCTGAAATAATGAGCGAAACCAGGTTTAATGGACTGTTTCTGTGTGGTACCACACAACTACGTGATCCAAACCAGAAAAAACCCAGGATCTGTTCAACAAGTATGTGAAAAACGCGAAAGTATGAGCCTGATGAGGGCAAATCCCAGACCTATCCCAGACCTAACTTGCGTTATCCTCTAAAATATTGATCGAAACCAGGTTTAATTGACAGTTTCAGTGTGGTACCACATTACTACGTGATCCAATCCAGAAATAGCCCAGGATCTAGCCATGAAGTATGAGAAATATGCGAAAGTATGAGCCTGACGAGGGCAAATCCTAGACCTAACCCAGACCTAACATGCGTTATCCTCTAAAATATTTATCAAGACCAGGTTTAATTGATTGTTTCAGTGTGGTCCCACATTGCTACGTGATCCAAACCAGAAAAACCTCAGGATCCGTTCAACAAGTATGTGAAGAATGCGAAAGTATGAGTCTGATGAGTGAAAATCCCAGGCCTGACCTAGACCTAACATGCGTTATCCTCTAAAATAATGAGCGAAACCAGGTTTAATGGACTGTTTCAGTGTGGTACCACACTACTACGGGATCCAAACCAGAAAAAACCCAGGATCTGTTCAACAAGTATGTGAAAAACCCGAAAGTATGAGCCTGATGAGGGCAAATCCCAGACCTATCCCAGACCTAACTTGCGTTGTCCTCTAAAATATTGATGGAAACCAGGTTTAATTGACTGTTTCAGTGTTGTACTTCATTACTACGTGATGCAATCCAGAGAAAGCCCAGGATCTAGCCATCAAGTACGAGAAATATGCGAAAGAATGAGCCTGATGAGAGCAAATCCCAGACCTAACCTAGACCTAACATGAATTATTCTCTAAAATATTGGTCGAAACCAGGTTTAATTGACTGTTTCAGTGTGGTCCCACATTACTACGTGATCCAAACCAGAAAAAACCCAGGATCTGTTCAACAAGTATGTGAAAAACGCGAAAGTATGAGCCTGATGAGGGCAAATCCCAGACCTATCCCAGACCTAACTTGCGTTATCCTCTAAAATATTGATCGAAACCAGGTTTAATTGACAGTTTCAGTGTGGTACCACATTACTACGTGATCCAATCCAGAAATAGCCCAGGATCTAGCCATGAAGTATGAGAAATATGCGAAAGTATGAGCCTGACGAGGGCAAATCCTAGACCTAACCCAGACCTAACATGCGTTATCCTCTAAAATATTTATCAAGACCAGGTTTAATTGATTGTTTCAGTGTGGTCCCACATTGCTACGTGATCCAAACCAGAAAAACCTCAGGATCCGTTCAACAAGTATGTGAAGAATGCGAAAGTATGAGCCTGATGAGTGAAAATCCCAGGCCTGACCTAGACCTAACATGCGTTATCCTCTAAAATAATGAGCGAAACCAGGTTTAATGGACTGTTTCAGTGTGGTACCACACTACTACGGGATCCAAACCAGAAAAAACCCAGGATCTGTTCAACAAGTATGTGAAAAACCCGAAAGTATGAGCCTGATGAGGGCAAATCCCAGACCTATCCCAGACCTAACTTGCGTTGTCCTCTAAAATATTGATGGAAACCAGGTTTAATTGACTGTTTCAGTGTTGTACTTCATTACTACGTGATGCAATCCAGAAAAAGCCCAGGATCTAGCCATCAAGTACGAGAAATATGCGAAAGAATGAGCCTGATGAGAGCAAATCCCAGACCTAACCTAGACCTAACATGAATTATTCTCTAAAATATTGGTCGAAACCAGGTTTAATTGACTGTTTCAGTGTGGTCCCACATTACTACGTGATCCAAACCAGAAAAAACCCAGGATCTGTTCAACAAGTATGTGAAAAACGCGAAAGTATGAGCCTGATGAGGGCAAATCCCAGACCTATCCCAGACCTAACTTGCGTTGTCCTCTAAAATATTGATCGAAATCAGGTTTAATTGACAGTTTCAGTGTGGTACCACACTACTACGGGATCCAAACCAGAAAAAACCCAGGATCTGTTCAACAAGTATGTGAAAAACCCGAAAGTATGAGCCTGATGAGGGCAAATCCCAGACCTATCCCAGACCTAACTTGCGTTGTCCTTTAAAATATTGATGGAAACCAGGTTTAATTGACTGTTTCAGTGTTGTACTTCATTACTACGTGATGCAATCCAGAAAAAGCCCAGGATCTAGCCATCAAGTACGAGAAATATGCGAAAGAATGAGCCTGATGAGAGCAAATCCCAGACCTAACCTAGACCTAACATGAATTATCCTCAAAAATATTGATCGAAACCAGGTTTAATCGACTGTTTCAGTGTAGAAACACATTACTACGTGATCCAAACCAGAAAAAAACCCAGGATCTTGTCATCGAGTATGTGAAGTGTGCGAAAGTATGAGTCTGATGAGGGCTAATCCCAGACCTATCCCAGACCTAACTTGCGTTATCCTCTAAAATATTGATCGAAACCAGGTTTAATTGACTGTTTTAGTGTGGTACCACATTACTACGTGATCCAAACCAGAAAAAACCCAGGATCTGTTCAACAAGTATGTGTAAAACGCGAAACTGTGAGCCTGATGAGGGCAAATCTTAGACCTAACCCAGACCTAAGATGCGTTATCCTCTAAAATATTTATCCAGACCAGGTTTCATTGAATGTTTCAGTGTGATACCACTTTACTACGTGAACCAATCCAGAAATAGCCCAGGATCTAGCCATGAAGTATGAGAAATATGCGATAGTAAGAGCCTGATGAGGGCAAATCCTAGACCTATCCCAGACCTAGCTTGCGTTATCGTCTAAAATATTGATTGAAACCAGGTTTAATTGACTGTTTCAGCGTGTTACCACATTACTACGTGATACAGTGCAGAAACAGCCCAGGATCTAGCCATGAAGTATGAGAAATATGCGAAAGTATGAGCCTGATGGGGGCAAATCCTAGACGTAACCCAGTCCTAACATGCGTTATCCTCTAGAATATTGATCGCAACCAGGTTTAATGGACTGTTTCTGTGTGGTACCACACAACTACGTGATCCAAACCAGAAAAAACCCAGGATCTGTTCAACAAGTATGTGAAAAACGCGAAAGTATGAGCCTGAATAGGGCAAATCCCAGACCTATCCCAGACCTAACTTGCGTTATCCTCTAAAATATTGATCGAAACCAGGTTTAATTGACTGTTTCAGTGTTGTACTTCATTACTACGTGATGCAATCCAGAAAAAGCCCAGGATCTAGCCATCAAGTATGAGAAATATGCGAAAGAATGAGCCTGATGAGAGCAAATCCCAGACCTAACCTAGACCTAACATGAATTATCCTCAAAAATATTTATCAAGACCAGGTTTAATTGATTGTTTCAGTGTGGTCCCACATTACTACGTGATCCAAACCAGAAAAACCCCAGGATCCGTTCAACAAGTATGCGAAGAATGCGAAAGTATGAGTCTGATGAGTGAAAATCCCAGGCCTGACCTAGACCTAACATGCGTTATCCTCTGAAATAATGAGCGAAACCAGGTTTAATGGACTGTTTCTGTGTGGTACCACACAACTACGTGATCCAAACCAGAAAAAACCCAGGATCTGTTCAACAAGTATGTGAAAAACGCGAAAGTATGAGCCTGATGAGGGCAAATCCCAGACCTATCCCAGACCTAACTTGCGTTATCCTCTAAAATATTGATCGAAACCAGGTTTAATTGACAGTTTCAGTGTGGTACCACATTACTACGTGATCCAATCCAGAAATAGCCCAGGATCTAGCCATGAAGTATGAGAAATATGCGAAAGTATGAGCCTGACGAGGGCAAATCCTAGACCTAACCCAGACCTAACATGCGTTATCCTCTAAAATATTTATCAAGACCAGGTTTAATTGATTGTTTCAGTGTGGTCCCACATTGCTACGTGATCCAAACCAGAAAAACCTCAGGATCCGTTCAACAAGTATGTGAAGAATGCGAAAGTATGAGTCTGATGAGTGAAAATCCCAGGCCTGACCTAGACCTAACATGCGTTATCCTCTAAAATAATGAGCGAAACCAGGTTTAATGGACTGTTTCAGTGTGGTACCACACTACTACGGGATCCAAACCAGAAAAAACCCAGGATCTGTTCAACAAGTATGTGAAAAACCCGAAAGTATGAGCCTGATGAGGGCAAATCCCAGACCTATCCCAGACCTAACTTGCGTTGTCCTCTAAAATATTGATGGAAACCAGGTTTAATTGACTGTTTCAGTGTTGTACTTCATTACTACGTGATGCAATCCAGAAAAAGCCCAGAATCTAGCCATCAAGTACGAGAAATATGCGAAAGAATGAGCCTGATGAGAGCAAATCCCAGACCTAACCTAGACCTAACATGAATTATTCTCTAAAATATTGGTCGAAACCAGGTTTAATTGACTGTTTCAGTGTGGTCCCACATTACTACGTGATCCAAACCAGAAAAAACCCAGGATCTGTTCAACAAGTATGTGAAAAACGCGAAAGTATGAGCCTGATGAGGGCAAATCCCAGACCTATCCCAGACCTAACTTGCGTTATCCTCTAAAATATTGATCGAAACCAGGTTTAATTGACAGTTTCAGTGTGGTACCACATTACTACGTGATCCAATCCAGAAATAGCCCAGGATCTAGCCATGAAGTATGAGAAATATGCGAAAGTATGAGCCTGACGAGGGCAAATCCTAGACCTAACCCAGACCTAACATGCGTTATCCTCTAAAATATTTATCAAGACCAGGTTTAATTGATTGTTTCAGTGTGGTCCCACATTGCTACGTGATCCAAACCAGAAAAACCTCAGGATCCGTTCAACAAGTATGTGAAGAATGCGAAAGTATGAGTCTGATGAGTGAAAATCCCAGGCCTGACCTAGACCTAACATGCGTTATCCTCTAAAATAATGAGCGAAACCAGGTTTAATGGACTGTTTCAGTGTGGTACCACACTACTACGGGATCCAAACCAGAAAAAACCCAGGATCTGTTCAACAAGTATGTGAAAAACCCGAAAGTATGAGCCTGATGAGGGCAAATCCCAGACCTATCCCAGACCTAACTTGCGTTGTCCTCTAAAATATTGATGGAAACCAGGTTTAATTAACTGTTTCAGTGTTGTACTTCATTACTACGTGATGCAATCCAGAAAAAGCCCAGGATCTAGCCATCAAGTACGAGAAATATGCGAAAGAATGAGCCTGATGAGAGCAAATCCCAGACCTAACCTAGACCTAACATGAATTATTCTCTAAAATATTGGTCGAAACCAGGTTTAATTGACTGTTTCAGTGTGGTCCCACATTACTACGTGATCCAAACCAGAAAAAACCCAGGATCTGTTCAACAAGTATGTGAAAAACGCGAAAGTATGAGCCTGATGAGGGCAAATCCCAGACCTATCCCAGACCTAACTTGCGTTGTCCTCTAAAATATTGATCGAAACCAGGTTTAATTGACAGTTTCAGTGTGGTACCACACTACTACGGGATCCAAACCAGAAAAAACCCAGGATCTGTTCAACAGGTATGTGAAAAACCCGAAAGTATGAGCCTGATGAGGGCAAATCCCAGACCTATCCCAGACCTAACTTGCGTTGTCCTCTAAAATATTGATGGAAACCAGGTTTAATTGACTGTTTCAGTGTTGTACTTCATTACTACGTGATGCAATCCAGAAAAAGCCCAGGATCTAGCCATCAAGTACGAGAAATATGCGAAAGAATGAGCCTGATGAGAGCAAATCCCAGACCTAACCTAGACCTAACATGAATTATCCTCAAAAATATTGATCGAAACCAGGTTTAATCGACTGTTCCAGTGTAGAAACACATTACTACGTGATCCAAACCAGAAAAAAACCCAGGATCTTGTCATCGAGTATGTGAAGTGTGCGAAAGTATGAGTCTGATGAGGGCTAATCCCAGACCTATCCCAGACCTAACTTGCGTTATCCTCTAAAATATTGATCGAAACCAGGTTTAATTGACTGCTTTAGTGTGGTACCACATTACTACGTGATCCAAACCAGAAAAAACCCAGGATCTGTTCAACAAGTATGTGAAAAACGCGAAACTGTGAGCCTGATGAGGGCAAATCTTAGACCTAACCCAGACCTAAGATGCGTTATCCTCTAAAATATTTATCCAGACCAGGTTTCATTGAATGTTTCAGTGTGATACCACTTTACTACGTGAACCAATCCAGAAATAGCCCAGGATCTAGCCATGAAGTATGAGAAATATGCGATAGTAAGAGCTTGATGAGGGCAAATCCTAGACCTATCCCAGACCTAGCTTGCGTTATCGTCTAAAATATTGATTGAAACCAGGTTTAATTGACTGTTTCAGCGTGTTACCACATTACTACGTGATACAATGCAGAAACAGCCCAGGATCTAGCCATGAAGTATGAGAAATATGCGAAAGTATGAGCCTGATGGGGGCAAATCCTAGACGTAACCCAGACCTAACATGCGGTATCCTCTAGAATATTTATCAAGACCAGGTTTAATGGACGGTTTCAGTGTGGTACCACATTACTACGTGACCCAAACCAGAAAAAACCCAGGATCCGATCAACAAGTATGTGAAGAATGCGAAAGTATGAGTCTGATGAGTGAAAAAACCAGGCCTGACATAGACCTAACATGCGTTATCCTCTAAAATATTGAGCGAAACCAGGTTTAATGGACTGTTTCAGTGTGGTACTACGGGATCCAAACCAGAAAAAACCCAGGATCTGTTCAACTAGTATGTGAAAAACGCGAAAGTATGAGCCTGATGAGGGCAAACCCCAGACCTATCCCAGACCTAACTTGCGTTATCCTCTAAAATATTGATCGAAACCAGGTTTAATCGACTGTTTCAGTGTGGAACCACATTACTACGTGATCCAAACCAGAAAAAAACCCAGGATCTTGTCAACGAGTATGTGAAGTGTGCGAAAGTATGAGTCTGATGAGGGCTAATCCCAGACCTATCCCAGACCTAGCTTGCGTTATCTTCTAAAATATTTATCGAAACCAGCTTTAATTGACTGTTTCAGCGTGGTACCACATTACTACGTGATACAATGCAGAAACAGCCCAGGATCTAGCCATGAAGTATGAGAAATATGCGAAAGAATGAGCCTGATGAGAGCAAATCCCAGACCTAACCTAGACCTAACATGAGTTATCCTCTAAAATATTGAGCGAAACCGGGTTTAATGGACTGTTTCAGTGTGGTACCACACTACTACGGGATCCAAACCAGAAAAAACCCAGGATCTGTTCAACAAGTATGTGAAAAACGCGAAACTGTGAGCCTGATGAGGGCAAACCTTAGACCTAACCCAGACCTAAGATGCGTTATCCTCTAAAATATTTATCCAGAACAGGTTTCATTGAATGTTTCAGTGTGGTACCACTTTACTACGTGATCCAATCCAGAAATAGCCCAGGATCTAGCCATGAAGTATGAGAAATATGCGATAGTAAGAGCCTGATGAGGGCAAATCCTAGACCTATCCCAGACCTAACTTGCGTTATCCTCTAAAATATTGATCGAAACCAGGTTTAATTGACTGTTTCAGCGTGGTACCACATTACTACGTGATACAATGCAGAAACAGCCCAGGATCCGTTCAACAAGTATGTGAAGAATGCGAAAGTATGAGTCTGATGAGTGAAAATCCCAGACCTAACCTAGACCTAACATGAGTTATCCTCTAAAATATTGAGCGAAACCAGGTTTAATGGACGGTTTCAGTGTGGTACCACATTACTACGTGATACAAACCAGAAAAAACCCAGGATCCGTTCAACAAGTATGTGAAGAATGCGAAAGTATGAGTCTGATGAGTGAAAATCCCAGGCCTAACCTAGACCTAACATGCGTTATCCTCAAAAATATTGATCGAAACCTGGTTTAATCGACTGTTTCAGTTTGGTACCACATTACTATGTGATCCAAACCAGAAAATAACCCAGGATCTGTTCAACGAGTATGTGAAGTGTGCGTAAGTATGAGTCTGATGAGGGCAAATCCCAGACCTATTCCAGACCTAACTTGCGTTATCCTCTAAAATATTGATCGAAACTAGGTTTAACCGACTGTTTCAGTGTGGAACCACATTACTACGTGATCCAAACCAGAAAAAACCCAGGATCAGTTCAACAAGTATGCGAAGAATGCGAAAGTATGAGTCTGATGAGTGAAAATCCCAAGCCTAACCTAGACCTAACATGCGTTATCCTCAAAAATATTGATCAAAACCTGGTTTAATCGACTGTTTCAGAGCGGTACCACATTACTAGTGATCCAAACCAGAAAATAACCCAGGATCTGTTCAACGAGTATGTGAAGTGTGCGAAAGTATGAGTCTGATGAGGGCAAATCCCAGACCTATCCCAGACCTAACATGCGTTATCCTCTAAAATTTTTATCAAGACCAGGTTTAATAGATTGTTTCAGTGTGGACCCACATTACGACGTGTTCCAAACCAGAAAAAACCCAGGATCCGTTCAACAAGTATGTGAAGAATGCGAAAGTATGAGTCTGATGAGTGAAAATCCCATGCCTAACCTAGACCTAACATGCGTTATCTTCAATAATACTGATCGAAACCTGGTTTAATCGACTGTTTCAATGTGGTACCACATTACTATGTGATCCAAACCAGAAAATAACCCAGGATCTGTTCAACGAGTATGTGAAGTGTGCGAAAGTATGAGTCTGATGAGGGCAAATCCCAGACCTATCCCAGACCTAACATGAATTATTCTCTAAAATATTGGTCGAAACCAGGTTTAATTGACTGTTTCAGTGAGGTCCCACATTACTACGTGATCCAAACCAGAAAAAACCCAGGATCCGCTCAACAAGTATGTGAAAAACGCGAAACTGTGAGCCTGATGAGGGCAAATCCTAGACCTAACCCAGACCTAACATGCGTTATCCTCTAAAATATTTATCAAGACCAGGTTTAATTGATTGTTTCAGTGTGGTCCCACATTACTACGTGATCCAAACCAGAAAAACCCCAGGATCCGTTCAACAAGTATGTGAAGAATGCGAAAGTATGAGTCTGATGAGTGAAAATCCCAGGCCTGACCTAGACCTAAGATGCGTTATCCTCTAAAATAATGAGCGAAACCAGGTTTAATGGACTGTTTCAGTGTGGTACCACACTACTACGGGATCCAAACCAGAAAAAACCCAGGATCTGTTCAACAAGTATGTGAAAAACCCGAAAGTATGAGCCTGATGAGGGCAAATCCCAGACCTATCCCAGACCTAACTTGCGTTGTCCTCTGAAATATTGATGGAAACCAGGTTTAATTGACTGTTTCAGTGTTGTACTTCATTACTACGTGATGCAATCCAGAAAAAGCCCAGAATCTAGCCATCAAGTATGAGAAATATGCGAAAGAATGAGCCTGATGAGAGCAAATCCCAGACCTAACCTAGACCTAACATGAATTATTCTCTAAAATATTGGTCGAAACCAGGTTTAATTGACTGTTTCAGTGTGGTCCCACATTACTACGTGATCCAAACCAGAAAAAACCCAGGATCTGTTCAACAAGTATGTGAAAAACGCGAAAGTATGAGCCTGATGAGGGCAAATCCCAGACCTATCCCAGACCTAACTTGCGTTGTCCTCTAAAATATTGATCGAAACCAGGTTTAATTGACAGTTTCAGTGTGGTACCACACTACTACGGGATCCAAACCAGAAAAAACCCAGGATCTGTTCAACAAGTATGTGAAAAACGCGAAAGTATGAGCCTGATGAGGGCAAATCCCAGACCTATCCCAGACCTAACTTGCGTTATCCTCTAAAATATTGATCGAAACCAGGTTTAATTGACAGTTTCAGTGTGGTACCACATTACTACGTGATCCAATCCAGAAATAGCCCAGGATCTAGCCATGAAGTATGAGAAATATGCGAAAGTATGAGCCTGACGAGGGCAAATCCTAGACCTAACCCAGACCTAACATGCGTTATCCTCTAAAATATTTATCAAGACCAGGTTTAATTGATTGTTTCAGTGTGGTCCCACATTGCTACGTGATCCAAACCAGAAAAACCTCAGGATCCGTTCAACAAGTATGTGAAGAATGCGAAAGTATGAGTCTGATGAGTGAAAATCCCAGGCCTGACCTAGACCTAACATGCGTTATCCTCTAAAATAATGAGCGAAACCAGGTTTAATGGACTGTTTCAGTGTGGTACCACACTACTACGGGATCCAAACCAGAAAAAACCCAGGATCTGTTCAACAAGTATGTGAAAAACCCGAAAGTATGAGCCTGATGAGGGCAAATCCCAGACCTATCCCAGACCTAACTTGCGTTGTCCTCTAAAATATTGATGGAAACCAGGTTTAATTGACTGTTTCAGTGTTGTACTTCATTACTACGTGATGCAATCCAGAAAAAGCCCAGGATCTAGCCATCAAGTACGAGAAATATGCGAAAGAATGAGCCTGATGAGAGCAAATCCCAGACCTAACCTAGACCTAACATGAATTATTCTCTAAAATATTGGTCGAAACCAGGTTTAATTGACTGTTTCAGTGTGGTCCCACATTACTACGTGATCCAAACCAGAAAAAACCCAGGATCTGTTCAACAAGTATGTGAAAAACGCGAAAGTATGAGCCTGATGAGGGCAAATCCCAGACCTATCCCAGACCTAACTTGCGTTGTCCTCTAAAATATTGATCGAAACCAGGTTTAATTGACAGTTTCAGTGTGGTACCACACTACTACGGGATCCAAACCAGAAAAAACCCAGGATCTGTTCAACAGGTATGTGAAAAACCCGAAAGTATGAGCCTGATGAGGGCAAATCTTAGACCTAACCCAGACCTAAGATGCGTTATCCTCTAAAATATTTATCCAGACCAGGTTTCATTGAATGTTTCAGTGTGATACCACTTTACTACGTGAACCAATCCAGAAATAGCCCCGGATCTAGCCATGAAGTATGAGAAATATGCGATAGTAAGAGCCTGATGAGGGCAAATCCTAGACCTATCCCAGACCTAGCTTGCGTTATCGTCTAAAATATTGATTGAAACCAGGTTTAATTGACTGTTTCAGCGTGTTACCACATTACTACGTGATACAATGCAGAAACAGCCCAGGATCTAGCCATGAAGTATGAGAAATATGCGAAAGTATGAGCCTGATGGGGGCAAATCCTAGACGTAACCCAGACCTAACATGCGTTATCCTCTAGAATATTGATCGCAACCAGGTTTAATGGACTGTTTCTGTGTGGTACCACACAACTACGTGATCCAAACCAGAAAAAACCCAGGATCTGTTCAACAAGTATGTGAAGAATGCGAAAGTATGGGTCTGATGAGTGAAAATCCCAGACCTAACCTAGACCTAACATGCGTTATCCTCTAAAATATTGATCGAAACCAGGTTTAATTGACTGTTTCAGTGTGATACCACATTACTACGTGATCCAATCCAGAAATAGCCCAGGATCTAGCCATGAAGTATGAGAAATATGCGAAAGTATGAGTCTGATGAGGGCAAATCCCAGACCTATCCCAGACCTAACATGCGTTATCCTCTAAAATATTGATCGAAACCAGGTTTAATCGACTGTTTCAGTGTGGAACCACATTACTACGTGATCCAAACCAGAAAAAAACCCAGGATCTTGTCAACGAGTATGTGAAGTGTGCGAAAGTATGAGTCTGATGAGTGAAAAAACCAGGCCTGACATAGACCTAACATGCGTTATCCTCTAAAATATTGAGCGAAACCAGGTTTAATGGACTGTTTCAGTGTGGTACTACGGGATCCAAACCAGAAAAAACCCAGGATCTGTTCAACTAGTATGTGAAAAACGCGAAAGTATGAGCCTGATGAGGGCAAACCCCAGACCTATCCCAGACCTAACTTGCGTTATCCTCTAAAATATTGATCGAAACCAGGTTTAATCGACTGTTTCAGTGTGGAACCACATTACTACGTGATCCAAACCAGAAAAAAACCCAGGATCTTGTCAACGAGTATGTGAAGTGTGCGAAAGTATGAGTCTGATGAGGGCTAATCCCAGACCTATCCCAGACCTAGCTTGCGTTATCTTCTAAAATATTTATCGAAACCAGCTTTAATTGACTGTTTCAGCGTGGTACCACATTACTACGTGATACAATGCAGAAACAGCCCAGGATCTAGCCATGAAGTATGAGAAATATGCGAAAGAATGAGCCTGATGAGAGCAAATCCCAGACCTAACCTAGACCTAACATGAGTTATCCTCTAAAATATTGAGCGAAACCGGGTTTAATGGACTGTTTCAGTGTGGTACCACACTACTACGGGATCCAAACCAGAAAAAACCCAGGATCTGTTCAACAAGTATGTGAAAAACGCGAAACTGTGAGCCTGATGAGGGCAAACCTTAGACCTAACCCAGACCTAAGATGCGTTATCCTCTAAAATATTTATCCAGAACAGGTTTCATTGAATGTTTCAGTGTGGTACCACTTTACTACGTGATCCAATCCAGAAATAGCCCAGGATCTAGCCATGAAGTATGAGAAATATGCGATAGTAAGAGCCTGATGAGGGCAAATCCTAGACCTATCCCAGACCTAACTTGCGTTATCCTCTAAAATATTGATCGAAACCAGGTTTAATTGACTGTTTCAGCGTGGTACCACATTACTACGTGATACAATGCAGAAACAGCCCAGGATCTAGCCATGAAGTATGAGAAATATGCGAAAGAATGAGCCTGATGAGAGCAAATCCCAGACCTAACCTAGACCTAACATGAGTTATCCTCTAAAATATTGAGCGAAACCAGGTTTAATGGACGGTTTCAGTGTGGTACCACATTACTACGTGATACAAACCAGAAAAAACCCAGGATCCGTTCAACAAGTATGTGAAGAATGCGAAAGTATGAGTCTGATGAGTGAAAATCCCAGGCCTAACCTAGACCTAACATGCGTTATCCTCAAAAATATTGATCGAAACCTGGTTTAATCGACTGTTTCAGTTTGGTACCACATTACTATGTGATCCAAACCAGAAAATAACCCAGGATCTGTTCAACGAGTATGTGAAGTGTGCGTAAGTATGAGTCTGATGAGGGCAAATCCCAGACCTATTCCAGACCTAACTTGCGTTATCCTCTAAAATATTGATCGAAACTAGGTTTAACCGACTGTTTCAGTGTGGAACCACATTACTACGTGATCCAAACCAGAAAAAACCCAGGATCAGTTCAACAAGTATGCGAAGAATGCGAAAGTATGAGTCTGATGAGTGAAAATCCCAAGCCTAACCTAGACCTAACATGCGTTATCCTCAAAAATATTGATCAAAACCTGGTTTAATCGACTGTTTCAGAGCGGTACCACATTACTAGTGATCCAAACCAGAAAATAACCCAGGATCTGTTCAACGAGTATGTGAAGTGTGCGAAAGTATGAGTCTGATGAGGGCAAATCCCAGACCTATCCCAGACCTAACATGCGTTATCCTCTAAAATTTTTATCAAGACCAGGTTTAATAGATTGTTTCAGTGTGGACCCACATTACGACGTGTTCCAAACCAGAAAAAACCCAGGATCCGTTCAACAAGTATGTGAAGAATGCGAAAGTATGAGTCTGATGAGTGAAAATCCCATGCCTAACCTAGACCTAACATGCGTTATCTTCAATAATACTGATCGAAACCTGGTTTAATCGACTGTTTCAGTGTGGTACCACATTACTATGTGATCCAAACCAGAAAATAACCCAGGATCTGTTCAACGAGTATGTGAAGTGTGCGAAAGTATGAGTCTGATGAGGGCAAATCCCAGACCTATCCCAGACCTAACATGCGTTATCCTCTAAAATTTTTATCAAGTCCAGGTTTAATAGATTGTTTCAGTGTGGACCCACATTACGACGTGTTCCAAACCAGAAAAAACCCAGGATCCGTTCAACAAGTATGTGAAGAATGCGAAAGTATGAGTCTGATGAGTGAAAATCCCATGCCTAACCTTAGACCTAACATGCGTTATCCTCAAAAATATTGATCGAAACCTGGTTTAATCGACTGTTTCAGTGTGGTACCACATTACTATGTGATCCAAACCAGAAAATAACCCAGGATCTGTTCAACGAGTAAGTGAAGTGTGCGAAAGTATGAGTCTGATGAGGGCAAATCCCAGACCTATCCCAGACCTAACTTGCGTTATCCTCTAAAATATTGATCGAAACCAGGTTTAATCGTCTGTTTCAGTGTGGAAACACATTACTACGTGATCCAAACCAGAAAAAAACCCAGGATCTTGCCATCGAGTATGTGAAGTGTGCGAAAGTATGAGTCTGATGAGGGCTAATCCCAGACCTATCCCAGACCTAACTTGCGTTATCCTCTAAAATATTGATGGAAACCAGGTTTAATTGACTGTTTCAGTGTTGTACTTCATTACTACGTGATGCAATCCAGAAAAAGCCCAGGATCTAGCCATCAAGTATGAGAAATATGCGAAAGAATGAGCCTGATGAGAGCAAATCCCAGACCTAACCTAGACCTAACATGAATTATTCTCTAAAATATTGGTCGAAACCAGGTTTAATTGACTGTTTCAGTGAGGTCCCACATTACTACGTGATCCAAACCAGAAAAAACCCAGGATCCGCTCAACAAGTATGTGAAAAACGCGAAACTGTGAGCCTGATTAGGGCAAATCTTAGACCTAACCCAGACCTAAGATGCGTTAGCCTCTAAAATATTTATCCAGACCAGGTTTCATTGAATGTTTCAGTGTGGTACCACTTTACTACGTGATCCAATCCAGAAATAGCCCAGGATCTAGCCATGAAGTATGAGAAATATGCGAAAGTATGAGCCTGATGAGGGCAAATCCTAGACCTAACCCAGACCTAACATGCGTTATCCTCTAAAATATTTATCAAGACCAGGTTTAATTGATTGTTTCAGTGTGGTCCCACATTACTACGTGATCCAAACCAGAAAAACCCCAGGATCCGTTCAACAAGTATGTGAAGAATGCGAAAGTATGAGTCTGATGAGTGAAAATCCCAGGCCTGACCTAGACCTAAGATGCGTTATCCTCTAAAATAATGAGCGAAACCAGGTTTAATGGACTGTTTCAGTGAAGTACCACACTACTACGGGATCCAAACCAGAAAAAACCCAGGATCTGTTCAACAAGTATGTGAAAAACCCGAAAGTATGAGCCTGATGAGGGCAAATCCCAGACCTATCCCAGACCTAACTTGCGTTGTCCTCTGAAATATTGATGGAAACCAGGTTTAATTGACTGTTTCAGTGTTGTACTTCATTACTACGTGATGCAATCCAGAAAAAGCCCAGAATCTAGCCATCAAGTATGAGAAATATGCGAAAGAATGAGCCTGATGAGAGCAAATCCCAGACCTAACCTAGACCTAACATGAATTATTCTCTAAAATATTGGTCGAAACCAGGTTTAATTGACTGTTTCAGTGTGGTCCCACATTACTACGTGATCCAAACCAGAAGAAACCCAGGATCCGTTCAACAAGTATGTGAAAAACGCGAAACTGTGAGCCTGATGAGGGCAAATCTTAGACCTAACCCAGACCTAAGATGCGTTATCCTCTAAAATATTTATCCAGACCAGGTTTCATTGAATGTTTCAGTGTGGTACCACTTTACTACGTGATCCAATCCAGAAATAGCCCAGGATCTAGCCATGAAGTATGAGAAATATGCGAAAGTATGAGCCTGATGAGGGCAAATCCTAGACCTAACCCAGACCTAACATGCGTTATCCTCTAAAATATTTATCAAGACCAGGTTTAATTGAATGTTTCAGTGTGGTACCACGTTACTACGTGAACCAAACCAGAAAAACCCCAGGATCCGTTCAACAAGTATGTGAAGAATGCGAAAGTATGAGTCTGATGAGTGAAAATCCCAGGACTGACCTAGACCTAACATTCGTTATCCTCTAAAATAATGAGCGAAACCAGGTTTAATGGACTGTTTCAGTGTGGTACAACACTACTACGGGATCCAAACCAGAAAAAACCCAGGATCTGTTCAACAAGTATGTGAAAAACGCGAAAGTATGAGGCTGATGAGGGCAAATCCCAGACCTATCCCAGACCTAACTTGCGTTGTCCTCTAAAATATTGATGGAAACCAGGTTTAATTGACTGTTTCAGTGTTGTACTTCATTACTACGTGATGCAATCCAGAAAAAGCCCAGGATCTAGCCATCAAGTATGAGAAATATGCTTAAGAATGAGCCTGATGAGAGCAAATCCGAGACCTAACCTAGACCTAACATGAATTATTCTCTAAAATAATGGTCGAAACCAGGTTTAATTGACTGTTTCAGTGAGGTCCCACATTACTACGTGATCCAAACCAGAAAAAACCCAGGATCCGCTCAACAAGTATGTGAAAAACGCGAAACTGTGAGCCTGATGAGGGCAAATCTTAGACCTAACCCAGACCTAAGATGCGTTAGCCTCTAAAATATTTATCCAGACCAGGTTTCATTGAATGTTTCAGTGTGGTACCACTTTACTACGTGATCCAATCCAGAAATAGCCCAGGATCTAGCCATGAAGTATGAGAAATATGCGAAAGTATGAGCCTGATGATGGCAAATCCTAGACCTAACCCAGACCTAACATGCGTTATCCTCTAAAATATTTATCAAGACCAGGTTTAATTGATTGTTTCAGTGTGGTCCCACATTACTACGTGATCCAAACCAGAAAAACCCCAGGATCCGTTCAACAAGTATGTGAAGAATGCGAAAGTATGAGTCTGATGAGTGAAAATCCCAGGCCTGACCTAGACCTAACATGCGTTATCCTCTAAAATAATGAGCGAAACCAGGTTTAATGGACTGTTTCAGTGTGGTACCACACTACTACGGGAACCAAACCAGAAAAAACCCAGGATCTGTTCAACAAGTATGTGAAAAACCCGAAAGTATGAGCCTGATGAGGGCAAATCCCAGACCTATCCCAGACCTAACTTGCGTTGTCCTCTAAAATATTGATGGAAACCAGGTTTAATTGACTGTTTCAGTGTTGTACTTCATTACTACGTGATGCAATCCAGAAAAAGGCCAGGATCTAGCCATCAAGTATGAGAAATATGCGAAAGAATGAGCCGGATGAGAGCAAATCCCAGACCTAACCTAGACCTAACATGAATTATTCTCTAAAATATTGGTCGAAACCAGGTTTAATTGACTGTTTCAGTGTGGTCCCACATTACTACGTGATCCAAACCAGAAAAAACCCAGGATCCGTTCAACAAGTATGTGAAGAATACGAAAGTATGAGTCCGATGAGTGAAAATCCCAGGCCTAACCTAGACCTAACATGCGTTATCCTCAAAAATATTGATCGAAACCTGGTTTAATTGACTGTTTCAGTGTGGTCCCACATTACTACGTGATCCAAACCAGAAAAACCCCAGTATCCGTTCAACAAGTATGTGAAGAATGTGAAAGTATGAGTCTGATGAGTGAAAATCCCAGGCCTGACCTAGACCTAACATGCGTTATCCTCTAAAATAATGAGCGAAAACAGGTTTAATGGACTGTTTCAGTGTGGTACCACACTACTACGGGATCCAAACCAGAAAAAACCCAGGATCTGTTAAACGAGTATGTGAAGTGTGCGAAAGTATGAGTCTGATGAGGTCAAATCCCGGACCTATCCCAGACCTAACACGCGTTATCCTCTAAAATATTGATCGAAATCAGGTTTAATCGACTGTTTCAGCGTGGTACTTCATTACTACGTGATGCAATCCAGAAAAAGCCCAGGATCTAGCCATGAAGTATGAGAAATATGCGAAAGTATGAGCCTAATGAGGGCAAATCCTAGACCTAACCCAGACCTAACATGCGTTATTCTGTAAAATATTGATGGAAACCAGGTTTAATTGACTGTTTCAGTGTTGTACTTCATTACTACGTGATCCAAAACAGAAAAAACCCAGGATCTGTTCTACATGTATGAAAAATATGCGAAAGAATGAGCCTGATGAGAGCAAATCCCAGACCTAACCTAGACCTAACATGAATTATTCTCTAAAATATTGATCGAAACCAGGTTTAATTGACTGTTTCAGTGTGGTACTTCATTACTACGTGATGCAATCCAGAAAAAGTCCAGGATCTAGCCATCAAGTATGAGAAATATGCGAAAGAATGAGCCTGATGAGAGCAAATCCCAGACCTAACCTAGACCTAACATGAATTATTCTCTAAAATATTGATCGAAACCAGGTTTAATTGACTGTTTCAGTGTGGTACCACATTACTACGTGATCCAGTCCAGAAATAGCCCAGGATCTAGCCATGAAGTATGAGAAATATGCGAAAGTATGAGCCTGATGAGGGCAAATCCTAGACCTAACCCAGACCTAACATGCGTTATTCTGTAAAATTTTTATCAAGACCAGGTTTAATTGAATGTTTCATTGTGGTACCTCATTACTACGTGATCAAAACCAGAAAAAACCCAGGATCTGTTCTACATGTATGAAAAATATGCGAAAGAATGAGCCTGATGAGAGCAAATCCCAGACCTAACCTAGACCTAACATGAATTATTCTCTAAAATATTGGTCGAAACCAGGTTTAATTGACTGTTTCAGTGTGGTCCCACATTACTACGTGATCCAAACCAGAAAAAACCCAGGATCCGTTCAACAAGTATGTGAAAAACGCGAAACTGTGAGCCTGATGAGGGCAAATCTTAGACCTAACCCAGACCTAAGATGCGTTATCCTCTAAAGTATTTATCCAGACCAGGTTTCATTGAATGTTTCAGTGTGGTACCACTTTACTACGTGATCCAATCCAGAAATAGCCTAGGATCTAGCCATGAAGTATGAGAAATATGCGAAAGTATGGGCCTGATGAGGGCAAATCCTAGACCTAACCCAGACCTAACATGCGTTATCCTCTAAAATATTTATCAAGACCAGGTTTAATTGAATGTTTCAGTGTGGTACCACGTTACTACGTGAACCAAACCAGAAAAACCCCAGGATCCGTTCAACAAGTATGTGAAGAATGCGAAAGTATGAGTCTGATGAGTGAAAATCCCAGGACTGACCTAGACCTAACATGCGTTATCCTCTAAAATAATGAGCGAAACCAGGTTTAATGGACTGTTTCAGTGTGGTACAACACTACTACGGGATCCAAACCAGAAAAAACCCAGGATCTGTTCAACAAGTATGTGAAAAACGCGAAAGTATGAGGCTGATGAGGGCAAATCCCAGACCTATCCCAGACCTAACTTGCGTTGTCCTCTAAAATATTGATGGAAACCAGGTTTAATTGACTGTTTCAGTGTTGTACTTCATTACTACGTGATGCAATCCAGAAAAAGCCCAGGATCTAGCCATCAAGTATGAGAAATATGCGAAAGAATGAGCCTGATGAGAGCAAATCCCAGACCTAACCTAGACCTAACATGAATTATTCTCTAAAATATTGGTCGAAACCAGGTTTAATTGACTGTTTCAGTGAGGTCCCACATTACTACGTGATCCAAACCAGAAAAAACCCAGGATCCGCTCAACAAGTATGTGAAAAACGCGAAACTGTGAGCCTGATGAGGGCAAATCTTAGACCTAACCCAGACCTAAGATGCGTTAGCCTCTAAAATATTTATCCAGACCAGGTTTCATTGAATGTTTCAGTGTGGTACCACTTTACTACGTGATCCAATCCAGAAATAGCCCAGGATCTAGCCATGAAGTATGAGAAATATGCGAAAGTATGAGCCTGATGAGGGCAAATCCTAGACCTAACCCAGACCTAACATGCGTTATCCTCTAAAATATTTATCAAGACCAGGTTTAATTGATTGTTTCAGTGTGGTCCCACATTACTACGTGATCCAAACCAGAAAAACCCCAGGATCCGTTCAACAAGTATGTGAAGAATGCGAAAGTATGAGTCTGATGAGTGAAAATCCCAGGCCTGACCTAGACCTAACATGCGTTATCCTCTAAAATAATGAGCGAAACCAGGTTTAATGGACTGTTTCAGTGTGGTACAACACTACTACGGGATCCAAACCAGAAAAAACCCAGGATCTGTTCAACAAGTATGTGAAAAACGCGAAAGTATGAGCCTGATGAGGGCAAATGCCAGACCTATCCCAGACCTAACTTGCGTTGTCCTCTAAAGTATTGATGGAAACCAGGTTTAATTGACTGTTTCAGTGTTGTACTTCATTGCTACGTGATGCAATCCAGAAAAAGCCCAGGATATAGCCATCAAGTATGAGAAAAATGCGAAAGAATGAGCCAGATGAGAGCAAATCCCAGACCTAACCTAGACCTAACATGAATTATTCTCTAAGATATTGGTCGAAACCAGGTTTAATTGACTGCTTCAGTGTGGTCCCACATTACTACGTGATCCAAACCAGAAAAAACGCAGGATGCGTTCAACAAGTATGTGAAGAATGCGAAAGTATGAGTCCGATGAGTGAAAATCCCAGGCCTAACCTAGACCTAACATGCGTTATCCTCAAAAATATTAATCGAAACCTGGTTTAATTGACTGTTTCAGTGTGGTCCCACATTACTACGTGATCCAAACCAGAAAAACCCCAGTATCCGTTCAACAAGTATGTGAAGAATGTGAAAGTATGAGTCTGATGAGTGAAAATCCCAGGCCTGACCTAGACCTAACATGCGTTATCCTCTAAAATAATGAGCGAAAACAGGTTTAATGGACTGTTTCAGTGTGGTACCACACTACTACGGGATCCAAACCAGAAAAAACCCAGGATCTGTTCAACGAGTATGAGAAGTGTGCGAAAGTATGAGTCTGATGAGGTCAAATCCCAGACCTATCCCAGACCTAACTTGCGTTATCCTCTAAGATATTGATCGAAACCAGGTTTAATTGACTGTTTCAGTGTTGTACTTCATTACTACGTGATGCAATCCAGAAAAAGCCCAGGATCTAGCCATCAAGTAAGAGAAATATGCGAAAGAATGAGCCTGATGAGAGCAAATCCCAGACCTAACCTAGACCTAACATGAATTATTCTCTAAAATAATGGTCGAAACCAGGTTTAATTGACTGTTTCAGTGTGGTCCCACATTACTACGTGATCCAAACCAGAAAAAACGCAGGATCCGTTCAACAAGTATGTGAAGAATGCGAAAGTATGAGTCTGATGAGTGAAAATCCTAGACCTATCCCAGACCTAACTTGCGTTATCCTCTAAAACATTGATCGAAATCAGGTTTAATTGACTGTTTCAGTGTGGTACCACATTACTACGTGATGCAATCCACAAACAGCCCAGGATCTAGCCATGAAGTATGAGCAATATGCGAAAGTATGAGCCTGATGAGGGCAAATCCTAGACCTATCCCAGACCTAACTTGCGTTATCCTGTAAAACATTGATCGAAATCAGGTTTAATTGACTGTTTCAGTGTGGTACTACATTACTACGTGATGCAATCCACAAACAGCCCAGGATCTAGCCATGAAGTATGAGCAATATGCGAAAGTATGAGTCTGACGAGGTCAAATCCCGGACCTATCCCAGACCTAACATGCGTTATCCTCTAAAATATTGATCGAAACCAGGTTTAATCGACTGTTTCAGCGTGGTACTTCATTACTACGTGATGCAATCCAGAAAAAGCCCAGGATCTAGCCATGAAGTATGAGAAATATGCGAAAGTATGAGCCTAATGAGGGCAAATCCTAGACCTAACCCAGACCTAACATGCGTTATTCTGTAAACTATTGATGGAAACCAGGTTTAATTGACTGTTTCAGTGTTGTACTTCATTACTACGTGATCCAAAACAGAAAAAACCCAGGATCTGTTCTACATGTATGTAAAATATGCGAAAGAATGAGCCTGATGAGAGCAAATCCCAGACCTAACCTAGACCTAACATGAATTATTCTGTAAAATTTTTATCAAGACCAGGTTTAATTGAATGTTTCATTGTGGTACCTCATTACTACGTGATCAAAACCAGAAAAAACCCAGGATCTGTTCTACATGTATGAAAAATATGCGAAAGAATGAGCCTGATGAGAGCAAATCCCAGACCTAACCTAGACCTAACATGAATTATTCTCTAAAATATTGATCGAAACCAGGTTTAATTGACTGTTTCAGTGTTGTACTTCATTACTACGTGATGCAATCCAGAAAAAGCCCAGGATCTAGCCATCAAGTATGAGAAATATGCGAAAGAATGAGCCTGATGAGAGCAAATCCCAGACCTAACCTAGACCTAACATGAATTATTCTCTAAAATATTGATCGAAACCAGGTTTAATTGACTGTTTCAGTGTGGTACCACATTACTACGTGATCCAATCCAGAAATAGCCCAGGATCTAGCCATGAAGTATGAGAAATATGCGAAAGTATGAGCCTGATGAGGGCAAATCCTAGACCTAACCCAGACCTAACATGCAGTATTCTGTAAAATTTTTATCAAGACCAGGTTTAATTGAATGTTTCATTGAGGTACCTCATTACTACGTGATCAAAACCAGAAAAAACCCAGGATCCGTTCAGCAAGTATGTGAAGAACGCGAAAGTATGAGTCTGATCAGTGAAAATCTCAGGCCTTACCTAGACCTAACTTGCGTTGTCCTCTAAAATATTGATGGAAACCAGGTTTCATTGACTGTTTCAGTGTGGTACTACATTACTACGTGATGCAATCCAGAAAAACTCCAGGATCTAGCCATCAAGTATGAGAAATATGCGAAAGAATGAGCCTGATGAGAGCAAATCCCAGACCTAACCTAGACCTAACATGCGTTATCCTCTAAAATATTGAGCTAAACCAGGTTTAATGGACTGCTTCAGTGTGGTACCACACTACTTCGTGATCCAAACCAGAAAAAACCCAGGATCTGTTCAACAAGTATGTGAAAAACGCTAAACTGTGAGCCTGATGAGGGCAAATCTTAGACCTAACCCAGACCTAAGATGCGTTATCCTCTAAAATATTTATCCAGACCAGGTTTCATTGAATGTTTCAGTGTGGTACCACTTTACTACGTAATCCAATCCAGAAATAGCCCAGGATCTAGCCATGAAGTATGAGAAATATGCGAAAGTATGAGCCTGATGAGGGCAAATCCCAGACCTATCCCAGACCTAACATGCGTTGTCCTCTAAGATATTGATCGAAACCAGGTTTAATTGAATGTTTCCGCGTGGTACCACATTACTACGTGATGCAACCCAGAAACAGCCCAGGATCTAGCCATGAAGTATGAGCAATATGCGAAAGTATGAGCCTGATGAGGGCAAATCCTAGACCTAACCCAGACCTAACATGCGTTATCCTCTAAAATACTGATGGAAACCAGATTTAATTGACTGTTTCAGTGTGGTCCCACATTACTACGTGATCCAAACCAGAAAAAACCCAGGATCCGTTCAACAAGTATGTGAAGAATGCGAAAGTATGAGTCTGATGAGTGAAAATCCCAGGCCTAACCTAGACCTAACATGAATTATTCTCTAAAATATTGATCAAAACCAGATTTAATTGACTGTTTCAGTGTGGTCCCACATTACTACGTGATACAATCCAGAAACAGCCCAGGATCTAGCCATGAAGTATGAGAAATATGCGACAGTAAGAGCCTGATGAGGGCAAATCCTAGACCTATCCCAGACCTAACTTGCGTTATCCTCTAAAATATTGATCGAAACCAGGTTTAATTGACTGTTTCAGTGTTGTACTTCATTACTACGTGATCCAAACCCGAAAAAAACTAGGATCTAGCCATCAAGTATGAGAAATATGCGAAAGAATGAGCCTGATGAGAGCAAATCCCAGACCTAACCTAGACCTAACATGAATTATTCTCTAAAATATTGATCGAAACCAGGTTTAATTGACTGTTTCAGTGTGGTCCCACATTACTACGTGATCCAAACCAGAAAAACCCCAGTATCCGTTCAACAAGTATGTGAAGAATGCGAAAGTATGAGTCTGAGGAGTGAAAATCCCAGGTCTAACCTAGACCTAACATGCGTTATCCTCAAAAATATTGATCGAAACCTGGTTTAATTGATTGTTTCAGTGTGGTCCCACATTACTACGTGATCCAAACCAGAAAAACCCCAGGATCCGTTCAACAAGTATGTGAAGAATGCGAAAGTATGAGTCTGATGAGTGAAAATCCCAGGCCTGACCTAGACCTAACATGCGTTATCCTCTAAAATAATGAGCGAAACCAGGTTTAATGGACTGTTTCAGTGTGGTACCACACTACTACGGGAACCAAACCAGAAAAAACCCAGGATCTGTTCAACAAGTATGTGAAAAACCCGAAAGTATGAGCCTGATGAGGGCAAATCCCAGACCTATCCCAGACCTAACTTGCGTTGTCCTCTAAAATATTGATGGAAACCAGGTTTAATTGACTGTTTCAGTGTTGTACTTCATTACTACGTGATGCAATCCAGAAAAAGGCCAGGATCTAGCCATCAAGTATGAGAAATATGCGAAAGAATGAGCCGGATGAGAGCAAATCCCAGACCTAACCTAGACCTAACATGAATTATTCTCTAAAATATTGGTCGAAACCAGGTTTAATTGACTGTTTCAGTGTGGTCCCACATTACTACGTGATCCAAACCAGAAAAAACCCAGGATCCGTTCAACAAGTATGTGAAGAATGCGAAAGTATGAGTCCGATGAGTGAAAATCCCAGGCCTAACCTAGACCTAACATGCGTTATCCTCAAAAATATTGATCGAAACCTGGTTTAATTGACTGTTTCAGTGTGGTCCCACATTACTACGTGATCCAAACCAGAAAAACCCCAGTATCCGTTCAACAAGTATGTGAAGAATGTGAAAGTATGAGTCTGATGAGTGAAAATCCCAGGCCTGACCTAGACCTAACATGCGTTATCCTCTAAAATAATGAGCGAAAACAGGTTTAATGGACTGTTTCAGTGTGGTACCACACTACTACGGGATCCAAACCAGAAAAAACCCAGGATCTGTTAAACGAGTATGTGAAGTGTGCGAAAGTATGAGTCTGATGAGGTCAAATCCCGGACCTATCCCAGACCTAACACGCGTTATCCTCTAAAATATTGATCGAAATCAGGTTTAATCGACTGTTTCAGCGTGGTACTTCATTACTACGTGATGCAATCCAGAAAAAGCCCAGGATCTAGCCATGAAGTATGAGAAATATGCGAAAGTATGAGCCTAATGAGGGCAAATCCTAGACCTAACCCAGACCTAACATGCGTTATTCTGTAAAATATTGATGGAAACCAGGTTTAATTGACTGTTTCAGTGTTGTACTTCATTACTACGTGATCCAAAACAGAAAAAACCCAGGATCTGTTCTACATGTATGAAAAATATGCGAAAGAATGAGCCTGATGAGAGCAAATCCCAGACCTAACCTAGACCTAACATGAATTATTCTCTAAAATATTGATCGAAACCAGGTTTAATTGACTGTTTCAGTGTGGTACTTCATTACTACGTGATGCAATCCAGAAAAAGTCCAGGATCTAGCCATCAAGTATGAGAAATATGCGAAAGAATGAGCCTGATGAGAGCAAATCCCAGACCTAACCTAGACCTAACATGAATTATTCTCTAAAATATTGATCGAAACCAGGTTTAATTGACTGTTTCAGTGTGGTACCACATTACTACGTGATCCAGTCCAGAAATAGCCCAGGATCTAGCCATGAAGTATGAGAAATATGCGAAAGTATGAGCCTGATGAGGGCAAATCCTAGACCTAACCCAGACCTAACATGCGTTATTCTGTAAAATTTTTATCAAGACCAGGTTTAATTGAATGTTTCATTGTGGTACCTCATTACTACGTGATCAAAACCAGAAAAAACCCAGGATCTGTTCTACATGTATGAAAAATATGCGAAAGAATGAGCCTGATGAGAGCAAATCCCAGACCTAACCTAGACCTAACATGAATTATTCTCTAAAATATTGGTCGAAACCAGGTTTAATTGACTGTTTCAGTGTGGTCCCACATTACTACGTGATCCAAACCAGAAAAAACCCAGGATCCGTTCAACAAGTATGTGAAAAACGCGAAACTGTGAGCCTGATGAGGGCAAATCTTAGACCTAACCCAGACCTAAGATGCGTTATCCTCTAAAGTATTTATCCAGACCAGGTTTCATTGAATGTTTCAGTGTGGTACCACTTTACTACGTGATCCAATCCAGAAATAGCCTAGGATCTAGCCATGAAGTATGAGAAATATGCGAAAGTATGGGCCTGATGAGGGCAAATCCTAGACCTAACCCAGACCTAACATGCGTTATCCTCTAAAATATTTATCAAGACCAGGTTTAATTGAATGTTTCAGTGTGGTACCACGTTACTACGTGAACCAAACCAGAAAAACCCCAGGATCCGTTCAACAAGTATGTGAAGAATGCGAAAGTATGAGTCTGATGAGTGAAAATCCCAGGACTGACCTAGACCTAACATGCGTTATCCTCTAAAATAATGAGCGAAACCAGGTTTAATGGACTGTTTCAGTGTGGTACAACACTACTACGGGATCCAAACCAGAAAAAACCCAGGATCTGTTCAACAAGTATGTGAAAAACGCGAAAGTATGAGGCTGATGAGGGCAAATCCCAGACCTATCCCAGACCTAACTTGCGTTGTCCTCTAAAATATTGATGGAAACCAGGTTTAATTGACTGTTTCAGTGTTGTACTTCATTACTACGTGATGCAATCCAGAAAAAGCCCAGGATCTAGCCATCAAGTATGAGAAATATGCGAAAGAATGAGCCTGATGAGAGCAAATCCCAGACCTAACCTAGACCTAACATGAATTATTCTCTAAAATATTGGTCGAAACCAGGTTTAATTGACTGTTTCAGTGAGGTCCCACATTACTACGTGATCCAAACCAGAAAAAACCCAGGATCCGCTCAACAAGTATGTGAAAAACGCGAAACTGTGAGCCTGATGAGGGCAAATCTTAGACCTAACCCAGACCTAAGATGCGTTAGCCTCTAAAATATTTATCCAGACCAGGTTTCATTGAATGTTTCAGTGTGGTACCACTTTACTACGTGATCCAATCCAGAAATAGCCCAGGATCTAGCCATGAAGTATGAGAAATATGCGAAAGTATGAGCCTGATGAGGGCAAATCCTAGACCTAACCCAGACCTAACATGCGTTATCCTCTAAAATATTTATCAAGACCAGGTTTAATTGATTGTTTCAGTGTGGCCCCACATTACTACGTGATCCAAACCAGAAAAACCCCAGGATCCGTTCAACAAGTATGTGAAGAATGCGAAAGTATGAGTCTGATGAGTGAAAATCCCAGGCCTGACCTAGACCTAACATGCGTTATCCTCTAAAATAATGAGCGAAACCAGGTTTAATGGACTGTTTCAGTGTGGTACAACACTACTACGGGATCCAAACCAGAAAAAACCCAGGATCTGTTCAACAAGTATGTGAAAAACGCGAAAGTATGAGCCTGATGAGGGCAAATGCCAGACCTATCCCAGACCTAACTTGCGTTGTCCTCTAAAGTATTGATGGAAACCAGGTTTAATTGACTGTTTCAGTGTTGTACTTCATTGCTACGTGATGCAATCCAGAAAAAGCCCAGGATATAGCCATCAAGTATGAGAAAAATGCGAAAGAATGAGCCTGATGAGAGCAAATCCCAGACCTAACCTAGACCTAACATGAATTATTCTCTAAGATATTGGTCGAAACCAGGTTTAATTGACTGCTTCAGTGTGGTCCCACATTACTACGTGATCCAAACCAGAAAAAACGCAGGATGCGTTCAACAAGTATGTGAAGAATGCGAAAGTATGAGTCCGATGAGTGAAAATCCCAGGCCTAACCTAGACCTAACATGCGTTATCCTCAAAAATATTAATCGAAACCTGGTTTAATTGACTGTTTCAGTGTGGTCCCACATTACTACGTGATCCAAACCAGAAAAACCCCAGTATCCGTTCAACAAGTATGTGAAGAATGTGAAAGTATGAGTCTGATGAGTGAAAATCCCAGGCCTGACCTAGACCTAACATGCGTTATCCTCTAAAATAATGAGCGAAAACAGGTTTAATGGACTGTTTCAGTGTGGTACCACACTACTACGGGATCCAAACCAGAAAAAACCCAGGATCTGTTCAACGAGTATGAGAAGTGTGCGAAAGTATGAGTCTGATGAGGTCAAATCCCAGACCTATCCCAGACCTAACTTGCGTTATCCTGTAAAACATTGATCGAAATCAGGTTTAATTGACTGTTTCAGTGTGGTACTACATTACTACGTGATGCAATCCACAAACAGCCCAGGATCTAGCCATGAAGTATGAGCAATATGCGAAAGTATGAGTCTGACGAGGTCAAATCCCGGACCTATCCCAGACCTAACATGCGTTATCCTCTAAAATATTGATCGAAACCAGGTTTAATCGACTGTTTCAGCGTGGTACTTCATTACTACGTGATGCAATCCAGAAAAAGCCCAGGATCTAGCCATGAAGTATGAGAAATATGCGAAAGTATGAGCCTAATGAGGGCAAATCCTAGACCTAACCCAGACCTAACATGCGTTATTCTGTAAACTATTGATGGAAACCAGGTTTAATTGACAGTTTCAGTGTTGTACTTCATTACTACGTGATCCAAAACAGAAAAAACCCAGGATCTGTTCTACATGTATGTAAAATATGCGAAAGAATGAGCCTGATGAGAGCAAATCCCAGACCTAACCTAGACCTAACATGAATTATTCTGTAAAATTTTTATCAAGACCAGGTTTAATTGAATGTTTCATTGTGGTACCTCATTACTACGTGATCAAAACCAGAAAAAACCCAGGATCTGTTCTACATGTATGAAAAATATGCGAAAGAATGAGCCTGATGAGAGCAAATCCCAGACCTAACCTAGACCTAACATGAATTATTCTCTAAAATATTGATCGAAACCAGGTTTAATTGACTGTTTCAGTGTTGTACTTCATTACTACGTGATGCAATCCAGAAAAAGCCCAGGATCTAGCCATCAAGTATGAGAAATATGCGAAAGAATGAGCCTGATGAGAGCAAATCCCAGACCTAACCTAGACCTAACATGAATTATTCTCTAAAATATTGATCGAAACCAGGTTTAATTGACTGTTTCAGTGTGGTACCACATTACTACGTGATCCAATCCAGAAATAGCCCAGGATCTAGCCATGAAGTATGAGAAATATGCGAAAGTATGAGCCTGATGAGGGCAAATCCTAGACCTAACCCAGACCTAACATGCAGTATTCTGTAAAATTTTTATCAAGACCAGGTTTAATTGAATGTTTCATTGAGGTACCTCATTACTACGTGATCAAAACCAGAAAAAACCCAGGATCCGTTCAGCAAGTATGTGAAGAACGCGAAAGTATGAGTCTGATCAGTGAAAATCTCAGGCCTTACCTAGACCTAACTTGCGTTGTCCTCTAAAATATTGATGGAAACCAGGTTTCATTGACTGTTTCAGTGTGGTACTACATTACTACGTGATGCAATCCAGAAAAACTCCAGGATCTAGCCATCAAGTATGAGAAATATGCGAAAGAATGAGCCTGATGAGAGCAAATCCCAGACCTAACCTAGACCTAACATGCGTTATCCTCTAAAATATTGAGCTAAACCAGGTTTAATGGACTGCTTCAGTGTGGTACCACACTACTTCGTGATCCAAACCAGAAAAAACCCAGGATCTGTTCAACAAGTATGTGAAAAACGCTAAACTGTGAGCCTGATGAGGGCAAATCTTAGACCTAACCCAGACCTAAGATGCGTTATCCTCTAAAATATTTATCCAGACCAGGTTTCATTGAATGTTTCAGTGTGGTACCACTTTACTACGTAATCCAATCCAGAAATAGCCCAGGATCTAGCCATGAAGTATGAGAAATATGCGAAAGTATGAGCCTGATGAGGGCAAATCCCAGACCTATCCCAGACCTATCATGCGTTGTCCTCTAAGATATTGATCGAAACCAGGTTTAATTGAATGTTTCCGCGTGGTACCACATTACTACGTGATGCAACCCAGAAACAGCCCAGGATCTAGCCATGAAGTATGAGCAATATGCGAAAGTATGAGCCTGATGAGGGCAAATCCTAGACCTAACCCAGACCTAACATGCGTTATCCTCTAAAATACTGATGGAAACCAGATTTAATTGACTGTTTCAGTGTGGTCCCACATTACTACGTGATCCAAACCAGAAAAAACCCAGGATCCGTTCAACAAGTATGTGAAGAATGCGAAAGTATGAGTCTGATGAGTGAAAATCCCAGGCCTAACCTAGACCTAACATGAATTATTCTCTAAAATATTGATCAAAACCAGATTTAATTGACTGTTTCAGTGTGGTCCCACATTACTACGTGATACAATCCAGAAACAGCCCAGGATCTAGCCATGAAGTATGAGAAATATGCGACAGTAAGAGCCTGATGAGGGCAAATCCTAGACCTATCCCAGACCTAACTTGCGTTATCCTCTAAAATATTGATCGAAACCAGGTTTAATTGACTGTTTCAGTGTTGTACTTCATTACTACGTGATCCAAACCCGAAAAAAACTAGGATCTAGCCATCAAGTATGAGAAATATGCGAAAGAATGAGCCTGATGAGAGCAAATCCCAGACCTAACCTAGACCTAACATGAATTATTCTCTAAAATATTGATCGAAACCAGGTTTAATTGACTGTTTCAGTGTGGTCCCACATTACTACGTGATCCAAACCAGAAAAAACCCAGGATCCGATCAACAAGTATGTGAAGAATGCGACAGTATGAGTCTGATGAGTGAAAATCCCAGGCCTAACCTAGACCTAACATGAATTAGTCTCTAAAATATTGATCAAAACCAGATTTAATTGACTGTTTCAGTGTGGTCCCTCATTACTACGTGACCCAAACCAGAAAAACCCCAGGGTCCGTTCAACAAGTATGTGAAGAATGCGAAAGTATGAGTCTGAGGAGTGAAAATCCCAGGTCTAACCTAGACCTAACATGCGTTATCCTCAAAAATATTGATCGAAACCTGGTTTAATCGACTGTTTCAGTGTGGTACCATATTACTATGTGATCCAAACCAGAAAATAACCCAGGATCTGTTCAATGAGTATGTGAAGGGTGCGAAAGTATGAGTCTGACGAGGTCAAATCCCAAACCTATCCCAGACCTAACTTGCGTTATCCTCTAAAATATTGATCGAAACCAGGTTTAATTGACTGTTTCAGTGTTGTACTTCATTACTACGTGATGCAATCCAGAAAAAGCCCAAGATCTAGCCATCAAGTATGAGAAATATGCGAAAGAGTGATCCTGATGGGAGCAAATCCCTGACCTATCCTAGACCTACAATGAATTATTCTCTAAAATATTGATCAAAACCAGGTTTAATTGACAGTTTCAGTGTGATACCACATTACTACGTGATCCAATCCAGAAATAGCCCAGGATCTAGCCATGAAGTATGAGAAATATGCGAAAGTATGAGCCTGATGAGGGCAAATCCTAGACCTAACCCAGACCTAACATGCGTTATTCTCTAAAATATTTATCAAGACCAGGTTTAATTGAATGTTTCAGTGTGGTACCACATTACTACGTGATCAAAACCAGAAAAAACCCAGGATCCGTTCAACAAGTATGTGAAGAATGCGAAAGTATGTGTCTGATCAGTGAAAATCTCAGGCCTTACCTAGACCTAACATGCGTTGTCCTCTAAAATATTGATGGAAACCAGGTTTCAATGACTGTTTCAGTGTGCTACAACATTACTACGTGATGCAATCCAGAACGAGCCCAGGATCTAGCCATCAAGTATGAGAAATATGCGACAGAATGAGCCTGATGGGAGCAAATCCCAGACCTAACCTAGACCTAACATGCGCTATCCTCTAAAATATTGAGCGAAACCAGGTTTAATGGACTGTTTCAGTGTGGTACCACACTACTTCGTGATCCAAACCAGAGAAAGCCCAGGATCTGTTCAAGAAGTATGTGAAAAACGCTAAACTGTGAGCCTGATGAGGGCAAATCTTAGACCTAACCCAGACCTAAGATGCGTTATCCTCTAAAATATATATCCAGACCAGGTTTCATTGAATGTTTCAGTGTGGTACCACTTTACTACGTGATCCAATCCAGGAATAGCCCAGGATCTAGACATGAAGTATGAGAAATATGCGAAAGTAAGAGCCTGATGAGGGTAAATCCTAGACCTATCCCAGACCTGACTTGCGTTATCCTCTAAAATATTGATCGAAACCAGGTATAATTGACTGTTTCAGCGTGGTACCACATTACTACGTGTTACAATCCAGAAACAGCCCAGGATCTAGCCATGAAGTATGAGAAATATGCGAAAGTATGAGCCTGATGAGGGCAAATCCTAGACCTAACCCAGACCTAACATGCGTTATCCTCTAAAATATTTATCAAGATCAGGTTGAATTGATTGTTTCAGTGTGGTCCCACATTACTACGTGATCCAAACCAGAAAAAACCCAGTATCTGTTCAACATGTTTGGGAAATATGCGGAAGAATGAGCCTGATGTGAGCAAATCCCAGACCTAACCTAGACCTAACATGAATTATTCTCTAAAATATTAATCGAAACCAGGTTTACTTGACTGCTTCAGTGTGGTCCCACATTACTACGTGATCCAAACCAGAAAAAACCCAGGATCCGTTCAACAAGTATGTGAAGAATGCGAAAGTATGAGTCTGATGAGGTCAAATCCCAGACCTATCCCAGACCTAACTTGCGTTATCCTCTAAAATATTGATCGAAACCAGGTTTAATTGACTGTTTCAGTGTGGTACTTCATTACTACGTGATGCAATCCAGGAAAAGCCCAGGATCTAGCCATCAAGTATGAGAAATATGCGAAAGAATGAGCCTGATGAGAGCAAATCCCAGACATGACCTAGACCTAACATGAATTATTCTCTAAAATATTGATCGAATCCAGGTTTAATTGACTGTTTCAGTGCGGTCCCACTTTACTACGTGATCCAAACCAGAAAAAAACCCAGGATCCGTTCAACAAGTATGTGAAGAATGCGAAAGTATGGGTCTGATGAGGTCAAATCCCAGACCAATCCCAGACTTAACTTGCGTTATCCTCTAAAATATTGATCGAAACCAGGTTTAATCGACTGTTTCAGTGCGGTACCACATTACTACGTGATCCAAACCAGAAAAAACCCAGGATCCGTTCAACAGGTATGTGAAGACTGCGAAAGTATGAGTCAGATGAGTGAAAATCCCAGACCTAACCTAGACTTAACATGCGTTATCATCTAAAATATTGATCGAAACCTGGTTTAATCGACTGTTTCAGTGTGGTACCACATTACTATGTGATCCAAACCAGAAAATGACCCAGGATCTGTTCAAGGAGTATGTGAAGTGTGCGAAAGTATGAGTCTGATGAGTGAAAATCCCAGACCTAACCTAAACTTAACATGCGTTATCCTCTAAAATATTGATCGAAACCAGGTTTAATCGACTGTTTCAGTGCGGTACCACATTACTACGTGATCCAAACCAGAAAATAACCCAGGATCTGTTCAAGGAGTATGTGAAGTGTGCGAAAGTATGAGTCTGATGAGTGAGAATCCCAGGGCTAACATAGACCTAACATTCGTTATCCTCTAAAATATTGATCGAAACCAGGTTTAATCAACTGTTTCAGTGTGGTACCACATTACTACGTGATCCAAACCAGAAAAAACCCAGGATCAGTTCAACAAGTATGTGAAGAATGCGAAAGTATGAGTCTGATGAGTGTTATTCCCAGGGCTGACCTATACCTAACATGCGTTATCCTCTAAAATATTGATCGAAACCAGGTTTAATCGACTGTTTCAGTGAGCTATCACACTACTACGTGACCCAAACCAGAAAATAACCCAGGATCTGTTCAAGGAGTATGTGAAGTGTGCGAAAGTATGAGTCTGATGAGTGAGAATCCCAGGGCTAACATAGACCTAACATTCGTTATCCTCTAAAATATTGATCGAAACCAGGTTTAATCAACTGTTTCAGTGTGGTACCACATTACTACGTGATCCAAACCAGAAAAAACCCAGGATCCGTTCAACAAGTATGTGAAAAATGCGAAAGTATGAGTCCGATCAGTGAAAATCTCGGGCCATACCTAGACCTAACTTGCGTTGTCCTCTAAAATATTGATGGACACCAGGTTTCATTGACTGTTTCAGTGTGGAACCACATTACTACGTGATCCAAACTAGAAAAAACCCAGGATCAGTTCAACAAGTATGTGAAGAATGCGAAAGTATGAGTCTGATGAGTGTAATTCCCAGGGCTAACCTAGACCTAACATGCGTTGTCCTCTAAAATATTGATGGAAACCAGGTTTCATTGACTGTTTCAGTGTGGTACAACATTCCTACGCGATGCAATCCAGAAAAAGCCCAGTATCTAGCCATCAAGTATGAGAAATATGCGAAAGAATGAGCCTGATGAGAGCAAAACCAGACCTAACCTAGACCTAACATGCGTCATCCTCTAAAATATTGAGCGAAACCTGGTTTAATGGACTGTTTCAGTGTGGTACCACACTACTTCGTGATCCAAACCAGAAAAAACCCAGGATCTGTTCAACAAGTATGTGAAAAACGCGAAACTGTGAGCCTGATGAGGGCAAATCTTAGACCTAACCCAGACCTAAGATGCGTTATCCTCTAAAATATTTATCCAGACCAGGTTTAATTGAATGTTTCAGTGTGGTACCACTTTACTACGTGATCCAATCCAGAAATAGCCCAGGATCTAGCCATGAAGTATGAGAAATATTGGAAAGTAAGAGCCTGATGAGGGCAAATCCTAGACCTATCCCAGACCTAACTTGCGTTATCCTCTAAAATATTGATCGAAACCAGGTTTAATTGACTGTTTCAGTGTGGTCCCACATTACTACGTGATCCAAACCAGAAAAAACCCAGGATCCGTTCAACAAGAATGTGAAGAATGCGAAAGTATGAGTCTGATGAGTGAAAATCCCAGGCCTAACCTAGACCTAACATGCGTTCTCCTCTAAAATATTGATCGAAACCTGGTTTAATCGACTGTTTCAGTGTGGTACCACATTACTATGTGATCCAAACCAGAAAATAACCCAGGATCTGTTCAACGAGTATGTGAAGTGTGCGAAAGTATGAGTCTGATGAGGTCAAATCCCAGAACTATCCCAGACCTAACTTGCGTTTTCCTCTAAAATATTGATCGAAACCAGGTTTAATTGACCGTTTCAGTGTGGTACCACATTACTACCTGATCCAAACCAGAAAAAACCCAGGATCAGTTCAACAAGTATGTGAAGAATGCGAAAGTATGAGCCTGATGAGGGCAAATCCCAGACCTATCCCAGACCTAACTTGCGTTATCCTCTAAAATATTGATCGAAACCAGGTTTAATTGACCGTTTCAGTGTGGTACCACATTACTACCTGATCCAAACCAGAAAAAACCCAGGATCTGTTCAACAAGTATGTGAAAAACGCTAAACTGTGAGCCTGATGAGGGCAAATCGTAGACCTAATCCAGACCTAAGATGCGTTAACCTCTAAAATATTTATCCAGACCAGGTTTCATTGAATGTTTCAGTGTGGTACCACTTTACTACGTGATGCAATCCAGAAAAAACCCAGGATCAGTTCAACAAGTATGTGAAGAATGCGAAAGTATGAGCCTGATGAGGTCAAATCCCAGACCTATCCCAGACCTAACTTGCGTTATTCTCTAAAATATTGATCGAAACCAGGTTTAATTGACTGTTTCAGTGTGGTCCCACATTACTACGTGATCCAAACCAGAAAAAACCCAGGATCCGTTCAACAAGAATGTGAAGAATGCGAAAGTATGAGTCTGATGAGTGAAAATCCCAGGCCTAACCTAGACCTAACATGCGTTCTCCTCTAAAATATTGATCGAAACCTGGTTTAATCGACTGTTTCAGTGTGGTACCACATTACTATGTGATCCAAACCAGAAAATAACCCAGGATCTGTTCAACGAGTATGTGAAGTGTGCGAAAGTATGAGTCTGATGAGGTCAAATCCCAGACCTATCCCAGACCTAACTTGCGTTTTCCTCTAAAATATTGATCGAAACCAGGTTTAATTGACCGTTTCAGTGTGGTACCACATTACTACGTGATCCAAACCAGAAAAAACCCAGGATCTGTTCAACAAGTATGTGAAAAACGCTAAACTGTGAGCCTGATGAGGGCAAATCGTAGACCTAACCCAGACCTAAGATGCGTTTTCCTCTAAAATATTGATCGAAACCAGGTTTAATTGCCCGTTTCAGTGTGGTACCACATTACTACCTGATCTAAACCAGAAAAATCCCAGGATCAGTTCAACGAGTATGTGAAGTGTGCGAAAGTATGAGTCTGATGAGGTCAAATCACAGACCTAACTTTGACCTAACATGAATTATTCTCTAAAATATTGATCGAAACCAGGTTTAATTGACCGTTTCAGTGTGGTACCACATTACTACGCGATCCAAACCAGAAAAAACCCAGGATCCGCTCAACAAGAATGTGAAGAATGCGAAAGTATGAGTCTGATGAGTGAAAATCCCAGGCCTAACCTAGACCTAACATGCGTTCTCCTCTAAAATATTGATCGAAACCTGGTTTAATCGACTGTTTCAGTGTGGTACCACATTACTATGTGATCCAAACCAGAAAATAACCCAGGATCTGTTCAACGAGTATGTGAAGTGTGCGAAAGTATGAGTCTGATGAGGTCAAATCCCAGACCTATCCCAGACCTAACTTGCGTTTTCCTCTAAAATATTGATCGAAACCAGGTTTAATTGACCGTTTCTGTGTGGTACCACATTACTACGTGATCCAAACCAGAAAAAACCCAGGATCTGTTCAACAAGTATGTGAACAACGCTAAACTGTGAGCCTGATGAGGGCAAATCGTAGACCTAACCCAGACCTATGATGCGTTAACCACTAAAATATTTATCCAGACCAGGTTTCATTGAATGTTTCAGTGTGGTACCACTTTACTACGTGATGCAATCCAGAAAAAACCCAGGATCAGTTCAACAAGTATGTGAAGAATGCGAAAGTATGAGCCTGATGAGGGCAAATCCCAGACCTATCCCAGACCTAACTTGCGTTATCCTCTAAAATATTGATCGAAACCAGGTTTAATTGACTGTTTCAGCGTGGTACTTCATTACTACGTGATGCAATCCAGAAAAAGCCCAGGATCTAGCCATGAAGTATGAGAAATATGCGAAAGTATGAGCCTAATGAGGGCAAATCCTAGACCTAACCCAGACCTAACATGCGTTATTCTGTAAAATATTGATGGAAACCAGGTTTAATTGACTGTTTCAGTGTTGTACTTCATTACTACGTGATCCAAAACAGAAAAAACCCAGGATCTGTTCTACATGTATGAAAAATATGCGAAAGAATGAGCCTGATGAGAGCAAATCCCAGACCTAACCTAGACCTAAAATGAATTATTCTCTAAAATATTGATCGAAACCAGGTTTAATTGACTGTTTCAGTGTTGTACTTCATTACTACGTGATGCAATGCAGAAAAAGCCCAGGATCTAGCCATCAAGTATGAGAAATATGCGAAAGAATGAGCCTGATGAGAGCAAATCCCAGACCTAACCTAGACCTAACATGAATTATTCTCTAAAATATTGATCGAAACCAGGTTTAATTGACTGTTTCAGTGTGGTACCACATTACTACGTGATCCAGTCCAGAAATAGCCCAGGATCTAGCCATGAAGTATGAGAAATATGCGAAAGTATGAGCCTGATGAGGGCAAATCCTAGACCTAACCCAGACCTAACAGGCGTTATTCTGTAAAATTTTTATCAAGACCAGCTTTAATTGAATGTTTCATTGTGGTACCTCATTACTACGTGATCAAAACCAGAAAAAACCCAGGATCTGTTCTACATGTGTGAAAAATATGCGAAAGAATGAGCCTGATGAGAGCAAATCCCAGACCTAACCTAGACCTAACATGAATTATTCTCTAAAATATTGATCGAAACCAGGTTTAATTGACTGTTTCAGTGTTGTACTTCATTACTACGTGATGCAACCCAGAAAAAGCCCAGGATCTTGCCATCAAGTATGAGAAATATGCGAAAGAATGAGCCTGATGAGAGCAAATCCCAGACCTAACCTAGACCTAACATGAATTATTCTCTAAAATATTGAGCGAAACCAGGTTTAATGGAGTGTTTCAGTGTGGTACCACATTACTTCCTGATCCAAACCAGAAAAAACCCAGGATCTGTTCAACAGGTATGTGAAAAACGCTAAACTGTGAGCCTGATGAGGGCAAATCGTAGACCTAACCCAGACCTAAGATGCGTTATCCTCTAAAATATTTATCCAGACCAGGTTTAATTGAATGTTTCAGTGTGGTACCACTTTACTACGTGATCCAATCCAGAAATAGCCCAGGATCTAGCCATGAAGTATGAGAAATATGCGAAAGTAAGAGCCTGATGAGGGCAAATCCTAGACCTATCCCAGACCTAACTTGCGTTATCCTCTAAAATATTGATCGAAACCAAAGTTTAATGGACTGTTTCAGTGTGGTACCACACTACTTCGTGATCCAAACCAGAAAAAACCCAGGATCCGTTGAACAAGTATGGGAAAAATGCGAAAGTATGAGTCCGATCAGTGAAAATCTCAGGCCTTACCTAGACCTAACTTGCGTTGTCCTCTAAAATATTGATGGAAACCAGGTTTCATTGACTGTCTCAGTGTGGTACCACATTACTACGTGATCCAAACCAGAAAAAACCCAGGTTCCGTTCAACAAGTATGTGAAGAATGCGAAAGTATGAGTCTGATGAGTGAAAATCCCAGGCCTAACCTAGACCTAACTTGCGTTGTCCTCTAAAATATTGTTCGAAACCAGGTTTCATTGACTGTTTCAGTGTGGTACTACATTACTACGTGATGCAATCCAGAAAAAGCCCAGGATCTAGCCATCAAGTATGAGAAATATGCGAAAGAATGAGCCTGATGAGAGCAAAACCAGACCTAACCTAGACCTAACATGCGTTATCCTCTAAAATATTGAGCGAAACCTGGTTTAATGGACTGTTTCAGTGTGGTACCACACTACTTCGTGATCCAAACCACAAAAAACCCAGGATCTGTTCAACAAGTATGTGAAAAACGCGAAACTGTGAGCCTGATGAGGGCAAATCTTAGACCTAACCCAGACCTAAGATGCGTTATCCTCTAAAATATTTATCCAGACCAGGTTTAATTGAATGTTTCAGTGTGGTACCACATTACTACGTGATCCAATCCAGAAATAGCCCAGGATCTAGCCATGAAGTATGAGAAATATGCGAAAGTAAGAGCCTGATGAGGGCAAATACTAGACCTATCCCAGACCTAACTTGCGTTATCCTCTAAAATATTGATCGAAACCAGGTTTAATTGACTGTTTCAGCGTGGTACCACATTACTACGTGATACAATCCAGAAACAGCCCAGGATCTAGCCATGAAGTATGAGAAATATGCGAAAGAATGAGCCTGATGAGAGCAAATCCCAGATCTAACCTAGACCTAACATGAATTATTCTCTAAAATATTGATCGAAACCATGTTTAATTGACTGTTTCAGTGTGGTCCGACATTACTACGTGATCCAAACCAGAAAAAACCCAGGATCCGTCCAACAAGAATGTGAAGAATGCGAAAGTATGAGTCTGATGAGTGAAAATCCCAGGCCTAACCTAGACCTAACATGCGTTCCCCTCTAAAATATTGATCGAAACCTGGTTTAATCGACTGTTTCAGTGTGGTACCACATTACTATGTGATCCAAACCAGAAAATAACCCAGGATCTGTTCAACGAGTATGTGAAGTGTGCGAAACTATGAGTCTGATGAGGTCAAATCTGAGACCTATCCCAGACCTAACTTGCGTTATCCTCTAAAATATTGATCGAAACCAGGTTTAATTGACCGTTTCAGTGTGGTACCACATTACTACGTGATCCAAACCAGAAAAAAACCAGGATCAGTTCAACAAGTATGTGAAGAATGCGAAGGTATGAGCCTGATGAGGGCAAATCCCAGACCTATCCCAGACCTAACTTGCGTTATCCTCTAAAATATTGATCGAAACCAGGTTTAATTGACCGTTTCAGTGTGGTACCACATTACTGCGTGGTCCAAACCAGAAAAAAACCAGGATCCGTTCAGCAAATATGTGAAGAATGCGAAAGTATGAGTCTGATGAGTGAAAATCCCAGGCCTAACCTAGACCTAACATGCGTTCTTCTCTAAAATATTGATCGAAACCTGGTTTAATCGACTGTTTCAGTGTGGTACCACATTACTATGTGATCTAAACCAGAAAATAACCCAGGATCTGTTCAACGAGTATGTGAAGTGTGCGAAAGTATGAGTCTGATGAGGTCAAATCCCAGACCTATCCCAGACCTAACTTGCGTTTTCCTCTAAAATATTGATCGAAACCAGGTTTAATTGACAGTTTCAGTGTGGTACCACATTACTACCTGATCCAAACCAGAAAAAACCCAGGATCAGTTCAACAAGTATGTGAAGAATGCGAAAGTATGAGTCTGATGAGTGAGAATCCCAGGGCTAACATAGACCTAACATTCGTTATCCTCTAAAATATTGATCGAAACCAGGTTTAATCGACTGTTTCAGTGTGGTACCACATTACTACGTGATCCAAACCAGAAAAAACCCAGGATCAGTTCAACAAGTATGTGAAGAATGCGAAAGTATGAGTCTGATGAGAGTAATTCCCAGGGCTAACCTAGACCTAACATGCGTTGTCCTCTAAAATATTGATGGAAACCAGGTTTAATCGACTGTTTCAGTGTGGTATCACACTACTACGTGACCCAAACCAGAAAAAACCCAGGATCTGTTCAACAAGTATGTGAAAAACGCGAAAGTATGAGCCTGATGAGGGCAAATCCCAGACCTATTCCAGACCTAACTTGCGTTATCCTCTAAAATATTGATCGAAACCAGGTTTAATTGACCGTTTCAGTGTGGTACCACATTACTACGTGATCCAAACCAGAAAAAACCCAGGATCCGTTGAACAAGTATGGGAAAAATGCGAAAGTATGTGTCCGATCAGTGAAAATCTCAGGCCTTACCTAGACCTAACTTGCGTTGTCCTCTAAAATATTGATGGAAACCAGGTTTCATTGACTGTCTCAGTGTGGTACCACATTACTACGTGATCCAAACCAGAAAAAACCTAGGATCCGTTCAACAAGTATGTGAATAATGCGAAAGTATGAGTCTGATGAGTGAAAATCCCAGGCCTAACCTAGACGTAACATGCGTTGTCCTCTAAAATATTGATGGAAACCAGGTTTCATTGACTGTTTCAGTGTGGTACCACAATACTACGTGATCCAAACCAGAAAAAACCCAGGATCAGTTCAACAAGTATGTGAAGAATGCGAAAGTATGAGTCTGATGAGTGTAATTCCCAGGGCTAACCTAGACCTAACATGCGTTGTCCTCTAAAATATTGATGGAAACCAGGTTTCATTGACTGTTTCAGTGTGGTACTACATTACTACGTGATGCAATCCAGAAAAAACCCAGGATCTGTTCAACAAGTATGTGAAAAACGCGAAAGTATGAGTCTGATGAGGTCAAATCCCAGACCTATCCCAGACTTAACTTGCGTTATCCTCTAAAATATTGATCGAAACCAGGTTTAATCGACTGCTTCAGCGTGGTGCCACATTACTACGTGATCCAATCCAGAAATAGCCCAGGATCTAGCCATGAAGTATGAGAAATATGCGAAAGAATGAGCATGATGAGAGCTAATCCCAGAACTAACCTAGACCTAACATGCGTTATCCTCTAAAATATTGAGCGAAACCAGGTTTAATGGACTGTTTCAGTGAGGTACCACACTACTTCGTGATGCAAACCAGAAAAAGCCCAGGATCTGTTCAACAAGTATGTGAAAAACGCTAAACTGTGAGCCTGATGAGGGCAAGTTTTAGACCTAACCCAGACAACGATGCGTTATCCTCTGAAATATTTATCCAGACCAGGTTTCATTGAATGTTTCAGTGTGGTACCACTTTACTACGTGATCCAATCCAGAAATATCCCAGGATCTAGCCATGAAGTATGAGAAATATGCGAAAGTAAGAGCCTGATGAGGGCAAATCCTAGACCTATCCCAGACCTAACTTGCTTTATCCTCTAAAATATTGATCGAAACCAGGTTTAATTGACTGTTTCAGCGTGGTACCACATTACTACGTGATCCAATCCAGAAACAGCCCAGGATCTAGCCATGAAGTGTGAGAAATATGCGAAAGTATGAGCCTGATGAGGGCAAATCCTAGACCTAACCCAGACCTAACATGCATTATCCTCTAAAATATTTATAAAGATCAGGTTTAATTGATTGTTTCAGTGTCCTCCCACATTAATACGTGATCCAAACCAGAAAAAACCCAGGATCTGTTCAACATGTATGAGAAATATGCGAAAGAATGAGCCTGATGAGAGAAAATCCCAGACCTAACTTAGACCTAACATGAATTATTCTCTAAAATATTGATCGAAACCAGGTTTACTTGACTGTTTCAGTGTGGTCCCACATTACTACGTCATCCAAACCAGAAAAAACCCAGGATCTGTTCAACAAGTATGTGAAAAACGCGAAAGTATGAGTCTGATGAGGTCAAATCCCAGACCTATCCCAGACTTAACTTGCGTTATCCTCTAAAATATTGATCGAAACCAGGTTTAATCGACTGTTTCAGCGTGGTGCCACATTACTACGTGATCCAATCCAGAAATAGCCCAGGATCTAGCCATGAAGTATGAGAAATATGCGAAAGTATGAGCCTGATGGGAGCAAATCCCAGACCTAACCTAGACCTAACATGAATTATTCTCTAAAATATTGATCGAAACCTGGTTTAATTGACTGTTTCAGTGTGGTCCCACATTACTGCGTGACCCAAACCAGAAATAACCCAGGATCCGTTCAACAAGTATGCGAAGAATGCGAAAGTATGAGTCTGATGAGTGAAAATCCCAGGCCTAACCTAGACCTAACATGAGTTATCCTCTAAAATATTGATCCAAACCAGGTTTAATGGACTGTTTCAGCGTGGTACCACACTACTACGTGATCCAAACCAGAAAAAACCCAGGATCTGTTCAACAAGTATGTGAAAAACGCGAAAGTATGAGTCTGATGAGGTCAAATCCCAGACCTATCCCAGACTTAACTTGCGTTATCCTATAAAATATTGATCGAAACCAGGTTTAATCGACTGTTTCAGCTTGGTGCCACATTACTACGTGATACAATCCAGAAACAGCCCAGGATCTAGCCATGAAGTATGAGAAATATGCGGAAGTATGAGCCTGATGAGGGCAAATCCTAGACCTAACCCAAACCTAACATGCGTTATCCTCTAAAATATTTATCCAGACCAGGTTTCATTGACTGTTTCAGTGTGGTACTACATTACTACGTGATGCAATCCAGAAAAAGCCCAGGATCTAGCCATCAAGTATGAGAGATATGCGAAAGAATGAGCCTGATGAGAGCAAATCCCAGACCTAACCTAGACCTAACATGCGTTATCCTCTAAAATATTGAGCGAAACCAGGTTTAATGGACTGTTTCAGTGTGGTACCACACTACTTCGTGATCCAAACCAGAGAAAGCCCAGGATCTGTTCAAGAAGTATGTGAAAAACGCTAAACTGTGAGCCTGATGAGGGCAAATCTTAGACCTAACCCAGACCTAAGATTCGTTATCCTCTAAAATATTTATCCTGACCAGGTTTCATTGCATGTTTCAGTGTGGTACCACTTTACTACCTGATACAATCCAGAAACAGCCCAGGACCTAGCCATGAAGTATGAGAAATATGCGAAAGTATGAGCCTGATGAGGGCCAAACCTCAGACCTAACCCAAACCTAACATGCGTTATCCTCTAAAATATTTATCAAGAAAAGGTTTAATTGAATGTTTCAGTGTGGTACCACATTACTACGTGAACCAAACCAGAAAAAACCCAGGATCCGTTCAACAAGTATGTTAAAACTGCGACAGTATGACTCTGATGAGGGCAAATCCCAGGCCTAACCTAGACCTAACATGCGTTATCCTCTAAAATATTGATCGAAACCAGGTTTACTTGACTGTTTCAGTGTGGTCCCACATTACTACCTGATCCAAACCAGAAAAAACCCAGGATCTGTTCAACAAGTATGTGAAAAATGCGAAAGTATGAGTCTGATGAGGTCAAATCCCAGACCTATCCCAGACTTAACTTGCGTTATCCTATAAAATATTGATCGAAACCAGGTTTAATCGACTGTTTCAGCGTGGTGCCACATTACTACGTGATACAATCCAGAAACAGCCCAGGATCTAGCCATGAAGTATGAGAAATATGCGAAAGTATGAGCCTGATGAGGGCAAATCCTAGACCTAACCCAAACCTAACATGCGTTATCCTATAAAATATTTATCAAGACCAGGTTTAATTGAATGTTTCAGTGTGGTAACACATTACTACGTGAACCAAACCAGAAAAAACCCAGGATCCGTTCAACAAGTATGTTAAAACTGCGACAGTATGACCCTGATGAGGGCAAATCCCAGGCCTAACCTAGACCTAACTTGCGTTGTCCTCTAGAATATTGATGGAAACCAGGTTTAATTGACTGTTTCAGTGTTGTACTCCATTACTACGTGATGCAATCCAGAAAAAGCCCAGGATCTAGCCATCAAGTATGAGAAATATGCGAAAGAATGAGCCTGATCGGAGCAAATCCCAGACCTAACCTAGACCTAACATGAATTATTCTCTAAAATATTTATCAAGATCAGGTTTAATTGATTGTTTCAGTGTGGTCCCACATTACTACGTGATCCAAACCAGAAAAAACCCAGGATCTGTTCAACAAGTATGTGAAAAACGCGAAAGTATGAGTCTGATGAGGTCAAATCCCAGACCTATCCCAGACTTACCTTGCGTTATCCTATAAAATATTGATCGAAACCAGGTTTAATCGACTGTTTCAGCGTGGTGCCACATTACTACGTGATACAATCCAGAAACAGCCCAGGATCTAGCCATCAAGTATGTGAAATATGCGAAAGTATGAGCCTGATGAGGGCAAATCCTAGACCTAACCCAAACCTAACATGCGTTATCCTCCCAAAATATTTATCAAGACCAGGCTTAATTGAATGTTTCAGTGTGGTACCACATTTGACGAGAACCAAACCAGAAAAAACCCAGGATCCGTTCAACAAGTATGTGAAGAATGCAAAAGTATGATTCTGATCAGTGAAAATCTCAAGCCTTACCTAGACCTAACTTGCGTTGTCCTCTAAAATATTGATGGAAACCAGGTTTCATTGACTGTTTCAGTGTGGTACTACATTACTACGTGATGCAATCCAGAAAAAGCCCAGGATCTAGCCATCAAGTATGAGAAATATGCGAAAGAATGAGCCTGATGAGAGCAAATCCCAGACCTAACCTAGACCTAACCTGCGTTATCCTCTAAAATATTGAGCGAAACCAGGTTTAATGGACTGTTTCAGTGTGGTACCACACTACTTCGTGATCCAAACCAGAGAAAGCCCAGGATCTGTTCAAGAAGTATGTGAAAAACGCTAAACTGTGAGCCTGATGAGGGCAAATCTTAGACCTAACCCAGACCTAAGATTCGTTATCCTCTAAAATATTTATCCTGACCAGGTTTCATTGCATGTTTCAGTGTGGTACCACTTTACTACCTGATACAATCCAGAAACAGCCCAGGACCTAGCCATGAAGTATGAGAAATATGCGAAAGTATGAGCCTGATGAGGACCAAACCTCAGACCTAACCCAAACCTAACATGCGTTATCCTCTAAAATATTTATCAAGAAAAGGTTTAATTGAATGTTTCAGTGTGGTACCACATTACTACGTGAACCAAACCAGAAAAAACCCAGGATCCGTTCAACAAGTATGTTAAAACTGCGACAGTATGACTCTGATGAGGGCAAATCCCAGGCCTAACCTAGACCTAACATGCGTTATCCTCTAAAATATTGATCGAAACCAGGTTTACTTGACTGTTTCAGTGTGGTCCCACATTACTACCTGATCCAAACCAGAAAAAACCCAGGATCTGTTCAACAAGTATGTGAAAAATGCGAAAGTATGAGTCTGATGAGGTCAAATCCCAGACCTATCCCAGACTTAACTTGCGTTATCCTATAAAATATTTATCAAGACCAGGTTTAATTGAATGCTTCTGTGTGGTACCACAATACTACGTGATCCAAACCAGAAAAAACCCAGGATCCGTTCAACAAGTATGTGAATAATGCGAAAGTATGAGCCTGATGAGGGCAAATCCTAGACCCAACCCAAACCTAACATGCGTTATCCTCTAAAATATTTATCAAGACCAGGTTTAATTGAATGTTTCAGTGTGGTAACACATTACTACGTGAACCAAACCAGAAAAAACCCAGGATCCGTTCAACAAGTATGTTAAAACTGCGACAGTATGACCCTGATGAGGGCAAATCCCAGGCCTAACCTAGACCTAACATGCGTTGTCCTCTAGAATATTGATGGAAACCAGGTTTAATTGACTGTTTCAGTGTTGTACTCCATTACTACGTGATGCAATCCAGAAAAAGCCCAGGATCTAGCCATCAAGTATGAGAAATATGCGAAAGAATGAGCCTGATCGGAGCAAATCCCAGACCTAACCTAGATCTAACATGAATTATTCTCTAAAATATTGATCAAAACCAAGTTTATTTGACTGTTTCAGTGTGGTACCACATTACTACGTGATCTAAACCAGAAAAAACCCAGGATCCGTTCAACAAGTATGTGAATAATGCGAAAGTATGAGCCTGATGAGGGCAAATCCTAGACCCAACCCAAACCTAACATGCGTTATCCTCTAAAATATTTATCAAGACCAGGTTTAATTGAATGCTTCTGTGTGGTACCACAATACTACGTGATCCAAACCAGAAAAAACCCAGGATCCGTTCAACAAGTATGTGAAGAATGCGAAAGTATGAGTCTGATCAGTGAAAATCTGAGGCGTTACCTAGACCTAACTTGCGTTGTCCTCTAAAATATTGTTGGAAACCAGGTTTCATTGACTGTCTCAGTGTGGTACTACATTACTACGTGATGCAATCCAGAAAAAGCCCAGGATCTAGCCATCCAGTATGAGAAATATGCGAAAGAATGAGCCTGATGAGAGCAAATTCCAGACCTAACCTAGACCTAACATGCGTTATCCTCTAAAATATTGAGCGAAACCAGGTTTAATGGACTGTTTCAGTGTGGTACCACACTACTTCGTGATCCAAACCAGAGAAAGCCCAGGATCTGTTCAAGAAGTATGTTAAAACTGCGACAGTATGACTCTGATGAGGGCAAATCCCAGGCCTAACCTAGACCTAACATGCGTTATCCTCTAAAATATTGATCGAAACCAGGTTTACTTGACTGTTTCAGTGTGGTCCCACATTACTACCTGATCCAAACCAGAAGAAACCCAGGGTCTGTTCAACAAGTATGTGAAAAACGCGAAAGTATGAGTCTGATGAGGTCAAATCCCAGACCTATCCCAGACTTAACTTGCGTTATCCTATAAAATATTGATCGAAACGAGGTTTAATCGACTGTTTCTGCGTGGTGCCACATTACTACGTGATAAAATCCAGAAACAGCCCAGGATCTAGCCATGAAGTATGAGAAATATGCGAAAGTATGAGCCTGATGAGGGCAAATCCTAGACCTAACCCAAACCTAACATGCGTTATCCTATAAAATATATATCAAGACCAGGTTTAAATGAATGTTTCAGTGTGGTAACACATTACTACGTGAACCAAACCAGAAAAAACCCAGGATCCGTTCAACAAGTATGTTAAAACTGCGACAGTATGACCCTGATGAGGGCAAATCCCAGGCCTAACCTAGACCTAACATGAATTATTCTCTAGAATATTGATCGAAACCTGGTTTAATTGACTGTTTCAGTGTGGTCCCACATTACTACGTGATCCAAACCCGAAATAACCCAGGAACCGTTCAACAAGTATGTGAAGAATGCGAAAGTATGAGTCTGATGAGTGAAAATCCCAGGCCTAACCTAGACCTAACATGCGTTATCCTCTAAAATATTGATGGAAACCAGGTTTCATTGACTGTTTCAGTGTGGTACTACATTACTACGTGATGCAATCCAGAAAAAACCCAGGATCTGTTCAACAAGTATGTGAAAAACGCGAAAGTATGAGTCTGATGAGGTCAAATCCCAGACCTATCCCAGACTTAAGTTGCGTTATCCTCTAAAATATTGATCGAAACCAGGTTTAATCGACTGCTTCAGCGTGGTGCCACATTACTACGTGATCCAATCCAGAAATAGCCCAGGATCTAGCCATGAAGTATGAGAAATATGCGAAAGAATGAGCATGATGAGAGCTAATCCCAGAACTAACCTAGACCTAACATGCGTCATCCTCTAAAATATTGAGCGAAACCAGGTTTAATGGACTGTTTCAGTGAGGTACCACACTACTTCGTGATGCAAACCAGAAAAAGCCCAGGATCTGTTCAACAAGTATGTGAAAAACGCTAAACTGTGAGCCTGATGAGGGCAAATTTTAGACCTAACCCAGACATACGATGCGTTATCCTCTGAAATATTTATCCAGACCAGGTTTCATTCAATGTTTCAGTGTGGTACCACTTTACTACGTGATCCAATCCAGAAATATCCCAGGATCTAGCCATGAAGTATGAGAAATATGCGAAAGTAAGAGCCTGATGAGGGCAAATCCTAGACCTATCCCAGACCTAATTTGCTTTATCCTCTAAAATATTGATCGAAACCAGGTTTAATTGACTGTTTCAGCGTGGTACCACATTACTACGTGATCCAATCCAGAAACAGCCCAGGATCTAGCCATGAAGTGTGAGAAATATGCGAAAGTATGAGCCTGATGAGGGCAAATCCTAGACCTAACCCAGACCTAACATGCATTATCCTCTAAAATATTTATAAAGATCAGGTTTAATTGATTGTTTCAGTGTGGTCCCACATTAATACGTGATCCAAACCAGAAAAAACCCAGGATCTGTTCAACATGTATGAGAAATATGCGAAAGAATGAGCCTGATGAGAGAAAATCCCAGACCTAACTTAGACCTAACATGAATTATTCTCTAAAATATTGATCGAAACCAGGTTTACTTGACTGTTTCAGTGTGGTCCCACATTACTACATGATCCAAACCAGAAAAAACCCAGGATCTGTTCAACAAGTATGTGAAAAACGCGAAAGTATGAGTCTGATGAGGTCAAATCCCAGACCTATCGCAGACTTAACTTGCGTTATCCTCTAAAATATTGATCGAAACCAGGTTTAATCGACTGTTTCAGCGTGGTGCCACATTACTACGTGATCCAATCCAGAAATAGCCCAGGATCTAGCCATGAAGTATGAGAAATATGCGAAAGTATGAGCCTGATGGGAGCAAATCCCAGACCTAACCTAGACCTAACATGAATTATTCTCTAAAATATTGATCGAAACCTGGTTTAATTGACTGTTTCAGTGTGGTCCCACATTACTGCGTGACCCAAACCAGAAATAACCCAGGATCCGTTCAACAAGTATGCGAAGAATGCGAAAGTATGAGTCTGATGAGTGAAAATCCCAGGCCTAACCTAGACCTAACATGAGTTATCCTCTAAAATATTGATCCAAACCAGGTTTAATGGACTGTTTCAGCGTGGTACCACACTACTACGTGATCCAAACCAGAAAAAACCCAGGATCTGTTCAACAAGTATGTGAAAAACGCGCAAGTATGAGTCTGATGAGGTCAAATCCCAGACCTATCCCAGACTTAACTTGCGTTATCCTATAAAATATTGATCGAAACCAGGTTTAATCGACTGTTTCAGCTTGGTGCCACATTACTACGTGATACAATCCAGAAACAGCCCAGGATCTAGCCATGAAGTATGAGAAATATGCGAAAGTAGGAGCCTGATGAGGGCAAATTCTAGACCTAACCCAAACCTAACATGCGTTATCCTCTAAAATATTTATCAAGACCAGGTTTAATTGAATGTTTCAGTGTAGTAACACATTACTACGTGAACCAAACCAGAAAAAACCCAGGATCCGTTCAACAAGTATGTTAAAACTGCGACAGTATGACCCTGATAAGGGCAAATCCCAGGCCTAACCTAGACCTAACATGCGTTGTCCTCTAGAATATTGATGGAAACCAGGTTTAATTGACTGTTTCAGTGTTGTACTTCATTACTACGTGATGCAATCCAGAAAAAGCCCAGGCTCTAGCGATCAAGCATGAGAAATATGCGAAAGAATGAGCCTGATGGGTGCAAATCCCAGACCTAACCTAGACCTAACATGAATTATTCTCTAAAATATTGATCAAAACCAGGTTTATTTGACTGTTTCAGTGTGGTCCCACATTACTACGTGATCCAAACCAGAAATAACCCAGGATCCGTTCAACAAGTATGTGAAGAATGCGAAAGTATGAGTCTGATGAGTGAAAATCCCAGGCCTAACCTAGACCTAACATGCGTTATCCTCTAAAATATTTATCAAGACCAGGTTTAATTGAATGTTTCAGTGTGGTACCACAATACTACGTGATCCAAACCAGAAAAAACCCAGGATCCGTTCAACAAGTATGTGAAGAATGCGAAAGTATGAGTCTGATCAGTGAAAATCTCAGGCCTTACCTAGATCTAACTTGCGTTGTCCTCTAAAATATTGTTGGAAACCAGGTTTCATTGACTGTTTCAGTGTGGTACCACACTACTTCCTGATCCAAACCAGAGAAAGCCCAGGATCTGTTCAAGAAGTATGTGAAAAACGCTAAACTGTGAGCCTGATGAGGGCAAATCTTAGACCTAACCCAGACCTAAGATGCGTTATCCTCTAAAATATTTATCCAGACCAGGTTGCATTGAATGTTTCAGTGTGGTACCACTTTACTACCTGATACAATCCAGAAACAGCCCAGGATCTAGCCATGAAGTATGAGAAATATGCGAAAGTATGAGCCTGATGAGGGCCAAACCTCAGACCTAACCCAAACCTAACATGCGTTATCCTCTAAAATATTTATGAAGAAACGGTTTAATTGAATGTTTCAGTGTGGTACCACATTACTACGTGAACCAAACCAGAGAAAACCCAGGATCCGTTCAACAAGTATGTTAAAACTGCCACAGTATGACTCTGATGAGGGCAAATCCCAGGCCTAACCTAGACCTAACATGCGTTGTCCTCTAGAATATTGATGGAAACCAGGTTTCATTGACTGTTTCAGTGTGGTACTACATTAATACGTGATGCAATCCAGAAAAAGCCCAGGATCTAGCCATCAAGTATGAGAAATATGCGAAAGAATGAGTCTGATGAGAGCAAATCCCAGACCTAACCTAGACCTAACATGCGTTATCCTCTAAAATATTGATCGAAACCAGGTTTAATTGACTGTTTCAGCGTGGTACCACATTACTACGTGATCCAATCCAGAAACAGCCCAGGATCTAGCCATGAAGTATGAGAAATATGCGAAAGTATGAGCCTGATGAGGGCAAATCCTAGACCGAACCCAGACCTAACATGCGTTATCCTCTAAAATATTTTTCAAGATCAGGTTTAATTGATTGTTCAGTGTGGTCCCACATTACTACGTGATCCAAACCAGAAAAAACCCAGGATCTGTTCATCATGTATGAGAAATATGCGAAAGAATGAGCCTGATGAGAGCAAATCCCAGACCTAACATAGACCTAACATGAATTATTCTCTAAAATATTGATCGAAACCAGGTTTACTTGACTGTTTCAGTGTGGTCCCACATTACTACGTGATCCAAACCAGAAAAAACCCAGGATCTGTTCAACAAGTATGTGAAAAACGCGAAAGTATGAGTCTGATGAGGTCAAATCCCAGACCTATCCCAGACTTAACTTGCGTTATCCTCTAAAATATTGATCGAAACCAGGTTTAATCGACTGTTTCAGCGTGGTGCCACATTACTACGTGATACAATCCAGAATCAGCCCAGGATCTAGCCATGAAGTATGAGAAATATGCGAAAGTATGAGCCTAATGAGGGCAAATCCTAGACCTAACCCAAACCTAACATGCGTTATCCTCTAAAATATTTATCAAGAAAAGGATTAATTGAATGTTTCAGTGTGGTACCACATTACTGCGTGAACCAAACCAGAAAAAACCCAGGATCCGTTCAACAAGTATGTTAAAACTGCGACAGTATGACCCTGATGAGGGCAAATCCCAGGCCTAACCTAGACCTAACATGCGTTGTCCTCTAGAATATTGATGGAAACCAGGTTTAATTGACTGTTTCTGTGTTGTACTTCATTACTACGTGATGCAATCCAGAAAAAGCCCAGGATCTAGCCATAAAGTATGAGAAATATGCGAAAGAATGAGCCTGATGAGAGCAAATCCCAGACCTAACCTAGACCAAACATGCGTTATCCTCTAAAATAATGATCGAAACCTGGTTTAATTGACTGTTTCAGTGTGGTCCCACATTACTACGTGATCCAAACCAGAAATAACCCAGGATCCATTCAACAAGTATGTGAAGAATGCGAAAGTATGAGTCTGATGAGTGAAAATCCCAGGCCTAACCTAGACCTAACATGCGTTATCCTCTAAAATATTGATCCAAACCAGGTTTAATGGACTGTTTCAGCGTGGTACCACACTACTACGTGATCCAAACCAGAAAAAACCCAGGATCTGTTCAACAAGTATGTGAAAAACGCGAAAGTATGACCCTGATGAGGGCAAATCCCAGGCCTAACCTAGACCTAACTTGCGTTGTCCTCTAGAATATTGATGGAAACCAGGTTTAATTGACTGTTTCAGTGTTGTACTCCATTACTACGTGATGCAATCCAGAAAAAGCCCAGGATCTAGCCATCAAGTATGAGAAATATGCGAAAGAATGAGCCTGATCGGAGCAAATCCCAGACCTAACCTAGACCTAACATGAATTATTCTCTAAAATATTTATCAAGATCAGGTTTAATTGATTGTTTCAGTGTGGTCCCACATTACTACGTGATCCAAACCAGAAAAAACCCAGGATCTGTTCAACATGTATAAGAAATATGCGAAAGAATGAGCCTGATGAGAGCAAATCCCAGACCTAACTTAGACCTAACATGAATTATTCTCTAAAATATTGATCGAAACCAGGTTTACTTGACTGTTTCAGTGTGGTCCCACATTACTACGTGATCCAAACCAGAAAAAACCCAGGATCTGTTCAACAAGTATGTGAAAAACGCGAAAGTATGAGTCTGATGAGGTCAAATCCCAGACCTATCCCAGACTTACCTTGCGTTATCCTATAAAATATTGATCGAAACCAGGTTTAATCGACTGTTTCAGCGTGGTGCCACATTACTACGTGATACAATCCAGAAACAGCCCAGGATCTAGCCATCAAGTATGTGAAATATGCGATAGTATGAGCCTGATGAAGGCAAATCCTAGACCTAACCCAAACCTAACATGCGTTATCCTCCCAAAATATTTATCAAGACCAGGCTTAATTGAATGTTTCAGTGTGGTACCACATTACTACGAGAACCAAACCAGAAAAAACCCAGGATCCGTTCAACAAGTATGTGAAGAATGCAAAAGTATGATTCTGATCAGTGAAAATCTCAGGCCTTACCTAGACCTAACTTGCGTTGTCCTCTAAAATATTGATGGAAACCAGGTTTCATTGACTGTTTCAGTGTGGTACTACATTACTACGTGATGCAATCCAGAAAAAGCCCAGGATCTAGCCATCAAGTATGAGAAATATGCGAAAGAATGAGCCTGATGAGAGCAAATCCCAGACCTAACCTAGACCTAACATGCGTTATCCTCTAAAATATTGAGCGAAACCAGGTTTAATGGACTGTTTCAGTGTGGTACCACACTACTGCGTGATCCAAACCAGAGAAAGCCCAGGATCTGTTCAAGAAGTATGTGAAAAACGCTAAACTGTGAGCCTGATGAGGGCAAATCTTAGACCTAACCCAGACCTAAGATTCGTTATCCTCTAAAATATTTATCCTGACCAGGTTTCATTGCATGTTTCAGTGTGGTACCACTTTACTACCTGATACAATCCAGAAACAGCCCAGGACCTAGCCATGAAGTATGAGAAATATGCGAAAGTATGAGCCTGATGAGGGCCAAACCTCAGACCTAACCCAAACCTAACATGCGTTATCCTCTAAAATATTTATCAAGAAAAGGTTTAATTGAATGTTTCAGTGTGGTACCACATTACTACGTGAACCAAACCAGAAAAAACCCAGGATCCGTTCAACAAGTATGTTAATACTGCGACAGTATGACTCTGATGAGGGCAAATCCCAGGCCTAACCTAGACCTAACATGCGTTATCCTCTAAAATATGGATCGAAACCAGGTTTACTTGACTGTTTCAGTGTGGTCCCACATTACTACCTGATCCAAACCAGAAGAAACCCAGGGTCTGTTCAACAAGTATGTGAAAAACGCGAAAGTATGAGTCTGATGAGGTCAAATCCCAGACCTATCCCAGACTTAACTTGCGTTATCCTATAAAATATTGATCGAAACGAGGTTTAATCGACTGTTTCTGCGTGGTGCCACATTACTACGTGATACAATCCAGAAACAGCCCAGGATCTAGCCATGAAGTATGAGAAATATGCGAAAGTATGAGCCTGATGAGGGCAAATCCTAGACCTAACCCAAACCTAACATGCGTTATCCTATAAAATATTTATCAAGACCAGGTTTAAATGAATGTTTCAGTGTGGTAACACATTACTACGTGAACCAAACCAGAAAAAACCCAGGATCCGTTCAACAAGTATGTTAAAACTGCGACAGTATGACCCTGATGAGGGCAAATCCCAGGCCTAACCTAGACCTAACATGAATTATTCTCTAAAATATTGATCGAAACCTGGTTTAATTGACTGTTTCAGTGTGGTCCCACATTACTACGTGATCCGAACCCGAAATAACCCAGGATCCGTTCAACAAGTATGTGAAGAATGCGAAAGTATGAGTCTGATGAGTGAAAATCCCAGGCCTAACCTAGACCTAGCATGCGTTATCCTCTAAAATATTGATCCAAACCATGTTTAATGGACTGTTTCAGCGTGGTACCACACTGCTACGTGATCCAAACCAGAAAAAACCCAGGATCTGTTCGACAAGTATGTGAAAAACGCGAAAGTATGAGCCTGATGAGGGCAAATCCCAGACATATCCCAGACCTAACTTGCGTTGTCCTCTAAGATATTGATGGAAACCAGGTTTAATTGACTGTTTCAGTGTTGTACTTCATTACTACGTGATGCAATCCTGAAAAAGCCCAGGATCTAGCCATCCAGTATGAGAAATATGCGAAAGAATGAGCCTGATGAGAGCAAATTCCAGACCTAACCGAGACCTAACATGCGTTATCCTCTAAAATATTGAGCGAAACCAGGTTTAATGGACTGTTTCAGTGTGGTACCACACTACTTCGTGATCCAAACCAGAGAAAGCCCAGGATCTGTTCAAGAAGTATGTTAAAACTGCGACAGTATGACTCTGATGAGGGCAAATCCCAGGCCTAACCTAGACCTAACATGCGTTATCCTCTAAAATATTGATCGAAACCAGGTTTACTTGACTGTTTCAGTGTGGTCCCACATTACTACCTGATCCAAACCAGAAGAAACCCAGGGTCTGTTCAACAAGTATGTGAAAAACGCGAAAGTATGAGTCTGATGAGGTCAAATCCCAGACCTATCCCAGAATTAACTTGCGTTATCCTATAAAATATTGATCGAAACGAGGTTTAATCGACTGTTTCTGCGTGGTGCCACATTACTACGTGATACAATCCAGAAACAGCCCAGGATCTAGCCATGAAGTATGAGAAGTATGCGAAAGTATGAGCCTGATGAGGGCAAATCCTAGACCTAACCCAAACCTAACATGCGTTATCCTATAAAATATTTATCAAGACCAGGTTTAAATGAATGTTTCAGGGTGGTAACACATTACTACGTGAACCAAACCAGAAAAAACCCAGGATCCGTTCAACGAGTATGTTAAAACTGCGACAGTATGACCCTGATGAGGGCAAATCCCAGGCCTTACCTAGACCTAACATGAATTATTCTCTAAAATATTGATCGAAACCTGGTTTAATTGACTGCTTCAGTGTGGTCCCACATTACTACGTGATCCAAACCCGAAATAACCCAGGATCCGTTCAACAAGTATGTGAAGAATGCGAAAGTATGAGTCTGATGAGTGAAAATCCCAGGCCTAACCTAGACCTAACATGCGTTATCCTCTAAAATATTGATCCAAACCAGGTTTAATGGACTGTTTCAGCGTGGTACCACACTGCTACGTGATCCAAACCAGAAAAAACCCAGGATCTGTTCAACAAGTATGTGAAAAACGCGAAAGTATGAGCCTGATGAGGGCAAATCCCAGACATATCCCAGACCTAACTTGCGTTGTCGTCTAAGATATTGATGGAAACCAGGTTTAATTGACTGTTTCAGTGTTGTACTTCATTACTACGTGATGCAATCCTGAAAAAGCCCAGGATCTAGCCATCAAGTATGAGAAATATGCGAAAGAATGAGCCTGATGAGAGCAAATCCCAGACCTAACCTAGACCTAACATGCGTTATCCTCTAAAATATTGAGCGAAACCAGGTTTAATGGACTGTTTCAGTGACGTACCACACTACTTCGTGATCCAAACCACAAAAAGCCCAGGATCTGTTCAACTAGTATGTGAAAAACGCTAATCTGTGAGCCTGATGAGGGCAAATCTTAGACCTAACCCAGACATAAGATGCGTTATCCTCTAAAATATTTATCCAGACCAGGTTTTATTGAATGTTTCAGTGTGGTACCACTTTACTACGTGATCCAATCCAGAAATAGCCCAGGATCTAGCCATGAAGTATGAGAAATATGCGAAACTAAGAGCCTGATGAGGGCAAATCCTAGACCTATCCCAGACCTAACTTGCGTTATCCTCTAAAATATTGATCGAAACCAGGTTTAATTGACTGTTTCAGCGTGGTACTACATTACTACGTGATCCAATCCAGAAACAGCCCAGGATCTAGCCATGAAGTATGAGAAATATGCGAAAGTATGAGCCTGATGAGGGCAAATCCTAGACCTAACCCAGACCTAACATGCGTTATCCTCTAAAATATTTATCAAGATCAGGTTTAATTGATTGTTTCAGTGTGGTCCCACATTACTACGTGATCCAAACCAGAAAAAACCCAGGATCTGTTCAACATGTATGAGAAATATGCGAAAGAATGAGCCTGATGAGAGCAAATCCCAGACCTAACTTAGACCTAACATGAATTATTCTCTAAAATATTGTCGAAATCAGGTTTACTTGACTGTTTCAGTGTGTTCCCACATTACTACGTGATCCAAACCAGAAAAAACCCAGGATCTGTTCAACAAGTATGTGAAAAACGCGAAAGTATGAGTCTGATGAGGTCAAATCCCAGACCTATCCCAGACTTACCTTGCGTTATCCTATAAAATATTGATCGAAACCAGGTTTAATCGTCTGTTTCAGCGTGGTGCCACATTACTACGTGATACAATCCAGAAAAAACCCAGGATCTAGCCATCAAGTATGAGAAATATGCGAAAGAATGAGCCTGATGAGAGCAAATCCCAGACCTAACCTAGACCTAACATGCGTTATCCTCTAAAATATTGAGCGAAACCAGGTTTAATGGACTGTTTCAGTGTGGTACCACACAACTTCGTGATCCAAACCAGAGAAAGCCCAGGATCTGTTCAAGAAGTATGTGAAAAACGCTAAACTGTGAGCCTGATGAGGGCAAATCTTAGACCTAACCCAGACCTAAGTTGCGTTATCCTCTAAAATATTTGTCCAGACCAGGTGTCATTGAATGTTTCAGTGTGGTACCACTTTACTACCTGATACAATCCAGAAACAGCCCAGGATCTAGCCATGAAGTATGAGAAATATGCGAAAGTATGAGCCTGATGAGGGCCAAACCTCAGACCTAACCCAAACCTAACATGCGTTATCCTCTAAAATATTTATCAAGAAAAGGTTTAATTGAATGTTTCAGTGTGGTACTACATTACTACGTGAACCAAACCAGAAAAAACCCAGGATCCGTTCAACGAGTATGTTAAAACTGCGACAGTATGAGTCTGATGAGGGAAAATCCCAGGCCTAACCTAGACCTAACATGCGTTGTCCTCTAGGATATTGATGGAAACCAGGTTTAATTGACTGTTTCAGTGTTGGACTTCATTACTACGTGATGCAATCCAGAAAAAGCCCAGGATCTAGCCATCAAGTATGAGAAATATGCGAAAGAATGAGCCTGACGAGAGCAAATCCCAGACCTAACCTAGACCTAACATGAATTATTCTCTAAAATATTGATCGAAACCAGGTTTAATTGACTGTTTCAGTGTTGTACTTCATTACTACGTGATGCAATCCAGAAAAAGCCCAGGATCTAGCCATCAAGTATGAGAAATATGCGAAAGAATGAGCCTGATGGGAGCAAATCCCTGACCTAACCTAGACCTAACATGAATTATTCTCTAAAATATTGATCAAAACCAGGTTTAATTGACTGTTTCAGTGTAGTACCACATTACTACGTGATCCAATCCAGAAATAGCCCAGGATCTAGCCATGAAGTATGAGAAATATACGAAAGTATGGGCCTGATGAGGGCAAATCCTAGACCTAACCCAGACCTAACATGCGTTATTCTCTAAAATATTTATCAAGACCAGGTTTCATTGAATGTTTCAGTGTGGTACCACTTTACTACGTGATCCAATCCAGAAATAGCCCAGGATCTAGCCATGAAGTATGAGAAATATGCGAAAGTAACAGCCTGATGAGGGCAAATCCTAGACCTATCCCAGACATAACTTGCGTTATCCTCTAAAATATTGATCGAAACCAGGTTTAATCGACTGTTTCAGCGTGGTACCACATTACTACGTGATACAATCCAGAAACAGCCCAGGATCTAGCCATGAAGTATGAGAAATATGCGAAAGTATGAGCCTGATGAGGGCAAATCCTAGACCTAACCCAGACCTAACATGCGTTATCCTCTAAAATATTTATCAGGACCAGGTTTAATTGAATGTTTCAGTGTGGTACCACATTACTACGTGAACCAAACCAGAAAAAACCCAGTATCCGTTCAACAAGTATGTTAAAACTGCGACAGTATGAGCCTGATGAGGGCAAATCCCAGGCCTAACCTAGACCTAACATGCGTTGTCCTCTAAAATATTGATGGAAACCAGGTTTAATTGACTGTTTCAGTGTTGTACTTCATTGCTACGTGATGCAATCCAGAAAAAGCCCAGGATCTAGCCATCAAGTATGAGAAATATGCGAAAGAATGAGCCTGATGAGAGCAAATCCCAGACCTAACCTAGACCTAAAATGAATTATTCTCTAAAATATTGATCGAAACCAGGTTTAATTGACTGTTTCAGTGTTGTACTTCATTACTACGTGATGCAATCCAGAAAAAGCCCAGGATCTAGCCATCAAGTATGAGAAATATGCGAAAGAATGAGCCTAATGAGAGCAAATCCCTGACCTAACCTAGACCTAACATGAATTATTCTCTAAAATATTGATCAAAACCAAGTTTAATAGACTGTTTCAGTGTGGTACCACATTACTACGTGATCCAATCCAGAAATAGCCCAGGATCTAGCCATGAAGTATGAGAAATATGCGAAAGTAAGAGCCTGATGAGGGCAAATCCTAGACCTAACCCAGACCTAACATGCGTTATTCTGTAAAATTTTTATCAAGACCAGGTTTAATTGAATGTTTCATTGTGGTACCTCATTACTACGTGATCAAAACCAGAAAAAACCCAGGATCCGTTCAACAAGTATGTGAAGAATGCGAAAGTATGAGTCTGAACAGTGAAAATCTCAGGCCTTACCTAGACCTAACTTGCGTTGTCCTCTAAAATATTGATGGAAACCAGGTTTCATTGACAGTTTCAGTGTGGTACTACATTACTACGTGATGCAATCCAGAAAAAGCCCAGGATCTAGCCATCAAGTATGAGAAATATGCGAAAGAATGAGCCTGATGAGAGCAAATCCCAGACCTAACCTAGACCTATCATGCGTTATCCTCTAAAATATTGAGCGAAACCAGGTTCAATGGACTGTTTCAGTGTGGTACCACACTACTTCGTGATCCAAACCAGAAAAAACCCAGGATCTGTTCAACAAGTATGTGAAAAACGCTAAACTGTGAGCCTGATGAGGGGAAATCTTAGACCTAACCCAGACCTAAGATGCGTTACCCTCTAAAATATTTATCCAGACCAGGTATAATGGACTGTTTCAGTGTGGTACCACACTACTTCGTGCTCCCAACCAAACCAGAAAAAACCCAGGATCTGTTCAACAAGTATGTTAAAACTGCGACAGTATGACACTGATGAGGGCAAATCCCAGGCCTAACCTAGACCTAAAATGCGTTATCCTCTAAAATATTGATCGAAACCAGGTTTACTTGACTGTTTCAGTGTGGTCCCACATTACTACCTGATCCAAACCAGAAGAAACCCAGGATCTGTTCAACAAGTATGTGAGAAACGCGAAAGTATGAGTCTGATGAGGTCAAATCCCAGACCTATCCCAGACTTAACTTGCGTTATCCTATAAAATATTGATCGAAACCAGGTTTAATCGACTGTTTCTGTGTGGTGCCACATTACTACGTGATACAATCCAGAAACTGCCCAGGATCTAGCCATGAAGTATGAGAAATATGCGAAAGTATGAGCCTGATGAGGGCAAATCCTAGACCTAACCCAAACCTAACATGCGTTATCCTATAAAATACTTATCAAGACCAGGTTTAATTGAATGTTTCAGTGTGGTAACACATTACTACGTGAACCAAACCAGAAAAAACCCAGGATCCGTTCAACAAGTATGTTAAAACTGCGACAGTATGACCCTGATGAGGGCAAATCCCAGGCCTAACCTAGACCTAACATGAATTATTCTCTAAAATATTGATCGGAACCTGGTTTAATTGACTGTTTCAGTGTGGTCCCACATTACTACGTGATCCAAACCCGAAATAACCCAGGATCCGTTCAACAAGTATGTGAAGAATGAGAAAGTATGAGTCTGATGAGTGAAAATCCCAGGCCTAACCTAGACCTAACATGCGTTATCCTCTAAAATATTGATCAAAACCAGGTTTAATGGACTGTTTCAGCGTGGTACCACACTGCTACGTGATCCAAACCAGAAAAAACCCAGGATCCGTTCAACAAGAATGTGAAGAATGCGTAAGTATGAGTCCGATGAGTGAAAATCCCAGGCCTAACCTAGACCTAACATGCGTTATCCTCAAAAATATTGATCGGAACCTGGATTAATCGACTGTCTCAGTGTGGTACTACATTACTACGTGATGCAATCCAGAAAAAGCCCAGGATCTAGCCATCAAGTAAGAGAAATATGCGAAAGAATGAGCCTGATGAGAGCAAATCCCAGACCTAACCTAGACCTAACATGCGTTATCCTCTAAAATATTGAGCGAAACAAGGTTTAATGGACTGTTTCAGTGACGTACCACACTACTTCGTGATCCAATCCAGAAATAGCCCAGAATCTAGCCATGAAGTATCAGAAATATGCGAAAGTAAGAGCCTGATGAGGGCAAATCCTAGACCTAACCCAGACCTAACATGCGTTATTCTGTAAAATTTTTATCAAGACCAGGTTTAATTGAATGTTTCACTGTGGTACCTCATTACTACGTGATCAAAACCAGAAAAAACCCAGGATCCGTTCAACAAGTATGTGAAGAATGCGAAAGTATGAGTCTGATCAGTGAAAATCTCAGGCCTTACCTAGACCTAACTTGCGTTGTCCTCTAAAATATTGATGGAAACCAGGTTTCATTGACTGTTTCATTGTGGTACTACATTACTACGTGATGCAATCCAGAAAAAGCCCAGGATCTAGCCATCAAGTATGAGAAGTATCCGAAAGAATGAGCCTGATGAGAGCAAATCCCAGACCTAACCTAGGCCTAACATGCGTTATCCTCTAAAATATTGAGCGAAACCAGGTTTAATGGACTGTTTCAGTGTGGTACCACACTACTTCGTGATCCAAACCAGAAAAAACCCAGGATCTGTTCAACAAGTATGTGAAAAACGCTAAACTGTGAGCCTGATGAGGGCAAATCTTAGACCTAACCCAGACCTAAGATGCGTTATCCTCTAAAATATTTATCCAGACCAGGTATAATGGACTGTTTCAGTGTGGTACCACACTACTTCGTGATCCAAACCAGAAAAAACCCAGGATCTGTTCAACAAGTATGTTAAAACTGCGACAGTATGACTCTGATGAGGGCAAATCCCAGGCCTAACCTAGACCTAACATGCGTTATCCTCTAAAATATTGATCGAAACCAGGTTTACTTGACTGTTTCAGTGTGGTCCCACATTACTACCTGATCCAAACCAGAAGAAACCCAGGATCTGTTCAACAAGTATGTGAAAAACGCGAAAGTATGAGTCTGATGAGGTTAAATCCCAGACCTATCCCAGACTTAACTTGCGTTATCCTATAAAATATTGATCGAAACCAGGATTAATCGCCTGTTTCTGCGTGGTGCCACATTACTACGTGATACAATCCAGAAACAGCCCAGGATCTAGCCATGAAGTATGAGAAATATGCGAAAGAATGAGCCTGATGAGAGCAAATCCCAGACCTAACCTAGACCTAACATGAATTATTCTCTAAAATATTGATCGAAACCAGGTTTAATTGACTGTTTCAGTGTGGGCCCACATTACTACGTGATCCAAACCCGAAATAACCCAGGATCCGTTCAACAAGTATGTGTGGAATGCGAAAGTATGAGTCTGATGTGTGAAAATCCCAGGCCTAACCTAGACCTAACATGCGTTATCCTCTAAAATGTTCATCCAAACCAGGTTTAATGGACTGTTTCAGCGTGGTACCACACTGCTACGTGATCCAAACCAGAAAAAACCCAGGATCTGTTCAACAAGTATGTGAAAAACGCGAAAGTATGAGCCTGATGAGGGCAAATCCCAGACATATCCCAGACCTAACTTGCGTTGTCCTCTAAGATATTGATGGAAACCAGGTTTAATTGACTGTTTCAGTGTTGTACTTCATTTCTACGTGATGCAATCCTGAAAAAGCCCAGGATCTAGCCATCAAGTATGAGAAATATGCGAAAGAATGAGCCTGATGAGAGCAAATCCCAGACCTAACCTAGACCTAACATGAATTATTCTCTAAAATATTGATCGAAACCAGGTTTAATTGACTGTTTCAGTGTGGGCCCACATTACTACGTGATCCAAACCAGAAAAAACCCAGGATCCGTTCAACAAGAATGTGAAGAAAGCGAAAGTATGAGTCCGATGAGTGAAAATCCCAGGCCTAACCTAGACCTAACATGCGTTATCCTCAAAAATATTGATCGAAACCTGGATTAATCGACTGTTTCAGTGTGGTACTACATTACTACGTGATGCAATCCAGAAAAAGCCCAGGATCTAGCCATCAAGTATGAGAAATAAGCGAAAGAATGAGCCTGATGAGAGCAAATCCCAGACCTAACCTAGACCTAACATGCGTTATCCTCTAAAATATTGAGCGAAACCAGGTTTAATGGACTGTTTCAGTGACGTACCACACTACTTCGTGATCCAAACCAGAAAAAGCCCAGGATCTGTTCAACTAGTATGTGAAAAACGCTAATCTGTGAGCCTGATGAGGGCAAATCTTAGACCTAACCCAGACATAAGATGCGTTATCCTCTAAAATATTTATCCAGACCAGGTTTCATTGAATGTTTCAGTGTGGTACCACTTTACTACGTGATCCAATCCAGAAATAGCCCAGGATCTAGCCATGAAGTATGAGAAATAAGCGAAACTAAGAGCCTGATGAGGGCAAATCCTAGACCTATCCCAGACCTAACTTGCGTTATCCTCTGAAATATTGATCGAAACCAGGTTTAATTGACTGTTTCAGCGTGGTAGTACATTACTACGTGATCCAATCCAGAAACAGCCCAGGATCTAGCCATGAAGTATGAGAAATATGCGAAAGTATGAGCCTGATGAGGGCAAATCCTAGACCTAACCCAGAACTAACATGCGTTATCCTCTAAAATATTTATCAAGATCAGGTTTAATTGATTGTTTCAGTGTGGTCCCACATTACTACGTGATCCAAACCAGAAAAAACCCAGGATCTGTTCAACATGTATAAGAAATATGCGAAAGAATGAGCCTGATGATAGCAAATCCCAGACCTAACGTAGACCTAACATGAATTATTCTCTAAAATATTGATCGAAACCAGGTTTACTTGACTGTTTCAGTGTGGTCCCACATTACTACGTGATCCAAACCAGAAAAAACCCAGGATCTGTTCAACAAGTATGTGAAAAACGCGAAAGTATGAGTCTGATGAGGTCAAATCCCAGACCTATCCCAGACTTACCTTGCGTTATCCTATAAAATATTGATCGAAACCAGGTTTAATCGACTGTTTCAGCGTGGTGCCACATTACTACGTGATCCAATCCAGAAATAGCCCAGGATCTAGCCATGAAGTATGAGAAATATACGAAAGTATGAGCCTGATGAGGGCAAATCCTAGACCTTACCCAGACCTAACATGCGTTATTCTCTAAAATATTTATCAAGACCAGGTTTCATTGAATGTTTCAGTGTGGTACCACTTTACTACGTGATCCAATCCAGAAATAGCCCAGGATCTAGCCATGAAGTATGAGAAATATGCGAAAGTAACAGCCTGATGAGGGCAAATCCTAGACCTATCCCAGACATAACTTGCGCTATCCTCTAAAATATTGATCCAAACCAGGTTTAATGGACTGTTTCAGCGTGGTACCACACTGCTACGTGATCCAAACCAGAAAAAACCCAGGATCTGTTCAACAAGTATGTGAAAAACGCGCAAAGTATGAGCCTGATGAGGGCAAATCCCAGACATATCCCAGACCTAACTTGCGTTGTCCTCTAAGATATTGGTGGAAACCAGGTTTAATTGACTGTTTCAGTGTTGTACTTCATTTCTACGTGATGCAATCCTGAAAAAGCCCAGGATCTAGCCATCAAGTATGAGAAATATGCGAAAGAATGAGCCTGATGAGAGCAAATCCCAGACCTAACCTAGACCTAACATGAATTATTCTCTAAAATATTGATCGAAACCAGGTTTAATTGACTGTTTCAGTGTGGACCCACATTACTACGTGATCCAAACCAGAAAAAACCCAGGATCCGTTCAACAAGTATGTGAAGAAAGCGAAAGTATGAGTGCGATGAGTGAAAATCCCAGGCCTAACCTAGACCTAACATGCGTTATCCTCTAAAATATTGAGCGAAACCAGGTTTAATGGACTGTTTCAGTGTGGTACCACACAACTTCGTGATCCAAACCAGGGAAAGCCCAGGATCTGTTCAAGAAGTATGTGAAAAACGCTAAACTGTGAGCCTGATGAGGGCAAATCTTAGACCTAACCCAGACCTAAGATGCGTTATCCTCTAAAATATTTGTCCAGACCAGGTTTCATTGAATGTTTCAGTGTGGTACCACTTTACTACCTGATACAATCCAGAAACAGCCCAGGATCTAGCCATGAAGTATGAGAAATATGCGAAAGTATGAGCCTGATGAGGGCCAAACCTCAGAACTAACCCAAACCTAACATGCGTTATCCTCTAAAATATTTATCAAGAAAAGGTTTAATTGAATGTTTCAGTGTCGTACTACATTACTACGTGAACCAAACCAGAAAAAACCCAGGATCCGTTCAACAAGTATGTTAAAACTGCGACAGTATGACTCTGATGAGGGCAAATCCCAGGCCTAACCTAGACCTAACATGCGTTGTCCTCTAGAATATTGATGGAAACCAGGTTTAATTGACTGTTTCAGTGTTGTACTTCATTACTACGTGATGCAATCCAGAAAAAGCCCAGGATCTAGCCATCAAGTATGAGAAACATGCGAAAGAATGAGCCTGACGAGAGCAAATCCCAGACCTAACCTAGACCTAACATGAATTATTCTCTAAAATATTGATCGAAACCAGGTTTAATTGACTGTTTCAGTGTTGTACTTCATTACTACGTGATGCAATCCAGAAAAAGCCCAGGATCTAGCCATCAAGTATGAGAAATATGCGAAAGAATGAGCCTGATGGGAGCAAATCCCTGACCTAACCTAGACCTAACATGAATTATTCTCTAAAATATTGATCAAAACCAGGTTTAATTGACTGTTTGAGTGTAGTACCACATTACTACGTGATCCAATCCAGAAATATCCCAGGATCTAGCCATGAAGTATGAGAAATATACGAAAGTATGAGCCTGATGAGGGCAAATCCTAGACCTTACCCAGACCTAACATGCGTCATTCTCTAAAATATTTATCAAGACCAGGTTTCATTGAATGTTTCAGTGTGGTACCACTTTACTACGTGATCCAATCCAGAAATAGCCCAGGATCTAGCCATGAAGTATGAGAAATATGCGAAAGTAACAGCCTGATGAGGGCAAATCCTAGACCTATCCCAGACATAACTTGCGCTATCCTCTAAAATATTGATCCAAACCAGGTTTAATGGACTGTTTCAGCGTGGTACCACACTGCTACGTGATCCAAACCAGAAAAAACCCAGGATCTGTTCAACAAGTATGTGAAAAACGCGAAAGTATGAGCCTGATGAGGGCAAATCCCAGACATATCCCAGACCTAACTTGCGTTGTCCTCTAAGATATTGATGGAAACCAGGTTTAATTGACTGTTTCAGTGTTGTACTTCATTTCTACGTGATGCAATCCTGAAAAAGCCCAGGATCTAGCCATCAAGTATGAGAAATATGCGAAAGAATGAGCCTGATGAGAGCAAATCCCAGACCTAACCTAGACCTAACATGAATTATTCTCTAAAATATTGATCGAAACCTGGATTAATCGACTGTTTCAGTGTGGTACTACATTACTACGTGATGCAATCCAGAAAAAGCCCAGGATCTAGCCATCAAGTATGAGAAATAAGCGAAAGAATGAGCCTGATGAGAGCAAATCCCAGACCTAACCTAGACCTAACATGCGTTATCCTCTAAAATATTGAGCGAAACCAGGTTTAATGGACTGTTTCAGTGACGTACCACACTACTTCGTGATCCAAACCAGAAAAAGCCCAGGATCTGTTCAACTAGTATGTGAAAAACGCTAATCTGTGAGCCTGATGAGGGCAAATCTTAGACCTAACCCAGACATAAGATGCGTTATCCTCTAAAATATTTATCCAGACCAGGTTTCATTGAATGTTTCAATGTGGTACCACTTTACTACGTGATCCAATCCAGAAATAGCCCAGGATCTAGCCATGAAGTATGGGAAATATGCGAAACTAAGAGCCTGATGAGGGCAAATCCTAGACCTATCCCAGACCTAACTTGCGTTATCCTCTAAAATATTGATCGAAACCAGGTTTAATTGACTGTTTCAGCGTGGTACTACATTACTACGTGATCCAATCCAGAAACATCCCAGGATCTAGCCATGAAGTATGAGAAATATGCGAAAGTATGAGTCTGATGAGGTCAAATCCCAGACCAATCACAGACTTACCTTGCGTTATCCTATAAAATATTGATCGAAACCAGGTTTAATCGACTGTTTCAGCGTGGTGCCACATTACTACGTGATACAATCCAGAAAAAACCCAGGATCTAGCCATCAAGTATGAGAAATATGCGAAGGAATGAGCCTGATGAGAGCAAATCCCAGACCTAACCTAGACCTAACATGCGTTATCCTCTAAAATATTGAGCGAAACCAGGTTTAATGGACTGTTTCAGTGTGGTACCACACAACTTCGTGATCCAAACCAGAGAAAGCCCAGGATCTGTTCAAGAAGTATGTGAAAAACGCTAAACTGTGAGCCTGATGAGGGCAAATCTTAGACCTAACCCAGACCTAAGATGCGTTATCCTCTAAAATATTTGTCCAGACCAGGTTTCATTGAATGTTTCAGTGTGGTACCACTTTACTACCTGATACAATCCAGAAACAGCCCAGGATCTAGCCATGAAGTATGAGAAATATGCGAAAGTATGAGCCTGATGAGGGCCAAACCTCAGACCTAACCCAAACCTAACATGCGTTATCCTCTAAAATATTTATCAAGAAAAGGTTTAATTGAATGTTTCAGTGTCGTACTACATTACTACGTGAACCAAACCTGAAAAAACCCAGGATCCGTTCAACAAGTATGTTAAAACTGCGACAGTATGACTCTGATGAGGGCAAATCCCAGGCCTAACCTAGACCTAACATGCGTTGTCCTCTAGAATATTGATGGAAACCAGGTTTAATTGACTGTTTCAGTGTTGTACTTCATTACTACGTGATGCAATCCAGAAAAAGCCCAGGATCTAGCCATCAAGCATGAGAAATATGCGAAAGAATGAGCCTGACGAGAGCAAATCCCAGACCTAACCTAGACCTAACATGAATTATTCTCTAAAATATTGATCGAAACCAGGTTTAATTGACTGTTTCAGTGTTGTACTTCATTACTACGTGATGCAATCCAGAAAAAGCCCAGGATCTAGCTATCAAGTATGAGAAATATGCGAAAGAATGAGCCTGATGGGAGCAAATCCCTGAACTAACCTAGACCTAACATGAATTATTCTCTAAAATATTGATCAAAACCAGGTTTAATTGACTGTTTCAGTGTTGTACCACATTACTACGTGATCCAATCCAGAAATAGCCCAGGATCTAGCCATGAAGTATGAGAAATATACGAAAGTATGAGCCTGATGAGGGCAAATCCTAGACCTTACCCAGACCTAACATGCGTTATTCTCTAAAATATTTATCAAGACCAGGTTTCATTGAATGTTTCAGTGTGGTACCACTTTACTACGTGATCCAATCCAGAAATAGCCCAGGATCTAGCCATGAAGTATGAGAAATATGCGAAAGTAACAGCCTGATGAGGGCAAATCCTAGACCTATCCCAGACATAACTTGCGTTATCCTCTAAAATATTGATCGAAACCAGGTTTAATTGACTGTTTCAGTGTTGTACTTCATTACTACGTGATGCAATCCAGAAAAAGCCCAGGATCTAGCCATCAAGCATGAGAAATATGCGAAAGAATGAGCCTGACGAGAGCAAATCCCAGACCTAACCTAGACCTAACATGAATTATTCTCTAAAATATTGATCGAAACCAGGTTTAATTGACTGTTTCAGTGTTGTACTTCATTACTACGTGATGCAATCCAGAAAAAGCCCAGGATCTAGCCATGAAGTATGAGAAATATGCGAAAGTATGAGCCTGATGAGAGCAAATCCCAGACCTAAACCGGACCTAACATGAATTATTCTCTAAAATATTGATCGAAACCAGGTTTACTTGACTGCTTCAGTGTGGTCCCACAATACTACGTGATCCAAACCAGAAAAAACCCAGTATCCGTTCAACAAGTATGTTAAAACTGCGACAGTATGAGCCTGATGAGGGCAAATCCCAGGCCTAACCTAGACCTAACATGCGTTGTCCTCTAAAATATTGATGGAAACCAGGTTTAATTGACTGTTTCAGTGTTGTACTTCATTGCTACGTGATGCAATCCAGAAATAGCCCAGGACCTAGCCATCAAGTATGAGTAATATGCGAAAGAATGAGCCTGATGAGAGCAAATCCCAGACCTAACCTAGACCTAACATGAATTATTCTCTAAAATATTGATCGAAACCAGGTTTAATTAACTGTTTCAGTGTTGTACTTCATTACTACGTGATGCAATCCAGAAAAAGCCCAGGATTTAGCCATCAAGTATGAGAAATATGCGAAAGAATGAGCCTGACAGAGCAAATCCCTGACCTAACCAAGACCTAACATGAATTATTCTCTAAAATATTGATCAAAACCAGGTTTAATAGTCAGTTTCAGTGTGGTACCACATTACTACGTGATCCAATCCAGAAATAGCCCAGGATCTAGCCATGAAGTATGAGAAATATGCGAAAGTAAGAGCCTGATAAGGGCAAATCCTAGACCTAACCCAGACCTAACATGCGTTATTCTGTAAAATTTTTATCAAGACCAGGTTTAATTGAATGTTTCTTTGTGGTACCTCATTACTACGTGATCAAAACCAGAAAAAACCCAGGATCCGTTCAACAAGTATGTGAAGAATGCGAAAGTATGAGTCTGATCAGTGAAAATCTCAGGCCTTACCTAGACCTAACTTGCGTTGTCCTCTAAAATATTGATGGAAACCAGGTTTCATTGACAGTTTCAGTGTGGTACTACAATACTACGTGATGCAATCCAGAAAAAGCCCAGGATCTAGCCATCAAGTATGAGAAATATGCGATAGAATGAGCCTGATGAGAGCAAATCGCAGACCTAACCTAGACCTAACATGCGTTATCCTCTAAAATATTGAGCGAAACCAGGTTCAATGGACTGTTTCAGTGTGGTACCACACTACTTCGTTATCCAAGCCAGAAAAAACCCAGGATCTGTTCAACAAGTACGTGAAAAACGCTAAACTGTGAGCCTGATGAGGGCAAATCTTAGACCTAACCCAGACCTAAGATGCGTTATCCTCTAAAATATTTATCCAGACCAGGTTTCATTGAATGTTTCAGTGTGGTCCCACATTACTACGTGATCCAAACCAGAAAAAACCCAGGATCCGTTCAACAAGTATGTGAAGAATGCGAAAGTATGAGTCTGATGAGTGAAAATCCCAGGCCTAACCTAGACCTAACATGCGTTATCCCCTAAAATATTGATCGAAACCAGGTTTAATTGACTGTTTCAGCGTGGTACCACATTACTACGTGATCCAATCCAGAAACAGCCCAGGATCTAGCCATGAAGTATGAGAAATATGCGAAAGTAAGAGCCTGATGAGGGCAAATCCTATACCTATCCCAGACCTAACTTGCGTTATCCTCTAAAATATTGATCGAAACCAGGTTTAATGGACTGTTTCAGTGTGTTACCACACTACTTCGTGATCCAAACCAGAAAAAACCCAGGATCTGTTCAACAAGTATGTGAAAAACGCTAAACTGTGAGCCTGATGAGGGCAAATCTTAGACCTAACCCAGACATAAGATGCGTTATCCTCTAAAATATTTATCCAGACCAGGTTTCATTGAATGTTTCAGTGTGGTACCACTTTACTACGTGATCCAATCCAGAAATAGCCCAGGATCTAGCCATGAAGTATGAGAAATATGCGAAAGTAAGAGCCTGATGAGGGTAAATCCTAGACCTATCCCAGACCTAACTTGCGTTTTCCTCTAAAATATTGATCGAAACCAGGTTTAATTGACTGTTTCAGCGTGGTACCACATTACTACGTGATCCAATCCAGAAACAGCCCAGGATCTAGCCATGAAGTATGAGAAATATGCGAAAGTATGAGCCTGATGAGGGCAAATCCTAGACCTAACCCAGACCTAACATGTGTTATCCTCTAAAATATTTATCAAGATCAGGTTTAATTGATTGTTTCAGTGTGGTCCGACATTACTACGTGATCCAAACCAGAAAAAACCCAGGATCTGTTCAACATGTATGAGAAATATGCGAAAGAATGAGCCTGATGAGAGCAAATCCCAGACCTAACATGAATTATTCTCTAAAATATTGATCGAAACCAGGTTTACTTGACTGTTTCAGTGTGGTCCCACATTACTACGTGATCCAAACCAGTAAAAACCCAGGATCTGTTCAACAAGTATGTGAAAAACGCGAAAGTATGAGTCTGATGAGGTCAAGTCCCAGACCTATCCCAGACTTAACTTGCGTTATCCTCTAAAATATTGATCGAAACCAGGTTTAATCGACTGTTTCAGCGTGGTGCCACATTACTACGTGATACAATCCAGAAACAGCCCAGGATCTAGCCATGAAGTATGAGAAATATGCGAAAGTATGAGCCTGATGAGGGCAAATCTTAGACCTAACCCAAACCTAACATGCGTTATCCTCTAAAATATTTATCAAGACCAGGTTTAATTGAATGTTTCAGTGTGGTACCACATTACTACGTGAACCAAACCAGAAAAAACCCAGGATCCGTTCAACAAGTATGTTAAAACTGCGACAGTATGATGCTGATGAGGGCAGATCCCAGGCCTAACCTAGACCTAACATGGGTTGTCCTCTAGAATATTGATGGAAACCAGGTTTAATTGACTGTTTCAGTGTTGTACTTCATTACTACGTGATGCAATCCAGAAAAAGCCCAGGATCTAGCCATCAAGTATGAGAAATATGCGAAAGAATGAACCTGATGAGAGCAAATCCCAGACCTAACCTAGACCTAACATGAATTATTCTCTAAAATATTGATCGAAACCTTGTTTAATTGACTGTTTCAGTGTTGTACTACATTACTACGTGATGCAATCCAGAAAAAGCCCAGGATCTAGCCATCAAGTATGAGAAATATGCGAAAGAATGAGCCTGATGGGAGCAAATCCCTGACCTAACCTACACCTAACATGAATTATTCTCTAAAATATTGATCAAAACCAGGTTTAATTGACTGTTTCAGTGTAGTACCACATTGCTACGTGATCCAATCCAGAAATAGCCCAGGATCTAGCCATGAAGTATGAGAAATATGCGAAAGTATGAGCCTGATGAGGGCAAATCCTAGACCTAACCCAGACCTAACATGCGTTATTCTCTAAAATATTTATCAAGACCAGTTTTAATTGAATGTTTCAGTGTGGTACTACATAACTAAGTGATTAAAACCAGAAAAAACCCAGGATCCGTTCAACAAGTATGTGAAGAATGCGAAAGTATGAGTCTGATCAGTGAAAATCTCAGGCCTTACCTAGACCTAACTTGCGTTGTCCTCTAAAATATTGATGGAAACCAGGTTTCATTGACTGTTTCATTGTGGTACTACATTACTACGTGATGCAATCCAGAAAATGCCCAGGATCTAGCCATCAAGTATGAGAAATATCCGAAAGAATGAGCCTGATGAGAGCAAATCCCGGACCTAACCTAGACCTAACATACGTTATCCTCTAAAATATTGAGCGAAACCAGGTTTAATGGACTGTTTCAGTGTGGTACCACACTACTTCGTGATCCAAACCAGAAAAAACCCAGGATCTGTTCAACAAGTATGTGAAAAACGCTAAACTGTGAGCCTGATGAGGGCAAATCTTAGACCTAACCCAGACCTAAGATGCGTTATCCTCTAAAATATTTATCCAGACCAGGTTTAATGGACTGTTTCAGTGTGGTACCACACTACTTCGTGATCCAAACCAGAGAAAGCCCAGGATCTGTTCAAGAAGTATGTGAAAAACGCTAAACTGTGAGCCTGATGAGGGCAAATCTTAGACCTAACCCAGACCTAAGATGCGTTATCCTCTAAAATATTTATCCAGACCAGGTTTCATTGAATGTTTCAGTGTGGTACCACTTTACTACCTGATACAATCCAGAAACAGCCCAGGATCTAGCCATCAAGTATGAGAAATATGCGAAAGAATGAGCCTGATGAGAGCAAATCCCAGACCTAACCTAGACCTAACATGAATTGTTCTCTAAAATATTGATCGAAACCAGGTTTAGTTGACTGTTTCAGTGTTGTACTTCATTACTACGTGATGCAATCCAGACAAAACCCAGGATCCGTTCAACAAGTATGTGAAGAATGCGAAAGTATGAGTCTGATGGGTGAAAATCCCAGGCCTAACCTAGACCTAACATGCGTTATCCTCTAAAATATGGATCGAAACCTGGTTTAATCGACTGTTTCAGTGTGGTACCACATTACTATGTGATCCAAACCAGAAAATAACCCAGGATCTGTTCAAGGAGTATGTGAAGTGTGCGAAAGTATGAGTCTGATGAGGTCAAATCCCAAACCTATCCCAGACCTAACTTGCGGTATCCTCTAAAATATTGATCGAAACCAGGTTTAATTGACTGTTTCAGTGTTGTACTTCATTACTACGTGATCCAAACCCGAAAAAACCCAGGATCTGTCAACATGTATGAGAAATATGCGAAAGAATGAGCCTGATGAGAGCAAATCCCAGACCTATCCTAGACCTAACATGAATTATTCTCTAAAATATTGATCAAAACCAGGTTCAATTGACTGTTTCAGTGTGGTACCACATTACTACGTGAACCAAACCAGAAAAAACCCAGGATCCGTTCAACAAGTATGTTAAAACTGCGACAGTATGATGCTGATGAGGGCAAATCCCAGGCCTAACCTAGACCTAACATGCGTTATCCTCTAAAATATAGATCGAAACCTGGTTTAATCGACTGTTTCAGTGTGGTACCACATTACTATGTGATCCAAACCAGAAAGTAACCCAGGATCTGTTCAAGGAGTATGTGAAGTGTGCGAAAGTATGAGTCTGATGAGGTCAAATCCCAAACCTATCCCAGACCTAACTTGCGGTATCCTCTAAAATATTGATCGAAACCAGGTTTAATTGATTGTTTCAGTGTGGTCCCACATTACTACGTGATGCAAACCAGAAAAAACCCAGGATCTGTTCAACATGTATGAGAAATATGCGAAAGAAAGAGCCTGATGAGAGCAAATCCCAATCCTAACTTAGACCTAACATGAATTATTCTCTAAAATATTGATCGAAAACAGGTTTACTTGACTGTTTCAGTGTGGTCCCACATTACTACGTGATCCAAACCAGACAAAACCCAGGATCCGTTCAACAAGTATGTGAAGAATGCGAAAGTATGAGTCTGATGGGTGAAAATCCCAGGCCTAACCTAGACCTAACATGCGTTATCCTCTAAAATATGGATCGAAACCTGGTTTAATCGACTGTTTCAGTGTTGTACTTCATTACTACGTGATGCAATCCAGAAAAAGCCCAGGATCTAGCCATCAAGTATGAGAAATATGCGAAAGAATGAGCCTGATGAGAGCAAATCCCTGACCAAACCTAGACCTAACATGAATTATTCTCTAAAATATTGATCAAAACCAGGTTTAATTGACTGTTTCACTGTGGTACCACATTACTACGTGATCCAATCCAGAAATAGCCCAGGATCTAGCCATGAAGTATGAGAAATATGCGAAAGTATGAGCCTGATGAGGGCAAATCCCAGACCTATCCCAGACCTAACTTGCGTTGTCCTCTAAGATATTGATCGAAACCAGGTTTAATTGACTGTTTCAGTGTGGTACCACATTACTATGTGATCCAAACCAGAAAATAACCCAGGATCTGTTTAAGGAGTTTGTGAAGTGTGCGAAAGTATGAGTCTGATGAGGTCAAATCCCAAACCTATCCCAGACCTAACTTGCGGTATCCTCTAAAATATTGATCGAAACCAGGTTTAATTGACTGTTTCAGTGTTGTACTTCATTACTGCGTGATCCAAACCCGAAAAAACCCAGGATCTGTCAACATGTATGAGAAATATGCGAAAGAATGAGCCTGATGAGGTCAAATCCCAGGCCTTACCTAGACCTAACATGCGTTATCCTCAAAAATATTGATCGAAACCTGGTTTAATCGACTGTTTCAGTGTGGTACCACATTACTACGTGATCTAAACCAGAAAAAACCCAGGATCCGTTCAACAAGTATGTGAAGAATGCGAAAGTATGACTCTGATGAGGGCAAATCCCAGGCCTAACCTAGACCTAACATGCGTTGTCCTCTAAAATATTGATCGAAACCAGGTTTAATGGACTGTTTCAGTGTGTTACCACACTACTTCGTGATCCAAACCAGAAAAAACCCAGGATCTGTTCAACAAGTATGTGAAAAACGCTAAACTGTGAGCCTGATGAGGGCAAATCTTAGACCTAACCCAGACATAAGATGCGTTATCCTCTAAAATATTTATCCAGACCAGGTTTCATTGAATGTTTCAGTGTGGTACCACTTTACTACGTGATCCAATCCAGAAATAGCCCAGGATCTAGCCATGAAGTATGAGAAATATGCGAAAGTAAGAGCCTGATGAGGGTAAATCCTAGACCTATCCCAGACCTAACTTGCGTTTTCCTCTAAAATATTGATCGAAACCAGGTTTAATTGACTGTTTCAGCGTGGTACCACATTACTACGTGATCCAATCCAGAAACAGCCCAGGATCTAGCCATGAAGTATGAGAAATATGCGAAAGTATGAGCCTGATGAGGGCAAATCCTAGACCTAACCCAGACCTAACATGTGTTATCCTCTAAAATATTTATCAAGATCAGGTTTAATTGATTGTTTCAGTGTGGTCCGACATTACTACGTGATCCAAACCAGAAAAAACCCAGGATCTGTTCAACATGTATGAGAAATATGCGAAAGAATGAGCCTGATGAGAGCAAATCCCAGACCTAACATGAATTATTCTCTAAAATATTGATCGAAACCAGGTTTACTTGACTGTTTCAGTGTGGTCCCACATTACTACGTGATCCAAACCAGTAAAAACCCAGGATCTGTTCAACAAGTATGTGAAAAACGCGAAAGTATGAGTCTGATGAGGTCAAGTCCCAGACCTATCCCAGACTTAACTTGCGTTATCCTCTAAAATATTGATCGAAACCAGGTTTAATCGACTGTTTCAGCGTGGTGCCACATTACTACGTGATACAATCCAGAAACAGCCCAGGATCTAGCCATGAAGTATGAGAAATATGCGAAAGTATGAGCCTGATGAGGGCAAATCTTAGACCTAACCCAAACCTAACATGCGTTATCCTCTAAAATATTTATCAAGACCAGGTTTAATTGAATGTTTCAGTGTGGTACCACATTACTACGTGAACCAAACCAGAAAAAACCCAGGATCCGTTCAACAAGTATGTTAAAACTGCGACAGTATGATGCTGATGAGGGCAGATCCCAGGCCTAACCTAGACCTAACATGGGTTGTCCTCTAGAATATTGATGGAAACCAGGTTTAATTGACTGTTTCAGTGTTGTACTACATTACTACGTGATGCAATCCAGAAAAAGCCCAGGATCTAGCCATCAAGTATGAGAAATATGCGAAAGAATGAGCCTGATGGGAGCAAATCCCTGACCTAACCTAGACCTAACATGAATTATTCTCTAAAATATTGATCAAAACCAGGTTTAATTGACTGTTTCAGTGTAGTACCACATTGCTACGTGATCCAATCCAGAAATAGCCCAGGATCTAGCCATGAAGTATGAGAAATATGCGAAAGTATGAGCCTGATGAGGGCAAATCCTAGACCTAACCCAGACCTAACATGCGTTATTCTCTAAAATATTTATCAAGACCAGGTTTAATTGAATGTTTCAGTGTGGTACCACATTACTACGTGATCAAAACCAGAAAAAACCCAGGATCCGTTCAACACGTATGTGAAGAATGCGAAAGTATGGGTCTGATCAGTGAAAATCTCAGGCCTTACCTAGACCTAACTTGCGTTGTCCTCTAAAATATTGATGGAAACCAGGTTTCATTGACTGTTTCATTGTGGTACTACATTACTACGTGATGCAATCCTGAAAAAGCCCAGGATCTAGCCATCAAGTATGAGAAATATGCGAAAGAATGAGCCTGATGGGAGCAAATCCCTGACCTAACCTAGACCTAACATGAATTATTCTCTAAAATATTGATCAAAACCAGGTTTAATTGACTGTTTCAGTGTAGTACCACATTGCTACGTGATCCAATCCAGAAATAGCCCAGGATCTAGCCATGAAGTATGAGAAATATGCGAAAGTATGAGCCTGATGAGGGCAAATCCTAGACCTAACCCAGACCTAACATGCGTTATTCTCTAAAATATTTATCAAGACCAGTTTTAATTGAATGTTTCAGTGTGGTACTACATAACTAAGTGATTAAAACCAGAAAAAACCCAGGATCCGTTCAACAAGTATGTGAAGAATGCGAAAGTATGAGTCTGATCAGTGAAAATCTCAGGCCTTACCTAGACCTAACTTGCGTTGTCCTCTAAAATATTGATGGAAACCAGGTTTCATTGACTGTTTCATTGTGGTACTACATTACTACGTGATGCAATCCAGAAAATGCCCAGGATCTAGCCATCAAGTATGAGAAATATCCGAAAGAATGAGCCTGATGAGAGCAAATCCCGGACCTAACCTAGACCTAACATGCGTTATCCTCTAAAATATTGAGCGAAACCAGGTTTAATGGACTGTTTCAGTGTGGTACCACACTACTTCGTGATCCAAACCAGAAAAAACCCAGGATCTGTTCAACAAGTATGTGAAAAACGCTAAACTGTGAGCCTGATGAGGGCAAATCTTAGACCTAACCCAGACCTAAGATGCGTTATCCTCTAAAATATTTATCCAGACCAGGTTTAATGGACTGTTTCAGTGTGGTACCACACTACTTCGTGATCCAAACCAGAGAAAGCCCAGGATCTGTTCAAGAAGTATGTGAAAAACGCTAAACTGTGAGCCTGATGAGGGCAAATCTTAGACCTAACCCAGACCTAAGATGCGTTATCCTCTAAAATATTTATCCAGACCAGGTTTCATTGAATGTTTCAGTGTGGTACCACTTTACTACCTGATACAATCCAGAAACAGCCCAGGATCTAGCCATCAAGTATGAGAAATATGCGAAAGAATGAGCCTGATGGGAGCAAATCCCTGACCTAACCTAGACCTAACATGAATTATTCTCTAAAATATTGATCAAAACCAGGTTTAATTGACTGTTTCAGTGTAGTACCACATTACTACGTGATCCAATACAGAAATAGCCCAGGATCTAGCCATGGAGTATGAGAAATATGCGAAAGTATGAGCCTGATGAGGGCAAATCCTAGACCCAACCCAAACCTAACATGCGTTATCCTCTAAAATATTTATCAAGACCAGGTTTAATTGAATGTTTCAGTGTGGTACCACATTACTACGTGAACCAAACCAGAAAAAACCCAGGATCCGTTCAACAAGTATGTTAAAACTGCGACAGTATGATGCTGATGAGGGCAAATCCCAGGCCTAACCTAGACCTAACATGCGTTATCCTCTAAAATATAGATCGAAACCTGGTTTAATCGACTGTTTCAGTGTGGTACCACATTACTATGTGATCCAAACCAGAAAAAACCCAGGATCCGTTCAACAAGTATGCTAAAACTGCGACAGTATGACCCTGATGAGGGCAAATCCCAGGCCTAACCTAGACCTAACATGCGTTGTCCTCTAAAATAGTGATGGAAACCAGGTTTCATTGACTGTTTCAGTGTGGTACCACTTCACTACGTGATGCAATCCAGAAAAAGCCCAGGATCTAGCCATCAAGTATGAGAAATATGCGAAAGAATGAGCCTGATGAGAGCAAATCCCAGACCTAACCTAGACCTAACATGAATTATTCTCTAAAATATTGATCGAAACCAGGTTTAGTTGACTGTTTCAGTGTTGTACTTCATTACTACGTGATGCAATCCAGACAAAACCCAGGATCCGTTCAACAAGTATGTGAAGAATGCGAAAGTATGAGTCTGATGGGTGAAAATCCCAGGCCTAACCTAGACCTAACATGCGTTATCCTCTAAAATATGGATCGAAACCTGGTTTAATCGACTGTTTCAGTGTGGTACCACATTACTATGTGATCCAAACCAGAAAATAACCCAGGATCTGTTCAAGGAGTATGTGAAGTGTGCGAAAGTATGAGTCTGATGAGGTCAAATCCCAAACCTATCCCAGACCTAACTTGCGGTATCCTCTAAAATATTGATCGAAACCAGGTTTAATTGACTGTTTCAGTGTTGTACTTCATTACTACGTGATCCAAACCCGAAAAAACCCAGGATCTGTCAACATGTATGAGAAATATGCGAAAGAATGAGCCTGATGAGAGCAAATCCCAGACCTATCCTAGACCTAACATGAATTATTCTCTAAAATATTGATCAAAACCAGGTTCAATTGACTGTTTCAGTGTGGTACCACATTACTACGTGAACCAAACCAGAAAAAACCCAGGATCCGTTCAACAAGTATGTTAAAACTGCGACAGTATGATGCTGATGAGGGCAAATCCCAGGCCTAACCTAGACCTAACATGCGTTATCCTCTAAAATATAGATCGAAACCTGGTTTAATCGACTGTTTCAGTGTGGTACCACATTACTATGTGATCCAAACCAGAAAGTAACCCAGGATCTGTTCAAGGAGTATGTGAAGTGTGCGAAAGTATGAGTCTGATGAGGTCAAATCCCAAACCTATCCCAGACCTAACTTGCGGTATCCTCTAAAATATTGATCGAAACCAGGTTTAATTGATTGTTTCAGTGTGGTCCCACATTACTACGTGATGCAAACCAGAAAAAACCCAGGATCTGTTCAACATGTATGAGAAATATGCGAAAGAAAGAGCCTGATGAGAGCAAATCCCAATCCTAACTTAGACCTAACATGAATTATTCTCTAAAATATTGATCGAAAACAGGTTTACTTGACTGTTTCAGTGTGGTCCCACATTACTACGTGATCCAAACCAGACAAAACCCAGGATCCGTTCAACAAGTATGTGAAGAATGCGAAAGTATGAGTCTGATGGGTGAAAATCCCAGGCCTAACCTAGACCTAACATGCGTTATCCTCTAAAATATGGATCGAAACCTGGTTTAATCGACTGTTTCAGTGTTGTACTTCATTACTACGTGATGCAATCCAGAAAAAGCCCAGGATCTAGCCATCAAGTATGAGAAATATGCGAAAGAATGAGCCTGATGAGAGCAAATCCCTGACCAAACCTAGACCTAACATGAATTATTCTCTAAAATATTGATCAAAACCAGGTTTAATTGACTGTTTCACTGTGGTACCACATTACTACGTGATCCAATCCAGAAATAGCCCAGGATCTAGCCATGAAGTATGAGAAATATGCGAAAGTATGAGCCTGATGAGGGCAAATCCCAGACCTATCCCAGACCTAACTTGCGTTGTCCTCTAAGATATTGATCGAAACCAGGTTTAATTGACTGTTTCAGTGTGGTACCACATTACTATGTGATCCAAACCAGAAAATAACCCAGGATCTGTTTAAGGAGTTTGTGAAGTGTGCGAAAGTATGAGTCTGATGAGGTCAAATCCCAAACCTATCCCAGACCTAACTTGCGGTATCCTCTAAAATATTGATCGAAACCAGGTTTAATTGACTGTTTCAGTGTTGTACTTCATTACTGCGTGATCCAAACCCGAAAAAACCCAGGATCTGTCAACGTGTATGAGAAATATGCGAAAGAATGAGCCTGATGAGGTCAAATCCCAGGCCTTACCTAGACCTAACATGCGTTATCCTCAAAAATATTGATCGAAACCTGGTTTAATCGACTGTTTCAGTGTGGTACCACATTACTACGTGATCTAAACCAGAAAAAACCCAGGATCCGTTCAACAAGTATGTGAAGAATGCGAAAGTATGACTCTGATGAGGGCAAATCCCAGGCCTAACCTAGACCTAACATGCGTTGTCCTCTAAAATATTGTTGGAAACCAGGTTTCATTGACTGTTTCAGTGTGGTACTACATTACTACGTGATGCAATCCAGAAAAAGCCCAGGATCTAGCCATCAAGTATGAGAAATATGCGAAAGAATGAGCCTGATGAGAGCAAATCCCAGACCTAACCTAGACCTAACATGCGTTATCCTCTAAAATATTGAGCGAAACCAGGCTTAATGGACTGTTTCAGTGTGGTACCACACTACTTCGTGATCCAAACCAGAGAAAGCCCAGGATCTGTTCAAGAAGTATGTGAAAAACGCTAAACTGTGAGCCTGATGAGGGCAAATCTTAGACCTAACCCAGACCTAAGATGCGTTATCCTCTAAAATATTTATCCAGACCAGGTTTCATTGAATGTTTCAGTGTGGTACCACTTTACTACCTGATACAATCCAGAAACAGCCCAGGATCTAGCCATGAAGTATGAGAAATATGCGAAAGTATAAGCCTGATGAGGGCCAAGCCTCAGACCTAACCCAAACCTAACATGCGTTATCCTCTAAAATATTTATCAAGAAAAGGTTTAATTGAATGTTTCAGTGTGGTACCACATTACTTCGTGAACCAAAGCAGAAAAAACCCAGGATCCGTTCAACAAGTATGTTAAAACTGCGACAGTATGACTCTGATGAGGGCAAATCCCAGGCCTAACCTAGACCTAACATGCGTTGTCCTCTAGAATATTGATGGAAACCAGGTTTAATTGACTGTTTCAGTGTTGTACTTCATTACTACGTAATGCAGTCCAGAAAAAGGCCAGAATCTAGCCATCAAGTATGAGAAATATGCGAAAGAATGAGCCTGATGAGAGCAAATCCCAGAACTAACCCAGACCTAACATGAATTATTCTCTAAAATATTGATCGAAACCAGGTTTAATTGACTGTTTCAGTGTTGTACTTCATTACTACGTGATGCAATCCAGAAAAAGCCCAGGATCTAGCCATCAAGTATGAGAAATATGCGAAAGAATGAGCCTGATGGGAGCAAATCCCTGGCCTAACCTAGACCTAACATGAATTATTCTCTAAAATATTGATCAAAACCAGGTTTAATTGACTGTTTCAGTGTAGTACCACATTACTACGTGATCCAATCCAGAAATAGCCCAGGATCTAGCCATGAAGTATGAGAAATATGCGAAAGTATGAGCCTGATGAGGGCAAATCCTAGACCTAACCCAGACCTAACATGCGTTATTCTCTAAAATATTTATCAAGACCAGGTTTAATTGAATGTTTCAGTGTGGTACTACATAACTACGTGATTAAAACCAGAAAAAACCCAGGATCCGTTCAACAAGTATGTGAAGAATGCGAAAGTATGAGTCTGATCAGTGAAAATCTCAGGCCTTACCTAGACCTAACTTGCGTTGTCCTCAAAAATATTGATGGAAACCAGGTCTCATTGACTGTTTCAGTGTGGTACTACATTACTACGTGATGCAATCCAGAAAAAGCCCAGGATCTAGCCATCAAGTATGAGAAATATGCGAAAGAATGAGCCTGATGAGAGCAAATCCCAGACCTGACCTAGACCTAACATGCGTTATCCTCTAAAATATTGAGCGAAACCAGGTTTAATGGACTGTTTCAGTGTGGTACCATACAACTTCGTGATCCAAACCAGAGAAAGCCCGGGATCTGTTTTAGAAGTATGTGAAAAACGCTAAACTGTGAGCCTGACGAGGGCAAATCTTAGACCTAACCCAGACCTAAGAAGCGTTATCCTCTAAAATATTTATCCAGACCAGGTTTCATTGAATGTTTCAGTGTGGTACCACTTTACTACGTGATCCAATCCAGAAATAGCCCAGGATCTAGCCATGAAGTATGAGAAATATGCGAAAGTAAGAGCCTGATGAGAGCAAATCCTAGACCTAACCCAGAGCTAACATGCGTTATCCTCTAAAATATTTATCAAGATCAGGTTTAATTGATTGTTTCAGTGTGGTCCCACATTACTACGTGATCCAAACCAGAAAAAACCCAGTATCTGTTCAACATGTATGAGAAATATGCGAAAGAATGAGCCTGATGAGAGCATATCCCAGACCTAACCTCGACCTAACATGAATTGTTCTCTAAAATATTGATCGAATCCAGGTTTACATGACTGCTTCAGTGTGGTCCCACAATACTACGTGATCCAAACCAGAAAAAACCCAGGATCCGTTCAACAAGTATGTGAAGAATGCGAAAGTATAAGTCTGATGAGGGAAAATCCCAGGCCTAACCTAGACCTAACATGCGTTATCCTCTAAAATATTGATCGAAACCAGGTTTAGTTGACTGTTTCAGTGTGGTCCCACATTACTACGTGATCCAAACCAGAAAAAACCCAGGATCCGTTCAACAAGTATGTTAAAACTGCGACAGTATGAGCCTGATGAGGGCAAATCCCAGGCCTAACCTAGACCTAACATGCGTTGTCCTCTAAAATATTGATGGAAACCACGTTTAATTGACTGTTTCAGTGTTGTACTTCACTACTACGTGATGCAATCCAGAAAAAGCCCAGGATCTAGCCATCAAGTATGAGAAATATGCGAAAGAATGAGCCTGATGAGAGCAAATCCCAGACCTAACCTAGACCTAACATGAATTATTCTCTAAAATATTGATCGAAACCAGGTTTAAGTGAATGTTTCAGTGTTGTACTTCATTACTACGTGATGCAATCCAGAAAAAGCCCAGGATCTAGCCATCAAGTATGAGAAATATGCGAAAGAATGAGCCTGATGAGAGCAAATCCCTGACCTAATCTAGGCCTAACATGAATTATTCTCTAAAATATTGATCAAAACCAGGTTTAATTGACTGTTTCAGTGTGGTACCACATTACTACGTGATCCAATCCAGAAATAGCCCAGGATCTAGCCATGAAGTATGAGAAATATGCGAAAGTAAGAGCCTGATGAGAGCAAATCCTAGACCTAACCCAGAGCTAACATGCGTTGTCCTCTAAAATATTTATCAAGATCAGGTTTAATTGATTGTTTCAGTGTGGTCCCACATTACTACGTGATCCAAACCAGAAAAAACCCAGTATCTGTTCAACATGTATGAGAAATATGCGAAAGAATGAGCCTGATGAGAGCAAATCCCAGACCTAACCTCGACCTAACATGAATTATTCTCTAAAATATTGATCGAATCCAGGTTTACATGACTGCTTCAGTGTGGTCCCACAATACTACGTGATCCAAACCAGAAAAAACCCAGGATCCGTTCAACAAGTATGTGAAGAATGCGAAAGTGTAAGTCTGATGAGGGAAAATCCCAGGCCTAACCTAGACCTAACATGAGTTATCCTCTAAAATATTGATCGAAACCAGGTTTAGTCGACTGTTTCAGTGTGGTCCCACATTACTACGTGATCCAAACCAGAAAAAACCCTGTATCTGTTCAAGATGTATGAGAAATATGCGAAAGAATGAGCCTGATGAGAGCAAATCCCAGACCTAACCTAGACCTAACATGAATTATTCTCTAAAATATTGATCGAAACCAGGTTTACTTGACTGCTTCAGTGTGGTCCCACAATACTACGTGATCCAAAACAGAAAAAACCCAGGATCCGTTCAACAAGTATGTGAAGAATGCGAAAGTATGAGTCTGATGAGGTCAAATCCCAGACCTATCCCAGACTTAACTTGCGTTATCCTCTAAAATATTGATCGAAACCAGGTTTAATCGACTGTTTCAGCGTGGTACCACATTACTACGTGGTACAGTCCAGAAACAGCCCAGGATCTAGCCATGAAGTGTGAGAAATATGCAAAAGTATGAGCCTGATGAAGGCAAATCCTAGACCTAACCCAAACCTAACATGCGTTATCCTCTAAAATATTTATCAAGACCAGGTTTAATTGAATGTTTCAGTGTGGCACCACATTACTACGTGAACCAAACCAGAAAAAACCCAGTATCCGTTCAACACGTATGTTAAAACTGCGACAGTATGAGCCTGATGAGGGCAAATCCCAGGCCTAACCTAGACCTAACATGCGTTGTCCTCTAAAATATTGATCGAAACCAGGTTTAATTGAATGTTTCAGTGTTGTACTTCATTACTACGTGATGCAATTCAGAAAAAGCCCAGGATCTAGCCATCAAGTGTGAGAAATATGCGAAAGAATGAGCCTGATGAGAGCAAATCCCTGACCTAATCTAGGCCTAACATGAATTATTCTCTAAAATATTGATCAAAACCAGGTTTAATTGACTGTTTCAGTGTGGTACCACATTACTACGTGATCCAATCCAGAAATAGCCCAGGATCTAGCCTTGAAGTATGAGAAATATGCGAAAGTATGAGCCTGATGAGGGCAAATCCTAGACCTAACCCAGACCTAACGTGCGTTATTCTGTAAAATTGATATCAAGACCAGGTTTAATTGAATGTATCATTGTGGTACCTTATTACTACGTGATCAAAACCAGAAAAAACCCAGGATCCGTTCAACAAGTATGTGATGAATGCGAAAGTATGAGTCTGATCAGTGAAAATCTCAGGCCTTACCTAGACCTAACTTGCGTTGGCCTCTAAAATATTGATGGAAACCAGGTTTCATTGACTGTTTCAGTGTGGCACTACATTACTACGTGATGCAATCCAGAAAAAGCCCAGGATCTAGCCATCATGTATGAGAAATATGCGAAAGAATGAGCCTGATGAGAGCAAATCCCAGAGCTAACCTAGACCTAACATGCGTTATCCTCTAAAATATTGAGCGAGACCAGGTTTAATGGACTGTTTCAGTGTGGTACCACACTACTTCGTGATCCAAACCAGAAAAAACCCAGGATCTGTTCAACTAGTATGTGAAAAACGCTAAACTGTGAGCCTGATGAGGGCAAATCTTAGACCTAACCCAGACCTAAGATGCGTTACCCTCTAAAATATTTATCCAGACCAGGTTTAATGGACTGTTTCAGTGTGATACCACACTACTTCGTGATCCAAACCAGAAAAAACCCAGGATCTGTTCAACCAATATGTGAAAAACGCTAAGCTGTGAGCCTGATGAGGGCAAATCTTAGACCTAACCCAGACCTAAGATGCGTGATCCTCTAAAATATTTATCCAGACCAGGTTTCATTGAATGTTTCAGTGTGGTCCCACATTACTACGTGATCCAAACCAGAAAAAACCCAGGATCCGTTCAACAAGTATGTGAAGAATGCGAAAGTATGAGTCGGAGGAGTGAAAATCCCAGGCCTAACCTAGACCTAACATGCGTTATCCCCTAAAATATTGATCGAAACCAGGTTTCATTGAATGTTTCAGTGTGGTACCACTTTACTACGTGATGCAATCCAGAAAAAGCCCAGGATCTAGCCATGAAGTATGAGAAATATGCGAAAGTATGAGCCTGATGAGGGCAAATCCTAGACCTAACCCAGACCTAACATGCGTTAGCCTCTAAAATATTTATCAAGACCTGGTTTAGTTGAAAGTTTCAGTGTGGTACCACATTACTACGTGATCCAAACCAGATAAAACCCAGGATCTAGCCATCAAGTGTGAGAAATATGCGAAAGAATGAGCCTGATGAGAGCAAATCCCAGACCTAACCTAGACCTTACATGCGTTATCCTCTATAATATTGAGCGAAACCAGGTTTAATGGACTGTTTCAGTGTGGTACCACACTACTTCGTGATCCAAACCAGAAAAAACCCAGGATCTGTTCAACAAGTATGTGAAAAACGCTAAACTGTGAGCCTGATGAGGGCAAATCTTAGACCTAACCCAGACCTAAGATGCGTTATCCTCTAAAATATTTATCCAGACCAGGTTTCATTGAATGCTTAAGTGTGGTCCCACATTACTACGTGATCCAAACCAGAAAAAACCCAGGATCCGTTCAACAAGTATGTGAAGAATGCGAAAGTATGAGTCTGATGAGGTCAAATCCCAGACCTATCCCAGACTTAACTTGCGTTATCCTCTAAAATATTGATCGAAACCAGGTTTAATCGACCGTTTCAGCGTGGTACCACATTACTACGTGATACTGTCCAGAAACAGCCCAGGATCTAGCCATGAAGTATGAGAAATATGCGAAAGTATGAGCCTGATGAGGGCAAATCCTAGACCTAACCCAAACCTAACATGCGTTGTCCTCTAAAATATTGATGGAAACCAGGTTTAATTGACTGTTTCAGTGTTGTACTTCATTACTACGTGATGCAATCCAGAAAAAGCCCAGGATCTAGCCATCAAGTATGAGAAATATGCGAAAGAATGAGCCTGATGAGAGCAAATCCCTGACCTAATCTAGACCTAACATGAATTATTCTCTAAAATATTGATCAAAACCAGGTTTAATTGACTGTTTCAGTGTGGTACCACATTACTACGTGATCCAATCCAGAAATAGCCCAGGATCTAGCCATGAAGTATGAGAAATATGCGAAAGTATGTGCCTGATGAGGGCAAATCCTAGACCTAACCCAGACCTAACATGCGTTATTCTGTAAAATTGATATCAAGACCAGGTTTAATTGAATGTTTCATTGTGGTACCTCATTACTACGTGGTCAAAACCAGAAAAAACCCAGGATCCGTTCAACAAGTATGTGAAGAATGCGAAAGTATGAGTCTGATCAGTGAAAATCTCAGGCCTTACCTAGACCTAACTTGCGTTGTCCTCTAAAATATTGATGGAACCCAGGTTTCATTGACTGTTTCAGGGTGGTACTACATTACTACGTGATGCAATCCAGAAAAAGCCCAGGATCTAGCCATCAAGTATGAGAAATATGCGAAAGAATGAGCCTGATGAGAGCAAATCCCAGACCTAACCTAGACCTTACATGCGTTATCCTCAAAAATATTGATCGAAACCTGGTTTAATCGACTGTTTCAGCGTGGTACCACATTACTACGTGGTACAGTCCAGAAACAGCCCAGGATCTAGCCATGAAGTGTGAGAAATATGCGAAAGTATGAGCCTGATGAAGGCAAATCCTAGACCTAACCCAAACCTAACATGCGTTATCCTCTAAAATATTTATCAAGACCAGGTTTAATTGAATGTTTCAGTGTGGCACCACATTACTACGTGATCCAAACCAGAAAAAACCCAGGATCCGTTCAACAAGTATGTGAAGAATGCGAAAGTATGAGTCGGAAGGGTGAAAATCCCAGGCCTAGCCTAGACCTAACATGCGTTATCCCCTAAAATATTGATCGAAACCAGGTTTCATTGAATGTTTCAGTGTGGTACCACTTTACTACGTGATGCAATCCAGAAAAAGCCCAGGATCTAGCCATGAAGTATGAGAAATATGCGAAAGAATGAGCCTGATGAGAGCAAATCCCAGACCTAACCTAGACCTTACATGCGTTATCCTCAAAAATATTGATCGAAACCTGGTTTAATCGACTGTTTCAGTGTGGTACCACATTACTATGTGATCCAAACCAGAAAATAACCCGGGATCTGTTCAACGAGTCTGTGAAGTGTGCGAAAGTATGAGTCTGATGAGGTCAAATCCCAGACCAATCCCAGACTTAACTTGCTTTATCCTCTAAAATATTGATCGAAACCAGGTTGAATTGACTGTTTCAGTGTGGTCCACATTACTACGTGATCCAAACCAGAAAAAACCCAGGATCCGTTCAACAAGTATGTGAAGAATGCGAAAGTATGAGTCTGATGAGTGAAAATCCCAGGCCTAACCTAGACCTAACATGCGATATCCTCAAAAATTTTGATCGAAACCTGGTTTAATCGACTGTTTCAGTGTGGTACCACATTACTATGTGATCCAAACCAGAAAATAACCCGGGATCTGTTCAACGAGTATGTGAAGTGTGCGAAAGTATGAGTCTGATGAGGTCAAATCCCAGACCAATCCCAGACTTAACATGCGTTATCCTCTAAAATATTGATCGAAACCAGGTTTAATCGACTGTTTCAGTGTGGTACCACATTACTATGTGATCCAAACCAGAAAATAACCCGGGATCTGTTCAACGAGTATGTGAAGTGTGCGAAAGTATGAGTCTGATGAGGTCAAATCCCAGACCAATCCCAGACTTAACTTGCGTTATCCTCTAAAATATTGATCGAAACCAGGTTGAATTGACTGTTTCAGTGTGGTCCACATTACTACGTGATCCAAACCAGAAAAAACCCAGGATCCGTTCAACAAGTATGTGAAGAATGCGAAAGTATGAGTCTGATGAGTGAAAATCCCAGGCCTAACCTAGACCTAACATGCGTTAACCTCTAAAATATTGATCGAAACCAGGTTTCATTGCATGTTTCAGTGTGGTACCACTTTACTACGTGACGCAATCCAGAAAAAGCCCAGGATCTAGCCATGAAGTATGAGAAATATGCGAAAGTATGAGCCTGATGAGGGCAAATCCTAGACCTAACCCAGACCTAACATGCCTTAGCCTCTAAAATATTTATCAAGACCTGGTTTAATTGAAAGTTTCAGTGTGGTACCACATAACTACGTGATGCAATCCAGATAAAGCCCAGGATCTAGCCATCAAGTTTGAGAAATATTCGAAAGAATGTGCCTGATGAGAGCAAATCCCAGACCTAACCTAGACCTAACATGAATTATTCTCTAAAATATTGATCGAAACCAGGATGAATTGACTGTTTCAGTGTGGTCCCACATTACTACGTGATCCAAACCAGAAAAAACCCAGGATCCGTTCAACAAGTATGTGAAGAATGCGCAAGTATGAGTCTGATGAGTGAAAATCCCAGGCCTAACCTAGACCTAACATGCGTTATCCTCAAAAATATTGATCGAAACCTGGTTTAATCGACTGTTTCAGTGTGGTACCACATTACTATGTGATCCAAACCAGAAAATAACCCAGGATCTGTTCAACGAGTATGTGTAGTGTGCGAAAGTATGAGTCTGATCAGGTCAAATCCCAGACCAATCCCAGACTTAACTTGCGTTATCCTCTAAAATATTGATCAAAACCAGGTTTAATCGACTGTTTCAGTGTGGTACCACATTCCTACGTGATCCAAACCAGAAAAAAACCAGGATCTAGCCATCAAGTATGAGAAATATGCGAAAGAATGAGGCTGATGAGAGCAAATCCCAGACCTAACCTAGACCTTACATGCGTTATCCTCTATAATATTGAGCGAAACCAGGTTTAATGGACTGTTTCACTGTGGTACCACACTACTTCGTGATCCAAACCAGAAAAAACCCAGGATCTGTTCAACAAGTATGTGAAAAACGCTAAACTGTGAGCCTGATGAGGGCAAATCTTAGACCTAACCCAGACATAAGATGCGTTATCCTCTAAAATATTTATCCAGACCAGGTTTCATTGAATGATTCAGTGTGGTACCACTTTACTACGTGATCCAATCCAGAAATAGCCCAGGCTCTAGCCATGAAGTATGAGAAATATGCGAAAGTATGAGCCTGATGAGGGCAAATCCTAGACCTAACCCAGACCTAACATGCGTTAGCCTCTAAAATATTTCTCAAGATCAGGTTTAATTGATTGTTTCAGTGTGGTCCCACATTACTACGTGATCCAAACCAGAAAAAACCCAGGATCTAGCCATCAAGTATGAGAAATATGCGAAAGAATGAGACTGATGTGTGAAAATCCCAGGCCTAACCTAGACCTAACATGCGTTAACCTCTAAAATATTGATCGAAACCAGGTTTCATTGCATGTTTCAGTGTGGTACCACTTTACTACGTGACGCAATCCAGAAACAGCCCAGGATCTAGCCATGAAGTATGAGAAATATGCGAAAGTATGAGCCTGATGAGGGCAAATCCTAGACCTAACCCAAACCTAACATGCGTTATCCTCTAAAATATTTATCAAGACCAGGTTTAATTGAATGTTTCAGTGTGGTACCACATTACTACGTGAACCAAACCAGAAAAAACCCAGGATCCGTTCAACAGGTATGTTAAAACTGCGAGAGTATGCCCCTGATGAGGGCAAATCCCAGGCCTAACCTAGACCTAACATGCGTTGTCCTCTAGAATATTGATGGAAACCAGGTTTAATTGACTGTTTCAGTGTTGTACTTCATTACTACGTGATGCAATCCAGAAAAAGCCCTGGATCTAGCCATCAAGTATGAGAAATATGGGAAAGAATGAACCTGATGAGAGCAAATCCCAGACCTAACCTGGACCTAACATGAATTATTCTCTAAAATATTGATCGGATCCAGGTTTAATTGACTGTTTCAGTGTTGTACTACATTACTACGTGATGCAATCCAGAAAAAGCCCAGGATCTAGCCATCAAGTATGAGAAATATGCGAAAGTATGAGCCTGATGGGAGCAAATCCCTGACCTAACCTAGACCTAACATGCGTTATTCTCTAAAATATTTAACAAGACCAGGTTTAATAGAATGTTTCAGTGTGGTGCCACATTACTACGTGATCAAAACCAGAAAAAACGCAGGATCCGTTCAACAAGTATGTGAAAAACGCTAAACTGTGAGCCTGATGAGGGCAAATCTTAGACCTAACCCAGACCTAAGATGCGTTATCCTCTAAAATATTTATCCAGACCAGGTTTAATGGACTGTTTCAGCATGGTACCACTTTACTACCTGATACAATCCAGAAACAGCCCAGGATCTAGCCATGAAGTATGAGAAATATGCGAAAGTATGAGCCTGATGAGGGCAAATCCTAGACCTAACCCAAACCTAACATGCGTTATCCTCTAAAATATTCATCAAGAAAAGGTTTAATTGAATGTTTCAGTGTGGTACCACATTAATACGTGAACAAATCCAGAAAAAACCCAGGATCCGTTCAACAAGTATGTGAAGAATGCGAAAGTATGAGTCTGATGAGGTCAAATCCCAGACCTATCCCAGACTTAACTTGCGTTATCCTCTAAAATATTGATCGAAACCAGGTTTAATCGACCGTTTCAGCGTGGTACCACATTACTACGTGATACTGTCCAGAAACAGCCCAGGATCTAGCCATGAAGTATGAGAAATATGCGAAAGTATGAGCCTGATGAGGGCAAATCCTAGACCTAACCCAAACCTAACATGCGTTGTCCTCTAAAATATTGATGGAAACCAGGTTTAATTGACTGTTTCAGTGTTGTACTTCATTACTACGTGATGCAATCCAGAAAAAGCCCAGGATCTAGCCATCAAGTATGAGAAATATGCGAAAGAATGAGCCTGATGAGAGCAAATCCCTGACCTAATCTAGACCTAACATGAATTATTCTCTAAAATATTGATCAAAACCAGGTTTAATTGACTGTTTCAGTGTGGTACCACATTACTACGTGATCCAATCCAGAAATAGCCCAGGATCTAGCCATGAAGTATGAGAAATATGCGAAAGTATGAGCCTGATGAGGGCAAATCCTAGACCTAACCCAGACCTAACATGCGTTATTCTGTAAAATTGATATCAAGACCAGGTTTAATTGAATGTTTCATTGTGGTACCTCATTACTACGTGGTCAAAACCAGAAAAAACCCAGGATCCGTTCAACAAGTATGTGAAGAATGCGAAAGTATGAGTCTGATCAGTGAAAATCTCAGGCCTTACCTAGACCTAACTTGCGTTGTCCTCTAAAATATTGATGGAACCCAGGTTTCATTGACTGTTTCAGGGTGGTACTACATTACTACGTGATGCAATCCAGAAAAAGCCCAGGATCTAGCCATCAAGTATGAGAAATATGCGAAAGAATGAGCCGGATGAGAGCAAATCCCAGACCTAACCTAGACCTTACATGCGTTATCCTCAAAAATATTGATCGAAACCTGGTTTAATCGACTGTTTCAGCGTGGTACCACATTACTACGTGGTACAGTCCAGAAACAGCCCAGGATCTAGCCATGAAGTGTGAGAAATATGCGAAAGTATGAGCCTGATGAAGGCAAATCCTAGACCTAACCCAAACCTAACATGCGTTATCCTCTAAAATATTTATCAAGACCAGGTTTAATTGAATGTTTCAGTGTGGCACCACATTACTACGTGATCCAAACCAGAAAAAACCCAGGATCCGTTCAACAAGTATGTGAAGAATGCGAAAGTATGAGTCGGAAGGGTGAAAATCCCAGGCCTAGCCTAGACCTAACATGCGTTATCCCCTAAAATATTGATCGAAACCAGGTTTCATTGAATGTTTCAGTGTGGTACCACTTTACTACGTGATGCAATCCAGAAAAAGCCCAGGATCTAGCCATGAAGTATGAGAAATATGCGAAAGAATGAGCCTGATGAGAGCAAATCCCAGACCTAACCTAGACCTTACATGCGTTATCCTCAAAAATATTGATCGAAACCTGGTTTAATCGACTGTTTCAGTGTGGTACCACATTACTATGTGATCCAAACCAGAAAATAACCCGGGATCTGTTCAACGAGTATGTGAAGTGTGCGAAAGTATGAGTCTGATGAGGTCAAATCCCAGACCAATCCCAGACTTAACTTGCTTTATCCTCTAAAATATTGATCGAAACCAGGTTGAATTGACTGTTTCAGTGTGGTCCACATTACTACGTGATCCAAACCAGAAAAAATGCAGGATCCGTTCAACAAGTATGTGAAGAATGCGAAAGTATGAGTCTGATGAGTGAAAATCCCAGGCCTAACCTTGACCTAACATGCGATATCCTCAAAAATTTTGATCGAAACCTGGTTTAATCGACTGTTTCAGTGTGGTACCACATTACTATGTGATCCAAACCAGAAAATAACCCGGGATCTGTTCAACGAGTATGTGAAGTGTGCGAAAGTAAGAGTCTGATGAGGTCAAATCCCAGACCAATCCCAGACTTAACATGCGTTATCCTCTAAAATATTGATCGAAACCAGGTTTAATCGACTGTTTCAGTGTGGTACCACATTACTATGTGATCCAAACCAGAAAATAACCCGGGATCTGTTCAACGAGTATGTGAAGTGTGCGAAAGTATGAGTCTGATGAGGTCAAATCCCAGACCAATCCCAGACTTAACTTGCGTTATCCTCTAAAATATTGATCGAAACCAGGTTGAATTGACTGTTTCAGTGTGGTCCACATTACTACGTGATCCAAACCAGAAAAAACCCAGGATCCGTTCAACAAGTATGTGAAGAATGCGAAAGTATGAGTCTGATGAGTGAAAATCCCAGGCCTAACCTAGACCTAACATGCGTTAACCTCTAAAATATTGATCGAAACCAGGTTTCATTGAATGATTCAGTGTGGTACCACTTTACTACGTGATCCAATCCAGAAATAGCCCAGGCTCTAGCCATGAAGTATGAGAAATATGCGAAAGTATGAGCCTGATGAGGGCAAATCCTAGACCTAACCCAGACCTAACATGCGTTAGCCTCTAAAATATTTATCAAGATCAGGTTTAATTGATTGTTTCAGTGTGGTCCCACATTACTACGTGATCCAAACCAGAAAAAACCCAGGATCTAGCCATCAAGTATGAGAAATATGCGAAAGAATGAGACTGATGTGTGAAAATCCCAGGCCTAACCTAGACCTAACATGCGTTAACCTCTAAAATATTGATCGAAACCAGGTTTCATTGCATGTTTCAGTGTGGTACCACTTTACTACGTGACGCAATCCAGAAAAAGCCCAGGATCTAGCCATGAAGTATGAGAAATATGCGAAAGTATGAGCCTGATGAGGGCAAATCCTAGACCTAACCCAGACCTAACATGCGTTAGCCTCTAAAATATTTATCAAGATCAGGTTTAATTGATTGTTTCAGTGTGGTCCCACATTACTACGTGATCCAAATCAGAAAAAACCCAGGATCTGTTCAACATGTATGAGAAATATGCGAAAGAATGGGCCTGATGAGAGCAAATCCCAGACCTAACCTAGACCTAACATGAATTATTGTCTAAAATATTGATCGAAACCAGGTTTACTTGACTGTTTCAGTGTGGTCCCACATTACTACTTGATCCAAACCAGAAAAAACCCATGATCTGTTCAACAAGTATGTGAAAAACGCGAAAGTATGAGTCTGATGAGGTCAAATCCCAGACCTATCCCAGACTTAACTTGCGTTATCCTCTAAAATATTGATCGAAACCAGATTTAATCGACTGTTTCAGCGTGGTGCCACATTACTACGTGATACAATCCAGAAACAGCCCAGGATCTAGCCATGAAGTATGAGAAATATGCGAAAGTATGAGCCTGATGAGGGCAAATCCTAGACCTAACCCAAACCTAACATGCGTTATCCTCTAAAATATTTATCAAGACCAGGTTTAATTGAATGTTTCAGTGTGGTACCACATTACTACGTGAACCAAACCAGAAAAAACCCAGGATCCGTTCAACAAGTATGTTAAAACTGCGAGAGTATGACCCTGATGAGGGCAAATCCCAGGCCTAACCTAGACCTAACATGCGTTGTCCTCTAGAATATTGATGGAAACCAGGTTTAATTGACTGTTTCAGTGTTGTACTTCATTACTACGTGATGCAATCCAGAAAAAGCCCAGGATCTAGCCATCAAGTATGAGAAATATGGGAAAGAATGAACCTGATGAGAGCAAATCCCAGACCTAACCTGGACCTAACATGAATTATTCTCTAAAATATTGATCGGATCCAGGTTTAATTGACTGTTTCAGTGTTGTACTACATTACTGCGTGATGCAATCCAGAAAAAGCCCAGGATCTAGCCATCAAGTATGAGAAATATGCGAAAGTATGAGCCTGATGGGAGCAAATCCCTGACCTAACCTAGACCTAACATGCGTTATTCTCTAAAATATTTAACAAGACCAGGTTTAATAGAATGTTTCAGTGTGGTGCCACATTACTACGTGATCAAAACCAGAAAAAACGCAGGATCCGTTCAACAAGTATGTGAAAAACGCTAAACTGTGAGCCTGATGAGGGCAAATCTTAGACCTAACCCAGACCTAAGATGCGTTATCCTCTAAAATATTTATCCAGACCAGGTTTAATGGACTGTTTCAGCATGGTACCACTTTACTACCTGATACAATCCAGAAACAGCCCAGGATCTAGCCATGAAGTATGAGAAATATGCGAAAGTATGAGCCTGATGAGGGCAAATCCTAGACCTAACCCAAACCTAACATGCGTTATCCTCTAAAATATTCATCAAGAAAAGGTTTAATTGAATGTTTCAGTGTGGTACCACATTAATACGTGAACAAATCCAGAAAAAACCCGGGATCCGTTCAACAAGTATGTGAAGAATGCGAAAGTATGAGTCTGATGAGGTCAAATCCCAGACCTATCCCAGACTTAACTTGCGTTATCCTCTAAAATATTGATCGAAACCAGGTTTAATCGACCGTTTCAGCGTGGTACCACATTACTACGTGATACTGTCCAGAAACAGCCCAGGATCTAGCCATGAAGTATGAGAAATATGCGAAAGTATGAGCCTGATGAGGGCAAATCCTAGACCTAACCCAAACCTAACATGCGTTGTCCTCTAAAATATTGATGGAAACCAGGTTTAATTGACTGTTTCAGTGTTGTACTTCATTACTACGTGATGCAATCCAGAAAAAGCCCAGGATCTAGCCATCAAGTATGAGAAATATGCGAAAGAATGAGCCTGATGAGAGCAAATCCCTGACCTAATCTAGACCTAACATGAATTATTCTCTAAAATATTGATCAAAACCAGGTTTAATTGACTGTTTCAGTGTGGTACCACATTACTACGTGATCCAATCCAGAAATAGCCCAGGATCTAGCCATGAAGTATGAGAAATATGCGAAAGTATGAGCCTGATGAGGGCAAATCCTAGACCTAACCCAGACCTAACATGCGTTATTCTGTAAAATTGATATCAAGACCAGGTTTAATTGAATGTTTCATTGTGGTACCTCATTACTACGTGGTCAAAACCAGAAAAAACCCAGGATCCGTTCAACAAGTATGTGAAGAATGCGAAAGTATGAGTCTGATCAGTGAAAATCTCAGGCCTTACCTAGACCTAACTTGCGTTGTCCTCTAAAATATTGATGGAACCCAGGTTTCATTGACTGTTTCAGGGTGGTACTACATTACTACGTGATGCAATCCAGAAAAAGCCCAGGATCTAGCCATCAAGTATGAGAAATATGCGAAAGAATGAGCCTGATGAGAGCAAATCCCAGACCTAACCTAGACCTTACATGCGTTATCCTCAAAAATATTGATCGAAACCTGGTTTAATCGACTGTTTCAGCGTGGTACCACATTACTACGTGGTACAGTCCAGAAACAGCCCAGGATCTAGCCATGAAGTGTGAGAAATATGCGAAAGTATGAGCCTGATGAAGGCAAATCCTAGACCTAACCCAAACCTAACATGCGTTATCCTCTAAAATATTTATCAAGACCAGGTTTAATTGAATGTTTCAGTGTGGCACCACATTACTACGTGATCCAAACCAGAAAAAACCCAGGATCCGTTCAACAAGTATGTGAAGAATGCGAAAGTATGAGTCGGAAGGGTGAAAATCCCAGGCCTAGCCTAGACCTAACATGCTTTATCCCCTAAAATATTGATCGAAACCAGGTTTCATTGAATGTTTCAGTGTGGTACCACTTTACTACGTGATGCAATCCAGAAAAAGCCCAGGATCTAGCCATGAAGTATGAGAAATATGCGAAAGAATGAGCCTGATGAGAGCAAATCCCAGACCTAACCTAGACCTTACATGCGTTATCCTCAAAAATATTGATCGAAACCTGGTTTAATCGACTGTTTCAGTGTGGTACCACATTACTATGTGATCCAAACCAGAAAATAACCCGGGATCTGTTCAACGAGTATGTGAAGTGTGCGAAAGTATGAGTCTGATGAGGTCAAATCCCAGACCAATCCCAGACTTAACTTGCTTTATCCTCTAAAATATTGATCGAAACCAGGTTGAATTGACTGTTTCAGTGTGGCCCACATTACTACGTGATCCAAACCAGAAAAAACCCAGGATCCGTTCAACAAGTATGTGAAGAATGCGAAAGTATGAGTCTGATGAGTGAAAATCCCAGGCCTAACCTAGACCTAACATGCGATATCCTCAAAAATTTTGATCGAAACCTGGTTTAATCGACTGTTTCAGTGTGGTACCACATTACTATGTGATCCAAACCAGAAAATAACCCGGGATCTGTTCAACGAGTATGTGAAGTGTGCGAAAGTATGAGTCTGATGAGGTCAAATCCCAGACCAATCCCAGACTTAACGTGCGTTATCCTCTAAAATATTGATCGAAACCAGGTTTAATCGACTGTTTCAGTGTGGTACCACATTACTATGTGATCCAAACCAGAAAATAACCCGGGATCTGTTCAACGAGTATGTGAAGTGTGCGAAAGTATGAGTCTGATGAGGTCAAATCCCAGACCAATCCCAGACTTAACTTGCGTTATCCTCTAAAATATTGATCGAAACCAGGTTGAATTGACTGTTTCAGTGTGGTCCACATTACTACGTGATCCAAACCAGAAAAAACCCAGGATCCGTTCAACAAGTATGTGAAGAATGCGAAAGTATGAGTCTGATGAGTGAAAATCCCAGGCCTAACCTAGACCTAACATGCGTTAACCTCTAAAATATTGATCGAAACCAGGTTTCATTGCATGTTTCAGTGTGGTACCACTTTACTACGTGACGCAATCCAGAAAAAGCCCAGGATCTAGCCATGAAGTATGAGAAATATGCGAAAGTATGAGCCTGATGATGGCAAATCCTAGACCTAACCCAGACCTAACATGCCTTAGCCTCTAAAATATTTATCAAGACCTGGTTTAATTGAAAGTTTCAGTGTGGTACCACATAACTACGTGATGCAATCCAGATAAAGCCCAGGATCTAGCCATCAAGTTTGAGAAATATTCGAAAGAATGTGCCTGATGAGAGCAAATCCCAGACCTAACCTAGACCTAACATGAATTATTCTCTAAAATATTGATCGAAACCAGGATGAATTGACTGTTTCAGTGTGGTCCCACATTACTACGTGATCCAAACCAGAAAAAACCCAGGATCCGTTCAACAAGTATGTGAAGAATGCGCAAGTATGAGTCTGATGAGTGAAAATCCCAGGCCTAACCTAGACCTAACATGCGTTATCCTCTAAAATATTGATCAAAACCAGGTTTAATCGACTGTTTCAGTGTGGTACCACATTACTACGTGATCCAAACCAGAAAAAAACCCAGGATCTGTTCAACGAGTATGTGTAGTGTGCGAAAGTATGAGTCTGATCAGGTCAAATCCCAGACCAATCCCAGACTTAACTTGCGTTATCCTCTAAAATATTGATCAAAACCAGGTTTAATCGACTGTTTCAGTGTGGTACCACATTACTACGTGATCCAAACCAGAAAAAAACCAGGATCTAGCCATCAAGTATGAGAAATATGCGAAAGAATGAGGCTGATGAGAGCAAATCCCAGACCTAACCTAGACCTTACATGCGTTATCCTCTATAATATTGAGCGAAACCAGGTTTAATGGACTGTTTCAGTGTGGTACCACACTACTTCGTGATCCAAACCAGAAAAAACCCAGGATCTGTTCAACAAGTATGTGAAAAACGCTAAACTGTGAGCCTGATGAGGGCAAATCTTAGACCTAACCCAGACATAAGATGCGTTATCCTCTAAAATATTTATCCAGACCAGGTTTCATTGAATGATTCAGTGTGGTACCACTTTACTACGTGATCCAATCCAGAAATAGCCCAGGCTCTAGCCATGAAGTATGAGAAATATGCGAAAGTATGAGCCTGATGAGGGCAAATCCTAGACCTAACCCAGACCTAACATGCGTTAGCCTCTAAAATATTTATCAAGATCAGGTTTAATTGATTGTTTCAGTGTGGTCCCACATTACTACGTGATCCAAACCAGAAAAAACCCAGGATCTAGCCATCAAGTATGAGAAATATGCGAAAGAATGAGACTGATGTGTGAAAATCCCAGGCCTAACCTAGACCTAACATGCGTTAACCTCTAAAATATTGATCGAAACCAGGTTTCATTGCATGTTTCAGTGTGGTACCACTTTACTACGTGACGCAATCCAGAAAAAGCCCAGGATCTAGCCATGAAGTATGAGAAATATGCGAAAGTATGAGCCTGATGAGGGCAAATCCTAGACCTAACCCAGACCTAACATGCGTTAGCCTCTAAAATATTTATCAAGATCAGGTTTAATTGATTGTTTCAGTGTGGTCCCACATTACTTCGTGATCCAAATCAGAAAAAACCCAGGATCTGTTCAACATGTATGAGAAATATGCGAAAGAATGGGCCTGATGAGAGCAAATCCCAGACCTAACCTAGACCTAACATGAATTATTGTCTAAAATATTGATCGAAACCAGGTTTACTTGACTGTTTCAGTGTGGTCCCACATTACTACTTGATCCAAACCAGAAAAAACCCATGATCTGTTCAACAAGTATGTGAAAAACGCGAAAGTATGAGTCTGATGAGGTCAAATCCCAGACCTATCCCAGAATTAACTTGCGTTATCCTCTAAAATATTGATCGAAACCAGATTTAATCGACTGTTTCAGCGTGGTGCCACATTACTACGTGATACAATCCAGAAACAGCCCAGGATCTAGCCATGAAGTATGAGAAATATGCGAAAGTATGAGCCTGATGAGGGCAAATCCTAGACCTAACCCAAACCTAACATGCGTTATCCTCTAAAATATTTATCAAGACCAGGTTTAATTGAATGTTTCAGTGTGGTACCACATTACTACGTGAACCAAACCAGAAAAAACCCAGGATCCGTTCAACAAGTATGTTAAAACTGCGAGAGTATGACCCTGATGAGGGCAAATCCCAGGCCTAACCTAGACCTAACATGCGTTCTCCTCTAGAATATTGATGGAAACCAGGTTTAATTGACTGTTTCAGTGTTGTACTTCATTACTACGTGATGCAATCCAGAAAAAGCCCAGGATCTAGCCATCAAGTATGAGAAATATGGGAAAGAATGAACCTGATGAGAGCAAATCCCAGACCTAACCTGGACCTAACAAGAATTATTCTCTAAAATATTGATCGGATCCAGGTTTAATTGACTGTTTCAGTGTTGTACTACATTACTACGTGATGCAATCCAGAAAAAGCCCAGGATCTAGCCATCAAGTATGAGAAATATGCGAAAGTATGAGCCTGATGGGAGCAAATCCCTGACCTAACCTAGACCTAACATGCGTTATTCTCTAAAATATTTAACAAGACCAGGTTTAATAGATTGTTTCAGTGTGGTGCCACATTACTACGTGATCAAAACCAGAAAAAACGCAGGATCCGTTCAACAAGTATGTGAAAAACGCTAAACTGTGAGCCTGATGAGGGCAAATCTTAGACCTAACCCAGACCTAAGATGCGTTATCCTCTAAAATATTTATCCAGACCAGGTTTAATGGACTGTTTCAGCATGGTACCACTTTACTACCTGATACAATCCAGAAACAGCCCAGGATCTAGCCATGAAGTATGAGAAATATGCGAAAGTATGAGCCTGATGAGGGCAAATCCTAGACCTAACCCAAACCTAACATGCGTTATCCTCTAAAATATTCATCAAGAAAAGGTTTAATTGAATGTTTCAGTGTGGTACCACATTAATACGTGAACAAATCCAGAAAAAACCCAGGATCCGTTCAACAAGTATGTTAAAACTGCGACAGTATGACCCTGATGAGGGCAAATCCCAGGCCTAACCTAGACCTAACATGCGTTGTCCTCTAGAATATTGATGGAAACCAGGTTTAATTGACTGTTTCAGTGTTGTACTTCATTACTACGTGATGCAATCCAGAAAAAGCCCAGGATCTAGCCATCAAGTATGAGAAATATGCGAAACAATGAGCCTGATGAGAGCAAATCCCAGACCTAACCTAGACCTAACATGAATTATTCTCTAAAATATTGATCGAAACCAGGTTTAATTGACTGTTTCAGTGTTGTACTACATTACTACGTGATGCAATCCAGAAAAAGCCCAGGATCTAGCCATCAAGTATGAGAAATATGCGAAAGAATGAGCCTGATGGGAGCAAATCCCTGACCTAACCTAGACCTAACATGAATTATTCTCTAAAATATTGATCAAAACCAGGTTTAATTGACTGTTTCAGTGTAGTACCACATTACTACGTGATCCAATCCAGAAATAGCCCAGGATCTAGCCATGAAGTATGAGAAATATGCGAAAGTATGAGCCTGATGAGGACAAATCCTGGACCTAACCCAGACCTAACATGCGTTATTCTCTAAAATATTTATCAAGACCAGGTTTAATTGAATGTTTCAGTGTGGTACCACACTACTACCTGATCAAAACCAGAAAAAACCCAGGATCCGTTCAACAAGTATGTGAAGAATGCGAAAGTATGAGTCTGATCAGTGAAAATCTCAGGCCTCACCTAGACCTAACTTGCGTTGTCCTCTAAAATATTGATGGAAACCAGGTTTCATTGACTGTTTCAGTGTGGTACTACATTACTACGTGATGCAATCCAGAAAAAGCCCAGGATCTAGCCATCAAGTATGAGTAATATGCGAAAGTAAGAGCCTGATGAGGGCAAATCCTAGACCTATCCCAGACCTAACTTGCGTTATCCTCTAAAATATTGATCGAAACCAGGTTTAATTGGCTGTTTCAGCGTGGTACCCCATTACTACGTGATACAATCCAGAAACAGCCCAGGATCTAGCCATGAAGTATGAGAAATATGCGAAAGTATGAGCCTGATGAGAGCAAATCCTAGACTTAACCCAGACCTAACATGCGTTATCCTCTAAAATATTTATCAAGATCAGGTTTAATTGATTGTTTCAGTGTGGTCCCACATTACTACGTGATCCAAACCAGAAAAAACCCAGGATCCGTTCAACAAGTATGTGAAGAATGCGAAAGTATGAGTCTGATGAGGTCAAATCCCAGACCTATCCCAGACTTAACTTGCGTTATCCTCTAAAATATTGATCGAAACCAGGTTTAATCGACTGTTTCAGTGTGGTACCACATTACTACGTGATCCAAACCAGAAAAAACCCAGGATCTGTTCAACAAGTATGTGAAAAACGTGAAAGTATGAGCCTGATGAGGGCAAATCCCAGACATATCCCAGACATAACTTGCGTTGTCCTCTAAGATATTTATCAAGTCCAGGTTTAATTGAATGTTTCAGTGTGGTACCACATTACTACGTGATCCAAACCAGAAAAAACACAGGATCCGTTCAACAAGTATGTGAAGAATGCGAAAGTATGAGTCTGATGAGGTCAAATCCCAGACCTATCCCAGACTTAACTTGCGTTATCCTCTAAAATATTGATCGAAACCAGGTTTAATCGACTGTTTCAGTGTGGTACCACATTACTACGTGATCCAAACCAGAAAAAACCCAGGATCTGTTCAACAAGTATGTGAAAAACGTGAAAGTATGAGCCTGATGAGGGCAAATCCCAGACATATCCCAGACATAACTTGCGTTGTCCTCTAAGATATTGATGGAAACAAGGTTTAATTGACTATTTCAGTGTTGTACTTCATTGCTACGTGATGCAATCCAGAAGAAGCCCAGGATCTAGCCATCAAGTATGAGAAATATGCGAAAGAATGAGCCTGATGAGAGCAAATCCCAGACCTAACCTAGACCTTACATGCGTTATCATATAAAATATTGAGCGAGACCAGGTTTAATGGACTGTTTCAGAGTGGTACCACATTACTACGTGATCCAAACCAGAAAAAACCCAGGATCCGTTCAACAAGTATGTGAAGAATGCGAAAGTATGAGTCTGATGAGGTCAAATCCCAGACCATTCCCAGACTTAACTTGCGTTATCCTCTAAAATATTGATCGAAACCAGGTTTAATCGACTGTTTCAGTGTGGTACCACATTACTACGTGATCCAAACCAGAAAAAACCCAGGATCTAGCCATCAAGTATGAGAAATATGCGAAAGAATGAGCCTGATGAGAGCAAATCCCAGACCTAACCTAGACCTAACAAGAATTATTCTCTAAAATATTGATCGAAACCAGGTTTAATTGACTGTTTCAGTGTTGTACTTCATTACTACGTGATGCAATCCAGAAAAAGCCCAGGATCTAGCCATCAAGTATGAGAAATATGCGAAAGAATGAGCCTGACGAGACCAAATCCCTGACCTAACCTAGACCTAACATGAATTATTCTCTAAAATATTGATCAAAACCAGGTTTAATTGACTGTTTCAGTGTGGTACCACATTACTACGTGATCCAATCCAGAAATAGCCCAGGATCTAGCCATGAAGTATGAGAAATATGCGAAAGTATGAGCCTGATGAGGGCAAATCCCAGACCTAACCTAGACCAAACATGAATTATTCTCTAAAATATTGATCGGAACCAGGTTTAATTGACTGTTTCAGTGTTGTACTACATTACTACGTGATGCAATCCAGAAAAAGCCCAGGATCTAGCCATCAAGTATGAGAAATATGCGAAAGAATGAGCCTGATGGGAGCAAATCCCTGACCTAACCTAGACCTAACATGCGTTATTCTCCAAAATATTTATCAAGACCAGGTTTAATTGAATGTTTCAGTGTGGTACCACACTACTACGTGTTCGAAACCAGAAAAAACCCAGGATCCGTTCAACAAGTATGTGAAGAATGCGAAAGTATGAGTCTGATCAGTGAAAATCTCAGGCCTCACCTAGACCTGACTTGCGTTGTCCTCTAAAATATTGATGGAAACCAGGTTTCATTGACTGTTTCAGTGTGGTACTACATTACTACGTGATGCAATCCAGAAAAAGCCCAGGATCTAGCCATCAAGTATGAGAAATATGCGAAAGAATGAGCCTGATGAGAGCAAATCCCAGACCTAACCTAGACCTAACATGCGTTATCCTCTAAAATATTGAGCGAAACCAGGTTTAATGGACTGTTTCAGTGAGGTACCACACTACGTCGTGATCCAAACTAGAGAAAGCCCAGGATCTGTTCAAGAAGTATGTGAAAAACGCTAAATTGTGAGCCTGATGAGGGCAAATCTTAGACCTAACCCAGACCTAAGATGCGTTATCCTCTAAAATATTTATCCAGACCAGGTTCCATTGAATGTTTCAGTGTGTTACCACTTTACTACGTGATCCAATCCAGAAATAGCCCAGGATCTAGCCATGAAGTATGAGAAATATGCGAAAGTAAGAGCCTGATGAGGGCAAATCCTAGACCTATCCCAGACCTAACTTGCGTTATCCTCTAAAATATTGATCGAAACCAGGTTTAATTGGCTGTTTCAGCGTGGTACCCCATTACTACGTGATACAATCCAGAAACAGCCCAGGATCTAGCCATGAAGTATGAGAAATATACGAAAGTATGAGCCTGATGAGAGCAAATCCTAGACTTAACCCAGACCTAACATGCGTTATCCTCTAAAATATTTATCAAGATCAGGTTTAATTGATTGTTTCTGTGTGGTCCCACATTACTACGTGATCCAAACCAGAAAAAACCCAGTATCTGTTCAACATGTATGAGAAATATGCGAAAGAATGAGCCTGATGAGAGCAAATCCCAGACCTAACCTATACCTAACATGAATTATTCTCTAAAATATTGATCAAAACCAGGTTTAATTGACTGTTTCAGTGTAGTACCACATTACTACGTGATCCAATCCAGAAATAGCCCAGGATCTAGCCATGAAGTATGCGAAATATGCGAAAGTATGAGCCTGATGAGGACAAATCCTAGACCTAACCCAGACCTAACTTGCGTTATTCTCTAAAATATTTATCAAGTCCAGGTTTAATTGAATGCTTCAGTGTGGTACCACATTACTACGTGATCCAAACCAGAAAAAACACAGGATCCGTTCAACAAGTATGTGAAGAATGCGAAAGTATGAGCCTAATCAGGGAAAATCCCAGGCCTAACCTAGACCTAACATGCGTTATCCTCTAAAATATTGATCGAAACCAGGTTTAGTCGACTGTTTCGGTGTGGTCCCACATTACTACGTGATCCAAACCAGAAAAAACCCAGGATCCGTTCAACAAGTATGTGAAGAATGCGAAAGTATGAGTCTGATGAGGCAAATCCCAGACCTATCCCAGACTTAACTTGCGTTATCCTCTAAAATATTGATCGAAACCAGGTTTAATCGACTGTTTCAGCGTGGTACCACATTACTACGTGATCTAAACCAGAAAAAACCCAGGATCCGTTCAACAAGTATGTGAAGAATGCGAAAGTATGAGTCTGATGAGGTCAAATCCCAGACCATTCCCAGACTTAACTTGCGTTATCCTCTAAAATATTGATCGAAACCAGGTTTAATCGACTGTTTCAGTGTGGTACCACATTACTACGTGATCCAAACCAGAAAAAACCCAGGATCTAGCCATCAAGTATGAGAAATATGCGAAAGAATGAGCCTGATGAGAGCAAATCCCAGACCTAACCCAGACCTAACATGCGTTATCCTCTAAAATATTTATCAAGACCAGGTTTAATTGAATGTTTCAGTGTGGTACCACATTACTACGTGAACCAAACCAGAAAAAACCCAGGATCCGCTCAACAAGTATGTTAAAACTGCGACAGTATGACCCTGATGAGGGCAAATCCCAGGCCTAACCTAGACCTAACATGCGTTGTCCTCTAAAAGATTGATGGAAACCAGGTTTAATTGACTGTTTCAGTGTTGTACTTCATTACTACGTGATGCAATCCAGAAAAAACCCAGGATCTAGCCATCAAGTATGAGAAATATGCGAAAGAATGAGCCTGATGAGAGCAAATCCCAGACCTAACCTAGACCTAACATGAATTATTCTCTAAAATATTGATCGAAACCAGGTTTAATTGACTGTTTCAGTGTTGTACTTCATTACTACGTGATGCAATCCAGAAAAAGCCCAGGATCTAGCCATCAAGTATGAGAAATATGCGAAAGTATGAGCCTGATGTGGACAAATCCTGGACCTAACCCAGACCTAACTTGCGTTATTCTCTAAAATATTTATCAAGACCAGGTTTAATTGAACGTTTCAGTGTGGTACCACACTACTACGTGATCAAAACCAGAAAAATCCCAGGATCCGTTCAACAAGTATGTGAAGAATGCGAAAGTATGAGTCTGATCAGTGAAAATCTCAGGCCTCACCTAGACCTAACTTGCGTTGTCCTCTAAAATATTGATGGAAACCGGGTTTAATTGGCTGTTTCAGCGTGGTACCACATTACTACGTGATACAATCCAGAAACAGCCCAGGATCTAGCCATGAAGTATGAGAAATATGCGAAAGTAAGAGCCTGATGTGGGCAAATCCTAGACCTATCCCAGACCTAACTTGCGTTATCCTCTAAAATATTGATCGAAACCAGGTTTAATTGGCTGTTTCAGCGTGGTACCCCATTACTACGTGATACAATCCAGAAACAGCCCAGGATCTAGCCATGAAGTATGAGAAATATGCGAAAGAATCAGCCTGATGAGAGCAAATCCCAGACCTATCCCAGACCTAACATGCGTTATCCTCTAAAATATAGATCGAAACCTGGTTTAATCGACTGTTTCAGTGTGGTACCACATTACTATGTGATCCAAACCAGAAAATAACCCAGGATCTGTTCAAGGAGTATGTGAAATGTGCGAAAGTATGAATCTGATGAGGTCAAATCCCAGACCTATCCCAGACCTAGCTTGCGTTATCCTCTAAAATATTGATCGAAACCAGGTTTAATCGACTGTTTCAGTGTGGTACCACATTACTACGTGATCCAAACCAGAAAAAATCCAGGATCCGTTCAACAAGTATGTGAAGAATGCGAAAGTATGAGTCTGATGAGGTCAAATCCCAGGCCTAACCTAGACCTAACATGCGTTATCCTCAAAAATATTGATCGAAACCTGGTTTAATCGACTGTTTCAGTGTGGTACCACATTACTACGTGATCTAAACCAGAAAAAACCCAGGATCCGTTCAACAAGTATGTGAAGAATGCGAAAGTATGAGTCTGATGAGGTCAAATCCCAGACCATTCCCAGACTTAACTTGCGTTATCCTCTAAAATATTGATCGAAACCAGGTTTAATCGACTGTTTCAGTGTGGTACCACATTACTACGTGATCCAAACCAGAAAAAACCCAGGATCTAGCCATCAAGAATGAGAAATATGCGAAAGAATGAGCCTGATGAGAGCAAATCCCAGACCTAACCTAGACCTTACATGCGTTATCCTCTAAAATATTGAGCGAGACCAGGTTTAATGGACTGTTTAAGCGTGGTACCACACTACTACGTGATCCAAACCAGAAAAAACCCAGGATCTGTTCAACAAGTGTGTGAAAAACGCGAAAGTATGAGCCTGATGAGGGCAAATCCCAGACATATCCCAGACCTAACTTGCGTTATCCTCTAAAATATTGATCGAAACCAGGTTTAATTGACAGTTTCAGTGTGGTACCACATTACTACGTGATCCAATCCAGAAATAGCCCAGGATCTAGCCATGAAGTATGAGAAATATGCGAAAGTATGAGCCTGACGAGGGCAAATCCCAGGCCTAACCTAGACCTAACATGAATTATTCTCTAAAATATTGATCGAAACCAGGTTTAATTGACTGTTTCAGTGTGGTCCCACATTACTACGTGATCCAAACCAGAAAAAACCCAGGATCCGTTCAACAAGTATGTGAAGAATGCGAAAGTATGAGTCTGATGAGTGAAAATCCCAGACCTAACCTAGACCTAACATGCGTTATCCTCAAAAAAATTGGTCGAAACCTGGTTTAATCGACTGTTTCAGTGTGGTACCACATTACTATGTGATCCAAACCAGAAAATAACCCAGGATCCGTTCAACGAGTATGTGAAGTGTGCGAAAGTATGAGTCTGATGAGGTCAAATCCCAGACCATTCCCTGACTTAACTTGCGTTATCCTCTAAAATATTGATCGAAACCAGGTTTAATCGACTGTTTCAGTGTGGTACCACATTACTACGTGATCCAAACCAGAAAAAAACCAGGATCTAGCCATCAAGTATGTGAAGAATGCGAAGGTATGAGTCTGATGAGTGAAAATCCCAGGCCTAACCTAGACCTAACATGGGTTATCCTCTAAAATATTGATCCAAACCAGGTTTAATGGACTGTTTCAGCGTGGTACCACACTACTACGTGATCCAAACCAGAAAAAACCCAGGATCTGTTCAACAAGTATGTGAAAAACGCGAAAGTATGAGCCTGATGAGGGCAAATCCCAGACATATCCCAGACCTAACTTGCGTTGTCCTCTAAGATATTGATGGAAACCAGGGTTAATTGACTGTTTCAGTGTTGTACTTCGTTACTACGTGATGCAATCCAGAAAAAGCCCAGGATCTAGCCATCAAGTATGAGAAATATGCGAAAGAATGAGCCTGATGACAGCAAATCCCAGACCTGACCTAGACCTAACATGAATTATTCTCTAAAATATTGATCGAAACGAGGTTTAATTGACTGTTTCAGTGTGGTCCCACATTACTACGTGATCCAAACCAGAAAAAACCCAGGATCCGTTCAACAAGTATGTGAAGAATGCGAAAGTATGAGTCTGATGAGTGAAAATCCCAGGCCTAACCTAGACCTAACATGCGTTATCCTCAAAAATATTGATCGAAACCTGGTTTAATCGTCTGTTTCAGTGTGGTACCACATTACTATATGATCCAAACCAGAAAATAACCCAGGATCTGTTCAACGAGTATGTGACGTGTGCGAAAGTATGAGTCTGATGAGGTCTAATCCCAGACCAATCCCAGACTTAACTTGCGTTATCCTCTAAAATATGGATCGAAACCAGGTTTAATCGACTGTTTCAGTGTGGTTCCACATTACTACCTGATCCAAACCAGAAAAAACCCAGGATCCGTTCAAGAAGTATGTGAAGAATGCGAAAGTATGAGTCCGATCAGTGAAAATCTCAGGCCTTACCTAGACCTAACATGCGTTGTCCTCTAAAATATTGATCCAAACCAGGTATAATGGACTGTTTCAGTGTGGTACCACACTACTACGTGATGCAATCCAGAAAAAGCCCAGGATGTAGCCATGAAGTATGAGAAATATGCGAAAGTATGAGCCTGATGAGGGCAAATCCTAGACCTAACCCAGACCTAACATGCGTTAGCCTCTAAAATATTTGTCAAGACCAGGTTTAATTGAATGTTTCAGTGTGGTACCACATTACTACGTGATGCAATACTGAAAAAGCCCTGGATCTAGCCATCAAGTTTGAGAAATATGCGAAAGAATGAGCTTGATGAGGGCAAATCCCAGACCTAACTTTGACCTAACATGAATTATTCTCTAAAATATTGATCGAAACCAGATTTAATTGACCGCTTCAGTGTGGTACCACATTACTACGTGATCCAAACCAGAAAAAACCCAGGATCCGTTCAAGAAGTATGTGAAGAATGCGAAAGTATGAGTCCGATCAGTGAAAATCTCAGGCCTTACCTAGACCTAACATGCGTTGTCCTCTAAAATATTGATGGAAACCAGGTTTCATTGTCTGTTTCAGTGTGGTACTACATTACTACGTGATGCAATCCAGAAAAAGCCCAGGATCTAGCCATCAAGTATGAGAAATATGCGAATGAATGAGCCTGATGAGAGCAAATCCCAGACCTAACCTAGACCTAACATGCGTTATCCTCTAAAATATTGATCCAAACCAGGTTTCATTGACTGTTTCAGTGTGGTACCACACTACTTCGTGATCCAAACCAGAAAAAACCCAGGATCTGTTCAACAAGTATGTGAAAAACGCGAAACTGTGAGCCTGATGAGGGCAAATCTTAGACCTAACCCAGACCTAAGATGCGTTACCCTCTAAAATATTTATCCAGACGAGGTTTCATTGAATGTTTCAATGTGGTACCACTTTATTACGTGATCCAATCCAGAAATAGGCCAGGATCTAGCCATGAAGTATGAGAAATATGCGAAAGTAAGAGCCTGATTAGGGCATATCCTAGACCTATCCCAGACCTAACTTGCGTTATCCTCTAAAATATTGATCGAATCCAGGTTAAATTGACTGTTTCAGCGTGGTACCACATTACTACGTGACACAATCCAGAAACAGCCCAGCATCTAGCCATGAAGTATGAGAAATATGCGAAAGAATGAGCCTGATGAGAGCAAATCCCAGACCTAACCTTGACCTGACATGAATTATTCTCTAAAATATTGATCGAAACCTGCTTTAATCGACTGTTTCAGTGTGGTACCACATTACTATGTGATCCAAACCAGAAAATAACCCAGGATCTGTTCAACGAGTACGTGAAGTGTGCGAAAGTATGAGTCTGATGAGGTCAAATCCCAGACCTATCCCAGTCCTAACTTGCGTTATCCTCTAAAATTTTGATCGAAACGAGGTTTAATTGACCGTTTCAGTGTGGTACCACATTACTACGTGATCCAAACCAGAAAAAACCCAGGATCAGTTCAACAAGTATGTGAAGAATGCGAAAGTATGAGCCTGATGAGGGCAAATCCCAGACCTATCCCAGACCTAACTTGCGTTATCCTCTAAAATATTGATCGAAACCAGGTTTAATTGACCGTTTCAGTGTGGTACCACATTACTACGTGTTCCAAACCAGAAAAAACCCAGGATCCGTTCAACAAGTATGTGAAGAATGCGAAAGTATGAGTCTGATGAGTGAAAATCCCAGGCCTATCCCAGACTTAACTTGCGTTATCCTCTAAAATATTGATCGAATCCAGGTTAAATTGACTGTTTCAGCGTGGTACCACATTACTACGTGACACAATCCAGAAACAGCCCAGCATCTAGCCATGAAGTATGAGAAATATGCGAAAGAATGAGCCTGATGAGAGCAAATCCCAGACCTAACCTTGACCTGACATGAATTATTCTCTAAAATATTGATCGAAACCTGCTTTAATCGACTGTTTCAGTGTGGTACCACATTACTATGTGATCCAAACCAGAAAATAACCCAGGATCTGTTCAAGGAGTATGTGAAGTGTTGCGAAAGTATGAGTCTGATGAGGTCAAATCCCAGACCATTCCCAGACCTAACTTGCGTTATCCTCTAAAATATTGATCGAAACCAGCTTTAATCGACTGTTTCAGTGTGGTACCACATTACTACGTGATCCAAACCAGAAAAAACCCAGGTTCTAGCCATCAAGTATGAGAAATATGCGAAAGAATGAGCCTGATGAGAGCAAATCCCAGACCTAACCTAGACCTTACACGCGTTATCCTTTAAAATATTGAGCGAAACCAGGTTTAATGGACTGTTTCAGTGTGGTACCACATTACTTCGTGATCCAAACCAGAAAAAACCCAGGATCTGTTCAACAAGTATGTGAAAAACGCTAAACTGTGAGCCTGATGAGGGCAAATCTTAGACCTAACCCAGACCTAAGATGCGCTAACCTCTAAAATATTTATCCAGACCAGGTTTCATTGAATGTTTCAGTGTGGTACCACTTTACTACGTGATCCAATCCAGAAATAGCCCAGGATCTAGCCTTGAAGTATGAGAAATATGCGAAAGTATGAGCCTGATGAGGGCAAATCCTAGACCTAACCCAGACCTAACATGCGTTATCCTCTAAAATATTTATCAAGACCAGGTTTAATTGATTGTTTCAGTGTGGTCCCACATTACTACGTGATCCAAACCAGAAAAAACCCAGGATCTGTTCAACATGTATGAGAAATATGCGAAAGAATGAGCCTGATGTGGGCAAATCCCAGACCTGACCTAGACCTAACATGAATTATTCTCTAAAATATTGATCGAAACCAGGTTTAATTGACAGTTTCAGTGTGCTCCCACATTACTACGTGATCCAAACCAGAAAAAACCCAGGATCCGTTCAACAAGTATGTGAAGAATGCGAAAGTATGAGTCTGATGAGTGAAAATCCCAGGCCTAACCTAGACCTAACATGCGTTATCCTCTAAAATATTGATCCAAACCAGGTATAATGGACTGTTTCAGTGTGGTACCACACTACTACGTGATCCAAACCAGAAAAAACCCAGGACCTGTTCAACAAATATGTGAAAAACGCGAAAGTATGAGCCTGATGAGGGCAAATCCAAGACCTATCCCAGACCTAACTTGCGTTGTCCTCTAAGATATTGATGGAAACCAGGTTTAATTGACTGTTTCAGTGTTGTACTTCATTACTACGTGATGCAATCCAGAAAAAGCCCAGGATCTAGCCATCAAGTTTGAGAAATATGCGAAAGAATGAGCCTGATGACGGCAAATCCCAGACCTAACTTTGACCTAACATGAATTATTCTCTAAAATATTGATTGAAACCAGGTTTAATTGACCGTTTCAGTGTGGTACCACATTACTACGTGATCCAAACCAGAAAAAACCCAGGATCCGTTCAACAAGTATGTGAAAAATGCGAAAGTATGAGTCCGATCAGTGAAAATCTCAGGCCTTACCTAGACCTAACATGCGTTGTCCTCTAAAATATTGATGGAAACCAGGTTTCATTGTCTGTTTCAGTGTGGTACTACATTACTACGTGATGCAATCCAGAAAAAGCCCAGGATCTAGCCATCAAGTATGAGAAATATGCGAATGAATGAGCCTGATGAGAGCAAATCCCAGACCTAACCTAGACCTAACATGCGTTATCCTCTAAAATATTGATGGAAACCAGGTTTCATTGACTGTTTCAGTGTGGTACCACACTACTTCGTGATCCAAACCAGAAAAGACCTAGGATCTGTTCAACAAGTATGTGAAAAACGCGAAACTGTGAGCCTGATGAGGGCAAATCTTAGACCTAACCCAGACCTAAGATGCGTTACCCTCTAAAATATTTATCCAGACGAGGTTTCATTGAATGTTTCAATGTGGTACCACTTTACTACGTGATCCAATCCAGAAATAGGCCAGGATCTAGCAATGAAGTATGAGAAATATGCGAAAGTAAGAGCCTGATGAGGGCAAATCCTAGACCTATCCCAGACCTAACTTGCGTTATCCTCTAAAATATTGATCGAATCCAGGTTAAATTGACTGTTTCAGCGTGGTACCACATTACTACGTGACACAATCCAGAAACAGCCCAGCATCTAGCCATGAAGTATGAGAAATATGCGAAAGAATGAGCCTGATGAGAGCAAATCCCAGACCTAACCTTGACCTAACATGAATTATTCTCTAAAATATTGATCGAATCCAGGTTAAATTGACTGTTTCAGCGTGGTACCACATTACTACGTGACACAATCCAGAAACAGCCCAGCATCTAGCCATGAAGTATGAGAAATATGCGAAAGAATGAGCCTGAGGAGAGCAAATCCCAGACCTAACCTTGACCTGACATGAATTATTCTCTAAAATATTGATCGAAACCTGCTTTAATCGACTGTTTCAGTGTGGTACCACATTACTATGTGATCCAAACCAGAAAATAACCCAGGATCTGTTCAAGGAGTATGTGAAGTGTTGCGAAAGTATGAGTCTGATGAGGTCAAATCCCAGACCATTCCCAGACCTAACTTGCGTTATCCTCTAAAATATTGATCGAAACCAGCTTTAATCGACTGTTTCAGTGTGGTACCACATTACTACGTGATCCAAACCAGAAAAAACCCAGGTTCTAGCCATCAAGTATGAGAAATATGCGAAAGAATGAGCCTGATGAGAGCAAATCCCAGACCTAACCTAGACCTTACACGCGTTATCCTTTAAAATATTGAGCGAAACCAGGTTTAATGGACTGTTTCAGTGTGGTACCACATTACTTCGTTATCCAAACCAGAAAAAACCCAGGATCTGTTCAACAAGTATGTGAAAAACGCTAAACTGTGAGCCTGATGAGGGCAAATCTTAGACCTAACCCAGACCTAAGTTGCGCTAACCTCTAAAATATTTATCCAGACCAGGTTTCATTGAATGTTTCAGTGTGGTACCACTTTACTACGTGATCCAATCCAGAAATAGCCCAGGATCTAGCCTTGAAGTATGAGAAATATGCGAAAGTATGAGCCTGATGAGGGCAAATCCTAGACCTAACCCAGACCTAACATGCGTTATCCTCTAAAATATTTATCAAGACCAGGTTTAATTGATTGTTTCAGTGTGGTCCCACATTACTACGTGATCCAAACCAGAAAAAACCCAGGATCTGTTCAACATGTATGAGAAATATGCGAAAGAATGAGCCTGATGTGGGCAAATCCCAGACCTGACCTAGACCTAACATGAATTATTCTCTAAAATATTGATCGAAACCAGGTTTAATTGACAGTTTCAGTGTGCTCCCACATTACTACGTGATCCAAACCAGAAAAAACCCAGGATCCGTTCAACAAGTATGTGAAGAATGCGAAAGTATGAGTCTGATGAGTGAAAATCCCAGGCCTAACCTAGACCTAACATGCGTTGTCCTCTAAAATATTGATGGAAACCAGGTTTAATTGACCGTTTCAGTGTGGTACCACATTACTACGTGTTCCAAACCAGAAGTAGCCCAGGATCTAGCCATCAAGTATGAGAAATATGCGAAAGAATGAGCCTGATGAGAGCAAATCCCAGACCTGACCTAGACCTAACATGAATTATTCTCTAAAATATTGATCGAATCCAGGTTAAATTGACTGTTTCAGCGTGGTACCACATTACTACGTGACACAATCCAGAAACAGCCCAGCATCTAGCCATGAAGTATGAGAAATATGCGAAAGAATGAGCCTGATGAGAGCAAATCCCAGACCTAACCTTGACCTGACATGAATTATTCTCTAAAATATTGATCGAAACCTGCTTTAATCGACTGTTTCAGTGTGGTACCACATTACTATGTGATCCAAACCAGAAAATAACCCAGGATCTGTTCAACATGTATGAGAAATATGCGAAAGAATGAGCCTGATGTGGGCAAATCCCAGACCTGACCTAGACCTAACATGAATTATTCTCTAAAATATTGATCGAAACCAGGTTTAATTGACAGTTTCAGTGTGGTCCCACATTACTACGTGATCCAAACCAGAAAAAACCCAGGATCCGTTCAACAAGTATGTGAAGAATGCGAAAGTATGAGTCTGATGAGTGAAAATCCCAGGCCTAACCTAGACCTAACATGCGTTGTCCTCTAAAATATTGATGGAAACCAGGTTTCATTGTCTGTTTCAGTGTGGTACTACATTACTACGTGATGCAATCCAGAAGTAGCCCAGGATCTAGCCATCAAGTATGAGAAATATGCGAAAGAATGAGCCTGATGAGAGCAAATCCCAGACCTGACCTAGACCTAACATGAATTATTCTCTAAAATATTGATCGAAACCAGGTTTAATTGACAGTTTCAGTGTGGTCCCACATTACTACGTGATCCAAACCAGAAAAAACCCAGGATCCGTTCAACAAGTATGTGAAGAATGCGAAAGTATGAGTCTGATGAGTGAAAATCCCAGGCCTAACCTAGACCTAACATGCGTTATCCTCTAAAATATTGATGGAAACCAGGTTTCATTGACTGTTTCAGTGTGGTACCACACTACTTCGTGATCCAAACCAGAAAAGACCTAGGATCTGTTCAACAAGTATGTGAAAAACACGAAACTGTGAGCCTGATGAGGGCAAATCTTAGACCTAACCCAGACCTAAGATGCGTTACCCTCTAAAATATTTATCCAGACGAGGTTTCATTGAATGTTTCAATGTGGTACCACTTTACTACGTGATCCAATCCAGAAATAGGCCAGGATCTAGCAATGAAGTATGAGAAATATGCGAAAGTAAGAGCCTGATGAGGGCAAATCCTAGACCTATCCCAGACCTAACTTGCGTTATCCTCTAAAATATTGATCGAATCCAGGTTAAATTGACTGTTTCAGCGTGGTACCACATTACTACGTGACACAATCCAGAAACAGCCCAGCATCTAGCCATGAAGTATGAGAAATATGCGAAAGAATGAGCCTGATGAGAGCAAATCCCAGACCTAACCTTGACCTAACATGAATTATTCTCTAAAATATTGATCGAAACCTGGTTTAATCGACTGTTTCAGTGTGGTACCACATTACTATGTGATCCAAACCAGAAAATAACCCAGGATCTGTTCAACGAGTACGTGAAGTGTGCGAAAGTATGAGTCTGATGAGGTCAAATCCCAGACCTATCCCAGACCTAACTTGCGTTATCCTCTAAAATATTGATCGAAACCAGGTTTAATTGACCGTTTCAGTGTGGTACCACATTACTACGTGATCCAAACCAGAAAAAACCCAGGATCCGTTCAACAAGTATGTGAAGAATGCGAAAGTATGAGTCTGATGAGTGAAAATCCCAGGCCTAACCTAGACCTAACATGCGTTATCCTCTAAAATATTGATCGAAACCTGGTTTAATCGACTGTTTCAGTGTGGTACCACATTACTATGTGATCCAAACCAGAAAATAACCCAGGATCTGTTCAAGGAGTATGTGAAGTGTTGCGAAAGTATGAGTCTGATGAGGTCAAATCCCAGACCATTCCCAGACCTAACTTGCGTTATCCTCTAAAATATTGATCGAAACCAGCTTTAATCGACTGTTTCAGTGTGGTACCACATTACTACGTGATCCAAACCAGAAAAAACCCAGGTTCTAGCCATCAAGTATGAGAAATATGCGAAAGAACGAGCCTGATGAGAGCAAATCCCAGACCTAACCTAGACCTTACATGCGTTATCCTCTAAAATATTGAGCGAGACCAGGTTTAATGGACTGTTTAAGCGTGGTACCACACTACTACGTGATCCAAACCAGAAAAAACCCAGGATCTGTTCAACAAGTGTGTGAAAAACGCGAAAGTATGAGCCTGATGAGGGCAAATCCCAGACATATCCCAGACCTAACTTGCGTTATCCTCTAAAATATTGATCGAAACCAGGTTTAATTGACAGTTTCAGTGTGGTACCACATTACTACGTGATCCAATCCAGAAATAGCCCAGGATCTAGCCATGAAGTATGAGAAATATGCGAAAGTATGAGCCTGACGAGGGCAAATCCCAGGCCTAACCTAGACCTAACATGAATTATTCTCTAAAATATTGATCGAAACCAGGTTTAATTGACTGTTTCAGTGTGGTCCCACATTACTACGTGATCCAAACCAGAAAAAACCCAGGATCCGTTCAACAAGTATGTGAAGAATGCGAAAGTATGAGTCTGATGAGTGAAAATCCCAGACCTAACCTAGACCTAACATGCGTTATCCTCAAAAAAATTGATCGAAACCTGGTTTAATCGACTGTTTCAGTGTGGTACCACATTACTATGTGATCCAAACCAGAAAATAACCCAGGATCCGTTCAACGAGTATGTGAAGTGTGCGAAAGTATGAGTCTGATGAGGTCAAATCCCAGACCATTCCCTGACTTAACTTGCGTTATCCTCTAAAATATTGATCGAAACCAGGTTTAATCGACTGTTTCAGTGTGGTACCACATTACTACGTGATCCAAACCAGGAAAAAACCAGGATCTAGCCATCAAGTATGTGAAGAATGCGAAGGTATGAGTCTGATGAGTGAAAATCCCAGGCCTAACCTAGACCTAACATGGGTTATCCTCTAAAATATTGATCCAAACCAGGTTTAATGGACTGTTTCAGCGTGGTACCACACTACTACGTGATCCAAACCAGAAAAAACCCAGGATCTGTTCAACAAGTATGTGAAAAACGCGAAAGTATGAGCCTGATGAGGGCAAATCCCAGACATATCCCAGACCTAACTTGCGTTGTCCTCTAAGATATTGATGGAAACCAGGGTTAATTGACTGTTTCAGTGTTGTACTTCGTTACTACGTGATGCAATCCAGAAAAAGCCCAGGATCTAGCCATCAAGTATGAGAAATATGCGAAAGAATGAGCCTGATGACAGCAAATCCCAGACCTGACCTAGACCTAACATGAATTATTCTCTAAAATATTGATCGAAACGAGGTTTAATTGACTGTTTCAGTGTGGTCCCACATTACTACGTGATCCAAACCAGAAAAAACCCAGGATCCGTTCAACAAGTATGTGAAGAATGCGAAAGTATGAGTCTGATGAGTGAAAATCCCAGGCCTAACCTAGACCTAACATGCGTTATCCTCAAAAATATTGATCGAAACCTGGTTTAATCGTCTGTTTCAGTGTGGTACCACATTACTATATGGTCCAAACCAGAAAATAACCCAGGATCTGTTCAACGAGTATGTGACGTGTGCGAAAGTATGAGTCTGATGAGGTCTAATCCCAGACCAATCCCAGACTTAACTTGCGTTATCCTCTAAAATATTGATCGAAACCAGGTTTAATCGACTGTTTCAGTGTGGTTCCACATTACTACCTGATCCAAACCAGAAAAAACCCAGGATCCGTTCAAGAAGTATGTGAAGAATGCGAAAGTATGAGTCCGATCAGTGAAAATCTCAGGCCTTACCTAGACCTAACATGCGTTGTCCTCTAAAATATTGATCCAAACCAGGTATAATGGACTGTTTCAGTGTGGTACCACACTACTACGTGATGCAATCCAGAAAAAGCCCAGGATGTAGCCATGAAGTATGAGAAATATGCGAAAGTATGAGCCTGATGAGGGCAAATCCTAGACCTAACCCAGACCTAACATGCGTTAGCCTCTAAAATATTTGTCAAGACCAGGTTTAATTGAATGTTTCAGTGTGGTACCACATTACTACGTGATGCAATACTGAAAAAGCCCTGGATCTAGCCATCAAGTTTGAGAAATATGCGAAAGAATGAGCTTGATGAGGGCAAATCCCAGACCTAACTTTGACCTAACATGAATTATTCTCTAAAATATTGATCGAAACCAGATTTAATTGACCGCTTCAGTGTGGTACCACATTACTACGTGATCCAAACCAGAAAAAACCCAGGATCCGTTCAAGAAGTATGTGAAGAATGCGAAAGTATGAGTCCGATCAGTGAAAATCTCAGGCCTTACCTAGACCTAACATGCGTTGTCCTCTAAAATATTGATGGAAACCAGGTTTCATTGTCTGTTTCAGTGTGGTACTACATTACTACGTGATGCAATCCAGAAAAAGCCCAGGATCTAGCCATCAAGTATGAGAAATATGCGAATGAATGAGCCTGATGAGAGCAAATCCCAGACCTAACCTAGACCTAACATGCGTTATCCTCTAAAATATTGATCCAAACCAGGTTTCATTGACTGTTTCAGTGTGGTACCACACTACTTCGTGATCCAAACCAGAAAAAACCCAGGATCTGTTCAACAAGTATGTGAAAAACGCGAAACTGTGAGCCTGATGAGGGCAAATCTTAGACCTAACCCAGACCTAAGATGCGTTACCCTCTAAAATATTTATCCAGACGAGGTTTCATTGAATGTTTCAATGTGGTACCACTTTACTACGTGATCCAATCCAGAAATAGGCCAGGATCTAGCCATGAAGTATGAGAAATATGCGAAAGTAAGAGCCTGATTAGGGCATATCCTAGACCTATCCCAGACCTAACTTGCGTTATCCTCTAAAATATTGATCGAATCCAGGTTAAATTGACTGTTTCAGCGTGGTACCACATTACTACGTGACACAATCCAGAAACAGCCCAGCATCTAGCCATGAAGTATGAGAAATATACGAAAGAATGAGCCTGATGAGAGCAAATCCCAGACCTAACCTTGACCTGACATGAATTATTCTCTAAAATATTGATCGAAACCTGCTTTAATCGACTGTTTCAGTGTGGTACCACATTACTATGTGATCCAAACCAGAAAATAACCCAGGATCTGTTCAACGAGTACGTGAAGTGTGCGAAAGTATGAGTCTGATGAGGTCAAATCCCAGACCTATCCCAGTCCTAACTTGCGTTATCCTCTAAAATTTTGATCGAAACGAGGTTTAATTGACCGTTTCAGTGTGGTACCACATTACTACGTGATCCAAACCAGAAAAAACCCAGGATCAGTTCAACAAGTATGTGAAGAATGCGAAAGTATGAGCCTGATGAGGGCAAATCCCAGACCTATCCCAGACCTAACTTGCGTTATCCTCTAAAATATTGATCGAAACCAGGTTTAATTGACCGTTTCAGTGTGGTACCACATTACTACGTGTTCCAAACCAGAAAAAACCCAGGATCCGTTCAACAAGTATGTGAAGAATGCGAAAGTATGAGTCTGATGAGTGAAAATCCCAGGCCTATCCCAGACTTAACTTGCGTTATCCTCTAAAATATTGATCGAATCCAGGTTAAATTGACTGTTTCAGCGTGGTACCACATTACTACGTGACACAATCCAGAAACAGCCCAGCATCTAGCCATGAAGTATGAGAAATATGCGAAAGAATGAGCCTGATGAGAGCAAATCCCAGACCTAACCTTGACCTGACATGAATTATTCTCTAAAATATTGATCGAAACCTACTTTAATCGACTGTTTCAGTGTGGTACCACATTACTATGTGATCCAAACCAGAAAATAACCCAGGATCTGTTCAAGGAGTATGTGAAGTGTTGCGAAAGTATGAGTCTGATGAGGTCAAATCCCAGACCATTCCCAGACCTAACTTGCGTTATCCTCTAAAATATTGATCGAAACCAGCTTTAATCGACTGTTTCAGTGTGGTACCACATAACTACGTGATCCAAACCAGAAAAAACCCAGGTTCTAGCCATCAAGTATGAGAAATATGCGAAAGAATGAGCCTGATGAGAGCAAATCCCAGACCTAACCTAGACCTTACACGCGTTATCCTTTAAAATATTGAGCGAAACCAGGTTTAATGGACTGTTTCAGTGTGGTACCACATTACTTCGTGATCCAAACCAGAAAAAACCCAGGATCTGTTCAACAAGTATGTGAAAAACGCTAAACTGTGAGCCTGATGAGGGCAAATCTTAGACCTAACCCAGACCTAAGATGCGCTAACCTCTAAAATATTTATCCAGACCAGGTTTCATTGAATGTTTCAGTGTGGTACCACTTTACTACGTGATCCAATCCAGAAATAGCCCAGGATCTAGCCTTGAAGTATGAGAAATATGCGAAAGTATGAGCCTGATGAGGGCAAATCCTAGACCTAACCCAGACCTAACATGCGTTATCCTCTAAAATATTTATCAAGACCAGGTTTAATTGATTGTTTCAGTGTGGTCCCACATTACTACGTGATCCAAACCAGAAAAAACCCAGGATCTGTTCAACATGTATGAGAAATATGCGAAAGAATGAGCCTGATGTGGGCAAATCCCAGACCTGACCTAGACCTAACATGAATTATTCTCTAAAATATTGATCGAAACCAGGTTTAATTGACAGTTTCAGTGTGGTCCCACATTACTACGTGATCCAAACCAGAAAAAACCCAGGATCCGTTCAATAAGTATGTGAAGAATGCGAAAGTATGAGTCTGATGAGTGAAAATCCCAGGCCTAACCTAGACCTAACATGCGTTGTCCTCTAAAATATTGATGGAAACCAGGTTTCATTGTCTGTTTCAGTGTGGTACTACATTACTACGTGATGCAATCCAGAAGTAGCCCAGGATCTAGCCATCAAGTATGAGAAATATGCGAAAGAATGAGCCTGATGAGAGCAAATCCCAGACCTGACCTAGACCTAACATGAATTATTCTCTAAAATATTGATCGAAACCAGGTTTAATTGACAGTTTCAGTGTGGTCCCACATTACTACGTGATCCAAACCAGAAAAAACCCAGGATCCGTTCAACAAGTATGTGAAGAATGCGAAAGTATGAGTCTGATGAGTGAAAATCCCAGGCCTAACCTAGACCTAACATGCGTTATCCTCTAAAATATTGATCCAAACCAGGTATAATGGACTGTTTCAGTGTGGTACCACACTACTACGTGATCCAAACCAGAAAAAACCCAGGACCTGTTCAACAAGTATGTGAAAAACGCGAAAGTATGAGCCTGATGAGGGCAAATCCAAGACCTATCCCAGACCTAACTTGCGTTGTCCTCTAAGCTATTGATGGAAACCAGGTTTAATTGAATGTTTCAGTGTGGTACCACATTACTACGTGAACCAAACCAGAAAAAACCCTGGATCCGTTCAACAAGTATGTTAAAACTGCGACAGTATGACCCTGATGAGGGCAAATCCCAGACATATCCCAGACCTAACTTCCGTTGTCCTCTAAGATATTGATGGAAACCAGGTTTAATTGACAGTTTCCGTGTTGTACTTCATTACTACGTGATGCAATCCAGAAAAAGCCCAGGATCTAGCCATCAAGTTTGAGAAATATGCGAAAGAATGAGCCTGATGAGGGCAAATCCCAGACCTAACCTAGACCTAACATGAATTATTCTCTAAAATATTGATCGAAACCAGGTTTCATTGAATGTATCAGTGTGGTACCACATTACTACGTGATCCAAACCAGAAAAAACCCAGGATCCCTTCTACAAGTATGTGAAGTGTGCGAAAGTATGAGTCTGATGAGTGAAAATCCCAGACCTAACCTAGACTTAACATGCGTTATCCTCTAAAATATTGATCGAAACCAGGTTTAATCGACTGTTTCAGTGTGGTACCACATTACTACGTGATCCAAACCAGAAAAAACCCAGGATCCGTTCAACAGGTATGTGAAGACTGCGAAAGTATGAGTCTGATGAGTGAAAATCCCAGTCCTAACCTAGACCTATCATGCGTTCTCCTCTAAAATATTGATCGAAACCTGGTTTAATCGACTGTTTCAGTGTGGTACCACATTACTATGCGATCCAAACCAGAAAATAACCCAGGATCTGTTCAACGAGTATGTGAAGTGTGCGAAAGTATGAGTCTGATGAGGTCAAATCCCAGACCTATCCCAGACCTAACTTGCGTTATCCTCTAAAATATTGATCGAAACCAGGTTTAATTGACCGTTTCAGTGTGGTACCACATTACTACGTGATCCAAACCAGAAAAAACCCAGGATCAGTTCAACAAGTATGTGAAGAATGCGAAAGTATGAGCCTGATGAGGGCAAATCCCAGACCTATCCCAGACCTAACTTGCGTTATCCTCTAAAATATTGATCGAAACCAGGTTTAATTGACCGTTTCAGTGTGGTACCACATTACTACGAGAACCAAACCAGAATAAACCCAGGATCCGTTCAACAAGTATGTGAAGAATGCGAAAGTATGAGTCTGATCAGTGAAAATCTCAGGCCTTACCTAGACCTAACTTGCGTTGTCCTCTAAAATATTGATCGAAACAAGGTCTAATTGACTGTTTCAGTGTTGTACTTCATTACTACGTGATGCAATCCAGAAAAAGCCCAGGATCTAGCCATCAAGTTTGAGAAATATGCGAAAGAATGAGCCTGATGAGGGCAAATCCCAGACCTAACTTTGACCTAACATGAATTATTCTCTAAAATATTGATCGAAACCAGGTTTAATTGACCGTTTCAGTGTGGTACCACATTACTACGTGATCCAAACCAGAAAAAACCCAGGATCCGTTCAACAAGTATGTGAAAAATGCGAAAGTATGAGTCCGATCAGTGAAAATCTCAGGCCTTACCTAGACCTAACATGCGTTGTCCTCTAAAATATTGATGGAAACCAGGTTTCATTGTCTGTTTCAGTGTGGTACTACATTACTACGTGATGCAATCCAGAAAAAGCCCAGGATCTAGCCATCAAGTATGAGAAATATGCGAATGAATGAGCCTGATGAGAGCAAATCCCAGACCTAACCTAGACCTAACATGCGTTATCCTCTAAAATATTGATGGAAACCAGGTTTCATTGACTGTTTCAGTGTGGTACCACACTACTTCGTGATCCAAACCAGAAAAGACCTAGGATCTGTTCAACAAGTATGTGAAAAACGCGAAACTGTGAGCCTGATGAGGGCAAATTTTAGACCTAACCCAGACCTAAGATGCGTTACCCTCTAAAATATTTATCCAGACGAGGTTTCATTGAATGTTTCAATGTGGTACCACTTTACTACGTGATCCAATCCAGAAATAGGCCAGGATCTAGCAATGAAATATGAGAAATATGCGAAAGTAAGAGCCTGATGAGGGCAAATCCTAGACCTATCCCAGACCTAACTTGCGTTATCCTCTAAAATATTGATCGAATCCAGGTTAAATTGACTGTTTCAGCGTGGTACCACATTACTACGTGACACAATCCAGAAACAGCCCAGCATCTAGCCATGAAGTATGAGAAATATGCGAAAGAATGAGCCTGATGAGAGCAAATCCCAGACCTAACCTTGACCTAACATGAATTATTCTCTAAAATATTGATCGAAACCTGGTTTAATCGACTGTTTCAGTGTGGTACCACATTACTATGTGATCCAAACCAGAAAATAACCCAGGATCTGTTCAACGAGTACGTGAAGTGTGCGAAAGTATGAGTCTGATGAGGTCAAATCCCAGACCTATCCCAGACCTAACTTGCGTTATCCTCTAAAATATTGATCGAAACCAGGTTTAATTGACCGTTTCAGTGTGGTACCACATTACTACGTGATCCAAACCAGAAAAAACCCAGGATCCGTTCAACAAGTATGTGAAGAATGCGAAAGTATGAGTCTGATGAGTGAAAATCCCAGGCCTAACCTAGACCTAACATGCGTTATCCTCTAAAATATTGATCGAAACCTGGTTTAATCGACTGTTTCAGTGTGGTACCACATTACTATGTGATCCAAACCAGAAAATAACCCAGGATCTGTTCAAGGAGTATGTGAAGTGTTGCGAAAGTATGAGTCTGATGAGGTCAAATCCCAGACCATTCCCAGACCTAACTTGCGTTATCCTCTAAAATATTGATCGAAACCAGCTTTAATCGACTGTTTCAGTGTGGTACCACATTACTACGTGATCCAAACCAGAAAAAACCCAGGTTCTAGCCATCAAGTATGAGAAATATGCGAAAGAACGAGCCTGATGAGAGCAAATCCCAGACCTAACCTAGACCTTACATGCGTTATCCTTTAAAATATTGAGCGAAACCAGGTTTAATGGACTGTTTCAGTGTGGTACCACATTACTTCGTGATCCAAACCAGAAAAAACCCAGGATCTGTTCAACAAGTATGTGAAAAACGCTAAACTGTGAGCCTGATGAGGGCAAATCTTAGACCTAACCCAGACCTAAGATGCGCTAACCTCTAAAATATTTATCCAGACCAGGTTTCATTGAATGTTGCAGTGTGGTACTACTTTACTACGTGATCCAATCCAGAAATAGCCCAGGATCTATCCATGAAGTATGAGAAATATGCGAAAGTAAGAGCCTGATGAGGGCAAATCCTAGAACTATCCCAGACCTAACTTGCGTTATCCTCTAAAATATTGATCGAAACCAGGTTTAATTGACTGTTTCAGCGTGGTACCACATTACTACGTGATACAATCCAGAAACAGCCCAGGATCTAGCCTTGAAGTATGAGAAATATGCGAAAGTATGAGCCTCATGAGGGCAAATCCTAGACCTAACCCAGACCTAACATGCGTTATCCTCTAAAATATTTATCAAGACCAGGTTTAATTGATTGTTTCAGTGTGGTCCCACATTACTACGTGATCCAAACCAGAAAAAACCCAGGATCTGTTCAACATGTATGAGAAATATACGAAAGAATGAGCCTGATGTGGGCAAATCCCAGACCTAACCTAGACCTAACATGAATTATTCTCTAAAATATTGATCGAAACCAGGTTTAATTGACTGTTTCAGAGTGGTCCCACATTACTACGTGATCCAAACCAGAAATAACCCAGGATCCGTTCAACAAGTATGTGAAGAATGCGAAAGTATGAGTCTGATGAGTGAAAATCCCAGGCCTAACCTAGACCTAACATGCGTTATCCTCTAAAATATTGATCCAAACCAGGTTCAATGGACTGTTTCAGCGTGGTACCACACTACTACGTGATCCAAACCAGAAAAAACCCAGGATCTGTTCAACAAGTATGTGAAGAATGCGAAAGTATGAGTCTGATGAGTGAAAATCCCAGGCCTAACCTAGACCTAACTTGCGTTGTCCTCTAAGATATTGATGGAAACCAGGTTTAATTGACTGTTTCAGTGTTGTACTTCATTACTACGTGATGCAATCCAGAAGAAGCCCAGGATCTACCCATGAAGTATGAGAAATATGCGAAAGTATGAGCCTGATGAGGGCAAATCCTAGACCTAACCCAAACCTAACATGCGTTATCCTCTAAAATATTTATCAAGACCAGGTTTAATTGAATGTTTCACTGTGGTCCCATTTTACTACGTGATCCAAATCAGAAAAAACCCAGGATCTGTTCAACATGTATGAGAAATATACGAAAGAATGAGCCTGATGTGGGCAAATCCCAGACCTAACCTAGACCTAACATGAATTATTCTCTAAAATATTGATCGAAACCAGGTTTAATTGACTGTTTCAGTGTGGTCCCACATTACTACGTGATCCAAACCAGAAATAACCCAGGATCCGTTCAACAAGTGTGTGAAGAATGCGAAAGTATGAGTCTGATGAGTGAAAATCCCAGGCCTAACCTAGACCTAACATGCGTTATCCTCTAAAATATTGATCCAAACCAGGTTTAATGGACTGTTTCAGCGTGGTACCACACTACTACGTGATCCAAACCAGAAAAAACCCAGGATCTGTTCAACAAGTATGTGAAAAACGCGAAAGTATGAGCCTGATGAGGGCAAATCCCAGACATATCCCAGACCTAACTTGCGTTGTCCTGTAAGATATTGATGGTAACCAGGTTTAATTGACTGTTTCAGTGTTGTACTTCATTACTACGTGATGCAATCCAGAAGAAGCCCAGGATCTAGCCATCAAGTATGAGAAATATGCGAAAGAATGAGCCTGATGAGAGCAAATCCCAGACCTGACCTAGACCTAACATGAATTATTCTCTAAAATATTGATCGAAACCAGGTTTAATTGACTGTTTCAGTGTGGTCCCACATTACTACGTGATCCAAACCAGAAAAAACCCAGGATCCGTTCAACAAGTATGTGAAGAATGCGAAAGTATGAGTCTGATGAGTGAAAATCCCAGGCCCAACCTAGACCTAACATGCGTTATCCTCAAAAATATAGATCGAAACCTGGTTTAATCGACTGTTTCAGTGTGGTACCACATTACTATGTGATCCAAATCAGAAAATAACCCAGGATCTGTTCAACGAGTATGTGAAGTGTGCGAAAGTATGAGTCTGATGATATCAAATCCCAGGCCAATCCCAGACCTAACTTGCGTTATCCTTTAAAATATTTATCAAGGCCAGGTTTAATTGATTGTTCCAGTGTGGTCCCACATTACTACGTGATCCAAACCAGAAAAAACCCAGGATCTGTTCAACAAGTATGTGAAAAACGTGAAAGTATGAGCCTGATGAGGGCAAATCCCAGACATATCCCAGACATAACTTGCGTTGTCCTCTAAGATATTGATGGAAACAAGGTTTAATTGACTATTTCAGTGTTGTACTTCATTGCTACGTGATGCAATCCAGAAGAAGCCCAGGATCTAGCCATCAAGTATGAGAAATATGCGAAAGAATGAGCCTGATGAGAGCAAATCCGAGACCTGACCTAGACCTAACATGAATTATTCTCTAAAATATTGATCGAAACCAGGTTTAATTGACTGTTTCAGTGTGGTCCCACATTACTACGTGATCCAAACCAGAAAAAACCCAGGATCCGTTCAACAAGTATGTGAAAAACGCGAAAGAATGAGCCTGATGAGGGCAAGTCCCAGACATATCCCAGACCTAACTTGCGTTGTCCTCTAAGATATTGATGGAAACCAGGTTTAATTGACTGTTTCAGTGTTGTACTTCATTACTACGTGATGCAATCCAGAAGAAGCCCAGGATCTAGCCATCAAGTATGAGAAATATGCGAAAGAATGAGCCTGATGAGAGCAAATCCCAGACCTGAACTAGACCTAACATGAACTATTCTCTAAAATACTGATCGAAACCAGGTTTAATTGACTGTTTCAGTGTGGTCCCACATTACTACGTGATCCAAACCAGAAAAAACCCAGGATCCGTTCAACAAGTATGTAAAGAATGCGAAAGTATGAGTCTGATGAGTGAAAATCCCAGACCTGACCTAGACCTAACATGCGTTATCCTCTAAAATATTGGTCCAAACCAGGTAAAATGGACTGTTTCAGTGTGGTACCACACTACTACGTGATCCAAACCAGAAAAAACCCAGGATCTGTTCAACAAGTATGTGAAAAACGCGAAAGTATGAGCCTGATGAGGGCAAATCCAAGACCTATCCCAGACCTAACTTGCGTTGTCCTCTAAGATATTGATGGAAACCAGGTTTAAATGACTGTTTCAGTGTTGTACTTCATTACTACGTGATGCAATCCAGAAGAAGCCCAGGATCTAGCCATCAAGTATGAGAAATATGCGAAAGAATGAGCCTGATGAGAGCAAATCCCAGACCTGACCTAGACCTAACATGAATTATTCTCTAAAATAATGATCGAAACCAGGTTTCATTGACTGTTTCAGTGTGGTCCCACATTAATACGTGATCCAAACCAGAAAAAACCCAGGATCTGTTCAACAAGTATGTGAAAAACGCGAAAGTATGAGTCTGATGAGGTCAAATCCCAGACCTATCCTAGACTTAACTTGCGTTATCCTCTAAAATATTGATCGAAACCAGGTTTAATCGACTGTTTCAGCGTGGTGCCACATTACTACGTGATACAATCCAGATTCAGCCCAGGATCTAGCCATGAAGTATGAGAAATATGCGAAAGTATGAGCCTGATGAGGGCAAATCCTAGACCTAACCCAAACCTAACATGCGTTATCCTCTAAAATATTTATCAAGACCAGGTTTAATTGAATGTTTCAGTGTGGTAACACATTACTACGTGAACCAAACCAGAAAAAACCCAGGATCCGTTCAACAAGTATGTTAAAACTGCGACAGTATGACCCTGATGAGGGCAAATCCCAGGCCTAACCTAGACCTAACATGCGTTGTCCTCTAGAATATTGATGGGAACCAGGTTTAATTGACTGTTTCAGTGTTGTACTTCATTACTACGTGATGCAATCCAGAAAAAGCCCAGGATCTAGCCATCAAGTATGAGAAATATGCGAAAGAATGAGCCTGATGGGAGCAAATCCCAGACCTAACCTAGACCTAACATGAATTATTCTCTAAAATATTGATCAAAACCAGGTTTATTTGACTGTTTCAGTGTGGTACTACATGACTACGTGATCCAATCCAGAAATAGCCCAGGATCTAGCCATGAAGTATGAGAAATATGCGAAAGTATGAGCCTGATGAGGGCAAATCCTAGACCTAACCCAAACCTAACATGCGTTATCCTCTAAAATATTTATCAGGAAAAGGTTTAATTGAATGTTTCAGTGTGGTACCACATTACTACGTGAACCATACCAGAAAAAACCCAGGATCCGTTCAACAAGTATGTTAAAACTGCGACAGTATGACCCTGATGAGGGCAAATCCCAGGCCTAACCTAGACCTAACATGCGTTGTCCTCTAGAATATTGATGGAAACCAGGTTTATTTGACTGTTTCAGTGTGGTACTACATGACTACGTGATCAAATCCAGAAATAGCCCAGGATCTAGCCATGAAGTATGAGAAATATGCGAAAGTATGAGCCTGATGAGGGCAAATCCTAGACCTAACCCAGACCTAACATGCGTTATTCTCTAAAATATTTATCAAGACCAGGTTTAATTGAATGTTTCAGTGTGGTACCACAATACTACGTGATCCAAACCAGAAAAAACCCAGGATCCGTTCAACAAGTATGTGAAGAATGCGAAAGTATGAGTCTGATCAGTGAAAATCCCAGACCTTACCTAGACCTAACATGCGTTATCCTCTATAATATTGAGCGAAACCAGGTTTAATGGACTGTTTCAGTGTGGTACCACACTACTTCGTGATCCAAACAGAGAAAGCCCAGGATCTGTTCAAGAAGTATGTGAAAAACGCTAAACTGTGAGCCTGATGAGGGCAAATCTTAGACCTAACCCAGACCTAAGATGCGTTATCCTCTAAAATATTTATCCAGACCAGGTTTCATTGAATGTTTCAGTGTGGTACCACTTTACTACCTGATACAATCCAGAAACAGCCCAGGATCTAGCCATGAAGTATGAGAAATATGCGAAAGTATGAGCCTGATGAGGGCAAATCCTAGACCTAACCCAGACCTAACATGCGTTATCCTCTAAAATATTTATCAAGATCAGGTTTAATTGATTGTTTCAGTGTGGTCCCACATTACTACGTGATCCAAACCAGAAAAAACCCAGGATCTGTTCAACATGTATGAGAAATATGCGAAAGAATGAGCCTGATGATGGCAAATCCCAGACATATCCCAGACCTAACTTGCGTTGTCCTCTAAGATATTGATGGAAACCAGGTTTAATTGACTGTTTCAGTGTTGTACTTCATTACTACGTGATGCAATCCAGAAAAAGCCCAGGATCTAGCCATCAAGTATGAGAAATATGCGAAAGAATGAGCCTGATGAGAGCAAATCCCAGACCTAACCTAGACCTAACATGAATTATTCTCTAAAATATTGATCGAAACCAGGTTTAATTGACTGTTTCAGTGTGGTCCCACATTACTACGTGCTCCAAACCAGAAAAAACCCAGGATCCGTTCAACAAGAATGTGAAGAATGCGAAGTTATGAGTCCGATGAGTGAAAATCCCAGGCCTAAACTAGACCTAACATGCGTTATCCTCAAAAATATTGATCGAAACCTGGTTTAATCGACTGTTTCAGAGTGGTACCACATTACTATGTGATCCAAACCAGAAAATAACCCAGGATCCGTTCATGAAGTATGTGAAAAACGCTAAACTGTGAGCCTGATGAGGGCAAATCGTAGACCTAACCCAGACCTAAGATGCGTTATCCTCTAAAATATTTATCCAGACCAGGTTTCATTGAATGTTTCAGTGTGGTACCACTTTACTACGTGATCCAATCCAGAAATAGCCCAGAATCTAGCCATGAAGTATGAGAAATATGCGAAAGTAAGAGCCTGATGAGGGCAATTCCTAGACCTATCCCAGACCTAACTTGCGTTATCCTCTAAAATATTGATCGAAACCAGGTTTAATTGACTGTTTCAGCGTGGTACCTCATTACTACGTGATCCAATCCAGAAACAGCCCAGGATCTAGCCATGAAGTATGAGAAATATGCGAAAGTATGAGCCTGATGAGGGCAAATCCTAGACCTAACCCAGACCTAACATGCGTTATCCTCTAAAATATTTATCAAGATCAGGTTTAATTGATTGTTTCAGTGTGGTCCCACATTACTACGTGATCCAAACCAGAAAAAACCCAGGATCTGTTCAACATGTATGAGAAATATGCGAAAGAATGAGCCTGATGAGAGCAAATCCCAGACCTAAGTTAGACCTAACATGAATTATTCTCTAAAATATTGATCGAAGCCAGGTTTACTTGACTGTTTCAGTGTGGTCCCACATTACTACGTGATCCAAACCAGAAAAACCCCAGGATCTGTTCAACAAGTATGTGAAAAACGCGAAAGTATGAGTCTGATGAGGTCAAATCCCAGACCTATCCCAGACTTAACTTGCGTTATCCTCTGAAACATTGATCGAAACCAGGTTTAATCGACTGTTTCAGCGTGGTGCCACATTACTACGTGATACAATCCAGAATCAGCCCAGGATCTAGCCATGAAGTATGAGAAATATGCGAAAGTATGAGCCCGATGAGGGCAAATCCTAGACCTAACCCAAACCTAACATGCGTTATCCTCTAAAATATTTATCAAGACCAGGTTTAATTGAATGTTTCAGTGTGGTAACACATTACTACGTGAACCAAACCAGAAAAAACCCAGGATCCGTTCAACAAGTATGTTAAAACTGCGACAGTATGACCCTGATGAGGGCAAATCCCTGGCCTAAACTAGACCTAACATGCGTTGTCCTCTAGAATATTGATGGAAACCAGGTTTAATTGACTGTTTCAGTGTTGTACCACACTAATGCGTGAACCAAACCAGAAAAAACCCAGGATCCGTTCAACAAGTATGTTAAAACTGCGACAGTATGACCCTGATGAGGGCAAATCCCAGACCTAACCTAGACCTTAACATGCGTTGTCCTCTAGAATATTGATGGAAACCAGGTTTAATTGACTGTTTCTGTGTTGTACTTCATTACTACGTGATGCAATCCAGAAAAAGCCCAGGATCTAGCAATCAAGTTTGAGAAATATGCGAAAGAATGAGCCTGATGAGAGCAAATCCCAGACCTAACCTAGACCTAACATGAATTATTCTCTAAAATATTGATCGAAAACAGGTTTAATTGACTGTTTCAGCGTGGTACCACATTACTACGTGATACATTCCAGAAACAGCCCAGGATCTAGCCATGAAGTATAAGGAATATGCGAAAGTATGAGCCTGATGAGGGCAAATCTTAGACCTAACCCAGACCTAAGATGCGTTATCCTCTAAAATATTTATCCAGACCAGGTTTCATTGAATGTTTCAGTGTGGTACCACTTTACTACCTGATACAATCCAGAAACAGCCCAGGATCTAGCCATGAAGTATGAGAAATATGCGAAAGAATGAGCCTGATGAGAGCAAATCCCAGACCCAACATGAATTATTCTCTAGAATATTGATGGAAACCAGGTTTAATTGACTGTTTCTGTGTTGTACTTCATTACTACGTGATGCAATCCAGAAAAAGCCCAGGATCTAGCAATCAAGTATGAGAAATATGCGAAAGAATGAGCCTGATGAGAGCAAATCCCAGACCTAACCTAGACCTAACATGAATTATTCTCTAAAATATTGATCGAAAACAGGTTTAATTGACTGTTTCAGCGTGGTACCACATTACTACGTGATACAATCCAGAAACAGCCCAGCATCTAGCCATGAAGTATGAGAAATATGCGTAAGTATGAGCCTGATGAGGGCAAATCCTAGACCTAACCCAAACGTAACATGCGTTATCCTCTAAAATATTTATCAAGAAAAGGTTTAATTGAATGTTTCAGTGTGGTACCACATTACTACGTGAACCATACCAGAAAAAACCCAGGATCCGTTCAACAAGTATGTTAAAACTGCGACAGTATGACCCTGATGAGGGCAAATCCCAGGCCTAACCTAGACCTAACATGCGTTGTCCTCTAGAATATTGATGGAAACCAGGTTTAATTGACTGTTTCTGTGTTGCACTTCATTACTACAGAATGCAATCCAGAAAAAGCCCAGGATCTAGCCATCAAGTATGAGAAATATGCGAAAGAATGAGGCTGATGAGAGCAAATCCCAGACCTAACCTAGACCTAACATGAATTATTCTCTAAAATATTGATCGAAACCAGGTTTAATTGACTGTTTCAGCGTGGTACCACATTACTACGTGATACAATCCAGAAACAGCCCAGGATCTAGCCATGAAGTATGAGAAATATGCGAAAGAATGAGCCTGATGAGAGCAAATCCCAGACCCAACATGAATTATTCTCTAAAATATTGATCGAAACCTGGTTTAATTGACTGTTTCAGTGTGGTCCCACATTACTACGTGATCCAAACCAGAAAAAACCCAGGATCTGTTCAACAAGTATGTGAAAAACGCGAAAGTATGAGCCTGATGAGGGCAAATCCCAGACATATCCCAGACCTAACTTGTGTTGTCCTCTAAGATATTGATGGAAACCAGGTTTAATTGACTGTTTCAGTGTTGTACTTCATTACTACGTGATGCAATCCAGAAAAAGCCCAGGATCTAGCCATCAAGTATGAGAAATATGCGACAGAATGAGCCTGATGAGAGCAAATCCCAGACCTAACCTAGACCTAACATGAATTATTCTCTAAAATATTGATCGAAACCAGGTTTAATTGACTGTTTCAGTGTGGTCCCACATTACTACGTGATCCAAACCAGAAAAAACCCAGGATCCGTTCAACAAGAATGTGAAGAATGCGAAGTTATGAGTCCGATGAGTGAAAATCCCAGGCCTAAACTAGACCTAACATGCGTTATCCTCAAAAATATTGATCGAAACCTGGTTTAATCGACTGTTTCAGTGTGGTACCACATTACTATGTGATCCAAACCAGAAAATAACCCAGGATCTGTTCAACAAGTATGTGAAAAACGCGAAAGTATGAGTCTGATGATGTCAAATCCCAGACCTATCCCAGACTTAACTTGTGTTATCCTCTAAAATATTGATCGAAACCAGGTTTAATCGACTGTATCAGCGTGGTACCACATTACTACGTGATACAATCCAGAAACACCCCAGGATCTAGCCATGAAGTATGTGAAATATGCGAAAGTATGAGCCTGATGAGGGCAAATCCTAGACCTAACCCAAACCTAACATGCGTTATCTTCTAAAATATTTATCCAGACCAGGTTTCATTGAATGTATCAGTGTGGTACCACTTTACTACCTGATACAATCCAGAGACAGCCCAGGATCTAGCCATGAAGTATGAGAAATATGCGAAAGTATGAGCCTGATGAGGGCCAAACCTCAGACCTAACCCAAACCTAACACGCGTCATCCTCTAAAATATTTATCAAGAAAAGGTTTAATTGAATGTTTCTGTGCGGTACCACATTACTACGTGAACCAAACCAGAAAAAACCCAGGATCCGTTCAACAAGTATGTTAAAACTGCCACAGTATGACTCTGATGAGGGCAAATCCCAGGCCTAACCTAGACCTAACATGCGTTGTCCTCTAGAATATTGATGGAAACCAGGTTTCATTGACTGTTTCAGTGTGGTACTACATTACTACGTGACGCAATCCAGAAAAAGCCCAGGATCTAGCCATCAAGTATGAGAAATATGCGAAAGAATGAGCCTGATGAGAGCAAATCCCAGACCTAACCTAGACCTAACATGCGTTATCCTCTAAAATATTGAGCGAAACCAGGTTTAATGGACTGTTTCAGTGACGTACCACACTACTTCGTGATCCAAACCAGAAAAAGCCCAGGATCTGTTCAACAAGTATGTGAAAAACGCTAAACTGTGAGCCTGATGAGGGCAAATGTTAGACCTAACCCAGACATAAGATGCGTTATCCTCTAAATTATTTATCCAGACCAGGTTTCATTGAATGTTTCAGTGTGGTACCACTTTACTACGTGATCCAATCCAGAAATAGCCCAGAATCTAGCCATGAAGTATGAGAAATATGCGAAAGTAAGAGCCTGATGAGGGCAAATCCTAGACCTATCCCAGACCTAACTTGCGTTATCCTCTAAAATATTGATCGAAACCAGGTTTAATTGACTGTTTCAGCGTGGTACCTCATTACTACGTGATCCAATCCAGAAACAGCCCAGGATCTAGCCATGAAGTATGAGAAATATGCGAAAGTATGAGCCTGATGAGGGCAAATCCTAGACCTAACCCAGACCTAACATGCGTTATCCTCTTAAATATTTATCAAGATCAGGTTTAATTGATTGTTTCAGTGTGGTCCCACATTACTACGTGATCCAAACCAGAAATAACCCAGGATCCGTTCAACAAGTATGTGAAGAATGCGAAAGTATGAGTCTGATGAGTGAAAATCCCAGGCCTAACCTAGACCTAACATGCGTTATCCTCTAAAATATTGATCCAAACCAGGTTTAATGGACTGTTTCAGCGTGGTACCACACTACTACGTGATCCAAACCAGAAAAAACCCAGGATCTGTTCAACAAGTATGTGAAAAACGCGAAAGTATGAGCCTGATGAGGGCAAATCCCAGACATATCCCAGACCTAACTTGCGTTGTCCTCTAAGATATTGATGGAAACCAGGTTTAATTGACCGTTTCAGTGTTGTACTTCATTACTACGTGATGCAATCCAGAAGAAGCCCAGGATCTAGCCATCAAGTATGAGAAATATGCGAAAGAATGAGCCTGATGAGAGCAAATCCCAGAACTGACCTAGACCTAACATGAATTATTCTCTAAAATATTGATCGAAACCAGGTTTAATTGACTGTTTCAGTGTGGTCCCACATTACTACGTGATCCAAACCAGAAAAAACCCAGGATCCGTTCAACAAGTATGTGAAGAATGCGAAAGTATGAGTCTGATGAGTGAAAATCCCAGGCCTAACCTAGACCTAACATGCGTTATCCTCAAAAATATTGATCGAAACCTGGTTTAATCGACTGTTTCAGTGTGGTACCACATTACTATGTGATCCAAATCAGAAAATAACCCAGGATCTGTTCAACGAGTATGTGAAGTGTGCGAAAGTATGAGTCTGATGATATCAAATCCCAGGCCAATCCCAGACCTAACTTGCGTTATCCTTTAAAATATTTATCAAGGCCAGGTTTAATTGATTGTTTCAGTGTGGTCCCACATTACTACGTGATCCAAACCAGAAAAAACCCAGGATCCGTTCAACAAGTATGTGAAAAACGCGAAAGAATGAGCCTGTTGAGGGCAAATCCCAGACATATCCCAGACCTAACTTGCGTTGTCCTCTAGGATATTGATGGAAACCAGGTTTAATTGACTGATTCAGTGTTGTACTTCATTACTACGTGATGCAATCCAGAAGAAGCCCAGGATCTAGCCATCAAGTATGAGAAATATGCGAAAGAATGAGCCTGATGAGAGCAAATCCCAGACCTGACCTAGACCTAACATGAATTATTCTCTAAAATATTGATCGAAACCAGGTTTAATTGACTGTTTCAGTGTGGTCCCACATTACTACGTGATCCAAACCAGAAAAAACCCAGGATCCGTTCAACAAGTTTGTAAAGAATGCGAAAGTATGAGTCTGATGAGTGAAAATCCCAGGCCTAACCTAGACCTAACATGCGTTATCCTCAAAAATATTGATCGACACCTGGTTTAATCGACTGTTTCAGTGTGGTACCACATTACTATGTGATCCAGACCAGAAAATAACCCAGGATCTGTTCAACGAGTATGTGAAGTGTGCGAAAGTATGAGTCGGATGATGTCAAATCCCAGACCAATCCCAGACTTAACTTGCGTTATCCTCTAAAATATTGATCGAAACCAGGTTTAATCGACTGTTTCAGTGTGGTACCACATTACTACGTGATCCAAACCAGAAAAAACCCACGATCCGTTCAACAAGTATGTGAAGACTGCGAAAGTATGAGTCTGATGAGTGAAAATCCCAGACCTAACCTAGACCTAACATGCGTTATCCTCTAAAATATTGGTCCAAACCAGGTATAATGGACTGTTTCAGTGTGGTACCACACTACTACGTGATCCAAACCAGAAAAAACCCAGGATCTGTTCAACAAGTATGTGAAAAACGCGAAAGTATGAGCCTGATGAGGGCAAATCCAAGACCTATCCCAGACCTAACTTGCGTTGTCCTCTAAGATATTGATGGAAACCAGGTTTAATTGACTGTTTCAGTGTTGTACTTCATTACTACGTGATGCAATCCAGAAGAAGCCCAGGATCTAGCCATCAAGTATGAGAAATATACGAAAGAATGAGCCTGATGAGAGCAAATCCCAGACCTGACCTAGACCTAACATGAATTATTCTCTAAAATAATGATCGAAACCAGGTTTCATTGACTGTTTCAGTGTGGTCCCACATTAATACGTGATCCAAACCAGAAAAAACCCAGGATCTGTTCAACAAGTATGTGAAAAACGCGAAAGTATGAGTCTGATGAGGTCAAATCCCAGACCTATCCTAGACTTAACTTGCGTTATCCTCTAAAATATTGATCGAAACCAGGTTTAATCGACTGTTTCAGCGTGGTGCCACATTACTACGTGATACAATCCAGATTCAGCCCAGGATCTAGCCATGAAGTATGAGAAATATGCGAAAGTATGAGCCTGATGAGGGCAAATCCTAGACCTAACCCAAACCTAACATGCGTTATTCTCTAAAATATTTATCAAGACCAGGTTTAATTGAATGTTTCAGTGTGGTACTACATGACTACGTGATCCAATCCAGAAATAGCCCTGGATCTAGCCATGAAGTATGAGAAATATGCGAAAGTATGAGCCTGATGAGGGCAAATCCTAGACCTAACCCAGACCTAACATGCGTTGTCCTCTAGAATATTGATGGGAACCAGGTTTAATTGACTGTTTCAGTGTTGTACTTCATTACTACGTGATGCAATCCAGAAAAAGCCCAGGATCTAGCCATCAAGTATGAGAAATATGCGAAAGAATGAGCCTGATGGGAGCAAATCCCAGACCTAACCTAGACCTAACATGAATTATTCTCTAAAATATTGATCAAAACCAGGTTTATTTGACTGTTTCAGTGTGGTACTACATGACTACGTGATCCAATCCAGAAATAGCCCTGGATCTAGCCATGAAGTATGAGAAATATGCGAAAGTATGAGCCTAATGAGGGCAAATCCTAGACCTAACCCAGACCTAACATGCGTTATTCTCTAAAATATTTATCAAGACCAGGTTTAATTGAATGTTTCAGTGTGGTACCACAATACTACGTGATCCAAACCAGAAAAAACCCAGGATCCGTTCAACAAGTATGTGAAGAATGCGAAAGTATGAGTCTGATGAGTGAAAATCCCAGACCTAACCTAGATCTAACATGCGTTATCCTCTAAAATATTGAGCGAAACCAGGTTTAATGGACTGTTTCAGTGTGGTACCACACTACTTCGTGATCCAAACAGAGAAAGCCCAGGATCTGTTCAAGAAGTATGTGAAAAACGCTAAACTGTGAGCCTGATGAGGGCAAATCTTAGACCTAACCCAGACCTAAGATGCGTTATCCTCTAAAATATTTATCCAGACCAGGTTTCATTGACTGTTTCAGCGTGGTACCACATTACTACGTGATACAATCCAGAAACAGCCCAGGATCTAGCCATGAAGTATGAGAAATATGCGAAAGAATGAGCCTGATGAGAGCAAATCCCAGACCTAACATGAATTATTATCTAAAATATTGATCGAAACCTGGTTTAATTGACTGTTTCAGTGTGGTCCCACATTACTACGTGATCCAAACCAGAAAAAACCCAGGATCTGTTCAACAAGTATGTGAAAAACGCGAAAGTATGAGCCTGATGAGGGCATATCCCAGACATATCCCAGACCTAACTTGCGTTGTCCTCTAAGATATTGATGGAAACCAGGTTTAATTGACTGTTTCAGTGTTGTACTTCATTACTACGTGATGCAATCCAGAAAAAGCCTAGGATCTAGCCATCAAGTATGAGAAATATGCGAAAGAATGAGCCTGATGAGAGCAAATCCCAGACCTAACCTAGACCTAACATGAATTATTCTCTAAAATATTGATCGAAACAAGGTTTAATTGACTGTTTCAGTGTGGTCCCACATTACTACGTGATCCAAACCAGAAAAAACCCAGGATCCGTTCTACAAGAATGTGAAGAATGCGAAGTTATGAGTCCGATGAGTGAAAATCCCAGGCCTAAACTAGACCTAACATGCGTTATCCTCAAAAATATTGATCGAAACCTGGTTTAATCGACTGTCTCAGTGTGGTACCACATTACTATGTGATCCAAACCAGAAAATAACCCAGGATCTGTTCATCAAGTATGTGAAAAACGCGAAAGTATGAGTCTGATGAGGTCAAATCCCAGACCTATCCCAGACTTAACTTGTGTTATCCTCTAAAATATTGATCGAAACCAGGTTTAATCGACTGTATCAGCGTGGTACCACATTACTACGTGATACAATCCAGAAACACCCCAGGATCTAGCCATGAAGTATGTGAAATATGCGAAAGTATGAGCCTGATGAGGGCAAATCCTAGACCTAACCCAAACCTAACATGCGTTATCCTCTAAAATATTTATCAAGACCAGGTTTAATTGAATGTTTCAGTGTGGTACCACATTACTACGCGAACCAAACCAGAAAAAACCCAGGATCCGTTCAACAAGTATGTGAAGAATGCGAAAGTATGAGTCTGATCAGTGAAAATCTCAGGCCTTACCTAGACCTAACTTGCGTTGTCCTCTAAAATAATGTTGGAAACCAGGTTTCATTGACTGTTTCAGTGTGGTACCACACTACTTCGTGATCCAAACCAGAGAAAGCCCAGGATCTGTTCAAGAAGTATGTGAAAAACGCTAAACTGTGAGCCTGATGAGGGCAAATCTTAGACCTAACCCAGACCTAAGATGCGTTATCCTCTAAAATATTTATCCAGACCAGGTTTCATTGAATGTTTCAGTGTGGTACCACTTTACTACCTGATACAATCCAGAGACAGCCCAGGATCTAGCCATGAAGTATGAGAAATATGCGAAAGTATGAGCCTGATGAGAGCCAAACCTCAGACCTAACCCAAACCTAACACGCGTTATCCTCTAAAATATTTATCAAGAAAAGGTTTAATTGAATGTTTCAGTGCGGTACCACGTTACTACGTGAACCAAACCAGAAAAAACCCAGGATCCGTTCAACAAGTATGTTAAAACTGCCACAGTATGACTCTGATGAGGGCAAATCCCAGGCCTAACCTAGACCTAACATGCGTTGTCCTCTAGAATATTAATGGAAACCAGGTTTCATTGACTGTTTCAGTGTGGTACTACATTACTACGTGACGCAATCCAGAAAAAGCCCAGGATCTAGCCATCAAGTATGAGAAATATGCGAAAGAATGAGCCTGATGAGAGCAAATCCCAGACCTAACCTAGACCTAACATGCGTTGTCCTCTAGAATATTGATGGAAACCAGGTTTAATTGACTGTTTCTGTGTTGTACTTCATTACTACGTGATGCAATCCAGAAAAAGCCCAGGATCTAGCAATCAAGTATGAGCAATATGCGAAAGAATGAGCCTGATGAGAGCAAATCCCAGACCTAACCTAGACCTAACATGAATTATTCTCTAAAATATTGATCGAAACCAGGTTTAATTGACTGTTTCAGCGTGGTACCACATTACTACGTGATACAGTCCAGAAACAGCCCAGGATCTAGCCATGAAGTATGAGAAATATGCGAAAGAATGAGCCTGATGAGAGCAAATCCCAGACCTAACCTAGACCTAACATGAATTATTCTCTAAAATATTGATCGAAACCTGGTTTAATTGACTGTTTCAGTGTGGTCCCACATTACTACGTGATCCAAACCAGAAATAACCCGGGATCCGTTCAACAAGTATGTGAAGAATGCGAAAGTATGAGTCTGATGAGTGAAAATCCCAGGCCTAACCTAGACCTAACATGCGTTATCCTCTAAAATATTGATCCAAACCAGGTTTAATGGACTGTTTCAGCGTGGTACCACACTACTACGTGATCCAAACCAGAAAAAACGCAGGATCTGTTCAACAAGTATGTGAAAAACGCGACAGTATGAGCCTGATGAGGGCAAATCCCAGACATATCCCAGACCTAACTTGCGTTGTCCTCTAAGATATTGATGGAAACCAGGTTTAATTGACTGTTTCAGTGTTGTACTTTATTACTACGTGATGCAATCCAGAAAAAGCCCAGGATCTAGGCATCAAGTATGAGAAATATGCGAAAGAATGAGCCTGATGAGAGCAAATCCCAGACCTAACCTAGACCTAACATGAATTATTCTCTAAAATATTGATCGAAACCAGGTTTAATTGACTGTTTCAGTGTGGTCCCACATTACTACGTGATCCAAACCAGAAAAAACCCAGGATCCGTTCAACAAGAATGTGAAGAATGCGAAAGTATGAGTCCGATGAGTGAAAATCCCAGGCCTAACCTAGACCTAACATGCGTTATCCTCAAAAATATTGATCGAAACCTGGTTTAATCGACTGTTTCAGTGTGGTACCACATTACTATGTGATCCAAACCAGAAAATAACCCAGGATCTGTTCAACAAGTATGTGAAAAACGCGAAAGTATGAGTCTGATGAGGTCAAATCCCAGACCTATCCCAGACTTAACTTGGGTTATCCTCTAAAATATTGATCGAAACCAGGTTTAATCGACTGTTTCAGCGTGGTACCACATTACTACGTGATACAATCCAGAAACAGCCCAGGATCTAGCCATGAAGTATGTGAAATATGCGAAAGTATGAGCCTGACGAGGGCAAATCCTAGACCTAACCCAAACCTAATATGCGTTATCCTCCCAGAATATTTATCAAGACCAGGTTTAATTGAATGTTTCAGTGTGGTACCACATTACTACGAGAACCAAACCAGAAAAAACCCAGGATCCGTTCAACAAGTATGTGAAGAATGCGAAAGTATGATTCTGATCAGTGAAAATCTCAGACCTTACCTAGACCTAACTTGCGTTGTCCTCTAAAATATTGATGGAAACCAGGTTTCATTGACTGTTTCAGTGTGGTACTACATTACTACGTGATGCAATCCAGAAAAAGCCCAGGATCTAGCCATCAAGTATGAGAAATATGCGAAAGAATGAGCCTGATGAGAGCAATTCCCAGACCTAACCTAGACCTAACATGCGTTATCCTCTAAAATATTGATCGAAACCAGGTTTAATGGACTGTTTGAGTGTGGTACCACACTACTTCGTGATCCAAACCAGAGAAAGCCCAGGATCTGTTCAAGAAGTATGGGAAAAACGCTAAACTGTGAGCATGATGAGGGCAAATCTTAGACCTAACCCAGACCTAAGATGCGTTATCCTCTAAAATATTTATCCAGACCAGGTTTCATTGAATGTTTCAGTGTGGTACCACTTTACTACCTGATACAATCCAGAAACAGCCCAGGATCTAGCCATGAAGTTTGAGAAATATGCGAAAGTATGAGCCTGATGAGGGCCAAACCTCAGACCTAACCCAAACCTAACATGCGTTATCCTCCAAAATATTTATCAAGAAAAGGTTTAATTGAATGTTTCAGTGTGGTACCACATTACTACGTGAACCAAACCAGAAAAAACCCAGGATCCTTTCAACAAGTATGTTAAAACTGCGACAGTATGACTCTGATGAGGGCAAATCCCAGGCCTAACCTAGACCTAACATGCGTTATCCTCTAAAATATTGATCGAAACCAGGTTTACTTGACTGTTTCAGTGTGGTCCCACATTACTACGTGATCCAAACCAGAAAAAACCCAGGATCTGTTCAACAAGTATGTGAAAAACGCGAAAGTATGAGTCTGATGAGGTCAAATCCCAGACCTATCCCAGACTTAACTTGCGTTATCCTATAAAATATTGATCGAAACCAGGTTTAATCGACTGTTTCAGCGTGGTGCCACATTACTACGTGATACAATCCAGAAACAGCCCAGGATCTAGCCATGAAGTATGAGAAATATGCGAAAGTATGAGCCTGATGAGGGCAAATCCTAGACCTAACCCAAACCTAACATGCGTTATCCTCTAAAATATTCATCCAAACCAGGTTTAATGGACTGTTTCAGCGTGGTACCACCCTACTACGTGATCCAAACCAGAAAAAACCCAGGATCTGTTCAACAAGTATGTGAAAAACGCGAAAGTATGAGCCTGATGAGGGCAAATCCCAGACATATCCCAGACCTAACTTGCGTTGTCCTCTAAGATATTGATGGAAACCAGGTTTAATTGACTGTTTCAGTGTTGTACTTCATTACTACGTGATGCAATCCAGAAGAAGCCCAGGATCTAGCCATCAAGTATGAGAAATATGCGAAGGAATGAGCCTGATGAGAGCAAATCCGAGACCTGACCTGGACCTAACATGAATTATTCTCTAAAATATTGATCGAAACCAGGTTTAATTGACTGTTTCAGTGTGGTCCCACATTACTACGTGATCCAAACCAGAAAAACCCAGGATCCGTTCAACAAGTATGTGAAAAACGCGAAAGAATGAGCCTGATGAGGGCAAATCCCAGACATATCCCAGACCTAACTTGCGTTGTCCTCTAAGATATTGATGGAAACCAGGTTTAATTGACTGTTTCAGTGTTGTACTTCATTACAACGTGATGCAATCCAGAAGAAGCCCAGGATCTAGCCATCAAGTATGAGAAATATGCGAAAGAATGAGCCTGATGAGAGGAAATCCCAGACCTGACCCAGACCTAACATGAATTATTCTCTAAAATATTGATCGAAACCAGGTTTAATTGACTGTTTCAGTGTGGTCCCACATTACTACGTGATCCAAACCAGAAAAAACCCAGGATCCGTTCAACAAGTATGTAAAGAATGCGAAAGTATGAGTCTGATGAGTGAAAATCCCAGGCCTAACCTAGACCTAACATGCGTTATCCTCAAAAATATTGATCGACACCTGGTTCAATCGACTGTTTCAGTGTGGTACCACATTACTATGTGATCCAGACCAGAGAATAACCCAGGATCTGTTCAACGAGTATGTGAAGTGTGCGAAAGTATGAGTCTGATGATGTCAAATCCCAGACCAATCCCAGAATTAACTTGCGTTATCCTCTAAAATATTGATCGAAACCAGGTTTAATCGACTGTTTCAGTGTGGTACCACATTACTACGTGATCCAAACCAGAAAAAACCGAGGATCTGGCCAACAAGTATGTGAAATACGCGAAAGTACCAGACAGATGACGGGAAATCCTAGAATTAACCGTGACATAACCGGCGTTATCCTCTAAAATACTAATCGCAATCAGGTTTAATTGACTGTTTCAGTGTGGTACCACATTACTACGGGATCCAAATCAGAAATCGGCCAGGATCTGGCCAAGAAGTTTGCGAAAAATGCGAAAGTACGAGCCAGATGAGGGCAAATACCAGACCTAACCCAGACATTACCGGCGATATCCTCTAAAATATAAATCGCAAACAGGTTTAATTGACTGTTTCGGTGTGGAACCACATTACGACGGGATCCAATCCACAAAAAACCCAAGATCTGGCCAACAAGTATGCGAAAAATGCGAAAGTACGAGCCAGATGCGGGAAAATACCAGACCTAACCCAGACATCACCGGCGTTATCCTATAAAATATTAATCGCTGCCGGGTTTAATTGACCGTTTCGGTGTGGAACCACATTGCTACGGGATCAAAACCTGAAGAATCCCAGGATTTGGTCAACAAGTATGCGAAAAACACGAATGTAGGAGCCAGATGATTGCAAATACCAGAACTAACCCAGACATTACCAGCGTTATCCTCTAAAATACTAATAGGAACCAGCTTCTATTGACTGTTTCAGTGTGGTGCCACATTACTACGTAATCCAGACCAGAAAAAGGCCAGGATCTGGTCAACAAGTATGCGAAAAACGCGAAAGTACAAGCAAGATGAGGACAAATCCCAGACCTACCCGAGAGATAACCGGCGTTTTCCTCTAAAGTATTAATCGCAACCAGTTTAATTGACTGTTTCGGTGTGGAACCTCATTACTACGGGATACAAACCAGAAAAAACCCAGGATCTGGCCAACAAGTATGCGAAAAATGCGAATGTACGAGCCAGATGGGGGCAAATACCAGACCTAACCCAGACATAACCGGCGATATCCTGTAAAATATTAATCGCATACAGGTTTAATTGACTGTTTCGGTGTGGAACCACGTTACTACGTGGTCCAAGCCAGAAAAAGGCCAGGATCTGGCCAACAAGTTTGCGAAAAATGCGAAAGTACGAGCCAGATGATTGCAAATACCAGAACTGTCCCAGACATAACCAGCGTTATCCTCTAAAATATTATCCGCAACGAGGTTTAATTGACTGTTTCGGTGTGGTACAACATTCCTACGTGGTCCATGCCAGAAAAAGTCCAGGAACTGGCCAACAAGTATGCGAAAAACGCGAAAATACAAGCCAGATGAGGACAAATCCCAGACCTACCCGAGAGATAACCGGCGTTATCCTCTAAGGTATTAATCGCAACCAGTTTAATTGACTGTTTCGGTGTGGAACCTCATTACTACGGGATACAAACCAGAAAAAACCCAGGATCTGGCCAACAAGTATGCGAAAGACGCGAAAGTATATGCCAGATGATAGCAAATACCAGAACTAACCCAGACATAACCAGCGATATCCTCTAAAATACTTATCGCAACCGGCTTCTATTGACTGTTTCAGTGTGGTACCACATTACTACGTGATCCAAACAAGAAAAGGGCCAGGATCTGGCCAACAAATGCACGAAAAACGCGAAAGTATGAGCCAGATGATTGCAAATACCAGAACTAACACAGACATAACCACCGTTATCAGCTAAAATACTAATCGGAACCAGCTTTTATTGACTGTTTCAGTGTGGTACCACATTACTACGGGATCCAAATCAGAAATCGGCCAGGATCTGTACAACAAGTATGCGAAATACGCGAAAGTACGAGACAGATGAGGTCAAATACCAGACCTAACCTAGACATAGCCGGCGTTATCCTCTAAAATATTAATCGCAACCAGGTTTAATTGACTGTTTCGCTGTGGAACCACATTACGACGGGATCCAATCCATAAAAAACCCAAGATCTGGCCAACAAGTATGCGAAAAATGCGAAAGTACGAGCCAGATGAGGGAAAATACCAGACCTAACCCAGACATCACCGGCGTTATCCTATAAAATATTAATCGCTGCCGGGTTTAATTGACACTTTCGGTGTGGAACCACATTACTACGGGATCCAAACCTGAAAAGACCCAGGATCTGGCCGACAACTATGCGAAAAATGCGAATGTACGAGCCAGATGAGGGCAAATACCAGACCTAACCCAGACATAACCGGCGATATCCTCTAAAATATAAATCGCAAACAGGTTTAATTGACTGTTTCGGTGTGGAACCACATTACGACGGGATCCAATCCACAAAAAACCCAAGATCTGGCCAACAAGTATGCGAAAAATGCGAAAGTACGAGCCAGATGCGGGAAAATACCAGACCTAACCCAGACATCACCGGCGTTATCCTATAAAATATTAATCGCTGCCGGGTTTAATTGACCGTTTCGGTGTGGAACCACATTGCTACGGGATCAAAACCTGAAGAATCCCAGGATTTGGTCAACAAGTATGCGAAAAACACGAATGTAGGAGCCAGATGATTGCAAATACCAGAACTAACCCAGACATTACCAGCGTTATCCTCTAAAATACTAATTGGAACCAGCTTCTATTGACTGTTTCAGTGTGGTGCCACATTACTACGTAATCCAGACCAGAAAAAGGCCAGGATCTGGTCAACAAGTATGCGAAAAACGCGAAAGTACAAGCCAGATGAGGACAAATCCCAGACCTACCCGAGAGATAACCGGCGTTATCCTCTAAAGTATTAATCGCAACCAGTTTAATTGACTGTTTCGGTGTGGAACCTCATTACTACGGGATACAAACCAGAAAAAACCCAGGATCTGGCCAACAAGTATGCGAAAAATGCGAATGTACGAGCCAGATGGGGGCAAATACCAGACCTAACCCAGACATAACCGGCGATATCCTGTAAAATATTAATCGCATACAGGTTTAATTGACTGTTTCGGTGTGGAACCACGTTACTACGTGGTCCAAGCCAGAAAAAGGCCAGGATCTGGCCAACAAGTTTGCGAAAAATGCGAAAGTACGAGCCAGATGATTGCAAATACCAGAACTGTCCCAGACATAACCAGCGTTATCCTCTAAAATATTATCCGCAACGAGGTTTAATTGACTGTTTCGGTGTGGTACAACATTCCTACGTGGTCCATGCCAGAAAAAGTCCAGGAACTGGCCAACAAGTATGCGAAAAACGCGAAAATACAAGCCAGATGAGGACAAATCCCAGACCTACCCGAGAGATAACCGGCGTTATCCTCTAAGGTATTAATCGCAACCAGTTTAATTGACTGTTTCGGTGTGGAACCTCATTACTACGGGATACAAACCAGAAAAAACCCAGGATCTGGCCAACAAGTATGCGAAAGACGCGAAAGTATATGCCAGATGATAGCAAATACCAGAACTAACCCAGACATAACCAGCGATATCCTCTAAAATACTTATCGCAACCGGCTTCTATTGACTGTTTCAGTGTGGTACCACATTACTACGTGATCCAAACAAGAAAAGGGCCAGGATCTGGCCAACAAATGTACGAAAAACGCGAAAGTATGAGCCAGATGATTGCAAATACCAGAACTAACACAGACATAACCACCGTTATCAGCTAAAATACTAATCGGAACCAGCTTTTATTGACTGTTTCAGTGTGGTACCACATTACTACGGGATCCAAATCAGAAATCGGCCAGGATCTGTACAACAAGTATGCGAAATACGCGAAAGTACGAGACAGATGAGGTCAAATACCAGACCTAACCTAGACATAGCCGGCGTTATCCTCTAAAATATTAATCGCAACCAGGTTTAATTGACTGTTTCGTTGTGGAACCACATTACGACGGGATCCAATCCATAAAAAACCCAAGATCTGGCCAACAAGTATGCGAAAAATACGAAAGTACGAGCCAGATGAGGGAAAATACCAGACCTAACCCAGACATCACCGGCGTTATCCTATAAAATATTAATCGCTGCCGGGTTTAATTGACACTTTCGGTGTGGAACCACATTACTACGGGATCCAAACCTGAAAAGACCCAGGATCTGGCCGACAACTATGCGAAAAATGCGAATGTACGAGCCAGATGAGGGCAAATACCAGACCTAACCCAGACATAACCGGCGATATCCTCTAAAATATAAATCGCAAACAGGTTTAATTGACTGTTTCGGTGTGGAACCACATTACGACGGGATCCAATCCACAAAAAACCCTAGATCTGGCCAACAAGTATGCGAAAAATGCGAAAGTACGAGCCAGATGCGGGAAAATACCAGACCTAACCCAGACATCACCGGCGTTATCCTATAAAATATTAATCGCTGCCGGGTTTAATTGACCGTTTCGGTGTGGAACCACATTGCTACGGGATCAAAACCTGAAGAATCCCAGGATTTGGTCAACAAGTATGCGAAAAACACGAATGTAGGAGCCAGATGATTGCAAATACCAGAACTAACCCAGACATTACCAGCGTTATCCTCTAAAATACTAATAGGAACCAGCTTCTATTGACTGTTTCAGTGTGGTGCCACATTACTACGTAATCCAGACCAGAAAAAGGCCAGGATCTGGTCAACAAGTATGCGAAAAACGCGAAAGTACAAGCCAGATGAGGACAAATCCCAGACCTACCCGAGAGATAACCGGCGTTATCCTCTAAAGTATTAATCGCAACCAGTTTAATTGACTGTTTCGGTGTGGAACCTCATTACTACGGGATACAAACCAGAAAAAACCCAGGATCTGGCCAACAAGTATGCGAAAAATGCGAATGTACGAGCCAGATGGGGGCAAATACCAGACCTAACCCAGACATAACCGGCGATATCCTGTAAAATATTAATCGCATACAGGTTTAATTGACTGTTTCGGTGTGGAACCACGTTACTACGTGGTCCAAGCCAGAAAAAGGCCAGGATCTGGCCAACAAGTTTGCGAAAAATGCGAAAGTACGAGCCAGATGATTGCAAATACCAGAACTGTCCCAGACATAACCAGCGTTATCCTCTAAAATATTATCCGCAACGAGGTTTAATTGACTGTTTCGGTGTGGAACCACATTACGACGGGATCCAATCCACAAAAAACCCAAGATCTGGCCAACAAGTATGCGAAAAACGCGAAAATACAAGCCAGATGAGGACAAATCCCAGACCTACCCGAGAGATAACCGGTGTTATCCTCTAAGGTATTAATCGCAACCAGTTTAATTGACTGTTTCGGTGTGGAACCTCATTACTACGGGATACAAACCAGAAAAAACCCAGGATCTGGCCAACAAGTATGCGAAAGACGCGAAAGTATATGCCAGATGATAGCAAATACCAGAACTAACCCAGACATAACCAGCGATATCCTCTAAAATACTTATCGCAACCGGCTTCTATTGACTGTTTCAGTGTGGTACCACATTACTACGTGATCCAAACAAGAAAAGGGCCAGGATCTGGCCAACAAATGTACGAAAAACGCGAAAGTATGAGCCAGATGATTGCAAATACCAGAACTAACACAGACATAACCACCGTTATCAGCTAAAATACTAATCGGAACCAGCTTTTATTGACTGTTTCAGTGTGGTACCACATTACTACGGGATCCAAATCAGAAATCGGCCAGGATCTGTACAACAAGTATGCGAAATACGCGAAAGTACGAGACAGATGAGGTCAAATACCAGACCTAACCTAGACATAGCCGGCGTTATCCTCTAAAATATTAATCGCAACCAGGTTTAATTGACTGTTTCGCTGTGGAACCACATTACGACGGGATCCAATCCATAAAAAACCCAAGATCTGGCCAACAAGTATGCGAAAAATGCGAAAGTACGAGCCAGATGAGGGAAAATACCAGACCTAACCCAGACATCACCGGCGTTATCCTATAAAATATTAATCGCTGCCGGGTTTAATTGACACTTTCGGTGTGGAACCATATTACTACGGGATCCAAACCTGAAAAGTCCCAGGATCTGGCCGACAACTATGCGAAAAATGCGAATGTACGAGCCAGATGAGGGCAAATACCAGACCTAACCCAGACATAACCGGCGATATCCTGTAAAATATTAATCGCAAACAGGTTTAATTGACTGTTTCGGTGTGGAACCACATTACTACGGGATCCAAACCAGAAAAAACCCAGGATCTGGCCGACAACTATGCGAAAAATGCGAATGTACGAGCCAGATGAGGGCAAATGCCAGACCTAACCCAGACATAACCGGCGATATCCTGTAAAATATTAATCGGACAGGTTCAATTGACTGTTTCGGTGTGGAACCACATTACTACGGGATCCAAACCAGAAAAAACCCCAGGATCTGGCCAACAACTATGCGAAAAACGCGAAAGTATGAACCAGGTGATTGCAAATACCAGAACTATCCCAGACATAACCAGCGTTATCCTCTAAAATATTATCCGCAACGAGGTTTAATTGACTGTTTCGGTGTGGTACAACATTCCTACGTGGTCCATGCCAGAAAAAGTCCAGGAACTGGCCAACAAGTATGCGAAAAACGCGAAAGTACAAGCCAGATGAGGACAAATCCCAGACCTACCCGAGAGATAACCGGCGTTATCCTCTAAAGTATTAATCGCAACCAGTTTAATTGACTGTTTCGGTGTGGAACCTCATTACTACGGGATACAAACCAGAAAAAACCCAGGGTCTGGCCAACGAGTATGCGAAAAACGCGAAAGTATATGCCAGATGATAGCAAATACCAGAACTAACCCAGGCATATCAGCGATATCCTCTAAAATACATATCGCAACCAGCTTCTATTGACTGTTTCAGTGTGGTACCACATTACTACGTGATCCAAACAAGAAAAGGGCCAGGATCTGGCCAACAAATGTACGAAAAACGCGAAAGTATGAGCCAGATGATTGCAAATACCAGAACTAACCCAGATATAACCAGCGTTATCCTCTAAAATACTAATAGGAACCAGCTTCTATTGACTGTTTCAGTGTGGTGCCACATTACTACGTAATCCAAACCAGAAATCGGCCAGGATCTGGCCAACAAGTATGCGAAATACGCGAAAGTCCGAGACAGATGACGGCAAATCCTAGACCTAACCGAGACATAACCGGCGTTATCCTCTAAAATACTAATCGCAACCAGGTTTAATTGACAGCTTCAATGTGGTCCCACATTACTACTTGGTCCAAGTCAGAAAAAGACCAGGATCTGTCCAACAAGTTTGCGAAAAACGCGAAAGTATATGCCAGATGATAGCAAATACCAGAACTAACCCAGACATAACCAGCGATATCCTCTAAAATACTTATCGCAACCAGCTTCTATTGACTGCTTCAGTGTGGTACCACATTACTACGTGATCCAAACCAGAAAAGGGCCAGGATCTGGCCAACAAGTGTACGATAAACGCGAAAGTATGACCCAGATGATTGCAAATACCAGAACTAACACAGACATAACCACCGTTATCCTCTAAAATACTAATCGGAACCAGCTTTTATTGACTGTTTCAGTGTGGTGCCACATTACTACGTAATCCAAACCAGAAATCGGCCAGGATCTGGCCAACAAGTATGCGAAATACGCGAAAGTCCGAGACAGATGACGGCAAATCCTAGACCTAACCGAGACATAACCGGCGTTATCCTCTAAAATACTAATCGCAACCAGGTTTAATTGACAGCTTCAATGTGGTCCCACATTACTACTTGGTCCAAGTCAGAAAAAGACCAGGATCTGTCCAACAAGTTTGCGAAAAACGCGAAAGTATATGCCAGATGATAGCAAATACCAGAACTAACCCAGACATAACCAGCGATATCCTCTAAAATACTTATCGCAACCAGCTTCTATTGACTGCTTCAGTGTGGTACCACATTACTACGTGATCCAAACCAGAAAAGGGCCAGGATCTGGCCAACAAGTGTACGATAAACGCGAAAGTATGACCCAGATGATTGCAAATACCAGAACTAACACAGACATAACCACCGATATCCTCTAAAATACTAATCGGAACCAGCTTTTATTGACTGTTTCAGTGTGGTGCCACATTACTACGTAATCCAAACCAGAAATCGGCCAGGATCTGGCCAACAAGTATGCGAAATACGCGAAAGTCCGAGACAGATGACGGCAAATCCTAGACCTAAGCGAGACATAACCGGCGTTATCCTCTAAAATACTAATCGCAACCAGGTTTAATTGACAGTTTCAATGTGGTCCCACATTACTACTTGGTCCAAGCCAGAAAAAGACCAGGATCTGTCCAACAAGTTTGCGAAAAACGCGAAAGTATATGCCAGATGATAGCAAATACCAGAACTAACCCAGACATAACCAGCGATATCCTCTAAAATACTTATCGCAACCAGCTTCTATTGACTGCTTCAGTGTGGTACCACATTACTACGTGATCCAAACCAGAAAAGGGCCAGGATCTGGCCAACAAGTGTACGATAAACGCGAAAGTATGACCCAGATGATTGCAAATACCAGAACTAACACAGACATAACCACCGTTATCCTCTAAAATACTAATCGGAACCAGCTTTTATTGACTGTTTCAGTGTGGTACCACATTACTACGGGATCCATATCAGAAATAGGCCAGGTTCTGGCAAACAAGTATGCGAAATACGCGAAAGTACGAGACAGATGACGGCAAATCCTAGACCTAACCGAGACATAACAGGCGTTATCCTCTAAAATACTATTCGCAACCAGGTTTAATTGACTGTTTCAGTGTGGTCCCACTTTACTACTTGGTCCAAGCCAGAAAAAGGCCAGGATCTGGCCAACAAGTATGCGAAAAATGCGAAAGTACGAGCCAGATGGGGGCAAATCCCAGACCTAACCGAGAAATGACCAGCGTTATCCTCTAAAATATTAATCGCAACCAGGTTTAATTAACTGTTTCAATGTGGTCCAACATTACTACGTGATCCAAACCCGAAAAAACCCAGGATCTGGCCAACAAGTATGCGAAATACGCGAAAGTACGAGACAGATGACGGCAAATCCTAGACCTAACCGAGACATAACCGGCGTTATCCTCTAAAATACTAATCGCAATCAGGTTTAATTGACTGTTTCAGTGTGGTCCCACATTACTACTTGGTCCAAGCCAGAAAAAGGCCAGGATCTGGCCAACAAGTTTGCGAAAAATGCGAAAGTACGAGCCAGATGAGGGCAAATACCAGACCTAACCCAGACATAACCGGCGTTATCCTCTACAATATTAATCGCAACCAGGTTTAATTGACTGTTTCGGTGTGGTACCGCATTACTACGTGATCCAAACCATAAAAAGGCTAGGATCAGGCCAACAAGTAAGCGAAAAATGCGAAAGTACGAGCCAGATGAGGGCAAATACCAGAACTAACACAGACATAACCACCGTTATCCTCTAAAATATTAATCGCAACCAGGTTTAATTGACTGTTTCGGTGTGGAACCACATTACGACGGGATCCAATCCACAAAAAACCCAAGATCTGGCAAACAAGTATGCGAAAAATGCGAAAGTACGAGCCAGATGAGGGAAAATACCAGACCTAACCCAGACATCACCGGCGTTATCCTATAAAATATTAATCGCAGTCGGGTTTAATTGACCGTTTCGGTGTGGAACCACATTACTACGGGATCAAAACCTGAAAAATCCCAGGATTTGGCCAACAAGTATGCGAAAAACGCGAATGTAGGAGCCAGATGATTGCAAATACCAGAACTAACCCAGATATAACCAGCGTTATCCTCTAAAATACTAATCGGAACCAGCTTCTATTGACTGTTTCAGTGTGGTGCCACATTACTACGTGATCCAAACCAGAAAAAGGCCAGGGTCTGGCCAACAAGTATGCGAAAAACGCGAAAGCACGAGCCAAATGAGGACAAATACCAGTCCTAACCGAGACATAACCGGCGTTAGCCTCTAAAATATTAATCGCAACCAGGTTTAATTGACAGTTTCGGTGTGGAACCACATTAGTACGGGATCCAAACCTGAAAAAACCCAGGATCTGGCCAACAACTATGCGAAAAATGCGAAAGTACGAGCCAGATGAGGGCAAATACCAGACCTAACCCAGACATAACCGGCGTTATCCTCTACAATATTAATCGCAACCAGGTTTAATTGACTGTTTCGGTGTGGTACCGCATTACTACGTGATCCAAACCATAAAAAGGCTAGGATCAGGCCAACAAGTAAGCGAAAAATGCGAAAGTACGAGCCAGATGAGGGCAAATACCAGACCTAACCCAGACATAACCGGCGATATCCTCTAAAATATTAATCGCAACCAGGTTTAATTGACTGTTTCGGTGTGGAACCACATTACTACGTGATCCAAACCATAAAAAGGCTAGGATCAGGCCAACACGTAAGCGAAAAATGCGAAAGCACGAGCCAAATGAGGGCAAATACCAGACCTAACATAGACATAGCCGGCGTTATCCTATAAAATATTAATCGCAGCCGGGTTTAATTGACCGTTTCGGTGTGGAACCACATTACTACGGGATCAAAACCTGAAAAATCCCAAGATCTGGCCAACAAGTATGCGAAAAATGCGAAAGTACGAGCCAGATGAGGGCAAATACCAGAACTAACACAGACATAACCACCGTTATCCTCTAAAATATTAATCGCAACCAGGTTTAATTGACTGTTTCGGTGTGGAACCACATTACGACGGGATCCAATCCACAAAAAACCCAAGATCTGGCAAACAAGTATGCGAAAAATGCGAAAGTACGAGCCAGATGAGGGAAAATACCAGACCTAACCCAGACATCACCGGCGTTATCCTATAAAATATTAATCGCAGCCGGGTTTAATTGACCGTTTCGGTGTGGAACCACATTACTACGGGATCAAAACCTGAAAAATCCCAGGATTTGGCCAACAAGTATGCGAAAAACGCGAATGTAGGAGCCAGATGATTGCAAATGCCAGAACTAACCCAGATATAACCACCGTTATCCTCTAAAATACTGATCGGAACCAGCTTCTATTGACTGTTTCAGTGTGGTGCCACATTACTACGTGATCCAAACCAGAAAAAGGCCAGGGTCTGGCCAACAAGTATGCGAAAAACGCGAAAGCACGAGCCAAATGAGGACAAATACCAGTCCTAACCGAGACATAACCGGCGTTAGCCTCTAAAATATTAATCGCAACCAGGTTTAATTGACAGTTTCGGTGTGGAACCACATTAGTACGGGATCCAAACCTGAAAAAACCCAGGATCTGGCCAACAACTATGCGAAAAATGCGAATGTACGAGTCAGATGAGGGCAAATACCAGACCTAAACCAGACATAACCCGCGTTATCCTCTAAAATATTAATCGGACCCAGGTTTAATTGACAGTTTCGGTGTGGTACCACATTACTACGTGGTCCAAGCCAGAAAAAGGCCAGGATCTGGCCAACAAGTATGCGAAAAATGCGAAAGTACGAGCCAGATGAGGGCAAATACCAGACCTAACCGAGTCATAACCGGCGTTATCCTCTACAATATTAATCGCAACCAGGTTTAATTGACTGTTTCGGTGTGGTACCGCATTACTACGTGATCCAAACCATAAAAAGGCTAGGATCAGGCCAACAAGTAAGCGAAAAATGCGAAAGTACGAGCCAGATGAGGGCAAATACCAGTCCTAACCTAGACATAACCGGCGTTATCCTCTAAAATATTAATCGCAACCAGGTTTAATTGACTGTTTCGGTGTGGAACCACATTACGACGGGATCCAATCCACAAAAAACCCAGGATCTGGCCGACAACTATGCGAAAAATGCGAATGTACGAGCCAGATGAGGGCAAATACCAGACCTAGCCCAGACATAACCGGCGATATCCTGTAAAATATTAATCGCAAACAGGTTTAATTGACTGTTTCGGTGTGGAACCACATTACTACGGGATCCAAACCAGAAAAAACCCAGGATCTGGCCAACAACTATGCGAAAAACGCGAAAGTATGAACCAGGTGATTGCAAATACCAGAACTATCCCAGACATAACCAGCGTTATCCTCTAAAATATTATTCGCAACCAGGTTTAATTGACAGTTTCGATGTGGTACCACATTACTACGTGGTCCAAGCCAGAAAAAGGACAGGATCTGCCAACAAGTATGCGAAAAACGCGAAAGTATGGGCCAGATGATTGCAAATACCAGAACTAACACAGACATAACCACCGTTATCCTCTAAAATACTAATCGGAACCAGCTTTTATTGACTGTTTCAGTGTGGTACCACATTACTACGGGATCCATATCAGAAATAGGCCAGGATCTGGCCAACAAGTTTGCGAAAAATGCGAAAGTACGAGCCAGATGGGGGCAAATCCCAGACCTAACCGAGAAATGACCAGCGTTATCCTCTAAAATATTAATCGCAACCAGGTTTAATTAACTGTTTCAATGTGGTCCCACATTACTACGTGATCCAAACCCGAAAAAACCGAGGATCTGGCCAACAAGTATGTGAAATACGCGAAAGTACCAGACAGATGACGGCAAATCCTAGAATTAACCGTGACATAACCGGCGTTATCCTCTAAAATACTAATCGCAATCAGGTTTAATTGACTGTTTCAGTGTGGTACCACATTACGACGGGATCCAAATCAGAAATCGGCCAGGATCTGGCCAAGAAGTTTGCGAAAAATGCGAAAGTACGAGCCAGATGAGGGCAAATACCAGACCTAACCCAGACATTACCGGCGATATCCTCTAAGATATAAATCGCAAACAGGTTTAATTGACTGTTTCGGTGTGGAACCACATTACGACGGGATCCAATCCACAAAAAACCCAAGATCTGGCCAACAAGTATGCGAAAAATGCGAAAGTACGAGCCAGATGCGGGAAAATACCAGACCTAACCCAGACATCACCGGCGTTATCCTTTAAAATATTAATCGCTGCCAGGTTTAATTGACCGTTTCGGTGTGGAACCACATTGCTACGGGATCAAAACCTGAAGAATCCCAGGATTTGGTCAACAAGTATGCGAAAAACACGAATGTAGGAGCCAGATGATTGCAAATACCAGAACTAACCCAGACATTACCAGCGTTATCCTCTAAAATACTAATAGGAACCAGCTTCTATTGACTGTTTCAGTGTGGTGCCACATTACTACGTAATCCAAACCAGAAAAAGGCCAGGATCTGGTCAACAAGTATGCGAAAAACGCGAAAGTACAAGCCAGATGAGGACAAATCCCAGACCTACCCGACAGATAACCGGCGTTATCCTCTAAAGTATTAATCGCAACCAGTTTAATTGACTGTTTCGGTGTGGAACCTCATTACTACGGGATACAAACCAGAAAAAACCCAGGATCTGGCCAACAAGTATGCGAAAAATGCGAATGTACGAGCCAGATGGTGGCAAATACCAGACCTAACCCAGACATAACCGGCGATATCCTGTAAAATATTAATCGCATACAGGTTTAATTGACTGTTTCGGTGTGGAACCACGTTACTACGTGGTCCAAGCCAGAAAAAGGCCAGGATCTGGCCAACAAGTTTGCGAAAAATGCGAAAGTACGAGCCAGATGATTGCAAATACCAGAACTGTCCCAGACATAACCAGCGTTATCCTCTAAAATATTATCCGCAACGAGGTTTAATTGACTGTTTCGGTGTGGTACAACATTCCTACGTGGTCCATGCCAGAAAAAGTCCAGGAACTGGCCAACAAGTATGCGAAAAACGCGAAAATACAAGCCAGATGAGGACAAATCCCAGACCTACCCGAGACATAACCGGCGTTATTCTCTAAAATATTAATCGCAACCAGGTTTAATTGACTGTTTCGGTGTGGTACCGCGTTACTACGGGATCCAAACCAGAAAAAGGCCAGGATCTGGCCAACAAGTATGCGAAAAACGCAAAAGTACGAGCCAGATGAGGACAAATACCAGAACTAACCCAGACATAACCAGCGATATCCTCTAAAATACTTATCGCAACCGGCTTCTATTGACTGTTTCAGTGTGGTACCACATTACTACGTGATCCAAACAAGAAAAGGGCCAGGATCTGGCCAACAAATGTACGAAAAACGCGAAAGTATGAGCCAGATGATTGCAAATACCAGAACTAACACAGACATAACCACCGTTATCAGCTAAAATACTAATCGGAACCAGCTTTTATTGACTGTTTCAGTGTGGTACCACATTACTACGGGATCCAAATCAGAAATCGGCCAGGATCTGGCCAACAAGTATGCGAAATACGCGAAAGTACGAGACAGATGAGGTCAAATACCAGACCTAACCTAGACATAGCCGGCGTTATCCTCTAAAATATTAATCGCAACCAGGTTTGATTGACTGTTTCGCTGTGGAACCACATTACGACGGGATCCAATCCATAAAAAACCCAAGATCTGGCCAACAAGTATGCGAAAAATGCGAAAGTACGAGCCAGATGAGGGAAAATACCAGACCTAACCCAGACATCACCGGCGTTATCCTATAAAATATTAATCGCTGCCGGGTTTAATTGACACTTTCGGTGTGGAACCACATTACTACGGGATCCAAACCTGAAAAGACCCAGGATCTGGCCGACAACTATGCGAAAAATGCGAATGTACGAGCCAGATGAGGGCAAATACCAGACCTAACCCAGACATAACCGGCGATATCCTGTAAAATATTAATCGCAAACAGGTTTAATTGACTGTTTCGGTGTGGAACCACATTACTACGGGATCCAAACCAGAAAAAACCCAGGATCTGGCCGACAACTATGCGAAAAATGCGAATGTACGAGCCAGATGAGGGCAAATGCCAGACCTAACCCAGACATAACCGGCGATATCCTGTAAAATATTAATCGGACAGGTTCAATTGACTGTTTCGGTGTGGAACCACATTACTACGGGATCCAAACCAGAAAAAACCCCAGGATCTGGCCAACAACTATGCGAAAAACGCGAAAGTATGAACCAGGTGATTGCAAATACCAGAACTATCCCAGACATAACCAGCGTTATCCTCTAAAATATTATCCGCAACGAGGTTTAATTGACTGTTTCGGTGTGGTACAACATTCCTACGTGGTCCATGCCAGAAAAAGTCCAGGAACTGGCCAACAAGTATGCGAAAAACGCGAAAGTACAAGCCAGATGAGGACAAATCCCAGACCTACCCGAGAGATAACCGGCGTTATCCTCTAAAGTATTAATCGCAACCAGTTTAATTGACTGTTTCGGTGTGGAACCTCATAACTACGGGATACAAACCAGAAAAAACCCAGGGTCTGGCCAACAAGTATGCGAAAAACGCGAAAGTATATGCCAGATGATAGCAAATACCAGAACTAACCCAGGCATATCAGCGATATCCTCTAAAATACATATCGCAACCAGCTTCTATTGACTGTTTCAGTGTGGTACCACATTACTACGTGATCCAAACAAGAAAAGGGCCAGGATCTGGCCAACAAATGTACGAAAAACGCGAAAGTATGAGCCAGATGATTGCAAATACCAGAACTAACACAGACATAACCACCGTTATCCTCTAAAATACTAATCGGAAACAGCTTTTATTGACTGTTTCAGTGTGGTGCCACATTACTACGTAATCCAAACCAGAAATCGGCCAGGATCTGGCCAACAAGTATGCGAAATACGCGAAAGTCCGAGACAGATGACGGCAAATCCTAGACCTAAGCGAGACATAACCGGCGTTATCCTCTAAAATACTAATCGCAACCAGGTTTAATTGACAGTTTCAATGTGGTCCCACATTACTACTTGGTCCAAGCCAGAAAAAGACCAGGATCTGTCCAACAAGTTTGCGAAAAACGCGAAAGTATATGCCAGATGATAGCAAATACCAGAACTAACCCAGACATAACCAGCGATATCCTCTAAAATACTTATCGCAACCAGCTTCTATTGACTGCTTCAGTGTGGTACCACATTACTACGTGATCCAAACCAGAACAAGGCCAGGATCTGGCCAACAACTATGCGAAAAGTGCGAAAGTACGTGTCAGATGAGGGCAAATCCCAGACCTAACCGAGACATAACCGGCGTTATCCCCACAAATACCAAGCGGAACCAGCTTTTATTGACAGTGTGGTACCACATTACTACGTGATCCAAACCAGAGAAAGCCCAGGATCTGGCCAACAAGTATGCGAAAAGTGCGAAAGTACGAGTCAGATGAGGGCAAATCCCAGACCTGACCGAGATATAACCAGCGTTATCCTCTAAGATACTAATCGGATCCAGCTTCTATTGACTGTTTCAGTGTGGTACCACATTACTACGTGATCCAAACCATAAAAAGTCTAGGATCAGGCCAACAAGTAAGCGAAAAATGCGAAAGTACGAGCCAGATGAGGGCAAATCCCAGACCTCACCGAGACATAACCGGCGTTATCCTCTAAAATATTAATCGCAACCAGTTCAATTGGCTGTTTCGGTGTGGAACCTGATTACTACGGCATCCAAACCAGATAAAACGCAGGATCTGGCCAACAAGTATGCGAAAAACGCGAAAGTATGAGCCAGATGATTGCAAATACCAGAACTAACCCAGACATAACCAGCGTTATTCTCTAAAATACTAATCGGATCCAGCTTCTATTGACTGTTTCAGTGTGGTACCATATTACTACGTGATCCAAACCGGAACAAGGCCAGGATCTGGCCAACAAGTATGCGAAAAACGCGAAAGTACGAGCCAGATGAGGGCAAATCCCAGACCACACAGAGACATAACCGGCGTTATCCTCTAAAATATTAATCGCAACCAGTTCAATTGGCTGTTTCGGTGTGGAACCTGATTACTACGGCATCCAAACCAGATAAAACGCAGGATCTGGCCAACAAGTTTGCGAAAAATGCGAAAGTACGAGCCAGATGAGGGCAAATACCAGACCTAACCTAGACATAACCGGCGTTATCCTCTAAAATATTAATCGCAACCAGGTTTAATTGTCTGTTTCGGTGTGGAACCACATTACGACGGGATCCAATCCACAAAAAACCCAAGATCTGGCCGACAAGTATGCGAAAAATGCGAAAGTACGAGCCAGATGAGGGAAAATACCAGACCTAACCCTGACATCACCGGCGATATCCTGTAAAATATTAATCGCAAACAGGTTTAATTGACTGTATCGGTGTGGAACCACATTACTACGGGATCCAAACCAGAAAAAACCCAGGATCTGGCCAACAACTATGCGAAAAACGCGAAAGTATGAACCAGGTGATTGCAAATACCAGAACTATCCCAGACATAACCAGCGTTATCCTCTAAAATATTATTCGCAACCAGGTTTAATTGACAGTTTCGATGTGGTACCACATTACTACGTGGTCCAAGCCAGAAAAAGGCCAGGATCTGCCAACAAGTATGCGAAAAACGCGAAAGTATGGGCCAGATGATTGCAAATACCAGAACTAACACAGACATAACCACCGTTATCCTCTAAAATACTAATCGGAACCAGCTTTTATTGACTGTTTCAGTGTGGTACCACATTACTACGGGATCCATATCAGAAATAGGCCAGGATCTGGCCAACATGTTTGCGAAAAATGCGAAAGTACGAGCCAGATGGGGGCAAATCCCAGACCTAACCGAGAAATGACCAGCGTTATCCTCTAAAATATTATCCGCAACGAGGTTTAATTGACTGTTTCGGTGTGGTACAACATTCCTACGTGGTCCATGCCAGAAAAAGTCCAGGAACTGGCCAACAAGTATGCGAAAAACGCGAAAATACAAGCCAGATGAGGACAAATCCCAGACCTACCCGAGAGATAACCGGCGTTATCCTCTAAGGTATTAATCGCAACCAGTTTAATTGACTGTTTCGGTGTGGAACCTCATTACTACGGGATACAAACCAGAAAAAACCCAGGATCTGGCCAACAAGTATGCGAAAGACGCGAAAGTATATGCCAGATGATAGCAAATACCAGAACTAACCCAGACATAACCAGCGATATCCTCTAAAATACTTATCGCAACCGGCTTCTATTGACTGTTTCAGTGTGGTACCACATTACTACGTGATCCAAACAAGAAAAGGGCCAGGATCTGGCCAACAAATGTACGAAAAACGCGAAAGTATGAGCCAGATGATTGCAAATACCAGAACTAACACAGACATAACCACCGTTATCAGCTAAAATACTAATCGGAACCAGCTTTTATTGACTGTTTCAGTGTGGTACCACATTACTACGGGATCCAAATCAGAAATCGGCCAGGATCTGTACAACAAGTATGCGAAATACGCGAAAGTACGAGACAGATGAGGTCAAATACCAGACCTAACCTAGACATAGCCGGCGTTATCCTCTAAAATATTAATCGCAACCAGGTTTAATTGACTGTTTCGCTGTGGAACCACATTACGACGGGATCCAATCCATAAAAAACCCAAGATCTGGCCAACAAGTATGCGAAAAATGCGAAAGTACGAGCCAGATGAGGGAAAATACCAGACCTAACCCAGACATCACCGGCGTTATCCTATAAAATATTAATCGCTGCCGGGTTTAATTGACACTTTCGGTGTGGAACCACATTACTACGGGATCCAAACCTGAAAAGACCCAGGATCTGGCCGACAACTATGCGAAAAATGCGAATGTACGAGCCAGATGAGGGCAAATACCAGACCTAACCCAGACATAACCGGCGATATCCTCTAAAATATAAATCGCAAACAGGTTTAATTGACTGTTTCGGTGTGGAACCACATTACGACGGGATCCAATCCACAAAAAACCCAAGATCTGGCCAACAAGTATGCGAAAAATGCGAAAGTACGAGCCAGATGCGGGAAAATACCAGACCTAACCCAGACATCACCGGCGTTATCCTATAAAATATTAATCGCTGCCGGGTTTAATTGACCGTTTCGGTGTGGAACCACATTGCTACGGGATCAAAACCTGAAGAATCCCAGGATTTGGTCAACAAGTATGCGAAAAACACGAATGTAGGAGCCAGATGATTGCAAATACCAGAACTAACCCAGACATTACCAGCGTTATCCTCTAAAATACTAATAGGAACCAGCTTCTATTGACTGTTTCAGTGTGGTGCCACATTACTACGTAATCCAGACCAGAAAAAGGCCAGGATCTGGTCAACAAGTATGCGAAAAACGCGAAAGTACAAGCCAGATGAGGACAAATCCCAGACCTACCCGAGAGATAACCGGCGTTATCCTCTAAAGTATTAATCGCAACCAGTTTAATTGACTGTTTCGGTGTGGAACCTCATTACTACGGGATACAAACCAGAAAAAACCCAGGATCTGGCCAACAAGTATGCGAAAAATGCGAATGTACGAGCCAGATGGGGGCAAATACCAGACCTAACCCAGACATAACCGGCGATATCCTGTAAAATATTAATCGCATACAGGTTTAATTGACTGTTTCGGTGTGGAACCACGTTACTACGTGGTCCAAGCCAGAAAAAGGCCAGGATCTGGCCAACAAGTTTGCGAAAAATGCGAAAGTACGAGCCAGATGATTGCAAATACCAGAACTGTCCCAGACATAACCAGCGTTATCCTCTAAAATATTATCCGCAACGAGGTTTAATTGACTGTTTCGGTGTGGAACCACATTACGACGGGATCCAATCCACAAAAAACCCAAGATCTGGCCAACAAGTATGCGAAAAACGCGAAAATACAAGCCAGATGAGGACAAATCCCAGACCTACCCGAGAGATAACCGGTGTTATCCTCTAAGGTATTAATCGCAACCAGTTTAATTGACTGTTTCGGTGTGGAACCTCATTACTACGGGATACAAACCAGAAAAAACCCAGGATCTGGCCAACAAGTATGCGAAAGACGCGAAAGTATATGCCAGATGATAGCAAATACCAGAACTAACCCAGACATAACCAGCGATATCCTCTAAAATACTTATCGCAACCGGCTTCTATTGACTGTTTCAGTGTGGTACCACATTACTACGTGATCCAAACAAGAAAAGGGCCAGGATCTGGCCAACAAATGTACGAAAAACGCGAAAGTATGAGCCAGATGATTGCAAATACCAGAACTAACACAGACATAACCACCGTTATCAGCTAAAATACTAATCGGAACCAGCTTTTATTGACTGTTTCAGTGTGGTACCACATTACTACGGGATCCAAATCAGAAATCGGCCAGGATCTGTACAACAAGTATGCGAAATACGCGAAAGTACGAGACAGATGAGGTCAAATACCAGACCTAACCTAGACATAGCCGGCGTTATCCTCTAAAATATTAATCGCAACCAGGTTTAATTGACTGTTTCGCTGTGGAACCACATTACGACGGGATCCAATCCATAAAAAACCCAAGATCTGGCCAACAAGTATGCGAAAAATGCGAAAGTACGAGCCAGATGAGGGAAAATACCAGACCTAACCCAGACATCACCGGCGTTATCCTATAAAATATTAATCGCTGCCGGGTTTAATTGACACTTTCGGTGTGGAACCATATTACTACGGGATCCAAACCTGAAAAGACCCAGGATCTGGCCGACAACTATGCGAAAAATGCGAATGTACGAGCCAGATGAGGGCAAATACCAGACCTAACCCAGACATAACCGGCGATATCCTGTAAAATATTAATCGCAAACAGGTTTAATTGACTGTTTCGGTGTGGAACCACATTACTACGGGATCCAAACCAGAAAAAACCCAGGATCTGGCCGACAACTATGCGAAAAATGCGAATGTACGAGCCAGATGAGGGCAAATGCCAGACCTAACCCAGACATAACCGGCGATATCCTGTAAAATATTAATCGGACAGGTTCAATTGACTGTTTCGGTGTGGAACCACATTACTACGGGATCCAAACCAGAAAAAACCCCAGGATCTGGCCAACAACTATGCGAAAAACGCGAAAGTATGAACCAGGTGATTGCAAATACCAGAACTATCCCAGACATAACCAGCGTTATCCTCTAAAATATTATCCGCAACGAGGTTTAATTGACTGTTTCGGTGTGGTACAACATTCCTACGTGGTCCATGCCAGAAAAAGTCCAGGAACTGGCCAACAAGTATGCGAAAAACGCGAAAGTACAAGCCAGATGAGGACAAATCCCAGACCTACCCGAGAGATAACCGGCGTTATCCTCTAAAGTATTAATCGCAACCAGTTTAATTGACTGTTTCGGTGTGGAACCTCATTACTACGGGATACAAACCAGAAAAAACCCAGGGTCTGGCCAACAAGTATGCGAAAAACGCGAAAGTATATGCCAGATGATAGCAAATACCAGAACTAACCCAGGCATATCAGCGATATCCTCTAAAATACATATCGCAACCAGCTTCTATTGACTGTTTCAGTGTGGTACCACATTACTACGTGATCCAAACAAGAAAAGGGCCAGGATCTGGCCAACAAGTGTACGATAAACGCGAAAGTATATGCCAGATGATAGCAAATACCAGAACTAACCCAGACATAACCAGCGATATCCTCTAAAATACTTATCGCAACCAGCTTCTATTGACTGCTTCAGTGTGGTACCACATTACTACGTGATCCAAACCAGAAAAGGGCCAGGATCTGGCCAACAAGTGTACGATAAACGCGAAAGTATGACCCAGATGATTGCAAATACCAGAACTAACACAGACATAACCACCGATATCCTCTAAAATACTAATCGGAACCAGCTTTTATTGACTGTTTCAGTGTGGTGCCACATTACTACGTAATCCAAACCAGAAATCGGCCAGGATCTGGCCAACAAGTATGCGAAATACGCGAAAGTCCGAGACAGATGGCGGCAAATCCTAGACCTAAGCGAGACATAACCGGCGTTATCCTCTAAAATACTAATCGCAACCAGGTTTAATTGACAGTTTCAATGTGGTCCCACATTACTACTTGGTCCAAGCCAGAAAAAGACCAGGATCTGTCCAACAAGTTTGCGAAAAACGCGAAAGTATATGCCAGATGATAGCAAATACCAGAACTAACCCAGACATAACCAGCGATATCCTCTAAAATACTTATCGCAACCAGCTTCTATTGACTGCTTCAGTGTGGTACCACATTACTACGTGATCCAAACCAGAAAAGGGCCAGGATCTGGCCAACAAGTGTACGATAAACGCGAAAGTATGACCCAGATGATTGCAAATACCAGAACTAACACAGACATAACCACCGTTATCCTCTAAAATACTAATCGGAACCAGCTTTTATTGACTGTTTCAGTGTGGTACCACATTACTACGGGATCCATATCAGAAATAGGCCAGGTTCTGACAAACAAGTATGCGAAATACGCGAAAGTACGAGACAGATGACGGCAAATCCTAGACCTAACCGAGACATAACAGGCGTTATCCTCTAAAATACTATTCGCAACCAGGTTTAATTGACTGTTTCAGTGTGGTCCCACTTTACTACTTGGTCCAAGCCAGAAAAAGGCCAGGATCTGGCCAACAAGTATGCGAAAAATGCGAAAGTACGAGCCAGATGGGGGCAAATCCCAGACCTAACCGAGAAATGACCAGCGTTATCCTCTAAAATATTAATCGCAACCAGGTTTAATTAACTGTTTCAATGTGGTCCAACATTACTACGTGATCCAAACCCGAAAAAACCCAGGATCTGGCCAACAAGTATGCGAAATACGCGAAAGTACGAGACAGATGACGGCAAATCCTAGACCTAACCGAGACATAACCGGCGTTATCCTCTAAAATACTAATCGCAATCAGGTTTAATTGACTGTTTCAGTGTGGTCCCACATTACTACTTGGTCCAAGCCAGAAAAAGGCCAGGATCTGGCCAACAAGTTTGCGAAAAATGCGAAAGTACGAGCCAGATGAGGGCAAATACCAGACCTAACCCAGACATAACCGGCGTTATCCTCTACAATATTAATCGCAACCAGGTTTAATTGACTGTTTCGGTGTGGTACCGCATTACTACGTGATCCAAACCATAAAAAGGCTAGGATCAGGCCAACAAGTAAGCGAAAAATGCGAAAGTACGAGCCAGATGAGGGCAAATACCAGAACTAACACAGACATAACCACCGTTATCCTCTAAAATATTAATCGCCACCAGGTTTAATTGACTGTTTCGGTGTGGAACCACATTACGACGGGATCCAATCCACAAAAAACCCAAGATCTGGCAAACAAGTATGCGAAAAATGCGAAAGTACGAGCCAGATGAGGGAAAATACCAGACCTAACCCAGACATCACCGGCGTTATCCTATAAAATATTAATCGCAGTCGGGTTTAATTGACCGTTTCGGTGTGGAACCACATTACTACGGGATCAAAACCTGAAAAATCCCAGGATTTGGCCAACAAGTATGCGAAAAACGCGAATGTAGGAGCCAGATGATTGCAAATACCAGAACTAACCCAGATATAACCAGCGTTATCCTCTAAAATACTAATCGGAACCAGCTTCTATTGACTGTTTCAGTGTGGTGCCACATTACTACGTGATCCAAACCAGAAAAAGGCCAGGGTCTGGCCAACAAGTATGCGAAAAACGCGAAAGCACGAGCCAAATGAGGACAAATACCAGTCCTAACCGAGACATAACCGGCGTTAGCCTCTAAAATATTAATCGCAACCAGGTTTAATTGACAGTTTCGGTGTGGAACCACATTAGTACGGGATCCAAACCTGAAAAAACCCAGGATCTGGCCAACAACTATGCGAAAAATGCGAAAGTACGAGCCAGATGAGGGCAAATACCAGACCTAACCCAGACATAACCGGCGTTATCCTCTACAATATTAATCGCAACCAGGTTTAATTGACTGTTTCGGTGTGGTACCGCATTACTACGTGATCCAAACCATAAAAAGGCTAGGATCAGGCCAACAAGTAAGCGAAAAATGCGAAAGTACGAGCCAGATGAGGGCAAATACCAGACCTAACCCAGACATAACCGGCGATATCCTCTAAAATATTAATCGCAACCAGGTTTAATTGACTGTTTCGGTGTGGAACCACATTACTACGTGATCCAAACCATAAAAAGGCTAGGATCAGGCCAACACGTAAGCGAAAAATGCGAAAGCACGAGCCAAATGAGGGCAAATACCAGACCTAACATAGACATAGCCGGCGTTATCCTATAAAATATTAATCGCAGCCGGGTTTAATTGACCGTTTCGGTGTGGAACCACATTACTACGGGATCAAAACCTGAAAAATCCCAAGATCTGGCCAACAAGTATGCGAAAAATGCGAAAGTACGAGCCAGATGAGGGCAAATACCAGAACTAACACAGACATAACCACCGTTATCCTCTAAAATATTAATCGCAACCAGGTTTAATTGACTGTTTCGGTGTGGAACCACATTACGACGGGATCCAATCCACAAAAAACCCAAGATCTGGCAAACAAGTATGCGAAAAATGCGAAAGTACGAGCCAGATGAGGGAAAATACCAGACCTAACCCAGACATCACCGGCGTTATCCTATAAAATATTAATCGCAGCCGGGTTTAATTGACCGTTTCGGTGTGGAACCACATTACTACGGGATCAAAACCTGAAAAATCCCAGGATTTGGCCAACAAGTATGCGAAAAACGCGAATGTAGGAGCCAGATGATTGCAAATACCAGAACTAACCCAGATATAACCACCGTTATCCTCTAAAATACTGATCGGAACCAGCTTCTATTGACTGTTTCAGTGTGGTGCCACATTACTACGTGATCCAAACCAGAAAAAGGCCAGGGTCTGGCCAACAAGTATGCGAAAAACGCGAAAGCACGAGCCAAATGAGGACAAATACCAGTCCTAACCGAGACATAACAGGCGTTAGCCTCTAAAATATTAATCGCAACCAGGTTTAATTGACAGTTTCGGTGTGGAACCACATTAGTACGGGATCCAAACCTGAAAAAACCCAGGATCTGGCCAACAACTATGCGAAAAATGCGAATGTACGAGTCAGATGAGGGCAAATACCAGACCTAAACCAGACATAACCCGCGTTATCCTCTAAAATATTAATCGGACCCAGGTTTAATTGACAGTTTCGGTGTGGTACCACATTACTACGTGGTCCAAGCCAGAAAAAGGCCAGGATCTGGCCAACAAGTATGCGAAAAATGCGAAAGTACGAGCCAGATGAGGGCAAATACCAGACCTAACCGAGTCATAACCGGCGTTATCCTCTACAATATTAATCGCAACCAGGTTTAATTGACTGTTTCGGTGTGGTACCGCATTACTACGTGATCCAAACCATAAAAAGGCTAGGATCAGGCCAACAAGTAAGCGAAAAATGCGAAAGTACGAGCCAGATGAGGGCAAATACCAGTCCTAACCTAGACATAACCGGCGTTATCCTCTAAAATATTAATCGCAACCAGGTTTAATTGACTGTTTCGGTGTGGAACCACATTACGACGGGATCCAATCCACAAAAAACCCAGGATCTGGCCGACAACTATGCGAAAAATGCGAATGTACGAGCCAGATGAGGGCAAATACCAGACCTAGCCCAGACATAACCGGCGATATCCTGTAAAATATTAATCGCAAACAGGTTTAATTGACTGTTTCGGTGTGGTACCACATTACTACGGGATCCATATCAGAAATAGGCCAGGATCTGGCCAACAAGTTTGCGAAAAATGCGAAAGTACGAGCCAGATGGGGGCAAATCCCAGACCTAACCGAGAAATGACCAGCGTTATCCTCTAAAATATTAATCGCAACCAGGTTTAATTAACTGTTTCAATGTGGTCCCACATTACTACGTGATCCAAACCCGAAAAAACCGAGGATCTGGCCAACAAGTATGTGAAATACGCGAAAGTACCAGACAGATGACGGCAAATCCTAGAATTAACCGTGACATAACCGGCGTTATCCTCTAAAATACTAATCGCAATCAGGTTTAATTGACTGTTTCAGTGTGGTACCACATTACTACGGGATCCAAATCAGAAATCGGCCAGGATCTGGCCAAGAAGTTTGCGAAAAATGCGAAAGTACGAGCCAGATGAGGGCAAATACCAGACCTAACCCAGACATTACCGGCGATATCCTCTAAGATATAAATCGCAAACAGGTTTAATTGACTGTTTCGGTGTGGAACCACATTACGACGGGATCCAATCCACAAAAAACCCAAGATCTGGCCAACAAGTATGCGAAAAATGCGAAAGTACGAGCCAGATGCGGGAAAATACCAGACCTAACCCAGACATCACCGGCGTTATCCTTTAAAATATTAATCGCTGCCGGGTTTAATTGACCGTTTCGGTGTGGAACCACATTGCTACGGGATCAAAACCTGAAGAATCCCAGGATTTGGTCAACAAGTATGCGAAAAACACGAATGTAGGAGCCAGATGATTGCAAATACCAGAACTAACCCAGACATTACCAGCGTTATCCTCTAAAATACTAATAGGAACCAGCTTCTATTGACTGTTTCAGTGTGGTGCCACATTACTACGTAATCCAAACCAGAAAAAGGCCAGGATCTGGTCAACAAGTATGCGAAAAACGCGAAAGTACAAGCCAGATGAGGACAAATCCCAGACCTACCCGACAGATAACCGGCGTTATCCTCTAAAGTATTAATCGCAACCAGTTTAATTGACTGTTTCGGTGTGGAACCTCATTACTACGGGATACAAACCAGAAAAAACCCAGGATCTGGCCAACAAGTATGCGAAAAATGCGAATGTACGGGCCAGATGGTGGCAAATACCAGACCTAACCCAGACATAACCGGCGATATCCTGTAAAATATTAATCGCATACAGGTTTAATTGACTGTTTCGGTGTGGAACCACGTTACTACGTGGTCCAAGCCAGAAAAAGGCCAGGATCTGGCCAACAAGTTTGCGAAAAATGCGAAAGTACGAGCCAGATGATTGCAAATACCAGAACTGTCCCAGACATAACCAGCGTTATCCTCTAAAATATTATCCGCAACGAGGTTTAATTGACTGTTTCGGTGTGGTACAACATTCCTACGTGGTCCATGCCAGAAAAAGTCCAGGAACTGGCCAACAAGTATGCGAAAAACGCGAAAATACAAGCCAGATGAGGACAAATCCCAGACCTACCCGAGACATAACCGGCGTTATTCTCTAAAATATTAATCGCAACCAGGTTTAATTGACTGTTTCGGTGTGGTACCGCGTTACTACGGGATCCAAACCAGAAAAAGGCCAGGATCTGGCCAACAAGTATGCGAAAAACGCAAAAGTACGAGCCAGATGAGGACAAATACCAGAACTAACCCAGACATAACCAGCGATATCCTCTAAAATACTTATCGCAACCGGCTTCTATTGACTGTTTCAGTGTGGTACCACATTACTACGTGATCCAAACAAGAAAAGGGCCAGGATCTGGCCAACAAATGTACGAAAAACGCGAAAGTATGAGCCAGATGATTGCAAATACCAGAACTAACACAGACATAACCACCGTTATCAGCTAAAATACTAATCGGAACCAGCTTTTATTGACTGTTTCAGTGTGGTACCACATTACTACGGGATCCAAATCAGAAATCGGCCAGGATCTGGCCAACAAGTATGCGAAATACGCGAAAGTACGAGACAGATGAGGTCAAATACCAGACCTAACCTAGACATAGCCGGCGTTATCCTCTAAAATATTAATCGCAACCAGGTTTGATTGACTGTTTCGCTGTGGAACCACATTACGACGGGATCCAATCCATAAAAAACCCAAGATCTGGCCAACAAGTATGCGAAAAATGCGAAAGTACGAGCCAGATGAGGGAAAATACCAGACCTAACCCAGACATCACCGGCGTTATCCTATAAAATATTAATCGCTGCCGGGTTTAATTGACACTTTCGGTGTGGAACCACATTACTACGGGATCCAAACCTGAAAAGACCCAGGATCTGGCCGACAACTATGCGAAAAATGCGAATGTACGAGCCAGATGAGGGCAAATACCAGACCTAACCCAGACATAACCGGCGATATCCTGTAAAATATTAATCGCAAACAGGTTCAATTGACTGTTTCGGTGTGGAACCACATTACTACGGGATCCAAACCAGAAAAAACCCCAGGATCTGGCCAACAACTATGCGAAAAACGCGAAAGTATGAACCAGGTGATTGCAAATACCAGAACTATCCCAGACATAACCACCGTTATCCTCTAAAATACTAATCGGAAACAGCTTTTATTGTCTGTTTCAGTGTGGTGCCACATTACTACGTAATCCAAACCAGAAATCGGCCAGGATCTGGCCAACAAGTATGCGAAATACGCGAAAGTCCGAGACAGATGACGGCAAATCCTAGACCTAAGCGAGACATAACCGGCGTTATCCTCTAAAATACTAATCGCAACCAGGTTTAATTGACAGTTTCAATGTGGTCCCACATTACTACTTGGTCCAAGCCAGAAAAAGACCAGGATCTGTCCAACAAGTTTGCGAAAAACGCGAAAGTATATGCCAGATGATAGCAAATACCAGAACTAACCCAGACATAACCAGCGATATCCTCTAAAATACTTATCGCAACCAGCTTCTATTGACTGCTTCAGTGTGGTACCACATTACTACGTGATCCAAACCAGAACAAGGCCAGGATCTGGCCAACAACTATGCGAAAAGTGCGAAAGTACGTGTCAGATGAGGGCAAATCCCAGACCTAACCGAGACATAACCGGCGTTATCCCCACAAATACCAAGCGGAACCAGCTTTTATTGACAGTGTGGTACCACATTACTACGTGATCCAAACCAGAGAAAGCCCAGGATCTGGCCAACAAGTATGCGAAAAGTGCGAAAGTACGAGTCAGATGAGGGCAAATCCCAGACCTGACCGAGATATAACCAGCGTTATCCTCTAAGATACTAATCGGATCCAGCTTCTATTGACTGTTTCAGTGTGGTGCCACATTACTACGTGATCCAAACCATAAAAAGTCTAGGATCAGGCCAACAAGTAAGCGAAAAATGCGAAAGTACGAGCCAGATGAGGGCAAATCCCAGACCTCACCGAGACATAACCGGCGTTATCCTCTAAAATATTAATCGCAACCAGTTCAATTGGCTGTTTCGGTGTGGAACCTGATTACTACGGCATCCAAACCAGATAAAACGCAGGATCTGGCCAACAAGTATGCGAAAAACGCGAAAGTATGAGCCAGATGATTGCAAATACCAGAACTAACCCAGACATAACCAGCGTTATTCTCTAAAATACTAATCGGATCCAGCTTCTATTGACTGTTTCAGTGTGGTACCATATTACTACGTGATCCAAACCGGAACAAGGCCAGGATCTGGCCAACAAGTATGCGGAAAACGCGAAAGTACGAGCCAGATGAGGGCAAATCCCAGACCACACCGAGACATAACCGGCGTTATCCTCTAAAATATTAATCGCAACCAGTTCAATTGGCTGTTTCGGTGTGGAACCTGATTACTACGGCATCCAAACCAGATAAAACGCAGGATCTGGCCAACAAGTTTGCGAAAAATGCGAAAGTACGAGCCAGATGAGGGCAAATACCAGACCTAACCTAGACATAACCGGCGTTATCCTCTAAAATATTAATCGCAACCAGGTTTAATTGTCTGTTTCGGTGTGGAACCACATTACGACGGGATCCAATCCACAAAAAACCCAAGATCTGGCCGACAAGTATGCGAAAAATGCGAAAGTACGAGCCAGATGAGGGAAAATACCAGACCTAACCCTGACATCACCGGCGATATCCTGTAAAATATTAATCGCAAACAGGTTTAATTGACTGTATCGGTGTGGAACCACATTACTACGGGATCCAAACCAGAAAAAACCCAGGATCTGGCCAACAACTATGCGAAAAACGCGAAAGTATGAACCAGGTGATTGCAAATACCAGAACTATCCCAGACATAACCAGCGTTATCCTCTAAAATATTATTCGCAACCAGGTTTAATTGACAGTTTCGATGTGGTACCACATTACTACGTGGTCCAAGCCAGAAAAAGGCCAGGATCTGCCAACAAGTATGCGAAAAACGCGAAAGTATGGGCCAGATGATTGCAAATACCAGAACTAACACAGACATAACCACCGTTATCCTCTAAAATACTAATCGGAACCAGCTTTTATTGACTGTTTCAGTGTGGTACCACATTACTACGGGATCCATATCAGAAATAGGCCAGGATCTGGCCAACATGTTTGCGAAAAATGCGAAAGTACGAGCCAGATGGGGGCAAATCCCAGACCTAACCGAGAAATGACCAGCGTTATCCTCTAAAATATTAATCGCAACCAGGTTTAATTAACTGTTTCAATGTGGTCCCACATTACTACGTGATCCAAACCCGAAAAAACCGAGGATCTGGCCAACAAGTATGTGAAATACGCGAAAGTACCAGACAGATGACGGCAAATCCTAGAATTAACCGTGACATAACCGGCGTTATCCTCTAAAATACTAATCGCAATCAGGTTTAATTGACTGTTTCAGTGTGGTACCACATTACTACGGGATCCAAATCAGAAATCGGCCAGGATCTGGCCAAGAAGTTTGCGAAAAATGCGAAAGTACGAGCCAGATGAGGGCAAATACCAGACCTAACCCAGACATTACCGGCGATATCCTCTAAAATATAAATCGCAAACAGGTTTAATTGACTGTTTCGGTGTGGAACCACATTACGACGGGATCCAATCCACAAAAAACCCAAGATCTGGCCAAGAAGTATGCGAAAAATGCGAAAGTACGAGCCAGATGCGGGAAAATACCAGACCTAACCCAGACATCACCGGCGTTATCCTATAAAATATTAATCGCTGCCGGGTTTAATTGAGCGTTTCGGTGTGGAACCACATTGCTACGGGATCAAAACCTGAAGAATCCCAGGATTTGGCCAACAAGTATGCGAAAAACGCGAATGTAGGAGCCAGATGATTGCAAATACCAGAACTAACCCAGACATTACCAGCGTTATCCTCTAAAATACTAATAGGAACCAGCTTCTATTGACTCTTTCAGTGTGGTGCCACATTACTACGTAATCCAAACCAGAAAAAGGCCAGGATCTGGTCAACAAGTATGCGAAAAACGCGAAAGTACAAGCCAGATGAGGACAAATCCCAGACCTACCCGAGAGATAACCGGCGTTATCCTCTAAAGTATTAATCGCAACCAGTTTAATTGACTGTTTCGGTGTGGAACCTCATTACTACGGGATACAAACCAGAAAAAAACCCAGGATCTGGCCAACAAGTATGCGAAAAATGCGAATGTACGAGCCAGATGGGGGCAAATACCAGACCTAACCCAGACATAACCGGCGATATCCTGTAAAATATTAATCGCATACAGGTTTAATTGACTGTTTCGGTGTGGAACCACGTTACTACGTGGTCCAAGCCAGAAAAAGGCCAGGATCTGGCCAACAAGTTTGCGAAAAATGCGAAAGTACGAGCCAGATGATTGCAAATACCAGAACTGTCCCAGACATAACCAGCGTTATCCTCTAAAATATTATCCGCAACGAGGTTTAATTGTCTGTTTCGGTGTGGTACAACATTCCTACGTGGTCCATGCCAGAAAAAGTCCAGGAACTGGCCAACAAGTATGCGAAAAACGCGAAAATACAAGCCAGATGAGGACAAATCCCAGACCTACCCGAGAGATAACCGGCGTTATCCTCTAAAGTATTAATCGCAACCAGTTTAATTGACTGTTTCGGTGTGGAACCTCATTACTACGGGATACAAACCAGAAAAAACCCAGGATCTGGCCAACAAGTATGCGAAAGACGCGAAAGTATATGCCAGATGATAGCAAATACCAGAACTAACCCAGACATAACCAGCGATATCCTCTAAAATACTTATCGCAACCGGCTTCTATTGACTGTTTCAGTGTGGTACCACATTACTACGTGATCCAAACAAGAAAAGGGCCAGGATCTGGCCAACAAATGTACGAAAAACGCGAAAGTATGAGCCAGATGATTGCAAATACCAGAACTAACACAGACATAACCACCGTTATCAGCTAAAATACTAATCGGAACCAGCTTTTATTGACTGTTTCAGTGTGGTACCACATTACTACGGGATCCAAATCAGAAATCGGCCAGGATCTGGCCAACAAGTATGCGAAATACGCGAAAGTACGAGACAGATGAGGTCAAATACCAGACCTAACCTAGACATAGCCGGCGTTATCCTCTAAAATATTAATCGCAACCAGGTTTAATTGACTGTTTCGCTGTGGAACCACATTACGACGGGATCCAATCCATAAAAAACCCAAGATCTGGCCAACAAGTATGCGAAAAATGCGAAAGTACGAGCCAGATGAGGGAAAATACCAGACCTAACCCAGACCTCACCGGCGATATCCTATAAAATATTAATCGCTGCCGGGTTTAATTGACACTTTCGGTGTGGAACCACATTACTACGGGATCCAAACCTGAAAAGACCCAGGATCTGGCCGACAACTATGCGAAAAATGCGAATGTACGAGCCAGATGAGGGCAAATACCAGACCTAACCCAGACATAACCGGCGATATCCTGTAAAATATTAATCGCAAACAGGTTTAATTGACTGTTTCGGTGTGGAACCACATTACTACGGGATCCAAACCAGAAAAAACCCAGGATCTGGCCGACAACTATGCGAAAAATGCGAATGTACGAGCCAGATGAGGGCAAATGCCAGACCTAACCCAGACATAACCGGCGATATCCTGTAAAATATTAATCGGACAGGTTCAATTGACTGTTTCGGTGTGGAACCACATTACTACGGGATCCAAACCAGAAAAAACCCCAGGATCTGGCCAACAACTATGCGAAAAACGCGAAAGTATGAACCAGGTGATTGCAAATACCAGAACTATCCCAGACATAACCAGCGTTATCCTCTAAAATATTATCCGCAACGAGGTTTAATTGACTGTTTCGGTGTGGTACAACATTCCTACGTGGTCCATGCCAGAAAAAGTCCAGGAACTGGCCAACAAGTATGCGAAAAACGCGAAAGTACAAGCCAGATGAGGACAAATCCCAGACCTACCCGAGAGATAACCGGCGTTATCCTCTAAAGTATTAATCGCAACCAGTTTAATTGACTGTTTCGGTGTAGAACCTCATTACTACGGGATACAAACCAGAAAAAACCCAGGGTCTGGCCAACAAGTATGCGAAAAACGCGAAAGTATATGCCAGATGATAGCAAATACCAGAACTAACCCAGGCATATCAGCGATATCCTCTAAAATACATATCGCAACCAGCTTCTATTGACTGTTTCAGTGTGGTACCACATTACTACGTGATCCAAACCAGAAAAGGGCCAGGATCTGGCCAACAAGTGTACGATAAACGCGAAAGTATGACCCAGATGATTGCAAATACCAGAACTAACACAGACATAACCACCGTTATCCTCTAAAATACTAATCGGAACCAGCTTTTATTGACTGTTTCAGTGTGGTACCACATTACTACGGGATCCATATCAGAAATAGGCCAGGTTCTGGCAAACAAGTATGCGAAATACGCGAAAGTACGAGACAGATGACGGCAAATCCTAGACCTAAGCGAGACATAACCGGCGTTATCCTCTAAAATACTAATCGCAACCAGGTTTAATTGACAGTTTCAATGTGGTCCCACATTACTACTTGGTCCAAGCCAGAAAAAGACCAGGATCTGTCCAACAAGTTTGCGAAAAACGCGAAAGTATATGCCAGATGATAGCAAATACCAGAACTAACCCAGACATAACCAGCGATATCCTCTAAAATACTTATCGCAACCAGCTTCTATTGACTGCTTCAGTGTGGTACCACATTACTACGTGATCCAAACCAGAAAAGGGCCAGGATCTGGCCAACAAGTGTACGCTAAACGCGAAAGTATGACCCAGATGATTGCAAATACCAGAACTAACACAGACATAACCACCGTTATCCTCTAAAATACTAATCGGAACCAGCTTTTATTGACTGTTTCAGTGTGGTACCACATTACTACGGGATCCATATCAGAAATAGGCCAGGTTCTGGCAAACAAGTATGCGAAATACGCGAAAGTACGAGACAGATGACGGCAAATCTTAGACCTAACCGAGACATAACCGGCGTTATCCTCTAAAATACTATTCGCAACCAGGTTTAATTGTCTGTTTCAGTGTGGTCCCACTTTACTACTTGGTCCAAGCCAGAAAAAGGCCAGGATCTGGCCAACAAGTTTGCGAAAAATGCGAAAGTACGAGCCAGATGGGGGCAAATCCCAGACCTAACCGAGAAATGACCAGCGTTATCCTCTAAAATATTAATCGCAACCAGGTTTAATTAACTGTTTCAATGTGGTCCAACATTACTACGTGATCCAAACCCGAAAAAACCCAGGATCTGGCCAACAAGTATGCGAAATACGCGAAAGTACGAGACAGATGACGGCAAATCCTAGACCTAACCGAGACATAACCGGCGTTATCCTCTAAAATACTAATCGCAATCAGGTTTAATTGACTGTTTCATTGTGGTCCCACATTACTACTTGGTCCAAGCCAGAAAAAGGCCAGGATCTGGCCAACAAGTTTGCGAAAAATGCGAAAGTACGAGCCAGATGAGGGCAAATACCAGACCTAACCCAGACATTCCCGGCGATATCCTCTAAAATATTAATCGCAAACAGGTTTAATTGACTGCTTCGGTGTGGAACCTCATTACTGCGGGATCCAAACCAGATAAAACGCAGGATCTGGCCAACAAGTATGCGAAAGACGCGAAAGTATGAGCCAGATGATTGCAAATACCAGAACTAACCCAGACATAACCAGCGTTATCCTCTAAAATACTATCCGGATCCAGCTTCTATTGACTGTTTCAGTGTGGTACCACATTACTACGTGATCCAAACCAGAACAAGGCCAGGATCTGGCCAACAACTATGCGAAAAGTGCGAAAGTACGTGTCAGATGAGGGCAAATCCCAGACCTAACCGAGACATAACCGGCGTTATCCCCACAAATACCAAGCGGAACCAGCTTTTATTGACAGTGTGGTACCACATTACTACGTGATCCAAACCAGAGAAAGCCCAGGATCTGGCCAACAAGTATGCGAAAAGTGCGAAAGTACGAGTCAGATGAGGGCAAATCCCAGACCTGACCGAGATATAACCAGCGTTATCCTCTAAGATACTAATCGGATCCAGCTTCTATTGACTGTTTCAGTGTGGTACCACATTACTACGTGATCCAAACCATAAAAAGTCTAGGATCAGGCCAACAAGTAAGCGAAAAATGCGAAAGTACGAGCCAGATGAGGGCAAATCCCAGACCTCACCGAGACATAACCGGCGTTATCCTCTAAAATATTAATCGCAACCAGTTCAATTGGCTGTTTCGGTGTGGAACCTGATTACTACGGCATCCAAACCAGATAAAACGCAGGATCTGGCCAACAAGTATGCTAAAAACGCGAAAGTATGAGCCAGATGATTGCAAATACCAGAACTAACCCAGACATAACCAGCGTTATTCTCTAAAATACTAATCGGATCCAGCTTCTATTGACTGTTTCAGTGTGGTACCATATTACTACGTGATCCAAACCGGAACAAGGCCAGGATCTGGCCAACAAGTATGCGAAAAACGCGAAAGTACGAGCCAGATGAGGGCAAATCCCAGACCACACCGAGACATAACCGGCGTTATCCTCTAAAATATTAATCGCAACCAGTTCAATTGGCTGTTTCGGTGTGGAACCTGATTACTACGGCATCCAAACCAGATAAAACGCAGGATCTGGCCAACAAGTTTGCGAAAAATGCGAAAGTACGAGCCAGATGAGGGCAAATACCAGACCTAACCTAGACATAACCGGCGTTATCCTCTAAAATATTAATCGCAACCAGGTTTAATTGTCTGTTTCGGTGTGGAACCACATTACGACGGGATCCAATCCACAAAAAACCCAAGATCTGGCCGACAAGTATGCGAAAAATGCGAAAGTACGAGCCAGATGAGGGATAATACCAGACCTAACCCTGACATCACCGGCGATATCCTGTAAAATATTAATCGCAAACAGGTTTAATTGACTGTATCGGTGTGGAACCACATTACTACGGGATCCAAACCAGAAAAAACCCAGGATCTGGCCAACAACTATGCGAAAAACGCGAAAGTATGAACCAGGTGATTGCAAATACCAGAACTATCCCAGACATAACCAGCGTTATCCTCTAAAATATTATTCGCAACCAGGTTTAATTGACAGTTTCGATGTGGTACCACATTACTACGTGGTCCAAGCCAGAAAAAGGACAGGATCTGCCAACAAGTATGCGAAAAACGCGAAAGTATGGGCCAGATGATTGCAAATACCAGAACTAACACAGACATAACCACCGTTATCCTCTAAAATACTAATCGGAACCAGCTTTTATTGACTGTTTCAGTGTGGTACCACATTACTACGGGATCCATATCAGAAATAGGCCAGGATCTGGCCAACATGTTTGCGAAAAATGCGAAAGTACGAGCCAGATGGGGGCAAATCCCAGACCTAACCGAGAAATGACCAGCGTTATCCTCTAAAATATTAATCGCAACCAGGTTTAATTAACTGTTTCAATGTGGTCCCACATTACTACGTGATCCAAACCCGAAAAAACCGAGGATCTGGCCAACAAGTATGTGAAATACGCGAAAGTACCAGACAGATGACGGCAAATCCTAGAATTAACCGTGACATAACCGGCGTTATCCTCTAAAATACTAATCGCAATCAGGTTTAATTGACTGTTTCAGTGTGGTACCACATTACTACGGGATCCAAATCAGAAATCGGCCAGGATCTGGCCAAGAAGTTTGCGAAAAATGCGAAAGTACGAGCCAGATGAGGGCAAATACCAGACCTAACCCAGACATTACCGGCGATATCCTCTAAAATATAAATCGCAAACAGGTTTAATTGACTGTTTCGGTGTGGAACCACATTACGACGGGATCCAATCCACAAAAAACCCAAGATCTGGCCAACAAGTATGCGAAAAATGCGAAAGTACGAGCCAGATGCGGGAAAATACCAGACCTAACCCAGACATCACCGGCGTTATCCTATAAAATATTAATCGCTGCCGGGTTTAATTGACCGTTTCGGTGTGGAACCACATTGCTACGGGATCAAAACCTGAAGAATCCCAGGATTTGGCCAACAAGTATGCGAAAAACGCGAAAGTACAAGCCAGATGAGGACAAATCCCAGACCTACCCGAGAGATAACCGGCGTTATCCTCTAAAGTATTAATCGCAACCAGTTTAATTGACTGTTTCGGTGTGGAACCTCATTACTACGGGATACAAACCAGAAAAAAACCCAGGATCTGGCCAACAAGTATGCGAAAAATGCGAATGTACGAGCCAGATGGGGGCAAATACCAGACCTAACCCAGACATAACCGGCGATATCCTGTAAAATATTAATCGCATACAGGTTTAATTGACTGTTTCGGTGTGGAACCACGTTACTACGTGGTCCAAGCCAGAAAAAGGCCAGGATCTGGCCAACAAGTTTGCGAAAAATGCGAAAGTACGAGCCAGATGATTGCAAATACCAGAACTGTCCCAGACATAACCAGCGTTATCCTCTAAAATATTATCCGCAACGAGGTTTAATTGACTGTTTCGGTGTGGTACAACATTCCTACGTGGTCCATGCCAGAAAAAGTCCAGGAACTGGCCAACAAGTATGCGAAAAACGCGAAAATACAAGCCAGATGAGGACAAATCCCAGACCTACCCGAGAGATAACCGGCGTTATCCTCTAAAGTATTAATCGCAACCAGTTTAATTGACTGTTTCGGTGTGGAACCTCATTACTACGGGATACAAACCAGAAAAAACCCAGGATCTGGCCAACAAGTATGCGAAAGACGCGAAAGTATATGCCAGATGATAGCAAATACCATAACTAACCCAGACATAACCAGCGATATCCTCTAAAATACTTATCGCAACCGGCTTCTATTGACTGTTTCAGTGTGGTACCACATTACTACGTGATCCAAACAAGAAAAGGGCCAGGATCTGGCCAACAAATGTACGAAAAACGCGAAAGTATGAGCCAGATGATTGCAAATACCAGAACTAACACAGACATAACCACCGTTATCAGCTAAAATACTAATCGGAACCAGCTTTTATTGACTGTTTCAGTGTGGTACCACATTACTACGGGATCCAAATCAGAAATCGGCCAGGATCTGGCCAACAAGTATGCGAAATACGCGAAAGTACGAGACAGATGAGGTCAAATACCAGACCTAACCTAGACATAGCCGGCGTTATCCTCTAAAATATTAATCGCAACCAGGTTTAATTGACTGTTTCGCTGTGGAACCACATTACGACGTGATCCAATCCATAAAAAACCCAAGATCTGGCCAACAAGTATGCGAAAAATGCGAAAGTACGAGCCAGATGAGGGAAAATACCAGACCTAACCCAGACATCACCGGCGTTATACTATAAAATATTAATCGCTGCCGGGTTTAATTGACCGTTTCGGTGTGGAACCACATTGCTACGGGATCAAAACCTGAAAAATTCCAGGATTTGGCCAACAAGTATGCGAAAAACGCGAATGTAGGAGCCAGATGATTGCAAATACCAGAACTAACCCAGACATAACCAGCGATATCCTCTAAAATACTTATCGCAACCAGCTTCTATTGACTGCTTCAGTGTGGTACCACATTACTACGTGATCCAAACCAGAAAAGGGCCAGGATCTGGCCAACAAGTGTACGATAAACGCGAAAGTATGACCCAGATGATTGCAAATACCAGAACTAACACAGACATAACCACCGTTATCCTCTAAAATACTAATCGGAACCAGCTTTTATTGACTGTTTCAGTGTGGTACCACATTACTACGGGATCCATATCAGAAATAGGCCAGGTTCTGGCAAACAAGTATGCGAAATACGCGAATGTACGAGCCAGATGAGGGCAAATACCAGACCTAACCCAGACATAACCGGCGATATCCTGTAAAATATTAATCGCAAACAGGTTTAATTGACTGTTTCGGTGTGGAACCACATTACTACGGGATCCAAACCAGAAAAAACCCAGGATCTGGCCGACAACTATGCGAAAAATGCGAATGTACGAGCCAGATGAGGGCAAATGCCAGACCTAACCCAGACATAACCGGCGATATCCTGTAAAATATTAATCGGACAGGTTCAATTGACTGTTTCGGTGTGGAACCACATTACTACGGGATCCAAACCAGAAAAAACCCCAGGATCTGGCCAACAACTATGCGAAAAACGCGAAAGTATGAACCAGGTGATTGCAAATACCAGAACTATCCCAGACATAACCAGCGTTACCCTCTAAAATATTATCCGCAACGAGGTTTAATTGACTGTTTCGGTGTGGTACAACATTCCTACGTGGTCCATGCCAGAAAAAGTCCAGGAACTGGCCAACAAGTATGCGAAAAACGCGAAAGTACAAGCCAGATGAGGACAAATCCCAGACCTACCCGAGAGATAACCGGCGTTATCCTCTAAAGTATTAATCGCAACCAGTTTAATTGACTGTTTCGGTGTGGAACCTCATTACTACGGGATACAAACCAGAAAAAACCCAGGGTCTGGCCAACAAGTATGCGAAAAACGCGAAAGTATATGCCAGATGATAGCAAATACCAGAACTAACCCAGGCATATCAGCGATATCCTCGAAAATACATATCGCAACCAGCTTCTATCGACTGTTTCAGTGTGGTACCACATTACTACGTGATCCAAACAAGAAAAGGGCCAGGATCTGGCCAACAAATGTACGAAAAACGCGAAAGTATGAGCCAGATGATTGCAAATACCAGAACTAACCCAGATATAACCAGCGTTATCCTCTAAAATACTAATAGGAACCAGCTTCTATTGACTGTTTCAGTGTGGTGCCACATTACTACGTAATCCAAACCAGAAATCGGCCAGGATCTGGCCAACAAGTATGCGAAATACGCGAAAGTCCGAGACAGATGACGGCAAATCCTAGACCTAACCGAGACATAACCGGCGTTATCCTCTAAAATACTAATCGCAACCAGGTTTAATTGACAGTTTCAATGTGGTCCCACATTACTACTTGGTCCAAGCCAGAAAAAGACCAGGATCTGTCCAACAAGTTTGCGAAAAACGCGAAAGTATATGCCAGATGATAGCAAATACCAGAACTAACCCAGACATAACCAGCGATATCCTCTAAAATACTTATCGCAACCAGCTTCCATTGACTGCTTCAGTGTGGTACCACATTACTACGTGATCCAAACCAGAAAAGGGCCAGGATCTGGCCAACAAGTGTACGATAAACGCGAAAGTATGACCCAGATGGTTGCAAATACCAGAACTAACACAGACATAACCACCGTTATCCTCTAAAATACTAATCGGAACCAGCTTTTATTGACTGTTTCAGTGTGGTGCCACATTACTACGTAATCCAAACCAGAAATTGGCCAGGATCTGGCCAACAAGTATGCGAAATACGCGAAAGTCCGAGACAGATGACGGCAAATCCTAGACCTAAGCGAGACATAACCGGCGTTATCCTCTAAAATACTAATCGCAACCAGGTTTAATTGACAGTTTCAATGTGGTCCCACATTACTACTTGGTCCAAGCCAGAAAAAGACCAGGATCTGTCCAACAAGTTTGCGAAAAAAAAGAAAGTATATGCCAGATGATAGCAAATACCAGAACTAACCCAGACATAACCAGCGATATCCTCTAAAATACTTATCGCAACCAGCTTCTATTGACTGCTTCAGTGTGGTACCACATTACTACGTGATCCAAACCAGAAAACGGCCAGGATCTGGCCAACAAGTGTACGATAAACGCGAAAGTATGAGCCAGATGTGGACAAATCCCAGACCTACCCGAGACATAACCGGCGTTATCCTCTAAAATATTAATCGCAACCAGGTTTAATTGACTGTTTCGGTGTGGTACCACAATACTACGTGATCCAAACCAGAAAAAGCCCAGGATCTGGCCAACAAGTATGCGAAAAACGCGAATGTATGAGCCAGTTGATTGCAAATACCAGAACTAATCCAGACATAACCAGCGTTATCCTCTAAAATACTAAGCGGAACCAGCTTCTATTGACTGTTTCAGTGTGGTACCACATTACTACGTGATCCAAACCAGAAAAATGCCAGGATCTGGCCAACAAGTATGCGATAAACGCGAAAGTATGAGCCAGATGTGGACAAATCCCAGACCTACCCGAGACATAACCGGCGTTATCCTCTAAAATATTAATCGCAACCAGTTTAATTGACTGTTTCGGTGTGGAACCTCATTACTACGGGATCCAAAACAGAAAAAACCCAGGATCTGGCCAACAATTATGCGAAAAACGCAAAAGAATGAGCCAGATGATTGCAAATACCAGACCAAACACAGACATAACCGACGTTATCCTCCAAAATAGTAATCGCAACCAGGTTTAATTGACAGTTTCGGTGAGGTACCGCGTTACTACGTGATCCAAACCAGAGAAAGCCCAGGATCTGGCCAACAAGTATACGAATAATGCGAAAGTACGTGCCAGATGAGGGCAAATGCCAGACCTAACCCAGACATAACCGGCGTTATCCTCTAAAATATTAATCGCAACCAGGTTTAATTGACTGTTTCGGTGTGGTACCACAATACTACGTGATCCAAACCAGAAAAAGCCCAGGATCTGGCCAACAAGTATGCGAAAAACGCGAATGTATGAGCCAGTTGATTGCAAATACCAGAACTAATCCAGACATAACCAGCGTTATCCTCTAAAATACTAAGCGGAACCAGCTTCTATTGACTGTTTCAGTGTGGTACCACATTACTACGTGATCCAAACCAGAAAAATGCCAGGATCTGGCCAACAAGTATGCGATAAACGCGAAAGTATGAGCCAGATGTGGACAAATCCCAGACCTACCCGAGACATAACCGGCGTTATCCTCTAAAATATTAATCGCAACCAGTTTAATTGACTGTTTCGGTGTGGAACCTCATTACTACGGGATCCAAAACAGAAAAAAACCAGGATCTGACCAACAAGTATGCGAAAATCGCGAAAGTACGAGCCAGATGAGGACAAATGCCAGACCTAACCGAGACATAACCGGCGTTATCCTCTAAAATATTAATCGCAGCCAGATTTTATTGACAGTGTGGTACCACATTACTACGTGATCCAACCCAGAAAAAGCCCAGGATCTGGCCAACAAGTATGCGAAAAACGCGAAAGTACGAGCCAGATGAGGACAAATCCCAGATCTAACCGAGACATAACCGGCGTTATCCTCTAAAATATTAATCCGAACCTGGTTTTATTGACTGTTTCGGTGTGGTGCCGCGTTACTACGTGATCCAAACCAGAAAAAGGCCAGGATCTAGCCAACAAGTATGCGAATAATGCGAAAGTACGTGCCAGATGAGGGCAAATACCAGACCAAACCCAGACATAACCGGCGTTATCCTCTAAAATATTAATCGCAACCAGGTTTAATTGACTGTTTCGGTGTGGTACCGCATTACTACGGGATCCAAACCAGAAAAAGGCCAGGATCTGGCCAACAAGTATGCGAGAAACGCGAAAGTACGAGCCAGATGAAGACAAATGCCAGACCTATCCGAGACATAACCGGCGTTATCCTCTAAAATATTAATCGCAACCAGTTTAATTGACTGCTTCGGTGTGGAACCACATTACTACGGGACCCAAGCCAGAAAAAGGCCAGGATCTAGCCAACAAGTATGCGAATAATGCGAAAGTACGTGCCAGATGAGGGCAAATACCAGACCTAACCCAGACATAACCGGCGTTATCCTCTAAAATCTTAATCGCAACCAGGTTTAATTGACTGTTTCGGTGTGGAACCACATTACTACGGGATCCAAACCAGAAAAAGGCCAGGATCTGGCCAACAAGTATGCGAAAAACGCGAAAGTACGAGCCAGATGAGGACAATTCCCAGACCTACCCGAGACATAACCGGCGTTATCCTCTAAAATATTAATCGCAACCAGGTTTAATTGACTGTTTCGGTGTGGTACCGCGTTACTACGGGATCCAAACCAGAAAAAGGCCAGGATCTGGCCAACAAGTATGCGAAAAACGCAAAAGTACGAAGCAGATGAGGACAAATGCCAGACCTATCCGAGACATAACCGGCGTTATCCTCTAAGATATTAATCGCAATCAGTTTAATTGACTGCTTCGGTGTGGACTCTCATTACTACGGGATCCACAGCAGAAAAAGGCCAGGATCTGGCCAACAAGTATGCGAAAAACGCGAAAGTACGAGCCAGATGAGGACAAATCCCAGACCTAACCGAGACATAACCGGCGTTATCCTCTAAAATATTAATCCGAACCAGGTTTAATTGACTGTTTCGGCGTGGTACCGCGTTACTACGTGATCCAACCCAGAAAAAGCCCAGGATCTGGCCAACAAGTATGCGAAAAACGCGAATGTACGAGCCATGTGAGGACAAATCCCAGACCTAACCGAGACGTAACCGACATTATCCTCTAAAATATTAATCCGAACCAGGTATAATTGACTGTTTCGGTGTGGTACCGTGTTACTACGTGATCCAAACCTGAAAAAGGCCAGGATCTGGCCAACAACAATGCGAAAAATGCGAAAGTACGAGCCAGACGAGGGCAAATACCAGACTTAACCCAGACATAACCGGCGTTATCCTCTAAACTATTAATCGGAACCAGCTTTTATTGACAGTGCGGTACCACATTACTACGTGATCCAACCCAGAAAAAGCCCAGGATCTGGCCAACAAGTATGCGAAAAACGCGAAAGTACGAGCCAGATGAGGACAAATCCCAGATCTAACCGAGACATAACCGGCGTTATCCTCTAAAATATTAATCCGAATCTGGTTTTATTGACTGTTTCGGTGTGGTACCGCGTTACTACGTGATCCAAACCAGAAAAAGGCCAGGATCTAGCCAACAAGTATGCGAATAATGCGAAAGTACGTGCCAGGTGAGGGCAAATACCAGACCTAACCCAGACATAACCGGCGTTATCCTCTAAAATATTAATCGCAACCAGGTTTAATTGACTGTTTCGGTGTGGTACCGCGTTACTACGGGATCCAAACCAGAAAAAGGCCAGGATCTGGCCAACAAGTATGCGAAAAACCCGAAAGTACGAGCCAGATGAGGACAAATCCCAGACCTACCCGAGACGTAGCCGGCGTTATTCTCTAAAATATTAATCGCAACCAGTTTAATTGACTGTTTCCGTGTGGAACCTCATTACTACGGGACCGGAAACAGAAAAAACCCAGGATCTGGCCAACAAGTATGCGAATAACGCGAAAGTATGAGCCAGATGATTGCAAATACCAGACCAAACCCAGACATAACCGACGTTATCCTCTAAAATAGTAATCGCAGCCAGGTTTAATTGACTGTTTCGGTGTGGTACCGCGTTACTACGTGATCCAAAGCAGAAAAAGGCCAGGATCTGGCCAACAAGTATGCGAAAAACGCGAAAGTACGAGCCAGATGAGGACAAATCCCAGACCTACCCGAGACATAACCGGCGTTATTCTCTAAAATATTAATCGCAACCAGGTTTAATTGACAGTTTCGGTGTGGTACCGCGTTACTACGGGATCCAAACCAGAAAAAGGCCAGGATCTGGCCAACAAGTATGGGAATAACGCAAAAGTACGAGCCAGATGAGGACAAATGCCAGACCTATCCGAGACATAACCGGCGTTATCCTCTAAAATATTAATCGCAACCAGTTTAATTGACTGCTTCGGTGTGGACTCTCATTACTACGGGATCCACAGCAGAAAAGGCCAGGATCTGACCAACAAGTATGCGAAAAACGCGAAAGTACGAGCCAGATGAGGACAAATGCCAGACCTAACCGAGACGTAACCGACATTATCCTCTAAAATATTAATCCGAACCAGGTATAATTGACTGTTTCGGCGTGGTACCGCGTTACTACGGGATCCAAACCAGAAAAAGGCCAGGATCTGGCCAACAAGTATGCGAAAAACGCGAAAGTACGAGCCAGATGAGGACAAATCCCAGACCTACCCGAGACATAACCGGCGTTATCCTCTAAAATATTAATCGCAGCCAGATTTTATTGACAGTGTGGTACCACATTACTACGTGATCCAACCCAGAAAAAGCCCAGGATCTGGCCAACAAGTATGCGAAAAACGCGAATGTACGAGCCATGTGAGGACAAATCCCAGACCTAACCGAGACGTAACCGACATTATCCTCTAAAATATTAATCCGAACCAGGTATAATTGACTGTTTCGGCGTGGTACCGCGTTACTACGGGATCTAAACCAGAAAAAGGCCAGGATCTGGCCAACAAGTATGCGAAAAACGCGAAAGTACGAGCCAGATGAGGACAAATGCCAGACCTATCCGAGACATAACCGGCGTTATCCTCTAAAATATTAATCGCAACCAGTTTAATTGACTGTTTCGGTGTGGAACCACATTACTACGGGATCCAAACCAGAAAAAGGCCAGGATCTGGCCAACAAGTATGCGAAAAACCCGAAAGTACGAGCCAGATGAGGACAAATCCCAGACCTACCCGAGACATAACCGGCGTTATCCTCTAAAATATTAATCGCAACCAGTTTAATTGACTGTTTCGGTGTGGACTCTCATTACTACGGGATCCACAGCAGAAAAGGCCAGGATCTGGCCAACAAGTATGCGAAAACCGCGAAAGTATGAGACAGATGATTGCAAATACCAGAACTAACCCAGGCATAGGCAGCGTTATCCTCTAAAATACAAAGCGAAACCAGCTACTATTGACTGTTTCAGTGTGGTACCACATTACTACGTGATCCAAACCAGAGAAGGGTCAGGATCTGGCCAACAAGTATGCGAAAAACGCGACAGTACGAGCCAGATGAGGACAAATCCCAGACCTACCCGAGACGTAGCCGGCGTTATTCTCTAAAATATTAATCGCAACCAGTTTAATTGACTGTTTCGGTGTGGAACCTCATTACTACGGGACCCAAAACAGAAAAATCCCAGGATCTGGCCAACAAGTATGCGAAAAACGCGAAAGTATGAGCCAGATGATTGCAAATACCAGAACTAACCCAGGCATAACCAGCGTTATCCTCTAAAATACAAAGCGAAACCAGCTTCTATTGACTGTTTCAGTGTGGTACCACATTACTACCTGATCCAAACCAGAGAAGAGCAAGGATCTGGCCAACAAGTATGCGAAAAACGCGAAAGTACGAGCCAGATGAGGACAAATCCCAGACCTACCCAAGACGTAGCCGGCGTTATTCTCTAAAATATTAATCGCAACCAGTTTAATTGACTGTTTCCGTGTGGAACCTCATTACTACGGGACCGGAAACAGAAAAAACCCAGGATCTGGCCAACAAGTATGCGAATAACGCGAAAGTATGAGCAAGATGATTGCAAATACCAGACCAAACCCAGACATAACCGACGTTATCCTCTAAAATAGTAATCGCAGCCAGGTTTAATTGACTGTTTCGGTGTGGTACCGCGTTACTACGTGATCCAAAGCAGAAAAAGGCCAGGATCTGGCCAACAAGTATGCGAGAAACGCGAAAGTACGAGCCAGATGAGGACAAATCCCAGACCTACCGGAGACATAACCGGCGTTATTCTCTAAAATATTAATCGCAACCAGGTTTAATTGACTGTATCGGTGTGGTACCGCGTTACTACGGGATCCAAACCAGAAAAAGGCCAGGATCTGGCCAACAAGTATGCGAAAAACGCAAAAGTACGAGCCAGATGAGGACAAATGCCAGACCTATCCGAGACATAACCGGCGTTATCCTCTAAAATATTAATCGCAACCAGTTTAATTGACTGCTTCGGTGTGGACTCTCATTACTACGGGATCCACAGCAGAAAAGGCCAGGATCTGACCAACAAGTATGCGAAAAACGCGAAAGTACGAGCCAGATGAGGACAAATGCCAGACCTAACCGAGACATAACCGGCGTTATCCTCTAAAATATTAATCGCAGCCAGATTTTATTGACAGTGTGGTACCACATTACTACGTGATCCAACCCAGAAAAAGCCCAGGATCTGGCCAACAAGTATGCGAAAAACGCGAATGTACGAGCCATGTGAGGACAAATCCCAGACCTAACCGAGACGTAACCGACATTATCCTCTAAAATATTAATCCGAACTAGGTATAATTGACTGTTTCGGCGTGGTACCGCGTTACTACGGGATCCAAACCAGAAAAAGGCCAGGATCTGGCCAACAAGTATGCGAAAAACGCGAAAGTACGAGCCAGATGAGGACAAATCCCAGACCTACCCGAGACATAACCGGCGTTATCCTCTAAAATATTAATCGCAACCAGGTTTAATTGACTGTTTCGGTGTGGAACCACATTACTACGTGATCCAACCCAGAAAAAGCCCAGGATCTAGCCAACAAGTATGCGAATAATGCGAAAGTACGTGCCAGATGAGGGCAAATACCAGACCTAACCCAGACATAACCGGCGTTATCCTCTAAAATATTAATCGCAATCAGTTTAATTGACTGCTTCGGTGTGGACTCTCATTACTACGGGATCCACAGCAGAAAAAGGCCAGGATCTGGCCAACAAGTATGCGAAAAACGCGAAAGTACGAGCCAGATGAAGACAAATCCCAGACCTAACCGAGACATAACCGGCGTTATCCTCTAAAATATTAATCCGAACCAGGTTTAATTGACTGTTTCGGCGTGGTACCGCGTTACTACGGGATCCAAACCAGAAAAAGGCCAGGATCTGGCCAACAAGTATGCGAAAAACGCGAAAGTACGAGCCAGATGAGGACAAATGCCAGACCTAACCGAGACAAAACCGGCGTTATCCTCTAATATATTAATCGCAACCAGTTTAATTGACTGTTTCGGTGTGGACTCTCATTACTACGGGATCCACAGCAGAAAAGGCCAGGATCTGGCCAACAAGTATGCGAAAAACGCGAAAGTACGAGCCAGATGAGGACAAATGCCAGACCTATCCGAAACATAACCGGCGTTATCCTCTAAAATATTAATCGCAACCAGGTTTAATTGACTGTTTCGGTGTGGAACCACATTACTACGGGATCCAAACCAGATAAAGGCCAGGATATGGCCAACAAGTATGCGAAAAACCCGAAAGTACGAGCCAGATGAGGACAAATCCCAGACCTACCCGAGACATAACCGGCGTTATCCTCTAAAATATTAATCGCAACCAGGTTTAATTGACTGTTTCGGCGTGGTACCGCGTTACTACGGGATCCAAACCAGAAAAAGGCCAGGATCTGGCCAACAAGTATGCGAAAAACGCGAAAGTACGAGCCAGATGAGGACAAATGCCAGACCTAACCGAGACAAAACCGGCGTTATCCTCTAATATATTAATCGCAACCAGTTTAATTGACTGTTTCGGTGTGGACTCTCATTACTACGGGATCCACAGCAGAAAAGGCCAGGATCTGGCCAACAAGTATGCGAAAAACGCGAAAGTACGAGCCAGATGAGGACAAATGCCAGACCTATCCGAAACATAACCGGCGTTATCCTCTAAAATATTAATCGCAACCAGGTTTAATTGACTGTTTCGATGTGGAACCACATTACTACGGGATCCAAAGCAGAAAAAGGCCAGGATCTGTCCAACAAGTATGCGAAAAACGAGAAAGTACGAGCCAGATGAGGACAAATGCCAGACCTAACCGAGACAAAACCGGCGTTATCCTCTAATATATTAATCGCAACCAGTTTAATTGACTGTTTCGGTGTGGACTCTCATTACTACGGGATCCACAGCAGAAAAGGCGAGGATCTGGCCAACAAGTATGCGAAAACCGCGAAAGTATGAGACAGATGATTGCAAATACCAGAACTAACCCAGGCATAGCCAGCGTTATCCTCTAAAATACAAAGCGAAACCAGCTACTATTGACTGTTTCAGTGTGGTACCACATTACTACGTGATCCAAACCAGAGAAGGGTCAGGATCTGGCCAACAAGTATGCGAAAAACGCGAAAGTACGAGCCAGATGAGGACAAATCCCAGACCTACCCGAGACGTAGCCGGCGTTATTCTCTAAAATATTAATCGCAACCAGTTTAATTGACTGTTTCGGTGTGGAACCTCATTACTACGGGACCCAAAACAGAAAAAACCCAGGATCTGGCCAACAAGTATGCGAAAAACGCGAAAGTATGAGCCAGATGATTGCAAATACCAGAACTAACCCAGGCATAACCAGCGTTATCCTCTAAAATACAAAGCGAAACCAGCTTCTATTGACTGTTTCAGTGTGGTACCACATTACTACCTGATCCAAACCAGAGAAGAGCAAGGATCTGGCCAACAAGTATGCGAAAAACGCGAAAGTACGAGCCAGATGAGGACAAATCCCAGACCTACCCAAGACGTAGCCGGCATTATTCTCTAAAATATTAATCGCAACCAGTTTAATTGACTGTTTCCGTGTGGAACCTCATTACTACGGGACCGGAAACAGAAAAAACCCAGGATCTGGCCAACAAGTATGCGAATAACGCGAAAGTATGAGCCAGATGATTGCAAATACCAGACCAAACCCAGACATAACCGACGTTATCCTCTAAAATAGTAATCGCAGCCAGGTTTAATTGACTGTTTCTGTGTGGTACCGCGTTACTACGTGATCCAAAGCAGAAAAAGGCCAGGATCTGGCCAACAAGTATGCGAAAAACGCGAAAGTACGAGCCAGATGAGGACAAATCCCAGACCTACCCGAGACATAACCGGCGTTATTCTCTAAAATATTAATCGCAACCAGGTTTAATTGACTGTTTCGGTGTGGTACCGCGTTACTACGGGATCCAAACCAGAAAAAGGCCAGGATCTGGCCAACAAGTATGCGAAAAACGCAAAAGTACGAGCCAGATGAGGACAAATGCCAGACCTATCCGAGACATAACCGGCGTTATCCTCTAAAATATTAATCGCAACCAGTTTAATTGACAGCTTCGGTGTGGACGCTCATTACTACGGGATCCACAGCAGAAAAGGCCAGGATCTGACCAACAAGTATGCGAAATACACGAAAGTACGAGCCAGATGAGGACAAATGCCAGACCTAACCGAGACATAACCGGCGTTATCCTCTAAAATATTAATCGCAGCCAGATTTTATTGACAGTGTGGTACCACATTACTACGTGATCCAACCCAGAAAAAGCCCAGGATCTGGCCAACAAGTATGCGAAAAACGCGAATGTACGAGCCATGTGAGGACAAATCCCAGACCTAACCGAGACGTAACCGACATTATCCTCTAAAATATTAATCCGAACCAGGTATAATTGACTGTTTCGGCGTGGTACCGCGTTACTACGGGATCCAAACCAGAAAAAGGCCAGGATCTGGCCAACAAGTATGCGAAAAACGCGAAAGTACGAGCCAGATGAGGACAAATCCCAGACCTACCCGAGACATAACCGGCGTTATCCTCTAAAATATTAATCGCAACCAGGTTTAATTGACTGTTTCGGTGTGGAACCACATTACTACGGGACCCAAGCCAGAAAAAGGCCAGGATCTAGCCAACAAGTATGCGAATAATGCGAAAGTACGTGCCAGATGAGGGCAAATACCAGACCTAACCCAGACATAACCGGCGTTATCCTCTAAAATATTAATCGCAACCAGTTTAATTGACTGTTTCGGCGTGGACTCGCATTACTACGGGATCCAAAGCAGGAAAAGGCCAGGATCTGTCCAACAAGTATGCGAAAAACGCGAAAGTACGAGCCAGATGAGGACAAATGCCAGACCTATCCGAGACATAACCGGCGTTATCCTCTAAAATATTAATCGCAATCAGTTTAATTGACTGCTTCGGTGTGGACTCTCATTACTACGGGATCCACAGCAGAAAAAGGCCAGGATCTGTCCAACAAGTATGCGAAAAACGCGAAAGTACGAGCCAGATGAGGACAAATCCCAGACCTAACCGAGACATAACCGGCGTTATCCTCTAAAATATTAATCGCAGCCAGATTTTATTGACAGTGTGGTACCACATTACCACGTGATCCAGCCCAGAAAAAGCCCAGGATCTGGCCAACAAGTATGCGAAAAACGCGAATGTACGAGCCATGTGAGGACAAATCCCAGACCTAACCGAGACATAACCGGCGTTATCCTCTAAAATATTAATCGCAGCCAGATTTTATTGACAGTGTGGTACCACATTACCACGTGATCCAGCCCAGAAAAAGCCCAGGATCTGGCCAACAAGTATGCGAAAAACGCGAATGTACGAGCCATGTGAGGACAAATCCCAGACCTAACCGAGACGTAACCGACATTATCCTCTAAAATATTAATCCGAACCAGGTATAATTGACTGTTTCGGTGTGGTACCGTGTTACTACGTGATCCAAACCTGAAAAAGGCCAGGATCTGGCCAACAACAATGCGAAAAATGCGAAAGTACGAGCCAGATGAGGGCAAATACCAGACTTAACCCAGACATAACCGGCGTTATCCTCTAAACTATTATTCGGAACCAGCTTTTATTGACAGTGCGGTACCACATTACTACGTGATCCAACCCAGAAAAAGCCCAGGATCTGGCCAACAAGTATGCGAAAAACGCGAAAGTACGAGCCAGATGAGGACAAATCCCAGATCTAACCGAGACATAACCGGCGTTATCCTCTAAAATATTAATCCGAACCTGGTTTTATTGACTGTTTCGGTGTGGTACCGCGTTACTACGTGATCCAAACCAGAAAAAGGCCAGGATCTAGCCAACAAGTATGCGAATAATGCGAAAGTACGTGCCAGATGAGGGCAAATACCAGACCTAACCCAGACATAACCGGCGTTATCCTCTAAAATATTAATCGCAACCAGGTTTAATTGACTGTTTCGGTGTGGTACCGCGTTACTACGGGATCCAAACCAGAAAAAGGCCAGGATCTGGCCAACAAGTATGCGAAAAACGCGAAAGTACGAGCCAGATGAGGACAAATGCCAGACCTATCCGAGACATAACCGGCGTTATCCTCTAAAATATTAATCGCAACCAGTTTAATTGACTGCTTCGGTGTGGAACCACATTACTACGGGACCCACGCCAGAAAAAGGCCAGGATCTAGCCAACAAGTATGCGAATAATGCGAAAGAACGTGCCAGATGAGGGCAAATACCAGACCTAACCCAGACATAACCGGCGTTATCCTCTAAAATATTAATCGCAACCAGGTTTAATTGACTGTTTCGGTGTGGTACCGCGTTACTACGGGATCCAAACCAGAAAAAGGCCAGGATCTGGCCAACAAGTATGCGAAAAACGCAAAAGTACGAGCCAGATGAGGACAAATGCCAGACCTATCCGAGACATAACCGGCGTTATCCTCTAAAATATTAATCGCAATCAGTTTAATTGACTGCTTCGGTGTGGACTCTCATTACTACGGGATCCACAGCAGAAAAAGGCCAGGATCTGTCCAACAAGTATGCGAAAAACGCGAAAGTACGAGCCAGATGAGGACAAATCCCAGACCTAACCGAGACATAACCGGCGTTATCCTCTAAAATATTAATCCGAACCAGGTTTAATTGACTGTTTCGGCGTGGTACCGCGTTACTACGGGATCCAAACCAGAAAAAGGCCAGGATCTGGCCAACAAGTATGCGAAAAACGAGAAAGTACGAGCCAGATGAGGACAAATGCCAGACCTAACCGAGACACAACCGGCGTTATCCTCTAATATATTAATCGCAACCAGTTTAATTGACTGTTTCGGTGTGGACTCTCTTTACTACGGGATCCATAGCAGAAAAGGCCAGGATCTGGCCAACAAGTATGCGAAAAACGCGAAAGTACGAGCCAGATGAGGACAAATGCCAGACCTATCCGTAACATAACCGGCGTTATCCTCTAAAATATTAATCGCAACCAGGTTTAATTGACTGTTTCGGTGTGGAACCACATTACTACGGGATCCAAAGAAGAAAAAGGCCAGGATCTGTCCAACAAGTATGCGAAAAACGCGAAAGTATGAGCCAGATGATTGCAAATACCAGAACTAACCCAGGCATAACCAGCGTTATCCTCTAAAATACAAAGCGAAACCAGCTTCTATTGACTGTTTCAGTGTGGTACCACATTACTACCTGATCCAAACCAGAGAAGGGCCAGGATCTGGCCAACAAGTATGCGAAAAACGCGAAAGTACGAGCCAGATGAGGACAAATGCCAGACTTACCCAAGACGTAGCCGGCGTTATTCTCTAAAATATTAATCGCAACCAGTTTAATTGACTGTTTCGGTGTGGAACCTCATTACTACGGGACCGGAAACAGAAAAAACCCAGGATCTGGCCAACAAGTATGCGAATAACGCGAAAGTATGAGCCAGATGATTGCAAATACCAAACCAAACCCAGACATAACCGACGTTATCCTCTAAAATAGTAATCGCAGCCAGGTTTAATTGACTGTTTCGGCGTGGTACCGCGTTACTACGTGATCCAAACCAGAAAAAGGCCAGGATCTAGCCAACAAGTGTGCGAATAATGCGAAAGTACGTGCCAGATGAGGGCAAATACCAGACCTAACCCAGACATAACCGGCGTTATCCTCTAAAATATTAATCGCAACCAGGTTTAATTGACTGTTTCGGTGTGGTACCGCGTTACTACGGGATCCAAACCAGAAAAAGGCCAGGATCTGGCCAACAAGTATGCGAAAAACGCGAAAGTACGAGCCAGATGAGGACAAATGCCAGACCTATCCGAGACATAACCGGCGTTATCCTCTAAAATATTAATCGCAACCAGTTTAATTGACTGCTTCGGTGTGGAACCACATTACTACGGGACCCAAGCCAGAAAAAGGCCAGGATCTAACCAACAAGTATGCGAATAATGCGAAAGTACGTGCCAGATGAGGGCAAATACCAGACCTAACCCAGACATAACCGGCGTTATCCTCTAAAATATTAATCGCAACCAGGTTTAATTGACTGTTTCGGTGTGGAACCACATTACTACGGGATCCAAACCAGAAAAAGGCCAGGATCTGGCCAACAAGTATGCGAGAAACCCGAAAGTACGAGCCAGATGAGGACAAATCCCAGTCCTACCCGAGACATAACCGGCGTTATCCTCTAAAATATTAATCGCAACCAGGTTTAATTGACTGTTTCGGTGTGGTACCGCGTTACTACGGGATCCAAACCAGAAAAAGGCCAGGATCTGGCCAACAAGTATGCGAAAAACGCAAAAGTACGAGCCAGATGAGGACAAATGCCAGACCTATCCGAGACATAACCGGCGTTATCCTCTAAAATATTAATCGCAATCAGTTTAATTGACTGCTTCGGTGTGGACTCTCATTACTACGGGATCCACAGCAGAAAAAGGCCAGGATCTGTCCAACAAGTATGCGAAAAACGCGAAAGTACGAGCCAGATGAGGACAAATCCCAGACCTAACCGAGACATAACCGGCGTTATCCTCTAAAATATTAATCCGAACCAGGTTTAATTGACTGTTTCGGCGTGGTACCGCGTTACTACGGGATCCAAACCAGAAAAAGGCCAGGATCTGGCCAACAAGTATGCGAAAAACGAGAAAGTACGAGCCAGATGAGGACAAATGCCAGACCTAACCGAGACACAACCGGCGTTATCCTCTAATATATTAATCGCAACCAGTTTAATTGACTGTTTCGGTGTGGACTCTCATTACTACGGGATCCACAGCAGAAAAGGCCAGGATCTGGCCAACAAGTATGCGAAAAACGCGAAAGTACGAGCCAGATGAGGACAAATGCCAGACCTATCCGAAACATAACCGGCGTTATCCTCTAAAATATTAATCGCAACCAGGTTTAATTGACTGTTTCGGTGTGGAACCACATTACTACGGGATCCAAAGCAGAAAAAGGCCAGGATCTGTCCAACAAGTATGCGAAAAACGCGAAAGTATGAGCCAGATGATTGCAAATACCAGAACTAACCCAGGCATAACCAGCGTTATCCTCTAAAATACAAAGCGAAACCAGCTTCTATTGACTGTTTCAGTGTGGTACCACATTACTACCTGATCCAAACCAGAGAAGGGCCAGGATCTGGCCAACAAGTATGCGAAAAACGCGAAAGTACGAGCCAGATGAGGACAAATGCCAGACCTACCCAAGACGTAGCCGGCGTTATTCTCTAAAATATTAATCGCAACCAGTTTAATTGACTGTTTCGGTGTCGAACCTCATTACTACGGGACCGGAAACAGAAAAAACCCAGGATCTGGCCAACAAGTATGCGAATAACGCAAAAGTATGAGCCAGATGATTGCAAATACCAAACCAAACCCAGACATAACCGACGTTATCCTCTAAAATAGTAATCGCAGCCAGGTTTAATTGACTGTTTCGGTGTGGCACCGCGTTACTACGTGATCCAAAGCAGAAAAAGGCCAGGATCTGGCCAACAAGTATGCGAAAAACGCGAAAGTACGAGCCAGATGAGGACAAATCCCAGACCTACCCGAGACACAACCGGCGTTATCCTCTAAAATATTAATCGCAACCAGGTTTAATTGACTGTTTCGGTGTGGAACCACATTACTACGGGACCCAAGCCAGAAAAAGGCCAGGATCTAGCCAACAAGTATGCGAATAATGCGAAAGTACGTGCCAGATGAGGGCAAATACCAGACCGATCCGAGACATAACCGGCGTTATCCTCTAAAATATTAATCGCAATCAGTTTAATTGACTGCTTCAGTGTGGACTCTCATTACTACGGGATCCACAGCAGAAAAAGGCCAGGATCTGTCCAACAAGTATGCGAAAAACGCGAAAGTACGAGCCAGATGAGGACAAATCCCAGACCTAACCGAGACATAACCGGCGTTATCCTCTAAAATATTAATCCGAACCAGGTTTAATTGACTGTTTCGGCGTGGTACCGCGTTACTACGGGATCCAAACCAGAAAAAGGCCAGGATCTGGCCAACAAGTATGCGAAAAACGAGAAAGTACGAGTCAGATGAGGACAAATGCCAGACCTAACCGAGACACAACCGGCGTTATCCTCTAATATATTAATCGCAACCAGTTTAATTGACTGTTTCGGTGTGGACTCTCATTACTACGGGATCCACAGCAGAAAAGGCCAGGATCTGGCCAACAAGTATGCGAAAAACGCGAAAGTACGAGCCAGATGAGGACAAATGCCAGACCTACCCAAGACGTAGCCGGCGTTATTCTCTAAAATATTAATCGCAACCAGTTTAATTGACTGTTTCGGTGTGGAACCTCATTACTACGGGACCGGAAACAGAAAAAACCCAGGATCTGGCCAACAAGTATGCGAATAACGCGAAAGTATGAGCCAGATGATTGCAAATACCAAACCAAACCCAGACATAACCGACGTTATCCTCTAAAATAGTAATCGCAGCCAGGTTTAATTGACTGTTTCGGTGTGGTACCGCGTTACTACGTGATCCAAAGCAGAAAAAGGCCAGGATCTGGCCAACAAGTATGCGAAAAACGCGAAAGTACGAGCCAGATGAGGACAAATCCCAGACCTACCCGAGACACAAACGGCGTTATCCTCTAAAATATTAATCGCAACCAGGTTTAATTGACTGTTTCGGTGTGGAACCACATTACTACGGGACCCAAGCCAGAAAAAGGCCAGGATCTAGCCAACAAGTATGCGAATAATGCGAAAGTACGTGCCAGATGAGGGCAAATACCAGACCTATTCGAGACATAACCGGCGTTATCCTCTAAAATATTAATCGCAATCAGTTTAATTGACTGCTTCGGTGTGGACTCTCATTACTACGGGATCCACAGCAGAAAAAGGCCAGGATCTGTCCAACAAGTATGCGAAAAACGAGAAAGTACGAGCCAGATGAGGACAAATGCCAGACCTAACCGAGACAAAACCGGCGTTATCCTCTAATATATTAATCGCAACCAGTTTAATTGACTGTTTCGGTGTGGACTCTCATTACTACGGGATCCACAGCAGAAAAGGCCAGGATCTGGCCAACAAGTATGCGAAAAACGCGAAAGTACGAGCCAGATGAGGACAAATGCCAGACCTATCCGAAACATAACCGGCGTTATCCTCTAAAATATTAATCGCAACCAGGTTTAACTGACTGTTTCGGTGTGGAACCACATTACTACGGGATCCAAAGCAGAAAAAGGCCAGGATCTGTCCAACAAGTATGCGAAAAACGAGAAAGTACGAGCCAGATGAGGACAAATGCCAGACCTAACCGAGACAAAACCGGCGTTATCCTCTAATATATTAATCGCAACCAGTTTAATTGACTGTTTCGGTGTGGAACCTCATTACTACGGGACCCAAAACAGAAAAAACCCAGGATCTGGCCAACAAGTATGCGAAAAACGCGAAAGTATGAGCCAGATGATTGCAAATACCAGAACTAACCCAGACATTACCGACGTTATCCTCTAAAATAGTAATCGCAGCCAGGTTTAATTGACTGTTTCGGTGTGGTACCGCGTTACTACGTGATCCAAAGCAGAAAAAGGCCAGGATCTGGCCAACAAGTATGCGAAAAACGCGAAAGTACGAGCCAGATGAGGACAAATCCCAGACCTACCCGAGACACAACCGGCGTTATCCTCTAAAATATTAATCGCAACCAGGTTTAATTGACTGTTTCGGTGTGGAACCACATTACTACGGGACCCAAGCCAGAAAAAGGCCAGGATCTAGCCAACAAGTATGCGAATAATGCGAAAGTACGTGCCAGATGAGGGCAAATACCAGACCGATCCGAGACATAACCGGCGTTATCCTCTAAAATATTAATCGCAATCAGTTTAATTGACTGCTTCAGTGTGGACTCTCATTACTACGGGATCCACAGCAGAAAAAGGCCAGGATCTGTCCAACAAGTATGCGAAAAACGCGAAAGTACGAGCCAGATGAGGACAAATCCCAGACCTAACCGAGACATAACCGGCGTTATCCTCTAAAATATTAATCCGAACCAGGTTTAATTGTCTGTTTCGGCGTGGTACCGCGTTACTACGGGATCCAAACCAGAAAAAGGCCAGGATCTGGCCAACAAGTATGCGAAAAACGAGAAAGTACGAGCCAGATGAGGACAAATGCCAGACCTAACCGAGACACAACCGGCGTTATCCTCTAATATATTAATCGCAACCAGTTTAATTGACTGTTTCGGTGTGGACTCCCATTACTACGGGATCCACAGCAGAAAAGGCCAGGATCTGGCCAACAAGTATGCGAAAAACGCGAAAGTACGAGCCAGATGAGGACAAATGCCAGACCTACCCAAGACGTAGCCGGCGTTATTCTCTAAAATATTAATCGCAACCAGTTTAATTGACTGTTTCGGTGTGGAACCTCATTACTACGGGACCGGAAACAGAAAAAACCCAGGATCTGGCCAACAAGTATGCGAATAACGCGAAAGTATGAGCCAGATGATTGCAAATACCAAACCAAACCCAGACATAACCGACGTTATCCTCTAAAATAGTAATCGCAGCCAGGTTTAATTGACTGTTTCGGTGTGGTACCGCGTTACTACGTGATCCAAAGCAGAAAAAGGCCAGGATCTGGCCAACAAGTATGCGAAAAACGCGAAAGTACGAGCCAGATGAGGACAAATCCCAGACCTACCCGAGACACAACCGGCGTTATCCTCTAAAATATTAATCGCAACCAGGTTTAATTGACTGTTTCGGTGTGGAACCACATTACTACGGGACCCAAGCCAGAAAAAGGCCAGGATCTAGCCAACAAGTATGCGAATAATGCGAAAGTACGTGCCAGATGAGGGCAAATACCAGACCTATTCGAGACATAACCGGCGTTATCCTCTAAAATATTAATCGCAATCAGTTTAATTGACTGCTTCGGTGTGGACTCTCATTACTACGGGATCCACAGCAGAAAAAGGCCAGGATCTGTCCAACAAGTATGCGAAAAACGAGAAAGTACGAGCCAGATGAGGACAAATGCCAGACCTAACCGAGACAAAACCGGCGTTATCCTCTAATATATTAATCGCAACCAGTTTAATTGACTGTTTCGGTGTGGACTCTCATTACTACGGGATCCACAGCAGAAAAGGCCAGGATCTGGCCAACAAGTATGCGAAAAACGCGAAAGTACGAGCCAGATGAGGACAAATGCCAGACCTATCCGAAACATAACCGGCGTTATCCTCTAAAATATTAATCGCAACCAGGTTTAACTGACTGTTTCGGTGTGGAACCACATTACTACGGGATCCAATGCAGAAAAAGGCCAGGATCTGTCCAACAAGTATGCGAAAAACGAGAAAGTACGAGCCAGATGAGGACAAATGCCAGACCTAACCGAGACAAAACCGGCGTTATCCTCTAATATATTAATCGCAACCAGTTTAATTGACTGTTTCGGTGTGGAACCTCATTACTACGGGACCCAAAACAGAAAAAACCCAGGATCTGGCCAACAAGTATGCGAAAAACGCGAAAGTATGAGCCAGATGATTGCAAATACCAGAACTAACCCAGGCATAACCAGCGTTATCCTCTAAAATACAAAGCGAAACCAGCTTCTATTGACTGTTTCAGTGTGGTACCACATTACTACCTGATCCAAACCAGAGAAGGGCCAGGATCTGGCCAACAAGTATGCGAAAAACGCGAAAGTACGAGCCAGATGAGGACAAATGCCAGACCTACCCAAGACGTAGCCGGCGTTATTCTCTAAAATATTAATCGCAACCAGTTTAATTGACTGTTTCGGTGTGGTACCGCGTTACTACGGGATCCAAACCAGAAAAAGGCCAGGATCTGGCCAACAAGTATGCGAAAAACGCAAAAGTACGAGCCAGATGAGGACAAATGCCAGACCTATCCGAGACATAACCGGCGTTATCCTCTAAAATATTAATCGCAATCAGTTTAATTGACTGCTTCGGTGTGGACTCTCATTACTACGGGATCCACAGCAGAAAAAGGCCAGGATCTGGCCAACAAGTATGCGAAAAACGCGAAAGTACGAGCCAGATGAGGACAAATCCCAGACCTAACCGAGACATAACCGGCGTTATCCTCTAAAATATTAATCCGAACCAGGTTTAATTGACTGTTTCGGCGTGGTACCGCGTTACTACGGGATCCAAACCAGAAAAAGGCCAGGATCTGGCCAACAATTATGCGAAAAACGCAAAGGAATGAGCCAGATGATTGCAAATACCAGACCAAACACAGACATAACCGGCGTTATCCTCTAAAATATTAATCGCAACCAGTTTAATTGACTGTTTCGGTGTGGACTCGCATTACTACGGGATCCAAAGCAGAAAAAGGCCAGGATCTGTCCAACAAGTATGCGAAAAACGAGAAAGTACGAGCCAGATGAGGACAAATGCCAGACCTAACCAAGACAAAACCGGCGTTATCCTCTAATATATTAATCGCAACCAGTTTAATTGACTGTTTCGGTGTGGACTCTCATTACTACGGGATCCACAGCAGAAAAGGCCAGGATCTGGCCAACAAGTATGCGAAAACCGCGAAAGTATGAGACAGATGATTGCAAATACCAGAACTAACCCAGGCATAGCCAGCGTTATCCTCTAAAATACAAAGCGAAACCAGCTACTATTGACTGTTTCAGTGTGGTACCAAATTAATACGTGATCCAAACCAGAGAAGGGTCAGGATCTGGCCAACAAGTATGCGAAAAACGCGAAAGTACGAGCCAGATGAGGACAAATCCCAGACCTACCCGAGACGTAGCCGGCGTTATTCTCTAAAATATTAATCGCAACCAGTTTAATTGACTGTTTCGGTGTGGAACCTCATTACTACGGGACCCAAAACAGAAAAAACCCAGGATCTGGCCAACAAGTATGCGAAAAACGCGAAAGTATGAGCCAGATGATTGCAAATACCAGAACTAACCCAGGCATAACCAGCGTTATCCTCTAAAATACAAAGCGAAACCAGCTTCTATTGACTGTTTCAGTGTGGTACCACATTACTACCTGATCCAAACCAGAGAAGGGCCAGGATCTGGCCAACAAGTATGCGAAAAACGCGAAAGTACGAGCCAGATGAGGACAAATCCCAGACCTATCCGAAACATAACCGGCGTTATCCTCTAAAATATTAATCGCAACCAGGTTTAATTGACTGTTTCGGTGTGGAACCACATTACTACGGGATCCAAACCAGAAAAAGGCCAGGATCTGGCCAACAATTATGCGAAAAACGCAAAGGAATGAGCCAGATGATTGCAAATACCAGACGAAACACAGACATAACCGACGTTATCCTCCAAAATAGTAATCGCAACCAGGTTTAATTGACTGTTTCGGTGAGGTACCGCGTTACTACGTGATCCAAACCAGAGAAAGCCCAGGATCTGGCCAACAAGTATACGAACAATGCGAAAGTACGTGCCAGATGAGGGCAAATACCAGACCTAACCCAGACATAACCGGCGTTATCCTCTAAAATATTAATCGCAACCAGGTTTAATTGACTGTTTCGGTGTGGTACCACAATACTACGTGATCCAAACCAGAAAAAGCCCAGGATCTGGCCAACAAGTATGCGAAAAACGCGAATGTATGAGCCAGTTGATTGCAAATACCAGAACTAATCCAGACATAACCAGCGTTATCCTCTAAAATACTAAGCGGAACCAGCTTCTATTGACTGTTTCAGTGTGGTACCACATTACTACGTGATCCAAACCAGAAAAATGCCAGGATCTGGCCAACAAGTATGCGATAAACGCGAAAGTACGAGCCAGATGTGGACTAATCCCAGACCTACCCGAGACATAACCGGCGTTATCCTCTAAAATATTAATCGCAACCAGTTTAATTGACTGTTTCGGTGTGGAACCTCATTACTACGGGATCCAAAACAGAAAAAATCCAGGATCTGACCAGCAAGTATGCGAAAAACGCGAAAGTACGAGCCAGATGAGGACAAATGCCAGACCTAACCGAGACATAACCGGCGTTATCCTCTAAAATATTAATCGCAGCCAGCTTTTATTGACAGTGTGGTACCACATTACTACGTGATCCAACCCAGAAAAAGCCCAGGATCTGGCCAACAAGTATGCGAAAAACGCGAATGTACGAGCCATGTGAGGACAAATCCCAGACCTAACCGAGACGTAACCGGCATTATCCTCTATAATATTAATCCGAACCAGGTATAATTGACTGTTTCGGTGTGGTACCGTGTTACTACGTGATCCAAATCTGAAAAAGGCCAGGATCTGGCCAACAACAATGCGAAAAATGCGAAAGTACGAGCCAGATGAGGACAAATACCAGACTTAACCCAGACATAACCGGCCTTATCCTCTAAACTATTAATCGGAACCAGCTTTTATTGACAGTGCGGTACCACATTACTACGTGATCCAACCCAGAAAAAGCCCAGGATCTGGCCAACAAGTATGCGAAAAACGCGAAAGTACGAGCCAGATGAGGACAAACCCCAGACCTAACCGAGACATAACCGGCGTTATCCTCTAAAATATTAATTCAAACCAGGTTTAATTGACTGTTTCGGCGTGGTACCACAATACTACGTGATCCAAACCAGAAAAAGCCCAGGATCTGGCCAACAAGTATGCGAAAAACGCGAATGTATGAGCCAGTTGATTGCAAATACCAGAACTAATCCAGACATAACCAGCGTTATCCTCTAAAATACTAAGCGGAACCAGCTTCTATTGACTGTTTCAGTGTGGTACCACATTACTACCTGATCCAAACCAGAGAAGGGCCAGGATCTGGCCAACAAGTATGCGAAAAACGAGAAAGTACGAGCCAGATGAGGACAAATGCCAGACCTAACCGAGACAAAACCGGCGTTATCCTCTAATATATTAATCGCAACCAGTTTAATTGACTGTTTCGGTGTGGAACCTCATTACTACGGGACCCAAAACAGAAAAAACCCAGGATCTGGCCAACAAGTATGCGAAAAACGCGAAAGTATGAGCCAGATGATTGCAAATACCAGAACTAACCCAGACATAACCGACGTTATCCTCTAAAATAGTAATCGCAGCCAGGTTTAATTGACTGTTTCGGTGTGGTACCGCGTTACTACGTGATCCAAAGCAGAAAAAGGCCAGGATCTGGCCAACAAGTATGCGAAAAACGCGAAAGTACGAGCCAGATGAGGACAAATCCCAGACCTACCCGACACACAACCGGCGTTATCCTCTAAAATATTAATCGCAACCAGGTTTAATTGACTGTTTCGGTGTGGAACCACATTACTACGGGACCCAAGCCAGAAAAAGGCCAGGATCTAGCCAACAAGTATGCGAATAATGCGAAAGTACGTGCCAGATGAGGGCAAATACCAGACCGATCCGAGACATAACCGGCGTTATCCTCTAAAATATTAATCGCAATCAGTTTAATTGACTGCTTCAGTGTGGACTCTCATTACTACGGGATCCACAGCAGAAAAAGGCCAGGATCTGTCCAACAAGTATGCGAAAAACGCGAAAGTACGAGCCAGATGAGGACAAATCCCAGACCTAACCGAGACATAACCGGCGTTATCCTCTAAAATATTAATCCGAACCAGGTTTAATTGACTGTTTCGGCGTGGTACCGCGTTACTACGGGATCCAAACCAGAAAAAGGCCAGGATCTGGCCAACAAGTATGCGAAAAACGAGAAAGTACGAGCCAGATGAGGACAAATGCCAGACCTAACCGAGACACAACCGGCGTTATCCTCTAATATATTAATCGCAACCAGTTAAATTGACTGTTTCGGTGTGGACTCCCATTACTACGGGATCCACAGCAGAAAAGGCCAGGATCTGGCCAACAAGTATGCGAAAAACGCGAAAGTACGAGCCAGATGAGGACAAATGCCAGACCTACCCAAGACGTAGCCGGCGTTATTCTCTAAAATATTAATCGCAACCAGTTTAATTGACTGTTTCGGTGTGGAACCTCATTACTACGGGACCGGAAACAGAAAAAACCCAGGATCTGGCCAACAAGTATGCGAATAACGCGAAAGTATGAGCCAGATGATTGCAAATACCAAACCAAACCCAGACATAACCGACGTTATCCTCTAAAATAGTAATCGCAGCCAGGTTTAATTGACTGTTTCGGTGTGGTACCGCGTTACTACGTGATCCAAAGCAGAAAAAGGCAGGATCTGGCCAACAAGTATGCGAAAAACGCGATAGTACGAGCCAGATGAGGACAAATCCCAGACCTACCCGAGACACAACCGGCGTTATCCTCTAAAATATTAATCGCAACCAGGTTTAATTGACTGTTTCGGTGTGGAACCACATTACTACGGGACCCAAGCCAGAAAAAGGCCAGGATCTAGCCAACAAGTATGCGAATAATGCGAAAGTACGTGCCAGATGAGGGCAAATACCAGACCTATTCGAGACATAACCGGCGTTATCCTCTAAAATATTAATCGCAATCAGTTTAATTGACTGCTTCGGTGTGGACTCTCATTACTACGGGATCCACAGCAGAAAAAGGCCAGGATCTGTCCAACAAGTATGCGAAAAACGAGAAAGTACGAGCCAGATGAGGACAAATGCCAGACCTAACCGAGACAAAACCGGCGTTATCCTCTAATATATTAATCGCAACCAGTTTAATTGACTGTTTCGGTGTGGAACCTCATTACTACGGGATCCACAGCAGAAAAGGCCAGGATCTGGCCAACAAGTATGTGAAAAACGCGAAAGTACGAGCCAGATGAGGACAAATGCCAGACCTATCCGAAACATAACCGGCGTTATCCTCTAAAATATTAATCGCAACCAGGTTTAACTGACTGTTTCGGTGTGGAACCACATTACTACGGGATCCAATGCAGAAAAAGGCCAGGATCTGTCCAACAAGTATGCGAAAAACGAGAAAGTACGAGCCAGATGAGGACAAATGCCAGACCTAACCGAGACAAAACCGGCGTTATCCTCTAATATATTAATCGCAACCAGTTTAATTGACTGTTTCGGTGTGGAACCTCATTACTACGGGACCCAAAACAGAAAAAACCCAGGATCTGGCCAACAAGTATGCGAAAAACGCGAAAGTATGAGCCAGATGATTGCAAATACCAGAACTAACCCAGGCATAACCAGCGTTATCCTCTAAAATACAAAGCGAAACCAGCTTCAATTGACTGTTTCAGTGTGGTACCACATTACTACCTGATCCAAACCAGAGAAGGGCCAGGATCTGGCCAACAAGTATGCGAAAAACGCGAAAGTACGAGCCAGATGAGGACAAATGCCAGACCTACCCAAGACGTAGCCGGCGTTATTCTCTAAAATATTAATCGCAACCAGTTTAATTGACTGTTTCGGTGTGGTACCGCGTTACTACGGGATCCAAACCAGAAAAAGGCCAGGATCTGGCCAACAAGTATGCGAAAAACGCAAAAGTACGAGCCAGATGAGGACAAATGCCAGACCTATCCGAGACATAACCGGCGTTATCCTCTAAAATATTAATCGCAATCAGTTTAATTGACTGCTTCGGTGTGGACTCTCATTACTACGGGATCCACAGCAGAAAAAGGCCAGGATCTGGCCAACAAGTATGCGAAAAACGCGAAAGTACGAGCCAGATGAGGACAAATCCCAGACCTAACCGAGACATAACCGGCGTTATCCTCTAAAATATTAATCCGAACCAGGTTTAATTGACTGTTTCGGCGTGGTACCGCGTTACTACGGGATCCAAACCAGAAAAAGGCCAGGATCTGGCCAACAATTATGCGAAAAACGCAAAGGAATGAGCCAGATGATTGCAAATACCAGACCAAACACAGACATAACCGGCGTTATCCTCTAAAATATTAATCGCAACCAGTTTAATTGACTGTTTCGGTGTGGACTCGCATTACTACGGGATCCACAGCAGAAAAGGCCAGGATCTGGCCAACAAGTATGCGAAAACCGCGAAAGTATGAGACAGATGATTGCAAATACAAGAACTAACCCAGGCATAGCCAGCGTTATCCTCTAAAATACAAAGCGAAACCAGCTACTATTGACTGTTTCAGTGTGGTACCAAATTAATACGTGATCCAATGCAGAAAAAGGCCAGGATCTGTCCAACAAGTATGCGAAAAACGAGAAAGTACGAGCCAGATGAGGACAAATGCCAGACCTAACCGAGACAAAACCGGCGTTATCCTCTAATATATTAATCGCAACCAGTTTAATTGACTGTTTCGGTGTGGAACCTCATTACTACGGGACCCAAAACAGAAAAAACCCAGGATCTGGCCAACAAGTATGCGAAAAACGCGAAAGTATGAGCCAGATGATTGCAAATACCAGAACTAACCCAGGCATAACCAGCGTTATCCTCTAAAATACAAAGCGAAACCAGCTTCAATTGACTGTTTCAGTGTGGTACCACATTACTACCTGATCCAAACCAGAGAAGGGCCAGGATCTGGCCAACAAGTATGCGAAAAACGCGAAAGTACGAGCCAGATGAGGACAAATGCCAGACCTACCCAAGACGTAGCCGGCGTTATTCTCTAAAATATTAATCGCAACCAGTTTAATTGACTGTTTCGGTGTGGTACCGCGTTACTACGGGATCCAAACCAGAAAAAGGCCAGGATCTGGCCAACAAGTATGCGAAAAACGCAAAAGTACGAGCCAGATGAGGACAAATGCCAGACCTATCCGAGACATAACCGGCGTTATCCTCTAAAATATTAATCGCAATCAGTTTAATTGACTGCTTCGGTGTGGACTCTCATTACTACGGGATCCACAGCAGAAAAAGGCCAGGATCTGGCCAACAAGTATGCGAAAAACGCGAAAGTACGAGCCAGATGAGGACAAATCCCAGACCTAACCGAGACATAACCGGCGTTATCCTCTAAAATATTAATCCGAACCAGGTTTAATTGACTGTTTCGGCGTGGTACCGCGTTACTACGGGATCCAAACCAGAAAAAGGCCAGGATCTGGCCAACAATTATGCGAAAAACGCAAAGGAATGAGCCAGATGATTGCAAATACCAGACCAAACACAGACATAACCGGCGTTATCCTCTAAAATATTAATCGCAACCAGTTTAATTGACTGTTTCGGTGTGGACTCGCATTACTACGGGATCCACAGCAGAAAAGGCCAGGATCTGGCCAACAAGTATGCGAAAACCGCGAAAGTATGAGACAGATGATTGCAAATACAAGAACTAACCCAGGCATAGCCAGCGTTATCCTCTAAAATACAAAGCGAAACCAGCTACTATTGACTGTTTCAGTGTGGTACCAAATTAATACGTGATCCAAACCAGAGAAGGGTCAGGATCTGGCCAACAAGTAAGCGAAAAACGCGAAAGTACGAGCCAGATGAGGACAAATCCCAGACCTACCCGAGACGTAGCCGGCGTTATTCTCTAAAATATTAATCGCAACCAGTTTAATTGACTGTTTCGGTGTGGAACCTCATTACTACGGGACCCAAAACAGAAAAAACCCAGGATCTGGCCAACAAGTATGCGAAAAACGCGAAAGTATGAGCCAGATGATTGCAAATACCAGAACTAACCCAGGCATAACCAGCGTTATCCTCTAAAATACAAAGCGAAACCAGCTTCTATTGACTGTTTCAGTGTGGTACCACATTACTACCTGATCCAAACCAGAGAAGGGCCAGGATCTGGCCAACAAGTATGCGAAAAACGCGAAAGTACGAGCCAGATGAGGACAAATCCCAGACCTATCCGAAACATAACCGGCGTTATCCTCTAAAATATTAATCGCAACCAGGTTTAATTGACTGTTTCGGTGTGGAACCACATTACTACGGGATCCAAACCAGAAAAAGGCCAGGATCTGGCCAACAATTATGCGAAAAACGCAAAGGAATGAGCCAGATGATTGCAAATACCAGTCCAAACACAGACATAACCGACGTTATCCTCCAAAATAGTAATCGCAACCAGGTTTAATTGACTGTTTCGGTGAGGTACCGCGTTACTACGTGATCCAAACCAGAGAAAGCCCAGGATCTGGCCAAGTATACGAACAATGCGAAAGTACGTGCCAGATGAGGGCAAATACCAGACCTAACCCAGACATAACCGGCGTTATCCTCTAAAATATTAATCGCAACCAGGTTTAATTGACTGTTTCGGTGTGGTACCACAATACTACGTGATCCAAACCAGAAAAAGCCCAGGATCTGGCCAACAAGTATGCGAAAAACGCGAATGTATGAGCCAGTTGATTGCAAATACCAGAACTAATCCAGACATAACCAGCGTTATCCTCTAAAATACTAAGCGGAACCAGCTTCTATTGACTGTTTCAGTGTGGTACCACATTACTACGTGATCCAAACTAGAAAAATGCCAGGATCTGGCCAACAAGTATGCGATAAACGCGAAAGTACGAGCCAGATGTGGACTAATCCCAGACCTACCCGAGACATAACCGGCGTTATCCTCTAAAATATTAATCGCAACCAGTTTAATTGACTGTTTCGGTGTGGAACCTCATTACTACGGGATCCAAAACAGAAAAAATCCAGGATCTGACCAGCAAGTATGCGAAAAACGCGAAAGTACGAGCCAGATGAGGACAAATGCCAGACCTAACCGAGACATAACCGGCGTTATCCTCTAAAATATTAATCGCAGCCAGCTTTTATTGACAGTGTGGTACCACATTACTACGTGATCCAACCCAGAAAAAGCCCAGGATCTGGCCAACAAGTATGCGAAAAACGCGAATGTACGAGCCATGTGAGGACAAACCCCAGACCTAACCGAGACATAACCGGCGTTATCCTCTAAAATATTAATTCGAACCAGGTTTAATTGACTGTTTCGGCGTGGTACCACAATACTACGTGATCCAAACCAGAAAAAGCCCAGGATCTGGCCAACAAGTATGCGAAAAACGCGAATGTATGAGCCAGTTGATTGCAAATACCAGAACTAATCCAGACATAACCAGCGTTATCCTCTAAAATACTAAGCGGAACCAGCTTCTATTGACTGTTTCAGTGTGGTACCACATTACTACCTGATCCAAACCAGAGAAGGGCCAGGATCTGGCCAACAAGTATGCGAAAAACGCGAAAGTACGAGCCAGATGAGGACAAATGCCAGACCTACCCAAGACGTAGCCGGCGTTATTCTCTAAAATATTAATCGCAACCAGTTTAATTGACTGTTTCGGTGTGGAACCTCATTACTACGGGACCGGAATCAGAAAAAACCCAGGATCTGGCCAACAAGTATGCGAATAACGCGAAAGTATGAGCCAGATGATTGCAAATACCAAACCAAACCCAGACATAACCGACGTTATCCTCTAAAATAGTAATCGCAGCCAGGTTTAATTGACTGTTTCGGTGTGGTACCGCGTTACTACGTGATCCAAAGCAGAAAAAGGCCAGGATCTGGCCAACAAGTATGCGAAAAACGCGAAAGTACGAGCCAGATGAGGACAAATCCCAGACCTACCCGAGACACAACCGGCGTTATCCTCTAAAATATTAATCGCAACCAGGTTTAATTGACTGTTTCGGTGTGGAACCACATTACTACGGGACCCAAGCCAGAAAAAGGCCAGGATCTAGCCAACAAGTATGCGAATAATGCGAAAGTACGTGCCAGATGAGGGCAAATACCAGACCTATTCGAGACATAACCGGCGTTATCCTCTAAAATATTAATCGCAATCAGTTTAATTGACTGCTTCGGTGTGGACTCTCATTACTACGGGATCCACAGCAGAAAAAGGCCAGGATCTGTCCAACAAGTATGCGAAAAACGCGAAAGTACGAGCCAGATGAGGACAAATCCCAGACCTAACCGAGACATAACCGGCGTTATCCTCTAAAATATTAATCCGAACCAGGTTTAATTGACTGTTTCGGCGTGGTACCGCGTTACTACGGGATCCAAAGCAGAAAAAGGCCAGGATCTGTCCAACAAGTATGCGAAAAACGCGAAAGTATGAGCCAGATGATTGCAAATACCAGAACTAACCCAGGCATAACCAGCGTTATCCTCTAAAATACAAAGCGAAACCAGCTTCTATTGACTGTTTCAGTGTGGTACCACATTACTACCTGATCCAAACCAGAGAAGGGCCAGGATCTGGCCAACAAGTATGCGAAAAACGCGAAAGTACGAGCCAGATGAGGACAAATGCCAGACCTACCCAAGACGTAGCCGGCGTTATTCTCTAAAATATTAATCGCAACCAGTTTAATTGACTGTTTCGGTGTCGAACCTCATTACTACGGGACCGGAAACAGAAAAAACCCAGGATCTGGCCAACAAGTATGCGAATAACGCGAAAGTATGACCCAGATGATTGCAAATACCAAACCAAACCCAGACATAACCGACGTTATCCTCTAAAATAGTAATCGCAGCCAGGTTTAATTGACTGTTTCGGTGTGGTACCGCGTTACTACGTGATCCAAAGCAGAAAAAGGCCAGGATCTGGCCAACAAGTATGCGAAAAACGCGAAAGTACGAGCCAGATGAGGACAAATCCCAGACCTACCCGAGACACAACCGGCGTTATCCTCTAAAATATTAATCGCAACCAGGTTTAATTGACTGTTTCGGTGTGGAACCACATTACTACGGGACCCAAGCCAGAAAAAGGCCAGGATCTAGCCAACAAGTATGCGAATAATGCGAAAGTACGTGCCAGATGAGGGCAAATACCAGACCTAACCCAGACATAACCGGCGTTATCCTCTAAAATATTAATCGCAACCAGTTTAATTGACTGTTTCGGTGTGGACTCGCATTACTACGGGATCCAAACTAGAGAAAGCCCAGGATCTGGCCAACAAGTATACGAACAATGCGAAAGTACGAGCCAGATGAGGACAAATGCCAGACCTAACCGAGACAAAACCGGCGTTATCCTCTAATATATTAATCGCAACCAGTTTAATTGACTGTTTCGGTGTGGACTCTCATTACTACGGGATCCACAGCAGAAAAGGCCAGGATCTGGCCAACAAGTATGCGAAAAACGCGAAGGTACGAGCCAGATGAGGACAAATGCCAGACCTATCCGAAACATAACCGGCGTTATCCTCTAAAATATTAATCGCAACCAGGTTTAATTGACTGTTTCGGTGTGGAACCACATTACTACGGGATCCAAAGCAGAAAAAGGCCAGGATCTGTCCAACAAGTATGCGAAAAACGAGAAAGTACGAGCCAGATGAGGACAAATGCCAGACCTAACCGAGACAAAACCGGCGTTATCCCCTAATATATTAATCGCAACCAGTTTAATTGACTGTTTCGGTGTGGACTCTCATTACTACGGGATCCACAGCAGAAAAGGCCAGGATCTGGCCAACAAGTATGCGAAAACCGCGAAAGTATGAGACAGATGATTGCAAATACCAGAACTAACCCAGGCATAGCCAGCGTTATCCTCTAAAATACAAAGCGAAACCAGCTACTATTGACAGTTTCAGTGTGGTACCACATTACTACGTGATCCAAACCAGAGAAGGGTCAGGATCTGGCCAACAACTATGCGAAAAACGCGAAAGTACGAGCCAGATGAGGACAAATCCCAGACCTACCCGAGACGTAGCCGGCGTTATTCTCTAAAATATTAATCGCAACCAGTTTAATCGACTGTTTCGGTGTGGAACCTCATTACTACGGGACCCAAAACAGAAAAAACCCAGGATCTGGCCAACAAGTATGCGAAAAACACGAAAGTATGAGCCAGATGATTGCAAATACCAGAACTAACCCAGGCATAACCAGCGTTATCCTCTAAAATACAAAGCGAAACCAGCTTCTATTGACTGTTTCAGTGTGGTACCACATTACTACCTGATCCAAACCAGAGAAGGGCCAGGATCTGGCCAACAAGTATGCGAAAAACGCGAAAGTACGAGCCAGATGAGGACAAATGCCAGACCTACCCAAGACGTAGCCGGCGTTATTCTCTAAAATATTAATCGCAACCAGTTTAATTGACTGTTTCGGTGTGGAACCTCATTACTACGGGACCGGAAACAGAAAAAACCCAGGATCTGGCCAACAAGTATGCGAATAACGCGAAAGTATGAGCCAGATGATTGCAAATACCAAACCAAACCCAGACATAACCGACGTTATCCTCTAAAATAGTAATAGCAGCCAGGTTTAATTGACTGTTTCGGTGTGGTACCGCGTTACTACGTGATCCAAAGCAGAAAAAGGCCAGGATCTGGCCAACAAGTATGCGAAAAACGCGAAAGTACGAGCCAGATGAGGACAAATCCCAGACCTACCCGAGACACAACCGGCGTTATTCTCTAAAATATTAATCGCAACCAGGTTTAATTGACAGTTTCGGTGTGGTACCGCGTCACTACGGGATCCAAACCAGAAAAAGGCCAGGATCTGGCCAACAAGTATGCGAAAAACGCAAAAGTACGAGCCAGATGAGGACAAATGCCAGACCTATCCGAGACATAACCGGCGTGGTCCTCTAAAATATTAATCGCAATCAGTTTAATTGACTGCTTCGGTGTGGACTCTCATTACTACGGGATCCACAGCAGAAAAAGGCCAGGATCTGGCCAACAAGTATGCAAAAAACGCGAAAGTACGAGCCAGATGAGGACAAATCCCAGACCTAACCGAGACATAACCGGCGTTATCCTCTAAAATATTAATCCGAACCAGGTTTAATTGACTGTTTCGGCGTGGTACCGCGTTACTACGGGATCCAAACCAGAAAAAGGCCAGGATCTGGCCAACAAGTATGCGAAAAACGCGAAAGTACGAGCCAGATGAGGACAAATCCCAGACCTACCCGAGACATAACCGGCGTTATCCTCTAAAATATTAATCGCAACCGGGTTTAATTGTCTGTTTCGGTGTGGAACCACATTACTACGGGACCCAAGCCAGAAAAAGGCCAGGATCTAGCCAACAAGTATGCGAATAATGCGAAAGTACGTGCCAGATGAGGGCAAATACCAGACCTAACCCAGACATAACCGGCGTTATCCTCTAAAATATTAATCGCAACCAGTTTAATTGACTGTTTCGGTGTGGACTCGCATTACTACGGGATCCAAAGCAGAAAAAGGCCATTATCTGTCCAACAAGTATGCGAAAAACGAGAAAGTACGAGCCAGATGAGGACAAATGCCAGACCTAACCGAGACAAAACCGGCGTTATCCTCTAATATATTAATCGCAACCAGTTTAATTGACTGTTTCGGTGTGGACTCTCATTACTACGGGATCCACAGCAGAACAGGCCAGGATCTGGCCAACAAGTATGCGAAAACCGCGAAAGTATGAAACAGATGATTGCAAATACCAGAACTAACCCAGGCATAGCCAGCGTTATCCTCTAAAATACAAAGCGAAACCAGCTACTATTGACTGTTTCAGTGTGGTACCACATTACTACGTGATCCAAACCAGAGAAGGGTCAGGATCTGGCCAACAAGTATTCGAAAAACGCGAAAGTACGAGCCAGATGAGGACAAATCCCAGACCTACCCGAGACGTAGCCGGCGTTATTCTCTAAAATATTAATCGCAACCAGTTTAATTGACTGTTTCGGTGTGGAACCTCATTACTACGGGACCCAAAACAAAAAAAACCCAGGATCTGGCCAACAAGTATGCGAATAACGCCAAAGTATGAGCCAGATGATTGCAAATACCAGACCAAACCCAGACATAACCGACGTTATCCTCTAAAATAGTAATCGCAACCAGGTTTAATTGACTGTTTCGGTGCGGTACCGCGTTACTACGTGATCCAAAGCAGAAACAGGCTCTGGCCAGGATCTGGCCAACAAGTATGCGAAAAACGCGAAAGTACGAGCCAGATGAGGACAAATCCCAGACCTACCCGAGACATAACCGGCGTTATTCTCTAAAATATTAATCGCAACCAGTTTAATTGACTGTTTCGGTGTCGAACCTCATTACTACGGGATCCAAAACAGAAAAAACCCAGGATCTGGCCAACAATTATGCGAAAAACGCAAAAGAATGAGCCAGATGATTCCAAATACCAGACCAAACACAGACATAACCGACGTTATCCTCCAAAATAGTAATCGCAACCAGGTTTAATTGACTGTTTCGGTGAGGTACCGCGTTACTACGTGATCCAAACCAGAGAAGGCCCAGGATCTGGCCAACAAGTATACGAATAATGCGAAAGTACGTGCCAGATGAGGGCAAATACCAGACCTAACCCAGACATAACCGGCGTTATCCTCTAAAATATTAATCGCAACCAGGTTTAATTGACTGTTTCGGTGTGGTACCACAATACTACGTGATCCAAACCAGAAAAATGCCAGGATCTGGCCAACAAGTATGCGATAAACGCGAAAGTACGAGCCAGATGTGGACAAATCCCAGACCTACCCGAGACATAACCGGCGTTATCCTCTAAAATATTAATCGCAACCAGTTTAATTGACTGTTTCGGTGTGGAACCTCATTACTACGGGATCCAAAACAGAAAAAGGCCAGGATCTTGCCAACAAGTATGTGAAAAACGCAAAAGAATGAGCCAGATGATTCCAAATACCAGACCAAACACAGACATAACCGACGTTATCCTCCAAAATAGTAATCGCAACCAGGTTTAAATGACTGTTTCGGTGAGGTACCGCGTTACTACGTGATCCAAACCAGAGAAAGCCCAGGATCTGACCAACAAGTATGCGAAAAACGCAAAAGAATGAGCCAGATGAGGACAAATGCCAGACCTAACCGAGACATAACCGGCGTTATCCTCTAAAATATTAATCGCAGCCAGCTTTTATTGACAGTGTGGTACCACATTACTATGTGATCCAACCCAGAAAAAGCCCAGGATCTGGCCAACAAGTATGCGAAAAACGCTAAAGTACGAGCCAGATGAGGACAAATCCCAGACCTACCCAAGACGTAGCCGGCGTTATTCTCTAAAGTATTAATCGCAACCAGTTTAATTGACTGTTTCGGTGTGGAACCTCATTACTACGGGACCGGAAACAGAAAAAACCCAGGATCTGGCCAACAAGTATGCGAATAACGCCAAAGTATGAGCCAGATGATTGCAAATACCAGACCAAACCCAGGCATAACCGACGTTATCCTCTAAAATAGTAATCGCAACCAGGTTTAATTGCCTGTTTCGGTGTGGAACCGCGTTACTACGTGATCCAAAGCAGAAAAAGGCCAGGATCTGGCCAACAAGTATGCGAAAAACGCGAAAGTACGAGCCAGATGAGGACAAATCCCAGACCTACCCGAGACATAACCGGCGATATTCTCTAAAATATTAATCGCAACCAGTTTAATTGACTGTTTCGGTGTGGAACCTCATTACTACGGGATCCAAAACAGAAAAAACCCAGGATCTGGCCAACAATTATGCGAAAAACGCAAAAGAATGAGCCAGATGATTCCAAATACCAGACCAAACACAGACATAACCGACGTTATCCTCCAAAATAGTAATCGCAACCAGGTTTAATTGACTGTTTCGGTGAGGTACCGCGTTACTACGTGATCCAAACCAGAGAAAGCCCAGGATCTGACCAACAAGTATGCGAAAAACGCGAAAGTACGAGCCAGATGAGGACAAATGCCGGACCTAACCGAGACATAACCGGCGTTATCCTCTAAAATATTAATCGCAGCCAGCTTTTATTGACAGTGTGGTACCACATTACTACGTGATCCAACCCAGAAAAAGCCCAGGATCTGGCCAACTAGTATGCGAAAAACGCGAATGTACGAGCCATGTGAGGACAAATCCCAGACCTAACCGAGACGTAACCGGCATTATCCTCTAAAATATTAATCCGAACCAGGTATAATTGACTGTTTCGGTGTGGACTCGCATTACTACGGGATCCAAAGCAGAAAAAGGCCAGCATCTGGCCAACAAGCATGCGAAAAACGCGAAAGTACGAGCCAGATGAGGACAAGTGCCAGACCTAACCGAGACATAACCGGCGTTATCCTCTAATATATTAATCGCAACCCGTTTAATTGACTATTTCGGTGTGGACTCTCATTACTACGGGATCCAAACCAGAAAAAGGCCAGGATCTGGCCAACAAGTATGCGAAAAACGGGAAAGTACGAGCCAGATGAGGACAAATGCCAGACCTATCCGAGACATAACCGGCGTTATCCTCTAAAATATTAATCGCAACCAGTTTAATTGACTGCTTCGGTGTGGAACCACATTACTACGGGACCCAAGCCAGAAAAAGGCCAGGATCTAGCCAACAAGTATGCGAATAATGCGAAAGTACGTGCCAGATGAGGGCAAATTCCAGACCTAACCCAGACATAACCGGCGTTATCCTCTAAAATATTAATCGCAACCAGGTTTAATTGACTGTTTCGGTGTGGAACCACATTACTACGGGATCCAAACCAGAAAAATGCCAGGATCTGGCCAACAAGTATGCGAAAAACGCGAAAGTACGAGCCAGATGAGGACAAATCCCAGACCTACCCGAGACATAACCGGCGTTATCCTCTAAAATATTAATCGCAACCAGTTTAATTGACTGCTTCGGTGTGGAACCACATTACTACGGGACCCAAGCCAGAAAAAGGCCAGGATCTAGCCAACAAGTATGCGAATAATGCGAAAGAACGTGCCAGATGAGGGCAAATTCCAGACCAAACCCAGACATAACCGGCGTTATCCTCTAAAATATTAATCGCAACCAGGTTTAATTGACAGTTTCGGTGTGGTACCGCGTACTACGGGATCCAAACCAGAAAAAGGCCAGGATCTGGCCAACAAGTATGCGAAATACGCGAATGTACGAGCCACATGAGGACAAATGCCAGACCTATCCGAGACATAACCGGCGTTATCTTCTAAAATATTAATCGCAACCAGTTTAATTGACTGCTTCGGTGTGGACTCTCATTACTACGGGATCCAAAACAGAAAAAACCCAGGATCTGGCCAACAATTATGCGAAAAACGCAAAAGAATGAGCCAGATGATTCCAAATACCAGACCAAACACAGACATAACCGACGTTATCCTCCAAAATAGTAATCGCAACCAGGTTTAATTGACTGTTTCGGTGTGGAACCACATTACTACGGGAGCAAAACCAGAAAAAGGCCAGGATCTGGCCAACAAGTATGCGAAAAACGCGAAAGTACGAGCCAGATGAGGACAAATCCCAGACCTACCCGAGACATAACCGGCGTTATCCTCTAAAATATTAATCGCAACCAGGTTTGATTGACTGTTTCGGTGTGGTACCGCGTTACTACGGGATCCAAACCAGAAAAAGGCCAGGATCTGGCCAACAAGTATGCGAAAAACGCGAAAGTATGAGCCAGATGGTTGCAAATACCTGACCAAACCCAGACATAACCGAAGTTATCCTCCAAAATAGTAATCGCAACCAGGTTTAATTGACTGTTTCGGTGTGGTACCTCATTACTACGGGATCCAAAACAGAAAAAACCCAGGATCTGGCCAACAAGTATGCGAACAACGCGAAAGTACGAGCCAGATGAGGACAAATCCCAGACCTACCCAAGACGTAGCCGGCGTTATTCTCTAAAATATTAATCGCAACCAGTTTAATTGACTGTTTCGGTGTGGAACCTCATTACTACGGGACCGGAAATAGAAAAAACCCAGGATCTGGCCAACAAGTATGCGAAAAACGCGAAAGTATGAGCCAGATGATTGCAAATACCAGACCAAACCCAGACATAACCGACGTTATCCTCTAAAATAGTAATCGCAACCAGGTTTAATTGACTGTTTCGGTGTGGTACCGCGTTACTACGTGATCCAAAGCAGAAAAAGGCCAGGATCTGGCCAACAAGTATGCGAAAAACGCGAAAGTACGAGCCAGATGAAGACAAATCCCAGACCTACCCGAGACATAACCGGCGTTATTCTCTAAAATATTAATCGCAACCAGTTTAATTGACTGTTTCGGTGTGGAACCTCATTTCTACGGGATCCAAAACAGAAAAAACCCAGGATCTGGCCAACAATTATGCGAAAAACGCAAAAAAATGAGCCAGATGATTGCAAATACCAGACCAAACACAGACATAACCGACGTTATCCTCCAAAATAGTAATCGCAACCAGGTTTAATTGACTGTTTCGGTGAGGTACCGCGTTACTACGTGATCCAAACCAGAGAAAGCCCAGGATCTGGCCAACAAGTATACGAATAATGCGAAAGTACGTGCCAGATGAGGGCAAATACCAGACCTAACCCAGTCATAACCGGCGTTATCCTCTAAAATATTAATCGCAACCAGGTGTAATTGACTGTTTCGGTGTGGTACCACAATACTACGTGATCCAAACCAGAAAAAGCCCAGGATCTGGCCAACAAGTATGCGAAAAACGCGAATGTATGAGCCAGATGATTCCAAATACCAGACCAAACACAGACATAACCGACGTTATCCTCCAAAATAGTAATCGCAACCAGGTTTAATTGACTGTTTCGGTGAGGTACCGCGTTACTACGTGATCCAAACCAGAGAAAGCCCAGGATCTGACCAACAAGTATGCGAAAAACGCGAAAGTACGAGCCAGATGAGGACAAATGCCGGACCTAACCGAGACATAACCGGCGTTATCCTCTAAAATATTAATCGCAGCCAGCTTTTATTGACAGTGTGGTACCACATTACTACGTGATCCAACCCAGAAAAAGCCCAGGATCTGGCCAACTAGTATGCGAAAAACGCGAATGTACGAGCCATGTGAGGACAAATCCCAGACCTAACCGAGACGTAACCGGCATTATCCTCTAAAATATTAATCCGAACCAGGTATAATTGACTGTTTCGGTGTGGACTCGCATTACTACGGGATCCAAAGCAGAAAAAGGCCAGCATCTGGCCAACAATCATGCGAAAAACGCGAAAGTACGAGCCAGATGAGGACAAGTGCCAGACCTAACCGAGACATAACCGGCGTTATCCTCTAATATATTAATCGCAACCCGTTTAATTGACTATTTCGGTGTGGACTCTCATTACTACGGGATCCAAACCAGAAAAAGGCCAGGATCTGGCCAACAAGTATGCGAAAAACGGGAAAGTACGAGCCAGATGAGGACAAATGCCAGACCTATCCGAGACATAACCGGCGTTATCCTCTAAAATATTAATCGCAACCAGTTTAATTGACTGCTTCGGTGTGGAACCACATTACTACGGGACCCAAGCCAGAAAAAGGCCAGGATCTAGCCAACAAGTATGCGAATAATGCGAAAGTACGTGCCAGATGAGGGCAAATTCCAGACCTAACCCAGACATAACCGGCGTTATCCTCTAAAATATTAATCGCAACCAGGTTTAATTGACTGTTTCGGTGTGGAACCACATTACTACGGGATCCAAACCAGAAAAAGGCCAGGATCTGGCCAACAAGTATGCGAAAAACGCGAAAGTACGAGCCAGATGAGGACAAATCCCAGACCTACCCGAGACATAACCGGCGTTATCCTCTAAAATATTAATCGCAACCAGTTTAATTGACTGCCTCGGTGTAGACTCTCATTGCTACGGGATCCACAGCAGAAAAAGGCCAGGATCTGGCCAACAAGTATGCGAAAAACGCGAAAGTACGAGCCAGATGAGGACAAATCCCAGACCTACCCGAGACATAACCGGCGTTATCCTCTAAAATATTAATCGCAACCAGTTTAATTGACTGCTTCGGTGTGGAACCACATTACTACGGGACCCAAGCCAGAAAAAGGCCAGGATCTAGCCAACAAGTATGCGAATAATGCGAAAGTACGTGCCAGATGAGGGCAAATTCCAGACCAAACCCAGACATAACCGGCGTTATCCTCTAAAATATTAATCGCAACCAGGTTTAATTGACTGTTTCGGTGTGGTACCGCGTACTACGGGATCCAAACCAGAAAAAGGCCAGGATCTGGCCAACAAGTATGCGAAATACGCGAATGTACGAGCCACATGAGGACAAATGCCAGACCTATCCGAGACATAACCGGCGTTATCCTCTAAAATATTAATCGCAACCAGTTTAATTGACTGCTTCGGTGTGGACTCTCATTACTACGGGATCCAAAACAGAAAAAACCCAGGATCTGGCCAACAATTATGCGAAAAACGCAAAAGAATGAGCCAGATGATTCCAAATACCAGACCAAACACAGACATAACCGACGTTATCCTCCAAAATAGTAATCGCAAACAGGTTTAATTGACTGTTTCGGTGAGGTACCGCGTTACTACGTGATCCAAACCAGAGAAAGCCCAGGATCTGGCCAACAAGTATACGAATAATGCGAAAGTACGTGCCAGATGAGGGCAAATACCAGACCTAACCCAGACATAACCGGCGTTATCCTCTAAAATATTAATCGCAACCAGGTTTAATTGACTGTTTCGGTGTGGAACCACATTACTACGGGAGCAAAACCAGAAAAAGGCCAGGATCTGGCCAACAAGTATGCGAAAAACGCGAAAGTACGAGCCAGATGAGGACAAATCCCAGACCTACCCGAGACATAACCGGCGTTATCCTCTAAAATATTAATCGCAACCAGGTTTGATTGACTGTTTCGGTGTGGTACCGCGTTACTACGGGATCCAAACCAGAAAAAGGCCAGGATCTGGCCAACAAGTATGCGAAAAACGCGAAAGTATGAGCCAGATGGTTGCAAATACCTGACCAAACCCAGACATAACCGAAGTTATCCTCCAAAATAGTAATCGCAACCAGGTTTAATTGACTGTTTCGGTGTGGTACCTCATTACTACGGGATCCAAAACAGAAAAAACCCAGGATCTGGCCAACAAGTATGCGAACAACGCGAAAGTACGAGCCAGATGAGGACAAATCCCAGACCTACCCGAGACATAACCGGCGTTATTCTCTAAAATATTAATCGCAACCAGTTTAATTGACTGTTTCGGTGTGGAACCTCATTTCTACGGGATCCAAAACAGAAAAAACCCAGGATCTGGCCAACAATTATGCGAAAAACGCAAAAAAATGAGCCAGATGATTGCAAATACCAGACCAAACACAGACATAACCGACGTTATCCTCCAAAATAGTAATCGCAACCAGGTTTAATTGACTCTTTCGGTGAGGTACCGCGTTACTACGTGATCCAAACCAGAGAAAGCCCAGGATCTGGCCAACAAGTATACGAATAATGCGAAAGTACGTGCCAGATGAGGGCAAATACCAGACCTAACCCAGACATAACCGGCGTTATCCTCTAAAATATTAACCGCAACCAGGTGTAATTGACTGTTTCGGTGTGGTACCACAATACTACGTGATCCAAACCAGAAAAAGCCCAGGATCTGGCCAACAAGTATGCGAAAAACGCGAATGTTTGAGCCAGTTGATTGCAAATACCAGAACTAATCCAGACATAACCAGCGTTATCCTCTAAAATACTAAGCGGAACCAGCTTCTATTGACTGTTTCAGTGTGGTACCACATTACTACGTGATCCAAACCAGAAAAATGCCAGGATCTGACCAACAAGTATGCGAAAAACGCGAAAGTACGAGCCAGATGAGGACAAATGCCAGACCTAACCGAGACATAACCGGTGTTATCCTCTAAAATATTAATCGCAGCCAGCTTTTATTGACAGTGTGGTACCACATTACTACGTGATCCAACCCAGAAAAAGCCCAGGATCTGGCCAACAAGTATGCGAAAAACGCGAATGTACGAGCCATGTGAGGACAAATCCCAGACCTAACCGAGACGTAACCGGCATTATCCTCTAAAATATTAATCCGAACCAGGTATAATTGACTGTTTCGCTGTGGTACCGTGTTACTACGTGATCCAAACCTGAAAAAGGCCAGGATCTGATCAACAACAATGCGAAAAATGCGAAAGTACGAGCCAGATGAGGGCAAATACCAGACTTAACCCAGACATAACCGGCGTTATCCTCTAAACTATTAATCGGAACCAGCTTTTATTGACAGTGCGGTACCACATTACTACGTGATCCAACCCAGAAAAAGCCCAGGATCTGGCCAACAAGTATGCGAAAAACGCGAAAGTACGAGCCAGATGAGGACAAATCCCAGATCTAACCGAGACATAACCGGCGTTATCCTCTAAAATATTAATCCGAACCTGGTTTAATTGACTGTTTCGGTGTGGTACCGCGTTACTACGTGATCCAAACCAGAAAAAGGCCAGGATCTAGCCAACACATATGCGAATAATGCGAAAGTACGTGCCAGATGAGGGCAAATACCAGACCTAACCCAGACATAACCGGCGTTATCCTCTAAAATATTAATCGCAACCAGTTTAATTGACTGTTTCGGTGTGGACTCGCATTACTACGGGATCCAAAGCAGAAAAAGGCCAGCATCTGGCCAACAAGTATGCGAAAAACGCGAAAGTACGAGCCAGTTCAGGACAAGTGCCAGACCTAACCGAGACATAACCGGCGTTATCCTCTAATATATTAATCGCAACCCGTTTAATTGACTATTTCGGTGTGGACTCTCATTACTACGGGATCCACGGCAGAAAAAGGCCAGGATCTGGCCAACAAGTATGCGAAAAACGGGAAAGTACGAGCCAGATGAGGCGAAATGCCAGACCTAACCGAGACATATCCGGCGTTATCCTCCAAAATAGTAATCGCAACCAGGTTTAATTGACTGTTTCGGTGTGGTACCGCGATACTACGTGATCCAATCCAGAAAAAGGCCAGGATCTGGCCAACAAGTATGCGAATAATGCGAAAGTGCGTGCCAGATGAGGGCAAATACCAGACCTACCCGAGACATAACCGGCGTTATCCTCTAAAATATTAATCGCAACCAGGTTTAATTGACTGTTTCGGTGTGGTACCACAATACTACGTGATCCAAACCAGAAAAAGCCCCGGATCTGGCCAACAAGTATGCGAAAAACACGAATGTATGAGCCAGATGATTCCAAATACAAGAACTAACCCATACATAACCAGCGTTATCCTCTAAAATACTAATCGGAACCAGCTTCTATTGACTGTTTCAGTGTGGTACCACATTACTACGTGATCCAAACCAGAAAAAGGTCAGGATATGGCCATCAAGTATGCGATAAACGCGAAAGTTCGAGCCAGATGATGACAAATCCCAGACCTACCCGAGACATAACCGGCGTTATCCTCTAAAATATTAATCGCAACCAGTTTTGTTGACTGTTTCGGTGTGGTACCACATTATTACGTGATCCAAACAAGAAAAAGCCCAGGATCTGGCCAACAAGCATGCGAAAAGTGCGATTGTACGAGGCCGATGAGGGCAAATCCCAGACCTAACCGAGACATAACCGGCGTTATCCTCTAAGATATTTATCGCAACCAGTTTAATTGACTGTTTCGGTGTGGTACCGCATTACTACGTGTTCCAATCCAGAAAAAGGCCAGGATCTGGCCAACAAGTATGCGAAAAATGCGAAAGTACGAGCCAGATGAGGGCAAAACCCAGACCTAACCGAGACATAACCCACGTTATCCTCCAAAATTGTAATCGCAACCAGGTTTAATTGACTATTTCGAAGTGGTACCGCGTTACTACGTGATCCAATCCAGAAAAAGCCAAGAATCTGGTCAGCAAGTATGCGAATAATGCGAAAGTACGTGCCAGATGAGGGCAAATACCAGACCTAATCCAGACATAACCGGCGTTATCCTCTAAAATATTAATCGCAACCTGTTTAATTGACTGTTTCGGTGTGGACTCTCATTACTACGAGATCCAAAACAGAAAAAACCCAGGATCTGGCTAACAAGTATGCGAAAAACGCGAAAGTATGAGCCAGCTGATTGCAAATACCAGACCAAACCCAGACAAAACCGACGCTATCCTCCAAAATAGTAATCGCAACCAGGTTTAATTGACTGTTTCGGTGTGGTACCGCGTTACTGCGTGATCCAAACCAGAAGAAGGCCAGGATCTGGCCATCAGGTATGCGAAAAACGCGAAAGTACGAGCCAGATGAGGACAAATGCCAGACCTAACCGAGACATAACCGGCGTAATTCTCTAAAATATTAATCGCAACCAGGTTTAATTGGCTGTTTCGGTGTGGAACCACATTACTGCGGGATACAAACCAGAAAAAGGCCAGGATCTGGCCAACAAGTATGCAAAAAACGCGAAAGTACGAGCCAGATGAGGACAAATCCCAGACCTACCCGAGACATAACCGGCGTTATCCTCCAAAATAGTAATCGCAACCAGGTTTAATTGACCGTTTCGGTGTGGTACCTCATTACTACGGGATCCAAAACAGAAAAAACCCAGGATCTGGCCAACAAGTATGCGAAAAACGCGAAAGTATGAGCCAGATGGTTGCAAATACCAGACCAAACCCAGACATAACCGAAGTTATCCTCCAAAATAGTAATCGCAACCAGGTTTAATTGACTGTTTCGGTGTGGTACCTCATTACTACGGGATCCAAAACAGAAAAAACCCAGGATCTGGCCAACAAGTATGCGAAAAACGCGAAAGTATGAGCCAGATGATTGCGAATACCAGACCAAACCCAGACATAACCGACGTTATCCTCCAAAATAGTAATCGCAACCAGGTTTAATTGACTGTTTCGGTGTGGTACCGCGTTACTACGTGATCCCAACCAGAAAAAGGCCAGGATCTGGCCAAGAAGTATGCGAAAAACGCGAAAGTACGAGCCAGATGAGGACAAATGCCAGACCTAACCGAGACATAACCGGCGTTATCCTCTAAAATATTTATCGCAACCAGTTTAATTGACAGTGTGGTACCACATTACTACGTGATCCAAACCAGAAAAAGCCTAGGATCTGGTCATCAAGTATGCGAATAATGCGAATCTACGTGCCAGATGAGGGCAAATACCAGACCTAACCGAGACATAACCGGCGTTATTCTCTAAAATATTAATCGCAACCAGGTTTAATTGACTCTTTCGGTGTGGAACCACATTACTACGGAATCCAAACCAGAAAAAGGCCAGGATCTGGCCAACAAGTATGGAAAAAACGCGAAAGTACGAGCCAGATGAGGACAAATACCAGACCTAACCCAGACATAACCGGCGTTATCCTCTAAAATATTAATCGCAACCAGTTTAATTGACTGTTTCGGTCTGGACTCGCATTACTACGGGATCCAAAGCAGAAAAAGGCCAGCATCTGGCCAACAAGTATGCGAAAAACGCGAAAGTACGAGCCAGATCAGGACAAGTGCCAGACCTAACCGAGACATAACCGGCGTTATCCTCTAATATATTAATCGCAACCCGTTTAATTGACTATTTCGGTGTGGACTCTCATTACTACGGGATCCACGGCAGAAAAAGGCCAGGATCTGGCCAACAAGTATGCGAAAAACGGGAAAGTACGAGCCAGATGAGGACAAATGCCAGACCTAACCGAGACATATCCGGCGTTATCCTCCAAAATAGTAATCGCAACCAGGTTTAATTGACTGTTTCGGTGTGGTACCGCGATACTACGTGATCCAATCCAGAAAAAGGCCAGGATCTGGCCGACAAGTATGCGAATAATGCGAAATTGCGTGCCAGATGAGGGCAAATACCAGACCTACCCGAGACATAACCGGCGTTATCCTCTAAAATATTAATCGCAACCAGGTTTAATTGACTGTTTCGGTGTGGTACCACAATACTACGTGATCCAAACCAGAAAAAGCCCAGGATCTGGCCAACAAGTATGCGAAAAACGCGAAAGTACGAGCCAGATGATGACAAATCCCAGACCTACCCGAGACATAACCGGCGTTATCCTCTAAAATATTAATCGCAACCAGTTTTGTTGACTGTTTCGGTGTGGTACCACATTATTACGTGTTCCAAACAAGAAAAAGCCCAGGATCTGGCCAACAAGCATGCGAAAAGTGCGATTGTACGAGGCCGATGAGGGCAAATCCTAGACCTAACCGAGACATAACCGGCGTTATCCTCTAAAATATTTATCGCAACCAGTTTAATTGACTGTTTCGGTGTGGTACCGCATTACTACGTGTTCCAATCCAGAAAAAGGCCAGGATCTGGCCAACAAGTATGCGAAAAATGCGAAAGTACGAGCCAGATGAGGGCAAATCCCAGACCTAACCGAGACATAACCCACGTTATCCTCCAAAATTGTAATCGCAACCAGGTTTAATTGACTGTTTCGAAGTGGTACCGCGTTACTACGTGATCCAATCCAGAAAAAGGCCAGGATCTGGCCAACAAGTATGCGAAAAATGCGAAAGTACGTGCCAGATGAGGGCAAATACCAGACCTAACCCAGACATAACCGGCGTTATCCTCTAAACTATTAATCGGAATCAGCTTTTATTGACAGTGTGGTACCACATTATTACGTGATCCAAACCAGAAAAAGCCAAGAATCTGGTCAACAAGTATGCGAATAATGCGAAAGTACGTGCCAGATGAGGGCAAATACCAGACCAAATCAGACATAACCGGCGTTATTCTCTAAAATATTAATCGCAACCAGGTTTAATTGACTGTTTCGGTGTGGTACCGCGTTACTACGTGATCCCAACCAGAAAAAGGCCAGGATCTGGCCAACAAGTATGCGAAAAACGCGAAAGTACGGGCCAGATGAGGACAAATGCCAGACCTAACCGAGACATAACCGGCGTTATCCTCTGAAATATTTATCGCAACCAGTTTAATTGACTGTTTCGGTGTGGTACCTCATTACTACGGGATCCAAAACAGAAGAAACCCAGGATCTGGCCAAGAAGTATGCGAAAAACGCGAAAGTATGAGCCAGATAATTGCAAATACCAGACCAAACCCAGACATAACCGACGTTATCCTCCAAAATAGTAATCGCAACCATGTTTAATTGACTGTTTCGGTGTGGTACCGCGTTGCTACGTGATCCAAACCAGAAAAAGGCCAGGATCTGGCCAACAAGTATGCGAAAAATGCGAAAGTACGAGCCAGATGAGGGCAAATCCCAGACCTAACCGAGACATAACCCACGTTATCCTCCAAAATTGTAATCGCAACCAGGTTTAATTGACTGTTTCGAAGTGGTACCGCGTTACTACGTGATCCAATCCAGAAAAAGGCCAGGATCTGGCCAACAAGTATGCGAAAAACGCGAAAGTACGGGCCAGATGAGGACAAATGCCAGACCTAACCGAGACATAACCGGCGTTATCCTCTGAAATATTTATCGCAACCAGTTTAATTGTCTGTTTCGGTGTGGTACCTCATTACTACGGGATCCAAAACAGAAGAAACCCAGGATCTGGCCAAGAAGTATGCGAAAAACGCGAAAGTATGAGCCAGATAATTGCAAATACCAGACCAAACCCAGACATAACCGACGTTATCCTCCAAAATAGTAATCGCAACCATGTTTAATTGACTGTTTCGGTGTGGTACCGCGTTGCTACGTGATCCAAACCAGAAAAAGGCCAGGATCAGGCCAACAAGTATGCGAATAATGCGAAAGCACGTGCCAGATGAGGGCAAATACCAGACCTAACCCAGACATAACCGGCGTTATCCTCTAAACTATTAATCGGAACCAGCTTTTATTGACAGTGTGGTACCACATTACTACGTGATCCAAACCAGAAAAAGCCTAGGATCTGGTCATCAAGTATGCGAATAATGCGAATGTACGTGCCAGATGAGGGCAAATACCAGACCTAACCGAGACATAACCGGCGTTATTCTCTAAAATATTAATCGCAACCAGGTTTAATTGACTGTTTCGGTGTGGAACCACATTACTACGGGATCCAAACCAGAAAAAGGCCAGGATCTGGCCAACAAGTATGGAAAAAACGCGAAAGTACGAGCCAGATGAGGACAAATGCCAGACCTAACCGAGACATAACCGGCGTTATCCTCTAAAATATTAATCGCAACCAGTTTAATTGACTGTTTCCGTGTGGACTATCATTACTACGGGATCCAAACCAGAACAAGGCCAGGATCTGGCAAACAAGTATGCGAAAAACGCGAAAATACGAGCCAAATGAGGACAAATCCCAGACCTAACCGAGACATAACAGACGTTATCCTCCAAAATAGTAATCGCAACCAGGTTTAATTGACTGTTTCGGTGTGGTACCGCGTTACTACGTGATCCAAACCAGAAAAAGACCAGGATCTGGCCAACAAGTATGCGAAAAACGCGAAAGTATGAGCCACAAGATTGCAAATACCAGACCAAACCCAGAGAGAACCGACGTTATTCTCTAAAATATTAATCGCAACCAGGTTTAATTGACTGTTTCGGTGTGGTACCTCATTACTACGGGATCCAAACCAGAAAAAGGCCAGGATTTGGCCAACAAGTATGCGAAAAACGCGAAAATACGAGCCAGATGAGGGCAAATACCAGACCTAACCCAGACAAAACCGACGCTCTCCTCCAAAATAGTAATCGCAACCAGGTTTAATTGACCGTTTCGGTGTGGTACCGCGTTACTACGTGATCCAAACCAGAAGAAGGCCAGGATCTGGCCATCAGGTATGCGAAAAACGCGAAAGTACGAGCCAGATGAGGGCAAATCCCAGACCTAACCGAGACATAACAGACGTTATCCTCCAAAATAGTAATCGCAACCAGGTTTAATTGACTGTTTCGGTGTGGTACCGCGTTACTACGTGATCCAAACCAGAAAAAGGCCAGGATCTGGCCAAGAAATATGCGAAAAACGCGAAAGTACGAGCCAGATGAGGACAAATGCCAGACCTAACCGAGACATAACCAGCGTTATCCTCTAAAATATTAATCGCAGCCAGGTTTAATTAACTGTTTCGGTGTGGAACCACATTACTACGGGATCCAAACCAGAAAAAGGCCAGGATCTGGCCAACAAGTATGCGAAAAATGCGAAAGTACGAGCCAGATGAGGGCAAATGCCAGACCTAACCGTGACATAACCGGCGTTATCCTCTAAACTATTAATCAGAACCAGCTTTTATTGACAGTGCGGTACCACATTACTACGTGATCCAAACCAGAAAAAGCCCAGGATCTGGTCAACAAGTATGCAAAAAGTGCGAAAGTACGAGCCAGATGAGGGCAAATCCCAGACCAAACCCAGACATAACCGACGATATCCCCCAAAATAGTAATCGCAACCAGGTTTAATTGACTGTTCCGGTGTGGTACCGCGTTACTACGTGATCCAATCCAGAAAAAGGCCAGGATCTGGCCAACAAGTATGCGAAAAGTGCGATTGTAAGAGGCAGATGAGGGCAAATCCCAGACCTAACCGAGACATAACCGGCGTTATCCTCTAAAATATTTATCGCAACCAGTTTAATTGACTGTTTCGGTGTGGTACCGCATTACTACGTGATCCAATCCAGAAAAAGGCCAGGATGTGGCCAACAAGTATGCGAAAAATGCGAAAGTACGAGCCAGATGAGGGCAAATCCCAGACCAAACCCAGACATAACCAGCGTTAACCTCTAAAATATTAATCGCAACCAGGTTTAATTGACAGTTTCGATGTGGTACCGCATTACTACGGAATCCATATCAGAAAAACCCCAGGATCTGGCCAACAAGAATGCGGAAAATGCGAAAGTACGAGCCAGATGGGGGCAAATCCCAGACCAAACCGAGACATAACCACCGTTAACCTCTAAAATATTAATCGCAACCAGGTTTAATTGACAGTTTCGATGTGGTACCGCATTACTACGTGATCCAAACCAGAAAGAGGCCATGATCTGGCCAACAAGAATGCGAAAAATGCGAAAGTACGAGCCAGATGTGGGCAAATCCCAGACCTACCCGAGACATAAACGGCGTTGTCCTCTAAAATATTAATCGCAACCAGGTTTAATTGACTGTTTCAGTGTGGTACCACATTACTACGGGATCCAAACCAGAAAAAAACCCAGGATATGGCCAACAAGTATGCGAAAATTGCGAAGGTATGAGCCAGATGAGGGCAAATACCAGACCTAACCCAGACATAACCGGCGTTATCCGCTAAAATATTAAAATATTAAAATATTAATCTCAACCAGGTTTAATTGACTGTTTCGTTGTGGAACCACATTACTACGGGATCCAAACCAGAGAAAACCCAGTATCTGGCCAGCAGGTATGCGAAAAATGCGAAAGTATGAGCCAGATGATTGCAAACACCAGAACTAACACAGACATAACCAGCGGTATCCTCTAAAATATTAATCGGAACCAGCTTTTATTGACTGTTTCAGTGTGGTACCGCATTGCTACGATGATCCAAACCAGAAAGAGGCCAGGATCTGGCTAACAAGTATGCGAAAAATGCGAAAGTTCGAGCCAGATGAGGGCAAATCCCAGACATAACCGAGACATAACCGCCGTTATCCTCTAAAATACGAATCAGAACATGCTTTTAATGGCTGTTTCAGTGTGGTACCACATTACTACGTGATCCAAGCCAGAAGAAGGCCAGGATCTGGCCAACAAGTATGCGAAACATGCGAAAGTACGAGCCAGATGATGGCACACACCAGACCTAACCCAGACATAACCGGCGTTATTCTCTAAAATATTAATCGCAACCAGGTTCAATTGACTGTTTCGGTGTGGAACCACAATACGACGGGATCCAATCCACAAAAAACCCAAGATCTGGTCAACAACTATGAGAAAAACGCGAAAGTATGAGCCAGATGATTGCAAATACCAGAACTATCCCAGACATAACCAGCGTTGTCCTCTAAAATATTATCCGCAACCAGGTTTAATTGACTGTTTCAGTCTGGTACCACTTTACTACGTGGTCCAAGCCAGAAGAAGGCCAGAATCTGGCCAACAAGTATGCGAAAAATGCGAAAGTCCGAGCCAGATGAGGGCAAATACCAGACCTAACAGAGACATAACCGGCGTTATCCTCTAAAATATTAATCGCAACCAGGTTCAATTGACTGTTTCGGTGTGGAACCGCATTACTACGGGTTCCAAACCAGAAAAAACCCAGGATCTGGCCAATAACTATGAGAAAAGCGCGAAAGTATGAGCCAGATGATAGCAAATACCAGAACTAACCCACACATATCCAGCGTTATCCTCTAAAATACTTATCGGAACCAGCTTCTATTGACTGTTTCAGTGTGGTACCACATTACAACGTGATCCAAACCAGAAAAGGGCCAGGGTCTGGCCAACAAGTGTGCGAAAAACGCGAAAGTATGAGCCAGATGATTGCAAATACCAGAACTAACACAGACATAACCAGCGTTATCCTCTAAAATACTAATCGGAACCAGCTTTTATTGACTGTTTCAGTGTGGTACCACATTACTACGGAATCCATATCAGAAAAACCCCAGGATCTGGCCAACAAGAATGCGAAAAATGCGAAAGTACGAGCCAGATGGGGGCAAATCCCAGACCAAACCGAGACACAACCAGCGTTATCCTCTAAAATATTAATCGCAACCAGGTTTAATTGACTCTTTCGATGTGGTACCGCATTACTACGTGATCCAAACCAGAAAGAGGCCAGGATCTGGCCAACAAGAATGCGAAAAATGCGAAAGTACGAGCCAGATGTGGGCAAACCCAGACCTACCCGAGACATAAACGGCGTTGTCCTCTAAAATATTAATCGCAACCAGGTTTAATTGACTGTTTCAGTGTGGTACCACATTACTACGGGATCCAAACCAGAAAAAAACCCAGGATATGGCCAACATGTATGCGAAAATTGCGAAGGTATGAGCCAGATGAGGGCAAATACCAGACCTAACCCAGACATAACCGGCGTTATCCGCTAAAATATTAATCTCAACCAGGTTTAATTGACTGTTTCGTTGTGGAACCACGTAACTACGGGATCCAAACCAGAGAAAACCCAGAATCTGGCCAACAGGTATGCGAAAAATGCGAAAGTACGAGCCAGATGAGGGCAAATCCCAGACCAATCCGAGACATAACCTGCGTTATCCTGTAAAATATTAATCGCAACCAGGTTTAATTGACTGTTTCGGTGTGGTACCGCATTACTACGTGATCCAAACCAGAAAAAGGCCAGGATATGGCCAACAAGTATGAGAAAAATGCGCAAGTTCGGCCAGATGACGGCAAATACCAGACCTAACCCAGACAAAATCGGCGTTATCCCCTAAAATATTAATCGCAACCAGGTATAATTTACTGTTTCGGTGTTGTACCGCATTACTACGTGATCCAAACCAGAAAATGGCCAGGATCGGGCCAACAAAAATGCAAAAAATGCGAAAGTACGAGCCAGATGAGGGAAAATCCCAGAACAAACCGAGACGTAACCGGCGTTAACCCGTAAAATATTAATCGCAACCAGGTATAATTGACTGTTTCGGTGTGGTACGGCATTGCTACGATAATCCAAACCAGAAAGAGGCCAGGATCTGGCCAACAAGTATGCGAAAAATACGAAAGTACGAGCCAGATTATGGCAAATACCAGACCTAACACAGACGTAACCGGCGTTATCCTCTAAAATATTAATCGCAACCAGGTTTAATTGACTGTTTCGGTGTGGAACCACATTACTACGGTATTCAAACTAGAAAGAAACCCAGGATCTGGCCAACAGGTATGCGAAAAATGCGAAAGTATGAACCAGATGATTGCAAATACCAGAACTAACCCAGACATAACCAGCGTTATCCTCTAAAATATTAATCGCAACCAGGTTTAATTGACTGTTTCGGTGTGGTACTGCATTACTACGTGATCCAAACCAGAAAAAGGCCAGGATCTGGCCAACAAGTATGAGAAAAATGCGAAAGTTCGAGCCAGATGAGGGCAAATACCAGACCTAACCCAGACAAAACCGGCGTTATCCTCTAAAATATTAATCGCAACCAGGTATAATTGACTGTTTCGGTGTGGTACCGCATTGCTACGATGATCCAAACCAGAAAGGGGCCAGGATCTGGCTAACAAGTATGCGAAAAATGCTAAAGTACGAGCGAGATGAGGGCAAATACCAGAACTAACCCTGACATAACAAGCGTTATCCTCTAAAATACGAATCGGAACATGCTTTTAATGACTGTTTCCGTGAGGTAACACAATACTGCGGGATCCAAACCAGAAAAATCTCAGGATGGGGCCAACAAGAATGCGAGAAACGCGAAAGTTCGAGCCACATGAGGGAAAATCCCAGACCTAACCCAGACACAACCGGCGTTATCCGCTAAAATATTAATCGCAACCAGGTTTAATTGACTGTTTCGTTGTGGAACCACATTACCACGGGATACAAACCAGAAAGAACCCAGGATCTGGCCAACAAGTATGCGAAAAATGCAAAGAACGATCCAGATGAGGGCAAATCCCAGACCTAACCGAGACATAACCGGCGTTATCCTCTAAAATATTAATTGCAACCAGGTTTAATTAACTGTTTCAGTGTGGTACCACATTACTACGTGATCCAAATCAGAAAAAGCCCAGGATCTGGCCAACAAGTATGCGAAAAATGCGAAAGTACGAGCCAGATGAGGGCAAATCCCAGCCCTAACCGAGACATAACCGGCGCTATCCTCTAAAATATTAATCGCAACCAGGTTTAATTGACTGTTTCGGTGTGGTACCGCATTACTACGTGATCCAAACCAGAAAAAGGCCAGGATCTGGCCAACAAGTATGCGAAAAATGCGAAAGTACGAGCCAGATGAGGGCAAATCCCAGCCCTAACCGAGACATAACCGGCGCTATCCTCTAAAATATTAATCGCAACCAGGTTTAATTGACTGTTTCGGTGTGGTACCGCATTACTACGTGATCCAAACCAGAAAAAGGCCAGGATCTGGCCAAAAAGTATGCGAAACATGCGAAAGTACGAGCCAGATGAGGGCAAACACCAGACCTAAAACAGACATAACCGGCGTTATCCTCTAAAATATTAATCGCAACCAGGTTTAATTGACTGTTTCGGTGTGGTACCGCATTACTACGTGATCCAAACCAGAAAAAGGCCAGGATCTGGCCAACAAGTATGAGAAAAATGCGAAAGTTCGAGCCAGATGAGGGCAAATACCAGACCTAACCCAGACAAAACCGGCGTTACCCTCTAAAATATTAATCGCAACCAGGTATAATTGACTGTTTCGGTGTGGTACCGCTTTCCTGCGATGATCCAAACCAGAAAGAGGCCAGGATCTAGCTAACAAGTATGCGAAAAATGCGAAAGTACGAGCCAGATGAGGGCAAATCCCAGACCAAACCGAGACATAACCTGCGTTATCCTGTAAAATATTAATCGCAACCAGGTTTAATTGACTGTTTCGGTGTGGTACCGCATTACTGCGTGATCCAAACCAGAAAAAGGCCAGGATCTGGTCAACAAGTATGAGAAAAATGCGAAAGTTCGAGCCAGATGAGGGCAAATACCAGACCTAACCCAGACAAAATCGGCGTTATCCCCTAAAATATTAATCGCAACCAGGTATAATTGACTGTTTCGACGTGGTACCGCATTGCTACGATGATCCAAACCAGAAAAAGGCCAGGATCTGGCCAACAAGTATGCGAAAAATGCGAAAGTTCGAGCCAGATGAGGGCAAATACCAGACCTAACCCAGACAAAACCGGCGTTACCCTCTAAAATATTAATCGCAACCAGGTATAATTGACTGTTTCGGTGTGGTACCGCTTTCCTACGATGATCCAAACCAGAAAATGGCCAGGATCTGGCCAACAAGTATGAGAAAAATGCGAAAGTTCGAGCCAGATGAGGGCAAATACCAGACCTAACCCAGACAAAACCGGCGTTATCCTCTAAAATATTAATCGCAACCAGGTTTAATTGACTGTTTCGGTGTGGTACCGCATTACTACGTGATCCAAACCAGAAAAAGGCCAGGATCTGGCCAACAAGTATGAGAAAAATGCGAAAGTTCGAGCCAGATGAGGGCAAATACCAGACCTAACCCAGACAAAACCGGCGTTACCCTCTAAAATATTAATCGCAACCAGGTATAATTGACTGTTTCGGTGTGGTACCGCTTTCCTACGATGATCCAAACCAGAAAGAGGCCAGGATCTAGCTAACAAGTATGCGAAAAATGCGAAAGTACGAGCCAGATGAGGGCAAATCCCAGACCAAACCGAGACATAACCTGCGTTATCCTGTAAAATATTAATCGCAACCAGGTTTAATTGACTGTTTCGGTGTGGTACCGCATTACTGCGTGATCCAAACCAGAAAAAGGCCAGGATCTGGTCAACAAGTATGAGAAAAATGCGAAAGTTCGAGCCAGATGAGGGCAAATACCAGACCTAACCCAGACAAAATCGGCGTTATCCCCTAAAATATTAATCGCAACCAGGTATAATTGACTGTTTCGACGTGGTACCGCATTGCTACGATGATCCAAACCAGAAAGAGGCCAGGATCTGGCTAACAAGTATGCGAAAAATGCGAAAGTTCGAGCCAGATGAGGGCAAATCCCAGACATAACCGAGACATAACCGCCGTTATCCTCTAAAATACGAATCAGAACATGCTTTTAATGACTGTTTCAGTGTGGTACCACATTACTACGTGATCCAAGCCAGAAGAAGGCCAGGATCTGGCCAACAAGTATGCGAAACATGCGAAAGTACGAGCCAGATGAGGGCAAACACCAGACCTAACCCAGACATAACCGGCGTTATTCTCTAAAATACTAATCGCAACCAGGTTCAATTGACTGTTTCGGTGTGGAACCGCAATACGACGGGATCCAATCCACAAAAAACCCAAGATCTGGTCAACAACTATGAGAAAAACGCGAAAGTATGAGCCAGATGATTGCAAATACCAGAACTATCCCAGACATAACCAGCGTTGTCCTCTAAAATATTATTCGCAACCAGGTTTAATTGACTGTTTCAGTCTGGTACCACTTTACTACGTGGTCCAAGCCAGAAGAAGGCCAGGATCTGGCCAACAAGTATGCGAAAAATGCGAAAGTCCGAGCCAGATGAGGGCAAATACCAGACATAACCGAGACATAACCGGCGTTATCCTCTAAAGTATTAATCGCAACCAGGTTCAATTGACTGTTTCGGTGTGGAACCACATTACTACGGGATCCAAACCAGAAAAAACCCAGGATCTGGCCAATAACTATGAGAAAAACGCGAAAGTATGAGCCAGATGATTGCAAATACCAGAACTAACCCAGACATATCCAGCGTTATCCTCTAAAATACTTATCGGAACCAGCTTCTATTGACTGTTCCAGTGTGGTACCACATTACAACGTGATCCAAACCAGAGAAGGGCCAGGGTCTGGCCAAGAAGTGTGCGAAAAACGCGAAACTATGAGCCAGATGAATGCAAATACCAGAACTAACACAGACATATCCAGCGTTATCCTCTAAAATACTAATCGGAACCAGCTTTTATTGACTGTTTCAGTGTGGTACCACATTACTACGGAATCCATATCAGAAAAACCCCAGGATCTGGCCTACAAGAATGCGAAAAATGCGAAAGTACGAGCTAGATGGGGGCAAATCCCAGACCAAACCGAGACACAACCAGCGTTATCCTCTAAAATATTAATCGCAACCAGGTTCAATTGACTGTTTCGGTGTGGAACCACAATACGACGGGATCCAATCCACAAAAAACCCAAGATCTGGTCAACAACTATGAGAAAAACGCGAAAGTATGAGCCAGATGATTGCAAATACCAGAACTATCCCAGACATAACCAGCGTTGTCCTCTAAAATATTATTCGCAACCAGGTTTAATTGACTGTTTCAGTCTGGTACCACTTTACTACGTGGTCCAAGCCAGAAGAAGGCCAGGATCTGGCCAACAAGTATGCGAAAAATGCGAAAGTCCGAGCCAGGTGAGGGCAAATACCAGACATAACCGAGACATAACCGGCGTTATCCTCTAAAATATTAATCGCAACCAGGTTCAATTGACTGTTTCGGTGTGGAACCACATTACTACGGGATCCAAACCAGAAAAAACCCAGGATCTGGCCAATAACTATGAGAAAAACGCGAAAGTATGAGCCAGATGATTGCAAATACCAGAACTAACCCAGACATATCCAGCGTAATCCTCTAAAATACTTATCGGAACCAGCTTCTATTGACTGTTCCAGTGTGGTACCACATTACAACGTGATCCAAACCAGAGAAGGGCCAGGGTCTGGCCAAGAAGTGTGCGAAAAACGCGAAACTATGAGCCAGATGAATGCAAATACCAGAACTAACACAGACATATCCAGCGTTATCCTCTAAAATACTAATCGGAACCAGCTTTTATTGACTGTTTCAGTGTGGTACCACATTACTACGCAATCCATATCAGAAAAACCCCAGGATCTGGCCAACAAGAATGCGAAAAATGCGAAAGTACGAGCCAGATGGGGGCAAATCCCAGACCAAACCGAGACACAACCAGCGTTATCCTCTAAAATATTAATCGCAACCAGGTTTAATTGACTCTTTCGATGTGGTACCGCATTACTACGTAATCCAAACCAGAAAGAGGCCAGGATCTGGCCAACAAGAATGCGAAAAATGCGAAAGTACGAGCCAGATGTGGGCAAATCCCAGACCTACCCGAGACATAAACGGCGTTGTCCTCTAAAATATTAATCGCAACCAGGTTTAATTGACTGTTTCAGTGTGGTACCACATTACTACGGGATCCAAACCAGAAAAGAACCCAGGATATGGCCAACATGTATGCGAAAATTGCGAAGGTATGAGCCAGATGAGGGCAAATACCAGACCTAACCCAGACATAACCGGCGTTATCCGCTAAAATATTAATCTCAACCAGGTCTAATTGACTGTTTCGTTGTGGAACCGCATTACTACGGGATCCAAACCAGAGAAAACCCAGGATCCGGCCAACAGGTATGCGAAAAATGCGAAAGTACGAGCCAGATGAGGGCAAATCCCAGACCAAACCGAGACATAACCTGCGTTATCCTGTAAAATATTAATCGCAACCAGGTTTAATTGACTGTTTCGGTGTGGTACCGCATTGCTACGATGATCCAAACCAGAAAGGGGCCAGGATCTGGCTAATAAGTATGCGAAAAATGCTAAAGTACGAGCGAGATGAGGGCAAATACCAGAACTAACCCTGACATAACAAGCGTTATCCTCTAAAATACGAATCGGAACATGCTTTTAATGACTGTTTCCCTGAGGTAACACAATACTGCGGGATCCAAACCAGAAAAATCCCAGGATGGGGCCAACAAGAATGCGAGAAACGCGAAAGTTCGAGCCACATGAGGGAAAATCCCAGACCTAACCCAGACACAACCGGCGTTATCCGCTAAAATATTAATCGCAACCAGGTTTAATTGACTGTTTCGTTGTGGAACCACATTACCACGGGATACAAACCAGAAAGAACCCAGGATCTGGCCAACAAGTATGCGAAGAATGCAAAGAACGATCCAGATGAGGGCAAATCCCAGACCTAACCGAGACATAACCGGCGTTATCCTCTAAAATATTAATTGCAACCAGGTTTAATTAACTGTTTCAGTGTGGTACCACATTACTACGTGATCCAAATCAGAAAAAGCCCAGGATCTGGCCAACAAGTATGCGAAAAATGCGAAAGTACGAGCCAGATGAGGGCAAATCCCAGCCCTAACCGAGACATAACCGGCGCTATCCTCTAAAATATTAATCGCAACCAGGTTTAATTGACTGTTTCGGTGTGGTACCGCATTACTACGTGATCCAAACCAGAAAAAGGCCAGGATCTGGCCAACAAGTATGCGAAAAATGCGAAAGTATGAGCCAGATGATTGCAAACACCATAACTATGCCTGACATAACCAGCGTTATCCTCTAAAATACGAATCAGAACATGCTTTTAATGACTGTTTCAGTGTGGTACCACATTATTACGTGATCCAAACCAGAAAAAGGCCAGGATCTGGCCAAAAAGTATGCGAAACATGCGAAAGTACGAGCCAGATGAGGGCAAACACCAGACCTAAAACAGACATAACCGGCGTTATCCTCTAAAATATTAATCGCAACCAGGTTTAATTGACTGTTTCGGTGTGGTACCGCATTACTACGTGATCCAAACCAGAAAAAGGCCAGGATCTGGCCAACAAGTATGAGAAAAATGCGAAAGTTCGAGCCAGATGAGGGCAAATACCAGACCTAACCCAGACAAAACCGGCGTTATCCTCTAAAATATTAATCGCAACCAGGTATAATTGACTGTTTCGGTGTGGTACCGCTTTCCTACGATGATCCAAACCAGAAAGAGGCCAGGATCTAGCTAACAAGTATGCGAAAAATGCGAAAGTACGAGCCAGATGAGGGCAAATCCCAGACCAAACCGAGACATAACCTGCGTTATCCTGTAAAATATTAATCGCAACCAGGTTTAATTGACTGTTTCGGTGTGGTACCGCATTACTGCGTGATCCAAACCAGAAAAAGGCCAGGATCTGGTCAACAAGTATGAGAAAAATGCGAAAGTTCGAGCCAGATGAGGGCAAATACCAGACCTAACCCAGACAAAATCGGCGTTATCCCCTAAAATATTAATCGCAACCAGGTATAATTGACTGTTTCGACGTGGTACCGCATTGCTACGATGATCCAAACCAGAAAGAGGCCAGGATCTGGCTAACAAGTATTGGAAAAATGCGAAAGTTCGAGCCAGATGAGGGCAAATCCCAGACATAACCGAGACATAACCGCCGTTATCCTCTAAAATACGAATCAGAACATGCTTTTAATGACTGTTTCAGTGTGGTACCACATTACTACGTGATCCAAGCCAGAAGAAGGCCAGGATCTGGCCAACAAGTATGCGAAACATGCGAAAGTACGAGCCAGATGAGGGCAAACACCAGACCTAACCCAGACATAACCGGCGTTATTCTCTAAAATACTAATCGCAACCAGGTTCAATTGACTGTTTCGGTGTGGAACCACAATACGACGGGATCCAATCCACAAAAAACCCAAGATCTGGTCAACAACTATGAGAAAAACGCGAAAGTATGAGCCAGATGATTGCAAATACCAGAACTATCCCAGACATAACCAGCGTTGTCCTCTAAAATATTATTCGCAACCAGGTTTAATTGACTGTTTCAGTCTGGTACCACTTTACTACGTGGTCCAAGCCAGAAGAAGGCCAGGATCTGGCCAACAAGTATGCGAAAAATGCGAAAGTCCGAGCCAGATGAGGGCAAATACCAGACCTAACCCAGACAAAACCGGCGTTATCCTCTAAAATATTAATCGCAACCAGGTATAATTGACTGTTTCGGTGTGGTACCGCATTGCTACGATGATCCAAACCAGAAAGGGGCCAGGATCTGGCTAACAAGTATGCGAAAAATGCTAAAGTACGAGCGAGATGAGGGCAAATACCAGAACTAACCCTGACATAACAAGCGTTATCCTCTAAAATACGAATCGGAACATGCTTTTAATGACTGTTTCCGTGAGGTAACACAATACTGCGGGATCCAAACCAGAAAAATCCCAGGATGGGGCCAACAAGAATGCGAGAAACGCGAAAGTTCGAGCCACATGAGGGAAAATCCCAGACCTAACCCAGACACAACCGGCGTTATCCGCTAAAATATTAATCGCAACCAGGTTTAATTGACTGTTTCGTTGTGGAACCACATTACCACGGGATACAAACCAGAAAGAACCCAGGATCTGGCCAACAAGTATGCGAAAAATGCAAAGAACGATCCAGATGAGGGCAAATCCCAGACCTAACCGAGACATAACCGGCGTTATCCTCTAAAATATTAATTGCAACCAGGTTTAATTAACTGTTTCAGTGTGGTACCACATTACTACGTGATCCAAATCAGAAAAAGCCCAGGATCTGGCCAACAAGTATGCGAAAAATGCGAAAGTACGAGCCAGATGAGGGCAAATCCCAGCCCTAACCGAGACATAACCGGCGCTATCCTCTAAAATATTAATCGCAACCAGGTTTAATTGACTGTTTCGGTGTGGTACCGCATTACTACGTGATCCAAACCAGAAAAAGGCCAGGATCTGGCCAACAAGTATGCGAAAAATGCGAAAGTATGAGCCAGATGATTGCAAACACCATAACTATGCCTGACATAACCAGCGTTATCCTCTAAAATACGAATCAGAACATGCTTTTAATGACTGTTTCAGTGTGGTACCACATTATTACGTGATCCAAACCAGAAAAAGGCCAGGATCTGGCCAAAAAGTATGCGAAACATGCGAAAGTACGAGCCAGATGAGGGCAAACACCAGACCTAAAACAGACATAACCGGCGTTATCCTCTAAAATATTAATCGCAACCAGGTTTAATTGACTGTTTCGGTGTGGTACCGCATTACTACGTGATCCAAACCAGAAAAAGGCCAGGATCTGGTCAACAAGTATGAGAAAAATGCGCAAGTTCGAGCCAGATGACGGCAAATACCAGACCTAACCCAGACAAAATCGGCGTTATCCCCTAAAATATTAATCGCAACCAGGTATAATTGACTGTTTCGGTGTGGTACCGCATTGCTACGATGATCCAAACCAGAAAGAGGCCCGGATCTGGCCAACAAGTATGAGAAAAATGCGAAAGTTCGAGCCAGATGAGGGCAAATACCAGAACTAACCCTGACATAACCAGCGTTATTCTCTAAAATACGAATCGGAACATGCTTTTAATGACTGTTTCAGTGTGGTAACACATTACTACGTGATCCAAACCAGAAAAATCCCAGGATCGGGCCAACAAGAATGCGAAAAACGCGAAAGTACTAGCTAGATGAGGGAAAATCCCAGACCTAACCGAGACGTAACCGGCGTTATCCCCTAAAATATTAATCGCAACGAGGTTTAATTGACTGTTTCGATGTGGTACCGCTTTACTACGTGATCCAAACCAGAAAAAGGCCAGGATCTTGCCAACAAGTATGACAAAAATGCGAAAGTACAAGTCAGATGGGGGCAAATACCAGACCTAACCCAGACAAAACCAGCGTTAACCTCTAAAATATTAATCGCAACCTGGTTTAATTGACTGTTTCGGTGTGGAACCACATTAGTACGGGATCCAAACCAGAAAGAACCCAGGATCTGGCCAACAAGTATGCGAAAAATGCGAAAGTATGAGCCAGATGATTGCAAATACCAGAACTAACCCAGACATAACCAGCGTTATCCTCTAAAATATTAATCGCAACCAGGTTTAATTGACTGTTTCGGTGTGGTACCGCATTACTACGTGATCCAATCCAGAAAAAGGCCAGGATCTGGCCAACAAGTATGCGAAAAATGCGAAAGTATGAGCCAGATGATTGCAAACACCATAACTATGCCTGACATAACCAGCGTTATCCTCTAAAATACGAATCAGAACATGCTTTTAATGACTGTTTCAGTGTGGTACCACATTATTACGTGATCCAAACCAGAAGAAGGCCAGGATCTGGCCAACAAGTATGAGAAAAATGCGCAAGTTCGAGCCAGATGACGGCAAATGCCAGACCTAACCCAGACAAAATCGGCGTTATCCCCTAAAATATTAATCGCAACCAGGTATAATTGACTGTTTCGGTGTGGTACCGCATTGCTACGATGATCCAAACCAGAAAGAGGCCCGGATCTGGCCAACAAGTATGAGAAAAATGCGAAAGTTCGAGCCAGATGAGGGCAAATACCAGAACTAACCCTGACATAACCAGCGTTATCCTCTAAAATACGAATCGGAACATGCTTTTAATGACTGTTTCAGTGTGGTACCACATTACTACGTGATCCAAACCAGAAAAATCCCAGGATCGGGCCAACAAGAATGCGAAAAACGCGAAAGTACGAGCTAGATGAGGGAAAATCCCAGACCTAACCGAGACGTAACCGGCGTTATCCCCTAAAATATTAATCGCAACGAGGTTTAATTGACTGTTTCGGTGTGGTACCGCTTTACTACGTGATCCAAACCAGAAAAAGGCCAGGATCTTGCCAACAAGTATGACAAAAATGCGAAAGTACAAGTCAGATGCGGGCAAATACCAGACCTAACCCAGACAAAACCGGCGTTATCTTCTAAAATATTAATCGCAACCAGGTTTAATTGACTGTTTCAGTGTGGTACCACATTACTACAGGATCCAAACCAGAAAACAACCCAGGATATGGCCAACATGTATGCGAAAATTGCGAAGGTATGAGCCAGATGAGGGCAAATACCAGACCTAACCCAGACATAACCGGCGTTATCCGCTAAAATATTAATCTCAACCAGGTTTAATTGACTGTTTCGTTGTGGAACCACATTACTATGGGATCCAAACCAGAGAAAACCCAGGATCTGGCCAACAGGTATGCGAAAAATGCGAAAGTACGAGCCAGATGAGGGCAAATCCCAGACCAAACCGAGACATAACCTGCGTTATCCTGTAAAATATTAATCGCAACCAGGTTTAATTGACTGTTTCGGTGTGGTACCGCATTACTACGTGATCCAAACCAGAAAAAGGCCAGGATCTGGCCAACAAGTATGAGAAAAATGCGCAAGTTCGAGCCAGATGACGGCAAATACCAGACCTAACCCAGACAAAATCGGCGTTATCCCCTAAAATATTAATCGCAACCAGGTATAATTGACTGTTTCGGTGTTGTACCGCATTACTACGTGATCCAAACCAGAAAATGGCCAGGATCGGGCCAACATAAATGCAAAAAATGCGAAAGTACGAGCCAGATGAGGGAAAATCCCAGAACAAACCGAGACGTAACCGGCGTTATCCCGTAAAATATTAATCGCAACCAGGTATAATTGACTGTTTCGGTGTGGTACGGCATTGCTACGATGATCCAAACCAGAAAGAGGCCAGGATCTGGCCAACAAGTATGCGAAAAATGCGAAAGTACGAGCCAGATGATGGCAAATACCAGACCTAACACAGACGTAACCGGCGTTATCCTCTAAAATATTAATCGCAACCGGGTTTGATTGACTGTTTCGGTGTAGTACCACATTACTACGTGGTGCAAGCCAGATATAGCCCTGGATCTGGCCAACAAGTGTGCGCAAAATGCGAAAGTACGAGCCAGATGAGGGCAAATCCCAGACCAAACCGAGACATAACCGGCGTTATCCTCTAAAATATTAATCGCAACCAGGTTTAATTGACTGTTTCGGTGTTGTACCGCATTACTACGTGATCCAAACCAGAAAAAGGCCAGGATCTGGCCAACAAGTATGAGAAAAATGCGAAAGTTCGAGCCAGATGAGGGCAAATACCAGACCTAACCCAGACAAAACCGGCGTTATCTTCTAAAATATTAATCGCAACCAGGTTTAATTGACTGTTTCGGTGTGGAACCACATTACTACGGTATTCAAACTAGAAAGAATCCCAGGATCTGGCCAACAGGTATGCGAAAAATGCGAAAGTATGAACCAGATGATTGCAAATACCAGAACTAACCCAGACATAACCAGCGTTATCCTCTAAAATATTAATCGCAACCAGGTTTAATTGACTGTTTCGGTGTGGTACCGCATTACTACGTGATCCAAACCAGAAAAAGGCCAGGATCTGGCCAACAAGTATGAGAAAAATGCGAAAGTTCGAGCCAGATGAGGGCAAATACCAGACCTAACCCAGACAAAACCGGCGTTATCCTCTAAAATATTAATCGCAACCAGGTATAATTGACTGTTTCGGTGTGGTACCGCTTTCCTACGATGATCCAAACCAGAAAGAGGCCAGGATCTGGCTAACAAGTATGCGAAAAATGCGAAAGTACGAGCCAGATGAGGGCAAATCCCAGACCAAACCGAGACATAACCTGCGTTATCCTGTAAAATATTAATCGCAACCAGGTTTAATTGACTGTTTCGGTGTGGTACCGCATTACTTCGTGATCCAAACCAGAAAAAGGCCAGGATATGGTCAACAAGTATGAGAAAAATGCGAAAGTTCGAGCCAGATGAGGGCAAATACCAGACCTAACCCAGACAAAATCGGCGTTATCCCCTAAAATATTAATCGCAACCAGGTATAATTGACTGTTTCGGTGTGGTACCGCATTGCTACGATGATCCAAACCAGAAAGAGGCCAGGATCTGGCTAACAAGTATGCGAAAAATGCGAAAGTTCGAGCCAGATGAGGGCAAATCCCAGACATAACCGAGACATAACCGCCGTTATCCTCTAAAATACGAATCAGAACATGCTTTTAATGACTGTTTCAGTGTGGTACCACATTACTACGTGATCCAAGCCAGAAGAAGGCCAGGATCTGGCCAACAAGTATGCGAAACATGCGAAAGTACGAGCCAGATGAGGGCAAACACCAGACCTAACCCAGACATAACCGGCGTTATTCTCTAAAATATTAATCGCAACCAGGTTCAATTGACTGTTTCGGTGTGGAACCACAATACGACGGGATCCAATCCACAAAAAACCCAAGATCTGGTCAACAACTATGAGAAAAACGCGAAAGTATGAGCCAGATGATTGCAAATACCAGAACTATCCCAGACATAACCAGCGTTGTCCTCTAAAATATTATTCGCAACCAGGTTTAATTGACTGTTTCAGTCTGGTACCACTTTACTACGTGGTCCAAGCCAGAAGAAGGCCAGGATCTGGCCAACAAGTATGCGAAAAATGCGAAAGTCCGAGCCAGATGAGGGCAAATACCAGACCTAACCGAGACATAACCGGCGTTATCCTCTAAAATATTAATCGCAACCAGGTTCAATTGACTGTTTCGGTGTGGAACCACATTTCTACGGGATCCAAACCAGAAAAAACCCAGGATCTGGCCAATAACTATGAGAAAAACGCGAAAGTATGAGCCAGATGATTGCAAATACCAGAACTAACCCAGACATATCCAGCGTTATCCTCTAAAATACTTATCGGAACCTGCTTCTATTGACTGTTCCAGTGTGGCACCACATTACAACGTGATCCAAACCAGAGAAGGGCCAGGGTCTGGCCAAGAAGTGTGCGAAAAACGCGAAACTATGAGCCAGATGAATGCAAGTACCAGAACTAACACAGACATAACCAGCGTTATCCTCTAAAATACTAATCGGAACCAGCTTTTATTGACTGTTTCAGTGTGGTACCACATTACTACGGAATCCATATCAGAAAAACCCCAGGATCTGGCCAACAAGAATGCGAAAAATGCGAAAGTACGAGCCAGATGGGGGCAAATCCCAGACCAAACCGAGACACAACCAGCGTTATCCTCTAAAATATTAATCGCAACCAGGTTTAATTGACTCTTTCGATGTGGTACCGCATTACTACGTAATCCAAACCAGAAAGAGGCCAGGATCTGGCCAACAAGAATGCGAAAAATGCGAAAGTACGAGCCAGATGTGGGCAAATCCCAGACCTACCCGAGACATAAACGGCGTTGTCCTCTAAAATATTAATCGCAACCAGGTTTAATTGACTGTTTCAGTGTGGTACCACATTACTACGGGATCCAAACCAGAAAAGAACCCAGGATATGGCCAACATGTATGCGAAAATTGCGAAGGTATGAGCCAGATGAGGGCAAATACCAGACCTAACCCAGACATAACCGGCGTTATCCGCTAAAATATTAATCTCAACCAGGTCTAATTGACTGTTTCGTTGTGGAACCACATTACTACGGGATCCAAACCAGAGAAAACCCAGGATCTGGCCAACAGGTATGCGAAAAATGCGAAAGTACGAGCCAGATGAGGGCAAATCCCAGACCAAACCGAGACATAACCTGCGTTATCCTGTAAAATATTAATCGCAACCAGGTTTAATTGACTGTTACGGTGTGGTACCGCATAGCTACGTGATCCAAACCAGAAAAAGGCCAGGATCTGGCCAACAAGTATGAGAAAAATGCGCAAGTTCGAGCCAGATGACGGCAAATACCAGACCTAACCCAGACAAAATCGGCGTTATCCCCTAAAATATTAATCGCAACCAGGTATAATTGACTGTTTCGGTGTGGTACCGCATTGCTACGATGATCCAAACCAGAAAGAGGCCCGGATCTGGCCAACAAGTATGAGAAAAATGCGAAAGTTCGAGCCAGATGAGGGCAAATACCAGAACTAACCCTGACATAACCAGCGTTATTCTCTAAAATACGAATCGGAACATGCTTTTAATGACTGTTTCAGTGTGGTAACACATTACTACGTGATCCAAACCAGAAAAATCCCAGGATCGGGCCAACAAGAATGCGAAAAACGCGAAAGTACGAACTAGATGAGGGAAAATCCCAGACCTAACCGAGACGTAACCGCCGTTATCCCCTAAAATATTAATCGCAACGAGGTTTAATTGACTGTTTCGGTGTGGTACCGCTTTACTACGTGATCCAAACCAGAAAAAGGCCAGGATCTTGCCAACAAGTATGACAAAAATGCGAAAGTACAAGTCAGATGGGGGCAAATACCAGACCTAACCCAGACAAAACCAGCGTTATCCTCTAAAATATTAATCGCAACCTGGTTTAATTGACTGTTTCGGTGTGGAACCACATTAGTACGGGATCCAAACCAGAAAGAACCCAGGATGTGGCCAACAAGTATGCGAAAAATGCGAAAGTATGAGCCAGATGATTGCAAATACCAGAACTAACCCAGACATAACCAGCGTTATCCTCTAAAATATTAATCGCAACCAGGTTTAATTGACTGTTTCGGTGTGGTACCGCATTACTACGTGATCCAAACCAGAAAAAGGCCAGGATCTGGCCAACAAGTATGCGAAAAATGCGAAAGTATGAGCCAGATGATTGCAAACACCATAACTATGCCTGACATAACCAACGTTATCCTCTAAAATACGAATCAGAACATGCTTTTAATGACTGTTTCAGTGTGGTACCACATTATTACGTGATCCAAACCAGAAAAAGGCCAGGATCTGGCCAAAAAGTATGCGAAACATGCGAAAGTACGAGCCAGATGAGGGCAAACACCAGACCTAAAACAGACATAAACGGCGTTGTCCTCTAAAATATTAATCGCAACCAGGTTTAATTGACTGTTTCAGTGTGGTACCACATTACTACGGGATCCAAACCAGAAAAGAACCCAGGATATGGCCAACAAGTATGCGAAAAATGCGAATCGGCGTTATCCCCTAAAATATTAATCGCAACCAGGTATAATTGACTGTTTCGGTGTGGTACCGCATTGCTACGATGATCCAAACCAGAAAGAGGCCCGGATCTGGCCAACAAATATGAGAAAAATGCGAAAGTTCGAGCCAGATGAGGGCAAATACCAGACCTAACCGAGACATAACCGGCATTATCCGCTAAAATATTAATCGCAACCAGGTTTAATTGACTGTTTCGGTGTGGTACCGCATTACTACGTGATCCAAACCAGAAAAAGGCCAGGATCTTGCCAACAAGTATGAGAAAAATGCGAAAGTATGAGCCAGATGAGGGCAAATCCCAGACCTAACCGAGACGTAACCGGCGTTATCCCCTAAAATATTAATCGCAACGAGGTTTAATTGACTGTTTCGGTGTGGTACCGCTTTACTACGTGATCCAAACCAGAAAAAGGCCAGGATCTTGCCAACAAGTATGACAAAAATGCGAAAGTACAAGTCAGATGGGGGCAAATACCAGACCTAACCCAGACAAAACCAGCGTTATCCTCTAAAATATTAATCGCAACCTGGTTTAATTGACTGTTTCGGTGTGGAACCACATTAGTACGGGATCCAAACCAGAAAGAACCCAGGATCTGGCCAACAAGTATGCGAAAAATGCGAAAGTATGAGCCAGATGATTGCAAATACCAGAACTAACCCAGACATAACCAGCGTTATCCTCTAAAATATTAATCGCAACCAGGTTTAATTGACTGTTTCGGTGTGGTACCGCATTACTACGTGATCCAAACCAGAAAAAGGCCAGGATCTGGCCAACAAGTATGCGAAAAATGCGAAAGTATGAGCCAGATGATTGCAAACACCATAACTATGCCTGACATAACCAACGTTATCCTCTAAAATACGAATCAGAACATGCTTTTAATGACTGTTTCAGTGTGGTACCACATTATTACGTGATCCAAACCAGAAAAAGGCCAGGATCTGGCCAAAAAGTATGCGAAACATGCGAAAGTACGAGCCAGATGAGGGCAAACACCAGACCTAAAACAGACATAAACGGCGTTGTCCTCTAAAATATTAATCGCAACCAGGTTTAATTGACTGTTTCAGTGTGGTACCACATTACTACGGGATCCAAACCAGAAAAGAACCCAGGATATGGCCAACAAGTATGCGAAAAATGCGAATCGGCGTTATCCCCTAAAATATTAATCGCAACCAGGTATAATTGACTGTTTCGGTGTGGTACCGCATTGCTACGATGATCCAAACCAGAAAGAGGCCCGGATCTGGCCAACAAATATGAGAAAAATGCGAAAGTTCGAGCCAGATGAGGGCAAATACCAGACCTAACCGAGACATAACCGGCATTATCCGCTAAAATATTAATCGCAACCAGGTTTAATTGACTGTTTCGGTGTGGTACCGCATTACTACGTGATCCAAACCAGAAAAAGGCCAGGATCTTGCCAACAAGTATGAGAAAAATGCGAAAGTATGAGCCAGATGAGGGCAAATACCAGAACTAACCCTGACATAACCAGCGTTATTCTCTAAAATACGAATCGGAACATGCTTTTAATGACTGTTTCAGTGTTGTACCACATTACTACGTGATCCAAAACAGAAAAAGCCCAGGATCGGGCCAACAAGGATGCGAAAAATGCGAAAGTACGAGCCAGATGTGGGAAAATCCCAGACCTAACCGAGACGTAACCGGCATTATCCCCTAAAATATTAATCGCAACCAGGTATAATTGACTTTTCGGTGTGGTACCGCATTGCTACGATGATCCAAACCAGAAAGAGGCCAGGATCTGGCCGACAAGTATGCGAAAAATGCGAAAGTATGAGCCAGATGATTGCAAATACCAGAACTAACCCAGCCATAACCAGCGTTATCCTCTAACATATTAATCGCAACCAGGTTTAATTGATTGTTTCGGTGTGGTACTGTATTACTACGTGATCCGAACAAGAAAAAGGCCAGGATCTGGCCAACAAGTATGCGCAAAATGCGAAAGTACGAGACAGATGAGGGCAAATCCCAGACCAAACCGAGACATAACATCAATTATCCTCTAAAATATTAATCGCAACCAGGTTTAATTGACTGTTTCGGTGTGGTACCGCATTACTACGTGATCCAAGCCAGAAGAAGGCCAGGATCTGGCCAACAAGTATGCGAAAAATGCGAAAGTTCGAGCCAGATGAGGGCAAATACCAGACCTAACCCAGACATAACCGGCGTTATCCTCTAAAATATTAATCGCAACCAGGTTCAATTGACTGTTTCGGTGTGGAACCACATTACTACGGGATCCAAACCAGAAAAAACCCAGGATCTGGCCAATAACTATGAGAAAAACGCGAAAGTATGAGCCAGATGATTGCAAATACCAGAACTAACCCAGACATATCCAGCGTTATCCTCTAAAATACTTATCGGAACCAGCTTCTATTGACTGTTCCAGTGTGGTACCACATTACAACGTGATCCAAACCAGAGAAGGGCCAGGGTCTGGCCAAGAAGTGTGCGAAAAACGCGAAACTATGAGCCAGATGAATGCAAATACCAGAATTAACACAGACATAACCAGCGTTATCCTCTAAAATACTAATCGGAACCAGTTTTATTGACTGTTTCAGTGTGGTACCACATTACTACGGAATCCATATCAGAAAAACCCCAGGATCTGGCCAACAAGAATGCGAAAAATGCGAAAGTACGAGCCAGATGGGGGCAAATCCCAGACCAAACCGAGACACAACCAGCGTTATCCTCTAAAATATTAATCGCAACCAGGTTTAATTGACTCTTTCGATGTGGTACCGCATTACTACGTAATCCAAACCAGAAAGAGGCCAGGATCTGGCCAACAAGAATGCGAAAAATGCGAAAGTACGAGCCAGATGTGGGCAAATCCCAGACCTACCCGAGACATAAACGGCGTTGTCCTCTAAAATATTAATCGCAACCAGGTTTAATTGACTGTTTCAGTGTGGTACCACATTACTACGGGATCCAAACCAGAAAAAACCCAGGATCTGGCCAATAACTATGAGAAAAACGCGAAAGTATGAGCCAGATGATTGCAAATACCAGAACTAACCCAGACATATCCAGCGTTATCCTCTAAAATACTTATCGGAACCAGCTTCTATTGACTGTTCCAGTGTGGTACCACATTACAACGTGATCCAAACCAGAGAAGGGCCAGGGTCTGGCCAAGAAGTGTGCGAAAAACGCGAAAATATGAGCCAGATGAATGCAAATACCAGAACTAACACAGACATAACCAGCGTTATCCTCTAAAATACTAATCGGAACCAGTTTTATTGACTGTTTCAGTGTGGTACCACATTACTACGGAATCCATATCAGAAAAACCCCAGGATCTGGCCAACAAGAATGCGAAAAATGCGAAAGTACGAGCCAGATGGGGGCAAATCCCAGACCAAACCGAGACACAACCAGCGTTATCCTCTAAAATATTAATCGCAACCAGGTTTAATTGACTCTTTCGATGTGGTACCGCATTACTACGTAATCCAAACCAGAAAGAGGCCAGGATCTGGCCAACAAGAATGCGAAAAATGCGAAAGTACGAGCCAGATGTGGGCAAATCCCAGACCTACTCGAGACATAAACGGCGTTGTCCTCTAAAATATTAATCGCAACCAGGTTTAATTGACTGTTTCAGTGTGGTACCACATTACTACGGGATCCAAACCAGAAAAGAACCCAGGATATGGCCAACATGTATGCGAAAATTGCGAAGGTATGAGCCAGATGAGGGCAAATACCAGACCTAACCCAGACATAACCGGCGTTATCCGCTAAAATATTAATCTCAACCAGGTTTAATTGACTGTTTCGTTGTGGAACCACATTACTACGGGATCCAAACCAGAGAAAACCCAGGATGTGGCCAACAGGTATGCGAAAAATGCGAAAGTACGAGCCAGATGAGTGCAAATCCCAGACCAAACCGAGACATAACCTGCGTTATCCTGTAAAATATTAATCGCAACCAGGTTTAATTGACTGTTTCGGTGTGGTGCCGCATTGCTACGATGATCCAAACCAGAAAGAGGCCCGGATCTGGCCAACAAGTATGAGAAAAATGCGAAAGTTCGAGCCAGATGAGGGCAAATACCAGAACTAACCCTGACATAACCAGCGTTATTCTCTAAAATACGAATCGGAACATGCTTTTATTGACTGTTTCAGTGTGGTACCACATTACTACGGAATCCATATCAGAAAAACCCCAGGATCTGGCCAACAAGAATGCGAAAAATGCGAAAGTACGAGCCAGATGGGGGCAAATCCCAGACCAAACCGAGACACAACCAGCGTTATCCTCTAAAATATTAATCGCAACCAGGTTTAATTGACTCTTTCGATGTGGTACCGCATTGCTACGATGATCCAAACCAGAAAGAGGCCAGGATCTGGCCAATACCTATGAGAAAAACGCGAAAGTATGAGCCAGATGATTGCAAATACCAGAACTAACCCAGACATAACCAGCGTTATCCTCTAAAATATTAATCGCAACCAGGTTTAATTGACTGTTTCGGTGTGGTACCGCATTACTACGTGATCCAAACCAGAAAACGCCCAGGATCTGGCCAACAAGTATGAGAAAAATGCGAAAGTTCGAGCCAGATGAGGGCAAATACCAGAACTAACCCTGACATAACCAGCGTTATTCTCTAAAATACGAATCGGAACATGCTTTTATTGACTGTTTCAGTGTGGTACCACATTACTACGGAATCCATATCAGAAAAACCCCAGGATCTGGCCAACAAGAATGCGAAAAATGCGAAAGTACGAGCCAGATGTGGGCAAATCCCAGACCTACCCGAGACATAAACGGCGTTGTCCTCTAAAATATTAATCGCAACCAGGTTTAATTGACTGTTTCGGTGTGGTACCGCATTACTGCGTGATCCAAACCAGAAAAAGGCCAGGATCTGGTCAACAAGTATGAGAAAAATGCGAAAGTTCGAGCCAGATGAGGGCAAATACCAGACCTAACCCAGACAAAATCGGCGTTATCCCCTAAAATATTAATCGCAACCAGGTATAATTGACTGTTTCGGTGTGGTACCGCATTGCTACGATGATCCAAACCAGAAAGAGGCCAGGATCTGGCTAACAAGTATGCGAAAAATGCGAAAGTTCGAGCCAGATGAGGGCAAATCCCAGACATAACCGAGACATAACCGCCGTTATCCTCTAAAATACGAATCAGAACATGCTTTTAATGACTGTTTCAGTGTGGTACCACATTACTACGTGATCCAAGCCAGAAGAAGGCCAGGATCTGGCCAACAAGTATGCGAAACATGCGAAAGTACGAGCCAGATGAGGGCAAACACCAGACCTAACCCAGACATAACCGGCGTTATTCTCTAAAATATTAATCGCAACCAGGTTCAATTGACTGTTTCGGTGTGGAACCACAATACGACGGGATCCAATCCACAAAAAACCCAAGATCTGGTCAACGACTATGAGAAAAACGCGAAAGTATGAGCCAGATGATTGCAAATACCAGAACTATCCCAGACATAACCAGCGTTGTCCTCTAAAATATTATTCGCAACCAGGTTTAATTGACTGTTTCAGGCTGGTACCACTTTACTACGTGGTCCAAGCCAGAAGAAGGCCAGGATCTGGCCAACAAGTATGCGAAAAATGCGAAATTCCGAGCCAGATGAGGGCAAATACCAGACCTAACCGAGACATAACCGGCGTTATCCTCTAAAATATTAATCGCAACCAGGTTCAATTGACTGTTTCGGTGTGGAACCACATTACTACGGGATCCAAACCAGAAAAAACCCAGGATCTGGCCAATAACTATGAGAAAAACGCGAAAGTATGAGCCAGATGATTGCAAATACCAGAACTAACCCAGACATATCCAGCGTTATCCTCTAAAATACTTATCGGAACCAGCTTCTATTGACTGTTCCAGTGTGGTACCACATTACAACGTGATCCAAACCAGAGAAGGGCCAGGGTCTGGCCAAGAAGTGTGCGAAAAACGCGAAACTATGAGCCAGATGAATGCAAATACCAGAACTAACACAGACATAACCAGCGTTATCCTCTAAAATACTAATCGGAACCAGCTTTTATTGACTGTTTCAGTGTGGTACCACATTACTACGGAATCCATATCAGAAAAACCCCAGGATCTGGCCAACAAGAATGCGAAAAATGCGAAAGTACGAGCCAGATGGGGGCAAATCCCAGACCAAACCGAGACACAACCAGCGTTATCCTCTAAAATATTAATCGCAACCAGGTTTAATTGACTCTTTCGATGTGGTACCGCATTACTACGTAATCCAAACCAGAAAGAGGCCAGGATCTGGCCAACAAGAATGCGAAAAATGCGAAAGTACGAGCCAGATGTGGGCAAATCCCAGACCTACCCGAGACATAAACGGCGTTGTCCTCTAAAATATTAATCGCAACCAGGTTTAATTGACTGTTTCATTGTGGTACCACATTACTACGGGATCCAAACCAGAAAAGAACCCAGGATATGGCCAACATGTATGCGAAAATTGCGAAGGTATGAGCCAGATGAGGGCAAATACCAGACCTAACCCAGACATAACCTGCGTTATCCTGTAAAATATTAATCGCAACCTGGTTTAATTGACTGTTTCGGTGTGGTGCCGCATTGCTACGATGATCCAAACCAGAAAGAGGCCCGGATCTGGCCAACAAGTATGAGAAACAGGCGAAAGTTCGAGCCAGATGAGGGCAAATACCAGAACTAACCCTGACATAACCAGCGTTATTCTCTAAAATACGAGTCGGAACATGCTTTTAATGACTGTTTCAGTGTGGTAACACATTACTACGTGATCCAAACCAGAAAAATCCCAGGATCGGGCCAACAAGAATGCGAAAAACGCGAAAGTACGAGCTAGATGAGGGAAAATCCCAGACCTAACCGAGACGTAACCGGCGTTATCCCCTAAAATATTAATCGCAACGAGGTTTAATTGACTGTTTCGGTGTGGTACCGCTTTACTACGTGATCCAAACCAGAAAAAGGCCAGGATCTGGCCAACAAGTGTACGAAAAACGCGAAAGTACAAGTCAGATGGGGGCAAATAGCAGACCTAACCCAGACAAAACCAGCGTTATCCACTAAAATACGCATCGGAACATGCTTTTAATGACTGTTTCAGTGTTGTACCACATTACTACGTGATCCAAAGCAGAAAAAGCCCAGGATCGGGCCAACAAGGATGCGAAAAATGCGAAAGTACGAGCCAGATGGGGGAAAATCCCAGACCTAACCGAGACGTAACCGGCATTATCCCCTAAAATATTAATCGCAACCAGGTATAATTGACTTTTCGGTGTGGTACCGCATTGCTACGATGATCCAAACCAGAAAGAGGCCAGGATCTTTTTTTTTTTTTTTTTTTTTTTTTTTTTTGTCGTGGGGAAAATCTTCGAAAGACTCCCTCCCACCTCCTTGGGGAGAGGTGGGAGGGGTGTGTGGGATTCCCCGCGCCCGTACAACGACAGGCGCGGGACCTACCCACTAAAAACCCCACGGTGACCCTTCGGCACGCTTTGGGAGGATACCGGGAATCGCTCGAAGCATTCTTCCGGTATCCTCCCCGTGCCCGCGCTTTCGCGCCCATCCCCCGGGGGGACAATCGGTCCCCCCAGAAGAGGCCAGGATCTGGCCGACAAGTATGCGAAAAATGCGAAAGTATGAGCCAGATGATTGCAAATACCAGAACTAACCCAGCCATAACCAGCGTTATCCTCTAACATATTAATCGCAACCAGGTTTAATTGATTGTTTCGGTGTGGTACTGTATTACTACGTGATCCGAACAAGAAAAAGGCCAGGATCTGGCCAACAAGTATGCGCAAAATGCGAAAGTACGAGACAGATGAGGGCAAATCCCAGACCAAACCGAGACATAACCTCAATTATCCTCTAAAATATTAATCGCAACCAGGTTTAATTGACTGTTTCGGTGTGGTACCGCATTACTACGTGATCCAAACCAGAAAAAGGCCAGGATCTGGCCAACAAGTAAGAGAAAAATGCGAAAGTTCGAGCCAGATGAGGGCAAATACCAGACCTAACCCAGACATAACCGGCGTTATCCCCTAAAATATTAATCGCAACCAGGTTTAATTGACTGTTTCAGTGTGGTAACACATTACTATGTGATCCAAGCCAGAAAAATCCCAGGATCGGGCCAAGAAGAATGCGAGAAACGCGAAAGTACGAGCCAGATGAGGGAAAATCCCAGACCTAACCCAGACATAACCGGCGTTATCCTCTAAAATAATAATCGCAACCGGGTTTAATTGACTGTTTCCGTGTGGTACCACATTACTACGTGATCCAAACCAGAAAGAGGCCAGGATCTGCCTAACAAGTGTGCGAAAAATGCGAAAGTACGAGCCAGATGAGGAAAAATCCCAGACCTACCCGAGACGTAACCGGCGTTATCCCCTAAAATATTAATCGCAACCAGGTTTAATTGACTGTTTCGGTGTGGTACCGCATCACTACGTGATCCAAACCAGAAAAAGGCCAGGATCTTGCTAACAAGTATGAGAAAAATGCGAAAGAATGAGCCAGATGATTGCAAATACCAGAACTACCCCTGGCATAACCAGCGTTATCCTCTAAAATACGCATCGGAACATGCTTTTAATGACTGTTTCAGTGTGGTACCACATTACAACGTGGTCCAAGCCAGAAAAAGGCCAGGATCTGGCCAACAAGTATGAGAAAAATGCGAAAGTCCGAGCCAGATGAGGGCAAATACCAGACCTAACCCAGACAAAACCGGCGTTATCCTCTAAAATATTAATCGCAACCAGGTTTAATTGACTGTTTCGGTGTGGAACCACATTACTACGGTATCCAAACCAGAAAAAGGCCAGGATCTTGCCAACAAGTATGAGAAGAATGCGAAAGTATGAGCCAGTTGATTGCAAATACCAGAACTAACCCTGACATAACCAGCGTTATCCTCTAAAATACGAATCGGAACATGCTTTTAATGACTGTCTCAGTGTGGTACCACATTACTACGTGATCCAAGCCAGAAAAAGCCCAGGATCGGGCCAAAAAGAATGCGAAAAATGCAAAAGTACGAGCCAGATGAGGGAAAGTCCCAGACCTAACCGAGACGTAACCGGCGTTATCCCATAAAATATTAATCGCAACGAGGCTTAATTGACTGTTTCGGTGTTGTACCGCATTACTACGTGATCCAAACCAGAAAAAGGCCAGGATCCTGCCAACAAGTATGAGAAAAATGCGAAAGTACAAGTCAGATGTGGGCAAATACCAGACCTAACCCAGACAAAACCAGCGTTATCCTCTAAAATATTAATCGCAACCAGGTTTAATTGACTGTTTCGGTGTGGAGCCACATTAGTACGGGATCCAAACCAGAATGAACCCAGGATCTGGCCAACAAGTATGCGAAAAATGCGAAAGTATGAGCCAGATGATTGCAAATACCAGAACTAACCCAGACATAACCATCGTTATCCTCTAAAATATTTATCGCAACCAGGTATAATTGACTGTTTCAGTGTGGTAACACATTACTATGTGGTCCAAGCCAGAAAAATCCCAGGATCGGGCCACGAAGAATGCGAGAAACGCGAAAGTACGAGCCAGATGAGGGAAAATCCCAGACCTAACCCAGACATAACTGGCGTTATCCTCTAAAATAATAATCGCAACCGGGTTTAATTGACTGTTTCCGTGTGGTACCACATTACTACGTGATCCAAACCAGAAAGAGGCCAGGATCTGCCTAACAAGTGTGCGAAAAATGCGAAAGTACGAGCCAGATGAGGGCAAATACCAGACCTAACACAGATGTAACCGGCGTTATCCTCTAAAATAATAATCGCAACCGGGTTTAATTGACTGTTTCCGTGTGGAAACGCATTACTACGGGATCCAAACCAGAAGAAGCCCAGGATCTGGCCAACAAGTATGAGAAAAATGCGAAAGTATGAGCCAGATGATTGCAAATACCACAACTAGCCGTGACATAACCACCGTTATCCTCTAAAATACGAATCTGAACATGCTTTTAATGACTGTTTCAGTGTGGTACCACATTACTACGTGATCCAAACTGGAAAAAGGCCAGGATCTGGCCAACAAGAATGCGAAAAATGAGAAAGTACGAGCCAGATGAGGGAAAATCCCAGACCTACCCGAGACGTAACCGGCGTTATCACCTAAAATATTAATCGCAACCAAGTTTAATTGACTGTTTCGGTGTGGTACCGCATCACTACGTGATCCGAACCAGAAAATGGCCAGGATCTTGCCAACAAGTATCAGAAAAATGCGAAAGTATGAGCCAGGTGATTGCAAATACCAGAACTAACCCTGGCATAACCAGCGTGATCCTCTAAAATACGCATCGGAACATGCTTTTAATGACTGCTTCAGTGTGGTACCACATTACTACGTGATCCAAACCTGAAAAAGGCCAGGATCGGGCCAACAAGAATGCAAAAAATGCGAAAGTATGAGCCAGATGATTGCAAATACCAGAAGTAGCACAGACGTAACCGGCGTTATCCTCTAAAATAATATTCGCAACCGGGTTTAATTGACTGTTTCCGTGTGGAAACGCATTACTACGGGATCCAAACCAGAAGAAGCCCAGGATCTGGCCAACAAGTATGAGAAAAATGCGAAAGTATGAGCCAGATGATTGCAAATACCACAACTAGCCCTGACATAACCACTGTTATCCTCTAAAATACGAATCGGAACATGCTTTTAATGACTGTTTCAGTGTGGTACCGCATTACTACGTGATCCAAACCAGAAAAAGGCCAGGATCTGGCCAACAAGAATGCGAAAAATGCGAAAGTACGAGCCAGATGAGGAAAAATCCCAGACCTACCCGAGACGTAACCGGCGTTATCCCCTAAAATATAAATCGCAACCAGGTTTACTTGACTGTTTCGGTGTGGTACCGCATCACTACGTGATCCAAACCAGAAAAAGGCCAGGATCTTGCCAACAAGTATGAGATGAATTCGAAAGTACGAGCCAGATGTGGGCAAATGCCAGACCTAACCCAGACATAACCGGCGTTATCCCCTAAAATATTAATCGCAACCAGGTTTAATTGACTGTTTCGGTGTGGTACCGCATTACTACGTGATCCAAACCAGAGAAAGGCCAGGATCTTGCCAACAAGAATGGGAAAAATGCGAAAGTATGAGCCAGATGATTGCAAATACCAGAACTATGCCTGACATAACCAGCGTTATCCTCTAAAATACGAATCGGAACATGCTTTTAATGACTGTTTCAGTGTGGTAACACATTACTACGTGATCCAAACCAGAAAAATCCCAGGATCGGGCCAACAAGAATGCGAGAAACGCGAAAGTACGAGCCAGATGTGGGAAAATCCCAGACCTAACCCAGTCATTACCGGCGTTATCCTCTAAAATAATAATCGCAGACGGGTTTAATTGACTGTTTCCGTGTGGAAACGCATTACTACGGGATCCAAACCAGAAGAAGCCCAGGATCTGGCCAACAGGTATGCGAAAAATGCGAAAGTACGATCCAGATGAGGGCAAATCCCAAACCTAACCGAGACATAACCGGCGTTATCCTCTAAAATATTAATCGCAACCAGGTTTAATTGACTGTTTCGGTGTGGTACCGCATTACTGCGTGATCCAAACCAGAAAAAGGCCAGGATCTTGCCAACAAGTATGAGAAAAATGCGAAAGTATGAGCCAGATGATTGCAAATACCACAACTAACCCTGACATAACCAGCGTTATCCTCTAAAATACGAATCGGAACATGCCTTCAATGACTGTTTCAGTGTGGTACCACATTACTACGTGATCCAAACCAGAAAAAGCCCAGGATCGGGCCAACAAGAATGTAAGAAATGCGAAGGTACGAGCCAGATGAGGGAAAATCCCAGACCTAACCGAGACGTAACCGGCGTTATCCGCTAAAATATTAATCGCAACCAGGTTTAATTGACTGTTTCGGTGTGGTACCGCATTGCTACGATGATCCAAACCAGAAAGAGGCCAGGATCTGCCAAACAAGTATGCGAAAAATGCGAAAGTACGAGCCAGATGAGGGCAAATACCAGACCAAATCGAGACATAACCGGCGTTATCCTGTAAAATATTAATCGCAACCAGGTTTAATTGACTGTTTCGGTGTGGTAGCGCATTGCTACGATGATCCAAACCGGAAAGAGGCCAGGATCTGCCTAACAAGTATGCGAAAAATGCGAAAGTACGAGCCAGATGAGGGCAAATACCAGACCAAACCGAGACATAACCGGCGTTATCCTCTAAAATATTAATCGCAACCAGGTTTAATTGACTGTTTCGGTGTGGTAGCGCATTACTACGTGATCCAAACCGGAAAGAAACCCAGGATCTGGCCAACAGGTATGCGAAAAATGCGAAAGTATGAACCAGATGATTGCTAATACCAGAACTAGCACAGACGTAACCGGCGTTATCCTCTAAAATAATAATCGCGACCGGGTTTAATTGACTGTTTCCGTGTGGAAACGCATTACTACGGGATCCAAACCAGAAGAAGCCCAGGATCTGGCCGACAAGTAGGAGAAAAATGCGAAAGTATGAGGCAGATGATTGCAAATACCACAACTAGCCCTGCCATAACCAGCGTTATCCTCTAAAATACGAATCGGAACATGCTTTTAATGACTGTTTCAGTGTGGTACCACATTACTACGTGATCCAAACCAGAAAAAGGCCAGGATCTGGCCAACAAGAATGAGGAAAATGCGAAAGTACGAGCCAGATGAGGGCAAATCCCAGACCAAACCGAGACATAACCGGCGTTATCCTCTAAAATATTAATCGCAACCAGGTTTAATTGACTGTTTCGGTGTGGTACCGCATTGCTACGATGATCCAAACCAGAAAGAGGCCAGAATCTGCCTAACAAGTATGCGAAAAATGCGAAAGTACGAGCCAGATGAGGGCAAATACCAGACCAAACCGAGACATAACCGGCGTTATCCTCTAAAATATTAATCGCAACCAGGTTTAATTGACTGTTTCGGTGTGGTAGCGCATTACTACGTGATCCAAACCAGAAAGAATCCCAGGATCTGGCCAACAGGTATGCGTAAAATGCGAAAGTATGAACCAGATGATTGCAAATACCAGAACTAACCATACATAACCAGCGTTATCCTCTTAAATATTAATCGCAACCAGGTTTAATTGACTGTTTCGGTGTAGTACCACATTACTACGTGGTCCAAGCCAGAAATAGACCTGGATCTGGCCAACAAGTATGCGCAAAATGCGAAAGTACGAGCCAGATGAGGGCAAATCCCAGACCAAACCGAGACATAACCGGCGTTATCCTCTAAAATATTAATCGCAACCAGGTTTAATTGACTGTTTCGGTGTGGTACCGCATTACTACGTGATCCAAACCAGAAAAAGCCCAGGATCTGGACAACAAGTATGAGAAAAATGCGAAAGTTCGAGCCAGATGAGGGCAAATACCAGACCTAACCCAGACAAAACCGACGTTATCCTCTAAAATATTAACCGCAACCAGGTTTAATTGACTGTTTCGGTGTGGAACCACATTACTACGGTATCCAAACCAGAAAGAAACCCAGGATCTGGCCAACAGGTATGCGAAAAATGCGAAAGTATGAACCAGATGATTGCAAATACCAGAACTAACCCAGACATAACCAGCGTTATCCTCTAAAATATTAATCGCAACCAGGTTTAACTGACTGTTTCGGTGTGGTACCGCATTACTACGTGATCCAAACCAGAAAAAGGCCAGGATCTTACCAACAAGTGTGCGAAAAATGCGAAAGTACGAGCCAGATGATGGCAAATACCAGACCTTAACACAGACGTAACCGGCGTTAAACTCTAAAATATTAATCGCAACCGGGTTTAATTGACTGTTTCGGTGTAGTACCACATTACTACGTGGTTCAAGCCAGAAATAGCCCTGGATCTGGCCAACAAGTATGCGCAAAATGCGAAAGTACGAGCCAGATGAGGGCAAATCCCAGACCAAACCGAGACATAACCGGCGTTATCCTCTAAAATATTAATCGCAACCAGGTTTAATTGACTGTTCCGGTGTGGTACCGCATTACTACGTGATTCAAACCAGAAAAAGGCCAGGATCTGCCCAACAAGTATGAGAAAAATGCGAAAGTTCGAGCCAGATGAGGGCAAATACCAGACCTAACCAAGACACAACCGGCGTTATCTTCTAAAATATTAATCGCAACCAGGTTTAATTGACTGTTTCGGTGTGGAACCACATTACTACGGTATTCAAACTAGAAAGAAACCCAGGATCTGGCCAACAGGTATGCGAAAAATGCGAAAGTATGAACCAGATGATTGCAAATACCAGAACTAACCCAGACATAACCAGCGTTATCCTCTAAAATATTAATCTCAACTAGGTTTAATTGACTGTTTCGGTGTGGTACCGCATTACTACGTGATCCAAACCAGAAAAAGGCCAGGATCTGGCCAACAAGTATGAGATGAATGCGAAAGTACGAGCCAGATGAGGGCAAATACCGGACCTAACCCAGACATAACCGGCGTTATCCCCTAATATATTAATCGCAACCAGGTTTAATTGACTGTTTCGGTGTGGTACCGCATTACTACCTGATGCAAACCAGAAAAAGGCCAGGATCTGGCCAACAGGTATGCGAAAAATGCGAAAGTATGAACCAGATGATTGCAAATACCAGAACTAACCCAGACATAACCAGCGTTATCCTCTAAAATATTAATCGCATCCAGGTTTAATTGACTGTTTCGGTGTAGTACCACATTACTACGTGGTCCAAGCCAGAAATAGCCCTGGATCTGCCCAACAAGTATGAGAAAAATGCGAAAGTTCGAGCCAGATGAGGGCAAATACCAGACCTAACCAAGACACAACCGGCGTTATCCTCTAAAATATTAATCGCAACCAGGTTTAATTGACTGTTTCGGTGTGGTAGCGCATTACTACGTGATCCAAACCGGAAAGAAACCCAGGATCTGGCCAACAGGTATGCGAAAAATGCGAAAGTATGAACCAGATGATTGCTAATACCAGAACTAGCACAGACGTAACCGGCGTTATCCTCTAAAATAATAATCGCGACCGGGTTTAATTGACTGTTTCCGTGTGGAAACGCATTACTACGGGATCCAAACCAGAAGAAGCCCAGGATCTGGCCGACAAGTAGGAGAAAAATGCGAAAGTATGAGGCAGATGATTGCAAATACCACAACTAGCCCTGCCATAACCAGCGTTATCCTCTAAAATACGAATCGGAACATGCTTTTAATGACTGTTTCAGTGTGGTACCACATTACTACGTGATCCAAACCAGAAAAAGGCCAGGATCTGGCCAACAAGAATGAGGAAAATGCGAAAGTACGAGCCAGATGAGGGCAAATCCCAGACCAAACCGAGACATAACCGGCGTTATCCTCTAAAATATTAATCGCAACCAGGTTTAATTGACTGTTTCGGTGTGGTACCGCATTGCTACGATGATCCAAACCAGAAAGAGGCCAGAATCTGCCTAACAAGTATGCGAAAAATGCGAAAGTACGAGCCAGATGAGGGCAAATACCAGACCAAACCGAGACATAACCGGCGTTATCCTCTAAAATATTAATCGCAACCAGGTTTAATTGACTGTTTCGGTGTGGTAGCGCATTACTACGTGATCCAAACCAGAAAGAATCCCAGGATCTGGCCAACAGGTATGCGTAAAATGCGAAAGTATGAACCAGATGATTGCAAATACCAGAACTAACCATACATAACCAGCGTTATCCTCTTAAATATTAATCGCAACCAGGTTTAATTGACTGTTTCGGTGTAGTACCACATTACTACGTGGTCCAAGCCAGAAATAGACCTGGATCTGGCCAACAAGTATGCGCAAAATGCGAAAGTACGAGCCAGATGAGGGCAAATCCCAGACCAAACCGAGACATAACCGGCGTTATCCTCTAAAATATTAATCGCAACCAGGTTTAATTGACTGTTTCGGTGTGGTACCGCATTACTACGTGATCCAAACCAGAAAAAGCCCAGGATCTGGACAACAAGTATGAGAAAAATGCGAAAGTTCGAGCCAGATGAGGGCAAATACCAGACCTAACCCAGACAAAACCGACGTTATCCTCTAAAATATTAACCGCAACCAGGTTTAATTGACTGTTTCGGTGTGGAACCACATTACTACGGTATCCAAACCAGAAAGAAACCCAGGATCTGGCCAACAGGTATGCGAAAAATGCGAAAGTATGAACCAGATGATTGCAAATACCAGAACTAACCCAGACATAACCAGCGTTATCCTCTAAAATATTAATCGCAACCAGGTTTAACTGACTGTTTCGGTGTGGTACCGCATTACTACGTGATCCAAACCAGAAAAAGGCCAGGATCTTACCAACAAGTGTGCGAAAAATGCGAAAGTACGAGCCAGATGATGGCAAATACCAGACCTTAACACAGACGTAACCGGCGTTAAACTCTAAAATATTAATCGCAACCGGGTTTAATTGACTGTTTCGGTGTAGTACCACATTACTACGTGGTTCAAGCCAGAAATAGCCCTGGATCTGGCCAACAAGTATGCGCAAAATGCGAAAGTACGAGCCAGATGAGGGCAAATCCCAGACCAAACCGAGACATAACCGGCGTTATCCTCTAAAATATTAATCGCAACCAGGTTTAATTGACTGTTCCGGTGTGGTACCGCATTACTACGTGATTCAAACCAGAAAAAGGCCAGGATCTGCCCAACAAGTATGAGAAAAATGCGAAAGTTCGAGCCAGATGAGGGCAAATACCAGACCTAACCAAGACACAACCGGCGTTATCTTCTAAAATATTAATCGCAACCAGGTTTAATTGACTGTTTCGGTGTGGAACCACATTACTACGGTATTCAAACTAGAAAGAAACCCAGGATCTGGCCAACAGGTATGCGAAAAATGCGAAAGTATGAACCAGATGATTGCAAATACCAGAACTAACCCAGACATAACCAGCGTTATCCTCTAAAATATTAATCTCAACTAGGTTTAATTGACTGTTTCGGTGTGGTACCGCATTACTACGTGATCCAAACCAGAAAAAGGCCAGGATCTGGCCAACAAGTATGAGATGAATGCGAAAGTACGAGCCAGATGAGGGCAAATACCGGACCTAACCCAGACATAACCGGCGTTATCCCCTAATATATTAATCGCAACCAGGTTTAATTGACTGTTTCGGTGTGGTACCGCATTACTACCTGATGCAAACCAGAAAAAGGCCAGGATCTGGCCAACAGGTATGCGAAAAATGCGAAAGTATGAACCAGATGATTGCAAATACCAGAACTAACCCAGACATAACCAGCGTTATCCTCTAAAATATTAATCGCATCCAGGTTTAATTGACTGTTTCGGTGTAGTACCACATTACTACGTGGTCCAAGCCAGAAATAGCCCTGGATCTGGCCAACAAGTATGCGCAAAATGCGAAAGTACGAGCCAGATGAGGGCAAATCCCAGACCAAACCGAGACATAACCGGCGTTATCCTCTAAAATATTAATCGCAACCAGGTTTAATTGACTGTTTCGGCGTGGTACTGCTTTACTGCGTGATCCAAACCAGAAAAAGGCCAGGATCTGGACAACAAGTATGAGAAAAATGCGAAAGTTCGAGCCAGATGAGGGCAAATACCAGACCTAACCCAGACAAAACAGACGTTATCCTCTAAAATATTAACCGCAACCAGGTTTAATTGACTGTTTCGGTGTGGAACCACACTACTACGGTATCCAAACCAGAAAGAAACCCAGGATCTGGCCAACACGTATGCGAAAAATGCGAAAGTATGAACCAGATGATTGCAAATACCAGAACTAACCCAGACATAACCAGCGTTATCCTCTAAAATATTAATCGCAACCAGGTTTAATTGACTGTTTCGGTGTGGTACCGCATTACTACGTGATCCAAACCAGAGAAAGGGCAGGATCTGGCCAACAAGAATGCGAAAAATGCGAAAGTACGAGCCAGATGAGGGCAAATACCAGAACTATGCCTGACATAACCGGCGTTATCCTCTAAAATAATAATCGCAACCGGCTTTAATTGACTGTTTCCGTGTGGAAACGCATTACTACGGGATCCAAACCAGAAGAAGCCCAGGATCTGGCCAACAAGTATGCGAAAAATGCGAAAGTACGATCCAGATAAGGGCAAATCCCAGACCTAACCGAGACATAACCGGCGTTATCCTCTAAAATATTAATCGCAACCAGGTTTAGTTGACTGTTTCGGTGTGGTACCGCATTACTACGTGATCTAAACCAGAAAAAAGCCAGGATCTTGCCAACAAGTATGAGAAAAATGCGAAAGTATGAGCCAGATGATTGCAAATACCACAACTAACCCTGACATAACCAGCGTTATCCTCTAAAATACGAATCGGAACATGCTTTTAATGACTGTTTCAGTGTGGTACCACATTACTACTTGATCCAAACCAGGAAAAGGCCAGGATCTGGCCAACAAGAATGCGAAAAATGCGAAAGTACGAGCCAGATGAGGGCAAATACCAGACCAAACCCAGACATAACCGGCGTTATCCCCTAAAATATTAATCGCAACCAGGTTTAATTGACTGTTTCGGTGTGGTACCGCATTACTACGTGATCCAAACCAGAGAAAGGCCAGGATCTTGCCAACAAGAATGAGAAAAATGCGAAAGTATGACCCAGATGATTGCAAATACCAGAACTATGCCTGACATAACCAGCGTTATCCTCTAAAATACGAATCGGAACATGCTTTTAATGACTGTTTCCGTGTGGAAACGCATTATTACGGGATCCAAACCAGAAGAAGCCCAGGATCTGGCCAACAAGTATGCGAAAAATGCGAAAGTACGATCCAGATGAGGGCAAATCCCAGACCTAACCGAGACATAACCGGCGTTATCCTCTGAAATATTAATCGCAACCAGGTTTAATTGTCTGTTTCGGTGTGGTACCGCATTACTACGTGATCCAAACCAGAAAAAGGCCAGGATCTGGCCATCAAGTATGAGAAAAATGCGAAAGTTTGAGCCAGATGATTGCAAATACCAGAATTATGCCTGACATAACCAGCGTTATCCTCTAAAATACGAATCGGAACATGCTTTTAATGACTGTTTCTGTGTGGTAACATATTACTACGTGATCCAAACCAGAAAAATCCCAGGATCGGGCCAACAGGAATGCGAGAAACGCGAAAGTACGAGCCAGATGAGGGCAAATCCCAGACCTAACCCAGACATAACCGGCGTTATCCTCTAAAATAATAATCGCAACCGGCTTTAATTGACTGTTTCCGTGTGGAAACGCATTACTACGGGATCCAAACCAGACGAAGCCCAGGATCTGGCCAAGTGTGCGAAAAATGCGAAAGTACGAGCCAGATGATGGCAAATACCAGACCTAACACAGACGTAACCGGCGTTAAACTCTAAAATATTAATCGCAACCGGGTTTAATTCACTGTTTCGGTGTAGTTCCACATTACTACGTGGTCCAAGCCAGAAATAGCCCTGGATCTGGCCAACAAGTATGCGCAAAATGCGAAAGTACGAGCCAGATGAGGGAAAATCCCAGTCCTAACCGAGACATAACCGGCGTTATCCTCCGAAATGTTAAGCGCAACCAGGTTTAATTGACTGTTTCAGTGTGATACCACATTACTACGTGGTCCAAGCCAGAAAAAGACCAGGATCTGGCCAACAAGTATGCGAAAAATGCGAAAATACGAGCCAGATGACGGCAAATCCCAGACCTAACCGTGACATAACCGGCGTTATCCTCTAAAATATTAATCGCAACCAGGTTTAACTGACTGTTTCGGTGTGGTACCGCATTACTATGCGATCCAAACCAGAAAAAGGCCAGGATCTGGCCAACATGTATTCGAAAAACGCGAAAGTATCAGCCAGATGATTGCACATACCAGAACTAAGCGAGACATAAACAGTGTTCTCCTCTAAAATATTAATCGCAACCAGGTTTAGTTGCCTGTTTTGGCATGGTACCATATTACTACGTGGTCCAACCCTGAAAATGGCCAGGATCTGGCCAACAAGTATGCGAAAAATGCGAAAATACGAGCCAGATGATTGCAAATACCAGAACTAACCCTGACATAACCAGCGTCATCCTCTAAAATACGAATCGCAACATGCTTTTAATGACTGTCTCAGTGTGGTACCACATTACTACGTGATCCACACCAGAAAAAGCCCAGGATCGGGCCAACAAGAATGCGAAAAAGGCGAAAGTACGAGGCAGATGAGGGAAAATCCCAGACCTAACCGAGACGTAACCGGCGTTATCCCATAAAATATTAATCGCAACGAGGTTTAATTGACTGTTTCGGTGTGGTACCGCATTACTACGTGATCCAAACCAGAAAAAGGCCAGGATCTTGCAAACAAGTATGAGATAAATGCGAAAGTACGAGCCAGATGGGGGCAAATACCATACCTAACCCAGACAAACCAGCGTTATCCTCTAATATATTAATCGCAACCAGGTTTAATTGACTGTTTCGGTGTGGAACCACATTAGTACGGGATCCAAACCAGAAAGAACCCAGGATCTGGCCAACAAGTATGCGAAAAACGCGACAGTATGAGCCAGATGATTGCAAATACCAGAACTAATCCAGACGTAACCTGCGTTATCCTCTAAAATACGAATCGGAACATGCTTTTAATGACTGTCTCAGTGTGGTACCACATTACTACGTGATCCACACCAGAAAAAGGCCAGGATCGGGCCAACAAGAATGCGAAAAATGCGAAAGTACGAGCCAGATGAGGGAAAATCCCAGACCTAACCGAGACGTAACCGGCGTTATCCCATAAAATATTAATCGCAACGAGGTTTAATTGACTGTTTCGGTGTGGTACCGCATTACTACGTGATCCAAACCAGAAAAAGGCCAGGATCTTGTAAACAAGTATGAGATAAATGCGAAAGTACGAGCCAGATGATTGCAAATACCGGACCTAACCTAGACATAACCGGCGTTATCCTCTAAAATATTAATCGCAACCAGGTTTAATTGACTGTTTCAGTGGGGTAACGCATTACTACGTGATCCAAACCAGAAAAAACCCAGGATCTTGCCAACAAGTAGGCGAAAAATGCGAATGTACGAGCCAGATGATTGCAAATAGCAGAACTAACCCAAACATAACCAGCGTTATCCTCTAAAATATTCATCGCAACCAGGCTTAATTGACTGCTTCGGTGTGGTACCGCATTACTACGTGATACAGACCAGAAAAAGGCCAGGATCTGGCCAACAAGTACGCGAAAAATGTGAAAGTACGAGACAGATGAGGGCAAATCCCAGACCTAACCGAGAAATAACCGTCGCTATCCTCTAAAATACTAATCGGAACCAGCTTGTATTGACTGTTTCAGTGTGGCACCACATTACTACGTGATCCAAACCAGAAAATGCCCAGGAACTGGCCAACATGTATGCGAAGAATGCGAATGTACGAGCCAGATGAGGGCAAATCCCAGACCTAACCGAGACATGACCGGCGTTATCCTCTCAAATATTAATCGCAACCAGGTTTAATTGACTGTTTCAGTGAGGTAACGCATTACTACGTGATCCAAACCAGAAAAAACCCAGGATCTTGCCAACAAGTAGGCGAAAAATGCGAATGTACGAGCCAGATGATTGCAAATAGCAGAACTAACCCAAACATAACCAGCGTTATCCTCTAAAATATTCATCGCAACCAGGCTTAATTGACTGCTTCGGTGTGGATCCTCATTACGACGGGATCCAAACCACAAAAAACCCAAGATCTGGCCAACAAGTACGCGAAAATTGCAAAAGTATGAGCCAGATGAGGGCAAATCCCAGACCTAACCGAGAAGTAACCGGCGTTATCCTCTAAAATATTAATCGCAACCAGGTTTAATTGACTGTTTGAGTATGGTCCCACATTACTACTTGGTCCAAGCCAGAAAGAGGCCACGATCTGGCCAACAAGTATGCGAAAAATGCGAAAGTACTAGCCAGATGATTGCATATACCAGAACTAACCCAGACATAACCAGCGTTATCCTCTAAAATATTAATCGCAACCATCTTCTATTGACTGTTTCGGTGTGGTACCACATTACTACGTGGTCCAAGCTGGAAAAAGGCCACGATCTGGCCAACAAGTATGCGAAAAATGCGAAAGTACGAGCCAGATAAGGGCAAATCCCAGACCTAACCCAGACATAACCGGCGTTATCCTCCAAAATATTAAGCGCAACCAGGTTTAATTGACTGTTACGGTGTGGTACCGCATTACTGCGTGATCCAAACCAGAAAAAGCCCAGGATCTTGCCAACAAGTAGGTAGAAAATGCGAAGGTACGAGCCGGATGATTGCAAATACCAGAACTAACCCAGACATAACCAGCGTTATCCTCTAAAATATTAATCGCAACCATCTTCTATTGACTGTTTCGGTGTGGTACCACATTACTACGTGGTCCAAGCTGGAAAAAGGCCACGATCTGGCCAACAAGTATGCGAAAAATGCGAAAGTACTAGCCAGATGATTGCATATACCAGAACTAACCCAGACATAACCAGCGTTATCCTCTAAAATATTAATCGCAACCAGGTTTAATTGACTGTTTCGGTGTGGTACCGCAATACTACGTGATACAGACCAGAAAAATGCCAGGATCTGTCCAACAAGTATGCGAAAAATGCGAAAGTACGAGACAGATGAGGGCAAATCCCAGACCTAACCGAGACATAACCAGCGTTATCCTCTAAAATATTAATCGCAACCAGGTTTAATTGACTGTTTCGGTGTGGTACCGCATTACTACGTGATCTAAACCAGGAAAAGGCCAGGATCTGGCCAACAAGTATGCGAGAAATGCGAAGGTACGAGCCAGATGAGGGCAAATACCAGACATAACCAGCGTTATCCCCTAAAATATTAATCGCAACCAGGATTAATTGACTGTTTCGGTGTGGAACCACATTACGAAGGGATACAAACCAGAAAAAATCCTGGATCTGGCCAACAAGTATGCGAGAAACGCCTAAGTACGAGCCAGATGGGGGCAACTACCAGACGTAACCCAGACATAACCGGCGTTATCCTCTAAAATATTAATCGCAACCAGCGATTCTATTGACTGTTTCGGTGTGGTACCACATTAGTACGTGGTCGAAGCCGGAAAAAGGCCACGATCTGGCCAACAAGTATGCGAAAAATGCGAAAGTACGAGCCAGATGAGGGCAAATCCCTGACCTAACCGAGGCATAACCGGCGTTATCCTCCAAAATATTCATCGCAACCAGGTTTAATTGACTGCTTCGGTGTGGAACCACATTACGACGGGATCCAAACCACAAAAAACCCAAGATCTGGCCAACGAGTTCGCGAAAATTGCGAAAGTATGAGCCAGATGATTGCATATACCAGAACTAACCCAGACATAACCAGCGTTATCCTCTAAGATATTAATCGCAACCAGGTTTAATTGACTGTTTCAGTGTGGTACCAAATTACTACGTGGTCCAAGCCAGAAAAACCCAAGATCTGGCCGACAAGTACGCGAGAAATGCGAAAGTACGAGCCAGATGAGGGCAAATCCCTGACCTAACCGAGACATAACCGGCGTTATCCTCCAAAATATTCATCGCAACCAGGTTTAATTGACTGCTTCGGTGTGGAACCACATTACGACGGGATCCAAACCACAAGAAACTCAAGATCTGGCCAACGAGTACGCGAAAATTGCGAAAGTATGAGCCAGATGATTGCATATACCAGAACTAACCCAGACATAACCAGCGTTATCCTCTAAAATAATAATCGCAACCAGGATTAATTGACTGTTTCGGTGTGGTACCACATCACTACGTGGTCCAAGCCAGAAAAAGGCCAGGATCTGGACAAGTATGCGAGAAATGCGAAAGTACGTGCCAGATGGGGCCAAATCCCAGACCTAACCGAGACATAACCGGCGTTATCCTCTAAAGTATTAATCGCAACCAGGTTTAATTGACTGTTTCAGTGTGGTACCAAATTACTACGTGGTCCAAGCAGAAAAAACCCAAGATCTGGCCAACAAGTACGCGATAATTGCGAAAGTATGATCCTGATGATCGCAAATACCAGAACTAATCCAGACATAACCAGCGTTATCCTCTAAAATATTAATCGCAACCAGGTTTAATTGACAGTTTCGGTGTGGTACCGCATTACTACGTGATCTAAACCAGGAAAAGGCCAGGATCTGACCAACAAGTATGCGAGAAATGCGAAAGTACGAGCCAGATGAGGGCAAATACCAGACCTAACCGAGACATAACCGGCGTTATCCTCTAAAATATTAATCGCAACCAGTTTTAATTGCCTGTTTCGGCGTGGTACCACATACTACATTGTCCGGGCCAGAAAAAGGCCAGGATCTGGCCAACAAGTATGCGAAAAATGCGAAAGTATGAGCCAGATGATTGCAAATACCAGAACTAACCCAGACATAACCAGCGTCATCCTCTAAAATATTAATCGCAACCAGGTTTAATTGACTGTTTCGGTGTGGATCCACATTACGACGGGATCCAAACCACAAAAAACCCAAGATCTGGCCAACGAGTACGCGAAAATTGCGAAAGTATGAGCCAGATGATTGCAAATACCAGAACTAACCCAGACATAACCAGCGTCATCCTCTAAAATATTAATCGCAACCAGGTTTAATTGACCGTTTCGGTGTGGTACCACATCACTACGTGGTCCAAGCCAGAAAAAGGCCAGGATCTGGACAACAAGTATGCGGGAAATGGAAAAGTACGTGCCAGATGAGGCGAAATCCCAGACCTAACCGAGACATAACCGGCGTTATCCTCTAAAATATTAATCGCAACCAGGTTTAATTGACTGTTTCAGTGTGGTACCAAATTACTACGTGGTCCAAGCCAGAAAAAACCCTAGATCTGGCCAACAAGTACGCGATAATTGCGAAAGTATGATCCAGATGATTGCAAATACCAGAACTAAGCCAGACATAACCAGCGTTATCCTCTAAAATATTAATCGCAACCAGGTTTAATTGACTGTTTCGGTGTGGTACCGCAATACTACGTGATACAGACCAGAAAAATGCCAGGATCTGGCCAACAAGTATGCGAGAAATGCGAAAGTACGAGCCAGATGAGGGCAAATACCAGACCTAACCGAGACATACCCGGCGTTATCCTCTAAAATATTAATCGCAACCAGGATTAATTGACTGTTTCGGTCTGGTACCGCATTAGTACGTGATCCAAACCAGAAACAGCCCAGGATCTGGCCAACAAGTAGGCGAAAAATGCGAAGGTACGAGCCTGATGATTGCAAATACCAGAACTAACCCAAACATAACCGGCGTTATCCTCCAAAAATTAACCGCAACCAGGTTTAATTGACTGTTACGGTGTGGTACCGCATTACTACGTGGTCGGGGCCAGAAAAAAGACAGGATCTGGCCAACAAGTATGCGAGAAATGCGAAAGTGCAAGCCAGATAAGGGCAAATCCCAGACCTAGCCCAGACATAACCGGCGTTATCCTCCAAAATATTAACCGCAACCAGGTTTAATTGACAGTTACGGTGTGGTACCGCATTACTACGTGATCCAAACCACAAAAAGCCCAGGATCTTGCCAACAAGTAGGCGGAAAATGCGAAGGTACGAGCCAGATGATTGCAAATACCAGAACTATCCCAGACATAACCAGCGTTATCCTCTAAAATATTAATCGCAACCAGGATTAATTGACTGTTTCGGTGTGGAACCACATTACGACGGGATACAGACCAGAAAAATGCCAGGATCTGGCCAACAAGTATGCGAAAAATGCGAAAGTACGAGACAGATGAGGGCAAATCCCAGACCTAACCGAGACATAACCGGCGTTATCCTCTAAAATATTAATCGCAACCAGGTTTAATTGACTGTTTCGGTGTGGTACCGCATTACTACGTGATCTAAACCTGGAAAAGGCCAGGATCTGGCCAACAAGTATGCGAGAAATGCGAAGGTACGAGCCAGATGAGGGCAAATACCAGACCTAACCGAGATATAACCGGCGTTATCCTCTAAAATATTAATCGAACCCAGGTTTAATTGACTGTTTCGGTGTGGAGCGTCATTATTACGGGATTCAAACCAGAAAAAGCTCAGGATCTAGCCAACAAGTAGGCGAAAAATGCGAAGGTACTAGCCAGATGAGGGCAAATCCCAGGCCCAACCGAGATATAACCGGCGTTATCCTCTAAAATATTAATCGCAACCAGGTTTAATTGACTGTTTCGGTGTGGTACCGCAATACTACGTGATACAGACCAGAAAAATGCCAGGATCTGGCCAACAAGTATGCGAGAAATGCGAAAGTACGAGCCAGATGAGGGCAAATACCAGACCTAACCGAGACATAACCGGCGTTATCCTCTAAAATATTAATCGCAACCAGGATTAATTGACTGTTTCGGTCTGGTACCGCATTAGTACGTGGTCCAAGCCAGAAAAAACCCAAGATCTGGCCAACAAGTACGCGATAATTGCGAAAGTATGATCCAGATGATTGCAAATACCAGAACTAACCCAGACATAACCAGCGTTATCCTCTAAAATATTAATCGCAACCAGGTTTAATTGACTGTTTCGGAGTGGTACCGCAATACTACGTGATACAGACCAGAAAAATGCCGGGATCTGGCCAACAAGTATGCGAGAAATGCGAAAGTACGAGCCAGATGAGGGCAAATACCAGACCTAACCGAGACATAACCGGCGTTATCCTCTAAAATATTAATCGCAACCAGGATTAATTGACTGTTTCGGTCTGGTACCGCATTAGTACGTGATCCAAACCAGAAACAGCCCAGGATCTGGCCAACAAGTAGGCGAAAAATGCGAAGGTACGAGCCTGTTGATTGCAAATACCAGAACTAACCCAAACATAACCGGCGTTATCCTCCAAAAATTAACCGCAACCAGGTTTAATTGACTGTTACGGTGTGGTACCGCATTACTACGTGGTCGGGGTCAGAAAAAAGACTGGATCTGGCCAACAAGTATGCGAGAAATGCGAAAGTGCAAGCCAGATAAGGGCAAATCCCAGACCTAGCCCAGACATAACCGGCGTTATCCTCCAAAATATTAACCGCAACCAGGTTTAATTGACAGTTACGGTGTGGTACCGCATTACTACGTGATCCAAACCACAAAAAGCCCAGGATCTTGCCAACAAGTAGGCGGAAAATGCGAAGGTAGGAGCCAGATGATTGCAAATACCAGAACTATCCCAGACATAACCAGCGTTATCCTCTAAAATATTAATCGCAACCAGGATTAATTGACTGTTTCGGTGTGGAACCACATTACGACGGGATACAGACCAGAAAAATGCCAGGATCTGGCCAACAAGTATGCGAAAAATGCGAAAGTACGAGACAGATGAGGGCAAATCCCAGACCTAACCGAGACATAACCGGCGTTATCCTCTAAAATATTAATCGCAACCAGGTTTAATTGACTGTTTCGGTGTGGTACCGCATTACTACGTGATCTAAACCAGGAAAAGGCCAGGATCTGACCAACAAGTATGCGAGAAATGCGAAAGTACGAGCCAGATGAGGGCAAATACCAGACCTAACCGAGACATAACCGGCGTTATCCTCTAAAATATTAATCGCAACCAGTTTTAATTGCCTGTTTCGGCGTGGTACCACATACTACATTGTCCGGGCCAGAAAAAGGCCAGGATCTGGCCAACAAGTATGCGAAAAATGCGAAAGTATGAGCCAGATGATTGCAAATACCAGAACTAACCCAGACATAACCAGCGTCATCCTCTAAAATATTAATCGCAACCAGGTTTAATTGACTGTTTCGGTGTGGATCCACATTACGACGGGATCCAAACCACAAAAAACCCAAGATCTGGCCAACGAGTACGCGAAAATTGCGAAAGTATGAGCCAGATGATTGCAAATACCAGAACTAACCCAGACATAACCAGCGTCATCCTCTAAAATATTAATCGCAACCAGGTTTAATTGACCGTTTCGGTGTGGTACCACATCACTACGTGGTCCAAGCCAGAAAAAGGCCAGGATCTGGACAACAAGTATGCGGGAAATGGAAAAGTACGTGCCAGATGAGGCGAAATCCCAGACCTAACCGAGACATAACCGGCGTTATCCTCTAAAATATTAATCGCAACCAGGTTTAATTGACTGTTTCAGTGTGGTACCAAATTACTACGTGGTCCAAGCCAGAAAAAACCCTAGATCTGGCCAACAAGTACGCGATAATTGCGAAAGTATGATCCAGATGATTGCAAATACCAGAACTAAGCCAGACATAACCAGCGTTATCCTCTAAAATATTAATCGCAACCAGGTTTAATTGACTGTTTCGGTGTGGTACCGCAATACTACGTGATACAGACCAGAAAAATGCCAGGATCTGGCCAACAAGTATGCGAGAAATGCGAAAGTACGAGCCAGATGAGGGCAAATAACAGACCTAACCGAGACATACCCGGCGTTATCCTCTAAAATATTAATCGCAACCAGGATTAATTGACTGTTTCGGTCTGGTACCGCATTAGTACGTGATCCAAACCAGAAACAGCCCAGGATCTGGCCAACAAGTAGGCGAAAAATGCGAAGGTACGAGCCTGATGATTGCAAATACCAGAACTAACCCAAACATAACCGGCGTTATCCTCCAAAAATTAACCGCAACCAGGTTTAATTGACTGTTACGGTGTGGTACCGCATTACTACGTGGTCGGGGCCAGAAAAAAGACAGGATCTGGCCAACAAGTATGCGAGAAATGCGAAAGTGCAAGCCAGATAAGGGCAAATCCCAGACCTAGCCCAGACATAACCGGCGTTATCCTCCAAAATATTAACCGCAACCAGGTTTAATTGACAGTTACGGTGTGGTACCGCATTACTACGTGATCCAAACCACAAAAAGCCCAGGATCTTGCCAACAAGTAGGCGGAAAATGCGAAGGTACGAGCCAGATGATTGCAAATACCAGAACTATCCCAGACATAACCAGCGTTATCCTCTAAAATATTAATCGCAACCAGGATTAATTGACTGTTTCGGTGTGGAACCACATTACGACGGGATACAGACCAGAAAAATGCCAGGATCTGGCCAACAAGTATGCGAAAAATGCGAAAGTACGAGACAGATGAGGGCAAATCCCAGACCTAACCGAGACATAACCGGCGTTATCCTCTAAAATATTAATCGCAACCAGGTTTAATTGACTGTTTCGGTGTGGTACCGCATTACTACGTGATCTAAACCTGGAAAAGGCCAGGATCTGGCCAACAAGTATGCGAGAAATGCGAAGGTACGAGCCAGATGAGGGCAAATACCAGACCTAACCGAGATATAACCGGCGTTATCCTCTAAAATATTAATCGAACCCAGGTTTAATTGACTGTTTCGGTGTGGAGCGTCATTATTACGGGATTCAAACCAGAAAAAGCTCAGGATCTAGCCAACAAGTAGGCGAAAAATGCGAAGGTACTAGCCAGATGAGGGCAAATCCCAGGCCCAACCGAGATATAACCGGCGTTATCCTCTAAAATATTAATCGCAACCAGGTTTAATTGGCTGTTTCGGTGTGGTACCGCAATACTACGTGATACAGACCAGAAAAATGCCAGGATCTGGCCAACAAGTATGCGAGAAATGCGAAAGTACGAGCCAGATGAGGGCAAATACCAGACCTAACCGAGACATAACCGGCGTTATCCTCTAAAATATTAATCGCAACCAGGATTAATTGACTGTTTCGGTCTGGTACCGCATTAGTACGTGGTCCAAGCCAGAAAAAACCCAAGATCTGGCCAACAAGTACGCGATAATTGCGAAAGTATGATCCAGATGATTGCAAATACCAGAACTAACCCAGACATAACCAGCGTTATCCTCTAAAATATTAATCGCAACCAGGTTTAATTGACTGTTTCGGAGTGGTACCGCAATACTACGTGATACAGACCAGAAAAATGCCGGGATCTGGCCAACAAGTATGCGAGAAATGCGAAAGTACGAGCCAGATGAGGGCAAATACCAGACCTAACCGAGACATAACCGGCGTTATCCTCTAAAATATTAATCGCAACCAGGATTAATTGACTGTTTCGGTCTGGTACCGCATTAGTACGTGATCCAAACCAGAAACAGCCCAGGATCTGGCCAACAAGTAGGCGAAAAATGCGAAGGTACGAGCCTGTTGATTGCAAATACCAGAACTAACCCAAACATAACCGGCGTTATCCTCCAAAAATTAACCGCAACCAGGTTTAATTGACTGTTACGGTGTGGTACCGCATTACTACGTGGTCGGGGTCAGAAAAAAGACTGGATCTGGCCAACAAGTATGCGAGAAATGCGAAAGTGCAAGCCAGATAAGGGCAAATCCCAGACCTAGCCCAGACATAACCGGCGTTATCCTCCAAAATATTAACCGCAACCAGGTTTAATTGACAGTTACGGTGTGGTACCGCATTACTACGTGATCCAAACCACAAAAAGCCCAGGATCTTGCCAACAAGTAGGCGGAAAATGCGAAGGTAGGAGCCAGATGATTGCAAATACCAGAACTATCCCAGACATAACCAGCGTTATCCTCTAAAATATTAATCGCAACCAGGATTAATTGACTGTTTCGGTGTGGAACCACATTACGACGGGATACAGACCAGAAAAATGCCAGGATCTGGCCAACAAGTATGCGAAAAATGCGAAAGTACGAGACAGATGAGGGCAAATCCCAGACCTAACCGAGACATAACCGGCGTTATCCTCTAAAATATTAATCGCAACCAGGTTTAATTGACTGTTTCGGTGTGGTACCGCATTACTACGTGATCTAAACCTGGAAAAGGCCAGGATCTGGCCAACAAGTATGCGAGAAATGCGAAGGTACGAGCCAGATGAGGGCAAATACCAGACCTAACCGAGATATAACCGGCGTTATCCTCTAAAATATTAATCGAACCCAGGTTTAATTGACTGTTTCGGTGTGGAGCGTCATTATTACGGGATTCAAACCTGAAAAAGCTCAGGATCTAGCCAACAAGTAGGCGAAAAATGCGAAGGTACTAGCCAGATGAGGGCAAATCCCAGGCCCAACCGAGATATAACCGGCGTTATCCTCTAAAATATTAATCGAGCCCAGGTTTAATTGACTGTTTCGGTGTGGTACCACAATACTACGTGGTCCAAGCGGGAAAAAGGCCACGATCTGGCCAACTAGTATGCGAAAAATGCGAAAGTACGAGCCAGATGAGGGCAAATCCCAGACCTAACCGAGACATAACCGGCGTTATCCTCCAAAATATTCATCGCAACCAGGTTTAATTGACTGCTTCGGTGTGGAACCACATTACGACGGGATCCAAACCACAAAAAACCCAAGATCTGGCCAACGAGCTCGCGAAAATTGCGAAAGTATGAGCCAGATGATTGCAAATACCAGAACTAACCCAGACATAACCAGCGTTATCCTCTAAAACATTAATCGCAACCAGGTTTAATTGACTGTTTCGGTGTGGTACCGCATTACTACGTGATACAGACCAGAAAAAGGCCAGGCCCTGGCCAACAAGTATGCGAAAAATGCGAAAGTACGTGACAGATGAGGGCAAATCCCGGACCTAACCTAGGAATAACCGGCGTTATCCTCTAAAATATTAATCGCAACCAGGTTTAATTGACTGTTTCGGTGTGGTACCGCAATACTACGTGATACAGACCAGAAAAATGCCAGGATTTGCCCAACAAGTATGCGAAAAATGCGAAAGTACGAGACAGATGAGGGCAAATGCCAGACCTAACCGTGACATAACCGGCGTTATCCTCTAAAATATTAATCGCAACCAGCTTTTATTGACTGTTTCAGTGTGGTACCACATTACTACGGGATCCAAATCAGAAATAGGCCAGGATCTGGCCAACAAGTATGCGAAATACGCGAAAGTACGAGACAGATGACGGCAAATCCTAGACCTAACCGAGACATAACCGGCGTTATCCTCTAAAATATTAATCGCAACCAGGTTTAATTGACTGTTTCGGTGTGGTACCGCATTAGTACGTGATCCAAACCACAAGAAACCCAAGATCTGGCCAACGAGTACGCGAAAATTGCGATAGTATGAGCCAGATGATTGCATATACCAGAACTAACCCAGACATAACCAGCGTTATCCTCTAAAATAATAATCGCAACCAGGATTAATTGACTGTTTCGGTGTGGTACCGCATTACTACGTGATACAGACCAGAAAAAGGCCAGGCCCTGGCCAACAAGTATGCGAAAAATGCGAAAGTACGTGACAGATGAGGGCAAATCCCGGACCTAACCTAGAAATAACCGGCGTTATCCTCTAAAATATTAATCGCAACCAGGTTTAATTGACTGTTTCGGTGTGGTACCGCAATACTACGTGATACAGGCCAGAAAAAGGCCAGGATCTGGCCAACAAGTATGCGAAAAATGCGAAAGTACGTGACAGATGAGGGCAAATCCCAGACCTAACCTAGAAATAACCGGCGTTATCCTCTAAAATATTAATCGCAACCAGGCTTAATTGACTGTTTCGGTGTGGTACCAAATTACTACGTGGTCCAAGCCAGAAAAAACCCAAGATCTGGCCAACAAGTATGCGAAAAATGCGAAAGTATGAGTCTGATGAGTGAAAATCCCAGGGCTAACCTAGACCTAACATGCGTTATCCTATAAATATTGATCCAAACCAGGTTTAATTGACTGTTTCTGTGTGGTACCACATTACTACGTGATGCAATCCAGAAACAGCCCAGGATCTAGCCATGAAGTATGAGAAATATGCGAAAGTATGAGCCTGATGAGGGCAAATCCTAGACCTAACCCAAACCTAACATGCGTTATCCTCTATAATATTTATCAAGACCAGGTTTAATTGAATGTTTCAGTGTGGTACCACATTATTACGTGAACCAATCCAGTAAAAACCCAGGATCCGTTCAACAAGTATGTGAAGAATGCGAAAGTATGAGTCTGATGAGTGAAAATCCCAGGCGTAACCTAGACCTAACATGCGTTATCCTCAAAAATATTGATCGAAACCTGGTTTAATCGACTGTTTCAGTGTGGTACCACATTACTACGTGATCCAAACCAGAAAAAAACCCAGGATCTTCTCAACGAGTATGTGAAGTGTGCGAAAGTATGAGTCTGATGAGGGCTAATCCCAGACCTATCCCAGACCTAACTTGCGTTATTCTCAAAAATATTGATCCAAACCAGGTTTAATCGACTGTTTCAGCGTGGTACCACATTACTACGTGATCCAAACCAGAAAAAACCCTCGATAAGGTCAACATGCATGTTAAAACTGCGAAAGAATGTGCCTGATGAGGGCAAATCCCAGACCTATCCCAGTCCTAACATGCGTTATCCTCAAAAATATTAATCGAAACCAGGTTTAGTCGACAGTTTGAGTGTGGTACCGCATTACTACGTGATCCAAACCAGAAAAAACACAGGATCCGCTCAACAAGTATGTAAAGAATGCGAAAGTATGAGTCTGATGAGTGAAAATCCCAGACCTAACCTAGACCTAACATGCGTTATCCTCAAAAATATTGATCCAAACCAGGTTTAATCGACTGTTTCAGTGTGGTACCACATTACTACGTGATCCAAACCAGAAAAAACCCTCGATCAGGTCAACATGCATGTTAAAACTGCGAAAGTATGAGCCTGATGAGGGCGAACCCCAGACCTATCCCAGACCTAACTTGCGTTAGCCTCTAAAATATTCATGGAAACCAGGTTCAATTGACTGTTTCAGCGTGGTACCACATTACTACGTGATACAATCCAGAAACAGTCCAGGATCTAGCCATGAAGCATGAGAAATATGCGAAAGTATGAGCCTGATGAGAGCAAATCCCAGACCTAACCTAGACCTAACATGAATTATTCTCTAAAATATTGATCAAAACCAGGTTTAATTGACTGTTTCAGTGTGGTACCACATTACTACGTGATCCAATCCAGAAACAGCCCAGGATCTAGCCATGAAGTATGAGAAATATGCGAAAGTATGACCCTGATGAAGGCAAATCCCAGGCCTAACCTAGACCTAACATGCGTTGTCCTCTAAAATATTGATGGAAACCAGGTTTAATTGACTGTTTCAGTGTTGTACCACATTACTACGTGATCCAAACCAGCCAAACCCAGGATCAGTTCAACAAGTGTGTGAAAAACGCGAAAGTATGAGCCTGATGAGGGCAAATCCCAGACCTATCCCAGACCTAACATGCGTTATCCTCTAAAATATTTATCCAGACCAGGTTTCATTGAATGTTTCAGCGTGGTACCACATTACAACGTGATCCAATCCAGAAATAGCCCAGGATCTAGCCATGAAGTATGAGAAATATGCGAAAGAATGAGCCTGATGAGGGCAAATCCCAGACCTGTCCCAGACCTAACATGCGATATCTTCTAAAATATTGATCGAAACCAGGTTTAATCGACTGTTTCAGTGTGGTACCACATTACTACGTGATCCAAACCAGAAAAAACCCAGGATCAGTTCAACAAGTATGTGGAAAACGCGTTAGTATGAGCCTGATGAGGGCGAATCCCAGACCTATCTCAGACCTAACTTGCGTTATCCTCTAAAATATTGATCGAAACCAGGTTTAATTGACTGTTTCAGCGTGGTACCACATTACTACGTGATCCAATCCAGAAATAGCCCAGGATCCGTTCAACAAGTATGTGAAGAATGCGAAAGTATGAGTCTGATGAGTGAAAATCCCAGGCCTAACCTAGACCTAACATGCATTATCCTCAAAAATATTGATCGAAACCTGGTTTAATCGACTGTTTCAGTGTGGTACCACATTACTACGTGACCCAAAGCAGAAAAAACCCAGGATCTGTTCAACAAGTATGTGAAAAACGCGAAAGTATGAGCCTGATGAGGGCAAATCCCAGACCAATCCCAGACCTAACTTGCGTTATCCTCTAAAATATTGATCCAAACCAGGTTTAATTGACTGTTTCTGTGTCGTACCACATTACTACGTGATCCAAACCAGAAATAGCCCAGGATCTAGCCATGAAGTATGAGAAATATGCGAAAGTATGAGCCTGATGAGAGCAAGTCCCAGACCTAACCTAGACCTAACATGAATTATTCTCTAAAATATTGATCAAAACCAGGTTTAATTGACTGTTTCAGTGTGGTACCACATTACTACGTGATCCAATCCAGAAACAGCCCAGGATCTAGCCATGAAGTATGAGAAATATGCGAAAGTATGACCCTGATGAAGGCAAATCCCAGGCCTAACCTAGACTTAACATGCGTTGTCCTCTAAAATATTGATGGAAACCAGGTTTAATTGACTGTTTCAGTGTTGTACCACATTACTACGTGATCCAAACCAGAGGAAACCCAGGATCTGTTCAACAAGTATGTGAAAAACGCGAAAGTATGAGCCTGCTGAGGGCAAATCCCAGACCTATTCCATACCTAACTTGCGTTATCCTCTAAAATATCGAACGAAACCAGGTTCAATTGACTGTTTCAGCGTGGTACCACATTACTACGTTATACAATCCAGAAACAGCCCAGGATCTAGTCATGAAGTATGAGAAATATGCGAAAGTGTGAGCCTGATGGGGGCAAATCCTAGACCTAACCCAGACCTAACATGCGTTATCCTGTAAAATATTTATCAAGACCTGGTTTAATTGAATGTTTCAGTGTGGTACAACATTACTACGTGATCCAAACCAGTAAAAACCCAGGATCCGTTCAACAAGTATGTGAAGAATGCGAAAGTATGAGTCTGATGAGTGAAAATCCGCGGCCTAACCCAGACCTAACATGCGTTATCCTCTAAAATATTTATCATGATCAGGTTTAATTGACTGTTTCAGTGTGGTCCCACATTACTACGTGATCCAAACAAGAAAAAACCCACGATCCGTTCAACAAGTATGTGAAGAATGCGAAAGTATGAGTCTGATGAGTGAAAATCCCAGGCCTAACCTAGACCTAACATGCATTATCCTCAAAAATATTGATCGAAACCTGGTTTAATCGACTGTTTCAGTGTGGTACCACATTACTACGTGACCCAAACCAGAAGAAACCCAGGATCTGTTCAACAAGTATGTGAAAAACGCGAAAGTATGAGGCTGCTGAGGGCAAATCCTAGACCTATCCCAGACCTAACTTGCATTATCCTCTAAAATATTCAACGAAACCAGGTTCAATTGACTGTTTCAGCGTGGTACCACATTACTACGTGATACAATCCAGAAACAGCCCAGGATCTAGCCATGAAGTATGAGAAATATGCGAAAGTATGAGCCTGATGAGAGCAAATCCCAGACCTAACCTAGACCTAACATGAATTATTCTCTAAACTATTGATCAAAACCAGGTTTAATTGACTGTTTCAGTGTGGTACCACATTACTACGTGATCCAATCCAGAAACAGCCCAGGATCTAGCCATGAAGTATGAGAAATATGCGAAAGTATGACCCTGATGAAGGCAAATCCCAGGCCTAACCTAGACCTAACATGCGTTGTCCTCTAAAATATTGATGGAAACCAGGTTTAATTGACTGTTTCAGTGTTGTACCACATTACTACGTGATCCAAACCTGAAAAAACCCAGGATCAGTTCAACAAGTGTGTGAAAAACGCGAAAGTATGAGCCTGATGAGGGCAAATCCCAGACCTTTCCCAGACCTAACAAGCGTTATCCTCTAAAATATTTATCCAGACCAGGTTTCATTGAATGTTTCAGCGTGGTACCACACTACTACGTGATCCAATCCAGAAATAGCCCAGGATCTAGCCATGAAGTATCAGAAATATGCGAAAGAATGAGCCTGATGAGGGCAAATCCCAGACCTGTCCCAGACCTAACATGCGTTATCTCCTAAAATATTGATCGAAACCAGGTTTAATCGACTGTTTCAGTGTGGTACCACATTACTACGTGATCCAAACCAGAAAAAACCCAGGATCAGTTCAACAAGTATGTGGAAAACGCGTTAGTATGAGCCTGATGAGGGCGAATCCCAGACCTATCTCAGACCTAACTTGCGTTATCCTCTAAAATATTGATCGAAACCAGGTTTAATAGACTGCTTCAGCGTGGTACCACATTACAACGTGATCCAATCCAGAAATAGCCCAGGATCTAGCCATGAAGTATGAGAAATATGCGAAAGAATGAGCCTGATGAGGGCAAATCCTAGACCTAACCCAAACCTAACATGCGTTATCCTCTAAAATATTTATCAAGACCAGGTTTAATTGAATGTTTCAGTGTGGTACCACATTACTACGTGAACCAAACCAGAAAATACCCAGGATCCGTTCAACAAGTATGTGAAGAATGCGAAAGTATGAGTCTGATGAGTGAAAATCCCAGGGCTAACCTAGACCTAACATGCGTTATCCTATAAATATTGATCCAAACCAGGTTTAATTGACTGTTTCTGTGTGGTACCACATTACTACGTGATGCAATCCAGAAACAGCCCAGGATCTAGCCATGAAGTATGAGAAATATGCGAAAGTATGAGCCTGATGAGGGCAAATCCTAGACCTAACCCAAACCTAACATGCGTTATCCTCTATAATATTTATCAAGACCAGGTTTAATTGAATGTTTCAGTGTGGTACCACATTACTACGTGAACCAAACCAGAAAATACCCAGGATCCGTTCAACAAGTATGTGAAGAATGCGAAAGTATGAGTCTGCTGAGTGGAAATCCCAGGCCTAACCTAGAACTAACTTGCGTTATCCTCTAAAATATCGAACGAAACCAGGTTCAATTGACTGTTTCAGCGTGGTACCACGTTACTACGTGATACAATCCAGAAACAGCCCAGGATCTAGCCATGAAGTATGAGAAATATGCGAATGTATGAGCCTGATGAGGGCAAATCCTAGACCTAACACAAACCTAACATGCGTTATCCTCTAAAATATTTATCAAGACCAGGTTTAATTGAATGTTTCAGTGTGGTACCACATTACTACGTGAACCAAACCAGAAAATACCCAGGATCCGTTCAACAAGTATGTGAAGAATGCGAAAGTATGAGTCTGATGAGTGAAAATCCCAGGGCTAACCTAGACCTAACATGCGTTATCCTCTAAAATATTTATCCAGACCAGGTTTCATTGAATGTTTCTGCGTGGTACCACAATACTACGTGATCCAATCCAGAATTAGCCCAGGATCTAGCCATGAAGTATGAGAAATATGCGAAAGAATGAGCCTGATGGGGGCAAATCCCAGACCTGTCCCAGACCTAACATGCGTTATCTTCTAAAATATTGATCGAAACCAGGTTTAATCGACTGTTTCAGTGTGGTACCACATTACTACGTGATCCAAACCAGAAAAAACCCAGGATCCGTTCAACAAGTATGTGAAGAATGCGAAAGTATGAGTCTGATGAGTGGAAATCCCAGGCCTAACCTAGACCTAACATGCATTATCCTCAAAAATATTGATCGAAACCTGGTTTAATCGACTGTTTCAGTGTGGTACCACATTACTACGTGACGCAAACCAGAAAAAACCCAGGATCTGTTCGACAAGTATGTGAAAAACGCGAAAGTATGAGCCTGCTGAGGGCAAATCCCAGACCTATCCCAGACCTAACTTGCGTTATCCTCTAAAATATTGAACGAAACCAGGTTCAATTGACTGTTTCAGCGTGGTACCACATTACTACGTGATACAATCCAGAAACAGCCCAGGATCTAGCCATGAAGTATGAGAAATATGCGAAAGTATGAGCCTGATGAGTGCAAATCCCAGACCTAACCTAGACCTAACATGAATTATTCTCTAAAATATTCATCAAAACCAGGTTTAATTGACTGTTTCAGTGTGGTACCACATTACTACGTGATCCAATCCAGAAACAGCCCAGGATCTAGCCATGAAGTATGAGAAATATGCGAAAGTATGACCCTGATGAAGGCAAATCCCAGGCCTAACCTAGACCTAACCTGCGTTGTCCTCTAAAATATTGATGGAAACCAGGTTTAATTGACTGTTTCAGTGTTGTACCACATTACTAAGTGATCCAAACCAGAAAAAACCCAGGATCAGTTCAACAAGTGTGTGAAAAACGCGAAAGTATGAGCCTGATGAGGGCAAATCCCAGACCTATCCCAGACCTAACTTGCGTTATCCTCTAAAATATTGAACGAAACCAGGTTCAATTGACTGTTTCAGCGTGGTACCACATTACTACGTGATACAATCCAGAAACAGCCCAGGATCTAGCCATGAAGTATGAGAAATATGCGAAAGTATGAGCCTGATGAGTGCAAATCCCAGACCTAACCTAGACCTAACATGAATTATTCTCTAAAATATTCATCAAAACCAGGTTTAATTGACTGTTTCAGTGTGGTACCACATTACTACGTGATCCAATCCAGAAACAGCCCAGGATCTAGCCATGAAGTATGAGAAATATGCGAAAGTATGACCCTGATGAAGGCAAATCCCAGGCCTAACCTAGACCTAACCTGCGTTGTCCTCTAAAATATTGATGGAAACCAGGTTTAATTGACTGTTTCAGTGTTGTACCACATTACTAAGTGATCCAAACCAGAAAAAACCCAGGATCAGTTCAACAAGTGTGTGAAAAACGCGAAAGTATGAGCCTGATGAGGGCAAATCCCAGACCTATCCCAGACCTAACATGCGTTATCCTCTAAAATATTTATCCAGACCAGGTTTCATTGAATGTTTCAGCGTGGTACCACATTACTACGTGATCCAAGCCAGAAATAGCCCAGGATCTAGCCATGTAGTATGAGAAATATGCGAAAGAATGAGCCTGATGAGGGCAAATCCCAGACCTGTCCCAGACCTAACATGCGTTATCTTCTATAATATTGATCGAAGCCAGGTTTAATCGACTGCTTCAGTGTGGTACCACATTACTACGTGATCCAAACCAGAAAAAACCCAGGATCAGTTCAACAATTATGTGGAAAACGCGTTAGTATGAGCCTGATGAGGGCGAATCCCAGACCTATCTCAGACCTAACTTGCGTTATCCTCTAAAATATTGATCGAAACCAGGTTTAATCGACAGTTTCAGTGTGGTACCACATTACTACGTGATCCAATCCAGAAATAGCCCAGGATCTAGGCATGAAGTATGAGAAATATGCGAAAGTATGGGCCTGACGAGGGCAAATCCTAGACCTAACCCAGACCTAACATGCGTTATCCTCTAAAATATTTATCATGACCAGGTTTAATTGATTGTTTCAGTGTGGTCCCACATTACTACGTGATCCAATCCAGAAAAAACCCAGGATCTAGCCATGTAGTATGAGAAATATGCGAAAGAATGAGCCTGATGAGGGCAAATCCCAGACCTGTCCCAGACCTAACATGCGTTATCTTCTATAATATTGATCGAAGCCAGGTTTAATCGACTGCTTCAGTGTGGTACCACATTACTACGTGATCCAAACCAGAAAAAACCCAGGATCCGTTCAACAAGTATGTGAAGAATGCGAAAGTATGAGTCTGATGAGTGGAAATCCCAGGCCTAACCTAGACCTAACATGCATTATCCTCTAAAATATTGAACGATACCAGGTTCAATTGACTGTTTCAGCGTGGTACCACATTACTACGTGATACAATCTAGAAACAGCCCAGGATCTAGCCATGAAGTATGAGAAATATGCGAAAGTATGAGCCTGATGTGAGCAAATCCCAGACCTAACCTAGACCTAACATGAATTATTCTCTAAAATATTCATCAAAACCAGGTTTAATTGACTGTTTCAGTGTGGTACCACATTACTACGTGATCCAATCCAGAAACAGCCCAGGATCTAGCCATGAAGTATGAGAAATATGCGAAAGTATGACCCTGATGAAGGCAAATCCCAGGCCTAACCTAGACCTAACATGCGTTGTCCTCTAAAATATTGGTGGAAACCAGGTTTAATTGACTGTTTCAGTGTTGTACCACATTACTAAGTGATCCAAACCAGAAAAAACCCAGGATCAGTTCAACAAGTGTGTGAAAAACGCGAAAGTATGAGCCTGATGAGGGCAAATCCCAGACCTATCCCAGACCTAACATGCGTTATCTTCTATAATATTGATCGAAGCCAGGTTTAATCGACTGCTTCAGTGTGGTACCACATTACTACGTGATCCAAACCAGAAAAAACCCAGGATCCGTTCAACAAGTATGTGAAGAATGCGAAAGTATGAGTCTGATGAGTGGAAATCCCAGGCCTAACCTAGACCTAACATGCATTATCCTCTAAAATATTTATCATGACCAGGTTTAATTGATTGTTTCAGTGTGGTCCCACATTACTACGTGATCCAAACCAGAAAAAACCCAGGATCCGTTCAACAAGTATGTGAAGAATGCGAAAGTATGAGTCTGATGAGTGAAAATCCCAGGCCTAAGCTAGACCTAACATGCATTATCCTCAAAAATATTGATCGAAACCTGGTTTAATCGACTGTTTCAGTGTGGTACCACATTACTACGTGACCCAAACCAGAAAAAACCCAGGATCTGTTCAACAAGTATGTGAAAAACGCGAAAGTATGAGCCTGATGAGAGCAAATCCCAGACCTAACCTAGACCTAACATGAATTATTCTCTAAAATATTGATCAAAACCAGGTTTAATTGACTATTTCATTGTGGTACCACATTACTACGTGATCCAATCCAGAAACAGCCCAGGATCTAGCCATGAAGTATGAGAAATATGCGAAAGTATGACCCTGATGAAGGCAACTGCCAGGCCTAACCTAGACCTAACATGCGTTGTCCTCTAAAATATTGATGGAAACCAGGTTTAATTGACTGTTTCAGTGTTGTACCACATTACTACGTGATCCAAACCAGAAAAAACCCAGGATCAGTTCAACAAGTGTGTGAAAAACGCGAAAGTATGAGCCTGATGTGGGCAAATCCCAGACCTATCCCAGACCTAACATGCGTTATCCTCTAAAATATTTATCCAGACCAGGTTTCATTGAATGTTTCAGGGTGGTACCACATTACTACGTGATCCAATCCAGAAATAGCCCAGGATCTAGCCATGAAGTATGAGAAATATGCGAAAGAATGAGCCTGATGAGGGCAAATCCCACACCTGTCCCAGACCTAACATGCGTTATCTTCTAAAATATTGATCGAAACCAGGTTTAATCGACTGTTTCAGTGTGGTACCACATTACTACGTGATCCAAACCAGAAAAAACCCAGGATCAGTTCAACAATTATGTGGAAAACGCGTTAGTATGAGCCTGATGAGGGCGAATCCCAGACCTATCTCAGACCTAACTTGCGTTATCCTCTAAAATATTGATCGAAACCAGGTTTAATTGACTGTTTCAGCGTGGTACCACATTACTACGTGATCCAATCCAGTAATAGCCCAGGATCTAGGCATGAAGTATGAGAAATATGCGAAAGTATGAGCCTGACGAGGGCAAATCCTAGACCTAACCCAGACCTAACATGCGTTATCCTCTAAAATATTTATCATGACCAGGTTTAATTGATTGTTTCAGTGTGGTCCCACATTACTACGTGATCCAAACCAGAAAAAACCCAGGATCCGTTCAACAAGTATGTGAAGAATGCGAAAGTATGAGTCTGATGAGTGAAAATCCCAGGCCTAACCTAGACCTAACATGCGTTATCCTCAAAAATATTGATCGAAACCTGGTTTAATCGACTGTTTCAGTGTGGTACCCCATTACTATGTGATCCAAACCAGAAAATAACCCAGGATCTGTTCAACGAGTATGTCAAGTGTGCGAAAGTATGAGTCTGATGAGGGCAAATCCCAGACCTATCCCAGACCTAACATGCGTTATCCTCTAAAATATTTGTCAAGACCAGGTTTAATTGATTGTTTCAGTGTGGTCCCACATTACTACGTGATCCAAACCAGAAAAAACCCAGGATCCGTTCAACAAGTATGTGAAGAATGCGAAAGTATTAGTCTGATGAGTGAAAATCCCAGACCTAACCTAGATCTAACATGCGTTATCCTCTAAAATATTGATGGAAACCAGGTTTATTTGACTGTTTCAGTGTTGTACTTCATTACTACTGGATGCAATCCAGAAACAGCCCAGGATCTAGCCAAGAAGTATGAGAAATATGCGAAAGAATGAGCCTCATCAGAGCAAATCCCAGACCTAACCTAGACCTAACATGAATTATTCTCTAATATATTGATCGAAACCAGGTTTAATTGACTGTTTCAGTGTGGTACCACATTACTACATGACCCAAACCAGTAAAAACCCAGGATCCGTTCAACAAGTATGTGAAGAATGCGAAAGTATGAGTCTGATGTGTGAAAATCCTCGGCCTAACCTAGACCTAACATGCGTTATCCTCAAAAATATTGATCGAAACCAGGTTTAATCGACTGTTTCAGTGTGGTACCACATTACTGCGTGATGCAAACCAGAAAAAAACCCAGGATCTGTTCAACAGGTATGTGAAGTATGCGAAAGTATGAGTCTGATGAGAGCAAATCCCAGGCCTAAACTAGACATAACTTTCGTTATCCTCTAAAATATTGATCGAAACCAGGTTTGATTGACTGTTTTAGTGTGGTACCACTTTACTACGTGATCCAAAGCAGAAAAAACCCTCGATCAGGTCAACATGCATGTTAAAGCTGCGAAAGTATGAGCCTGATGAGGGCAAATCCCAAAACCATCCCAGACCTAACATGCGTTATCCTCAAAAATATTAATCGAAACCAGGTTTAGTCGACTGTTTCAGTGTGGTACCACATTACTACGTGATCCAAACCAGAAAAAAAACAGGATCCGTTGAACAAGTATGTGAAGAATGCGAAAGTATGAGTCTGATGAGTGAAAATCCCAGACCTAACCTAGACCTAACTTGCGTTATCCTCTAAAATATTGATCGAAACCAGGTTTAATTGACTGTTTCTGTGTGGTACCACATTACTACGTGATCCAAACCAGAAATAGCCCAGGATCTAGCCATGAAGTATGAGAAATATGCGAAAGTATGAGCCTGATGAGAGCAAATCCCAGACCTAACCTAGACCTAACATGAATTATTCTCTAAAATATTGATCAAAACCAGGTTTAATCGACTGTTTCAGTGTGGTACCACATTACTGCGTGATGCAAACCAGAAAAAAACCCAGGATCTGTTCAACAGGTAAGTGAAGTATGCGAAAGTATGAGTCTGATGAGAGCAAATCCCAGGCCTAAACTAGACATAACTTTCGTTATCCTCTAAAATATTGATCGAAACCAGGTTTGATTGACTGTTTTAGTGTGGTACCACTTTACTACGTGATCCAAAGCAGAAAAAACCCTCGATCAGGTCAACATGCATGTTAAAGCTGCGAAAGTATGAGCCTGATGAGGGCAAATCCCAGAACCATCCCAGACCTAACATGCGTTATCCTCAAAAATATTAATCGAAACCAGGTTTAGTCGACTGTTTCAGTGTGGTACCACATTACTACGTGATCCAAACCAGAAAAAAAACAGGATCCGTTGAACAAGTATGTGAAGAATGCGAAAGTATGAGTCTGATGAGTGAAAATCCCAGACCTAACCTAGACCTAACTTGCGTTATCCTCTAAAATATTGATCGAAACCAGGTTTAATTGACTGTTTCAGTGTGGTGCCACATTACTACGTGATCCAATCCAGTAAAAACCCAGGATCCGTTCAATAAGTATGTGAAGAATGCGAAAGTATGAGTCTGATGAGTGAAAATCCCAGGCCTAACCTAGACCTAACATGCATTATCCTCAAAAATATTGATCGAAACCTGGTTTAATCGACTGTTTCAGTGTGGTACCACATTACTACGTGACCCAAAGCAGAAAAAACCCAGGATCTGTTCAACAAGTATGTGAAAAACGCGAAAGTATGAGCCTGATGAGGGCGAATCCCAGACCTATCCCAGACCTAACTTTTTTTTTTTTTTTTTTTTTTTTTTTGTCGTGGGGAAAATCTTCGAAAGACTCCCTCCCACCTCCTTGGGGAGAGGTGGGAGGGGTGTGTGGGATTCCCCGCGCCCGTACAACGACCGGCGCGGGACCTACCCACTAAAAACCCCACGGTGACCCTTCGGCACGCTTTGGGAGGATACCGGGAATCGCTCGAAGCATTCTTCCGGTATCCTCCCCGTGCCCGCGCTTTCGCGCCCATCCCCCGTGATCCCAGACCTAACTTGCGTTATCCTCTAAAATATTGATCTAAACCAGGTTTAATTGACTGTTTCTGTGTGGTACCACATTACTATGTGATCCAAACCAGAAATAGCCCAGGATCTAGCCATGAAGTATGAGAAATATGCGAAAGTATGAGCCTGATGAGAGCAAATCCCAGACCTAACCTAGACCTAACATGAATTATTCTCTAAAATATTGATGAAAACCAGGTTTAATTGACTGTTTCAGTGTGGTACCACATTACTACGTGATCCAATCCAGAAACAGCCCAGGATCTAGCCATGAAGAATGAGAAATATGCGAAAGTGTGACCCTGATGAAGGCAAATCCCAGGCCTAACCTAGACCTAACATGCGTTATCCTCAAAAATATTGATCGAAACCTGGTTTAATCGACTGTTTCAGTGTGGTACCTCATTACTATGTGATCCAAACCAGAAAATAACCCAGGATCTGTTCAACGAGTATGTGAAGTGTGCGAAAGTATGAGTCTGATGAGGGCAAATCCCAGACCTATCCCAGACCTAACATGCGTTATCCTCTAAAATATTTATCAAGACCAGGTTTAGTTGATTGTTTCAGTGTGGTCCCACATTACTACGTGATCCAAACCAGAAAAAACCCAGGATCCGTTCAACAAGTATGTGAAGAATGCGAAAGTATTAGTCTGATGAGTGAAAATCCCAGACCTAACCTAGACCTAACATGCGTTATCCTCTAAAATATTGATGGAAACCAAGTTTATTTGACTGTTTCAGTGTTGTACTTCATTAGTACTGGATGCAATCCAGAAACAGCCCAGGATCTAGCCAAGAAGTATGAGAAATATGCGAAAGAATGAGCCTCATCAGAGCAAATCCCAGACCTAACCTAGACCTAACATGAATTATTCTCTAATATATTGATCGAAACCAGGTTTAATTGACTGTTTCAGTGTGGTACCACATTACTACATGACACAAACCAGTAAAAACCCAGGATCCGTTCAACAAGTATGTGAAGAATGCGAAAGTATGAGTCTGATGTGTGAAAATCCTCGGCCTAACCTAGACCTAACATGCGTTATCCTCAAAAATATTGATCGAAACCAGGTTTAATCGACTGTTTCAGTGTGGTACCACATTACTGCGTGATGCAAACCAGAAAAAAACCCAGGATCTGTTCAACAGGTATGTGAAGTATGCGAAAGTATGAGTCTGATGAGAGCAAATCCCAGGCCTAAACTAGACATAACTTTCGTTATCCTCTAAAATATTGATCGAAACCAGGTTTGATTGACTGTTTTAGTGTGGTACCACTTTACTACGTGATCCAAAGCAGAAAAAACCCTCGATCAGGTCAACATGCATGTTAAAGCTGCGAAAGTATGAGCCTGATGAGGGCAAATCCCAAAACCATCCCAGACCTAACATGCGTTATCCTCAAAAATATTAATCGAAACCAGGTTTAGTCGACTGTTTCAGTGTGGTACCACATTACTACGTGATCCAAACCAGAAAAAAAACAGGATCCGTTGAACAAGTATGTGAAGAATGCGAAAGTATGAGTCTGATGAGTGAAAATCCCAGGCCTAACCTAGACCTAATATGCATTATCCCCAAAAATATTGATCGAAACTTGGTTTAGTCGACTGTTTCAGTGTGGTCCCACATTACTACGTGACCCAAAGCAGAAAAAACCCAGGATCTGTTCAACAAGTATGTGAAAAACGCGAAAGTATGAGCCTGATGAGGGCGAATCCCAGACCTATCCCAGACCTAACTTGCGTTATCCTCTAAAATATTGATCCAAACCAGGTTTAATTGACTGTTTCTGTGTGGTACCACATTACTACGTGATCCAAACCAGAAATAGCCCAGGATCTAGCCATGAAGTATGAGAAATATGCGAAAGTATGAGCCTGATGAGAGCAAATCCCAGACCTAACCTAGACCTAACATGAATTATTCTCTAAAATATTGATCAAAACCAGGTTTAATTGACTGTTTCAGTGTGGTACCATATTACTACCTGATCCAATCCAGAAACAGCCCAGGATCTAGCCATGAAGAATGAGAAATATGCGAAAGTATGACCCTGATGAAGGCAAATCCCAGGCCTAACCTAGACTTAACATGCGTTGTCCTCTAAAATATTGATGGAAACCAGGTTTAATGGACTGTTTCAGTGTTGTACCACATTACTACGTGATCCAAACCAGAAGAAATCCAGGATCTGTTCAACATGTATGTGAAAAACGCGAAAGTATGAGCCTGCTGAGGGCAAATCCCAGACCTATCCCAGACCTAACTTGCGTTATCCTCTAAAATATTGATCCAAACCAGGTTTAATTGACAGTTTCAGTGTGGTACCACATTACTACGAGATCCAAACCAGAAATAGCCCAGGATCTAGCCATGAAGTACGAGAAATATGCGAAAGTATGAGCCTGACGAGGGCAAATCCTAGAACTGACCCAGACCTAACATGCGTTGTCCTCTAAAATATTGATCGAAACCTGGTTTAATCGACTGTTTCAGTGTGGTACCACATTACTACGTGACCCAAACCAGAAAAAACCCAGGATCTGTTCAACAAGTATGTGAAAAACGCGAAAGTATGAGCCTGATGAGGGCGAATCCCAGACCTATCCCAGACCTAACTTGCGTTATCCTCTAAAATATTGATCAAAACCAGGTTTAATTGACTGTTTCAGCGTGGTACCACATTACTACGTGATACAATCCAGAAACAGCCCAGGATCTAGCCATGAAGTATGAGAAATATGCGAAAGCATGAGCCTGATGAGGGCAAATCCTAGACCTAACCTAGGCCTAACATGAATTATTCTCTAAAATATTGATCGAAACCAGGTTTAATTGATTGGTTCAGCGTGGTCCCACATTACTACGTGTTCCAAACCAGAAACAGCCCAGGATCTAGCCATGAAGTATGAGAAATATGCGAAAGCATGAGCCTGATGAGGGCAAATCCTAGACCTAACCTAGGCCTAACATGAATTATTCTCTAAAATATTGATCGAAACCAGGTTTAATTGATTGGTTCAGTGTGGTACCACATTACTGCGCGACCCAAACCAGAAAAAACTCAGGATCTGTTCAACAAGTATGTGAAAAACGCGAAAGTATGAGCCTGATGAGTGAAAATCCCAGACGTAACCTAGACCTAACATGCGTTATCCTCTAAAATATTGATCCAAACCAGGTTTAATGGACTGTTTCAGTGTGGTACCACACTACTACGTGATCCAAACCAGAAAAAAACCAGGACCTGTTCAACAAGTATGTGAAAAACGCGAAAATATGAGCCTGATGAGGGCAAATCCCAGACCTATCCCAGACCTAACTTGCGTTATCCTCTAAAATATTGATCGAAACCAGGTTTAATTGACTGTTTCAGTGTGGTACCACATTACTACGTGATCCAATCCAGTAAAAACCCAGGATCCGTTCAACAAGTATGTGAAGAATGCGAAAGTATGAGTCTGATGAGTGAAAATCCCAGGCCTAACCTAGACATAACATGCGTTATCCTCAAAAATATTGATCGAAACCTGGTTTAATCGACTGTTTCAGTGTGATACCTCATTACTATGTAATCCAAACCAGAAAATAACCCAGGATCTGTTCAACGAGTATGTGAAGTGTGCGAAAGTATGAGTCTGATGAGGGCAAATCCCAGGCCTAAACTAGACATAACTTTCGTTATCCTCTAAAATGTTGATCGAAACCAGGTTTGATTGACTGTTTCAGTGTTGTACTTCATTACTACGTGATGCAATCCAGAGAAAGCCCAGGATCTAGCCATCAAGTATGTGAAATATGCGAAAGAATGAGCCTGATGAGAGCAAATCCCAGAACTAACCTAGACATAACATGAATTATTCTCTAAAATATTGATCAAAACCAGGTTTAATTGACCGTTTCAGTGTGGTACCACATTACTACGTGATCCAATCCAGAAATAGCCCAGGATCTAGGCATGAAGTATGAGAAATATGCGAAAGTATGAGCCTGACGAGGGCAAATACTAGACCTAACACAGACCTAACATGCGTTATCCTCTAAAATATTTATCATGACCAGGTTTAATTGATTGTTTCAGTGTGGTCCCACATTACTACGTGTTACAAACCAGAAAAAACCCAGAATCCTTTCACAAGTATGTGAAGAATGCGAAAGTATGAGTCTGATGAGTGAAAATCCCAGGCCTAACCTAGACCTAACATGCATTATCCTCAAAAATATTGATCGAAACCAGGTTTAATTGACTGTTTCAGTGTGGTGCCACATTACTACGTGATCCAATCCAGTAAAAACCCAGGATCCGTTCAATAAGTATGTGAAGAATGCGAAAGTATGAGCCTGATGAGGGCGAATCCCAGACCTATCCCAGACCAAACTTGCGTTATCCTCTAAAATATTGATCGAAACCAGGTTTAATTGACTGTTTCAGCGTGGTACCACATTACTACGTGATACAATCCAGAAACAGCCCAGGATCTAGCCATGAAGTATGAGAAATATGCGAAAGTATGAGCCGGATGAGGGCAAATCCTAGACCTAACCCAAACCTAACATGCGTTATCCTCTAAAATATTGATCGAAACCAGGTTTAATGGACTGCTTCAGTGTGGTACCACTTCACTACGTGATCCAAAGCAGAAAAGACCCTCGATCAGGCCAGCATGTATGTTAAAACTGCGAAAGTATGAGTCTGATGAGTGCAAATCCCCGGCCTAACCTAGACCTAACATGCGTTATCCTCAAAAATATTGATCGAAACCAGGTTTAATTGACCGTCTCAGTGTGGTACCACATTACTACGTGATCCAATCCAGAAATAGCCCAGGATCTAGCCATGAAGTATTGGAAATATGCGAAAGTATGAGCCTGACGAGGGCAAATCCTGGACCTAACCCAGATCTAACATACGTTATCCTCTAAAATATTTATCAAGACCTGGTTTAATCGACTGTTTCAGTGTGGTACCACATTACTATGTGATCCAAACCAGAAAATAACCCAGGATCTGTTCAACGAGTATGTGAAGTGTGCGAAAGCATGAGTCTGATGAGGGCAAATCCCAGACCTATCCCAGACCTAACTTGCGTTATCCTCTAAAATATTGATCGAAACCAGGTTTAATCGACTGTTTCAGTGTGGTACCACATTAATACGTGATCCAAACCAGAAAAAACCCAGGATCAGTTCAACAAGTATGTGAAAAACGCGAAAGTATGAGCCTGATGAGGGCGAATCCCAGACCTTTCCCAGACCTAACTTGCGTTGTCCTCTAAAATATTGATGGAAAACAGGTTTAATTGACTGTTTCAGTGTTGTACTTCATTACTACGTGATGCAATCCAGAAAAAGCCCAGGATCTAGCCATCAAGTATGAGAAATATGCGAAAGAATGAGCCTGATGAGAGCAAATCCCAGACCTAACCTAGACCAAACATGAATTATTCTCTGAAATATTGTTCGAAACCAGGTTTTATGGACTGTTTCAGTGTGGTACCACACTACTACGTGATCCAAACAAGAAAAAACCCAGGATCTGTTCAACAAGTATGTGAAAAATGCGAAAGTATGACCCTGATGAGGGCAAATCCCAGACCTATCCCAGACATAACTTGCGTTGTCCTCTAAAATATTGATGGAAACCAGATTCCATTGACTGTTTCAGTGTGGTACTACATTACTACGTAATGCAATCCAGAAAAAGCCCAAGATCTAGCCATCAAGTATGAGAAATACGCGAAAGAATGAGCCTGATGAAAGCAAATCCCAGACCTAACCTAGAACTAACATGGATTATTCTCTAAAATATTGATCGAAACCAGGTTTAATGGACTGCATCAGTGTGGTACCACATTACTACGTGATCCAAACAGGAAAAAACCCAGGATCTCTTCAACAAGTATGTGAAAAACGCGAAAGTATGAGCCTGATGAGGGCAAATCCTAGACCTAACCCAGACCTAACATGCGTTATCCTCTAAAATAGTGATCGAAACCAGGTTTAATGGACTGTTTCAGTGTGGTACCACACTACTACGTGATCCAATCCAGAAAAAACCAAGGATCAGTTCAACAAGTATGTGAAAAACGCGAAAGTATGAGCCTGATGAGGGCGAATCCTAGACCTATCCCAGACCTAACTTGCGTTGTCCTCTAAAATATTGATGGAAACCAGGTTTAATTGACTGTTTCAGTGTTGTACTTCATTACTACGTGATGCAATCCAGAAAAAGGCCTGGATCTAGCCACCAAGTATGAGAAATATGCGAAAGAATGAGCCTGATGAGAGCAAATCCCAGACCTAACCTAGACCTAACATGAATTATTCTCTAATATATTGATCGAAACCAGGTTTAATTGACTGTTTCAGTGTGGTGCCACATTACTACGTGATCCAATCCAGTAAAAACCCAGGATCCGTTCAATAAGTATGTGAAGAATGCGAAAGTATGAGTCTGATGAGTGAAATTCCCCGGCCTAACCTAGACCTAACATGCATTATCCTCAAAAATATTGAACGAAACCTGGTTTAATCGACTGTTTCAGTGTGGTACCGCACTACTACGTGACGCAAACCAGAAAAAACCCAGGATCTGTTCAACAAGTATGTGAAAAACGCGAAAGTATGAGCCTGCTGAGGGCAAATCCCAGACCTATCCCAGACCTAACTAGGGTTATCCTCTAAAATGATTCAACGAAACCAGGTTTAATTGACTGTTTCAGCGTGGTACCACATTACTACGTGATACAATCCAGAAACAGCCCCGGATCTAGCCGTGAAGTATGAGAAATATGCGAAAGTATGAGCCTGATGAGGGCAAATCCCAGACCTAACCTAGACCTAACATGAATTATTCTCTAAAATATTGATCAAAACCAGGTTTAATTGACTGTTTCAGTGTGGTCCCACATTACTACGTGATCCAAACCAGAAATAGCCCAGGATCTAGCCATGAAGTATGAGAAATATGCGAAAGTATGAACCTGATGAGAGCAAATCCCAGACCTAACCTAGACCTAACATGAATTATTCTCTAAAATATTGATCAAAACCAGGTTTAATTGACTGTTTCAGTGTGGTACCATATTACTACGTGATCCAATCCAGAAACAGCCCAGGATCTAGCCATGAAGAATGAGAAATATGCGAAAGTATGACCCTGATGAAGGCAAATCCCAGGCCTAACCTAGACTTAACATGCGTTGTCCTCTAAAATATTGATCCAAACCAGGTTTAATGGACTGTTTCAGTGTGGTACCACACTACTACGTGATCCAAACTAGAAAAAAACCAGGACCTGTTCAACAAGTATGTGAAAAACGCGAAAATATGAGCCTGATGAGGGCAAATCCCAGACCTATCCCAGACCTAACTTGCGTTATCCTCTAAAATATTGATCGAAACCAGGTTTAATTGACTGTTTCAGTGTGGTACCACATTACTACGTGATCCAATCCAGTAAAAACCCAGGATCCGTTCAACAAGTATGTGAAGAATGCGAAAGTATGAGTCTGATGAGTGAAAATCCCAGGCCTAACCTAGACCTAACATGCGTTATCTTCTAAAATATTTATCATGACCAGGTTTAATTGAATGTTTCAGTGTGGTACCACATTACTACGTGAACCAAACCAGAAAATACACAGGATCCGTTCAACAAGTATGTGAAGAATGCGAAGGTATGAGTCTGATGAGTGAAAATCCCAGGGCTAACCTAGACCTAACATGCGTTATCCTCTAAAATATTGATCCAAACCAGGTTCAATTGACTGTTTCAGCGTGGTACCACATTACTACGTGATACAATCCAGAAACAGCCCGGGATCTAGCCATGAAGAATGAGAAATATGCGAAAGTATGACCCTGATGAAGGCAAATCCCAGGCCTAACCTAGACTTAACATGCGTTGTCCTCTAAAATATTGATCCAAACCAGGTTTAATGGACTGTTTCAGTGTGGTACCACACTACTACGTGATCCAAACTAGAAAAAAACCAGGACCTGTTCAACAAGTATGTGAAAAACGCGAAAATATGAGCCTGATGAGGGCAAATCCCAGACCTATCCCAGACCTAACTTGCGTTATCCTCTAAAATATTGATCAAAACCAGGTTCAATTGACTGTTTCAGCGTGGTACCACATTACTACGTGATACAATCCAGAAACAGCCCGGGATCTAGCCATGAAGTATGAGAAATATGCGAAGGTATGAGCCTGATGAGAGCAAATCCCAGACCTAACCTAGACCTAACATGAATTATTCTCTAAAATACTGATCAAAACCAGGTTTAATTGACTGTTTCAGTGTGGTACCACATTACTACGTGATCCAATCCAGAAACAGCCCAGGATCTAGCCATGAAGTATGAGAAATATGCGAAAGAATGACACTGATGAAGGCAAATCCCAGGCCTAACCTAGACCTAACATGCGTTGTCCTCTAAAATATTGATCGAAACCTGGTTTAATCGACTGTTTCAGTGTGGTACCACATTACTACGTGATCCAAACCAGAAAAAACCCAGGATCCGTTCAACAAGTATGTGAAAAACGCGAAAGTATGAGCCTGATGAGGGCAAATCCCAGACCTATCCCAGACCAAACTTGCGTTATCCTCTAAAATATTTATCAAGACCAGGTTTAATTGATTGTTTCAGTGTGGTCCCACATTACTACGTGATCCAAACCAGAAAAAACCCAGGATCAGTTCAGCAAGTATGTGAAAAACGCGAAAGTATGAGCCTGATGAGGGCGAATCCCAGACCTATCCCAGACCAAACTTGCGTTATCCTCTAAAATATTGATCGGAACCAGGTTTAATTGACTGTTTCAGCGTGGTACCACATTACTACGTGATCCAAACCAGAAAAAACCCAGGATCCGTTCAACAAGTATGTGAAAAACGCGAAAGTATGAGCCTGATGAGGGCAAATCCCAGACCTATCCCAGACCAAACTTGCGTTATCCTCTAAAATAATTATCAAGACCAGGTTTAATTGATTGTTTCAGTGTGGTCCCACATTACTACGTGATCCAAACCAGAAAAAACCCAGGATCCGTTCAACAAGTATGTGAAAAACGCGAAAGTATGAGCCTGATGAGGGCAAATCCCAGACCTATCCCAGACCAAACTTGCGTTATCCTCTAAAATATTTATCAAGACCAGGTTTAATTGATTGTTTCAGTGTGGTCCCACATTACTACGTGATCCAAACCAGAAAAAACCCAGGATCAGTTCAGCAAGTATGTGAAAAACGCGAAAGTATGAGCCTGATGAGGGCGAATCCCAGACCTATCCCAGACCAAACTTGCGTTATCCTCTAAAATATTGATCGGAACCAGGTTTAATTGACTGTTTCAGCGTGGTACCACATTACTACGTGATCCAAACCAGAAAAAACCCAGGATCCGTTCAACAAGTATGTGAAAAACGCGAAAGTATGAGCCTGATGAGGGCAAATCCCAGACCTATCCCAGACCAAACTTGCGTTATCCTCTAAAATATTTATCAAGACCAGGTTTAATTGATTGTTTCAGTGTGGTCCCACATTACTACGTGATCCAAACCAGAAAAAACCCAGGATCAGTTCAACAAGTATGTGAAAAACGCGAAAGTATGAGCCTGATGAGGGCAAATCCCAGACCTATCCCAGACCAAACTTGCGTTATCCTCTAAAATATTTATCAAGACCAGGTTTAATTGATTGTTTCAGTGTGGTCCCACATAACTACGTGATCCAAACCAGAAAAAACCCAGGATCAGTTCAACAAGTATGTGAAAAACGCGAAAGTATGAGCCTGATGAGGGCGAATCCCAGACCTATCCCAGACCAAACTTGCGTTATCCTCTAAAATATTGATCGAAACCAGGTTTAATTGACTGTTTCAGCGTGGTACCACATTACTACGTGATACAATCCAGAAACAGCCCAGGATCTAGCCATGAAGTATGTGAAAAACGCGAAAGTATGAGCCTGATGAGGGCAAATCCCAGACCTATCCCAGACCAAACTTGCGTTATCCTCTAAAATATTTATCAAGACCAGGTTTAATTGATTGTTTCAGTGTGGTCCCACATTACTGCGTGATCCAAACCAGAAAAAACCCAGGATCCGTTCAACAAGTATGTGAAGAATGCGAAAGTATGAGTCTGATGAGTGAAAATCCCAGACCTAACCTGGACCTAACATGCGTTATCCTCAAAAATATTGATCGAAACCAGGATTAATTGACTGTTTCAGCGTGGTACCACATTACTACGTGATACAATCCAGAAACAGCCCAGGATCTAGCCATGAAGTATGAGAAATATGCGAAAGTATGAGCCTGATGAGGGCAAATCCTAGACGTAACCCAAACCTAACATGCGTTATCCTCTAAAATATTGATCGAAACCAGGTTTAATGGACTGCTTCAGTGTGGTACCACTTCACTACGTGATCCAAAGCAGAAAAAACCCTCGATCAGGCCAACATGTATGTTAAAACTGCGAAAGTATGAGTCTGATGAGTGAAAATCCCCGGCCTAACCTAGACCTAACATGCGTTATCCTCAAAAATATTGATCGAAACCAGGTTTAATTAACCGTTTCAGTGTGGTACCACATTACTACGTGATCCAAACCAGAAAAAACCCAGGATCCGTTCAACAAGTATGTGAAGAATGCGAAAGTATGAGTCTGATGAGTGAAAATCCCAGACCTATCCCAGACCTAACTTGCGTTATCCTCTAAAATATTGAACGAAACCAGGTTCAATTGACTGTTTCAGCGTGGTACCACATTACTACGTGATACAATCCAGAAACAGCCCGGGATCTAGCCACGAAGTATGAGAAATATGCGAAGGTATGAGCCTGATGAGAGCAAATCCCAGACCTAACCTAGACCTAACATGAATTATTCTCTAAAATACTGATCAAAACCAGGTTTAATTGACTGTTTCAGTGTGGTACCACATTACTACGTGATCCAATCCAGAAACAGCCCAGGATCTAGCCATGAAGTATGAGAAATATGCGAAAGAATGACCCTGATGAAGGCAAATCCCAGGCCTAACCTAGACCTAACATGCGTTGTCCTCTAAAATATTGATCGAAACCTGGTTTAATCGACTGTTTCAGTGTGGTACCACATTACTACGTGATCCAAACCAGAAAAAACCCAGGATCCGTTCAACAAGTATGTGAAGAATGCGAAAGTATGAGTCTGATGAGTGAAAATCCCAGGCCTAACCTAGACCTAACATGCATTATCCTCAAAAATATTGATCGAAACCTGGTTTAATCGACTGTTTCAGTGTGGTACCACATTACTACGTGACCCAAACCAGAAAAAACGCAGGATCTGTTCAACAAGTATGTGAAAAACGCGAAAGTATGAGCCTGATGAGGGCAAATCCCAGACCTATCCCAGACCTAACTTGCGTTATCCTATAAAATATTGATCCAAACCAGGTTTAATTGACAGTTTCAGCGTGGTACCACGTTACTACGTGATCCAATCCAGAAATAGCCCAGGATCTAGGCATGAAGTATGAGAAATATGCGAAAGTATGAGCGTGACGAGGGCAAATCCTAGACCTAACCCAGACCTAACATGCGTTATCCTCTAAAATATTGATCGAAACCAGGTTTAATCGAATGATTCAGTGTGGTACCACATTGCTACGTGATCCAAACCAGAAAAAACCCAGTATCAGTTCAACAAGTATGTGAAAAACGCGAAAGTATGAGCCTGATGAGAGCAAATCCCAGAACTAACCTAGACATAACATGAATTATTCTCTAAAATATTGATCAAAACCAGGTTTAATTGACTGTTTCAGTGTGGTACCACATTACTACGTGATCCAATCCAGAAATAGCCCAGGATCTAGGCATGAAGTATGAGAAATATGCGAAAGTATGAGCCTGACGAGGGCAAATACTAGACCTAACACAGACCTAACATGCGTTATCCTCTAAAATATTTATCATGACCAGGTTTAATTGATTGTTTCAGTGTGGTCCCACATTACTACGTGATACAAACCAGAAAAAACCCAGAATCCTTTCACAAGTATGTGAAGAATGCGAAAGTATGAGTCTGATGAGTGAAAATCCCAGGCCTAACCTAGACCTAACATGCATTATCCTCAAAAATATTGATCGAAACCAGGTTTAATTGACTGTTTCAGTGTGGTGCCACATTACTACGTGATCCAATCCAGTAAAAACCCAGGATCCGTTCAATAAGTATGTGAAGAATGCGAAAGTATGAGTCTGATGAGTGAAAATCCCCGGCCTAACCTAGACCTAACATGCATTATCCTCAAAAATATTGAACGAAACCTGGTTTAATCGACTGTTTCAGTGTGGTACCGCACTACTACGTGACGCAAACCAGAAAAAACCCAGGATCTGTTCAACAAGTATGTGAAAAACGCGAAAGTATGAGCCTGCTGAGGGCAAATCCCAGACCTATCCCAGACCTAACTAGCGTTATCCTCTAAAATGATTCAACGAAACCAGGTTTAATTGACTGTTTCAGCGTGGTACCACATTACTACGTGATACAATCCAGAAACAGCCCCGGATCTAGCCGTGAAGTATGAGAAATATGCGAAAGTATGAGCCTGATGAGAGCAAATCCCAGACCTAACCTAGACCTAACATGAATTATTCTCTAAAATATTGATCAAAACCAGGTTTAATTGACTGTTTCAGTCTGGTCCCACATTACTACGTGATCCAAACCAGAAAAAACCCAGGATCCGTTCAACAAGTATGTGAAAAACGCGAAAGTATGAGCCTGATGAGGGCAAATCCCAGACCTATCCCAGACCAAAATTGCGTTATCCTCTAAAATATTTATCAAGACCAGGTTTAATTGATTGTTTCAGTGTGGTCCCACATTACTACGTGATCCAAACCAGAAAAACCCCAGGATCAGTTCAACAAGTATGTGAAAAACGCGAAAGTATGAGCCTGATGAGGGCGAATCCCAGACCTATCCCAGACCAAACTTGCGTGATCCTCTAAAATATTGATCGAAACCAGGTTTAATTGACTGTTTCAGCGTGGTACCACATTACTACGTGATACAATCCAGAAACAGCCCAGGATCTAGCCATGAAGTATGTGAAAAACGCGAAAGTATGAGCCTGATGAGGGCAAATCCCAGACCTATCCCAGACCAAACTTGCGTTATCCTCTAAAATATTTATCAAGACCAGGTTTAATTGATTGTTTCAGTGTGGTCCCACATTACTGCGTGATCCAAACCAGAAAAAACCCAGGATCCGTTCAACAAGTATGTGAAGAATGCGAAAGTATGAGTCTGATGAGTGAAAATCCCAGACCTAACCTGGACCTAACATGCGTTATCCTCAAAAATATTGATCGAAACCTGGTTTAATCGACTGTTTCAGCGTGGTACCACATTACTACGTGATACAATCCAGAAACAGCCCAGGATCTAGCCATGAAGTATGAGAAATATGCGAAAGTATGAGCCTGATGAGGGCAAATCCTAGACGTAACCCAAACCTAACATGCGTTATCCTCTAAAATATTGATCGAAACCAGGTTTAATGGACTGCTTCAGTGTGGTACCACTTCACTACGTGATCCAAAGCAGAAAAAACCCCCGATCAGGCCAACATGTATGTAAAAACTGCGAAAGTATGAGTCTGATGAGTGAAAATCCCCGGCCTAACCTAGACCTAACATGCGTTATCCTCAAAAATATTGATCGAAACCAGGTTTAATTGACCGTTTCAGTGTGGTACCACATTACTACGTGATCCAATCCAGAAATAGCCCAGGATCTAGCCATGAAGTATGAGAAATATGCGAAAGTATGAGCCTGACGAGGTCAAATCCTGGACCTAATCCAGACCTAACTTGCGTTGTCCTCTAAAATATTGATGGAAACCAGATTCCATTGACTGTTTCAGTGTGGTACTACATTACTACGTGATGCAATCCAGAAAAAGCCCAAGATCTAGCCATCAAGTATGAGAAATACGCGAAAGAATGAGCCTGATGAAAGCATATCCCAGACCTAACCTAGACCTAACATGAATTATTCTCTAAAATATTGTTCGAAACCAGGTTTTATGGACTGTTTCAGTGTGGTACCAGATTACTACGTGATCCAAACAAGAAAAAACCCAGGATCTGTTCAACAAGTATGTGAAAAATGCGAAAGTATGACCCTGATGAGGGCAAATCCCAGACCTATCCCAGACATAACTTGTGTTGTTCTCTAAAATATTGATGGAAACCAGATTCCATTGACTGTTTCAGTGTGGTACTACATTACTACGTGATGCAATCCAGAAAAAGCCCAAGATCTAGCCATCAAGTATGAGAAATATTCGAAAGAATGAGCCTGATGAGAGCAAATCCCAGACCTAACCTAGAACTAACATGGATTATTCTCTAAAATATTGATCGAAACCAGGTTTAATGGACTGCTTCAGTGTGGTACCACATTACTACGTGATCCAAACCAGAAAAAACCCACGATCTCTTCAACAAGTATGTGAAAAACGCGAAAGTATGAGCCTGATGAGGGCAAATCCTAGACCTAACCCAGACCTAACATGCGTTATCGTCTAAAATAGTGATCGAAACCAGGATTAATTGACTGTTTCAGCGTGGTACCACATTACTACGTGATACAATCCAGAAACAGCCCAGGATCTAGCCATGAAGTATGGGAAATATGCGAAAGTATGAGCCTGATGAGGGCAAATCCTAGACCTAACCCAAACCAAACATGCGTTATCCTCTAAAATATTGATCGAAACCAGGTTTAATGGACTGCTTCAGTGTGGTACCACTTCACTACGTGATCCAAAGCAGAAAAAACCCTCGATCAGGCCAGCATGTATGTTAAAACTGCGAAAGTATGAGTCTGATGAGTGCAAATCCCCGGCCTAACCTAGACCTAACATGCGTTATCCTCAAAAATATTGATCGAAACCAGGTTTAATTGACCGTCTCAGTGTGGTACCACATTACTACGTGATCCAATCCAGAAATAGCCCAGGATCTAGCCATGAAGTATTGGAAATATGCGAAAGTATGAGCCTGACGAGGGCAAATCCTGGACCTAACCCAGATCTAACATACGTTATCCTCTAAAATATTTATCAAGACCTGGTTTAATCGACTGTTTCAGTGTGGTACCACATTACTATGTGATCCAAACCAGAAAATAACCCAGGATCTGTTCAACGAGTATGTGAAGTGTGCGAAAGCATGAGTCTGATGAGGGCAAATCCCAGACCTATCCCAGACCTAACTTGCGTTATCCTCTAAAATATTGATCGAAACCAGGTTTAATCGACTGTTTCTGTGTGGTACCACATTACTACGTGATCCAAACCAGAAAAAACCCAGGATCAGTTCAACAAGTATGTGAAAAACGCGAAAGTATGAGCCTGATGAGGGCGAATCCCAGACCTTTCCCAGACCTAACTTGCGTTGTCCTCTAAAATATTGATGGAAAACAGGTTTAATTGACTGTTTCAGTGTTGTACTTCATTACTACGTGATGCAATCCAGAAAAAGCCCAGGATCTAGCCATCAAGTATGAGAAATATGCGAAAGAATGAGCCTGATGAGAGCAAATCCCAGACCTAACCTAGACCAAACATGAATTATTCTCTAAAATATTGTTCGAAACCAGGTTTTATGGACTGTTTCAGTGTGGTACCACACTACTACGTGATCCAAACAAGAAAAAACCCAGGATCTGTTCAACAAGTATGTGAAAAATGCGAAAGTATGACCCTGATGAGGGCAAATCCCAGACCTATCCCAGACATAACTTGCGTTGTCCTCTAAAATATTGATGGAAACCAGATTCCATTGACTGTTTCAGTGTGGTACTACATTACTACGTGATACAATCCCGAAAAAGCCCAAGATCTAGCCATCAAGTATGAGAAATACGCGAAAGAATGAGCCTGATGAAAGCAAATCCCAGACCTAACCTAGAACTAACATGGATTATTCTCTAAAATATTGATCGAAACCAGGTTTAATGGACTGCATCAGTGTGGTACCACATTACTACGTGATCCAAACCAGAAAAAACCCAGGATCTCTTCAACAAGTATGTGAAAAACGCGAAAGTATGAGCCTGATGAGGGCAAATCCTAGACCTAACCCAGACCTAACATGCGTTATCCTCTAAAATAGTGATCGAAACTAGGTTAAATGGACTGTTTCAGTGTGGTACCACACTACTACGTGATCCAATCCAGAAAAAACCAAGGATCAGTTCAACAAGTATGTGAAAAACGCGAAAGTATGAGCCTGATGAGGGCGAATCCTAGACCTATCCCAGACCTAACTTGCGTTGTCCTCTAAAATATTGATGGAAACCAGGTTTAATTGACTGTTTCAGTGTTGTACTTCATTACTACGTGATGCAATCCAGAAAAAGGCCTGGATCTAGCCATCAAGTATGAGAAATATGCGAAAGAATGAGCCTGATGAGAGCAAATCCCAGACCTAACCTAGACCTAACATGAATTATTCTCTGAAATATTGATCGAAACCAGGTTTAATTGACTGTTTCAGTGTGGTGCCACATTACTACGTGATCCAATCCAGTAAAAACCCAGGATCCGTTCAATAAGTATGTGAAGAATGCGAAAGTATGAGTCTGATGAGTGAAAATCCCCGGCCTAACCTAGACCTAACATGCATTATCCTCAAAAATATTGAACGAAACCTGGTTTAATCGACTGTTTCTGTGTGGTACCGCACTACTACGTGACGCAAACCAGAAAAAACCCAGGATCTGTTCAACAAGTATGTGAAAAACGCGAAAGTATGAGCCTGCTGAGGGCAAATCCCAGACCTATCCCAGACCTAACTAGCGTTATCCTCTAAAATGATTCAACGAAACCAGGTTTGATTGACTGTTTCAGCGTGGTACCACATTACTACGTGATACAATCCAGAAACAGCCCCGGATCTAGCCGTGAAGTATGAGAAATATGCGAAAGTATGAGCCTGATGAGAGCAAATCCCAGACCTAACCTAGACCTAACATGAATTATTCTCTAAAATATTGATCAAAACCAGGTTTAATTGACTGTTTCAGTGTGGTCCCACATTACTACGTGATCCAAACCAGAAAAAACCCAGGATCCGTTCAACAAGTATGTGAAAAACGCGAAAGTATGAGCCTGATGAGGGCAAATCCCAGACCTATCCCAGACCAAACTTGCGTTATCTTCTAAAATATTTATCAAGACCAGGTTTAATTGATTGTTTCAGTGTGGTCCCACATTACTACGTGATCCAAGCCAGAAAAAACCCAGGATCAGTTCAACAAGTATGTGAAAAACGCGAAAGTATGAGCCTGATGAGGGCGAATCCCAGACCTATCCTAGACCAAACTTGCGTTATCCTCTAAAATATTGATCGAAACCAGGTTTAATTGACTGTTTCAGCGTGGTACCACATTACTACGTGATACAATCCAGAAACAGCCCAGGATCTAGCCATGAAGTATGTGAAAAACGCGAAAGTATGAGCCTGATGAGGGCAAATCCCAGACCTATCCCAGACCTAACTTCCGTTATCCTCTAAAATATTGATCGAAACCAGGATTAATTGACTGTTTCAGCGTGGTACCACATTACTACGTGACCCAAACCAGAAAAAACCCAGGATCTGTTCAACAAGTATGTGAAAAACGCGAAAGTATGAGCCTGATGAGGGCAAATCCCAGACCTATCCCAGACCAAACTTGCGTTATCCTCTAAAATATTTATCAAGACCAGGTTTAATTGATTGTTTCTGTGTGGTCCCACATTACTACGTGATCCAAACCAGAAAAAACCCAGGATCAGTTCAACAAGTATGTGAAAAACGCGAAAGTATGAGCCTGATGAGGGCGAATCCCAGACCTGTCCCAGACCAAACTTGCGTTATCCTCTAAAATATTTATCAAGACCAGGTTTAATTGATTGTTTCAGTGTGGTCCCACATTACTGCGTGATCCAAACCAGAAAAAACCCAGGATCCGTTCAACAAGTATGTGAAGAATGCGAAAGTATGAGTCTGATGAGTGAAAATCCCAGACCTAACCTGGACCTAATATGCGTTATCCTCAAAAATATTGATCGAAACCTGGTTTAATCGACTGTTTCAGAGTGGTACTACATTACTACGTGACCGAAACCAGAAAAAACCCAGGATCTGTTCAACAAGTATGTGAAAAACGCGAAAGTATGAGCCTGATGGGGGCAAATCCCAGACCTATCCCAGACCAAACTTGCGTTATCCTCTAAAATATTGATCGAAACCAGGTTTAATCGACTGTTTCAGTGTGGTACCACATTGCTACGTGATCCAAACCAGAAAAAACCCAGGATCTAGCCATGAAGTATGAGAAATATGCGAAAGTATGAGCCTGATGAGGGCAAATCCTAGACCTAACCCAAACCTAACATGCGTTATCCTGTAAAATATTTATCAAGACCAGGTTTAATTGAATGTTTCAGTGTGGTACCACATTACTACGTGAAGCAAACCAGAAAATACCCAGGATCCGTTCAACAAGTATGTGAAGAATGCGAAAGTATGGGTCTGATGAGTGAAAATCCCAGACCTAACCTAGACCTAACATGCGTTATCCTCTAAAATATTGATGGAAACCAGATTCCATTGACTGTTTCAGTGTGGTACTACATTACTACGTGACGCAATCCAGAAAAAGCCCAAGATTTAGCCATCAAGTATGAGAAATACGCGAAAGAATGAGCCTGATGAAAGCAAATCCCAGACCTAACATAGAACTAACATGGATTATTCTCTAAAATATTGATCGAAACCAGGTTTAATGGACTGCATCAGTGTGGTACCACATTACTACGTGATCCAAACCAGAAAAAACCCAGGATCTCTTCAACAAGTATGTGAAAAACGCGAAAGTATGAGCCTGATGAGGGCAAATCCTAGACCTAACCCAGACCTAACATGCGTTATCCTCTAAAATAGTGATCGAAAACAGGTTTAATGGACTGTTTCAGTGTGGTACCACACTACTACGTGATCCAATCCAGAAAAAACCAAGGATCAGTTCAACAAGTATGTGAAAAACGCGAAAGTATGAGCCTGATGAGGGCGAATCCTAGACCTATCCCAGACCTAACTTGCGTTGTCCTCTAAAATATTGATGGAAACCAGGTTTAATTGACTGTTTCAGTGTTGTACTTCATTACTACGTGATGCAATCCAGAAAAAGGCCTGGATCTAGCCATCAAGTATGAGAAATATGCGAAAGAATGAGCCTGATGAGGGCGAATCCCAGACCTTTCCCAGACCAAACTTGCGTTATCCTCTAAAATATTTATCGAAACCAGGTTTAATTGACTGTTTCAGCGTGGTACCACATTACTACGTGATACAATCCAGAAACAGCCCAGGATCTAGCCATGAAGTATGAGAAATATGCGAATGTATGAGCCTGATGAGGGCAAATCCTAGACCTAACCCAAACCTAACATGCGTTATCCTGTAAAATATTTATCAAGACCAGGTTTAATTGAATGTTTCAGTGTGGTACCACATTACTACGTGAAGCAAACCAGAAAATACCCAGGATCCGTTCAACAAGTATGTGAAGAATGCGAAAGTATGGGTCTGATGAGTGAAAATCCCAGGGCTAACCTAGACCTAACATGCGTTATCCTCTAAAATATTGATCGAAACCAGGTTTAATGGACTGTTTCAGTGTGGTACCACTTTACTACGTGATCCAAACCAGAAAAAACCCTCGATCAGGTCAACATGTATGTTAAAACTGCGAAAGTATGACCCTGATGAGGGCAAATCCCAGGGCTTACCTAGACCTAACATGCGTTGTCCTCTAAAATATTGCTGGAAACCAGGTTTAATTGACTATTTCGGTGTTGTACTTCATTACTACGTGATGCAATCCAGAGAAAGCCCAGGATCTAGCCATCAAGTATGAGAAATATGCGAAAGAATGAGCCTGGTGAGAGCAAATCCCAGAACTAACCTAGACATAACATGAATTATTCTCTAAAATATTGATCAGAACCAGGTTTAATAGACTGTTTCAGAGTGGTACCACATTACTACGTGATCCAATCCAGAAATAGCCCAGGATCTAGGCATGAAGTATGAAAAATATGCGAAAGTATGAGCCTGACGAGGGCAAATCCTAGACCTAACCCAGACCTAACATGCGTTATCCTCTAAAATATTTATCATGACCAGGTTTAATTGATTGTTTCAGTGTGGTCCCACATTACTACGTGATACAAACCAGAAAAAACCCAGGATACATTCAACAAGTATGTGAAGAATGCGAAAGTATGAGTCTGATGAGTGAAAATCCCAGGCCTAACCTAGACCTAACATGCATTATCCTCAAAAATATTGATCGAAACCAGGTTTAATGGGCTGCTTCAGTGTGGTACCACTTCACTACGTGATCCAAAGCAGAAAAAACCCCCGATCAGGCCAACATGTATGTAAAAACTGCGAAAGTATGACTCTGATGAGTGAAAATCCCCGGCCTAACCTAGGCCTAACATGCGTTATCCTCAAAAATATTGATCGAAACCAGGTTTAATTGACCGTTTCAGTGTGGTACCACATTGCTACGTGATCCAAACCAGAAAAAACCCAGGATCAGTTCAACAAGTATGTGAAAAACGCGAAAGTATGAGCCTGATGAGGGCGAATCCCAGACCTTTCCCAGACCTAACTTGCGTTATCCTCTAAAATATTTATCGAAACCAGGTTTAATTGACTGTTTCACCGTGGTACCACATTACTACGTGATACAATCCAGAAACAGCCCAGGATCTAGCCATGAAGTATGAGAAATATGCGAAAGTATGAGCCTGATGAGGGCAAATCCTAGACGTAACCCAAACCTAACATGCGTTATCCTCTAAAATATTGATCGAAACCAGGTTTAATGGACTGCTTCAGTGTGGTACCACTTCACTACGTGATCCAAAGCAGAAAAAACCCCCGATCAGGCCAACATGTATGTAAAAACTGCGAAAGTATGAGTCTGATGAGTGAAAATCCCCGGCCTAACCTAGACCTAACATGCGTTATCCTCAAAAATATTGATCGAAACCAGGTTTAATTTACCGTTTCAGTGTGGTACCACATTACTACGTGATCCAATCCAGAAATAGCCCAGGATCTAGCCATGAAGTATGAGAAATATGCGAAAGTATGAGCCTGACGAGGTCAAATCCTGGACCTAATCCAGACCTAACTTGCGTTGTCCTCTAAAATATTGATGGAAACCAGATTCCATTGACTGTTTCAGTGTGGTACTACATTACTACGTGATGCAATCCAGAAAAAGCCCAAGATCTAGCCATCAAGTATGAGAAATACGCGAAAGAATGAGCCTGATGAAAGCAAATCCCAGACCTAACCTAGACCTAACATGAATTATTCTCTAAAATATTGTTCGAAACCAGGTTTTATGGACTGTTTCAGTGTGGTACCAGATTACTACGTGATCCAAACAAGAAAAAACCCAGGATCTGTTCAACAAGTATGTGAAAAATGCGAAAGTATGACCCTGATGAGGGCAAATCCCAGACCTATCCCAGGCATAACTTGTGTTGTTCTCTAAAATATTGATGGAAACCAGATTCCATTGACTGTTTCAGTGTGGTACCAGATTACTACGTGATCCAAACAAGAAAAAACCCAGGATCAGTTCAACAAGGATGTGAAAAACGCGAAAGTATGAGCCTGATGAGGGCGAATCCCGGACCTATCCCAGACCAAACTTGCGTTATCCTCTAAAATATTGATCGAAACCAGGTTTAATTGACTGTTTCAGCGTGGTACCACATTACTACGTGATACAATCCAGAAACAGCCCAGGATCTAGCCATGAAGTATGTGAAAAACCCGAAAGTATGAGCCTGATGAGGGCAAATCCCAGACCTATCCCAGACCTAACTTCCGTTATCCTCTAAAATATTGATCGAAACCAGGATTAATTGACTGTTTCAGCGTGGTACCACATTACTACGTGACCCAAACCAGAAAAAACCCAGGATCTGTTCAACAAGTATGTGAAAAACGCGAAAGTATGAGCCTGATGAGGGCAAATCCCAGACCTATCCCAGACCAAACTTGCGTTATCCTCTAAAATATTTATCAAGACCAGGTTTAATTGATTGTTTCTGTGTGGTCCCACATTACTACGTGATCCAAACCAGAAAAAACCCAGGATCAGTTCAACAAGTATGTGAAAAACGCGAAAGTATGAGCCTGATGAGGGCGAATCCCAGACCTATCCCAGACCAAACTTGCGTTATCCTCTAAAATATTTATCAAGACCAGGTTTAATTGATTGTTTCAGTGTGGTCCCACATTACTGCGTGATCCAAACCAGAAAAAACCCAGGATCCGTTCAACAAGTATGTGAAGAATGCGAAAGTATGAGTCTGATGAGTGAAAATCCCAGACCTAACCTGGACCTAATATGCGTTATCCTCAAAAATATTGATCGAAACCTGGTTTAATCGACTGTTTCAGAGTGGTAGTACATTACTACGTGACCCAAACCAGAAAAAACCCAGGATCTGTTCAACAAGTATGTGAAAAACGCGAAAGTATGAGCCTGATGAGGGCAAATCCCAGACCTATCCCAGACCAAACTTGCGTTATCCTCTAAAATATTGACCGAAACCAGGTTTAATCGACTGTTTCAGTGTGGTACCACATTGCTACGTGATCCAAACCAGAAAAAACCCAGGATCTAGCCATGAAGTATGAGAAATATGCGAAAGTATGAGCCTGATGAGGGCAAATCCTAGACGTAACCCAAACCTAACATGCGTTATCCTCTAAAATATTGATCGAAACCAGGTTTAATGGACTGCTTCAGTGTGGTACCACTTCACTACGTGATACAATCCAGAAACAGCCCAGGATCTAGCCATGAAGTATGAGAAATATGCGAAAGTATGAGCCTGATGAGGGCAAATCCTAGACGTAACCCAAACCTAACATGCGTTATCCTCTAAAATATTGATCCAAACCAGGTTTAATTGACTGTTTCTGTGTGGTACCACATTACTACGTGACCCAAACCAGAAAAAACCCAGGATCTGTTCAACAAGTATGTGAAAAACGCGAAAGTATGAGCCTGATGAGGGCAAATCCCAGACCTATCCCAGACCAAACTTGCGTTATCCTCTAAAATATTGATCGAAACCAGGTTTAATCGACTGTTTCAGTGTGGTACCACATTGCTACGTGATCCAAACCAGAAAAAACCCAGGATCTAGCCATGAAGTATGAGAAATATGCGAAAGTATGAGCCTGATGAGGGCAAATCCTAGACGTAACCCAAACCTAACATGCGTTATCCTCAAAAATATTGATCGAAACCTGGTTTAATCGACTGTTTCAGAGTGGTACTACATTACTACGTGACCCAAACCAGAAAAAACCCAGGATCTGTTCAACAAGTATGTGAAAAACGCGAAAGTATGAGCCTGATGAGGGCGAATCCCAGACCTATCCCAGACCTAACTTGCGTTATCCTCTAAAATATTGATCGAAACCAGGATTAATTGACTGTTTCAGCGTGGTACCACATTACTACGTGATACAATCCAGAAACAGCCCAGGATCTAGCCATGAAGTATGAGAAATATGCGAAAGTATGAGCCTGATGAGGGCAAATCCTAGACGTAACCCAAGCCTAACATGCGTTATCCTCTAAAATATTGATCGAAACCAGGTTTAATGGACTGCTTCAGTGTGGTACCACTTCACTACGTGATCCAAAGCAGAAAAAACCCTCGATCAGGCCAACATGTATGTTAAAACTGCGAAAATATGAGTCTGATGAGTGAAAATCCCCGGCCTAACCTAGACCTAACATGCGTTATCCTCAAAAATATTGATTGAAACCAGGTTTAATTGACCGTTTCAGTGTGGTACCACATTACTACGTGATCCAATCCAGAAATAGCCCAGGATCTAGCCATGAAGTATGAGAAATATGCGAAAGTATGAGCCTGACGAGGTCAAACCCTGGACCTAATCCAGACCTAACTTGCGTTGTCCTCTAAAATATTGATGGAAACCAGATTCCACTGACTGTTTCAGTGTGGTACTACATTACTACGTGATGCAATCCAGAAAAAGCCCAAGATCTAGCCATCAAGTATGAGAAATACGCGAAAGAATGAGCCTGATGAAAGCAAATCCCAGACCTAACCTAGACCTAACATGAATTATTCTCTAAAATATTGTTCGAAACCAGGTTTTATGGACTGTTTCAGTGTGGTACCAGATTACTACGTGATCCACACAAGAAAAAACCCAGGATCTGTTCAACAAGTATGTGAAAAATGCGAAAGTATGACCCTGATGAGGGCAAATCCCAGACCTATCCCAGACATAACTTGTGTTGTTCTCTAAAATATTGATGGAAACCAGATTCCATTGACTGTTTCAGTGTGGTACTACATTACTACGTGACGCAATCCAGAAAAAGCCCAAGATCTAGCCATCAAGTATGAGAAATATGCGAAAGAATGAGCCTGATGAGAGCAAATCCCAGACCTAACCTAGACCTAACATGAATTATTCTCTGAAATATTGATCGAAACTAGGTTTAATTGACTGTTTCAGTGTGGTGCCACATTACTACGTGATCCAATCCAGTAAAAACCCAGGATCCGTTCAATAAGTATGTGAAGAATGCGAAAGTATGAGTCTGATGAGTGAAAATCCCCGGCCTAACCTAGACCTAACATGCATTATCCTCAAAAATATTGAACGAAACCTGGTTTAATCGACTGTTTCAGTGTGGTACCGCACTACTACGTGACGCAAACCAGAAAAAACCCAGGATCTGTTCAACAAGTATGTGAAAAACGCGAAAGTATGAGCCTGCTGAGGGCAAATCCCAGACCTATCCCAGACCTAACTAGCGTTATCCTCTAAAATGATTCAACGAAACCAGGTTTAATTGACTGTTTCAGCGTGGTACCACATTACTACGTGATACAATCCAGAAACAGCCCCGGATCTAGCCGTGAAGTATGAGAAATATGCGAAAGTATGAGCCTGATGAGAGCAAATCCCAGACCTAACCTAGACCTAACATGAATTATTCTCTGAAATATTGATCGAAACTAGGTTTAATTGACTGTTTCAGTGTGGTGCCACATTACTACGTGATCCAATCCAGTAAAAACCCAGGATCAGTTCAACAAGTATGTGAAAAACGCGAAAGTATGAGCCTGATGAGGGCGAATCCCAGACCTATCCCAGACCAAACTTGCGTTATCCTCTAAAATATTGATCGAAACCAGGTTTAATTGACTGTTTCAGCGTGGCACCACATTACTACGTGATACAATCCAGAAACAGCCCAGGATCTAGCCATGAAGTATGTGAAAAACGCGAAAGTATGAGCCTGATGAGGGCAAATCCCAGACCTATCCCAGACCAAACTTGCGTTATCTTCTAAAATATTTATCAAGACCAGGTTTAATTGATTGTTTCAGTGTGGTCCGACATTACTACGTGATCCAAACCAGAAAAAACCCAGGATCAGTTCAACAAGTATGTGAAAAACGCGAAAGTATGAGCCTGATGAGGGCGAATCCCAGACCTATCCCAGACCAAGCTTGCGTTATCCTCTAAAATATTGATCGAAACCAGGTTTAATTGACTGTTTCAGCGTGGTACCACATTACTACGTGATACAATCCAGAAACAGCCCAGGATCTAGCCATGAAGTATGTGAAAAACGCGAAAGTATGAGCCTGATGAGGGCAAATCCCAGACCTATCCCAGACCTAACTTCCGTTATCCTCTAAAATATTGATCGAAACCAGGATTAATTGACTGTTTCAGCGTGGTACCACATTACTACGTGACCCAAACCAGAAAAAACCCAGGATCTGTTCAACAAGTATGTGAAAAACGCGAAAGTATGAGCCTGATGAGGGCAAATCCCAGACCTATCCCAGACCAAACTTGCGTTATCCTCTAAAATATTTATCAATACCAGGTTTAATTGATTGTTTCTGTGTGGTCCCACATTACTACGTGATCCAAACCAGAAAAAACCCAGGATCAGTTCAACAAGTATGTGAAAAACGCGAAAGTATGAGCCTGATGAGGGCGAATCCCAGACCTATCCCAGACCAAACTTGCGTTATCCTCTAAAATATTTATCAAGACCAGGTTTAATTGATTGTTTCAGTGTGGTCCCACATTACTGCGTGATCCAAACCAGAAAAAACCCAGGATCCGTTCAACAAGTATGTGAAGAATGCGAAAGTATGAGTCTGATGAGTGAAAATCCCAGACCTAACCTGGACCTAATATGCGTTATCCTCAAAAATATTGATCGAAACCTGGTTTAATCGACTGTTTCAGAGTGGTACTACATTACTACGTGACCCAAACCAGAAAAAACCCAGGATCTGTTCAACAAGTATGTGAAAAACGCGAAAGTATGAGCCTGATGAGGGCAAATCCCAGACCTATCCCAGACCAAACTTGCGTTATCCTCTAAAATATTGATCGAAACCAGGTTTAATCGACTGTTTCAGTGTGGTACCACATTGCTACGTGATCCAAACCAGGAAAAACCCAGGATCTAGCCATGAAGTATGAGAAATATGCGAAAGTATGAGCCTGATGAGGGCAAATCCTAGACGTAACCCAAACCTAACATGCGTTATCCTCTAAAATATTGATCGAAACCAGGTTTAATGGACTGTTTCAGAGTGGTACTACATTACTACGTGACCCAAACCAGAAAAAACCCAGGATCTGTTCAACAAGTATGTGAAAAACGCGAAAGTATGAGCCTGATGAGGGCGAATCCCAGACCTATCCCAGACCCAACTTGCGTTATCCTCTAAAATATTGATCGAAACCAGGATTAATTGACTGTTTCAGCGTGGTACCACATTACTACGTGATACAATCCAGAAACAGCCCAGGATCTAGCCATGAAGTATGAGAAATATGCGAAAGTATGAGCCTGATGAGGGCAAATCCTAGACGTAACCCAAACCTAACATGCGTTATCCTCTAAAATATTGATCGAAACCAGGTTTAATGGACCGCTTCAGTGTGGTACCACTTCACTACGTGATCCAAAGCAGAAAAAACCCTCGATCAGGCCAACATGTATGTTAAAACTGCGAAAGTATGAGACTGATGAGTGAAAATCCCCGGCCTAACCTAGACCTAACATGCGTTATCCCCAAAAATATTGATTGAAACCAGGTTTAATTGACCGTTTCAGTGTGGTACCACATTACTACGTGATCCAATCCAGAAATAGCCCAGGATCTAGCCATGAAGTATGAGAAATATGCGAAAGTATGAGCCTGACGAGGTCAAACCCTGGACCTAATCCAGACCTAACTTGCGTTGTCCTCTAAAATATTGATGGAAACCAGATTCCACTGACTGTTTCAGTGTGGTACTACATTACTACGTGATGCAATCCAGAAAAAGCCCAAGATCTAGCCATCAAGTATGAGAAATACGCGAAAGAATGAGCCTGATGAAAGCAAATCCCAGACCTAACCTAGACCTAACATGAATTATTCTCTAAAATATTGTTCGAAACCAGGTTTTATGGACTGTTTCAGTGTGGTACCAGATTAATACGTGATCCAAACAAGAAAAAACCCAGGATCTGTTCAACAAGTATGTGAAAAATGCGAAAGTATGACCCTGATGAGGGCAAATCCCAGACCTATCCCAGACATAACTTGTGTTGTTCTCTAAAATATTGATGGAAACCAGATTCCATTGACTGTTTCAGTGTGGTACTACATTACTACGTGACGCAATCCAGAAAAAGCCCAAGACCTAGCCATCAAGTATGAGAAATATTCGAAAGAATGAGCCTGATGAGAGCAAATCCCAGACCTAACCTAGAACTAACATGGATTATTCTCTAAAATATTGATCGAAACCAGGTTTAATGGACTGCTTCAGTGTGGTACCACATTACTACGTGATCCATAACCAGAAAATACCCACGATCTCTTCAACAAGTATGTGAAAAACGCGAAAGTATGAGCCTCATGAGGGCAAATCCTAGACCTAACCCAGACCTAACATGCGTTATCGTCTAAAATAGTGATCGGAACCAGGATTAATTGACTGTTTCAGCGTGGTACCACATTACTACGTGATACAATCCAGAAACAGCCCAGGATCTAGCCATGAAGTATGAGAAATATGCGAAAGTATGAGCCTGATGAGGGCAAATCCTAGACCTAATCCAAACCTAACATGCGTTATTCTCTAAAATATTGATCGAAACCAGGTTTAATGGACTGCTTCAGTGTGGTACCACTTCACTACGTGATCCAAAGCAGAAAAAACCCTCGATCAGGCCAGCGTGTATGTTAAAACTGCGAAAGTATGAGTCTGATGAGTGAAAATCCCCGGCCTAACCTAGACCTAACATGCGTTATCCCCAAAAATATTGATCGAAACCAGGTTTAATTGACCGTTTCAGTGTGGTACCACATTACTACGTGATCCAATCCAGAAATAGCCCAGGATCTAGCCATGAAGTATGAGAAATATGCGAAAGTATGAGCCTGACGAGGGCAAATCCTGGACCTAACCCAGATCTAACATACGTTATCCTCTAAAATATTTATCAAGACCTGGTTTAATCGACTGTTTCAGTGTGGTACCACATTACTATGTGATCCAAACCAGAAAAAAACCCAGGATCTCTTCAACAAGTATGTGAAAAACGCGAAAGTATGAGCCTGATGAGGGCAAATCCTAGACCTAACCCAGACCTAACATGCGTTATCCTCTAAAATAGTGATCGAAACCAGGTTTAATGGACTGTTTCAGTGTGGTACCACACTACTACGTGATCCAATCCAGAAAAAACCAAGGATCAGTTCAACAAGTATGTGAAAAACGCGAAAGTATGAGCCTGATGAGGGCGAATCCTAGACCTATCCCAGACCTAACTTGCGTTGTCCTCTAAAATATTGATGGAAACCAGGTTTAATTGACTGTTTCAGTGTTGTACTTCATTACTACGTGATGCAATCCAGAAAAAGGCCTGGATCTAGCCATCAAGTATGAGAAATATGCGAAAGAATGAGCCTGATGAGAGCAAATCCCAGACCTAACCTAGACCTAACATGAATTATTCTCTAAAATATTGATCGAAACCAGGTTTAATGGACTGTTTCAGTGTGGTACCACATTGCTACGTGATCCAAACCAGAAAAAACCCAGGATCAGTTCAACAAGTATGTGAAAAACGCGAAAGTATGAGCCTGATGAGGGCGAATCCCAGACCTATCCCAGACCTTACTTGCGTTATCCTCTAAAATATTGATCAAACCCGGATAAAATCACTGTTTCAGCGTGGTACCACATTACTACGTGATACAATCCAGAAACAGCCCAGGATCTAGCCATGAAGTATGAGAAATATGCGAAAGTATGAGCCTGATGAGGGCAAATCCTAGACCTAACCCAAACCTAACATGCGTTATCCTCAAAAATATTGATCGAAACCAGGTTTAATCGACTGTTTCAGTGTGGTACCACATTACTACGTGATCCAAACCAGAAAAAACACAGGATCCGTTGAACAAGTATGTGAAGAATGCGAAAGTATGAGTCTGATGAGTGAAAATCCCAGACCTAACCTAGACCTAACTTGCGTTATCCTCTAAAATATTGATCGAAACCAGGTTTAATTGACTGTTTCAGTGTGGTGCCACATTACTACGTGATCCAATCCAGTAAAAACACAGGATCCGTTCAACAAGTATGTGAAGAATGCGAAAGTATGGGTCTGATGAGTGAAAATCCCAGGGCTAACCTAGACCTAACATGCGTTATCCTGTAAAATATTGATCGAAACCAGGTTTAATGGACTGTTTCAGTGTGGTACCACTTTACTACGTGATCCAAACCAGAAAAAACCCTCGATCAGGTCAACATGTATGTTAAAACTGCGAAAGTATGACCCTGATGAGGGCAAATCCCAGGGCTTACCTAGACCTAACATGCGTTGTCCTCTAAAATATTGCTGGAAACCAGGTTTAATTGACTGTTTCGGTGTTGTACTTCATTAGTACGTGATGCAATCCAGAGAAAGCCCAGGATCTAGCCATCAAGTATGAGAAATATGCGAAAGAATGAGCCTGATGAGAGCAAATCCCAGAACTAACCTAGACATAACATGAATTATTCTCTAAAATATTGATCAAAACCAGGTTTAATTGACTGTTTCAGTGTGGTACCACATTACTACGTGATCCAATCCAGTAATAGCTCAGGATCTAGCCATGAAGTATGAGAAATATGCGAAAGTATGCGCCTGATGAAGGCAAATCCTAGACCTAACCCGGACCTAACATGCGTTATCCTCTAAAATATTTTTCAGGACCAGGTTTAATTGAATGTTTCAGTGTGGTACCTCATTACTACGTGAACCAAACCAGAAAAAACCCAGCATCCGTTCCACAAGTATGTGAAGAATGCGAAAGTATGAGCCTGATGAGGGCAAATCCCAGAACTATCCGAGACCTAACTTGCGTTATCCAGTAAAATATTGATCGAAACCAGGTTTAATTGACTGTTTCAGTGTGGTACCACATTACTACGTGATCCAATCCAGTAATAGTTCAGGATCTAGCCATGAAGTATGAGAAATATGCGAAAGTATGAGCCTGGTGAGGGCAAATCCTAGACCTAAACCAGACCTAACATGCGTTATCCTCTAAAATATTTATCAAGCCCAGGTTTAATTTAATGTTTCAGTGTGGTGCCACATTACTACGAGATCCAAACCAGAAAAAACCCAGGATCCGTTCAACAAGTATGTGAAGAATGCGGAAGTATGAGTCTGGTGAGTGAAAATCCCAGGCCTAACCTAGACCTAACATGCGTTATCCTCTGAAATATTGATCGAAACCAGGTTGAATGGACTGTTTCAGTGTGGTACCGCACTACTACGTGATCCAAACCAGAAAAAACCCAGGATCTGTTCAACAAGTATGTGAAAAACGCGAAAGTATGAGCCTGATGAGGGCGAATCCCAGAACTATCCGAGACCTAACTTGCGTTATCCAGTAAAATATTGATCGAAACCAGGTTTAATTGACTGTTTCAGTGTGGTACCACATTACTACGTGATCCAATCCAGTAATAGCTCAGAATCTAGCCATGAAGTATGAGAAACATGCGAAAGTATTAGCCTGATGAGGGCAAATCCTAGACCTAACCCAGACCTAACATGCGTTATCCTCTAAAATATTTATCAAGACCAGGTTTAATTCATTTTTTCAGTGTGGTCCCACATTACTACGTGAACCAAACCAGAAAAAACCCAGGATCCGTTCAACAAGTATGTGAAGAATGAGAAAGTATGAGCCTGATGAGGGCAAATCCCAGAACTGTCCGAGACCTAACTTGCGTTATCCAGTAAAATATTGATCGAAACCAGGTTTAATTGACTGTTTCAGTGTGGTACCACTTTACTACGTGATCCAAAGTAGAAAAAACCCAGGATCTGTTCAACAAGTATGTGAAGTATGTGAAAGTATGAGTCTGATGAGGGAAAATCCCAGGTCTAACCCAGACCTAACATGCGTTATCCTCTAAAATAGTGATCGAAACCAGGTTTAATGGACTGTTTCAGTGTGATACCACACTACTACGTGATCCAATCCAGAAAAAACCAAGGATCTGTTCAACAAGTATGTGAAAAACGCGAAAGTATGAGCCTGATGAGGGCAAATCCCACACCTATCCCAGACCTAACTTGCGTTATCCACTAAAATATTGATCGAAACCAGGTTTAATTGACTGTATCAGTGTGGTACCACATTACTACGTGATCCAATCCAGTAATAGCTCAGGATCTTGCCATGAAGTATGAGAAATATGCGAAAGTATGAGCCTGATGAGGGCAAATCCTAGACCTAACCCAGACCTAACATGCGTTATCCTCTAAAATATTTTTCAAGACCAGGTTTAATTGAATGTTTCAGTGTGGTACCACATTACTACGTGAAACAAACCAGAAAAAACCCAGGATCCGTTCAACAAGTATGTGAAGAATGCGAAAGTATGACTCTGATCAGTGAAAATCTTTGGCCTAACCTAGACCTGACATGCGTTATCCTCAAAAATATTGATCGAAACCAGGTTTAATGGACTGTTACAGTGTGGTACCACTTTACTACGTGATCCAAAGCAGTAAAAACTCTCGATTATGTCAACATGCATGTTAAAACTGCGAAAGTATGACCCTGATGAGGGCAAATCCCAGGCCTAACCTAGACCTAACATGCGGTATCCTCTAAAATACTTATCCAGGCCAGGTTTAATTGAATGTTTCGGTGTGGTGCCACATTACTGCGTGATCCAATCCAGAAAAAACCCAGGATCTGTTCTACAGGTATGTGAAAAACGCGAAAGTACGAGCCTGATGAGGGCAAATCCAAGACCTATCCCAGACCTAACTTCTGTTAACCCTCTAAAATATTGATCGAAACCAGGTTTAATTGACTGTTTCAGTGTGGTACCACATTACTACGTGATGCAATCAAGAAAAACCCCAGGATCTCGCCATCAAGTATGAGAAATATGCGAAGGTATTACACTGATGAGCGCAAATCCCAGACCTAACCCAGACCTAACATGCGTTATCTTCCAAAATATTGATCGAACACAGGTTTAATTGGCTGTTTCAGTGTGGTACCACTTTACTACGTGATCCAAAGTAGAAAAAACCCAGGATCTGTTCAACAAGTATGTGAAGTATGTGAAAGTATGAGTCTGATGAGGGAAAATCCCAGGCCTAACCCAGACCTAACATGCGTTATCCTCTAAAATAGTGATCGAACCCAGGTTTAATGGACTGTTTCAGTGTGATACCACACTACTACGTGATCCAATCCAGAAAAAACCAAGGATCTGTTCAACAAGTATGTGAAAAACGCGAAAGTATGAGCCTGATGAGGGCAAATCCCACACCTATCCCAGACCTAACTTGCGTTATCCTCTAAAATATTGATCGAAACCAGGTTTAATTGACTGTTTCAGTGTGGTACCACATTACTACGTGATCCAATCCAGAAATAGCCCAGGATCTATCCATGAAGTATGAGAAATATGCGAAAGTATGAGCCTGATGAGGGCAAATCCTAGACCTAACACAGACCAAACATTCGTTATCCTCACAAATATTTATCAAGCCCAGGTTTAATTTAATGTTTCAGTGTGGTGCCACATTACTACGAGATCCAAACCAGAAAAAACCCAGGATCCGATCAACAAGTATGTGAGGAATGCGAAAGTATGAGCCTGATGAGGGCAAATCCCAGAACTATCCGAGACCTAACTTGCGTTATCCAGTAAAATATTGATCGAAACCAGGTTTAATTGACTGTTTCAGTGTGGTACCACATTACTACGTAATCCAATCCAGTAATAGCTCAGGATCTAGCCATGAAGTATGAGAAATATGCGAAAGTATGCGCCTGATGAGGGCAAATCCTAGACCTAACCCGGACCTAACATGCGTTATCCTCTAAAATATTTTTCAGGACCAGGTTTAATTGAATGTTTCAGTGTGGTACCACATTACTACGTGAACCAAACCAGAAAAAACCCAGGATCCGTTCAACAAGTATGTGAAGAAAGCGAAAGTATGAGCCTGATGAGGGCAAATCCCAGACCTATCCCAGACATAACTTGCGTTATCCTCTAAAATATTGATCGAAACCAGGTTTAATTGACTGTTTCAGTGTGGTACCACATTACTACGTGATCCAAACCAGAGAAAACCCAGGATTTGTTCAACAAGTATGTGAAGAATGCGAAAGTATGTGTCTGATGAGGGCAAATCCCAAGCCAACCTAGACATAACATGCGTTATCCTCTAAAATATTGATCGTAACCAGGTTTAATGGACTGTTTCAGTGTGGTACCACATTCCTACGTGATCCAAACCAGAAAAAGCCCAGAATCTGGCCACCAAGAATGAGAAATACTCGAAAGTACGAGTCTGATGAGAGCAAATCCCAGACCTAACCCAGACCTAACATGAATTATTCTCTAAAATATTGATCGAAACCAGGTTTAATGGACTGTTTCAGTGTGGTACCACATTACTACGTGATCCAAACCAGAAAAACCCCAGGATCTGTTCAACAAGTATGTGAAAAACGCGAAAGTACGAGCCTGATGAGGGCAAATCCCAGACCTATCCCAGACATAACTTGCGTTATCCTCTAAACTATTTATCAAGACCAGGATTAATTGACTGTTTCAGTGTGGCATCACATTACTACGTGATCCAGACCAGTGGTAGCCCAGGATCTGGCCAACAAGAATGAGAAATATGCGAAAGTATGAGCCTAAAGAGAGCAAATCCCAGACCTAACCTAGACCTAACATGCGTTATCCTAAAAAATATTGATCGAAACCAGGTTTAGTCGACTGTTTCAGTGTGGTACCACATTACTACGTTATCCAAACCAGAAAAAGTCCAGGATCTAGCCATCAAGTATGTGAAAAACGCGAAAGTATGAGCCTGATGAGGGCAAATCCCAGAACTATCCCAGACCTAACTTGCGTTATCCTCTAAAATATTGATCGAAACCAGGTTTAATTGACTGTTTCAGTGTGGTACCACATTACTACGTGATCCAATCCAGTAATAGCTCAGGATCTAGCCATGAAGTATGAGAAATATGCGAAAGTATGAGCCTGATGAGGGCAAATCCTAGACCTAACCCAGACCTAACATGCGTTATCCTCTAAAATATTTTTCAAGACCAGGTTTAATTGAATGTTTCAGTGTGGTACCACATTACTACGTGAAACAAACCAGAAAAAACCCAGGATCCGTTCAACAAGTATGTGAAGAATGCGAAAGTATGACTGTGATCAGTGAAAATCTTTGGCCTAACCTAGACCTGACATGCGTTATCCTCAAAAATATTGATCGAAACCAGGTTTAATGGACTGTTACAGTGTGGTACCACTTTACTACGTGATCCAAAGCAGAAAAAACTCTCGATTATGTCAACATGCATGTTAAAACTGCGAAAGTATGACCCTGATGAGGGCAAATCCCAGGCCTATCCCAGACCTAACTTCTGTTAATCCTCTAAAATATTGATCGAAACCAGGTTCAATTGATTTTTTCAGTGTGGTCCCACATTACTACGTGATCCAAACCAGAAAAAACCTAGGATCCGTTCAACAAGTATGTGAAGAATGCGAAAGTATGAGTCTGATGAATGAAAATCCCAGGCCTAACCTAGACCTAACATGCGTTATACTCAAAAATATTGATCGAAACCTGGTTTAATCGACTGTTTCAATGTGCTACCACATTACTATGTGATCCAAACCAGAAAATAACCCAGGATCAGTTCAACAAGTATGTGAAAAACGCGAAACTATGAGCCTGATTGGGGCGAATCCCACACCTATCCCAGACCTAACTTGCGTTATCCTCTAAAATATTGATCGAAACCAGGTTTAATTAACTGTTTCAGCGTGGTACCACATTACTACGTGATACAATCCAGAAATAGCCCAGGATCTAGCCATGAAGTATGAGAAATATGCGAAAGTATGAGCCTGATGAGGGCAAACCCTAGACCTAACCCAGACCTAATATGCGTTATCCTCTAAAATATTTTTCAAGACCAGGTTTAATTGAATGTTTCAGTGTGGTACCACATTACAACGTGAACCAAACCAGAAAAAACCCAGGATCCGTTCAACAAGTATGTGAAGAATGCGGAAGTATGAGTCTGGTGAGTGAAAATCCCAGGCCTAACCTAGACCTAACATGCGTTATCCTCTGAAATATTGATCGAAACCAGGTTGAATGGACTGTTTCAGTGTGGTACCGCACTACTACGTGATCCAAACCAGAAAAAACCCAGGATCTGTTCAACAAGTATGTGAAAAACGCGAAAGTATGAGCCTGATGAGGGCAAATCCCAGAACTATCCGAGACATACTTGCGTTATCCAGTAAAATATTGATCGAAACCAGGTTCAATTGATTTTTTCAGTGTGGTCCCACATTACTACGTGATCCAAACCAGAAAAAACCCAGGATCCGTTCAACAAGTGTGTGAAGAATGCGAAAGTACGAGTCTGATGAGTGAAAATCCCAGGCCTAACCTAGACCTAACATGCGTTATCCTCAAAAATATTGATCGAAACCTGGTTTAATCGACTGTTTCAGTGTGGTACCACATTACTATGTGATCCAAACCAGAAAATAACCCAGGATCAGTTCAACAAGTATGTGAAAAACGCGAAAGTATGAGCGTGATGAGGGCGAATCCAACACCTATCCCAGACCTAACTTGCGTTATCCTCTAAAATATTGATTGAAACCAGGTTTAATTGACTGTTTCAGCGTGGTACCACATTACTACGTGATACAATCCAGAAATAGCCCAGGATCTAGCCATGAAGTATGAGAAATTTGCGAAAGTATGAGCCTGATGAGGGCAAATCCTAGACCTAACCCAGACCTAACATGCGTTATCCTCTAAAATATTTTTCAGGACCAGGATTAATTGAATGTTTCAGTGTGGTACCACATTACTACGTGAACCAAACCAGAAAAAACCCAGGATCCGTTCAACAAGTATGTGAAGAATGCGAAAGTATGAGCCTGATGAGGGCAAATCCCAGAACTATCCGAGACCTAACTTGCGTTATCCAGTAAAATATTGATCGAAACCAGGTTTAATTGACTGTTTCAGTGTGGTACCACATTACTACGTGATCCAATCCAGTAATAGTTCAGGATCTAGCCATGAAGTATGAGAAATATGCGAAAGTATGAGCCTGATGAGGGCAAATCCTAGACCTAAACCAGACCTAACATGCGTTATCCTCTAAAATATTGATCGAAACCAGGTTTAATTGACTGTTTCAGTGTGGCATCACATTGCTACGTGATCCAAACCAGTGGAAGCCCAGGATCTGGCTAATAAGAATGAGAAATATGCGAAAGTATGAGCCTGACGAGAGCAAATCCCGGACCTAACCTAGACCTAACATGCGTTATCCTAAAAAATATTGATCGACACCAGGTTTAATCGACTGTTTCAGTGTGGTACCACATTACTACGTTATCCAAACCAGAAAAAGTCCAGGATCTAGCCATCAAGTATGAGAAAGATGCGAAAGAATGAGCCTGATGAGGGCAAATCCTAGACCTAACCCAGACCTAACATGCGTTATCCTCTAAAATATTTATCAAGACCAGGATTAATTGACTGTTTCAGTGTGGCATCACATTACTACGTGATCCAAACCAGTGGAAGCCCAGGATCTGGCCAACAAGAATGGGAAATATGCGAAAGTATGAGCCTGACGAGAGTAAATCCCAGACCTAACCTAGACCTAACATGCGTTATCCTCAAAAATATAGATCGAAACCAAGGTTTAATTGACTGTTTCAGTGTGGTACCACATTACTACGTGATCCAATCCAGAAAAAGCCCAGGATCTAGCTATGAAGTATCAGAAATATACGAAAGTATGTGTCTGGTGAGGGCAAATCCCAAGCCTAACCTAGACATAACATGCGTTATCCTCTAAAATATTGATCGACACCAGGTTTAATCGACTGTTTCAGTGTGGTACCACATTACTACGTTATCCAAACCAGAAAAAGTCCAGGATCTAGCCATCAAGTATGAGAAAGATGCGAAAGAATGAGCCTGATGAGGGCAAATCCTAGACCTAACCCAGACCTAACATGCGTTATCCTCTAAAATATTTATCAAGACCAGGATTAATTGACTGTTTCAGTGTGGCATCACATTACTACGTGATCCAAACCAGAGAAAGCTCAGAATCAGGCCATCAAGTATGAGAAATATTGGAAAGTACAAGCCAAATGAGAGCAAATCCCAGACCTAACCCAGACCTAACATGAATTATTCTCTAAAATATTGATGGAAACCAGGTTTAATGGACTGTTTCAGTGTGGTACCACATTACTATGTGATCCAAACCAGAAAATAACCCAGGATCAGTTCAACAAGTATGTGAAAAACGCGAAAGTATGAGCCTGATGAGGGCGAATCCCACACCTATCCCAGACCTAACTTGCGTTATCCTCTAAAATATTGATTGAAACCAGGTTTAATTGACTGTTTCAGCGTGGTACCACATTACTACGTGATACAATCCAGAAATAGCCCAGGATCTAGCCATGAGGTATGAGAAATTTGCGAAAGTATGAGCCTGATGAGGGCAAATCCTAGACCTAACCCAGACCTAACATGCGTTATCCTCTAAAATATTTTTCAGGACCAGGTTTAATTGAATGTTTCAGTGTGGTACCACATTACTACGTGAACCAAACCAGAAAAAACCCAGGATCCGTTCAACAAGTATGTGAAGAATGCGAAAGTATGAGCCTGATGAGGGCAAATCCCAGAACTATCCGAGACCTAACTTGCGTTATCCAGTAAAATATTGATCGAAACCAGGTTTAATTGACTGTTTCAGTGTGGTACCACATTACTACGTGATCCAATCCAGTAATAGTTCAGGATCTAGCCATGAAGTATGAGAAATATGCGAAAGTATGAGCCTGATGAGGGCAAATCCTAGACCTAAACCAGACCTAACATGCGTTATCCTCTAAAATATTGATCGAAACCAGGTTTAATTGACTGTTTCAGTGTGGCACCACATTGCTACGTGATCCAAACCAGTGGAAGCCCAGGATCTGGCTAATAAGAATGAGAAATATGCGAAAGTATGAGCCTGACGAGAGCAAATCCCGGACCTAACCTAGACCTAACATGCGTTATCCTAAAAAATATTGATCGACACCAGGTTTAATCGACTGTTTCAGTGTGGTACCACATTACTACGTTATCCAAACCAGAAAAAGTCCAGGATCTAGCCATCAAGTATGAGAAAGATGCGAAAGAATGAGCCTGATGAGGGCAAATCCTAGACCTAACCCAGACCTAACATGCGTTATCCTCTAAAATATTTATCAAGACCAGGATTAATTGACTGCTTCAGTGTGGCATCACATTACTACGTGATCCAAACCAGTGGAAGCCCAGGTTCTGGCCAACAAGAATGGGAAATATGCGAAAGTATGAGCCTGACGAGACTAAATCCCAGACCTAACCTAGACCTAACATGCGTTATCCTCAAAAATATAGATCGAAACCAAGGTTTAATTGACTGTTTCAGTGTGGTACCATATTACTACGTGATCCAATCCAGAAAAAGCCCAGGATCTAGCTATGAAGTATGAGAAATATACGAAAGTATGTGTCTGGTGAGGGCAAATCCCAAGCCTAACCTAGACATAACATGCGTTATCCTCTAAAATATTGATCGACACCAGGTTTAATCGACTGTTTCAGTGTGGTACCACATTACTACGTTATCCAAACCAGAAAAAGTCCAGGATCTAGCCATCAAGTATGAGAAAGATGCGAAAGAATGAGCCTGATGAGGGCAAATCCTAGACCTAACCCAGACCTAACATGCGTTATCCTCTAAAATATTTATCAAGACCAGGATTAATTGACTGTTTCAGTGTGGCATCACATTACTACGTGATCCAAACCAGAGAAAGCTCAGAATCAGGCCATCAAGTATGAGAAATATTGGAAAGTACAAGCCAAATGAGAGCAAATCCCAGACCTAACCCAGACCTAACATGAATTATTCTCTAAAATATTGATGGAAACCAGGTTTAATGGACTGTTTCAGTGTGGTACCACATTACTATGTGATCCAAACCAGAAAATAACCCAGGATCAGTTCAACAAGTATGTGAAAAACGCGAAAGTATGAGCCTGATGAGGGCGAATCCCACACCTATCCCAGACCTAACTTGCGTTATCCTCTAAAATATTGATTGAAACCAGGTTTAATTGACTGTTTCAGCGTGGTACCACATTACTACGTGATACAATCCAGAAATAGCCCAGGATCTAGCCATGAAGTATGAGAAATTTGCGAAAGTATGAGCCTGATGAGGGCAAATCCTAGACCTAACCCAGACCTAACATGCGTTATCCTCTAAAATATTTTTCAGGACCAGGTTTAATTGAATGTTTCAGTGTGGTACCACATTACTACGTGAACCAAACCAGAAAAAACCCAGGATCCGTTCAACAAGTATGTGAAGAATGCGAAAGTATGAGCCTGATGAGGGCAAATCCCAGAACTATCCGAGACCTAACTTGCGTTATCCAGTAAAATATTGATCGAAACCAGGTTTAATTGACTGTTTCAGTGTGGTACCACATTACTACGTGATCCAATCCAGTAATAGTTCAGGATCTAGCCATGAAGTATGAGAAATATGCGAAAGTATGAGCCTGATGAGGGCAAATCCTAGACCTAAACCAGACCTAACATGCGTTATCCTCTAAAATATTGATCAAAACGAGGATTAATGGACTGTTTCAGTGTGGTACCACATTACTACGCGATCCAAACCAGAAAAAACCCAGAATCTGTTCAACAAGTACGTGAAGAATGCGAAAGTATGAGCCTGATGAGGGCAAATCCCAGACCTATCCCAGACATAACTTGCGTTATCCTCTAAAATATTGATCGAAACCAGGTTTAATTGACTGTTTCAGTGTGGTACCACATTACTACGTGATCCAAACCAGAGAAAACCCAGGATTTGTTCAACAAGTATGTGAAGAATGCGAAAGTATGTGTCTGATGAGGGCAAATCCCAAGCCAACCTAGACATAACATGCGTTATCCTCTAAAATATTGATCGTAACCAGGTTTAATGGACTGTTTCAGTGTGGTACCACATTCCTACGTGATCCAAACCAGAAAAAGCCCAGAATCTGGCCACCAAGAATGAGAAATACTCGAAAGTACGAGTCTGATGAGAGCAAATCCCAGACCTAACCCAGACCTAACATGAATTATTCTCTAAAATATTGATCGAAACCAGGTTTAATGGACTGTTTCAGTGTGGTACCACATTACTACGTGATCCAAACCAGAAAAAACCCCAGGATCTGCTCAACAAGTATGTGAAAAACGCGAAAGTACGAGCCTGATGAGGGCAAATCCCAGACCTATCCCAGACATAACTTGCGTTATCCTCTAAAATATTTATCAAGACCAGGATTAATTGACTGTTTCAGTGTGGCATCACATTACTACGTGATCCAGACCAGTGGTAGCCCAGGATCTGGCCAACAAGAATGAGAAATATGCGAAAGTATGAGACTAAAGAGAGCAAATCCCAGACCTAACCTAGCCCTAACATGCGTTATCCTCAAAAATATTGATCGAAACCAGGCTTATTCGACTGTTTCAGTGTGGTACCACATTACTACGTTATCCAAACCAGAAAAAGCCCAGAATCTGGCCATCAAGTATGAGAAATATGCGAAAGTACGAGCCTGATGAGCGCAAATCCCAGAGCTATCCCAGACCTAACTTGCGCTGTCCTCTAAAATATTTATCAAGACCAGGATTAATTGACTGTTTCAGTGTGGCATCACATTGCTACGTGATCCAATCCAGTGGAAGCCCAGGATCTGGCCAACAAGAATGAGAAATATGCGAAAGTATGAGCCTGACGAGAGCAAATCCCAGACCTAACCTAGACCTAACATGCGTTATCCTAAAAAATATTGATCGAAACCAGGTTTAGTCGACTGTTTCAGTGTGGTACCACATTACTACGTTATCCAAACCAGAAAAAGCCCAGGATCTAGCCATCAAGTATGAGAAATATGCGAAAGAATGAGCCTGATGAGGGCAAATCCTAGGCCTAACCCAGACCTAACTTGCCTTGTCCTCTAAGATACTGATCGAAACCAGGTTTAATTTACTGTTTCAGTGTGGTACCACTTTGCTACGTGATCCAAAGCAGAAAAAACCATCGATCAGGTCAACATGTATGTTAAAACTGCGAAAGTATGACCCTGATGATGGGCAAATCCCAGACATAACCTAGACCTAACATGTGTGATCCTCTAAAATAATAATCGAAACCAGGTTTAATGGTCTGCTTCAGTGTGGTACCACATTACTACGTGTTCGAAACCAGAAAAAACCCAGGATCTGTTCAAGAAGTATGTGAAGAATGCGAAAGTAGGAGTCTGATGGGGGCAAATCCTAGACCTAACCTAGACATAACATGCGTTATCCTCAAAAATATTGATCGAAACCAGGTGTATTCGACTGTTTCAGTGTGGTACCACATTACTACGTGATCCAAACCAGAAAAAACCCAGGATCTGTTCAACAAGTATGTGAAAAATGCGAAAGTATGAGCCTGATGAGGGCAAATCCCAGACGTATCCCAGACATAACTTGCGTTATCCTCTAAAAGATTTATCAAGACCAGGATTAATGACTGTTACAGTGTGGCATCACATTACTACGTGATCCAAACCAGTGGAAGCCCAGGTTCTGGCCAACAAGAATGAGATATATGCGAAAGTATGCGCCTGATGAGGGCAAATCCTAGACCAAACCCAGACCTAACATGCGTTATCCTCCAAAATATTTGTCAAGACCAGGTTTAATTGAATGTTTCAGTGTGGTACCACATTACTACGTGATCCAAACCAGAAGAAACCCAGGATCCGTTCAACAAATCTGTGAAGAATGCGAAAGTATGAGTCTGGTGAGTGAAAATCCCAGGCCTAACCTAGACCTAACATGCGTTATCCTCAAAAATATTGATCGAACCCAGGTTTAATCGACTATTTCAGTGTGGTAGCACATTACTACATGATCCAAATCAGAAAAAGGCCCAGAATCCGGCCACCAAGTATGAGAAATATGCGAAAGTACGAGCCTGATGAGAGCAAATCCCAGACTTATCCCAGAACTAACTTGCGTTGTCCACTAAAATATTTATCAAGACCAGGATTAATTGACTGTTTCAGTGTGGCATCACGTTACTACGTGATCCAAACCAGTGGAAGCCCAGGATCTGGCCAACAAGAATGAGAAATATGCGGAAGTATGAGCCTGACGAGAGCAAATCCCAGACCTAACCTAGACCTAACATGCGTTATCCCACAAAAATATTGACCGAAACCAGGTTTAGTGGACTGCTCCAGTGTGGTACCACATTACTGCGTGATCCAACCCAGAAAAAACCCAGGATCTGTTCAACAAGTATGTGAAAAATGCGAAAGTATGACCCTGATGAGGGCAAATCCCAGACCTATCCCAGACATAACTTGCGTTATCCCCTAAAATATTCATCAAAACCAGGTTTAATTGACCGTTTCAGAGTGGCATCACATTACTACGTGATCCAAACCAGTGGAAGCCCAGGATCTGGCCAACAAGAATGAGAAGTATGCGAAAGTATGAGCCTGATGATGGCAAATCCTAGACCTAACCCAGACCTAACATGCGTTATCCTCTAAAATATTTATCAAGACCAGGTTTAATTGAATGTTTCAGTGTGGTACCACATTACTACGTGATCCGAACCAGAAAAAACCCAGGATCTGTTCAACAAGTATGTGAAAAACGCGAAAGTCTGAGCATGATAAGGGCAAATCCCAGGCCTAACCTGGACCTAACATGTGTTATCCTCTAAAATATTGATCGAAACCAGGCATAATCGACTCTTTCAGTGTGGTACACCTTACTACGTTATCCAAACCAGAAAAAACCCACGATCTGTTCAAAAAGTATGTGAAGAATGCGAAAGTATGACCCTGATGAGGGCAAATCCTAGACCTAACCCAGACCTAACATACGTTAGCCTCTAAAATATTTATCAAGACCAGGTCTAATTGAATGTTTCAGTGTGGTACCACATTACTACGTGATCCAATCCAGAAAAAGTCCAGGATCTAGCCATCAAGAATGAGAAATATGCGAAAGTAAGAGCCTGACGAGAGCAAATCCCAGATCTAACCGAGACCTAACATGCGTTATCCTCAAAAATATTGATCGAAACCTGGTTTATTCGACTGTTTCAGTGTGGTACCACGTTACTACCTGATCCAAACCAGAAAAAGCCCAGAATCTGGCCATCAAGTATGAGAAATATGCGAAAGTACGAGCCTCATGAGAGCAAATCCCAGACCTAACCCAGACCTAACATGAATTATTCTCTAAAATATTGATCGAAACCAGGTTTAATCGACTGTTTCAGTGTGGTACCACATTACTACGTGATCCGAAGCAGAAAAAACCCAGGGTCTGTTCAACAAGTATGTGAAAAACGCGAAAGTCTGAGCCTGATGAGGTCAAATCCGAGAACTTACCCAGACATAACTTGCGTTATCCTCTAAAATATTTATCAAGACAAGGATTAATTGACTGTTTCAGTGTGGCATCACAACACTACGTGATCCAAACCAGTGGAAGCCCAGGATCTGGCCAACAAGAATGAGAAGTATGCGAAAGTATGAGCCTGATGATGGCAAATCCTAGACCTAACCTAGGCCTAACATGCGTTATCCTCTAAAATATTTATCAAGACCGGGTTTAATTGAAAGTTTCAGTGTGGTACCACATTATTACGTGATCCAAACCAGAAAAAACCGAGGATCAGTTCAACAAGTATGTGAAAAACGCGAAAGTATGAGCCTGATGAGGGCAAATCCCAGACCTATCCCAATCATAACTTGAGTTATCCCCTAAAATATTCATCAAAACCAGGTTTAATTGACCGTTTCAGTGTGGCATCACATTACTACGTGATCCAAACCAGTGGAAGCCCAGGATCTGGCCAACAAGAATGAGAAGTATGCGAAAGTATGAGCCTGATGATGGCAAATCCTAGACCTAACCCAGACCTAACATGCGTTATCCTCTAAAATATTTATCAAGACCAGGTTTAATTGAATGTTTCAGTGTGGCATCACATTGCTACGTGATCCAAACCAGTGGAAGCCCAGGATCTGGCCAACAAGAATGGGAAATATGCGAAAGTATGAGCCTGACGAGAGTAAATCCCAGACCTAACCTAGACCTAACATGCGTTATCCTAAAAAATATTGATCGAAACCAGGCTTATTCGACTGTTTCAGTGTGGTACCACATTACTGCGTTATCCAAACCAGAAAAAGCCCAGAATCTGGCCATCAAGTATGAGAAATATGCGAAAGTACGAGCCTGATGAGCGCAAATCCCAGACCTATCCCAGACCTAACTTGCGCTGTCCTCTAAAATATTTATCAAGACCAGGATTAATTGACTGTTTCAGTGTGGCATCACATTACTACGTGATCCAAACCATTGGAAGTCCAGGATCTGTTCATCAAGTATATGAAAAACGTGAAAGTATGACCCTGATGGGGGCAAATCCCAGACCTATCCCAGACCTAACTTGCCTTGTCCTCTAAGATACTGATCGAAACCAGGTTTAATTTACTGTTTCAGTGTGGTACCACTTTGCTACGTGATCCAAAGCAGAAAAAACCATCGATCAGGTCAACATGTATGTTAAAACTGCGAAAGTATGACCCTGATGATGGGCAAATCCCAGACATAACCTAGACCTAACATGTGTGATCCTCTAAAATAATAATCGAAACCAGGTTTAATGGTCTGCTTCAGTGTGGTACCACATTACTACGTGATCGAAACCAGAAAAAACCCAGGATCTGTTCAAGAAGTATGTGGAGAATGCGAAAGTAAGAGTCTGATGGGGGCAAATCCTAGACCTAACCTAGACATAACATGCGTTATCCTCAAAAATATTGATCGAAACCAGGTGTATTCGACTGTTTCAGTGTGGTACCACATTACTACGTGATCCAAACCAGAAAAAACCCAGGATCTGTTCAACAAGTATGTGAAAAATGCGAAAGTATGCGCCTGATGAGGGCAAATCCTAGACCAAACCCAGACCTAACATGCGTTATCCTCCAAAATATTTGTCAAGACCAGGTTTAATTGAATGTTTCAGTGTGGTACCACATTACTACGTGATCCAAACCAGAAGAAACCCAGGATCCGTTCAACAAATCTGTGAAGAATGCGAAAGTCTGAGCATGATAAGGGCAAATCCCAGGCCTAACCTAGACCTAACATGCGTTATCCTCAAAAATATTGATCGAACCCAGGTTTAATCGACTATTTCAGTGTGGTAGCACATTACTACATGATCCAAATCAGAAAAAAGCCCAGAATCCGGCCACCAAGTATGAGAAATATGCGAAAGTACGAGCCTGATCAGAGCAAATCCCAGACTTATCCCAGAACTAACTTGCGTTGTCCACTAAAATATTTATCAAGACCAGGATTAATTAACTGTTTCAGTGTGGCATCACGTTACTACGTGATCTGAACCAGAAAAAACCCAGGATCTGTTCAACAAGTATGTGAAAAACGCGAAAGTCTGAGCATGATAAGGGCAAATCCCAGGCCTAACCTGGACCTAACATGTGTTATCCTCTAAAATATTGTTCGAAACCAGGTTTAATGGACTGTTTCAGTGTGATACCACAATACTACGTGATCCAAACCAGAAAAAACCGAGGATCAGTTCAACAAGTATGTGAAAAATGCGTAAGTATGAGCCTGGCGAGAGCAAATCCCAGACCTAACCTAGACCTAACATGCGTTATCCTCAAAAATATTGATCGAAACCAGGCATAATCGACTCTTTCCGTGTGGTACACCTTACTACGTTATCCAAACCAGAAAAAACCCAGGATCTGTTCAAAAAGTATGTGAAGAATGCGAAAGTATGACCCTGATGAGGGCAAATCCTAGACCTAACCCAGACCTAACATACGTTAGCCTCTAAAATATTTATCAAGACCAGGTCTAATTGAATGTTTCAGTGTGGTACCACATTACTACGTGATCCAATCCAGAAAAAGTCCAGGATCTAGCCATCAAGAATGAGAAATATGCGAAAGTAAGAGCCTGACGAGAGCAAATCCCAGATCTAACCGAGACCTAACATGAATTATTCTCTAAAATATTGATCGAAACCAGGTTTAATCGACTGCTTCAGTGTGGTACCACATTACTACGTGATCCGAAGCAGAAAAAACCCAGGGTCTGTTCAACAAGTATGTGAAAAACGCGAAAGTCTGAGCCTGATGAGGTCAAATCCGAGAACTTACCCAGACATAACTTGCGTTATCCTCTAAAATATTTATCAAGACAAGGATTAATTGACTGTTTCAGTGTGGCATCACAACACTACGTGATCCAAACCAGTGGAAGCCCAGGATCTGGCCAACAAGAATGAGAAGTATGCGAAAGTATGAGCCTGATGATGGCAAATCCTAGACCTAACCTAGACCTAACATGCGTTATCCTCTAAAATATTTATCAAGACCGGGTTTAATTGAATGTTTCAGTGTGGTACCACATTACTACGTGATCCAAACCAGAAAAAACCGAGGATCAGTTCAACAAGTATGTGAAAAACGCGAAAGTATGAGCCTGATGAGGGCAAATCCCAGACCTATCCCAATCATAACTTGAGTTATCCCCTAAAATATTCATCAAAACCAGGTTTAATTGACCGTTTCAGTGTGGCATCACATTACTACGTGATCCAAACCAGTGGAAGCCCAGGATCTGGCCAACAAGAATGAGAAGTATGCGAAAGTATGAGCCTGATGATGGCAAATCCTAGACCTAACCCAGACCTAACATGCGTTATCCTCTAAAATATTTATCAAGACCAGTTTTAATTGAATGTTTCAGAGTGGTACCACATTACTACGTGATCCGAACCAGAAAAAACCCAGGATCTGTTCAACAAGTATGTGAAAAACGCGAAAGTCTGAGCCTGATAAGGGCAAATCCCAGGCCTAACCTGGACCTAACATGTGTTATCGTCTAAAATATTGATCGAAACCAGGTTCAATGGACTGTTTCAGTGTGGTACCACATTACTACGTGATCCAAACCAGAAAAAACCGAGGATCAGTTCAACAAGTATGTGAAAAATGCGTAAGTATGAGCCTGGCGAGAGCAAATCCCAGACCTAACCTAGACCTAACATGCGTTATCCTCAAAAATATTGATCGAAACCAGGCATAATCGACTCTTTCAGTGTGGTACCACATTACTACGTTATCCAAACTAGAAAAAACCCAGGATCTGTTCAACAAGTATGTGAAGAATGCGAAAGTATGAGCCTGATGAGGGCAAATCCCAGACCTATTCCAGACATAACTTGCGTTATCCCGTAAAATATTCATCAAAACCAGGTTTAATTAACCGTTTCAGTGTGGTAACACTTTACAACGTGATCGAAACCAGAAGAAGCCAGGGATCTGTTCAACAAGTATGTGAAAAATGCGTAAGTATGAGCCTGACGAGAGCAACTCCCAGACCTAACCTAGACCTAACATGCGTTATCCTCAAAAGTATAGACCGAAACCAGGTTTAATCGTCTGTTTCAGTGTGGTACCACTTTACTACGTGATCCAAACCAGTGGAAGCCCAGGATCTGGCCAACAAGAATGAGAAGTATGCGAAAGTATGAGCCTGATGATGGCAAATCCTAGACCTAACCCAGACCTAACATGCGTTATCCTCAAAAATATTGATCGAAACCAGGTTTAATCGACTGTTTCAGTGTGGTAGCACATTATTACGTGATCCGAACCAGAAAAAATCCAGGATCTGTTCAACAAGTATGTGAAAAACGCGAAAGAATGAGCCTGATGAGGGCAAATCCTAGACCTAACCCAGACCTAACATGTGGTGTCCTCTAGAATATTTATCAAGACCAGGATTAATTCACTGTTTCAGTGTGGCATCACATTACTACGTGATCCAAACCAGTGGAAGCCCAGGATCTGGCCAACAAGAATGAGAAATATGCGAAAGTACGAGCCTCATGAGAGCAAATCCCAGACCTAACCCAGACCTAACATGAATTATTCTCTAAAATACTGATCGAAACCAGGTTTAATTGACTGTTTCAGTGTGGTACCATATTACTACGTGATCCGAACCAGAAAAGACCCAGGATCTGTTCAACAAGTGTGTGAAAAACGCGAAAGTCTGAGCCTGATGAGGGCAAATCCCAGAACTTACCCAAACATAACTTGCGTTATCCTCTAAAATATTTATCAAGACCAGGATTAATTGACTGTTTCAGTGTGGCATCACATTACTACGTGATCCAAACCAGTGGAAGAAAAGGATCTGGCCAACGAGAATGAGAAGTATACGAAAGTATGAGCCTGATGATGGCACATCCCAGAACTAACCCAGACATAACTTGCGTTATCCTCAAAAATGTTGATCGAAACCAGGTTTAATCGACTGTTTCATTGTGGTACCACGTTGCTACGTGGTCCAAACCAGAAAAAGCCCAGAATCTGGCCATCAAGTATGAGAAATATGCGAAAGTACGAGCCTCATGAGAGCAAATCCCAGACCTAACCCAGACCTAACATGAATTATTCTCTAAAATATTGATCGAAACCAGGTTTAATCGACTGCTTCTGTGTGGTACCACATTACTACGTGATCCAAACCAGAAACACCCAGGATCTGTTGAACAAGTGTGTGAAAAACGCGAAAGTCTGAGCCTGATGAGGGCAAATCCCAGAACTAACCCAGACATAACTTGCGTTATCCTCTAAAATATTTATCAAGACCAGGATTAATTGACTGTTTCAGTGTGGCATCACATTACTACGTGATCCAAACCAGTGGAAGCCCAGGATCTGGCCAACAAGAATGAGAAGTATGCGAAAGTATGAGCCTGATGATGGCAAATCCTAGACCTAACCCAGACCTAACATGCGTTATCCTCAAAAATACTTATCAGGACCAGGTTTAATTGGATGTTTCCGTGTGGCACCACATTGCTACGTGATCCAAACCAGAAAAAGCCCAGGATCTGTTCAACAAGTATGTGAAAAACGCGAAAGTATTACCCTGATGAGGGCAAATCCCGGACCTATCCCAGACCTAACTTGCGTTGTCATCTAAAATATTCATGGAAACCAGGTTTAAATGACTGTTTCAGGGTGGTACCTCATTACTACGTGATCCAAACCAGAAAAAACCGAGGATCAGTTCAACAAGTATGAGAAAAACGTGAAAGTATGAGGCTGATGAGGGCAAATCCCAGACCTATCCCAGACATAACTTGCGTTATCCCCTAAAATATTCATCAAAACCAGGTATAATTGACCGTTTCAGTGTGGCAACACTTTACAACGTGATCGAAACCAGAAAAAGCCAGGGATCTGTTCAACAAGTGTGTGAAAAACGCGAAAGTCTGAGCCTGATGAGGGCAAATCCCAGAACTTACCCAGACATAACTTGCGTTATCCTCTAAAATATTTATCAAGACCAGGATTAATTGACTGTTTCAGTGTGGGATCACATTACTACGTGATCCAAACCAGTGGAAGAAAAGGATCTGGCCAACGAGAAGGAGAAGTATGCGAAAGTATGAGCCCGATGATGGCACATCCCAGAACTAACCCAGACATAACTTGCGTTATCCTCAAAAATATTGACCGAAACCAGGTTTAATCGACTGTTTCAGTGTGGTACCACGTTACTACGTGATCCAAACCAGAAAAAGCCTAGAAACTGGCCATCAAGTATGAGAAATATGCTAAAGTACGAGCCTCATGAGAGCAAATCCCAGCCCTAACCCAGACCTAACATGAATTATTCTCTAAAATATTGATCGAAACCAGGTTTAATCGATTGTTTCAGTGTGGTACCACATTACTACGTGATCCGAATCAGAAAAAACCCAGGAACTGTTCAACGAGTATGTGAAAAACGCGAAAGTCTGAGCCAGATGGGGTCAAATCCTAGACCTAACCCAGACATAACTTGCGTTATCCTCTAAAATATTTATCAAGACCAGGATTAATTGAATGTTTCAGTGTGGTACCACATTACTACGTGATCAGAACCAGAAAATCCCAGGATCTGTTCAACTAGTATGTGAAAAACGCGAAAGTCTGAGCCTGATGAGGTCAAATCCCAGAACTAACCCAGACATAACTTGCGTTACCCTCTAAAATATTTATCAAGACCAGGATTAATTGACTGTTTCAGTGTGGCATCACATTACTACGTGATCCAAACCAGTGAAAGCCCAGGATCTAGCCAACAAGAATGAGAAGTATGCGAAAGTATGAGCCTGATGATGGCAAACCCTAGACCTAACCCAGACCTAACATGCGTTATCCTCTAAAATATTGATCGAATCAGGTTTAATGGACTGTTTCAGTGTGGTACCACATTACTACGTGATCCAAACCAGAAAAAACCGAGGATCAGTTCAACAAGTATGTGAAAAACGCGAAAGTATGAGCCTGATGAGGGCAAATCCCAGACCTATCCCAGACATAACTTGCGTTATCCCCTAAAATATTCATCAAAACCAGGTTTCATTGACCGTTTCAGTCTGGTAACACTTTGCAACGTGTTCGATACCAGAAAAAGCCAGCGATCTGTTCAACAAGTATGTGAAAAATGCGTAAGTATGAGCCTGGCGAGAGCAAATCCCAGACCTAACCTAGACCTAACATGCGTTATCCTCGTAAATATTGATCGAAACCAGGCATAATCGACTCTTTCAGTGTGGTACACCTTACTACGTTATCCAAACCAGAAAAAACCCAGGATCTGTTCAAAAAGTATGTGAAGAATGCGAAAGTATGACCCTGATGAGGGCAAATCCTAGACCTAACCCAGACCTAACATACGTTAGCCTCTAAAATATTTATCAAGACCAGGTCTAATTGAATGTTTCAGTGTGGTACCACATTACTACGTGATCCAATCCAGAAAAAGTCCAGGATCTAGCCATCAAGAATGAGAAATATGCGAAAGTAAGAGCCTGACGAGAGCAAATCCCAGATCTAACCGAGACCTAACATGCGTTATCCTCAAAAATATTGATCGAAACCTGGTTTAATCGACTGTTTCAGAGTGGTACCACGTTACTACCTGATCCAAACCAGAAAAAGCCCAGGATCCGTTCAACAAGTATGTGAAGTATGCGAAAGTATGAGTCTGGTGAGTGAAAATCCCAGGCCTAACCCACACCTAACATGCGTTATCCTCAAAAATATTGATCGAAACCAGGTTTAATCGACTGTTTCAGTGTGGTAGCACATTATTATGTGATCCGAACCAGAAAAAATCCAGGATCAGTTCAACAAGTATGTGAAAAACGCGAAAGAATGAGCCTGATGAGGGCAAATCCTAGACCTAACCCAGACCTAACTTGCGTTATTCTCTAAAATATTGATCCAAACCAGGTTTAATTGACTGTTTCTGTGTGGTACCACATTACTACGTGATCCAAACCAGAAATTGCCCAGGATCTAGCCATGAAGTATGAGAAATATGCGAAAGTATGAGCCTGATGAGAGCAAATCCCCGTCCTACCCTAGACCTAACATGAATTGTTCTCTAAAATATTGTTCGAAACCAGGTTTAATCGACAGTTTCAGTGTGGTAACACATTTCTACGTGATCCAAACCAGAAAAAACCCAGGATCTGTTCAACAAGTGTGTGAAAAACGCGAAAGTCTGAGCCTGATGAGGGCAAATCCCAGAACTTACCCAAATATAACTTGCGTTATCCTCTAAAATATTTATCAAGACCAGGATTAATTGACTGTTTCAGTGTGGCATCACATTACTACGTGATCCAAACCAGTGGAAGAAAAGGATCTGGCCAACGAGAATGAGAAGTATGCGAAAGTATGAGCCTGATGATGGCACATCCCAGAACTAACCCAGACATAACTTGCGTTACCCTCAAAAATATTGACCGAAACCAGGTTCAATCGACTGTTTCAGTGTGGTACCACGTTACTACGTGATCCAAACCAGAAAAAGCCTAGAAACTGGCCATCAAGTATGAGAAATATGCTAAAGTACGAGCCTCATGAGAGCAAATCCCAGACCTAACCCAGACCTAACATGAATTATTCTCTAAAATATTGATCGAAACCAGGTTTAATCGACTGTTTCAGTGTGGTACCACATTACTACGTGATCCGAATCAGAAAAAACCCAGGAACTGTTCAACGAGTATGTGAAAAACGCGAAAGTCTGAGCCAGATGGGGTCAAATCCTAGACCTAACCCAGACATAACTTGCGTTATCCTCTAAAATATTTATCAAGACCAGGATTAATTGAATGTTTCAGTGTGGTACCACATTACTACGTGATCCGAATCAGAAAAAACCCAGGATCTGTTCAACAAGTGTGTGAAAAACGCGAAAGTCTGAGCCTGATGAGGGCAAATCCCAGAACATACCCAAATATAACTTGCGTTATCCTCTAAAATATTTATCAAGACCAGGATTAATTGACTGTTTCAGTGTGGCATCACATTACTACGTGATCCAAACCAGTGGAAGCCCCGGATCTAGCCAACAAGAATGAGAAGTATGCGAAAGTATGAGCCTGATGATGGCAAACCCTAGACCTAACCCAGACCTAACATGCGTTATCCTCTAAAATATTGATCGAATCAGGTTTAATGGACTGTTTCAGTGTGGTACCACATTACTACGTGATACAAACCAGAAAAAACCGAGGATCAGTTCAACAAGTATGTGAAAAACGCGAAAGTATGAGCCTGATGAGGGCAAATCCCAGACCTATCCCAGACATAACTTGCGTTATCCCCTAAAATATTCATCAAAACCAGGTTTCATTGACCGTTTCAGTCTGGTAACACTTTACAACGTGTTCGATACCAGAAAAAGCCAGCGATCTGTTCAACAAGTATGTGAAAAATGCGTAAGTATGAGCCTGGCGAGAGCAAATCCCAGACCTAACCTAGACCTAACATGCGTTATCCTCAAAAATATTGATCGAAACCAGGCTTAATCGACTCTTTCAGAGTGGTACCACATTACTACGTTATCCAAACCAGAAAAAACCCAGGATCTGTTCAAAAAGTATGTGAAGAATGCGAAAGTATGACCCTGACGAGGGCAAATCCTAGACCTAACCGAGACCTAACATACGTTATCCTCTAAAATATTTATCAAGACCAGGATTAATTGGCTGTTTCAGTGTGGCATCACATTACTACGTGATCCAAACCAGAAAAAACCGAGGATCAGTTCAACAAGTATGTGAAAAACGCGAAAGTATGAGCCTGATGAGGGCAAATCCCAGACCTAACCCAGACCTAACATGCGTTATCCTCTAAAATATTTATCAAGACCAGGTTTAATTGAATGTTTCAGTGTGGTACCACATTACTACGTGATCCGAACCAGAAAAAAACCAGGATCTGTTCAAAAAGTATGTGAAGAATGCGAAAGTATGACCCTGACGAGGGCAAATCCTAGACCTAACCCAGACCTAACATACGTTATCCTCTAAAATATTTATCAAGACCAGGATTAATTGACTGTTTCAGTGTGGCATCACATTACTACGTGATCCAAACCAGTGGAAGCCCAGGATCTGGCCAACAAGAATGAGAAGTATGCGAAAGTATGAGTTTGATGATGGCAAATCCTAGACCTAACCCAGACCTAACATGCGTTATCCTCTAAAATATTTATCAAGATCAGGTTTAATTGATTGTTTCAGTGTGGTACCACATTACTACGTGATCCGAACCAGAAAAAACCCAGGATCTGTTCAACAAGTATGTGAAAAACGCGAAAGTCTGAGCCTGATAAGGGCAAATCCCAGGCCTAACCTGGACCTAACATGTGTTATCGTCTAAAATATTGATCGAAACCAGGTTCAATGGACTGTTTCAGTGTGGTACCACATTACTACGTGATCCAAACCAGAAAAAACCGAGGATCAGTTCAACAAGTATGTGAAAAATGCGTAAGTATGAGCCTGGCGAGAGCAAATCCCAGACCTAACCTAGACCTAACATGCGTTATCCTCAAAAATATTGATCGAAACCAGGCATAATCGACTCTTTCAGTGTGGTACCACATTACTACGTTATCCAAACTAGAAAAAACCCAGGATCTGTTCAACAAGTATGTGAAGAATGCGAAAGTATGACCCTGATGAGGGCAAATCCTAGACCTAACCCAGACCTAACATACGTTATCCTCTAAAATATTTATCAAGACCAGGTTTAATTGAATGTTTCAGTGTGGTACCACATTACTACGTGATCCGAACCAGAAAAAACCCGGGATCTGTTCAACAAGTATGTGAAGAATGCGAAAGTATGAGCCTGGCGAGAGCAAATCCCAGACCTAACCTAGACCTAACATGCGTTATCCTCAAAAATATTGATCGAAACCAGGTTTAATTGACAGCTTCAGTGTGGTACCACATTACTACGTGATCCAATCCAGAAAAAGCCCAGGATCTAGCCATGAAGTATGAGAAATATGCGAAAATATGAGCCTGACGAGGGCAAATCCCCGACCTAACCCAGACCTAACATGCGTTATCTTCTAAAATATTGACCGAAACCAGGCATAATCGACTCTTTCAGTGTGGTACAACATTACTACGTTATCCAAACCAGAAAAAACCGAGGATCAGCTCGACAAGTATGAGAAAAACGCGAAAGTATGAGCCTGATGAGGGCAAATCCCAGACCTATTCCAGACATAACTTGCGTTATCCCGTAAAATATTCATCAAAACCAGGTTTAATTGACCGTTTCAGTGTGGTAACACTTTACAACGTGATCGAAACCAGAAGAAGCCAGGGATCTGTTCAACAAGTATGTGAAAAATGCGTAAGTATGAGCCTGACGAGAGCAACTCCCAGACCTAACCTAGACCTAACATGCGTTATCCTCAAAAGTATTGACCGAAACCAGGTTTAATCGTCTGTTTCAGTGTGGTACCACTTTACTACGTGATCCAAACCAGTGGAAGCCCAGGATCTGGCCAACAAAAATGAGAAGTATGCGAAAGTATGAGCCTGATGATTGCACATCCCAGAACTAACCCAGACATAACTTGCGTTATCCTCAAAAATGTTGATCGAAACCAGGTTTAATCGTCTGTTTCAGTGTGGTACCACTTTACTACGTGGTCCAAACCAGAAAAAACCCAGGATCCGTTCAACAAGTATGTGAAGAATGCGAAAGTATGAGTCTGGTGAGTGAAAATCCCAGGCCTAACCCAGACCTAACATGCGTTATCCTCAAAAGTATTGACCGAAACCAGGTTTAGTGGACTGTCCCAGTGTGCTACCACATTACTGCGTGATCCAACCCAGAAAAAACCCAGGATCTGTTCAACAAGTATGTGAAAAACGCGAAAGTCTGAGCCTGATGAGGGCAAATCCCAGACGTATCCCAGACATAACTTGCGTTATCCTCTAAAGGATTTATCAAGACCAGGATTAATTGACTGTTTCAGTGTGGCATCACATTACTACGTGATCCAAACCAGTGGAAGCCCAGGATCTGGCCAACAAGAATGAGAAGTATGCGAAAGTATGAGCCTGATGATGGCAAATCCTAGACCTAACCCAGACCTAACATGCGTTATCCTCAAAAATATTGATCGAAACCAGGTTTAATCGACTGTTTCAGTGTGGTAGCACATTATTACGTGATCCGAACCAGAAAAAATCCAGGATCTGTTCAACAAGTATGTGAAAAACGCGAAAGAATGAGCCTGATGAGGGCAAATCCTAGACCTAACCCAGACCTAACATGTGGTGTCCTCTAGAATATTTATCAAGACCAGGATTAATTCACTGTTTCAGTGTGGCATCACATTACTACGTGATCCAAACCAGAAAAAGCCCAGAATCCGTTCAACAAGTATGTGAAGTATGCGAAAGTATGAGCCTGACGAGAGCAACTCCCAGACCTAACCTAGACCTAACATGCGTTATCCTCAAAAGTATTGACCGAAACCAGGTTTAATCGTCTGTTTCAGTGTGGTACCACTTTACTACGTGATCCAAACCAGTGGAAGCCCAGGATCTGGCCAACAAAAATGAGAAGTATGCGAAAGTATGAGCCTGATGATGGCACATCCTAGACCTAACCCAGACCTAACATGTGGTGTCCTCTAGAATATTTATCAAGACCAGGATTAATTGACTGTTTCAGTGTGGCATCACATTACTACGTGATCCAAACCAGTGGAAGCCCAGGATCTGGCCAACAAGAATGAGAAATATGCGAAAGTACGAGCCTCATGAGAGCAAATCCCAGACCTAACCCAGACCTAACATGAATTATTCTCTAAAATATTGATCGAAACCAGGTTTAATCGACTGCTTCAGTGTGGTACCACATTACTACGTGATCCAAACCAGAAACACCCAGGATCTGTTGAACAAGTGTGTGAAAAACGCGAAAGTCTGAGCCTGATGAGGGCAAATCCCAGAACTAACCCAGACATAACTTGCGTTATCCTCTAAAATTTTTATCAAGACCAGGATTAATTGACTGTTTCAGTGTGGCTTCACATTACTACGTGATCCAAACCAGTGGAAGCCCAGGATCTGGCCAACAAGAATGAGAAGTATGCGAAAGTATGAGCCTGATGATGGCAAATCCTAGACCTAACCCAGACCTAACATGCGTTATCCTCAAAAATATTTATCAGGACCAGGTTTAATTGGATGTTTCCGTGTGGCACCACATTACTACGTGGTCCAAACCAGAAAAAGCCCAGGATCTGTTCAACAAGTATGTGAAAAACGCGAAAGTATTACCCTGATGAGGGCAAATCCCGGACCTATCCCAGACCTAACTTGCGTTGTCATCTAAAATATTCATGGAAACCAGGTTTAAATGACTGTTTCAGGGTGGTACCTCATTACTACGTGATCCAAACCAGAAAAAACCGAGGATCAGTTCAACAAGTATGAGAAAAACGTGAAAGTATGAGGCTGATGAGGGCAAATCCCAGACCTATCCCAGACATAACTTGCGTTATCCCCTAAAATATTCATCAAAACCAGGTATAATTGACCGTTTCAGTGTGGCAACACTTTACAACGTGATCGAAACCAGAAAAAGCCAGGGATCTGTTCAACAAGTATGTGAAAAACGCGAAAGTCTGAGCCTGATGAGGTCAAATCCCAGACCTAACCCAGACCTAACATGAATTATTCTCTTAAATATTGTTCGAAACCAGGTTTAATCGACAGTTTCAGTGTGGTAACACATTTCTACGTGATCCAAACCAGAAAAAACCCAGGATCTGTTCAACAAGTGTGTGAAAAACGCGAAAGTCTGAGCCTGATGAGGGCAAATCCCAGAACTTACCCAAATATAACTTGCGTTATCCTCTAAAATATTTATCAAGACCAGGATTAATCGACTGTTTCAGTGTGGTACCACGTTACTACGTGATCCAAACCAGAAAAAGCCTAGAAACTGGCCATCAAGTATGAGAAATATGCTAAAGTACGAGCCTCATGAGAGCAAATCCCAGACCTAAACCAGACCTAACATGAATTATTCTCTAAAATATTGATCGAAACCAGGTTTAATCGACTGTTTCAGTGTGGTACCACATTACTACGTGATCCGAATCAGAAGAAACCCAGGATCTGTTCAACAAGTGTGTGAAAAACGCGAAAGTCTGAGCCTGATGAGGGCAAATCCCAGAACTTACCCAAATATAACTTGCGTTATCCTCTAAAATATTTATCAAGACCAGGATTAATTGAATGTTTCAGTGTGGTACCACATTACTACGTGATCAGGACCAGAAAAAACCCAGGATCTGTTCAACTAGTATGTGAAAAACGCGAAAGTCTGAGCCTGATGAGGGCAAATCCCAGAACTAACCCACACATAACTTGCGTTACCCTCTAAAATATTTATCAAGACCAGGATTAATTGACTGTTTCAGTGTGGCATCACATTACTACGTGATCCAAACCAGTGGAAGCCCAGGATCTAGCCAACAAGAATGAGAAGTATGCGAAAGTATGAGCCTGATGATGGCAAACCCTAGACCTAACCCAGACCTAACATGCGTTATCCTCTAAAATATTGATCGAATCAGGTTTAATGGACTGTTTCAGTGTGGTACCACATTACTACGTGATCCAAACCAGAAAAAACCGAGGATCAGTTCAACAAGTATGTGAAAAACGCGAAAGTATGAGCCTGACGAGGGCAAATCCTAGACCTAACCCAGTCCTAACATACGTTATCCTCTAAAATATTTATCAAGACCAGGATTAATTGGCTGTTTCAGTGTGGCATCACATTACTACGTGATCCAAACCAGAAAAAACCTAGGATCAGTTCAACAAGTATGTGAAAAACGCGAAAGTATGAGCCTGATGAGGGCAAATCCCAGACCTAACCCAGACCTAACATGCGTTATCCTCTAAAATATTTATCAAGACCAGGTTTAATTGAATGTTTCAGTGTGGTACCACATTACTACGTGATCCGAACCAGAAAAAAACCAGGATCTGTTCAAAAAGTATGTGAAGAATGCGAAAGTATGACCCTGACGAGGGCAAATCCTAGACCTAACCCAGACCTAACATACGTTATCCTCTAAAATATTTATCAAGACCAGGATTAATTGACTGTTTCAGTGTGGCATCACATTACTACGTGATCCAAACCAGTGGAAGCCCAGGATCTGGCCAACAAGAATGAGAAGTATGCGAAAGTATGAGCCTGATGATGGCAAATCCTAGACCTAACCCAGACCTAACATGCGTTATCCTCTAAAATATTTATCAAGACCAGGTTTAATTGATTGTTTCAGTGTGGTACCACATTACTACGTGATCCGAACCAGAAAAAACCCAGGATCTGTCCAACAAGTATGTGAAAAACGCGAAAGTCTGAGCATGATAAGGGCAAATCCCAGGCCTAACCTGGACCTAACATGTGTTATCCTCTAAAATATTGATCGAAACCAGGTTTAATGGACTGTTTCAGTGTGATACCACAATACTACGTGATCCAAACCAGAAAAAACCGAGGATCAGTCCAACAAGTATGTGAAAAATGTGTAAGTATGAGCCTGGCGAGAGCAAATCCCAGACCTAACCTAGACCTAACATGCGTTATCCTCAAAAATATTGATCGAAACCAGGCATAATCGACTCTTTCAGTGTGGTACACCTTACTACGTTATCCAAACCAGAAAAAACCCAGGATCTGTTCAAAAAGTATGTGAAGAATGCGAAAGTATGACCCTGATGAGGGCAAATCCTAGACCTAACCCAGACCTAACATACGTTAGCCTCTAAAATATTTATCAAGACCAGGTCTAATTGAATGTTTCAGTGTGGTACCACATTACTACGTGATCCAATCCAGAAAAAGTCCAGGATCTAGCCATCAAGAATGAGAAATATGCGAAAGTAAGAGCCTGACGAGAGCAAATCCCAGATCTAACCGAGACCTAACATGCGTTATCCTCAAAAATATTGATCGAAACCTGGTTTAATCGACTGTTTCAGTGTGGTACCACGTTACTACCTGATCCAAACCAGAAAAAGCCCAGAATCTGGCCATCAAGTATGAGAAATATGCGAAAGTACGAGCCTCATGACAGCAAATTCCAGACCTAACCCAGACCTAACATGAATTATTCTCTAAAATATTGATCGAAACCAGGTTTAATCGACTGTTTCAGTGTGGTACCACATTACTACGTGATCCGAAGCAGAAAAAACCCAGGGTCTGTTCAACAAGTATGTGAAAAACGCGAAAGTCTGAGCCTGATGAGGTCAAATCCGAGAACTTACCCAGACATAACTTGCGTTAGCCTCTAAAATATTTATCAAGACAAGGATTAATTGACTGTTTCAGTGTGGCATCACAACACTACGTGATCCAAACCAGTGGAAGCCCAGGATCTGGCCAACAAGAATGAGAAGTATGCGAAAGTATGAGCCTGATGATGGCAAATCCTAGACCTAACCTAGACCTAACATGCGTTATCCTCTAAAATATTTATCACGACCGGGTTTAATTGAATGTTTCAGTGTGGTACCACATTACTACGTGATCCAAACCAGAAAAAACCGAGGATCAGTTCAACAAGTATGTGAAAAACGCGAAAGTATGAGCCTGATGAGGGCAAATCCCAGACCTATTCCAGACATAACTTGCGTTATCCCGTAAAATATTCATCAAAACCAGGTTTAATTGACCGTTTCAGTGTGGTAACACTTTACAACGTGATCGAAACCAGAAGAAGCCAGGGATCTGTTCAACAAGTATGTGAAAAATGCGTAAGTATGAGCCTGACGAGAGCAACTCCCAGACCTAACCTAGACCTAACATGCGTTATCCTCAAAAGTATTGACCGAAACCAGGTTTAATCGTCTGTTTCAGTGTGGTACCACTTTACTACGTGATCCAAACCAGTGGAAGCCCAGGATCTGGCCAACAAGAATGAGAAGTATGCGAAAGTATGAGCCTGATGATGGCACATCCCAGAACTAACCCAGACATAACTTGCGTTATCCTCAAAAATGTTGATCGAAACCAGGTTTAATCGTCTGTTTCAGTGTGGTACCACTTTACTACGTGGTCCAAACCAGAAAAAACCCAGGATCCGTTCAACAAGTATGTGAAGAATGCGAAAGTATGAGTCTGGTGAGTGGAAATCCCAGGCCTAACCCAGACCTAACATGCGTTATCCTCAAAAGTATTGACCGAAACCAGGTTTAGTGGACTGTCCCAGTGTGCTACCACATTACTGCGTGATCCAACCCAGAAAAAACCCAGGATCTGTTCAACAAGTATGTGAAAAACGCGAAAGTCTGAGCCTGATGAGGGCAAATCCCAGACCTATCCCAGACCTAACTTGCGTTATCCTCTAAGATATTGATGGAAACCAGGTTCAATTGACTGTTTCAGTGTGGTACCACATTACTGCGTGATCCAAACCAGAAAAAACCAAGGATCTGTTCAACAAGTATGTGAAGAATGCGAAAGTATGTGTCTGATGTGGGCAAATCCCAGGGCTAACCTAGACATAGCATGCGTTATCCTCTAAAATATTGATGGAAACGAGGTTTAATCGACTGTTACAGTGTGGTACCACAGTACTACGTGATCCAAACCAGAAACACCCAGGATCTGTTCAACAAGTATGTGAAAAACGCGAAAGTCTGAGCCTGATGAGGGCAAATCCCAGAACTAACCCAGCCATAACTTGCGTTATCCTCTAAAATATTGATCGAAACCAGGTTTAATGGACTGTTTCAGTGTGGTACCACATTACTACGTGATCCAAACCAGAAAAAACCGAGGATCAGTTCAACAAGTATGAGAAAAACGTGAATGTATGAGCCTGATGAGGGCAAATCCCAGACCTACCCCAGACATAATTTGCGTTATCCCCTAAAATATTCATCAAAACCAGGTTTAATTGACCGTTTCACTGTGGTAACACTTTACAACGTGATCGAAACCAGAAAAAGCCAGGGATCTGTTCAACAAGTATGGGAAAAATGCGTAAGTATGAGCCTGACGAGAGCAAATCCCAGTACTAACCTAGACCTAACATTCGTTATCCTCAAAAATATTGATCGAAACCAGGCTTAATCGACTCTTTCAGTGCGGTACCACATTACTACGTTATCCAAACCAGAAAAAACCCAGGATCTGTTCAAAAAGTATGTGAAGAATGCGAAAGTATGACCCGGATGAGGGCAAATCCTAGAACTAACCCAGACCTAACATACGTTATCCTCTAAAATATTTATCAAGACCAGGTTTAATTGAATGTTTCAGTGTGGTACCACATTACTACGTGATCCGAACCAGAAAAAACCCAGGATCACTTCAACAAGTATGTGAAGAATGCGAAAGTATGAATCTGATGTGGGCAAATCCCTGGCCTAACCTGGACCTAACATGCGTTATCCTCAAAAATATTGATCGAAACCAGGTTTAATCGACTGTTTCAGTGTGGTAGCACATTACTACGTGATCCGAACCAGAAAAAATCCAGGATCTGTTCAACAAGTATGTGAAAAACGCGAAAGAATGAGCCTGATGAGGGCAAATCCTAGACCTAACCCAGACCAAACATGCGTTTTCCTCTAGAATATTTATCAAGACCATGATTAATTGACTGTTTCAGTGTGGCATCACATTACTACGTGATCCAAACCAGTTGAAGTCCAGGATCTAGCCATCATGAATGAGAAATATGCGAAAGTAGGAGCCTGACGAGAGCAAATCCCAGACCTAACCTAGACCTAACATGCGTTATCCTCAAAAATATTGATCGAAACCAGGTTTATTCGACTGTTTCAGTCTGGTACCACGTTACTACGTGATCCAAACCAGAAAAAGCCTAGAATCTGGCCATCAAGTATGAGAAATATGCGAAAGTACGAGCCTCATGAGAGCAAATCCCAGACCTAACCCAGACCTAACATGAATTATTCTCTAAAATATTGATCGAAACCAGGTTTAATCGACTGTTTCAGTGTGGTACCACATTACTTCGTGATCCGAACCAGAAAAAGCCCAGGATCTGTTCAACAAGTGTGTGAAAAACGCGAAAGTCTGAGCCTGATGAGGGCAAATCCCAGAACTTACCCAGACATAACTTGCGTTATCCTCCTAAATATTTATCAAGACCAGGATTAATTGACTGTTTCAGTGTGGCATCACATTACTACGTGATGCAAACCAGTGGAAGAAAAGGGTTCTGGCCAACGAGAATGAGAAGTATGCGAAAGTATGAGCCCGGTGATGCCACATCCCAGAACTAACCCAGACCTAACAAGCGTTATCCTCTACAATATTTATCAAGACCAGGTTTAATTGAATGTTTCAGTGTGGTACCACATTACTACGTGATCCGAACCAGAAAAAACCCAGGATCTGTTCAACAAGTATGTGAAGAATGCGAAAGTATGACCCTGATGAGGGCAAATCCCAGACCTATCCCAGACCTTACTTGCCTTATCCTATAAAATATTGATCGAAACCAGGTTTAATTGACTGTTTCAGTGTGGTACCACACTACTACGTGATCGAAACTAGAAAAAACATAGGATCTGTTCAAGAAGTATGTGAAGAATGTGAAAGTATGAGACTGATGAGGGCAAATCCTAGACCTAACATGTGTTATCCGCTAAAATATTGACGGAAACCGGGTTTAATTGACGGTTTCTGTGTGGTACGACATTACTACGTGATCCAATCTAGAAAAGCCCAGGATCTAGCCAACAAGTATGAGAAATATGCAAAAGAATGAGCCTGATGAGGGCAAATACTAGACCTAACCCAGACCTAACATGCGTTATCCTCTAAAATATTTATCAAGACCAAGTTTAATTGAATGTTTCAGTGTGGTACCACATTACTACGAGATCCAAACCAGAAAAAACCCAGGATCTGTTCAACAAGTATGTGAAGAATGCGAAAGTATGAGACTGATGAGGGCAAATCCCAGGCCTAACCTAGACCTAACATGTGTTATCCTCTAAAATATTGATCGAAACCAGGTTTAATGGACTGTTTCAGTGTGGTACCACATTACTACGTGATCGAAATCAGAAAAAACCCTGGATCTGTTCAAGAAGTATGCGAAAAAGGCGAAAGTATGAGTCTGATGAGGTCAGATCCCAGACCTATCCCAGACCTAACTTGCGTTATCCTATAAAATATTGATCGAAACCAGGTTTAATGGACTGTTTCAGTGCGATACCACATTACTACGTGATCCAAACCAGTGGAAGCCCAGGATCTGATCAACAAGTATGTGAAAAACGCGAAAATATGACCCTGATGAGGGCAAATGGCAGACCTAACCTAGACCTAACATGCGTTATCCTATAAAATATTGATAGAAACAAGGTTTAATCGACTGTTTCAGTGTGGTACCACATTACTACGTGATCAAAACCAGAAAAAAACCAGGATCTGTTCAACAAGTATGTGAAAAACGCGATAGTCTGAGCCTGATGAGGTCAAATCCCAGAACTTACACAGACATAACGTGCGTTATCCTCTAAAATATTTATCAAGACCCGGTTTAATTGACTGTTTCAGTGTGGTACCACATTACTACGTGATCCAATCCAGAAAAAGTCCAGGATCTAGCCATCAAGAATGAGAAATATGCGAAAGTAAGAGCCTGACGAGAGCAAATCCCAGACCTAACCTAGACCTAACATGCGTTATCCTCATAAATATTGATCGAAACCAGGTTTAATGGACCGTTTCAGTGTGGTACCACGGTACTACGTGATCCAAACCAGAAAAAACCGAGGATCAGTTCAACAAGTATGTGAAAAACGCGAAAGTATGAGCCTGATGAGGGCAAATCCCAGACCTATCCCAGACATAACTTGCGTTATCCCCTAAAATATTCTTCAAAACCAGGTTTAATTGACCGTTTCAGTGTGGGAACACTTTACAACGTGTTCGAAACCAGAAAAAGCCAGGGATCTGTTCAACATGTATGTGAAAAATGCGTAAGTATGAGCCTGGCGAGAGCAAATCCCAGACCTAACCTAGACCTAACATGCGTTATCCTCAAAAATATTGATCGAAACCAGGCTTAATCGACTCTTTCAGTGTGGTACCACATTACTACGTTATCCAAACCAGAAAAAACCGAGGATCTGTTCAAAAAGTATGTGAAGAATGCGAAAGTATGAATCTGATGTGGGCAAATCCCTGGCCTAACCTGGACCTAACATGTGTTATCCTCTAAAATATTGACGGAAACCAGATTTAATTGACAGTTTCAGTGTGTTACCACATTAATACGTGATCGAATCCAGAAAAAGCCCAGGATCTAGCCATGAAGTATGGGAAATATGCGAAAGTATGAGCCTGACGAGGGCAAATCCCCGACCTAACCCAGACCTAACATGCGTTATCCTCTAAAATATTGACCGAAACCAGGTTTAATTGACTGTTTCTGAGTGGTACCACTTTACTACGTGGTCCTAACCAGAAAAAACCCAGGATCCGTTCAACAAGTATGTGAAGAATGCGAAAGTATGAGTCTGGTGAGTGAAAATCCCAGGCCTAACCCAGACCTAACATGCGTTATCCTCAAAAATATTGACCGAAACCAGGTTTAGTGGACTGTTCCAGTGTGGAGCCACATTACTGCGTGATCCGAACCAGAAAAAATACAGGATCTGTTCAACAAGTATGTGAAAAACGCGAAAGAATGAGCCTGATGAGGGCAAATCCTAGACCTAACCCAGACCAAACATGCGTTATCCTCTAAAATATTTATCAAGACCAAGTTTAATTGAATATTTCAGTGTGGTACCACATTACTACGAGATCCAAACCAGAAAAAACCCAGGATCAGTTCAACAAGTATGTGAAAAACGCGAAAGTATGAGCCTGGCGAGAGCAAATCCCAGACCTAACCTAGACCTAACATGCGTTATCCTCAAAAATATTGATCGAAACCAGGCTTAATCGACTCTTTCAGTGCGGTACCACATTACTACGTTATCCAAACCAGAAAAAACCCAGGATCTGTTCAAAAAGTATGTGAAGAATGCGAAAGTATGACCCGGATGAGGGCAAATCCTAGACCTAACCCAGACCTAACATACGTTATCCTCTAAAATATTTATCAATACCAGGTTTAATTGAATGTTTCAGTGTGGTACCACATTACTACGTGATCCGAACCAGAAAAAACCCAGGATCAGTTCAACAAGTATGTGAAGAATGCGAAAGTATGAATCTGATGTGGGCAAATCCCTGACCTAACCTGGACCTAACATGCGTTATCCTCAAAAATATTGATCGAAACCAGGTTTAATCGACTGTTTCAGTGTGGTAGCACATTACTACGTGATCCAATCCAGAAAAAGTCCAGGATCTAGCCATCAAGAATGAGAAATATGCGAAAGTAAGAGCCTGACGAAAGCAAAGCCCAGACCTAACCTAGACCTTACATGCGTTATCCTCAAAAATATTGATCGAAACCAGGTTTAATCGACTGTTTCAGTGCGCTACCACATTACTACGTTATCCAAACCAGAAAAAACCCAGGATCTGTTCAAAAAGTATGTGAAGAATGCGAAAGTATGACCCGGATGAGGGCAAATCCTAGACCTAACCCAGACCTAACATACGTTATCCTCTAAAATATTTATTAATACCAGGTTTAATTGAATATTTCAGTGTGGTAGCACATTACTACGAGATCCAAACCAGAAAAAACCCAGGATCAGTTCAACAAGTATGAGAAATATGCGAAAGTACGAGCCTCATGAGAGCAAATCCCAGACCTAACCCAGACCAAACATGAATTATTCTCAAAAATATTGACCGAAACCAGGTTTAGTGGACTGTTCAGTGTGGTACCACATTACTGCGTGACACAACCCAGAAAAAACCCAGGATCTGTTCAACAAGTATGTGAAAAATGCGAAACTATGACCCTGATGAGGGCAAATCCCGGACCTATCCCAGACCTAACTTGCGTTGTCATCTAAAATATTCATGGAAACCAGGTTTAATGGACTGTTTCAGTGTGGTACCACATTACTACGTGATCGAAATCAGAAAAAACCCTGGATCTGTTCAAGAAGTATGCGAAAAAAGCGAAAGTATGAGTCTGATGAGGTCAGATCCCAGACCTATCCCAGACCTAACTTGCGTTATCCTATAAAATATTGATCGAAACCAGGTTTAATGAACTGTTTCAGTGCGATACCACATTACTACGTGATCCAAACCAGAAAAAACCCAGGATCTGTTCAAAAAGTATGTGAAGAATGCGAAAGTATGACCCGGATGAGGGCAAATCCTAGACCTAACCCAGACCTAACTTGCGTTATCCTCTAAAATATTTATCAAGACCAGGTTTAATTGACTGTTTCAGTGTGGTACCACATTACTACGTGATCCAATCCAGAATACCCCAGGATCTAGCCATCAAGTATGAGAAATATGCGAAAGTACGAGCCTGATGAGAGAAAATCCCAGACCTAACCTAGACCTAACATGCGTTATCCTCTAAAATATTGATCGAAACCAGGTTTAATGGACTGTTTCAGTGTGGTACCACGTTACTACGTGATCCAAAACAGAAAAAACCCAGAATCTGTTCAAAAAGTATGTGAAGAATTCGAAAGTATGAGCCTGATGAGGGCAAATCCCAGACCTATCCCAGACATAACTTGCGTTATCCCCTAAAATATTCATCAAAATCAGGTTTAATTGACCGTTTTAGTGTGGTAACACTTTACAACGTGTTCGATACCAGAAAAAGCCAGGGTTCTGTTCAACAAGTACGTGAAAAATGCGTAAGTATGAGCCTGGCGAGAGCAAATCCCAGACCTAACCTAGACCTAACATGCGTTATCCTCAAAAATATTGATCGAAACCAGGCTTAATCGACTCTTTCAGTGTGGTACCACATTACTACGTTATCCAAACCAGAAAAAACCGAAGTTCAGTTCAACAAGTATGTGATAAACGCGAAAGTATGAGCCTGATGAGGGCAAATCCCAGACCTATCCCAGACATAACTTGCGTTATCCCCTAAAATATTCTTCAAAACCAGGTTTAATTGACCGTTTCAGTGTGGTAACACTTCACAACGTGTTCGAAACCAGAAAAAGCCAGGGATCTGTTCAACAAGTATGTGAAAAATGCGTAAGTATGAGCCTGGCGAGAGCAAATCCCAGACCTAACCTAGACCTAACATGCGTTATCCTCAAAAATATTGATCGAAACCAGGCTTAATCGACTCTCTCAGTGTGGTACCACATTACTACGTTATCCAAACCAGAAAAAACCCAGGATCTGTTCAAAAAGTATGTGAAGAATGCGAAAGTATGACCCTGATGAGGGCAAATCCTAGACCTAACCCAGACCTAACATACGTTATCCTCTAAAATATTTATCAAGAGCAGGTTTAATTGAATGTTTCAGTGTGGTACCACATTACTACGTGATCCGAACCAGCAAAAACCCAGGATCTGTTCAACAAGTATGTGAAAAACGCGAACGTCTGAGCCTGATGATGTCAAATCCCAGACCTAACCCAGACCTAACATGAATTATTCTCTAAAATATTGATCGAAACCAGGTTTAGTGGACAGTTTCAGTGTGGTAACACATTTCTACGTGATCAAAACCAGAAAAAACCCAGGATCTGTTCAACAAGTGTGTGAAAAACGCGAAAGTCTGAGCCTGATGAGGGCAACTCCCAGAGCTTACCCAAATATAACTTGCGTTATCCTCTAAAATATTTATCAAGACCAGGATTAATTGACTGTTTCAGTGTGGCATCACATTACTACGTGATCCAAACCAGTGGAAGAAAAGGATCTGGCCAACGAGAATGAGAAGTATGCGAAAGTATGAGCCTGATGATGGCACATCCCAGGACTAACCCAGACATAACTTGCGTTATCCGCAAAAATATTGATCGAAACCAGGTTTAATCGACTGTTTCAGTGTGGTACCACGTTACTACGTGATCCAAACCAGAAAAAGCCCAGAATCTGGCCATCAAGTATGAGAAATATGCGAAAGTACGAGCCTCACGAGAGCAAATCCCAGACCTAACCCAGACCTAACATGAATTATTCTCTAAAATATTGATCGAAACCAGGTTTAATCGACTGTTCCAGTGTGGTACCATATTACTACGTGATCCGAACCAGAAAAAACCCAGGATCTGTTCAACAAGTATGTGAAAAACGCGAAAGTCTGAGCCTGATGAGGTCAAATCCCAGACCTAACCCAGACCTAACATGAATTATTCTCTAAAATATTGATCGAAACCAGGTTTAATCGACAGTTTCAGTGTGGTAACACATTTCTACGTGATCCGAACCAGAAAAAAACCAGGATCTGTTCAAAAAGTATGTGAAAAACGCGAAAGTATGACCCTGACGAGGGCAAATCCCAGAACTAACCCAGACATAACTTGCGTTACCCTCTAAAATATTTATCAAGACCAGGATTAATTGACTGTTTCAGTGTGGCATCACATTACTACGTGATCCAAACCAGAAAAAAACCAGGATCTGTTCAAAAAGTATGTGAAGAATGCGAAAGTATGACCCTGACGAGGGCAAATCCTAGACCTAACCCAGACCTAACATACGTTATCCTCTAAAATATTTATCAAGACCAGGTTTAATCGACTGTTTCAGTGTGGTACCACATTACTACGTGATCGGAACCAGAAAAAACCCAGGATCTGTTCAAAAAGTATGTGAAGAATGCGAAAGTATGACCCGGATGAGGGCAAATCCTAGACCTAACCCAGACCTAACATACGTTATCCTCTAAAATATTTATCAATACCAGGTTTAATTGAATGTTTCAGTGTGGTACCACATTACTACGTGATCCGAACCAGAAAAAACCCAGGATCAGTTCAACAAGTATGTGAAGAATGCGAAAGTATGAATCTGATGTGGGCAAATCCCTGACCTAACCTGGACCTAACATGCGTTATCCTCAAAAATATTGATCGAAACCAGGTTTAATCGACTGTTTCAGTGTGGTAGCACATTACTACGTGATCCAATCCAGAAAAAGTCCAGGATCTAGCCATCAAGAATGAGAAATATGCGAAAGTAAGAGCCTGACGAAAGCAAAGCCCAGACCTAACCTAGACCTTACATGCGTTATCCTCAAAAATATTGATCGAAACCAGGTTTAATCGACTGTTTCAGTGCGCTACCACATTACTACGTTATCCAAACCAGAAAAAACCCAGGATCTGTTCAAAAAGTATGTGAAGAATGCGAAAGTATGACCCGGATGAGGGCAAATCCTAGACCTAACCCAGACCTAACATACGTTATCCTCTAAAATATTTATTAATACCAGGTTTAATTGAATATTTCAGTGTGGTAGCACATTACTACGAGATCCAAACCAGAAAAAACCCAGGATCAGTTCAACAAGTATGAGAAATATGCGAAAGTACGAGCCTCATGAGAGCAAATCCCAGACCTAACCCAGACCAAACATGAATTATTCTCAAAAATATTGACCGAAACCAGGTTTAGTGGACTGTTCAGTGTGGTACCACATTACTGCGTGACACAACCCAGAAAAAACCCAGGATCTGTTCAACAAGTATGTGAAAAATGCGAAACTATGACCCTGATGAGGGCAAATCCCGGACCTATCCCAGACCTAACTTGCGTTGTCATCTAAAATATTCATGGAAACCAGGTTTAATGGACTGTTTCAGTGTGGTACCACATTACTACGTGATCGAAATCAGAAAAAACCCTGGATCTGTTCAAGAAGTATGCGAAAAAAGCGAAAGTATGAGTCTGATGAGGTCAGATCCCAGACCTATCCCAGACCTAACTTGCGTTATCCTATAAAATATTGATCGAAACCAGGTTTAATGAACTGTTTCAGTGCGATACCACATTACTACGTGATCCAAACCAGAAAAAACCCAGGATCTGTTCAAAAAGTATGTGAAGAATGCGAAAGTATGACCCGGATGAGGGCAAATCCTAGACCTAACCCAGACCTAACTTGCGTTATCCTCTAAAATATTTATCAAGACCAGGTTTAATTGACTGTTTCAGTGTGGTACCACATTACTACGTGATCCAATCCAGAATACCCCAGGATCTAGCCATCAAGTATGAGAAATATGCGAAAGTACGAGCCTGATGAGAGAAAATCCCAGACCTAACCTAGACCTAACATGCGTTATCCTCTAAAATATTGATCGAAACCAGGTTTAATGGACTGTTTCAGTGTGGTACCACGTTACTACGTGATCCAAAACAGAAAAAACCCAGAATCTGTTCAAAAAGTATGTGAAGAATTCGAAAGTATGAGCCTGATGAGGGCAAATCCCAGACCTATCCCAGACATAACTTGCGTTATCCCCTAAAATATTCATCAAAATCAGGTTTAATTGACCGTTTTAGTGTGGTAACACTTTACAACGTGTTCGATACCAGAAAAAGCCAGGGTTCTGTTCAACAAGTACGTGAAAAATGCGTAAGTATGAGCCTGGCGAGAGCAAATCCCAGACCTAACCTAGACCTAACATGCGTTATCCTCAAAAATATTGATCGAAACCAGGCTTAATCGACTCTTTCAGTGTGGTACCACATTACTACGTTATCCAAACCAGAAAAAACCGAAGTTCAGTTCAACAAGTATGTGATAAACGCGAAAGTATGAGCCTGATGAGGGCAAATCCCAGACCTATCCCAGACATAACTTGCGTTATCCCCTAAAATATTCTTCAAAACCAGGTTTAATTGACCGTTTCAGTGTGGTAACACTTCACAACGTGTTCGAAACCAGAAAAAGCCAGGGATCTGTTCAACAAGTATGTGAAAAATGCGTAAGTATGAGCCTGGCGAGAGCAAATCCCAGACCTAACCTAGACCTAACATGCGTTATCCTCAAAAATATTGATCGAAACCAGGCTTAATCGACTCTCTCAGTGTGGTACCACATTACTACGTTATCCAAACCAGAAAAAACCCAGGATCTGTTCAAAAAGTATGTGAAGAATGCGAAAGTATGACCCTGATGAGGGCAAATCCTAGACCTAACCCAGACCTAACATACGTTATCCTCTAAAATATTTATCAAGAGCAGGTTTAATTGAATGTTTCAGTGTGGTACCACATTACTACGTGATCCGAACCAGCAAAAACCCAGGATCTGTTCAACAAGTATGTGAAAAACGCGAACGTCTGAGCCTGATGATGTCAAATCCCAGACCTAACCCAGACCTAACATGAATTATTCTCTAAAATATTGATCGAAACCAGGTTTAGTGGACAGTTTCAGTGTGGTAACACATTTCTACGTGATCAAAACCAGAAAAAACCCAGGATCTGTTCAACAAGTGTGTGAAAAACGCGAAAGTCTGAGCCTGATGAGGGCAACTCCCAGAGCTTACCCAAATATAACTTGCGTTATCCTCTAAAATATTTATCAAGACCAGGATTAATTGACTGTTTCAGTGTGGCATCACATTACTACGTGATCCAAACCAGTGGAAGAAAAGGATCTGGCCAACGAGAATGAGAAGTATGCGAAAGTATGAGCCTGATGATGGCACATCCCAGGACTAACCCAGACATAACTTGCGTTATCCGCAAAAATATTGATCGAAACCAGGTTTAATCGACTGTTTCAGTGTGGTACCACGTTACTACGTGATCCAAACCAGAAAAAGCCCAGAATCTGGCCATCAAGTATGAGAAATATGCGAAAGTACGAGCCTCACGAGAGCAAATCCCAGACCTAACCCAGACCTAACATGAATTATTCTCTAAAATATTGATCGAAACCAGGTTTAATCGACTGTTCCAGTGTGGTACCATATTACTACGTGATCCGAACCAGAAAAAACCCAGGATCTGTTCAACAAGTATGTGAAAAACGCGAAAGTCTGAGCCTGATGAGGTCAAATCCCAGACCTAACCCAGACCTAACATGAATTATTCTCTAAAATATTGATCGAAACCAGGTTTAATCGACAGTTTCAGTGTGGTAACACATTTCTACGTGATCCGAACCAGAAAAAAACCAGGATCTGTTCAAAAAGTATGTGAAAAACGCGAAAGTATGACCCTGACGAGGGCAAATCCCAGAACTAACCCAGACATAACTTGCGTTACCCTCTAAAATATTTATCAAGACCAGGATTAATTGACTGTTTCAGTGTGGCATCACATTACTACGTGATCCAAACCAGAAAAAAACCAGGATCTGTTCAAAAAGTATGTGAAGAATGCGAAAGTATGACCCTGACGAGGGCAAATCCTAGACCTAACCCAGACCTAACATACGTTATCCTCTAAAATATTTATCAAGACCAGGTTTAATCGACTGTTTCAGTGTGGTACCACATTACTACGTGATCGGAACCAGAAAAAACCCAGGATCTGTTCAACAAGTATGTGAAAAACGCGAAAGTCTGAGCCTGATGAGGTCAAATCCCAGACCTAACCCAGACCTAACATGAATTATTCTCTAAAATATTGATCGAAACCAGGTTTAATCGACAGTTTCAGTGTGGTAACACATTTCTACGTGATCCAAACCAGAAAAAACCCAGGATCTGTTCAACAAGTATGTGAAAAACGCGAAAGTCTGATCCTGATGAGGGCAAATCCCAGACCTAACCCAGACATAACTTGCGTTATCCTCTAAAATATTTATCAAGACCAGGATTAATTGACTGTTTCAGGGTGGAATCACATTACTACGTGATCCAAACCAGTGGAAGCCCAGGATCTGGCCAACAAGAATGAGAAGTATGCGAAAGTATGAGCCCGATGATGGCAAATCCTAGACCTAACCCAGACCTAACATGCGTTATCCTCTAAAATATTTATCAAGACCAGGTTTAATTGAATGTTTCATTGTGGTACCACATTACTACGTGATCAGAACCAGAAAAAACCCAGGATCTGTTCAACTAATATGTGAAAAACGCGAAAGTCTGAGCCTGATGAGGGCAAATCCCAGAACTAACCCAGACATAACTTGCGTTACCCTCTAAAATATTTATCAAGACCAGGATTAATTGACTGTTTCAGTGCGGCATCACATTACCACGTGATCCAAACCAGTGGAAGCCCAGGATCTAGCCAACAAGAATGAGAAGTATGCGAAAGTATGAGCCTGATGATGGCAAACCCTAGACCTAACCCAGACCTAACATGCGTTATCCTCTAAAATATTGATCGAAACCAGGTTTAATGGACTGTTTCAGTGTGGTACCACATTACTACGTGATCCGAACCAGAAAAAAACCAGGATCTGCTCAAAAAGTATGTGAAGAACGCGAAAGTATGACCCTGACGAGGGCAAATCCTTGACCTAACCCAGACCTAACATGCGTTATCCTCTAAAATATTTATCAAGACCAGGATTAATTGTCTGTTTCAGTGTGGCATCACATTACTACGTGATCCAAACCATAAAAAACCGAGGATCAGTTCAACAAGTATGTGAAAAACGCGAAAGTATGAGCCTGATGAGGGCAAATCCCAGACGTAACCCAGACCTAACATGCGTTATCCTCTAAAATATTTATCAAGACCAGGATTAATTGAATGTTTCAGTGTGGTACCACATTACTACGTGATCCGAACCAGAAAAAAACCAGGATCTGTTCAAAAAGTATGTGAAGAATGCGAAAGTATGACCCTGACGAGGGCAAATCCTAGACCTAACCCAGACCTAACATACGTTATCCTCTAAAATATTTATCAAGACCAGGATTAATTGACTGTTTCAGTGTGGCATCACATTACTACGTGATCCAAACCAGAAAAAACCGAGGATCAGTTCAACAAGTATGTGAAAAACGCGAAAGTCTGAGCCTGATAAGGGCAAATCCCAGAACTAACCCAGACATAACTTGCGTTATCCTCTAAAATATTTATCAAGACCAGGATTAACTGACTGTTTCAGTGTGGCATCACATTACTACGTGATCCAAACCAGTGGAAGCCCGGGATCTGGCCAACAAGAATGAGAAATATGCGAAAGTATGAGCCTGTGGAGAGCAAATCCCAGATCTAACCTAGACCTAACATGCGTTATCCTCAAAAATATTGACCGAAACCAGGTTTAGTGGACTGTTTCTGTGTGGTACCACATTACTGCGTGATCCAAACCAGAAAAAACCCAGGATTTGCTCAACAAGTATGTGAGAAATGCGAAAGTATGACCCTGATGAGGGCAAATCCTAGACCTAGCATGTGTTACCCGCTAAAATATTGACGGAAACCAGGTTTAATTGACTGTTTTTGTGTGGTACGACATTACTACGTGATCCAATCTAGAAAAAGCCCAGGATCTAGCCAACAAGTATGAGAAATATGCAAAAGAATGAGCCTGATGAGGGCAAATACTAGACCTAACCCATACCTAACATGCGTTATCCTCTAAAATATTTATCAAGACCAAGTTTAATTGAATGTTTCAGTGTGGTACCACATTACTACGAGATCCAAACCAGAAAAAACCCAGGATCTGTTCAACAAGTATGTGAAGAATGCGAAAGTATGAGTCTGATGAGGGCAAATCCCAGGCCTAACCTATACCTAACATGTGTTATCCTCTAAAATATTGATCGAAACCAGGTTTAATGGACTGTTTCAGGGTGGTACCACATTACTACGTGATCGAAATCAGAAAAAACCCTGGATCTGTTCAAGAAGTATGCGAAAAAAGCGAAAGTATGAGTCTGATGAGGTCAGATCCCAGACCTAACCTAGACCAAACATGCGTTATCCTGTAAAATATTGATCGAAACTAGGTTTAATGGACTGTTTCAGTGTGGTACCACACTACTACGTGATCCAAACCAGAAAAAGTTCCAGGATCTGTTCAACAATTATGTGAAAAATGCGAACATTAAACCCTGATGGGGGCAAATCCCAGACCTACCCCAGACATAACTTGCGTTATCCCCTAAAATATTCATCCAAACCAGGTTTAATTGACCGTTTCAGTGTGGTAACACTTTACAACATGATCGAAACCAGAAAAAGCCAGGGATCTGTTCAACAAGTATGGGAAAAATGCGTAAGTATGAGCCTGACGAGAGCAAATCCCAGACCTAACCTAGACCAAACATGCGTTATCCTCAAAAATATTGCTCGAAACCATGTTTAATCGACTGTCTCAGTGTGGTACCACGTTACTACGTGATCCAAACAAGCAAAAGTTCCAGGATCTGTTCAACAGGTATGTGAAAAATGCGAAAATTTGACCCTGATGAGGGCAAATCCCAGACCTATCCCAGACCTAACTTGCGTTATCCTCTAAAATATTGATCGAAACCAGGTTTAATGGACTGTTTCAGTGTGGTACTACATTACTACGTGATCCAAACCAGAAAAAACCGAGGATCAGTTCAACAAGTATGCAAAAAACGTGAAAGTATGAGCCTGATGAGGGCAAATCCCAGACCTACCCCAGACATAATTTGCGTTATCCCCTAAAATATTCATCAAAACCAGGTTTAATTGACCGTTTCAGTGTGGTAACACTTTACAACGTGATCCAAACCAGAAACTCCCAGGATCTGTTCAACAAGTATGTGAAAAACGCGAAAGTCTGAGCCTGATGAGGGCAAATCCCAGAACTAACCCAGCCATAACTTGCGTTATCCTCTAAAATATTGATCGAAACCAGGTTTAATGGACTGTTTCAGTGTGGTACTACATTACTACGTGATCCAAACCAGAAAAAACCGAGGATCAGTTCAACAAGTATGCAAAAAACGTGAAAGTATGAGCCTGACGAGGGCAAATCCCAGACCTACCCCAGACATAATTTGCGTTATCCCCTAAAATATTCATCAAAACCAGGTTTAATTGACCGTTTCAGTGTGGTAACACTTTACAACGTGATCGAAACCAGAAAAAGCCAGGGATCTGTTCAACAAGTATGGGAAAAATGCGTAAGTATGAGCCTGACGAGAGCAAATCCCAGACCTAACCTAGACCTAACATGCGTTATCCTCAAAAATATTGATCGAAACCAGGCTTAATCGACTCTTTCAGTGTGGTACCACATTACTACGTGATCCGAACCAGAAAAAGCCCAGCATCTGTTCAACAAGTGTGTGAAAAACGCGAAAGTCTGAGCCTGATGAGGGCATATCCCAGAACTTACCCAGTCATAACTTGCGTTATCCTCGAAAATATTTATCAAGACCAGGATTAATTGACTGTTTCAGTGTGGCATCACATTACTACGTGATGCAAACCAGTGGAAGAAAAGGATCTGGCCAACGAGAATGAGAAGTATGCGAAAGTATGAGCCCGGTGATGGCACATCCCAGAACTAACCCAGACCTAACACGCGTTATCCTCTAAAATATTTATCAAGACTAGGTTTAATGGACTGTTTCAGTGTGGTACCACATTACTACGTGATCGAAATCAGAAAAAACCCTGGATCTGTTCAAGAAGTATGCGAAAAATGCGAAAGTATGAGTCTGATGAGGTCAGATCCCAGACCTATCCCAGACCTAACTTGCGTTATCCTATAAAATATTGATCGAAACCAGGTTTAATGGGCTGTTTCAGTGCGATACCACATTACTACGTGATCCAAACCAGTGGAAGCCCAGGATCTGATCAACAAGTATGTGAAAAACGCGAAAATATGACCCTGATGAGGGCAAATCGCAGACCTAACCTAGACCTAACATGCGTTATCCTCAAAAATATTGATCGAAACCAGGTTTAATGGACAGTTTCAGTGTGGTACCACATTACTACGTGATCAAAACCAGAAAAAAACCAGGATCTGTTCAACAAGTATGTGAAAAACGCGATAGTCTGAGCCTGATGAGGTCAAATCCCAGAACTTACACAGACATAACGTGCGTTATCCTCTAAAATATTTATCAAGACCAGGTTTAATTGACTGTTTCAGTGTGGTACCACATTACTACGTGATCCAATCCAGAAAAAGTCCAGGATCTAGCCATCAAGAATGAGAAATATGCGAAAGTAAGAGCCTGACGAGAGCAAATCCCAGACCTAACCTAGACCTAACATGCGTTATCCTCAAAAATATTGATCGAAACCAGGTTTAATGGACTGTTTCAGTGTGGTGCCACGTTACTACGTGATCCAAACCAGAAAAAACCGAGGATCAGTTCAACAAGTATGTGAAAAACGCGAAAGTATGAGCCTGATGAGGGCAAATCCCAGACCTATCCCAGACATAACTTGCGTTATCCCCTAAAATATTCTTCAAAACCAGGTTTAATTGACCGTTTCAGTGTGGTAATACTTTACAACGTGTTCGAAACCAGAAAGAGCCAGGGATCTGTTCAACATGTATGTGAAAAATGCGTAAGTATGAGCCTGGCGAGAGCAAATCCCAGACCTAACCTAGACCTAACATGCGTTATCCTCAAAAATATTGATCGAAACCAGGCTTATTCGACTCTTTCAGTGTGGTACCACATTACTACGTTATCCAAACCAGAAAAAACCCAGGATCTGTTCAAAAAGTATGTGAAGAATGCGAAAGTATGACCCGGATGAGGGCAAATCCTAGACCTAACCCAGACCTAACATACGTTATCCTCTAAAATATTTATCAAGACCAGGTTTAATTGAATGTTTCAGTGTGGTACCACATTACTACGTGATCCGAACCAGAAAAAACCCAGGATCAGTTCAACAAGTATGTGAAGAATGCGAAAGTATGAATCTGATGTGGGCAAATCCCTGGCCTAACCTGGACCTAACATGTGTTATCCTCTAAAATATTGACGGAAACCAGATTTAATTGACAGTTTCAGTGTGTTACCACATTAATACGTGATCGAATCCAGAAAAAGCCCAGGATCTAGCCATGAAGTATGGGAAATATGCGAAAGTATGAGCCTGACGGGGGCAAATCCCCGACCTAACCCAGACCTAACATGCGTTATCCTCTAAAATATTGACCGAAACCAGGTTTAATTGACTGTTTCTGAGTGGTACCACTTTACTACGTGGTCCAAACCTGAAAAAACCCAGGATCCGTTCAACAAGTATGTGAAGAATGCGAAAGTATGAGTCTGGTGAGTGAAAATCCCAGGCCTAACCCAGACCTAACATGCGTTATCCTCAAAAATATTGATCGAAACCAGGTTTAATCGACTGTTTCAGTGTGGTAGCACATTACTACGTGATCCGAACCAGAAAAAATCCAGGATCTGTTCAACACGTATGTGAAAAACGCGAAAGAATGAGCCTGATGAGGGCAAATCCCAGACCTAACCCAGACCAAACATGCGTTTTCCTCTAGAATATTTATCAAGACCAGGATTAATTGACTGTTTCAGTGTGGCATCACATTACTACGTGATCCAAACCAGTTGAAGCCCAGGATCTGGCCAACAAGAATGAGAAATATGCGAAGGTATGAGCCTGACGAGAGCAAATCCCAGACCTAACCTAGACCTAACATGCGTTATCCTCAAAAATATTGACCGAAACCAGGTTTAGTGGACTGTTCCAGTGTGGAACCACATTACTGCGTGATCCAACCCAGAAAAAACCCAGGATCTGTTCAACAAGTATGAGGAAAATGCGAAAGTCTGACCCTGATGAGGGCAAATCCCAGACCTATCCCAGACCTAACTTGCGTTGTCGTCTAAAATATTCATGGAAACCAGGTTTAAATGACTGTTTCAGTGTGGTACCACATTACTACGTGATCCAATCCAGAAAAAGTCCAGGATCTAGCCATCAAGAATGAGAAATATGCGAAAGTAAGAGCCTGACGAAAGCAAATCCCAGACCTAACCTAGACCTTACATGCGTTATCCTCAAAAATATTGATCGAAACCAGGTTTAATCGACTGTTTCAGAGTGGTACCACGTTACTACGTGATCCAAACCAGAAAAAGCCTAGAATCTGGCCATCAGGTATGAGAAATATGCGAAAGTACTAGCCTCATGAGAGCAAATCCCAGACCTAACCCAGACCAAACATGAATTATTCTCAAAAATATTGACCGAAACCAGGTTTAATCGACTGTTTCAGTGTGGTACCACATTACTACGTGATCCGAACCAGAAAAAGCCCAGCATCTGTTCAACAAGTGTGTGAAAAACGCGAAAGTCTGAGCCTGATGAGGGCAAATCCCAGAACTTACCCAGACATAACTTGCGTTATCCTCTAAAATATTTATCAAGACCAGGATTAATTGACTGTTTCAGTGTGGCATCACATCACTACGTGATGCAAACCAGTGGAAGAAAAGGATCTGGCCCACGAGAATGAGAAGTATGCGAAAGTATGAGCCCGGTGATGGCACATCCCAGAACTAACCCAGACCTAACAAGCGTTATCCTCTAAAATATTTATCAAGACCAGGTTTAATAGAATGTTTCAGTGTGGTACCACATTACTACGTGATCCGAACCAGAAAAAACCCAGGATCTGTTCAACAAGTATGTGAAGAATGCGAAAGTATGAGTCTGATGAGGGCAAATCCCAGGCCTAGCCTAGACCTAACATGTGTTATCCTCTAAAATATTGATCGAAACCAGGTTTAATGGACTGTTTCAGTGTGATACCACATTACTACGTGATCGAAATCAGAAAAAACCCTGGATCTGTTCAAGAAGTATGCGAAAAAAGCGAAAGTATGAGTCTGATGAGGTCAGATCCCAGACCTATCCCAGACCTAACTTGCGTTATCCTATAAAATATTGATCGAAACCAGGTTTAATGGACTGTTTCAGTGCGATACCACATTACTACGTGATCCAAACCAGTGGAAGCCCAGGATCTGATCAACAAGTATGTGAAAAACGCGAAAATATGACCCTGATGAGGGCAAATCGCAGACCTAACCTAGACCTAACATGCGTTATCCTATAAAATATTGATAGAAACAAGGTTTAATCGACTGTTTCAGAGTGGTACCACATTACTACGTGATCAAAACCAGAAAAAAACCAGGATCTGTTCAACAAGTATGTGAAAAACGCGATAGTCTGAGCCTGATGAGGTCAAATCCCAGAACTTACACAGACATAACGTGCGTTATCCTCTAAAATATTTATCAAGACCAGGTTTAATTGACTGTTTCAGTGTGGTACCACATTACTACGTGATCCAATCCAGAAAAAGTCCAGGATCTAGCCATCAAGAATCAGAAATATGCGAAAGTAAGAGCCTGACGAGAGCAAATCCCAGACCTAACCTAGACCTAACATGCGTTATCCTCAAAAATATTGATCGAAACCAGGTTTAATGGACTGTTTCAGTGTGGTACCACGTTACTACGTGATCCAAACCAGAAAAAACCGAGGATCAGTTCAACAAGTATGTGAAAAACGCGAAAGTATGAGTCTGGTGAGTGAAAATCCCAGGCCTAACCCAGACCTAACATGCGTTATCCTCAAAAATATTGATCGAAACCAGGTTTAATTGAATGTTTCAGTGTGGTACCACATTACTACGTGATCCGAACCAGAAAAAACCCAGGATCAGTTCAACAAGTATGTGAAGAATGCGAAAGTATGAATCTGATGTGGGCAAATCCCTGGCCTAACCTGGACCTAACATGTGTTATCCTCTAAAATATTGACGGAAACCAGATTTAATTGACAGTTTCAGTGTGTTACCACATTAATACGTGATCGACTCCAGAAAAAGCCCAGGATCTAGCCATGAAGTATGGGAAATATGCGAAAGTATGAGCCTGACGAGGGCAAATCCCCGACCTAACCCAGACCTAACGTGCGTTATCCTCTAAAATATTGACCGAAACCAGGTTTAATTGACTGTTTCTGAGTGGTACCACTTTACTACGTGGTCCAAACCAGAAAAAACCCAGGATCCGTTCAACAAGTATGTGAAGAATGCGAAAGTATGGGTCTGGTGAGTGAAAATCCCAGGCCTAACCCAGACCTAACATGCGCTATCCTCAAAAATATTGATCGAAACCAGGTTTAATCGACTGTTTCAGTGTGGTAGCACATTACTACGTGATCCGAACCAGAAAAAATCCAGGATCTGTTCAACAAGTATGTGAAAAACGCGAAAGAATGAGCCTGATGAGGGCAAATCCTAGACCTAACACAGACCAAACATGCGTTTTCCTCTAGAATATTTATCAAGACCAGGATTAATTGACTGTTTCAGTGTGGCATCACATTACTACGTGATCCAAACCAGTTGATGCCCAGGATCTAGCCATCAAGAATCAGAAATATGCGAAATTAAAAGCCTGACGAGAGCAAATCCCCAACCTAACCTAGACCTAACATGCGTTATCCTCAAAAATATTGATCGAAACCAGGTTTAATCGACTGTTTCAGTGTGGTACCACATTACTACGTGATCCGAACCAGAAAAAACCCAGGATCTGTTCAACAAGTGTGTGAAAAACGCGAAAGTCTCAGCCTGATGAGGGCGAATCCCAGATCTTACCCAGACATAACTTGCGTTATCCTCTAAAATATTTATCAAGACCAAGTTTAATGGACTGTTTCAGTGTGGTATCACATTACTACGTGATCCAAACCAGAAAAAACCCAGGATCTGTTCAACAAGTATGTGAAAAACGCGAAAGTCTGAGCCTGATGAGGTCAAATCCCAGAACTTACACAGACATAACTTGCGTTATCCTCTAAAATATTTATCAAGACCAAGTTTAATGGACTGTTTCAGTGTGGTATCACATTACTACGTGATCCAAACCAGAAAAAACCCAGGATCCGTTCAACAAGTATGTGAAGAATGCGAAAGTATGGGTCTGGTGAGTGAAAATCCCAGGCCTAACCCAGACCTAACATGCGTTATCCTCAAAAATATTGATCGAAACCAGGTTTAATCGACTATTTCAGTGTGGTATCACGTTACTACGTGATCCGAACCAGAAAAAGCCCAGGTTCTGGCCATCAAGTATAAGAAATATGCGAAAGTACGAGCCTCATGAGAGCAAATCCCAGACCTAACCCAGACCTAACATGAATTATTCTCTAAAATATTGATCGAAACCAGGTTTAATTGACTGTTTCAGTGTGGTACCACATTACTATGTGATCGAAGCTTGAAAAAACATAGGAACTGTTCAAGAAGTATGTGAAGAATGTGAAAGTATGAGACTGATGAGGGCAAATCCTAGACCTAACATGTGTTATCCTCTAACATATTGACGGAAACCACGACTAATTGACAGTTTCAGTGTGGTACCACATTACTACGTGTTCCAATCCAGAAAAAGCCCAGGATCTAGCCAACAAGTATGAGAATTATGCGAAAGTATGAGCCTGATGAGGGCAAATCTCAGACCTAACCTAGACCTAACATGTGTTATCCTCTAAAATATCAATCGACACCAGTTTTAATGGTCTGCTACAGTGTGGTACCACATTACTACGTGATCGGACCAAGAAAAATCCTAGGATCTGTTCATGAAGTATGTGAAGAATGCGAAAGTATGGGACAGATGAGGGCAAATCCTACACCTAACCCAGACCTTACATGCGTTATCCTCTAAAATAGTTATCAAGACCAGGTTTAATTGACTGTTTCAGGGCGGTACCACATTACTACGTGATCCAAACCAGTGGAAGCCCAGGATCTGGCCAACAAGAATGAGAAATATACGAAAGTATGAGCCTGATGAGAGCAAATCCCAGACCTAACCTAGACCTAACATGCGTTATCCTCTAAAATATTGATCGAAACCAGGTTTAATGGACTGTTTCAGTGTGGTACCACACTACCACGTGATCCTATCTAGAAAAAATTCCAGGATCTGTTCAACAAGTATGTGAGAAATGCGAAAATTTGACCCTGATGAGGGCGAATCCCAGACCTATCCCAGACCTAACTTGCGTTATCCTCTAAAATATTGATGGAAACCAGGTTCAGTTGACTGTTTCAGTGTGGTACCACATTACTACGTGATCCAAACGAGAAATAACCCAGGATCTGTTCAACTAGTATGTGAAGAATGCGAAAGTATGAGTCTGATGAGGGAAAATCCCAGGCCTAACCTAGACCTAACATGCGTTATCCTCAAAAATATTGATCGAAACGAGGTTTAATCGACTGTTTCAGTGTGGTACCACATTCCTACGTGATCCAAACCAGAAAAAACCCAGGATCTGTTCAACAAGTATGTGAAGGAAGCGAATATATGAGTCTGATGAGGGAAAATCCCAGGCCTAACCTCGACCTAACAAGCGTTATCCTCAAAAATATTCATCGAAACCAGGTTTAATCGACTGTTTCAGTGTGGTACCACATTAATACGTGATCGAATCCAGAAAACGCCCGGGATCTAGCCAACAAGTATGAGTAATATGCGAAAGTATGAGCCTGATGAGGGCAAATCCCAGACCTAACCTAGACCTAACATGCGTTATCCTCTATGATATTGATTGAAACCGGGATTAATCGACTGTTTCAGTGTGGTACCACATTACTACGTGTTCCAAACCTGAAAAAACCCAGGATCTGTTCAACAAGTATGTGAACAATGCGAAAGTATGAGTCTATGAGGGAAAATCTCAGGCCTAACCTAGACCTAACATGCGTTATCCTCAAGAATATTGTCGAAACCAGGTTTAATCGAGTGTTTCAGTGTGGTACCACATTACTACGTGATCCAAACCAGAATAAAACCCAGGACCTGTTCAACAAGTAAGTGAAGAATGCGAAAGTATGAGTCTGATGTGGGCAAATCCCAGGCCTAACCTAGACATGACATGCGTTATCCTCTAAAATATTGAACGAAACCAGGTTTAATGGACTGTTTCGGTGTGGTACCACATTACTACGCGATCCAAACCAGAAAAAGCCTAGAATCTGACCATCAAGTATGAGAAATATGCGAAAGTACGAGCCCGATGAGAGCAAATACCAGACCTAACCTAGACCTAAAATGAATTATTCCCTAAAATATTGACCGAAACCAGGTTTAATGGACTGTTTCAGTGTGGTACCACATTAGTACGTGATCCAAACCAGAAAAAGCCAGGGATCTGTGTAACAAGTATGTGAAAAACGCGAAAATATGACCCTGATGTGTGCAAATCCCAGACCTGTCCCAGACCTAACTTGCGTTATCCTATAAAATATTAATCGAAACCAGGTTTAATCGACTGTTTCAGTGTGGTACCACATTACTACGTGATCCAATCCAGAAATAGCCCAGGATCTAGCCATGAAGTATGAGAAATATGCGAAAGTATGAGCCTGATGAGGGCGAATCCCAGACCTATCCCAGACCTAACTTGCGTTATCCTCTAAAATGTTGATCGAAACCAGGTTTAATCGACTGTTTCAGTGTGGTACTACATTACTACGTGATCCAGACCAGTGAAAGCCCAGAATCTGGCCAACAAGTTTGGGTAACATGCGAAAGTATGACCCAGATGAGGGCAAATCATAGACCTAACCAAGACCTAACATGCGTTATCATCTCTAAAATGTTGATCGAAACCAGGTTTAATCGACTGTTTCAGTGTGGTACCACATTACTACGTGATCCAAACCAGAAAAAACCCAGGATCTGGCCAACATGTATGCGAGAAATGTGTAAGTACGACCCTGATGTGGACAAATCCCAGACCTAACCTAGACCTAACATGCGTTATCCTCTAAAATATTGATCGAAACCAGGTTTAACGGACTGTTTCAGTGTGGCACCACATTGCTACGTGATACAATCCAGAAAAGATCCCAGGATCTGCTCAACAAGTATGTGAAAAATGCGAAAATATGACCCTGATGTGGGCAAATCCTAGACCTATCCCAGAACGAACATGCGTTTTCCTCTAAAATATTGATCGAAACCATGTTTAATGGCCTGTTTCAGTGTGGCACCACATTACTACATGATCCAATCCCGAAAAAATCCCAGGATCTGCTCAACAAGTATGTGAAGAATGCGAAAGTATGAGTCTGATGAGGGCAAATCCCAAGCCTAACCTAGACCTAACATGAGTTATCGTCTAAGATATTGAGCGAAACCAGATTTAATGGACTGTTTCAGTGTGGTACCACATTACTACGTGATCCAAACCAGAAAAAAACCCAGGATCTGTTCAACAAGTATGTGAAGAATGCGAAAGTATGGGTCTGTTGTGGGCAAATCCCAGATCCAACCTAGACAGAACATGCGTTATCCTCTAAAATATTGATCGAAACCAGGTTTAATGCACTGTTTCTGAGTGGTACCACATAACTACGTGATCCAAACCAGAAAAAGCCCAGAATCTGACCATCAAGTATGAGAAATATGCGAAAGTACGAGCCTGATGAGAGCAAATCCCAGACCTAACCTAGTCCTAACATGAATTATTCTCTAAAATATTGATCGAATCCAGGTTTAATGGACTGTTTCAGTGTGGTACCACATTACTACGTGATCCAAACCAGGAAAATCCAGGGATCTGTTCAACATGTATGTTAAAACTGCGAAAGTATGACCCTGATGGGGGCAAATCCCAGACCTAACCTAGACCTAACATGTGTTATCCACTAAAATATTAATCCAAACCTAGTTTAATGGTCTGTTTCAGTGTGGTACCACATTACTACGTGATCCAAACCAGAAATACCCAGGATCTGTTCAACAAGTATGTGAAAAACGCGAAAGTATGAGCCTGATGAGGGCAAATCCCGGACTGATCCCAGACCTAACTTGCGTTATCCTCTCAGATATTGGTCGAAACCAGGTTTAATTGACTGTTTCAGTGTGGTACCACTTTACTACGTGATCCAAAGCAGAAAAAACCCTCGCTCAGGTCAATATGTATGTTAAAACAGCGAAAGTATGACCGTGATGAGGGCAAATCCCAGGCCTAACCTAGACCTAACATGCGTTAACCTCTAAGATATTGATCGAAACCAGGATTTATCGACTGTTTCAGTGTGGTACCACATTACTACGTGATCCAAAACAGAAAAAGCCAGGGGTCTGTGCAACAAGTATGTGAAAAACGCGAAAATATGAGCCTGATGAGGGCAAATCCCGGACCTATCCTAGACCTAACTTGCGTTGTCCTATAAAATATTGATCGATACCAGGTTTAATTGACTGTTTCAGTGTGGTACCACATTACTATGTGATCCAAACCAGAAAAAACCTTGGATCTGTTCAAGAAGTATGGGAAGAATGCGAATGTATGAGACTGATGAGGGCAAATCCTGGACCTAACCCAGACCTAACATGCGTTATCCTCTAAAATGTTGATCAAAACCAGGTTTAATTAACTGCTTCAGTGTGGCACCACATTACTACGTGATCCAAACCAGAGAAATCCAGGGATCTGTTCAACATGTATGTTAAAACTGCAAAAGTGTGATCCTGATGAGGGCAAATCCCAGACCTAACCTAGACCTAACACGAATTATTCTCTAAAATATTGATCGAAACCAGGTTTAATGGACTGTTTCAGTGTGGTACAACACTACTACGTGATCCAATCCAGCCAAAGGCAAGGATCTCTACAAAAAGTATGTGAAAAACGCGAAAGTATGAGCCTGATGAGGGCAAATCCCAGACCTATCCCAGACATAACTTGCGTTATCCTCTAAAATATTTATCGAAACCAGGCTTAATTGACTGTTTTAGTGTGGTACCACTTTGCTGCGTGATCCAAAGCAGAAAAAACCTTCGCTCAGGTCAACATGTATGTTAAAACTGCGAAAGGATGACCCCGATGAGGGCAAATCCCTGGCCTAACCTAGACCTAACATGCGTTATCCTCTAAAAAAATTGATCGAAACCAGGTTTAATGGACTGTTTCAGTGTGGTACCACATTACTACGTGATCCAGACCAATGAAAGCCCAGAATCTGACCAGCAAGTTTGAGTAACATGCGAAAGTATGACCCAGATGAGGGCAAATCCTAGACCTAACCGAGACCTAACATGCGTTATCCTCAAAAATATTGATCGATACCAGGTTTAATCGACTGTTCCTGTGTGGTACCACATTACTACGTGCTCCAAACTAGAAAAAACCCAGGATCTGTTCAACAACTATGTGAAGATTGCGAAAGTATGAGTCTGATGGTGGCAAATCCCAGGCCTAACCTAGACCTAACATCCGTTATCCTCTAAAATATTGATCGAAACCAGGTTTCATGGACTGTTTCAGTGTGGTACCACATTACTACGTGATCCAATCCAGCAAAAGCCCAGGATCTCTTCACCAAGTATGTGAAAAACGCGAAAGTATGAGCCTGATGAGGGCAAATCCCAGACCTAACCTAGACCTAACATGCGTTATCCTCTAAAATATTGATCGAATCCAGGTTTAATGGACTGTTTCAGTGTGGTACCACATTACTACGTGATCCAAAGCAGTGAAAACCCAGGATCTGTTCAAGAAGTATGTGAAGAATGAGGACGTATGAGACTGATAAGGGCAAATCCCAGACCTAACCCAGACCTAACATGCGTTATCCTATAAAATATTGATCGAAACCAGGTTTAATTAACTGTTCCTGTGTGGTACCACATTACTACGTGCTCCAGACTAGAAAAAACCCAGGATCTGCCCAACAAGTATGTGAAGAATGCGAAAGTATGAGCCTGATGGGGGCAAATCCCAGACCTAACCTAGACCTAACATGCGATATCCTCTAAAATATTGATCGAAACCAGGTTTAATTAACTGTTCCTGTGTGGTACCACATTACTACGTGCTCCAGACTAGAAAAAACCCCGGATCTGTTCAACAGGTATGTCACAAATGCGAAGGTATGGGCCTGATGAGCGCAAATCCTGGACCTATCCCAGACCTAACATGTGTTATGCTCTAAAATATGGATCGAAACCAGGTTTAATTAACTGTTCCTGTGTGGTACCACATTACTACGTGCTCCAAAATAGAAAAAACCCAGGATCTGTTCAACAAGTATGTGAAGAATGCTAAAGTACGGGTCTGTTGTGGGCAAATCCCAGACCCAACCTAGAGAGAACATGCGTTATCCTGTAAAATATTGATCGAAACCAGGCTTAATGCACTGTTTCTGAGTGGTACCACATAACTACGTGATCCAAACCAGAAAAAGCCCAGAATCTGACCATCAAGTATGAGAAATATGCGAAAGTAGGAGCCTGATGAGAGCAAATCCCAGAGCTAACCTAGTCCTAACATGAATTATTCTCTAAAATATTGATCGAGACCATGTTTAGTCGACTGTTTCATTGTGGTACCACATTACCACGTGATCCGAACCAGAAAAAAACCCTGGATCTGTTCAACAAGTATGTGAAGAATGCGAAAGTATGAGTCTGATGAGGGCATATCCCAGGCCTGGCCTAGACATAACATGCGTTATCCTCTAAAATATTGGCCGATACCTGGTTTAGTGGACAGTTTCAGTGTGGTACCATATTACTGGGTGATCCAAACCAGAAAAATCCCAGGATCTGCTCAACAAGTATGAGAAATATGCGAAAGTATGAGCCTGATGAGAGCAAATCGCAGACCTAACCTAGACCTAACATGCGTTATCCTCCAAAATATTGATCGAAACCAGGTTTAATGGACTGTTTCAGTGTGGATCCACATTACCGCGTGATCCAAACCAAAAAAAGCCCAGGATCTGCTCAACAAGTATGAGAAATATGCGAAAGTATGAGCCTGATGTGTGCAAATCCCAGACCTAACATAGACCTAACATGCGTTATCCTCTAAAATATTGATCGAAACCAGGTTTAATGGTCTGTTTCAGTGCGGTAACATATTACCACGTGATCCAAACCAGAAAAAACCCAGGATCTGGCCAATAACTATGTGAAAAATGTGGAAGTATGAGACTGAAGAGGGCAAATCCCAGACCTAGCCAAGACCTAACATGCGTTATCCTCTAAAATATTGATCGAAACGAGGTTTAATCGACTGTTTCAGTGTGGACCCACATTACTACGTGATCCAAACCAGAAGAAGCCCAGGATCTGGACAACAAGTATGTGAAATATGCGAAAGTATGAGCCTGATGAGAGCAAATCCCAGGCCTAACCTAGACCTAACGTGTGTTAACTTCTAAAATATTGATCGAAACCATGTTTAATGGTCTGTTATAGTGTGGTAACACATTACCACGTGATCCACACCAGAAAAAATCCGAGATCTGTTCAACAAGTGTGTGAAGAAAGCGGAAGCATGAGTCTGATGAGGGCAAATCCAAGGCCTAACCTAGACCTAACATGCGTTATCCTCTAAAACATTGATCGAAACCAGGTTTAGTGGACTGTTTCAGTGTGGTAACACATTACTACGTGATCCAAACCAAAAAAAGCCCAGAATCTGGACATCAAGTATGAGAAATAAGCGAAAGTATGAGCCTGATGGGTGCAAATCACAGACCTAGCATAGACCTAACATGCGTTATCCTCTAAAATATTGATCGAAACAACGTTTAATCCACTGTTTCAGTGTGGTCCCACATTACTACATGATCCAAACCAGAAGAAGCCCAGGATCTGGCCAACAAGTATGTGAAATATGCGAAAGTATTAGCCTCATGGGGGCAAATCACAGACCTGACCCAGACCTAACATGTGTGATCCTCTAAAATATTGATCAAAACCATGTTTAATCGACTGCTTCAGTGTGGTACCACACCACTATGTGATCCAAACCAGAAAAAACCCAGGATCTGTTCAAGAAGTATGTGAGGAATGTGGAAGTATGAGACTGATGAGGGCAAATCCAAGGCCAAACCTAGACCTCACATGCGTTATCCTCTAAAATATTGATCGAAACCAGGTTTAATGGACTGTATAAGTGTGGTACCCCACTACTATGTGATCCAAACCAGAAAAATCCCAGGATCTGTACAAGAAGTATGTGAAGAATGAGGAAGTATGAGACTGATGAGGGCAAATCCTAGACCTAATCCAGACCTAACATGCGTTATCCACTAAAATATTGATCGAGACCAGGTTTAGTCGTCTGTTTCATTGTGGTACCACTTTACCACGTGATCCAAACCAGAAAAGCCCGGGATCTGTTCAACAAGTATGAGAAATATGCGAAAGTATGAGCCTGATGAGAGCAAATCCCAGACATAACCTGGACATAACATGCGTTATCCTCTAAAATATTGATCGAAACCAGGTTTAATGGACTGTTTCAGTGTAGATCCACATTACTGCGTGATCCAAACCAAAAAAAGCCAGAATCTGACCATCAAGTATGAGAAATATGCGAAAGTATGAGCCTGATGTGTGCAAATCCCAGACCTAACCTAGGCCAAACATGCGCTATCCTCGAAAATGTTGATCGAAACTAGGTTTAATGGGCTGTTTCAGTGTGGTACCACATTACTACGTGATCGAAACCAGAACAAACCCGGGATCTGTTCAACAATTATATGAAAAGTGCGAAGGTATGTGTCTGATGAGGGCAAATCCCAGGTCTGTCCTAGACCTAATATGAGTTATCCTCTAAAATATTGATCGAATCCAGGTTGAGTTGACTATTTCTGTGTGGTACCACATTACTACGTGATCCAAACCAAAAAAAGCCCACAATCTGGCCATCAAGTATGAGAAATATGCGAAAGTATGAGCCTGATGAGAGCAAATTCCAGACCTAACCTAGAACTAACATGCGTTATCCTCTAAAATATTGATCGAAACCAGGTTTAATGGTCTGTTTCAGTGTGGTACCTCATTACTACGTGATCCAAACCAGAGAAACCCAGGGATCTGTTCAACAAGTGTGTGAAGAAAGCGAAAGCATGAGTCTGATGAGGGCAAATCCCAGACCTAACCAAGACCTAACAAGCGTCATCCTCTAAAATATTGATCGAGACCAGGTTTAATCGACTGTTTCAGTGTGATACGTCATTACTACGTGATCCAAACCAAATAAAGCCCAGAATCTGGCCATCAAGTATGAGAAATATGCGAAAGTATGAGCCTGATGTGTGCAAATCCCAGACCTAACCTAGGCCAAACATGCGCTATCCTCGAAAATGTTGATCGAAACTAGGTTTAATGGACTGTTTCAGTGTGGTACCACATTACTACGTGATCGAAACCAGAACAAACCCGGGATCTGTTCAACAATTATATGAGAAGTGCGAAGGTATGAGTCTGATGAAGGCAAATCCCAGGCCTGTCCTAGACCTAATATGAGTTATCCTCTAAAATATTGATCGAATCCAGGTTGAGTTGACTATTTCTGTGTGGTACCACATTACTACGTGATCCAAACCAAAAAAAGCCCACAATCTGGCCATCTAGTATGAGAAATATGCGAAAGTATGAGCCTGATGAGAGCAAATCCCGGATCTAACCTAGACCTAACATGCGTTATCCTCTAAAATATTGATAGAAACCAGATTTAATGGACTGTTTCTGTGTGGTACCTCATTACTACGTGATCCAAACCAGAGAAACCCAGGGATCTGTACAACAAGTATGTGAAAAATGCGAAAGTATGACCCTGATGAGGGCAAATCCCAGACCTGACCTAGACCTAACATGCGTTATCATATAAAATATTGAACGAAACCTGGTTTAATGGACTGTTTCAGTGTGGTACCACATCACTGCGTGATCCAAACGAGAAAAAGCTCAGGCTCTGGCGAACATGTATACGAAAAATTCGAATATATGTGCCAGATGAGGGCAAATCCCAGACCTAACGCAGACCTAACATGCGATATCCTGTAAAACATTGATCGAAACCAGGTTTAATTTACTGTTTCAGTGTGGTATCACATTAGTGCGTGATCCAATGCCGAGGAAACCAAGAATCTGGCCATCAAGTATGAGAAACATGCGAAAGTTCGAGCCTGATGAGAGCAATTCCCAGTCCTAACCTAGACCTAACATGAGTTATCCACTAAAATATTGATCGAAACTAGGTTTAATGGACTGTTTCAGTGTGGTACAACATTACTACGTGATCCAAACCAGAAAAAACCCGGGATCTGGCCAACAAGAACGAGAAATATGCGAAAGTATGAGCCTGATGAGGGCATATCCCAGGCCTGGCCTAGACCTAACTTGCGTTGTCCTATAAAATATTGATCGATACCAGGTTTAATTGACTGTTTCAGTGTGGTACCACATTACTATGTGATCCAAACCAGAAAAAACCTTGGATCTGTTCAAGAAGTATGGGAAGAATGCGAATGTATGAGACTGATGAGGGCAAATCCTGGACCTAACCCAGACCTAACATGTGTTATCCTCTAAAATATTGTGGAAACCAGGTTTAGTTGACTGTTTGAGTGTGGTACCACATTACTACGTGATCCAAACCAGGAAAATCCAGGGATCTGTTCAACATGTATGTTAAAACTGCGAAAGTATGACCCTGATGGGGGCAAATCCCAGACCTAACCTAGACCTAACATGTGTTATCCACAAAAATATTAATCCAAACCTAGTTTAATGGTCTGTTTCAGTGTGGTACCACTTTACTACGTATCCAAAGCAGAAAAAACCCTCGATCATGTCAATATGTATGTTAGAACTGCGAAAGAATGACCGTGATGATGGCAAATCCTGGACCTAACCCAGACCTAACATGTGTTATCCTCTAAAATATTGATGGAAACCAGGTTTAATTGACTGTTTCAGTGTGGTACCACATTACGATGTGATCCAAACCAGCAAAATCCAGGGATCTGTTCAACAAGTATGTGAAAAATGCGAATGTATGAGACTGATGAGGGCAAAACCTGGACCTAACCCAGACCTAACATGTGTTATCCTCTAAAATGTTGATCAAAACCAGGTTTAATTAACTGCTTCAGTGTGGCACCACATTACTACGTGATCCAAACCAGAGAAATCCAGGGATCTGTTCAACATGTATGTTAAAACTGCAAAAGTGTGATCCTGATGAGGGCAAATCCCAGACCTAACCTAGACCTAACACGAATTATTCTCTAAAATATTGATCGAAACCAGGTTTAGTGGACTGTTTCAGTGTGGTACAACACTACTACGTGATCCAATCCAGCCAAAGGCAAGGATCTCTACAAAAAGTATGTGAAAAACGCGAAAGTATGAGCCTGATGAGGGCAAATCCCAGACCTATCCCAGACATAACTTGCGTTATCCTCTAAAATATTTATCGAAACCAGGCTTAATTGACTGTTTTAGTGTGGTACCACTTTGCTGCGTGATCCAAAGCAGAAAAAACCTTCGCTCAGGTCAACATGTATGTTAAAACTGCGAAAGGATGACCCCGATGAGGGCAAATCCCTGGCCTAACCTAGACCTAACATGCGTTATCCTCTAAAAAAATTGATCGAAACCAGGTTTAATGGACTGTTTCAGTGTGGTACCACATTACTACGTGATCCAGACCAATGAAAGCCCAGAATCTGACCAGCAAGTTTGAGTAACATGCGAAAGTATGACCCAGATGAGGGCAAATCCTAGACCTAACCGAGACCTAACATGCGTTATCCTCAAAAATATTGATCGATACCAGGTTTAATCGACTGTTCCTGTGTGGTACCACATTACTACGTGCTCCAAACTAGAAAAAACCCAGGATCTGTTCAACAACTATGTGAAGATTGCGAAAGTATGAGCCTGATGAGGGCAAATCCCAGAACTAACCTAGACCTAACATGCGTTATCCTCTAAAATATTGATCGAATCCAGGTTTAATGGACTGTTTCAGTGTGGTACCACATTACTACGTGATCCAAAGCAGTGAAAACCCAGGATCTGTTCAAGAAGTATGTGAAGAATGAGGACGTATGAGACTGATAAGGGCAAATCCCAGACCTAACCCAGACCTAACATGCGTTATCCTATAAAATATTGATCGAAACCAGGTTTAATTAACTGTTCCTGTGTGGTACCACATTACTACGTGCTCCAGACTAGAAAAAACCCAGGATCTGCCCAACAAGTATGTGAAGAATGCGAAAGTATGAGCCTGATGGGGGCAAATCCCAGACCTAACCTAGACCTAACATGCGATATCCTCTAAAATATTGATCGAAACCAGGTTTAATTAACTGTTCCTGTGTGGTACCACATTACTACGTGCTCCAGACTAGAAAAAACCCAGGATCTGTTCAACAACTATGTGAAGATTGCGAAAGTATGAGTCTGATGGTGGCAAATCCCAGGCCTAACCTAGACCTAACATGCGTTATCCTCTAAAATATTGATCGAAACAACGTTTAATCCACTGTTTCAGTGTGGTCCCACATTACTACGTGATCCAAACCAGAAGAAGCCCAGGATCTGGCCAACAAGTATGTGAAATATGCGAAAGTATTAGCCTCATGGGGGCAAATCACAGACCTGACCCAGACCTAACATGTGTGATCCTCTTAAATATTGATCAAAACCATGTTTAATCGACTGCTTCAGTGTGGTACCACACCACTATGTGATCCAAACCAGAAAAAACCCAGGATCTGTTCAAGAAGTATGTGAGGAATGTGGAAGTATGAGACTGATGAGGGCAAATCCAAGGCCAAACCTAGACCTCACATGCGTTATCCTCTAAAATATTGATCGAAACCAGGTTTAATGGACTGTATAAGTGTGGTACCCCACTACTATGTGATCCAAACCAGAAAAATCCCAGGATCTGTACAAGAAGTATGTGAAGAATGAGGAAGTATGAGACTGATGAGGGCAAATCCTAGACCTAATCCAGACCTAACATGCGTTATCCACTAAAATATTGATCGAGACCAGGTTTAGTCGTCTGTTTCATTGTGGTACCACTTTACCACGTGATCCAAACCAGAAAAGCCCGGGATCTGTTCAACAAGTATGAGAAATATGCGAAAGTATGAGCCTGATGAGAGCAAATCCCAGACATAACCTGGACATAACATGCGTTATCCTCTAAAATATTGATCGAAACCAGGTTTAATGGACTGTTTCAGTGTAGATCCACATTACTGCGTGATCCAAACCAAAAAAAGCCAGAATCTGACCATCAAGTATGAGAAATATGCGAAAGTATGAGCCTGATGTGTGCAAATCCCAGACCTAACCTAGGCCAAACATGCGCTATCCTCGAAAATGTTGATCGAAACTAGGTTTAATGGGCTGTTTCAGTGTGGTACCACATTACTACGTGATCGAAACCAGAACAAACCCGGGATCTGTTTAACAATTATATGAAAAGTGCGAAGGTATGTGTCTGATGAGGGCAAATCCCAGGCCTGTCCTAGACCTAATATGAGTTATCCTCTAAAATATTGATCGAATCCAGGTTGAGTTGACTATTTCTGTGTGGTACCACATTACTACGTGATCCAAACCAGAGAAACCCAGGGATCTGTTCAACAAGTGTGTGAAGAAAGCGAAAGCATGAGTCTGATGAGGGCAAATCCCAGACCTAACCAAGACCTAACAAGCGTCATCCTCTAAAATATTGATCGAGACCAGGTTTAATCGACTGTTTCAGTGTGATACGTCATTACTACGTGATCCAAACCAAATAAAGCCCAGAATCTGGCCATCAAGTATGAGAAATATGCGAAAGTATGAGCCTGATGTGTGCAAATCCCAGACCTAACCTAGGCCAAACATGCGCTATCCTCGAAAATGTTGATCGAAACTAGGTTTAATGGACTGTTTCAGTGTGGTACCACATTACTACGTGATCGAAACCAGAACAAACCCGGGATCTGTTCAACAATTATATGAGAAGTGCGAAGGTATGAGTCTGATGAAGGCAAATCCCAGGCCTGTCCTAGACCTAATATGAGTTATCCTCTAAAATATTGATCGAATCCAGGTTGAGTTGACTATTTCTGTGTGGTACCACATTACTACGTGATCCAAACCAAAAAAAGCCCACAATCTGGCCATCAAGTATGAGAAATATGCGAAAGTATGAGCCTGATGAGAGCAAATTCCAGACCTAACCTAGAACTAACATGCGTTATCCTCTAAAATATTGATCGAAACCAGGTTTAATGGTCTGTTTCAGTGTGGTACCTCATTACTACGTGATCCAAACCAGAGAAACCCAGGGATCTGTTCAACAAGTGTGTGAAGAAAGCGAAAGCATGAGTCTGATGAGGGCAAATCCCAGACCTAACCAAGACCTAACAAGCGTCATCCTCTAAAATATTGATCGAGACCAGGTTTAATCGACTGTTTCAGTGTGATACGTCATTACTACGTGATCCAAACCAAATAAAGCCCAGAATCTGGCCATCAAGTATGAGAAATATGCGAAAGTATGAGCCTGATGTGTGCAAATCCCAGACCTAACCTAGGCCAAACATGCGCTATCCTCGAAAATGTTGATCGAAACTAGGTTTAATGGACTGTTTCAGTGTGGTACCACATTACTACGTGATCGAAACCAGAACAAACCCGGGATCTGTTCAACAATTATATGAGAAGTGCGAAGGTATGAGTCTGATGAAGGCAAATCCCAGGCCTGTCCTAGACCTAATATGAGTTATCCTCTAAAATATTGATCGAATCCAGGTTGAGTTGACTATTTCTGTGTGGTACCACATTACTACGTGATCCAAACCAAAAAAAGCCCACAATCTGGCCATCTAGTATGAGAAATATGCGAAAGTATGAGCCTGATGAGAGCAAATCCCGGATCTAACCTAGACCTAACATGCGTTATCCTCTAAAATATTGATAGAAACCAGATTTAATGGACTGTTTCTGTGTGGTACCTCATTACTACGTGATCCAAACCAGAGAAACCCAGGGATCTGTACAACAAGTATGTGAAAAATGCGAAAGTATGACCCTGATGAGGGCAAATCCCAGGCCTGACCTAGACCTAACATGCGTTATCATATAAAATATTGAACGAAACCTGGTTTAATGGACTGTTTCAGTGTGGTACCACATCACTGCGTGATCCAAACGAGAAAAAGCTCAGGCTCTGGCGAACATGTATACGAAAAATTCGAATATATGTGCCAGATGAGGGCAAATCCCAGACCTAACGCAGACCTAACATGCGATATCCTGTAAAACATTGATCGAAACCAGGTTTAATTTACTGTTTCAGTGTGGTATCACATTAGTGCGTGATCCAATGCCGAGGAAACCAAGAATCTGGCCATCAAGTATGAGAAACATGCGAAAGTTCGAGCCTGATGAGAGCAATTCCCAGTCCTAACCTAGACCTAACATGAGTTATCCACTAAAATATTGATCGAAACTAGTTTTAATGGACTGTTTCAGTGTGGTACAACATTACTACGTGATCCAAACCAGAAAAAACCCGGGATCTGGCCAACAAGAACGAGAAATATGCGAAAGTATGAGCCTGATGAGGGCATATCCCAGGCCTGGCCTAGACCTAACATGAGTTATCCTCTAAAATATTGATTGAAACTAGGTTTAGTGGACTGTTTCAGTGTGGTACCACATTACTACGTGATCCGAACCAGAAAAAACCTGGGATCTGTTCAACAAGTATGTGAAGAATGCGAAAGTATGAGTCTGATGAGGGCATATCCCAGGCCTGGCCTAGACCTAACATGAGTTATCCTCTAAAATATTGATCGAAACCAGGTTTAATTGACTGTTTCAGTGTGGTACCACATTACTACGTGATCCAAACCAGAAAAATCCCAGGATCTGCTCAACAAGTATGAGAAATATGCGAAAGTATGAGCCTGATCAGCGCAAATCCAAGGCCTAACCTAGACCTAACATGTGTTATCCTCTAAAATATTGATCGAAACCAGGTTTAATGGACTGTTTCAGTGTGGTACCACATTACTACCTGATCCGAACCAGAAAAAACCCGGGATCTGTTCAACAAGTATGTGAAGAATGCGAAAGTATGAGTCTGATGAGGGCATATCCCAGGCCTAACCCAGACCTAACATGCGTTATCCTCTAAAATATTGATCGAAACCAGGTTTACTTGACTGTATCAGTGTGGTACCACATTACTGCGTGATCCAAACCAAAAAAAGCCCAGAATCTGGCCAACAAGAACGAGAAATATGCGAAAGTATGAGCCTGATGAGGGCATATCCCAGGCCTGGCCTAGACCTAAGATGAGTTATCCTCTAAAATATTGATCGAAACTAGGTTTAATGGACTGTTTCAGTGTGGTAACACATTACCACGTGATCGACACCAGACAAAATGCGGGATCTGTTCAACAAGTGTGTGAAGAAAGCGAAAGCATGAGTCTGATGAGGGCAAATCCAAGGCCTAACCTAGACCTAACATGCGTTATCCTCTAAAACAATGATCGAAACCAGGTTTAGTGGACTCTTTCAGTGTGGTACCACATTATTACGTGATCCAAACCAAAAAAAGCCCCCAATCTGGCCATCAAGTATGAGAAATATGCGAAAGTATGAGCCTGATGAGAGCAAATCCCAGACCTAACCTAGACCTAACGTGCGTTAACTTGTAAAATATTGATCGAAACCATGTTTAATGGTCTGTTACAGTGTGGTAACACATTACCACGTGATCCACACCAGAAAAAATGCGGGATCTGTTCAACAAGTGTGTGACGAAAGCGAGAGCATGAGTCTGATGAGGGCAAATCCAAGGCCTAACCTAGACCTAACATGCGTTATCCTCTAAAATATTGATCGAAACCATGTTTAATTGACCGTTTCAGTGTGGTACCACATTACCATGTGATCCAAACCAGTAAAAGTCCACGATCTGGCCAACAAGTATGAGAAATATGCGAAAGTAATACCCTCATGAGGGCAAATCACAGACCTAACCCAGACCTAACATGCATTATCCTTTGTAATGTTGACCCAGACTAGGTTTAATTGACTGTTTCAGTGTGGTATCACATTACCACGTGTTCCAAACCAGAAAAAGTCCAGTATCTGGTCAACGAGTATGCGAAATATTCGAAAGTATGAGCCTGATGAGGGCAAATCCTTGACCTAACCCAGACCTAACATGCGTTATCCTCTAAAATATTTATCGAGACCAGGTTGAATTGACTGTTTCATTGTGGTACCACACTACTACGTGATCCAAACCAGAAAAAGCCCAGAATCTGGACTTCAAGTATGAGAAATATGCGAAAGTATGAGCCTGATGAGTGCTAATCCCAGACCTATCATAGACCTAACATGCGTTATCCTCTAAAATATTGATCGAAACCTGGTTTAATGGACTCTTTCAGTGTGGTACCACATTACTACGTGATCTAAACCAAAAAAAGCACACAATCTGGCCATCAAGTATGAGAAATATGCGAAAGTATCAGCCTGATGAGAGCAAATCCCAGTCCTAACCTAGACCTAACGTGCGTTAACTTTTAGAATATTGATCGAAACCATGTTTAATGGTCTGTTACAGTGTGGTAACACATTACCACGTGATCCACACCAGAAAACATGCGGGATCTGTTCAACAAGTGTGTCAAGAAAGCGAAAGCATGAGTCTGATGAGGGCAAATCCAAGGCCTAACCTAGACCTAACATGCGTTATCCTCTAAAACATTGATCGAAACCAGGTTTAGTGGACTGTTTCAGTGTGGTACCATATTACTACGTGACCGAAACCAAAAAAAGTCCAGAATCTGGGCATCAAGTATGAGAAATATGCGAAAGTATGAGCCTAATGGGTGCAAATCTCAGACCTAGCATAGACCTAACATGCGTTATCCTCTATAATATTGATCGAAACCAGGTTTAATGGTCTGTTTCAGTACGGTAACATATTACCACGTGGTCCAAACCAGAAAAAACCTAGAATCTGGCCAACAACTACGTGAAAAATGCGAAATTATGAGACTGAAGAGTGGAAATCCCAGACCTAACGCAGACGTAACATGCGTCATCCTCTAAATTATTTATCGAAACCAGGTTTAATGGACTGTTTCAGTGTGGTGCCACATTACTACGTGATCCAAACCAGAGAAAATCCGGGATCTGTTCAACAAGTGTGTGGTGAATGCGAAAGTTTGAGAGTCTGATGAGGGCAAATCCAAGGCCTAACCTAGACCTAACATGCGTTATCCTCTAAAATATTGATCGAAACCAGGTTTAATTGACCGTTTCAGTGTGGTACCACATTACCATGTGATCCAAACCAGTAAAACTCCACGATCTGGCCAACAAGTATGAGAAATATGCGAAAGTATTACCCTCATGAGGGCAAATGACAGACCTAACCCAGACCTAACATGCATTATCCTTTGTAATGTTGACCCAGACTAGGTTTAATTGACTGTTTCAGTGTGGTACCACATTACCATGTGTTCCAAACCAGAAAGAGTCCAGTATCTGGTCAACGAGTATGCGAAAAATTCGAAAGTATGAGCCTGATGAGGGCAAATCCTAGACCTAACCCAGACCTAACATGCGTTATCCTCTAAAATATTGATCGAAACCAGGTATAATGGACTGTTTCAGTGTGGTACCACATTACTACGTGATCCAAACCAAAAAAAGGCCACAATCTGGCCATCAAGTATGAGAAATATGCGAAAGTATGACCTTGATGAGAGCAAATCCCAGACCTAACCTAGACCTAACGTGCGTTAACTTCTAAAATATTGATCGAAACCATGTGTAATTGTCTGTTACAGTGTGGTAACACATTACCACGTGATCCACACCAGAAAAAATGCGGGATCTGTTCAACAAGTGTGTGAAGGAAGCGAAACCATGAGTCTGATGAGGGCAAATTCAAGGCCTAACCTAGACCTAACATGCGTTATCCTCTAAAACATTGATCGAAACCAGGTTTAGTGGACTGTTTCAGTGTGGTACCACATTACTACGTGATCCAAACCAAAAAAAGTCCAGAATCTGGCCATCAAGTATGAGAAATATGCGAAAGTATGAGCCTGATGAGAGCAAATCCCAGACCTAACCTAGACCTAACATGCGTTATCCTCTAAAATATTCATCGAAACATGGTTTAATGGACTGTTTCAGTGTAGATCCACATTACTGCGTGATCCAGACCAAAAAAAGCCAGAATCTGGCCATCAAGTATGAGAAATATGCGAAAGTATGAGCCTGATGTGTGCAAATCCCAGACCTAACCTAGACCTAACATGTGTTACCCTCGAAAATGTTGATCGAAACTAGGTTTAATGGACTGTTTCAGTGTGGTACCACATTACTACGTGATCGTAACCAGATAAAACCCGGGATCTGTTCAACAATTATGTGAAGAATGCGAAGGTATGAGTCTGATGAGAGCAAATCCCAGGCCTGTCCTAGACCTAACATGAGCTATCCTCTAAAATATTGATCGAAACCAGGTTTAATGGACTGTTCCAGTGTGGTACCACATTACTACGTGATCCAAACCTGTGAAAGCCCAGGATCTGTTCAAGAAGTATGTGAAGAACGAGGAAGTATGAGACTGATGAGGGCAAATCCCAGACCTAATCCAGACCTAACATGCGTTATCCTCAAAAATATTAATCGAGACCAGGTTTATTCGACTGTTTCAGTGTGGTACCACATTACTACGTGATCCAAACCAGAAAAAGACCAGAATCTGGCCATCAAGTATCAGAAATATGCGAAAGTATGAGCCTGATGTGTGCAAATCCCAGACCTAACCTAGACCTAACATGTGTTATCCTCGAAAATGTTGATCGAGACTAGGTTTAATGGACTGTTTCAGTGTGGTACCACATTACTACGTGATCGAAACCAGATAAAACCCGGGATCTGTTCAACAATTATGTGAAGAATGCGAAGGTATGAGTCTGATGAGAGCAAATCCCAGGCCTGTCCTAGACCTAACATGAGTTATCCTCTAAAATATTGATCGAAACCAGGTTTAATGGACTGTTCCAGTGTGGTACCACATTACTACGTGATCCAAACCTGTGAAAGCCCAGGATCTGTTCAAGAAGTATGTGAAGAACGAGGAAGTATGAGACTGATGAGGGCAAATCCCAGACCTAATCCAGACCTAACATGCGTTATCCTCAAAAATATTGATCGAGACCAGGTTTATTCGACTGTTTCAGTGTGGTACCACATTACTACGTGATCCAAACCAGAAAAAGACCAGAATCTGGCCATCAAGTATCAGAAATATGCGAAAGTATGAGCCTGATGAGAGCAAATCCCAGACTTAACCTAGACCTAACGTGCGTTAACTTCTAAAATATTGATCGAAACCAGGTTTAATGGTCTGTTACAGTGTGGTAACTCATTACCACGTGATCCATACCAGAAAAAATCCGGGATCTGTTCAACAAGTGTGTGAAGAAAGCGAAAGCATGAGTCTGATGAGGGCAAATCCAAGGCCTAACCCAGACCTAACATGCGTTATCCTCTAAAACATTGATCGATACCAGGTTTAGTGGACTGTTTCAGTGTGGTACCACATTACTACGTGATCCAAACCAAAAAAAGCCCAGAATCTGGACATCAAGTATGAGAAATATGCGAAAGTATGAGCCTGATGGGAGCAAATCCCAGACCTAGCATAGACCTAACATGCGTTATCCTCTAATATATTGATCGAAACCAGGTTTAATGGTCTGTTTCAGTGTGTTACCGCATTACTACATGATCCAAACCAGAAAAAACCCAGGATCTGTTCAACAAGTATGTGAAGAATGCGAAAGTATGAATCTGATGAGGGCAAATCACAGACCTAACCCAGACCTAACATGCGTTATCCTCTAAAACATTGATCGATACCAGGTTTAGTGGACTGTTTCAGTGTGGTACCACATTACTACGTGATCCAAACCAAAAAAAGTCCAGAATCTGGCCATCAAGTATGAGAAATATGCGAAAGTATGACCCTGATGAGAGCAAATCCCAGACCTAGCATAGACTTAACATGCGTTATCCTCTAAAATATTGCTCGAAGCCAGGTTTAATGGTCTGTTTCAGTGCGGTAACATATTACCACGTGGTCCAAACCAGGAAAAGACCAGAATCTGGCCATCAAGTATCAGAAATATGCGAAAGTATGAGCCTGATGTGTGCAAATCCCAGACCTAACCTAGACCTAACATGTGTTATCCTCGAAAATGTTGATCGAGACTAGGTTTAATGGACTGTTTCAGTGTGGTACCACATTACTACGTGATCGAAACCAGATAAAACCCGGGATCTGTTCAACAATTATGTGAAGAATGCGAAGGTATGAGTCTCATGAGAGCAAATCCCAGGCCTGTCCTAGACCTAACATGAGTTATCCTCTAAAATATTGATCGAAACCAGGTTTAATGGACTGTTCCAGTGTGGTACCACATTACTACGTGATCCAAACCTGTGAAAGCCCAGGATCTGTTCAAGAAGTATGTGAAGAACGAGGAAGTATGAGACTGATGAGGGCAAATCCCAGACCTAATCCAGACCTAACATGCGTTATCCTCAAAAATATTGATCGAGACCAGGTTTATTCGACTGTTTCAGTGTGGTACCAAATTACTACGTGATCCAAACCAGAAAAAGACCAGAATCTGGCCATCAAGTATCAGAAATATGCGAAAGTATGAGCCTGATGAGAGCAAATCCCAGACTTAACCTAGACCTAACGTGCGTTAACTTCTAAAATATTGATCGAAACCAGGTTTAATGGTCTGTTACAGTGTGGTAACTCATTACCACGTGATCCATACCAGAAAAAATCCGGGATCTGTTCAACAAGTGTGTGAAGAAAGCGAAAGCATGAGTCTGATGAGGGCAAATCCAAGGCCTAACCCAGACCTAACATGCGTTATCCTCTAAAACATTGATCGATACCAGGTTTAGTGGACTGTTTCAGTGTGGTACCACATTACTACGTGATCCAAACCAGAAAAAATGCGGGATCTGTTCAACAAGTGTGTGAAGGAAGCGAAACCATGAGTCTGATGAGGGCAAATTCAAGGCCTAACCTAGACCTAACATGCGTTATCCTCTAAAACATTGATCGAAACCAGGTTTAGTGGACTGTTTCAGTGTGGTACCACATTACTACGTGATCCAAACCAAAAAAAGTCCAGAATCTGGCCATCAAGTATGAGAAATATGCGAAAGTATGAGCCTGATGAGAGCAAATCCCAGACCTAACCTAGACCTAACATGCGTTATCCTCTAAAATATTCATCGAAACTTGGTTTAATGGACTGTTTCAGTGTAGATCCACATTACTGCGTGATCCAGACCAAAAAAAGCCAGAATCTGGCCATCAAGTATGAGAAATATGCGAAAGTATGAGCCTGATGTGTGCAAATCCCAGACCTAACCTAGACCTAACATGTGTTACCCTCGAAAATGTTGATCGAAACTAGGTTTAATGGACTGTTTCAGTGTGGTACCACATTACTACGTGATCGAAACCAGATAAAACCCGGGATCTGTTCAACAATTATGTGAAGAATGCGAAGGTATGAGTCTGATGAGAGCAAATCCCAGGCCTGTCCTAGACCTAACATGAGTTATCCTCTAAAATATTGATCGAAACCAGGTTTAATGGACTGTTCCAGTGTGGTACCACATTACTACGTGATCCAAACCTGTGAAAGCCCAGGATCTGTTCAAGAAGTATGTGAAGAACGAGGAAGTATGAGACTGATGAGGGCAAATCCCAGACCTAATCCAGACCTAACATGCGTTATCCTCAAAAATATTGATCGAGACCAGGTTTATTCGACTGTTTCAGTGTGGTACCACATTACTACGTGATCCAAACCAGAAAAAGACCAGAATCTGGCCATCAAGTATCAGAAATATGCGAAAGTATGAGCCTGATGTGTGCAAATCCCAGACCTAACCTAGACCTAACATGTGTTATCCTCGAAAATGTTGATCGAGACTAGGTTTAATGGACTGTTTCAGTGTGGTACCACATTACTACGTGATCGAAACCAGATAAAACCCGGGATCTGTTCAACAATTATGTGAAGAATGCGAAGGTATGAGTCTGATGAGAGCAAATCCCAGGCCTGTCCTAGACCTAACATGAGTTATCCTCTAAAATATTGATCGAAACCAGGTTTAATGGACTGTTCCAGTGTGGTACCACATTACTACGTGATCCAAACCTGTGAAAGCCCAGGATCTGTTCAAGAAGTATGTGAAGAACGAGGAAGTATGAGACTGATGAGGGCAAATCCCAGACCTAATCCAGACCTAACATGCGTTATCCTCAAAAATATTGATCGAGACCAGGTTTATTCGACTGTTTCAGTGTGGTACCACATTACTACGTGATCCAAACCAGAAAAAGACCAGAATCTGGCCATCAAGTATCAGAAATATGCGAAAGTATGAGCCTGATGAGAGCAAATCCCAGACTTAACCTAGACCTAACGTGCGTTAACTTCTAAAATATTGATCGAAACCAGGTTTAATGGTCTGTTACAGTGTGGTAACTCATTACCACGTGATCCATACCAGAAAAAATCCGGGATCTGTTCAACAAGTGTGTGAAGAAAGCGAAAGCATGAGTCTGATGAGGGCAAATCCAAGGCCTAACCCAGACCTAACATGCGTTTTCCTCTAGAATATTTATCAAGACCAGGATTAATTGACTGTTTCAGTGTGGCATCACATTACTACGTGATCCAAACCAGTTGAAGCCCAGGATCTGGCCAACAAGAATGAGAAATATGCGAAGGTATGAGCCTGACGAGAGCAAATCCCAGACCTAGCATAGACTTAACATGCGTTATCCTCTAAAATATTGCTCGAAGCCAGGTTTAATGGTCTGTTTCAGTGCGGTAACATATTACCACGTGGTCCAAACCAGGAAAAGACCAGAATCTGGCCATCAAGTATCAGAAATATGCGAAAGTATGAGCCTGATGTGTGCAAATCCCAGACCTAACCTAGACCTAACATGCGTTATCCTCTAAAATATTCATCGAAACTTGGTTTAATGGACTGTTTCAGTGTAGATCCACATTACTGCGTGATCCAGACCAAAAAAAGCCAGAATCTGGCCATCAAGTATGAGAAATATGCGAAAGTATGAGCCTGATGTGTGCAAATCCCAGACCTAACCTAGACCTAACATGTGTTACCCTCGAAAATGTTGATCGAGACTAGGTTTAATGGACTGTTTCAGTGTGGTACCACATTACTACGTGATCGAAACCAGATAAAACCCGGGATCTGTTCAACAATTATGTGAAGAATGCGAAGGTATGAGTCTGATGAGAGCAAATCCCAGGCCTGTCCTAGACCTAACATGAGTTATCCTCTAAAATATTGATCGAAACCAGGTTTAATGGACTGTTCCAGTGTGGTACCACATTACTACGTTATCCAAACCAGAAAAAACCCAGGATCTGTTCAAAAAGTATGTGAAGAATGCGAAAGTATGACCCGGATGAGGGCAAATCCTAGACCTAACCCAGACCTAACATACGTTATCCTCTAAAATATTTATCAAGACCAGGTTCAATTGAATGTTTCAGTGTGGTACCACATTACTACGTGATCCGAACCAGAAAAAACCCAGGATCAGTTCAACAAGTATGTGAAGAATGCGAAAGTATGAATCTGATGTGGGCAAATCCCTGGCCTAACCTGGACCTAACATGTGTTATCCTCTAAAATATTGACGGAAACCAGATTTAATTGACAGTTTCAGTGTGTTACCACATTAATACGTGATCGAATCCAGAAAAAGCCCAGGATCTAGCCATGAAGTATGGGAAATATGCGAAAGTATGAGCCTGACGAGGGCAAATCCCCGACCTAACCCAGACCTAACATGCGTTAGCCTCTAAAATATTGACCGAAACCAGGTTTAATTGACTGTTTCTGAGTGGTACCACTTTACTACGTGGTCCTAACCAGAAAAAACCCAGGATCCGTTCAACAAGTATGTGAAGAATGCGAAAGTATGAGTCTGGTGAGTGAAAATCCCAGGCCTAACCCAGACCTAACATGCGTTATCCTCAAAAATATTGACCGAAACCAGGTTTAGTGGACTGTTCCAGTGTGGAGCCACATTACTGCGTGATCCGAACCAGAAAAAATACAGGATCTGTTCAACAAGTATGTGAAAAACGCGAAAGAATGAGCCTGATGAGGGCAAATCCTAGACCTAACCCAGACCAAACATGCGTTATCCTCTAAAATATTTATCAAGACCAAGTTTAATTGAATATTTCAGTGTGGTACCACATTACTACGAGATCCAAACCAGAAAAAACCCAGGATCAGTTCAACAAGTATGTGAAAAACGCGAAAGTATGAGCCTGGCGAGAGCAAATCCCAGACCTAACCTAGACCTAACATGCGTTATCCTCAAAAATATTGATCGAAACCAGGCTTAATCGACTCTTTCAGTGCGGTACCACATTACTACGTTATCCAAACCAGAAAAAACCCAGGATCTGTTCAAAAGGTATGTGAAGAATGCGAAAGTATGACCCGGATGAGGGCAAATCCTAGACCTAACCCAGACCTAACATACGTTATCCTCTAAAATATTTATCAATACCAGGTTTAATTGAATGTTTCAGTGTGGTACCACATTACTACGTGATCCGAACCAGAAAAAACCCAGGATCAGTTCAACAAGTATGTGAAGAATGCGAAAGTATGAATCTGATGTGGGCAAATCCCTGACCTAACCTGGACCTAACATGCGTTATCCTCAAAAATATTGATCGAAACCAGGTTTAATCGACTGTTTCAGTGTGGTAGCACATTACTACGTGATCCAATCCAGAAAAAGTCCAGGATCTAGCCATCAAGAATGAGAAATATACGAAAGTAAGAGCCTGACGAAAGCAAAGCCCAGACCTAACCCAGACCTAACATACGTTATCCTCTAAAATATTTATCAATACCAGGTTTAATTGAATATTTCAGTGTGGTACCACATTACTACGAGATCCAAACCAGAAAAAACCCAGGATCAGTTCAACAAGTATGAGAAATATGCGAAAGTACGAGCCTCATGAGAGCAAATCCCAGACCTAACCCAGACCAAACATGAATTATTCTCAAAAATATTTACCGAAACCAGGTTTAGTGGACTGTTCAGTGTGGTACCACATTACTGCGTGACACAACCCAGAAAAAACCCAGGATCTGTTCAACAAGTATGTGAAAAATGCGAAACTATGACCCTGATGAGGGCAAATCCCGGACCTACCCCAGACCTAACTTGCGTTGTCATCTAAAATATTCATGGAAACCCGGTTTAATGGACTGTTTCAGTGTGGTACCACATTACTACGTGATCGAAATCAGAAAAAACCCTGGATCTGTTCAACAAGTATGTGAAAAACGCGAAAGTCTGAGCCTGATGAGGTCAAATCCCAGACCTAACCCAGACCTAACATGAATTATTCTCTAAAATATTGATCGAAACCAGGTTTAATCGACAGTTTCAGTGTGGTAACACATTTCTACGTGATCCGAACCAGAAAAAAACCAGGATCTGTTCAAAAAGTATGTGAAAAACGCGAAAGTATGACCCTGACGAGGGCAAATCCCAGAACTAACCCAGACATAACTTGCGTTACCCTCTAAAATATTTATCAAGACCAGGATTAATTGACTGTTTCAGTGTGGCATCACATTACTACGTGATCCAAACCAGAAAAAAACCAGGATCTGTACAAGAAGTATGTGAAGAATGCGAAAGTATGACCCTGACGAGGGCAAATCCTAGACCTAACCCAGACCTAACATACGTTATCCTCTAAAATATTTATCAAGACCAGGTTTAATCGACTGTTTCAGTGTGGTACCACATTACTACGTGATCGGAACCAGAAAAAACCCAGGATCTGTTCAACAAGTATGTGAAAAACGCGAAAGTCTGAGCCTGATGAGGTCAAATCCCAGACCTAACCCAGACCTAACATGAATTATTCTCTAAAATATTGATCGAAACCAGGTTTAATCGACAGTTTCAGTGTGGTAACACATTTCTACGTGATCCAAACCAGAAAAAACCCAGGATCTGTTCAACAAGTATGTGAAAAACGCGAAAGTCTGATCCTGATGAGGGCAAATCCCAGACCTAAACCAGACATAACTTGCGTTATCCTCTAAAATATTTATCAAGACCAGGATTAATTGACTGTTTCAGTGTGGAATCAGATTACTACGTGATCCAAACCAGTGGAAGCCCAGGATCTGGCCAACAAGAATGAGAAGTATGCGAAAGTATGAGCCCGATGATGGCAAATCCTAGACCTAACCCAGACCTAACATGCGTTATCCTCTAAAATATTTATCAAGACCAGGTTTAATTGAATGTTTCATTGTGGTACCACATTACTACGTGATCAGAACCAGAAAAAACCCAGGATCTGTTCAACTAATATGTGAAAAACGCGAAAGTCTGAGCCTGATGAGGGCAAATCCCAGAACTAACCCAGACATAACTTGCGTTACCCTCTAAAATATTTATCAAGACCAGGATTAATTGACTGTTTCAGTGCGGCATCACATTACCACGTGATCCAAACCAGTGGAAGCCCAGGATCTAGCCAACAAGAATGAGAAGTATGCGAAAGTATGAGCCTGATGATGGCAAACCCTAGACCTAACCCAGACCTAACATGCGTTATCCTCTAAAATATTGATCGAAACCAGGTTTAATGGACTGTTTCAGTGTGGTACCACATTACTACGTGATCCGAACCAGAAAAAAACCAGGATCTGTTCAAAAAGTATGTGAAGAACGCGAAAGTATGACCCTGACGAGGGCAAATCCTAGACCTAACCCAGACCTAACATACGTTATCCTCTAAAATATTTATCAAGACCAGGATTAATTGTCTGTTTCAGTGTGGCATCACATTACTACGTGATCCAAACCAGAAAAAACCGAGGATCAGTTCAACAAGTATGTGAAAAACGCGAAAGTATGAGCCTGATGAGGGCAAGTCCCAGACGTAACCCAGACCTAACATGCGTTATCCTCTAAAATATTTATCAAGACCAGGTTTAATTGAATGTTTCAGTGTGGTACCACATTACTACGTGATCCGAACCAGAAAAAAACCAGGATCTGTTCAAAAAGTATGTGAAGAATGCGAAAGTATGACCCTGATGAGGGCAAATCCTAGACCTAACCCAGACCTAACATACGTTATCCTCTAAAATATTTATCAAGACCAGGATTAATTGACTGTTTCAGTGTGGCATCACATTACTACGTGATCCAAACCAGAAAAAACCGAGGATCAGTTCAACAAGTATGTGAAAAACGCGAAAGTCTGAGCCTGATAAGGGCAAATCCCAGAACTAACCCAGACATAACTTGCGTTATCCTCTAAAATATTTATCAAGACCAGGATTAACTGACTGCTTCAGTGTGGCATCACATTACTACGTGATCCAAACCAGTGGAAGCCCGGGATCTGGCCAACAAGAATGAGAAATATGCGAAAGTATGAGCCTGTGGAGAGCAAATCCCAGACCTAACCTAGACCTAACATGCGTTATCCTCAAAAATATTGACCGAAACCAGGTTTAGTGGACTGTTTCTGTGTGGTACCACATTACTGCGTGATCCAAACCAGAAAAGACCCAGGATCTGCTCAACAAGTATGTGGGAAATGCGAAAGTATGACCCTGATGAGGGCAAATCCCAGACCTATCCCAGACCTTACTTGCGTTGTCCTATAAAATATTGATCGAAACCAGGTTTAATTGACTGTTTCAGTGTGGTACCACATTACTACGTGATCGAACCTAGAAAAAACATAGGATCTGCTCAAGAAGTATGTGAAGAATGTGAAAGTATGAGACTGATGAGGGCAAATCCTAGACCTAGCATGTGTTATCCGCTAAAATATTGACGGAAACCAGGTTTAATTGACTGTTTTTGTGTGGTACGACATTACTACGTGATCCAATCTAGAAAAAGCCCAGGATCTAGCCAACAAGTATGAGAAATATGCAAAAGAATGAGCCTGATGAGGGCAAATACTAGACCTAACTCATACCTAACATGCGTTATCCTCTAAAATATTTATCAAGACCAAGTTTAATTGAATGTTTCAGTGTGGTACCACATTACTACGAGATCCAAACCAGAAAAAACCCAGGATCTGTTCAACAAGTATGTGAAGAATGCGAAAGTATGAGTCTGATGAGGGCAAATCCCAGGCCTAACCTATACCTAACATGTGTTATCCTCTAAAATATTGATCGAAACCAGGTTTAATGGACTGTTTCAGGGTGGTACCACATTACTACGTGATCGAAATCAGAAAAAACCCTGGATCTGTTCAAGAAGTATGCGAAAAAAGCGAAAGTATGAGTCTGATGAGGTCAGATCCCAGACCTAACCTAGACCAAACATGCGTTATCCTGTAAAATATTGATCGAAACTAGGTTTAATGGACTGTTTCAGTGTGGTACCACACTACTACGTGATCCAAACCAGAAAAAGTTCCAGGATCTGTTCAACAAGTATGTGAAAAATGCGAACATTAAACCCTGATGGGGGCAAATCCCAGACCTACCCCAGACATAACTTGCGTTATCCCCTAAAATATTCATCAAAACCAGGTTTAATTGACCGTTTCAGTGTGGTAACACTTTACAACATGATCGAAACCAGAAAAAGCCAGGGATCTGTTCAACAAGTATGGGAAAAATGCGTAAGTATGAGCCTGACGAGAGCAAATCCCAGACCTAACCTAGACCTAACATGCGTTATCCTCAAAAATATTGATCGAAACCAGGCTTAATCGAATCTTTCAGTGTGGTACCACATTACTACGTTATCCAAACCAGAAAAAACCTAGGATCTGTTCAAAAAGTATGTGAAGAGTGCGAAAGTATGACCCTGATGAGGGCAAATCCCAGGCCTAACCTAGACCTAATTTGCGTTATCCTCAAAAATAATGACCGAAACCAGGTTTAGTGGACCGTTCCAGTGTGGTACCACATTACTACGTGATCCAAACCAGACAAAACCCAGGATCTGTTCAACAAGTATGTGAAAAACGCGAAAGTCTGAGCCTGATGAGGGCAAATCCCAGAACTTACCCAGACATAACTTGCGTTATCCTCTAAAATATTTATCAAGACCAGGATTAATTGTCTGTTTCAGTGTGGCATCACATTACTACGTGATCCAAACCAGTGGAAGGAAAGGATCTGGCCAACAAGAATGAGAAGTATGCGAAAGTATGAGCCTGATGATGGCAAATCCCAGAACTGACCCAGACATAACTTGCGTTATCCTCAAAAATATTGCTCGAAACCATGTTTAATCGACTGTCTCAGTGTGGTACCACGTTACTACGTGATCCAAACCAGAAAAAGACCAGAATCTGGCCATCAAGTATCAGAAATATGCGAAAGTATGAGCCTGATGAGAGCAAATCCCAGACTTAACCTAGACCTAACGTGCGTTAACTTCTAAAATATTGATCGAAACCAGGTTTAATGGTCTGTTACAGTGTGGTAACTCATTACCACGTGATCCATACCAGAAAAAATCCGGGATCTGTTCAACAAGTGTGTGAAGAAAGCGAAAGCATGAGTCTGATGAGGGCAAATCCAAGGCCTAACCCAGACCTAACATGCGTTATCCTCTAAAACATTGATCGATACCAGGTTTAGTGGACTGTTTCAGTGTGGTACCACATTACTACGTGATCCAAACCAAAAAAAGCCCAGAATCTGGACATCAAGTATGAGAAATATGCGAAAGTATGAGCCTGATGGGAGCAAATCCCAGACCTAGCATAGACCTAACATGCGTTATCCTCTAATATATTGATCGAAACCAGGTTTAATGGTCTGTTTCAGTGTGTTACCGCATTACTACATGATCCAAACCAGAAAAAACCCAGGATCTGTTCAACAAGTATGTGAAGAATGCGAAAGTATGAGTCTGATGAGGGCAAATCACAGACCTAACCCAGACCTAACATGCGTTATCCTCTAAAACATTGATCGATACCAGGTTTAGTGGACTGTTTCAGTGTGGTACCACATTACTACGTGATCCAAACCAAAAAAAGTCCAGAATCTGGCCATCAAGTATGAGAAATATGCGAAAGTATGACCCTGATGAGAGCAAATCCCAGACCTAGCATAGACTTAACATGCGTTATCCTCTAAAATATTGCTCGAAGCCAGGTTTAATGGTCTGTTTCAGTGCGGTAACATATTACCACGTGGTCCAAACCAGGAAAAACCCAGGATCTGGCCAACAACTACGTGAAAAATGCGAAATTATGAGACTGAAGAGTGGAAATCCCAGACCTAACCCAGACGTAACATGCGTGATACTCTAAAATATTGATCGAAACCAGGTTTAATCGACAGTTTCAGTGTGGTCCCACATTACTACGTGATCCAAACCAGAAGAAGCCCAGGATCTGGCCAACAACTATGTGAAATATGCGAAAGTATTAGCCTCATGGGGGCAAATCACAGACCTGACCCAGACCTAACATGTGTTATCCACTAAAATATTGATCGAGACCAGGTTTAGTCGTCTGTTTCAGTGTGGTACCACACTACTATGTGATCCAAACCAGAGAAAACCCAGGATCTGTTCGAGAAGTATGTGAGGGATGAGGAAGTATGAGACTGATGAGGGCAAATCCAAGGCCTAACCTAGACCTCACATGCGTTAACCTCTAAAATATTGATCGAAACCAGGTTTAATGGACTGTTTAAGTGTGGTACCACACTACTATGTGATCCAAACCAGAAAAAACCCGGGATCTGTTCAAGAAGTATGTGAAGAATGCGAAAGTATGAGTCTGGTGAGTGAAAATCCCAGGCCTAACCCAGACCTAACATGCGTTATCCTCAAAAATATTGACCGAAACCAGGTTTAGTGGACTGTTTCAGTGTGGTACCACATTACTACGTGATCCGAACCAGAAAAAACCCAGGATCAGTTCAACAAGTATGTGAAGAATGCGAAAGTATGAATCTGATGTGGGCAAATCCCTGGCCTAACCTGGACCTAACATGTGTTATCCTCTAAAATATTGACGGAAACCAGATTTAATTGACAGTTTCAGTGTGTTACCACATTAATACGTGATCGAATCCAGAAAAAGCCCAGGATCTAGCCATGAAGTATGGGAAATATGCGAAAGTATGAGCCTGACGGGGGCAAATCCTCGACCTAACCCAGACCTAACATGCGTTATCCTCTAAAATATTGACCGAAACCAGGTTTAATTGACTGTTTCTGAGTGGTACCACTTTACTACGTGGTCCAAACCAGAAAAAACCCAGGATCCGTTCAACAAGTATGTGAAGAATCCGAAAGTATGAGTCTGGTGAGTGAAAATCCCAGGCCTAACCCAGACCTAACATGCGTTATCCTCAAAAATATTGATCGAAACCAGGTTTAATCGACTGTTTCAGTGTGGTAGCACATTACTACGTGATCCGAACCAGAAAAAATCCAGGATCTGTTCAACACGTATGTGAAAAACGCGAAAGAATGAGCCTGATGAGGGCAAATCCTAGACCTAACCCAGACCAAACATGCGTTTTCCTCTAGAATATTTATCAAGACCAGGATTAATTGACTGTTTCAGTGTGGCATCACATTACTACGTGATCCAAACCAGTTGAAGCCCAGGATCTGGCCAACAAGAATGAGAAATATGCGAAGGTATGAGCCTGACGAGAGCAAATCCCAGACCTAACCTAGACCTAACATGCGTTATCCTCAAAAATATTGACCGAAACCAGGTTTAGTGGACTGTTCCAGTGTGGAACCACATTACTGCGTGATCCAAACCAGAAAAAACCCAGCATCTGTTCAACAAGTATGAGAAAAATGCGAAAGTCTGACCCTGATGAGGGCAAATCCCAGACCTATCCCAGACCTAACTTGCGTTGTCGTCTAAAATATTCATGGAAACCAGGTTTAAATGACTGTTTCATTGTGGTACCACATTACTACGTGATCCAATCCAGAAAAAGTCCAGGATCTAGCCATCAAGAATGAGAAATATGCGAAAGTAAGAGCCTGACGAAAGCAAATCCCAGACCTAACCTAGACCTTACATGCGTTATCCTCAAAAATATTGATCGAAACCAGGTTTAATCGACTGTTTCAGAGTGGTACCACGTTACTACGTGATCCAAACCAGAAAAAGCCTAGAATCTGGCCATCAGGTATGAGAAATATGCGAAAGTACGAGCCTCATGAGAGCAAATCCCAGACCTAACCCAGACCAAAAATGAATTATTCTCAAAAATATTGACCGAAACCAGGTTTAATCGACTGTTTCAGTGTGGTACCACATTACTACGTGATCCGAAGTAGAAAAAGCCCAGCATCTGTTCAACAAGTGTGTGAAAAACGCGAAAGTCTGAGCCTGATGAGGGCAAATCCCAGAACTTACCCAGACATAACTTGCGTTATCCTCTAAAATATTTATCACGACCAGGATTAATTGACTGTTTCAGTGTGCCATCACATTACTACGTGATGCAAACCAGTGGAAGAAAAGGATCTGGCCCACGAGAATGAGAAGTATGCGAAAGTATGAGCCCGGTGATGGCACATCCCAGAACTAACCCAGACCTAACAAGCGTTATCCTCTAAAATATTTATCAAGACCAGGTTTAATAGAATGTTTCAGTGTGGTACCACATTACTACGTGATCCGAACCAGAAAAAACCCAGGATCTGTTCAACAAGTATGTGAAGAATGCGAAAGTATGAGTCTGATGAGGGCAAATCCCAGGCCTAGCCTAGACCTAACATGTGTTATCCTCTAAAATATTGATCGAAACCAGGTTTAATGGACTGTTTCAGTGTGATACCACATTACTACGTGATCGAAATCAGAAAAAACCGAGGATCAGTTCAACAAGTATGCGAAAAAAGCGAAAGTATGAGTCTGATGAGGTCAGATCCCAGACCTATCCCAGACCTAACTTGCGTTATCCTATAAAATATTGATCGAAACCAGGTTTAATGGACTGTTTCAGTGCGATACCACATTACTACGTGATCCAAACCAGTGGAAGCCCAGGATCTGATCAACAAGTATGTGAAAAACGCGAAAATATGACCCTGATGAGGGCAAATCGCAGACCTAACCTAGACCTAACATGCGTTATCCTCAAAAATATTTATCAAGACCAGGTTTAATTGAATGTTTCATTGTGGTACCACATTACTACGTGATCAGAACCAGAAAAAACCCAGGATCTGTTCAACTAATATGTGAAAAACGCGAAAGTCTGAGCCTGATGAGGTCAAATCCCAGAACTTACACAGACATAACTTGCGTTATCCTCTAAAATATTTATCAAGACCAGGATTAATTGACTGTTTCAGTGTGGCATCACATTACTACATGATCCAAACCAGTGGAAGAAAAGGATCTAGCCAACAAGTATGAGAATTATGCGAAAGTATGAGCCTGATGAGGGCAAATCTCAGACCTAACCTAGACCTAACATGTGTTATCCTCTAAAATATCAATCGACACCAGTTTTAATGGTCTGCTACAGTGTGGTACCACATTACTACGTGATCGGACCAAGAAAAATCCTAGGATCTGTTCATGAAGTATGTGAAAAATGCGAAAATTTGACCCTGATGAGGGCAAATCCCAGACCTATCCCAGACCTAACTTGCGTTATCCTCTAAAATATTGATGGAAACCAGGTTCAGTTGACTGTTTCAGTGTGGTACCACATTACTACGTGATCCAAACGAGAAATAACCCAGGATCTGTTCAACTAGTATGTGAAGAATGCGAAAGTATGAGTCTGATGAGGGAAAATCCCAGGCCTAACCTAGACCTAACATGCGTTATCCTCAAAAATATTGATCGAAACGAGGTTTAATTGACTGTTCTAATGTGGTACCACTTTGCTACGTGATCCAAAGCAGAAAAAACCCTCGATCAGGTCAACATGTATGTTACAATTGCGAAATTATGACCATGATGAGGGCAAATCCCAGACCTAAGCTAGACCTAACATGTGTTGTCCTCTATAATATTGACGGAAACCAGATTTAATTGACAGTTTCAGTGTGGTACCACATTAATACGTGATCGAATCCAGAAAAAGCCCGGGATCTAGCCAACAAGTATGAGTAATATGCGAAAGTATGAGCCTGATGAGGGCAAATCCCAGACCTAACCTAGACCTAACATGCGTTATCCTCTATGATATTGATTGAAACCGGGATTAATCGACTGTTTCAGTGTGGTACCACATTACTACGTGTTCCAAACCTGAAAAAACCCAGGATCTGTTCAACAAGTATGTGAACAATGCGAAAGTATGAGTCTATGAGGGAAAATCTCAGGCCTAACCTAGACCTAACATGCGTTATCCTCAAGAATATTGTCGAAACCAGGTTTAATCGAGTGTTTCAGTGTGGTACCACATTACTACGTGATCCAAACCAGAATAAAACCCAGGACCTGTTCAACAAGTAAGTGAAGAATGCGAAAGTATGAGTCTGATGTGGGCAAATCCCAGGCCTAACCTAGACATGACATGCGTTATCCTCTAAAATATTGAACGAAACCAGGTTTAATGGACTGTTTCGGTGTGGTACCACATTACTACGTGATCCAAACCAGAAAAAGCCTAGAATCTGACCATCAAGTATGAGAAATATGCGAAAGTACGAGCCCGATGAGAGCAAATACCAGACCTAACCTAGACCTAAAATGAATTATTCCCTAAAATATTGACCGAAACCTGGTTTAATGGACTGTTTCAGTGTGGTACCACATTAGTACGTGATCCAAACCAGAAAAAGCCACGGATCTGTGTAACAAGTATGTGAAAAACGCGAAAATATGACCCTGATGTGTGCAAATCCCAGACCTGTCCCAGACCTAACATGCGTTATCCTATAAAATATTAATCGAAACCAGGTTTAATCGACTGTTTCAGTGTGGTACCACATTACTACGTGATCCAATCCAGAAATAGCCCAGGATCTAGCCATGAAGTATGAGAAATATGCGAAAGTATGAGCCTGATGAGGGCGAATCCCAGACCTATCCCAGACCTAACTTGCGTTATCCTCTAAAATGTTGATCGAAACCAGGTTTAATCGACTGTTTCAGTGTGGTACCACATTACTACGTGATCCAAACCAGAAAAAACCCAGGATCTGGCCAACATGTATGCGAAAAATGTGTAAGTACGACCCTGATGTGGGCAAATCCCTGGCCTAACCTAGACCTAACATCCGTCATCCTCTAAAATATGGATCGAAACCAGGTTTAATGGACTGTTTCAGTGTGGTACTACATTACTACGTGATCCAGACCAGTGAAAGCCCAGAATCTGGCCAACAAGTTTGAGTAACATGCGAAAGTATGACCCAGATGAGGGCAAATCCTAGACCTAACCAAGACCTAACATGCGTTATCATCTCTAAAATGTTGATCGAAACCAGGTTTAATCGACTGTTTCAGTGTGGTACCACATTACTACGTGATCCAAACCAGAAAAAACCCAGGATCTGGCCAACATGTATGCGAGAAATGTGTAAGTACGACCCTGATGTGGGCAAATCCCAGAACTAACCTAGACCTAACATGCGTTATCCTCTAAAATATTGATCGAAACCAGGTTTACGGACTGTTTCAGTGTGGCACCACATTGCTACGTGATACAATCCAGAAAAGATCCCAGGATCTGCTCAACAAGTATGTGAAAAATGCGAAAATATGACCCTGATGTGGGCAAATCCTAGACCTATCCCAGAACGAACATGCGTTTTCCTCTAAAATATTGATCGAAACCATGTTTAATGGCCTGTTTCAGTGTGGCACCACATTACTACATGATCCAATCCCGAAAAAATCCCAGGATCTGCTCAACAAGTATGTGAAGAATGCGAAAGTATGAGTCTGATGAGGGCAAATCCCAAGCCTAACCTAGACCTAACATGAGTTATCGTCTAAGATATTGAGCGAAACCAGGTTTAATGGACTGTTTCAGTGTGGTACCACATTACTACGTGATCCAAACCAGAAAAAAACCCAGGATCTGTTCAACAAGTATGTGAAGAATGCGAAAGTATGGGTCTGTTGTGGGCAAATCCCAGATCCAACCTAGACAGAACATGCGTTATCCTCTAAAATATTGATCGAAACCAGGTTTAATGCACTGTTTCTGAGTGGTACCACATAACTACGTGATCCAAACCAGAAAAAGCCCAGAATCTGACCATCAAGTATGAGAAATATGCGAAAGTACGAGCCTGATGAGAGCAAATCCCAGACCTATCGCAGACATAACTTGCGTTCTCCTCTAAAGTATTTATCGAAACCAGGTTTAATTGACTGCTTTAGTGTGGTACCACTTTGCTACGTGATCCAAAGCAGAAAAAACACTCGCTCAGGTCAACATGTATGTCAAAACTGCGAAAGGATGACCCCGATGAGGGCAAATCCCTGGCCTAACCTAGACCTAACATGCGTTATCCTCTAAAATATTGATCGAAACCAGGTTTAATGCACTGTTTCTGAGTGGTACCACATAACTACGTGATCCAAACCAGAAAAAGCCCAGAATCTGACCATCAAGTATGAGAAATATGCGAAAGTACGAGCCTGATGAGAGCAAATCCCAGACCTATCGCAGACATAACTTGCGTTGTCCTATAAAATATTGATCGATACCAGGTTTAATTGAATGTTGCAGTGTGGTACCACATTACTATGTGATCCAAACCAGAAAAAACCCAGGATCTGTTCAGGAAGTATGGGAAGAATGCGAATGTATGAGACTGTTGAGGGCAAATCCTGGACCTAACCCAGACCTAACATGTGTTATCCTCTAAAATATTGTGGAAACCAGGTTTAGTTGACTGTTTGAGTGTGGTACCACATTACTACGTGATCCAAACCAGGAAAATCCAGGGATCTGTTCAACATGTATGTTAAAACTGCGAAAGTATGACCCTGATGGGGGCAAATCCCAGACCTAACCTAGACCTAACATGTGTTATCCACTAAAATATTAATCCAAACCTAGTTTAATGGTCTGTTTCAGTGTGGTACCACATTACTACGTGATCCAAACCAGAAATACCCAGGATCTGTTCAACAAGTATGTGAAAAACGCGAAAGTATGAGCCTGATGAGGGCAAATCCCGGACTGATCCCAGACCTAACTTGCGTTATCCTCTCAAATATTGGTCGAAACCAGGTTTAATTGACTGTTTCAGTGTGGTACCACTTTACTACGTGATCCAAAGCAGAAAAAACCCTCGCTCAGGTCAATATGTATGTTAAAACAGCGAAAGTATGACCGTGATGAGGGCAAATCCCAGGCCTAACTTAGACCTAACATGCGTTAACCTCTTAGATATTGATCGAAACCAGGATTTATCGACTGTTTCAGTGTGGTACCACATTACTACGTGATCCAAAACAGAAAAAGCCAGGGGTCTGTGCAACAAGTATGTGAAAAACGCGAAAATATGAGCCTGATGAGGGCAAATCCCGGACCTATCCTAGACCTAACTTGCGTTGTCCTATAAAATATTGATCGATACCAGGTTTAATTGACTGTTTCAGTGTGGTACCACATTACTATGTGATCCAAACCAGAAAAAACCCAGGATCTGTTCAAGAAGTATGGGAAGAATGCGAATGTATGAGACTGATGAGGGCAAATCCTGGACCTAACCCAGACCTAACATGTGTTATCCTCTAAAATATTGTGGAAACCAGGTTTAGTTGACTGTTTGAGAGTGGTACCACATTACTACGTGATACAAACCAGGAAAATCCAGGGATCTGTTCAACATGTATGTTAAAACTGCGAAAGTATGACCCTGATGGGGGCAAATCCCAGACCTAACCTAGACCTAACATGTGTTATCCACAAAAATATTAATCCAAACCTAGTTTAATGGTCTGTTTCAGTGTGGTACCACATTACTACGTGATCCAAACCAGAAAAACCCAGGATCTGTTCAACAAGTATGTGAAAAACGCGAAAGTATGAGCCTGATGAGGGCAAATCCCGGACCTATCCCAGACCTAACTTGCGTTATCCTCTCAAATATTGGTCGAAACCAGGTTTAATTGACTGTTTCGGTGTGGTGCCACTTTACTACGTGATCCAAAGCAGAAAAAACCCTCGATCATGTCAATATGTATGTTAGAACTGCGAAAGAATGACCGTGATGATGGCAAATCCTGGACCTAACCCAGACCTAACATGTGTTATCCTCTAAAATATTGATGGAAACCAGGTTTAATTGACTGTTTCAGTGTGGTACCACATTACGATGTGATCCAAACCAGCAAAATCCAGGGATCTGTTCAACAAGTATGTGAAAAATGCGCAGGTATGAGCCTGATGAGGGCAAATCGCCGGCCTAACCTAGACCTAACATGTGTTATCCTCTAAGATATTGATTGAAACCGGGATTAATCGACTGTTTCAGTGTGGTACCACATTACTACGTGATCCAAACCAGAAAAAACCCAGGATCTGTTCAACAAGTATGTGAAGAATGCGAATGTATGAGACTGATGAGGGCAAAACCTGGACCTAACCCAGACCTAACATGTGTTATCCTCTAAAATGTTGATCAAAACCAGGTTTAATTAACTGCTTCAGTGTGGCACCACATTACTACGTGATCCAAACCAGAGAAATCCAGGGATCTGTTCAACATGTATGTTAAAACTGCAAAAGTGTGATCCTGATGAGGGCAAATCCCAGACCTAACCTAGACCTAACACGAATTATTCTCTAAAATATTGATCGAAACCAGGTTTAATGGACTGTTTCAGTGTGGTACAACACTACTACGTGATCCAATCCAGCCAAAGCCAAGGATCTCTACAAAAAGTATGTGAAAAACGCGAAAGTATGAGCCTGATGAGGGCAAATCCCAGACCTATCCCAGACATAACTTGCGTTATCCTCTAAAATATTTATCGAAACCAGGCTTAATTGACTGTTTTAGTGTGGTACCACTTTGCTACGTGATCCAAAGCAGAAAAAACCTTCGCTCAGGTCAACATGTATGTTAAAACTGCGAAAGGATGACCCCGATGAGGGCAAATCCCTGGCCTAACCTAGACCTAACATGCGTTATCCTCTAAAAAAATTGATCGAAACCAGGTTTAATGGACTGTTTCAGTGTGGTACCACATTACTACGTGATCCAGACTAATGAAAGCCCAGAATCTGACCAGCAAGTTTGAGTAACATGCGAAAGTATGACCCAGATGAGGGCAAATCCTAGACCTAACCGAGACCTAACATGCGTTATCCTCAAAAATATTGATCGATACCAGGTTTAATCGACTGTTCCTGTGTGGTACCACATTACTACGTGCTCCAAACTAGAAAAAACCCAGGATCTGTTCAACAACTATGTGAAGATTGCGAAAGTATGAGTCTGATGGTGGCAAATCCCAGGCCTAACCTAGACCTAACATCCGTTATCCTCTAAAATATTGATCGAAACCAGGTTTCATGGACTGTTTCAGTGTGGTACCACATTACTACGTGATCCAATCCAGCAAAAGCCCAGGATCTCTTCACCAAGTATGTGAAAAACGCGAAAGTATGAGCCTGATGAGGGCAAATCCCAGACCTAACCTAGACCTAACATGCGTTATCCTCTAAAATATTGATCGAATCCAGGTTTAATGGACTGTTTCAGTGTGGTACCACATTACTACGTGATCCAAAGCAGTGAAAACCCAGGATCTGTTCAAGAAGTATGTGAAGAATGAGGAAGTATGAGACTGATAAGGGCAAATCCCAGACCTAACCCAGACCTAACATGCGTTATCCTATAAAATATTGATCGAAACCAGGTTAAATTAACTGTTCCTGTGTGGTACCACATTACTACGTGCTCCAGACTAGAAAAAACCCAGGATCTGCTCAACAAGTATGTGAAGAATGCGAAAGTATGAGCCTGATGGGGGCAAATCCCAGACCTAACCTAGACCTAACATGCGTTATCCTCTAAAATATTGATCGAAACCAGGTTTAATTAACTGTTCCTGTGTGGTACCACATTACTACGTGCTCCAGACTAGAAAAAACCCAGGATCTGTTCAACAACTATGTGAAGATTGCGAAAGTATGAGTCTGATGGTGGCAAATCCCAGGCCTAACCTAGACCTAACATCCGTTATCCTCTAAAAAAATTGATCGATACCAGGTTTAATCGACTGTTCCTGTGTGGTACCACATTACTACGTGATCCAAACCAGAAAAACCCCGGAGCTGTTCAACAGGTATGTCACAAATGCGAAGGTATGGGCCTGATGAGCGCAAATCCTGGACCTATCCCAGACCTAACATGTGTTATGCTCTAAAATATGGATCGAAACCAGGTTTAATTAACTGTTCCTGTGTGGTACCACATTACTACGTGCTCCAAAATAGAAAAAACCCAGGATCTGTTCAACAAGTATGTGAAGAATGCTAAAGTACGGGTCTGTTGTGGGCAAATCCCAGACCCAACCTAGAGAGAACATGCGTTATCCTGTAAAATATTGATCGAAACCAGGCTTAATGCACTGTTTCTGAGTGGTACCACATAACTACGTGATCCAAACCAGAAAAAGCCCAGAATCTGACCATCAAGTATGAGAAATATGCGAAAGTAGGAGCCTGATGAGAGCAAATCCCAGAGCTAACCTAGTCCTAACATGAATTATTCTCTAAAATATTGATCGAGACCATGTTTAGTCGACTGTTTCATTGTGGTACCACATTACCACGTGATCCGAACCAGAAAAAAACCCTGGATCTGTTCAACAAGTATGTGAAGAATGCGAAAGTATGAGTCTGATGAGGGCATATCCCAGGCCTGGCCTAGACCTAACATGAGTTATCCTCTAAAATATTGATCGAAACTAGGTTTAATGGACTGTTTCAGTGTGGTACCACATTACTACGTGATCCGAACCAGAAAAAAACCCTGGATCTGTTCAACAAGTATGTGAAGAATGCGAAAGTATGAGTCTGATGAGGGCATATCCCAGGCCTGGCCTAGACCTAACATGAGTTATCCTCTAAAATATTGATCGAAACCAGGTTTAATTGACTGTTTCAGCGTGGTACCACATTACTACGTGATCCAAACCAGAAAAATCCCAGGATCTGCTCAACGAGTATGAGAAATATGCGAAAGTATGAGCCTGATGAGAGCAAATCGCAGACCTAACCTAGACCTAACATGCGTTATCCTCTAAAATATTGATCGAAACCAGGTTCAATTGACTGTTTCAGTGTGGTACCACATTACCACGTGATCCAAGCCAGAAAAGCCCGGGATCTGTACAACAAGTATGAGAAATATGCGAAAGTATGAGCCTGATGAGAGCAAATCGCAGACCTAACCTAGACCTAACATGCGTTATCCTCTAAAATATTGATCGAAACTAGGTTTAATGGACTGTTTCAGTGTGGTACCACATTACCACGTGATCTGAACCAGAAAAAAACCCTGGATCTGTTCAACAAGTATGTGGAGAATGCGAAAGTATGAGTCTAATGAGCGCAAATCCAAGGCCTAACCTAGGCCAAACATGCGCTATCCTCGAAAATGTTGATCGAAACCAGGTCTAATTGACTGTTTCAGTGTGGTACCACATTACTACGTGATCCAAACCAGAAAAATCCCAGGATCTGCTCAACAAGTATGAGAAATATGCGAAAGTATGAGTCTGATGAGAGCAAATCGCAGACCTAACCTAGACCTAACATGCGTTATCCTCTAAAATATTGATCGAGACCATGTTTAGTCGACTGTTTCAGTGTGGTACCGCTTTACTACGTGTTCCAGAGCAGAAAAAGCCCAGGATCTAGCCATGAAGTATGAGAAATATGCGAAAGTATGAGTCTGATGAGGGCAAATCCCAGGCCTAACCTAGACATAACATCCGTTATCCTCTAAAATATTGATCGAAACGGGTTGAATCGACACTTTCAATGTGGTACCACATTACTACGTGATCCAAACCAGAAAAAGCCCAGGATCTGCTCAACAAGTATGAGAAATATGAGAAAATATGAGCCTGATGAGGGCAAATCCCAGGCCTAACCTAGACCTAACATGCGTTATCCTGTAAAATATTGATCGAAACCAGGTTTAATGGACTGTTTCAGTGTGGTACCACATTACTACGTGGTCCATACCGGAAAAAACCCAGGATCTGTTCAACAAGTATGTGAAAAACGCGGAAGTATGAGCCTGATGAGGGCAAATCCCAGACCTATCCCAGACATAACTTGCGTTATCCTCTAAAATATTGATCGAGACCAGGTTTAATCGACTGTTTCAGTGTGGTACCGCTTTACTACGTGATCCAGAGCAGAAAAAGCCCAGGATCTAGCCATGAAGTATGAGAAATATGCGAAAGTATGAGTCTGATGAGGGCAAATCCCAGGCCTAACCTAGACATAACATCCGTTATCCTCTAAAATATTGATCGAAACCGGGTTGAATCGACACTTTCAATGTGGTACCACATTACTACGTGATCCAAACCAGAAAAAGCCCTGAATCTGGCCGTCAAGTATGAGAAATATACGAAAGTATGACCCTGATAAGGGCAAATCGCAAGCCTAACCCAGACCTAACATGCGTTATCCTCAAAAATATTGATCTAAACCAGATTTAACCGACTGTCTCAGTGTGGTACCACATTACTACGTGATCCAAACCAGAAAAAACCTAGGATCTGTTCAACAAGTATGTGAAGTATGCGAAAGTATGAGTCTGATGAGGGCAAATCCCAGACCTAACCTAGACATAACATGCGTTATCCTCTAAAATATTGGCCGATACCTGGTTTAGTGGACAGTTTCAGTGTGGTACCATATTACTGGGTGATCCAAACCAGAAAGATCCCAGGATCTGCTCAACAAGTATGAGAAATATGCGAAAGTATGAGCCTGATGAGAGCAAATCGCAGACCTAACCTAGACCTAACATGCGTTATCCTCTAAAATATTGATCGAAACCAGGTTTAATGGACTGTTTCAGTGTGGATCCACATTACCGCGTGATCCAAACCAAAAAAAGCCCAGGATCTGCTCAACAAGTATGAGAAATATGCGAAAGTATGAGCCTGATGGGTGCAAATCCCAGACCTAACATAGACCTAACATGCGTTATCCTCTAAAATATTGATCGAAACCAGGTTTAATGGTCTGTTTCAGTGCGGTAACATATTACCACGTGATCCAAACCAGAAAAAACCCAGGATCTGGCCAACAACTATGTGAAAAATGTGGAAGTATGAGACTGAAGAGGGCAAATCCCAGACCTAGCCAAGACCTAACATGCGTTATCCTCTAAAATATTGATCGAAACGAGGTTTAATCGACTGTTTCAGTGTGGACCCACATTACTACGTGATCCAAACCAGAAGAAGCCCAGGATCTGGACAACAAGTATGTGAAATATGCGAAAGTATGAGCCTGATGAGAGCAAATCCCAGACCTAACCTAGACCTAACGTGTGTTAACTTCTAAAATATTGATCGAAACCATGTTTAATGGTCTGTTATAGTGTGGTAACACATTACCACGTGATCCACACCAGAAAAAACCCGAGATCTGTTCAACAAGTGTGTGAAGAAAGCGAGAGCATGAGTCTGATGAGGGCAAATCCAAGGCCTAACCTAGACCTAACATGCGTTATCCTCTAAAACATTGATCGAAACCAGGTTTAGTGGACTGTTTCAGTGTGGTAACACATTACTACGTGATCCAAACCAAAAAAAGCCCAGAATCTGGACATCAAGTATGAGAAATAAGCGAAAGTATGAGCCTGATGGGTGCAAATCACAGACCTAGCATAGACCTAACATGCGTTATCCTCTAAAATATTGATCGAAACAACGTTTAATCCACTGTTTCAGTGTGGTCCCACATTACTACGTGATCCAAACCAGAAGAAGCCCAGGATCTGGCCAACAAGTATGTGAAATATGCGAAAGTATTAGCCTCATGGGGGCAAATCACAGACCTGACCCAGACCTAACATGTGTGATCCTCTAAAATATTGATCAAAACCATGTTTAATCGACTGCTTCAGTGTGGTACCACACCACTATGTGATCCAAACCAGAAAAAACCCAGGATCTGTTCAAGAAGTATGTGAGGAATGTGGAAGTATGAGACTGATGAGGGCAAATCCAAGGCCAAACCTAGACCTCACATGCGTTATCCTCTAAAATATTGATCGAAACCAGGTTTAATGGACTGTATAAGTGTGGTACCCCACTACTATGTGAACCAAACCAGAAAAATCCCAGGATCTGTACAAGAAGTATGTGAAGAATGAGGAAGTATGAGACTGATCAGGGCAAATCCTAGACCTAATCCAGACCTAACATGCGTTATCCACTAAAATATTGATCGAGACCAGGTTTAGTCGTCTGTTTCATTGTGGTACCACTTTACCACGTGATCCAAACCAGAAAAGCCCGGGATCTGTTCAACAAGTATGAGAAATATGCGAAAGTATGAGCCTGATGAGAGCAAATCCCAGACATAACCTGGACATAACATGCGTTATCCTCTGAAATATTGATCGAAACCAGGTTTAATGCACTGTTTCAGTGTAGATCCACATTACTGCGTGATCCAAACCAAAAAAAGCCAGAATCTGACCATCAAGTATGAGAAATATGCGAAAGTATGAGCCTGATGTGTGCAAATCCCAGACCTAACCTAGGCCAAACATGCGCTATCCTCGAAAATGTTGATCGAAACTAGGTTTAATGGGCTGTTTCAGTGTGGTACCACATTACTACGTGATCGAAACCAGAACAAACCCGGGATCTGTTCAACAATTATATGAAAAGTGCGAAGGTATGTGTCTGATGAGGGCAAATCCCAGGCCTGTCCCAGACCTAATATGAGTTATCCTCTAAAATATTGATCGAATCCAGGTTGAGTTGACTATTTCTGTGTGGTACCACATTACTACGTGATCCAAACCAAAAAAAGCCCACAATCTGGCCATCAAGTATGAGAAATATGCGAAAGTATGAGCCTGATGAGAGCAAATTCCAGACCTAACCTAGAACTAACATGCGTTATCCTCTAAAATATTGATCGAAACCAGGTTTAATGGTCTGTTTCAGTGTGGTACCTCATTACTACGTGATCCAAACCAGAGAAACCCAGGGATCTGTTCAACAAGTGTGTGAAGAAAGCGAAAGCATGAGTCTGATGAGGGCAAATCCCAGACCTAACCAAGACCTAACAAGCGTCATCCTCTAAAATATTGATCGAGACCAGGTTTAATCGACTGTTTCAGTGTGATACGTCATTACTACGTGATCCAAACCAAATAAAGCCCAGAATCTGGCCATCAAGTATGAGAAATATGCGAAAGTATGAGCCTGATGTGTGCAAATCCCAGACCTAACCTAGGCCAAACATGCGCTATCCTCGAAAATGTTGATCGAAACTAGGTTTAATGGACTGTTTCAGTGTGGTACCACATTACTACGTGATCGAAACCAGAACAAACCCGGGATCTGTTCAACAATTATATGAGAAGTGCGAAGGTATGAGTCTGATGAGGGCAAATCCCAGGCCTGTCCTAGTCCTAATATGAGTTATCCTCTAAAATATTGATCGAATCCAGGTTGAGTTGACTATTTCTGTGTGGTACCACATTACTACGTGATCCAAACCAAAAAAAGCCCACAATCTGGCCATCTAGTATGAGAAATATGCGAAAGTATGAGCCTGATGAGAGCAAATTCCAGACCTAACCTAGAACTAACATGCGTTATCCTCTAAAATATTGATCGAAACCAGGTTTAATGGTCTGTTTCAGTGTGGTACCTCATTACTACGTGATCCAAACCAGAGAAACCCAGGGATCTGTTCAACAAGTGTGTGAAGAAAGCGAAAGTATGAGCCTCATGAGAGCAAATCCCGGATCTAACCTAGACCTAACATGCGTTATCCTCTAAAATATTGATTGAAACTAGGTTTAGTGGACTGTTTCAGTGTGGTACCACATTACTACGTGATCCGAACCAGAAAAAACCCGGGATCTGTTCAACAAGTATGTGAAGAATGCGAAAGTATGAGTCTGATGAGGGCATATCCCAGGCCTGGCCTAGACCTAACATGAGTTATCCTCTAAAATATTGATCGAAACCAGGTTTAATTGACTGTTTCAGTGTGGTACCACATTACTACGTGATCCAAACCAGAAAAATTCCAGGATCTGCTCAACAAGTATGAGAAATATGCGAAAGTATGAGCCTGATCAGCGCAAATCCAAGGCCTAACCTAGACCTAACATGTGTTATCCTCTAAAATATTGATCGAAACCAGGTTTAATTGACTGTTTCAGTGTGGTACCACATTACTACCTGATCCGAACCAGAAAAAACCCGGGATCTGTTCAACAAGTATGTGAAGAATGCGAAAGTATGAGTCTGATGAGGGCATATCCCAGGCCTAACCTAGACCTAACATGCGTTATCCTCTAAAATATTGTTGCGACGGTATGAAGATGCCGCGCAATACCGCGAAATTGCATCGTCGCAATGGTGTGAAGAGGCTTTGCGATGAGGTGAAGCTGCCACACGAAAACGAGCGGATGCGAGATCCCGAGCCTTCCGGTTGCCGAGAAACCGGCAACGATTTTGAAGATTAGAATTACGACAGATCGCAAGGCGAACAGACGTATTGAAAAGCACTGTTGTTAATAAAGTTCCCAGTTTGCATTAGTTGTGTTACGTTGTGGTATTTTAATTGTGTTGTGTCAATATGAGTTATTGGAAGAAAGTCCCGCCCCGGCGCAACAGTGGTGCCAGAAGCGGGATTACGACTCGTTCTGCTGCCAGGGCGGAGACTTTTTCATCGTTGGAGGTGCTCTTGGAAGGACTACAGCGGAACATCGCAACGCAGTTCCAGGAGCAGCAACGTTTATTTGCTGAGGAACGGGAGCGAACCGAAGAGAGGCAGGCCGCGAAGGAGGCTGCCGCTTCGGCGAAGGAGGCTGCTGTGGAAGGAAGGATAAGGGCCATGGAGGATCGTTATCAGGTGCTTGCGGAGAATTTTAAAAATGTGATTGATAACCTGTCGGCCGCGGCGTTCCGTAGCGAGGATCGCGAGTCCAGCCTTGTTAATAATTTTGTTAGGGATAATCCTGTTGTTGCTGGACTCGCGATGCCTTCCACTTCGCAGTCGGCTCCTCCGTTGGAAGCGACTGGTGGATTTCTGGTGTACGTCCTAAAACCACCAGCGTTTGATGGAAGAGCTTGTTGGGAGGAGTACCGGGTGCAATTCGAGGCGATTGCGAAGGCGAATGGATGGGATGCACCAAGGAAAGCTTTGGCCTTGGTCGCATGTCTGGAGGGGCCCGCTCGGAGTGTTTTGACTACCCTTTCCGAGGAGTCGCGTTGTGATTTTGGTGTCTTGGTTTCCGCTTTGGAGTTCCGTTTCGGAACCAAGAATTTCGCGAATCTAAATTACGTGAAATTCCAAAATTATACTCAACGGAAGGGGGAGTCGATTTCTGATTTGGCTTCGGAGATTGAGAGGTTGGCGCAGGCTTCCTTTGGTGATTGTCCAATGGAAGTCAGGGATAAGCTGGCCGCCTCTCAGTTCGTCTCCGCCCTGGCCAATGAGGAAATGAGGAGGACGCTGAGGCTAGGCGGTTTCACTACTCTCAGGGCGGCTGTGATCAGAGCCCTGGAGATTGAGGCCGTCGAGTCTGTGGCCCCTGGTCCTTGCCGTGTTAAGGACTGCATTCAGGGTATCACTTGTTTTCCCAAGGGAAAGTTGGAGAAGAGGACTGCTGGGAAGCCGGTCTCGGAGTGCTGGAACTGCGGACAGGAGGGACATTTACAGCGGAACTGCCCGAAGAAGAGGAGGAGAGAAGAGGCCCCCTAGAAGAAGGGAAACTGGAAGAAGTTGGCGTAGTGGGGCTCCCGCCGACTTCGTCTTCATCCGCCCCCGTCGTGCGCAGGATCGCTGTCAAGGATTGTTCTTCCGTCGAGGAGGGAGAGTCTCGCAAGAGGAGATATCCGGACGAAGAAGAGGATACACCGGAAAAGGGGACTGAATGCGAAAGACCCATGGAGTGTTGGAACTGCGGGGAAACGGGACCTATGCGGTGGAATTGCCCCAGGAAGTACCAGCAGAAGGCGGCGTAGAAGGAGAATTGTTCCGCGTTGAAGGAATCGCCGAGATGATTTGGAAAATGAATCATCGTCATGGTCAACTGACTGCAATGGAAGGACCTTTTAAGAAGGGAAGAGGAGTACCCTTTGGAGGGATAAGGCTCGCCGGAGCACCTTCTCAGGGGATGGCGCTCGGCGGGGCATCTTTTGGAAGGATAAGGCTCGTGGGAGCACCTTTCGAAGGGATAAGGCTCGTCGCAGCACTCTTTGAAGGGATAGGGCTCGCCAGAGCACCTTCTGGAGGGATGGCGCTCGTCGGGGCATCTTTCGGAAGGATAGGGCTTATGGGAGCACCTTCTGAAGGGAAAGCGCTGTATGTTATGGGTTCCCTGCCAAGGTCTGTGCTGAAGGTGACAACAAGAAGGCGATGTGAAGAATCGGCTGGATAAGTTGGGTTTCCGTATAGTCCGTTTCCAGAAGTCCAAACCAAGGGTTGAGCATGTGAATCGACTGGCTCGGTACGATTCACGAGACGCCCCCTGCGAAGATATTGCGAGGTGAGGATCGAGGAAGATGGCCGACATCTTCGCCCAAGAAGAGGACGTTTCATCGCAGAAGGCGAGGATCGGGTTTTCCTACCGGCCGCGGAGGACTCTCCATTTCCGCAGGTCAGAACGGCCGGGGAAGTGCGATTCTCCCCGGGGAGGGTCGCCCCCCAGTCATGCTCGACTCTAATAGCGGAGTGGGGCACAGACGGTCGGACGGCGGAATTGTGGTATGTTCCACAACCGATCTTCGAGGAAATTCTCCTTGGAGATCGGGGAACATCCCATGGGAAGTTCTTCCGTGAGGCTGGGGGGAATCCGCATCCGGGAAGTCCTCAAGAAAGAAGCACGCAAGCCGCAAGAGTCAAGGGGAAGGGCGAGGAGCAGTCGGGATTTCCTCATCCTCGAAGATGTCTAAGTTCGGACGAAGTATTCCAAAGGTTACACCGGCGCCTTGCTCAAGGTTTTTGAGTGGTTTTCCTTGGGACGAAGGACGAATGTCAAGGTGCTGACTGTCTGATAAAGGCCACTCAGGTAAATGTTCGACCTATTAGTTTATCTACTTTACAGACAGAGGTGTACAGGTTCGACGCAGCTTCGCGACAACCCGGAGGTTAGGAGACTACGGGTGAAGTTGGCTGTTCGAACGGAATTTGCAGCGGTCGGGACGACCGCTCTGAAGGAAGAGGGAGCAGTGTTGCGACGGTATGAAGATGCCGCGCAATACCGCGAAATTGCATCGTCGCAATGGTGTGAAGAGGCTTTGCGATGAGGTGAAGCTGCCACACGAAAACGAGCGGATGCGAGATCCCGAGCCTTCCGGTTGCCGAGAAACCGGCAACGATTTTGAAGATTAGAATTACGACAGATCGCAAGGTGAACAGACGTATTGAAAAGCACTGTTGTTAATAAAGTTCCCAGTTTGCATTAGTTGTGTTACGTTGTGGTATTTTAATTGTGTTGTGTCAATATGAGTTATTGGAAGAAAGTCCCGCCCCGGCGCAACAATATTAATCGAAACCAGGTTTAATTGACTGTATCAGTGTGGTACCACATTACTGCGTGATCCAAACCAAAAAAAGCCCAGAATCTGGCCAACAAGAACGAGAAATATGCGAAAGTATGAGCCTGATGAGGGCATATCCCAGGCCTGGCCTAGACCTAACATGAGTTATCCTCTAAAATATTGATCGAAACTAGGTTTAATGGACTGTTTCAGTGTGGTAACACATTACCACGTGATCGACACCAGAAAAAATGCGGGATCTGTTCAACAAGTGTGTGAAGAAAGCGAAAGCATGAGTCTGATGAGGGCAAATCCAAGGCCTAACCTAGACCTAACATGCGTTATCCTCTAAAACAATGATCGAAACCAGGTTTAGTGGACTGTTTCAGTGTCGTACCGCATTACTACGTGATGGAAAACAAAAAAGGCCCAGAATCTGGCCATCAAGTATGAGAAATATGCGAAAGTATGAGCCTGATGAGTGCAAATCCCAGACCTAGCCTAAACCTAGTAAGCGTTATCCACAAAAATATTGTTCGAAACCAGGTTTAATGGTCTGTCTCAGTATGGTAACATATTACCACGTGTTCCAAACCAGAAAAAGTCCAGTATCTGGTCAACGAGTATGCGAAATATTCGAAAGTATGAGCCTGATGAGGGCAAATCCTTGACCTAACCCAGACCTAACATGCGTTATCCTCTAAAATATTTATCGAGACCAGGTTGAATTGACTGTTTCATTGTGGTACCACACTACTACGTGATCCAAACCAGAAAAAGCCCAGAATCTGGACTTCAAGTATGAGAAATATGCGAAAGTATGAGCCTGATGAGTGCTAATCCCAGACCTATCATAGACCTAACATGCGTTATCCTCTAAAATATTGATCGAAACCTGGTTTAATGGACTCTTTCAGTGTGGTACCACATTACTACGTGATCTAAACCAAAAAAAGCCCACAATCTGGCCATCAAGTATGAGAAATATGCGAAAGTATCAGCCTGATGAGAGCAAATCCCAGACCTAACCTAGACCTAACGTGCGTTAACTTCTAGAATATTGATCGAAACCATGTTTAATGGTCTGTTACAGTGTGGTAACACATTACCACGTGATCCACACCAGAAAAAATGCGGGATCTGTTCAACAAGTGTGTCAAGAAAGCGAAAGCATGAGTCTGATGAGGGCAAATCCAAGGCCTAACCTAGACCTAACATGCGTTATCCTCTAAAACATTGATCGAAACCAGGTTTAGTGGACTGTTTCAGTGTGGTACCATATTACTACGTGACCGAAACCAAAAAAAGTCCAGAATCTGGGCATCAAGTATGAGAAATATGCGAAAGTATGAGCCTAATGGGTGCAAATCTCAGACCTAGCATAGACCTAACATGCGTTATCCTCTATAATATTGATCGAAACCAGGTTTAATGGTCTGTTTCAGTACGGTAACATATTACCACGTGGTCCAAACCAGAAAAAACCTAGAATCTGGCCAACAACTACGTGAAAAATGCGAAATTATGAGACTGAAGAGTGGAAATCCCAGACCTAATGCAGACGTAACATGCGTCATCCTCTAAATTATTTATCGAAACCAGGTTTAATGGACTGTTTCAGTGTGGTGCCACATTACTACGTGATCCAAACCAGAGAAAATCCGGGATCTGTTCAACAAGTGTGTGATGAATGCGAAAGGTTGAGAGTCTGATGAGGGCAAATCCAAGGCCTAACCTAGACCTAACATGCGTTATCCTCTAAAATATTGATCGAAACCAGGTTTAATTGACCGTTTCAGTGTGGTACCACATTACCATGTGATCCAAACCAGTAAAAGTCCACGATCTGGCCAACAAGTATGAGAAATATGCGAAAGTATTACCCTCATGAGGGCAAATGACAGACCTAACCCAGACCTAACATGCATTATCCTTTGTAATGTTGACCCAGACTAGGTTTAATTGACTGTTTCAGTGTGGTACCACATTACCATGTGTTCCAAACCAGAAAAAGTCCAGTATCTGGTCAACGAGTATGCGAAAAATTCGAAAGTATGAGCCTGATGAGGGCAAATCCTAGACCTAACCCAGACCTAACATGCGTTATCCTCTAAAATATTGATCGAAACCAGGTTTAATGGACTGTATCAGTGTGGTACCACATTACTACGTGATCCAAACCAAAAAAAGGCCACAATCTGGCCATCAAGTATGAGAAATATGCGAAAGTATGACCTTGATGAGAGCAAATCCCAGGCCTGTCCTAGACCTAACATGAGTTATCCTCTAAAATATTGATCGAAACCAGGTTTAATGGACTGTTCCAGTGTGATACCACATTACTACGTGATCCAAACCTGTGAAAGCCCAGGATCTGTTCAAGAAGTATGTGAAGAACGAGGAAGTATGAGACTGATGAGGGCAAATCCCAGACCTAATCCAGACCTAACATGCGTTATCCTCAAAAATATTGATCGAGACCAGGTTTATTCGACTGTTTCAGTGTGGTACCACATTACTACGTGATCCAAACCAGAAAAAGACCAGAATCTGGCCATCAAGTATCAGAAATATGCGAAAGTATGAGCCTGATGAGAGCAAATCCCAGACTTAACCTAGACCTAACGTGGGTTAACTTCTAAAATATTGATCGAAACCAGGTTTAATGGTCTGTTACAGTGTGGTAACTCATTACCACGTGATCCATACCAGAAAAAATCCGGGATCTGTTCAACAAGTGTGTGAAGAAAGCGAAAGCATGAGTCTGATGAGGGCAAATCCAAGGCCTAACCCAGACCTAACATGCGTTATCCTCTAAAACATTGATCGATACCAGGTTTAGTGGACTGTTTCAGTGTGGTACCACATTACTACGTGATCCAAACCAAAAAAAGCCAAGAATCTGGACATCAAGTATGAGAAATATGCGAAAGTATGAGCCTGATGGGAGCAAATCCCAGACCTAGCATAGACCTAACATGCGTTATCCTCTAAAATATTGATCGAAACCAGGTTTAATGGTCTGTTTCAGTGTGTTACCGCATTACTACATGATCCAAACCAGAAAAAACCCAGGATCTGTTCAACAAGTATGTGAAGAATGCGAAAGTATGAGTCTGATGAGGGCAAATCACAGACCTAACCCAGACCTAACATGCGTTATCCTCTAAAACATTGATCGAAACCAGGTTTAGTGGACTGTTTCAGTGTGGTACCACATTACTACGTGATCCAAACCAAAAAAAGTCCAGAATCTGGCCATCAAGTATGAGAAATATGCGAAAGTATGACCCTGATGAGAGCAAATCCCAGACCTAGCATAGACTTAACATGCGTTATCCTCTAAAATATTGCTCGAAGCCAGGTTTAATGGTCTGTTAGAGTGTGGTAACTCATTACCACGTGATCCATACCAGAAAAAATCCGGGATCTGGCCAACAACTACGTGAAAAATGCGAAATTATGAGACTGATGAGGGCAAATCCAAGGCCTAACCCAGACCTAACATGCGTTATCCTCTAAAACATTGATCGATACCAGGTTTAGTGGACTGTTTCAGTGTGGTACCACATTACTACGTGATCCAAACCAGTGGAAGCCCAGGATCTGCCCAACAAGAATCAGAAATATGCGAAAGTACGGGCCTGACGGGAGCAAATCCCATTCCTAACCTAGGCCTAACATGTGTTATCCTCAAAAATATTGACCGAAACCAGGTTTAGTGGACTGTTTCAGTGTGGCACATTACTGCGTGATCCAAACCAGAAAAAACCCAGGATATGTACAACAAGTATGTGAAACATGGGAAAGTATGACCCTGATGAGGGCAAATCCCAGACGTATCCCAGACCTAACTTGCGTTGTCCTCTAAAATATTGATGGAACCCAGGTTTAATTGACTGTTTCAGTGTGGTACCACATTACTACGTGATCCAATCCAGAATACCCCAGGATCTAGCCATCAAGTATGAGAAATATGCGAAAGTACGAGCCTGATGAGAGCAAATCCCAGACCTATCTTAGACCTAACATGCGTTATCCTCTAAAATATTGATCGAAACCAGGTTTAATCGACTGTTTCAGTGTGGTAACACTCTACAACGTGATCCAAACCAGAAAAAGCCAGGGATCTGTTCAACAAGTATGTGAAAAATGCGAAAGTATGACCCTGATGAGGGCAAATCCCAGACCTATCCCAGACCTAACTTGCGTTGTCCTCTAAAATATTGGTGGAAACCAGGTTTAATTGACTGTTTCAGTGTGGTACCACATTACTACGTGATCCAAACCAGAAAAAACCCAGGACCTGTTCAACAAGTATGAGAAAAACGCGAAAGTATGAGCCTCATGAAGGCAGATCCCAGACCTATCCCAGACATAACTTGCGTTATCCTCTAAAATATTGATCGAAACCAGGTTTAATTGACAGTTTCAGTGTGATACCACATTACTACGTGATCCAATCCAGAAAAAGCCCAGGATCTAGCCATGAAGTATGAGAAATATGCGAAAGTATGAGCCTCACGAGGGCAAATCCTAGACCTAACCCAGACCTAACATGCGTTATCCTCTAAAATATTTATCAAGACCAGGTTTTATGGTCTACTTCAGTGTGGTACCACATTACTACGTGATCGAAACCAGAAAAAACCCAGGATCAGTTCAAGAAGTATGTGAAGAATGCGAAAGTATGAGCCTCATGAATGCAAATCCCTGACCTATCCCAGACATAACTTGCGTTATCCACTAAAATATTGATCGAAACCAGGTTTAATTGACAGTTTCAGTGTGATACCACATTACTACGTGATCCAATCCATAAAAAGCCCAGGATCTAGCCATGAAGTATGAGAAATATGCGAAAGTATGAGACTGACGAGGGCAAATCCTAGACCTAACCCAGACCTAACATGCGTTATCCTCTATAATATTTAACAAGACCAGGTTTAATGGTCTGCTTCAGTGTGGTACAACATTACTACGTGATCGAAACCAGAAAAAACCCAGGATCAGCTCAAGAAGTATGTGAAGAATGCGAAAGTATGAGACTGATGCAGGCAAATCCTAGACCTAACCTAGACATAACATGCGTTATCCTCAAAAATATTGATCGTAACCAGGTTTAATGGACTGTTTCAGTGTGGTACCACATTACTACGTGATCCAAACCAGAAAAAACCCAGGATCTGTTCAAGAATTATGTGAAGAATGCGAAAGTATGAGAGTGATGCGGGCAAATCCAAGACCTAACCTAGACATAACATGCGTTATGATCTAATATATTGATCGAAACCATAGTCTAATGGACTGTTTCAGTGTGGTACCACATTATTACGTGATCCAAACCAGAAAAAACCCAGGATCTGTTCAACAAGTATGTGAAAAACGCGAAAGTATGAGCCTGTTGAGGGCAAATCTCAGACCTATCCCACACCTAATTTGCGTTGTCCTCTAAAATATTGATGGAAACCACGTTTAAATAACTGTTTCAGTGTGGTACCACATTACTACGTGATCCAATCCAGAAAAAGTCCAGGATCTAGCCATCAAGGATGAGAAATATGCGAAAGAATGAGCCTGATGAGTGCAAATCCTAGACCTAACCCAGACCTAACATGCGTTATCCTCTAAAATATTTATCAAGACCAGGATTAATTGACTGTTTCAGTGTGGCATCACATTACTACGTGATACAAACCAGTGGAAGCCAAGGATCTGGCCAACAAGAATGAGAAATATGCGAAAGTACGAGCCTGATGAGAGCAAATCCCAGACCTATCCCAGACCTAACTTGCGCTATCCTCTAAAATATTGATCGAAACCAGGTTTAATTGACTGTTTCAGTTTGGTACCACTTTACTACGTGATCCAAAGTAGAAAAAACCCTCGATCAGGTCAACATGTATGTTAAAACTGCGAAGGTATGACCCTGATTAGGGCAAATCCTAAACCTAACCCAGACCTAACATAAGTTATCCTCTAAAATATTTCTCAAGACCAGGATTAATTGACTGTTTCAGTGTGGCATCACGTTACTACGTGATCCAAACCAGTGGAAGCCCAGGATCTGGTCAACAAGAATCAGAAATATGCGAAAGTACGGGCCTGACGAGAGCAAATCCCAGACCTAACCTAGACCTAACATGTGTTATCCTCAACAATATTGACCGAAACCAGGTTTAGTGGACTGTTTCAGTGTGGTACCACTTTGCTACGTGATCCAAACCTGTGAAAGCCAAGGATCCAGCCATGAAGTATGAGAAATATGCGAAAGTATGAGCCTGACGAGAGCAAATCCTAGACCTATCCTAGACCTAACATGCGTTATCCTCTAAAATATTGATCGAAACCAGGTTTAATCGACTGTTTCAGTGTGGTAACACTCTAGAACGTGATCCAAACCAGAAAAAGCCAGGGATCTGTTCAACAAGTATGTGAAAAATGCGAAAGTATGACCCTGATGAGGGCAAATCCCAGACCTATCCCAGACCTAACTTGCGTTGTCCTCTAAAATATTGATGGAAACCAGGTTTAAATGACTGTTTCAGTGTGGTACCACATTTCTACGTGATCCAAACCAGACAAAACCTAGGATCTGTTCAACAAGTATGTGAAAAACGCGAAAGTATGAGCCGGATGAGGGCAAATCCCCGACCAATCCCAGACATAACTTGCGTTATCCTCTAAAACATTGATCGAAACCGGGTTTAATAGACTGTTTCAGTGTGTTACCACTTTACTACGTGATCCAAAGTAGAAAAAACCCTCGATCAGGTCAACATGTATGTCCAAATTGCGAAAGTATGACCCTGATTAGAGCAAATCCCAGGCCTAACCTAGACCTAACTTGCGTTATCCTATAAAATATTGATCGAAACCAGGTTCAATGGACTGTTTCAGTGTGGTACCACATTACTGCGTGATCCAAACGACGAAAAAACCTGGATCTGTACAACAAGTATGTGGAAAACGCGAAAGTATGAGCCTGATCAGGGCAAATCTCAGACGTATCCCAGACCAAACATGCGTTATCCTCTAAAATATTTATCAAGACCAGGTTTAATGGTTTGCTTCAGTGTGGTACCACATTACAACGTGATCGAAACCAGAAAAAACCCAGGATCTGTTCTAGAAGTATGTGAAGAATGCGAAAGTATGAGACTGATGCGGGCAAATCCTAGACCTAACCTAGACATAACATGCGTTATCCTCTAAAATATTGATCGACACCAGGTTTAATCGACTGTTTCAGTGTGGTACCACATTACTACGTTATCCAAACCAGAGAAAGCCCAGAATCTGGCCATCAAGTATGAGAAATATGCGAAGGAATGAGCCTGATGAGGGCAAATCCTAGACCTAACCCAGACCTAACATAAGTTATCCTCTAAAATATTTCTCAGGACCAGGATTAATTGACTGTTTCAGTGTGACGTCACGATACTGCGTGATCCAAACCAGTGGAAGCCCAGGATCTGGTCAACAAGAACGTGAAATATGCGAAAGTATGAGCCTGACGAGAGCAAATCCCAGACCTGACCTAGACCTAACATGCGTTGTACTCTAAAATATTTATCGACACCAGGTTCAGTTTACTGTTTCAGTGTGGTACCACTTTGCTACGTGATCCAAAGCAGAAAAAACCATCGATCAGGTCAACATGTATGTTAAAACTGCGAAAGTATGACCCTGATGAGGGCAAATCCCAGACCTAACCTAGACCTAACATGTGTTATCCTCTGAAATAATAATCGAAACCAGGTTTAATGGTCTGCTTCAGTGCGGTACCACATTACTACGTGATCCAAACCAGAAAAAACCCAGGATCTGCTCAACAAGTATGTGAAAAACGCGAAAGAATGAGCCTGATTAGGGCAAATCCCGGAACTATCCCAGACATAACTTGAGTTATCCTCTAAGATATTGATGGAAACCAGGTTTAAATGACTGTTTCAGGGTGGTACCACATTACTACGTGATCCAATCCAGAAAAAGTCCAGGATCTAGCCATCAAGTATGAGAAATATGCGAAAGTATGAGTCTGATGAGGGCAAATCCCAGGCCTAACCTAGACATAACATGCGTTATCCACAAAAATATTGACCGAAACCAGGTTTAGTGGACTGTTTCAGTGTGGTACCACAATACTGCGTGATCCAAACCAGGCAAAACCTAGGATCTGTTCAACAAGTATGTGAAAAACGCGAAAGTATGTGCCTGATGAGGGCAAATCCCAGACCTATCCCAGACATAACTTGCGTTATCCTCTAAAATATTGATCGAAACCAGGTTTAATGGTCTGCTTCAGTGTGGTACCTCTTTACTACGTGATCCAAAGCAGACAAAAACCCTCGATCAGGTCAACATGTACGTTAAAACTGCGAATGTATGACCCTGATGAGGGCAAATCCCAAGCCTAACCTAGACCTAACATGCGTCATCCTCTACAATATTTATCAAGACCAGGTTTAATAGACTGTTTCAGTGTGTTACCACTTTACTACGTGATCCAAAGTAGAAAAAACCCTCGATCAGGTCAACATGTATGTTCAAATTGCGAAAGTATGACCCTGATTAGGGCAAATCCCAGGCCTAACCTAGACCTAACTTGCGTTATCCTCAAAAATATTGTTCGAAACCAGGTTTAATCGACAGTTTCAGTGTGGTACCACATTACTACGTGATCCACACCAGCAAAAACCCAGGATCTGTTCAACGAGTATGTGAAAATCGCGAAAGTATGAGCCTGATGAGGGCTAATCCCAGACCTATCCCACACCTAACTTGCGTTAACCTCCAAAATATTGATCGAAACCAAGTTTAGTTCACTGTTTAAGCGTGGTGCCACTTTACTACGTGATTCGAACCAGAAAAAACCCCAGGTTCTGTTCAACAAGTATGTGAAGTATGCGAAAGTATGAGTCTGATGAGGGCATATCTCAGGCCTAACCTAGACATAACATGCGTTATCCTCTAGAATATTGATCGAAACCAGGTTTAGTGGACCGTTTCAGTGTGGTACCACATTACTACGTGATCCAAACCAAAAAAAACCCAGGATATGTTCAAGTATGTGAAAAACGCGAAAGTATGAGCCTGATGAGGGCAAATCCCAGGCCTATCCCAGACATAACTTGCGTTATCCTCTAAAATATTGATCAAAACCTGGTTTAATGGACTGTTTCGGTGTGGTACCACTTTGCTACGTGATCCAAAGCAGAAAAAACCATCGATCAGGTCATCATGTATGTTAAAACTGCGAAAGAATGACCCTGATGAGGGCAAATCCCAGACCTAACCTAGGCCTAACATGTGTTATCCTCTAAAATATTGATCGAAACCAGGTTTAACCGACTGTTTCAGTGTGGTACCACATTACTACGTGATCCAAACCAGAAAAAACCCAGGATCTGTTCAACAAGTATGTGAAAAACGCGAAATACTGAGCCTGATGAGGGCAAATCCCAGAACTAACCCAGACATAACTTGCGTTATCCTCTAGAACATTTATCAAGACCAGGATTAATTGACTGTTTCAGTGTGGCATCACATTACTACGTGATCCAATCCTTTGGAAGCCCAGGATCAGGCCAACAAGAATGAGAAATATGCGGAAGTATGAGCCTGACAAGAGGAAATCCCAGACCTAACCTAGACCTAACATGTGTTATCCTCTAAAATATTGATCGAGACCATGTTTAACCGACTGTTTCAGTGGGGTACCACATTACTACGTGATCCAAACCAGAAAAAACCCAGGATCTGTTCAACAAGTATGTGAAAAACGCGAAACACTGAGCCTGATGAGGGCAAATCCCAGAACTAACCCAGACATAACTTTCGTTATCCTCTAAAACATTTATCAAGACCAGGATTAATTGACTGTTTCAGTGTGGCATCACATAACTACGTGATCCAAACCATTGGAAGCCCAGGATCAGGCCAACAAGAATGAGAAATATGCGAAAGTATGAGCCTGACAAGAGCAAATCCCAGACCTAACCTAGACCTAACATGCGTTATCCTCTAGAATATTGATCGAAACCAGGTTTAGTGGACTGTTTCAGTGTGGTACCACATTACTACGTGATCCAAACCAGAAGAAACCCAGGATATGTTCAACAAGTATGTGAAAAACGCGAAAGTATGAGCCTGATGAGGGCAAATCCCAGGCCTATCCCAGACATAACTTGCGTTATCGTCTAAAATATTGATCAAAACCAGGTTTAATGGACTGTTTCGGTGTGGTACCACTTTGCTACGTGATCCAAAGCAGAAAAAACCATCGATCAGGTCATCATGTATGTTAAAACTGCGAAAGAATGACCCTGATGAGGGCAAATCCCAGACATAACCTAGACCTAACATGTGTTATCCTCTAAAATATTGATCGAAACCAGGTTTAACCGACTGTTTCAGTGTGGTACCACATTACTACGTGATCCAAACCAGAAAAAACCCAGGATCTGTTCAACAAGTATGTGAAAAACGCGAAATACTGAGCCTGATGAGGGCAAATCCCAGACCTATCCCAGACCTAACATGCGTTATCCTCTAAAATATTGATCGAAACCAGGTTTAATGGACTGTTTCAGTGTGGTACCACATTAGTACGTGATCCAAACCAGAAAAAGCCAGGGATCTGTTCTACAAGTATGTGAAAAATGCGAAAGTATGACCCTGATGAGGGCAAATCCCAGACCTATCCCAAACCTAACTTGCGTTATCCTATAAAATATTGATCGAAACCAGGTTTAATTGACTGTGTCAGTGTGGTACCACTTTGCTACGTGATTTCAAAGCAGAAAAAAACATCGATCAGGTCAACATGTATGTTAAAACTGCGAAAGTATGAGCCTGATCAGGGCTAATCCCAGACCTATCCCAGACATAACTTGCGTTATCCTCTTAAATATTGATCGAAACCAGGTTTAATTGACTGTTTTAGTGTGGTACCACTTTACTACGTGATCCAAAGCAGAAAAAACCCTCGATCAGGTCAACATGTATGTTAAAACTGCGAAAGTACGAGCCTGATGAGGGCAAATCCCAGACCTATCCCGGGCATAACTTGAGTTATCCACTAAAATATTGATCGGAACCAGGTTTAATTGACTGTTTCAGTGTGATACCACATTACTACGTGATCCAATCCAGAAGAAAGGCCAGGATCTGTTCAACGAGTATGTGAAGTATGCGAAAGTATGAGTCTGATGAGGGCAAATCCCAGGCCTAACCTAGACATAACATGCGTTATCCTCTAAAATATTGATCGAAACCAGGTTTAATGGACTGTTTCAGTGTGGTACCACATTAGTACGTGAACCAAACCAGAAAAAGCGAAGGATCTGTTCAACAAGTATGTGAATAACGCGAAAATATGACCCTGATGAGGGCAAATCCCAGACCTATCCCAGACCTAACTTGCGTTATCCTATAAAATATTGATCGAATCCAGGTTTATTTGACAGTTTCAATGTGGTACCACTTTGCTACGTGATCCAAAGCAGAAAACAACATCGATCAGGTCAACATGTATGTTAAAACTGGAAAAGTATGACCCTGATGAGGGCAAATCTCAGACCTATCCCAGACCTAACTTACGATATCCTGTAAAATATTTATCAAGACCAGGTTTAATTGACTGTTTCAGTGTGGTACCACTTTGCTACGTGATCCAAAGCAGAAAAAACCATCGATCAGGTCAACATGTATGTTAAAACTGCGAAAGGATGACCCTGATGAGGGCAAATCCCAGACCTAACCTAGACCTAACATGTGTTATCCTCTAAAATAATAATCGAAACCAGGTTTAATGGTCTGCCTCAGTGTGGTACCACATTACTACGTGATCGAAACCAGAAAAAACCCAGGATCCGTTCAACAAGTATGTGAAAAACGCGAAAGTATGAGCCTGACGAGGGCAAATCCTAGACCTTACCCAGACCTAACATGCGTTATCCTCTAAAATATTTATCGAGACCAGGTTTAATTGAATGTCTCAGTGTGGTACCACATTACTACGTGATCCAAACCAGAAAAAAACCAGGATCCGTTCAACAAGTATGTGAAAGACGCGAAAGAATGAGCCTGATGAGAGCAAATCCCAGACCTATCCCAGACATAACTTGCGTTAGCCCATAAAATATTGATCGAATCCAGGTTTAATTGACTGTATCAGTGTGATACCACCTTGCTACGTGATCCAAAGCAGAAAAAACCCTCGATCATGCCAATATCTATGAGAAATATGCGAAAGAATGAGCCTGATGAGGGCAAATCCTAGACCTAACGCAGATCTAACATGCGTTATCCTCTAAAATATTTATCAAGACCAGGATTAATTGACTGTTTCAGTGTGGCATCACATTACTACGTGATCCAAACCAGTGGAAGCCCAGGATCTGGCCAACAAGAATGAGAATAATGCGAAAGTACGAGCCTCATCAGAACACACCCCAGACCTAACCAAGACTTAACATGAATTTTTCTCTAAGATATTGATCGAAACCAGGTTTAATGGACCGTTTCGGTGTGGTACCACATTACTACGTGAACCAAACCGGAAGAAACCCAGGATCTGTTCAGCAAGTATGTGAAAAACGCGGAAGTATGAGCCTGACGAGGGCAAATCCTAGACCTAACCCAGACCTAACATGCGTTATCCTCTAAAATATTTATCAAGACCAGGTTTAATTGAATGTCTCAGTGTGGTACCACATTACTACGTGATCCAAACCAGAAAAAACCCAGGATCTAGCCATGAAGTATGAGAAATATGCGAAAGTATGAGCCTGACGAAGGCAAATCCCAGACCTATCCCAGGCATAACTTGTGTTATCCTCTAAAATATTGATCGAAACCAGGTTTAACGGACTGTTTCAGTGTGGTACCACATTACTACGTGATCGAAACCAGAAAAAACCCAGGATCCATTCAACAAGTATGTGAAAAACGCGAAAGTATGAGCCTGATGAGGGCAAATCCCAGACCTATCCCAGACATAACTTGCGTTATCCTCAAAAATATTGATCGAAACCAGGTTTAATTGACTGTTGCAGTGTGGTACCACATTACTACGTGATCCAATCCAGAAGAAGCCCAGGATCTAGCCATGAAGTATGAGAAATTTGTCAAAGTATGACCCTGACGAGGGCAAATCCTAGACCTAACCCAGACCTAACATGCGTTATCCTCTAAAATATTTATCAAGACCAGGTTTAATTGAAAGTTCCAGTGTGGTACCGCATTACTACGTTATCCAAACCAGAAAAAGCCCCGAATCTGGCCATCAAGTATGAGAAATACGCGAAAGTACGTGCCTGATGAGAGCAAATCCCAGACCTATCCCAGACATAACTTGCGTTATCCTCTAAAACATTGACCGAAACCAGGTTTCGTGGACTGTTTCAGTGTGGTACCACATTACTGCGAGATCCAATCCAGAAAAAAACTAGGATCTGTTCAACAAGTGTGTGAAAAATGCGAAAGTATGACCCTGATGAGGGCAAATCCCAGACCTATCCCAGACCTAACTTGCGTTATCCTATAAAATATTGATCGAAACCAGGTTTAATGGTCTGCTTCAGTGTGGTACCACTTCACTACGTGATCCAAAGCAGAAAAAACCCTCGATCAGGTCAACACGTATGTTAAAACTGCGGAAGTATGACCCTGATGAGGGCAAATCTCAGACCTATTCCAGACCTAACTTACGTTATCCTCTAAAATATTTATCAAGCCCAGGATTAATTGACTGCTTCAGTGTGGCATCACATTACTACGTGATGCAAACCAGTGGAAGCCCAGGATGTGGCCAACAAGAATGAGAAATATGCGAAAGTACGAGCCTGATGAGAGCAAACCCCAGACCTAACCAAGACGTAACATGCGTTATCCTCAAAAATATTGATCGAAACCAGGTTTAATCGACTGTTTCAGTATGGTACCACATTACTACTTTATCCAAACCAGAAAAAGCCCAGAATCTGGCCATCAAGTATGAGAAATATGCGAAAGAATGAGCCTGATGAGGGCAAATCCTAGACCTAACCCAGACCTAACTTGCGCTGTCGTCTAAAATATTGATCGAAACCAGGTTTAATGGACCGTTTCAGTGTGGTACCGGTTTACTACGTGATCCAAACCAGAAAAAACCGAGGATCAGTTCAACAAGTATGTGAAAAACGCGAAAGTATGAGCCGGATGAGGGCAAATCCCCGACCTATCACAGACATAACTTGCGTTATCCTCTAAAATATTGTTCGAAACCAGGTTTAATTGACTGTTTTAGTGTGGTACCACTTTACTACGTGGCCAGAGCAGAAAAAACCCTCGATCAGGTCAACATGTATGCTAAAACTGCGAAAGTATGACCCTGATGAGGGCAAATCCCAGACCTAACCAAGACCTAACACGTGTTATCCTCTAAAATATTGATCGAAATCAGGTTTAGTGGACTGTTTCAGTGTGATACCACATTACTACGTGATCCAATCCAGAAGAAAGGCCAGGATCTGTTCAACGAGTATGTGAAGTATGCGAAAGTATGAGTCTGATGAGGGCAAATCCCAGGCCTAACCTAGACATAACATGCGTTATCCTCTAAAATATTGATCGAAACCAGGTTTAGTGGACTGTTTCAGTGTGGTACCACATTTCTACGTGACCCAAACCAGAAAAAACCCAGGATCTGTTCAACAAGTATGTGGAAAACGCGAAAGTATGAGCCTGATGAGGGCAAATCCCAGACCTATCCCAGACATAACTTGCGTTATCCTCTAAAATATTGATGGAACCCAGGTTTAAATGACTGTTTCAGTGTGGTACCACATTACTACGTGATCCAATCAAGAAAAAGTCCAGGGTCTAGGCTTCAAGTATGAGAAATATGCGAAAGTATGAGCCTGACGAGAGCAAATCCCAGACCTAACCTAGACCTAACATGCGTTATCCTCAAAAATATTGATCGAAACCCGGTTTAATCGACTGTTTCAGTGTGGTACCACATAAGTACGTGAACCAAACCAGAAAAAGCGAAGGATCTGTTCAACAAGTATGTGAATAACGCGAAAATATGACCCTGATGAGGGCAAATCCCAGACCTATCCCAGACCTAACTTGCGTTATCCTATAAAATATTGATCGAATCCAGGTTTATTTGACAGTTTCAATGTGGTACCACTTTGCTACGTGATCCAAAGCAGAAAACAACATCGATCAGGTCAACATGTATGTTAAAACTGCGAAAGTATGACCCTGATTTGGGTAAATCCCAGGCCTAACCTAGACCTAACATGCGTTATCCTATAAAATATTGATCGAAACCAGGTTTAATTGACTGTTTCAGTGTGGTACCACTTTGCTACGTGATCCAAAGCAGAAAAAACCATCGATCAGGTCAACATGTATGTTAAAACTGCGAAAGGATGACCCTGATGAGGGCAAATCCCAGACCTAACCTAGACCTAACATGTGTTATCCTCTAAAATAATAATCGAAACCAGGTTTAATGGTCTGCCTCAGTGTGGTACCACATTACTACGTGATCGAAACCAGAAAAAACCCAGGATCCGTTCAACAAGTATGTGAAAAACGCGAAAGTATGAGCCTGACGAGGGCAAATCCTAGACCTAACCCAGACCTAACATGCGTTATCCTCTAAAATATTTATCGAGACCAGGTTTAATTGAATGTCTCAGTGTGGTACCACATTACTACGTGATCCAAACCAGAAAAAAACCAGGATCCGTTCAACAAGTATGTGAAAGACGCGAAAGAATGAGCCTGATGAGAGCAAATCCCAGACCTATCCCAGACATAACTTGCGTTAGCCCATAAAATATTGATCGAATCCAGGTTTAATTGACTGTATCAGTGTGATACCACCTTGCTACGTGATCCAAAGCAGAAAAAACCCTCGATCATGCCAATATCTATGAGAAATATGCGAAAGAATGAGCCTGATGAGGGCAAATCCTAGACCTAACGCAGATCTAACATGCGTTATCCTCTAAAATATTTATCAAGACCAGGATTAATTGACTGTTTCAGTGTGGCATCACATTACTACGTGATCCAAACCAGTGGAAGCCCAGGATCTGGCCAACAAGAATGAGAATAATGCGAAAGTACGAGCCTCATCAGAACACACCCCAGACCTAACCAAGACTTAACATGAATTTTTCTCTAAGATATTGATCGAAACCAGGTTTAATGGACCGTTTCGGTGTGGTACCACATTACTACGTGAACCAAACCGGAAGAAACCCAGGATCTGTTCAGCAAGTATGTGAAAAACGCGAAAGTATGAGCCTGACGAGGGCAAATCCTAGACCTAACCCAGACCTAACATGCGTTATCCTCTAAAATATTTATCAAGACCAGGTTTAATTGAATGTCTCAGTGTGGTACCACATTACTACGTGATCCAAACCAGAAAAAACCCAGGATCTAGCCATGAAGTATGAGAAATATGCGAAAGTATGAGCCTGACGAAGGCAAATCCCAGACCTATCCCAGGCATAACTTGTGTTATCCTCTAAAATATTGATCGAAACCAGGTTTAACGGACTGTTTCAGTGTGGTACCACATTACTACGTGATCGAAACCAGAAAAAACCCAGGATCCATTCAACAAGTATGTGAAAAACGCGAAAGTATGAGCCTGATAAAGGCAAATCCCAGACCTATCCCAGACATAACTTGCGTTAGCCCATAAAATATTGATCGAATCCAGGTTTAATTGACTGTATCAGTGTGATACCACCTTGCTACGTGATCCAAAGCAGAAAAAACCCTCGATCATGCCAATATCTATGAGAAATATGCGAAAGAATGAGCCTGACGAGGGCAAATCCTAGACCTAACCCAGACCTAACATGCGTTATCCTCTAAAATATTTATCAAGACCAGGTTTAATTGAAAGTTCCAGTGTGGTACCGCATTACTACGTTATCCAAACCAGAAAAAGCCCAGAATCTGGCCATCAAGTATGAGAAATATGCGAAAGAATGAGCCTGATGAGGGCAAATCCTAGACCTAACCCAGACCTAACTTGCGTTGTCATCTAAAATATTGATGGAAACCAGGTCTAAATGACTGTTTCAGTGTGACATCACATTACTACGTGATCCAAACCAGAGAAAACCGAGGATCAGTTCAACAAGTATGTGAAAAACGCGAAAGTATGAGCCGGATGAGGGCAAATCCCCGACCTAACCTAGACCTAACACGTGTTATCCTCTAAAATAATAATCAAAACCAGGTTTAATGCTCTGCTTCAGTGTGGTACCACATTACTCCGTGGCCAAAGCAGAAAAAACCCTCGATCAGGTCAACATGTATGCTAAAACTGCGAAAGTATGACCCTGATGAGGGCAAATCCCAGACCTAACCTAGACCTAACACGTGTTATCTTCTAAAATATTGATCGAAATCAGGTTTAGTGGACTGTTTCAGTGTGGTACCACTTTACAACGTGATCGAAACCAGAAAATGCCAGGGATCTGTTCAACAAGTATGTGAAAAATGCGAAGGTATGACCCTGATGAGGGCAAATCCCAGACCTATCCCAGACCTAACTTGCGTTGTCCTCTAAAATATTGTTCGAAACCAGGTTTAATTGACTGTTTTAGCGTGGCACCACTTTACTACGTGACCCAAAGTAGAAAAAACCCTCGATCAGGGCAACGTGTCTGGTAAAACTGCGATAGTATGACCCTCATTAGTGCAAAACCAGACCTATCCCAGACCTAACTTGCGTTATTCTCTAAAATATTGATGGAAACCAGGTTTAAATGACTGTTTCAGTGTGGTACCACATTACTACGTGATCCAATCCAGAAAAAGTCCAGGATCTAGCCATCAAGTATGAGAAATATGCGAAAGAACGAGCCTGATGAGGGCAAATCCTAGACCTAACCCAGACCTAACTTGCGCTGTCCTCTAAAATATTGATCGAAACCAGGTTTAATGGACCGTTTCAGTGTGGTACCGGTTTACTACGTGATCCAAACCAGAAAAAACCGAGGATCAGTTCAACAAGTATGTGAAAAACGCGAAAGTATGAGCCGGATGAGGGCAAATCCCCGACCTATCACAGACATAACTTGCGTTATCCTCTAAAATATTGTTCGAAACCAGGTTTAATTGACTGTTTTAGTGTGGTACCACTTTACTACGTGGCCAGAGCAGAAAAAACCCTCGATCAGGTCAACATGTATGCTAAAACTGCGAAAGTATGACCCTGATGAGGGCAAATCCCAGACCTAACCAAGACCTAACACGTGTTATCCTCTAAAATATTGATCGAAATCAGGTTTAGTGGACTGTTTCAGTGTGGTACCACTTTACAACGTGATCGAAACCAGAAAATGCCAGGGATCTGTTCAACAAGTATGTGAAAAATGCGAAGGTATGACCCTGATGAGGGCAAATCCCAGACCTATCCCAGACCTAACTTGCGTTGTCCTCTAAAATATAGATGGAAACCAGGTTTAATGGACCGCTTCAGTGTGGTACCACATTACTACGTGATCCAAACCAGAAAAAACCAAGGATCTGTTCAACAAGTATGTGAAAAACGCGAAAGTATGAGCCGGATCAGGGCAAATCCCAGACCTATCCCAGACATAACTTTTTTTTTTTTTTTTTTTTTTTTTTTTTTGTCGTGGGGAAAATCTTCGAAAGACTCCCACCCACCTCCTTGGGGAGAGGTGGGAGGGGTGTGTGGGATTCCCCGCGCCCGTACAACGACAGGCGCGGGACCTACCCACTAAAAACCCCACGGTGACCCTTCGGCACGCTTTGGGAGGATACCGGGAATCGCTCGAAGCATTCTTCCGGTATCCTCCCCGTGCCCGCGCTTTCGCGCCCATCCCCCGGGGGGACAAACGGTCCCCCCAGTAGACACACTGCCTCATAGCGGCGGGACGGGGCCACTCCATCCCGCCGCTATCCGTCCCGGGGCCGCGTTTAGTGGCGGCTGCGAGCCCCAAATCGCAACCGCCCGCGACCCCGTTTCCACCCCTCGGCGGCCGGGCGTTCATGGCCGCACCAGACCGCCGAGGGTGCCTCCCCTTGCGTCGGACCGGTAGGGGGAGGCACTCCTACCCCCACCCGGTCCGACCCGGCGCCGCCTGGCGGGAGGAGGGTCCCCTCAGGACCCCCCTCCCAGCCTAGGTCATCCGCCACGCCGAGGCGGCCGCCCGCGACGCCTCGCGACCGGGCGACGACCTCGGGCCACCGCACGAGCGCGAGCTTCAGTGCGCCGCTGAAGCTCGCGCTCCCTCCCCGCGGCCTCCTTCTGCAACATTACGTTCTCGCAGAAGGAGGCCACGGCCCTCCACTTCTCCTCGCTGCCGAGCATGGCGCGCACCACGCCCGGCAGCGAGACATCCCGCCCGACGACGCCGACCAGGACACGGCGCTCCCCCTCCCACGCGGGGCATACCTCCAGGGTATGATCCGCCGTGTCCTGCTCAGCGTCGCAGTGGCAGCAACGCGCCGTCGGCTCCTTCCCTATCCGGCACAGGTATCTTCCGAAGCTGCCATGCCCGGAAAATACCTGTGCCAGCCGGTAGGTGAGGCTGCCATGGCCTCTGTCCAGCCACTCCTTCAGGAGTGGCCGAACAGCCCCGACAGTCCGGTGCCCCGCGGTTGGCAGAGCCAGCCGCTCCTGCCACGCGAGCAACACGGACTGCCGGGCCTGGCGCTTCAAATCGCCCCAAGCTGGTTCCTGCCCGCCCGGGACCGCCCCCACCCCCGCGCGTCGGTCGACGCGGTGCCGGTACATCGCCGCGTGCGACCGCGCGAGCAGGTCCATGGGCGGCATCCCCGCTAGAACCGTCGCCGCCTCGTGTGACATGGTCCGATACCCGCGGACGACCCTGAGCGCCACGCGCCTCTGAACCCGACGCAGCATAGTCATGCTGCGCCGGGAGGCAGCCAGGTCGTCCGCCCAGACGGGGACCCCGTATAGGGCCACCGACTGGACCATTGCCACATAGAGGCGACGAACTCGGCCCGCCGGGCCCCCCAGGTTGGGCAGGATCCGGCCCAGAGCCGCAACCATCCTTTCCAACCGGGGGACCAGGCAGCGGAAATGCTTCTCGAAACGCCAGTGGCTATCGAGGATCAGCCCTAGATACCTGATCTGGGGCTTCACCTCGATGTCAGCCCCACCCACCCGAATCAGAGGGGGTGGCGGATCCTGCCGAGGTGAATGAAACGCAATCACCTCGGTCTTATGGACCGCCACCGTCATCCCCATCCCCCTGATCCGGTCGACGACGCGTTGCGACCCCTCCTCCGCGCGACGCATGGCCCTCCCCGAGTGCGCCCCGACGGCCAGCACCAGTGTGTCATCCGCATAACACACCGTGCTGACGCCGTCGGGGAGGCCGGCCCGCAACACCGAGTCGTACGCGATGTTCCACAGGAGTGGCCCGAGGACCGACCCCTGCGGAACACCGCAGTACACCTCCCTCCGCATATCACCATCCCGGCCCGGATACTCGATCCACCTGCCGCGGAGATAATCCCCGACGACCGCCCTGAGACAAGGGGGGACTCGATGATATTCGAGTCCCCTCCTTATCTCTTCCCAGGGGAGGGTGTTAAAGGCATTGGCAATATCCAAGGATATTGCCAATGCCACCCCTCCCCGGGAGACGGCCGCCTCCGAGAGGGCCCTCACACGACCTATCGCGTCGATAGTCGATCGGCCCCCCCCGGAAACCGAACTGGCAGTCGGCCAGACCGGGATCACCCCGCGACAGGTGCTCGACGAGGCGGGCAGCAATCACACGCTCGAAGAGCTTGCCCACCTCGTCGAGGAGACAAATGGGCCGGTATGCGGAGGGAGACTCCGCGGGCCGACCCTCCTTCCGGAGGAGGACCATCCTCGCCACCTTCCAACTGGGGGGGAATCGCCCGTCCCTCAGGCAGCGGTCGAACAACCGCCTGAGGTCCGCCCCAAGGACGCCCTGGGTCAAGACCCAAACCCGGCCGGGCACACCATCCGGACCCGGGGCCGTGTTACGAACCCCGAGCCGTCTGATGGCCGCTGCCAGCTCCTCCTGCGTGACCCCCAGCTCGGCCGTCCACTCCACTGGGACAGCCGCCGCCGCCGGAGGACGCGGTCCCCTCTCCCCAATTGGGAAGAGTATATTGACCACGTCCTCCAGCAGCCGGGGGTCAAGACCCTCGGTGAGGGGGGGCGCCCACGGGCGGAGCTTATTCAGCACCACCTTATATGGGCGCCCCCATGGATCGTCATCGAGGGTCTGGAGGAGCTCCTTCCATGCCTGGGTCTTGGCCCGTTTGATGGCGACCTGCAGAGCAACCCGCGCCACGCGGTATGCTCCATACAGGTCATCAGCTGCCCTCGCTCGCGCCACGCCGTCGCCTGTACGTTGACGACGGCGCGCGCGGGTGTACTGGCGTCGGGCGCGGACAGTCGCGACTCGCAACTCCGCGATCGCGTCCGACCACCAGTACACCGCCCGGCGAGGAGAAGCCCGCCCGACCCGAGGCATCGCCGCGTCGCAAATACCCGCGACCAATGCTCCGAGCCGGGCGACCTCCTCCTCTATGCTCGGCAACTCGGCCGCTCCCTGCGGCCAAGTTGCAGCGAGGGCAGCTGCCATCAGGGCGTCCTTGTCCAGGCGCCGAAGCGCCCAGCGGCGTGGTGGGGTGCCACGCAGGCGGCCGTGTCGGGATGCACTCGCGGCGGCAGAGACCTCCATCCGGATGTACCGGTGATCGGAGAGTGTCTCTGCCCCCGCGACCACGTGCCAACCCGACACCATGCGCACGGCGTTGGGGGTCGCGAATCCAACATCCACGATGGACCCCCCATATCGCCGCACGCATGTGTGCTCCGACCCCCGGAGGTCGAGCCCCGCCGCCCAATCGCCCAGGATCCCGCCGCGAACGGAGGTCCTGGGGGATCCCCAAGCCACCGACTTGGCATTAAAATCCCCCAGGACCAGCACCGGCCGGGCCGCGTAGCGCTGCACGCATGCCGCGACCTCGGCCAAGTACAGCTCGAACGCAGCGTGACCGCTACGGGGCGAAATGTAGCACCCCACCACAGCGACTCCCCCCCAGTCCACGGCGACGAATCCCCGACCGCGCTCCAACAAGGAGAACGGTGGGGACCCGTCGCCCCCTCCCCATACCGTCGCCACCAAGCCGTCCGCGTCGCCCACCCAATGAGGGTGATCAGGGACGCGGTACGGCTCGGCGGCGACCGCCAGGCCAACCCCCCACTCCGCGAGGACTTGGGACATCAAGTCCTGTGCCGCGCGGCAGTGGTTGAGGTTGGCCTGGAGGAGGAGGCGGGGCGGCATTAATTAATGGCCGCGCCAGCCTCCTCCCGGCCGTCCGTCCCCGTAGCACCGTCCACCTCCATGGAGGACGATGCCACCGCCCTCGGCACCGGAGCCGGTGCAGCCCGCCTCTTCCTCTACTTCCGGGAGGGGGGGAAGCACTTCTTGCTCCCCACCCTGTGATCAGCTGGCCTCCCCATGTCCGCACACAGCGGGCAGTGGGGGGCCGCCGAGCACTGGCTCGCACGGTGCTCTTTGGCACCGCAGCGGTAACACTGACCGCTGCGGTCCACCGGCGAGGTGCACCACTGCCTCACGTGCCCCAATTCGTGGCAGCGGTGACACTGGAGCGGGCGCGGCACGAGGATTTCCACTCGCGCCGAAACCCACCCCACCAACACCCTCCCGGATTCCGCCACCTTACGGGCGGCGGAGAGGGGGCACCGGGCCCACACCGACCCGAGGCCGGAGGGCGACCTGCGGATCTCTCCGATCCGCAGGTCCTCCACAGGACAGTCCCCCGCCCTCGCAAGGGCACGGGACACATCCTGTGCGCTGACCGAGTCGTCCAGCCCACAAACGCGCATCTCCGTGCGCTTCGTGGGCCGGGCGACCCGGACACCTCGCTCGCCCAGCTGCTCCCGGAGCCTCTGGGCGAGACGATCCGTCTTCGCGCCGCCTTCTGTACCGGGGATCTCCAGCAAGAGACCCCCGGTCACGGCCCTCTTCGCCCTCACGGAGGCGATGCCCAGCTCTTCCAGGGAGATATTCTCCCTGGCGAGCCGCATCGCCTCCGCGAGGGTCAGGTCGCCCCCCTGCGCAACGGTCAGCGTCACCGCTGCCGTTTTTGGGGGACGACCTGGTCGTGCCTTCCCGACCTTCGCGGCCTTTACCTTGGCCGCCGGCGGCGGAGGCGGAGGCTGCGGTTGCGAGGCCTTCCTCGCCGCCCGCTTCGCCTTCCGCCCCACCACCTCACTCCACGCCACCCCCCCTTGGGAGGGTGCTGTGGAGGACGCGACCACCGCGACCACGGGTACACCACCCCCCTTGGGGGTCGCGACCCGGGGCCCTGGTGCCGCAACGCTGGGCGGAGCCTTCACTCCGCCCTTCTTTGCCTTCCCCGACTGTACCGGAACAGGTCGGGGAGGCACCGCCTTCCTGCTGACCGCTCTTCCGGCGAGGAGCTCCTCCCGGAAGGCGGCCAGCTTGCCATCAATCATGTCCCCAATCCTCCTCAGAAGATCGTCTTCTGAGGAGGACGGGGACTTCTTCACGGGCGGAGTGCGGGTGGAGGGGCCCGCGGTGCCCCGCACCACTGCCGCCGCACTCCGCTTATTTGCCTCCGCCGAGGGACGCGGCGGTGGAGGAGGAGGGAGGATGGGAGGGAAGGCCGCGCTGTTCCACAGCGCCTCTGCCCTCCTCCACCCCTGTCGCTCCTCCTCCAACAGGAGCTGCAGACGGGCGTTCCGCCCTCTGAGCTCCCGCGCCGCCTCCATCATTTCCTCCGCCACGGCCTTCAGGGCCTCCGCGCCACCGCTTTTCTGCCCCTTAAAGGCGCAGGCAGCGGCGACTTTCTCCACCCGCCTCAGGGACGAGGAGATCCTCTCCGATATCTCCTCGGTCACCTCGTCCCTGAGGCAACTCAGCCTCACCGACGGGCTCATCGCCCCGCCCAACTCGACGACGGCCTGCCCCGTCCTCTTCCTCTTAGAGCCTATGTGGCTCGTGCTGGAGGAGAAGGACGAGACCGACGCCGTCTCGTCGTCCTCCTCCACCCTCCACGAAGCCGGACCTGGCGCTGAGTGGGGCGCGAGCGCCGCCACCCTAACCCCAACCCCGTCTCCGTCCTCCCCAACCGACAAAACCCGCCCCATCCCCATTTTATTTTCTGTGTCCATAATAGTCCCACGAGATGGTCGGAAATAAAGGTCCACCCGGGCAGAGCCGCCTTACCCGGGTAAGCCTAATACTCCGGGGGTTCGGCAGGTTCCCCGGAGGTGGTCGCTTGGGATTGGGCCTTCTCCCCCAACCATGCATCCCATCGCCGCGCACCATAGCTTAGGATTGGAGGGCGATTTTATAGAGTCGCCATACTCGTGGCCCAGGCGGTTAAGCCAAGACCCCCGTTCCTCCTGCCGTCACGTACCATTCACAAAACCAATAGGGAATTGTGAATGGGTCGGTGTGACGACCAACAGGAGGCTTACGGTGTGTGTATGACTCGGGTCCCCGGGTTCGTTAAGCCCGTACTGCAGCTGAAAGGCTGGCAGCCCCTCAGGGCCCAGACCTAACTTGCGTTGTCCTCTCAAATATTGATGGAAACCAGGTATAAATGACTGTTTCAGTGTGGTACCACATTACTACGTGATCCAATCCAGAAAAAGTCCAGGATCTAGCCATCAAGTATGAGAAATATGCGAAAGAATGAGCCTGATGAGGGCAAATCCTAGACCTAACCCAGACCTAACATGCGTTATCCTCTAAAATATTTATCGAGACCAGGATAAATTGACTGTTTCAGTGTGGCATCACATTACTGCGTGATCCAAACCAGAAAAAACCCAGGATCTGTTCAACAAGTATGTGAAAAATGCGAAAGTATGACGCTGATGAGGGCAAATCCCAGACCTATCCCAGACCTAACTTGCGTTGACCTCTAAAATATAGATGGAAACCAGGTTTAATGGACCGTTTCAGTGTTGTACCACATTACTACGTGATCCAAACCAGAAAAAACCGAGGATGTGTTCAACAACTTTGTGAAAAACGCGAAAGTATGAGCCGGATCAGGGCAAATCCCCGACCTATCCCAGACATAACTTGCGTTATCCTCTAAAATATTGATCGAAACCAGGTCTAATTGACTGTTTCAGTGTGGTACCACTATGCTACGTGATCCAATGCAGAAATACCATCGATCAGGTCAACATGTATGTTAAAACTGCGAAAGTATGACCCTGATGAGGGCAAATCCCAGACCTAACCTAGACCTAACGTGTGTTATCCTCTAAAATAATAATCGAAACCAGGTTTAATAGTCTGCTTCAGAGTGGTACAACATTACTACGTGATCGGAGCCAGAAAAAGCCCAGGATCTAGCCATGAAGTATGAGAAATATGCGAAAGTATGAGCCTGACGAGGGCAAATCCTAGACCTAACCCAGACTTAACATGCGTTATCCTCTAAAACATTTATCAAGACCAGGTTTAATTGAATGTTTCAGTGTGGTACCACATTACCACGTGATTCAAACCAGGAAAAGCCCAGGATCTGGCCAACGAGTATGCGAAAAATGCGAAAGTACGAGCCAGATGAGGGCAAATCCCAGGCTTTACCTAGACCTAGGATGAGCTATCCTCTAAAATATTGATCGAAAACAGGTTTAATGGACTGTTTCAGTGTGGTACCACATTACTGCGAGATCCGGACCTGTGAAAGCCCAGGATCAGGCCAACAAGTATGAGAAATATGCGAATGTATGAGCCAGATGAATGCAAATCCTGGACATACCCCAGACGTAACATGCGTTATCCTCTAAAATATTGGTCGTATCCAGGTTTAACTGACTGTTTCAGTATGGTACCACATAACTACGTTATTCAATCCAGAAAAGGCCCAGGATCTGGCCAACAAGTATGAGAAATATGCGAATGTATGAGCCAGATGAGGGCAAATCCTAGACCTAGCCCAGACCTATCATGCGTTAGCATCTAAAATATTGATCGAAACCTGGTTTAATCGACTGTTTCAGTGTGGTACCACATTACTACCTGATCCAAACCAGAAATAACCCAGGATCTCTTCAACAAGTATGTGAAGAATGCGAAAGTATGAGCCAGATGCGGGCAAATCCAGGACGTAACACAGACCTACCATGCGTTATCCTCTAAAATATTGATCGAGACCAGGTATAATTGACTGTATCAGTGTGGTACTACATTACTATGTGATCCAATCCAGAAAAAGCGACGGATGTGGCTAACAAGTATGAGAAATATGCGGAAGTATGAGCCTGATGTGTGCAAATCCTGGACCAAACCCAGACCTAATATGCGTTATCCTCTATAATATTGGTCGTATCCAGGTTTAACTGACTGTTTCAGTGTGGTAGCACATAACTACGTTATCCAATCCAGAAAAAGCCCAGGATCTGGCCAACAAGTATGAGAAATATGTGAAAGTATGAGCCAGATGAGGGCAAATCCTAGGCCTAACCCAGACCTAACATGCGTTATCATCTAAAATATTGATCAAACCTGGTTTAATCGACTGTTTCAGTGTGATACCATGTTAGTACATGATCCAAACCAGAAATAATCCAGGATCTGTTCTACAGGTATGTGAAAAATGCGAAAGTATGTGTCTGATGAGGGCAAATCCCTGGCCCAACCTTGTCCAAACATGCATTATCCTCTAAAATATTGATCAAATCCAGGTTCAATCGACTGTTTCAGAGTGGTACCACATTACTACGTGGTCCAAACCAGAAAAATCCCAGGATTTGGCCAACAAGTATGTGAGAAATGCGAAGGTATGGGCCTGATGAGGGCAAATCCCACACCTATCCCAGACCTAACATGCGTTATCCACTAAAATATTGACCGAGACTAGGTTTTATGGACTGTTTCAGTGTGGTACCACATTACCACGTGATTCAAACCAGAAAAAACCCAGGATCTGTACAACAAGTATGAGAAATATGCGAAAGTATGAGCCTGATGCGGGCAAATCCTGGACCTAACCCAGACCTAACATGCGTTATCCTCTAAAATATTGACCGAGACTAGGTTTTATGGACTGTTTCAGTGTGGAACCACATTACCACGTGATTCAAACCAGAAAAAACCCAGGATCTGTACAACAAGTATGTGAAGAATGCGAATGTATGGGTCCGATGGGGGCAAATCCCAGGCCTAACCTAGACCTAACATGCGTTATCCTATAAAATGTTGATCGAGACCAGGTTTAATCGACTGTTTCAGTGTGGTACCACTTTACAACGTGATCCAAGCCAGAAAAAGCCAGGGATCTGTTCAACAAGTATGTGAAAAATGCGAAAGAATGACCCTGATGAGGGAAAATCCCAGGCGTAACCTAGACCTAACATGCGTTATCCTCTAAAATATTGGTGGAAACCGGGTCTAATGGACTGCTTCATTGTGGTACCACATTACTACGTGATCCAAACCAGAAAAAGCCAGGGATCTGTTCAACAAGTATGTCAAAAACGCGAAAGTATGAGCCTGATGAGGACAAATCCCAGACCTATCCCAGACATAACTTGCGTTATCCTCTAAAATATTGATCGAAACCAGGATTAATCGACTGTTTCAGTGTGGTACCACATTACCACGTGATTCAAACCAGAAAAAACACAGGATCTGTACAACAAGTATGTGAAGAATGCGAAAGTATGGGGCTGATGGGGGCAAATCCCAGGCCTAACCTAGACCTAGGATGAGCTGTCCTCTAAAATATTGATCGAAACCAGGATTAATCGACTGTTTCAGAGTGATACCACATTACTACGTGATCCAAACCAGAAAAAGCCCAGGATCTGGCCAACAAGTATGAGAAATATGCGAAAGTATGAGCCTGATGTGGGCAAATCCTGGACCTAACCCAGACCTAACATGCGTTATCCTCTAAAATATTGATCGAGACCAGGTATAATTGGCTGTTTCAGTGTGGTACTACATCAGTATGTGATCCAATCCAGTAAAAGCAACGGATCAGGCCAACAAGTATGAGAAATATGCGACAGTATGAGCCTGAGGAGGGCAAATCGCACACCTAACCGTGACCTAACCGGCGTTATCCTATAAAATGTTGATCGAGACCAGGTTTAGTCGACTGTTTCAGTGTGGTACCACATTACTACGTGATCGAAACCAGAAAAGACCCAGAATCTGGCCAACAAGTATGTGAAATATGCGAAAGTATGAGCCAGATGAGGGCAAATCCCAGACCTATCCCAGACCCAACTTTCGGTATCCTCTAAAATACTGGTCGAGACCAGGTTTAGTTGACTGTTTCAGTGTGGTACCACATTACTACGTGATCGAAACCAGAAAAGACCCAGAATCTGTTCAAGAAGTATGTGAAGAATGCGAAAGTATGAGACTGATGAGGACAAATCCCAGACCTATCCCAGACATAACTTGCGTTATCCTCTAAAATATAGATCGAAACCAGGTTTAATCGACTGTTTCCGTGTGGCACCACATTACTACGTGATCCAATCCAGAAAAAGCCCAGGATCTGGCCAACAAGTATGAGAAATATGCGAAAGTATGAGCCAGATGAGGGCAAATCCCAGGCTTTACCTAGACCTAGGATGAGCTATCCTCTAAAATATTGATCGAAAACAGGTTTAATGGACTGTTTCAGTGTGGTACCACATTACTGCGAGATCCGGACCTGTGAAAGCCCAGGATCAGGCCAACAAGTATGAGAAATATGCGAATGTATGAGCCAGATGAATGCAAATCCTGGACATACCCCAGACGTAACATGCGTTATCCTCTAAAATATTGGTCGTATCCAGGTTTAACTGACTGTTTCAGTATGGTACCACATAACTACGTTATTCAATCCAGAAAAGGCCCAGGATCTGGCCAACAAGTATGAGAAATATGCGAATGTATGAGCCAGATGAGGGCAAATCCTAGACCTAGCCCAGACCTATCATGCGTTATCATCTAAAATATTGATCGAAACCTGGTTTAATCGACTGTTTCAGTGTGGTACCACATTACTACCTGATCCAAACCAGAAATAACCCAGGATCTCTTCAACAAGTATGTGAAGAATGCGAAAGTATGAGCCAGATGCGGGCAAATCCTAGACGTAACACAGACCTAACATGCGTTATCCTCTAAAATATTGATCGAGACCAGGTATAATTGACTGTATCAGTGTGGTACTACATTACTATGTGATCCAATCCAGAAAATGCGACGGATGTGGCTAACAAGTATGAGAAATATGCGGAAGTATGAGCCAGATGTGTGCAAATCCTGGACCAAACCCAGACCTAATATGCGTTATCCTCTATAATATTGGTCGTATCCAGGTTTAACTGACTGTTTCAGTGTGGTAGCACATAACTACGTTATCCAATCCAGAAAAAGCCCAGGATCTGGCCAACAAGTATGAGAAATATGTGAAAGTATGAGCCAGATGAGGGCAAATCCTAGACCTAACCCAGACCTAACATGCGTTATCATCTAAAATATTGATCAAACCTGGTTTAATCGACTGTTTCAGTGTGGTACGACATTACTACCTGATCCAAACCAGAAAAAACCCAGGATCCGTACAACAGGTATGTGAAAAATGCGAAAGTATGGGTCTGATGAGGGCAAATCCTAGCCCTAACCCAGACCTAACATGCGTTATCATCTAAAATATTGATCGAAACCAGGTTTAATCGACTGTTTCAGGGTGGTACCACATTACTACGTGATCCAAACCAGGAAAAGCCCAGGATCTGGCCAACAAGTATGTGAAGAATGCGAATGTATGGGTCCGATGGGGGCAAATCCCAGGCCTAACCTAGACCTAACATGCGTTATCCTATAAAATGTTGATCGAGACCAGGTTTAATCGACTGTTTCAGTGTGGTACCACTTTACAACGTGATTCAAACCAGAAAAAACACAGGATCTGTACAACAAGTATGTGAAGAATGCGAAAGTATGGGTCTGATGGGGGCAAATCCCAGGCCTAACCTAGACCTAGGATGAGCTGTCCTCTAAAATATTGATCGAAACCAGGATTAATCGACTGTTTCAGAGTGATACCACATTACTACGTGATCCAAACCAGAAAAAGCCCAGGATCTGGCCAACAAGTATGAGAAATATGCGAAAGTATGAGCCTGATGTGGGCAAATCCTGGACCTAACCCAGACCTAACATGCGTTATCCTCTATAATATTGATCGAGACCAGGTATAATTGGCTGTTTCAGTGTGGTACTACATCAGTATGTGATCCAATCCAGTAAAAGCAACGGATCAGGCCAACAAGTATGAGAAATATGCGACAGTATGAGCCTGAGGAGGGCAAATCGCACACCTAACCGTGACCTAACCGGCGTTATCCTATAAAATGTTGATCGAGACCAGGTTTAGTCGACTGTTTCAGTGTGGTACCACATTAGTACGTGATCGAAACCAGAAAAGACCCAGAATCTGGCCAACAAGTATGTGAAATATGCGAAAGTATGAGCCAGATGAGGGCAAATCCCAGACCTATCCCAGACCCAACTTTCGGTATCCTCTAAAATATAGATCGAAACCAGGTTTAATCGACTGTTTCCGTGTGGCACCACATTACTACGTGATCCAATCCAGGAAAAGCCCAGGATCTGGCCAACAAGTATGTGAAGAATGCGAATGTATGGGTCCGATGGGGGCAAATCCCAGGCCTAACCTAGACCTAACATGCGTTATCCTATAAAATGTTGATCGAGACCAGGTTTAATCGACTGTTTCAGTGTGGTACCACTTTACAACGTGATCCAAGCCAGAAAAAGCCAGGGATCTGTTCAACAAGTATGTGAAAAATGCGAAAGAATGACCCTGATGAGGGAAAATCCCAGGCGTAACCTAGACCTAACATGCGTTATCCTCTAAAATATTGGTGGAAACCGGGTCTAATGGACTGCTTCAGTGTGGTACCACATTACTACGTGATCCAAACCAGAAAAAGCCAGGGATCTGTTCAACAAGTATGTCAAAAACGCGAAAGTATGAGCCTGATGAGGACAAATCCCAGACCTATCCCAGACATAACTTGCGTTATCCTCTAAAATATTGATCGAAACCAGGATTAATCGACTGTTTCAGTGTGGTACCACATTACCACGTGATTCAAACCAGAAAAAAGACAGGATCTGTACAACAAGTATGTGAAGAATGCGAAAGTATGGGTCTGATGGGGGCAAATCCCAGGCCTAACCTAGACCTAGGATGAGCTGTCCTCTAAAATATTGATCGAAACCAGGATTAATCGACTGTTTCAGAGTGATACCACATTACTACGTGATCCAAACCAGAAAAAGCCCAGGATCTGGCCAACAAGTATGAGAAATATGCGAAAGTATGAGCCTGATGTGGGCAAATCCTGGACCTAACCAAGACCTAACATGCGTTATCCTCTAAAATATTGATCGAGACCAGGTATAATTGGCTGTTTCAGTGTGGTACTACATTACTATGTGATCCAATCCAGAAAAAGCCCAGGATCTGGCCAACAAGTATGAGAAATATGCGAAAGTATGAGCCAGATGAGGGCAAATCCTAGACCTAACCCAGACCTAACATGCGTTATCATCTAAAATATTGATCGAAACCTGGTTTAATCGACTGTTTCAGTGTGGTACGACATTACTACCTGATCGAAACCAGAAATAACCCAGGACCCGTTCAACAAGTATCTGAAGAATGCGAAAGTATGAGTCTGATGAGGGCAAATCCCAGGCCTAACCTAGACCTAGCAGGAGTTATCCTCTAAAATATTGATCGAGACCAGGTTTAGTCGACTGTTTTAGTGTGGTACCACGTTACTACGTGATCCAAACCAGAAAAAGCCCAGGATCAGGCCAACAAGTATGAGAAATATGCGAAAGTATGAGCCAGATGCGGGCAAATCCTGGACCTAACCCAGACCTAACTTACGTTATCCTATAAAATATTGATCGAGATCACGTTTAGCCGACTGTTTCAGTGTGGTACCACATTACCACGTGGTCCAAACCAGAAAAAGCCCAGGATCTGGCCAACGAGTATGCGAAAAATGCGAAAGTACGAGCCAGATGAAGGCAAATCCTAGACCTAACCCAGACCTAACATGCGTTATCCTCTAAAATATAGATCGAAACCAGGTTTAATCGACTGTTTCAGTGTGGTGCCATAGTACCACCTGATCCAAACCAGAAAAAACCCAGGATCTGTCCAACAAGTATGTGAAGAATGCGAAAGTATGAGTCTCATGAGGGCAAATACTAGGCCTAACCTAGACCTAGCATGAGTTACCCTCTAAATTATTTTTTCGAAACCAGGTTTAATGGACTGCTTCAGTGTGATACCACATTACCACGTGATCCAAACCAGAAAAAGCCCGGGATCTGGCCAACGAGTATGCGAAACATGCGAAAGTATGAGCCAGATGCGGGCAAATCCTGGACCTAACCCAGACCTAACATGCGTTATCCTCTAAAATATTCGTCGTATCCAGGTTTAACTGACTGTTTCAGTGTGGTACCACATAACTATGTTATTCAATCCAGAAAAAGCCCAGGATCTGGCCAACAAGTATGAGTAATATGCGAAAGTATGAGCCAGATGAGGGCAAATCCTAGACCTAACCCAGACCTTACATGCGTTATCATCTAAAATATTGATCGAAACCTGGTTTAATCGACTGTTTCAGTGTGGTACGACATTACTACCTGATCCAAACCAGAAAAAGCCCAGGATCTGCTCAACAAGTATGTGAAGAATGCGAAAGTATGGGTCTGATGGGGGCAAATCCCAGGGCTAACCTAGACCTAGCATGAGTTATCCTCTAAAATATTGCTCCGGACCAGGTTTAGTCGACTGTTTCAATGTGATACCATGTTAGTACATGATCCAAACCAGAAATAACCCAGGATCTGTTCTACAAGTATGTGAAAAATGCGAAAGTATGAGTCTGATGAGGGCAAATCCCTGGCCTAACCTTGACCAAACATGCGTTATCCTCTAAAACGTTCATCGTGACTAGGGTTAATCGGCTGCTTCAGTGTGGTACCACATTACTACCTGATCCAAACTAGTAGAAACCCAGGATCTCTCCACCAAGTATGTGAAGTATGCGAAAGTATGAGCCAGATGCGGGCAAATCCAAGACCTAAACCAGACCTAACATGCGTTATCCTCAAAAATATAGTTCGAAACCAGGTTTAATCGACTGTTTCCGTGTGGCACCACATTACTACGTGATCCAATCCAGAAAAAGCCCAGGATCTGGCCAACAAGTATGAGAAATATGCGAAAGTATGAGCCAGATGCGGGCAAATCCTGGACCTAACCCAGACCTAACTTACGTTATCCTATTAAATATTGATCGAGACCACGTTTAGCCGACTGTTTCAGTGTGGTACCACATTACCACGTGATCCAAACCAGAAAAAGCCCAGGATCTGGCGAACGAGTATGCGAAAAATGCGAAAGTACGAGCCAGATGAAGGCAAATCCTCGACCTAACCCAGACCTAACATGCGTTATCCTCTAAAATATAGATCGAAACCAGGTTTAATCGACTGTTTCGGTGTGGTACCACAGTACCACCTGATCCAAACCAGAAAAAACCCAGGATCTGTCCAACAAGTATGTGAAGAATGCGAAAGTATGAGTCTCATGAGGGCAAATACTAGGCCTAACCTAGACCTAGCATGAGTTACCCTCTAAAATATTTTTTCGAAACCTGGTTTAATGGACTGCTTCAGTGTGATACCACATTACCACGTGATCCAAACCAGAAAAAGCCCAGGATCAGGCCAACAAGTATGAGAAATATGCGAAAGTATGAGCCAGATGCGGGCAAATCCTGGACCTACCCCAGACCTAACATGCGTTATCCTCTAAAATATTGATCGAGACCACGTTTAGCCGACAGTTTCAGTGTGGTACCACATTACCACGTGATCCAAACCAGAAAAAGCCCAGGATCAGGCCAACAAGTATGAGAAATATGCGAAAGTATGAGCCAGATGCGGGCAAATCCTGGACCTACCCCAGACCTAACATGCGTTATCCTCTAAAATATTCGTCGTATCCAGGTTTAACTGACTGTTTCAGTGTGTTACCACATAACTACGTTATTCAATCCAGAAAAAGCCCAGGATCTGGCCAACAAGTATGAGAAATATGCGAATGTATGAGCCAGATGAGGGCAAATCCTAGACCTAACCCAGACCTATCATGCGTTATCATCTAAAATATTGATCGAAACCTGGTTTAATCGACTGTTTCAGTGTGGTACCACATTACTACCTGATCCAAACCAGAAATAACCCAGGATCTGTTCTACAAGTATGTGAAAAATGCAAAAGTATGAGTCTGATGGGGGCAAATCCCAGGCCTAACCTAGACCTAGCATGAGTTGTCCTCTAAAATATTGATCGAAACCAGGTTTAATGGTCTGTTTCAGTGTGGTACCACATTACTACGTGATCCAAACCAGAAAAACCCAGGATCTGTTCAACAAGCATGTGAAGAATGCGAAGGTATGAGTCTGATGAGGGCAGATCCCAGACCAATCCCAGACCTAACATGCGTTATCCTCTAAAATATTGATGAAACCAGGTTTCGTGGACTGTTTCAGTGTGATACCACATTACCACGTGATCCAAACCAGAAAAAGCAATGGATCTGGCTAACAAGTATGAGAAATATGCGACAGTATGAGCCTGATGAGGGCAAATCCCACACCTAACCGTGTCCTAACCGGCGTTATCCTATAAAATGTTGATCGAGACCAGGATTAACCGACTGTTTCAGTGTGGTACCACTTTACAACGTGATCCAAACCAGAAAAAACCCAGGATCTCTTCAACAAGCGTGTGAAGAATGCGAAAGTACGGGTCAGATGAGGGCAAATCCCAGACCTATCCCAGACCCAACTTGCGTTATCCTCTTAAATATTGGTCGAGACCAGGTTTAGTCGACTGTTTCAGTGTGGTACGACATAACTACGTGATCCAAACCAGAAAAAGCCCAGGATCTGGCCAACAAGTATGAGAAATATGCGAAAGTATGAGCCTGATGCGGGCAAATCCTGGACCTAACCCAGGCCTAACATGCGTTATCCTCTAAAATATTGATCGAGACCGGGTATAATTGACTGTTTCAGTGTGGTACTACATCAGTATGTGATCCAATCCAGAAAAAGCAACGTATCTGGCCAACAGGTATGAGAAATATGCGAAAGTATGAGTCTGATGAGGGCAAGTCCCAGGCCTAACATAGACCTAACATGCGTTATCATCTAAAATATTGATCGAGACCAGGTTTAATGCACTGTTTCAGTATGGTACCACATTACTACGTGATCCAAACCAGAAAAACCCAGGATCTGTTCAACAAGCATGTGAAGAATGCGAAGGTATGAGTCTGATGAGGGCAGATCCCAGACCTATCCCAGACTTAACATGCGTTATCCTCTAAAATATTGATGAAACCAGGTTTCGTGGACTGTTTCAGTGTGATACCACATTACCACGTGATCCAAACCAGAAAAAGCAATGGATCTGGCTAACAAGTATGAGAAATATGCGACAGTATGAGCCTGATGAGGGCAAATCCCACACCTAACCGTGTCCTAACCGGCATTATCCTATAAAATGTTGATCGAGACCAGGATTAACCGACTGTTTCAGTGTGGTACCACTTTACAACGTGATCCAAACCAGAAAAAACCCAGGATCTCTTCAACAAGCGTGTGAAGAATGCGAAAGTACGGGTCAGATGAGGGCAAATCCCAGACCTATCCCAGACCCAACTTGCGTTATCCTCTTAAATATTGGTCGAGACCAGGTTTAGTCGACTGTTTCAGTGTGGTACCACATTACTACGAGATCCCGACCTGTGAAAGCACAGGATCTGGTCAACAAATATGTGAGAAATGCGAAGGTATGACCCTGATGAGGGCAAATCCCACACCTAACCGAGTCCTAACCGGCGTTATCCTATAAAATGTTGATCGAGACCAGGATTAACCGACTGTTTCAGTGTGGTACCACTTTACAACGTGATCCAAACCAGAAAAAACCCAGGATCTCTTCAACAAGCGTGTGAAGAATGCGAAAGTACGGGTCAGATGAGGGCAAATCCCAGACCTATCCCAGACCCAACTTGCGTTATCCTCTTAAATATTGGTCGTGACCAGGTTTAATCGACTGTTTCAGTGTGGTACCACATTACTACCTGATCCAAACCAGAAATAACCCAGGATCTGTTCAACAAGCATGTGAAGAATGCGAAAGTATGAGTCTGATGAAGGCAATTCCCAGGCCTAACCTAAACCGAACATGCGTTATCATCTAAAATATTGATCGAAACCAGGTTCAATGGACTGTTTCTGTGTGGTACCACATTACTACGTGATCCAGACTAGAAAAAAAACCCAGGATCTGGCCAACAAGTATGAGAAATATGCGAAGGTATGAGTCTGATGAGGGCAAATCCCAGGCCTAACCTAGACCTAACATGCGTTATCATCTAAAATATTTATCGAGACCAGGTTGAATCGACTGTTTCAGGGCGGTACAACATTACTACGTGATCCAAACCAGTGAAAGCACAGAATCTGGCCAACAAGTATGGGGAATATGCGAAAGTTGAGCCTGATGCGGGCAAATCCTGGACCTTACCCAGGCCTAACGTGCGTTATCCTCTAAAATATTGATCGAGACCAGGTATAATTGACTGTTTCAGTGTGGTACTACATCAGTATGTGATCCAATCCAGAGAAAGCAACGTATCTGGCCAACAGGTATGAGAAATATGCGAATGTATGAGCCTGATGAGGGCAAATCCCACATCTAACCGACTCCTAACCGGCGTTATCCTCTAAAATATTTATCAAGTCTAGGTTTTATTGAATGTGTCAGTGTGGTACCACATTACTACGTGATCCAAATCAGGGAAAAACACAGGATCCGTTCAACAAGTATGTGAAGAATGCGAAAGTATGGGTCAGATGAGGGCAAATCCTAACCCAAACCCAGACCTAACATGCGTTATACTCTAAAATATTGGTCGAAACCAGGTTTAATGGACTGTTACAGTGATGTACTACATTACTACGTGATCCAAACCAGAAAAAGCCCCGAATCTGGCCACCAAGTATGAGAAATATGCGAATGCACAAGCCTGATGAGAGCAAATCCCAGACCTAACCTAGACCTAACATGAGTTCTTCTCTAAAATATTGATCGATACCAGGTTTAATGGACTGTTTCAGTGTGGTACCACATTAGTACGTGATCCAAACCAGAAAAAACCCAGGATCTGTTCAACAAGAATGTGAAAAACGCGAATGTATGGCCCTGATGAGAGCAAGTCCCAGACCTAATGAGGCAGTGTGTCTACTGGGGGGACCGATTGTCCCCCCGGGGGATGGGCGCGAAAGCGCGGGCACGGGGAGGATACCGGAAGAATGCTTCGAGCGATTCCCGGTATCCTCCCAAAGCGTGCCGAAGGGTCACCGTGGGGTTTTTAGTGGGTAGGTCCCGCGCCTGTCGTTGTACGGGCGCGGGGAATCCCACACACCCCTCCCACCTCTCCCCAAGGAGGTGGGAGGGAGTCTTTCGAAGATTTTCCCCACGACAAAAAAAAAAAAAAAAAAAATAGTCCCAGACCTAACCAAGACCTAACATTCGTTATTCTCTAAAATATTGATCGAAACCAGGTTTAAGGGACTGCTTCAGTGTGGTACCACATTACTACCTGATCCAAACCAGAAAAAACCCAGGATCTCTTCAACAAGCGTGTGAAGAATGCGAAGGTATGAGTCTGATGAGGGCAGATCCCAGACCTATCCCAGACCTAACCGTGTCCTAACCGGCGTTATCCTATAAAATGTTGAACGAGACCAGGATTAATCGACTGTTTCAGTGTGGTACCACATTACTACGTGATCCAAACCAGAAAAACCAGGATCTGTTCAACAAGCATGTGAAGAATGCGAAGGTATGAGTCTGATGAGGGCAAATCCCAGGACTAACCTTGACCTAACCTGAGTAATCCTCTAAACTATTCATCGAAACCAGGTTTAATGGGCTGTATCAGTGTGATACCACATTACTGCGTGATCCAATCCGGAAAGAGCCCAGGATCTAGCCATCAAGTATGAGAAATATGCGAAATTTTGAGCCGGATTAGGGTAAATCCTAGACCTAACCCAGACCTAACATGCGTTATCCTCCAAAATAATTATCAAGACCAGGTTTAATTGAATGTTTCAGTGTGGTACCACATTACTACGTGATCCAAACCAGAAAAAACCCAGGATCCGTTCAACAAGTATGTGAAGAATGCGAAAGTATGTGTCTGATGAAGGAAAATCCCAGGCCTAACCTAGACCTAACATGCGTTATCCTCAAAAATATTGATCGAAACCAGGTTTAATCGACTGTTTCAGTGTGGTCCCACATTACTACCAGATCCAAACCGGACAAGTACCCAGGATCTGTTCAACAAGTATGTGAATAACGCGAAAATATGACCCTGATGAGGGCAAATCCCAGGCCAAACCTAGACATAACATGCGTTATCCTCTAAAGTATTGGTCAAAACCAGGTTTAAAAGACTGGTTCAGTGTGGTACCACATTACTACGTGATCCAAACCAGAAAAAAACCCAGGATCTGTACAACAAGTATGAGAAACAAGCGAAAGTACGAGCCTGATGAGAGAAAATCCCAGGCCTAACCAAGACCTAACATGCGTTATTCTCTAAAAAATTGATCGAAACCAGGTTTAATGGACTGTTTCAGTGAGGTACCACATTACTACCTGATCCAAACCAGAAAAATACCCAGGATCTGTTCAAGAAGTATGTGGAGAATACGAAAGTATGAGTCTGATTAGGGCAAATCCCAGGCCTAACCCAGGCATAACATGCGTTATCCTCTAAAATATTGATGAAACCAGGTTTCGTGGACTGTTTCAGTGTGATACCACATTACCACGTGATCCAAACCAGAAAAAGCAATGGATCTCTTCAACAAGCGTGTGAAGAATGCGAAAGTACGGGTCAGATGAGGGCAAATCCCAGACCTATCCCAGACCCAACTTGCGTTATCCTCTTAAATATTGGTCGAGACCAGGTTTAGTCGACTGTTTCAGTGTGGTACGACATAACTACGTGATCCAAACCAGAAAAAGCCCAGGATCTGGCCAACAAGTATGAGAAATATGCGAAAGTATGAGCCTGATGCGGGCAAATCCTGGACCTAACCCAGGCCTAACATGCGTTATCCTCTAAAATATTGATCGAGACCGGGTATAATTGACTGTTTCAGTGTGGTACTACATCAGTATGTGATCCAATCCAGAAAAAGCAACGTATCTGGCCAACAGGTATGAGAAATATGCGAAAGTATGAGTCTGATGAGGGCAAGTCCCAGGCCTAACATAGACCTAACATGCGTTATCATCTAAAATATTGATCGAGACCAGGTTTAATGCACTGTTTCAGTATGGTACCACATTACTACGTGATCCAAACCAGAAAAACCCAGGATCTGTTCAACAAGCATGTGAAGAATGCGAAGGTATGAGTCTGATGAGGGCAGATCCCAGACCTATCCCAGACCTAACATGCGTTATCCTCTAAAATATTGATGAAACCAGGTTTCGTGGACTGTTTCAGTGTGATACCACATTACCACGTGATCCAAACCAGAAAAAGCAATGGATCTGGCTAACAAGTATGAGAAATATGCGACAGTATGAGCCTGATGAGGGCAAATCCCACACCTAACCGTGTCCTAACCGGCGTTATCCTATAAAATGTTGATCGAGACCAGGATTAACCGACTGTTTCAGTGTGGTTCCACTTTACAACGTGATCCAAACCAGAAAAAACCCAGGATCTCTTCAACAAGCGTGTGAAGAATGCGAAAGTACGGGTCAGATGAGGGCAAATCCCAGACCTATCCCAGACCCAACTTGCGTTATCCTCTTAAATATTGGTCGAGACCAGGTTTAGTCGACTGTTTCAGTGTGGTACCACATTACTACGAGATCCCGACCTGTGAAAGCACAGGATCTGGCCAACAAATATGTGAGAAATGCGAAGGTATGACCCTGATGAGGGCAAATCCCACACCTAACCGAGTCCTAACCGGCGTAATCCTCTAAAATGTTGATCGTGACCAGGTTTAATCGACTGTTTCAGTGTGGTACCACATTACTACCTGATCCAAACCAGAAATAACCCAGGATCTGTTCAACAAGCATGTGAAGAATGCGAAAGTATGAGTCTGATGAAGGCAATTCCCAGGCCTAACCTAAACCGAACATGCGTTATCATCTAAAATATTGATCGAAACCAGGTTCAATGGACTGTTTCTGTGTGGTACCACATTACTACGTGATCCAGACTAGAAAAAAAACCCAGGATATGGCCAACAAGTATGAGAAATATGCGAAAGTATGAGCCTGATGCGGGCAAATCCTGGACCTTACCCAGGCCTAACATGCGTTATCCTCTAAAATATTGATCGAGACCAGGTATAATTGACTGTTTCAGTGTGGTACTACATCAGTATGTGATCCAATCCAGGGAAAGCAACGTATCTGGCCAACAGGTATGAGAAATATGCGAATGTATGAGCCTGATGAGGGCAAATCCCACATCTAACCGACTCCTAACCGGCGTTATCCTCTAAAATATTTATCAAGTCTAGGTTTTATTGAATGTTTCAGTGTGGTACCACATTACTACGTGATCCAAATCAGGGAAAAACACAGGATCCGTTCAACAAGTATGTGAAGAATGCGAAAGTATGGGTCAGATGAGGGCAAATCCTAACCCAAACCCAGACCTAACATGCGTTATCCTCTAAAATATTGGTCGAAACCAGGTTTAATGGACTGTTACAGTGATGTACTACATTACTACGTGATCCAAACCAGAAAATCCCCGAATCTGGCCACCAAGTATGAGAAATATGCGAATGCACAAGCCTGATGAGAGCAAATCCCAGACCTAACCTAGACCTAACATGAGTTATTCTCTAAAATATTGATCGATACCAGGTTTAATGGACTGTTTCAGTGTGGTACCACATTAGTACGTGATCCAAACCAGAAAAAACCCAGGATCTGTTCAACAAGAATGTGAAAAACGCGAATGTATGGCCCTGATGAGAGCAAGTCCCAGACCTAATGAGGCAGTGTGTCTACTGGGGGGACCGATTGTCCCCCCGGGGGATGGGCGCGAAAGCGCGGGCACGGGGAGGATACCGGAAGAATGCTTCGAGCGATTCCCGGTATCCTCCCAAAGCGTGCCGAAGGGTCACCGTGGGGTTTTTAGTGGGTAGGTCCCGCGCCTGTCGTTGTACGGGCGCGGGGAATCCCACACACCCCTCCCACCTCTCCCCAAGGAGGTGGGAGGGAGTCTTTCGAAGATTTTCCCCACGACAAAAAAAAAAAAAAAAAAAAAAGTCCCAGTCCTAACCAAGACCTAACATTCGTTATTCTCTAAAATATTGATCGAAACCAGGTTTAAGGGACTGCTTCAGTGTGGTACCACATTACTACCTGATCCAAACCAGAAAAAACCCAGGATCTCTTCAACAAGCGTGTGAAGAATGCGAAGGTATGAGTCTGATGAGGGCAGATCCCAGACCTATCCCAGACCTAACCGTGTCCTAACCGGCGTTATCCTATAAAATGTTGAACGAGACCAGGATTAATCGACTGTTTCAGTGTGGTACCACATTACTACGTGATCCAAACCAGAAAAACCAGGATCTGTTCAACAAGCATGTGAAGAATGCGAAGGTATGAGTCTGATGAGGGCAAATCCCAGGACTAACCTTGACCTAACATGAGTAATCCTCTAAACTATTCATCGAAACCAGGTTTAATGGGCTGTATCAGTGTGATACCCAGTGTGAGAGCCCAGGATCTAGCCATCAAGTATGAGAAATATGCGAAATTTTGAGCCGGATTAGGGTAAATCCTAGACCTAACCCAGACCTAACATGCGTTATCCTCCAAAATAATTATCAAGACCAGGTTTAATTGAGTGTTTCAGTGTGGTACCACATTACTACGTGATCCAAACCAGAAAAAACCCAGGATCCGTTCAACAAGTATGTGAAGAATGCGAAAGTATGAGTCTGATGAAGGAAAATCCCAGGCCTAACCTAGACCTAACATGCGTTATCCTCAAAAATATTGATCGAAACCAGGTTTAATCGACTGTTTCAGTGTGGTCCCACATTACTACCAGATCCAAACCAGAAAAGTACCCAGGATCTGTTCAACAAGTATGTGAATAACGCGAAAATATGACCCTGATGAGAGCAAATCCCAGGCCAAACCTAGACATAACATGCGTTATCCTCTAAAGTATTGGTCAAAACCAGGTTTAAAAGACTGTTTCAGTGTGGTACCACATTACTACGTGATCCAAACCAGAAAAAAACCCAGGATCTGTACAACAAGTATGAGAAACAAGCGAAAGTACGAGCCTGATGAGAGAAAATCCCAGGCCTAACCAAGACCTAACATGCGTTATTCTCTAAAAAATTGATCGAAACCAGGTTTAATGGACTGTTTCAGTGAGGTACCACATTACTACCTGATCCAAACCAGAAAAATACCCAGGATCTGTTCAAGAAGTATGTGGAGAATACGAAAGTATGAGTCTGATTAGGGCAAATCCCAGGCCTAACCCAGGCATAACATGCGTTATCCTCTAAAACATTGATCGAAACCAGGTTTAATGGACTGTTTCAGTGTGGTACCACATTACTACGGCATCCAAACCAGAAAAAGCCCAGAATCCGTTCAACAAGTCTGTGAAGAATGCGAAAGTCTGTGTCTGATGTCGGAAAATCCCAGGCCTAACGTAGACCTAACATGCGTTACCCTCAAACATATTTATCAAGACCAGGTTTAGTGGACTGTTTCAGTGTGCTACCACATTACTACGTGATCCTAACCAGAAAAAACCCAGGATCCGTTCAACAAGTATGTGAAGATTGCGAAAGTATGTGTCTGATGACGGAAAATCCCAGGCCTAAAGTAGACTTAACATGCGTTACCCTCAAAAATATTTGTCAAGACCAGGTTTAATGGACTGTTTCAGTGTGGTACCACATTACTACGTGATCCAAACCAGAAAAAAAACCCAGGATCCGTTCAACAAGTCTGTGAAGAATGCGAAAGTCTGTGTCTGATGTCGGAAAATCCCAGGCCTAACGTAGACCTAACATGCGTTACCCTCAAACATATTTATCAAGACCAGGTTTAGTCGACTATTTCAGTGTGGTACCACATTGCTACGTGATCCAAACCAGAAAAAACCCAGGATCCGGTCAAAAAGTATGTGAAGAATGCGAAAGTATGTGTCTGATCAGGGAAAATCCCAGGCCTAACCTAGACCTAACATGCTTTACCCTCAAAAATACTGATCGAAACCAGGTTTAATCGACTGTTTCAGTGTGGTACCACATTACTACGTGATCCAAACCAGAAAAAAACCCAGGATCTGTTCAACAAGTATGTGGAGAATGCGAAAGTACGAGCCTGGTCAGGGAAAATCCCAGGCCTAACCTAGACCTAACATGCGTTACCCTCAAATATCCTGATCCAAATCCAGGTTTAATCGACTGTTTCAGTGTGGTACCACATTACTATGTGTTCCAAACCAGAAAAAAACCCAGGATCTGTACAACAAGTATGTGAAGAATGCGAAAGTATGAGCCTGACGGGGGCAAATCCCAGGCCTAACCTAGATCTAACATGCGTTATCCTCTAAAATATTGATCGAGAACAGGTTTAACCGACTATTTCAGTGTGGTACCACATTACTACCTGATCCAAACGAGAAAAAACCCAGGATCTGTTCAACAAGTATGTGAAGAATGCGAAAGTATGTGTCTGATGAGGGAAAATTCCAGGCCTAACCTAGACCACACATGCGTTACCCTCAAAAATACTGATCGAAACCAGGTTTAATCGACTGTTTCAGTGTGGTACCACATTACTATGTGATCCAAACCAGAAAAAAACCCAGGATCTGTACAACATGTATGTGGAGAATGCGAAAGTACGAGCCTGATCAGGGCAAATCCCAGACCTATCCCAGACCTAACTTGCGTTGTCCTCTAAAATAATGGAGGAAACCAGGTTTTATTGACTGTTTCAGTGTGGTACCATATTACTACGTGATCCAAACGAGAAGAAGCCCCGAATCTGGTCATCAAGTATGAGAAATATGCGAAAGTACGAGCCTGATGAGAGCAAATCCCAGACCTAACCTAGACCTAACATGAGTTATCCTCTAAAATATTGATCGAAACCAGGGTTAATCGACTATTTCGGTGTGGTACCACATTACTATGTGATCCAAACCACAAAAAACCCAGGATCCGTTCAACAGGTATGTGACGAATGTGAAATTATGTGTCTGATGAGGGCAAATCCCAGGCCTAACCTAGATCTAACATGCGTTATCCTCTAAAATATTGATCGAGAACAGGTTTAACCGACTATTTCAGTGTGGTACCACATTACTGCGTGATCCAAACCAGAAAAATACCCAGGATCTGTTCAACAAGTATGTGAAGAACGCGATAATATTACCCTGATGAGGGCAAATCCCGGGCCTAACCTAGACCTAACATGCGTTATCCTCAAAGATATTGATCGAAACCAGGTTTAATCGACTGCTTCAGTGTGGTACCACATTACTACCTGATCCAACCGAGAAAAATACCCAGGATCTGTTCAACAAGTATGTGAAGAACGCGAAAATATGACCCTGATGAGGGCAAATCCCATGCCCAACCTAGACATAACATGCGTTATCCTCTAAAATATTGATCGAAACCAGGTTTAATGGACTGTTTCAGTGTGATACCACATTACTGCGTGATCCAATCCAGAAAGCGCCCAGGATCTAGCCATCAAGTATGAGAAATATGCGAAATTATGAGCCTGATTAGGGCAAATCCTAGACCTAACCCAGACCTAACATGCGTTATCCTCCAAAATATTTATCAAGACCAGGTTTAGTTGAACGTTTCAGTGTGGTACCACATTACTACCAGATCCAAACCAGAAAAATACCCTGGATCTGTTCAACAAGTATGTGAATAACGCGATAATATGACCCTGATGAGGGCAAATCCCAGGCCAAACCTAGACATTACATGCGTTATCCTCTAAAATATTGGTCGAAACCAGGTTTAATCGACTGTTTCAGTGTGGTACCACATTACTACGTGATCCAAACTAGAAAAAGCCCAGAATCTGGTAATCAAGTATGAGAAATATGCGAAAATACGAGCCTGATGAGAGCAAATCCCAGACCTTACCTAGACCTAACCTGAGTTATTCTCTAAGATATTGATCGAAACCAGGTTAATCGACTGTTTCAGTGTGGTCCCACATTACTACCAGATCCAAACTAGAAAAATACCCAGGATCTGTTCAACAAGTATGTGAATAACGCGAAAATATGACCCTGATGAGGGCAAATCCCAGACCAAACCTAGACATAACATGCGTTATCCTCTAAAATATTGATCTAAACCAGGTTTAATCGACTGTTTCAGTGTGGTACCACATTACTATGTGATCCAAACCAGAAAAAAAACCCAGGAACTGTACAACAAGTATGTGAAGAATGCGAAAGTATGAGCCTGACGAGGGCAAATCCCGGACCTATCCCAGACATAACGTGCGTTATCCTCTAAAATATTGATGGAAACCAGGTTTAGTGGACTGTTTCAGTGTGCTACCACATTACTACGTGATCCAAACCAGAAAAAACCCAGGATCCGTTCAACAAGTATGTGAAGATTGCGAAAGTATGTGTCTGATGACGGAAACTCCCAGGCCTAACGTAGACCTAACATGCGTTACCCTCAAAAATATTTATCAAGACCAGGTTTAATCGACTGTTTCAGTGTGGTACCACATTACTACGTGATCCAAACCAGAAAAAAAACCCAGGATCCGTTCAACAAGTATGTGAAGAATGCGAAAATATGAGTCTGATGAAGGAAAATCCCGGGCCTAACCTAGACCTAACTTGAGTTATCCTCAAAAATATTGACCCAAACCAGGTTTAATCGACTGTTTCAGTGTGGTACCACATTACTACCTGATCCAACCCAGAAAAATACCCAGGATCTGTTCAACAAGTATGTGAAGAACGCGAAAATATGACCCTGATGAGGGCAAATCCCATGCCCAACCTAGACATAACATGCGTTATCCTCTAAAATATTGATCGAAACCAGGTTTAATGGACTGTTTCAGTGTGATACCACATTACTGCGTGATCCAATCCAGAAAGCGCCCAGGATCTAGCCATCAAGTATGAGAAATATGCGAAATTATGAGCCTGATTAGGGCAAATCCTAGACCTAACCCAGACCTAACATGCGTTATCCTCCAAAATATTTATCAAGACCAGGTTTAGTTGAACGTTTCAGTGTGGTCCCACATTACTACCAGATCCAAACTAGAAAAATACCCAGGATCTGTTCAACAAGTATGTGAATAACGCGAAAATATGACCCTGATGAGGGCAAATCCCAGACCAAACCTAGACATAACATGCGTTATCCTCTAAAATATTGATCTAAACCAGGTTTAATCGACTGTTTCAGTGTGGAACCACATTACTATGTGATCCAAACCAGAAAAAAAACCCAGGAACTGTACAACAAGTATGTGAAGAATGCGAAAGTATGTGTCTGATGACGAAAAATCCCAGGCCTGACGTGGACCTAACATGCGTTACCCTCAAAAATATTTATCAAGACCAGGTTTTATCGACTGTTTCAGTGTGGTACCACATTACTATGTGATCCAAACCAGAAAAAAACCCAGGAACTGTACAACAAGTATGTGAAGAATGCGAAAGTATGAGCCTGACGAGGGCAAATCCCGGACCTATCCCAGACATAACGTGCGTTATCCTCTAAAATATTGATGGAAACCAGGTTTAGTGGACTGTTTCAGTGTGCTACCACATTACTACGTGATCCAAACCAGAAAAAACCCAGGATCCGTTCAACAAGTATGTGAAGATTGCGAAAGTATGTGTCTGATGACGGAAACTCCCAGGCCTAACGTAGACCTAACATGCGTTACCCTCAAAAATATTTATCAAGACCAGGTTTAATCGACTGTTTCAGTGTGGTACCACATTACTACGTGATCCAAACCAGAAAAAAAACCCAGGATCCGTTCAACAAGTATGTGAAGAATGCGAAAATATGAGTCTGATGAAGGAAAATCCCAGGCCGAACCTAGACCTAACATGCATTATCGTCTAAAATATTGATCGAAAACAGGTTTAATCGACTGTTTCAGTGTGGTACCACATTCCTACGTGATCCAAACCAGAAAAAGCCCCGAATCTGGCCATCAAGTATGAGAAATATGCGAATGTACGAGCCTGATGAGAGCAAATCCCAGACATAACCCAGACCTAACATGCGTTATCCTCTAAAATATTTATCAAGACCAGGTTTAATCGACTATTTCAGTGTGGTACTACATTACTACGTGATCCAAACCAGAAAAAACTCAGGATCTGTTCAACAAGTATGTGAAAAACGCGAAAGTATGAGCCTGATGAGGGCAAATCCAAGACCTATCCCAGACCTAACTTGCGTTGTCCTCTAAGATATTGATGGAAACCAGGTTTAACTGACTGTTTCAGTGTTGTACTTCATTACTACGTGATGCAATCCAGAAGAAGCCCAGGATCTACCCATCAAGTATGAGAAATATGCGAAAGAATGAGCCTGATGTGGGCAAATCCCAGACCTAACCTAGACCTAACATGAATTATTCTCCAAAATATTGATCGAAACCAGGTTTAATTGACTGTTTCAGTGTGGTCCCACATTACTACGTGATCCAAACCAGAAATAACCCAGGATCCGTTCAACAAGTATGTGAAGAATGCGAAAGTATGAGTCTGATGAGTGAAAATCCCAGGCCTAACCTAGACCTAACATGCGTTATCCTCTAAAATATTGATCCAAACCAGGTTTAATGGACTGTTTCAGCGTGGTACCACACTACTACGTGATCCAAACCAGAAAAAACCCAGGATCTGTTCAACAAGTATGTGAAAAACGCGAAAGTATGAGCCTGATGAGGGCAAATCCCAGACATATCCCAGACATAACTTGCGTTGTCCTCTAAGATATTGATGGAAACCAGGTTTAATTGACTATTTCAGTGTTGTACTTCATTGCTACGTGATGCAATCCAGAAGAAGCCCAGGATCTAGCCATCAAGTATGAGAAATATGCGAAAGAATGAGCCTGATGAGAGCAAATCCCAGACCTGACCTAGACCTAACATGAATTATTCTCTAAAATATTGATCGAAACCTGGTTTCATTGACTGTTTCAGTGTGGTACCACACTACTACGTGATCCAAACCAGGAAAAACCCAGGATCTGTTCAACAAGTATGTGAAAAACGCGAAAGTATGAGCCTGATGATGGCAAATCCCAGACATATCCCAGACCTAACTTGCGTTGTCCTCTAAGATATTGATGGAAACCAGGTTTAATTGACTGTTTCAGTGTTGTACTTCATTACTACGTGATGCAATCCAGAAAAAGCCCAGGATCTAGCCATCAAGTATGAGAAATATGCGAAAGAATGAGCCTGATGAGAGCAAATCCCAGACCTAACCTAGACCTAACATGAATTATTCTCTAAAATATTGATCGAAACCAGGTTTAATTGACTGTTTCAGTGTGGTCCCACATTACTACGTGATCCAAACCAGAAAAAACCCAGGATCCGTTCAACAAGAATGTGAAGAATGCGAAGTTATGAGTCCGATGAGTGAAAATCCCAGGCCTAAACTAGACCTAACATGCGTTATCCTCAAAAATATTGATCGAAACCTGGTTTAATCGACTGTTTCAGAGTGGTACCACATTACTATGTGATCCAAACCAGAAAATAACCCAGGATCCGTTCAACAAGTATGTTAAAACTGCGACAGTATGACCCTGATGACGGCAAATCCCAGGCCTAACCTAGACCTAACATGCGTTGTCCTCTAGGATATTGATGGAAACCAGGTTTAATTGACTGTTTCTGTGTTGCACTTCATTACTACGTGATGCAATCCAGAAACACCCCAGGATCTAGCCATGAAGTATGTGAAATATGCGAAAGTATGAGCCTGATGAGGGCAAATCCTAGACCTAACCCAAACCTAACATGCGTTATCCTCTAAAATATTTATCAAGAGCAGGTTTAATTGAATGTTTCAGTGTGGTACCACATTACTACGCGAACCAAACCAGAAAAAACCCAGGATCCGTTCAACAAGTATGTGAAGAATGCGAAAGTATGAGTCTGATCAGTGAAAATCTCAGGCCTTACCTAGACCTAACTTGCGTTGTCCTCTAAAATATTGTTGGAAACCAGGTTTCATTGACTGTTTCAGTGTGGTACCACACTACTTCGTGATCCAAACCAGAGAAAGCCCAGGATCTGTTCAAGAAGTATGTGAAAAACGCTAAACTGTGAGCCTGATGAGGGCAAATCTTAGACCTAACCCAGACCTAAGATGCGTTATCCTCTAAAATATTTATCCAGACCAGGTTTCATTGAATGTTTCAGTGTGGTACCACTTTACTACCTGATACAATCCAGAAACAGCCCAGGATCTAGCCATGAAGTATGAGAAATATCCTAACATGCGTTATCCTCTAAAATATTTATCAAGAAAAGGTTTCATTGAATGTTTGAGTGTGGTACCACATTACTACGTGAACCAAACCAGAAAAAACCCAGGATCCGTTCAACAAGTATGTTAAAACTGCCACAGTATGACTCTGATGAGGGCAAATCCCAGGCCTAACGTAGACCTAACATGCGTTGTCCTCTAGAATATTGATGGAAACCAGGTTTCATTGACTGTTTCAGTGTTGCACTTCATTACTACAGAATGCAATCCAGAAAAAGCCCAGGATCTAGCCATCAAGTATGAGAAATATGCGAAAGAATGAGCCTGATGAGAGCAAATCCCAGACCTAACCTAGACCTAACATGAATTATTCTCTAAAATATTGATCGAAGCCAGGTTTAATTGACTGTTTCAGCGTGGTACCACATTACTACGTGATACAATCCAGAAACAGCCCAGGATCTAGCCATGAAGTATGAGAAATATGCGAAAGAATGAGCCTGATGAGAGCAAATCCCAGACCTAACCTAGACCTAACATGAATTATTCTCTAAAATATTGATCGAAACCAGGTTTAATTGACTGTTTCAGCGTGGTACCACATTACTACGTGACGCAACCCAGAAAAAGCCCAGGATCTAGCCATCAAGTATGAGAAATATGCGAAAGAATGAGCCTGATGAGAGCAAATCCCAGACCTAACCTAGACCTAACATGCGTTATCCTCTAAAATATTGAGCGAAACCAGGTTTAATGGACTGTTTCAGTGACGTACCACACTACTTCGTGATCCAAACCAGAAAAAGCCCAGGATCTGTTCAACAAGTATGTGGAAAACGCTAAACTGTGAGCCTGAAGAGGGCAAATGTTAGACCTAACCCAGACATAAGATGCGTTATCCTCTAAAATATTTATCCAGACCAGGTTTCATTGAATGTTTCAGTGTGGTACCTCTTTACTACGTGATCCAATCCAGAAATAGCCCAGAATCTAGCCATGAAGTATGAGAAATATGCGAAAGTAAGAGCCTGATGAGGGCAAATCCTAGACCTATCCCAGACCTAACTTGCGTTATCCTCTAAAATATTGATCGAAACCAGGTTTAATTGACTGTTTCAGCGTGGTACCTCATTACTACGTGATCCAATCCAGAAACAGCCCAGGATCTAGCCATGAAGTATGAGAAATATGCGAAAGTATGAGCCTGATGAGGGCAAATCCTAGACCTAACCCAGACCTAACATGCGTTATCCTCTAAAATATTTATCAAGATCAGGTTTAATTGATTGTATCAGTGTGGTCCCACATTACTACGTGATCCAAACCAGAAAAAACCCAGGATCTGTTCAACATGTATGAGAAATATGCGAAAGAATGAGCCTGATGAGAGCAAATCCCAGACCTAAGTTAGACCTAACATGAATTATTCTCTAAAATATTGATCGAAACCAGGTTTACTTGACTGTTTCAGTGTGGTCCCACATTACTACGTGATCCATACCAGAAAAAACCCAGGATCTGTTCAACAAGTATGTGAAAAACGCGAAAGTATGAGTCTGATGAGGTCAAATCCCAGACCTATCCCAGACTTAACTTGCGTTATCCTCTGAAATATTGATCGAAACCAGGCTTAATCGACTGTTTCAGCGTGGTGCCACATTACTACGTGATACAATCCAGAATCAGCCCAGGATCTAGCCATGAAGTATGAGAAATATGCGAAAGTATGAGCCTGATGAGGGCAAATCCTAGACCTAACCCAAACCTAACATGCGTTATCCTCTAAAATATTTATCAAGACCAGGTTTAATTGAATGTTTCAGTGTGGTACCACATTACTACGTGATCCAAACCAGAAAAAACCCAGGATCTGTTCAACATGTATGAGAAATATACGAAAGAATGAGCCTGATGTGGGCAAATCCCAGACCTAACCTAGACCTAACATGAATTATTCGTTAAAATATTGATCGAAACCAGGTTTTATTGACTGTTTCAGTGTGGTCCCACATTACTACGTGATCCAAACCAGAAATAACCCAGGATCCGTTCAACAAGTATGTGAAGAATGCGAAAGTATGAGTCTGATGAGTGAAAATCCCAGGCCTAACCTAGACCTAACATGCGTTATCCTCTAAAATATTGATCCAAACCAGGTTTAATGGACTGTTTCAGCGTGGTACCACACTACTACGTGATCCAAACCAGAAAAAACCCAGGATCTGTTCAACAAGTATGTGAAAAACGCGAAAGTATGTGCCTGATGAGGGCAAATCCCAGACATATCCCAGACATAACTTGCGTTGTCCTCTAAGATATTGATGGAAACCAGGTTTAATTGACTGTTTCAGTGTTGTACTTCATTACTACGTGATGCAATCCAGAAGAAGCCCAGGATCTAGCCATCAAGTATGAGAAATATGCGAAAGAATGAGCCTGATGAGAGCAAATCCCAGACCTAACCTAGACCTAACATGAATTATTCTCTAAAATATTGATCGAAACCAGGTTTAATTGACTGTTTCAGCGTGGTACCACATTACTACGTGATACAATCCAGAAACAGCCCAGGATCTAGCCATGAAGTATGAGAAATATGCGAAAGAATGAGCCTGATGAGAGCAAATCCCAGACCTAACATGAATTATTATCTAAAATATTGATCGAAACCTGGTTTAATTGACTGTTTCAGTGTGGTCCCACATTACTACGTGATCCAAACCAGAAAAAACCCAGGATCCGTTCAACAAGAATGTGAAGAATGCGAAGTTATGAGTCCGATGAGTGAAAATCCCAGGCCTAAACTAGACCTAACATGCGTTATCCTCAAAAATATTGATCGAAACCTGGTTTAATCGACTGTTTCAGTGTGGTACCACATTACTATGTGATCCAAACCAGAAAATAACCCAGGATCTGTTCAACAAGTATGTGAAAAACGCGAAAGTATGAGTCTGATGAGGTCAAATCCCAGACCTATCCCAGACTTAACTTGTGTTATCCTCTAAAATATTGATCGAAACCAGGTTTAATCGACTGTTTCAGCGTGGTACCACATTACTACGTGATACAATCCAGAAACACCCCAGGATCTAGCCATGAAGTATGTGAAATATGCGAAAGTATGAGCCTGATGAGGGCAAATCCTAGACCTAACCCAAACCTAACATGCGTTATCCTCTAAAATATTTATCAAGACCAGGTTTAATTGAATGTTTCAGTGTGGTACCACATTACTACGCGAACCAAACCAGAAAAAACCCAGGATCCGTTCAACAAGTATGTGAAGAATGCGAAAGTATGAGTCTGATCAGTGAAAATCTCAGGCCTTACCTAGACCTAACTTGCGTTGTCCTCTAAAATAATGTTGGAAACCAGGTTTCATTGACTGTTTCAGTGTGGTACCACACTACTTCGTGATCCAAACCAGAGAAAGCCCAGGATCTGTTCAAGAAGTATGTGAAAAACGCTAAACTGTGAGCCTGATGAGGGCAAATCTTAGACCTAACCCAGACCTAAGATGCGTTATCCTCTAAAATATTTATCCAGAGCAGGTTTCATTGAATGTTTCAGTGTGGTACCACTTTACTACCTGATACAATCCAGAGACAGCCCAGGATCTAGCCATGAAGTATGAGAAATATGCGAAAGTATGAGCCTGATGAGGGCCAAACCTCAGACCTAACCCAAACCTAACACGCGTTATCCTCTAAAATATTTATCAAGAAAAGGTTTAATTGAATGTTTCAGTGCGGTACCACATTACTACGTGAACCAAACCAGAAAAAACCCAGGATCCGTTCAACAAGTATGTTAAAACTGCCACAGTATGACTCTGATGAGGGCAAATCCCAGGCCTAACCTAGACCTAACATGCGTTGTCCTCTAGAATATTGATGGAAACCAGGTTTCATTGACTGTTTCAGTGTGGTACTACATTACTACGTGACGCAATCCAGAAAAAGCCCAGGATCTAGCCATCAAGTATGAGAAATATGCGAAAGAATGAGCCTGATGAGAGCAAATCCCAGACCTAACCTAGACCTAACATGCGTTGTCCTCTAGAATATTGATGGAAACCAGGTTTAATTGACTGTTTCTGTGTTGTACTTCATTACTACGTGATGCAATCCAGAAAAAGCCCAGGATCTAGCAATCAAGTATGAGAAATATGCGAAAGAATGAGCCTGATGAGAGCAAATCCCAGACCTAACCTAGACCTAACATGCGTTGTCCTCTAGAATATTGATGGAAACCAGGTTTAATTGACTGTTTCTGTGTTGTACTTCATTACTACGTGATGCAATCCAGAAAAAGCCCAGGATCTAGCAATCAAGTATGAGAAATATGCGAAAGAATGAGCCTGATGAGAGCAAATCCCAGACCTAACCTAGACCTAACATGAATTATTCTCTAAAATATTGATCGAAACCAGGTTTAATTGACTGTTTCAGCGTGGTACCACATTACTACGTGATACAATCCAGAAACAGCCCAGGATCTAGCCATGAAGTATGAGAAATATGCGAAAGAATGAGCCTGATGAGAGCAAATCCCAGACCTAACCTAGACCTAACATGAATTATTCTCTAAAATATTGATCGAAACCTGGTTTAATTGACTGTTTCAGTGTGGTCCCACATTACTACGTGATCCAAACCAGAAATAACCCGGGATCCGTTCAACAAGTATGTGAAGAATGCGAAAGTATGAGTCTGATGAGTGAAAATCCCAGGCCTAACCTAGACCTAACATGCGTTATCCTCTAAAATATTGATCCAAACCAGGTTTAATGGACTGTTTCAGCGTGGTACCACACTACTACGTGATCCAAACCAGAAAAAACGCAGGATCTGTTCAACAAGTATGTGAAAAACGCGACAGTATGAGCCTGATGAGGGCAAATCCCAGACATATCCCAGACCTAACTTGCGTTGTCCTCTAAGATATTGATGGAAACCAGGTTTAATTGACTGTTTCAGTGTTGTACTTTATTACTACGTGATGCAATCCAGAAAAAGCCCAGGATCTAGGCATCAAGTATGAGAAATATGCGAAAGAATGAGCCTGATGAGAGCAAATCCCAGACCTAACCTAGACCTAACATGAATTATTCTCTAAAATATTGATCGAAACCAGGTTTAATTGACTGTTTCAGTGTGGTCCCACATTACTATGTGATCCAAACCAGAAAAAACCCAGGATCCGTTCAACAAGAATGTGAAGAATGCGAAAGTATGAGTCCGATGAGTGAAAATCCCAGGCCTAACCTAGACCTAACATGCGTTATCCTCAAAAATATTGATCGAAACCTGGTTTAATCGACTGTTTCAGTGTGGTACCACATTACTATGTGATCCAAACCAGAAAATAACCCAGGATCTGTTCAACAAGTATGTGAAAAACGCGAAAGTATGAGTCTGATGAGGTCAAATCCCAGACCTATCCCAGACTTAACTTGGGTTATCCTCTAAAATATTGATCGAAACCAGGTTTAATCGACTGTTTCAGCGTGGTACCACATTACTACGTGATACAATCCAGAAACAGCCCAGGATCTAGCCATGAAGTATGTGAAATATGCGAAAGTATGAGCCTGACGAGGCCAAATCCTAGACCTAACCCAAACCTAATATGCGTTATCCTCGCAAAATATTTATCAAGACCAGGTTTAATTGAATGTTTCAGTGTGGTACCACATTACTACGAGAACCAAACCAGAAAAAACCCAGGATCCGTTCAACAAGTATGTGAAGAATGCGAAAGTATGATTCTGATCAGTGAAAATCTCAGACCTTACCTAGACCTAACTTGCGTTGTCCTCTAAAATATTGATGGAAACCAGGTTTCATTGACTGTTTCAGTGTGGTACTACATTACTACGTGATGCAATCCAGAAAAAGCCCAGGATCTAGCCATCAAGTATGAGAAATATGCGAAAGAATGAGCCTGATGAGAGCAATTCCCAGACCTAACCTAGACCTAACATGCGTTATCCTCTAAAATATTGAGCGAAACCAGGTTTAATGGACTGTTTGAGTGTGGTACCACACTACTTCGTGATCCAAACCAGAGAAAGCCCAGGATCTGTTCAAGAAGTATGGGAAAAACGCTAAACTGTGAGCATGATGAGGGCAAATCTTAGACCTAACCCAGACCTAAGATGCGTTATCCTCTAAAATATTTAACCAGACCAGGTTTCATTGAATGTTTCAGTGTGGTACCACTTTACTACCTGATACAATCCAGAAACAGCCCAGGATCTAGCCATGAAGTATGAGAAATATGCGAAAGTATGAGCCTGATGAGGGCCAAACCTCAGACCTAACCCAAACCTAACATGCGTTATCCTCTAAAATATTTATCAAGAAAAGGTTTAATTGAATGTTTCAGTGTGGTACCACATTACTACGTGAACCAAACCAGTAAAAACCCAGGATCCTTTCAACAAGTATGTTAAAACTGCGACAGTATGACTCTGATGAGGGCAAATCCCAGGCCTAACCTAGACCTAACATGCGTTATCCTCTAAAATATTGATCGAAACCAGGTTTACTTGACTGTTTCAGTGTGGTCCCACATTACTACGTGATCCAAACCAGAAAAAACCCAGGATCTGTTCAACAAGTATGTGAAAAACGCGAAAGTATGAGTCTGATGAGGTCAAATCCCAGACCTATCCCAGACTTAACTTGCGTTATCCTATAAAATATTGATCGAAACCAGGTTTAATCGACTGTTTCAGCGTGGTGCCACATTACTACGTGATACAATCCAGAAACAGCCCAGGATCTAGCCATGAAGTATGTGAAATATGCGAAAGTATGAGCCTGATGAGGGCAAATCCTAGACCTAACCCAAACCTAACATGCGTTATCCTCTAAAATATTGATCCAAACCAGGTTTAATGGACTGTTTCAGCGTGGTACCACCCTACTACGTGATCCAAACCAGAAAAAACCCAGGATCTGTTCAACAAGTATGTGAAAAACGCGAAAGTATGAGCCTGATGAGGGCAAATCCCAGACATATCCCAGACCTAACTTGCGTTGTCCTCTAAGATATTGATGGAAACCAGGTTTAATTGACTGTTTCAGTGTTGTACTTCATTACTACGTGATGCAATCCAGAAGAAGCCCAGGATCTAGCCATCAAGTATGAGAAATATGCGAAAGAATGAGCCTGATGAGAGCAAATCCCAGACCTGACCTAGACCTAACATGAATTATTCTCTAAAATATTCATCGAAACCAGGTTTAATTGACTGTTTCAGTGCGGTCCCACATTACTACGTGATCCAAACCAGAAAAAACCCAGGATCCGTTCAACAAGTATGTGAAGAATGCGAAAGTATGAGTCTGATGAGTGAAAATCCCAGGCCTAACCTAGACCTAACATGCGTTATCCTCAAAAATATTGATCGAAACCTGGTTTAATCGACTGTATCAGTGTGGTACCACATTACTATGTGATCCAAATCAGAAAATAACCCAGGATCTGTTCAACGAGTATGTGAAGTGTGCGAAAGTATGAGTCTGATGATATCAAATCCCAGGCCAATCCCAGACCTAACTTGCGTTATCCTTTAAAATATTTATCAAGACCAGGTTTAATTGATTGTTTCAGTGTGGTCCCACATTACTACGTGATCCAAACCAGAAAAAACCCAGGATCTGTTCAACAAGTATGTGAAAAACGTGAAAGTATGAGCCTGATGAGGGCAAATCCCAGACATATCCCAGACATAACTTGCGTTGTCCTCTAAGATATTGATGGAAACCAGGTTTAATTGACTGTTTCAGTGTTGTACTTCATTGCTACGTGATGCAATCCAGAAGAAGCCCAGGATCTAGCCATCAAGTATGAGAAATATGCGAAGGAATGAGCCTGATGAGAGCAAATCCGAGACCTGACCTAGACCTAACATGAATTATTCTCTAAAATATTGATCGAAACCAGGTTTAATTGACTGTTTCAGTGTGGTCCCACATTACTACGTGATCCAAACCAGAAAAACCCAGGATCCGTTCAACAAGTATGTGAAAAACGCGAAAGAATGAGCCTGATGAGTGCAAATCCCAGACATATCCCAGACCTAACTTGCGTTGTCCTCTAAGATATTGATGGAAAACAGGTTTAATTGACTGTTTCAGTGTTGTACTTCATTACAACGTGATGCAATCCAGAAGAAGCCCAGGATCTAGCCATCAAGTATTAGAAATATGCGAAAGAATGAGCCTGATGAGAGCAAATCCCAGACCTGACCCAGACCTAACATGAATTATTCTCTAAAATATTGATCGAAACCAGGTTTAATTGACTGTTTCAGTGTGGTCCCACATTACTACGTGATCCAAACCAGAAAAAACCCAGGATCCGTTCAACAAGTATGTAAAGAATGCGAAAGTATGAGTCTGATGAGTGAAAATCCCAGGCCTAACCTAGACCTAACATGCGTTATCCTCAAAAATATTGATCGACACCTGGTTCAATCGACTGTTTCAGTGTGGTACCACATTACTATGTGATCCAGACCAGAAAATAACCCAGGATCTGTCCAACGAGTATGTGAAGTGTGCGAAAGTATGAGTCTGATGATGTCAAATCCCAGACCAATCCCAGACTTAACTTGCGTTATCCTCTAAAATATTGATCGAAACCAGGTTTAATCGACTGTTTCAGTGTGGTACCACATTACTACGTGATCCAAACCAGAAAAAACCCACGATCCGTTCAACAAGTATGTGAAGACTGCGAAAGTATGAGTCTGATGAGTGAAAATCCCAGACCTAACCTAGACCTAACATGCGTTATCCTCTAAAATATTGGTCCAAACCAGGTATAATGGACTGTTTCAGTGTGGTACCACACTACTACGTGATCCAAACCAGAAAAAACCCAGGATCTGTTCAAGTATGTGAAAAACGCGAAAGTATGAGCCTGATGAGGGCAAATCCAAGACCTATCCCAGACCTAACTTGCGTTGTCCTCTAAGATATTGATGGAAACCAGGTTTAATTGACTGTTTCAGTGTTGTACTTCATTACTACGTGATGCAATCCAGAAGAAGCCCAGGATCTAGCCATCAAGTATGAGAAATATGCGAAAGAATGAGCCTGATGAGAGCAAATCCCAGACCTAGGGTCGGCCCGCGGAGTCTCCCTCCGCATACCGGCCCATTTGTCTCCTCGACGAGGTGGGCAAGCTCTTCGAGCGTGTGATTGCTGCCCGCCTCGTCGAGCACCTGTCGCGGGGTGATCCCGGTCTGGCCGACTGCCAGTTCGGTTTCCGGGGGGGCCGATCGACTATCGACGCGATAGGTCGTGTGAGGGCCCTCTCGGAGGCGGCCGTCTCCCGGGGAGGGGTGGCATTGGCAATATCCTTGGATATTGCCAATGCCTTTAACACCCTCCCCTGGGAAGAGATAAGGAGGGGACTCGAATATCATCGAGTCCCCCCTTGTCTCAGGGCGGTCGTCGGGGATTATCTCCGCGGCAGGTGGATCGAGTATCCGGGCCGGGATGGTGGTATGCGGAGGGAGGTGTACTGCGGTGTTCCGCAGGGGTCGGTCCTCGGGCCACTCCTGTGGAACATCGCGTACGACTCGGTGTTGCGGGCCGGCCTCCCCGACGGCGTCAGCACGGTGTGTTATGCGGATGACACACTGGTGCTGGCCGTCGGGGCGCACTGGGGGAGCGCCATGCGTCGCGCGGAGGAGGGGTCGCAACGCGTCGTCGACCGGATCAGGGGGATGGGGATGACGGTGACGGTCCATAAGACCGAGGTGATTGCGTTTCATTCACCTCGGCAGGATCCGCCACCCCCTCTGATTCGGGTGGGTGGGGCTGACATCGAGGTGAAGCCCCAGATCAGGTATCTAGGGCTGATCCTCGATAGCCACTGGCGTTTCGAGAAGCATTTCCGCTGCCTGGTCCCCCGGTTGGAAAGGATGGTTGCGGCTCTGGGCCGGATCCTGCCCAACCTGGGGGGCCCGGCGGGCCGAGTTCGTCGCCTCTATGTGGCAATGGTCCAGTCGGTGGCCCTATACGGGGCCCCCGTCTGGGCGGACGACCTGGCTGCCTCCCGGCGCAGCATGACTATGCTGCGTCGGGTGCAGAGGCGCATGGCGCTCAGGGTCGTCCGCGGGTATCGGACCATGTCACATGAGGCGGCGACGGTTCTAGCGGGGATGCCGCCCATGGACCTGCTCGCGCGGTCGCACGCGGTGATGTACCGGCACCGCGTCGACCGTCGCGCGGGGGTGGGGGCGGTCCCGGGCGGGCAGGAACCTGCTTGGGGCGATTTGAAGCGCCAGGCCCGGCAGTCCGAGTTGCTCGCGTGGCAGGAGCGGCTGGCTCTGCCAACCGCGGGGCACCGGACTGTCGGGGCGGTTCGGCCACTCCTGAAGGAGTGGCTGGGCAGAGGCCATGGCAGCCTCACCTAGCGGATGGCACAGGTATTTTCCGGGCATGGCAGCTTCGGAAGATACCTGTGCCGGATAGGGAAGGAGCCGACGGCGCGTTGCTGCCACTGCGACGCTGAGCAGGACGCGGCGGATCATACCCTGGAGGTATGCCCCGCGTGGGAGGGGGAGCGTCGTGTCCTGGTCGGCGTCGTCAGGCGGGATGTCTCGCTGCCGGGCGTGGTGCGCGCCATGCTCGGCAGCGAGGAGAAGTGGAGGGCCGTGGCCTCCTTCTGCGAGAACGTAATGTTGCTGAAGGAGGCCGCGGGGAGGGAGCGCGAGCTTCAGCGGCGCGCTGAAGCTCGCGCTCGTGCGGTGGCCCGAGGTCGTCGCCCGGTCGCGAGGCGTCGCGGGCGGCCGCCTCGGCGTGGCGGATGATCTAGGCTGGGAGGGGGGTCCTGAGGGGACCCTCCTCCCGCCAGGCGGCGCCGGGTCGGACCGGTTGGGGGTAGGAGTGCCTCCCCCTACCGGTCCGACGCAAGGGGAGGCACCCTCGGCGGTCTGGTGCGGCCATGAACGCCCGGCCGCCAAGGGGTGGAAACGGGGTCGCGGGCGGTTGCGAGTTGGGGCTCGCAGCCGCCACTAAACGCGGCCCCGGGACGGATAGCGGCGGGATGGAGTGGCCCCGTCCCGCCGCTATGAGGCAGTGTGTCTACTGGGGGGCCGATTGTCCCCCCGGGGGATGGGCGCGAAAGCGCGGGCACGGGGAGGATACCGGAAGAATGCTTCGAGCGATTCCCGGTATCCTCCCAAAGCGTGCCGAATGGTCACCGTGGGGTTTTTAGTGGGTAGGTCCCGCGCCTGTCGTTGTACGGGCGCGGGGAATCCCACACACCCCTCCCACCTCTCCCCAAGGAGGTGGGAGGGAGTCTTTCGAAGATTTTCCCCACGACAAAAAAAAATAAAAAAAAAAAAAAAAATCCCAGACCTAACCAAGACCTAACATGAATTATTCTCTAAAATAATGATCGAAACCAGGTTTCATTGACTGTTTCAGTGTGGTCCCACATTAATACGTGATCCAAACCAGAAAAAACCCAGGATCTGTTCAACAAGTATGTGAAAAACGCGAAAGTATGAGTCTGATGAGGTCAAATCCCAGACCTATCCTAGACTTAACTTGCGTTATCCTCTAAAATATTGATCGAAACCAGGTTTAATCGACTGTTTCAGCGTGGTGCCACGTTACTACGTGATACAATCCAGAATCAGCCCAGGATCTAGCCATGAAGTATGAGAAACATGCGAAAGTATGAGCCTGATGAGGGCAAATCCTAGACCTAACCCAAACCTAACATGCGTTATCCTCTAAAATATTTATCAAGACCAGGTTTAATTGAATGTTTCAGTGTGGTAACACATTACTACGTGAACCAAACCAGAAAAAACCCAGGATCCGTTCAACAAGTATGTTAAAACTGCGACAGTATGACCCTGATGAGGGCAAATCCCAGGCCTAACCTAGACCTAACATGCGTTGTCCTCTAGAATATTGATGGGAACCAGGTTTAATTGACTGTTTCAGTGTTGTACTTCATTACAACGTGATGCAATCTAGAAAAAGCCCAGAATCTAGCCATCAAGTATGAGGAATATGCGAAAGAATGAGCCTGATGGGAGCAAATCCCAGACCTAACCTAGACCTAACATGAATTATTCTCTAAAATATTGATCAAAACCAGGTTTATTTGACTGTTTCAGTGTGGTACCACATGACTACGTGATCCAATCCAGAAATAGCCCAGGATCTAGCCATGAAGTATGAGAAATATGCGAAAGTATGAGCCTGATCAGTGAAAATCCCAGACCTAACCTAGACCTAACATGCGTTATCCTCTAAAATATTGAGCGAAACCAGGTTTAATGGACTGTTTCAGCGTGGTACCACACTACTTCGTGATCCAAACCAGAGAAAGCCCAGGATCTGTTCAAGAAGTATGTGAAAAACGCTAAACTGTGAGCCTGATGAGGGCAAATCCTGGACCTATCCCAGACATAACTTGCGTTATCCTCTAAAATATTTATCAAGACCAGGTTTAATTGAATGTTTCAGTGTGGTACCACATTACTACGTGAACCATACCAGAAAAAACCGAGGATCCGTTCAACAAGTATGTTAAAACTGCGACAGTATGACCCTGATGAGGGCAAATCCCAGGCCTAACCTAGACCTAACATGCGTTGTCCTCTAGAATATTGATGGAAACCAGGTTTAATTGACTGTTTCTGTGTTGCACTTCATTACTACGTGATGCAATCCAGAAAAAGCCCAGGATCTAGCCATCAAGTATGAGAAATATGCGAAAGAATGAGCCTGATGAGAGCAAATCCCAGACCTAACCTAGACCTAACATGAATTATTCTCTAAAATATTGATCGAAACCAGGTTTAATTGACTGTTTCAGTGTGGTCCCACATTACTACGTGATCCAAACCAGAAAAAACCCAGGATCCGTTCAACAAGAATGTGAAGAATGCGAAGTTATGAGACCGATGAGTGAAAATCCCAGGCCTAAACTAGACCTAACATGCGTTATCCTCAAAAATATTGATCGAAACCTGGTTTAATCGACTGTTTCAGTGTGGTACCACATTACTATGTGATCCAAAACCAGAAAATAACCCAGGATCCGTTCAACAAGTATGTGAAAATCGCGAAAGTATGAGTCTGATGAGGTCAAATCCCAGACCTATCCCAGACTTAACTTGTGTTATCCTCTAAAATATTGATCGAAACCAGGTTTAATCGACTGTTTCAGCGTGGTACCACATTACTACGTGATACAATCCAGAAACACCCCAGGATCTAGCCATGAAGTATGTGAAATATGCGAAAGTATGAGCCTGATGAGGGCAAATCCTTGACCTAACCCAAACCTAACATGCGTTATCCTCTAAAATATTTATCAAGACCAGGTTTAATTGAATGTTTCAGTGTGGTACCACATTACTACGCGAACCAAACCAGAAAAAACCCAGGATCCGTTCAACAAGTATGTGGAGAATGCGAAAGTATGAGTCTGATCAGTGAAAATCTCAGGCCTTACCCAGACCTAACTTGCGTTTCCTCTAAAATATTGTTGGAAACCAGGTTACATTGACTCTTTCAGTGTGGTACCACACTACTTCGTGATCCAAACCAGAGAAAGCCCAGGATCTGTTCAAGAAGTATGTGAAAAACGCTAAACTGTGAGCCTGATGAGGGCAAATCTTAGACCTAACCCAGACCTAAGATGCGTTATCCTCTAAAATATTTATCCAGACCAGTTTCATTGAATGTTTCAGTGTGGTACCACTTTACTACCTGATACAATCCAGAAACAGCCCAGGATCTAGCCATGAAGTATGGGAAATATGCGAAAGTATGAGCCTGATGAGGGCCAAACCTCAGACCTAACCCAAACCTAACATGCGTTATCCTCTAAAATATTTATCAAGAAAAGGTTTAATAGAATGTTTCAGTGTGGTACCACATTACTACGTGAACCAAACCTGAAAAAGCCCAGGATCCGTTCAACAAGTATGTTAAAACTGCCACAGTATGACTCTGATGAGGGCAAATCCCAGGCCTAACCTAAACCTAACATGCGTTGTCCTCTAGAATATTGATGGAAACCAGGTTTCATTGACTGTTTCACTGTGGTACTACATTACTACGTGACGCAATCCAGAAAAAGCCCAGGATCTAGCCATCAAGTATGAGAAATATGCGAAAGAATGAGCCTGATGAGAGCAAATCCCAGACCTAACCTAGACCTAACATGCGTTATCCTCTAAAATATTGAGCGAAACCAGGTTTAATGGACTGCTTCAGTGACGTACCACACTACTTCGTGATCCAAACCAGAAAAAGCCCAGGATCTGTTCAACAAGTATGTGAAAAACGCTAAACTGTGAGCCTGATGAGGGCAAATGTTAGACCTAACCCAGACATAAGATGCGTTATCCTCTAAAATATTTATCCAGACCAGGTTTCATTGAATGTTTCAGTGTGGTACCACTTTACTACGTGATCCAATCCAGAAATAGCCCAGAATCTAGCCATGAAGTATGAGAAATATGCGAAAGTATGAGCCTGATGAGGGCAAATCCTAGACCTAACCCAGACCTAACATGCGTTTTCCTCTAAAATATTTATCAAGATCAGGTTTAATTGATTGTTTCAGTGTGGTCCCACATTACTACGTGATCCAAACCAGAAAAAACCCAGGATCTGTTCAATATGTATGAGAAATATGCGAAAGAATGAGCCTGATGAGAGCAAATCCCAGACCTAAGTTAGACCTAACATGAATTATTCTCTAAAATATTGATCGAAACCAGGTTTACTTGACTGTTTCAGTGTGGTCCCACATTACTACGTGATCCAAACCAGAAAAAACCCAGGATCTGTTCAACAAGTATGTGAAAAACGCGAAAGTATGAGTCTGATGAGGTCAAATCCCAGACCTATCCCAGACTTAACTTGCGTTATCCTCTGAAATATTGATCGAAACCAGGTTTAATCGACTGTTTCAGCGTGGTGCCACATTACTACGTGATACAATCCAGAATCAGCCCAGGATCTAGCCATGAAGTATGAGAAATATGCGAAAGTATGAGCCCGATGAGGGCAAATCCTAGACCTAACCCAAACCTAACATGCGTTATCCTCTAAAATATTTATCAAGACCAGGTTTAATTGAATGTTTCAGTGTGGTAACACATTACTACGTGAACCAAACCAGAAAAAACTCAGGATCCGTTCAACAAGTATGTTAAAACTGCGACAGTATGACCCTGATGAGGGCAAATCCCAGGCCTAAACTAGACCTAACATGCGTTGTCCTCTAGAATATTGATGGAAACCAGGTTTAATTGACTGTTTCAGTGTTGTACCACACTACTGCGTGAACCAAACCAGAAAAAACCCAGGATCCGTTCAACAAGTATGTTAAAACTGCGACAGTATGACCCTGATGAGGGCAAATCCCAGACCTAACCTAGACCTAACATGCGTTGTCCTCTAGAATATTGATGGAAACCAGGTTTAATTGACTGTTTCTGTGTTGTACTTCATTACTACGTGATGCAATCCAGAAAAAGCCCAGGATCTAGCAATCAAGTATGAGAAATATGCGAAAGAATGAGCCTGATGAGAGCAAATCCCAGACCTAACCTAGACCTAACATGAATTATTCTCTAAAATATTGATCGAAACCAGGTTTAATTGACTGTTTCAGCGTGGTACCACATTACTACGTGATACAATCCAGAAACAGCCCAGGATCTAGCCATGAAGTATGAGAAATATGCGAAAGAATGAGCCTGATGAGAGCAAATCCCAGACCTAACCTAGACCTAACATGAATTATTCTCTAAAATATTGATCGAAACCTGGTTTAATTGACTGCTTCAGTGTGGTCCCACATTACTACGTGATCCAAACCAGAAATAACCCAGGATCCGTTCAACAAGTATGTGAAGAATGCGAAAGTATGAGTCTGATGAGTGAAAATCCCAGGCCTAACCTAGACCTAACATGCGTTATCCTCTAAAATATTGATCCAAACCAGGCTTAATGGACTGTTTCAGTGTGGTACCACACTACTTCGTGATCCAAACCAGAGAAAGCCCAGGATCTGTTCAAGAAGTATGTGAAAAACGCTAAACTGTGAGCCTGATGAGGGCAAATCTTAGACCTAACCCAGACCTAAGATGCGTTATCCTCTAAAATATTTATCCAGACCAGGTTTCATTGAATGTTTCAGTGTGGTACCACTTTACTACCTGATACAATCCAGAAACAGCCCAGGATCTAGCCATGAAGTATGGGAAATATGCGAAAGTATGAGCCTGATGAGGGCCAAACCTCAGACCTAACCCAAACCTAACATGCGTTATCCTCTAAAATATTTATCAAGAAAAGGTTTAATTGAATGTTTCAGTGTGGTACCACATTACTACGTGAACCAAACCTGAAAAAGCCCAGGATCCGTTCAACAAGTATGTTAAAACTGCCACAGTATGACTCTGATGAGGGCAAATCCCAGGCCTAACCTAAACCTAACATGCGTTGTCCTCTAGAATATTGATGGAAACCAGGTTTCATTGACTGTTTCACTGTGGTACTACATTACTACGTGACGCAATCCAGAAAAAGCCCAGGATCTAGCCATCAAGTATGAGTAATATGCGAAAGAATGAGCCTGATGAGAGCAAATCCCAGACCTAACCTAGACCTAACATGCGTTATCCTCTAAAATATTGAGCGAAACCAGGTTTAATGGACTGCTTCAGTGACGTACCACACTACTTCGTGATCCAAACCAGAAAAAGCCCAGGATCTGTTCAACAAGTATGTGAAAAACGCTAAACTGTGAGCCTGATGAGGGCAAATCCCAGACCTAACCTAGACCTAACATGAATTATTCTCTAAAATATTGATCGAAACCAGGTTTAATTGACTGTTTCAGCGTGGTCCCACATTACTACGTGATCCAAACCAGAAAAAACCCAGGATCCGTTCAACAAGAATGTGAAGAATGCGAAAGTATGAGTCCGATGAGTGAAAATCCCAGGCCTAACCTAGACCTAACATGCGTTATCCTCAAAAATATTGATCGAAACCTGGATTAATCGACTGTTTCAGTGTGGTACTACATTACTACGTGATGCAATCCAGAAAAAGCCCAGGATCTAGCCATCAAGTATGAGAAATATGCGAAAGAATGAGCCTGATGAGAGCAAATCCCAGACCTAACCTAGACCTAACATGCGTTATCCTCTAAAATATTGAGCGAAACCAGGTTTAATGGACTGTTTCAGTGACGTACCACACTACTTCGTGATCCAAACCAGAAAAACCCCAGGATCTGTTCAACTAGTATGTGAAAAACGCTAATCTGTGAGCCTGATGAGGACAAATCTTAGACCGAACCCAGACATAAGATGCGTTATCCTCTAAAATATTTATCCAGACCAGGTTTCATTGAATGTTTCAGTGTGGTACCACTTTACTACGTGATCCAGTCCAGAAATAGCCCAGGATCTAGCCATGAAGTATGAGAAATATGCGAAACTAAGAGCCTGATGAGGGCAAATCCTAGAACTATCCCAGACCTAACTTGCGTTATCCTCTAAAATATTGATCGAAACCAGGTTTAATTGACTGTTTCAGCGTGGTACCACATTACTACGTGATCCAATCCAGAAACAGCCCAGGATCTAGCCATGAAGTATGAGAAATATGCGAAAGTATGAGCCTGATGAGGGCAAATCCTAGCCCTATCCCAGACCTAACTTGCGTTGTCCTCTAGAATATTGATGGAAACCAGGTTTAATTGACTGTTTCAGTGTTGTACCACACTACTGCGTGAACCAAACCAGAAAAAACCCAGGATCCGTTCGACAAGTATGTTAAAACTGCGACAGTATGACCCTGATGAGGGCAAATCCCAGACCTAACCTAGACCTAACATGCGTTGTCCTCTAGAATATTGATGGAAACCAGGTTTAATTGACTGTTTCTGTGTTGTACTTCATTACTACGTGATGCAATCCAGAAAAAGCCCAGGATCTAGCAATCAAGTATGAGAAATATGCGAAAGAATGAGCCTGATGAGAGCAAATCCCAGACCTAGCCTAGACCTAACATGAATTATTCTCTAAAATATTCATCGAAACCAGGTTTAATTGACTGTTTCAGCGTGGTACCACATTACTACGTGATACAATCCAGAAACAGCCCAGGATCTAGCCATGAAGTATGAGAAATATGCGAAAGAATGAGCCTGATGAGGGCAAATCCTAGCCCTATCCCAGACCTAACTTGCGTTGTCCTCTAGAATATTGATGGAAACCAGGTTTAATTGACTGTTTCAGTGTTGTACCACACTACTGCGTGAACCAAACCAGAAAAAAACCCAGGATCCGTTCAACAAGTATGTTAAAACTGCGACAGTATGACCCTGATGAGGGCAAATCCCAGACCTAACCTAGACCTAACATGCGTTGTCCTCTAGAATACTGATGGAAACCAGGTTTAATTGACTGTTTCTGTGTTGTACTTCATTACTACGTGATGCAATCCAGAAAAAGCCCAGGATCTAGCAATCAAGTATGAGAAATATGCGAAAGAATGAGCCTGATGAGAGCAAATCCCAGACCTAACCTAGACCTAACATGAATTATTCTCTAAAATATTGATCGAAACCAGGTTTAATTGACTGTTTCAGCGTGGTACCACATTACTACGTGATACAATCCAGAAACAGCCCAGGATCTAGCCATGAAGTATGAGAAATATGCGAAAGAATGAGCCTGATGAGAGCAAATCCCAGACCTAACCTAGACCTAACATGAATTATTCTCTAAAATATTGATCGAAACCTGGTTTAATTGACTGTTTCAGTGTGGTCCCACATTACTACGTGATCCAAACCAGAAATAACCCAGGATCCGTTCAACAAGTATGTGAAGAATGCGAAAGTATGAGTCTGATGAGTGAAAATCCCAGGCCTAACCTAGACCTAACATGCGTTATCCTCTAAAATATTGATCCAAACCAGGCTTAATGGACTGTTTCAGTGTGGTACCACACTACTTCGTGATCCAAACCAGAGAAAGCCCAGGATCTGTTCAAGAAGTATGTGAAAAACGCTAAACTGTGAGCCTGATGAGGGCAAATCTTAGACCTAACCCAGACCTAAGATGCGTTATCCTCTAAAATATTTATCCAGACCAGGTTTCATTGAATGTTTCAGTGTGGTACCACTTTACTACCTGATACAATCCAGAAACAGCCCAGGATCTAGCCATGAAGTATGAGAAATATGCGAAAGTATGAGCCTGATGAGGGCAAATCCTAGACCTAACCCAAACCTAACATGCGTTATCCTCTAAAATATTTATCAAGAAAAGGTTTAATTGAATGCTTCAGTGTGGTACCACATTACTGCGTGAACCAAACCAGAAAAAACCCAGGATCCGTTCAACAAGTATGTTAAAACTGCGACAGTATGACCCTGATGAGGGCAAATCCCAGGCCTAACCTAGACCTAACATGCGTTGTCCTCTAGAATATTGATGGAAACCAGGTTTAATTGACTGTTTCCGTGTTGTACTTCATTACTACGTGATGCAATCCAGAAAAAGCCCAGGATCTAGCCATCAAGTATGAGAAATATGCGAAAGAATGAGCCTGATGAGAGCAAATCCCAGACCTAACCTAGACCTAACATGAATTATTCTCCAAAATATTGATCGAAACCAGGTTTAATTGACTGTTTCAGCGTGGTACCACATTACTACGTGATACAATCCAGAAACAGCCCAAGATCTAGCCATGAAGTATGAGAAATATGCGAAAGAATGAGCCTGATGAGAGCAAATCCCAGACCTAACCTAGACCTAACATGAATTATTCTCTAAAATATTGATCGAAACCAGGTTTAATTGACTGTTTCAGCGTGGTCCCACATTACTACGTGATCCAAACCAGAAAAAACCCAGGATCCGTTCAACAAGAATGTGAAGAATGCGAAAGTATGAGTCCGATGAGTGAAAATCCCAGGCCTAACCTAGACCTAACATGCGTTATCCTCAAAAATATTGATCGAAACCTGGATTAATCGACTGTTTCAGTGTGGTACTACACTACTACGTGATGCAATCCAGAAAAAGCCCAGGATCTAGCCATCAAGTATGAGAAATATGCGAAAGAATGAGCCTGATGAGAGCAAATCCCAGACCTAACCTAGACCTAACATGCGTTATCCTCTAAAATATTGAGCGAAACCAGGTTTAATGGACTGTTTCAGTGACGTACCACACTACTTCGTGATCCAAACCAGAAAAAGCCCAGGATCTGTTCAACTAGTATGTGAAAAACGCTAATCTGTGAGCCTGATGAGGGCAAATCTTAGACCGAACCCAGACATAAGATGCGTTATCCTCTAAAATATTTATCCAGACCAGGTTTCATTGAATGTTTCAGTGTGGTACCACTTTACTACGTGATCCAATCCAGAAATAGCCCAGGATCTAGCCATGAAGTATGAGAAATATGCGAAACTAAGAGCCTGATGAGAGCAAATCCTAGACCTATCCCAGACCTAACTTGCGTTATCCTCTAAAATATTGATCGAAACCAGGTTTAATTGACTGTTTCAGCGTGGTACCACATTACTACGTGATCCAATCCAGAAACAGCCCAGGATCTAGCCATGAAGTATGAGAAATATGCGAAAGTTTGAGCCTGATGAGGGCAAATCCTAGCCCTATCCCAGACCTAACTTGCGTTGTCCTCTAGAATATTGATGGAAACCAGGTTTAATTGACTGTTTCAGTGTTGTACCACACTACTGCGTGAACCAAACCAGAAAAAACCCAGGATCCGTTCAACAAGTATGTTAAAACTGCGACAGTATGACCCTGATGAGGGCAAATCCCAGGCCTAAACTAGACCTAACATGCGTTGTCCTCTAGAATATTGATGGAAACCAGGTTTAATTGACTGTTTCAGTGTTGTACCACACTACTGCGTGAACCAAACCAGAAAAAACCCAGGATCCGTTCAACAAGTATGTTAAAACTGCGACAGTATGACCCTGATGAGGGCAAATCCCAGACCTAACCTAGACCTAACATGCGTTGTCCTCTAGAATATTGATGGAAACCAGGTTTAATTGACTGTTTCTGTGTTGTACTTCATTACTACGTGATGCAATCCAGAAAAAGCCCAGGATCTAGCAATCAAGTATGAGAAATATGCGAAAGAATGAGCCTGATGAGAGCAAATCCCAGACCTAACCTAGACCTAACATGAATTATTCTCTAAAATATTGATCGAAACCAGGTTTAATTGACTGTTTCAGCGTGGTACCACATTACTACGTGATACAATCCAGAAACAGCCCAGGATCTAGCCATGAAGTATGAGAAATATGCGAAAGAATGAGCCTGATGAGAGCAAATCCCAGACCTAACCTAGACCTAACATGAATTATTCTCTAAAATATTGATCGAAACCTGGTCTAAATGACTGTTTCAGTGTGGTCCCACATTACTACGTGATCCAAACCAGAAATAACCCAGGATCCGTTCAACAAGTATGTGAAGAATGCGAAAGTATGAGTCTGATGAGTGAAAATACCAGGCCTAACCTAGACCTAACATGCGTTATCCTCTAAAATATTGATCCAAACCAGGTTTAATGGACTGTTTCAGTGTGGTACCACACTACTTCGTGATCCAAACCAGAGAAAGCCCAGGATCTGTTCAAGAAGTATGTGAAAAACGCTAAACTGTGAGCCTGATGAGGGCAAATCTTAGACCTAACCCAGACCTAAGATGCGTTATCCTCTAAAATATTTATCCAGACCAGGTTTCATTGAATGTTTCAGTGTGGTACCACTTTACTACCTGATACAATCCAGAAACAGCCCAGGATCTAGCCATGAAGTATGAGAAATATGCGAAAGTATGAGCCTGATGAGGGCAAATCCTAGACCTAACCCAAACCTAACATGCGTTATCCTCTAAAATATTTATCAAGAAAAGGTTTAATTGAATGTTTCAGTGTGGTACCACATTACTGCGTGAACCAAACCAGAAAAAACCCAGGATCCGTTCAACAAGTATGTTAAAACTGCGACAGTATGACCCTGATGAGGGCAAATCCCAGGCCTAACCTAGACCTAACATGCGTTGTCCTCTAGAATATTGATGGAAACCAGGTTTAATTGACTGTTTCTGTGTTGTACTTCATTACTACGTGATGCAATCCAGAAAAAGCCCAGGATCTAGCCATCAAGTATGAGAAATATGCGAAAGAATGAGCCTGATGAGAGCAAATCCCAGACCTAACCTAGACCTAACATGAATTATTCTCCAAAATATTGATCGAAACCAGGTTTAATTGACTGTTTTAGCGTGGTACCACATTACTACGTGATACAATCCAGAAACAGCCCAAGATCTAGCCATGAAGTATGAGAAATATGCGAAAGAATGAGCCTGATGAGAGCAAATCCCAGACCTAACCTAGACCTAACATGAATTATTCTCTAAAATATTGATCAAAACCAGGTTTAATTGACTGTTTCAGCGTGGTCCCACATTACTACGTGATCCAAACCAGAAAAAACCCAGGATCCGTTCAACAAGAATGTGAAGAATGCGAAAGTATGAGTCCGATGAGTGAAAATCCCAGGCCTAACCTAGACCTAACATGCGTTATCCTCAAAAATATTGATCGAAACCTGGATTAATCGACTGTTTCAGTGTGGTACTACATTACTACGTGATGCAATCCAGAAAAAGCCCAGGATCTAGCCATCAAGTATGAGAAATATGCGAAAGAATGAGCCTGATGAGAGCAAATCCCAGACCTAACCTAGACCTAACATGCGTTATCCTCTAAAATATTGAGCGAAACCAGGTTTAATGGACTGTTTCAGTGACGTACCACACTACTTCGTGATCCAAACCAGAAAAAGCCCAGGATCTGTTCAACTAGTATGTGAAAAACGCTAATCTGTGAGCCTGATGAGGGCAAATCTTAGACCGAACCCAGACATAAGATGCGTTATCCTCTAAAATATTTATCCAGACCAGGTTTCATTGAATGTTTCAGTGTGGTACCACTTTACTACGTGATCCAATCCAGAAATAGCCCAGGATCTAGCCATGAAGTATGAGAAATATGCGAAACTAAGAGCCTGATGAGGGCAAATCCTAGACCTATCCCAGACCTAACTTGCGTTATCCTCTAAAATATTGATCGAAACCAGGTTTAATTGACTGTTTCAGCGTGGTACCACATTACTACGTGATCCAATCCAGAAACAGCCCAGGATCTAGCCATGAAGTATGAGAAATATGCGAAAGTATGAGCCTGATGAGGGCAAATCCTAGCCCTATCCCAGACCTAACTTGCGTTGTCCTCTAGAATATTGATGGAAACCAGGTTTAATTGACTGTTTCAGTGTTGTACCACACTACTGCGTGAACCAAACCAGAAAAAACCCAGGATCCGTTCAACAAGTATGTTAAAACTGCGACAGTATGACCCTGATGAGGGCAAATCCCAGACCTAACCTAGACCTAACATGCGTCGTCCTCTAGAATATTGATGGAAACCAGGTTTAATTGACTGTTTCTGTGTTGTACTTCATTACTACGTGATGCAATCCAGAAAAAGCCCAGGATCTAGCAATCAAGTATGAGAAATATGCGAAAGAATGAGCCTGATGAGAGCAAATCCCAGACCTAACCTAGACCTAACATGAATTATTCTCTAAAATATTGATCGAAACCAGGTTTAATTGACTGTTTCAGCGTGGTACCACATTACTACGTGATACAATCCAGAAACAGCCCAGGATCTAGCCATGAAGTATGAGAAATATGCGAAAGAATGAGCCTGATGAGGGCAAATCCTAGCCCTATCCCAGACCTAACTTGCGTTGTCCTCTAGAATATTGATGGAAACCAGGTTTAATTGACTGTTTCAGTGTTGTACCACACTACTGCGTGAACCAAACCAGAAAAAAACCCAGGATCCGTTCAACAAGTATGTTAAAACTGCGACAGTATGACCCTGATGAGGGCAAATCCCAGGCCTAACCTAGACCTAACATGCGTTGTCCTCTAGAATATTGATGGAAACCAGGTTTAATTGACTGTTTCTGTGTTGTACTTCATTACTACGTGATGCAATCCAGAAAAAGCCCAGGATCTAGCCATCAAGTATGAGAAATATGCGAAAGAATGAGCCTGATGAGAGCAAATCCCAGACCTAACCTAGACCTAACATGAATTATTCTCCAAAATATTGATCGAAACCAGGTTTAATTGACTGTTTCAGCGTGGTACCACATTACTACGTGATACAATCCAGAAACAGCCCAAGATCTAGCCATGAAGTATGAGAAATATGCGAAAGAATGAGCCTGATGAGAGCAAATCCCAGACCTAACCTAGACCTAACATGAATTATTCTCTAAAATATTGATCGAAACCAGGTTTAATTGACTGTTTCAGCGTGGTCCCACATTACTACGTGATCCAAACCAGAAAAAACCCAGGATCCGTTCAACAAGAATGTGAAGAATGCGAAAGTATGAGTCCGATGAGTGAAAATCCCAGGCCTAACCTAGACCTAACATGCGTTATCCTCAAAAATATTGATCGAAACCTGGATTAATCGACTGTTTCAGTGTGGTACTACATTACTACGTGATGCAATCCAGAAAAAGCCCAGGATCTAGCCATCAAGTATGAGAAATATGCGAAAGAATGAGCCTGATGAGAGCAAATCCCAGACCTAACCTAGACCTAACATGCGTTATCCTCTAAAATATTGAGCGAAACCAGGTTTAATGGACTGTTTCAGTGACGTACCACACTACTTCGTGATCCAAACCAGAAAAAGCCCAGGATCTGTTCAACTAGTATGTGAAAAACGCTAATCTGTGAGCCTGATGAGGGCAAATCTTAGACCGAACCCAGACATAAGATGCGTTATCCTCTAAAATATTTATCCAGACCAGGTTTCATTGAATGTTTCAGTGTGGTACCACTTTACTACGTGATCCAATCCAGAAATAGCCCAGGATCTAGCCATGAAGTATGAGAAATATGCGAAACTAAGAGCCTGATGAGGGCAAATCCTAGACCTATCCCAGACCTAACTTGCGTTATCCTCTAAAATATTGATCGAAACCAGGTTTAATTGACTGTTTCAGCGTGGTACCACATTACTACGTGATCCAATCCAGAAACAGCCCAGGATCTAGCCATGAAGTATGAGAAATATGCGAAAGTATGAGCCTGATGAGGGCAAATCCTAGCCCTATCCCAGACCTAACTTGCGTTGTCCTCTAGAATATTGATGGAAACCAGGTTTAATTGACTGTTTCAGTGTTGTACCACACTACTGCGTGAACCAAACCAGAAAAAACCCAGGATCCGTTCAACAAGTATGTTAAAACTGCGACAGTATGACCCTGATGAGGGCAAATCCCAGATCTAACCTAGACCTAACATGCGTCGTCCTCTAGAATATTGATGGAAACCAGGTTTAATTGACTGTTTCTGTGTTGTACTTCATTACTACGTGATGCAATCCAGAAAAAGCCCAGGATCTAGCAATCAAGTATGAGAAATATGCGAAAGAATGAGTCTGATGAGAGCAAATCCCAGACCTAACCTAGACCTAACATGAATTATTCTCTAAAATATTGATCGAAACCAGGTTTAATTGACTGTTTCAGCGTGGTACCACATTACTACGTGATACAATCCAGAAACAGCCCAGGATCTAGCCATGAAGTATGAGAAATATGCGAAAGAATGAGCCTGATGAGAGCAAATCCCAGACCTAACCTAGACCTAACATGAATTATTCTCTAAAATATTGATCGAAACCTGGTTTAAATGACTGTTTCAGTATGGTCCCACATTACTACGTGATCCAAACCAGAAATAACCCAGGATCCGTTCAACAAGTATGTGAAGAATGCGAAAGTATGAGTCTGATGAGTGAAAATCCCAGGCCTAACCTAGACCTAACATGCGTTATCCTCTAAAATATTGATCCAAACCAGGTTTAATGGACTGTTTCAGTGTGGTACCACACTACTTCGTGATCCAAACCAGAGAAAGCCCAGGATCTGTTCAAGAAGTATGTGAAAAACGCTAAACTGTGAGCCTGATGAGGGCAAATCTTAGACCTAACCCAGACCTAAGATGCGTTATCCTCTAAAATATTTATCCAGACCAGGTTTCATTGAATGTTTCAGTGTGGTACCACTTTACTACCTGATACAATCCAGAAACAGCCCAGGATCTAGCCATGAAGTATGAGAAATATGCGAAAGTATAAGCCTGATGAGGGCAAATCCTAGACCTAACCCAAACCTAACATGCGTTATCCTCTAAAATATTTATCAAGAAAAGGTTTAATTGAATGTTTCAGTGTGGTACCACATTACTGCGTGAACCAAACCAGAAATAACCCAGGATCCGTCCAACAAGTATGTGAAGAATGCGAAAGTATGAGTCTGATGAGGTCAAATCCCAGACCTATCCCAGACTTAACTTTTTTTTTTTTTTTTTTTTTTTTTTTTGTCGTGGGGAAAATCTTCGAAAGACTCCCTCCCACCTCCTTGGGGAGAGGTGGGAGGGGTGTGTGGGATTCCCCGCGCCCGTACAACGACAGGCGCGGGACCTACCCACTAAAAACCCCACGGTGACCCTTGGGCACGCTTTGGGAGGATACCGGGAATCGCTCGAAGCATTCTTCCGGTATCCTCCCCGTGCGCGCGCTTTCGCGCCCATCCCCCGGGGGGACAATCGGTCCCCCCAGTAGACACACTGCCTCATAGCGGCGGGACGGGGCCACTCCATCCCGCCGCTATCCGTCCCGGGGCCGCGTTTAGTGGCGGCTGCGAGCCCAAACTCGCAACCGCCCGCGACCCCGTTTCCACCCCTCGGCGGCCGGGCGTTCATGGCCGCACCAGACCGCCGAGGGTGCCTCCCCTTGCGCCGGACCGGTAGGGGGAGGCACTCCTACCCCTAACCGGTCCAACCCGGCGCCGCCTGGCGGGAGGAGGGTCCCCTCAGGACCCCCCTTCCAGCCTAGGTCATCCGCGACGCCGAGGCGGCCGTCCGCGACGCCTCGCGACCGAGCGACGACCTCGGGCCACCGCACGAGCGCGAGCTTCAGCGCGCCGCTGAAGCTCGCGCTCCCTCCCCGCGGCCTCCTTCTGCAACATTACGTTCTCGCAGAAGGAGGCCACGGCCCTCCACTTCTCCTCGCTGCCGAGCATGGCGCGCACCACGCCCGGCAGCGAGATATCCCGCCCGACGACGCCGACCAGGACACGGCGCTCCCCCTCCCACGCTGGGCATACCTCCAGGGTATGATCTGCCGTGTCCTGCTCAGCGTCGCAGTGGCAGCAACGCGCCGTCGGCTCCTTCCCTATCCGGCACAGGTATCTTCCGAAGCTGCCATGCCCGGAAAATACCTGTGCCATCCGGTAGGTGAGGCTGCCATGGCCTCTGTCCAGCCACTCCTTCAGGAGTGGCCGTACCGCCCCGACAGTCCGGTGCCCCGCGGTTGGCAGAGCCAGCCGCTCCTGCCACGCGAGCAACACGGACTGCCGGGCCTGGCGCTTCAAATCGCCCCAAGCAGGTTCCTGCCCGCCCGGGACCGCCCCCACCCCCGCGCGACGGTCGACGCGGTGCCGGTACATCACCGCGTGCGACCGCGCGAGCAGGTCCATGGGCGGCATCCCCGCTAGAACCGTCGCCGCCTCATGTGACATGGTCCGATACCCGCGGACGACCCTGAGCGCCATGCGCCTCTGCACCCGACGCAGCATAGTCATGCCGCGCCGGGAGGCAGCCAGGTCGTCCGCCCAGACGGGGGCCCCGTAATAGGGCCACCGACTGGACCATTGCCACATAGAGGCGACGAACTCGGCCCGCCGGGCCCCCCAGGTTGGGCAGGATCCGGCCCAGAGCCGCAACCATCCTTTCCAACCGGGGGACCAGGCAGCGGAAATGCTCCTCGAAACGCCAGTGGCTATCGAGGATCAGCCCTAGATACCTGATCCAGGGCTTCACCTCGATGTCAGCCTCACCCACCAGGATCAGAGGGGGTGGCGGATCCTGCCGAGGTGAATGAAACGCAATCACCTCGGTCTTATGGACCGCCACCGTCATCCCCATCCCCCTGATCCGGTCGACGACGCGTTGCGACCCCTCCCCCGCGCGACGCATGGCCCTCCCCCAGTGCGCCCCGACGACCAGCACCAGTGTGTCATCCGCATAACACACCGTGCTGACGCCGTCGGGGAGGCCGGCCCGCAACACCGAGTCGTACGCGATGTTCCACAGGAGTGGCCCGAGGACCGACCCCTGCGGAACACCGCAGTACACCTCCCTCCGCATATCACCATCCCGGCCCGGATACTCGATCCACCTGCCGCGGAGATAATCCCCGACGACCGCCCTGAGATCCCAGACTTAACTTGCGTTATCCTATAAAATATTGATCAAAACCAGGTTTAATTGAATGTTTCAGTGTGGTAACACATTACTACGTGAACCAAACCAGAAAAAACCCAGGATCCGTTCAACACGTATGTTAAAACTGCGACAGTATGACCCTGATGAGGGCAAATCCCAGGCCTAACCTAGACCTAACATGCGTTGTCCTCTAGAATATTGATGGAAACCAGGTTTAATTGACTGTTTCAGTGTTGTACTTCATTACTACGTGATGCAATCCAGAAAAAGCCCAGGATCTAGCCATCAAGTATGAGAAATATGCGAAAGAATGAGCCTGATGGGAGCAAATCCCAGACCGAACCTAGACCTAACATGAATTATTCTTAAAAAATAGATCAAAACCAGGTTTAATTGACTGTTTCAGTGTTGTACTACATTACTACGTGATGCAATCCAGAAAAAGCCCAGGATCTAGCCATCAAGTATGAGAAATATGCGAAAGAATGAGCCTGATGGGAGCAAATCCCTGACCTAACCTAGACCTAACATGCGTTATTCTCTAAAATATTTATCAAGACCAGGTTTAATTGAATGTTTCAGTGTGGTACCACATTACTACGCGATCAAAACCAGAAAAAACCCAGGATCCGTTCAACAAGTATGTGACGAATGCGAAAGTATGAGTCTGATCAGTGAAAATCTCAGGCCTTACCTAGACCTAACTTGCGTTGTCCTCTAAAATATTGTTGGAAACCAGGTTTCATTGACTGTTTCAGTGTGGTACTACATTACTACGTGATGCAATCCAGAAAAAGCCCAGGATCTAGCCATCAAGTAAGAGAAATATGCGAAAGTATGAGCCTGATGAGAGCAAATCCTAGACCTAACCCAGACCTAACATGCGTTATCCTCTAAAATATTTATCATGATCAGGTTTAATTGATTGTTTCAGTGTGGTCCCACATTACTACGTGATCCGAACCAGAAAAAACCCAGTATCTGTTCAACATGTATGAGAAATATGCGAAAGAATGAGCCTGATGAGAGCAAACCCAGACCTAACCTAGACCTAACATGCGTTATCCTCTAAAATATTGAGCGAAACCAGGTTTAATGGACTGTTCCAGTGTGGTACCACACTACTTCGTGATCCAAACCAGAGAAAGCCCAGGATCTGTTCAAGAAGTATGTGAAAAACGCTAAACTGTGAGCCTGATGAGGGCAAATCTTAGACCTAACCCAGACCTAAGATGCGTTATCCTCTAAAATATTTGTCCAGACCAGGTTTCATTGAATGTTTCAGTGTGGTACCACTTTACTACCTGATACAATCCAGAAACAGCCCAGGATCTAGCCATGAAGTATGAGAAATATGCGAAAGTATGAGCCTGATGAGGGCCAAACCTCAGACCTAACCCAAACCTAACATGCGTTATCCTCTAAAATATTTATCAAGAAAAGGTTTTATTGAATGTTTCAGTGTGGTACCACAATACTACGTGAACCAAACCAGAAAAAACCCAGGATCCGTACAACAAGTATGTTAAAACTGCGACAGTATGACTCTGATGAGGGCAAATCCCAGGCCTAACCTAGACCTAACATGCGTTGTCCTCTAGAATATTGATGGAAACCAGGTTTAATTAACTGTTTCAGTGTTGTACTTCATTACTACGTGATGCAATCCAGAAAAAGCCCAGGATCTAGCCATCAAGAATGAGAAATATGCGAAAGAATGAGCCTGACGAGAGCAAATCCCAGACCTAACCTAGACCTAACATGAATTATTCTCTAAAATATTGATCGAAACCAGGTTTAATTGACTGTTTCAGTGTTGTACTTCATTACTACGTGATGCAATCCAGAAAAAGCCCAGGATCTAGCCATCAAGTATGAGAAATATGCGAAAGAATGAGCCTGATGGGAGCAAATCCCTGACCCAACCTAGACCTAACATGAATTATTCTCTAAAATATTGATCAAAACCAGGTTTAATTGACTGTTTCAGTGTAGTACCACATTACTACGTGATCCAATCCAGAAATAGCCCAGGATCTAGCCATGAAGTATGAGAAATATACGAAAGTATGAGCCTGATGAGGGCAAATCCTAGACCTAACCCAGACCTAACATGCGTTATTCTCTAAAATATTTATCCAGACCAGGTTTCATTGAATGTTTCAGTGTGGTACCACTTTACTACGTGATCCAATCCAAAAATAGCCCAGGATCTAGCCATGAAGTATGCGAAATATGCGAAAGTAACAGCCTGATGAGGGCAAATCCTAGACCTATCCCAGACATAACTTGCGTTATCCTCTAAAATATTGATCGAAACCAGGTTTAATTGACTGTTTCAGCGTGGTACCACATTACTACGTGATACAATCCAGAAACAGCCCAGGATCTAGCCATGAAGTATGAGAAATATGCGAAAGTATGAGCCTGATGAGAGCAAATCCTAGACCTAACCCAGACCTAACATGCGTTATCCTCTAAAATATTTATCATGATCAGGTTTAATTGATTGTTTCAGTGTGGTCCCACATTACTACGTGATCCAAACCAGAAAAAACCCATTATCTGTTCAACATGTATGAGAAATATGCGAAAGAATGAGCCTGATGAGAGCAAATCCCAGACCTAACCTAGACCTAACATGAATTATTCTCTAAAATATTGATCGAAACCAGGTTTACTTGACTGCTTCAGTGTGGTCCCACAATACTACATGATCCAAACCAGAGAAAACCCAGGATCCGTTCAACAAGTATGTGAAGATTGCGAAAGTATGAGTCTGATGAGGGAAAATCCCAGGCCTAACCTAGACCTAACATGCGTTATCCTCTAAAATATTGATCGAAACCAGGTTTAGTCGACTGTTTCAGTGTGGTCCCCCTTTCTTACGTGATCCAAACCAGAAAAAACCCAGGATCCGTTCAACAACTATGTGAAGAATGCGAAAGTATAAGTCTGATGAGGTCAAATCCCAGACCTATCCCAGACTTAACTTGCGTTATCCTCTAAAATATTGATCGAAACCAGGTTTCATCGACTGTTTCAGCGTGGTACCACATTACTACGTGATACAGTCCAGAAACAGCTCAGGATCTAGCCATGAAGTATGAGAAATATGCGAAAGTATGAGCCTGATGAGAGCAAATCCTAGACCTAACCCAGACCTAACATGCGTTATCCTCTAAAATATTTATCATGATCAGGTTTAATTGATTGTTTCAGTGTGGTCCCACATTACTACGTGATCCAAACCAGAAAAAACCCAGTATCTGTTCAACATGTATGAGAAATATGCGAAAGAATGAGCCTGATGAGAGCAAACCCGAACCTAACCTAGACCTAACATGCGTTATCCTCTAAAATATTGAGCGAAACCAGGTTTAATGGACAGTTTCAGTGTGGTACCACACTACTTCGTGATCCAAACCAGAGAAAGCCCAGGATCTGTTCAAGAAGTATGTGAAAAACGCTAAACTGTGAGCCTAATGAGGGCAAATCTTAGACCTAACCCAGACCTAAGATGCGTTATCCTCTAAAATATTTGTCCAGACCAGGTTTCATTGAATGTTTCAGTGTGGTACCACTTTACTACCTGATACAATCCAGAAACAGCCCTGGACCTAGCCATGAAGTATGAGAAATATGCGAAAGTATGAGCCTGATGAGGGCCAAACCTCAGACCTAACCCAAACCTAACATGCGTTATCCTCTAAAATATTTATCAAGAAAAGGTTTAATTGAATGTTTCAGTGTGGTACCACATTACTACGTGAACCAAACCAGAAAAAACCCAGGATCCGTTCAACAAGTATGTTAAAACTGCGACAGTGTGACTCTGATGAGGGCAAATCCCAGGCCTAACCTAGACCTAACATGCGTTGTCCTCTAGAATATTGATGGAAACCAGGTTTAATTGACTGTTTCAGTGTTGTACTTCATTACTACGTGATGCAATCCAGAAAAAGCCCAGGATCTAGCCATCAAGTATGAGAAATATGCGCAAGAATGAGCCTGACGAGAGCAAATCCCAGACCTAACCTGGACCTAACATGAATTATTCTCTAAAATATTGATCGAAACCAGGTTTAATTGACTGTTTCAGTGTTGTACTTCATTACTACGTGATGCAATCCAGAAAAAGCCCAGGATCTAGCCATCAAGTATGAGAAATATGCGAAAGAATGAGCCTGATGGGAGCAAATCCCTGACCTAACCTAGACCTAACATGAATTATTCTCTAAAATATTGATCAAAACCAGGTTTAATTGACTGTTTCAGTGTAGTGCCACATTACTACGTGATCCAATCCAGAAATGGCCGAGGATCTAGCCATGAAGTATGAGAAATATGCGAAAGTAACAGCCTGATGAGGGCAAATCCTAGACATATCCCAGACATAACTTGCGTTATCCTCTAAAATATTGATCGAAACCAGGTTTAATTGACTGTTTCAGCGTGGTACCACATTACTACGTGATACAATCCAGAAACAGCCCAGGATCTAGCCATGAAGTATGAGAAATATGCGAAAGTATGAGCCTGATGAGAGCAAATCCTAGACCTAACCCAGACCTAGCATGCGTTATCCTCTAAAATATTTATCATGATCAGGTTTAATTGATTGTTTCAGTGTGGTCCCACATTACTACGTGATCCAAACCAGAAAAAACCCAGTATCTGTTCAACATGTATGAGAAATATGCGAAAGAATGAGCCTGATGAGAGCAAATCCCAGACCTAACCTAGACCTAACATGAATTATTCTCTAAAATATTGATCGAAACCAGGCTTACTTGACTGCTTCAGTGTGGCCCCACAATACTACATGATCCAAACCAGAGAAAACCCAGGATCCGTTCAATAAGTATGTGAAGATTGCGAAAGTATGAGTCTGATGAGGGAAAACCCCAGGCCTAACCTAGACCTAACATGCGTTATCCTCTAAAATATTGATCGAAACCAGGTTTAGTCGACTGTTTCAGTGTGGTCCCCCTTTCTTACGTGATCCAAACCAGAAAAAACCCAGGATCCGTTCAACAAGTATGTGAAGAATGCGAAAGTATGAGTCTGATGAGGTCAAATCCCAGACCTATCCCAGACTTAACTTGCGTTATCCTCTAAAATATTGATCGAAACCAGGTTTAATCGACTGTTTCAGCGTGGTACCACATTACTACGTGATACAATCCAGAAACAGCCCAGGATCTAGCCATGAAGTATGAGAAATATGCGAAAGTATGAGCCTGATGAGGGCAAATCCTAGACCTAACCCAAACCTAACATGCGTTATCCTCTAAAATATTTATCAAGACCAGGTTTAATTGAATGTTTCAGTGTGGTACCACATTACTACGTGAACCAAACCAGAAAAAACCCAGTATCCGTTCAACAAGTATGTTAAAACTGCGACAGTATGAGCCTGATGAGGGCAAATCCCAGGCCTAACCTAGACCTAACATGCGTTGTCCTCTAAAATATTGATGGAAACCAGGTTTAATTGACTGTTTCAGTGTTGTACTTCATTGCTACGTGATGCAATCCAGAAAAAGCCCAGGATCTAGCCATCAAGTATGAGAAATATGCGAAAGAATGAGCCTGATGAGAGCAAATCCCAGACCTAACCTAGACCTAACATGAATTATTCTCTAAAATATTGATCGAAACCAGGTTTAATTGACTGTTTCAGTGTTGTACTTCATTACTACGTGATGCAATCCAGAAAAAGCCCAGGATCTAGCCATCAAGTATGAGAAATATGCGAAAGAATGAGCCTGATGAGAGCAAATCCCTGACCTAACCTAGACCTAACATGAATTATTCTCTAAAATATTGATCAAAACCAGGTTTAATAGACTGTTTCAGTGTGGTACCACATTACTACGTGATCCAATCAAGAAATAGCCCAGGATCTAGCCATGAAGTATGAGAAATATGCGAAAGTAAGAGCCTGATGAGGGCAAATCCTAGACCTAACCCAGACCTAACATGCGTTATTCTGTAAAATTTTTATCAAGACCAGGTTAAATTGAATGTTTCATTGTGGTACCTCATGACTACGTGATCAAAACCAGAAAAAAACCCAGGATCCGTTCAACAAGTATGTGAAGAATGCGAAAGTATGTGTCTGATCAGTGAAAATCTCAGGCCTTACCTAGACCTAACTTGCGTTGTCCTCTAAAATATTGATGGAAACCAGGTTTCATTGACAGTTTCAGTGTGGTACTACATTACTACGTGATGCAATCCAGAAAAAGCCCAGGATCTAGCCATCAAGTATGAGAAATATCCGAAAGAATGAGCCTGATGAGAGCAAATCCCAGACCTAACCTAGACCTAACATGCGTTATCCTCTAAAATATTGAGCGAAACCAGGTTTAATGGACTGTTTCAGTGTGGTACCACACTACTTCGTGATCCAAACCAGAAAAAACCCAGGATCTGTTCAACAAGTATGTGAAAAACGCTAAACTGTGAGCCTGATGAGGGCAAATCTTAGACCTAACCCAGACCTAAGATGCGTTACCCTCTAAAATATTTATCCAGACCAGGTATAATGGACTGTTTCAGTGTGGTACCACACTACTTCGTGATCCAAACCAGAAAAAACCCAGGATCTGTTCAACAAGTATGTGAAAAACGCTAAACTGTGAGCCTGATTAGGGCAAATCTTAGACCTAACCCAGACCTAAGATGCGTTATCCTCTAAAATATTTATCCAGACCAGGTTTTATTGAATGTTTCAGTGTGGTACCACCTTACTACGTGATCCAATCCAGAAATAGCCCAGGATCTAGCCATGAAGTATGAGAAATATGCGAAAGTAAGAGCCTGATGAGGGCAAATCCTAGACCTATCCCAGACCTAACTTGCGTTTTCCTCTAAAATATTGATCGAAACCAGGTTTAATTGACTGTTTCAGCGTGGTACCACATTACTACGAGTTCCAATCCAGAAACAGCCCAGGATCTAGCCATGAAGTATGAGAAATATGCGAAAGTATGAGCCTGATGAGGGCAAATCCTAGACCTAACCCAGACCTAACATGCGTTATCCTCTAAAATATTTATCAAGATCAGGTTTAATTGATTGTTTCAGTGTGGTCCCACATTACTACGTGATCCAAACCAGAAAAAGCCCAGGATCTAGCCATCAAGTATGAGAAATATGCGAAAGAATGAGCCTGATGGGAGCAAATCCCTGACCTAACCTAGACCTAACATGAATTATTCTCTAAAATATTGATCAAAACCAGGTTTAATTGACTGTTTCTGTGTGGTACCACATTACTACGTGATCAAATCCAGAAATAGCCCAGGATCTAGCCATGAAGTATGAGAAATATGCGAAAGTATGAGCCTGATGAGGGCAAATCCCAGACCTATCCCAGACCTAACTTGCGTTGTCCTCTAAGATATTGATCGAAACCAGGTTTAGTTGACTGTTTCAGTGTTGTACTTCATCACTACGTGATGCAATCCAGAAAAAGCCCAGGATCTAGCCATCAAGTATGGGAAATACGCGAAAGAATGAGCCTGATGAGAGCAAACCCCAGACCTAACCTAGACCTAACATGAATTATTCTCTAAAATATTGATCGAGAACAGGTTTACTTGACTGTTTCAGTGTGGTACCACACTACTTCGTGATCCAAACCAGACAAAACCCAGGATCCGTTCAACAAGTATGTGAAGAATGCGAAAGTATGAGTCTGATGGGTGAAAATCCCAGGCCTAACCTAGACCTAACATGCGTTGTCCTCTAAAATATTGATGGAAACCAGGTTTCATTGACTGCTTCATTGTGGTACTATATTACTACGTGATGCAATCCAGAAAAAGCCCAGGATCTAGCCATCAAGTATGAGAAATATCCGAAAGAATGAGCCTGATGAGAGCAAATCCCAGACCTATTCTAGACCTAACATGCGTTATCCTCTAAAATATTGAGCGAAACCAGGTTTAATGGACTGTTTCAGTGTGGTACCACACTACTTCGTGATCCAAACCAGAAAAAACCCAGGATCTGTTCAACAAGTATGTGAAAAACGCTAAACTGTGAGCCTGATGAGGGCAAATCTTAGACCTAACCCAGACCTAAGATGCGTTATCCTCTAAAATATTTATCCAGACCAGGTTTATTGGACTGTTTCAGTGTGGTACCACACTACTTCGTGATCCAAACCAGAGAAAGCCCACGATCTGTTCAAGAAGTATGTGAAAAACGCTAAACTGTGAGCCTGATGGGGGCAAATCTTAGACCTAACCCAGACCTAAGATGCGTTATCCTCTAAAATATTTATCCAGACCAGGTTTCATTGAATGTTTCAGTGTGGTACCACTTTACTACCTGATACAATCCAAAAGCAGCCCAGGATCTAGCCATCAAGTATGAGAAATATGCGAAAGAATTAGCCTGATGGGAGCAAATCCCAGACCTAACCTAGACCTAACATGAATTATTCTCTAAAATATTGATCAAAACCAGGCTTAATTGACTGTTTCAGTGTAGTACCACATTACTACGTGATCCAATCCAGAAATAGCCCAGGATCTAGCCATGAAGTATGAGAAATATGCGAAAGTATGAGCCTGATGAGGGCAAATCCTAGACCCAACCCAAACCTAACATGCGTTATCCTCTAAAATATTTATCAAGACCAGGTTTAATTGAATGTTTCAGTGTGGTACCACATTACTACGTGAACCAAACCAGAAAAAACCCAGGATCCGTTCAACAAGTATGCTAAAACTGCGACAGTATGACCCTGATGAGGGCAAATCCCAGGCCTAACCTAGACCTAACATGCGTTGTCCTCTAAAATAGTGATGGAAACCAGGTTTCATTGACTGTTTCAGTGTGGTACCACTTCACTACGTGATGCAATCCAGAAAAAGCCCAGGATCTAGCCATCAAGTATGAGAAATATGCGAAAGAATGAGCCTGATGAGAGCAAATCCCAGACCTAACCTAGACCTAACATGAATTATTCTCTAAAATATTGATCGAAACCAGGTTTAGTTGACTGTTTCAGTGTTGTACTTCATTACTACGTGATGCAAACCAGAAAAAGCCCAGGATCTAGCCATCAAGTATGAGAAATATGCGAAAGAATGAGCCTGATGAGAGCAAATCCCTGACCTAACCAAGACCTAACATGAATTATTCTCTAAAATATTGATCAAAACCAGGTTTAATTGACTGTTTCAGTGTGGTACCACATTACTACGTGATCCAATCCAGAAATAGCCCAGGATCTAGCCATGAAGTATGAGAAATATGCGAAAGTATGAGCCTGATGAGGGCAAATCCCAGACCTATCCCAGACCTAACTTGCGTTGTCCTCTAAGATATTGATCGAAACCAGGTTTAGTTGACTGTTTCAGTGTTGTACTTCATTACTACGTGATGCAATCCAGAAAAAGCCCAGGATCTAGCCATCAAGTATGAGAAATACGCGAAAGAATGAGCCTGATGAGAGCAAACCCCAGACCTAACCTAGACCTAACATGAATTATTCTCTAAAATATTGATCGAAACCAGGTTTAGTTGACTGTTTCAGTGTTGTACTTCATTACTACGTGATGCAAACCAGAAAAAGCCCAGGATCTAGCCATCAAGTATGAGAAATATGCGAAAGAATGAGCCTGATGAGAGCAAATCCCTGACCTAACCAAGACCTAACATGAATTATTCTCTAAAATATTGATCAAAACCAGGTTTAATTGACTGTTTCAGTGTGGTACCACATTACTACGTGATCCAATCCAGAAATAGCCCAGGATCTAGCCATGAAGTATGAGAAATATGCGAAAGTATGAGCCTGATGAGGGCAAATCCCAGACCTATCCCAGACCTAACTTGCGTTGTCCTCTAAGATATTGATCGAAACCAGGTTTAGTTGACTGTTTCAGTGTTGTACTTCATTACTACGTGATGCAATCCAGAAAAAGCCCAGGATCTAGCCATCAAGTATGAGAAATACGCGAAAGAATGAGCCTGATGAGAGCAAACCCCAGACCTAACCTAGACCTAACATGAATTATTCTCTAAAATATTGATCGAGAACAGGTTTACTTGACTGTTTCAGTGTGGTCCCACATTACTACGTGATCCAAACCAGACAAAACCCAGGATCCGTTCAACAAGTATGTGAAGAATGCGAAAGTATGAGTCTGATGGGTGAAAATCCCAGGCCTAACCTAGACCTAACATGCGTTATCCTCTAAAATATAGATCGAAACCTGGTTTAATCGACTGTTTCAGTGTGGTACCACATTACTATGTGATCCAAACCAGAAAATAACCCAGGATCTGTTCAAGGAGTATGTGAAGTGTGCGAAAGTATGAGTCTGATGATGTCAAATCCCAGACCTATCCCAGACCTAACTTGCGTTATCCTCTAAAATATTGATCGAAACCAGGTTTAATTGACTGTTTCTGTGTTGTACTTCATTACTACGTGATCCAAACCCGAAAAAACCCAGGATCTGTCAACATGTATGAGAAATATGCGAAAGAATGAGCCTGATGAGGGAAAACCCCGGGCCTAACCTAGACCTAACATGAGTTATCCTCAAAAATATTGACCGAAACCAGGTTTAATCGCCTGTTTCAGTGTGGTACCACATTACTACGTGATCCAAACCAGAAAAAACCCAGGATCCGTTCAACAAGTATGTGAAGAATGCGTAAGTATGTGTCTGATGAGGGCAAATCCTAGACCTAACCCAGACCTAACATGCGTTATTCTGTAAAATTTTTATCAAGACCAGGTTTAATTGAATGTTTCATTGTGGTACCTCATGACTACGTGATCAAAACCAGAAAAAAACCCAGGATCCGTTCAACAAGTATGTGAAGAATGCGAAAGTATGAGTCTGATCAGTGAAAATCTCAGGCCTTACCTAGACCTAACTTGCGTTGTCCTCTAAAATATTGATGGAAACCAGGTTTCATTGACAGTTTCAGTGTGGTACTACATTACTACGTGATGCAATCCAGAAAAAGCCCAGGATCTAGCCATCAAGTATGAGAAATATGCGAAAGAATGAGCCTGATGAGAACAAATCCCAGACCTAACCTAGACCTAACATGCGTTATCCTCTAAAATATTGAGCGAAACCAGGTTTAATGGACTGTTTCAGTGTGGTACCACACTACTTCCTGATCCAAACCAGAAAAAACCCAGGATCTGTTCAACAAGTATGTGAAAAACGCTAAACTGTGAGCCTGATGAGGGCAAATCTTAGACCTAACCCAGACCTAAGATGCGTTATCCTCTAAAATATTTATCCAGACCAGGTTTCATTGAATGCTTCAGTGTGGTCCCACATTACTACGTGATCCAAACCAGAAAAAACCCAGGATCCGTTCAACAAGTATGTGAAGAATGCGAAAGTATGAGTCTAATGAGTGAAAATCCCAGGCCTAACCTAGACCTAACATGCGTTATCCTCTAAAATATTGATCGAAACCAGGTTTACTTGACTGTTTCAGTGTGATAACACATTACTACGTGAACCAAAACCAGAAAAAACCCAGGATCCGTTCAACAAGTATGTGAAGAATGCGAAAGTATGAGCCTGATGAGGGCAAATCCTAGACCTAACCCAAACCTAACATGCGTTATCCTCTCAAATATTTATCAAGACCAGGTTTAATTGAATGTTTCTGTGTGGTACCACAATACTACGTGATCCAAACCAGAAAAAACCCAGGATCCGTTCAACAAGTATGTGAAGAATGCGAAAGTATAAGTCTGATGAGGGAAAATCCCAGGCCTAACCTAGACCTAACATGCGTTATCCTCTAAAATATTGATCGAAACCAGGTTTAGTCGACTGTTTCAGTGAGGTCCCACATTACTACGTGATCCAAACCAGAAAAAACCCAGTATCTGTTCAACATGTATGAGAAATATGCGAAAGAATGTGCCTGATGAGAGCAAATCCCAGACCTAACCTAGACCTAACATGAATTATTCTCTAAAATATTGATGGAAACCAGGTTTACTTGACTGCTTCAGTGTGGTCCCACAATACTACGTGATCCAAACCAGAAAAAACCCAGGATCCGTTCAGCAAGTATGTGAAGAATGCGAAAGTATGAGTCTGATGAGGGAAAATCCCAGGCCTAACCTAGACCTAACATGCGTTATCCTCTAAAATATTGATCGAAACCAGGTTTCATTGCATGTTTCAGTGTGGTACCACTTTACTACGTGACGCAATCCAGAAAAAGCCCAGGATCTAGCCATGAAGTATGAGAAATATGCGAAAGTATGAGCCTGATGAGGGCAAATCCTAGACCTAACCCAGACCTAACATGCGTTAGCCTCTAAAATATTTATCAAGACCTGGTTTAATTGAAAGTTTCAGTGTGGTACCACATTACTACGTGATGCAATCCAGATAAAGCCCAGGATCTAGCCATCAAGCTTGAGAAATATGCGAAAGAATGTGCCTGATGAGAGCAAATCCCAGACCTAACCTAGACCTAACATGAATTATTCTCTAAAATATTGATCGAAACCAGGTTGAATTGACTGTTTCAGTTTGGTCCCACATTACTACGTGATCCAAACCAGAAAAAACCCAGGATCCGTTCAACAAGTATGTGAAGAATGCGAAAGTATGAGTCTGATGAGTGAAAATCCCAGGCCTAACCTAGACCTAACATGCGTTATCCTCAAAAATATTGATCGAAACCTGGTTTAATCGACTGTTTCAGTGTGGTACCACATTACTATGTGATCCAAACCAGAAAATAACCCAGGATCTGTTCAGCGAGTATGTGAAGTGTGCGAAAGTATGAGTCTGATCAGGTCAAATCCCAGACCAATCCCAGACTTAACTTGCGTTATCCTCTAAAATATTGATCAAAACCAGGTTTAATCGACTGTTTCAGTGTGGTACCACATTACTACGTGATCCAATCCAGAAAAAACCCAGGATCTAGCCATCAAGTATGAGAAATATGCGAAAGAATGAGCCTGATGAGAGCAAATCCCAGACCTAACCTAGACCTTACATGCGTTATCCTCTGTAATATTGAGCGAAACCAGGTTTAATGGACTGTTTCAGTGTGGTACCACACTACTTCGTGATCCAAACCAGAAAAAACCCAGGATCCGTTCAACAAGTATGTTAAAACTACGACAGTAAGACCCTGATGAGGGCAAATCCCAGGCCTAACCTAGACCTAACATGCGTTGTCCTCTAGAATATCGATGGAAACCAGGTTTAATGGACTGTTTCAGTGTGGTACCACACTACTTCGTGATCCAAACCAGAGAAAAACCCAGGATCTGTTCAAGAAGTATGTGAAAAACGCTAAACTGTGAGCCTGATGAGGGCAAATCTTAGACCTAACCCAGACCTAAGATGCGTTATCCCCTAAAATATTTATCCAGAGCAGGTTTCATTGAATGTTTCAGTGTGGTACCACTTTACTACCTGATACAATCCAGAAACAGCCCAGGATCTAGCCATGAAGTATGAGAAATATGCGAAAGTATAAGCCTGATGAGGGCCAAACCTCAGACCTAACCCAAACCTAACATGCGTTATCCTCTAAAATATTTACCAAGAAAAGGTTTAATTGAATGTTTCAGTGTGGTACCACATTACTACGTGAACCAAACCAGAAAAAACCCAGGATCCGTTCAACAAGTATGTTAAAACTGCGACAGTATGACTCTGATGAGGGCAAATCCCAGGCCTAACCTAGACCTAACATGCGTTGTCCTCTAGAATATTGATGGAAACCAGGTTTAATTGACTGTTTCAGTGTTGTACTTCATTACTACGTGATGCAATTCAGAAAAAGCCCAGGATCTAGCCATCAAGTATGAGAAATATGCGAAAGAATGAGCCTGATGAGAGCAAATCCCAGACCTAACCTAGACTTAACATGAATTATTCTCTAAAATGTTGATCGAAACCAGGTTTAATTGACTGTTTCAGTGTTGTACGTCATTACTACGTGATGCAATCCAGAAAAAGCCCAGGATCTAGCCATCAAGTATGAGAAATATGCGAAAGAATGAGCCGGATGAGAGCAAAGCCCAGACCTAACCTAGACCTAACATGCGTTATCCTCTAAAATATTGAGCGAAACCAGGTTTAATGGACTGTTTCAGTGTGGTACCACACAACTTCGTGATCCAAACCAGAGAAAGCCCAGGATCTGTTTTAGAAGTATGTGAAAAACGCTAAAATGTGAGCCTGACGAGGGCAAATCTTAGACCTGACCCAGACCTAAGAAGCGTTATCCTCTAAAATATTTATCCAGACCAGGTTTCATTGAATGTTTCAGTGTGGTACCACTTTACTACGTGATCCAATCCAGAAATAGCCCAGGATCTAGCCATGAAGTATGAGAAATATGCGAAAGTAAGAGCCTGATGAGAGCAAATCCTAGACCTAACCCAGAGCTAACATGCGTTATCCTCTAAAATATTTATCAAGATCAGGTTTAATTTTTTGTTTCAGTGTGGTCCCACATTACTACGTGATCCAAACCAGAAAAAACCCAGTATGTGTTCAACATGTATGAGAAATATGCGAAAGAATGAGCCTGATGAGAGCAAATCCCAGACCAAACCTAGACCTAACATGCGTTATCCTCTAAAATATTGAGCGAAACCAGGTTTAATGGACTGTTTCAGTGTGGTACCACACTACTTCGTGATCCAAACCAGAGAAAGCCCAGGATCTGTTCAAGAAGTATGTGAAAAACGCTAAACTGTGAGCCTGATGAGGGCAAATCTTAGACCTAACCCAGACCTAAGATGCGTTATCCTCTAAAATATTTATCCAGAGCAGGTTTCATTGAATGTTTCAGTGTGGTACCACTTTACTACCTGATACAATCCAGAAACAGCCCAGGATCTAGCCATGAAGTATGAGAAATATGCGAAAGTATAAGCCTGATGAGGGCCAAACCTCAGACCTAACCCAAACCTAACATGCGTTATCCTCTAAAATATTTACCAAGAAAAGGTTTAATTGAATGTTTCAGTGTGGTACCACATTACTACGTGATGCAATTCAGAAAAAGCCCAGGATCTAGCCATCAAGTATGAGAAATATGCGAAAGAATGAGCCTGATGAGAGCATATCCCAGACCTAACCTAGACTTAACATGAATTATTCTCTAAAATATTGATCGAAACCAGGTTTACTTGACTGCTCCAGTGTTGTACTTCATTACTACGTGATGCAATCCAGAAAAAGCCCAGGATCTAGCCATCAAATATGAGAAATATGCGAAAGAATGAGCCTGATGAGAGCAAATCCCAGACCTAACCTAGACCTAACATGCGTTATCCCCTAAAATATTGAGCGAAACCAGGTTTAATGGACTGTTTCAGTGTGGTACCACACAACTTCGTGATCCAAACCAGAGAAAGCCCAGGATCTGTTTTAGAAGTATGTGAAAAACGCTAAAATGTGAGCCTGACGAGGGCAAATCTTAGACCTAACCCAGACCTAAGATGCGTTATCCTCTAAAATATTTATCCAGAGCAGGTTTCATTGAATGTTTCAGTGTGGTACCACTTTACTACCTGATACAATCCAGAAACAGCCATGAAGTATGAGAAATATGCGAAAGTATAAGCCTGATGAGGGCCAAACCTCAGACCTAACCCAAACCTAACATGCGTTATCCTCTAAAATATTTATCAAGAAAAGGTTTAATTGAATGTTTCAGTGTGGTACCACATTACTACGTGAACCAAACCAGAAAAAACCCAGGATCCGTTCAACAAGTATGTTAAAACTGCGACAGTATGACTCTGATGAGGGCAAATCCCAGGCCTAACCAAGACCTAACATGCGTTGTCCTCTAGAATATTGATGGAAACCAGGTTTAATTGACTGTTTCAGTGTTGTACTTCATTACTACGTGATGCAATTCAGAAAAAGCCCAGGATCTAGCCATCAAGTATGAGAAATATGCGAAAGAATGAGCCTGATGAGAGCAAATCCCAGACCTAACCTAGACTTAACATGAATTATTCTCTAAAATATTGATCGAAACCAGGTTCAATTGACTGTTTCAGTGTTGTACTTCATTACTACGTGATGCAATCCAGAAAAAGCCCAGGATCTAGCCATCAAGTATGAGAAATATGCGAAAGTAAGAGCCTGATGAGAGCAAATCCTAGACCTAACTCAGAGCTAACATGCGTTATCCTCTAAAATATTTATCAAGATCAGGTTTAATTGATTGTTTCAGTGTGGTCCCACATTACTACGTGATCCAAACCAGAAAAAACCCAGTATGTGTTCAACATGTATGAGAAATATGCGAAAGAATGAGCCTGATGAGAGCAAATCCCAGACCTAACCTAGACCTAACATGAATTATTCTCTAAAATATTGATCGAAACCAGGTTTAGTCGACTGTTTCAGTGAGGTCCCACAACACTACGTGATCCAAACCAGAAAAAACCCAGTATCTGTTCAACATGTATGAGAAATATGCGAAAGAATGTGCCTGATGAGAGCAAATCCCAGACCTAACCTAGACCTAACATGAATTATTCTCTAAAATATTGATGGAAACCAGGTTTACTTGACTGCTTCAGTGTGGTCCCACAATACTACGTGATCCAAACCAGAAAAAACCCAGGATCCGTTCAGCAAGTATGTGAAGAATGCGAAAGTATGAGTCTGATGAGGGAAAATCCCAGGCCTAACCTAGACCTAACATGCGTTATCCTCTAAAATATTGATCGAAAGCAGGTTTCATTGCATGTTTCAGTGTGGTACCACTTTACTACGTGACGCAATCCAGAAAAAGCCCAGGATCTAGCCATGAAGTATGAGAAATATGCGAAAGTATGAGCCTGATGAGGGCAAATCCTAGACCTAACCCAGACCTAACATGCGTTAGCCTCTAAAATATTTATCAAGACCTGGTTTAATTGAAAGTTTCAGTGTGGTACCACATTACTACGTGATGCAATCCAGATAAAGCCCAGGATCTAGCCATCAAGTTTGAGAAATATGCGAAAGAATGTGCCTGATGAGAGCAAATCCCAGACCTAACCTAGACCTAACATGAATTATTCTCTAAAATATTGATCGAAACCAGGTTGAATTGACTGTTTCAGTTTGGTCCCACATTACTACGTGATCCAAACCAGAAAAAACCCAGGATCCGTTCAACAAGTATGTGAAGAATGCGAAAGTATGAGTCTGATGAGTGAAAATCCCAGGCCTAACCTAGACCTAACATGCGTTATCCTCAAAAATATTGATCGAAACCTGGTTTAATCGACTGTTTCAGTGTGGTACCACATTACTATGTGATCCAAACCAGAAAATAACCCAGGATCTGTTCAGCGAGTATGTGAAGTGTGCGAAAGTATGAGTCTGATCAGGTCAAATCCCAGACCAATCCCAGACTTAACTTGCGTTATCCTCTAAAATATTGATCAAAACCAGGTTTAATCGACTGTTTCAGTGTGGTACCACATTACTACGTGATCCAATCCAGAAAAAACCCAGGATCTAGCCATCAAGTATGAGAAATATGCGAAAGAATGAGCCTGAT